>NC_044206.1:22289852-24752476 GCF_900880675.1 Sparus aurata | reverse complement strand
AGATTTCAATCTCATGTTACATCCTAGTAAAACAAAGGTTTATATATATATATATATACATTTCAAGTAATGACACAACTATAACTAACTTGTAAAAGTGGAGTGGAGAGAAGTTGCTGCTACGAGGCCACAGGCCAGACTGCAGTATGAAAGTGTCTGGAACAATTTCACTGTCTGAGGGGAATAATCTGTTTAGAGCGTCTGCATGTCTTAATAAAAATATCAATATTTAGCACCAGTGGCAATACGATATATATTGTTTCCACCCCTGCTGCACACGGCTGATCCAACATGGCAGAGCTTCTCTCTCAGACTTCATTCGTTCCTCAGTCGGCTTGTTTTCCTCCAGGTCGGAGCTGATTGTTTTTCTGAAGATGAAGTTAAAACCGTTTCTGCAGTTTATCAGTTCAGTGTTTCAGTAATCACGAGCTGAGGGGTAATAACAGCCCCGACTCCAACACAGTCAAAGCATAGATAAAACAGAAAGTGATCACAGACGGTATGTCTCGTGTTTTACCTCATTACCTTCATTAAGTGGAAGGTTTCACAAACACCTGTTTGGATGATTCCCCAGGTAAACGGCTTCATTAGTAACAGGTGATAGTGTCATGAATCAAGGCTGGGGTGAGTTTCAACACCTTGTGAAACACTCAGTTCATTTGCAAATTCTGTTTTTAATCACACAGCATTCCAACCTGTCTTGGAATCGAGGTCGTGTCGGGTTCTTTTACGATCTTTAAAGCCCGGTTCAGACGGGTCGCACCGGGTCGCAGAGTGGAATCACTCAGAACAGCCACATACAGAATGTTTTCAGAGGAAATCTCGACTCATAGTAGAAAACCGCCGTGTGTTCTTCCTCATCCTACAGAGCTAAAAATACCAGCTGATGCGTCGCCAGCTAACTCATAAATAATGTTTTAATGCCGGTGTGGGCGGATGAGAATCTCCTCACCGCTTGTAGATAGAATTGCTGGATAATTGATGAGAGTTTGTGCATATTCAGGTGGTATCAGTGCTGAACTAAACATCTCTGCAGAACACGCTTTAAATACAGAACCTCCCACCTGGCCCGGGGTCGCCTGTGGGATCCCTCCTTCTTCAGGAGAAGGTGGACGGACGGATGGATGGATGATAACACATTAAAGCTGCTTCCAGTCTTTGGCTGATTCGCTGCTTCAGGGAGGGCAGTTTGACTTCACCGTAGCTCCAGTTTTACAGTTCTGGGTCATCTCCGTCAGCGCTGCACTTACCGACACTAACTTTTTACTTCTCTCTGCAAAAGCCTCAAAGAGCCACTTTGTTTTTTTTTTCTCTCTCTCTCTCCGCGGTGTAACAAAGGACAGATTCACACTTTGTAACTGACACCACCTGCATTTCAACCAAAGTGCACCGCGACGCGTCCGTCTTTGTTTCTGCTCATCACGGAGAAAGTGACGGCGAGAAACACAGAGAGAATGATGAAACGCCTGCGAGACATTGTATGGATTCCTGACTTTGTTCTCTCTGTGAGAAAGGGCGACAGTGACCCCGGTTCGCCTGCTTTGGACTGTATGTGCGTCTGCGGGGGTGTATTTTTTTTTTTGTGATCAGTTGATTAAGGCCCGAGAAGTTCTCCTCCGAGGGCTTTTTTTTGTGTTTGTTTTTATCCAAGTGGGAGGCAGCCTATGAGGGAGGGAGGGACGTAAAAAAAAAAGGAGCAACTAGATGATCAACCGAGCTTTACATCCGTGTTAGTATTCACAAAGTATTTTATCTTACCCGTGGGAGTTCGACTTAATGGCGCTGAAAAAAACTTCGGAGTAAAGAGAATTTCCCTCTTAAGATGTATTCCCAGAAACTTTCACACAGAAAGGCAGAGAGGATTTCTTGCGCTCAGACGTTTGCCGATGTATCCGCGGATGATTCCTCGTCACGTCTCGTTTCTCCGGGACTCGATCCCGGCGAGCAGCGGGAGGTCACAAATAATGTCGTCGCATTCAAAGACGACTTGTTTGCATTGTTGTTGACCGACACACGGTCACCCCCGCAGAGAGCGCAGCGTCCAGCTGTGTGTCGAATGAAACGGGCATTTATTTCAGTCGACAAACGCGCCTTCGTCGTTTGATGCCGCAGTCATTTGGACATTCGGGGGCGCCAGGTTCTTCGATAATTATTGGAAGTTGCCTTTATACAAAAGGTTTAGGAAAGCGTTACCCAACAAGCCGACTCCTACTCATGGAAATGATTTTGCATATGAAGCAGTGTTGACATTGTTAGGCGGTGAACTGCCGGCAGTAAATTTACTTTTCTGGACTTTGAAGCTAGTTTGATGCTAAAATGCTTCGACAATATCTCTTTTTGCTGTATCGTATTCTACTTACATACAGTTGGAAATCTCACAAATGACTAATACACATGTATAAAAGTCCAAACCAATGCAGCGCAAAGGTTTCATTAAATAAAATGTTGGATGCCACACTCCCTTTAATGAAACTGCAGCACTGTATTCGCCCTCCTGTGTTTTGGTTTACCGTCTCTTTAAGGCCCTGTGTGCTGTGATTGGTCAGCTCACACACACCTGAGCATGTGACCCTGTAATTATACGACTAATGGTGACACAACACAGATGACATCATTTCACTTAAAGGGATCCATGGTCCAACACACCGTGAAACTGTGTTAGACTCCCTCTCGAGAGATCAAGTTAGCAGACCGCTAATTTACGGAGTTTTATCAACCTCAGAAACGACCGCACGACAACAATACACTGCAGTAAATGGATCCAAATATAAACCGCCACCAAAAAGCCACAAATAATGCTCAGAACAGCACCAAACTTCAGCAACAGTACAAATAGGGTCTCAGCACATAGTCCGGGGCATCTAACCTCCGCTAGCTTAGCTGGATTTCTACTGAAAAGCTGACTAAATTTACCTCTCTTCTGCAGCAGCTTCCTGTTGACGGGAAGTCCCGACGAGTCGATTACCGAGTGCAGTAGAGTTCCGCGGCTCATGGATGAAAATGTATGATTATGACTCCATGGAAAAGCAATCAAAGTTCATATGTGTCTTACCTGCCAGTTTATAACAGTTATTATCGAGAGCGGACAGGGAAAAGAACGGAATTGAGCATTTCTAACCGCACTCGGTAATCGTCGCGTCGGGACTTCCCCGACCCGGAAGCTGATGGAGGAGAGTTGAAATCTGTTTTTAGCTTCACAATAGAAATCCAGTTAAGCTAGCGGAGGTTAGATGCCCCAGACTATGTGCTGAGACCCTATTTGTACTGTTGCTGAAGTTTGGTGCTGTTCTGAGCATTATTTGTGGCTTTTTGGTGGCGGTTTATATTTGGATCCATTTACTGCAGTGTATTGTTGTCATGCAGTCGTTTCTGAGGTTGATAAAACTCCGTAAATTAGCGGTCTGCTAACTTGATCTCTCGAGAGGGAGTCTAACACATTTTCACGGTGATTTAGACCATGGATTAAACTTACACTGGAATATCCCTTTAATATACTCATCCAGAGCGCTTGTATCTTATCGTATCTTATAAAATAGGTGGCATGCCCCTTTAATTTGGAACAAGAGCTTCGCCCGAGCCGATGTTTTGTGAATTCGTCAACACGAGAAAACTTAAAAGAGAGAAAGACAAACGGGGCGAGAGGAGGAGGAGGAGAGGGAGCGGCATCAATTAAACATGAGCGCCAACCAGGGCGAGGGTTTCTCTCTGTTTGTAACTGTAAATATTTGATAAAGCAAAAGACAACTCACTTAGCACACAACCATATGCTAACAATGGCATTAGGAGTCGCTGGGCCTGTGAGACGCGTGACAGGACCTCCCCCGCGATCCAACCGTGGCACACACACAAAGACACACAACCACACACACACACTTGGTTGCATTGTGTTGTTATGTCAGCGGAGTTTAGCCTCGCGTACGGTGACACTTCAGCACTTCGCAAGCCAAAACACCATCAAGCTGCCATGATACTAGCTGCCGGGACGAGACCCCTGTCTGCCCCCGCTGCTCTCAGGAGGGACCACATACCGGGCGTCTGCATCACTCACACCTCACCTCACCTCACCTCATCGCCACCTGCTTACTACAAGGGTTGGATGCCCTTCAACGTCCCCCGTCCCTTCCCCGCTTTTGGTGTTCCTCTCTTGAAATTTAGGATTATTAATCGTTTTTATTTTTAGACACACTTGTGGCGCGGCTCTGGAGATTGCGACGCCGGTCCGGGGCGGTCAGTCAGTCCACGCCCTTGGAGCAGACTAAATATCTTTAACTATTGGATGATGAGATTTTGTATAGATATGCGCGGTGCCTGGAGGATGAGTCTAATGGCTCTGGTGATCCTTTGACTTTTTCATCCTGCGGCGCTAGCAGTTTGACATTTGTGGTCTTGAGGGAAATGTCACGACTGCTATTAGATGAATGTCCACGACCGTCGCGTCGCCCGCAGGAACAATTGTTTTAACGTTGGTGATCTTTCATCCAGCGCCACCGTCAGGTCAGATTCACGCCACCCATTGGCTTTTTTGACCACGGTTTGCAGCAGGAAAGTGGGAAGTGGGTCATTTTCTCATAAGCTTACATACAGTTGGACTTCTTGAAACCAGTGGAGTTGCCCCCCTGCTGGCCTTTGAAAACATTTTTTTCTGCATTGACTTCATGTTGACAAAATGCGGTCAATGGTGGCTCTGCTAATGCTAATTTTGCTAACATTGCTAGTACTCAGCTGTGCTTTTTGTTTAATGCTAGTTAGCGAACGTTAGCATTGTTACATGCTGAACTAGAACATTTAATATACCAGCTCAGGCTTTCCTTTGCTGATTGTAATAATGCTAGCATACTTTGTTAGCAGTTAGCCTCTGACATAGCTCTATACACAGTCAGAAAAAAGATAGTATACCTCTTTGTGAGAGAAAACTGAGGCACACAGGGAACATATGATCCAGAAGTCTGTAAGTTTGAGTCCACTTTGACCTCCGTACTTTCTGCGTGTGCAGCGTTTCCCTACACTGAGGATCTACGACTGAATCTTAAGTTTGAACTCTGAACGCTACATCAGGAAAACTAGCTGAACTGTTCTCATCTGACTGTTTGAACCGTTTCCCTCGCTCAGCCTTTTGTTTCACTCCTCACGTCTCGCCCTCGCTGTCTTTTCCTTTCTCTCTCTCTCTCCCGCTGGTATTTTTTTTCCTTCTCCCTCGCTGCCATTTCCTCCCCATCTCTTAAACCGCTTCTCGCTAATTACTCCGTTCTCATGTCTCCTCCCTGTGATTAAATGACAGCAGAGTCTGGTCTTTTGATTTTTTTTTTCCCCCCTTCCCCTTGCTCAGCCCCTCAGAGTAACAACGGCAACATTGTCTGACATTAAGCCGCTCGCGTTCGCGGGGCCCCCGAGTTGAAAGTGTCACTTCATTTAAGGGGAGCTGACTAAGGAGCTTCTTCCACTTTCTTTTCTGACTGCTGTTTTTTTTTTTTTATGCGACTTTTCCACGACAGACAAAAACGCCTCGAACGGGAAGTCAGGTTGAATCAGAAAAAGCGGAGGCTTGCTGGTGATGAGGATGGTTGAGATGTGGGTCATTTGACGACTATCCCGCAGATTTATCTTTTTGTATTCCGATTTCTTTATTTTATGCTTTTCTGTCGTGTGTTTTTGCTTTTAACGAATATTGCACGCATGGCGGGAAGACGGAAGGGCTCACGAGTGGGAGAGGAGGTATGACAAAAGAGTAGAGCGGCAAGACAAGAGGAGATGGAAGCAGGGAGTGAAAAGACTTGAATAGAAGTGAGAGAAGAACAGAGGAGATGAGAGGATGAAGGATGACAATGGAACAAAAACGACAGGAAGGAGAAGAGCGGGAGGAGGAGGAGAGTGGGAATAAAACAAATCGGTTGGAGATGAGCTGAGTGAAAGTGAAGAGAGGGAAGGAAAGAAAGACGAGGAGGAGGAGAAGGAGGGAGGAAGAGAGGGGGGAGTCACTGGCTGAGCGTGGGCGCCGTATGAATGTTGATCAGGCGATTTTGCCGGTTTACCTATGCATGCTCAAATAGGCTGCCCTGCTCAGACTGAGGGAGCCTTGTTTACGGAGAGAAGACCAAAATCCTCCAATCAATCATGTATGAGGCACACACACACACACACACACACACACACACACACTCTATTTTTCTGCCCATACACAACACCAGCCACTCTGGAGACACCACAGTGGGACGAAAGGCACACAAACACACACAGACGCCATCGCCGACACACGCCAGGGGATCCAGATTATTTACTTACAGTACGGTACCTGCATCGCCGGGCCTCGGGGGGTCTCCCGTGTGCGTAGGCGTGTGCGTAATAGCACAGCACTCCACCTCTGCTTGCCTTCGCTTCTTAACTGCACACAACAGAAAAACGCAAACCAACAGAGAGATGATGTACATCTCAGCAGACGCTTACGCCGCAGTATTCCCACCGCTGCTCCGTCCCGTATTAGCCGTCGCGCTCCTTCTCTCCTGATGGAGTTTTGCAGTCGCCCGCCCGAGGAGACCTGCTTCTTTCAGCTTTAATTTGCTGGAGAAAAATGGTCCGTGCTGGAGAAAGAACAGGGGAAAGGAAATAAATAAAAAATAAAAAACCTTGGAGCTTACTTCTTCCCCCGGTTTGCATTTTGTGATTGCTTCATTGTGCAGGAGATAACATATGCGCGGAGTTGTTTCAGCTGATGAGTCAGCCGGCGCGATGACCCGGCCCGCAGATGAAATGGATTCCGATGTGTTCCTGACACCGAACGCTCGTGATTCATTTCAGCGGATGAAATGGGAAGAAAATGAGTCTGATTCGTGTGCGATGCCGGGGAACAAATGAGACACTTCTTCTGAGAATCTGAGTTCATGTGTGTTTGGGAGGTTTCTGCTTGTTAAGTCGGGGATGAATCCAGGGTGACCGATGACTGGCTCACAATATTAGCCCCGGCTCATTTAAATTACGTTGATCTACCGTAATTTAAGAAGACGGAACAAGGGATCTGCTGGTTCTGTCTGATAGTTTAAGGCCCGGTTACTCTCCTTTGATTCTGCTGCTCCTTCTGTATCAGTTCATGAGGCCGAACACTCGAGTCGGGAGGATTTTTGGTAGTTTTGCAATAAAAAGCTTGGACTTTGATGCAGGTCCTGCTGCAGATATCGTGACTGCGACCGGGCGATGTAAAGTTTTTGATGATAGTTGTTCCAGGATATGACTGAAGCGCGAGCGTTCCTCACCAAATAACCTGATTTAAATGATTTTCACCCCAATTTTAAGTCCCGATAGCCGTCCAAAACCAGATTGTATGTAAGCTTATGAGAAAATGAGGCCACTTCTCACATCAGTAAGCAGTTTCCTGATGAATTCATATCATCAGTTGCTAATTTTAAAGTTTTTCTTCGATACAGAATCAGCTGATATACACACAAACACCAGATAAGTAATGGAGGATATTTTACAGTTGTCTTCACTGGTCGAGCATCTTTTCTTGCGTTGTAATCTCTCTAAAAAAAGTTTTCATCTCGGTGCCTATCAGACAAAATAGACACAGATTCTGAAATATCTGTGAAAAGCCAATATTGACTGATGATATCGGCCTACCGATTGTTCTGGATCTACCAAATACAGTCAGTTTGCTGCTACGGACACACTGTTCTTTGCAGCTGACAGTACATGAAGTCCTCTTTCAACCCTGACAGCTCAGAAAATGCTCCCAATTATTGAAAGTGAAAAGAAAAATTGTGAAAGACACTCAGATGACTTGCTGTCTCTCTGAGTAAATAACTTTCAAATCTGTTTGTGTGTGACTGAATTAGCTTCAAGGATTCTTCTGTTGATACAGACTGAATATAATGCGCTGATAATGCTGCGTACGTACGTACGGGTCACTGCGCCTTTATTCCTTCCTCTATCGAGCAGGGCGGGACGTGACCGGAGATGTCTCATTGTTACTCCTCGCTATCAAACTCTCGGTGCATCGCTGTGTGACAGAGCGATATCACAGCCTGTCACACCGTCTGCAGCAGCACCCGGCGCTGCACTCTTTGGTCCCCGCTGTGTGTCGGTGTGTGTTCTTAAGATGGACCCGTGTGGTTTTGGGTGGTTTCATCCGAGCACCCTTGAGTGGTACAGCACCACCGAGGTGTCAAAAGCTGTACGTCACCGCGCCTCCACTCCTTTCACCGTTCATCCATGAGCGTTTCTCTGATTCGTGCACGACGACGCCAACATTCAAACCTTCAATTAGTCAATTTTACAGTATTTAAACACGTCTTCGTGCACAAGTTGTAGAACTGGCTGCCTGCGTAACTCCAGACTGGCAATTCAAAAATTAAAAAAAATGAATAGAAAAAGGCCGTTCACTTATCAGGAGCGTATGTTTCCACCCACTCACATCACATCTCATCTGCTTCCTACTATCAGTACGGCAGTCAGTTGTGTGTCTGTGTCTATGTGTAAGAGAGAGAGACAGGCGGGGGGGCACTTCTCAATCTGACACTTCACAGCGTGTGAAATGTAATTAAACACGCCTCGCAACCGTCCACACATACACAGACGGGCGCACAGTCTCAGGCAGGCGTACGATGCATGGATGGCGTACGGAGATTTCAGTATACGCAAGTAGCAGGTTAACATTTCACATTTCACATTTCAGGTCTTTGTTTATGATAGTTTAGTACACAACAATCTTGAGCAAACTGATACCACATGGGCCAAAGATTCTGGGCCCCTCATGACCATCTGTAGATGAGCAAGGCGCTGCAGTGGAGGTGCTCAGCAGGTGGTGGAGCTGGGCAGCTTAACTGCAGCGGGCGCAGGATCCTCTCTGGACCAGTCTTATAAAATAATAAAAAATAAATCATTAAAGAATTGATTTTAACTTATTGGGCAACCTTTTTTCGCCCAAACTTGTTCAGAGTTCAGAAATCAGAGAGTCTAGAAGAAGAAGGCGGTTCTGAGGCACTTTATTCTCTCCCAAGGCAGTTTGGACTTAATTAAACAAAACCAATTTTGATTAAAGGTGTTTAATTAATAACTCCAGTGATGTACAGACTCTGAGCAATTTCCCATTTTGAAAGCCATGAGGACCTTTTAACATAAGAAGGCCGTTAACCACAAATGTTCTGCTACTGTTAGCTAACGACGCTCACTGAAGCATGATTGGAAGATCCTGTTACATGTACTGCAGAACAGATATCCTGTACACCAGTTGGTGTCATGTTTGAAGTTTGCTGGTACTGTACACCTCTGTACCTGTTGACTTACTCATCCTGTGAAGCAAAAACCCTCCACTTTATGTCAAATTCAGGCAGTGGCGTGCACAGTCTTTTTGAAGGGCAGGGGCAAAAAGAAGGGCACTTTAGCGCACGTTTTTGCCACCCAGGAGGGCAGTTTATTATGTTTTAACCAGCCAAGGGGGCAGTTTAGTGTGTTTTGCCAACCAAGAGGGCACTTTAGCACACATTTTGGCTCCCAAGAGGGCACTTTAGCATGCATTTTGGCTCCCAAAAGGGCACTTTAGCATGCATTTTGGCTCCCAAAAGGGCACTTTAGCATGCGTTTTGGCTCCTAAAAGGGCATTTCAGTGCGCATTTTTCAACAATTGGGCCACAAGGAAATAAATTCTGTTTTATTTCCCCTCCCTTGTGCACACCACTTAATTCCGGCTACATTTTTATCCTTTTAATGAGGTTCTTCAGCCATTTATTATCGCATTTGCATAAAGTTGTGGAACTTGCAGATTAAAGACAGAGTGCTCAAAATCAAAGCTGAGATATCCTGACATTTAGACTCAGAGTTGAACGAAATAAAAAAGACCTAATCCTACATTTCCCACAATGCAACTCAACAGGATCTGTTATTAGACCACATTTGCCCCTTTAACTCTGCACCTCCAGTGTAAATTGAATGCTCAAGCCTATCCTTACACAACCAAGTGCACCGTGACATCATCATGGGTAGTGGGCGGTGCCTACTCAGGCCTGTGAGCGCTGACCAATCAGAGCAGACTAGGGGGCATTTAAGAGACAGGAGCTAACATGACATTTAAACATTGAAGCATGCAAAAAACATTTTCTAGTCGGCCAGCAAAAACCTGAAAATGAGCAAAATGTGGGACCTTAAAGAAAATATTTATCTGTAACATTGAATTATAGATGTGTTTGTGCTCTTATTTGCCCGAGCGTGAAACGCGCTCTGCCCCAGTTTGTTATCTTTGTGCACTCGCAGCAGGCACAATGTGAAGGTGGGAGAATAAGTGCAACACAAAGGGATTCAAAAGAGACGGTGCACAGGAAGGTGTTGGCATGTAATTTGAAGAGAATCACAGATAATCACACTCATGCCACCGTTGAATAAATGGAAATTCAGTTCCCCTGTCAGCGACAATCAACAAAAGCAAGCATGGAGGCGACGGCACAGAACGGCCCTCGATGTAGGCTGATGTTTAAAACCTTCGCTCGGCCCCGCGTGTCAGTTTGGCAGATTTCTCATCAAAGTGAATGTCGACAGCGTTCGTGGCACGGAGCGGCTGACATCGTGCGTCGATGCTGACTTCACGGCGCAAATATGAAACGACACATGAGGGAAACGCATCACATCCTCCACACAGGCGCTGAATGACAAGGCTGTAATTATTTGTGTACTTAAGTGCTGCTGAGCGTGATGTTGGCGACCTACTTCCATGGGAGAGTTCTCATTAGGCGTTGAGAATTACAGTGACCAGCTAGTAGTAGTGTTAATGTACAGTATGTGGGTGTTGTATGCCTCTAAATCAATGGCAGCGTTTCCTCTTTCATGTTCCAACAAACGCCCACTTTTACTGATTTTCCTGGTCTGCACACATTCTGTCTGTCACCTACTTAGTCTTTTCTTATGACACAGATGTTGACATCTGTTTTTTTTATGTCTTGAACTTCTGGATGAAGCCATTACACTTGATCCTCCCCCCTCGTGGGCGTGATTCCAACCTATATCCGCTCTCAGGTTCAGACGTGAGTGCTGGTCTGCCCACTGGGATCCTCCAGCAGTGTGGTGTGAAGGGGGGGGGACAGTAGGTGAGGAGATGGAGGGAAGAAAAAGAGAGTTCAACTCAGGTTCTCTCACTTTGCAAGATGTGCAACGCTTGCAGGAGAGTGCTGAGTGGTTTGAGGTGATACCGGGATAACCCGCGCACAACTTAAACCCCTCGGCCACTTCTTTGAAGAGTTTGGCGACCGGTGTTTGAACCGGCAACCTCTCTTAGTCAGAGCGCCGTGAAACCAGCTTCTTCGTCAGCATGCTTCTGCTTCCTAACAGTATCAGAACCAGCCCTCTCTTTGGCTGTGCGCAGTATCTTCTTCTCTCCCACTTCCACCAATTTTTTTGAATACCAATGAATCAGTTTTGTTGTAAATTGTCCAAAAATTGTCCAAGTGACGTCTTCAGATTGCTTCTTTTGTCCAACCAAGGCAAAAAACCCAAAGTCTGTTAACTTTCTATCATGAATGACAACGACAAACTGGAAATATTTACATTTTAGCTGAAAAAAATGACTTCTCTTTTGATCAACTAATAGGTTAGTCATCCATAGGTAAGTCGACTGTTCCATGTAAAACACAAAGACAGAACTTGTGAGAAGGAGGCGATCATGTTTGAATCAAAGTGCTCTCTTCATGAAAGCTTTACTAAGCCCAGCCACCACTTTCCCCTCATCTGTGGCGATTACATCAGCCGCCTGCTCATCACCCACTCGTCCAAAGTTTCATATCGGGACAGTCAGATTTAACCCTCGCGCCGACAGCCCCACACTTTGGGCCTTCTCGTCTGGCGGGCCGACTCAAGATAAGGACGCTTTTAGGGGCTTGTAATTTCCCGAGGCCTTTTCCTTTAAAAAGTCCCCTTAGTGACTTCACAGTCACTTCTCACACTCAGTGTCACGAATGGCAGTGCAGGGCTTTAGGTGGCTTATGTAACAGTCCATTAAGTTTGCCGTAGAAATGGCCTGTGTTGCCTGAGAGGCTGCAGCAGACACCTAGAGATAAGTAATGTCAGAAACAGACAGCGATACGGATGGGGCCTCTTACATCTTTTATGGAACATTAGACTGAGTGAGGAGATGACCTAATTTGAATTGATTTGGCGTATATTTGTGCTCAGGAGAGCTCATACAGAGACACCAAGACACAAAGAGACACACAGCTTCGATGCCGCCCCCCCGACACACACACACACACACACACACACACACGCTCAATCACACACACACACACACACACACACTCAATCACAGCTAATCTAGGTCTCTGCTTGTTCACTACCCAGCTGTAACTGCATATCTTTGGCAAAATCTTAGATGTTTTCAGCTGAATAAGCTCCAGCTTGATTACACCGCTTTCTCCCCCCTCTCACCCCCCCATGTGTATTAATGAGGCTGCTCCCACTTGCTGAAATTTCTCTCCATATTGTTGTTGCGCAGTTCACGGTCCAGTGGGCTACTGGCCCGCAGATGTAATTGTTTTAATTTGCTAACTGTACTCTCACTCAATTAGGACGAAAGCAGAATTCTGTTTTATTTCCTCCGCCCAGTGCAGAATAGGAAAGTAGACATCCTCCTCTGAGCTGCAGCACTTATTGTAGCATGAACAACACGCACACAAAACAACTTGAAGAATGTATTTTCGTAGTTTCTGTTTTTTCGTTGGCGGCGTTTGGAGATGACGTGCGTGCTGTGTTCATTTCTAATCCCATCTTCTTTCTTTTCGTGAGTATTTTTCTGCTCTCCTGCTTTATCAAGGTTTCTCTGTGTGCATTCTGTTTAATTAGAGTGCTTTGGTACTGGCCTTTGGCAGTGGACTGCTTATTACTGCATCGTGTGTGTTTGTGTGCCAGTTTTCCAACTCGTTGGACACATTCATTTTTTACTTCATGTTTACTCTTTTTATTTTCTGGATGTTGGCGACTCACACATACTTGCTATTTTATTACACTCACTGGTGAAATGCTTTTAACTTCTGCTCTTACTTTTATGCGCTTAACAATGATTTGAAGATGTGTATGCTTTACTCTTGGCTGCAGTCGCTGGGAGTCAAGTAGTACTTTAGTAAGTGTTTCTAAGTTCAGTGTCAAAGTTTTACATTTCACTTTCACCCCAGATTTCCTCTAGAAGTCTCCCCCTGCATATTTCAGTTAGAATGGCACTCAGTAGAGCGCGAATAGAAGCAAGTGTAGTACGATATCAAACTCAATACCTCTGTATCACTACAAATATATTAATGTCCGGGGTCTGGCCCTTTTCCCGGATGGGCACCAAACCATCCAAACAACCGACTGACCGGCCGACCGACCGGCCGACCAACCGACCAGCCTATCAAACAGCCAACCAACCAACCAACCAACCAACCAACCAACCAACCAACCAACCATCCATCAATCCATCCAACCAACCAGCCTATCAAGCAGTCAATCAAGCAGCCAACCAATCAACCAACCAGCCAATCAAGCAGCCAACTGACCAACCAACCAACCATCTATCCATCCATCCATCCATCCATCCAACCAACCAGCCTATCAAGCAGCCAATCAACCAGCCAACCAATCAACCAACCAGCCAACCAATCAACCATCCATCCAACCAACCAGCCAACCAACCAACCAGCCTATCAAGCAGCCAATCAACCAGCCAACCAATCAACCAACCAGCCAACCGACCAACCAACCATCCATCCATCCATCCACCCAACCAACCAGCCTATCAAGCAGCCAATCAACCAGCCAACCAATCAACCAACCAGCCAACCAATCAACCATCCATCCAACCAATAAGCCAACCAACCAGCCAATCAAGCAGCCAACCGACCAACCAACCATCCATCCATCCATCCGTCCATCCACCCAACCAACCAGCCTATCAAGCAGCCAATCAACCAGCCAACCAATAAACCAACCAGCCAACCAATCAACCATCCATCCAACCAACCAGCCAACCAATCAACCATCCATCCATCCATCCATCCATCCAACCAACCAGCCAATCAAGCAGCCAACCGACCAACCAACCAACCATCCATCCATCCATCCATCCATCCATCCAACCAACCAGCCTATCAACCAGCCAATCAACCAGCCAACCAATCAGCCAATCAACCAGCCAACCAATCAACCAACCAACCTGCTTATCAACCAACCACACAGCCATTCAGTCAGCCAACCTGCCAGTGAAAACATTGGAGGAAACATAAAGATTTCGTGGAGCAATGACTGGCTTTACAGCAGCAGGCCTTGTGGCTTCAGAGTGTGTGACCTGGAGTATCGAGGGACACAGAGGTGACAAACCTGCCACCACACGGCAGCATGGATTGCTGTATGGATGTAGAGCTTGTAATCAGAGGTCACCAGCCATTAGAAGCTACACTAAGACTGCTTGTTTCTCCGATGGGAATACAGGAAGTCTGGCGGGGCTCTGACAGCCACTAGTAGCACATTTATGGCCCTGTGGAAGAGTTACTGTGAGGGGGGCCTGTGTTGTAGCTCAGCTATGTCTCTACAAGAGGCTCTCTAATGTGTGTTTCTGTGGAAGTGTCAGTACAAGCTTCAGCCATGCTGTTTATCACGGTTAATGTTACTGTTCGTAGGCCCTAAATATCTTTTAAAACTCTGAATAGTTATTGGCAGGTCCATGCATTGTGTTTACTGCCACTGCAGTGGAATAAATCTCCTTCATGTTCAAAGTCGTTTTATTATCAGTCTTGCTAATGCTGGCACAGCTTTGTATGTGAGAGGCACAAACTGTGGCCACAGTCGGCTGGTTCTGCTTTTTATACTGGATTTAGCGACTGCTACCACAGTGTGGAGGCGAGTCTTGCATATTTATTTTTTCTTTGTGAGGTGAGATCATTTGGCTGAACTTTCAGATCCAAGTGGACACATGCAAGTTCAGTTCTAGAAGAGAAATCTTTGAACTCTTAATATGAATTTTGTTGGAAACATCACCTGCACTCACATTGTATGCCAACAAGGTTGCTTGGTTGGTTGTAGATCGACACTCTTTGCACATTATACCATATATAAGATATCATTGAATAAATACTTCTGCAAGGTAGTAATTGTTCACATAGCTGCAAGGCAGGAAAGGAAATACCAAAGCACAGACGTGATAATACGAGATAATTATCCCCCCAGCAGCTAATCACTGGAGAAAATGTCAAAGAACCAAACATTAAATACGTCCGACTGTTCACACAACAGCTGCTGTAATTGTGAAAAGAAATGCCAAGGTAATCATAGGTTGGAAAATAAACATTTCAGATTTTATTTTTTAGGAGGAACATCGAAGCCGTATCCTCACAGGGATCAGGATAACAAGAACGGGAGGAAGATAACAAGAACTTGAAGTACCCCATTAGTCAGCATTTGCAGATGAGAACGCACAGGCAGGATAAGAACAAATTACAAGCTGTACCTGAGATGCCAAGTTAATCAAACATATCAGAAAATGAGCCGCAGAACTAAAACTGAGGATTTCTCAGCCGTGACTGCATAAAAGCAAATATGTAATCATTTGAAGTAGAGCTAACTCAAAGAACTCAAAATCCACATGGAGGCATATTAAACCTATGCATCGAAATTATCTTCTTTGTTTCAGTTGATGGTTTTATTCAGAAAAATGCTACACCAGAGGGGAGAAGTGAGGGAGCTGGGATGGGTCCTAACATCATTAGTGGTGTCATGCCTACAAATGATTCCTTTGTAGTAGTTGTGCGCTGGCATGCTTAAAAATAGGCAGGGATAGTACCGGTTGTTATTAATAACTGATAAGAAACGTGGATAAATGGAATCTGCCTCTGTTGGAAAACTTGCGAATAGTCTGTCAGGAGGACAGCAAGAGGACTTCATTTAGATCACAGTCTCAGCAAGGGTTTCAGTGGAAACCAAATCAAAAGACTCCAGAGATACACGGGCTTTCATCTCGTCTGTTACATCTCGACTTGGACGGCTGATCTGCCTGTGAATGTTTGACACTTTGTTAACAGAATCTGAGGAAGTCTTGCTTGGCAAAGGCTCGCTGGAGAAAACCTCAGAGCGCGGCAGCTGGTTTTACGAGGATGTTTCTCGAAGAGGTCAGCGAGACACTCTCAGCTCCGACATTGTAATGTCTCATCGCGTCTTCGTTCAGAGTTCTTTCCGCTTTTTTGCAGCAATTTGACGGTCGGTTTTAAAATGTTGAGTGTGAAAGATCGAATTCAGTATCCAGACTTATGTTTCCATTTGAGAGGGAGCAGGTTCCTCTTCCACAAAATACGCCAAAGTGAGCAAAGGTGACGAAGGTTAATCCTTTCTCATATTAAAAGCTGCGTATGTACTTAAAGGCAGGGCTCCGGAGTTTTTCACCACTTTAAGGCTGCTCCTGGCTATTGTCTGGTCACAAGACAAGGAAATGGACAAAATGGGACGTGAAATCACTCAACAGACGGACCTTGTTCTGAGCCGACAGCGCAGGACTACAGCTGGACGAGGAGAGGTGGACTCAGTGTTTGTAACATCGATGCTCGGCGCTCACACGAGGTCAACGTTGACGGACGTTGTTTCACAGATGCCGAACTTCTCATACAAAGATGCCGTCCACATTATCATTATCATATATAAATAACTGTATAGATGTTACGTAACTCGTGTAGCACCGTGTTGTGTAATGATGAATAAATTACCTTGAAGCTGTCAATCATGGCAGCAGTAGTCCCAATTACTTCACATGACGTCATGTGTAGATTAAATACTTCACCAAAATGTTGAATTCCTCCACCAACACTTGATTTAAATCCACTTTAAATCGCTCTGCGTCATCCCTCCCGAGTGTACCTTCTTTTTTCTGCTCCCCCCGTCACCCCCGGTGCGCTCCCTCCCCTTCTCGTCCTTCCTCTCGCCATACTGTATCATCTGCTTTTCATTTGATAGCAGGATTAATCGCCCGTGAACGATTTTATAATTGAGAGGTGTTGATGTGCAGTAATAGCTCTTGGAAGTCTTGATATGAAAATAAAGGGAGGTGGCAGCGTGCCGCATTATTCTGAGGCAGCAGCGAGAGGTTGTAAGTGTGTGTGTGTTTGTGTGTGTTTGTGTGTGCGTGTGTGTGTGTGCGTGTGTGTGTGTGTTGCAGGTGTGTTTTCCCCGCTGACAAACGCGCCGTAATTGTAAACGAACTGATGAATGCGCACGCAAATACTTCATGAAATCCAGGTTGCTTTTGACTCAAATTTGTGTTGAGACTCTTCCCTCCTTATCCAGACTCACATAGACAAACACACCATGTGCACACACGCACACACACTTGGGATCCACTACACAAGCCGCGCGCATAAACAGATGTTCAGTTGAAATGCATAATTTTCTCATAAGAAATTAGCTTGTGAATGCTCTACAGTAGGTGTTGGAACATGAATAACTAATGACACATTTATGGAGATGAGGTCAAAGAAGTTTACTGAGATTCATGCAGATGTTGGTTTGTTTGCATATGACTGCAGTCGGACTTTATTCCATTTATCCCGGGACGTGCTGACACGTTTCAACCTCGATTCTAATCTAGATTGGAATCTTGGATGGGGATTGGTGGTCGGTTGGGGGGGCGCTCGGGCCCTAATGCAGATTATCTGGGAGTGTGAATGGGCTCAAGACCGCTGCAAAGGCTTCCTGTTTGGCCAGACGTGGGTCTTTTTAAGCTTGCTTGATTTCATCAGACCCGGTTTGGCCGGGCTTTGCTGAGAATGATGCAGTCAGGACCTGCCAAAAGTGAAATATGAGGAAAAACAACTGACATCTGGTGAAAACAAACAGGCACTGAACACAGGCGCTCTTTACATATCCATTTAGCAACTCGTGCTTTAAAGGAACCATTTGCACGGCAAGAACTGTACTTTAAAACATTTTTAAGATTTAAAGTTAATGTATTCTGTTGCAGCGATATCTAACCTCATATCCCTCTTATCTTGCTAACCAGCTATCCCCAAAGCTCCTGTGCTCCGAGCTCCCATCTCAGACTGCTAGCTGCAAGGCTAACTGAGCTAACGAGCTAATGGCAGATACAGTTGGCAGCAGTTGGTGGTTTCTCGAGGGATGTACTTTGTGCTCTTTGTTACGAGTATGAATTCATCAGGTGATCAGTTCTTACATATAGCAGCGACTTCTTTACTTTGATAACTGAACAAATAAATTCACAAATCTTCAAGAAAGGAGATTATTTTGTTTTCCTAACTAAAACTGAATAAATAAACAAACCTCTTCACCTTCTGAATTCAAGTTTCTCCTAGATGAACTACAATAAATCCTTCACAATTTGGCAATTATAGAAGAGAAAAACTTTTTTTTTTACTGATGTGAAATGAAGCAGAAACTTACAGGAACACCTCCAGTCCTTTGCATTTGTATGCCAGATGTTGTTATTTCTGAACGGCTTTTGCTGATGAAATCTTTCTGTGAGCTCGTCTGTGTGGTGACGACCCATCCTGTGTCATCAAACACTGTGGACGTGACACTTCGTGGCTGAATCAGTCGTTTCGCAGAACTGGTCTTTTTGCATGAACCTGTGGGTCACTGGACTCATTCACAAACAAAGGTTTTCACGAGAAACGCACCAACACTTGCTCCATCCTGTTTATAGATCGTCCAATCATTCCTGCTTTCTCTGGCCTCCTTTGTCCTTGTGATTGAAACCACATTGGCCATTTTGAAACATTTCACTGCGAGGACAGCAACCATGTGTTTGTACTTTGAGGGCAACAGTTTGTGAAAACCAGCTTGGCTTTTCGGGTCAAGGAGGCCATCTGTAGTTCGACACCAGCCTACCGTTTTCAGCGAATAATGCGGTAAGCCACACTTTGCTCGAAAAAAACAAAACCACCACTTATTGTGAAACCAAGACTTTAAAATGCCTCTGTGACCTCTCGTGTCTCGCATTACCGTTAGCGACGTGACTTCTGAGACACCCAGCGCTCGTTCGCCTTCCTTTTCTTGCATCCAAACAGCCGAGTGACTTTTATATTAGTCCCAAAAAAAAAAAAGAGCATTCACAAAGCTTCTCTATGTGTGTTCGGGGGAGAAAATCTGGCTTTTTGTGGAGAGCTAGTTAGATATGGCGGACGTGAGCACCCCTTAATAAAAATAGGAATGATGGGATCAATAAAGCTGGATTGCCACCATGAGGGGGGGAATTGGCAGAGTGCTTCACTGGCCGGGCATTAACGGAGAAACTGAGCTAAGTAGAGGCCTGCTTTACAGCCCAAGCTGTTCCAATTACTCTGTGATAGACTGGTGCTCCAGACCTGACCACAGATGACACTCTCAAGATGAATACTGAGACCACGCTGCGTGTAGAGGCTGGAATATTTGCAGAAAGAAAGAGACAATCGTACAGCAGTTAACTCAGTGTTGTGGCAGCTTTCTTTCAGTGGGATTATTTCCTCATTTTCTGCACGGCCGACCCAAATTCAGTGTAATCACACCGGCTGACAGTGAAAATCAAAAACTGTAGCCGAACATTATGCATCAGGAAGAATGAAAATAGGGTGTTTTTTTATTTCTTATTTTACCTGGAATGTCTACTTGTTAACCGCATAGCTGAAGGATGTGGAAAGTGTATTTGTCACTCCTTTACCTCGTGCAGACTGCAGCTGATACGCCGCTTATATGTGTTCCCAAAGTGGCCGGTTCCTACGTATTACACCTTTAATGTGTCAGAACCTGACGTGCTGTCTTCTGTCGGTACGAGTGGCTTCACTCCAGCTCCGGTTCTGTTGGGATTGGCTGAACAGAGACAACATATCTGGAACACAGCTCACCTCTCTTCTCTTTCAGGAGATGGAGATGGAAGGAGCTTTTTTAAGAGCCGTCTGTACTTTCTGATCAAGTACTTTTTCTCTGACTCCCGCAGATGTTCTCCTCCCTCCTCTTTTCTCTTTTCTCGCTCTCATCACCGTCCTCCGCACTCTGGTCCTCATTTTCCGTCTAACTCGTTCGCTTTTGTCTGTTTTTTAATCTTTTTTTTCTCTCTTTTCGCCCGGCTCTCAATCCACGGCCGGTGATGGTTGTGCAGTCTGGGCCGGGCCTGTTCTTTTCTCCCTCCAGTTTATAGCGTCTTCCTGAAAACTGACAAGATGAAAGAACCATTTCTCCCCTCTTTGTATGCTCTTCAGCTCATCGTTTCTCTTACTCTCCCCACCCTCTCCACCTTCCCTGCTTCTTTCTCATCTTCAATTATCGTCCTTTGGATTTTTATTCTCCCTCCATTTTGCCCCTCCTTCGCTTTTTTTTCCGTCTCAGCTAATGGAACTATAATGGAACCATAAGTCTGGAGTGTTGGGCTGTTTAGCAAATGGCAGTGCATGCACCAGTCAGTCAAGGGAAACTCAGCAGCTCCCTGTTGCCTGCTAAACACCTTAAACACAGCCTTAAAGCGCTCGCCACCCTTTCATTTTCTTGTCTCTGACAGATGCCGTGAAAGCACTTTGATTTTACATATTATACATTTGTTGATTTGTTAAATGTATCGGTGAAGGAGTTAAAAAGGAAAAGGCGCGACATGGCACATGTGCACAAGGCTTTAATTTTTGATATCAATAATTGATCAGAGTCTGTCGCACGCCGCTGCGCTCACATGTCGTCGCTGCGGTCGCATTTCCGTCGTACCCTTTCACACCCGGCCAAGAAAAAAAAAAAAAAAACCCACCAACACTCACCAACATCTTGCTTTTGTCTTCAGTGGGAAAAGGTACAATCAGTATTCATTACCAGCTCCAACGACTCTGCAGTGGTCATGAATATCTATCAGGTCCAGCTCTGATCGGCGGTGATGGAAACACGACACCCGGGGTTGTTTGAGGCGCTGATGCATAAATAGTTTTCCATATTCCTCCGTTTGAACATCAGTTCAGCCGGTGTCGAGTGAGACAGATGTAAACAGCGACAGGCGTAGCATCGTAACTGCCCTCCATGCTGCTTTCTGCTGTTAACTGTAAGTAAATCTGAGGTAATGTGTCCCCTCAGTGTTGCCGTAACGCAGCGGTTGCTCATTAGCTCACCACGATACTCGCCGCTGATTCCCGGTGACGCTCCCGATGGGCGCCTCCAACCGTGTCACCCTGCAGCGAGAAGCGAAGCGCTGACATGCGTCCGTATCCTAGCTGTGATCAGCCAGTTAGCCGGCTAACTTAGCGATACTGAGGAAGCTAAGCTAAAGGAAAACATAACGTCAGTACATCGAGCTGCAACAAGCTTCTTTTAATTTCATTCCTTCCTTACGGCAACTCTGAGAGGACACATTACTCTTTGTGCCGTCTGGTTGGGCGCCTCTAAACCACGATGCTACGCTGTGATCCATCGCTCATCGCTCATCGCTCTTAACCTACTGCAGTTGTGTTTGTTGACCATTTTAGCATTCCATCCGCTCCACTTCTTCCCTTTATGTAACTCCAGAAGTGACTCAATTAACACTTTTGGCCAATAAAAAGCAATCAATCCCAACAAAGCCAAAAAAGAAAAATGATAAACAATACAAACTTTCCTCTTTATCCAAATCCTGGAGCCGGAGCTTATTATGACTAACCCCTCTTACAATTAAACATGTACATTTCCAGTTTGTGATTAAGCTCCGGCTCTCTCAGGTCCGTCACTGCGCTTAACTGCATTGTTGCAGCAGTGGATGAGGTCGGACTCGGTGTATATTTAATACATGTGTACTCCTGTTTCCCTGCGTTGTAAATTGTTAAATTAGTTGTGAAGGAGAAAAAAGAAAACACTCGATACAAGTTTGTTAATTTACCTCAGGGCCTATTCTAATCTTATTTCTCTGTTTCTTCTTTTTCCCCCGGTGCTGTTGGAATGGTTGCATATAAAGGTAAGAGACCCTTTTCATTATGCATGTATTTTGTGTATTGTGACGCTCGAGCAGAACATTTAGAAGTGGCTTTGGGGATTTACTAAAGAACTCTTGGGATAATTACTTTAAGAAAGCAATTAGCAAAACTCTTAAATTGGAAAGTAAGTAAACAACCTCGTGGCATATATCAAAGTGAAATGAGGAAATATTTACAATATAGTGAGCGCTTACGGATAACTGTTGTTTTTCTCCTTGAATTTAGCTTGTTAACTCCCATTCCTAGGGAGCTGGGAGGAAAAAAGAAATCAATGATTTGAAGAATTATAAAGAGATCTACTTTTGTATTTTCTGCCTTTTAGCTGCAGATTCTATCACACGGTGGATCAATTGTGTCTGTTCGGGCACGATTGACTATATCAGAACCGAAGGAAGAATAGTCGACAGTGGGGATATTTAATTTTTAATGTCACACTTGTTGATACCTTTTTTTTGTTGTGAAGTACAAGATCTGTTTTTTGCAGGATGACGGTGGGGCTGCTGTCAGCAAAAAGACCCCTGACTGCTTTTGTCTGTTGACATTTCTCTCCAGCTATCACTCCAAAGCTATTGATTGTGGAGAGAAAAGCTAGATTGGACTCAAAGGAGGAAATCAAAAGAAGCCAGTGCACAAAATTCAAGATGTGTCAATTATTTCTTGCACTGTTGAAAGCTCTTTTTGTGTGAGTGTGTGTGTGTGTGTGTGTCGCGTCTGCTCTTAGAGGTCTGCATCAATTACAGTGAATATACAAAAGATTCAACTTTTCTTCGGGGAAATGTCTCCACATGCTGTGGTTACCGTGCCTCCCCCGTATTTTGCAGAGTCAGTCTGATGAAAGATGACCCCGCAGTTACTGATCCCGAACGCACCCGCAGCAATTACAGAACAAAGGCAACATATTTCAGTCACCTCCACGGTTAAACCCGTCAAGAACAATGTTTTTGTTCCCATTCTGGGTGTACGAGAACTGAACGTGTTGCTTTTTTTCCTCTCATCCTCCTCTAATCTTCAGTTCTATTCTGCTCTTTCGGTCTCTCCTCTTGACCAACAAGTTAAAACAACACGCTTTTGTTCACTTACACAGGAAAACTTCTTGCTCTGGCTTGCTGCGTGTTGGTTTATCTATTTCCACCATCATCTCTAAACTATTTAAACACCCCTGGCAGCTGCCTCCACTGCTCACCCCGTGACGGAGGTTTGATACGCATAGATTTGAGCCAACAGCTTTTTTTTTTTTTACACATTTTTACAGAAGGTCTGACTTCCAGGCTTTCAGATTACTTTCTACCCGTACCTACTTATTATCCTTTGCTCGCTCCAATTTTATCTTGGCAAATATGCTAGAACAGCACGTCATTCTCGCCCCTGCCAGCTCTAATAGGCCTTGCCATGATGCCTAGACCAGGCGCTGGCTCCGTAATCCTCTGCTCTGCCTGCTTCCTTATGATGTTATGAGTGGAAATGGAAGTCGCAGGCCTGGGGTTGATCACAGTATGCAGCGACTCGCATATACAGCCGTGAGTCGGTACAGGCTGGGCTTTAATAATGCCTTGCAAACAAGGAGAGTGGGCGGCGAGGCTTTGAGGATAACCCCCCCCCCCCATACAGGCAAGGACGATCTGTCGCCGCACTGCCAGAGACAATAAGTCACTCTGGCAGAATATGAGAAGGGTCCCCGGCTCTTGATGAGGCGTTCCATATGGGATGAATAGCATCTCTAATGACCACCCCTCTGCTTATTACCGCTGTGATTACGAGCCATTTGTTTGCTTTATCATGGCCCTAAACCTCCGGGGGATTTAATGAGTGTTGGGATGTAAAACCGTCTCCCCCAAGGCTGGGAAGGTCACAGCGATTGTTTGTCGTTGCACAAGAGGGTGTTGTGTGGTTTTTTTTCCCTCCTATTCTTTTCTTTTTTTTGTTTTTTACACATTCCTCTTCGCTTTTTTTTTCTTCTTTTTTTTGCGAGTTTGTACTCATCACGCCCTCAACTACTGTCAGAATTATTCATGGCCTCT
This sequence comes from Sparus aurata, assembly GCF_900880675.1. Taxonomy (NCBI): domain Eukaryota; kingdom Metazoa; phylum Chordata; class Actinopteri; order Spariformes; family Sparidae; genus Sparus; species Sparus aurata. Next base: position 24,728,568 of record NC_044206.1, on the reverse strand, counting down.
GCCGGGATGACAATGCAAGATGGGGTTTCGAAACAACAGCAGAGAAGAAAAACATGGATGAATGTAGTTTTTTTAGATGTGGGAGCTTTGGTGGCGATGATGACGAAGACGTTTGGGTTAAAGTGGTTTAGCTGATGATATAAAGATCATATAGAAAATGGCCGAAGGAGCTGTATTGTTGTGGCTGTGCTGGCGTAATTGTCCTCATTACGGCATCATTATCATGACTTGTATTGTTATTGTGTCTGACTGCATCAGTTTGCCATTTCCCCTTCATCTTTCGCTGCAGTCTCAGTGGGCTTCATTATCAATAATTAAGAAATGGCAGGCACACCCGCGTCTGTTGCAGCCACCTGATGAGACGCACGTGTACACTCCAACATGCGCGCAAACACACACTCGAATACGAGGCGTAACGGAGGAATGGCAGGAGGTTTGCGCGGCCCTCGTATCTCTCCGTTCTTCATTAACCTTTCAGTAAGACTCACAAGGCAGCTGGTGATACGCGGTAAATAATGAGTGAGAGCCCGGTCGAGAATCAGCGCATGAGTAATTAATGTTTGTTCGGTCGCACCCGCATCTCGGAAAGAATCAGCAGAGAATTCTCCGTGTTTGCCACCTGCAGGTCAAACAATATGGCTGACATTTGCGTTGATGTATTTGTCAGGCAATCTCCTGAACGGCTTAGGCGGCACATCCAGTCCTGATTATCAGTATCAAAGTTCCATTATTATGGCTTCCTATTGCAAATTAAAAACTAGGAGAACATGGCTTTAGAGAGCAAAATTCGAGCAGCGATGTCAGAGATAGTGTTGGAGATAATATTTTGGTTAGATCAAGAATTCAGAACTCTAATAAGGAGTTTGCGGCTTCCCCTCGAGTGCGTTCAGGGTCAAAATCAAATCGCGGCTACAAATTAAGTTTTGTCTTGAGCTTCTGGTTCTATGAAGTTCACCGTGAACCCTTTCGCCTGGCTCCTTGGCCCTCTCATTAAAATGACTAATTGATTATGGGCCAAGACCACGGCCAAAGAGGCAGTGTATCAATTATTAAGTTGCATTAATAGATTAAACGGGAAGAATGTGCAGAGCATTTAACTTCTGTAACCCAGTGCAAGTGGAAGCAATTATGAAGTACCTCTTTGACCACTCAAAAAAAAAGTGAAGTCAATGCTCCGACTCTTCTCCCTACGGCCTACCAGTCTGACCCTGCTAATGGCATTCGACATAATTAACAACACTCGTCTAGATTTCCCACCCTTCATGACTCTTAATTGATATTCTATATTTGCTTGTCTAATGATGACAGTCAAAGGCTGGGGAGAATAGGCCGGGCCCACCCGATGTGACATGTCCTTTCTCCACATATTGAAGCACCCAGATAATCACCCATCAATACAAATGAAGTTATGAACATTGTCAGCCTTAATGGTTTCTCTTTTAGCAGCCTTTCAAAGCAAGCAAGGGTTTTATCAAAGCCACTGTTCCCAAAACACGATGAAGAATGTGGCTGAATTTGAATTTGCCATCGGGCCTCTCTTGGTAACTCAAAGGTGATTGATGAGGTATTTGCACAAACCCTAACATTTATAATGAACCCCCAACCCTAATCCCAACCCCAACCCCAAAACTAACCCAACCCCAACTCAAAATATAATCCCAACCTCAACTCCATCCCCAACCCTAATCCCAACCCAACCATATCCCAACCTAACCCAAAACCCAATCTTATCCCTAGCCAACAAATAGATCACTGTCAGTCCCACAGATAATATATTCATCTCGCATGTTTAACCTCAGCAGTATTTAAGACTTGGGATTTATTTGCTAAAGTTGGACCTGTGGGTGAGTACAGTGCCCCTGGCTGCCATTTTAGCCAATTTTGAAGGATCACCGTGCTACTCTTGGCACTTAGACTCCGCTCTCCCATGTCAATCAGCAGGATGCTACCTCCGAGCTATCACCAAATTTACCCACCCACATCAAGAACCCTCCAGATCAGTAGGCCTGTGCACACAAACACAATGGTGGACGATTTTTTAACCCTAACCCTGGCAAACAAAAAGATCACCCGAGGTCCCACAGATGAATATATTCATGGTGTAATTTAACTTCAGTGCTACTCTCAGGACTTGGAGTTTATTTAGTAGAGTGGGATTCTACTGCAGTACGAATGAAACGCCGGAAATAGCCACATCTTTAGCAGGTACAGACGCGAGCGGGCCGCCTATGACAAATAGCACGTCAGTCAGTTGGGCAGCCTATTGATTGGGCGGCCTCTGCCTGCGATTTATGCCTGCCATTCCTCTCCCATTTGAAGGGGGAGGTGTCAGGCAGTGACAGAGTTATGTACAAGTCCTCCACATGATTGGTGACCCCAAGGTGGGCTCTTTACCAATCCTCCAGTCTGTCCTCTTGCAAAAAGCTACAGAGGAAGAGGCGGCGTTTGATGTGGAATGATTGAGAGGGATATACTGTGCAGCAGAGCTGTAGGGCAAAAAACAGCATGAATATAATGACGCTCTCAACTCTGATTAGGATGAAACTTCTACTTGCCTCGCCATTGCCTTGATTAAATCTCACATCTTAAAATGGCCCCTGTGGCATTGCGATGCAGAGGTACAGGATGAAATGAAAGTTTGCCATTTTTCAGCAATGATTGCTTTATTGAACCTGGCAATGATGACCATCAGCAGGCGCGTGTTTGCTACTGAGGTTTACAAACTGAGGAGAACTAAAAGAACAAAACGGGGAGAGAGAAAGGCTACACCGCCTGCCACTTTCAATCTGACTCCTCTCCATCAGTCGCTTAACTGTCATGAATAAATCAGCAGAATGAATCCCAATAAATGTTTTGTCCTATTGCAGTAATCAGCACTCTTTCCCGTACAAACTATAAATGGATGCCGACTGTTTTTTTTGCCTCCCTTTCTCTCTATCCAATTTGTTTCAGCCTGTGCGGAGCAGTTGAAGCTGGAAGGCTGGGCCGAGTGAGAGTGATCAGGGTTTAGATGCATTTGGCAGACGCTTCCTGTAATTCAGTGGCTGATGGAGAGAGCTGATAAGTGAATTGGTTTCCTGGTTCGGGCTGTGGGAGATCTGTTTTGGTACATTGGCGTAAGAGCAGCTGTGTTTTTGTGGCGAGGGCACATTGCTGTCTTAAGAAGAATTGGAGTCAAGATGAAAAGGGAACATTTCATTCTGGTTTAGCGCTGAGCGTAATAGTTCAGAGCCGGGGCTCTAAAAATGTCAAAAGTTGGAAGTTTGGTCCCCCAATCCTTGGACGCATGCACACTAAAACTTTCTTCTGTCATAAGAGAGAATCAAAGTAAAGTATATTGTGACCCATTTTTGGTTCTTACCCAAGCTCAAGTTCAAGAAACTCTGAGGATCTAAAGGTTTAACTAGACATCCGGTGGACGTTTAATTTTGCTGTGCATTCACTCGTGTCCTGGATGGTCCAATTTCCAGAGCTGGGAAGTCGTTCTTCCGGCTCGGGGGTTTTCATGAGCGTTTAAGTCGTAATGTGGAAACAATATGGACACTAAACACAAAATGTAATGCATTACAAAGTAATCCTGTATTTGTTGCTGCGCCAGTACATTCCCTAGAACCATTCAAATACTGTTTAACTGACTTGTTATCAGGAATACGGATAATAATAACTCTTCTAACTAATCTAAGTCATACTTGGATGTCAACCAACAAATATAACCTCATAGCATATTATTTAAAGTGATATGCAACATGTAGTTTGATAACATGTTTGTTGCCATCAGCCAAACATTAACTGTCAACCGTCATGTTTCTGTTCATGTGACGTTAATGTTGGCCAACTGTGTTTTGCAATTTTCGACGACTTTCAGGATTTTCTATGATGATTCCGACACCAACCGTATGTGCCATTATATGCCATCTACATTGGTTGGTGTAGACCACAGACCTGGTAAAGTCACTTGAAAGCATCAGTTTTGGAAAATGTTTTTGCAACGTGTAAAAATCCCACCATGCTACAACACCACTAATGGGCACTCGCCTGAGCTTTTTGTCGAGGTGAGTACCATTTGCAGCAGGGTGGCTATGGTGGTGGGAAAAAGGCCATTTAGAAGTGCTCCAAATGAATTCGATTCAGATAAGAAAAATATTAGATCTCTACATGGTAAATAACGTTTTGAACAGCCTGCGCACAGACAGGGAGGAACATATGGTCCACACAAGATAGAGAGCAAAGCTCCAACTAGTTTGTACTCTGTCTTTTTTCATTGAACGATGTTGCTTTTCATCGTTAACGCTCAGAGACGAGCAGAGTCCCACTCTGTTGATGGCCTTTTGAATATGCTCTCCATGACTAAGCCACCATGGCATGGAGTGTACACCTTTATCCGCCCAATCAGGCGTGTCCACTTCAGACGTTAAGCCAATTAGCGGCATGTGGGCTGCAGTATTTCACTCTCCCCGCTGTCATTAGTCCCGGTTAAAGTCGATACATAGACGCTTGATCTGAGAGTGTTTGGTGGCAGAAGACCGCTCCCCCTCTGCCAGCGACAAAAGCCTGTCATCCTTGCGAGACTTGTTGACGAGGATTTGTCAGCACATGAAAAACTCCAACACACACAGGAGGACGCGCACCATGTCCCCCTCACCTTCATTAGCCTAAGTTTGTGATCCCTTCTCTTAATGGGAACTGAGAGAGAGCACAACAAATCCAATAAGTCTTGATAGGCACATAGCACAAACTAGGTTGCCTCTGCCCCTTCTCCCATTTCTCCTCTCCTCTTTTCCCATTTTGACTAATGTAATTTATGCAAAAAGAAATTATAAATAGCATATCAATACCGCCACAGTTTTCCGGGCCGGGCATGCAACACCACTCCCGGCTGTCAGGGTAAGTAGGTCGGGGTTGTGTGTATCTGGAAACACACTGACTACACAACTCCCCCAGTGGTGTGTGCGTATGAGAGTGTGTGTGTGTGTGTGAGCAGAAGATTTAACACCAGTATACTCCAGGTCTCGTCCAATGAGAGACAAAAGACAGACGGGACGGGACGGGAAGGGAAGGCACAGCGTGTGGTTTCAATCACGAACCAGAAGTTCCTGTGCGCGAGCTCAGAGAGTTCAGAGGAATCAGTGAGTTTGGGTGCAGATCTGTTTTGGATCTTTTTTGGAAGTTTCCCATATTTTGTCCAGAGCTGCAGCATAGCGGGGTGGGGGGTGGTCATGTCTGGTGTTTTGCATCTTTTTTAGTTAAAAATTTAGATACACAGACACTTTGTAGACTGCGGTTCGTTTGCAGCAACTTTTTCGAAGAAGACTTCAAAGCGCCCGGAGGGAGACGTAGCCTAAAGCGCTGTCGCCTCCTCGCTGACCTCCAGCGGGCAGGGTTGACGTCCTCTAGCTGATGATGGCCCCGGCGATGTGTGGGCCATCGTTACGGCTCATCCTCCCACGAGCGCCTCTGCAAGGTAGACCCGCTGCTAATGAGCGTCTGTCCTCTCCCGAGTCTTCTGAATGAGAGAAGTTTGTGTCTTATTTCAAATTTGTCTCCCTTAATTAAAATCGTGTCATGCCTCTGAGTGTGTCGACGCGGCCGCCTCCTCATCCAGACATCTTTCCTCTGGTGTCCTGCACTGAACACCCCGTCCCCCCCCCGTTTGCCCTACCTGTGATTCACTCCTTATATTAATACCTGGATGAATATTAATGTCCTTACAGCTGCGGCGTTGTTTACCGGGCCACGCCACTGCCTCTAATCTCTCGGCGTAATTAGTTAGGTAGAGCACGGAGAGACACGAGATTAAAAAATACGAGGAGGATGCAGCTGAAAAAGGAGAGGAGAGTTTGGTGGCGAAAAAAAAAAAGGGGGATGACAGGAGGTGTGTGTGGTGGAGGCGGAAGCGGGGGGAGGACATGTGAGCCTCGCAGGCTTTTCTAATTAAGTGGTTTTCAAAAGGGGGGATCAGTGAGGGAACACAGTGGTGAGTAAATAAGCTTGTATATATATGTGAGGGAGAGGGATGGAGGGAAAAGAGGGAGCAAGTAAGTGAGGAGAAACAGATGTAAACAAGCTGCTGCATAAGAGAGAGAAATGTAAATAAATCTGTGTAAGAAAAAGAAAGGATGAGAGTGTGTGTGTGTGTGTGTGTGAGGGGAGAGTAAACAGTTGGTTTTCAAAGTGGCTCACGCATTGCTGCTGATTGCAGATGCGAGGCAGTCCTTCAGGGAGTTTAAAGAAATGTAGGGAAGAGGGAAAAAAAAAAAAGAAAAAGTGAAGTCTTGACATTATTTTTTCTTCCATCCGCCATCAATCTTTGCGCTGCCCTCCGCCTCCAGAGGATAGGCAACATGATTTCTTTGCGTTAATTGGCAACTCCCTCAACGCCACATGTTCCAGCAACAGTTCCGGGGTTAATGAACAGATGAAAACCATCTTCCCGAGCCAATGTTTTATATTTAGATGTAATTTATATTTCGAGGCATCAACTGAGATCTGAATGTAAACAGGAGCACCTGGATTGGAGCTTAGCATCTCGCTCAAGTTGACTGACAGGTCTTTTATTACGGGGAAAAAAACGGAGCCAAACTTTAAATAGCAATTAAAAGTATTTATTTCATTGAGACAAATTTGTACAATTGTGTATATGGATGTAGTTCGAATCTACATAAGTGCCTCGGTAAGGTGTTGAGCCACCGTGTGCCACCTTCGTCGACACTGTGTGTTTTATAAAATTACACCAAAAAACATCTCGCGTTCAGGATTTTCTTACAAACGATTCCGTTGTCATAACAGCAGATGAGGAAGCTCGTTATTATTAATGTTTACGTACAACGTTGTGTAGTGAATAACATTGTGACAACCAGGAGCACTTACAAGTTTGTATAGCATCGGTCGACCTACATTGGGTGTGATGTTATGCTGTCTCTGTGGAAAGCATGTGTGATTGACAGGAGGGGACGAGCGAGGGCAGATCGTCCACTAGTTAATCAATTGTTCATGGTGTTGATACAAAATAACGATACCGAAAGCTTAATGGTTGCCAAATATACGTAAGCGGCCATTAATATACCTAGCAGAGAAAGTCTACGTGTGGGAAACACTGATAAACGTATGTATTTCTATCAGCAGCATTGTCTCAAAATATATCTTGATCTTTTCTTTCAAACGTCAATATATGTGATTGAAGTTTGGGTTGTGATCTGGCGATCAAAGCCCTTCTATTCAGTGAGACCCCTCCCATGAGGATACAAAGGTTGTACTGAAGGATAAAGGTGATCACTCAGAACGACTTTGTATTGATTTGCAGTGACCCTTACCCTTCTAACGGGGATAAGTGGACCCAAACCTCGCCAGCAAAATGTCCCCCAACAGCACAACCAAGCCACCTTTTAAGCCATCCTTCTGTGTGTCACGTGTCTGTGTTCGACCAATTAAATATGAGAGATCCTTAATGGGGAATATGCAAACCTTGCACACACAGTCAGTAAACATTCATTACTGGCAAAGTTGAGGTATGCTTTGGTCACCTGAGCATGACTACAGTTAGCAAAGCAATGGCCTGGTCAATGATAATGCTGACAGTCAGTGAGTCTGTTTGTGTGTGTATATACAGTTTATGAGTGTGTGTGTTGGTGTGTGTGTGTGTGTGTGTGTGCTGTGCCACTTTATTCAGTGCCAGACAGGATGGATGGGAACAGAGGAACATTGCTTGTCATTGCTGGATGACTGAGCCCTTTCAGCCCCCTCCCCTGAATGCAAAAGATCAAACCACAGATGGTAGTCAGCGCTGTGTGATGGAGGTCGAGGATGTGAACAGCGGGCTGGGCCAGTGGGCCGTGGGTACGTGTGTGTATATGTGTGTCTTTTTTTTTTTTTTGTTTTAACTTGTTTTCACCCCGGGTTTGGAATCTGTCAACTCAGGACAAATGGTGGCATTTTCGTCGGGGTAAAAAGTGGCCGCGTGCCAAGGCAGCATCGTTATCAACAACAGGGCTGGTTGAGTTTTAGAGGACACAAGCAGGACTCTGTCTGCGCCCACAACAATGTGGGGCAGGTCCTCCGACGCCCCTCATCGCAGCAGCATCCTGTCATTTCCCGAAAGTGGAATTTACACCCTTGCCCTCTTGTTTTTTTTTGTTTTTTTTTTAACGAATTCCAGCCCACAATGAAAAGTTATTAACTCGTCAGTAATTGTTTTCTGGGCCATTTAAGCGACGTGCGACTCGTTTCCATTGAGCCTATTTTTCCTCATATGTATAATGAATTAAGATGAATCACATTAAGGTCGCGCAGCAATTTAGCTGAATCCATCGTTTATTTTAGGATTTTTGCTTGATGCAGCGCTGTGCTCCGATAAATGCCTCGGTTAAATTCTCCCCCTCTTTAGCGCTCTTCAGTGGTCTGGAACAAGGCCCCGCAGTGTTCAATTCCAGCACTCGAAATATAGAAAATTACCCGTTGCCAATCTGGACCGGGCTTTCCCCCCCCCCCGGCTCTATTTGTTTGTTCATCTTGAAAGAGGGACAGGGGAGTGAGGTTAAGAGACTCTGGATTTGCCAGGCACCTCGGCGGTGGGCGGACAACTGTGCAAATCCACCAGAAAGCGCACAGATCCTGCAAGCGAGAAGGAGTAAAACAAAAGACTTTGCTGGATGGAGAGAGTAGGACAACAGCAGATTAAGAGGGCAACAAGAGTCAGGGGAGAGGGAGATGATGGGAGTTTCTCTGCTGAGTGATGGCCAACAGGGATCTCTGTCAAAACAGCAGATATCAGTGTTGGCTTGTTGAATCCCCTCCTCCTCCCCGCACCATCTATCCATCAGCTTAAGCAGAGGGGAGCACAGAGCGCCACGGGAAGGCAGGCGAGGAGCGAGCGCCGGTGGTAGCGAGGTCAGACGGAAGGGTCCAACCTCGTCACGAGGCCTCAACCCCGCAGTCAGTCACTGTTGACCCGGGCCCACCCCTGCAGCCATTGTTATCCCAGAATCTCATCTCCAAGGCCGACCTCGGGGAGGTGAACGAGGCGGCGGCGGTTAACGGACTGCAGTGCGAGTTTGATGTATGAGCTCGCGCTGGGGATTGACGTGCGGGAGATGGCGAATAGCAGGTTCCATCAGACGCAGCGGGAGGCTGCAGGTCTGAACTGTCAGATGTCTTTTCCTTTTTTTTTTCCCACTCTTTTATGGAGTTGTCACGTCTTTGCCGTTTGGGTCAAAAAGCCCCAGAGTGAAAAAAAAAAACCGCGGGTTCGTTCCGTCTGCTCGGGGCACGCTTGTTTTTGTCTGACGGCGACATTTCAAACCCCTTAATGTCGCGTTTGAAGGGAAGCCAAAGACAGAAGGGTTTGGAAATTTTATTCCCCTTTCTGGCTGGAGGGGTTTTATACCATACACTCTTTGGCTTGTTTTAATTCCTCGTGCCCACTGGCTAGACAGCAGTATTAACTGGAGATAGATCCACTTTATCACTTACCCAGCCTACAGTTAAAACACCAGATAATATTTCCTCCCATATACTTTAGTTGGGTCCTGACAATTCATTATTTATGATCTATTCCAAATTACATTATCTTTCACCAGGCTTCAATTACACCCTTCCCCGAGGCTGGGAAAATGACTCACGCTCTGTGCAAAAAGACTGTACGAGGAGACGGAGGGAGAAAGAAGCCGATCATTTGTGTGCGCTCACATCCACCACGCTGGAGTGGAACCTCATTTTTTCCAATTTCCAGACATCTGATCTGACAAGTTAATTGATTGGACATAACGAATTAAATATCCGCGCGGTAAATAAATATTCCGCGAATATGCTAAATATTCAGCAAATTGTGATCATTATTGATGATACTGGAGAGGAGGAGGAGGAGGAGGATGATAGCACACTATAATCAACCAGAATCAGCTGATTATGTGGTATAGGGGCTATAATTAGGAGCTGTGGGGACTGGTAAGCTGTCATCACCGAAGGGGAAGTAAAATATTGCAATGTTAAATTTATAAAGCTTTGGAGGGGAAGGGCGATCGTGAAAAATGTGGAGTCATTTGCTGAAGACACCGCTTCTTTGGAGGGAAATCAATTGTATTTATCGTCCGTTGGTGTTTGTTTTTACGGTATGTCGCCTTTTATCGCTCTTATATTCCTTTTTTGTTTGATTTTATTTATATTGACTGTTTTGCTTTGTCTTGTTTTAACTTCATCTTCACTTTCAGCCCTCTGAGTCTCCCCCTCTTTTTGTCCGTTTGTCAAAGCAGGTTGCCCTCTGACTTAAAGTTGAGAAAAAATGCCTGACAAGGCGTCCAATATCAGGAATTAATGGAGAAAATGGAGGCCAGCGTGGAGGAGCAGAGTCCATTGATTCCTGATAGTGTCCCGGTAGAGACACAGTCGCTTGCCAAAGACAGAAAAAAAAAAGATCATTGATTTATGTAATTGTGTGTTTTTCGATCAAAATCTAAAGTTTTCACAGGCGCTAACTTTCTCTGCCCTCTGGTTTGAGTTATAGTGGGAACAATCATTACAATCCAGTATGGATTATATGCAAAGGAAAATGTTCACTTCTACAGTCAATAGGACGAACCTCGGAAACAACTTGGCGACGGGAATCACTGACTTTGTGTACAGTCGACAATCAGAACTGTAATTTGATGCGAGTTAGCCGTGTCCTCTTCTGTTAACATTTCAGATCAGATACCGGCTGTAGTGAGTTCATTTAGACCCTTTCACCCTCAGGTTTCCATACATCGGGATCTAATTGACACCCTGCAGCCAATCAAAGCTGAGCGTTCACCCAGACCGCGGTACATAATGCACATACTGTATAAACTGGCTTGTTCACAGCCGACGGTAAGCCGAACTATTGGAACTGGAACTTCCTGGTTTTGTCTCCGAGGCGAGAAAAGGCTGAACACCAACAACTGCAGTCACACAAATCCCTCAAAATCCAGCCAAGCAATTAATCTCATCCAGCGGCATGTCTTGTGAGTTTACCAGAAACGTCAAATCATCTCTTCAGTATTTCGGCTGCTTTTCAAGGAACACCATTTCCCACAAGCCCCGACGCAGCTTGACTCGACCGAGGCAGCGAGCGACGACAATGGACTCAATCTACCCACACACGGCTACACAACAGCACGTCTCCTCACCCTCCTATTTTAAAAGACAACCCGGATGAAGATAAAGGACAAACAATGAAAGTGTGAACGCTGCTAAACATCACGGGAGCTGTAGTTCTTTGTAAGCGCCGCTAAATTATCCATTAAAGAGAGTTAAATTCACAAATGGTTCTACGGTAATCGCTCATTTTTCTCTCTCGTTAGAACGTGTGGAGCGATCTCCCAGGAAACGCCTTTTTCTCTCTGAGTGCTGACGATTACGTGACGGAGAAACAGAATGAAGGAATGCCCGTTTCGAGCTGCACTCACATCGCATTCGCCTGTAATTCAGTCTGACATGTTCGACTAGAATTTGATCTTGAGTGGAATTTATAATGACGTTCTGCCGGTTCTTACAACACTTGTCAACACAGATTGGAGGGTTTCTTTTTTTTTTTTGTCCGTAGGGGGTTCAGGAGGTTAAAATCGTGGGTTTCATTTTGAATGTGAGATTCTACGTGATTCCAATACATTTAGTGCGCTGCAGCCGTATCCTCCACATTCCCCTCCTTTTTTATCTCCCCCCCGTTAGTATCTAATAGTGTACTATTAGCCATCTTAGAGAGACGATGGGAGTTGACAGAGACAGAACGAGGGGGAATTAGAGGCGCGGGAGGAATCAGAAAGCGAGCGGGAGCATGTTTAACATGACATCTAAGTATCTAATTACCTCTGTGGCTGTGTTAGCCTCCCAGACCAGGCTGCCGCGGGTCTCTGGGCCTGCGCCGCCGTCCCCCTTGTGATTTCTCTGAGCTTCATAGCACATTCAATGCGGCACAGCAGACGCGAGCAACTTTTTTAAAAATGGAAGCTGCCTCGTGGAGAACTCAGGGAGGAGAACATGACAACTGCTCTCCAGCTGGAAAAGGTTTCCACCCGTGTTAGCGGAGCGCCATGAGCGTGTTGCGTTAAAGGTCACAGGGCAATACGTCATGTATGTAGAGTAAATATTAATAAACCGGCTAAACTGTCTGTTTGCATGTTCTCCTGGAATGTACAGTCGGCTGGCACGCGACGCTGCTCTCCAGCCTCAGAAGACGCAGTATAAATATTTGACTTTATGCAATTGGTATCACCGTCAGAGTGTTCCTCAAAGAGCGCCCTCGTCGTCTCCGCCGGATCCTTTTTGTCTGGCTTATTTTTGGAGAATGCTAAATGAAGGAGAGCGATAACCTCTCGCATGGGTGTGTTTGAAGACGTGCCGCGGAATGTACGCCGGTGATTGCGGCGGAGGGGCGGCGTCTGCCGGGACGGAGTTCAACAAAGGGAATCGTTAATACACAGCTGACAATTTTATGGATGTGCAGGCTGATGTCTTCCCATATACTCATGTATAATTCACTCCCCTCTTTAACTTTTTATTAAGTCGAAAGAGCGGCATATTGTCCATTGTCATCAACTTTTTCCTGGCTGGGTCCTGGTCTTTTTTTTTTGCTTTACTGTTCTTTTTTCTTTTTAATGATTAACCAAAAAAAAAAAAAAAAAAACACTCAGGGCAAATCTGAAAGCAGAAAAGTGCCTCCCAGACAATGCTTCTCCATTCTACCCAGAATGCCCACAGTGGTTAATGTTGGTGGCTGCAAGGTTTTTGGTGATTTCATGCTGTGTCCACTTTTCTCAGTCATCACACTGTTTTCAGTTCCTTTCAGCCTGCCTGCTGTTTGTCAGGGTCAGATTAGATAGAGGGGGATGTTGGGTGAACACTGGGGGGAGAAGAAAATAAAAAATGGGAGCCGCGGGTGCTCAATGTTCAATCGTTCAGTGAGTTGTTGTTTACACGTGCAGTATAAGACACTCAAGTAAGGTTGTCAAATGATCTTTGAGACCGTTTTTAAATAATCGTGCCTTTTTTCTTGGTCGGTTTGTTGTCAGGGTTACACGAAAACGACTGAATATATTTCCACAAAACTTCGATCTTAATTTTTGGTGCAGATCCCAACAAACGGACAGATTTGATATTGGATTAGGCTCGATTGAACCCAAGGGGACTGTTGGGGCCTTGGCGGAGGTATGCACTCTACGGAGTGACGCTCTAGTTAAACACTTTGAAGTATCACAACTACAAAATCCGTGGATAAAGAGGAACCACATCTACAATCTCTACTCGCTGCTTCGTGTGTGAGATTATGACACTGTATTGTGTTGCTGTGTGTTTACAGACGGGTGTTTTTGTGTTTGTGTTCCTGTGTTTTTCCACTCATCAACAAGCTAAATTCAATATGATTTAATGATTACAAGAGGAACAATTGAGAAAGCAAACAGAAGAGGTCGATCAAAAGACAAACGGGAGAAAGTAGGACAGAAGTTAAGATGTGAAGAAGCAGCACGTTTTCTTTAAGACAGTGGACCTTCATTCCTTCTTTCTTAGTCTTGGTGGTCGGTATTAACGATTGATTAATGTTTAACGTAACGTAACGTAACATGAGTAACGTCTGCCGGTGGAAGTCGAAGTTGTCGGTGCTGATTCTGGCATCGGTTTTAAACATCCACCCCCTGATAGTTTTAAAACAAATGAACAATCCAACGATAGATGAAGAACAGTAAGACTCCCTCTTGACTGACTCTTGCACCGGCACTGTGTGGAAGTTGTTAATTACACAGAAGGAACAGAAATCCTTTTCTCTTTGTGTGTGTCGGGGTCTTTTATTTCTTTTCGCCGTGGCGTTGAAAGATGTACTGAGCATTGTTTCTCTCTGCTAGAACCGCACCAGCGTTTAAAAAGAATCTGGTGTTATGACAACCGTACGTTGGAGAAGGCCCCGAGCCGCCTGCTTTGTGTCAGCATAGCTTAGGTGCAGTCCTCAACCCGTGTGTGCCGCACGTCAGCGCCCTCCCTCTCCCAGCTTTGTCTCTCCGGCTTTGGTCGTGACATTTCATGCCTGTCACAGCCGCCGTCTCAGAGGTAAAGCGGCGTAGAGGTGTAACTGTTAGCATAGTCGCCAGCAGAGTCTATTAAAGGCAAAGTGCCGTAATTCTTCCTTTCATGCCGAGGGCCTGCCTTCACTTTCAATGACACGCACGGTGATATGTGGAGGAAACCCAGCAGCATGTGGCAGCATCCGATTTACCACTTTAGGGTTGAGGTGCCCAATATAGAGGCTTCTAATTTTCCAGTCTGCTGCGTGGGGATGCACTGTTTCAAGTTGTGTGACGGGATGTTGTGTGGTGCCCTTTTTTTTGTCTTTATACATTTATAATTCCACTTGTTCGCGTTCGACTCTGTTGGTTGGAGCTTCACAGGCGCTCCGAATAGCTCCGAGCTACGTTGGTCGCGTTGCGGCGTCGTCGTCTGAAGGCGCCGCAGCAACTTCAAACCTCTGCACGCTGCAATTAGTCAACGCTGCCTCTCCGCGGCGTTCTGTCTATGATTGATTCATGCAAAGATGAATTGCTACATCACACCTTTTTCCCCCCTCCTCCTCCTCCTCTTTTCCATTACTCCCATCGCTGCAGCAGTGAAAGGAGGAGTGTGCACAATATGGCCTCCGTGTAACTGCGCCGCACGCACTTCCTCAAGCATTCTGTCAGAATGTCCAAAAGCCCCGAGAGCAAACAAAGAAGCTCCTCTGGATGTTTATTATGTATAAGGTTCTTTCCCCCCACATATACCAGAGATTATGTCCTTCGGGGGGCGAGCAGAGTGAGCGAGATGGATTGTAGGAGTGTGCATATTTGCAGACCGGAGGAGGAGGCGGCGGCTGTTTCCTGACGTTTCAGCGAGATGCACTGCCTTTACGGGATTGCATTACATTCCCTTTTGCCCCGGTGTTGTTTTTCTCCTCACGTTATTGCATCAGCGCAGGTAATACAGGGTTTGGGTTAAGAATGACCCGGGCTGAAGCATTTCACCCCGGGATATAATACATCTCTTTGGCCTTTATGCACCTTCCAGGACCGACTCTCACATAGAAAAGACACTAACTTGTTTATGTTTTACACTTTTATTGCGTGCTGCCGAGGCCGCTGTTGTTGTGGGTGGCGTAATTGAGTCTGGGACTCCCGTGGAGAGGGAGGAGTGCAGCGTGGCTGGAAACCATCGTGTTTCTTTCGGTAAAGCCTCGACGCCCTCGCTGCTTCATCTGCACCGCGTCTTTAGAAATCCGGTGGAGTGCTTAACGTAAGATTCCTGTCATCATCTCGGTGTGTGATAGCGCCACAAAAGCGCCGCGTTCCCCTTATTTTTTTTGCACGACGTGAGAAGCGTAACATTCCAGCGGTGTGTTCGCAGAGACGAGTTTCGCCTTTTTTATTTCTCCAATTACGCTTTTAACTCAGCCTCTCGCCAGCTTATCATGTGAAAGAGAGCCAGTTGCCTCTCTGTGTGTGAGAAATGCCTAATCTGTGCTTTTCTCTCCTCCTTTACAAGCACTTTTTATGCAAATTATATGTCTATTTACTCCGCGGCTGCTGGGGAGCCTTTTTTTTCTGATTCACCGTTTCGCTTGTAATGCGGCGCACACTCGGATTCTCACGCGGGGTTTGCAAAGGTAGAGGAGTGAAACACGTGAAAAGGGAAGGGAATTCTCCTTCCTCGGGGTGGTGCCAGCAGGTGGGTGAGTAATGGCAGGAAGTGTGTGGGAGGAAAAAGGAAGGCGCTGCTGCACCAGGTTGCGGTTCCTCGGGGATTGTGTAGCATGTGTGGCTCAAGGTTTTTATGCCGTTTGTTGTTCATTTCAATTCCGGCTGTAAAATACGACTTAAAGCGAGCGCTCAGTGTGTGTTTTTTATTTATTTTTTATTTTTTGCACGCCCGCCTGCCTGCACAGCACATTTTTACTTTGTCGGTGTTAAGTTACTCCGGGAAAGTTAACAGCCTGAAAGCTCATAAATACTCGCACCTGAGATCGGAATCGGCCGATTCTGAACACACACTCGCGCTCGCACACAAAGGCGCCGCCTGCTCTTTGTCATATTAACACCTGGATCCCAGCAGAGCCACAGATCTCGGTGAAAAATCCCTCGTCTGGCTCACAGTATCACATTCTGCCTGCTGGTTTAACCGCCGAGCTGTCAGCAGGTGCAGCCGCCTCCGAGTGAGATCTTCCTCAGCGCCGAATTATCATCTTATCTGATTGAGTGCTGCCGGACAAGACAGACAATCAATTGAGACCGATTTTGTTTTTTCTTTTTCCCCATCCACCCCCTTTTGTTTGTCTTGCGCCTCGCACCTCCGATGGAACACTTAGGAGGCCGAGGGGAAGTAAAGGAAAAGAATAGCATGAAAGTGTTTCTGTAATTGGCTCCTAATTAAATTGTGTGCGCGAGCGAGTGTGTCCGAGTATTTGCATACGGCGCTAAATCAAAGATGAGGTGAGCGAAGAAGAGCGAGCATAAAAAATCATTAAAGTACGGTCGGAACCTAAAAGAAGAGATGGAAGCCTATTAATAGTTAATCAACCTTCTCTTATCTTTTAATCAAGCCGATAAGAGGCAGAAAATGAATTAAGAAAAAAAGGAGAGGAGGGGGGGAATCAGTGTAATGAGAATCGTCTCTTGTGGTTTGCCTGTTAGCACAAAAGTATGTATTGCTCCGGCGGAGGGGAGATTATTCTTTCATGGTTTTGATGATAGATGGCATCCTCAAAATGCTCTTGTACTCTGACACTGCGGTAAATGCAGGATAGATAGCGGTGAGGAAGATTAATTTAGAAGCTAATTTTCAGCTTGTAATTACTGTGTATCCGTCCACGTGTCCCTTCACCAGATAAAACCTCGGGGTCTCGCCCGCACCCGATGTAGTGCGACGTCCCCGGGGCCATTTCAGATTCATCATCTCGCTAAAGCTCTCTGCAGCGGCGAGTATTTACGCCGCACATTCCGTCGCAGCTGAGTTAAACCCACCAGCCGAAATCCAAAAGGCTCGTATGCTTCTCCGATCCGACCTGAGAATCACAGGTGAGATAAAAACCGGAAAAAAAGGCTTCTTTAGATTGTTCCGTCCTGTCTCCGGCTGTCCTGTGAGTGTCTCCCAGAATGCAAATACATCTAATTTTGCCCTTTTCTCCGTTTTCGCTAACTGACAGCTGGCATTTTCACCGATGTGTCGAAGTGTTTTATAACCCGCCCGAACCTTCTCCTGGAAAAAGGTTAAAAATGCATTTGAGAAACGACTGCGTTCACTTTTTTTGACACATTTTCTTTTTTTCATATATTCCATAACAATATATTCAACCCAGGCTGACATTCTATACAAGCGTCTGGAGAATCTCCCGAGCAGACGCGGAGTCAGATCGCAGATCCGCGCTGCACTCTAACATCCCCACCAGACCAAACTCCCGTCAGTCAGACGAGGACTCCCGCAAATTACATTCTGACTTATAGTATTTAGCATCTAATGAATGGAGGTGAAAGCTCTCGCTCTCAGCAGCACACGGCTCCCAGCCATGAATTCACATCCATTACTTTAAAGATTTTTTTATTCCCAAACGGTCTGAGTGAGGTTTCTGTTTAACCGCTGACAGAACACGATCAGTAAACATCTTCCTCTCGTGTATCTGTAGTTTGCATCGTCACGTTTCTGAGCATGGAGGGTTCAAACCAGTCCACATGTCATGTCAAAGGTTGTCAGAACTCTGTTTCAATGTATCACGGTCCTTTTCTTTATAATAAAGATACAACAACCACCGAACAATCCTGGACTGATACTTCATTTTTGCAACCATCCCTCAAATGTGGGAGCAGGAAGAGGGTCCTCTAACACAAATGGAAATTGGATTGCGCCCTGGTGTTTTCTTTTCCTCCTCACTTCGTCTCCTCTTCCTTCCTCTTCATTTCCACTTACCTTCACTTGGCCATTCAGCCTTGCAGCACGGCAGCCATTTAATCAGAGTGATTATCTTACCAGCAGACGCTGAAATATTTATGCCCTCTGACCACAACCTGGCATTTAACAAGCGCGGAAATGGACCCGATCTCGGATGCACACGCGGAGCTTACGCAACTCGACTCTCGGGTTTAATGCACGGAGACAAGCCCACAGCGGCGACGCCTACAGCCGGTAACCACATCTGACCGCAGCAGGTTCTCTGTGTGTGTGTGTCGGGGAGTGTTTATCTGAGATTTGTTGGGAAGCGGAGCTGTGGCGCTCAGAACCTCGCTCATAATCAGCTCAGTCAGCAGGGTGTCTGTCTGCACGGTGATTGGTCAGCATTTAGTGAGGAGCCCTCAAGGTGTGAGGTTGAGGTTCCCGGCAGGAGGCGGACTTCCTGGACGCTGGGTTCACCTGTATGACTCGCACCTGATGGGCAAAGTCATCCGGCGTGTTCTCCCGTCTGCTTTACAGTCAGCTGTGTTTGTGCGGCACAGAGCTCAGAGATCCCAAATTGATAAAGACAATAAAGACTTCCGCTGTAAAGAGGAGTGTTAATAACATCTTTTCAAACCGCTTTGGGACCTCGTGACTGACAGAGACTCGGATTACATCGGACGAGTTGTGCGAGGTGTGAACTTGTCCTTTGAATGCAGAGGTACCAGCGCACACTTTCAGACAGTCGCTCCTTGAAGGCATCTATTTCATTCTGCAGCACTCTGCAGTTCACACGAGAAGTTACAGAAAGATTTCTGAAAAGAATGGAGAGAAAAGAGAAAGCCGGAGAGAGAAGCGCGGAACCTGGCTCCTTTTCTCACCTCTGCACAGCTGTCCAATCACGGTTAGAAAGTGGATGTGAATGTCTTCTGGAAAGTTGGAGAAAAGGTCGAACAGACTCCGACTCTGAAGTTATAAAAGGGTTTTCTAATGATACCAGACTTTCTAACTTTGATACGAGTGTAAGAAGTGATTCATCGATTCTGATGTGTTGTTTTGTTCCCAGTTGCAGCAATTAAGTGCGCGCACATCTCACCGGCTTCTTTGCATTGTAACAGCACCTGACAAGCTTCGAATTTGCATTGGCAAAAAAAAAAAAAAAAGGCACCTCTGGATCCAGTCTGCTCCGAGTCTCAACTCTACAGAATCGCTAATTAAAAGGTTCAGTTGACGCTCGGGCAACGTGCGAGCCAATCACAGTCGTCTGTAATCTCAGCGAGTGGAAACCAATTTCTCGTCGCTATTAAAAGAGACAGACAGAATAAGAAGGGAAACTCCCATGACACAACAATCTCCGCCCAGCACTCAGGACGACTTCCTGGCCGTCCAATTTCCTGTCGGCCTCACCGAGACCGGTACAAATGTGTGTGCGGTTGTGCAGCCTCGTGTTCTTGTGCATGCACGCCTTTGTCTGGGCTCAAGTGCGTGGTGTGCCAGCTTTCTCTCTAATTTCCTCTCCACCTGTGCCAGGCTGAATTGCTTCCTGTACGTGATTGATTCACACTTAATCTGGACACCCTCTCTTTTTCTTTACTGGCACTTTCCCCCCGTCTCTCCATCTCGATCTTGTCCGCCCTTGTGTACACACTCGATGGTAAAAAAAAAAAAAAAAAAACAAAATGCAATAATATGATATGATAAGGGGGCCGAGGTTCCGGCACCTCAACTTATCACACGCTGTGTTATTACAGGAAGAAATGAACCAACAGCTCTTAATGGCTGTGTTCAGTTCAGCAAAAATGAGTCATCAACGGGTCAGAATGAAACTCTGCGCCATTAGTCAGGTAGTTTTGTCTCTGATCTGTGCACACGCTCTGACATTAATTGCACCCATCAGTTATTTGCCGAAGCGATCGTTTATGAAACGGCTCTGTTGTCAGTTCGTCCGTCTCCAAAAAAATGTACCAAGGCTTTCTTTTTGTTCTACAAAGATAAAGCAAAAGATTTGTTTGCGTTCTTTGCGTCGGCTAAGACGAGACAGACGCCGCTGAAACTTTACTTTCATAACACAAAAGACAAAAACAGTTTTACTTATTGACGACAGATTGCTTTTTCGAACACGTATTTCCTAACCCTAACCATCAAATTGTCACGGATGTCTTAATGAACTGACTGACATGAATTCATACCCGTCCACCAAGTTTCTTATATTTAAGCTCGAGGAAGTTTGTCTGCTTATTAAGAACATTCTCTGAGGTTTATTAAGTGCATTTTTTAAGAGTTACTCCTCGGTACATTTCCTCTAGTCGGCCGGCGTCACGACTGTACAGAGTGTTCCAGAGGACCTTAAACTGCTGCAGGATTTAGTCGCTGACAGTAAAAGAGCTCTGGGCCCAAAGTCAGTTGAAAGGGCCGCACTATTTCAAAGATATTAGACTGCTGCCCTGAAACTCTGGGATACGGGATAGCTGCTAAACTGGAGTTCCAGGCAGGTTTCCCTTCAGAAAACTTCCATTACTGTCCTCCGTTTCATTCTGATTATTCCGTTCTGTCCCCATTTCTTCTTCCCTGTCTGCAAGACGTCCGTCCCTCCCTCCCTCCATCCGTCTGTCCTCCTCCTGCTGTAGTTGCTGGGCAGCCAGAAGAGCTCGCCCCCTCCACTCTCTCCAGCTAGCAGAGTCGGTCTCAGAGGGTTTCTAAAAGCCGGCTGCGAACAGTATGAGGGATGTGTTGCTTGCCGTCGCTGTCACTGAGGCACGGGTTGAAAGGTTTCGCGAAAAAAGACACGGCGAAAAAGCCAGCAAAGAGTCCGGACTCTGCGGGGAGCCGGTGACATCAGAGGAAGCTATTCACCCCTCCCTGCTCCGGTGTTGGCCGTCTGATCTCTGCCTCTGTCACTCCCTTCTTCCCTGCGGCCTTTGAGCCTACCCTTTTTAACCGGCACTGGCGTTCGGCTGCTGACCTATAAAATGTGGAGCCTGTCAACATCTGTTGAAAGACACGCCGAGTGATGGTGATGATGGGATTTACACACTATTAATGATTTGCAAAGGGGAAGAGTGTGTGCTGGGAGGGAGGGAGGGAGGTGTGAGGGAGATTGGTTTATGGATGATATGTGGATGTGGTCCAAATGTTAATGTGCCATTTTAGGACCAAAGAAAAGGTCCATGAATGAACAGAGAGATAGGAAGAGTCTCAGTGGTCAAACTTGGGAAACATGTGGGCCGTCGTGGTCTTTGGCCTGTTACTGTTGATGAATTAGAGAACTTTTACTAATAGATATAATGTGGTTGGATGATTGAAGATCAATTCCTGTTCCTTAAACCTTGAGACTTTGATTTTGTGAATCACAGTTGTATCTGCTCGGCACCGCAGATGATCCACAGATCGGGCCGGGCGGTCAGGATCTGATGTCTCCGTCCTCATAAGTCCTGAACATCTGAAAAATTAATCAGAACTGTCTTAGAAAATGTATTTCAGAACCGCTAAAAGTTTATTTCAGTTTCCTCTGGAGAGTTTCCTCTGTCCTGTCAGGTTTATAACTGCAGGTTTTAGTGTTTGCTGCTGCTGCACGGAATTGTTTAAAAGATGTGGGCATCTGTTGTAGTGATTACAACCCCAATAATGTAATATATGACATAATAAACACTCTCTTTTAGCTCTGTTTTTGGCCTCTACCACCAGAAATGTCTGGCTCTTTAATTCCTTACCATTCCAGTTTGTTCTCCAGCTAATTGCAAACCGCGTCTGTTGCTGTTCAGTGGAAAGCAGCTAGTGTACGGTTGGTTTTTTAAGGCTTCTTACTCTTAAATCAGCTGAAAACACTGAAACTCGTGCAGGAAAAACCTGGAGGGAAGCTGAAGATTAAGGTGTTAATTCTCTGCAGCGTATTGTCACATCGTCTTAAACGCTCACGTTGGTTGGCGACATAAACAACTGAAGGCCGACAGACAAAAGAGTGTTGTGGAGATCCGACGCATCCGTTTCTTTTCCGTTCTTCTCCCGTCTGCTCTGCCTCTCGTTCTCTATAAAATCATGACTGAGTGAAGGCTTAAATTGGATGTGATGTCAAGACACTGCACACACTGAGTGAGAGGTGTGAATGCACACCATGACACTGCGACAAATGTTTTTTTTTTTTTGAGTGGAACGGGGAAGTTTGCCCCAATTTCTTTGCAAAAGACGTGACGCTTTTACACGACAACTGCGTGAAAAACACGTAGGAGTTCATGTGTTAGGTGAGTAATGTGTGTGTGTGTGTGTGTGTGTGAAGGTGAGTATGGCATTCTCACATGCGACTGTGTGAACAAGTCTTTATGCAAGAGGGTGCAAGGACTGCATATGTTTCCTGTCTTTGGAAAAAGTCCACGCTATACATCTCTCCCGTGCGCCGGCACTCTATTAGCCTTCATGTGTGTAAATGCACTCGTGCGTGGTCGAGGTGCGTCGCTGCATTTGTTCTCTACCTTGAGAAAGTGAAAGCCGCTCTCACCTCCTGGTCAGCCGAGTAAGGCGGAGATGCCGTCCTGGCGGAGCGACATGGCCATTTTTCACCCGCCTCCCGATGTATTACCTCATTTCCCCTGGTGCAGACGCCCCCTCTCTCTCCCCCCGCTCTGACCTCCAGACCTAACCCGCAAAACTCCCCGCCATCCGCCTCCATGCCTCCCCTTCCAAGCTCTTTATCCGCCCCCTTTTCTCCTCCCTCGATCCATCTGGGGCCGGCCGCTGATGGATGGCCCCTCAGGAGAGGGTCGCAGGAAGGGTCAGGTCTGCTTTTCTGGAACTTTTTTTCGGAGATGGCGAGAGATGAATTGAGGCGGGATTGGCACGGATTTGATGAAAGAGAGAAGTGAAGGGAAAACATGTTGGGGGGGCAAAGGAAGCAGCGAAGAAAATACCAAAAAAAAAAATTGTCAGTCTGTACAAACAATTCCTCCCCGGTGTTGCGCCTGCAGTCCTCGCCTCCTCCTTCTATCTCTTTTTATCACCTGCGTCTTCCCTAGCCCCATTCTGCCTGTGTTGTCTGCTGTCAGTAAAGTCGACTGGGGACTGCTGTGTATTCTGGTACATGTTGGTATGGTTGCTAGAGTGTGCTCACTAAGTATTTGTTTGGGCTGTCAAGGTGTCTCCTGAGTGCCTGCTTGCCTTCTGTTGAATATTTATCACTTATTTAATGCCATTGCGCCCCCAAGAGAGTTGGACTCTGCTTCTAATGCCTCCCGCCCTCCTCCTCCTCTTTCCTACTCCCTCTTTTCCGTTTTCTACACACACCTACCGCCGTTGCTTTTTCATGTTGTTCC
Source organism: Sparus aurata (assembly GCF_900880675.1). Lineage (NCBI taxonomy): Eukaryota > Metazoa > Chordata > Actinopteri > Spariformes > Sparidae > Sparus > Sparus aurata. The sequence continues at coordinate 24,705,376 of NC_044206.1, read as the reverse complement.
GCAGGTCGCTCAGCATGCTGTATTTTGTGGCCCATACTTTCTCTACGCGTACCGAAACACGTGCGCTTTACACGTGCGAATCTTATCCAACCCCTGAGCGGCCCGGTGCGTCGCAACCATCCGCGGGTAATTCCCAAATCTATCGCGGCCTTCCTTTAACATCATCGCGAGACCGTCGCTAGGAATATCAGGCAAGAAACGGAAGCTGGTGCGAGACGTCGAGGGAGAACGTTTATCGATACCTGGAAGGAGAAAAGAGAAGAAGAGTTGTAAAGAGTGAAACTCGGTTGGTGAAATAGTCCCCGGCGTGCGTTCCTCCTCTCCCTTCAGTCCTGCTATTTATTCTCATCACTCAACAAACCTGGGAGAGACAGAAGAAACGGAGAATCGGTGCGTCGGGAGAGATAAAATCTTCCTTTTAAAGTGCGACTCGTTGGGAAAAAGGGGTTTCGATTTCACACGGGGTGCCGCGCTGTGTTTCCCACCGAAAAATGCCACCTGACAGAACGCGTTACGGACAATAAGAAAGCGAGGGGAAGACGAAGGGGGGGAAGTTGGAACGAGGAATATAGGTAAAGAGCGTAAACAGAGAGCTTGTGGGAAATTTCATTCAGTGGAAGAGCGATGGAGGTGGCGGGAGCTGCCACTGGTAGAGAAAACAATGGAGCTGTGCGAGGCTTTCTCCTTTATTGCAGTTCCAACACGACACTCACCAACATATTACTCTTTCCCTTTCTTCTCTCTCGGCCTCTCGTCCGGCGGTCACTTGTGCCGTCTCGAATTCTTTGTTTTTCTGAGATCAAGAGCCTCATATCCATCAGAACAATCGCATGTTTCTGCTGTTGCATCACTCTGTCCACATCGCGTTCCCTGTGTTGAAGCGGTACATACTTCTGATGCTCGGTCATAGCCTTAAATAAGAGAACCTTGCAGGGCCCAGCTGCTGGTATCTGGTCCGAGGACAGCTCTGGAAAACAGACGGTAGGAGCAGATGTAGAAGAACACGGGCACAATGCCTCAAATTCACACGTATTAGCACATGTTCCTGAGTCGGGGCTGAACAATTCATCTCTTTTTTTACCAAATAGCAAAAAAGGAAATTTGATAAAGCCACCTCATTTTCACCACAAGTTGGATTATTAGGGAGGCATTAAGGGTCAATGTTGAGTTGGTTAGACTGCCTACGAGGACAAAATACGCACAGAATGAATCTCTGCATGCCACCAACTGCACCATTATTGCTCCGGCAATGAGGGTTTTATTGAGAATGAAGCACTGACATGTTCTTTTCAAACAGAAAAGATGCAAACTGAGGCTGTCACTTTTCTGAGCAGTGTCGTTGGCTTACAGCTAGCTCGTTACAAAGCCACGGTTAATTACTGGAATGAGTTATGCAAGTTAAACTCTTCAAGATGCAGCGTAAGATTTGGAAAACCTGCTGAATTCATCCTCGAAAACTTTTCTTCACCGTCTTACACTTCTTTAAGTGTTACTTCTTCTTCTTCCCCTCATGTTGGACTGAGTGCAGACTGGATTGCCACATTGACTCACCATCGCCTCCTGAGGTAGAAAGTGGTATTACAAGACAGGACGGATTTCAGTAGATACATTTTTTTCCTGACGCATTTAAAATTCAATATTATTGCTTTAAACTCGCCTAAAAACTCTGAGTCGGATCTGCGTGATTCTGGCTGTGAAGAAGCTCATCCTGTTCAGTTCTGTGTTGCAAAAAAAATGCAGAACCGTCAACAATAAAACATTTTGTCAGTGAGTAATATAAACCTTCAACTCACCACAAATGCATCGAGCCACAATCCAATCCCCTAATTTCTATTTGGAAAAAAAAAGGATTGGGTAATAGCAAGTGAATGAAAAGCAAAATTGTGCATTTTCAGCCTTTCCGTGCACGAGCACACCGGAACGGGATCTGTAATGTGCGCTCGCCGCTCACACATCACCCCCTACCGTGTCGCCGCTGCACGCCCGGCTCCCCTGCAATCTAAAGTTCTCTAATTCCCACCGGCTCTATTAGAAGTCAGGACAGTAGCGCTGTCCCCCATCTTGAAGCCATTTTGTCAGGAAATGGTATAATTCCCTCATCTGGATCCAATTACAGCCGGGCGGACTGCTCTTCCTGTGATGCCTGTACATTGTAATTAAGGGGCTTTGTGTCTCTCAGCCAGCCACAAGTCAGCTTTCTTTCTCTCACCATACCTCCATCGCATTTCTCTCCCCGCTTAACCCCCGACGCCACTTCTCTCTCTCGATTCTCGCTCACATGCCCACCGGCGAGTGTACGCCATCCACACCGCCGCGTACACGTTCATACGTTCATGCGTTTCTTTCATCGGCACCGCAGAGCGCGGTGAAAGTCTCGACCCAGAGCGTTCTGCTTGGCCTGAAAAAGAAGTGTTGACCCAGAATGGACTACATCTATAAAAATTCACACTGGTTCTGTCCGTTCTGGACACGTCCCTGTCACCACACACTAACCTACTTCCTTGGAGGACAACTTAGAATCTGGATGTGCAGTTTCTGCACATCCAGGCACACGTCTGGTTACCTGCAGCAATGCAGGACGTTGTTGAGTACCTACACAGAGCACCTTAATCCCCATCCTCCATCGTTAAAGGTCCAGTTTGTAAGAAAGCTGATTTTTTAAGGCTCATTCATAACTCGTCAAACGCTCTGGGACGGTCAGCTGATCAGTCCTACAATAACAAAGCGTCAGCATTTGGTTGGTTTGGTGAAGTTCAGGCAACTACAACAGGCAACGTAAATTCATGACCTTCTTTTGGAATCAAGCTTTTTTGAGATGGAGGAAACTATTGCATTAGCTTTGACGCACAGCCTGCAAGTCGTCACTGAATCACTAAATTTCCAGGACTATACTTTTGTAGAGGTCACAGAAAGACATTTTGCTCGGCCACTTTCTGATGTTTCCTGGCACAAAGTGATTTAGTCAGTCGGTTGCCGCAAGAGGTGGCTTATTCAGGAAAGATAAAGAGAGGTCGATTTAGAGCTACAATGTACATTTTTTGTATAAAATGTCAAAAAGCGACCAGTCTAAATCTTTCAACTTCCATTTCGTTCAGTCACCTGTCGCCTCCTTCCATGGAAACGTCTGCTGATGCGTCAGAGACTGAGGGAAAGATTTAAAACTTTAAACCATCGTCTCATCTGTGATCACTTCTGTCTGAGTCAACAAATCCCATGATCCCGCGCTGCTTCATGACATCATCAAACATCTTGTGTTTACATTGTTTTGCTTTTGAGACTCGTCGTGACAGAAATTACACAGAGTGTGTTTCAACAAACGTTTCTCAGGGGAGTTCTGAAGCGTAATCACACACCCCTCACAAACAACAGAGATGTGGAGGTTTTCTCTTTAATTGCAGCTTAAAAAAACCATAATCAGAGCGAGAAGTGATTGTTTCAGGGTGTGTGGATGGCGCACATGACTCTGATTTCCAGGGCCCACATCAGGTCTCTGCCAGGGAACTTTAAGAGGCAGCCAGCTCAGATAAAACAAAGCGTCATGGAATCTCATTAAAATACCTCCCTGGCTAGACCTCCCCCGCCACTTCAGCTCCCAGAGTGGAAAGATCTGCTTTGTACAACCGGGAGACCGGATGGCATCACTGCTGAAGCTCGTGTGTTGTTCGGCGGAGGGGGCGGGGCTGTGGGCGGCGGGCGTTTCATGGTCGTGACACACGTGCGTTCCAGGAGGCCAAACATGGACGCCAACGGTGGTCGTCCTGGAAAACACACACATAATACTGTACACAGCGCTTTGCATATACAAACAAACACACACACACACAAACACACACACACACACACACACACTCGCTCAGTTCTGCCTGCACTGTGATCTTGAAACCCTGAGTCCGTGTCATTGGAAAATCAATATGCCTTGCTTTTTCATCCAATTAATTAGTGACTGGTGGATGGAGCTGTATGTGTGTGTGTGTGTGTGTGTGTGTGTATGTGTGTGTATGTAAGGGTATGTGTGTATTGTGTGTGAAAATATCTATCTATCTATCTATCTCGTTCCCCTGTTATCATATTTTCACACTTAATCTGTCGTTAATCTGGTGTGTATTCACTTTCAACGATACAAACATGCTGCATTATAATCCTGTGAGCGCCGGACAGCTTGCGATGATGTCACTAATACCTCTCCAAGCCATCGGCCCTCAAACGACTCTGTGACAAACAATGGTGTTGTCGTATAACCAGATTAGCCCTGAAAGCCCTGTGTCCTGGAGGCGCCACTGCTGGCACCTCCTCTGGAGGATGAGTGTAATCCTTCAGGCCTTTGTACACCTGCTCGGTGACAACAACAATGCAACCGTACGTAACGGAGCGCTGCAGGTGACACGCAACATACCGTAACATGTTACAGCCGAACGCGACGCGTACAAAAACAACACCATGTGGAAAAAAGACTAATAAATCGATGCAACGCTCTGAAATAACACAAAAAAGAAATCTACCGCGTTACCTTCAGAGGTGTTTCTAATATTCCTCTCCCGTCATGCATGTGAATGAAAGGACAAAAGATCTGAAACACCTCTCGATACCAGAAAGATGCTCAGCAGAGCGCATGGCAAGGCCGAGGCCCCGCAGTCTCCTTCAATCCATCAAACCTATCCAATACCAAACTACAAAAGTACCGTACGGCTCCAGAGCTTAACCGCTATCAATCAACAGGTCCTGACTTAACCGGATGTTAAAAATCAAAAATTAAAAAAGGAGTGTATTCCAGGTCGAGGTTCCATCTTCCATCCACGTTTTTTGTGGAAACCGCTCCAGTAGTCTTTGTGCAATCCTGCTGAGAGATGATGCACTTTGTAACCGACAGTACTGTGGCGTGAAACAACATGTTGGCCTAAGTGTGAAAAAGCAAACGAGCAGAGTAACTCGGAGATCTCTGGCTCAAAAAGTGGCGTCCAAGAATCTGTCGCTCCGATCTCTGCCGACCCCGAAGGCCCTCCATCCTCCATCCTGTCTCCGGCATATATGGAAGATAAGCAAAGGTCAGCTCTCGTGGCTGGAGGGGGACTAACAGTGTATAAAACCGTTGCGCGGATTCACAATTCATGAAATTTTTAGCTCAATGAATATAGTATGACCTGCCCATAAAGAATCTGTGCTCAGTGTTGCCGGTGTTCAGATGCTGGATGGGAATCGATGTCAAGCCTTCAGTGATGGAGAGATTATTGGTTATTAGGTGCTCTATAAGGTCAGCGTGTGTCAGCGCCGGGTTGTCCAGTCGATGTCAACACAGATGGCTTCAGGGGCAGAGGGAAAGGAAAGGTCACGATATGAAGAATATATAGTAATGATTGACTGAGAGACAGCAGCAGCAGCAGCAGTTCTACTGAGTTACTGAGATTAGTGTCAGTTCCTTCTCAGGAACAAGACTGTTTCCAGGTTGGTTTCTTTTTAGAGCATATATATAAAGTAGCCTATATTTTACCTATTTCATATCTAAATTCACAAGTTATTAGTCACTTTAATAGTACCGACCTTTAAGGTGTGCTTGCGTGGACAGGTTCTGTTACTGATCAAAGCAGAGGCAAAAAAACAAAACACAGTGAGAGGTGAAAGAGACGAGTGTGTCAGAATTTATGCTCCTTCTCTGAGTCATAACTCCGTCAAATCTGAGCATAAGGACGTGACTCACCGCTGCGAATAAACATCCATAAATCCCTTTTAGAATCCCAGAAAAGAACTAGCCAGAACTTGCCTAAGAAACATCAACTTTTTAAGTTCTCTGCCGTGTGAGAGCCGTCCCTCGATAGCTGTCTGTACACGCAGGGGTTCACTGCGAAAAGGCACTGGTATTAACTAATTCGGCACAGTTTTCACAGTAAAAACTTGGTGAAGTTTCAAGAAAAAAAACAAGCTTGTACCTCACAGCTGACATTGATTCCATGGCAAAAGCGACAAACCTGCAAATATGCAGAAATAAGTCTAAATCCGTGTTTACTTGCATGATATGTGCCTAATTCAATCCGACATTTCTGTTCTTTGTGGTCCCAAAAATGACTTACTGCATTAAGTATTAAGTAAAACTATAGTGGAATGAATAGATTGGAATCTGCATCACTTCAGCGTCTAGTTTAGCTCATTTGAACTCATCCTTCTTCTCGTTGCTCTGCCTCGGCATCTTTTTTTTTTCTCTCTCTCCCACATGATCGTCATTCTCATTTTCATCTTATTTTTCCCCGTCACTTGTAATTTCATCCTCCGCCGTCTCGCAGGTCGGTCCGCCCTGGTTTACTGATGAAGGCGCTGCAAAAAAATGTCCAAACTGCACTCCTCCGCAGCTCCGGAGTGTGAGGAAATTAATTTGTAATATCTTCAAATATTTGATGAAGTCCACACATGCAGAACACGGCGGAGGGGAATTGACAAGTCCAAATATTTTTCCCCGTCATGCGGAAAGGCGGCGGCTAACAGAGGATTTCATCCCTTGTAAAATATAATTAAGTTCACAATGAGGGAATCAGGAAAGATTTCAAGCCCATTTGAGCAGAGAATTAATTGTGTCTCCACGTCGATGCTGCGTCTGTGTTTGTGGCTCCATGAGTGTAAATGAATGACAGAGCTACAGTTTCTGTCTGTGTCCAGTAAAAGGTTCATCTCGGATCCGTTTCAGTATCACCTTACTCCCGTTTCCTCTATCACATTACTATTGAGCTATGATCGGTGCAACAGTATCACATTCTGCTTCTTTTAAACTGCTGTATCTTTAGAGCACAGCTTCCCCAAATTCCATTCCATGTTGTCTAAACTTTCACTACGGCTGGACGTGACACACTGACACAGTCAGCGGGTCGGGTTATCAATACGGCTTGTCCATTTTTATCTCACTGCTCACCCCAGGCCAGAATCTGAACACAGCAACATTGCAGTCATTACTGACAGTGACTGGGGTGGAGAGTGTCCCTGCCTGGCTCGTGTTACTGTGGGCTGTGCTACCAAACGGCATATTAGAGTCAGAAAAAATCAATGGGAGTCTGGGAATATGGAGCACAGTGTGTGCAGTGCCACTCCCTGGTTATGTATGTCACTCTGCTGCAGGTCTGGTGTTCAGAGCTGAGGACATGTTCAGCATGTTTACTGTAAGAAAAAGAAAATACGGCGTGTTTCTGTCACGGCACTGATGTCATCTTCATGTATCGCCATTAAAGCTGCTACGAGGAACTATTTGTTTTGTTGATTGTGGCGCCCCCTGTGGACAAAAGTGGTATGAGCACCATATTTTACTGTAGCAAAAAAATCTTGCAACACTATCGCCAGAATAAAGGCTCGTCCACACGTACGAAAACAATCTTTTTTTCCTCCGTCTTCCTCAGCATCGTTTCAAGAATATTTGCGTCCACACAGATCCACTGAAAACGACCGAAAACGCTGTAGTTCATATTTCAGGCCTATAGGTGGCGCTTCAAATTCACCAAAAACAGAGAAGAAGAGACAGAGCATGCACATAAAGCTTGCACGCTGTTTACAAACAGACAGTAGAAGGAAAATCCGAAAACAAGAAGAAGAAGACAAAAATGGCTAGTGCAAGGAAACCATTAGCGTTTGTGTGGACCGATAATGAGGTCGAACTGCTGCTGCGACTTACACTCTACTACAAGGCGAGTAAGTTGCAAGAAACACGAACACAAGCATGTAGTCCGCCATTGTTGTTGTTGTTGTTGTTATGAGACGTCGCGGGGTTCAGAGGTCGGAGGCAAGAGCGATGGCGTCATCGTTTTGGAAAGTATGCGGATTCACCGTCCACACGAAAACGCAAGGGCAGCATTTTTGTGATTTTTCCACACTGAGACAGTTTTCAAAAAAGTGCGTTTTCAGGATCCGTGTGGACGGTCTATAAGTTGGCAGTGTCTTTGGTTTGAACCTTTATCTCGTAGCAACAGTGTGCTTGAAGTCTGGTTGCGGCTTGGAAAAGATCATGTTTTGGCTTAAAATAGCTGTTTCGGTCGCCACAAACACGGCTTGAGATGTTCGGAGGTTTCCTTGAAAACTATCCACGCTTACAAATATTAAACGTTAAAGTGCTGCGGACTACAGTGCAGCATCTTTACTCAGGCTGTGAGACTCCTCGATTCCCCCTAAGCACTATGCCTTTAAGAATAGTGGATATTTTATCACAATCTGATCTGCTGACAGGCATTTAGAATAACTGTGATACCTGTATAGAAGCAGCCGGAGCTCGTTTGCGTATGCGGGTCATTCAGAGGCGTCGGTGTTCAGTCGAGACTGTTTCGTACCCAGTTACTTCAAGTATGTTTAAGTGCAGAAATGCTTTTGAATTTATACACCCCGTCTGCTCTTTATTCCCTCTCTAGTCAGTGATTTGGTGAAAAAAAAAAAAAGATCATCCATCGTTCGGTCCACCGGTGACCTCAGTCCTCCGCCCGCTTTCTCTCTCCTTCCCCCAATTTCCTCGCAGTTATGTGGCTCTGCGGGAAATTACTAGAAGAGCATCGTAAGAGTGCTGAAAACTACCACTTACCTCTGGGACTCAAACATTTAATGTGCTCAAATATACCCTGCTGTCACTTGAATTGAGGGGTTTAGACGGCAGAGCCTTCACTCTCCTTCAGCTTCTCCCTCCCTTCCATCGGCAGACTTCCTCCCTTCCCTGAACATCCCACTTCTTCTTCTGCTCTCCATCAGAAGCATCCGAGTGGTGCCAGATTGACTATAAGTGTCTGTGGGCACCTTTTTTATCATTGGTAATTACATTTGAGGCATTTTCAGGACCTTAAGATACTGTAGTCCCATTTAGTACATCATGTTAGGTGAACCGTTCTGTCTATGGCCTCTGCAGGACGGCGGAGGAGGTGACAGCTTTAGCCGTTATGTTACATATCAGAATTAATTCACGCGTTTATTGAGAATGTCAAGAAGTGGATGATTGTTACCTCCAGCCAACACTCTGAGAACAAGATCATAGTCCTACTAGAAATATGAGAATTAGAAATATGTTGCCAAATCAGACCAAAAATATATTAGTTACATTCTGTTTTAACATTTTGACCAAACACCCTTAAAGGGACAGTGTGTAATATATCAAGTATTTAGCGCCATCTAGCTGTGAGGTTCTACACTCTCACCCCTCCCGTTCTGAAGACGTTGGAGACGTTCCGGAAGCTACGGTGGCCCTGACGGACAAGAAACTCATTTTCAAAATATGGACTCTTTCCCAACAGTGTCGAGTATTTCTACTGATTCAAGTAATGAGGTAAAGATGTAGTTAGTTATTGTTATTGTTAGTGACGAGCGCTTTCGCTGAGCTCCCTCTCAGTTCCGTAGTCAAGCTAGCTCTGAGCAAAAACGCGTTTAGCCTTACTACGTAGTACCACGTAGTGCTTTGTGTCCCTCTCGGCGTTCCATAGTTTTTTTAAAACTGGAAAGACATGGCGGCCTCCATAGAGCTTCAGGAGGATAAGTCAGATTGTTGGCAGAGGTAATTGTACACCAATGAGGACTTACTTATGAACGAAGACGTTGATTTGAGTTAATAAATTACTTAAATCGTTACACACTGTCCCTTTAACAATAACTAATAATTAAACACCACATTTAATGCTCCCAACGTGGCGCTGTGATAGCTTGATTTGACAGGTCCGGATGTAAGTAGACAAATTTAACGTCACATAGACAAAATTACCGCAAGTTCAGAGGGCTGTGAAGTTATTTGGGCTTTATAAATCATAGTTTCACTTCCTCACGCGATTTCGACCAAAACTTCAGTTTTTTGTCTCTGCCCAGTACATTTCCACCGCAACCCCAACACATTGAGGGCACATCAAATATTGTTTTATGGTGTCGACAGAGTTGTCACATCAAATCAATTCAACAGCAGTGTCTCTTTGCAGACACGGTGTCCTTGCAAGTATGGATTATTCAGAGCACAAGTTATTTTTTTCCAGTTTTCACAGCGACTCTTTCTTTATGTGATGTGTTGATGCTGTGAGTTGCACAAGGAGATTTCAGTCACCTTTACATTTATTATGGGTGGAGATGGAACTCCAAACAGACACGAGCCAAACTCCAATCCATATTTAGAGAAAAATTCAAATTCCAGAAAATGGGCCCAAATAAAATGCAAATGAATGCAAACCATTACCATTATGCAGATATTGTGAGTTGTGCTAGAGGAAAAAAAAACAGCTAATTCTCCAGTTGGGTCCCATTACACAGTTAAACAGATAGATTAATGCACTGGCTGATATTATCGGATCTGTTGGTATCGGTGTATATGTTGTACGATATTGGAATTTTCCCTAATATCCATATCGGCCAGGAATATATGAAGCATTGGTCGTTTTTTTTGTCGTCTCCACTCCGGCAAAATCACCCATGTTCCTAAAAAACAGGTGCATGAGAACGCACTCACTGTCACCGCTGAATAGTCGATTGCCTATCCGGCAGTTAAAGTGACCGAACAGATTTATATCCGCTATCAGGTGTTTAAAATCCAACAGTTATTACATTGAGAGTTATTACTGGCTAAGTTTAACAGCTGGATTATGTGTGGCAGGAAATATTGGCGTAGATTAGCGTCTGCTCCGAGACCAACAATCCCTCTCGCGCACATAAAGACAGATGTTCACTCGTTCCCTTGAGAGTCGCAGAATGGCGATTGATATTCCCACCTTACGGGAATACCGATTTTTCCCCCCCGCCGCCGCCGTGTTTTAATTGGCAGCCGTGCTCCTGCGAGGAGCCCACACACTTAAGCATAAAGTTGGCTCTTGTATCATTTGTATTTCTTTTTTTTGACTGTTACTCAAAATACACATCTCACACAAAATAAAATCTCTCCCCTGTCTGTGTGTTGAATGCGTCTGCCTGCTCCCCTTCAGCTTCTCTTTCAGATGTCTTAAGAATTTCCAGCAGCTACAGCTTGTGAAAATCTTTAGTCAGGCTGTCAGTGTTCTGAGCCGTGCCTGTCAGACAGCAGCCTTTGATTCAGACTATAACACTTGGGAATACCTACAGTATGTGGATTTGTGTCTCTCGTGGGACTGCCATTTCATTACTTCCCTCAGCCGTCATATAGACTCAGTTTATTTCCCTCCCCCAGGCGGAGTAAATCTGGTCCAGGGCCAGGCAGCCACACCGAGGGAACAGCGCTATAAAATGAAGCCTAATCGTCTCGGCCCCTGTAAGTGGTTTTACCTTCAGGGAGCCATTTTGCTCCGGACAGACATGATCAGGCGCTGTGGCCGTGACCGATAGCAGCTCTGCAGTGTCATCCAAAAGCAATAGAAGTCCGAGGTGCTTGCTGACCCCCCTTCGCCTTTCAAGCCACATTTCCCACCCAACCCAGCCCAAGCACATAAAAGCGGCATTGTAAATACATAACTCTTTATAGGTACAAATCACTTAGTGCATGAAATGTAGTTGTATTTCTGCAGGGGAGGTAACCTTTGGCTCCGTTTTATTACGCAAAGGGGAAAATCATTCGTTTTGCCGTTGCTTGTTGCAGCTTTGTGTTGCACGACTGCAGCAGTGGAGGCTGAGAGAGGTTGGAAGACTCGTCACTGCACAACACTGGAACAACATGTAACAGGTTTCACAGATCCTTAATAAAAGGTTTCAAAAGAAGAAAAGCATTATGGGATTCATATGTTTTATAGACAGTAGCCATAGTGCTAAAGTAATGGAACTGTTTTAATGATCTTAAATTCATCTTCAGTCATGTAACTTATTCCATTGTATTACTTTTCTTATAAATGCTTTAAACCGGACATCAGAAGTATCCGCTGTCATCCCACCAGACTACACAGCAGCTCCGCTCCCCGTGTTCAGCTCAGAGCAGCGGTTATTGATTTGACTGGCGGACGAGAGGTTGTACAAACTCAAACAAGAAGAGCGTCTGCTCCCCAACGACTCGAAGCCAGGCGAGGTGTAGAGACAGCTCCTCCTGTAAGTCGTCCTGCTCTGGATGGTGGTGCACTCGAATGTGTCCCGGCAGAACGTTTTATTCTACAACTAGGTTCTTTCTCCCAGAAGGGTATATTTGGATGTAACCAACATCTTGATTAATAAATGCACTGTAATTACAGACGCTGTCCTCAATAACTGGAGCAGATAATGGTACATTTTTTTGGGGAAATGTAATTAAATATATCTAATTACTTCCTTATATTTACACTATAAATTGCAGTACAATATCTGTGTCTGTAGCACTGAACAGAGAGATTTGAACATCAGATTTGTCGACTTTTCTTTGATCACGTGAACTTTTTTCTGTCGGTTTGTCGGCGGGGCGGATTTGTGGATTTCCACAAAACTTAGATGGAGGATGGTTCTCATCCCAGAATATATCCCATCCAAACCGGAGCCCGCTCATGTACCACGCACCGCCGTTGCTTCACCTTGTCTTTGTAGTCAGTCGACATATTGAAGCCTATTAGACGCCGGCCTATGTGTTGCACCTGAATGCCAGTGTTAATTACTCCTTTAATGGACTTGGTGTTCCTGTGGCTTCGTCTCTGACGGCAACCTTCACAACATTAATTGAAACTCCCCCCACCTTCACCGGAGGGAACGCCTCAATTAACCTCTCCCAGTGGCTATAACTGGTCAATTATACCCCCCGCCCCCGACAACCCCCACCCCCTGCGTTCTGCATGTCAGCAAACACAGTCACAGTTCACATGGCGTGTCATCTAAAGGCCAACGCCTCTGGAGTCATGCCGTCTTTAATCTAAGGTTGTAGTAGCGCTGTGTGTGTGTCGGTGTGTGTGTGTGTTTGTTCTTGCGGGGGATGGGGTGTGTGTTTCACTTCGAGCGAGTGTGAGTCTATTCACCTACAGAGCCGAGCAGCGCTGTGCCCTTATTAAAGCGGCTTTCATTTCCTATACAGTATGACGCTGATCCCGATTGGCATTCTGACATTGAGCGCCAGTCGATTTCAATTCCCTTTGCATCGCGCCGCCCTCCCCTCCGCACCCACTTATGCAGCAAAGTTTGATTTGCCTCCAGTTCCTCGTATTGAATGAGACCAATTGTCCTTCAAAAGGGGAGAGAGAGAGAGAGAGAGGGTGGGAGGGGAAGAAGAAGGGGGGGGGAAGAAAGAAGAGAGGCCATCAGAGAAGCTGACAGAAAATTGGACGGAGTGAGAGAGAGCGAGCTAAACAGTGGGAGAGGAGAGTCAGACAAGCGGAATCGACATGGGTCAGTCAGCTGTCCCGTCGCACTGTTAGACTCTCAGAAAGCACAGAGGAGAAAGAGAAGCCAGCAGAGAGGCCATGTGACTGATGTCAGCTGTCTCTTGTCCTTTATTTTCTCTCTCTCTTTCCTTCCTTCCTTCTCGGTCTCCTTTCTCGTCCTCTGCTCTTTGTTCCCCGAGTCCTCGTGTTTGTCCTTCCGTCCATCCTGCTAGATTGCCTTGTTATCGGTTAGCGGAGAGCAGCTACATCCGTCTGGCGTACCTGCTCGGGCACGACACATACAAATGTACACACACACACACACACACACACACACACACACACTAGAAAATACACAAGCTGGCTAGTTTCCAGAGAGAGAGAGAGAAAGTGTCCTGCCACAGTCAGGAGGGAGAGCGAGAGAGAGAGAGGGGACAAAAAAAAAAAACAAGCCACCTCATCTAAAGCTGCTCCACAGATAATTCACAACACACCTGCGAGTAGTAGGTCTGGGAAGATAATGATGACTGGAAAGGGTGTGTGTGTGTGTGTGAAGGCCAGTGTACAGGGAGGGAACCAGGTAGCAAGGGCAGATAAGAAAGACAAGACAGAACAGTGCAGCCCTTCACCGTTTATTTATTTATTTTTTTTTTTTTGGCACCCCCATTTTTTTCTCCCACGGAGCTCAACAAACGGCCGTCTTGCTGACGAGCACTGCAAAAATCCACACAGGGTATTTTTCTTGTTAACTTCCTGAAAATGCACAAGTTTTGGTTTAATTAGAATTCCTAGTTTTCGTCTTCAGACCACTTCAGAAACTGATGAACGTGACGTATATTTACCTGAGGGCTTTTGACGTGAAATCGACTTCGACTTCTCTTTATTAATCCTTTTGGGACGACTCCCGCGAGGAAATTGGATAAATGATGGCAACATGATCGGCGTCCCAACATTAGGGTCGTCACGATTCTCCAAGTCCATGATTTCAGTACCACCATTACATTTTTAAGGACAGGAGTTGATTTGAATGGAATGTTATTTGGTGTCTTTTTGCAGCCTTGTTAAGCTCAAATAATATTTGCAAGACAATACAGATTTTAGATTCCAACAACAAACAAAAGACAGAAGTTAATTCACTATTAAGTCTCCCAATCAAATCAATAAAGGATCTTTGAAAAGGAAAATAAGCCGAACTTCTCCGGCGCTCTCAAAGATACCAGTCAGGTGGTCGTTTTCAGGTTGTTTCAAAATAAAAGCTCACCTCGAATGATTTTTGGTTTCAGATTTTAATCCTGACTCTCTACCAGCATGCATTATTTGAGAACTGAAACCCTCACTTTGTTTTTTATAGATTGGTGATAACATAGACGATGAAACCTTCTGTTCGTCTTCAAGTCTTACATTCAGAATGTTATAAATTAATCTGGAGCAGCTTCACATATCGTCTCGGCGCCAACGCCGGAACAAAGTGTCTCCAACTCTTTGTGGGAAATGTTTTAAACGTCTGGTTGATAATTCATCAATCGCCCCCCATTAAAGCTTCCATATTCATATATTCTTTTGTCCTCAGATGATCAGTGTCGATGCGGGGTGTTGCCTGAATACGAGGAACGCGATCTGATATTAGCGCGACTGGTTCCTGATAGTGCGGGGAGAGAAAGAGAGCTATCAGGGAGAGTTATTTGAGCGCGCTGCCTTGGCAGTGGATGTGGGCCGGCTATCTCGAGGACATCTCGGTGATCTATGAAGGGGACGATTCGACCTGGGAAAGCCAATTTTCAGCCATTTTCCCCCACAATGCAGAGCTGCAAGACAAATGTGGTGCGGAGAGGACTTAGATGAACTCGGATCAGTGGTTATCTGCCTAATCTGCGACACCTCCTGACTCACCGGGACAGATGGAGGGAGACGGTCAGGGAGGAAAAGAGTCGTGAAGAGACGGAGATAAATGCCGAGAGAGCAGAGGAGAGATTCTGCTCCTCGGGGTTTTATTCCGCCGACTCGAAACTCAGGGGGGGGTAAAGACAGAAATTCAGAAAGTTTGCCTTAAATTTCCTTATTTGGCTGGAGAGATTGTTATTCACAGTGTGAAGTGTTGCTGCTTTTCACTTGATGGGTTGTTTTACACCTTGTTGGCCTGGAACACAGTGGGTGACTATTGGAATATCAATGCCTTCCATTTCAAGGTCTGCTGGGCTGCGAAACCTGCGAACCGAGCACATCTCCTCCTCACAACTCTGTCTCCGAGAGAACCGAACGAGCCTTATATCCCAGCCTGGTGTCGAAGAAATCTTTAGGGCACATGATGCCGTGACAACAGTAATTATAAGGTGGTGCGTGACTCAAGAACATACAGGAAGTTCGATCCAATCAGTATGGATGTATTTATGTGTTTGTCCTAATTAATTCAGCGTTGTTTCAGCTGAGGACCGCGGGGACAATATTGTGCAAGCTGTGATCGCCGTACTTTATTTTAATCCCATCCGCAGCCGCGTCATCGCGCTCGAGTGTCGGTGCCAAGTCCCCGCCGAGTGGGAGCCGGTTTAGCACATCCCCACAGCCTAAAATTGTTACCCATGAATCATCGCTTTGGAGACTTTTCAGACTGTTGTTATTCCAACTTTACAATTTGGCCTAAGTGAAGAGTGGTCCCAGCTTTGTTCCCTGCAATGTTTCAAACTAATGTGGCTCCTCGCCAGTCGTTACGGCACGCAGAGACTCCCACGGAGATAAAAACACGGCGCGGGTGAAGCTGAATTCTGTGTGCCGTCGTTGAGTTTTGCAAACGTAGCTAGTTTTTGAGGATAGCTGCTCAAACTGAATGATTGCACCTGACGAAGAGCCAACCTGGAGCCTGAGACGCTGTAGCGCTGCTCATCGGGAGAAGTGGAGCGTTGTACGGTTTTGCAAAGCCGTTGTGAAACCAACAACACATCATCGTCTCTAAATGACAACATGTGTGACTGTTCCCATCGCGACACACGTGATCTGTGGACCGAGCCGCCATCGTCACATCGTTAGGAACAGATCCTGGTGTTGGGTCGTTCAATAAAGTTACGATCGAACACATCTTCATCTTCCATCCATCACTCTCATAATAACTGTGATAATTAACGTAAATATGTCTCACACAGAGCGGGTTTCATGGTCCATCTATGTGTCTGTGCGGAAATGTTTTGGGCACCTGACCATGAACGATGCACACGCGTGTTCGGCGCTCTGATTCATCTGAAAATGAAAATGTGCCAGATCATGTTGGTGTGAAAGCGACCTTATCTTTGTACAGATTTTTAATTAGCTTCAGTGTGTGAGATGGATCTGTTCTGATTGTTCTAACCTGTTTTTCTTCTCTCTCTCTCTCTGTCTGTGCTGCTGCTCCTCACTGTTGGACACACACGCAGGTAATAAACACAATTTTTTATTATTTACTCTCTGATTTTCCGTCTCTGAATGCTGAATTTATGGGTTCATTCCAGTGACCCACTTTCTCTACTTAAAGGCATTGGCACTTTCTGCAGCTTCTATTTTTACAGGCAATAACAGATGCCGACGTATTCACGCCTGCATTTCTGTTACTTCGGGCCACCTGCAGAAACACACACACACACACACACACAGGGTGACTAATGACTGGAACGATAATGAAAATTTGCTATTTAGCAATTAGAGCCGGTAGCCTAACAGCTAAAGGAGACAAATAGAAGGCAGTTATCGCAGCGTTTGACCTCTGCCTCTGGTTTCCCTTCTCAGTTTCATCCCTCTCCTCCTTCTCCATCACGCTCTCTTCCACCCAGTCGTTTGCTTCCTTCGCTGTTCCGACCACAACCGAACAGAATCAGCCCCAGAACCCCCGACGGTCAGGCAGAACAGTCAGAGGCACTGCTGTGTAAACATACAGACATTTCACCGGAAGCAAATGGGTATCCTAGGCGAAGACGTATTCCCGTTTTCCCTGTGTTTTTAAATAAAAAGAAGTCTTCAATCAAACTGGGGGCCGCGCACTGCGTTTCCCCTTCGCTGAGTCATCGCTCTTGACTTGTTCGCGCAGAAAACGTGAAAAAAAAAAAAATTCAATAATTCACATCAAAGCAGCCGGTGCGTGATGCTGATAAAAATGCCAGCGCAGCAGTCTGCGAACTTCTCGCACGAATGCAGAGACGGCGAGGCGACAGGCCTTTTACCATATTGTACATTTATTTTGAAGCCTTTATCCAAAGTGTCTCACAGCGCGACCGCCCACCTGCACGCCTGAAAGGAAATGTGCACGCTCTCACTTTATTATGCAGCGCACCTTCAATCTGTGACGCTCCATACAGCCCATTTTTTTAATTAAATGTATAAATGAATTTACTTTACGTCTCCTGTACTTCCGCTTCAGTTCTTCACTGGTTCTCAAAGTAGGATTCGGGGGATCCAAGTGGTCCTTGAAGGGGTCCCGAGCAAAACAGAGCATGATTCAATCCATCGGAAATGAAACACAACAACAAGGTTTTCAGATACTTTCTTTAAAAAAAAATCCAAAAAAAAATTCTAATCAGTTAGTTGACCCTGCGACAAAACCTTATCCGAGGACCTTAATGTGAAAAAGACTGAGAACAACTGCAGTAGAACAACATGTTCCCATTTCTTTAAGCTTGGAAATATTTAGTTTCAGTGACAAACCCTTGTCACAGGTTGCAAAACATATTTGAAGAAGTGAAGCTCTTTCAGAAGACAAAGCAAACATTTGTCAGTCTCACAGAAAATGTTTTAATGTGAGTTATCCAACAGACATTGAGCAAAAATAAACATTTGTTTAGAGTCTGATGCTCTCTTTCTTTTGAACCACGTTTTCGATTACCTACAAATCCTTTTGAAAAAGTACCTTTCTCTTTAGATGCTAAATGCTCCACTGTGTTTACCAGGCGCATGCTAACTATGTGTCCATTGTTGTAGTGGGCGAGCAGCAAGTTTGTGTGTTATAGTTTGCTACAAATATTGTCAATGAAAGCAGTAAATGTGGACCGGACCAGTGAAGTTGTGGCCCGTAAAAACCAAAACAACGAGCCGAAAGACGCTAAAATGTGATGTGATGTGATCCACTGTTATTATAAATATATCATTTAGTGCATCTTTAAATATTTCATAGTTATTTTATAGACAGTAACTTCAACAACTTGCTGTTGTCATCAAACAAAAGGTTATAGAGGAAAAAGAAAAGCAATTCCTAAAAGTCCGGCAGCAGGATTGTTTTCCGTTCATCTCAGAGCTCTAAAGAAACATGAGATTATTCATTCATTTTCTAATGGAGATCTAAAAGCATATAGAAATGCTGCCAAGCTGCCAGCCCGACCGGATTGCCAGTAAGCCTTAATTTCCCCAGAATGTTTTTGTGCCCGGTGGCAGTCACAGTTGCACATAAAGAGCGAAAAAGTTTGCAGGGAAACAATCTGAACCCTGACAGTGTCATTACTCTTCTGCGGTTTCCTTCATCATGATAAATTAACTAGTTTCTTGTTTTAAATATTTGATCTGCACAGTTACGATGCGGTTTTGGCCACCGAGCTTCATCCTGCCGTCTCCTACTGATGCTCCTCTGGACTCTCAGCTGGATGAAAAGCACTCAGTTTGTTTTTCAGTGACGTTCTTTCGCAGACTCAGGCCAACGAAATGTTAACAAACCCGTCTGCAGCGGTGAGCTCTCCCATCGCTTCCCCAAACTGTGTCATCCGTCTCAGACAAGTTAACAAACATCGATTTTCGCCCCCGATCTCTTAATGTCTCGCTAACCTTTGTGTCGGCTCTGACCAATAATTGTTAAGGAGAGAGAAGAAGAGTGATGGAGATGCATCGAGTCACAACGTGCCAGTAACGGCTGCGTCATCTCCGGCCAATAGTGAGACGGAGGGAGCGTAATGGACTCGATTGCACCCGAGGTTTTGCATTAGCCATTATCTCAGCTTTGTGCGAGAAAAAGCGGGGAGGTCGGAGGTGAAGGCTGTCCGCGTCACGCCCACGTGGCTATTTTAACCTCTTCTCTAAGTACTGAGAGACACAGCTCTGACAAACAGCAGGGCGTTGTTGTGACGTGTCCTCCTCTGACCCAGTGAGCTATATATGGACGACAGAAGACAAATTTGACAGTGATATGTGAGACTCCCGGCGAGCCTCAAACCCCAGACGTGCAGCATCCGAGATATCTGGCTGTTCAGAGCCGGAATCCAACAAAGTCGAGAAGGGGAGAGTACTTACATCCAACTTTATTGAATTGTGTTTTTCATAAGCAGTCTTCTTCCTGTGCCGCCAGGAACAAGTGGTTGTTTAACTCCCAGTAAAGTCTGCAGTAAACTATTTATTTCATTGTCAATCTTTGTTATTTAATCAATAAAAGCATTAGAAAAGTATCTTACCAGCAGACAGCAGCTTCGCTCCCCAGGCTGCCAGTGAAAAAGAGACAGAAAAGACACATATTTGAAATTTGTTCTCAAATTACTCAAACTTTAGCGAAAATTATCTCAGTATTATTTAATTAGAAGAATATGTTCTAACAGGCAGCTAATAAATAGCCGGTAATGTCTTTCATTCATCTCCAGGAAACTTTCTGATTCTGTCATCTTAATTCCCAGCTGGTTTCTGTCAAACGTCTTATGAATAATGAGTTGAATAATAAATTGATTCACAAGATTAATGTTAAAACAGAACAGACTCAAAAACAGTCAGAGAGTAGGTTGAGAGTATGGGTGACAGTCTCAGTACGTACAGCGGTTAGCATAGCTTAGCATGAAGCGTGGATACGGGAGGAAACGGCTAGCTTCACTCTCTCCTAAAGTAACCATACCCATGATGCATTGCGCCTCTAAAGGTCACTCGTTAACGGAAGTGTTCTTGTTTGTTTGATTTGCACACCAAGAGAAATGTAAAGTTTATGTGCTCTCGCTGTTTTCTGGCCGGGCGTGCTGACTTCCTGTCGTCGTCACAGCGACGACGATGAGGATTAATCTTCTCTACTTTCACTGGAGAAGAAAGAACACGAGCGCGTCTCTCAAAAATCCATCTATTCTTTTGATTCGGCTCTAATTGAAACGATAAACTGGTCAGTCATTCCCAGTCTACTCAGTTTTTAGCCGTGTGCAGTGAGAACGGCTGCGATAAAGCCGAGAAATGTCAAACTTTTTATTCACTTAAACCCTTTTTTCTGTGAGCAGTGGGAGGAAAAATGGAACTCTGACTCGAGCCAGCTTCCAGAGCCGGAGTACGACTTTGTTTGTTTTGTAGAAGTCGGTGCTTCTTCCCAGGAGAGGAAATAAAGGCAGATTACTTGTGCTCCTCTCTCCAAGACCTGTGAAGAGAGTTACACTCTGTTCCAAGTTGTAAGCGTAGCTGTAGTGCAGCGTTGCCTCAAATCCCATTACAGCAGCGCGTCTTGGAAGCGGTTCTGACCGAGTCTGTGGGTTTTATGTCGCGCGTTCAGGGTGGCTGCGGCTGTTGTTATCATAATGGCGGCAGATGAACTTTGCTTTTGCAACCCCTCGGCGACGGGCTCCTGTTTGCATCCAGCGCGCCAGAGTTTACTCGGCGATGCCTTTAAGACAGGAGAGATACTGTATCTCCCGCCTCGCACGACTCTGTCAACAAGGATCCCGTCGTGCAAGCTAAATGGAAATGGAGAATAGGGTAATGTTGCCTGACTACTTGCATCGTTTCATCTCAGGGCCTCCCCTCCACCTTTAATGTCCGCTGTGACAATGCAGGGGTGGCTAACGTGGGGGAGGGCGGCCGTGTTCTGAGGATGACAGTCGACAGAAGAAGAGGAATCCTGGGACAAAGAGAGGCGGCGGAGGCAAAGGTGGAGAGGAAGGGGAGAAATGATCTACGATTGCTCTCACTTTGCATTGAATTGGTCTGCGGAGAGATGCAGATTGAACTCTCATAAGTCGTGCGAGCCCGGGCACAGATAAGAGGGGGAAATTACAACCGGCCCAAATGGAGAGAAGCTGGGAGGGAAATAGAATAGCAGCCATTATTCAAATAGGGGATTATTAGTTGGCTGAGTGGCCTTTTGCGCACTGTGGGGCCTGACAAATGTAAGGCTTACCACCAACCTGGCGCCGTGCCACTCCACTCGGGCTATTTTCTATAGGTTGTGTTTGTTGTTGACTGAGATTGAGACCTCAGAGAACGAAGGGAAGGGGGCTTTACCCCCCCCACACCATCTCTACACCCACCACATTTCAATCAGATTACAATAAGAGTTGATGACGCGACATATGGCTCCAACGGACCTCCCTCTGTGGGGACTTAATAAGGAGAGAGTGGAGTAATCCCCCATTTTTCATCTGCTCCTCTCTGTCAGCCCCACAGGGATGTAAAACAGCATCAGATTTCTGTCCCCCTTTTTTATCTGATGTAATGGATTTGCAACAGCCTCAACCTGGAGCGAGGACTCAGACAGATCAGCTTTCTAGGGGGGGGAAGATGGCTGAGTCTGAGGAAAGTGTGGGAGGGAGGGAGGTAGAGAGAACACACAGGCCCTGACTGTATACCTACGAGTATTTCTTAAAACGAAGATTGTTTTCCGAGATATTCAGAAACTGAAGCGGACACACAAGTTTATCAGAGTTTCTAGCACAATGGCAAATGTGAGCGTGTGTTCTGATATCAGAGGATTTCAGTTTATATGGTGACAAATTTTATGTTCTACTGTTGAGGGACGAATGTTTCAAGCAAAAATATTATTCGGTAGTCACCGGGAACTATTCAGCGATTATTTAACTGTTCGAACAGCTACATGATGTCTGTTTGTACCGTGGCGTGTTTTGGCAAAGGCTTTTACTGACCTTGCAATACACTTTTACCCAAGCCTGGTAATTATAAAGCGATGCTACCAAGATCTGTAATAACACGATGCCTGGTGGTGTTGCCAGTAAAAATTGCTTTCACTACTGTTCAAATGTTTCCAATCAAGAAACCATTCGACAATTTGAAAATCATGACCCACCACTAATATTTGAGTTGACAACAAACTAAATGAGCTAAAATTATTAACAGAACACGAAAAAACAACAATTTTGACTCGTGAAACAGAACTGTACCCAGGTTAGCATGCTAACCAGCTAGCCCCGGTCAACATGTCTGTGTTAGCAGTATAAACATCAACACTTCCCCAGAGATCTGTGCTCCGAGTCTGGACCGCAAGCCAGCTAACTAAGCTAATTAGCTAATGGTAGCTACAGTTAGCATACTCTGGTGAAATGCTGCCACCTATTGGTTATGAATATGAAGATGACAGGTGGTTGATTCTTACAGATTGGGGCTAAAAAGACACAAGCGGACATGAACGGTGATGTTTACCTTCTCCTGCCTCGTTCGTTCATAGTATATTCTTTAACTAAGCAACCAACCGCAGTATACAATCTGCCTTCTATTGACAGCTGAATGGCCATTGGTAATGTGTTTTCAGTTCTGTCAGTGTGGACTGCGATTATTTCTGAAACCTTGTCTCCAAAATTACCCGTGTACGAGCGGACAAGGCCTTAGAGGGATGCAACTCTGTTTATCGACTGTAAATATGAGCAGCCAAGTGGAAAAATATTTTCAGGTCAGCCTCTTAGTTGTAATTATGAGAGGAACTTCTGGCTCTTTCTCTCAGTTGGCAAAATAACTAGAGAAGTGTCCACAGACTGGTGCCAGACTGCAAAGTTATCATCAGTGTAGTTACAGAAAAAGCTGTTGTTGGTGAAATAGTGCTTTGAATACAGCAATTCAAACAGACAGGCAGGACAGTGTTATTAACTAGTCTGTGTTTTGAGCAAAGTCAAAGGTAAGTAGTAGAAGGAGAACAAAAAAATGGATGGTTGAAATGAAGATGAGACGCTGCAGTGGCGGGGATGGAGACCTGACAAGGTGGAGTGATTAGCGAGCTGGGAATATAATTCCCACGGACTTGTTTTTTGTCTATCACCTTGTCACTGCATGATGTCAAACAATGTCATAAAGGAGTCTGCTCTGCTGGAGAGGGAACTCAAAGAGAGACGGACGGGAATCGGGTGATTAAAATGATTCAGATGTCAGGACAGAAAATGAAAGAGGAAGAAATGTTCCCAATAACTGATGAAGCAAAGGACTGCGCTGATTGTTTATGCGTGTACGTATCACAGGGAGAGCCGTGTTCACATTTTCTGCAACATCATCCAAAACCCCTCCACGGCGCGTTGACCTTGCAGCATGTATACTAGCTCACTCTGCTGTCTGGCCCACGGAGAGAAGTGTTTGAGCAGCAGTTACCCCAGATGTGTATCAGTCTCGTCTAATGGCGGGAGGCCAAGTCTTAAAAAAGACACACTTTGCTAATCTCCCCGCGGCGACTTTAAATATCCCACTTTCTCTCTATTTTTCTGGGTGTAATTATTCTTTGGTGGCTTTGTGTCATTATTTATCATCGTGCCCCTCTTTCATCTGTGGTCTTATCTACAGAGCCAGCTCCGGCTGCCAGCGTTCGCCAGGACTATGGCCAGCTACATAAACATTTTACTGACAAGGACGGTCAACTGTTTACTGACGAAGCAAAAGTCTTACTGGCAGCAGCCACGGCGTGGGCGCGGATGTGTGTGTGTGTTGAGAAAGTGTGAGTTTGTGAGAAAGTGAGAGAGAGAGAAAGAGAGAGGAGGAGGGTGGTGGGGAGAGAGAGGATGACAAAGAGAGCCCCTTAATGTACGGCAACTTTTGGTTTGGACACCTACAGGTCTCTCTGCTGGGACCCATTTGTCGAATGCACTTAATGCTGCTCCAACCTTGGACTGTACTATAAGTCTGAGCGCTACAAAGTACCGAGCCAGAGGAATAAGGAGGTCTCTCTCCGCCGTGTCGAACCCCTCCTGCGCTCCTCCAACAGTCCGTCTCCGCCATTCTTCCCCCTCTTTTATATGTTCGTCTCCACACGTCGTAGCAACATGGATCCGTCTCGCCGAGTCACGTTGACCTCTTTGTTTTCAACAGTCCAGCGTTTAGGATCTATTGGCAGACAAGGAATATTACATTTATAAATATGTTTTCATTAAAGGGATATTCCGGTGTAAGTTTCATCCATCAAGTTAGCAGACCGCTAATTTAAACTTCAGCAACAGTACAAATAGGGTCTCAGCACATAGTCCGGGGCATCTAACCTCCGCTAGCTTAGCTGGATTTCTACTGAAAAGCTGACTAAATTTACCACTCTTCTGCAGCAGCTTCCTGTTGACGGGAAGTCCCGACGAGTCGATTACCGAGTGCAGTAGAGTTCTGCGGCTCATGGATGAAAATGTATGATTATGACTCCATGGAAAAGCAATCAAAGTTCATATGTGTCTTACCTGCCAGTTTATAACAGTTATTATCGAGAGCGGACAGGGAAAAGAACGGAATTGAGCATTTCTAACCGCACTCGGTAATCGTCGCGTCGGGACATCCCCGACCCGGAAGCTGATGGAGGAGAGTTGAACTCTGTTTTTAGCTTCACAATAGAAATCCAGCTAAGCTAGCGGAGGTTAGATGCCCCGGACTATGTGCTGAGACCCTATTTGTACTGTTGCTGAAGTTTGGTGCTGTTCTGAGCATTATTTGTGGCTTTTTGGTGGCGGTTTATATTTGGATCCATTTACTGCAGTGTATTGTTGTCGTGCGGTCGTTTCTGAGGTTGATAAAACTCCGTAAATTAGCGGTCTGCTAACTTGATCTCTCGAGAGGGAGTCTAACACAGTTTCACGGTGATTTAGACCATGGATTAAACTTACACCGGAATATCCCTTTAAGTGTTTAATCACCTGAAACAAAGAGTATTTTGCTACCTGCACCCTGTAATTTAACCCACTCACTCACAGTCCTTATTTAAAGTCGACATCTCAGTTTGGATAAATTGTTTCCACACAACCGGCGTCACCTGATTCACTGGAATTGGAGGCGGCGGCCGGACACAAAGCAGAGAAATTACTTTGAAAAATTGCTGAGTTGTGAGTCCGTGTGCTGTAACCCTCCGGGCAGTCGGGATGTATGCCCCCCCGGTCGAACGCTGAAAGGACGCCTGTTTTATTGGTCTTCTATTGTCTGCGATGTCTTTGATTAAGTTCAGCACGGCGGTTGTTTGAAGACTCTTTGAAGACAAATGTTCCTCCGCCTGCAGTGGTGTGCTGACTCGGGCGAAGAGCGAGAGAAAAGTATTAATGTGCCAGATGCCAGCTCCAACCTGGACTTCATATTTCTGTGCAGGTGTGTGTCTGTGGGAGAGAGGGGGAAATTGGTGTGAGGACAACAGCTGCCGGCACACAGCCATGCCCACACACAGGCACGCGACACACCAGGCAGTTCAGTGCCAGCGGGTCTGTCGGGACCAGCTGCGCGTGTCACTGAGCGTTCGGGCCGACCGTCGGGCTGCTCGGTGCAGTCGGACCACTGGTTCTGAACTCTGAACATGCCCCACATCTGGGGGTCAGACGATAGGGGACGCAGACTTGACTTGCTCTGGTTTTGTCACACATGCTACCAAACTAAACGTACACACTTCTACACAAACTCACGACTGACTGAATATTTCAGGTAGTCGATCGTGAAGGTCACCGCAGTCTGATCTGCTTTTACCTCCTTAGAAATAAGACTTAGTGATGAATAGTTCACACATCATGACATATTCAGACTTGTGGGGCTGCTATTAATGTTGTAAAATGGGTGCAGTTTGGTTTGGTTAGGTTTAGGCTCAAAAACATTTGATTAGGTTTAGCCTCCAAACTACTTGGTTAGGTTTAGGCTCAAATGGGACGCTGAGTAGCTGCCTACATAGGGAAAGTCCAGTTTAAGACCAGTTTAACATCCACAACAACCCCCTAAGTCAGACTTGTTTATACTCTTTATACGTAACCTGTCAAACTTGGAATGGTACGGCCACTGACGAGACTGTATTTGATGCTTTGGGACTAAAACAAAGGCTGACAGATTTGGAAAGCTAGTGCCAGTGTTTTAATTGGGGCAAACGCAGAAATCCATAGGCTGTTTTAAATCTGGCTATGTGCCTAAATGTATTTCAAAGAAAGGACCAAAGTTTAGATCACGCGTCACGATTAAGATTGAATAGCTTGTGATCTTTTTGTGCACGTCGCCCACCCCTTACTCATCAGGAGTATATTATATATAGAGAGTCTGGGAATGCATCACTGTTGGTGTGAATGCATGTCAAGTCATGTGTTGAGTTAATTTGCATAACCCATTATCACATCCAGTGTCTCAGAGGGCTTTACAGGTGCACAGCAGCAACTGTTCCCGATCCAGCCAGGCAGTCTGAGGGGGATTTCACACCTATGCTGCTCCGTGCGATTGAGACAAAACAAAGAGGTTCTCGGCCCGCTTCCAAGTGCACTCGGAAGGGTTTGTTTGTGGTGCAAATGTGAGGTCGGACCGACTATACGGGGATTGTGTGACAGTATTGATTGGTGACACTTCCAATTCAAAAGCTTAAGTGCTTTGCACAATCCATCTGCCGTTCAGGGCAGCTGTCAAGGAACCGACTCTCTGTATGATTATTCAAGGCCAGCAGCATGCGAGAAAGAGGAAGGGTTAAAACGGAGGTCTGTTGTGCTCGCGTCTATTTTTTAAAATAAAACTCAGTGAAACGAAGCAAGGACCACAGCAGCCAGAGATACAGAATGCCATTATGATGAGAGGGATTATAATAAATCATAAATACATGGGGGGGTTTGTTTGGCTGGTTTTTGGGGGTTTGTTTTTGTATTTGTATTGAAGGGTGCAATCAAGTGTGAAGCCTAAAGTGAAAAGCAAATCGATGTCTCCGCCTGGTGTAACACCACCCAGTCACCGGTCATCATGTGTCCTGCGCCGTGGCTCCTCACAAACACTGGATGTATTTAGCATCGACGGGTATTGATGCTGCTGCTGAAATGACTCTTTCCGCAGCGTTGGCTTGTCTTCGATTCTGGAGTTCCAGTTAGCCTCTGATCTAAGCTGACCGCAAGGTCAAGTGACACACAAACAACCATGTGTCAATATGTAAACTCTCGTTCCCTCTGACTGGGTTTTTCTCTGGTAGGGAAACAGCAAAGTCAATATTCAAATCCTCCGTCTGGAGTTTGTCTCTCTCTCTCTCTCTTCCTCTGCCCTGCTTTCTCTTACTTGGACATGACCATAAAAGCGTAAGTTGCATGTGCAGACGATGTAAACTGACAAGCTGCCATAAATCAACAATCCCTGTGCTTTAAATCAGGGCTCCCATTCTCCGGCGCAAAGGTCAGAACAGTAGAGAACTGATTAAGCTCTATCTTTGCCGAGAGGATGGAAAGAGTGAGACAACCAGACTGCGGGAGGAAGACGAGTCCAAACAAATGTAGGGTGAGATGGAGGGATGACGGCCATGATGAGTTACTTTAATTCAGGTGTGCATAAGTTTTTGATATTGCTGAAATTGAGCACATTCGTAATGTTGGTAAAGCACTTTTTGTTGTCAGTGTTTCCCACACATATATTTCACTCGGGCGGTTGGCCCAGGTATATTAACGGTGCCTTTGCTGACCCATTTCAGCATTTTATGTCTTTATTTTGACATCATTTAAGGAATACTTCCATTTTCCTACATATGATGCTGCTTCGTTTTAATAAAACCTGGCTGGTCAGGGCTGAATAGGTATCATTTATTGAAAAAATATCAGATAGAAACCCCTCCGCAGCTCCCTCTGTTGTCCGATTTGAACATGCAATCAAGCACTGCTGCAAAATAGAACCACAAGAGGGCTTCAGACGTTGATATTGAAGCCGTCGCCTCTTTCCACAGGCAGACGGCTGAGTTCCCCCCTCTCACTCAGCTCTTTTAAGGATTTCCAGCGGCTCTTTGCTCTTGGTTCTTGCGGTGTGAATGCACGGTTATACGCGAGTATTGTACATCCAGGCGCGCACAAAAATGCACACGTTTTCTTATACCGATACACATTCACTCCGCCATCTGAGCCACCTACACACACAAACACACACGTGCAAAGACACACACACTCCAGCACAACCCTCTCTCTTACATGACTCATACACTGCTGCCCCCTCATTCATCAATAGTGCCAGAACAACTGGGCCAGGGGTCAGCGTGCCACTGCAGCTGCAGTCAGGCAGTAGAGGTAGAGAGGGATTTAACAGCAGGCACCATGCCCTGAAGAAACTGCTCCTGCCTGCCTTCCTGCCAGATTAGCGCTCCATTCCATCACTAGCCTGGAATAGCAGCGCCGATGTGTGTCGTACTTTGATATGCCTGTCAAGTGACACCAAACCACATGGCATCGCACCCGGCCAGACAGCCATAGGAATGTGCTGCTACGAGTGTGTGTATGTTGGATAAATTACAGGCATGGTGCTAGTTGTGCTCCTGTGCCAATCTGTCAATGTGCGCCCGGATGCCCAAAGCGTGTGTGTGTGCCCGTGTGTGTGTGTGTATCTTTTTTGTAGCGTCGGATGCCTGTTAGGTATGGCACTCGGACTCTCAGCGCGCCAACCCTTCCACGCCGTGTGTGTGTGTGTGTACGTGTGTGTGAATCCATCTGGTAATGACTCGGAGATGACTGGGCCAGTTGGCATTGTGCAACGGCGCCATTTCCAAGTCCCTGTGTCGACTTTTTTGCACTCTCTCGCTCTCGTTCTGTCACACAGCAGCAGCAGACAGACAGACAGACAGACAGACAGACAGACAGACACAGCTGTGGGGTTGTATTCTAAAAATCCACAGAAACTCCTCCTGGTGCCTGTTACCGATGCATCCCCCTTCTATCTAGAAGGATGGCTGCAAACTCTCATAAGCACACTACAGCGGTCCAGAATAAATGCCACCCACGTCCAGAGGTACAACAGATAAATCTCTTGTTCTTTGTTCTGATTTTAATGGTTTCTATTTTATTTGTTTCAAGCTAGCGACACGTGTGATTTATTTCTTCTTTCAGTCCGAGCATCCTTAATGGCATGACTCACGCCATCTCCACTTTTCTGTGATTTTCCCCTGAGCCAGGGCTGCAATAACGACCGTTATCAGTAATTTTGTGGTTGAATTGTTTGATTTCAGAACGATGGAAAAATGGTGTAAAAAGAAAAAAAAAATGACCATCACGAGTTCCCAGAAACCGTATTTGGTTTCTTTGAGTCGATCGAACACAATGATATAAATCTGTAGAACCACCTGTTTCACACAGCTGCAACAGGAGATGCCTTCGTCGTATTTTAACAATCGCTTTATGGATTTGGGAGATCCCAGAGGGCCGTAACCTGAGCAGGACTGTCAGTGTTTGTCAGCAGCTCACACACAGACACATGCCAAACATTCCACCTCGGAGATTGGATGTCGGCGTGTGTGACAGCTGGACCGTCTCCGTGGTCCAACTCTGTTCACCGTTCAGATCTCGCAGCCTACATCTGAAACTTTATTACTCCACGACGGCGAAACGCCGGAAGGACGGCTGGATGAATGGACGTGTAAACAGATGAAACCCGAGGAAGACTTCTCTGTAGATCGATACGGGCCAACGTACAGTATACCCGCTGTATTGTTATCTGAGAGCTGGTGAAGTCTCGGGGAACCGAGCCGGGCTGTGTATGTCTATTTTTAGCCGAAGTATAGACCTCGGAGGTGGTGGAGAGTAGAGAGTGTGTGTGTTGCTTTCCTCCAGATAACTGACACAGCGAGAGAAGTGGGTCAGCGCAGACTTTCTTTGAGGGGTGCATCTCATTCAGCCAAAGCCAGGAAACTTCCTCCAGGATTTATTAGAGGTGCTCAAGGATAGGGGATAAAACAAAGTACATTAAAAAACGTCCCTCTCCTCCGAGTCTCATTAAGCGAGGGCTATATGCTGGAACTCTTTTTGCATTTGAACATTGGTTCCATCTTCTGGTTTCTCAAAGCTCCTGTTCCAGTTCTCTTTCTTTCTACCTCTTCTCTTTTCCCCCCGTTTTCTCTTCCTTTCCTCCTCACTCCCTCGCTCGGGGTTCTTCTTCCTTCCCTCTGAAGCTTGAATCTAGCTAACAGCGGTGACACTGTGTCTAAGCTATCTCTCCCTGGCAGGCCTCGGCACTGTGGAATCACTTTGTCTGGCCAAGCCCCGTGTCATCTGCATGTCCTGAGAACGAGAGAAAGAAGAGGCAGATAGAGAGTGGAAGATAGAAAAAAAAAAAAGAAGAAGAAAAAACAAGGAAAGCCGGGGAGACATGGAGGGACAGGAATACACACACACAGAAATGAAAAAGGGATTGTGCAAAGAGAGAAGGGAATAGCAGGGAGGATTAAAGAAGGGTAGACAGTGCAGTAAACATCTTTTTGACATTTAGTTTTTGGCACCATGGATGTCCGTTCACTTCCATCGTAGAGAGGTGAAGGTGGAAAACCATGAAACACTAGAAAACTCTCCGCACGGCCGGATACTACTGGAGGCAACGTGTTTATTTGGTTTGTTTCATCGGTGCTGCCAGAAACATTAACGGAGACGAGACAAACCACGGACAGCATTTTGGATGTAAATGTCTGCAACGGCAGAGATGGTGGTTGTAAGACATATATTCCACACCTTCCCCCAAACAGCCGATTGTCTGCTTTATCACAGTCGCACCTTCATCCCAGATGGAAGCGTTGCACTGACGCAAGATTCACAACAGCTGCAACCAAATTGAAACGCCGCCGATGCCAAGAAAGGCGATTTTTCTGAAGTGGTCTGGAGAGCTGACGGCTCACATCACAGCGCTCTCTATTGCACCGTAAAAACAAGTTGTTGTTGTGAAACTGTGTGCTTGTGTAGTACAAGTACAGCCTGTAGGGGGAAAAAAAGCATTTTAAACCTTATTTTGGGTCAAAATTGACCAGACTTTTAAAGTGTCTTTCATCAGATTTGTCTGTCGATTCTACATTTGTAGTTTCTACGTTCCGGTGACCATTGAAAGTGAAGTTATCGCTCCATCTTCATTCGTTTAGATCGAGGCGTGGTCTTGCTAGGCTGCAGGGTGGAAGGACTTGCCTAAAACAGATCTTGCAGTGTCACGTCGCTAATCTGCTAGTTCGCCTCGATCCATCGACGCTATTCTCACCGCGAAATAAATGTTTTACCCATGTGTTCAGCAGAGCCTGAAATGTGTACATTACATTAACCTTCTTTGCGACGCACATTAGTGTCATAAGATATACAAAACAACTTTAGTGACGCTAGCGTTCTCTTGCTTACTGAGACATGCAATCATAAAGCGTTGTTGAAAATACCAAAATAAATTGGACAACAGTGACCCATGGGGGAAATCAGGCAAACAATACCTGACCACCTCTGTCCTTTTCATAATAAAGTAAGAAAAAGTTATCCGGTGTTTCTGTGTCCATGTTTATTACTGCTGGTGTGGCGGCGGGACCTCATTTTCTGGGGGTCTTTGTCATTGTGGTGGAAGACGTATACAGGAAACAGATCTACTTTTGTTTGTAGAAAAGCAAATATTGCAAATACTAATCACGGCTGAATCCATCAGTGAGGGAGAGACACTCACCGCTAGATAACAGGGAGCCTTTAAAAACAGGCTTTGATCAACTTCTGGTCCATTTTGAAGCAGTCAAGTGGAGCAATTGCTCCAAGAACAAAATCACATCAGGAACTAGAGCTCGCACAGAAATCAAATTTGCTCTTGATGGCCAGGGACCACACAATTTTACACAACCAATTTCCACTGGAAGCAAACGTCTTTTTGACATTTTAGTTTTTCGGTTGAAGTACCATTCGCTGCTCTGAGGACTGGAGTCAAATTTTAGGGGCAGCACTTAATTCTCAATTTTTCTGCCGTCATCAGGCTGCCATCTCCAGGCCGCCTCTTCAGACAAGATGGGCAGCTTATGTCTCTCTGTTCGGAACAGCCCGTCTTTTAACCCTAGCCTTAGCTGGCCTCATGCAGTTTCATTGTGGGTGCCCGTCATGGCAGTCTCTCTCCGGTTCCTACTGTGGAATCAGAGCTCGCAGACTCCAGCTCTGTTGTCAGAAGCGAGCAACGCAGAGAGAAAGAGACAAAGAGACAGATCGGGTTATGAGAGGAGACTTTCATGTCCTTTTTTTGATTGTTTTTTTGTTTTAATTCTTGTACAGATCCATTCTCCGTCTGGCTTTTCAGCTTCAGGCTCCGGGTCTCCGGAGACCTGCCTCGAGAAGCAGGCGTGATTCACTCGCTTCTTTTTCACTCCGTGTTATCGTTTTTATCATGTTTCTGATGTTGATTCCGTGTTTGATTCTGTGTTATCCTAGACTGTGCATGCTTTTAGTCGAAGCCAGTAAAAGGGGTGATACCAAAGGCAGAGGAAATTGAGGAGGAGTTGAAATGAAGATCAGTAGTGGCGGGCAAAAATAAACAACAACTTCTTTTTTTGTTTCTTCCCCTCCGGCTGTGTATCCAAGAACGTTGCGGTTGGAAAACAAAATTCTCAACCTCTCCGCTCGCCTCATTTCTATTTTTCTCTTTTCTTTGGCAGCTTCGGTGTAAGTGGAGTTGCTCTTTCCAGGCCATTACCAGAAATGAGCCGTGTGATTTTACTGTGCAGCTGACCCAGCTGAGCAAATCACTTTGGTTGACCGTGGCACTCAGTGAACCGGCGATCTTGACCCAAAGACCCGAGTCTTAGTCCTGTGTCAGTCAGCACTAAAAGGATGAAAAGAATAGAAGAATAGTAGTAATGACTGTAGACTTTAATCCAGATCGATGGTCTTCAGAAGGACAAACCCTATTGTAGCTGATGAACCATGATGACACCAATTGGTTGTGGATTTCTGTTTTTAAGTTTTTAAATCTGGCATCATGGTCGTCGCCAAAATGGACCATATTTGGAGATGACATCAGAGCCGGAGATCAAACACCTTTATCTTAATCCTAATAGTTGCCTTGGTAGCGACTTGTCAATCACAAGGTAGCCACGCCCTGATTAATCACTCATGTTGCTCTAAATCGGACCTTAATTTACACAACGAGGACCAATAACTCATTAGGAAACTGTTTACTGAGCTAATGAATCAAGTGAGAATTAGGATCTTTTTCGCATAAGCTTACATGCAATCAAACTCCTTTTTGAAACCAGTGGAGTCGCCCCCTGCTGTTCACCTGAAAGCATGCAGGTTTAAGGCACTTTTCAGACCCAGAGGCTCCATCCATATTGTCTCCAGTAAACGGCTGCAATAACCATTTTCACTATCAATAAAAATGTCAAATAAAATCTTTAAAAAAATTCCTGTCACCATTTCTCAGGGTGACGTTCAAAATGATGCCTTCAGATTGCTTCTTTTGTTCAGCCATCAGTCATCCAAATGCATCGTTCATTCAGCAGCCCCTCGTATTTAAGAAGCTGGAACCAGTGAATGTTTGACATCTTTGTTTAATAAAAAAAAAAAACATTAATGAATCAATCCTTCAATCAAACCGCGAAGGACGACTGAGGCAAGTCATCACTGTGGAAGACGGGATGTTATTGCAGAGGAACAAATCTGTTACACAAGCGTTCAACTTTTATTCTGTCAATACCAAAGTCCAAAAGTTCTTTAAACCTTGTGAATGTTTTTTTTTTCTTTTGAAACCGTCTGACTGGGACTCTTTATTAGATTCTGACCATTACTGTCTGCTCCTGCGGTCTCGCCCTCCCACTCCTGCCCACATTTTTACCTTCTACTGAAAACCTGAAATCCTGCTGGGAAAAGTAAGATGAATCCTTTTAACTCGCTCAGCTGGTTAACAGGCTACCTTTTAGAAGTTATACACTGAAAATGAGCTCTAAATGCCTTTAAAGGCAGCGATCATGTTGATCGCCCGCATTATTAGCTGATACCAATTTCAGCTGAAGCTCTCTATGTCAGGTTCCACTAATGACGCACGGCAATTGTTTTGCGGCGCATTCAAACATTAATTTGTACGCCGCTGTGATGACATGGAAGCGTTCGCCTCGGCGTGTCCTTTCACGTTGCTTTCCTTGAAGCAGCGCATTAAAACATGGTGTTGTGTGCCAGGAAATAATGATTATAGTAAATAAATGCAGGCGGAATAGTTGGAAAGGAAACAAAAGTGTAGAGACAAAGGGAAAGAGGCCAATATGTAACTAAAGGTGCTGCATATTATCAGTGCAACAGCTTGTCTTGTCCCAGATATTGAGGCGTTAAACATCGACACATTAAAGAAGAAATACTGTCTTAAAGAAATGCTAAAACAAGGTAATGTGTCGTAGGGTTTGGGCGATATCCGCCAAATTGGCGTATGTAAATGTGTTCCTGAGCTTGAGGTGGTGTGTCCCCTCAGAGTTGCCATAAGGCAGAAGTTGCTCATTAGCACAGCGATGTAGTCACCGCTGGTTCCCACTGTCACTCTGATGGCAACCTCCAACTGTCATCCAGTCAAGAAAACTTTCTCCCGTCACCAGTGAAGAGAGTTGGATCAACTCTCACATCCCTGCCTGTCGAGCGTACCGGCGCCAGGGTGCGTCTCCTCACCACAGGTCCAGAACTGAAACACAGTTAGCTGGCTGGCTAAATCGGAGAAGCTCACCTGAGAGATTAAAGCCTCACAACAGCTCTGAGGGGGTCGCGCTACTTTTGTTGTCCTCTCCGTTTGGGGTCGACCATTTGGTGAACCTAATCTGCTGTCCGTGGGAACACACTCTCTTCCCTTTTGGCAGAGTGCTTTCTTATTTCATGATAAACAAGTCCTGAAGGCTGAAGACTGGGTGAAATGACGTGTTCAAGATGGATGTGTTTTGCTGTGCAGCACCACGGACAGCGGCTGCTCCAGCATGAGCACAGCTTGCACCTGAGCACCGACCAGACAAAGTCACAAGCTTCCTTGAATTTTTTTTATTTTGCATTTCTGTTTGGAGTGTTATCATCCATAGTTCTGAATCATTTTAGTCCCAAACCCCATGCTTTCATCTGCCTATTCCTTTCTTTCATGTCAAGGAATTCAGTCCTTCTCCGCCTCAATGTTTTAGGTTCAGTCTTTTTTTTTTCCTGCTCTTTTTTCCTTCCACGCTCTCAGTCTCCATGCTCCCCCTCCCCCCGTCCCTCCACAGTTGCT
Source organism: Sparus aurata (assembly GCF_900880675.1). Lineage (NCBI taxonomy): Eukaryota > Metazoa > Chordata > Actinopteri > Spariformes > Sparidae > Sparus > Sparus aurata. The sequence goes on along the minus strand of NC_044206.1, from coordinate 24,670,142 downwards.
CCCAGCAGTAGTTAGATTGATCCAAACTTCCATGGCCCTCCCTGCAGTGGCATATCGATCACCTGAGAGGCAGGGGGGGAGGTGGGAGGAGAGAAAAGGAAGACGGACATAGCTGGAGGAGGTGTCCCTGTGTTCTCGCCCGTCTCATTCTTCATTTTCTAGCCTCGGAACAACAATGGGAGAGCCGGAACGAGACAGATGGAGGAACTGTGATGTCAGCCCCCTCTGACAGGCACTGAGACGGGCACGAGCGGTGCATCAGTGAAGCATGCTGACTCGAGGACTTACAGTACTTTTTCTTTATTATGACAAGTGAAAAAGGGGAAAGAGGACTTAGCTTCTTCAGCCGTGACACCCTGGGTCTTAACTTTTAAGTTTTGGCAATCATGCTAATCAGTAAAAGTAACTCTGTTCTTACAAATCGATTCCTGAGTCGGTTTGGGGCAAAAGACTCAAGAAGGCAGTAGATAAATAGCTTTTATTGGAATTGAATTGAAACCTCTCCCATCAAATTTTCAGCATCCAGATCACCGTTGTGGTTCAGTACTCCAGCCCAGAGCTTAACCGCCTCGTTAACTCGTCGTAAAACGCTCGTTATTCGGGCTCGAAATATACCAAATAAAACAGTCTGGGTTCGTCCTTCCACAGTCACCTCTGATTTCATCGAAATACATCCTCATTTCACAAAAAGGAAGATGGGGAAAACATTCAGGCTCGACACGCTTTTCAAGTCTCGTTCTCAATCCTCTGTCGCCTCAAGTGTCTCGTGTTTTCTGCTATGTCTTCTTCTTTGGTCCCTGGAATCATAGTCCTGGTCAGAGCGGCTGTAAATCGCCTCCATACCGTAACTTCAGTCTTCAAACTGGCGTCTGTTGGCGTCCGAGTTCAGTCCCAGTCCACGGACACCAGCAGTGAGAGGATTTATTCTGCCCTCCATTGTTTTGAAGCAATCTTTCCACCATACCTGCTGTTGTTGGCGCACTAAAGGTTTCTGTATTGTTTTTGCCAAAAATTAAGTCCGTCTGATTGTCCAACCACTTGTTGCCATGTTCACTGTATATATATTTCTTTGCCATATTACCTCATTCTGCACTCTTAGCTATTACTTTGGTGATTACACTTGCACTTACTATATTATAAACAATAGGACTTAACAGCAGATACCCGGAAATGTCCATACGCAGGAGATTGTAACACACGATTGCGATGTTTTTTGGTAGGAAACCCACTGAGAACTGACAGCCCAAGACCTATTTTTGAGACATGCTGCACTTAATTTTAAGCATGAATTGTTCAGTACTGTTTGACAAAGCCATATGCATAAATTTCCATTCCCATTCTATGACCACATTATCTGGGAAACTGCTGACTCTTGCCATTTAGCGTGAACAGCACTGGCTGTGTGACCTATTTTGGATCCCCACCTGCGATTTAAGCAACACAGCATTTTTGTTCTTGTTGTTGCAAAGATGGTGGTGTTTCCAGCACAGAGGAAGAACGAAGTATTTATGTTAATGTGTTTTTTTTCAGGCTGGGAGGCGTGCAGATAACTGGAGGCTGACTTCTCTTCAAACTCTGAGTTTTTGTTTGTATCACCTTGGAAATTAGCAGCGAGACAAATTTACTGTCTTGAAAGGATGCTCCGGCACCTTTTGACAGAAAACGGCACCAGATTTATTCAGTATCGAACCCTCAGCCCTCCTCCACTTTCAGGCACACTGAACCCGCACTGCTGAATTTTTTGAAATATTAAAAGCGCTCCTCCGTCAGAATAAATCAATAAAAGTTTCTTGGCACACAGGCACACATATTTCGACAGAGCCTTCACTCTTGTCTTTTGGTAATAAATACAGGAGATGGAGTTTATATTCTGTGTGGAGGCATTTGGCTCTTCTCCTTTTTCCTTTTCAATCTCCTCACAGGAGCCTCCGTTTCTAAAGACACGTATTGGAAAAGGCGTGATACAAAAAACTTGCGTTTGACCCCCAGTCGTCAGGCACAGGTGGGAGGCGGAGTATGATATCAGCAGAGGTTTCGTGACCTTCTCGGAGTAAAGTTGTTTGGCCTTTATTGCAGCCGTCCGCTGAATGCAGGCAGCCTCTTCCTGGTGAGTCGATGCCGATCCACAGCCTGAAGCCAACTAGCCATTTGGCCCTCTCTGAACCTCTCCTCATGGCTTCATTGTCTCTCTCCTCGCTGCTGCCTCGCTCGCTCTGTAGCTCCGCCAGCCGAGCGAGGTGTCTGGCACATCGAGAGAGAGAGCAAAAGGAAAGCAAGGAGGGGGAAAGGAGAGTGGGAGGTCGACTGACAGATGTATAAGAAAGCCGAAGGCCTTGTCTCTTTTCCTTTTCATCAAGTTATTTCATTAGTGATTGTATTCTGCCCTTCAGTACGTTGTTAAGGATCCGTGGCGCTGTTTGATTTTCGAGGCAGTGACCGCCTACTGTAACACATCTGAACTTCTAAGACGACATGGCGGGGTTAACATAAGGTGACTGAGGAGGAGCGGATTGAGGCTAAACGGATTTGTAACACGAGCAGAGACAGCCAGCGTGTTTAAATATCTCATCTTCAGTAATCGGGTTGCAGGAATCTTATAGAATGAATGAAACTGTAATCAGGGTTTGGGATTATGTAGATCTGATTACCGAGCCTCGTTTCTTCTGGAGAAAGCAGGATTCTTGTCCGTGTTTACGACGTGTAACTGGTTTTCTAATCAGTGTGACATCATCGCTGTAATTGATACCGACTAGTTCTGTGTTTTTACACCTCCGCGCCGGCGACAGACGCGACCGCAGGCATCGTGTTTTCAGCTTGTCCGTCCGTCCCATTCTTGTGAACGCAATAAGAAGGCGCTGCTTCAAATTTGGCACAAACATCGACTTGGACTCAAAGATGAAGTGATTATTCTTTGGTGGTCAGACATCAGAAGTCACTGTGACATCTTAGGAACACTTTGAGGTAATCTCTTCAAATTTGGAGCAATTGTCCAAGGTCAAGGTCATTGTGACCTCAGATCCATCCATCCCGTTCTTGTGAACATTGTATTTCAGGAGGGGAAATTGTGACCGTATTTCACATTTGATCAGATGCCGAATTGGCGACACTCATCTCCTTGAAAACTGCTGACTGAAGAGATCTTTTGTGGCTGAGACGAATCGATGCATGTCAATGATCAATCAGAAATATCATTTTGAGAGAACTGCAATCAGTACTATCTTAGATATTTCCCTCAAAGTCTTCACCACATTGGCTGTGTTATATGTGTCCAGACAGACATGGATGCAAACTGCAACTTGATTACACGGAGGCATTTGTGCTCCGTCAAAAAAGGAACATAAAACATACATTAGCCGGCAGCGGATTGTATCCCTGATATAACAGGGGAAGGTTGGGGATGAAGGGAACCTCTGATTAATGGATCCGCTGCACAAAACATGTTTGTAGAATCTGCATAAGCAGTTTACTACAGTCAATGTGAACACGTTTTGTTTGTAGCCGTGTTTCAAAGCTCACTGAGCAAGAATGAAGATGGAAAACAGGAAGCATTCAGGAGCCGGCAGAGATGTTAAAAGCCTGGTAGTGAACAAAAGGAAAAGTCTCGCCCATGGTGGGTCTGTACATCAGCATCTGATCAAGGTGCATAAATAAATTAAAACCCGTCTGCACTCCATTTTACTCCATGTTTTGTTTTCTCCGCTGCCTCCTTAAACCGTAACGCTGTGACAGCTACAGTCTCCTCCATTATGCAAATAGCTAAAACGTACCGCGGCTGTTTATTTCTGCAGCTGCATTGGCTTTTTTATGCGGGCACAATGTGTACATAGCCCCCTTTTAGCATAATGCTCCGCTCGTCTATCTGTTATAGTAATAGCTTTTTTCCAGCTTTCATGCGCGGATCTCTGCTAGTTTGACTCTGTTCAAACATGACAGGACCATTATGGATAGAGGCGCACGATAAGGGAGATCTGCAGCTGTGTTTTTTTATTTTTTTTTCCCAGCACCGCCGTTGTGGGAGCACGGCTGGAGTGCAGCGCTGAAACCGAAAAATATCATCAAGGAAGAAGAGCAGCAACACAAGCTCGCCTTGCTGATGAAATACGATTTTTTTTTTTTGTAGCTGACCGTTTGTGGCATCAGGCGGTCGGCTTCTAACCCCCTGCTCGAGTAACCCTGCTAGTATTTGTCAGTAACCTCCCGAATAAATTCTGCTGCCTATTTCGCACAGCCCGACAGCACCCACGCCAATACATAATTGACGAGATGTGAAAGAGGGAAAAGTTTTGGCTATTACATTAGGTTTTTTTTAAGGCTTTTGAGTGAATTTGTGCATGTGTGCAACATGGTGTATGTATGGTTTCTATATACCTTAATACTTGTTGTATTTATGAGTCAGTTTGGAGCAAGGAAAGGAAGGAAGACACTGTCAATGCCTCCAAGGTTGCAAAAGTCAAAATGGTGTGTGGAGCTCTCGCAGACCAGAACCGACCCTTCACTAGTTTCTATGTGCGCTGGTGTTGAGGCTACGTAAAGTCAAAGAGGAGCGCCGCTTCTCGATCTTTCTGCCAGTCTTGTAGTTATTTTTCCGTGCAACTTCTCCCTCCTGTTGTGTACGAATTTGAACATTTATTACCATCGGTGGTGGACTCTAGATGTTCGACGGCAGAGGATCAGCAGCGTGCAGAAAGTTGCGATTCATTCAAGTTTTGTCCAGTGGAAGGGCACTTTATCATGTTCCGTCATCACTGTCCCCCTCAAAAGCCTGTATCATTGTAAACATATTATTTTAAAGTATATAATAACATGCACTGAAAACACTCGCGCCAAAAATAGACACAAAACATTGGGTTATCGCACGCCTCACAGGGATTTGGTCCGCTACAAACCCTTCACCCACACAGACATTAGCGGTCGGTTCAAGTGTCTGTGCAGCCTTTTTTCAAAAGTTGATTTAGAACAAATGATGTGTCTGACAGTTTTTTTAGTTCTGACGAGATTCCTTTTTTTGTTCGGTCTGTTACATCACGGTTACGGGTCGGCATGTTGGTACTTAGCAGCCGCGTCTTTTAACGTGCTCGTACGACCTTTGAGTTATCTGCATTTCAGTTAGCCAGAATAGTTTAAAGGGATATTCCGGTGTAAATTTAATCCATGGTCTAAATCACCGTGAAACTGTGTTAGGATCCAAATATAAACCGCCACCAAAAAGCCACAAATAATGCTCAGAACAGCACCAAACTTCAGTAACAGTACAAACAGGGTCTCAGCACATAGTCCGGGGCATCTAACCTCCGCTAGCTTAGCTGGATTTCTATTGTGAAGCTAAAAACAGAGTTCAACTCTCCTCCATCAGCTTCCGGGTCGGGGAAGTCCCGACGCGACGATTACCGAGTGCGGTTAGAAATGCTCAATTCCGTTCTTTTCCCTGTCCGCTCTCGATAATAACTGTTATAAACTGGCAGGTAAGACACATATGAACTTTGATTGCTTTTCCATGGAGTCATAATCAGACATTTTCATCCATGAGCCGCGGAACTCTACTGCACTCGGTAATCGACTCGTCGGGACTTCCCGTCAACAGGAAGCTGCTGCAGAAGAGTGGTAAATTTAGTCAGCTTTTCAGTAGAAATCCAGCTAAGCTAGCGGAGGTTAGATGCCCCGGACTATGTGCTGAGACCCTATTTGTACTGTTGCTGAAGTTTGGTGCTGTTCTGAGCATTATTTGTGGCTTTTTGGTGGCGGTTTATATTTGGATCCATTTACTGCAGTGTATTGTTGTCGTGCGGTCGTTTCTGAGGTTGATAAAACTCCGTAAATTAGCGGTCTGCTAACTTCATCTCTCGAGAGGGAGTCTAACTCAGTTTCACGTTAATTTAGACCATGGATTAAATTTACACCGGAATATCCCTTTAATTGTGGTGATCAGACTTTTTTCCTCTAAATACATTTAATCCATTGGGACTCTTAGCGGCAAATAAAAAACAGCCCTTGATTATCGTGGCAATGGTTGAAGCCCGCCTGGATCAGCACTGTATCAACCACTGCATCACCTTTTTCGTTTTCACACAGAAACACATCTCAGGAATCATATCTAGACTGCATGAAAGTAAAAAAGCCGCCTCAGATGTGCAGAGAAGAGAGCTGAGACACAGAAAGCACACGCAGACTGTATTCCTTCACATTCAGGAGCGCCCCGGAGGATCTGTCCTGATCAAGAGCTCGGTGTCTTTCTCCACGCTCGTTTGATTGCTCGTAAGCTCGCGTTAAAGCAAACGGCGGAGGATCGTTTTGTTTTAGGATTTGTGAGGAGGAAGCGATAGAATGCTCGTCCTCGCCTGGCTTTTGCATCGGAAACTGCCGAATCATCCGACGAGAGGGCTCGTTCTTGCCGGCTTAATGGTGACATTCGCAGACATGAGAACACCTGTAGGAGGCGAATGGAAATAGAAAAATCCCTGCAGACATATACCCTTGGCTGAGCTAAATGGTACGCCTGTGGAGTGGTGAGTCTGCAGGGAGACCTCATTGTCGGGGGTTGTCAGGTCCACTTATCCAGACAAACCCCTACTAGCTTAGTCGAGGGACTGATGGTAGTTAGATCTGAGCTGGAACCTCAGGCTTTTAGAGGCCTCTCAACCCAACCCTGTCAGGATAATGGCGGCACGCTCCCCAGAGGTCACAATATATAGGCATTAGCCCTTCATCTACGTCTCCACCTCCACCCTCCCCATCTCTGGATGTCACCATCAACCCATTACCTCGTCCTCACACCTTCAGAGAAAGGCTGAGGTATCGTCGTCAGGCTCTCAATAGCTCTGCCCTGTCACTATTAATATCTATCCTCTTTCCATCTCTCTCTAACTCGGGGCCCCTTTTCCTCTCTGCCCACTCATTCTCAGCTCATTTTGAGAATATAGTTGACAGAGCAGCGGGAGAAGGAGGGGTGAGTTGAGGAGGCAGCAAAATTATTTTTTATTTATTATTTTTTTTCCGAGGGCCATCTCAGCCAGGAGCGATCCCCGGAGGGATACAGAAAAGAAAGGAGAGCAGGGGTCGGTCAGTGTTTCGGTGAGGTGACATCCATTTTAGACTCATTTAGACTCATTTTACAGAGACGGATTTTTTTTTGTTCTCTCAAGAAAAAGTCTAATTTACAAGGGTTGTATTCACGAACAAAAGGTAAATGACTGTGCCATCAGTGCCCCGTGCAAATGTTTGACATTAGGATGGACAATAAATCGATATATAACATCAATATATCGTATTAAATTTGGATACTGTCATTTTGTGATATGGAATAGGTTTTGTCTTTTACTGAGTAATTGAGGGATTTGCTCGGCCGTGGTTGCTAAATCACAAGCAAACGGTGACGCCAAAAAAGCAGGGGGCGGTACCTACTCAGGCCTGTGAGAGCTGACCAATCAGAGCAGATGGTGCGTTGCAGGGGGAGGGGCAGCAGCTAAAACTGTTCAGCCCGAACAAGCAGCATGAAAATATTTTCTCATAGGCACCCACAATAAAAGACTGAACCCAATAATGAGTCTAATGTGGAATTTAAAGATTCCTCAGGGAGAACCAAATGCATATCACAGATGTTCGAACGGGCCCTGGAGGTTTGAGACGTAGCAGGACAGATCTGATGGCTGTAAAATACCGTAAAACACAATCTTACAAGTTTAAAAGGGGGGTAAAAATAGAGTTTTATACCGGCAGACACGCATTTTATAAGGTTCGGATTGTACAATGTGTTCAGGAAAGTTCTCCTTCCTGGCCTCATACGGGCGATCGTGAACGGATCCCCTTTTTATTTGGCATATTTACGGCGCCCATTCATTGTGTGTGGCGGGCGGGCGGGGGGGGGGGGACGAGGCGCTGTCTGAGACGAGGAGTACAATAAGAACCAAAGCCCGGGTCCATATTGGGTCTCTTTACAGCACAATGGGAGATCACAGGGGAGATTAAAAGTGGATCTATGGTGCTTGGAGGGAAGGAGAAGGGGGGAGATGAGAGGGAGGCTGACCTTCAGTGAGGTTTTTCTTCTTCCTCACACAAACACACACACACACACACACACACACACACACGCCTCAACATATAAAGACTTTTTTATTCACACTCTCTCCTATGGCCAGAGCATGCATGCGATTGCTTTAGTGAAAGTTTTATAGCCACGGGCGAGCCCCTAGCGTGGCCTGAGGGGGGGGTTGTGGGTAGTGTGTACCACTGAAGCGAAGCTCAGCCATCCACTTCCACCATTCAATTAAACCTCTGGCCTAAGTGGTGCTGGTGGATTCACAAGGGAGGAGTGCTGGAAGAAAATAAAAAAACATGCACGCACATACAAACAATCACTGGAGGGCACAGACCAGAGCTGTACACACACACACACACACACACACACACACCTACCTGCATTTATATCCGCAAAGATGGTCACAATCATCCATGAGAGCACACACACACTCACACACACATTTGCCCTTTGTTTTAGCAACAACAGGGGCTATCTTCAGGAATGCAATACACAAAGGACTGCCAGGAGAGGAGAGGGAAGGAAATTGAAGCCATTAGAAGCCTTATTACTTTTTTATCAGAAACTGGAGGATAAGCTTGTAGAATATAGAGAGAAGGGAAGAGAAGCACAAAGAGGGACGGAGATATAGAAGTGGTAGGGAGGGAGGGAGGGAGGGGAGGGGAGGAGGGGGGGATATAATAAAAATGGAGAGGAAGGAGTGAGACGGTCGGGTGTAAGTGAAAAGCGAGGGGGGGATAATGTGGCGAGAGAAACAAATAGCACGATGCTGATGAAAAGAGGAGAATCAAGTGAGTAAATGAGAGAGCGCGCAAATAGAGAGTGATCAAATTCTTGCACATCAGCTCGGTTCCATCAGGAAAAAAGCAAAAAGCCGGAGCCACGGGTTGCCAGTTGTTTAAAAGTCAACTGCTTGGCAGGAAAGTGCAGAGCGGCTCTGTGTCCTCTGCTCCTCTGACGTCCTCCTTCAGCGTATTTACTTGGCTCACAAAGAGGAGGGCTGCAGAGTAATTGTGCGAATGGTAAATGTGTGTGTGTGTGTGTGTGTGTGTGGACGCTGCCCTGCTATCCCTTTTTTCTGTTTGAAAAGTGTGTGTGTGTGTGTGTGTGTCTGGAGTGCTAATATTGATGAATGAGGGTGCAGTGGATGACTCAGGGGAGAAAGGGTCGATACAGGTGTGCGGTGCATGTGTGTGTGTTTCTACGCAGTGTGTGTTTGTGCATTAGAGTGTGCGTCCTCTGCATTTGCAGCGCATTTGCATTTTTTTTCCTCCCCAGTCTGTATTGTGCGCGTGTCTGCTGTTTTGTCAGTTTTATACACAGCCTGTCCCCGGCTTGTTTCCCGACTACGTGTTTGCCCACACTGGAGATTGAGAAGCCACATTTTTTTTACCACCGGGGTCAGGGTTGATGTTAGCGTTGCACTTCAAAGCCCCGGACTGTGGAGGAACGCTGCATATTCAGCTCGCCTATCTCGACCTACCGACACAAACCGAGCGCCTCTCCCTGCCTCTCCCTCTCTCTGACGCTCACACAAGCTTGCGGGGATGTATCATCTTCAAATGAGGAGACATCTCATAGGAGACTCGGGGAACAGACTGGAATGCTAATTGTCCTGCGCAACCGCTGGAAAGAAAGCAATAAGAAATGAAATCAGCCTGCAGACATGAACGCAAACACCAACACAAGTATGCATGAACGCGCCTCCTCGTTGGATATCATACGTGCTGATGTTTAGCGTGGTTCCAGCGTCAGTCTGATGATGATGCTGCAGCAGCAACGCCACTATGGGGAGTCTGCAAGGAGTACATGCACACACACAGTTAACACAACCTCCCTGCATCAAACAGTGAGTAGTTTTTACTCTGCAGGGTGAGAACAGATGATGATACCGCACCTGTGTGTGTGCATGCCTGAGTGTGTGTGTGTGGGCACATTATCTATGACTTAAAGCCCATCGCCAACACTGACGGGCCCTGTGGTTAAGTGCCTGTAATAAAGGTCTTAAGTGTTTTGGGCAAGCCTGAAACTCAGAGGCCATTTGCTGCTGCTGCAAAAAAAATCAAAGCGCTCAGGATAGCCCTTCGCCTCGGCATCAGCCATCCATCTATGGAAGCGATTCAGGCTCAGATAAGTTGGATCTCGCCCTCGTAGAACCGCGGGACGGATTAGAGACACGCAGATTTGTGAAATGTAAATAGCCGCCTGGAGGAGACTTATTTACCTCGCGCAGATGATGGGATGTGATTAAACATGAGCTGACGTAGCTCCGAGGTAAATCCCTCTCATCCTATTTATTTGACACTCTTCGTGATCTCTCGTGCGCTCTATCAATTATCCTCGAGTGTGAAACATCATGTGAACGAGTGTGAAATGTGAATTTGCGGCGGTGGCGTTGGAGTGGTCATGCAGATTGCGCCTCGTTGAGAGCGAGTGGTGCTGCTCAAAACCCGTTATCATGGCGATATCGCTGGAGTTCATCCAAATAAAGTTTGATCGGGCGCAGGAGCCGACAACTCGCGGCTACGCGGTGGACTAGAAACGAGGCTCTTAATGACGTTGATTAGACAAAACACCAGGCAGGGCGAATCACCCCCAGGCATGTTTTCTATATTTTCATTTAGCCTCTTATCCCATCGTGTTAATACGGCTATTACACCTCAGGGCACTCCCTGGTGTTTGGGAAAGGTGAAGAGGCCCGGCATGAGACAACAAAGATTATTGGCTTGCATATTCATAAGGCCAAATGGAAGGGAGAGTACTGCATGTTGGTTCTCTGGTGCCAGCATCTCTGTTTTTTCGGCTCGCCAAGGCTTCAGCAGCGTGGGATGGAGGAGCTGTGAGGTTATTGGCCCCCACTAACAAGGACTCAGAGAGGAGGTCGACTCTCTTTTGTTTGTTTTTTCCTCTCTGTGTGTTTTCTCTCTCTCTCTCGGAGTGTCCGCATCCATTCTACACTTTCCCAAGTGGCAAAGAATTTAAACTTGTATTGCGGGCTGTACTCGACTCCGTCTTTTGAAATTAATTTTTAAGAGGAACAGGGTTATATTTTGCATGGAATTCCTTTGAAGCCTGGCAATCAGAACGGTATGTACTCATCACAAGGATTATTGTATGGTTTTATAAATAAATCCCCTCAAGATTGTTGGCCTCTTTAAATTACTCAGCAGCATCTATAATATATATATTGCGTGCCTTTTTCTTCTGCTAAAGGATTATTATAAAAATACGCTTGTCCAGGGGTGAGTATTACAGCTCCCTCCTCCAGAACCGCCACCTTCCCGCTCACACTTGATTCTCTCTGGTTTCAGTGGGAAACCCTGGATGTTTACCAGTATTCCCTGTTCACCCAGCATGGCCTCCCCCCGTCTTTGTTTTGCTCCTCTTGGTGTTTTTTGCTCCAATCGATCAAACCACCTGCAGCATTACGCGGCGAAGAATAATCGCCTCGAACCAAAAAGGAGATGGCGGCTGTATGAATCCTTTTGTCACTCGCTGATGTATATACATAGATAACTCTCTGAGGGTTTAGTGTATGAAATGAATCACGCTGGCAGGACGAGTGAAACGGAACGACAGAAGTCCGTTCTGGCGCAGCGGTGCATTCCAGCCAAAGATGGCGGCAGATCTGTAAAGCATAGCCGGCGTATTGAATTTTCCTCTAAGCTTCAGGAGCCTATTGGTTTTTAAACGTTATCTCCGAAAGCAGAATCTGCCTCATTCTGCGTCCGTGTGCAAACGGAAAGGAAGAGAAACGTGTAACTAATTTGGCATTATCAAGGAAATAAGGTTTACAAATGGAAAGCCGATCGTTGTTGTACGTTAGCCCACTGGACGGAGTTAATAGCCGGACTGAGCGCCTGAGCCGGAAGTTAATGCACTTGCATGTTCCGAGTTGCACTGAGGAACAGCAAAGCCGAAGGAGAAGAGGATTAACAAGAATGTGTGGTGTTTCTGACGGGTTCTTAGCCGGCGCCGGAGCTTTGAGCTAGACCCGTGGACGGTGTAGAGTGAAGGGGGGGGATTTTCAGGACATCCAGCTTTGTCGGAGTGAAACAGACCGAAATGTGCTCTAAGCTTACCGGAGCTCCCGAGAACAGAGAGTGGGCTTACCATCCACTGAGACAAGTCGTCCCTGTTTCTCCTCTCCTCACATTTTAATGCCTTTTTTCCCATTAGCTACATTGCCCTTGTTTAATTATTAACATTTTGCCATTTGTGAATTAAGTTGTCAAAGGGCATTTTAAGAGATTTGGTTCATCGCTGCCCCCCTTTTTTCACGCCGGCTACTGAGAACCGTCTGCACGCTGCGAGCCACGCTGATCCCAGTGAACTGTGTGCAGCGGTTTGTCCTTGTTTACGGTGCTTCTCTTGACGGGGCCGTCCTTGGCTCGGCTCTGAGATTCCTAAGGACGGCACCATCTCTGCAATCTACTGACCACAATGAGGCCTTTTGGGAGAGAAGGGAAGAAGAGGAAGGTCATGAAAGAAACGATGACGGGAGATTATAGATACGGAAGCTTGAGAAGCACAGAGACAAAGAGTTTTGTGTAACCCTCTTGCGGTATCTCTCCACGCAGATGGTTTTGAGTTTTTGCCTCTGACACGATGCAGTAGAGGTGAATGAAAGTTTGTTTTCAAGGCCTCACTGTAAGACTATTTTAAATGGAAATGCTTCCCACTGAAATCCCGTGTAAACTGCTGACAGTTGGACCGCATCGAGTCAGGCTTTTCCACGCACGTGCTGACCCGGTTTGCCTCAGTTTCGCCTCGGCATGTCCAGCGCAGCGCCGCGAGGATTTGCATTTCCGTTACAACAGGGCGTCCTGCTTGATCTTTCACAATACAAGTCCCCCTGCTACCTGCTATATAAATGCTTTTCTTAGGAAGCTGCAACATCAGGAAATGTTGGGTTTTCAACACCAGTAAGTTAACACAATTTTCTTAACAGCTAAAAGAGAAGATGATCAAAAAGTAATATAAAGCAGATGTCAGGAAGTAGAAACATGGACGCGGGGGAGAGAAGCCAAAGAGATTCAGTTAGAAGCTACAGAAATACTGAGATCTGAACACACAAAGACTTTTGAAGACATCTTTTCCCTCTGATCTCCTGCATAGGCATGAGTTGAGTCTTATAAAAGGGAAAATGGGGAGAAGGAGGGGTGTCAGTGGTCACCAGAACCCATTTGGAGGCCGGGTTTGACAAGGTCCATCTCAGAACAACTCTGGGAATGGAAGAGCAAATCAGCGTGGCACAATTTGAAGTGATGCTGCCAAAAGTGCCCGTGGAAAAAGCCCCATATGTTCCCAGGATCACGTCATCAGGGTCTTAAGTTCACAAGGTCCTTCTCTGCCAGGATCTACGTTTCTAGGGTCCATATGTTTCCATGTTCAGTAGCTGTCAACACACATGTGTTCATGTCAAACAACCTTAACCCTGGAGCTGGGGAACGTAGGACCCTGAGCAGAATTGGGGACTATATGGCCTCGGAAACATACGAGGTGGAGATCTCAAACCTTCAGTACGTTCAACTGAATCTAGAGTTAAAGGAAAAGGTCGTCATTTAGGAAAATATGCTGAGCCGTTGGATGAGAAGATTGATAGCACTGTCATGCCTGTGCGCTAAACATAAAGCTAGAGCCAGCAGGCGATGCTAAGCTAAGCTAGGCGCCAAGCCAATAAACAGCTCCATCTCATAAGTCCTTGTAAAGCCGCAACTTGTTGCTTTTGTTTATGGACTGAACAAATACGACGCGGAGCGTTTGAGTTTGCGAGCCCGGCTTGCTGTTTCCTCCCCGCTAACTGCCAGCTGGATTTAGCTTCATATTTTAGCATACAGACGCGAAGCGACGGTGTCGATGTTCGTGCATAACTCAGCGAGAAGAAGTGAACGCTGGAAGCCTGTTGAACATTTGCAAAAGAACTTTACCACCTCATCAATCAGAGCCTGTCGGGTTGTGATGACTTGTGAACGATGAGACCTTGGGGAGACCTTGAACAACACACTCGTTTCTTAGCAGTGCTCACTCCCTTCGTCTCATTCCTCCTGCAAACCGCTTTCCCTCTAACTTCATACCCGCAGTCTATAAAAGGCAGGAGGAGGACTGAATCATAGTGCTGCTGGTTTTTTGGACCCTGAGGTTCAGATAAACAGTGAAACAATAGCCTGGCCTAGAAAGTTGTCACTGGAGATAAACATAGCAGGAGAGTGAGATATGGTATGCCCCAGCAGGACAGGCCTCCGCTATGTGTGTGTGTGTGTGTGTGCATTTATGTGTGTGTGCACTTTGTGATGGAAGCGACGGGCCACTACAGAGCGTCTCCATCTGGAAACACTCTGTTTTGGTCTGCTGTTTCAACTTGAGATGTGTAGGCTGTCTAAATAGTCGCGTAACCAAAAAGAGGCAAGACAAGCGCATACTCATACACACACAAAGACCCACACGGAGACGAACTGTACACACAGACGGATTTTGTTTCCCTTTTGTCGTCTGGAGGACCTACAGATGGACACGCGTGATCGAACGGGGCAGCTCAGCTCCTAAAATAGATCGGCTGAAAAGACGCGGGAGGGCCGCTGGAGACGAGACATCTGCAGATAAGAGACGGGGAAGGGAGGGAGACGGAGCGGCAAGACAGTCAAGTCCATTTTACCTGGAAGCTCGGGAGGAGGCGTGTTATGTTGCCTTCTGAGAGGCGGGAGCGCCCGACTGAGGAGAGGCTGGGGAGGGATAATTTGTGTCTGAGCTGTGTGTGTGTGTATGTGTCAGATTGTGATGTCTGTCTGCTGCTGTGCTGGAAGGAAATAGTTTGGATCAGGAGCTTTGGCAGTAATGTGGCTAAGTGGTTGTCTAGTCGTCTTCCGTGGAAAGCATTTCAGTCCGTCACACGCACTCACCGAAAACACCTAATACACAGCACGCACACACACGTCAGTGTATTTCACTTCTGCCATTACTTTTAAGGCATAATGGCCGCCGTCCTCTCAGTTTTTGGGGGCTATCAGTGAGGGTGGAGGGTTGATAATAGTTCGGATGTCAGTGAGAATGCAAATACAGTCTGTGGTAGTAGTCATGCCCCTACTTTAGCATCTTTTCTACTGTAAACAGGACCAAACATTTTAAAAACGAACATCATGCTGTACTGAAGAAGACTCAACACTAGCAACTGAGACCATAAAATCAATCCCTAACAGGGTCGTTTCCCTATAAGCTTACATGCAATCAGACGTCCTCTTGCAACCAGTGGATCCTTCCCATGCAGGTCATTAGAACAAAAAAGTATACCTATATATGTAATCTTCATGCTCTTTTTGAATCCAGACCGTCTTTATATGTTTCTACGATCGTTGACAGTCTGATCGGAGCTTTGTTCGTTTGACAATCACAAACGAGCAAAGCCTGAAGCGAAACACTTGTAGGACCGGGTACATGTGCGTTAATGTCGACGTTTTCCCTCCTAAAGCGCTGTCATAACTGATATCAGACTGCGTCTTCAAAGACTGAGACTCATCCGCTCTCACATTGACTACCTTCATCCATCAAAATGGGCGACTGTCGACCACGATCAATCCAGCCGTCCATGCTTCTCGCTGTCAGTGTGAGAGCGCTCTGCTTTAAATGCGCCGCAGTAATAGCGGAGAGCGACGCATGCATATGGCGACAGATTAGTTTGGACAGGTAAGCAGACAGGCACGTATCACATACGCACGTCATACATCCTGACACGTTATCACGCGTATATGCACACCGACAGCAGCACGACACAAGCAACATATATCACATCTGTTCCCGCGCGCCGCGAACGCACCGACATTCCTCGCACACATCCGCTCAGGCACACATGGAATCGCGTAGAGAGAGTAATCCCACAAAATGGTGTGGAGCTGTAATAACTTTGCTGACAGTAATAGCTGATCTCGCTCCCTGTGCAGCGGGGTTAAATCGGAGGCTTAAACCAACACACAATGGCGCTCCACAGAACCTCGAAGCCTTGAGCCCTTCGTCTTACACAAAACACACTCGCACAGTCGGACCTTTCGCATCCTCGCACAGTCAGTCAGCCGGCGCTCCGCCACAGTCCATTAAATGAGCATTAAAGCTCCTTTCCCCTACAAGCCTCACCTCGCCCATTAGCATTTTCTCCTCGTCGACCCCCCTCGCGTGGACTTCGGTTCCGCTCTGCGTCCGTCCGTCCACCGGATCAGAGACCCTGACCTTTCCCTCCCTAACTGGAGATGAGACACATAATTTATCCATTTATTTGTCTGTACTGGACGGATGAGAGGACGATTCATTTGGGCACCCGGGCGTCCAAACACTTCACTAAATATCATATACTCTTGTTTCCTTCCTCCTCCACAGCGTGATTAAATCTATTTAAATGGAAAATGAGTGTTAGAAGCGTCACACTGGCCAGCGTGTCATTTATTGTGATTGTTATGGACATTATTAGTGTGACCGGGCCATTACAATTATTATAATTGTTACTGTTTTGATTATGCCTATGAAAGGAGCTGCGGTGGGCGTCTATTGATCCACACTGCGACCGTGTTTCACAGTGGGAAGACATTTTCCACGACACGGTCTTATGACTGCACTGTTTTGTCCTTGGCAGACATAATTGCTCTTGCTTTTTTTTTTTTTTTTTTTTTTCCATCACCTCTTTTCTCTTCCTGCATTGTGTTGCTGCACCTTACACCTTGAAGTGCGGGGACTTAGAAAACAGTATTTGAAGGGCTTTTTTCATTCTTCCCGTCTTTTGTGTGTGAGTGTGTGTGCATTAGTGCCCCGTCTGGGTATAATTGGACATTGAGTTTGGTGTAATTGTGGACTTTTGACACAGGGGGATTAGTTCTGCTGTGTCGCCCTGATGTTTCATTTAGCAGGATTGATGAGAAATGTTCTCGCATTGAGACGGGCTCAGTTAAAACAGTGGATACCTGTGGATACTCAGCCCTGAATGAACAGTAAAGCAAAGCAAATCAGATCATTTCAAATGTATTTGCATCATTTAATGCACATAAATAACACATGAATAGCACTCAGTAGAGCACATACCTCTGCCAAGGACAGTCAGTCCCCTTTAGTTCAGTCAGGCATCTAAATCCCTGTAAATTATAAATACAATAACTGATTAGCCATCATTTAAACTCACCAGGTCATCAGCCAAACCAGTAGGAATACCAAAACAGTGCAGATGGAATTATTGGCATCATCGCAACGTGGAAGATTATTAGATATTTATTAGGATCCACATCAAATGACCTTAATCAAGATCAACGCTTTCCTGAGAAATGAACGACAGTGTTGGTGAAAGTATTCCTGGATCCAAAGGTTAATGAGAGATCAGTTCTCCATCCAAGTTTCGTGGAAATCCATTCGGTTGTCTTTGTGTAATCCTGCTGGCAAACCGACAAACAGACAAACAAACATAACCTCCTCTGCAGAGGTAATTATCTTCGTAGCTGATGTCTCCGTCTGAGCTGCAGGCGTGGACAAATGTTGTGCGCTGCTCCTTTGCCTGCTAAACAAACTCGTCCACATTATTTAAAGATGACGTAGTGATGTATGTGTAGTAAACAGTTTTGAGATTTTACAACAAGTTGCTGGAGATATTTTTTTGTAGTTTAAGCACGTGAAACCACAGCTCGTCATTTTCAAAGGTCAGGTTTTGTATCCGTCTCAACAAACAAGATAGAAAGTGTTTATTAACGAGCTTTGCAGGTTCTGTCTACCTATTTCCCTTGGTGTCCAGCCATTATGCTAAGATAAGCTAATTGCCTGCTGGCTCCTAATTTGCTCGTGTAACTAAGAACGTGGAAAAGCTTAAATTTCCCAAATTTCAAACTATTGCTTACCATAAAACCACTTCTGACAAAATCAAAGTCAGTTTTTTTGGCTTTGAAGCTAAAGCCAAAAGTGTAAGTTCACTGACATGAGGTCTTGTTGCTCCTGCCAGCTCAGCTGTCAATCAAACTCGCACATTGATCCGCCTACTCAGATGTTATGATGCTGAAATGTCTGATTTCTCATGTACCTCTGAAAACCATTGCCAAATGTAGATTTGGCATTGGCCACGGCTGTTGACTAAAAGTAAAACATGACTTGTGATTTCTGACTTAAATCTCTTCATAAATGCTTCAAGTCTGATTGATTATCTCCAAATGTGAAAGGTAATGAAGAGGTTTCAGAACTTTTTCAGCTCATATTTTTTCATGACCTCCCCGTGTCAATAAACATCGACTGAAAGTTTGCAGAGAGTGGCTTCTCAAAAACACGTTAAAACATCTTTCAAGTTTTTGACATGAAAGCCGATGCTCTTTTTTTATTTCTTTTCACTGCTGAACCTCTGCAAACCTCTCACCTCCAGCACCCCGCTGCCCTTTTCCTTCTATCCGACACCCTCGCTCCTCGTCTTTACGTCCCTCCTCCGGATAAAACATCGCCTTCTTTGACACGCTAAACACAATGCAAAGTTAAAAGAGCACCCGAGGAAACGTGGAGCGAGACAAAGCGCTGAAGGGAACTCGTGCTCTGATTGAAGAGCTCCCAGCTGTGGGTGTCAACCTTCTCCTGGTGAGAGTTTGACCTTTTCTGCTTCACTTGGATGTATCACATCTGAATACAATGGCTCCAATTGAGTGTTGCCCGTCTGAGGCGAGATCAAAACATTCTCCGTGCCTACCTCAGTCGGATCTTTGTTAACACTGCCAAGCCGCGAGAGCTGATTTTCTTTTCTGAGGTGAAGAAGTGCGTGAGAGTGAAGTAGTGATAGAGGAGGGAGGCAGCAGAAGCAGTGGACAGAGTGTTTATTTCTGAACAGTGATGCTTTGATCCGGCAAAAACATAAATATTGATCGCAGTCCCAGTCCCAGTCCAGAGGAGATCATGGAGGCCAATAACATCTTTGAACTGTGAGCAGTGCAGGCCCGGGCCTCTAGAGGGCCTCAGGCAAGATTTTATTCTCAACTCCTTCCCTAAAATCACATCTTTTAAATTTAAGCTGGAGTGATGCTCTCTGCCTTTGGACTGTTGCATGGTAATATTTATCCTGGCTAGGAATAAGAATACTGTCTTCCTAAGACCTATTTCCAAACTCCCAAAAGCATAATGTTCTTTTTTTTAATTCTTTATTTTCTCGCCCAAAAATGTCTTTGACTTGTCTGATGTCGTTCTCAATTTTCAAGCCCTCTTATCAACAAAAGAGAGGCTGGATTATCATCTTCCATCTGCCCCGAGATTCACACTCCGTGGGCTACAAAGTCCATTATCCTAGATGGGTGATTAGTGTGAAATTGACTCCCTTTTGTGGCGTACCAGCGTGGTGTGTTGTGGTGGTTTGCTGGGTCTATTGAGCTTAATGCTGCTAGGAATAGGCGTGCATCATCCGGCGTACAGTAACAGCACTTGACGCCAGTCGACAGGCGGCCGTAGCCCGGAGTCACGATGGTGGGAAGCGGGTAGTTGAAGTGCGTCTTTGCCAGTATTCTGCTTCAAGTTTGTAAGTAAGTAAAATCTGAAACATCTGCCGTCAAGAGTAATCATCTCCACATCTGGAGGGAGGCTGGACGAGCACTCCTTGTGTGGAGATGCTGCACAGATCAGACCCTGTCACGGAGGGTCACGACCCGAGCTGTTTAATAGAACAGAACAAGCTTTCTTGCCGGATCTGACAGTGTGGACTTGAGCCCTCTCACGTCCATTACGACAAACCTACATGCTAATCAACCCCCCGGCATCGGTGCGCCGTGCTTTCTCAGCCCCTGCTCTTTCATACCAAAGGCTGTCACATCTTATTCTCTAGAAGAAAAAGGAAGCAAACAGCCCCGTCTTCAACTTTTCATTTGGCCCCGGGCTACACTAGATACGCCAGCAGATACCCAAACACCAAGGAAGCTTTGGGTCTCTGATTTCCCTCAGGCTCTTATTTTGTATAACAAAGACTGCACCGTGTTTTCTCTACAGCTGATTTACAGACTCGTAGATGAAGAGTTGGACTCTTCTTGAGTTGAATCGACCCAGACACGCAGGAGCTGAACACAATGACCTCTGACCTCCTCTCAAAGAGTCTCTTTTGCGTAAACGGAGGTTTAAGAGGGGCACAACGGTCGCGCTCCTTAACCCAGCCTCCAGCCCACAACACGAACCTTCAGCCAGCCTCCCTTTCCCCCTCACGTAACAACAGCCGAACCAGGAAACACAATATCCTCTGTGATACCATTCAGAGGACCTGTGGATTATAGTACAGCGCTGGATTAGGGCCACCTCCCTCCGCGACATCTGCCTTACTATAAAGGCTCATGGAGATTATAGGAGAAACCACATGCTCTGTTACAAACACATGGGCGCGAGATGTAATCTCATCAAGTGATTAGAATCTGCGTTCTGTCTGGACACAAACTGAAAGGGCAGAACAAAGAGGCAGAAGAGAAAACACTGCAAAGCACAGACTGTTGCATTACTTTGGAAAAGAGGGACCAGCCTGCGGTTTTTTCTTGCCTTTTTAATTAAAATACCAGTCCAGAGCAGCTTCACTACATGTGTGTTACGTGTTTGTGGTCTCACTGCGCCACACTGTCCTTCTAAACCACAGGGGGGCAGCTTCAGGGACGGAGAAAAAAGGGGAATGCCAGTAAGATGCCAACCAAATCACAAAAAAACCCTGGTGGCATTGAGACTCAAAGATAGTTTTGGAGTTTTTGAAATATCTCTGAAATTCTTTCGCCGCAGTAAAGCTAAATAGCATTTCATTCTTGCATTCAGTTGGATTTAGTCACGAGGAAAACATTTATCAAATAGTTTCAATAAAGGTATGTATTAAAAAGATATCAAACCAAAAAAATAAAACTATTTGTATTGCAAGGTAAATATGTGGAGGTCGTTTTTTCCCTCCCTTGCAGACATTGAGCCTTCATGAACATCAGTGTTTGGTTCCATCGCTGTTTTTTTTGGTTTGTTCGCATAGTTTGGATCTTCTTATCAATGGAGTTATACAAAGTTTGGACACAAATATAAGAGGACTTTGAATACCAGGATATCTGGAATTCACTTGAAAATAGATTGTGGATTCCTGTGGCTACACGTGTTGGTGTCTTAGTGTTAGATCTCTGTCATTTCAATGTCTGATGGTCCTTTATAACGAGCGTAACACAATTGCTACAGGTTTGCTGATGTCTCCTAGCTAAGGTCACAGTGTTATTGCTGATTTGTGCATCAAACTCACACATTTTGACGTTTTGGAGCGAAGGTGCTGTACTCGGTGCCGCTCCTCTAATATCAGCACAGACGGGCAGCGTCGGATCGCGGGTTTCTAATGTTAGATGAAAAAAGCGGCCTGGTAACGAGGCAAAGAGTGAAGAGAAATCACGACAGCTATAGTGGGCTTTTGACATCTACTGATGACGACTGATTTCAACTACCAGCTCCCGTGACTTGAAAATGAAGGAATCGTCTCCACATCTGGAGGGAGGCTGGACGAGCACTCCTTGTGTGGAGATGCTGCACAGATCAGACCCTGTCACGGAGGGTCACAACCCGAGCTGTTTAATAGAACAGAACAAGCTTTCTTGCCGGATATGAGTCCTCTCACATCCGTTACGACAAACCTACATGCTAATCAACCCCCCGGCATCGGTGCGCCGTATTTTTGGAGCGAAGGTGCTGTACTTGGTAACACTCCTCTAATATCAGCGCAGACGGGCAGCGTCGGATCGCGGGTTGCTAATGTTAGACGGAAAAAGCGCTGCTGTAGCGGGCAGGTAACGAGGCAAACTGCGAAGAGAAGTCGCAACGGCTATAGTGGGCTTTTGACATCTACTGATGACAACTGATTTCAACTACCAACTCCTGTGACTTGATAATGAAGGGTCTGGGTAAAAATTGGAAATACCACAGCTGGACTCACACATTTTGACGTATTGGAGCGAAGGTGCTGTACTCGGTGCCGCTCCTCTAATATCAGCGCAGACGGGCAGCGGCGGATCGCGGGTTGCTAATGTTAGCTGGAAAAAGCGCAGTTGTAGCGGCCAGGTAATGAGGCAAACTGCGAAGAGAAATCCTGACGGCTGTAGTGGGCTTTTGTCATCTACTGATGACGACTGATTTCAACCACCAACTCCTGTGACTTGAAAATGAAGGGGCTTGAAAGCTGGACTCTCTCCCTCCGCCTCTCCAGCTGATGGGTAATTGCTCAGGTCAACCCGCCTCTCTGGATTACAGTCATATATATATTTACGGGGAAACAAACACATGCACAAACACACCAGCCCCCTTAAACACACACCAACATGTAAGCAGACACAGCGTACACTCCCCACCATCCACTACTAATTAGGTGCTAATTATCGAGGCAAGTGTAAACAATCTCAGCAGATGGCAAAAACCGTGGCATTAGCACTAATGACCTTGAGCAGTGTGAAACCCGAGGCTTCCGTTCAGGAGCAGCCTCCCTCGTTATGATATGCTGCATTATCATTAAAAGCCACACACGTGCACACACACACACACACACACACACACACCAAAACCAAGGTTACCGAACCAGTTGTAATTAAGCCCCAAATATTGATTTGTTGCGTTTCACAGAGCGTTTTTTTTTTTTGCGAGTATTTAAAGGTAATTTTTGGGGGTTTTAAATGTGTAATTTCTCAGCGACGGCTCGCACAAACGTAGTTTCGTATGTTGTTTTACTTACATGCATTAACTGGAGGGCTTTTCTGTCCTGACCGCCTGCTTTGACTTGCAGATTTGTGTCTTTGTTTGTTTTGTTGGCTCCGTATCTGGACGTGGAGTGGGTGAAACAAGTACTCGCGAGCATTGTTGAGAGTTTACCGGAGTGCACGTATACTGCTCTTAACCACTGTAATTATGTATGAGTGTGTTTGTCATCTCATGCTACACAATACACCCAGTGTGCTAATGGTGTGCTAATGTTTCCTCAACTTGTTCAAATACGGCCTTTTTCTTGTGTAGGATGAGACACGATCGAGCTCGTGAGCCTCTCGCAGGGACGCTGCAGTGCAGAGGACAGAAAATGTGTGATTTTTGGAGTTCTGTATCAAAGCAAAGTTGTCTCTGATATCTTTATATTTTATTCATGCTCTCATGTATTTAGACATTTCAGGCATCTGTGAGTGTTTGCAGTGCACAGCTGAGTCGAGTCCAACATGGTGCATACCACACTTACAAAAAGAATAATCTCGAACTGACACGATATGAAGAAGAAATTTGAATTATAGCGGAGGTTTTAAACTCCCAAATATCTAAATTCTTCTCTGACTTTTCCTTCTATTTATTATTATTCATTATTCATTCGTTTATTTATGCAGAAACAATCAGACACGAGGGTGATTAAGAAAATATTAGAATTGCATTCAAAAACAACCACAAACAAAAGCAAGCAATTAAAAAAGTGACAGATTTAAATGAAGGTATTTTATCTGACTTATTGGAAAAGAATGTTTGAAGCCCAGATTCAAATGAGCCGCCTGTCTGAGTAAAGCTCAGGTACGTTTGCTTTAAAGTCGGGTAAAGCTGAGTAAACGTGTCCCAGATGACCGGAGAGCTCCGGATGCTTCATGACGTACAAGCAGATCAGAGATGCATCAGGCCCGAGAACATGTCGTGCTTTATAGGTCAGTAATAAGATTATAAAATGTATCCATGCGTGTGTTATATAAGGTGGATAGATCTTAGAGCTAAAGAAGGGACAAATGAAAAGGTTCTGTGAGATTGAGCGAATGTATTTCCTGCCCGGTGACTGTCTGTGTTTGACTGTTTATGAAGCACAAAAAGCAAATTCATTTTTGGGGACACGCAATGTATATTATTGGCAAAACATCGGGAAGTTTCAGGCAAATATTAGTTTTCTAGATAAAATTATAGCCGATAAACCGAGCCAATAACAGGAAGCCAAATTACTCTCAGTGAATGAACGAGATAAGCCCGCACAGCAGGTGGTGGTTTGCATCTTTAAAGTTTGTTTGGAAACTGCCAGTAAACATAGAGAAGAAGAAGAAGAAGAAGAAGGAGAAGAAGAAGATTATTGCATTCATGAGAGGTTTTTTAATAGCTTCAAAAGGAAAACAACACGGTTGCAACGTTTAAATCCATGTTCCAGGAAGGTCCGGAGAGACAACCGATCTTATTAGAGCTGTCGAATATTAATTCATCCATCTTTACATCAGAACCTTTGTATCCTCAGGTGTGAATAATCTGTGAAATATGGAATTATACCTTTGGTTACTAGTTACTTTGCTACCACGCCTGGCTACACACTGAAAAATATAAATCTGCAGTCAGATCTTGTTGGCGGGACATTGTGTGAGAGGATGATGTTGCAATCTTCTAAATATCAGACCCGATAATCAGCCAGGCCAATAATCGGCCCATCCCTCAAACGTAGGAGTGGATGTGCCCCACCTCCATCCCTCATTAGCTGGTTATTTATATACGAGGTTGAGCCAATGAGAGAACAGCAAATTAAGAAATATTTAATAAGAATGCTGATGAGACCTGATCTCTCCATCGTTCTCGTAGCCAAAGATATGTGACATTAACAATAACTAACAACCCCTGAACGCACCGCGATGCACGCTCGTTCGAATGTGAACTGCTTCATGCGCAAGAGGCTTCGCTACACGACGAGCACCATAATGGAAGATGTTGAACACCTCCTGCAGTAATGTAGTCTGGGAGGATCCCGCTGTTCTTCCAGTCTCCTCCTCGCAGACCCGAGATGACTAATGAACACTTCCACCCCACTTGTATCTGCACCTCAGCGCCGAGCTCGACGCGCTCATTCAAATTGGCTCCAGAAGTGCCTGTCTTCTGCCGTCTCTCATCTTTATCAGTGTAAAGTACAGTTTGACATTCCTCGCCACGCCTGCTTCAAATGGCGCTGTCATAACACACACGCTCACGCTCATTGTAGCACATCCGCACCCACCAATCAAAGCAGCTCTCGGAACGATGCTTCGATGAGTGGGAGCCCGCAGATCCTTTTTAAGCTTTATGTTTCTATTTCTATCCCTCCTCGTCCAGAATTCTAATACTTGTACAAAATAAAAGAAGTGTGGTTTTCCATCTTTAGGCCAAACTGATGGATTCAGCAGCGGCGACTTGTTTGAAAGCTGCGATTGTGCCCTCTGTGGTTCCCATCCAGTGGACAAAAAGCGTTATTTCTTCCGCCCCCCTGTCCTTCAAACGTCCAGAGTCAACCTCTGCCGTCCCACTGGGATCCTGTCTTTGAGTCCTGCTCGCTCTCCCGCCTAACTGAGTTAAAAAATCAAAAAAGGGAATTTGAAGATGGGTGGGAGTTGGTCACGATAAAAAAAAAAAAGAACAAAGTGATGGAGTGAAAGGGAGGAGAGCAGAGGGGGAGCACAAAGAAGGCGGAAAGCGAGGAGGCTGCATTGTGTGACCCCCATCGGGGACATAAATGGCAAAGGCAAGCGGCTTCTGCCGTCTTGCTTTTGAAGGACCTCAGCCCTTCATCTCATCCCGCCCGCCCGCCCGCCCGCCCAGCTTGGCAAAGGCCATTCTGCCCTTTTTCTTACAATGACAACGCTCTTCCTTTTCCAGAACAATGCATCATAGGGCTGTGTTTGGCTCTGATCTGCATTATAAAAGAAGCCTGATGCGGCAGGTAAGAATAGGATGGGGAGGGCTCATCGCAGCAAGGACGCCACGGCCGCGGTTCTCTGGCTGTCAGAGGCGAGTAGACAGGCAGAGGGCACGACGAGAGAGAGAGAGAGAGAGCTCGTCCTTCACAGAGTTTTAGATTGGAGCCGGAGAACGACTTTAATTGGCCTTGGGACTGTAAATGACAATGGAAAATAACGAGGAAACATGGTAATTTAAGCACTCACAAGTGATCAAAAATGGGAACAAATGAGGGGGAAAATGCAGATTAATGAATAGCTAAGAATTTTCCCCAGAATAATTTGGCAACAACATACCAGAGAAGTGATTTTTTTTTATATTGAGTCCAGTTTATTACAGCTCTGCTCCCGTGTTCCTAGTTTTGACCCTCGTCTCTGTCTGTAATACTAAGACTTCACTCATAAGGATGCAAAAAGACGGAGCAAGAAACCAAGCAAAAAACTGAATGCAGCATCTTAACGGTTGTTTAAACATTTGAGCCGGAGTGTTAAAGATGCAGCACAATACATCGCGCTGGTGTTTCACACACAATAGCGCGCTGTTGATACTTGAGCTCCAGCTGCTGCCAGACTCAAAGACTCCCAAGTTTCTCAGGACACTTGGCTACTGTTCCCTCAAGCACCCGCTTTTTATCCTTTTTGCCGTTAAACAATGACTGAATCTTCTGTTTCCTGAGCTCGGGTCAACGCGGCGTACGATACAGGTAATACAGGCACAAAGAGCACTTCATTGACTGTTAAAAGGAGTCTTTATTCTTCGCAGCGGCCACAAACTGATGTGCTGTTGTGATGTGTTGGTGAATACATGTCTGTCCACACTAGATCTGTGGCTGCAGGCGGTGGGAAAGAAAGAAAGGAAGTGTGTCTTGTCAGCGCCGCGTTGGGAGAATGTGACAATGAACGGAGAGCCATCTGGTGTGTGCGCGTGTGGACCGCGTGCTCGGAAAAGAAATGGCGTGTGTGCTCTAACACGACAGGGCCGTGCAGATAGTGTATGTGCGTGCACGTGCACAGCGTATGTCCGTGCATGTTCACCTGCGGGTGCTCATATGTAGGAGGTTGTAAAGAGACAGCTGATGGGATGTCAATCACAGGTGTCTCGGCGGTGCCGCCGGTGAGGGATGGCCCCGACCTTCAGCGGCGACAAGCGAGCAAGGCAGCACAATTACACCACACTCCTGCATCGCTCCCGCTCTCTCTCTCCGCCTTCCTGCCGCCGCTCACAGACGACAGGCCACGCCCACCTCGTTTCAGTACCCAGAGTTCAATGTCGCCTGATGGGTGTGTATGTCGTTTGAAGACAATCAGGCAGGAGGTTTAGTTTCCTTTAGTTCCTGTCTCTTTAAGGCCCCTCCTCCCGAATACCCCTGATTGGTCAGCTCACACAGGCCCGAGCCAGCACCGCTCAATGTGTCTCTGGTCGGCTCTGTCGGTGTTTCCAGCTTCCAATTAGCGTCACTTCTAACGTAGATTATACAAATGTGTGACACGTTGATGTAGCCTGTAGTTCTGGAGTTAATGATGGGACCGCTGACGAGCTTTCACATGCACAAGAACTTCTGTAACAGACTGGAGGAAAAAAAAGTTATGAACTGCAAGTTATGAAAAAGCATAACATCATTATGTGTTTAGTGTGCTGCTGTCCTGTGGAAAAAAACGAGCCTGTTTTCAGCTTCAGGACGATGCGTAGCGACTCTAGCTAATCCAGGAGGTCTTGAAACAGTTTAAAGCTGCTGTAAGCAGTATTTTAAAGATTAAAATTAAATTGCTCCATATCCCAATAGTTATCACTTTTATGGAGTGTTTGGTCAGTGACCCTCGTCTCTCTCTCTCTCTCCGCCCTGCCTCATGCAGTAAAAGAGAAAATACATTTTCAGGTATCTGTGACCATTTTATCCAATCAGGCGAGAGAACTTTATAACTTTATAATCTGCTCGTTAACCTGCAGAGAGCTTGTTCCCGTTGGCTGCTACGTCTAGAGATTACAGGGTGGGGAGCGCTAGCTGGAAAACGGACAGGGAGTTAGCAAAAATGACGACTTCGAGCAGCTTTAATTAGCCGGAAAAGTACGAAAGCTTTGGCAACCCATAAAGGAACACTGGAAATGCACACATCAGGAGATACGCAGGGTTTCACACGGACATGAAGTGCAAGAAAACAGAGTAGAGTAGAGACTAGCGGGTGATATATTTCCATCTGAGACGTAATGAGACGAGTTCATAGTGCGTTCTGGTATCGGTATGTTCTTCCACCACTGCCTGCTGGATCCATTTTAAGCAACGCTGCATTTGTCAAGGCAGGAAAAGCACGGGTGGAATTAGCAACAATACCAATAATCAGTTCCATTAGTTCCGTACGTCATGGAGACGAGCCAGCACACACAACTCCAAGACCTCCTGTAAGTGGAGGCCCACATTAATGTCATTATAAACAACTGTGCTTTTCATTCTGTGGCATTAAAAAGGTTTATTCTGAGCTTTTCTCAGCAATTAACCACACTAATGTAGTGTAATCACAAACGAGAGCACCAGTGAGCAGAGCGGAGGGAAATAAAGAGACGGTGCTTCTGGTCTTGAAAGCTGTGGGTGAAAAATGGAAGACCGTCGTGAAAGGGTGAGGTGGAGGGATGGAGAGGGGAGAAGGAGCGGCAAACAAATGGAGCGAGGGCAACAGGTCACTTATAAAAGAAAATGGAGGGTGAGCCCGGGATGGGTAAAGGACGGGTGAAGCCCCGCATTGCCTGGCGAGGGTGTGATGCTCGCGGAGACAGTGATGAGTGCGGGAGCTCTGATGGATGGGCCCACCTCGGCCCTCTTTGCAGTGTCATTAGGCAGAGAGGTGTGCAGGACTTGTCTGAATGCAGCGTGCGGTGCCACTGCCCATTCATCACCGCGCTGCTGAAGCCATCAAGAAGAAAGTTCAATTGGTGTGTGTGTGTATTCCCGAGATATGGGAAGTGAGGATTTCGACGCTCGCAATCTATACGTTGTAGCCTCCTGCAGCAGGATTTGATTAATTTTCCCGTGGCGTATGTGCACAATAAGAAGACTTTTTGGATTAAAGGAGACCTGTTGTGCTTTTTTTATTTTTGTTAGATTTTTATGTGCATGTAAAAGATCTTGAAGCTCCTTTCTCCCACAGAAAACACAGCTCCTGAAACGCCTCTTCAGTAGTCCCGCCTTTATGTCACATGTGTGCATAATTCATTCCTAGCCGCTAGTTAAATTAGCACAGCTGCTGTGTTGTTGCTAGCTGTTCTTGCTCAGACGTGTGTGAGCGGACCAATCAGAGAAGACTGGGTACTCAAGAGGTGGGGGGGGGGGTCTTAAAGAGACAGGAGGTTTCAGACAGAGGGGGGAAATAAAGTGCTGCTTGAGGAAACTGACGAGGAACCGATTCTAGTAGTAACCCAAATAAAAGCTGATTTATTGGGTTCCCACAGCTGTCTGCACTTTAGGATTCCAACGCTACACACACTCGTGGTCTGTTCATAAACCGCATGATACCCAAACTGGCCTCCAGCATTGGCTTTATCTCTGCTCTTTTACTCCAGTCTGAATTGGATAGCACTACCGGCACAGATACAGAGCATCGGGGGCAAACTCATTTTCTCCGTGCAGCGCCCAACGGTAGCTTCAGACGCAACTGTGAATGCTCCTCACGTGACATGAAACTCTTTTTTTTTTTTTTTTTTCATTTTCTTCCGCTGATGGGCTTTAACCCTCAGAGGTTGACGGGGGAATTCCGTGAGTTTTGCAGGCTTAAAGCAGATTAGGATGCCGATAAATCACATATTGTTTTTTTTTTTTGTTTGCCTGCAGTACATTTAATACATAAAAAAACAAAAGCCCTGAATTTCTCATTTCTAGATAAGGATTCAAGAATGTGATTTTGAAGATGAATAAATAAATAAATAAAGAGTGGAAATTGTTTCAGGAGTGCAATTCAAGAAATACCGCAGATACGACCACCCAGCATATCAATTTCTTTGGCTCAGGTCAGCGTATCGCCAGATTGGCAGGCCGTGGTGTGCATGAAGTTTCTTCAGTGACTGCTGGGACATTATGCAGTGTGATGGAAAATGGGCACTGTAAGCTGGAGAGCATCTTACATAAATCGAACCGGAAAACTATTTTTTTTTCCTATTCTACAAAGTGGTGGAGGAAAATAGCACGGTGAGAGCGGTGGAGTGGCCGAGTGTGTGTTTCTGAGTGTCCGCTTTTTCGACAGATGCTCATCAAACAACGGCAGGCACGGTTACGGGGGTGGGAGGCAAACCCGTCAATCACGCCGCAGCCAATACACTTCCATTTGAGAAAGCTGTCAGTCACCTGAGGAGGTGCTGCGATGGCACGGTTGTCACCGGAGAGAGAGCGAGTGACGGGGAGAGGGAGAGATTGGGCAGGAGGGTCGGAGGAAGAAAAATGATTTGGTATGCTGGAAGGAGACGAGCTGCCACTTCCTGTGGCTGGAATCGTTATTGTGTGGCTGCAGGGAACATTATTGAATTAGATGCTTAATGCATGCCGCGGCTTTAGGCTGGTGTTTGCTCTCCTAATTATACGTCTCAGATTTTTCTATATTATTTTAAAAGGGATTATTTGACAGTTTCAGCAACAGGCCTATTAACTTCTGCAAGAGGAGAAAAACGATGCTTTTCTCATGTCAATCCACGATTTTTCCCGGGGAAGGTGACTGAGAAGGAAGGAAGTCACCTACATCTTTGTGAATAGATAGCACGATGTACAAATCACTCTCAGAATGAGGATTAGCTTCCTGTTAACACGGATAACACTAGTTCCTGTTATGCGACTTGATGCGGCGGAAGTCAAACAGATAATTGGCGCAGGGGCTGGGAATAAGACTGAAAACACCTGCAGAGTTCATGATTTAGTAAGTTGTATCTAACTGGTTTGCTCTCAGGGAAAAACTATTCGTTTACAGCTTGGAAGAGCTCATAGTTCGGGTGAAGTTACATGACCTATGACTCCTCCATACCTGGACTTCCTCCATTGCTCCTGTCAGGATTACTGCAGCCACTAGAGGTCGCCGCTCAACAATCGATGTAAATATCGGTCATATTTGGCCGCTTACGCAGATGATGTGTCATTTTTCTGGTGAGGACAGCAAATAAGGGTCAATAAATCTTCTTGAATATAGTTTTTACCTGCTATCTGCCATCTGGCACGACACAGTTGGATTTTTCACTTTTCTGAGGCTGGTGAGTTCCTCTTCAAACACCTGAAGGTTGTGATTTGTTTCCTTTTTTCCCTCTTTTATTTTCACTGAAAAGCGTTTTGTGTGAGACGGAAGATCAAACCAACACCAACAGAATTTCATTTTGGGTAAAACATCTATTTCAGTCCAATTTCCTGTGTTGACAGAAGGTAACAATACAAATTGCCCTCCAGGCACATCTCTCTTTAGTTGTTTAGAGATGTTTATTTTGTTTTATTATATTTTAAACAACAGTCCTTACTGCCCCTGTGCTGGGAAACATGTCCTATCACAACCTTTGCTGGAGAGGAAAACAAAACTCAATCCCAGAAATAAACATTTTCACAACAACTTGAAAACTCTCTCCGGCTGAGCGCTGCAGTAAAGCTGCTTTGCATCAACTTCTGACTTTTTGTGTTTTGAGAGTTCAGGTCAGGTTCTGCACACAGTTGGCCACAAACACCAAGACTGTGGGAGCACCATCAGTTTACAAGTTCGGATATAAGAGATCGTTCCTCGTCCTTCCCGGCCATCGGCTTTGTTCCTTTGTCACAGTGACCTCCAGGACATTTAAAACCGGATCTCTCAAAACATCCCACAGTCGGAAAATCCAATTAAACACCAGATTTCCAACAAGCTACGTCATTTATCCCAATCTGTTCCTGGGGTATTTTGTTGAATGTGAATATGTTAGAAATCTTGTTGTTGTTGTTGATCGGCGCCGCCGTCTGGATAATCACTTCAGAAAATCTCCAAGATTACATTTTCCTCTTTGAAATTGACATAATATTATGTATTTTGCTCTCTGTTAAAAGCCTCTCGCCTTCCTGCGGATAGTTCCGTCATCCTCAGACCACTTTTAAGATCCTACCAATTACGTTCATGCAAAAAAAATGGAAGATTGAGTCATTATCTGCTCTGCCTCTGTGTCAGTGGAAGGATGCAGAGTGCACCAAACATTTCTGGAGGTTCACAGCAAAACAGCATCTCACAAACAACTGAAGCACACGGGGCTGTAAAAAAAAACATAGACAACAACCAAAGAAACAAAACATGAAGTGGCTCCATACAGATCCTCCAACTAGAAGTCCAGAGATCTCAAATGGATGTGAAAGTTTACTCCTTCAAAGCCCAAATCTTCACCAATGTTGGGATCCCGGGGCTTCCAGAGACTCGCGCTGTTTGGAAAGCCAATTCATATTTCCCATTTTCTTTATTTTTTTGGTTGTATTTTTAGGTTTTAAAACCCCGATCGACTCCAGTTGTTTTGGAGAATGCTGTGAAGCGCATTTACTTCAACTTCAACCGACTTTCTAACAGCATGAGGGGTTTTTTGGGTGAACGTGTCCTTTAAAATCAGAGGAAATGTTACAGTCACAAACTGTGAGGTTCTCTGGACAAAGTGGGTACATAAGCAGTCCATTTTCTGAGCATTTCAAAGTGAGACTCTTTAACATTTTGTCCTTTTAAAAGAATAAAAGATTGAATTCATAAGCAGTGAAATGCATTCCATGGGTTTCCTGCTGCGGCCTATATGACGAGCTACGGTGGCTATTTCAAGCAAACTTTAGATTCTGTCGGTGTTGCCGCCATTCTCTGACTCAGTGCCCATTATCCTTCTGTCACACTATACCTCGCCGTGCTGTAATGGCTCCCTGTTCAGCTAAATGTACATGTGGTGGACTTGCTTTAAGGTCATTTCGCCCACGTTGGCTCAAAAGTCTTTCTTTTCTAAATGATATACCTTCATGTAACACGAGGCCAGTGACAGAGTTCAGTATTTTTCTGTAGTTTTTAGTCTTTAAGTGTGTTTGGGAGGTGGTGGTGAGTCAAGAACGATCTTTGGGTTGCGAGAACTGTGTTTAGACGCCGGTGGAAAGACATTACACACTGACATACATCACACTTATCACGATAAAGAAGAGACCTTTTCGTTTTCTTCCGTTGCCTCCCTGTCCTCTCCTCTCCCTCCATCTCATCTCTTTCTGAAAATGGCGTGTTAAAAGAATAAAAAAGCGTGAATTCTTCTACTACTACTCGTTTGCTGATTCACGTGCCAGATTGCCGAGTGCAGGGCATCGTTTGACGGCCCTGCTCGCTGCCCACTGCCTGTGAGCCCCTTCGCAACAAAAACATCCAGTCCTAATACCCGTCCAATAAGGCTTCTGGCTTAAGAGTTTCTGTGCGCAGTGATGTAAATAAAACCCTTGTTTTCCCTCTGCAACCTAATCCTTGGACTTTATTATACAGTTTAGCGTTTAGAGAATGTTTTTGTACCTCGAGCGTTATCGCCTCCCTGCTCCTCCAACCCACTTCCTTCCTTTCATCCTCCTCTTTCACGCTTTATCCACTTTCTCTCTTTTTTCTTTTTCTTTTTTTTTTCCCTTCCTGTGACCCGGGAGTAGCGGCACAATATACTGTGGCCGGCTCACAAATAATACCAAAATTGAAAGCTCATTAACGGAAGATTACGGCTCCTCTGAATAGCCACCACTGGCCTTTATTCTGTGCCCATATATTGCACAAAGAAGCCGAACACAAAGGGAACAAACATTGACCCCTGCAGGAGCATGAAAGACTGCAGCAGAGCTTTTCTGACTCCATTTAAACACCTTGACCAGAAGTTGCGACTGCTCCGCTCGTACAGCAAGCGAGGACGAAATGACTTTTCTTTCCAAAACAATATAATGAAGGAAGGTATGGAAAAAGAAAAACACAGCTTGACACGCCACCGTATTTAGTCGTCATAACTACTGCATTCGCTCCATTTCGAAAAAAAACTCCAAACACTTCTAAGTACGTTCTCACTGAAAGCAATCGGAGGGGGGAAGCGTAACGAGGGGGGTAAACCAAGCATGATTACTGTGAGAGAACACGGCAGGAGGTCAAAGAAAAAATGTATGGCAGAAGGTAAGAAGGAGCTAATTGGCTTGCTGAGCAGTGAAACCAGCCTCATCCATTCTCATGGCTTTATTAAGACATGCCCTTCATTAGGTGAGTACAAAGGGGACGGCGCACTGATCACATTTATCCCGGGGAGGTGAAGCGGTGGCTTAGAGAGAGAGTGTGTGTGTGTGTGTCTGTGTGTTTGCTTGTGCAAAGGGACAGAGGGGGGTCTCCTTGTTTATATGTATATGCCTTTGTCGCAGTGTGAGCGTCAGACGATGAGCAGAAAGCCGCCAACAGAGACAGCGATGAGATGGATGAGGTGGGCGACGTGTGTGTGCATGTAGCTCAGTTTGTGTGGAGACTTTGTCAAGATCCCAGCGGCACACCTTGTGTGTGTGTGTGTGTGTGTGTGTGTGTGCAGGAAAGACATTTACTTGTGAGTGTGCACCCGCTGTTTGCATTAGAGCACGCATGTCTGTGCACAAATAAACTGATGGAGGCGTACCACACCACACTATGCGATATGAAAACACACAAGCAACCAAAGGCATGGACAGTCACGCACACACACGGAAGCACAAACACATTGCAGCTAGGCTTGTAGAGTTTGTAGGAAATCTGTTCATCCAGACAGCAGCCAATAAATCAAGTATCAACTATCACTCGACGGATGACTCGAGTCTTGCACAAGGTTAGATGGATACGTTGCTAAAGCTATGAGCGAGCTAGTCGCACATGAATGGCAGCCAAGATTTCCTAATACTAACATGCTAGCTCGACAGCAGTGCGTGCTAACAATAGTCATGTTCGTTGTTTACGTACACTATTATAATATTAGGCATTTTCTTACATTTTGAGCGAAACATGCAGTCTTCAGATACTGGTAGCAATTATAACAATGTGCTCAGTCACAGTAAACAGCTATTTCATTAGCAGTTTGCTAACTCACTTGCAGTAAACACATAGCCCTCAGCTGAAGAACGAGTGAGAGGCAGCGGGCGGTGACACACTGTCATTCAGCTGCTAGCCGAGAAGCACAAAGCACACAGGCCCTGAGTCGAAGAATTGAGCCGTCATGGCAGCAACACACTCGGTCAACAACTAATGTTGGCACAAAGCACACAGGCCCTGAGACGAATAATTGAGCCGTCATGGCAGCAACACACTCGGTCAACAACTAATGTTAGCACAAAGCACACAGGCCCTGAGACGAATAATTGAGCCGTCATGGCAGCAACAAGCTCCGTCAACAACTAATGTTGGCACAAAGCACACAGGACCTGAGCCGAAGAATTGAGCCGTCATGGCAGCAACAAGCTCCGTCAACAACTAATGTTAGCACAAAGCACACAGGCCCTGAGTTGAATAATTGAGCCGTCATGGCAGCAACAAGCTCCGTCAACAACTAATGTTAGCACAAAGCACACAGGCCCTGAGTTGAATAATTGAGCCATCATGGCAGCAACACACTTGGTCAACAACTAATGTTAGCACAAAGCACACAGGCCCTGAGACGAATAATTGAGCCATCATGGCAGCAACAAGCTCCGTCAACAACTAATGTTGGCACAAAGCACACAGGCCCTGAGTTGAATAATTGAGCCGTCATGGCAGCAACAAGCTCCGTCAACAACTAATGTTAGCACAAAGCACACAGGCCCTGAGTTGAATAATTGAGCCATCATGGCAGCAACACACTCGGTCAACAACTAATGTTAACACAAAGCACACAGGCCCTGAGACGAATATTTGAGCCGTCATGGCAGCAACAAGCTCTGTCAGCAACTAACATTAGCACAAAGCACACAGGCCCTGAGCCTCAGAATAGAGCAGCAGTGCCAGTAATGCATTCATTCAGCAGATATTTAGCAATTACATAACGGGATGCACGGCATTCAGCAGACAGGGAACATTTTGTGTCATTGTTACAAGACACACAAGAGAAAAAAAGAAAGGCCAAAAGAGGAGACATGACAATTTTGGTGAAGAGTAAACGAAAAAGAAAAACATCATCAGAAATGAATGTTAAAACGACGTCTATTGAGGCTTCGAGACCCCTTTTATCCAGCAAACAGCTGCTACGTGGAAATAACAAAGATCGACTGAAAGTCCCATTCTAGCACATTAAAAGCTCTCTAACAAGGCCACGGAGTGAAATTTGTTCCTCGCCGTATTCCACCGTGAACAAGTGTTGAATCAGGAGAAATTCTGCATAATGGCCTCTCTTTCCAAACTACCTCAGCTATCAAGCGCTGTGCATGTTGACCTGCGCTAATTGGCTTCCCTTTGTGGCGGTGAGTGGCACCAATTTAGACTATTATCTCCAAATGTTCACGTTTTAAAGCAAGTGTCCTCTTGAATTAATTCAAATTACAGTCCAGGAAAGGAATTTAAAAGGCTTAAAGGCTTGGCATGTAACTTGTTCGACCTGGTATAAATCACAGGCTGGATTTGTAATTATGACTTTGCTCATCGAGTGTTTACCAGATATCAGTGGCACCTTACATCCAGGATAAAGAATTTTCCATGTTTGAACATTTGCGTGGAAAGCCTCCGGACCGTTTCATGCAGACGGTCTGAGTCGTCTCTTCCGACTAAATCAAACGCACAAGGAAGCTTCCTGCTCGGCAACACCGCTGCATCCGCCTGTAGGCTCTGATTAAGTCGCCAGCCTGACGGGGAGGGGGTGTCTATTCCATTTGGCACCCCTCCAAATATCACTGATATTTGAACGGAGGTTTGTATTTACAGAGTATTAACTGATAATGCCGCGCTCTGATGATTAATAAATCCATTCCACGTGGTTTGGCTGACTTACAGAGTAGCGAGGGGCGGCCAGGACGAGCGGGAAATGTGTTATTCTGTGGCTGACATGTCATCAACACATGAGCAACACTCTCTTCAGTTCATTATCACGTCGAACTATAAACTTGGCTCGATAAGTTCAAGTGTGAGCGAGCGTGTAGCGGGTGCAGCCAACAGACGGAGTGAAGGATAAGAAAAGCAGACTCCTCTTTCCTCTTTTCCCTGTTATCGTCCCCCCATGCTGTAACCTGCCCATACATTATTGAGCGCTGAAGAACATTGTTCAGCTGCGTTAATTTTTCAGCAGGCCAGCGTCGGACTGCAGACACACCCCATCCCTAAGCCGGGGAGGTTAGGCAGGTCACTGATGCGTGCCGTCTTTGTGTAGCCGTGCGCCGATTGTGTGTCTGCTCGTTCATTTCCTCTTTTCACAACATCTCATACACATTTACCACCTCCAAATTCCCCATTTCTTCCCTTTACCTGATCTCTCTGTATGTTTAATTTCTGATTGAAGATGTGGGTTTAAATCCCGCCTGTTCTCGTTCAGGAGGACCTCAGCGGCGGGGCGTGCTGAAGGTTTTTTTTTTTCTCTTTTTCCTGCGGGGATGTTTTTCCTGCAGGATTTTTTTTTCAGCCATACGATCCCGACACGCGAGATGCTTTCTCGGCTTCATTGTGTCCCACAATAATGCAGGAATTGATTTGCCTCCATAAACATAATAGCATAATATGCTCAGCGTACTGTGCGCCACACTCGCAGCACTAAGGAGATTTTTTTTTTTTCTTCCTGGATCTTGTGGGAAATTAAAGCAGCTTGCTGCTGAAGCAGGCGGACGCAAACACACACATTCTTAACACACACGTATACAAATTTACACGTGGAAGGGAAAAAAAAAAGGCAATTACGCTAAGGTAAAAGGAAAGGGGAGGCATGTATCGGCATACAATTAATCATATTTTCTTCCATTTTATAGTACATAATCTTTCCTATACTTGTGTATTCAAACTTCTTTTTCTTTGTGCAGCTCTGTTTCACGGCATTAGCTGCTTAGTCTAGCTTTGCAAGTCATTATTGGAGGTGGGGAACGGATCGCTGTGGGGCAGGTGATAAAGGTAAGCATCCGAGCTGAGAGCTTAGCGTGTCGCGGCTAAAGGTTAGCTCGGAGATTTACGACCGCCGCCCCTCTTCGCCCTGGCCGTTTAAAGAGGCGGGCGCTTTTAATGTTTTGAGCCGCTCTGATTGATCGCCGCCACACAGCGCTGTCAGATCCCCGCACTGCAGGAGACGAGGACAAAGGACAGGATAGAAATCTGAGTGATTGTCAGGGGAGGTGGTGGTGGTGGTGGAGCCTTCTCATGCCTGTGAGAGCTGACCAATCAGAGCAGGAGGGCCCTTAAAGAGACAGGCACTTAAACGCATCCTCAGATGAATAGAGGAGCTGCAGCAATGGACAGAACAGATCTGTTTCCTCTAATCTAGTCTGATTCTCGAGAATAGCGACTCTCCAACTTACAGTTTAGAAGAATATTGATCCCCTGGTAGAATGTAACTATCACTAGGTTATATTCAAGACCAGTGGCTCCCAACTGTTTCAGCTAATCAGCTCCTCAAAACACATTAAAGTCTACTTGCTACACTTCATCGCATTGCAGGTTGCTGCAATCTTCTCAGATTCGTCACGCTCTGGTAAAGAAGGTAAAGAAACTCTGGGGGAAAAAAAGACATTTTTCTAACATAAGTAGACTTTTGTTTGCCCTCATACTTTTTCTTCTGACCGGATCAACTCTTATTCCGCAAATAAATAAAAAAGAGGGATGAATAAAAATGGCAAATAAGGAGAAGAATATAAATAAATCGCTAACGAACTCGTGGCCTTGGCTCGGTCGTCTTCCCTTTGCCCACTGAGAGTCATCTCCTGGACGGTGCAAAGGGTCTTTGGACCTGCAGCGCTGGAAGACCAGCAAGAGCAGAGATTAGTGCCCGGCAGCACGGTCTCATGGGAAATGCAGTGCTGAAGGCGAGGAGGAGGAGGAGGAGGAGGAAAAAAGGAGAAGGAGATGGAGGCGTCACTGAGCCATGAATGGAACAAAAAGGGCAAACAGCAATGTGCTGGAGATGTGCCAAAAGCTGTGTACCAGTGCAAGATGTGTGTGTTTGCACCCTCGCGCGCGCGTGTGTGTGTGTGTGTGTGTGTGTGTGTGCGGATGTGTTATGGATGTGTGTGAACGGAATAGCGAACAGCTGATTGGGTCTGCATGAGCCGCGTGCCGTATATGTGTGTGTGTGTGTCCTCTGTATGGAAACAGGCTAGTGAAATCTGCAGCTGGCCTTGGTTTGAGTGTCTCCTAGGGATGAGTAAAATTTCAGTCAGCACACACACACACACACACTCACACACTCACACAGGGAACCAACACGTCTGCCAAACACCCGCACACACACACACACACACACACACACACTCACACAACAGATGCACACAAACTGCACGGTTCTGTGCTGACATACATACACTGGCACAATTTGGAGCTCCTCCATTTCCCATCCTGCTTACACAGACACACACACACACAGACACACACACACACACACACACACACACTAAAGCACATACACTCAGCGAGAGGGCCAGACCAGTGTGCTAAATAAAGACAGACAGTAGAACAGATTTTCACACGCAGCGGGGCCATTAGCGGCTCAGTCAGACCACTAGCAAACTTCCATCCTCATCAGCATCACAAACACACACGTTTGAGGCACCTGGCATCACACAATGGCAAAGGCACACACACACACACACACACACACACACACACACACACATTCTGCAGACATGGACGGGAACCAACACTCAAGTCACACCCAGACACACGTTTGTAGTGGAAGTATAGTCGACTGCGTCTGCTGGCGAGCAAGTTTGCAGTCGTGAAAAAAGTCAGATGCACCTGTTAGTGTGTGTGAGTGTGTGTGTGTGTGTGTGTGTGTGTGTGTGTGTGTGTGTCTGGATGTGTGTGTGGGGCCCCCGGGCTGCAGCTGAAATATGTATGCTGTGTCCAGGAGCGCCAGGCCCCTGAGGATTGAGCTGGGAGGGAGGTTGCTACTCATGGCTGCCACTGCAGCACCACAGCCTTCTGGGAACTGGAACGCAGCCTGTGTGTGTGTGTGTGTGTGTGTGTGTGTGTGTGTGTGTGTGTGTGTGTGTGCAGACAGCCCGACTTATCTGTGAAAACTCAGCCATGTGGTCTGCATTAGACTCGCTAAAGCTGAGAAAACTGTCACCTGCAACGCTGGCGAGTTTTCAGACGTACTGAGAAGGACTCAGGTGAATTTAAAGATGTGGTTTCATCAAAAAAAAAAAAAAAAAAAAGCTGGTTATTTCTCCGAGTATGGACGAGGAACACAAACTATTAAATTGATAATATTTCGACATATCTCGCGACTGTTCAGCCGGCGTTGCCCTCAGTTTAATGCGTTTTTATTCATCATGACAGGAAATCCAGACACAGTCCTGAGTGCGGAGTGAAACAACCTTTATCTGAGGTCAAAGGTACATTATCATGCAAAAGCGCCGTAAATCACTCGTCTGAAAGGATTCGCCTAAAGTCAGAAAGCAACGGTGAGCAAATGAAAACAAACTGAAGATTTCACGGTTCGAAAGCTGCTGAGACGTGATTGAATTTAAAGTATTTCGTCATTCTGTTAGCGTGATCATTTTCTTTGAGAGACATTCCAAGCTTGTTGTGTGCAATCTTATTTTTCTTATCATCATCGTGTGTGACGTCGGAGCCTAAAGACCGATGGAGGTGTTAAAGAGGTTGTTTTGACCTTTTTCAAGGAGGGAAGTGGGAGAAATATCCCCAACTACGGCTCTTGTTATTTCAGAAATGAATTCTCCAAGTTCTTCGCAATTATGAATTCTCACCTCGGGGCAGGCGTTTGTACCTGGCACAGTTCTCATTAATGAGGGACCTGATTTAATTGACTGTGTGCTGCAGAGTGGGTTTGCGAGCGTCCGTCTGACACGCTAACCTGCGACCACTCATGCGCACACACAAACACACACATAAACACACACATTCACGAGTTCGCCCTGCGCCGTGGCCCCGGGGAGCGTCCCTCTGGCGTCAGCTGTGCAGTATGCAAATGAGGAGGGACTCTGTCACACAATAATTGCTTTGTGTTGCACAGTCGCATGGTGGGAGAGCTGAGTTTGGTTTTGTTTTCACATTGATTGGAGGTGCATAATGAGTTATTGTTCATTATGGGT
This sequence comes from Sparus aurata, assembly GCF_900880675.1. Taxonomy (NCBI): domain Eukaryota; kingdom Metazoa; phylum Chordata; class Actinopteri; order Spariformes; family Sparidae; genus Sparus; species Sparus aurata. The sequence goes on along the minus strand of NC_044206.1, from coordinate 24,629,265 downwards.
GTGACTCTGCAATTTCAATGCGGTGACGGTTAATAAAGTTTGTCAGTGTAGAGAACGCGCCGCAGGGGGGAAGGTGTCACCTGCGTGATGCTCAGGAGAGTGATTTCAGTTTTATTTTTCATACGATATTCCATCTTTAGGACATGAAGTTTTGTTGTTGTAGTGCTGGTAACTATGCAGCAGATCCCGATCTGTGTGGGTGAATCGTGCATCAATCTGTTGGTTATTAGAGGTGGATTTCCTCGTTCGATGTTGAGATTCAGTTCCCGTCGGTCAGTTCGGCAGGATGACTCGTTCATGCAGTTCGTTCGTTCAGTCGCACTTCCGGTACAACGTCGTTCATCGGTGAATCACGTAACAAACAGTTCTCAAACGATCACGCTAACAGTCAACATAACACTGCAGTTCATGGCAAATACATGGTAACATGGTAACTAGCTGCAACTTCATGATTATATGTACTTTTAGACACCTCGACAGTTAGCAGGTAACAGCTAAAGACGGCTAGCCAAGAACGAGTGACTGACTGAACGAGAATGACAGGAGAGGAATCAGTAACCGAACGAGAACGAGAGCTACGAACAAAACGAAATGTTTGGGGTTTTTTTTCATGGAAACGGTTGCTATGCATTCCTGTTTCTCATTGGCTAAAATTCGACGACGGTGTCCTAGACCCAGCATACGATTGGCTAAGAGAGAAGTGAAATGGGGAATCAGGTCAGTTCGTTCGCGTTAAAGAGTCGTTCCTTCGAACTGATTCGTTCGCGACCGAGTCATCACTGTTGGTTATGCCTTCGAACATCGCAGCGCTCTTCTTCCTCACTCGATACAGGCGGGAGTTAAGATGTGCGCTACCTCGCCATCACGGATTGAGATCAGCTCGCCACCAAATCGTGGATGATGCGTGAACGTTGCTAAGGAGAAGGTTAAAACAAAAATAATACAGGACCGACAAATTACATTTCAGTATTTGGTGTTATGATTGTATGATATTTTTCATATTCCTCCACGTATCACAGTTTTACGGTAGTAGCTCGATGCTAAGCTTTGCAACTTTTGTCTGATGATGTTGATGAAAGCTGTACAGCAATTAATCGACTGATCAATTAGTTGTCAGTTATTACAGTAAGTTCCTGAATCCAGCATCCCATCCAGAATCCCTAAATTGTATATTTTTCTGGTTTATTTACACTTTTATCACAGTTAACTCATTATCTTTGGGTTGTCGACAAAACGAGACATTTGAGGACGTTATCTTGGGCTCAGGGAAACGCTGATCGCCATTTTCTAAAGATTTCATTGACGAAATAACTGTCAGATTCGTGGAAGTCTGTGAAACAAAAACCGAAACAGCGAGCTGAAAGAGGCAACATGCTCCGTAGAGCTGAAGGACACTGCAGAGTTCGTAGGTCATGTGATCAATCGGTTGTAAAAACATATGGACTCTCCAGCATCAGCATCATAGTAACTACTCCCAGCCGTAGTTGTTGTATTTTGGAAGCACTTCTTCTGTATTTTCTGACTCTGGCGTCCCCGGAGTGTTTCTTGTCCCGCTGCGTGTGCTGATTCCACAGTCAGATATCACTGATGAGCTCTCACGGACTTCCTAATGAGAGCAGCGACTGCAGATACTCATCAGTGATCAATGTTTTCTTTGGTCTCGCAACTTCCTGTGGGTAAACGAGCGCCTGCGTACGCGCGATACGGTACGTTTTTTTCACTGCGCTGCTGTCTGTCTCGCTCTCTCCGTCTCCCTCCGCCTTTCCTCCGCCTGCCCCCTCGTTCCCTTCCTTTTATCTCCCCCATCTTAGATAAAAAAAGCAAAAGCGCACATCGCCAGGGAACAATTAGTCTCGGCCATCTCCAATCACCAGCGCACATCTCAATCTCCCCTCATTTTTGCAGCCTATCTTCCCTCTTTTCCAGGCGTAGAATTAACCCAAAACCGCTTTGGGAGAAGCCCGGGCACTCCAACTCTAAAGGCACCTCGGAGTCTATTTTACATTTTATCTCTCGTCTTGCATCCGTTAAGCCATCCGTCCGCCCGCTCGCTCTCTCATATATCATTTTCACCAGTTCTTTTTCTGATATCGCTTAACCCGAGTTTTCCCTTCTCCTCGCCTGCTTCATTGTGGATTCCTTCTTTACACTGACAGAGACTTCACTTCACAGTGTGACTTTCTGATTAGCCGTGTCTGTGTTTTCGCAGTTTTTTTTTTTTTATACATATATATGCCGCTGCTGTGAAGGGGGGGGCCCTTTCTTCATGTTTGACTAGCTTAAGGGATCAGATTTTAACAGAACACAGCGCAGTCGGGATGGCAAGGGGCACAATTTCCAGCTTGAGAATGCAAGGTAGTGATGTGAGCTGAATCCGACAGATCAATACTGTGTGGAGCTTTATTGAGTCTCCTCCGTCTTCTTCTGTTTGTTATAAATATTTATTCAGTATACAGGCCGCTGCAGCTCAGTTCAGGCAAAGTATTGTTTATGAATATGCATTAAGAAGACGCTGTTTTTTTTTTTTATGAATATTCATTGTTTGACTATCTACATGTGTCATGCACTTTTGATCTGGGAACAATTAGCTAATATCTCTTGATTTTCATCTTAATGTACCTCTGTGTGGACGTATACGTGATTCATCTGTTTATTTCATACGTTCAGTTCATTTCGTCGACCTTCCCCAAAGAAGTTTTATACAATATCTGTTTCAAAGAGGTGTAGATTCAACTCCTGGAGGCTGCAGTTAGTGGAGCTAGTGGAATTTTAAACATCGACACAATACCTTGGAAAGTATCGGCAGTCGATACCACAGGGACAAATTGACGTTACGTTGAGGGCGCAGCAGCATCTAAATGAATGTACTTGAGACCACAGTCGAAGTATTTTCTACTTTCTATCTACTGAGACTCAGCTGTCTGAGATTCCTCAGGTCCGATAGCTCTGAGGGAGATTTTAGCTTAGCCTGAAGAATTACAGATGGCTGCCGGGCCAACGACAGACCAAAACACATCATCAGTAACAGTTTGAGTTCATCTTGTTTAATGCTTCGGCGATACAGAAATGGAAGCTGTCACCCACTTTAAAATTCTTTATACAAAATGCGGTGTCGTGTTCCAGTAACGGTCTCTGTCCTCTCCCGTTTCCAGAAATGTTATTAAGCACAAAGGTCCAGGAACGAGGTCCGATAAGTTCTCCCGCACCCCCAAAAAGCCCTTTTTTCCGCGACCCTAATTAAGTTAATATCAGCTGTGTTGCCATCTTTATTGTATCCCTGCTTCTTTGAGACTCACTCTTGATTGTCGAGGTACTCGTTGTGCAGTTTGTCACACAAGATAGTAGATTTTGTGCGACTGAATTAATACATTTTTCTCTCTATGTTGACCTGGACATCAGCTGAAACTGAGGATTTCATTGATCGAATGTATATTTCCGTGGTTATCCGCTGACATCGAGGTCCAGCCAGACATTTATTTCCCTCCCACATGAATTTCTTTTTTTTAATTTTCTGTTCCCTGCGAGTCATTTTGTTGTCGGTGATGTACGTTGTGCTAGAATCTTTATTGTCACTGATCCCAGAGCAGCAGTGGGCACCTCAGTCGACCTTTAATAAAGTTTTCAACGCCTTTCCACGTTCATTTTCTTTCAAACGTGAAGTATTTTCCAAACGGCCCTCCTGCTGTCAACCAAACGCCGGTCGTGGATGCTCTGCGCTTTCCATCTTTAATGAGTCGGGTGAAGAAGAAGAAGAAGAAGCAGTATTTAAAACAATATGTAATGAAAGAAAAATGTTTTTGACAACACTAATTACTTGATTCTGAGAGTCGTCTGCAGTACTTTGTTCAAAACCCTTCAGGCTTTTTAGGTGAGAGTCGGCCATGAATTCCAACGACATCAGCGTGAAGAGGAAGTTTACCAGTGTGGGAGCGTTCAGAGCTGCAAACTCAGCGACGTTTCATTACGTTGCGTACCTGCGTGATAAGATTCTATACCTGACAGGCAACAAGCGCAATCTCCTCGTCAAACTGAAGCGCTCGCTTCCTCGAAGCCTCGCTGACAAATCTGAACCTGTGAGTGAAAGTGAAGAGCTTGTAAATCATCTTTCGCTCTCTCACTCTATTTAACTTTCATCCCTTATTTTCCTCCTCGCTTATCAGTCTACCTCCAGTGGATCTGTGGAGCCAAAAAACTGAAGAACCAAATATCAGGACCATAGATCATTTTGACAGTTTAATTTCAATGCCTGATTATCAGTCAATTTGATAATTATATTATCCAACCATCCAATTAATGTGTTCTATATTTACAATGATCATCAAGTAAGCTCTCCATTTTTGCGTCATTTATCAGGGGTGAGATATTGGAACCGTGAGGGACCTTGACAGAATGTGCGCGAGGCTTTCGTGATTGAGACGGAGACGTCGGCGTGTTGCCGCGCTCAGCGTGTGCATCCGCCTGTGGAGACGTTCTCGCCGGTGTTCCTCAATCCGTTCCTTCACACTCGGCAGAGCGTGCTCGAGAAAACACAGAAGGAGCGAGAGACAAAGCGAAGCGGAGTGGAGGCGAACGAATGGTGAAAGGATTTCATGCCTCCTCCTCGGCTTCGCTCCTCTGCTGTCTGCTCTGAGGGGAAAGCGGCGCTCCGTGCCAATGAGTTACCAGTACACAAATACACAGAGCCGGAGACGCAGGAGCAATCTATCATGACTTGATGTCTCTGCTTCCCTCGTCCCTGTTAGCCAACAGACAACTCTGACGCTCCCGGAGCGAGTCGAGATCACCCAACACAAGCGACGAGGGATCAGGCAGCACCGAGCGGGACACGTTCAGAAAAGGTTTTCCATCTGGAGTGTGGCAGCTCGGTGTTTACACGCCAGTGGTAACCAAACACGGCAGAGTTTGCTTTGTCTTACGTGAGATCCTCGCATCTGACCATCCACAATCTGTTACAGTCAGATAGATGCAACGCCGAGTGCAGCTCTGTTCGACTCTCACTCTGATGTTTTTCAGTAGTTTGACAACTCGATGTTTGCTCTCCGTCTATGCCCACCTTATCAGGATGAAAGATAAGTTGCCGTGAAATAAATTTGCTTCGCTCTCTGTCTCCTCCCCGATGCTCACACATCTTTTTCTGTCAGTCTTTAGTCTGTTTTCATGTGCACATTCGTGCCTCTGGGTTCATGGAAATGTGTGGGATTCAAGAGTGGGTGTTCTTTATTTGGATGCTTTTTTGAGGTATTTTTTTGATTGAACAGCTCGATGTCTTAATAAAAAAAAACAAGGAAGAAAACTTCAGTCAACTCAGTTCTTTAATCTGTTTTCTTCTTCTTTACAGATGACGTGCCTCCATACTTCAAGACGGAGCCGGTGCGCAGCCAGCTCCACCTGGAGCGCAACAGGCTGGTTCTGACCTGTATGGCCGAGGGGAGCTGGCCTCTGGAGTTCAAATGGATCCACAACACCACAGAGCTGACCCGCTTTTCACTGGAGTACAGGTGAGGTCAAACTGACTGCACCTGATTGACGGCTAAGATGATTGGTCCAGTGAATATATACAAAGCCAGCATACAGACGAACATTTGGTCAAATGAATACAATATCTTTCTGTTTGACATTTTAGACTAAACAAGCTAAAGACCCAGCAACACTGTGGTATTTCAAAATGTAAATAGGAAATGATTGCAGCAGCTCACAGGGGTTTTTGTTGTGCATCGAGGTTCGGACTGAAACTATAATCCATAACATCCTCAGAGGTGTCGGGCTCGCTGAATAAAAACAAAAACAGACCTATTTTCTCACAGCAGCTGTTTTAGATATGTGTTAATGATCTCATATTGATATTTCAGTAGAAATCTGTTTTATTAACACGGAAAAAGGCTATAATATTATATATACAAGGGTATTTTATTATGTTCAGTACATTTAATCACAATCTCTTCAACAAACTTAACTTTTTTAAACATGTTACGCGGTCGTGTCGACTCAACCGTGTCTGCTCATGTATGTTCGACCCATCGACTTATAAAGCTTTAACATGTTTTGTTAATGAGTTCTTGGTAAACCTGGTCTTTCTTCTGCTCTACATTTACTACCACAGGGATGCAGGATATGGATTTTTCAGCCAATCCCAATAACCCGATAATTACCTGCTTCTCACGGCCAATACCGAAGAGACAACCGATATTTCACGTTGCTGTTTCCTAAGGCGACGTTCCTAACCTGAAGTCCTGCGTACCTGAGGGCACGATGAGATGATCAGATACTCATGGCTGTGACGACGCTCGTAGACTCTTAACCTCCTGCTGGAACCCTTGTACATACATTTCTGATCATTTATCGGGTATCTTATCAGGATTTTACGAAGCAGCAGGACGGCTGAATATTCCTCTTTTCAAGGGCGCTTATTAAAAAACGCTGAGTTTGATCAAAGGCGAGAAGGACGATATCATGAGCGCAAAATTAACATCAGTGAGAAACATCAGTTAATCAGTTTTCTCAGCTGAATGAGCACCGAGTATCTATACAATAAAAACTATTAAATGATGGTTTTTTTTCATTCGCTCTGGTTTCCCAGCTGCTCCGTGCAGCCTACGAGAAATACGAGTATTTCTCATTGAAAGTAAACTCAAGGATCGACTGAAGCAAATCAAGAGTACCGCGTATCTGTTAAATCGCATCTGTAAAAATCTAACTTCTGCATTAAGGTATAGACTCAGAACTGAACACCGTTTCTTCAGCCTTCACCGCTCGCCCTCCGCCCCTGCATGTACATTTTCCTCAGCACATCATAGAACATCTCGCCAAGTAAAGACGCAGCTCTTGCAGCCTTGCCTTTTCTCTCCTCCTCCTCCTCTTCTTCTTCTTCTTCTTTTTTTTCTTGCTTCTGCCTCTCTGCTTTACCCTCGTGGCTCCGTGACCTCCATCACTCTCTCTGGAGAGGCGAAGGCGCACAAGCGAAAAGCGAGTGAATGAGGGTCAGGGCGAGGGAGATAAACCGTCTTTAATGGTAACTGGAAGATCTGTAATGTGACAAACATTGCTCTTATCGCCGAGAGCGCTGTGTCGGTGTGCAGAGGATTGAAGGAAGGCTCTTTCCACACACACTTGTGCTGATGCCGCCGCGGTCATGTGTGAGCGCGTACGTGAAAAACAACAGGCGTGCGAGCGACGTCGGCCTTGTTGATGGAGTCGGGCTCGTGTCCTGACAGTCTCCGGAGACAGATAAGACCAGAGTGGGAACATTGGGGTAGGAAGGGCAGAAGTGACACACACATGTTCGAACAGTTGAACCACTTTCTGTGGCGCCTCAGGGTGTCTTCGACTGCGCCGTTGGGTGATAAACGAGCGACGGCCGTGCAGGATTCTGCTTTTAGAGGCAAAATGTTTGTGTAAAAAGCAGCGTTTCCAACTCCTGGTTCTTCAGGCGCGACGTAGGAGGAGTTAAGCCCTAAACTAATTGACTAAGTGCAGTGTAGAACACGCTCCCTGATGAACGAGCGAGCAGAAAGTGATGCTCCTAATACAACATATTTTACCCGCCGGCATTGATTACGTATCAGCTGAAGCCGAGGCGGTCCATGATTGTGCAGTTATGCGTGGTGTTAATTAGAAAACGTATTGATCTTTGAGCGTCGTTCATTTTTTCAGGTGCTTTTTTTTTGTTTTGTTTGCCACCAGGTAGGATTTGCTCGGACAAGATCCTTCATTTTAATCCTGACTCACAGCTGCTGGAAATAAACTGAAATCCAGCAGGAAGAGACGCGAAACACTAATGAATGAGGACATTTCTGCCACTAGAGGGTCTAAAAAAACAACGATTTAGGCCAAACAGTGATTTTTTGAGCTAACTGAACCCTTTCTTGCGTTGTTAAAGGCAGCTGGACAAATTGTCTCGGACGAGCACGAAAAGATAATGTGACCTGTTCTGGGAAGTTCAGAAGTTTTTGGGTCATCCTGCTGACTAACAAGCAAACAGACAAACAAACATTTGGATACAGGTGATATACAGGGATGGGAACTGTTCGACAAATAAGATACTTGCCGGTATTGTGTTATTTCAAGGTGCTAGTAAAAACGTGGGAAAACAACAATGTGAAATATACGGAAAAAAAGACAAAACTATAGTCGCGTAAACTATTAAAGTGTTATAGTTAAATGACTTTTTCAGTGCTCAAAAACCTAACTTTAAGTTATAGCAACAGGCAACCAAATAAGATACTTAACTAACAATAAAATGACACATTTCTCCACATTCTAACATTATTGGAAACATTGCTTACGTAAGGGATAATGTGTAGAATCGCAGTCACTATCGGGACAAATCAGACATTCTATACATTATCCCGCTTATTACACGGTTCCTTGCCAACACGAAAGAAAACTTGACACAGTGTGTCTTTTTACAGTTTATCTGTTACTGTTCATAGTGTTTTTCAGCAGAGAAATATAGTTCACCAAACTGACGCCGTTTCTCTTCTCCCTCTTCGCTGCTTTCCTCTCTTTTTCTTTTCTTGACTGGTGACGACAACTCAGCCTTTTGCCAAGAGTTGAAATCACTGTATTTTCCAAGAATATTAAAGTTAATGTGAAACTCATCCATACTAGTGGCCTAGGAGGACGTTTTTTTCCGATATTAAGTAGACTACAGATCAGCTGACGTCGCTTAGCAACCGAAGACGCTGCGGTGATGAGTGACCGGACTACTTGCGGAGCAAAGATTTTAGAGCGCAGAGTGATACGAAATACGTGAATCAGAGGCAAAAAAGCCACTTTCCTTGACGACGGTCAAATATGCTTAGCAACGGTCAATTATACAAAAATAAGTGACCACCGAACGTTGAGAAGGCCCATTCAAGAGAACGGAGCATTCTACAGCATTAAGAAGAGCCGTGTAATAACATGAAATAACACAGCTCAACAACAACAACAGATATTTTAATGTAAAATATTAAACTACGCATGGTTTACATGTGAGTCACCCTGCTGTGTTTCACCACGACATCCTGCAAAAGGGAAGAAAAGATGATCTCACGGTTAAGTGCAACATTTGTGCCTCCTTCCTTTATTTCCTGTTGTTGTGCTGTTGTTGTGTTGTTGTTGTGTTGTTGTGTGTGGGTTTGGTTGCGGTGCTCCTCGTTCTCCAAGTCGCCCTTTCCTCTGTGCCAGGAGGGTGTTTGAGCAGAGCAGACCCCCATATTAATGAGGTTATGGTAGAGGTCCCCCAGTGCTGAGTGCTGCTTTAAATATCGACACCGTGCGACTTGACCTTGTGTCCTCTGGCAGCCGATCAATACTGCGCGGTGTGCTTGTGTGGGCATTACTATTCAACATGTAGGTGTGTGTGTGTGTGTGTGTGTGTGTGAGAGAGCTGGAAGAGCTAAGAGAGTGGCACAGTTTTAGTGATCTGCAAAAAGAAGTGCGACATTTTGGGAGAACAGGTTCAGCATTGACTGCTGTCACACAACAGCAGCATCACCTATAGTATCCACACACACACACACACACACACACACACACACACACACATTTATGAAAGAAAGGCTTCCTGCTTTCTTTCTTTCCTAAATAATCATTTGAATGATTTATCTCCAAATTAAATTCAGTTTAATTAAGATTGAAGATAACATCCAGTAGCTTTAAGGATTTTTTTGAACTCAAAATTATCCGGCACGCAATCCTTTAGTAGATCAAATGTGTGTATGAACACACAGTGTGGCAGCGCGGCGTCCCGTCACATGACCAGAAAAAAATAAAAAACCTCCGGGGGCGTCTACCTGGCACAAGTCCCGTCACCAGTCTTTATGCTGCCAATTAACCTAGAAGCTTAATCACGAGAGTTAATTATTAATCAAACCTCAAGAGTCACTTTTGTTTGTCAAGCGGTTTCCCGGCTGCGTCGATGGAGTGTAACCTCTGAGTCCTCCAGGGAGTGGTTACCTTTTCCCACAATTTTCATATTGTAATGAGGGGAACAGGCAGGAAAAACTCGAGGTAATCTATTCAGAAAGTCAGTCACAGAAGGCCGAGCATGGCTGAGAAGACGTGACAGCTTCTCGCCGATTGACTGTGCGTCTCCGTCTTCTTACCTTGACATCTCGTTGTCGACTTTTGAGGATTTAGAATTCGTTCCACAGAACAATCACAACAAAACAAGTGTTTTTTTATGGATTGGTCAACGTTGCTTTTCCCCACGAGGCAGAAGAAAAAAACAGAAAGTGAATTGAACACTTTGACAGCCATCATAGCGACCGGCCTCTGCAGAACGATTCCTTTATAATCCCATTCAGATGTCATCGCTTACTACTTTAATTTTCATGCATCGTTTCACTTTGTACACAGGCGTGTGCGCTACCAACGCCATAGTCAACATGTGGTCGTTATCCAGTCCGTCCATCGTGTTTAGCGATAAGTAAAGTAGCCGTGTCGTCGTCGTTTTAGCTTGTCTTGTGCTGCGTGAGGAGGTTAGACGTGGGTTACTGACCAAACACTCTGGAATAAACTTATTTTAAAAACTCAACACCTTTGAGCTTAAACACCAGTAGGCCGTGTGATGAGGAGGTTTTGCAAAGCGAGAGGTTAACATTAGCACAGTGACCGTGAGGTTTTGATCGCTTCAGGACAGAAACATCATAACAGAGAGCGAACACATCGGACCGTTGTGAGGTTGTTGTTGGTTAGCGCTACGTTAGCTACCAAGCTCACCACAAACACTTTACCCAGGCACACCTGGACATGCTGGCAGCTCTTCGTATTTGTACTTCCAACTGTTTTTAGGCTGTTTCATGATACCCAATATCTCAAAGCTCTTCCTAAATGCTGCTAACGACAAAAATCGACAGCATTTTTGACCAAATGCTTCACACACATTGAGATTGTTGAAACATAATAATCACAGTCAGGTGAATAAAATGACAAAGTAGGTGAAGACGACTTTATAGAACAGGCAGAACCGTCTGGTGTTGAAGCTTTTAAAACCATGATGTAACGATATCTAAAACCTAAGATGACGTAGAGTCTCATATCATATCACAACGATACGATATCAAAACACAGAAAACTAAAAATCCTCCTCTGCATCTTCCCCCCGTCTCGTCACCCTCTTGATCTCTCTTTCATCCCCCTCCTCTTTGTTCATCCGGCGTCTGCCTCGGTCTAATCCACTCATATACCTCAAGTACCGCTGAGCATCCACAGTTTTTTTTTTTTTTTAACAGATATAATTTCATGGTGGCTCTGAACAAATTAACACAGGTTCAGTGAGATATTTTTCCGTGTCTGGGGGACACGATGACGAGCTGAGCTTGCTAACTAGATGGAAATGAAGGAAAAGCAACATGGCGGGTAGATGACGGCGTGTTTTCTGTGTGTGTGTGTGTGTGCGTGCGTGTGCAAATTGATGTCTGCTTTTTTAGACCTCACACAGCCATCGAATATTCCGATGTTGTGATGCATGTGATTGAGCTTCAAACCATTTCATTTCCCTGAATAGAGTTAGTTCCAAACTTAATTGAAAGCAGCAGCGGTTTCGTGTTTGAGTTTCTGATTGATTCTCTCTCCGTATGTTTACCGGTTCCAACCCCTTGATTATGTGATCTAATCTCGGCGAGAAATAGAAACAATTAAATAACGTTTAAAGCAAACTTTTTTGTATTCATCTGATCTTGTTGCCAGAAAACAGAAATTCGTCATAAACAATCACACCGAAAGAGCAGAATCCTCCACAACCAGACAAACTGAGAGAGGGTTGAGTTATTTCTCTATAAATAACCGTAACACAGCTTGAACTGTTTGCTTGTTAGCAGGTTGGAACCTATGTGTGTTTTTTGTTTGGATCAAAAGGAGGGTTAAGGTGCGTGTTCGCCCATTAACTCACTTTCATCTGCTTTTTTTCCGTATGCGTCCTCCAATACGTTGTTATTTTCAGTTTGGCATCGTTCAGCAGAGAAATTCAGGCTGCGGCTCGTTTTTCCAAACTCCATTGTCTCACCGAGTCTCGTTCAAATCCAATCTTTTTTAAAAAATGTCTCTATTTAATGTACGGCAGCTCCTCTACATACGCTCTAATTTCCAATCTTGAAGCCTCTGTGGCGAGGCTGCGATGAGCCCTTACATCGGGAATAAAGCAATACATGGAAAATAAATCAAATGAATATTAAAACATGCAGAGCCACCTCACTGGATGAAATGAGAGTATCCTTGGAGGAAAAAAAATCCTCGCTATAATATAGTCGTGTACGATTTCTTTTCAAGGATGACTTAAACACAATGGGAGTTCATGGTCTTTCGTGCACATGAGGAACATGTAATGGATCATTCTTCCGATTCAGTAATTCAGAAATATATAGAATTGTAAGAGTGGATAATCACCTGAAACTAAGAAGGGTTTCATTGTGGTTACCTTTCTTCTTTCCACACAGTTTCTATGGTTTCCATGATGTCCAACGTGCATCCAACCCTCCCCATTTTTTCACAGTTTTTGACGTTTTCACACTTTCCTTTTCATTTATCATAACCTATCGGACTCTGTACAGCGTGTAGTCTGCTGTACTGTCCTGCCTCGTCCTCCTGGTGGCGAGTACAGTAGTACAAAAGCCCAGCGGCGTCTTCTACGAGTGTCATGGCCGCCGTAGATTCCCCCACACGAGCGGAAGGGGAGTGCGGCGGTGATAAGCATCCCAAGGTTGTTGGCAGTCTGCAAATTCACTGCTAGGATGCCACTAAAGCCTTCACACCGGTCCACTAATTTAATAGTGGTATCTACATGCATTTTGTCACCGTGTTAGTTCTAATGAGAGCAGCGATGTTCTCGCTAAAGAGAAGGAGTAGCACGAAAACATCCAATTACAGGCAGAACACTGGCCTGTACTTGAGTCGCATCATGTCAGCGCAGAGCAGCATCTCTCTCTCTATGGGTGACCTTAATGGATTCCCCTCCGTAACTAAAAAAAAAAGGTCCATTTTCTATCTGCCTTGCACTTCTTTCTCTCCACAGCCCCCAGATACAATAGATTTTTATTTATTTCTTTACCTTTCTCTCTCCATCCTTGCACTCACTCATGCCCTGTTTCGTCTATTTGTTATGGGTTTTTTTTTCTTGCAGCAGAGTTGGAGTGAGTGAGTCAGAAAGTTCAAGTGAAACACGTCTTTGGATTTTTTTATTGTGCACATTTAGTATATTTGTGTGTCGTAAAACACATAATAAAGGCACAAGGACATCTGATTTTGTTGAAAACACGACTGATTGACTCGGCGTGAGCGTATAAACGTTCCCTCCACCTCCACTCGCGCCCGTGTGGACGCAGTGCGGTTTGCGTAACGCTGTGTCTGCAGTTGGATGTGTTACAGTACGATAGAAACATCCTGGTGAGGCTCCTAAACGTTTAGCACTGACCTACATTCAAGTGGATGCTGGCAAGGATGCTGCCGTCTGCCGGCTTCCCTCTCATTCAAACAGACCCACACAGGATTCCTAAAGAAAACGGGTGGCTGCTGGTTTTTAGTCTCATACGGCGGTCGTAATAAACCACATGTCACAATTTACACAAAAGGACCCAAAGACTCACGCAGAGGCCGGCAGGTAGAGGAACAAAAAAGCCAGTTTAAATGCTGATAACCCAAATCCTAAATCCCAAAAAGGAGAATAACAAAGTAGTACAAAAAACTGAGGACAAACCAGAAGAACACAAGGAGCAGATTAGGAACATATTCGACCACGAATGAGAAGCGACGCAGGATTAAATAGAAATTAAAGTATCGGAGGGAGGACACTGGGAACATTCCAGCGCCAACGTGGCTGATGTGAGTACAGGAAGGGAAACAGAACACCGGGAACACAGGTGAGCAGGATATATAACTACAAAATGAAACAGGAAATCAACAAACCAGAAGAAAGAATAGGCAGAGTGGTGCACGAATGAAGTACACAAAATCTTCACTCTCCACTAAATCTGTGTGACAGCTTTAGTCGCTTGTTACTTTTCAGATTACAGGTTTTCACACACTTCCTGTCCACCTTTTTAAGATAAGTCTTAGATCAGCTCTGAAATGCATCATTACAAAGCTGAAGACAAGACTCTCGTTCTCTCTCTGAGCTCACGAAAAGTTGATTTTTGGAGACAAACGATGATCTTACTGAATGGAGATGAAACAACCAAATAAAAAACAGCTTGACCTTAAACTTCTAAGGCAGTGAAATGCAACATTGCACATTGACGCAGCATTAATATTCATCAAGAAACATCATTTTACTGCATAATGTGTATCTTCTTCTTTTTGATAGTTTGAGAGGTTTTGCTGATGATACTTTTAGTGATGTAGCTCACGGTTCCGATGCTTCGTTCCACCACTGGCTGCTCGTCAGTGGCTGATTATATGTCTGGTCTCTGCTGATGTGACACCACAGCAACAAGTTTTAATTTTTCTCTCTTACAATATACTAATCCTTCAATGCATCAGCACAGATCGCTGCACAAGAATTGCACAAACTCTTGACTTCCTACTAGAGTTGTTCCTGTTCCGAGACCAGTATTGGAAAATGCCGCCGATGCTGCCAAAAATGTATGTATCGATACGGGCGAGTATCCGAGTCAATGCACCGATCCGATACCAGGTAATTTAGAAATTGGACCGTGCTACTTCTTGCAGAGCTAGCTCCGTTAGCTCCATTAGCTCTGCAAGAAGTTCCGTGAGTAAGTATTAAGGAATTGATCGATACTCGAGACTCAAATCCCAGGTAACCGGAAGGAAAAAATGGTATTTGACCATCTCTACCATTGTCAGGGAGTCAAACCCTCTTTTATTGTAGTAATCCATCGATAAGAATCTTTTTTAGATCTAACAAGACATTAGAATAAAATAATTTAAACCGTTAAAAGGAGATTTCCTTTGAGGTTTTCTTGTAATTGTCATGTCTCTTCAAAGAGCACCTCTAACAGACTTAATCTGAGTCCAGGAAGTGCTCCCACCCTTCATTTTCTTAATGACTGAATGATAACGATTTAATGACAACTCCTGACATGTGACCTCAAATATCCCTGACGGATATCAATCAATAAATGAGTTGAACCTGAAGCTCAACCTGCACCACCCGTGACCCCGGCCTGTATCCGAGCAGATGCATGGAGCGATCTGTATATCTGTTATACAACGATCACCTGTGCAAGAATAATATCAGATGCGAAAAAGCGTCACTGCTTTCAGGACTGTATATAAAAGAATGTCTGTGCAGCTGAGGGGAAGTCGGCTTCTCTGGGGCTCAAGGCTGGCGTAGTAAATAAAACACAACATGATGAAGCCGACAAATTGACATGAAAAAAGGGAGTGACAAAATGCAGCTGACAATAGTTTTGCTGAAATTGTCTCCATCAGACAGTTGTCCATCTGTTTCATCCGTGGAGAGCGTGTGGAGGCCGTCCCTCTGGGCCTGCCGGATGAATTACCCGCTATTGATTTCCAGCAGCTTTAAGCCAGAAGTCCCCGTTACCTGTCATGTGGCCGGCATTAAGAAGAGAGAACAAGATCCGAATGAAGACTCTCGTCCTATAGAATGTAGAAGGAGACCTCGACACGCGATTCAATAAACTTTCAAAAAGACATCCTCTCGACGATGTATGGCGCGTTATTGATTTGCTTCGGCGCCGCCTTCAGAGCCATCGCCTGCAGCTCACCGAAGACATGGAGATGATTGTGTGTCCGTGTGTTTGTCACCTGGTGGAATCTCTACTTGCTGCCCTCTGTGATGGATATTTTAAGCCGTCGCGAGCAGATAATCGCCCTGTTGGAGTAATGACACACATCAATCCAGATCCATAAAATTAATAATAAGCCGTCAAAAGTCATAATCTGCCCATTTTTTTATTGCGTCTGTTTATGTGATGCTGAATGCGCCAAGCTGCCGAGGCCTCCTCGCGTTGTGAACTCATTAACGGAAAGTAAAGCGACATCAAACTGTTATAAAAAAGGTTATGACCTCTTCATAAACCCCAAACAATACAGAGAGAATAAAAAAGAGAGCGTCTGCCTTTATTACCAGCTGTAAAACGGTTGTCGCGTGACGTGATGCGTCTCTCTAAGCTCACGTCTGATGATTTGTTGCGTTTGGCGAGGAGAAAATTACATTAGCTTGAAATTACAGACGTTTATTCTTTTCTTTAATGACAGCTGTTGCGTTCATGCCAGAGTTGAAAGACGTGAGCGCCCTTGTCCGGCTCACAGCGCAGATTTACGATGTATCACGATTTACTGTCACGCAGTCGAGGCGTAATTACTGTGTCGTCGGGGATGTGGGCGTGAGGGTTTTATAATCTCGCTGTGTAACCAGCAATTTAAGTAAAACGTTATTGGAGCTAACCTTCGGCGCAGGTAGGGATGTTATTATGGGAACACTCGCTGTAAAGTGCACCGCGGCCATCTTCAATCAGAGATTATAGTTTTGCCAATCATTCCCCACCGTCACCTCTTTCGCCGTCCCTCCGTCATTTCGTTCTCCGCGCCGCTTCATCCTCCCCTCTTTTCCTCGCGTCCCTCTATCCGTCTCCCCCGCCACTCCTCCATCTAATCATTTCTCCTGAGTGGGGCTAATTAAAGGGGATCTGACGGAGTGCGCTGACCACAGGAACATCAATCAATCTCTGTCCGACACAGCGAGGCCCCCGCTGACTCCCCCAACCTGCTGCCAACGCGCAAAGCTCCGCAAAAGGTTAATTGTATTCATTATATAAGGGACAGAGCGAAAGATGGAGACGGGAGACGGAGAGAGAAAGAAAGAGAGAGAGAGAGCGCGCTGTCTAAAGTCACCCTGAAGGTTCTGGCTCTAGGGGTGAATTCTTGGTAAGCGTCGGCGAGGTTAAACTTGGATCAGCGACACCACCTGTCAGCTCCTAATGTCTGCTTCTTCTCCACCCAGAACGTGTGCAGCGCAGCGAGGAACGTTTTCTTTTTTTTCCTTTTTTTTTTTTTTTTTTCCATTTGCACCCTATTCCATCATCTATTCACCTCATCTCACTCCCATCTATGCATAACACATAAGCGTGATTGTATTAATTTAGTTGATGGAACATAGGAAAGGAGTCACACATCATTAATGAAGCCTCCTGATTAGTTGATTAAGCTTTAACAGACTTTGGGCTAAAACTAATTTAGTCCTTCGGGTCCGACTGATGCTGTCACTAATGAGGTTCGATACGGCTTCATTCTTTTTTTGTTTCCTTTTTTTTTTGGTTATGGATTGGAACAGGCCTTTCCGACACATCCAGCCATTTTGTTATTGCGGCTCTGCTTCCGTTTGTTAGCAGCCGCTTTCCAAAACACCGAGGCAGCTTTCCAGAAACTTTGATCTGATGTTAATGATGTAGCATATTAGCCTGGTAATCAATCTGCTTTTTTTACAGCGTCGTCTCACTCGTTTCACTGAGCCTGATATCATGTTCACATTGGAAGAATTAGTTATTGGAGGAGGATCGTCTTGTTGTGGTTTTCCCCAAGAATGTATTCGTTATCCATTTGATGTCGACGATTAAGTGGTATTTCTCAGAGAAGCTCCCTCGATATTTTAGATTTCAGCTTCATGAAAAACACAATAAACGACAGTTAAATGGGTTGATATTAGGGTGTAGTTGTGCCAGAAACCCCTTCTCTATTTCTACATGTTAACCAACTTCCAACAATTAATGGGGGCTGGTCAAAACCTTGCTATATAGAAAGGTGACAATCCCACATGCAAAGTTCCAGTTGGTCAGGTTTTTCTCCAAATGGACAAAAACAACACAGCACCAGGCCCATTTGAATATGTGTTTCAGAGGTTCTGGACCCAGACGACTCGCAACGTTTCACATTAATGTTTTCCCCTTTCATGCGAGTGGCAGAGCAAACCAACAGGTGGCTGCTATGAATATCAACTCAGTGATCTCGCACGCTGAAGTGTGACCCAGAAATTGAGTTTCTCGACACATACGAGACACGTCGAATGGTGACGGATGAAAGTAGAAGCTGAGCTGAGAGGATAAACAAAAGAAAATGTAGGTGTTTCCGTACAGCGCAGGAGGGGTTTCCAGCCCCGTCGTCAAAAACACCAAATGAGAGGATATCTTTTGAATAAACGGTTCTTATGTGCACGTATTTGGATGTTAGTTATGCCTCACCCATTGGTATAAGGACATTTTATGTTTTGATATTTAGAATTCATTTTACATTCTTCTCTCTTCGGCTTCCGGCAGTCTCTTAAAACTTTTTACACGTTTCTGTAAATGTACTGTATTTTCATTACACCGCAGAGCAGGATTACTGTTTGTTTGCCAACATCACACACAAATATAAGTGCTTATGGCTCATCATGTCCTCAGTTGTGTTTTTGACTTGTGCAGGTATTCAGACTTTCCTGTAAAACAGATTGCTGAGAGCTCTCCTGAACGTCTGAACTGCTCTCTTTTACGTCTCTTGTACTCTTTCCCAAACACTCGTTCCTGCAAAAATAGAACCCCACTAAACAAAAAGGTTAAATCACTCAAAAAAACATTGTTTGACAAATTGCATGCGGTTACTATAGAAACCGCTACATCGCATCACTGAAGGTTACGCTCAGACACTCCGTCTTTGCACTGCGCAAAGCACGTTTGAGCACATATCATGCGGGAATGTGACAGCAAAGATGGCAAGCGGCGCACTCGTGGTGACAACTGTTTCACCTCCCACAACAAGTTTTTATTTTGACAAGAATGTGTTGTGCTGGAGTGACGCGAGTTTAACATGTACAACTCGCTGTAGGCTAATTCACAACTTATACACGTCGTGCCGCCGTCTAACATGCCATTAGAGACTGTCTGTGCAGGCACTTTAACAGTTGGCCGCTCCGTGTATCTCCCACTGTGCTGCCATTTATTAGTTATTATTGGAAGGCTGTTAAGAAGCCGACGCCTGGTGTTCTCAGCAGTCTAGATGCCTGATCTCTAAAATGAATTACTTGACTGACTGGAAATAGATGGCATCCATTCTGTATCTCTCACGGATACACCCCGGTGAATTGTAGATATCGAAAAGACTCGTACACAAACATTGATCGCTGATGAGTATCTACAGGAGTCTGTCCAATAGTTAAAGTGTTGCATAGCTGCAGACATTGATTACACAAACATCCCTGTTTTCATTGCTTGAGGGGACATACATTTTCTTGACCCTTACTCTAACCCTAACGCTACTTCCCAAACCGTGAGAACTACTTCCATAACCCTGAGAACTACTTCCTTAACCCTGAGAACTACTTCTATCACCCTGAGAACTACTTCTATCACCCTGAGAACTACTTCCATCACCCTGAGAACTACTTCCATAACCCTGAGAACTACTTCCTTAACCCTGAGAACTACTTCTATCACCCTGAGAACTACTTCTATCACCCTGAGAACTACTTCCATCACCCTGAGAACTACTTCCATCACCCTGAAACTACTTCCATCACCCTGAGAACTACTTCCATAACCCTGAGAACTACTTCCATAACCCTGAATCTACTTCCAAAACCCTGAAAACTACTTCCATAACCCTGAATCTACTTCCATAACCCTGAGAACTACTTCCATAACCCTGAGAACTACTTCCATAACCCTGAATCTACTTCCATAACCCTGAAACTACTTCCATAACCCTGAAAACTACTTCCATAACCCAAGAACTACTTCCATAACCCTGAGAGCTACTTCCATAACCCTGAAAACTACTTCCTTAACCCTGAGAACTGCTTCCTTAACCCTGAGAGCTACTTCCTTAACCCAGAGAACTACTTCTGTCACCCTGAGAACTACTTCCATAACCCTAAGAACTACTTCCATAACCGTGAGAACTACTTCCATAACCCTGAGAACTACTTCCATAACCCGAGAACTACTTCCATAACCCTGAGAGCTACTGCCATAACCCTGAAAACTACTTCCTTAACCATGAGAACTGCTTCCTTAACCCTGAGAGCTACTTCCTTAACCCAGAGAACTACTTCCATAACCGTGAGAACTACTTCCATAACCGTGAGAACTACTTCCATAACCCTAAGAACTACTTCCATCACCCTGAGAACTACTTCCATCACCCTGAGAGCTACTTCCTTAACCCAGAGAACTACTTCCATAACCGTGAGAACTACTTCCATAACCGTGAGAACTACTTCCATAACCCTAAGAACTACTTCCATAACCCTGAGAACTACTTCCATAACCCTGAGAACTACTTCCATAACCCTGAGAACTACTTCCATAACCCTGAGAACTACTTCCATAACCCTGAGAACTACTTCCATAACCCTAAGAACTACTTCCATCACTGTGAGAACATCTTCTTTAACTCTATGAACTACTTCCATAACCCTGAGAACTACTTCCTGAACCTTAAAAACTACTTCTGCGATACTAAGAACTTCTTAAATAACCCTGACAACTGCTTGCCTTATCCTAACCCTTTCCCTAACCTTTCCCAAGTTTTCGCCCTCAAAATTTAATGATGTACGTTATGGGGTTCAGCATTTTGGTCCCCACAAAGCTGACCAACCCCACACTGTAGGGGGGGGAGGTTCCTGCTTTTAGGACCCCACAGATATAGAAAAACTAGACCCCACACACACGTTAGCCATTAGAGGTACAGTTAGCGCTCTCCTTAAAGCCAAAAGTGCATACTTGTCCGCTTAATATCATCATAGCTCATCCCTGCTTCGTCACACTCCCTGGTCTCCCTCCAAGAGCTCTGCGGCTTATGTGTATCTTTGTAGTCTCAATGAAATGAATCATGAGAGTGGATATAATGGTGATCACTTTTGGAAAGTCCCTCCACGAAGGCACTCACATTGTTGCAACAAAGAGCAACTGAAGTCATTTTGTGGAGAGTGCAACACTTTAAATTCCTTCACTGCAGTGGTGTGGGAGTGCCGGTGTCAGGTGGTGTTTGACAATCCAACAAGGAAGTCGTTTGCAGCCTACAGACGCTTTTATACTTACTTACAATTGTAGTGTTTATATTTAACCAAAAAGTGTGAAAGTGTGTGAAAAAAACTGAAGCGTGAAAGCTTCTGCAAGTGCATTGTTATCTTTTTAATGATGTGTTGAGAGAATGTTGAGAGAACTTAAGTCATAAGAGCATTTCTGCATAGACAGCTTATTTGTAATTTGGTGCATTTTCTTTAAAATGTACTATTGTCAGTACACTGTTAGTTGAGTGTGCATCTACTTTTCAAGAGTGTGCAGTGGAACAGACGCTGCATTTTCACTGTGATTTACATCATGCGTGTCAATTTGCGGGATAAGTTTTGATTGTAGTTTCAGTGACGGGTTTGCAGAATAAGTGAGAGGCATGCATTCTGAGCGTCTCCGCTTGTCACGTATTCTGTATGCATCAGCTGTATCACCAGCTGTGGCTCAAGATGTATCAAGTCAGTAGTCAAGTCTCCACAGAACACTCAGCAGGTTTGTAAAGTGTATGTTACGCTGCCTCCACATGGCAGGGAGGCGGTACTGCCGCCACAGCTGGACACTGAAGTCAAGGTCACGGTGGGGAGAGAGTGTCAACGGCTGGAGACATTTAGCTTCAACCTCCGTCTCTGGGGATTTTGTGCAAACGTGCACGCGTGTGTGTGTTCACATAGAATACATTTGAATGTGAGTCTTTGTTGTCAGTGTGAGTGTGTGTGTGTGTGTGAGCGTCGGTGCTGAAGCTGGGTTAGCCTCTCGAGCATCATTATCACTGGAATAAACAACGGCTAAGCCCCGATGTCCTCCGTGCCCTTGTTCCCTCTATTAGATGGTCTTAAGTTTGTGTGCGTGTGTGCTAAGACGCTCGTGTGTGTTTGAGCCTTTTTTTTTTTTTTTTGTCGCCGCGTTCTTGTTTACAAAATTGCAGATGCCTGTGTTTGCGCTCTCACATAAACGCCCTTTTGATTTCAGCCTTTTTGTCTTAATTAGTGTGCCAGTTTATTACAATTTAGGAGAATCCTCATCCGTGTTTCATGTGTGTTCTTGTCTGTGATTTTTAAAGGTACCTAATCCCTTCGTTGGACCGCTCCCATGCCGGCTTCTACCGCTGCATCGTGAGGAATCGGGTCGGCGCGCTTCTGCAGAGGCGCACGGAAGTCCAGGTGGCCTGTAAGTATCGACACAGGGTTGCAGGTGAAACGCAGATGAATGGGACCCGGTGGATCTCAGAAAAGGAGGGGTGACAGATAGATAGAGTGTGTTTGACTGCCTGCAGAGTACACAGTGTGCTCACGCTCTGTTTGGTTGCCTTTGTATCAAGGACTGGCTGGGGAGGGACAGATGCTGGCAGGGTGAAAGATCTACCTGCGCATCATCCGGGGTGTTATCAACCCGGACAGCTGTTCCGCTCAGCATTCTCATTAGATTGATATTGTTGCCGTGGTTGTTTTTACCTTTGCTTCATTTCAATATGACCGCCGCTTACTTCACTCTCTCTCTCTCTCCTCTGTCAACAACATCTGTCGTCTTTTCTTGGTGAAAATGGGGCTCGGATGCGCCGCCTCTCTGTGAAATTTCCAGCGCCACTTTTTCGGGCCGCTCGGCTCGCTCATCTTGTTAACGAGCTATTACGGACGCGGCGCTGAGGTGTCTGGAGTGTTGTCACTTGAAATGCACCCGCCCCATAGGCCCCACCCGTCCTGTGGCCCATTATCCCGCCTTCCCAGGGTATGCCAGGTTCATTGGCTTCCCCTTGTTCCAGCGACATTTGAGTGGATGTGACACGGCGCTGTACCTGACTGAACAATGCAGCCAACCAGGCGTGAGAGAGAGAGAGAGAGATGGGAGGGAGACGGAGAGAGCTTAGCAGTCCCACCGGTCCACTTCTTGAGTATTGGGCAAACATATTGTAGCTGTAGGCGGCTGCTTCTCTTCTGTATCTCCTTCTCAACCAGCCGCGGTCTGAATCTTCGTTGCCTCTGTCACCGTTTCCTTTTTGTTCTTCCTTTCCTCTCCCTTCTCTCTTGACTTTGTCTGTTTTGTCTGGCCACCACTGCTTTCTATTTATTTCCTGGCTCCCACCCCACTGTTATTCTGTTTCTCTTTATTCCCACCTCTTTCCATTTCCATAATTCTTTTCTCCCCTCTCATCAGTCGCTCATGAAGGGGTACGGACCGTGAGGCAAAGTAAAAAGGGAGAATTAAGGACACCTGCAGAAGAATTGGATGAGATAGACAGCGGAGGGGGGGGGGAGAGAGAGAGAGAGAGAGAGAAAAGAGACAGAGAAGGCAGAGATGGGGAGATCTCTTTTACAAGCTATTCCATTGAGGCAGCACAATTAGGATTGCGGAGACGCGCCGCGGAGAAAGGGAAACATGCCGAGGCGTTACAGATTGGGGAGGGGGGGAGGAGGACGTCACATCGCCGAAACTGCAGATCAAAGTCGGGATTTGCACACTTCCCAGATTTTCATTTAAGCTGAGAGCCACAGCTGCAGCGCAAAGCCAGATTACCTTTTTTTATTCTCTTTGAAAGAGAACCTACGGAGATGGGAAAGTAAGATTGCCATCGATGCACAACCACTCCAACGTCCCCCCCGGTTCAAAGCCCCATACCCTGATCCCGACATTTTTCCAAAGATATAATTATTTCTAAACTGTGTTAGAACGTAATTGAGCGTTTGATGTCACGTTGGAATGATTTCAGCAGAGTTTGCTTTATTGTCTCCGGTGAATCGGAGAGACAATTACGCGATCCTTCCCTCGCCCGAGACGATTTCTTGGTATTCGGCTGTCACGTCTTCGAAAAAAAAAAAACCTGCACATAAAGTCGGCACTTTTTCTCTTTCAGTCTGCTTGTTACTGCTGTCCTATAAAGGTGTACAGTCAGCGCGAAGCCTTCTGATTCGAGCAGAGAACAAAAAAAAAACAAGGATCCGACGTGAGATCCTCACCTGCCCGTAGATCTCAATCACAAATAGGCAGAGCGTGGTGCGCCGATATTAGCACAGCATTTTAAGATCATAATGAGGCATGGGAGGAATAAAAACCGGCATAACAAATGAAATGTATTAGGAGATAATAGAGTAGCGGCCGCGCCGGTCATCTACTACGCTGAGTAATGCACACATTTAGCGCCATCGAGATTGATTGCCCTCGATGCCTCCGCACGGGAGGATGCGGAATATGAATATGAGTCAATTTAGCGTCCCCTCCGTGTCCCTCTGTGAGTCGTTTCATTGTGCTCCTTCCACTAGCTTTTCTTGATGTACTGTGGAAACCATGGCAACAACACCGGCGCTGTCCATCAGAATGGCTCGATGTAACATTTCAGAAACAGAAAAGCAGATGGCAAAAAAAAACAACAACAAAAAACCTCTGTGGGCACCAAAAGTCAGACGCAAGAAAGGGAAAAAAGGAGAGTCTGTGCCTGTGACTGTACGTACCCTTTTCTTCTTTCTTACTCTTTGCTCTTGTGTTTGTTTGACTTCCTGTAGTTATGGGCAGCTTCGAGGAGGGCGAACGCTCCCAGTCGGTGTCTCAGGGCGAGGGCGCCGTTGTCCCGGCGCCACGCATTCGCAGCTTCCCCCAGCCGCAAGTCACCTGGTTCAGGGACGGGCGCAAGATTCCACCCAGCAGTCGAATGTAAGTGCTTTTATTTATTCGTTTTCATTTCCAGCTTGCCGTGGAGTCTTTACCTTCATATTTGTGTTTGATCATGTGAATACTTTTCTGCGGCTTTGTTTGTTCCCGGGGCTCTTTGAGGGGCGCTTTAGTTTGAGGGCGCTGTCTGTTCTTCCCCCCGTCGTTCGTCATTCATCTCGCTACATTTCGTGCTAAAGGAGAGTTTGAATTTCTCCTGCAGAACAAGGCCCGAGACCAAAGCTGTTCTGGCACTGTGTGAAATGAAATCCCCCCTCCTCCCCTCCCCTCCCTTTCTTTCTCATTTGTATTTGAAAAGAAACCCAAACCAACCACTTTTATTTCAGCATATCTGTGTCACCGTCTCACCGTCTCTCTTCATTTTGGTCTCCAAATAGGAGGCTGAGTGTTTTTCTGAGCTCGGCTATCAGTGCGTGCCAGCCGGCAGCGGTCGGTGTTCTCGCGGCATCATCAGTTCCCAGCGCAGGTATCGAGCACTGGAGCAATCAGACGGGATTGTTGCTCTGCTCCTCCAATTCTGATCACTTAAAATAGAAAGGTGTAAATGGAGGGGTCGATTGGGAATGATGTCGTCTCTGTCCGCGCGAGAAAGGAGCACTGGCCACTTTTTTGGTTCTTGGTTTTGTTTCAGTATGCACCGATTGTCGAAACATGAAAAATGAACACAAGTTTTATTGATATATTCAGAGTTATGAACTGTTCTGCTGGCATTGTGTTCCCAAAACACTGTCAGACTCACAATAGATACAAAAGAAAGATGCAACAGAACCGAAAATATCCACACATATTATCTTCCTGGGCTTATCCTGGAGCCTACATTACCCACAATGCAAACCAACTCTTGCTTCTAGTTTTATGGTAGGATCGGCTTGCCTGGCCTGGAGCAGAGATGAGTTGTTGGAGGTTAAGTCGACTTCTATGACTACATATTTACATATTTCTAGATACTGAGGAGTCACATTTTGATTTTTTGCCTTTTTTCCGCTGGAATACTTTGTGTGTGTGCACCTGTGAGTGTGTGTCTTTAAAAGGCAGTTATCCCCGTCTCATCACATCTGCATTTCACCGCGGTGGGAGGTGACCTTGCCCTTGGTTAGAGTGAATCTTTCTTATCAGCTCCTCATCATCAGTAATCATACCCTGACCTAGAATGACAATGAGACCGTGCAACCCAGACTGACTGACTGAGAGAGAGAGCGAGCGCTCCGAGGCTGCAGGTCAGCCGGCCGCTTCGATTTTTTGGGTTCCGGCTTGTTGTGGAAATCTGAATTACCTTTGAGAAGTCGTTAAGAGAAAAGGTCAAACAACGGTGACCCGCGGAGCTCCGTCTGCGTGTCGAAGCTCCCGCCAGTCGGCGTTCGAAGAGGTTATTGTTTTTGAAAGTTTGACGAACGCTCCTTCAACTCTTCATTAGTTTCGCAGCTCTCTCCTTCAGCCCCGCTCTCATCTCTCGCTTATTGTTCTCGTTTATTCCTTCTGTCGATGTCTCTCTCTCTCTCTCTCTTCCTCCCTCACTCCTTTTGTCTCCATTATCGGCCACCCACTGCGTGTACTCTGCCTCTCTTCATCCTCGCTTCCTACCCTCTAGCTCCGAGAATGCTAATTCCGCGCGCATTACCAAGGTCAGTGTGTGCAAATGAGCACGGTTGATAACAGGCAGCCTCTTTTTTTTTTTCTCTTTTTTTTTATTGAAAATCATTTAATTGAATTTGATTCGTGCCACTAGCGTTGACTCTGCAGAGGCATCAAAGTCTCGCTGGTAGGGAGAGACCGAGGGAGCGCCGCAGAGAGAGTTTCTTCGCCGAGCTGCAAATGTTACCTTGATGAAGGCTCTTTCCAAGGACTCCTGCTCTCCAGAGTCACTTCCAACTGTTTGGTCTCGCTAAACATTGTCACACTGGCTTTGTATTTATAATGGTTATAGGCATTGTGGGACTGGTAGTTGCAGCTTCAGGATCTATGCGTGTCTTTTTCACGGGTCGAAGGTTACACCGTGGAACAGCAGTGAAGGGAAGAAAGCGCCCTGGACTACGACCACACGGTGACCACTATCTCTTCCTTTAATATCTCACACCGCCCTGCTGCCTTGCTTTTTCTTTTCTTTTTTTACTCCATCTTTCCCCCCGCCTCTGCTCATCGTGCCTCGCTCCTGCTATCCCCCCCTCAGGTGTCATAACTTTAATTTGCAGGCTCTCCAGGGGTTCATCTTCCTTCTCCTCTCTGTGCTCTGCGTAATCACACCCCAGCACCGGAGGAGAAGGGACAGAGCAGCCAGGAATAACTGCGGTAATCACCTCCAACCGATCGAACTCGCCGCTGATAAAATACGGCCCCTCGCTGCAGGATGTCGTACGAGAACTACGTCTTTGTCGCATTGTATTCACATTCGTCGTGATGGCGTTGACCTGCGCTGTGTGTCGCCAGAAGCGCTTCTCTTCGGGTATTCGCTTCTTCGAAATGCGTCACACTTCTGTCGGGCATGTTCTTGTCTTGCTCTTGCGAGATTTCTTCTGGAAAAGGTGGCAGAACACTTGAAAATGACTCCAGGATGACACTTGTTGACTGCAAGGACGTCTGTGAGGTCGCGTCCCGCGCACAGATCAGGGATTCTGATCACAAGTAGAGTCGAGATGTACAGAGGGTTTCATTGGAGCCACAAACAAAGCGGCGGGATTAGGGATGGTAATTTGTTATGCAAATGAAGGATCAAAGTCATTTATCAAATGCAAATCCTTTAAATACGTGGAGAGGTGTTTAAGGGACAGAGAAGACGGATCTTTAGTTTCAGCGGCTTGTGCACGCACATCAGTAACCTTGTTTTGAGTCCGGTACCGGTTCTGATTATTCCCAGTGTTCACATGGAGCATGAGAAATGATAAGTTGAGAATGTTTTGACTTTTATGCCCGTCTGAAAACTGCTGGAAGAACAGTGGTGCTCCGTTCAAGCGACGGGTTTGAGTGTGATCAGCTGCCAGGTTTAACTTCACCTGCAACGTCTTTAGTTTGAACAAAGGATGTCTTCTTTGCCTTTGACGGTTTGGACCGGTACTGACTGCTGTCAAGCCGTTGTTTGGCGTTCACGGCTTTTGAATATCACGGAGACAAAACACAACTTTTGCATGATCGTATGAATATTCAAATTATCAGACAACTGAGACTAAATATTCATTATTCAAGTAAATAACCAGATCTCTTAAACCTTGACACTGACGGACCGACGGACCCATGATCGAACATGTTATTGGAACCTTGCCATCACGGGTCCAGGATGGGTGCAAACGTATATGTGGCATAGTGTGAACGCAGCACACCACCCGGGCCGGGGATGTGTAAAGGAAACCCACAGAAACTTGGTGAATGCTGCATTTTTTACCTCCCCGCTGCCAGTTTTCCCCTGGCAGAGCAGCGTCTCGCTGTGCCACAGTGACTGCTCTCTCTTTGCCATGTGGCCTCTGCAGCTGTTGTTCTTGGCGTAGGCGAGCGCTCCGGCGCTGTCTCTCTCCGAGCACACCCATAAAAACTTGCGGATTCAGTTATTGTTACTCTCTCGTGGTTTCTTTTTCGCTGTGCCCTTTTCTTGTTCTGGCGGTCTTGGTTCGAGACATCTTGTCCTCGCCGACTCCCACAGCCGGGCTCGGGTCCGCAAAGGATCAGTTCAACCCGAGTCTCCTCGCGTCTTTGTTGCGCTGTGATGTAGAGCAGGATGCACGGCAGGGAAAGAGAAGTTATTTAGCACTAGCAGTCATTATTCTTCCCTTATTGAATGGAAATGCATTTGGCAGGGTCTTTTCCATTCAGCTGGCGTGATTTGTTGTGTTATTTCGGAGACTTAATGTGGTGTATAATCAGAGGCTCCTTCAGTAAACACATTTGCCAGGAATTGTAAGGCTGCCGGCTGGAAGGTGAGTTTGCGGCCGGTTTGTGCTGTAGCCGTCCTCGCTCACCATTCCACCTCTTACAACATCTCACTACCCGACCGACCGCTTTTGCTTTTTTCCCAGAAACTTTCCATTGACACGCTGGCATGGATTTATCTGCATTACACTGAAAACAACCTTGTAGAGGTGTCTGTTAAGACGGAACACAGAGGAGCCTGACCCGGAGGAGTCAGTGGGAGGACGTCGCTGACACACACACACACACACACACACACAATTGCAATTCCCCTGAGTAATCCGCTGTAGCTACTGATCAATTAATGGCCCCTGCCTGTGATGCTCG
The DNA here is from genome assembly GCF_900880675.1 of Sparus aurata. Taxonomy (NCBI): domain Eukaryota; kingdom Metazoa; phylum Chordata; class Actinopteri; order Spariformes; family Sparidae; genus Sparus; species Sparus aurata. Next base: position 24,600,436 of record NC_044206.1, on the reverse strand, counting down.
GGTCCTGTCAGTCTGCTATGGATTCCCCATTAGTCACGAGGGCCGGTGAATAGCCGAGCCCTTCCTCTGCATTTCCCTGCAACCAACTGCTCGGCATTAGTCATCAGCCCAACAATCTGCAAGACGAAAAGGGACGCGATGTCAGGGGGAAGTGACGCTAACAACACAGCAGCGTGCACACGGGTGCATGAGGTCATTTATTCCACGTCGACAGGGCTTTTCTTTCAGGGTTTCATTGACCGCTCTCTCGATTAACGTTTGGTTTTTGTCGTGTCCCACCAACTGTCCAAAACCCCGAAGTGTACAACGACTGACTCGCTTCTCTTGCGAGGCAGATGGTTTCACGAGATCATGTAGTCGCTTCGAGCAATGCAGAGGTCGAAGTTAAAGGCATGGAACCAATCAGAGCTAGCATCAGCAGCTACAGGCGTGGTTCAGGTGTGTCAACCAATGAGGGAAGCGACTTTCCGCTCGCATCAGTATATCAGAATTTAAGATTATGTTTCATTGGAAGAAAAGCAAAAAATGGCACTGAAGTAAAATAAATGTTCCTTCGCTGGATTCAGTCAGCGGACAGATTTAGCGACAGATTCTGCGGATCAGAAACTGCCTCGACTTCATCTGCGTGTCACCGTTTGGGACGTCCTTTCTTTTGTTTTCTGGTTCTTACTTCGCCGAACGATGCTCCTCTGAACACTCGACCATCCGACGAGCAACAGGGAAGCAGAAAGCAAACAGTAAGCCACAAATCTCGAGTTCATGCCCCCGGTGAGAAAACAAGAGGCCGTTTCTTCATGAGCAACTCTCCCTTACTTCCTCTCCTCTCATCTCTCTCACTCCTCCCCCGTCTCTCCATCACCAGGAGCTGTGGCTCTTTCATCACAGGTCTACTGAGCGGTGCTGAGTTTCTCTCTCTAGCTTTTCTGCTGCCGTCATCCGTCGACTGGCTGCAGCTTGACTCATACCTTCGCCAGCCATGTGAGCTGCTTGATCCCGTCGACCCCTCTCCCTCTCCCGGGGGAGGCCATCAGCCCGACCGGGGCCATTTGTCTGCATGTAATGGAGGTCTGAGGCTGTGGAGCGAGGTTAGGCCCCTCACGGCCCGGTGGAGAGGGACGGCCGCGACAGATGCCAAAAAAAACTCCCAGGCGAGTGTGTATGTGTGTCAGAACAGGCGCGGATCTGTCACACCGCGTCAGCGCTGGATTAACACGGCAGACATGCATACGGACTGACAAACGGAGTGGCTGCAAACAGGAAACAAAGACGTGCTTTTAAAGCGAGCTGAGGGGGACGACGTGTCGTTAATTAAAGAGAGCAGCCCCCCGGATCGTTGTTTATTTAGTTTCCCTGCAACGTAATTTATTAGTAATAATGAAAATTACAGAAGGGAAGCAATGAGTGGCAAATAAAACATTTAAACGTCCGTCACTCTGTTGTAATCAAACATAAATCCTCATCATCATTATTGATTAAAGTGCTACAGAATCATTACGAGGCCGGCAGTCGCTGGAAAGCCACCCTCGACGCGCAACATAAATAAATTGATCCGCGCGGAAGTAATTGCGTACGAGGCGAACGCCGCGTCTCTGCTGCGAGCAAAGCTGTGGTTTGCGCATAAAGCTGCACAGTCGGCGCGAGATTTTCTTCCCAGCAGCCGTCCGGCCTTGCCAGACTCTCTCACTCACGTGGACCGCAGCGCTTTCCGGAGGACAATAATGGAAAAAGGAAATTGGGTTGGAACAAAAAAGAAAAAAAAAAGCGTTCAAAGATTTAGGAATAAATCTCCAAAGCAGGGAGAGACGGAGGCATGTCCGCACATATCTGATGTGTCCGAATGCCTCGGCTCTGTGGCGTGATAAATTCCCCCGCGCCGTGCCGGATACGTGGTAAGCCTTCGTTACGAGCGAGCCTCCGACAGCTGCTCGCACGCCGCTGAGGGACTGGCGCAGAAAGGATCGCCAAAATGCATTCAGAAAACAAGATATTACCTCGAGAAGCTGGTCAGGAAAAAAAAAAAAAACAACAATTTCATTACCTCGTTCCGCCAAATTCTTATCTCCCTTGATATACATGGAAAGCCATTCAGGATAATTGGCTTTTTAACTTTTAATTTCTCCCAGCATCGTGTGGTCTTTGATCCCGGAGGCCCGGCGAGCGCGGGGAGTGGTGAGATCTGCTGAACACGCTGTGGTACAAAGCTTCGTTTGACCCCCGCTGCAGCACCCCTGATTACAGGCTGAGGAGAGAGGATGCTCAGCGGGGAGGGGGAGCATTAAAATCAACTACCCAGGGCAAACATTTCCTCCTGATCCTGCTAACGTTGATGAAATCAGGACCGGCTGCGGACGACGGGGAAATATTAGCTGAAGCTTAGTCTGCTCGGACGGGGGGGGTTAATGGGCAGCGAGGGGAAAAAGACACAGAGGAAGATCTTCGTACGAAGCTTGACATTATCACAGAGGGTCGTCTCCTCCAGGGCAGGCGAAGCTACTCCCCCTTTAACTTCACAGCACAACCCTGTATATTCATCTTCAAGAGTTTCTTAAGCGGCGGGTATGTTTAGCACCGGATTGTGTCCCCACTTTAGAAAAGGTCCTGCGAAGTCACCTGGGAATTATTCAGCGCTTTGGACACTTCCCGTCCGGGCCACATCCCCCCCCCCCGAAGGGATCCATAATTCATGGCTGTGCGTCCAGGATGTCACCGCTCCAGCGAGCTAGCATTAAATATTTACCGCAGATCATAAGCTGCAGCTATTGAGGCCTGCCAGCCCCCTTTAGGAAGACTGTTTTCAGTCCCGGCATGCGCGGGGAATCCCAAATGAGCTCGGTGACTGGGGCCGCTCGGAGATACGCGACAATCAATCAGTCCGTAGGCGGATCTCGTTAAGTCGTCGTGCAGGAAACGCTCTCAGCACAGGTTAGCTATATGCAGCACATCCCTCGGTGCTGTGTGTCGAATGCTCTGCCTGCATGCCCCGACAGGCTGCGGGAGAGTTTGAGAAGTGTGTGAACACCTGTGTGTACTTTCTCTCCATGTGCAAGTGAGCATTTCTTCCCCCCACTTCCTCCACTCCCTCCTCACTTTCTCATCAGCTCTCTTGCTGCCTTGATAAGGCACAGCGGGCCCCCTCGGATCCCCCACTGATGAGTCGAAGGGTGGAGGAATAAGTGGATGGAGGAGTGGAGCGGGTTAGATTGGAGGAGGAGGAGGAGGGAGGGAGAGAGGGGAGGTCATCAGATGTGAGGCAGGATTAGGAACATGGCGGACATGTTTTTTTTTTACACGTGCAAACAAGCAGCGCTGGATCTTCACAGAGCCATCGCTCGCAGCGCATCAGAGACATTTTGTTTTGTTTTCTTATCGATCACTCACATGGCTGTTGTTCCAGATTTAGCCCCGCCGGTAGCCGTGGGAGCTGTAAAGAAAGCATCAAAGAGAAAAAAAATCAAACAGAAATGTCACCGAGTACAGAGGGTGGGCCGGAGACACAACCATTTGAATGGTATTGATTTGCTTCTCTGACAGTCGTATTTTCTTCTGAAAGCTTCCTGACCGAAACTCTCTCGTCTCGTCGGCCCGGCTGTGAGAAATCTGAAAACATTTTGAGAGATGTGCAAATGAAATGTGAGTCCGGTTGCTTCTGCACATGAACACATTCGACACACAGGGGGATGGAGTGAAGGAGAGAGCTCGGCCTGAACGGTAGATCGGACGGATAAGGCCGGAGGAAAAGATGTATGTGGAGGAAGGCGCCGGGCTGGAACGAGCTATCTACCTCCAGATTGTCGAACAGGCGCGGATAATAAGAAAATATTGATTGTAAACACAGTCAGGGGGCTGTAACATCAGGCGGCGGAGGGGAGGGGAGGGGAGGGGAGGGGAGGGGAGTCGCTGTTTGCCACATTGACGAGGGGGGGCTTGATAGAGTCAACAAGACACCAGGTATTAGCCCCTGTAGGACGCCTGCCGAAAAATGGATCTGTGTTTATTTATTCAGGCGTCATTTCAGCCGCGGGTCGAGGAGAGACACTATTGTTTCCGTGCCAAAGGCGGTCGGCTGCCAAAAAAAAAACGCAGGCCGCAGGAAGCAGAGGGGTACAAATAGCCAATTAAAAGCTCCGGCTTATTACACAGGGCTATCGCATTTCAGACCGGACCATAAGGAGAAGTATGAGCGAGGGAGGCTGCCAATAATTTCCCCCTCCTCGCTCAGTCAGCAGCAACACATTGTTTACACATTGTAAATCGATACACCTAATGCGGCTTGAGCGGCGTAATTAAAATGTTAAAATGTTTAATGCCCCTTTCAGCCGCCGGATCAAGTGCGGACACGCGAGCGGGCGAACATATTCAGCTGCAATTAGGAGGTCTGGCGTTATCGTCGAAGGCGGATGACGTGTTTGTTTCTCAGACGCTCCGTCTTAACTTTTTAATTGCAGGATTCCTTCTTTACTTTTCCCACTTCTCTACTTGTCTTGTTTTTTGTTTTTTTCCCCCTCCGCAGTGCCATCACGCTCGACAACACGCTGGTCATCCTGTCCACGGTGGCGCCGGACGCCGGGCGCTACTACGTCCAGGCGGTGAACGACAAGAACGGAGAGAACAAGACCAGCCAGCCCATCACCCTGTCAGTAGAGAGTGAGTGACCGCATGCTGTGATAAACGCAATGTAATGTAAACCCCACCGGTCGCGATGGCGGGGACAGGTGAGAGGTGTGGAGCATCAGTCGTGGAAAGGAAAATCAGCATGTTCAGCCAGAATGAAAGGTCGAAAAGTATAAAGAGGTGGAAGTGTTTTGATCCTTCTCCTTTAGTAATCCATCATGATCTTTAAGTTCGTCATATATTTGTAGTCTCATCGTCCTGCGAGAGTCACGAATCTCTAAATGTTTCAGCTGTGTGACGAAGCATCCAGCAGAACAAAGAGGGTTTTTTAAAATAGTTTATTCAGCTTAAGAAGTGAGATAAATCTCTCGTAATGGAACACTTAAATCTTCTATTTATCACCACATCCTGAGACACTTTGTCTTCAATCTACACGACAGATCGTGAGAAGAGATGTAGGGGAATGGCTGCTTCTCAGCCGGGTCATAAACTGCTGACAACACAGGACAAAACATTAGTTTATTCATTCAAGGCGGATAGAACTGGTACCAAGCTGTCGGCCCAACCGGATCAACCAGTCGGCCTTCAGAGATTTCGAGCCCGGTGGCCGACCAGATGTCACGGTGAAGACGAGGTTTATCGGCAGCCGATCTGGCGTCATCATCACACTGTGCGATCAGCTTTTACTTCCGTATGATTTGTTGTGAGCACTCGAGTAAATGTACTCGGGTTAGCATCATGGCTGCAGAAGAAATTTGAACACGCGAGTTTTGCTTGTGATCTGATATTTTTGACTCTGTTGTATTTCAAGCAGCTACCACTGCAGTGCAAAATCTCAACCTCCTTAATCAGATTTCATTTCATTCAGTGTCTGCGGCCATATTTACACATTGTTCCGGATGCACGCTCACACACGAGGTGCGAGAAAGCAACAGGGACAGCCTGTTGTATCGCCGAGTAGCTCTTAATATTCACCAGCATACTTAGCTCCCCCCCCCCCCTCCAAATGACAGAAACACAAGATACACGACTCGAACCAATTCAGCCGGCTTCAGCTCAGCAGAGTGAAATATAAGAGGAAACCTAACAGACAGCATCTTATGACATGGTAGACTGGAGCTGGGGAGTGAACGAGCCGGGTGAGGGGGAAAGATATTACAGCTGACAACACGAGGGAGCAGAAATAGCCTGTGGCACATATGGAGAACAGTGGCAGAGTTGATTATACCAGCGCAGAGCACACACACACACACACACACACCCACACACACACACACACACTCACACTGTGGTTCAGGTTAGATAGAGTGCGTAGCGGGAGGTCTCAACTCGGCGCTGTCAGGGAACCACGCCATGCATTTACATGAACACGCCACATATGCTGCACACACAAACACACACACACTGCAGATACAGAGAGGTGTGTGTGTGTGTGTGTGTGTGTGTGTGTGTGTTTGAGTGACTGAGTGCCTGCGTTTTTCTTTCACCGTACGTATCAGTCAGTATCTGCTACAGCAGCTGTTCCTGCAGCGACGCCTCTGACAATGCATTTCCCATGAGCCCTCCTGGCTCCGACAGTGCTTGCCTAAGCCCGAGCAGGAGCGAAGGTCAAGGAGAGGACTCTGAGGAGACTAGTGTTGCTCATTTTATAAGTTTCCACGCCCGGATCAAGTTTAAATATTTGGTTTTTGACAACAAATGAGGCGGTTTCTGTCGCTGGTGATGTTTAAGCTGCTAAAGGAGAATACATACGTGACATTTTGGGTCTATATCCTCTCTGTGCGCTACAGAACTGGGGTCAGATTTAGACGGTTTAAATATTGGACGGAGATTTCGGGTCTGAGAAGAGAGCCACAGTGTTATCTTAGTGGGCTAACCTGGAAGTTATCACTCTCCTCGCTCCCTCCACAAGAGATTTTCGGTTATTGCTTCAGCAAACACAAGTTTATGATACTTATTATTATTGTTCAGTAAGATAAGTTAGGATAGTTAAGTCTGCGTGTTCAATCTGATGACATTTAATGTCTTTGAATTGTGGGGTCGGTACACGTTTAGCCTAGCTTAGCATAAAGACTGGAGGCAGTGGAAAACAGGTAGCCTGACTAAGTGCAAAGAGAAAGGAGTACGTCTGTCAAGTTGCCTCATAAATCGTCTGATTAAAACATCACTGCAGTTGTCGTTTGACTTGTTTTATCACGTTAGAGCCTAACTGGTTGTTTCCACCAAGCTTTGTCTCCATGCCAAGCTAGAATAACCGAGTCCTGACCCCGGCTCAGAACTGAAATGCAGCAGTGGTTTCCTGGTGACGAGCAGTGACACCTGGATGTTGTTTAAAGTGCAAGCCGGCGTGTGTGTGTGTCTGTGTGTCTGTGTGTGTTTATGCCTTCACACACGGGGCCGTACACATCATCTAATGACCCAAGATTGGTAAGATTGAGCCATGACAGCCCCTGTAGCTACATCTGACATGTGCAGCCACGAGCACACTCCCAGGGCTTGATGGGATTGACAGATCAGTGTGAGTTTATCACAGACATGACACATCTCAAGCAGCACACACACACACTGTGCTCTCACTGCCATGGGCTGTCTGTCTCTGATGCTCAAAACACACACACACACACACACACTATTTTTTTATGCGCATATGAAGATGTATGTGTACGCACGCACACACGCGCTGCAGCCTGTTCACCCCTTTAACTTCGTGTTTGTCAGGCTGTATTTTTCTATCCCTGTTCCCGGTTCTCCCGCAGACATCTTATTATACACAGTCAGTGCACCGTCTCGTCCTATTGGGCCCATCGCTCCGTCAGAACTGGGATACAGTGTGTGCGCTGGTCAGTTTCAATATGTCACGTCGATGAGCGCACACACACAGTGCACCGGGTGGAAACATATAGGACGCCAACATCCAGATAACCCGATTATATCTACTTCCATTTATCCACCAAGATCACTTCTCCCTGCTTAACTTCTCCGTGTGTGTGTGTGTGTGTGTGGCGCCCTGTCTCTCTAGATGTCGGCGGTCCAGCAGACCCCATCGCCCCGACCATCATCGTCCCTCCCAGGAACACGAGCGTGGTTACAGGCACCTCTGAGGTCACCATGGAGTGCGTGGCCAACGCCAGGTAAACACCAGGTCACAGGTCGGCTTGTTAGAGGCATAAAAAAGAAAACACTGATTAACAGAGATTTTATACCGTCGATCCGATCGCTCAAATTTGGAAAAACTAGAAGTAGTAAGGTGAAATGACCCTTTAACCTCATGTGTATAAATTAGACGTGTCTGCTCCAGATTTGTTTCAGTCGGGATTTTCAAAATAATATCTAATTTAGATTTTTTTTTTGGGCTCGATAAATTAAATATCATGCGTGATTCAGTATAGTGTCAGGTCTTGCACGTTTCTGCAGACACAAGCGTTCTTCTCTGTTGGAATGAAGCAAAGCAGACTCCACTAATGATATCCCTCGACTCAGGAAACAGTTGGCTCCATCTCAGCCTGTAAACTTTTTTTTTCTTTTTGGATTTCAAATACCAGAACTTCCAGCATATTAAACAGACTGATGGATATGTGTCACACCAAACTATTACCACCAAGCAGAATAAACAACATCTGACTCCCTGTTTTTTACCCCCCCGTAGGCCTCTTATCAAGCTGAGCATCACGTGGCGTAAGAATGGCGTGTTGGTGACGAGCGGCTTGAGCGACTTCAACCGCAGGCTGACCATCCTCAGCCCGGTGGTGGCCGATGCCGGCTTCTACGAGTGCGAGGCCATCCTCCGCAGCAGCAGCGTGCCGTCAGTCAGTGCCGGGGCTTATCTGCACGTTTTAGGTAAGAATTGTAATCCTAACTCTGCTCTTGGCTGTTGATCTGACATCACACACGTGCTGGATTCGTTCAGAGACTGCGGCTCACTTTTCTTCATGCGACTCACAACAAGAATATGCTCAGACTTGCCAATATATCTCCTCTGACTCCTTGCATGTTTTAAACTTAGAATACAAACTTCTGCCCTCCAGTAGGTGATCTACATATATCAGTCTCTGATGATGGTAAAGCGAAAATCAGTGTGCTGCTAAATTATAGCTGGATGTGAGGTTATCACTCGATATGTTTTATATGTGTAATTGTATTTTTAACCTGTTTCTAAACCTGGAAGGAACTGCCTTAGGGTGCGCAGTTGTGTTGCATCGTATCGTATCACATCATGTCCTTTTGTATTGTATCATACCGTAGAATATCATATCATATCATATTTTGTCCTTTTGTATCGTATTACACCGTAGAATAGCATGTCGTATCGTATCATATTGTGTCCTTTTGTATCGTATGATACCGTAGAATATCACATCGTAACGTAACGTATCATATCATGTCCTTTTGTATCGTATCATACCGTAGAATATCATATCATATTGTGTCAATTTGTATCGTATCATACCGTAGAATATCATATCGTATCATATCGTGTCCTTTAGTATCGTCTCATACCGTAGAATATCATATCGTAACGTAACGTATCATATTGTGTCCTTTTGTATCGTATCATACCGTAGAATATCATATCGTATCACATCATGTCCTTTTGTATTGTATCATACCGTAGAATATCATATCATATCATATTTTGTCCTTTTGTATCGTATTACACCGTAGAATAGCATGTCGTATCGTATCATATTGTGTCCTTTTGTATCGTATGATACCATAGAATATCACATCGTAACGTAACGTATCATATCATGTCCTTTTGTATCGTATCATACCGTAGAATATCATATCATATTGTGTCAATTTGTATCGTATCATACCGTAGAATATCATATCGTATCATATCGTGTCCTTTAGTATCGTCTCATACCGTAGAATATCATATCGTAACGTAACGTATCATATTGTGTCCTTTTGTATCGTATCATACCGTAGAATATCATATCGTATCATATCATGTCCTTTTGTATCGTATCATACCGTAGAATAGCATATTGTATAGTATCATATCGTGTCCTTTTGTATCGTATCATACCGTAGAATATCATATCGTAACGTATCATATTGTGTCCTTTTGTATCATATCATACCGTAGAATATCGTATCATATCGTAACATATCATGTCCTTTTGTATCATATCATACCGTAGAATATCATATCGTATCATATCGTGTCCTTTAGTATCGTCTCATACCGTAGAATATCATATCGTATCATATCGTGTCCTTTAGTATCGTCTCATACCGTAGAATATCATATCGTAACGTAACGTATCATATTGTGTCCTTTTGTATCGTATCATACCGTAGAATATCATATCGTATCATATCATGTCCCTTTGTATCGTATCATACCGTAGAATAGCATATTGTATAGTATCATATCGTGTCCTTTTGTATTGTATGATACCGTAGAATATCATATCGTAACGTATCATATTGTGTCCATTTGTATCGTATCATACCGTAGAATATCATATCGTATCATATCATGTCCTTTTGTATCGTATCATACCGTAGAATAGCATATTGTATAGTATCATATCGTGTCCTTTTGTATCGTATCATACCGTAGAATATCATATCGTAACGTATCATATTGTGTCCTTTTGTATCATATCATACCGTAGAATATCGTATCATATCGTAACATATCATGTCCATTTGTATCGTATCATACCGTAGAATATCATATTGTATAGTATCATATCGTGTCCTTATGTATCATATAATACTGTAGAATATCATATCGTAACGTATCATGTTGTGTCCATTTGTATCATATCATACCGTAGAATATCGTATCGTATCGTATCACAGCTAACAGTTGCTTTCAAATGAAATACTTTTCTGATTACGCGACAGGCAGTTAAGATTAAGATACGTCATTAAATGTGTACATTTTGGAAAGTATTGTATGTCTGCATCTGGCAGTGTGCCATCACAACAAAAGCAGAAATAATATTTTAATTCCACTACAGGAGAGACGTAATGTTCTCTGCTATCAGCTGGAAACAAACGTGCATCTATCAGAGCTGGAACTTTTGTTTTTTCTTTAGTATTCATAAAAACTAAAGCAGCCTTTACAGATATTTATGTGAGTGTTGATCCCTGAGTCCATGCAGGTTTAACCAGACGCTGCACTGCAAGTTGCATTAGAGGTGTTTTTGTTTTTTTTGTACAGTGGCCCCTGAGGACAAAACACATAACAGTGAAAGCACAAACATTAAGGAGATGCGCTCCGAATCCTCACATCCAGACGAGCCGTGATGGGAACGCTTTAGCCTCTTTGCTGTTGCTAGATGAAAAAATAGTTCTCCATTCCTTTCCTGCGTGTTTTGTTTATGTTTTGATATTTTTCACCTCGTGCTCGTACGTTTGCTCTTTGTACCGTAAGTGTTCCCGCAGCACATTTCCCGCTGCATACTTGTGTGTTCACATTCTCTGCCATCGTCCCTCAGGTTGAATGTCATTTTCATTTAAACTGTTCTTATTATGCACAAGGTTAAGCGACAAGGATGTGATTAGTCATAATGCATAATTGCTGTGCAGCGTATATGCTTTCACATCAACGTGACGATCTGAACGACAAAAAACAAGCCGCGGCGCATACATCACGAGGAAATGTGGGAGTAAACGTAGCATTTACATTCTGCAAGTTCAAACAAAAGAGCCGGAAATAAATTGATATAAATATAACCTGTCGCGCCGTATGAATGTGGCAAAGGTATCGCCGTGAAGTCATGAGGCGGCAAAGTGTTATTGATTTAAAAGGGTGACGCTTCGGGTCGGCCGCGAGAAACTATTTAATACAGCGTCGCCGGAGTCGCTTTCCTTCCATCACGCTGAAACACTTTGATGTTCTCAAGGTTGTGATGTGATTCAAAGGACGTGAAGGTGTGCTGAACTTTTCCCTCCACACAGCTGACCGGGCCTTCCCTCCGCCCGTGATACGAAGGATGCGTTTAAAACCCTCACAGGATACCAGCTACTGTATCATCACATTATTTCTTTCAGCTACACTTTCACGCCACCTCGCCGGTGTCACGACTGTACTTTTGCAGTCTCGCTTCTTCTTTTAGCAACTTTTTTCACATCCTGTCTCTCGTTTTTTTTCTTTTTTGTTTGTTTGTTCTGACCCCAGAACCGCCGCAGTTTATCAAGGAACCGGAGAAGCACATAACAGCCGAGATGGAGAAGGTGGTGGACATTCCCTGTCAGGCTAGAGGTGAGCTGTGTGTGTTTATGTGTGCGTATTAACCCTCTGAAGCTCAAGCAGCTTGTGGGCGTTTTATTTTGTTGCACCTGACACATTTTTTACTCCCCCTGGAGTTGGAGTGGGGATTGTTTTTCACTGCAATATACAGGCGTTGCACCTCTATGTAAACAGGAGAATCATGGCTGCAAGTGAGATTAACCTTTATGGTGTCTTTTGTACAGTTTAGCACAAGTAGCTGCCATAAATCGAGTGATTTTAATGAATTATCACTGTATTAAAAGCTCAAATTTGAAAAAAAATCCGAGGATAATTTCTGTTTTGGTAAATTTGGTGATAAAAAGAAAAAGAAGAATAAAGGTTGTTTGGAATCCTGATGAATGCAATGAAAAAGTTAAACATGGCCTGCTGACTGTGAACGCCTCCGCCCTCTCTCGCCCTCTGCAGGAGTGCCCCAGCCGGACATCGTGTGGTACAAGGACGCCGTGCCCATCGGCCCGGTGAAGTACCCCAGGTACCGGGTGCTGGTGGGAGGCAGCCTGCAGGTCAACGGCCTCCTGCCCGACGACACCGGCATGTTCCAGTGCTTTGCCAGAAATGCTGCAGGAGAAGTCCAGACCAACACGTACCTGGCTGTTACCAGTGAGCGCTCCGGCAACTCCTCGCTTAAATCTTTTCCTTTTGCATAATTACCGCTGTTAAAGCTGGATGTGTTTTGTTAAAACTCATGATTAACTCTCATTAACACGTTTGCAGCTCCCTTGTCAGATTCATAAAACGATCCAGTAATAGATTTACAAAAATGGAAAACAATTCCCAGCAGCAGGATGGAGAGAGAGAGAGAGAGAGAGAGAGAGAGAGAGGAGGAATACATTTGTTCTTTAAATTCATCATCGTGACGACTCGTGCAACTTCTTCCTCAAATAGAACTGCAGAGTAAATCGCACAAAGTGACAGAAATTGTGTTTTATTTATCTAACGCTGGAACCGATCCAGTTCTGTTGATACAAAACCTTTAAATGGGGTTGCCATAGCGATCTGCTCTCCGCTGGCTCTTTGTGCGTGACGCCTTCTTCACCTACAGGTTAAATGAATTGCTTTGGAATAATATAGTTTGTTCTATTTATATATGAGAAGCACTGTGGTTTCACTACAGCCTCATGTCACAAAGGAAACAACAGTACCATGGCTGCGGTGGCAGTGGCACTGTTGTTGGGCGGGTCCGGTCCTTAGTTCTAAACCAGAACCGGCCAAAGTTGCCTCACTATAAGATCCAAAATTGATTAACTCAAAAATGCATATGATAAAGTTTACACTGTTTAATTTTGTTAGGTAAAAATGCCCTTTAAACAATATTATTATTTAGTAGTTATTGATTATTTTCGTGATGCTAAGTTAGCCGTGCTGCTAGCGGTTTGGACCTGAAGCTCAGGGGAGAGTTAGTGTTTACACCGCTAGCATGAGAGCATTGGAGCAGAACGGGCTGAGGCTAGCTGGTTAGCATGCTAACTTCTGTAGATATCTCTGCCATTTATACATATTCCGTCGATAGTTTGAGTAAATAACTCTTGCGCGTTGCTTTTGGGTCCATGTTGCACCAGAAAACAACTCGGCGCCCCTGTTCTGGACCGAGACATCGCAACAAAATATCAGATTGTTTCTCTCTCTCTCCTCGTGCGACTGTTTGGCAACTTTGTGTCATCTCATTTTCTCCACTCTGTCTCTCGTCCTGCTGCCTCCCTCGCTCCTCGCCGCCACAATTTCTCAGAAAATCGTGACATGTTTCTCTCGCTTAGTCGTTCCCTTCCTCTCTCCTCTCTCTCCCTCCGACACGTCTCCTCCTCCTTCTTTTTCTCTCGCATCCAGATCTCATCTCACCATCTCACCATCTCACCATCTCCCTCTTTCTCTTCCATCGCCGCGTCCTCAGATCGGCTCCTCCATCCCTCCGGGGACTGATACAGTTTCCTGTCATCCCGTAAAAGCTTTGATTTATTGCACATCACAAATAGGGGATTTTTAGCTATCTACATATTGCCTCTTTCTGTCTATGCTTCTCCCTCATTTTCCTCCTTCATCCTCCTATACCCGCGCAATCTCTCTCAGCGGGTGCAGAAAAAAATAGCCCGGCAGCCGACAGCCGTGGCACCAAGGTGAAGGCTGTGTCGATCCGTGAGGAATTAGCGGGACAAAGCGCCGACTAAACAAAGATTCAGCAGTCTCTTCAAACCCCCTCTCCAAAACACACGTTTGCAACAGACAGTCGTTCTCTCACCTCTATAACCCTCTTACCGCCTCTCTTCACTAAACTGAGCTCTCTCTCTTCATTCTGTGTGTTTTGTCTCCCCTCAGGCATCGCCCCGAATATCACGGCCGGACCCTCCGACAGCACCGTGATCGACGGCATGTCAGTCATCCTGCACTGCGAGACCTCCGGAGCTCCGAGGCCGGCTATCACCTGGCAGAAAGGTGTTTGTTAGGCACACACACCTGGAGATTATGGCGCCTCCCCTCCTTATCTGTAACACATGCGACCACAGTTTGTCGCGGCTTAACAAATAAAGCCTGATTGGATTCCTTTACCAGGATTTAGTCTGTGCCAGGCTTTTCATGTTTTCAATAGGAGATCAGGGAAACACTGGCCGTGTTTCTCCTCATAATCCTCTTCTTCTCCTATTCTGTCCTTGAATGCCTCTGTTTTTTTTTTCTTCTTCCCCCTTCCATTCTCTCCACGTTTACCTATATTTATGTATCTCCCTCCTCCATCTTTTTCTTCTTCCTCCTCGTCTTCACACGCTTAGGTGAGCGCGTGCTGGCGAGCGGTTCGGTCCAGCTGCCGAGGTTCACCCTGCTGGAGTCGGGCAGCCTGCTCATCTCCCCCTCACACATCTCCGACGCCGGGACCTACACCTGCATGGCGAGCAACTCCAGGGGCATCGACGAGGCGTCGGCCGACCTCGTGGTCTGGGGTGAGCGCGCAGGTTTAGACGGACAAGACAGACGGCGTTTTTAAAAACACGCCTGTCTTCAACGTGTGTCGTGAATGTCCGAGCAATCCGTCTCAGAGGTTGAGAAATGATGTTGTGCGGGATGACAATAAAAAACAAAGCTGAATCAATTCCTTCAGACACAAAAGCAGCGTTGTGTGCGAGTCTGGAGTCATCACCGAGGTGTTTTCTGCCAGAAAAAACCATCGAGAATACAAAATACGAAACAGCAGCATGTCATTTCAACTGAAATGAGTTTTTCTGAAATTTGTTTGTCTTGTTTTTTCTTCTTCCTTCCTCCTCAGGAAGATCATTTCCTTGTCTGTTATCTCCTCCGTAACTGTCTCTCTCTCTTTTCGTCTCGGCAGCTCGCACGCGGATCACCACCCCGCCACAGGACCAGAGCGTCATCAAGGGAACTAAAGCCGTCATGACCTGTGGAGTCACACATGACCCCAGCGTCACCGTCAGGTGAGGACACGTCCGGTTCAGATCACTGTGTCCGTCACTGAGAGGCAGGAGATGGGTACAAATACAAGTGACATAATACAGGAACATACAGGGCAGCAAGAAGAAGAAGAAGAAGAAGAAGATGGCGTCATCCTTTATTTTCCGTCTTCAATAACAAAGACCAAAACCAACTCTAAATAATTTATGGTTCTGTGTTTTCTTTCAACACAAGCGCCGCCGTGTGCTGTTTTCTATATTTAGCTGCATTTTTACTGGTACACAGCTGAACTGATTGACCACACGGTGAGCTTCATTAGCTGCATTTAAATGGACTCTGCTGGTAATCACAACAACAGCCCGATGAGAACGTTGGAGGTAACGCCGGGCGATGTCAACGAGCGGGGAAACATGACGACAGCAACACAGAAGCGCGCTGTGCGTGACACGACTTTATTTTGTAGGAGACCTTTAAAGATTTAAGGATTGTTGAATGTTTAATAAGAAAAACAGCAGCGATGCAAAGAGCTCCCACTTCTTCTTCTTCTTCTTCTTCTTTTGTCTTTGTTTTATTCTTCTACTTTTGTTTTTCTTCCTCGTCTTCTTCTTTTTCTTCTTTCTTCATTTTCTTCTTCTTCTTTTGTAATACTCCAGGCAGATTAAGGCTCCTCAGTAGGCAGAACCACTTTGACTATGTAAAGTTAATTTACCTTTGTAAGTGTTATTATTAACTGTTAATTACTGAGGTTACATTCTGATGAAAGGCTTTGTGGCGTGTAAACAGGTCGTGCAGTGTCAGAGAAACTAAATCGGGATCTTTAATTAGAATGATTTCAGCCATGTTGCAGAAACAGCGTCCGTGTCTCTGCAGCTAACTGTGATGTGTTTTTTAATCACGCCGACTCCACCGCGGAGCTCCACCGGCACAGAGGAACATCCGTCTCAGGCTCCGGCTACACGGGCAAACGCATTCATTGTCGGTTTTGATCTTTTCACAGGATTATTTAGCAATTAGAATAATATGAGCCGGACTTTTTCTCCTTTAAAGGTGTCCACAGCGTCCGCAGATCAGAAAAAGAATCAGCCTCAAAGCCGGGGCGTCCTTTGGTTCGACCAGCAAGTCGTGATCAGAAGACCTTCACTAATGCAGCCGGCGTGGCCGCACGCACAAATCCTCCTCTGGTGGATTCCGCCTTGCTCATGTAGAAGCATTTCTGCGTTTGTTACGCTCTGCACATGAAAGTGAATCCCGCAGAAAGAGCAGTTGTTTTTCAGCTATAGATCTGGTGATAAAGCTTCTTCATCAGCAGTTTGTATCTGCTGTGTTGTTCGTCTACACCTTCGCCTGTTAGTTAGTCATTTAACACCCTGAGTGTTTGTTATTTACCTCTCTGTATTTTCCTCCGCGCTGCTTCTCCGCAAGAACGATGAGGCTTCCTCCTCCTATAATCACTGCTCAGACACAGAAAGCCGTGTCCGCAGTAGTGCAAAGCGAACGCGGTTAAGCATAATTTTCGACATGCGTCACGACATTAAAAGAAGCTCACACCTCACACATCAGCCCACCGCCTCGGTCCAAACCCGGCGCAGACGCACAACACTGAACTCCGACATCAATGGCGATCAATAGACCATTCTGTCCCCTTTCTACTCAGAAGAGACGGCTACATCTGACGCCGCGTCTGAGCCGTGCAGTTTGTTTGATATGCAGCCGTCAGCCGCTATGATATGCACGCGGGGCAGCTCTGACGGCGAGCTTGAAGAGACGGGGGAGACAAAGATGAAATACCTCGCTAATGACGTTCTTCTCGGGTGGCGGAGCAGTAAAAGGCGAGCGCACCAACAGTTTACCCGTCGCCTCGCTGTCAACGCGACTTAACCTGCCATCTAAAGATTCCAGCAGGTGGTGACGAAATCAAAACGCAAGCCGGGTTCCAGAAATCTGGTGGAGGCTGCGTTCAAGCACACACGAAATTTGAGAATCTGACCTGAGAATGTGACATCGACACGGAGGGTGAGTCAGCGCCGGCAGACACCCGCGGATATCTTGCGAATTCATTCTTGCATTTAAAACAATTAAGTGCAGTTTCACCCCGAGTGCACCTGCCGCTGACACGGGATCTGTTTCCGTACATCAGGATCTTGCCCTTTTGCGTTCACACCTGTGGAGATCTCTGTCCTCCAGAGCGGAACCTGCCCATGGTGGCAAAGCAGCCAAATCCCATTAAAAAATCACAGACTTCTGTGAGTTGTAGAGTCGATGAAAGTTTCTGAAAATTGTGAAATGCCACCTATGACTAATTCTTGATGTAACACACGCCTGTCTTTGTATAAAGAGCACGGCGTCTGTGACTAGATAAATCAGAAACCTTGTTGACATCAGATCAGCTGGATATCACTCATTCCCACCTGCTTTTATTCTTCACACGGTCTGCAGAACAATGCATCTTCCGTCTGGTGCTCGAGTGGCACAGAGTCAACGTATGATCAGATATTAGCAGAGAGCCTTTTGTTAGATTTACGACAGATATCTTTGTCGTTGTCACGTCGTGTGCAGACGCCCGCCTCTGTTGTAAAGATTGCATTTACACCTGAACACAGCGTGAGCTCCGGATGTGGTCACATGAGGCGCACGTGTCAAGATACAGATCGCATCTTCATACCAGGTGTAATCGAGTTCGTTCTGTAAAGAAAATGAGCTGCCAGTAGTTTAATCTCTCATCAAAAAAAAAGTAATTACAACAAGCTGTCCGCTTTGATTGAGTGTGTTTTTTTTTGTTTTCTGCTGCAAAATGTGCAGTTTCCAGTGAGGATGAAGCTCAGAGCGAGGCGGCTGTCGTCGTGTTTTAATGCACCGACCCAACATTGAATAAGAAAAGGTGAAAGGTTCCTTCACAGTGAACAGAGAGCTCATTTTTTTTCCTTCCTCACTTTCCTGCCGCCTGCGAAAGAGAGCGAGTTTGTTCAGGGTTACAATCACAGCTCTCTTGACTTTGAGCGCTCACACTCTCCATCCTTCAGTTCAACATTCACCGCACAGCGAGGTGGAGTTTAATATCCGTCCACTGTTCTTCGTAACATTTTAGTTTTCGGGACTTGTGGACTCTGACCAGAACAATTTGGACGACTTGTTAGAGATCAGTCCGGTTTAATCAAAGGAGGCTCGCACTTCTCGCCTTGTTTGACTCGTTCTTTTAATCTCTAAATCACGGAGGGTTATGATTAATATTCATCCATCAAAAACGAGTGAGTAACAACCATTCAACACCACAATCACCCTTTTAAAAAGACTATTTAGTGCATGTCAGCATCCTCAGTGTGTTCCAGCTGTTCGACCGGTGCTGTTGATGAACTGAAGGTGCAGCAGGTGGTGCACGATGGTGATGGAGTTAAAGGACCTACTGTGTATTTTTGAAAGTGAAAAGCAGGTCGAGCTGCTCAAACACTCAATCCACAGAAAAACATAAACTATTCAGGAAATATGTCAGAATTTTTGTTAGAAACAAATTTAGCCAGGATATCCCCTGAAGTTAGCATGCCCCCTAACTGCACTGCTATCTGAGCTAACGCGCTAAGAGCAGCTACAGTTAGCAGCATTAAGCAGTGCAACTGGTGATATTTGTTTGGAGTGTTAATTTGACCAATTCTTACATATTGCATCTTTTAACCTTTAAACGATGAGGTGTCTAACTTCTGCGAGGTCATGATGTCACAACTGTACAGTCACTGCCCTTAGCCACGCCCCCCGGCTGACTGCTCAGGCCTGTCAGAGCTGACCAATCAGAGCAGCCTGGCCTTAAAGAGACAGAGCGTTCAGACAGAGGGTGAATGGACAGAAATGAAAACAACATGGGACCTTAAATGGAAATATTTAAGACCAGCTGACTGATATTTTTTGCGTTCTAGGCACGTCTGGGAGAAAGAGGGCTCGGTGGTCAGCGTCCAGTCCATCCCACGCATGCGACTGGATCCGGACGGCACCCTCCACATCTCCCAGACCTGGTCGGGGGACATAGGAACGTACACCTGCAGAGTCACCTCCGTCGGCGGCAACGACTCCCGCAGCGCACACCTCCGCGTCAGGTAAGCACCCTCCGCCTCCGGGGGGACACGCTCCACTTTTTCCCTCTCTCCCTTTTTTCTCTCAGCTTCTTCTTTCCTCCAGCATTCTGCGTGCAACACGCGCGTTCTCCGAAGCAAAGCAGCACGGAGGCAGACTCGTGCACGCGCCTCCGACACCAACCTCCTCGCCGCCATTCTCACCAACACCTCAGAGTCATTTCCACTTAAATGACACCTGCTCTTCCTCACCTTCGCCTGTCCTCATTCTCACCTGACACACTTGCATCCCCAGGAGACACCCCATCCCCCCCCCCCCCCACCCTGCCTCCATTTCCCCTGTCTGTGAGACTACACACACACACACACACACACACACACACACACTCCGATATTGTTTTTGTCATCTCTCTCTCTCCCTCCCAAACTTTTCCCGCACGGTGTGTGCCACTGCAGAAAAGGATGAACTCAATATGAATGAGACATCTAACTTTCTGTCTGCCAGCGGAGTGATGGACCGACCGGCTGATTGTTTGCGTCTCCCCCCTTTGTCCCCCCTGTTGGCGTCTCGTTTGACTGAGTAACTGTCTGTATCCGTTCATTCCAATAAGGTTTATCTACCAGTCTGTCTGTGCTTATCAGAATTTATGGCTGAATGAATTAATGATCCTCGGCTCTTGGGCCTCGTTTATTCATGTCTTTGTCTGTGCATTTTCCCCCGATCCATCCCTCCCTCCCTCCCTCCCTCCCTCCCCCCTCCTCGGTGATATCTATCTCATTTTGTCCGCCTGTGTCCATCTTTGACAAGCGACCGTCTCTGCAGTCTTGTCTTGCCACGTTTCATCACCTGTCTACCTGATCTCACCGCCATAAAACATTCAGCTGCACTTCAGATTTGGACAAGACGCCTTCAAGAGGAGACCTAAAATGCTCTGTGGCTCTCCGTCCCCGCGGAGGATTAACTGTGACGGGAGAGATTCTTTTATTTATCGGAGTTGTCCCGGTGTTCCCTGCAGGCAGCTGCCCCACGCCCCCGAGAACCCTTCAGCCCTGCTGAGCACATCTGAGAAAAGAGCCATCGACCTGGCCTGGGCCAAGCCGTTTGATGGGAACAGTCCCCTCATACGCTACATCCTGGAGGTTTCTGAGAACAGTAAGTCACATCTCGGCGGTGTTTGTGCAATCGTAGGCTTACGTACATCTCAGCGTCTCGTCGCCAGTCCGGCGAGCGGCAAACGGGATTACAACGTTGATTCCTGGGCGTCTTTTCACCCTCAGCGAAACCGCGGTCACAACATCGACATGTCACAAACACAAAGTTGTGTTCGGCTGCAGGTTGAAGAGAGACTTTGTGGATTGGTGTAAAGATATTTCTCCAAAGTCATATTGCCGCAAATATACAGGCTGACAAGGACGTTGCTATTGCAGCAGTTTTATATTTTAATGTAAAATAAGACAAACTTATTTATTATTATTAATGTTGTAGACGTTGTGTAGACATTTTTATTCATCCTCTACAATGTGCAAATAATAAAAACCTAGCCTGGCAGCCTGAAAGTGAAAATACAACCATCTTCAAACTCACTTTTGAACCAGTTTTAAATGTATTTCTCGTGATCGATGAGACGTCACGCGAACGTCCATCGCTGTGTTTAATCTGTGTTTAAGTCGGATGAGTGAACTCGACACTTAACAGCTCAGCGTGTAACAAGGCCGTCGGAGCCCTGCAGAACTGAGTTCTCCTGCAGTCCTCTCGGCTCTTTCTCTCAGCGTGACTCGTTTTTTTTAACTGAATGAATTTGAATTTTAAATTGTGACCTGCCGTGACAGAATGATTGCGGGCGTGCGAAAGTGAAAATCCCCTCTGAATATTAGTGAAATCTGCTGGTAATGTTCGACTCCCCTCCTTACGACAAAATAAAATTGAATTTTATGGGACGTTAAGGCGAAGCGGTTAGCATAGCGCTGAATGACATGTGTGGACTTTGTGTAACAAGGTGTAAAACTTGCTTTCCTTTGTTCTAGATGCTCCCTGGGCCATCCTGCTGGCCAATATCGAGCCGGAGTCCACAGCGGTGACGGTCAATGGCTTGATCCCGGCGCGCTCCTATCAGTTCCGCCTCTGTGCCGTTAATGATGTGGGGAAGGGGCAATTCAGCAAGGAGACAGACCGGTGAGCTCCAGCCAGATCCTACATCTACTCCAACCCCCTCCGCATCAATACTATCACAGTTTTTTGTCACTTTTATGGAGGCTATACAAAATACCGGCATCTGTTTTCCACCAAAACATCCCTTAATGGTATTCTGATTTATTAGCGCGCCGTTTAAACGGCAGAAGCAGCAAGAAATCTTTTCGAAAAAATGTCAAAAACGAAAACAGACGCATCTGCAGAACTTTGGAGGTAAATAACATGTCGTGCCCGTGAAATACGTTTCCTAGACAACCGGTCTGGACTGATCCCTTCAGTCAATACCCGGTGAGGAGGGACGTAGGTGTTAAGCCCACCAAAGCGGATACACACACACAGTACATGCACAATCACATGTAAACACGCACAGACACACACGGGCTCTCGCGTTCTCACAGCAGCAGGAGGGATTTAGGTCCGAGGCGACATCGGGTTCGGCCTCGCACAACTTCAAGCACTCCCCGACCCCCTCCGTCACCCCCTCCCTCCCTCCCTCCCACCGCCAGTCTGTCACGCCGCCTCACACTGCCAGCTCGCCAGCCAGAGTTGAGCCGCGGGGGGGCTCCGTCTGCGTGTTGCGGGGGGGCTGGCATCGAGCGCTCCGCGGCGCCATTTGGTACTAAGTCGCCAACCGCTGATCTCACTTCCATCTCCTGCACGCATCCTCTCCACAGGCACTCACAGGTGGTGTTTTGGCGGTGTAAATATATGGCTGCTTAGGTGGCTGAATAGCCCCGGCGTCCTCCTGAGACTCCCCTCAGATGTGGTATTAAGGGGAGGGTGGGGGGGGGGGGGAGCAAAGTCACACAAGGACCGGTCAGGGTTTTCTTTAACAGAGGCAACAAAGAGGTAAGAAACAGTGGAGTGAGAGAAACAGAGGGTCTGTAGTCGCCACTTCATACGCTTTGTTAGCAGGAAATGTTCTTTTAAGATTATTTTTCATGTGCGTATGTTTGCTCGTCCCCTCAGTGTCTCTCTGCCGGAGGAGCCCCCCAGCGCTCCTCCCCAGAACGTCATCGCCAGCGGCCGGACCAACCAGTCCATCATGATCCAGTGGCAGCCTCCGCCGGAGAGCCACCAGAACGGCATCCTCCGGGGCTACACAGTCCGGTAAGATCCCCGTTCATCCAGCCCCTCCGCTGACACCTGTCAGTTCCTTACTTGTTATTTTCTGAAAAAGGTGGAAGTTACAAGCGGAGACTCGGTCCAGCGTGAGGTCGTCCCACATGTCCTGTTCTTTAAAATCTTTCCTTTCATAGCAGGGAAACCTGCGCTGCTCTGCTCATCACGGCAGTAGGAACTTCACTTTACCAATCCTTAAATCCTGCACTCTGTACACCGTCACATCCTCAAATTCCCACCAAATATATCATAAAATCCATCCGTTTAATACTGTTTTTATCTCTGATCCCTGTCCATTATCTCATTATGAACTCCGTGAGTTAACTACACTGCAATTAGATAATATTTTACTCTGAGTAGATGGAAAACTAAAAATTAATGACTGGTTTGACTTCGCAAAACTTTAGCGCCTCTAATAGGCAGAGTCAGCATTATGCCAAACTGACTGTAATTCCTGTAAACATGTAATTAGTTTGGGTTTCTGTCAGGCTTTTTTATTCATTACATCCACATGAAACAGCAGGTGCTTCTCCAGACAACAGTCAGCGCCGTCAGTGGGGTTTTTAATTGCTTGTTTGCTGGTGCTTTGTCTCCCCCTAGCAGGGAGTCGGGTGTACTGCAGGTCCTCTCAGGGTGCACACACAGGGTTTTATTCTGTGGAATAGTCCAGAATTCAGAGTTCACATGTTTTCCTCAGGTACCGTCTGACCGGGCTGCCTGTCGACTACCAGATCAAGAACATCTCCAGTCCAGATGTGACCAACCTGCTGCTGGAGGACCTCATCATCTGGACCAACTATGAGATCGAGGTGGCCGCCTACAACGGGGCGGGTTTGGGCACTTTCAGCCACAAAGTCACCGAGTGGACTCTGCAGGGAGGTGAGCGCTCGCATCGTCAATACCATCGATCCGAGAGCAGAGCTGATCTGCTGACCGCTTTCTTTCTTAATTATGGAATGTGTCATTTTCAATGAGTCTGCAGTTATCCGTGCTAATTTTAAGCTTTGAGGTGTGAAGATTATTCATGATTGATAAGTGTAACATCCTCCCAGTGCAGCGTCGTTGCTAATCCGACAACAAAAACTCTTCCACTTTGCATCGAGTTTATTTTTATCTCTGACTGAAATCATCTACTAAAAGCCGGCGCTGACTGAAGCCCAACTGCATTAGCATTAAATCTTCTTTGTACCGACCACACAAAGGCGCGACATCGCCCTGAAATCCATAAGCAGCTCGCGCAGTGGCAAACAAACCCACAGAGAGCCGTGGTATTAGGTGTGAGTGTCATCAGAAAGAGAGTGATGGCAGTATCTGCCCTGACCTGTGCAGCACCGATCAATACCGACATCAAAATAGATGCAGGCAGACTTCCAGCAGTCAGCTGAGAGCTGCTCTCACACCTTTGTTTTTTATCTTTTTTCCTTCCCCCTCTGTTTCCCCTCTCTCCCTCTCCTCCTCCTCCTCGTCCTTCCCAGTGCCCACCATCGCCCCCGGTAACGTGCAGGCCGAGGCGGTCAACTCCACGGCTATCCGTTTCACGTGGATGGCGCCCAACCCGCAGTTCATCAACGGCATCAACCAGGGCTACAAGGTCAGTAGCTGCCGCCACCGGCAACCATCACGTCCATTGACAGAACTGTCAGAGCTGAACATCTCCTGTGTGAGGAGGAGGAGGAGGAGGAGGAGGAGGAGGAGGGAGGGAAGAGCCAGGGGGCAGAAAGATATTTGGCTCCGGCGTGAACGATGGACTTTGTTCACCCATTTGTCAGTCGGAGGTCATTCTCTTTATCATCGCGGCAATTTTTCATACGTTTTTATTGTGAAGCCGCGTGCACGCAATGATGAATGTCTTCATTATTTTGTCATGGGCTCTTGAACGTAGTCCATCTCTCTGTCTCTCACACATGCCTCATTGAAACAAATGTACTCTAACCCACCGGGAATCATAAAGCCACATCCGCGCGGCAGTTTTATTTTCCCGTCGACTCGGTTGAGATTTAATTATGTCACTGGGGTTTCTTTTTTTTCCTTCTTCTTCTTCTTCTTTTTGCCCTTCGTTTTCTTTGTCCGTCTGTTCAGCAGCGCTCCACAGGCCTCGCTCGGCTGGGTGGGAGCGGGTCACTGTACAGACCCAGCCTGAATTTTAAATACCAGATATTTTCTCCGGGGAGAGACTTAAGCAGCGGTGAGATAAAGAGAGTTTGCAGAGTGTGAAAGGTGATGGAAAAGTGGGGCAAGAGGAAGAATCTCATGGAGAGGTGGAGAAGAGTCGAGCTTCTATCCTCCCGACATCCTCTTGCCAACTCTTTACTTCCCTGGAAGCTCCCTCATCCTGGAACTGGAACCAAACCCAACAGACCTGCCATCAGGACTCATTACCTAACCACCTAATCGGTCCCCTAATCCACATCTCATTTGCAGATGCTATATGGTCCCCAACCACTGACATGCATCCATCTCTGGAGTCCTACCTCTCTCTGCCTCTCCCAGTCAAAACCTCTTCAGGGCATCTTTCTAAATCTATTTGGCAGAGCTGCGACGCCAAAAAAACAGAAAAAGAAAAACCCTCAGAGCGGCTGAGGACTACCAGATAGAGACACTAATGTTAGTTTTGTGAGAGCAAATGTGTGAGAGTTATTACCGGGAAAAAGAACGCGGCGGCGTTATTTTCGTCTGTGTGGCCGGTTTCCTTCACACCCGCTCGTCTGCTTTCAGCTGCTCGCCTGGGAACGCGGCAGAGACGACGACGTTTCCATGGTGACGGTGCGGCCGAACTTCCAGGACGGCGTCCACGTGGGATACCTGACGGGTCTGAAGAAGTTCACCGAGTATTACACCTCCGTGCTGTGTTTCACCACGCCCGGTGACGGCCCCCGCAGCCCGCCCAGAGCGCTGAGGACGCAGGAGGACAGTAAGTGACTTCCACTTCCACGGTGGCGGAGGGGACACGAGCGTCTCAGAGCAACACATCCTGCGGGCGAGATCTATTATTCATGCAGAACGAAGTTGTAGAGAAGCGCTAATGACTGAGTATATTCTGCATTCAGCCAGGATCATCATAATTGGGGACTTAGTTCCCTCAGAGATTATTGGTTTAAGCTTTAAGAACTCTTAATTTCCTTCAGCTTGTCATCAGACAGTTTTGCCAGCAGTTATCTTGTTTTTGCTGATTCTATTGTGAACATATTTTAAGATGCAAATGCCGGCGCCAGTTTGTGGCTAAAAAGTCCAGCGTGCCAGCTAATCAGCAGTGAACTTGTACCTTATGCAGATTGGCTGGTTTGCCCGTTGGCCTGACTCATTATTCTTATTTTGTCCCCATCCAGCCCCCGGTGCCGTGGGTCACCTGAGCTTCACGCAGATCCTGGACACATCGCTCAAAGTCAGCTGGAGTGAGCCGGGCGAGAAGAACGGAGTTCTCACAGGTACATTCACTTCCCGCCCCAAAGTTATACTTCATCGTGAGGAAGGAGAGGCGGGAAAAACAGCAGTTTGTCCGAGGTTGTGTTTGTCAGAGTTCACGAGCGGCGGCACCGAGGCGGAACTGAGGTTGGAAGATTTTTGTTGCGCATTGCTTTTTAACGACCTCATTTAGCGAGCCGGTTACGTGTGCACACACAGGACAGCTGCTTTATTTGATTGTTGTTTATTTTCCCCGCCAGCCGCTGCCCAGGCCTCCTGAGCTTACGAGACACCAAATATACCAACGCAGCAGTGAGACAACACTTGTCAGGAAACAGTACAACTTCTTACATAAAACATCACGCTGCAAACAAAAGAACGCTGTCTCCCTCTCCCAAAAGTTCTGCAAACAAAATAAAATCTGGCCCCGCTTCCTCGAACACATCTCTTTTATAATGTGAGAGGAAACGAAGAAGAGGAAAATAAATCACAGCCTTTAAGTCATCATATTCTATGAAGAGAAATAAAACATCACAAAAACATGGACTGTTTTCAGTTTCATCCAAGTTGCATTTTCTCCTCAGGGAGGTCGTTAATATCGCTTCGTTTCTGTAGCTGATAAAGAGATTTGAAGCTTCTGGTGACATTCTGGTCATCAGGCCGTCCGAAAGCACCAACACAACATCCCTCTTCCTGCGTTTGGAGCGATCGGTGCCATTGGCCGACTGTTTCATGTCGGCGTTTTTCAAACTATTCCTCGCTAAGGGACGCAACAAAAACCTCTCAGCCAGCGACTTGCGAGCTTGAACTGTCCCGTTCCGGATCATGTTTGAGAGGTGCATGCTGGTTTGAAAAGGAAACGGGTCGAACACATTGCAGTACCACCAATGGTCAGCAGCATCCTCCCATCCCGGAGTCCGTCTTTGACACCTTATAGCCAGCATGGCATCGTGTTTTTGTTTAGGTTTCTTGCCCCTATGATTCTAACGCTGACCCTAATTGATGAGTGGCTTCATAAATCTGGCCTGGGTTCCCAACTGGGCGCCTAAACCCAAACCCTTCCCTGGCTGTTCCATGTACGAACAGAATCGAGCCAGCAGCTGTCGCTTTGTCTTTTTGCGAGGAATTTAGCCGTCTTAATGCCTCCACACATGCAAAACAAGTTCTCCTCGACAATGTTGCTGCGCCCTGGGCTTTGCTCCACCCAAGACGATTGTGATTGGTTTAATGAAATGCAAACAAGCCAGATGGTTGTTTTTCTCTTATATCGGAATGAGAATCGGCGCAGCATGGAGATCAGGTCCGCCTATGTGTTCAAATTAAAGACTTCATCACACATGCAAAATCACCACATCAGATATCTTCCCTCTGAGCCACTGATACTTCTGTATCACTTAATTATGCACAAAACCGAGTAAAGACCAAATGCCCGCCAGTGTCTTTAATATTCAAGTGTTTACAAAGGTTGAGATTTAGCCGCACAGAGCGAAGTGTTTCCTTCCCAAACATTTTAAATGCGCTGCACTCTCCCCGGAGACAAACGCTGACATGCCATGTGAAATTATTGATTTGCCAAGAAATGCTGCCTAATGCCTTATGCAATCACATGAAAAGAGCTGCTGGCCAACGAGCAAATTGCATTAACTTTGAGAGGGTAAGCACGCGTGTGTGTGTGTGTGTGTGTGTGTGTGTGTGTGTGTGTGTGTGTGTGTGTGTGGATGCGAGCAGGGAGGAGGATGTGTGTGCGTGCGGGGAGGTATAATCACAGGCTGATTCAATTTTTGATGAAGTTAATTTAATATTTCTGTTAGCTTGCCCCGTTTCGCTTGCGAGCTGAGAGTCGCTGTCGTAAAAAAAAAAAACTGCTGTCGGATTCTCCCTGAGAGGATTCACGGCCTGTTGCTGACAACCTCCGTCTCCGCCGCTCTTCAGGTTACAGGATTTCGTGGGAGGAGTACAACCGGACGAACACCAGAGTCACCCACTACCTTCCGAATGTCACCTTAGAGTACAGAGTCACCGGGCTCACCGCTCTCACCACCTACACCATAGAAGTGGCGGGGATGACCTCCAAAGGCCAGGGCCAGCTGTCCTCCTCCACCATCTCCTCCGGCGTCCCACCAGGTCAGTAAACAAACAATCAGCCCAGCTGCAGACGGGTCGGTGCGGCCATGTTACAAGATATTCTCACACAGTCATTTTACCCAAAAGTAATGAAATATTCAGCTCTGCCTTCACCTCAGTCTCTCAGAGGTGAATGAAGTTTTATTCGTACTGCTCATAGCTGCGACAAAATCTTGTCGTATCCTTTCCATAAACAACATCCCAATTACTCTGCATGAATTAGTTTTCAGTGGTTTTAATTACTTTCCACTCGAATGAGCGCTACAGAGAGGATTGCACGTCAACAAAAAGTTTTGGGGGGACTTTTGAGTTATCATCAAAATGGAAGCAATGGAGACCAAGATTTGTTTTCTGGCAGACCAATTTCAACTTCTCTACTCGGCTGAGACCAAAGAATTGTTCTTAACTTCCCCGTCCCTCCTGCCTCACTGCACTGTGAGATTTAAGGGTGGTTGAACTTGAAGGTTCACAAGAAGAGTAACTAATGATTAAGTAATTAGTAATTAATGCATCAGTTGTTAACTACTCAGTATTATGTTTCTCTGAAGGTGCAGAAAAAGAGTAACTAATGATTAAGTAATAAGTAATTAATGCATCAGTTGTTAACTACTCAGTATTATGTTTCTCTGAAAGTGCAGAAAAAGAGTAACTAATGATTAAGTAATTAGTAATTAATGCATCTGTTGTTAACTACTCAGTATTATGTTTCTCTGAAAATGCAGAAAAAGAGTAACTAATGATTAAGTAATTAGTAATTAATGCATCAGTTGTTAACTACTCAGTATTATGTTTCTCTGAAGATGCAGAAAAAGAGTAACTAATGATTAAGTAATTAGTAATTAATGCATCCGTTGTTAACTACTCAGTATTATGTTTCTCTGAAGGTGCAGAAAAAGAGTAACTAATGATTAAGTAATAAGTAATTAATGCATCAGTTGTTAACTACTCAGTATTATGTTTCTCTGAAGGTGCAGAAAAAGAGTAACTAATGATTACGTCATTAATTAGGGACTTTACTGAAGTTAACTGCTCTGTTGTATGTTTCACTTGGAGGTGCACAATCATACTTACTAATTATGAATAAGTAATCAGTAGCTAATCAAGAAGGACTAATAGAAAAAGTGTTCTGTATGTTGATTCATTAATTATCAAGTTGTTTTGACTCTTTACTATTTTCTTAGATATCCTGCATTTTTATTTCCTTGTAGGTCAAACTTTTCACCACTACGTTTCCCATAATGCACCCCATTGTCGTCCTTCACTGGAGCCTCCTTGTCACCCTAAATGCCGTCTTACAATCATCCACATCTGCAGTTTGTAAAGCCGGCGTTCTCTTAACATTTTAGTCTCCAGCCTGAGCCACGGTGGCCTCTGCTGAACCGTCCTGCATATTTACTGTTTCACATTAAACTTAGTGAACGCGCTCCACGTTGTCTGGCGCCAGACACAATGAAATCGGACCCCAGCCACCTCAGCTGTGACAAAAAAAAACCCCAACCTGTGCACGTTTGCCCCACACCTGTAAAAAAGATCATACCTCCCACGAGAGCATTAAAGACAACTTCAGCGTTTAATGATTTCATATTTGTAAAATTGCGTAATAGAAAAATACAGTTGCTCGCATCAATTACCTGCAGCAGCATTCAGTGCATCTGCGCGACCTGGGGAATGACGGGCGTTTATATTGAGAGCAGGCTTCAGAGCAGCAGTTATGGTCCCCAGAATGGTGATTACTCTCATTGTGTATGTGTAAAGAATACACCTATGTGCCTCCAACTGTGCCATAACAATCCAGCTGAACGCCGCCTCAATAATCAGTCAAGCAAAGGATTTAGAGAGAGGTAATTCTTCTACGGCAGGTGTAATCTGCATTTCATTAAGTTCGACTACACCAGCATTTAAGCAATCTTGGAGGAAAAAAAAAATGCTTTAGTGCGCCCAAGGAAGTCATTACATCCTTTTTTAATATTAGTATCCAATATAGAAAAGTTAATATCTTCAGCTAGGATTTATGGGAACTATATGTTATGCTTGGTTTAATGTTTGTCTCGCGGGAAGCATGAGGGGGGAAAATATATGAAGAATCAATTGTTTTATGCACAGGCACATTCTCATATATACCTACGGAGGCGCATAGAAACAGAAAACATCCGTACGCACACAACGATGATATTCATATACACAAAGACGCCCTCCCGCTGAGCTTTGAATCCCCCCCGTTTTCAGATTTGTTCCCCCCTCTCTAGGATTTCCCGGGGAGTAATCCATTCTTATTGTTTACTCAGCTCAAGTGTAAACAGTAGGATATCAGATTGAATCGTATCTCCAGATAACTGCGGTGTAATTGACATTCATGGCATTGTCCCCGCCTGTGTACTGTGCGTAAGCGTCTTCTTCCAAATCTAATCTGCTCTCGCCGTCTGAGCTGAAGTTGGGTGCACAAGGGGGAAAAGAGAAATAAGTTGAGATCGCTGGGAAAATTCCCCTCCCGTGTGCCGTATCTGTGCGGCCACAAGAGGGTGCTGTAGGAGGTAGAACAACAGCAGCCGGTGTGAGAGGCAGCAAATCAAAATGCACCTGTGGTACTGATTTGTCCCTCGGTCTGTCCTCTGTCTTTGTCTTCGTCTAACTTTCCTCTCCGCTCCGTCACAGAGCTCCCCGGTCCTCCAACCAACATGGCAATTTCCAACATCGGCCCGCGCTCCGTCACCCTGCAGTTCAAACCGGGCTACGATGGCAAAACCTCCATTTCTCGCTGGCAGGTGGAAGCCCAGGTGAGCTAGGTTTAATTCAGAGTCATTTTTAGTTCTTGGAGAAACTGAGGGTCCCGACAGGTCCCTTGAAATTCTTGAAAGCTTGTGTGAAACAATAGAGTTTGAGTTCTTCTGATATCTTTTTAAAGCCTGATAGTTCTCATTAATTACTTTGAATGTATCTTCAAACTGTCAAATTCTTTCATAAAACTGAGGACAGCCCCCAGAAAGGAAAAATAAGACTTACACTTGCTGCAGTGGATAAGTTTGTTACAGTTACCTGCCTCCAAAAACACCAAATAACGCCACCTCGGATTAGAGAGACTGCCTGAGTCAGACCTCCACGGTCGAATTGCTATAAAGAAATCCCTACTGAGGGAGACCGGCGATAAGAAGAGGACTGATTGGGCCAGGAACCACCAGGATTGGACCAGCGGGAATCTGTACTTTTGTCTGATGGAAATAGGCTCTGAAGTTTTCTCCCTGAATATGATGTTTATGAAGACGCGGGAACCCTGCTCACCTTCCTTTATGATGGTGACATAAGCAGGATTTCAAGATTGTATCCAGATCTCATGGACTGCCTCACTTGTAGAGGTTTGTTGTGTGTGATACCTACTGAAGTCGTTGTGATCTCTGTTGTCTTGCCCTCAGGTGGGTGTGGTGGGAGAAACTGAGGACTGGGTGATGGTCCACCAGGTGTCCAACGAACCTGAGGCACGCTCCTTAGAAGTGCCAGGGCTGAATCCATACACCTATTACAGGTAACCCTCTGGGAACTATGTCTGCTTCAACACGTTGGTCTGCCGTTATCTGTATCTGCTGCAACGATACGACACAGTACGATATTAAGATCGATTTGATACGATACAATACGATACAACACGATATTAAGATCGATTCAATACGATACAATGCTATACAATATGACACGACACGATACGATAGTACAATATAAAGATCGATTTGATACAATACAATGCGATACAATACGACATGACACGACACGATATGATACGATACGATACAGTACAATATTTAGATCGATTTGATACGATACAATGCGATACGATATGACATGACACGATACGATAGTACAATATAAAGATCGATTTGATACGATACAATGCGATACAATACGACACGACACGATACGATACAGTACAATGTTAAGATCGATTTGATACGATACAATGCGATACAATACGACACAACACGATACGATACAGTACAATATTAAGATCGATTTGATACGATACAATGCGATACGATACACTTTATTATTCCCCTAAGGGAAATTTTCTTGGACTTTTTATTAGCTGCATTTAGACAGTTTTCACCACTGACATAATCTACATTCATATATTCTGGAGTTTTTAAAATAAAAGGGCCATTTTATGCCTTTTAACGGGGTAATTATAAAAAAAAAATTCTCAAAAAACCACATCAGACACTCATTAGAGAATTCTTACACACACAGTACATTATCATAGTAACAGAACGGTCGTTCTAAAGATGAACATGTATATATTTTTTAGTATAATCTAAAGCCAGATAACATGAAAATGTACAGAATGAGACATATTACAGATGAGGTATATTTGCACTTCAGCATCTCCCAGGAGCTTTATCTTCTTCTCTCCTCCTTTGATTCAGATCCAGGCTTGTTATGGATATTGCGATTTTGAAATTATTTTTCAAGCGTGCTCATGATCTGTATCCTGCCGCAGTCTCGCTTGTTTTCCATAATCACACTCAATATCAGAGATGAGAATTTCACAGAGCTGATCCCAGAAGACCTGACAGCAGCTACAGTTCTCCTCATCCCGGCATCAGCGCTGCCACTTTACATTTGAGTGGAGTTTGAGCTGCTGTTGGATCAGGATTTTGTTTCAGTTTTTTTTGCATATTCAGGCTGCAGCACAATGCTCTGATCTCGGTTCAAGTGCGATAAGCCTTATGTAAGAGGATGCAAGTACTCCAATAATGCTGGGAATTCACTGCCAGACTCTGTTGAAAGAAAAACTTCCTTTTTTTGCAGACGTTGCATTGTAATATTTTACTCCAAACACCAGGTTCCGCATGCGCCAGGTGAACATAGTGGGCGTCAGCCCCCCCAGCCAGCCCTCCAGGAAGATCCAGACCCTGCCGGCTCCTCCTGACATCGCCCCCGCCAATGTCACCCTGCGCACGGCTAGCGAGACCAGCCTCTGGTTACGGTGGATGGTAAGTAGGACTCTGAATTATCCTTACCTTTTTCAACTGATGTAGTCCGGCTTTCTTGACCCACTTTCTCCCTCCCTCAATGTTCAGCCTTTGCCTGAATGGGAATACAACGGGAATGCAGAGCAGGTGGGCTACAGGGTTCAGTACTCCCGCGCAGGCTCACAGGGCCGGGCTCTGATCCACATCATCGGCGACCGCCTGGAGAGAGAGTTTACCATCGAGGACCTGGAGGAGTGGACGGAGTACGAGGTCAGGGTCCAGGCTGTCAATGGAATCGGGACGGGTCCCTGGAGCCAGCCGGTCCGAGGCAGGACGAGAGAGTCCGGTGAGCGAAAGTCTGAGTGAAATAAAACACTATTTCTGTTCATGTATCGATCCTCAGGTAAGAGCTTAATTGCTCAAAAGCGCCTTTGTTTGTCGCTGCCAATTGTGCTGTCAAGAAACAACAATGAAATGAGGATTCGTTCTATCCGAGGTGTTTGTTTTACACCTAAAACAAGCCGACAGCGACACACACACACACGCACACACACACACACCTGCAGGAGCTCCGTTAACACGTTTTCGTCGATTTTCTCATAAAAAGAAACCACAGTGATTACGTGTCTAATGTCAGAGCTGCAACAATTAGTCTTTAAATGGATTACTCGATTTAGGGAAAATTACTTTACAGCTATTTTGATAATCAGTTAATTATTTCAGTCATTTTTCGAGCAGAAATGTGAGAATATGCTGCTTTTCTATGTCTAACCTGATAGTGAATGAGGAGTCTTTGGGTTTTTGTACTGTTGGACCAGAGAAGCCGTTTGAAGACGTCTCTTTGGAGACTCGTGGAAATGGTGATGACGGAGAACATGAAATGGCTCCTTCTGGCATAAACCACGTCTCCGGAAGCCCCCCGAGATCCCAAATTGATTTGAAAGGACATTATTTACAACCTCGCTGTGTGGTCGAGCTGATGCATCCACCTCAGGCACGATGCACACTGACGCTTTGAGCTCAGCTGCTGCAGTGAAACATTTTCAGCTTTTAAAAAAACCCCCAGAAATATTTTGCGCGTGTCTAAAATTCACCCACATTTCCATCGGCACGGTGGCAATTACAAAAATGACTTCAGTTTTCATTTTTGGGTGAACTCATCCTTTAATCCGTTATTTGCAGCCCTGCTATCGACCATTCCTCGCAGCATCTGTGCGGAATATCAACAGCATTAGTCATATCAGAAGTAACACTTGCGGTTTACACGTTGCCGTGTGTCAGATTTATGTGCGAGTCTTCTCACCAGAAACCTTCTTAAAGCAGAAACACTTCTTTTCCCTCCTCGCCTCGTCTTTCACCTCGCTGACCAGACGTCGGTTAGCCGGGAATGGAAGGAGTCTGAGGAAATTAACAACACATGGACACGAATGTGGAATTCCTGTGCTCCCTTTTTCTTTTTCTTTTTTTCTTTTTTTTTTCCACTCACTGCAGCAGATTCTTCGGAATCAGCGCAATATGTCCAGGGATGAGTGCCAAGGAAGAGAAAAGGCCTATTCTTTTTCTCTGTTCAGCAGGCCTGGAGGGTTTACCAGGATATCAGAGGCTGTGTGCAAACACAAGAACAAATAAAAGAACCGTGGCAGATTACATAAAAACGCTTCTGCATTCCTGCATCCACACAGGGAGCATGACGAATTCATTTTTTATAATATATGGCAAACAATGCAGGCGTAATATTCTCGCCTCCCTGCTGTCTTTGTTTTGCAGTCCCCTCCTGTGGACCCACCAACGTGTCCGCCTTCGCCACCACCTCCAGCAGCATCCTGGTGCGCTGGTTTGAAGTTCCTGAGCCGGACAGGAACGGCCTCATTCTGGGCTACAAGGTCAGTTTGTGCTTTATGTTTATTTACAAAGCCAGTCGATGTCCAATTAGTTTTTAGAGATCTAAGAATACAAAGCAGCAGGGTGACAGTGTTAAAGGTTTCACTTTTCCCTCCTAACTTCTTTAATATCTCCTGGCCGGATCAGGTGGTGTACAAGGAGAAGGACTCGGACAGCGCGGTCCACTTCTGGACGGTGGAGGGGAACGCCACGCACAGTGTCCAGCTGACCGGCTTGGGGAAGTACGTTCTCTTTGAGATTCAGGTTCTGGCCTTCACAAGGATCGGAGACGGACGGCCCAGTTCTCCTCCCATCCTGGAGAGGACTCTGGACGACGTGCCGGGACCTCCGGTGGGCATCCTGTTCCCCGAAGTGCGGACCACCTCAGTGCGGCTTATCTGGCAGTCGCCCTCGCAGCCTAATGGCATCATACTCGGTTAGTAACCAGTCGGTCAACTAGTGGATTGAACATTGATACAACATGAAAAAATTACCAACCGAATGTAAAGAAGTTAAGTCATCCAGGTCACGGTCGCGCTGTATCGTATCATTTCATCTCTCACCCAAGAGCCTTCTTCAGTTCTAGTTCCAGCTGCCTACGATAAAACACTTCAAATATAAAGAAATAATTGTTTTGATGTTATGATGTCATGCATTGTTGCAGAGACATCTACTGAAGATAGCGTGCTAGCCAGCTAGCCTCCCATCAGCGACGTTGGTGTTAGCAACGTAAACTGTCCGGAGTTCTTGCTGCACGGATAACTGAGCTAATTTCATTGTGGCAGCTACAGTTGGCAGCAGTTGGCGGTTTCTCTGTAGTATGCTGCCCCCTAGTGGTTTGGAGTAAGAATTCGACAGGTGACCAGTTCTTACATATTGCACCTTTAACAGTCTCTAATGGCTCGTTCATACATGCAATATTCTTTAAAGTGCGTAATTTTGTCTGTTTTCTGAGTGTTTTCCTACTTTTCGGCCAGTCATTACAGTATTTTTTACAGTATTTCTCAAATTTTGCAGGGAAATCTAGAATATTGTCTAGAAATTTCAATATTGTCTGCAGTAATATTGGCAAACTACCAAATGCTGCACTCTCAGGGTCCTTTATTCAGGTGTAATGTAGCGTTAGACCCACCGGTGTAGATCCTGATGACTCTCAACACGCTGGTGTAGTTGTTTGATTTTCAACCTGTTGGGCAGGACACTGTCAGATCGTGTTATACTGCAGCATTGCTGTGAGGGGAGTTGGATTCTCCTGTGAGATAATTTGTGGATTTCCTCGGAGCGTCTGATTCCGCATGCATCTGTCGGATCATTTATTTTAAACTGTGCATTCCGACAGTCGCGGGAGCAGATGCTAATGGAGTCGTTTCGGAGGAGACGAAGCAGCTTGTTGCACGGTTTGCTTTTCCCTCGTATTGTTAGGAAGAACAACGCAAACAACAAATGCTTTAAATACCTCGAACACGTTTCTCTAGCGCCCCAGATTTAATTTTACTAATCGGCTCCGTGTGACACCACCTTCTCTTCCAGCCTACCAGATCACGTACCACCTCAACTCCACCAACAGCAACGCGGCCACGGTGGACGTTCTGAACCCCAGCGCTCGCCAGTACACGGTGACCAGCCTCAAGCCGGAGTCCGTCTACGTGTTCCGCATCACGGCGCAGACGAGGAAGGGCTGGGGGGAGGCCGCCGAGGCCCTGGTGGTCACCACGGAGAAAAGAGGTAACACTGACGATTTTACAACTAACACATTAGAGCGCTCACAAACAATAACTTTATGTGTCTTTGCAAAGTGAAGCTGTGTGTTGAGCGGATCATTCGTGGTCCACACAGTAACAGTGAGTTCCTCAGAGCAGACACACGTGTGCGAGCTCCGTAATCACACCACCGGTGGAGAGCCTCGCTAAGCCTCGCCCTGCACTCAGTTCATTCCCAGTGAACAGTCCAGTTAGCAGATGTGCTTCATGAAGGAGCGTTTTGTGCCCTGTGGGTGTTTATCGGAAGCGCTCTGATGCAGTTGTGAGAAACGAATAAGTCCATCTGCTTCCCCCCCCGAGGCGTGTCGCGGATTGTTTACTCTGCAACTTTCATTTCTCAGCTTCTTTTCATTCATCAGCGTCGCACCGTGTTGTTGTTTTTTTTCCTTCCTTGTCTGCGCAGTGTAGCTCATGCAAATGTGAACAAGCAGTAAACAACTTTTTTTCTCGTTTGCCGTCCTTACTTGTCTCTCATCCAAATCCCTCTGTTACCTGATGTGTGTGTGTGTGTGTGTGTCCGTCCCTCCAGCTCGTCCCCAGCCCACCAGCCGTCCCATGGTTCCTCAGAAGGACGTCCAGGCCCGCCAGGTGTTGCTGTCGTGGGAGCCCGGCAGCGACGGCCTGTCGCCGGTGCGTTACTACACGGTGCAGCTCAGAGAGCTTCCTGAGAGCAACTGGACCGTCCACTCCGCCTCCGTCAACCACGAGGCCTCCTCCTACATCGTATCCAGGTAGTGCTCTCTAGCTTTTGGGGTTTTTTTACGGCAGATTTGTCCTCTCTAGAGGATGATACTAAATAAAACACTTTATCCTCTCACAGTCTCCACTGCTGCATTCACTTAAATATTCCCATGGCTCTTGTTTACTTGGCAAATAAGCAATATCCTCATATGGATGTTTCCAGGGTATTACAGTCTGCTGTAGGACATAAACAACCGTATAAACTGGTCGCAAACATTTCAGGGTATTAGAAATGACGTTCAGCCGACGCAGCAGGCAGCATTTCCGTCTCTGTTTAGCTGAAATGTGCGCCTTGTAGTTTGCTTGTAAAGAAACATGTAGCTCCCGCGGCGCGACAACATTTCTCTTTTGATGTCTGTGACTTAAAAAAGGCTTAAGATCCGGCGCCGTAGTTTATCACCCAGGTTGATGTGCTTCCCTGTGCTTCCTCCTCGTCAGGCTGAAGCCCTTCACGTCCTACCAGTTCAGAGTAAAAGCCACCAACGACATCGGGGACAGCGAGTACAGCGAGGAGAGCGAGGCCATCACGACCCTGCAGGACGGTAGGAGAGAAAAAACTAACCTAAACCTCATTCACAGTTTTACGAAAAAGCATCTCGATCTTTAAGCAGCAGTGTGACGTTTTGGGAAATGTGATTTTCTCACTTTTCGAGGTCACAGCGAGCAGCAGATCGGCTTATTTTAGCAGAAAGACTAGAAGAGATGAAGGCTTTAGTATCAAAATACCTCTAAAGCTTACATTTACGTTTGTTTGGTCCATTCAAGTTATGCAGCGATGTGCTGTGGTTCATTGGGGAGTCATGTGCAGGACTCTTTCTCGGCGGGTGATGTGACTTCTCGCCGTGTCCGTTGGTTTCCAGGCAACCTCGCTGTGTTGACAAGACTTCAGGAAGTCACTGCGGCCAAGAAAACGTCCTGCACATGACAAAAATAAACATATTTCCTAAAGAAATCAAAATGAAATGTAAAGCCTTTTGTGGCCCCAGAGGAGGCTGGATATAATCTGGTGAATTTCCTCTGGTGATGTCACTCGGCGGCTAAATTGCATTGTGGGTAATGTCGGTGCCAGGCTGTGAAAAGCAGCCGGCCGGTCTGGCAAAAAGAAATTGTCAAAATCAGCGACGGCAAAACCGGAGATATTGTCTCTTTCATGCCACACATTCTACTTCCTTATCAAAACCGTTGCGCCTACATTACCCACAATGCAGCTTGGCCACTGAGTGACATCACTGGAGGCACAAAAGGCTTAATACTATTTTTATCACATATGCAGACCTGTTAACCCATTTTAATGTGTAAACTTGGAGTTAATCTTTAATGTGGTGATATTTTAGAGTAACTGTATTTTAAGATCTTTGAGAAAAGTGGAAGTTAATCGGTAATAAAGCTCTTTTAAGTCCTTATAAGATGCAAATTATATAACTTAATATACGTGTTAGTCCCAGTCTTTAGTTGATCCTGTTCAAACTCGTAATAAACAAGTAAAAATATGAACATTAAATATATTTTTTCAACTGAGTGTCATTAAGGATTAGCAAATTATCACTTTTTGTTTTATTTACATTTGACCTGACTCTGTAGAAATCTTCCAGGTCTGATTATTATTAACCTCACTCACATCTGTAGCTCTGTGAAAAGCCTGTGATGTCTGCATGAATCGGCCCGTTGTAGCGGAGCCGGCGCTGCTGGCAGAGGCAGCAGGTGATGTCATGTGTGCACCATCTGCAGTCACCATGAGACGAGAGGGGCGGCGTCGGATCCCTGGCAAACGTTCATCCTGCGGTTGTTTAACCAACTAAAAGAGGAATGTTGTGTCAGAGCTGCTGTTTTTGACTCATCCGTCAGCGGTTCTGTTGTGCTGCAGCCCGCCGCGTGTTTATGCTCCGTGAATGCCACTGCACACGCTCAGATTAGGCGTCTTGAATTGTGCACATTTTCAGCTCAATTTAGCCCATTTCTTCTCCCTTTTATCGCCCCAGCGCCCG
Source organism: Sparus aurata (assembly GCF_900880675.1). Lineage (NCBI taxonomy): Eukaryota > Metazoa > Chordata > Actinopteri > Spariformes > Sparidae > Sparus > Sparus aurata. Next base: position 24,560,955 of record NC_044206.1, on the reverse strand, counting down.
ACGAAGCACCCACAATTCTCTCCGTGACGCCGCACACGACGACGTCGGTGCTGATCCGCTGGCAGGTGAGTGGAAGGCAGTTTGTTTTATGTTTCATTGTTTGCAAAAAAAGATTTAAAAAAATCCATGAACGTCTTGAGAAAGTGGCCTTTAATGAGAGGCCGTGACAGCGTGCGGAGGCCTGTACTTACAGACTGGATGCTGCAGACGTTTACAGGCACCCTCACCTGAATTAACAGGTCATAAAGAGGAAAAACAGGAGGCTCCGAGCCACAGTTTTACTTTTATGGAGAACACTTGTAGAGTTTATAAGGACAGAGAGGTGCTTGTTTCCTCCGCCTGCCTCTTCCCTCTGGCCTCGCTCCCTCGTGGGGGATTTCTCCGTGTGACTCACCTGAGGATGAGCTCAGATAAATTTTATTTTTTTACTGTAAGTCTCATCAGTGACGGTAAGTTAGAGACAAAACACAGAGTGAGGAGGCGGAATTATAGACACAAGAAACAAATGAGGAAAAAGGTGAAATTAGCATTTTATATGACCTCGTTAAGACTGGAAAACTGGGTCACACGTGGTACTTTAAGCTGTTTCTGGACCGCAGTTCTGTAGAGACATCACCTGAGCTCCTCGTGTGTTTTTCTTTCCCCCCTCACAGCCCCCCTCCGAGGAGAAGATCAACGGAATCCTGTTGGGCTTTCGGATCCGGTACCGCGAGCTGCTGTACGACCGCCTCCGCAGTTATTCCGCTCACAACATCAACAGCGCGTCCACGTGGGCCGAGCTGAACGGTGAGCCATCAGTGCAGCTAACGTGTCGGGTCCAAGTCGGTTCCTAACACGAATACACTTTGCAGGACAGCAGACAACACGCTGGAGTGTTAGTTAAAGGAAATAAACAGAGATGAGCTTTGATTCTGCTCATCGGCTGGATTTGCAAAGATCGTGTGAGCGATGAGAGATTCTGGTTCTCTGTTACCATCTGTAGAAATTAATCAAGGACAGAAAGGACAGCAGTGGCGTTTCCCCCCCCCGAAAAAAAAAATATCCCATTTCTCTCTCTTCCGGCTTTACCTCGGTAACGTTTCATACAATTACCCGACTCTGTCACGCTTGATAAGCGCTCAGTCTGTCTGTGTCAGCGGCACTGTTATTTCCGTCAGAGGGAAAGCGTCCACACACAGGCCCGTTCTGTTCCCCAGATCTGCCCGCTGGTCTTGACACTTCACAGCAAAACATTTCATCTTGTGATCAGTAGCTATCGGCTGCAAGCTATTATTAGTTTACTCAGGAGCCGCTGTGTTTCTGCTGCTCTCTGGAACTTTAGCCTATAATTTTGCTCTTGTTGAGTCATTGCGGGGCTCGCTGACGGCTATGATCACAGTGATTGTGCTGGGTTTTTTTTCTTCTCTTTATGACGGGAGTGATGCCCTTCTGAACAAGGAAAATATTATACTTTGGACACTAATACTATTGTCTCTCCACTACCTCCCTCCTTTCCCCTCTTCTCTCCTCCTCTCAGCCCCCTACAGCATCCGGAATCTGAGCGACTCCACCATGAGCCAGTACGAGCTGGACAGTAAGTTCTGTCGCGTCTCCGTCTCACACATAAACACACACACGCACATGTGTGCTCAAGGATTCGAGCCCCAAACTAATTAGGTTTTTTCCTCCTCTTTCTGTCGGATCTCACCATATGTCTCGAGTGCCCCGCTGCCTCGAGTGGAGACACAAAGTGTCGAGCAAATTGGCACAACATTTGGCCGCTTAGAGTCGCATCACATCGGTACAAACACTTCTACCGAGGCCAGCGGAAGCACTCTGTGTACAGAGATTCTTGGACGCCGATTACACGAGCTCGCAGTCCAACACAGTCCAACACAGCCCAACACAGTCCAGTGCAGAGTTGGATGAACACCACAAAAGCGGAGGGGACAAATATTTCCCCCCGTACTCGTTATCATGTGCAGCAGAAGCATTCAGTTCCCAGCAGCCCTGTAGTGAGAGTCGGCGGGCCAACAGTGAGGGATGGATGACCTCTGTGGATAGGAAACATGTTTACAGTTTGGTGTTAGACATACGTAACTCCTAACTTCATACACCTGCTTGTTTGCTTCCACCGCAGAGCTCAGCAAACACAAGCGCTACGAGATCCGCATGAGTGTTTACAACGCCGTGGGAGAAGGTCCGAACAGCCCGCCGCAGGAGGTGTTCGTGGGGGAAGCAGGTACGTACGTCTCCCGACAACCTGTGTGCTCAGGTCGTCTCTGTCAGGAGCATGCAGGTGGAATCTGTCTTTCTTAAATCTCCAGGATTTTCGGTGTAGGGTTTGAATGCTGTCTGTCCTCTAGAGCTGCAACTGATGATCATTCACAGTTCACCCACAAATCACAAACACAGTCATGATCTATCCATCGTGTTGCAGATAGAAAGTCAGGTGAAGTTTTTTAAGTCTGTAAAACATTTCTGAAGCTTCACAAAAACAGTGATTCTAAACTACTAATCCAAGCCTCTTTAATCCCAAATTGATTTGAAAGGACGTTATTCTCACCCTCCCAATTTAACACAGGGTCGGCGCTAACGCTTTTAGCTCAGCAGCTGCAGTGAAGATGGAGGCTTAAAAACCTGCCGCATATTTTTGACATCGATTAATCGTTTAGTTTAAGAAATGTCGCAACTTTCAGAGAGCTCAGATCGACGTCTTCAAATTGCTTCTTGCACAAACACTCATTTGCTGATAAACGACAGAGAAAAGCAGCAGATCCTCGATTTGAGAAGCTTCAAAAATGACTCAGACAGTGAACTGATCGAGGTGATTTTCTGCCAAGCGACAGATTGTCTCATCCGCTGATCTACTGAACGGCTGCAGCTCTGATGTCAGTGTCTTAGTGACACCAGGAGCTCAACCCGACACTTAAAATGCATGAAAATGTGGTTGTGTTTTAATGTGTGTATCGTGTGTGTGGTTGCCTCCCGACAGTGCCGACAGCCCCGCCTCAGAATGTGGCCATCCAGTCTGCGACAGCCACCCAGCTGGACGTGACGTGGGACCCTCCGCCGGTGGACGCGCAGAACGGAGACATCCAGGGCTACAAGGTCCGAGTCTGAACACAACGCCGTCATCCGTCTCCTCCTTAATAAGACAACATTCTCCTCTGTTTCCGTCCTCATACGAGCATTTAGATGTTCTTGTTGTTTACAAGCGACTACATCCATTTGCGGTTAATCACCGTTAAAGGCGCATTTTTACACTTTCAGCCGAGCGCTGTTTTCCAGAGGGGCTCTCAGTGAAAAGGTTCACTCTGCTGCTTAAGAAAACATTTACAGGGAATAAAATGAAAGTGCCTTCCCTTAAGGGATCTCGAAAATAGGACTGAGCTTTATCGAAGCAGAGGTGGCTGTGTTCCCTCGACGGCGTCTGTGGAAGAACATTAATATCTATTTATTGCCTCTCTCGTTCCACGCAGGTTTACTTCTGGGAGTTCCAGCGAAAGAACGAGACGGAGCGGCTGCGGACTCTGTTCATGCCCGAAGGAGGGGTGAAGCTGAAGAACCTGACCGGCTACACCACCTACATGATCAGCGTGGCGCCCTTCAACGCGGCCGGGGACGGACCCCGCAGCGCGCCGACGAGGGGCCGCACTCAGCAAGCAGGTGCGCCTTCGCCGCCAGACACCAATAAATATGCAAATTCTTCACCCGCCGTGACTGAGTGCGACAGTCAGGGACCGCCGCAATCAAGCAATATCGTAAAACAAATATTTCTGCACGTAATGAACACATGATGGAGAGGCGGCGAGGAAAAGAAGACAAGCTGAAGACAAACGAGTTAACAGGAAGACATGACTAAAGCAGATAGATGAGAGCCCGCGCAGCCGTGTTTGTTCATTTGTCATATTTATGCGCCGGTGGTGGTGGTGGTGGTGGTGTTGGTGGTGGTGCTGATGTGAGTTTGGAGAAAAAGCCTCAGAGTTTTCCCCTCAAAGTGGATGAGTCACCCATGAGGAAAGAATTTGTTGCGAGGATGATGCTAATCGTTGCTGTCAGCATGCCAAACGATGTTAGAGGAACCACACACTGAGCATAAGTTCCTAATCAGCAAACGCGCTCCAAACTCATTTGCTGAATCTCCTGTTTTGTCTGAGAAGTCGACGGTATGGAAATGCTCCGAACGAGGCGCGCTACGTCTGCACACCACGCCTCGCTCTGTCTTTCTTTCTTTCTTTCTTTGTTTCTTACTTTCTTTCTTTCACTCTCTCTCTCAATTTATTTCTTTCCCTCTCAAACCCCCGTGTACAAGAGGCCATCACATTTACATTTTGGTGCATTTTTGATATCGTGACTCGGCGCGGTGAGAAGGATGTTCGCAGCTTCTCGTCCTCCCTCGTGGGCCGCTGCTGTAAGAGGAGGAGGCAGATGACGAGCAGGACGGAGGGAGGAGGAGGAGGAGGAGGAGATAGTTCTCCCGCATTTTAAGACAAAGGAGCTTTGTGTTTTGACAGCGTCTCAACTCCTGCTCGACCTCTTGTCTCTCCTTCACCTTCACTGTTTCACAAGCTGCATTTTGTCGTGGTAATTGCACAGACACTTCTGTCCGTCTTGGGGGAGCGGTCACTCCCTCGCTGCTCCTCCTGAGGTGACTTTCACTCTTTTGTAAAAGGACTTTTTTGGGGGGAGTTGAGGACAGAGGCTGTTGTGTGCCGTACACTTGCTGGGCTCCTTGAGGCAAACTGTGATTTATGATCTTTGGCTGCGTGAATAGTGAATTGAACTGTGGTAAGAAGAGTTGCAGCAGTTTGGAGCTGCACATTTAGACCTTGCTGTCATAAATGTCAGCTGTGCCTGCAGGGAGGAGTCGCCTTAACAGCTTAACCCTGTTTATTAATGATGGTTTTTATATGTTTTGTATAAATGGTTAGTTTGCATGTCCTCCCACACAACCTCTGCACACATTTGTCAGTGGGAAAACTCAGACAGTTGACGTTTTCCCATCCGTCTGTTGACCTCTGACCTCTGCATCCCTGCAGCTCCCAGTGCTCCCAGCTTCATCCACTTCAGCGAGCTGACCACCACCTCCGTCAACGTGTCCTGGGGCGAGCCCACCTTCCCTAACGGCATAATTGAAGGCTTCCGTCTGGTCTATGAGCCGTGCACGCCGGTGGATGGTAAAGCCCTCATTCTTACTTGTTCAATTTTTTCTTCTCTGCTGAAATAACGGCTGCTGGCTTCTCTAAAAAAAAAAAAACAGCTTGATGCACACGACAAGATCTGTTAGGATTATTGACTAAAATGTGTAACGAATCTGACTTTTGTTTCAGATTCAGTTTATCTTGTGGTGTGCATTTTTCCCGAGCTATCAGCTAACACCATCACCCTGATTGTGACGGCTTGTCAAGCTTTGACACATCTTCAGTACCAAGATGTTAAATATATTTCCCTCTACTAATTCCATTACTGCTTGTGTGTGTGTGTGTGTGTGTGTGTGTGTGTGGAGCGTGCGCCCTCACTGCCTGGCCTGTGTAAGACCTGCTCTAAATGTGGTTTGTTTGTCTAGAGTCCTCAGTGGCCTGTCCCGACTGTCTTCACTCCCCCTCCCCCCCAGGCGTCAGTAAGACAGTGACGGTGGATGTGAAGGGGAGCGGCCCCCTCTGGCTGAAGCTCAAAGACCTGGCAGAGGGCATCACCTACAACTTCCGCATCCGGGCCAAGACCTTCATCTACGGGCCCGAGGTGGAGGCCAACATCACCACCGGCCCCGGAGATGGTAACGGCCGTGATGTGTGTTTACGAAAATGTTTTAAAATCCTCACTTTGAATGCTTTGTTTCAACACGTTGTCGTTATCCTTCCTCAGGAGCCCCAGGACCCCCCGGAGAGCCCTTCATCACGCGCTACGGTTCGGCGCTGACCATCCACTGGACCAGCGGGGACCCGGGGCGCGCTCCCATCACGCGCTACGTGATCGAGGCCAGACCGTCAGGTGTGTGCGTCCTCTCAGTCGTAGCGCTGGCCTCATGTTCGCTCCCTCGATAGTTTGCTAAAGCAAAGTGGTGTAAAGTGTCAACATCTGCCGCCCCGGTGTCTGTGTCACTGCTATTTTAATGGGTTATTGATCGCGGCGCTGCAGTTGAGACAGCTGGCATCAGGTTGCAGGTGTGATTGACAGGCCCGGGCAGGGTTGAGGTGGTGATGGATGGGAGGTGACTCTCAGGGAGGCACGTGGGTGAAACAACTGAGTGGGGCGCTTAGTGCTGAATCTGGATGATTAGTAGTGCTGACTTTGTTTACCTGCACACAGATATTCCACTATTTTCACAAGACCGGTTCCCTCGACCACCAAAGTCGGCCTTTAAAGACGGACTAGTGCATTTTAAGACGTGTGAACATTCAGAATATGCCTCTCCGACAAGCGAGCGTTCGACAATCCTCAAATCTTTTTAGATCTCCCACAAAATAGTTGGAGACCAGCTGTATTTTCCCACCACCGTGTTTCAGTCCCTCTCAGAAGCTATTCACTCTTATTTGTGGAATGTTCTGGTCCACTGTTGGTGATGGTGTTACCTCCAGGTTGGCGATATAGATACTCAACACACCCTCACAAGTCTCCCCTCCTCCTCTTTCTCTTATCCATATGCTCCGAGCATTAACTCTCTGCAGTATCACATAACACCACCAGTTGTTTTTGTGTCTTTGACTCGAGTTACATCAGCTTTTCCAACTTTTTGCAAAAAAGTTCAGTAACATGACGATGAACCCGGAGGCTTGGTTAATGCGTGTCGACCCCATTAGAAGAGTCAAACTTCGCGTTGTTGTTTACAAGCAGCGCCGCGCGTAATAAACGGTCTCTGGCAGGGTTTTCCGAAGCGAACAGCGAGACATATGAAATTGCTTCATTTTGAAATACGGCCGCGCCGCAATTTACGACGTAGATTTAGTTGCTGTAAATTTAAACGGCGGCAGTGAAGCTGATGGATTGTGTAATATTTGTAGGAATTATGAATTACCCTGAGAGCTGCCAGCCAGAGCGAGGCCTTTATATCAGGCAAACAAACAAACGGCCTGTTTCCAAAGATGTATCTGCATTGTTTGAGTGTTTAACAAGGTCGTCCTGAACCCACAACGCTCTTTGATTTGATTACAGACGAGGGATTGTGGGATATCCTAATTAAGGACATCCCCAAGGAAGTGACATCACACACGTTCAACATGGATATCCTGAAGCAAGGGGTCAGCTACGACTTCAGGGTCATCGGAGTGAACGACTACGGCTACGGCACCCCGAGTCCCAATTCTCCGTCTATATCTGGTGAGCTCTCGTGTGTTTGTCGTTCGGTTGTTCAGCCATCGCAGAAACTAATTTTTAACATCCATGAGTTTCTAAACTTTCTGTTTCTTTTTCATCCAAGCCCAAAAAGTGGCGCCGTTCTACGAGGAGTGGTGGTTCCTGGTCGTGGTGGCGCTGGTCGGGCTCATCTTCATCCTGCTGCTGGTTTTCATCCTCATCATCAGAGGACAGAGCAAGAAGTACGCCAAGAAGTCGGAATCAGGTGAGTGCACACCGACCGCCCAGTTTAACGGAGCGTTTATTATAGAAGCCGCGTGCTGTGCTCCCCTCCGGCGGCACGGAGGGTCAAGAATCCGATGACTTGACTTTTTTGCTTCTAGAACAGAACAGAATAGACTTAATGATTTGTGTTTTATTCAAATACCGAGCGGTGAACTTGGAGTTAACTTTTCTGAGAGAGCGGTGAATTCCGATTTGGAATGAATCGGATAATTGACTGAGTAGCGGGGGGAAACAGAAAGGCGGAGAGAGAGAGAGAGGGGGAAGCAGGAGTAGGGGGCATACTTGTTCATTCATCGCAGCCCTGACATCAGCGGGTATTTCCCTCAGCTCAGCACTTCTGCCATGGCTGTTTAGCTGCCAGGCAGGGGAGGGGTGGGGGGTCCCTGCGGGTCACTGCCCATCTCTCTGACTGACGGAGGAAAAACAAGAGGCTCCTTCTCACTCCAACACAAAGACGCTCTCAAAGCCTCCACATCCCCCTCTAGGAATCTGGCCCCGGCCACTGGACCTACCCAGCGGATTTTTTCTCTTCTTCTGTGTGTTTGCGTAACCACCAATTGACCTCAAGTAGCCCCGGAGCAACCGCGGAGGTCCCGGCCCTCGCTGCGGTTCCCCCGTAAGTCTTCGGTTGACTTGGAGTGTTTTTAACCTGTAACATGGCCGAGCAGCAGCCCCCTCCGATCATTAATCTGCCATAGAGCGGCGCGGCGAGGCTGTCGCTCTCAGTTTACAGTGTCGGCTGGTGTGATTGATCACGAGGGACAAGTTGGAGTTCGGGGGAAGCTAAATAGTTGTGTTATTGCCTAGTCATGTGTGATCCGCGGACAGTGTTTACACACAGAGGCACCCTCATTTATCATAAACTGAGGTATTTTGTACATACGTGTCTCTGAGCTCTCCAACGTTTCACTTCTACTCAAGAACGGGTGGAAGTTCACTCCTTTGTCGGTGGTTGTAAGAAACAAAGCTGCAGACGTGATACTTGAGATGTGGAATTGAGTCAGACTTAAAGGAGTAGTTTGTAGGGTTAGATAAGAAGATCAGTTCAGTGTAATTCTACAGTTAGCAGCCTGTTAGCTGCAAAACACGGGGAAACAAAATCCAACTGCAAGAACTTCTAAAACTCACCAAATCCTCTTTCACAAAGGAGAGGGAAAAAAAAAACCCTGTAACACCCTGTAACATCTGGCTTTTGTCTTCGGTGGGACGGGTTTGCGATTTGTATTCAGTCCCAGGTCCAGCGACTCTGCGGTAGTCAACAAATATTTATAGACTTCAGCTCCGATCGGCAGCGATACAAACACGGAGCCTGGGTGTACACGCTCATATTCGGCCCCTTTTTGTGGCGCAAATTCTGTGATGTGAGTTGATGTTGAGTAAGCTGGCAGGTGTCTGGACTCCTGCGTCCTTGTTTTCCAGTGCGTGACATCGAATGTGACACACCAGGGAGAAAACTTTAAAGCAAACTTGTTTACTGGCAGAGTTGAAGGAGTAGATTGCTAGATTTTTTTTAAAGATTTACCCACATTTCTGAGGAAGAAAACTGCATGTACACACAAATTTTGTGTAAAACTTATATAGTTAACACTCCAGGCTAACTATTCCCCCTGTTTCAAGCCTTAATGCTAAGCTAAGCTAACTAATTGCTGGCTCCAGTTCTGTGGTATCGATCTATATCACTTTAAGTCACAAACCGGAGAACGTGAGACTTCAATTGGACTTGATTTACTTTAAAGTTGAAAGCTGCTGTTTTGATATAATTAACCAGTGTTCAGCCTCTGATTTTAAAGGTGCAATATGTTCAAACTCAAAGCTATAACTGGTACTTCCTGTTAACTAGTTAGCTTAGTTAGCCGCGCTGCTAACAGTCTGGACGGGGAGCTCAGGAACCGGGGGAGTGTTGGTCACTGATCGGTTCCACCCGTCCTCCCCGACACTAACCGTGCTGTCCGTCTGGCCTGTGGTAACACAGTGTCTCTGTACGTGTGTCCAGGTAACAACTCCAACTGCAACGCCCTGACCCACGGCGACATGGTGAGCCTGGACGAGGGCCGCTTCCCCGCTCTGGAGCTCAACAACCGGCGGCTGTCCGTGAAAAACTCCTTCTGCCGGAAGAACGGCGTCTACACCAGGTCAGTGATCCGCTCCGACAGCTTCTAACCTCAGAATATTAAAAGTGGAGATGATTTATTCCAAACTTGGAGCTTATTTTAAAGTCATAAATTGAAATAAGCATATGGTAAAATAATTGGGTTACGCGTGGAAACATAACCTCATGCCTGAAACACTCGCCTCCTTTCGACTTGGACTCAAACGCACCATTTCTGCCATATAAAGAAGCTTCATATGAACTGACTCGCTGGTTTCTCTTCTAATGAGCTTCTGTATTTCAGCGAGTTCGGGCTCTAAGACGTGCAGCGCGCTGAGACCGTGACCTTGTTTAAAGCCAATCACTCTGACTGACACCTGCGCTAAGAACGCTTCAGGGAGTTAGAAGTCCGGCTCCGGATCCGACTGTATACTTTGCGTTAGATCATTAGTACCGGATTAAGAGACAGCTGCAGTCATGTCGAGTATAGTTGAAAGGTTTTTATGGCAGTTTGTCAGCGGCGACTGTATTCCATAAGGATATTATAGCATTCTGAAGGAGACAGGTGCACTCGGAGAGGAATTAGCCTCCTCAGTGTGTGCAGTCTGCACGGCCATATGGTGGGGAAGGTGCATTGTTTCGCGTATGAGAATGTGCGATACAGGTTTTTTATCGTGCATTTGTATGCGTGCGTGTGAGCGTGGCCTCGAGGACAGATCAAAGCAGGTCCGGGGTCTTTGAGGCGCTTCCAGGCAGCTTCCTATTATGTCTCCTGCTCAAAGGTGGAGGGGGGGAGTGGAGAGACCGTGAGCGCAAGAATGCACAGATGCACTCTCCGAATCAGTCGTCTTTGAACTCAGCCCGAATCCCGACACCTGAGCCTCCGATTATAGATTAATGCCACATCTTGATCTCCGGGCTCAGAATACCAAAGACGGGATGAAGTCCTCGGTCTGGTAGCGGGATCAGAAATCAAACACATTGGTAATCCCGCTGTGTTCGCTCTAATTCGGAGGCGGTGTCGGGCAGCCCCATGCCACTTACGGTTCATTTTCAGATGGAGATTTTTCTCTGTTTGGCCAGAGTTTAACGACGGGGGCCGATATGCATGACGGTAAATTCAATCAGCGTCTCGGGGAAGTCAATGCAGATCACTTTCGGTGACTGGCAGCTTAATCTGTGGCTACTTAAACTGTCAATATGTCATTTTATGCAAGCAAGGAGGTTAAACTGAATGCAGAGAAGCTTTTAACAACAGCTGTGTTTCCATCTATTTATGTTTTATGCACATTTTGTCGTTTCATATCAGAAAAACTAAACTTCCTCAAATTAGTAAATGTCCTCACTTGAGATGGTTTTTGCCTTTTTCCAAAACGAGTTAATGCATTTAATGGGAGAAGTAAACACCTTTTTCCAAACTATAGTAGAGTGCATACCTCCGCCAAGGCCTAAAAGTCCTCTTTTGTGCCTGGCCATTTAAAGATCCATGCATTATTCCCTGAGAAATGAACAAACATGCTGAAAAACATCATATCTGGCATCTGGATTCTCACCGAAGGTTAAAGGAGTCTGTTCTGGGCTGAGACGTGTCACTAATCAGTGATGTGCACGAGGGGGGGGCAAAGTGGTGCAGTCGCCCCCCCCTCGTGGCTCAGTTATTGAAAAACGCACGCTAAAGTGCCCTCCTGGGAGCCAAAACGTGTGCTAAAGTGCCCTCTTGGGAGCCAAAAAACCGTGTCAAATTGCCCTCTGTGTTGGCAAAACACACTAAACTGCCCCCTTGGCTGGTTAAAACATGATAAAGTGCCCTCTTGGGAGCCACAACATGAGCTAAAGTGCCCTCTTTGGAGCCAAAACGCGCTAAAGTGCCCTTCTTTTCGCCTCTGCCCTTCAAAAAGTCTGTGCACACCACTGTCCCTAATCCAGGTTTTGTGGAAATCTGTATGGTAGTTTTTGTTCCATCCTGCTGACAAACCAACAAACAACCCAACTGACCAACAAGCAAAATCTGCTTGACAGTTACACCCCCTAAAATCTGTCTTCTTCAATGTGAAAGGGAACATTCTGCATTCATTCCCAGGTCAGATCACGCTGCTCACCCCCTTTCTTGGCTCCATGTTACGATGCAAAATACTTTTCCGTCCATCTCCTTTCAAGCAACTCTTAAACATTTCAGTGGGAGTGAATTCAAAAGAGAGACTTGAGTCAGCGCCCAATCAGTGTCCGACTGGTGCTTCACATGTGCGCCTCTTTTCCTTCTTCACTCCTTCCATCATCAGCTCAGAAGAAAAAACCAAACACGTCTGATTAACTATACGTGAATGATCAGTTTCCACGGCACGTAAACCTCAAAAACCCTGAACATGTTTCAGAGGATGAGGTTCAACATCCAGAAAATCTTGGTTTTACCGCTGCCACGGTGAAGAGGGGAGGATTACCAGCATCGCTCCTGTGTGGCTTTGTATCAGCCTCTTTCTGTAGTTTGAAACCTCCTTTGACACGCTGGTTTGGGGTTGGAGGAGGTCCTGGTGAAGTAATTCAGTGTAGATTAACATGGTTTTAAACACTCTTGAGTGACAAAGCTCTCGAACACTTCAGACATGTTAATGAGTCCCCACAGGCGATTGTAGCAGGAGGAGATCCTGATAATGAGCAAAGACTGGGGGCAGATTTGATTCCGCCCCCCCAGTACTTATTTCTTCCCCCGATGTAATACTGACTGAGTTTAGCTGCGAGACGATTAAGTGGACCCTTCTCTATCAGAGCGAGGGAGCTGATAAATAATTTACGCCTCACTCGACAGTGCATGAGAGTCAAGGAGGAGAGGTGAAAGTGGGCCGAGTTTCTCAGTGTTTTTAAACAGGCAGTTTATCATAATGTCCCAGCGGGCTCCTCGCAGTAGCGTTTCTTCACTCCGGCCTCGGCTCTTTGTCTCGCTCCGCTATAACGGAGGGGCTCTTCTGCAAGCGCTGCTGAGGAATGCAAGTTGGTAAAGGTTACGCTGGAGAGTCCTTTGGGAATAAAGTGCAGAAAGAAAATCCGGAGCTCTGATCGAGACTCCGCTGCAAAGTTCTCCGCGTCTGAGAAAAAAAAACCTCGTCTCTGGGGGAACTGATCCTCGGCCTGTTATTGAGAGAAGTCGAGTCGCATTTACATTTATGTAAAGCGTTGTTAGATATTGAATTATCGGAGGGGATATTGGATAATGCAAGTCAGATCTGCCTCGTTATGAATTTTTTTATCTTACTACAAAGCCGACCCGGCGCCCGGGAGCTCAGAGTGTGCAAACAAGTTTAACGATTTATCAATGAATCAGTGGAAAGATAGAAAATGACCACAGAACAATGAACTGTACGTGCTTCACTTACTGCACAATCATGTTTACTGCAGCAGTAACCCAGAATGCATCATGTCTGAACAGCTATAAGTCGACCAGAGCAAAATATAATCACAATACAAAAATAGAGGGCACTTTAGCACGTGTTTTGGCTCCCAAGAGGGCAATTTAGCACGCGTTTTGGCTTCCATGAGGGCACTTTAGCGTGCGTTTTGGCTTCCAAGAGGGCACTTTAGCGCGCGTTTTGGCTCCCAAGAGGGCACTTTAGCGCGTGTTTTGGCTCCCAAGAGGGCAGTTTATCATGTTTTAACCAGCAAAGGGGGCAGTTTAGTGTGTTTTGCCAAACAAGAGGGCACTTTGGCACACTTATTTGGCTCCCAAGAGGGCACTTTAGCACGTGTTTTTGCTTCCAAAAGGGCAGTTTATCATGTTTTAACCAGCCAAGGGGGCAGTTTAGTGTGTTTTGCCAAACAAGAGGGCACTTTGGCACACTTTTTTGACTCCCAGGAGGGCACTTTAGCGCGTGTTTTTCAACAATTGGGCCACGAGGGGGGGCGACTGCCCACCCCGCCCCCCCCCCTTGTGCACATCACTGCTCCTTACATACATACTTACATATCCAGAGGTTCTGAGACCTTTAATGCCCTTTTTCTAAGCCGAAATCTTTGTTTTAGCTTCCGGGCTAAAAGCACACACCCTGTCTGAAGGTGGTGCCCGAGCTCGGCCATGTAAATAACGTCCTTTTGAATAAATTTGTGATCTTGGAGGTTTCAGGAGACTTGGATTACACTGGTTAAGCTGTAAGGATCCATTTGAAGTCCCTGTGTAGTTTAATTTTTCAGGAGAATGCTATGATGCTGTTTACCTTGAAGCTCCAGAAATGTTTGTGGACTACAATACTGCAAATGGCTTCCTTCAGCGTGGGACGTTGAGTAGATTATGTTTATTATGTTCATTTTTGGTCGAACTTGTCCTTTAATGTTCACATCCCTCTCTGCATGTGACGCATTGATCTCGGCCCGCGCGGTACATCTCGTCCATCTCGTTCCAAAACAAAGTCAATATCACTGAGAAATTCATAAGTGATGTTTTTTAATCTGCTCCAGAGTTTTCTAAAAGGTGATTTGATAAAAATCCATCATACTATTACACATAATCAGATAATACTCTCTGTTTCTTCTGTTTCCCTGCCAACATTTGTTCTTTCTCACTGCAGTTATGTCAGTTTACATTACATCACTGTAAATTAAATAAGTGCTTTTTTTTTAAACGATTATGAATATTTAACGCAGCTCTGATGTGTTTAATATTACTGTTGCATGAAGCAGAGTATTCATAACTCTGCGACCACAGACGGATCAAATCTGTTTAACGTGACGTGCGGCTCTCATCACAGCCGTCATCACAAACCATTATCAGAAAGTAGGCGGCAGTTTGTAAAAGTGTTGAACATCCTCTCAGAGCAAACACAAAGCCAGAAAAACCCTGTCGATAATATAAGCAGCTCTCCGTTGTACACGTCTCAATCCTCCACTCAAGCTAAGTGAATTAATCTTGTTTAATATAACCCATCGAAGCGTAATTAAATCGCAGCTCGTTGTGTGATTTCCCTGTGGAGTTCCCTTTTTGTTTTTTTCTTCCGGAACACCACCCCTCCTGTGAGAACTGCTGGATCGCACCCGCAACATTTTTGAAATGCTTTCAAAATATATTTATTTGGAAAAATGCAACTGTGGTTTTTTTTTTGACGTGTAAAAAAAGTGTGTGTGCACACGCTGCAGCAGCAGCAGCAGCAGCAGATCCGCTGGCGGCCGACACTGTGTTCTGGAAAGTCAACAGGAGTCAGTATGTCCCGGTAGTCTCAGCCAAACCAGCACCAATCAGCAGAAACAGATGGGTGTTTGTTCAGCAGGACCGGGGGGACAGTGGAAAATACGGAGGAGCTTCGGCACCGAGAGCTTTTTTTTTTTTCTCCTCTCTCTCCTCTCGTATTTACTTAAAGAAGCCCTGACTGGAGCGCGCACCATTTTAGGAAATGTTTTTCCAGTATTTCATCTGTCTCTGCCCTCGTTTCTCCTCATTCCTTCCTCCTTTCAGCTCCTTCAGTTCACTCAGCAGCGCTCTCGCTTCACTCTCCCCCCCCCCCCCCCCCCCCCGAAGGATCCTCCTCTCTCGCTCCGTCCCATCGCTCACACTCTTTAAACTCACATCTGACTGTCATATTTGATCGCCGCCGCGCGCCGCTGACAGTCTAATCCGCTGCATCGTTCATGTAGAGCTCTGATAACATTCGCCAGAGCAGAAGCCCGAAGGCTGCCGTTTATTTGATGACCCCTGGAGCGCTGCGAGGCTTCAGTTTATAATTTAGTCACAAGGGCCCGGTGGTTTGACATTCCTCAGCCCACAGAGAGGACTGAATCAGGGGGAATTATTCAGTCCAGGAGAGACTGGCTGTAGGCGGCTATCTCATGAGTGTCCCATGACTCTCATCAGGCTGCACTCCCACACACACACACACACACACACACACAGACAGAGATACATGTGAACTTGAAAGGAAGCGCTTACTGAAGTGTCTGATATCAGAATGAAGGAGGTCAAGAGACGCTGCATGGCTTCATCTGCTTGTTATTAGAAACGGTTTCAATATGACTCCTGAGCGCGCAGAAAGGAGGAACTTTCTGAGATCTGGCAACATCGCTTCATCAGATGAAGAAATACAGTCCTGCAAGTCAATTTTGACCAACAGATCTTTGAATTTGAAGCCTTCTAACATGTCAAAACACAGCCATCAGTAGTAATAAGAGGCAGAATTGATTTCTTTCGCAGCAGCAACAGAAAAGCAAACAGTAAGACGGAGTCTGATTCAAACATCTGTTTTCTGCTGCACTGGATCCATTCAAGTGAACGCGGGGGCTGCGTTCTTTTCACGCAGAGCCAAAGTATCTATCGATCTATATGCAGTCAGTCTGGATGTGGCCGCAAACTAGATTCAAACTAAAGATGATGTGTCCGAGGCCACAGGAGCTCCAGAGACAGTTCAGCGTAAATATCTGCTCAGCTGTGTTTACAGCAGAGAGGAGTGAAGCTCCCCGAGGGGCAGTTCGGCTCGCAACCAGAAGTCAACGGTGAATAACAATCCATTCAATGTAAACATACATACACAATTAGACACTTAAGTACTTACATAGGTTTGCACCCAAACCGTAGATATGTGATGGATTCAAAGACCTCGCGTGTCTTTTTGTGCCACTTTCATGAATGCAAATGAAGCCGACTGACTGGAAGCTGCTGTGTGTCCGACAAAATGACCCGAACTTCCCGTGTGGACTTTTTTTTTTTTGGAGATGGGGGGGTCGGCTCTCCAGATAATACCTGTAATAATCTCTGCCAAGGACGACTGTGTGCGGACGATTACGGTGAGAACGTTAGGTCAGAGCTGAACGAGGAAGTCACTCTGCAAACCGTGTCGGACTTTGATCTGACAGTTTTGTTTCCTCGTCCATGTGAAATTGGCTAGTCTGGGTTTTTGTTTCAAATCTGTCTGACAGTCTGACTTCATGATTTCTACCAGATCACCTGCAATTAATTGGGTACAAACTACAAAAAACAATCATTTTTTAAACATCCGACTGATTTCAAAAGGTCATCATGAAATGCCAAAACAATCAAAAGCTCAGTGAAGTTCTTTGGGTGATGACAACGAGCAGCTGGATCATTCAGAATTGTTCTGTTTTTATCTTTTTTCCCCCCAGATCTCCTCCCAGACCCAGTCCAGGCAGTCTTCACTATTCAGACGAGGACGTCAGCACCAAGTACAACGACCTGATCCCTGCAGAGAGCAGCAGCCTGACGGAGAAACCCTCCGAGATCTCAGACTCGCAGGTGCAGTAGCTGCTCTCGTATCTTGTCTGGTCTCTGTGCGTGAACTGTGATCTGTCTGCATGATGGTGTCTCTGTTATGTGTTTGTATCCGTCTACGTGTGCGCACTTTCACCTCCTTGAATTCCACGGGAATTCAGCTTTCTCTTTGTCGGCTGTGCGGTGTTTTGTGTCGGTTCGTGCCGTCCACACGGTGTCCTTTTCCTCTGTCGTTCACCTGAGTGCATTCAGCCTGCGGGGGGTCATACGATACGGCTATAATGCACAAGGAGAGATGAGAGATTAACGACTCTGCTCGCTGACGGCAAAGCAGTTTTTTTTCTTTAGACCGGGCGGTGACCTGTGGAGAGTGTCACTCTGCCAACATCCACCTGCGATCCACACCGCTGCACCCGGCCGCAGCGCCGTTATGTAACACGGCGAGGACAGATGCTCTTTGCGAGATTGTATTTTAGCGCCACTTATGTTTTGGATCTTTAGGGACGGGAAGCCTATCACACCGTCCTACTGAATATTCAGTTTGTCAATAAAGATAACTGAACTCCCCTCACCCTGCTGTCCTTCTGTGGCAGAGCTGATCCTCATTAGCGTTGTAAGAAGTCTCAAATCAAACCTCTGAATCTTTGCTGGATTTTATAAATTGCTGCTGCTCCAGCCGGGCGGCCTGTCAAACGATCCGGCTGGATGTTCGATTAATGAGGACGGGGTCAACGAATATCGTCTCCTTGGCTCTTCTGCTCTGGTCGAGCTTTAGCTTTAGCTTTAGCTTTAGCATCGTCTAAAAATCCTCATTTCTGAATCTGTGTCACATTTCTGAAGTCCTCTCAGCAGACACCGTCAGAACGTCTGACTCGTGGTGTTTTCTGTGTGCTGAGCCAAACTGCTTTTGCCCAGCGAGCGAGTCCAATTGATAAATTGTGACTTCCTCTCCGTCTCTCTCCATCTTTCCACTGATCAGTCCTGCATGCCGCCCACACTCTCACGTCTCTCATTTCCCGACTTTTGTCCTGAGTTTTCATCCACCCTTGTTCTGTTTATCTGACTGGTTCTCTGTGTCTGGTATGTATATATGTATACATATATACATATGTGTGTGTGTGTGTGTTTCTGTTTTTGTTTATGTCCCCTCCCGCTCTGGCGCTCTGTGGTTTGGGTGAACCATCTTGCGGTTTTGCAGTCTGGTTTTGATCCTAGATGAAAGCGTCGGTGGGGGGGGGGGGGAAGTGGTCCTGAATTCCCCGTGCTTTCAGGCTTCCTTCGGTGCTTCCTTTCATCTAGGAATTCTTTTACTCCAGGCATTTCCCAAATTATCCTGGAACATCTCTCAGCTCGATAGGTCCCTCGTGTGAATGCCGCAGCCAGGAACCTCTCCCCACCTGGCCTTATCGGGACCCGGGACCTGTTTGCAGATCAAATGAAAATCTCCCGACAATGAATCATTACGGACAGGAGCTTTCGCAGCACGATAACATCCCCTCGAATGAATCATTTCGTCATTTCATCACCTGCCCGACATATCTACCGCTCGCACTTGCGTGTTGTCAAACATGGCCCCTAATGCAGCGGTCGCCTCCCTCTCGGCCTGAGACGACGACGCCGCCGGCCTCTCGCCGCGCTGCCCGCTCGAGGAGCTGATGTCGGCTTTGATGGGCTGAAGCGCACAGAGATCTTCCTGTTACCCCCGAGGGTTTCCTCCACCGTGCCCCTGACAGGCCGCCGTATCAGCGCCCGCTGGTGCTTTCGGAGAAACTCAGGAATGCTGTTTGAAGTTTTATTGAGCGGATAACTCTGAGCTATCAGTATGACATTGTGCTGTCTGTCCTCTTTAATCCCCGGGGGAGCACCAGCAGGTATAAGTTGACTATTGTGCTCCTCCTCGAGAGGAGGATTTGGAGGAAGCTAACATTGACTTGGCGAAGCAACGAGGCCACCGTTACTGCTCAGCTCCCCCGCAGGGAGGGTCCTATTGACTTTGAGTATAGACTTTCTCATTTTCCCAAAGTTGTCTCTGTGGCAATGCCTTTGTGTGTCATTTAAGACCGAAACCAGTGGAAGTCAGACGATCTCATCTCTGAGTCAGAGATGGATTGCAGATTATGCTCTCTGCAGAGCAGCATTCCTCGGGAGAGGTATGAAAACGTCTTGCTTTCTCTCACATGCCCTCTTTCTTTCTTTCTTTCTTTCTTTCTTTCTTTCTTTCTTTCCTCCTCTGTCTGTCACTTCCTTTCTCCGCCCTCCTGCTCCGCGTCGCGTTTCACCTTGGCTGAGGCTCAAGTGAGAAAACTCTCCGTAATGTTTGGATCGTCTCTAGTGACAACGAGTCGCTGTGATGTCACATCCCCGGATAAAGGAAACTTCTGACCGCAAACGCATTTTTTTATTCTATTACAAATAACTTGAGGCATCTGTACGTGACGGAGGGCAGTGGAGAGAGGCAGAAATAGCGAGCGGGGAGAAATTTAGCCCTCATAAAGTCCCCAAAACTCCAGACGGGCGACAAATTAAAGAAGCACGGAAACACAATGAAAGCACATGTTTCCATTACTCTCAGTCCACCAGTCTGGGACGCCACTAATGCCCAAGAAAATCCCAAATCCCTCGATTATGTTTGTTTTGATGAAGCAATGTACATTATAGCGGCGAGAGGGGATTGGATCCTCGGAGGAGACTTATCCCCGCCTTGATGACAAAATGCAACTTGACTTTGATGCAGCACGCCAAAAAAAGCCACATCTTCCAATTCCTGTTTGCCTCGACCCTAATCTTTTCTTCTTTTTTTTTCCCCTACACAGAAATCGCTCCACACACAAAAACACACGTCTCCTGTGAACGTCTCCGGACTTTTTAATCCCCCTCCAGCCCCGCGTATACTGTCGTTGTCTTTGTCTCCGGAGACCCCCGCTGTGTTCACTTCATCAATGAGAGTGACACAGACATCCCCCCCCCCCCTCCCCCCTCCGCCTCCTCGTCTCTGCAATAATCCATAACTAGAGGACAAAAGGCTGACCCACTCGGTGGTATTGGGGTATGCATCAGTTTGAGGTTGGGGGATGGGGGGAGCCGTGCCTGCCTGGAGATTATTGTCTCATGCCCTTATATAACCCACAGGAGGGTGAAATTCAAAGTTATGTATGAAGCATTTCCAACTCTTGAAAGGAAACTCAAAGACAACAGCCAGGACAGCTGCAACCTGTTCGACCGGCTCGCGATACAGGAGCGTCCACCGCCGTCCCACCAGACTGCAGAGCGGCCGGACGACTCCCCAGCTCCTCCTACATCTTATTTATTGTTTAATCATTTATATATATATATATATTTTTTTATGATGTAGCATCAAGGACGCTTCAACCGTTCCAGCTGCACAATCCCGGTTGGATAATACTAATGAAACTGCTCTTGAATCCAGAGCACAGCTTGTCTGTTTCAGTTCGACCCCCTCCAGGCTGAGGTCAAAGGTCGGAGCTCTCTCAGATAGACTGTCTGACCAGCTGCCTTATTATATCAGACCAGTTTAAAAAGTAATGTTCAACCTTTAATGCACATCAGTCATCATATTTCTTTGTTTCCCCCTCTCCCACGTCATTCTTCTTCCTACATTGTTTGCAGTTGTAACCAACTTCATCACGCTGATGATAAGAATTATCATTTTTATGCTGATGATAAAATAAACTGCTGTCAAGAGGTTTCGCCAGTTAATTGGATGGATTTCTTAATCTCTCTCTCCGCCTAATTTAACATCATAATGATGAAGAAATGTTTAATAATAGTCAGCGGCGGGCTGCTGTGTGTCTGTCTTACACGTATCCTCGCATAAATAAAGGTGGCGTTTCCCCCCGGAGGGCTGAGGTGCTACGCTGCATTTCATGCCTTAAGTCTCTTTCTTTCACAGCACTCAGCTCCGGTAATTAGCTCGTAATGACTGGAAGTAAAGGAGCTGCTTCGCGGGCCGCGCCGCCCCAGAGGCAAGTCGTCGAGCAACTCCACCGTAGTGTTGGATCCCTGAGTTATCTCTGTTAAAGACGGGAGACGAACCACAACAAAAAAAGCAAAAAGGAGAGCAGATCGGAGCGGTGTACGCTTGCATGTAGAACATTTCAAACGTCAGAACATCTGCCGCGCACACTTCGCGGGCCGAGCCGGAGCGGGCAAAGGGCTGGAACACAATCCACAGTGTCAACACTCGGTCTGCGCTCCCTCTCTCCCACCGCCGCACACAACCGGAGCGGCGTTTCATCTCTCGCTGCGGCGTTAATTCTTTCAGAGTGAGGCAATACCTCTTGAAGTGGCTCAGTTTGTCCTGTTGGTCCACTGTGAACGGATCTTATTATTGCGTTGTTGTGCTGCTAAACACCCTGGAACGACCGGAATGCTTTTCAGCGCTGGTCGGCCTCAAGTGTTTGCAAACGGGAGACGATATTAATAACGGACAACAAACGGCCCGTCGCGCCCCCCTCACACTCGTTATTGAGAGGGCCAAGGATATAAAAGGATAATAAAAGAAGAAGTATGATCACATCGGTGGTCGACTTCTGAATGTCGAGCCAAGCCATGCTGTGCACAACGTCTGCCTTTGATTCATTTGTGGAGAGTAAAGAGTCGGGGGAGGAGGGGGAGGAGGGGATCACTTCCCTTTGTTTAGAAACCAAAAAAAAGCGGGAACGTCGTCTGTTTGGACATTTATAAACTCCGCTGACAGCTACAAAGAAGAAAAGCCTTTATATAGGGGTTCAGTGAAGGAGGCACACGAGGGAAATCCGAGCCCGCTGCCATATGTATCACATGTGTGCCGCCGCGCCGTCTCCGGCACTCCGGAGCTGAGCCGGCGTGCCAACAGCCACGTTTGTGTCCGAGGAGATGGAACGTGATAATACGAGAGGTGATGGAGCAGATCATCAGCTCCATCTCTGTAAAGGACAGCACTTTGTTGCTTTTACTTTGCACCCAACGCTCTTTGGGAAATTATCCAGCGACAAGTCGGCTCAGCACTCGCTCACCGTGGGCCAGGTGATGAATCACAGGCTGGCCGGTCCAATTGGCATCTTGCTTTTCGTGGCAATTAGTTGACCGCGAGCGATCCCCGCCGAGCGCTCGGTGATCACATTGCTTTTTTTTTCGTTCGACACAATGGAATGGTACTTGACATGAATACAATAGCTGGGTTTAAAGCCCCGTCTGCAGCGAGGTGGAGGGTCAGTGACAGGAATGTGCCGCCATTTCTCTCACACACGGCGGCTCGATTGGAATTGAAACTCACTTAAAGAAGGGAGAGAAAAACAACTTCCTTCCTGTCGAAACCAAGTCTTTAACTATGTTTTTTAAAAATGCACTGCACCGCCTATGTTGCTTTTTTTTTTTTTTTTTTTTAGTTTCTCAGACCATTCACACAGAATGTCACAAAGGATCTGTACATGAATAACATATCTCTGCTATTACCATCGTCATAACTGGGCCGTTTGAATCATTCTGTTATGGTGATGCACTGTAAAACCCATTGTTTTGTTCACCCATAGGAGGCGCTGGTGTTTTCATATGGGACAGGTGGCCTACATACACTTCCACTGCATTTGGTGAGGTTCCTGTGGCTGCCTGCTTTGAATGTTTTGTAGCCTGATAGGTGACTGGTTCCTATTGCTAGTCCCCATCCAGTCTTCTCCCCCCAGAACCCCCATCATAGGTTTACCTGTGCTACACAACACCAAACCCCCCCCCCCCCGTCTTGCTGGCGTGGTGCAAAGACCCTGAACACATAGTCTGACCCAGTGACTGATTGGTTTTTAAGTTCCTGAAGATAAATTGACCTTCGCCATCTTGTGTTGATGGTCCGTTTTACAAATGCACGCTTCAGTAACAAGTCATCCTTCCGTGATTATGCTTTGACCATCCATGGTGTCCATTTGTTCTCGTGCCGTGTCGTAAATGTAAGCGTGTGTGCGTGTGTGTGTGTGTGTGCATGTGTGTGTCGTTTAGACGGGGATGACTGTGATTCGATGACTTTGCTCAGAATAATTCAATAACTTCATGTTCATTTACATTTATAGCCTCAGCATCTCTAACTGCTCCACATGGAAACACTGCAGACTCGTTCCAACGCCGGCTCCATGAATCAACGTCTCCTCTTTATTTTTCTTTGCTCCGCAGGGCAGCGACAGCGAGTACGAGGTCGACCCCAACCGGCAGAAGACCCACTCTTTCGTCAACCACTACATCAGCGACCCCACTTACTACAACTCCTGGCGGCGCCAGCAGAAAGGCATATCCCGGGCACAGGCCTACAGCTACACCGAGTCCGAGTCGGGCGACCCGGAGCACTGCGCCCCGCCGCCGCTGCCTCCTCTACCTCCACTGCCGCCACAGCTCAGTTCGCCCAGCCCCCAGCCTCAGCAGGCCCAGGGTCAGCCCCAGGGTCAAGGCAGCCTGTTCAGGCCCAAAGGCAGCCGGACTCCCACCCCCTCCCAGCAGAGCTCCAACCCCCCCAGCCAGCACAGCACCCTCTACAGGCCCCCCAGCAGCCTAGCCCCCGGCTCCAGGGCCCCAATCGCTGGCTTCTCCTCCTTTGTGTGAAAATTCTGAAAAGGACTTCAAAGATTTGTGGAAATATCTACTCAACCTGTGTTGGAGGAGAACATAGCAACGCGCAGTCAGCTCAATCACGTCATTCACGCCTTTCTTTTCTCTTTTCATTCGCTTTCATTTTCTACGTGTCGTCTTTAGTCAGCCTGGATACGTGCGGAACAAGACTCTGAGAGTGTTTGGAGCACTTTGTGTTGTTTAATGTGTGGAAGTGTGCTTTGATTTCTCTCACCAGTTGATACAATACTCATCGATTCACTTTTATTTTTTTGCTATTTGAACTTTTTTGCATGACTTTTCATTTCCTCCCCCCCTTTTTGTTGTCACTTTTCTTTGAACACATTCAAATTGATTCTGTACAGGTCACAAGAATCCTTGAAAACAAACACATATAAATATATATATACGTACATATATATATATATAGTAGATGTACTGAGAACACAAAATCAATTCAGTGCAGATTCTGCATTGATGTGAGACTGAAATAACAATATGAGGGAGCCATATTGTGGAAGTGAACGGACAAAGTGTTTGGACCGGATGAACTGGATGTAAAAACAAAAACAAAAAAAAAAGAAAAGACAGATGTGGATGTGGAATTCATGCCAAATCGAACAAATTCTAATGTGTTGGCCGGGAGAGTTTTTTAAAACGGACATTTGGCGAAACAATCACGTGTTTCCATGGAAACAGCTCTCCGGCCTATAGCACACAAACGCACGGGGAAAAAAAAGTCGGAGGACGTTTTTTGGCCGCGGCGAGTCGGATGTCACCGACCGCGCTGCGCCTGAAGGATCCTGCAGATATAAAATGAAACGAGTGTATATCTGTTCAAGTGAAAGTGTTGAAGTGTGTTTAAGTGGATCGAAGATGCCTTGATAGAGAAAAAAAACAAACACTTATTTATGATATCTGGCACCAGTTGTTACCGGACTGCTCACGGTGACCCTCGACTGTGGCTCGCCTCGCACTACGAGAGCCTCCTTTTAATTCCTGACGGACGTGGGCTGTGTGTAAATTTGCATCACACGACCCGTGTTTTGTTTTTCACCCTTTGGCTGGCTCACATATGCACACATCAGTCTCATTCTGAATATATGTCTACTGAAAAACGCTTTGAAAATCCGATGTAAGAGTGTCAAACCGAGGCAGCCGGGGGACGTTCACATGTGGGCACGGCTGCTGGTTCTGCTAAAAATGTAAACAGTGTGATTTTGATAAGAAACAAAGAGGGTTTTTTTTTTTGTTTCCTCTTCCCGGCCCGGCTGGTGTAACTCTTCTTCTCTGTCACTGAACACTATCACGGGGCAGCGCTGGGCCTGCGCCAAGAGATGATGTCATTAAAATGCCTCACCTCTTTCCCCTTTTGTGTAATCAACCACTCTGTACTATTACAGGTGTGACTGTACTATCCCAAATGCAAATGTGTGTGTGTGTGCGTGTGCGTGCAGGTGTACGTGTGATGACACTTCGTCGTGCGTAAGCTTTACAGATCATTCACTGTGTGTCTGGTTATAAAGAGATTGTCCTGCAGCAAACTGTAAACCTGCCTGGAGTGGCGCCACAGATGGCCGGTACCGTCCGGCCCGCCTGCCAGGCGCACTCATAACGCTATAGTGAAGACTCAGTGGTGTGTTCCTAGTTTCCATAGTTCCAAAAAAAAAAGAAAAAAGGATAAAAAATGTCATCTTTTACTTTTTTTCCTCTCTCTCTCTCTCTCTCTCTCTCTCAGTGGGGTGATTTCATTGTACGCAACAAAACGCTTATCATGCAGGATCTGAATGAATATATGATCACAGTACATTTCTGAAATAAATTATTTTTGAATGTTAGCAGGTCTGGTGCTCAATTGCAAAACTGTCTTCGGGGGAGCTGGGTGGAGGTGAAGGAAGTGACAGTACCGCTCCACGTGCAGACTCTTTATTCATGTCAGTGGAAGAAAAAAACAAAGACTGTCGTCCATAAATAAAATTCATCTTTGCTCAATTTTCGGCAAAACCTACATGGACTGTGTAGCTATAATTCAGTAGTAGGTCGTCAATTACATCCACTGGAAACCTCTCCTCACCATGACCACTGTTATAAATTGCCTCCAGTTGTGTCACTCAGTGGCTTTGCAGTTGCATTGTGGGTAATGTAGGTGCCGGGTCTTGAAAAAGAAGAAGACTGCGTCGAATAAAAAACAGTCCACACCTCAAACTATCCATAATGAGTCCAATAATGCTACCCACAATGCATTTCAGCCACTGAGTGACATCATTTGAGCTTCCTGTGGAGCCACAAAAGACCCATGTATTTACTTTTTGACCTGTGAACACGCCTTGATGTGTCAAAATTCGGGGACTTGCCCTTTAAGGGTTTTAAAGTCCTGCTCTAAAGGAGGATAATATCACAGGGCGTTAGAGGTTTGGCATCTGATAAGCCATCTAATTTGCTCAGACTGGACCTACTGGTTCTGAGTTCTTCTTCTCGCTGATAACAGCAGCACACACTTTGCATAACATAACAACCCCCTCAGCTCAGAGTCAGAACTCTGCTTCAAAACCAGGTTACCGAACATGTTTAGCTCCCAGGGTGCATCCTGTCACATAACGCACCTTTTGCCTTTAACGACACGTCACAAACGCATCCGAGGAGCTCGTGCAGAAATGCGTACGGTGGGATCTGTGGATGCCTAACGAGTTGATGAAATTCCAGCGAGCTAACCTCGTTGTTACTCAGGGCGGCAATAAATTGGATCAGTGAAGGTGCTGTGAAATCCCGTTATCTGGTTACATATGTCCCCTCCTGACTTTCTTCATCTTCCCCTGCACATCCCCGATAACCACCATTCATCAGCTCATCTCCTCCTCGGCTGACTAAACCGGCACGGTCGGCCCATTAAACCCATCAAGCTGCGCACAAAGCGAGTCTCGCGTGTGTCGAAGGGGACGAGCGATGTGTTTCGAATTTGGGGGGGAAAAAGTTACTCAACTAACAGACACATCCTCGCATGACAGAGGCACATGTGCAGCGTCAGATGGATGCTAATTGGATCACAGGCGACTTGATCCACGGCTAACCTGCTAAACACATCGGAAAGAGAAGAGAGGGGGAGATTAGATGGGGTGGGATAGAACAGGGAATTGGAGCGAGCGCTTCCAGGGCGCTAATCTCTTTTTCTCTTTTTGGAAAAACACATGGGAAATTTCTCTCGCCGACAAAGAAATCACAGACGGGAGCTGAAATGACCATTTCCCTCTGTCTCCCTTTCTCTGTCCCACAGGAAATGAGTGGCAGAAAAGAGTGAGCTGGTGGTCTCGGGTTTAAAAAAAAGGGAGCCCAAGGTACTAAATAGCGCTGATGAGCTTTGAGAACCCACAGTCGGAATATTAAAGGATTCAGACAGAAGGTGTAGTTCAAAGGAGTCTGAGACCCTGAATTTAATTGCCTCATTTGTGAGCTTCACTGAGGGTGGTTGGGGGATTTGAAGAGGATATACTGGCAGTCGGAGAAAGGATACTCATTTGCGAAAGGGGATGTTCCCCGGGTGCCTTTCATGAAAGCCTCTCTAATGTACTGTTTGGTGGACGCTTAAATTTGTCTCTGACTTAATGTGCGTCCGGGGGAATGAGCACGGGGACGACCGTAGCCATTTTTTTTTGAGTACGTCCCTTCGCTCCGGCCAACTTCTCCCCAGTTTAGATGCGTAATAGTTTCCGCAGTTTCCTTTCTCAAGCGAGTTTTACTTGAAGCGGCGTGACATAAATCGCTGAAATTGTTGGACGACGTGATATTCGGTCTCAATTATTTCCCTCCCTGCTGCTTCGTCCAGTCTGACAGAGCGGGTCCTTTGTGTTCCCAATTTTCTTACTGCAGTCTTTTTCCGAGCTGTAATCATTACATAACGTAGAACACAAAGCCACACAAGGAAGCAATGATTGAATAAGGGGGCCCGCTTCAGGGTAATGCGCCATTAAAACCTTGTGCTCCTCCGTACCCCTCACTGAAGTTCTGAAGGACCCAAACAAGCTCCTCATAAAAGCTCCGTGCTCCACTAATTTGGTCCGAGGCCTGATGATGTAGGTGGGCGAGCGAGGATTTAACAGACAGGTGGGCGCCAGCCGAGCAACGAGAGTTCACACCTGAGGACCAGATGACCACGGAGGCGCCACCGGCTCGTTTCCACAAAATTAAAGGCCGTTTTTAACGTAATCTGGAAATTGTCAAAAAATAATTGCAGAAAAGAGCACCAAGTGTACCCTAATTACCTCCACGGCTACGACTAAGTAATATTATAAATCAAAATGCCCCGGACCTTTAATTATAGTAATGGGCTGCTGTGCAGGATATTCAACGAGTCATGAGTGGGAAGAACATTAAACTGCTGCTGGATTTTATGGACTCTGCTCACACTCAGGCCGCACATTTATAATATTTAGGGAGTAATATGAGTAAATAAGTCATTTTATTACACACACAGCTGATCAGAGCACGGAGACGTTTGTATTTGTGTGTGTTTGCACGCATGAAAAAGAGTTCTCGTCGACTTTTTGCACAAACTTCTAAAATATTCCCATCGAATCTGCTTTTTGCTCAGGAACAAAACCAAAACATGCAAGTCGATGAATAACTTCAGCAGATGCAACAACGCAGTAACACACGGCTCGCCTGATCTGCATGGGTCCAGCTTTTTATGGGAAACACGCTCTCTTTGCTTCCTTGTTCAGAGCGAGATGAGGAGATCGACACCACGCTCGTGCCAGGAGGGTGAACACGAAGCAGAGAGTGCACACGGAGCTGAATGAAAAGTTGTGGTTCAACAAGGTTTCTGTTAGTTCTGGCTCTGCCGTTAACTTCCTGGTCTCTCCACTTGTTTTCTTGGCACAACAAAACCAGACTCCACAGAGTTCCTGCACCTGCCTTGGAAACAGTCCAGCAACAACAAACAGGGTCAGGTGCTGGTAAGTGAGCCTCAGGTGCTGGCAGGTGGATTTTCTTTTCCTTTCAACAATAACGGGCCGTTAGCCTGTTTCCAGCCTTTATGTGAGCGAAGTTAACCATTTTCTGACTCCTCAGAGAGCTGCAGCATGTAGCTCAACAACTACATGAACACAAACATGGCCGACAAATCTAATTTACAGATGCAAAGGAGAATTAGTCTGTTTTGTAAGCCAGTTGATATACGAGGCCTCTACAAGGTCTCAGTTATGGTTTTTGTTTTTTCCAAAATAAGGTCCCATGAGTGAAACTGGAGTGGGTGTGACTTTGGTAAATTGAAACCTTGCAGAGCAACCTTTACATTAGCTGCAGCTGCCAATATGACCAACTTTAATGTGATTTTCATTGTTTTTTTGTAACTTTTCTGCTCATAAAGAAAAAGTCCAGCAACAGTAAATGGATAATGTGTTAATAGGTGAACTTTAGACGTGTCGGTAGGCTGTCAGTCAGTTCTTTGACATGAGAAAAAAATAAGTTTGTCATAAAACTAATGAAATACAAGTTTGAAAATATTTCTTTATAAAGACTACACACCTGACAGATGTGTTAAACACTTCCCAAAACCTCAACTTAAACATCGGCGAGCTGCTCCAGTCGTCACTATGAGCAGATTTATTGTGGTTTCCATCTTTTTAATCCTGTTGGTGTTGGTGATGAATTTTTAACTGTTTCAAACAAAACTAGATGTTATTTTACTTTATTTATGACAAATTTTGGCATTTTCTCGACTAGGAACTTTATCTTTAAGGTGGACAAACGTGTCATTCATGGCACAATTCAAGCGGGATGACTATTTTTAATTTTTTTAATTTATTTTTGCAGACAGTGTGTGTTTAGAGCTGTTTATCAGCCTCAGCTTAAAGTTAAACTCTCGCCAAAAAGCAGGCTTTATTTGTGATTTAATATGAGTCAAACCTTCATGTAAAAGCATAATTATGATGAAAGAGACACTTTTAAGATTTACCGTATTTTCGTTTTCGGGTCAAGCTCAGTTTCAATGGGAGTGCTACGGGGCAAATTAGCGCTAGCATCAAAATCTCTGTTTTTAAAACAGTAAGAAGGCTCGACACAACATGAAACTTTGCTGGTAGTATCACCAGGGTCTCTACACATGAACACGAGCATTGAGAACATTGTTTGTGTACACAGAGTTTACTAAAAAGAAGGTTTTTGAACAACTCACGTTAGCAGATTTTTTCTCCTCTAGCCGTTGTCATGGCAGCCAGAAGTGTTGATCTCTGAATGTGACGTAACCTGGAGGACAGTTAAGGTGGAACGCTGCTAAAGCTTAGTTCCATATAAATGCAGGATAATTTGTTGTTTTGTCTTTAAGGGAAAAACAATATTGACCTTGAAGTTGAAAGAGGAGCCTCATATAAGAAACAATACTTAAATAAAAAGTCAAAAAACTCACGTGAGATATCGCGTCACGTTGTTGCCGGAAGACATTAGCGGTCCACCTTAACTGTCCTCCAGATTACGTCACATTATGAGATGACACTTCTCTGCTGCCATGACGACTGCTAGCAGAACAAGCTACTGCTAACGTGAGTTGTTCAAAAAGCTTCTTTTTAGTAAACTCTGTGTACACAAACAATGTTCTCAATGCTCGTGTTCATGTGTAGAGACCCTGGTGATACTACGAGCAAAGTTTCATGTTGTGTCGAGACTTCTTACTGTTTTAAAAATAGAGATTTTGATGCTATCGCTAATTTGCCCCGTAGCACTCCCATTGAAAATCACCTGAAAACAAAAATACAGTAAATCTTAAAAGTGCCTCTTTCATCGTAATTATGCTGGGGTACATTCACAAAAAAAAAAAAAAAAGCTTGGGTTGCACTTTGGCGAGAGTTTAACTTTAACTTATTCTGCAAAACATCAAACTCTTCTTTTAAACTTGAGTGTTATTTATTCTCAGAGCAGTCTGGAGGTTTTGTCTCACTGCCATCAGTCCTGGGCTGAAGTCTCGGAGGGGTTTGGGGGAGTTTGGGAGCCCCACCAAGTTGAAGTTCTCTCCTTTTGTTTGGTGTTTGTGTATAAATGGAGCTCTGGCCCTTTAAACCGCAGCAGGAGGTGGTGCTCTCCGGCGGAGGAAGGGGAGGGGAGGGGAGGGGAGGAGAGAGGGGAGGCCGGGGGAGGAGGGCCGCTTTGTGCGCCACACAGATGCGAGGTAAACGGACACTGGAGCAGCAGCACAGACGGGACTGTCCTGTCCAACTCTCCTGCCGAGGAACCTAAAGTGAATGTAGAGACTCCTGCTGTCCTCCTGCTGTCCTGCTCCTGCGCACTGGAATATAAACTGGAACTTCCTGATCGCTCGGGACAAACAGAAAGGTAACACGTCTCCTCCATGTGCTGTTGGATCACACTTTCCACTGAATCTCTCTCTCTCTCTCTCTCTCTCTCTGTGTGTGTGTGTGTGTGTGTGTGTGTGTGTGTGTGTCGAGCAAAACGGTGTGAAATCTGCATCTCATTTGAATGTCAAATCTGTTCTGTGGACAATCAGCGCCCGGCTGTCTCCTCATGGAGGGACACGACCGAGAGCCTTCTGTCTGTCCTCAGTTCACACCAGCAGAAGAAGAAAAGGGCCAGAAAACACGAGGGAAAGTCGCCACTTCAGCTTCAAAGATCATATATTTAGGGTTAAACTTGGAATTTGCTTTGATAAAGTTTGCTTTGTTTGGGCTCCAGTTAGAAAAAGATCAGTTTTCATTTGTGCAAAAGTCTTCAAACTTCTTATAAAGCCAGTGGATGCTGAATTAAATAATGAATTAAAAAATGTTGCTCGTTTTTTGGCAAAGAGCAATAAAATCTCAGTCTATCGATTATAAAGTTTTAGAGGCCAAAGCCTGTATTAAGTTGATGAGAGAAGCCATTAAAGGTGCAATATGTAGGAATTTTAGTTCAAAACATTCAAAAAATAAAAGGAGCATTGTGTAGTTTTTGGAGAACATACACAGAATTTGAATATTTACAATATTTATGATGTAATACCACAATATTTTTTCTATAAATGAATAAACAAGCTGATCTTGGAGGACAATAAGCTCCCCAGAACACTGTTTGAAGCTAGAAAGGGTGGCAGGGTCCGCCACATGTAAACAAACTAAAACAGGATGGAATTGTGTTGTGTTTAAGGTCTGTTTGTTTCTTCAGTCGTGTAAACAAAGAGAGGTTGTTTATATAGTTTGTTGAGGCATACGAATCAATTGAACCCAGGTCCCCAAAACTGCATCATGCCCCTTTAAAAGTCAAGATATTCCTAAATATAGAAGTGTTGTGTTAACGACCAGAGAGAGCACTTATTCTGCGAGATATCGCTCTGTAATCGATTATAAAACTACACTTTTATCTGCTTTAGAAGCCAAATCCGCATTAATCTGATGAGAGACGTCATTAAATGGGTTGAATAACGATAACGAGAGTCGATCACGCGTCCACATGTCCACACATCCGGACTAGAAATCACTAATAACTTTCTAGATACTCGATACTGGGAAACGAGGTTGCAGAGCCTCAAATAAGCGTCCTAAATAACTTATTCTCAGCGGCGGGAGGGCACATGGTTTAATCAGAGCAGGCAGATGGACTTATAAGCATCGGTTCTCTCCGGCTCAGAGTTACGTAACATTAATACTGTTTCTGCTGTGGGAGCCCAAAACACAGAGAGAGAGAGAAAAAAAAGAAAACTCTGGGATTTCCACCAAGAGCTCAACAAACCGCACGGCCACTTTTCCCTTCATCCCTCACTCTCCCAGGATTTGTCCACCTTCTTCCCGTCGTTAGCGAGGTGTTCCTGTTTGTGTTGACGGACCTGGTGTTCACCTCTCGTGGTCATCGCGCCTGATGACCCACCGCGTGGCTGCGTACCTGCCCCGGCCTCGTCCATCATGCCTCTGATTGGAGGCTCTTAAGTGAGTGCTTGACTTTAACTGCACTGACCGTAAAGTCTTGCAGGCCCGTTTTTATAACTCCAGTTTCATTATTCCTCGCTCATCGGCAGCCATCGACCCCTCGTTTCTTGTTAAACCGCCAGTCCGGACAAAAGTAGGAGGACATATTGACTAATGGGCTTTGCTTTGGTGTTGTCATTGTACGACTGTTGACCTCTGACCCTCCTCCTCCTCTGCTCTGACACACAAACACACCCACACCCTGACAACAAGCCATAAAACTGTATTTGTCATTTTTGCTCGATGGACCGTTTACCCGGCGGTTTATCTGGTGTTGTTCCCACAATGTCGTAATTAATGTTTCTCCAGGATCGTCACAACGACTGATTAAAATGTGACAAAGTCCTCAAAAGGAGCAGGACGTGCTGGTTGGAAAGGTTCAGTGGAGCATGTTATTTTTTAACACTTAGCTTACTCATTAATTCCAGTTTTTTCTACAGTTCTTTGTCACAGTTTGGCGACAGAAATATTTGCTTAGGTTGAGGAAAAGATCTTATTTGGGTTAAAATGGATCCTTTCACAATGTTTGTCATATGTTAGAAAGGCTAATTTCCCTGATATGTGCTTTTTTCCAATCTTGAAGGTCCCATGCTGCTCAAAAGTGAGATTTATTGTCTTTTTTTAAATGTTTATTATGATAAAGCATGTCCAGGAGCATCAGAAAAAGAAATGCACATAGCCCGTATTCAGAAAATTTGCCCGTGAACGAGGCGGCATGACTTTTGTACAGTTGTGATGTCACGCAGAGCTGATACAGGAAGTGGTTGCTGCCTTCTCAGGCATGTTGGAGCTGACCAATCAGAGCTGAGTGGGGCTTTTATTTTGGAGGGGAGGGCTTAAAGCGACAGTGAGTTCAGACAGAGGGTGAATACAGGCGCTGCTCGACACTATGAGAAAAATAATGTTTTTTCAGGACCTTTAATGTCATTTCAAAAATGTGATTGGTCAGTTGATGGTCCTCAGGTAGGGGTGAGTGAGCTAACCGATATTTGTCTTCGATTTTGAAAGATCACAGAGTGTTTGAATGGTGCAAATGTGGAAACTCGTAGGCTGTTTCAGGGCTGGTTGTGTCTACAGGGCATTTCTACTTTGAGAAAATGATTGTGATTAATAGATGGCAGTATTATTCTTTGACGAGCTCGCCCAACCCTGTCCTGGAGCGACATTAATTATGATGTTGTAGGAGCAGCAACAACACGGAGATGTCAGATCGTGAAAAAGAAAAAAATGCTACAAATGTACTCCTTGAAGTCGACGGGAGAGATTCAGGCCAAGGTCGGCCTCTGCCTGATCATCGTCACGCCACTTTTTTTTCCCAGCGTCCTCTTTCCATGCTGCGTCTTCTCCAGACACAAGCGTGGTGCGTTATTACACATCCCACTTCAAGCCTTTCAGCTCCACCATTGTACGTCTCCTCCAGAGCTGCCAGGCAGATATCTCTCCATCAGGATCTATTGTGTGTGTGTGTGCTGCAGAGTCAGAGAGGGAGGGGAGCATGTGTGTCATCTCTGACTGGACCTTTTTTTGCAGCGCAGGGCTATTTCAGTTGTTGCTCTGGAGGATTCTGCTGCTGCTGCTGCTGCGTAGTGAGGAAGCTGGCTACCTGCCCGACTCTGACTGCGCTGAGGTCATTACAGTTTTATGCTGGAAGGAGGGCGAGCGGGAGGCGGAGGGGGGTTGGGGCGAGGCAGTTTGACTCATTTGCACTCTGTTTCTCATGGAAACACTCACTTCTGGCTGTTTCACATGCAGTCAGTTAAAGTGGAAGGCAACTAATTTGCTTGTGAATCAACTCGGACTCAGTGTTTTATCGACTTGCATCTGGAGTCCATCTTACGTGAGGGTTTAATGTATGGGATATAAACTTGTTGAGAAGAATTACTCTGTTTAGCTGGAGGCGGATGCGATGCCGAACAGTATATTGCATTCTTGTTGCTTCCCAGGGCCGAAGAGATGCCAGTGTAAACCGTTTGTGGCTTCAGTAATCCACCCACCTTTATCCCATGCTCCACGGGAGACCCACAGGGAATGATGGGAGAATTACTTGACATTTTGGTCTTCTGCAGGATTTTTTCGGGGCAAAAAGAACGATTGCGGTGTCTTCGGATTTGTGGCAATTTGCCCTGAGCAGAGGTCAGTTTTAAGTCGTCAATATAGCAGGAAAAATATCACTTTTATTACATTATTGGAGTGGAACTTCATGGTCCCAAAGCCGTGGAAGCCTCCCAATTTCTCTGAAGTATTAATCTCTTCAGAAGTGAAGGAGGTGCAGTTTTTTTTTCTTCAGCTGTTGATGCTGGAAAGCACTGAGGCTTATGTTGAACTCCCCGAGGAGAGTTGTTTTGTCTCAGACAATTACAGGATTCACCCCGCCTGCAAAGAAAGCAGCCAGGCCTTTGAACTTTGAGGAGAAATTGTGCCGAGGACGCCGGAGTAATCTCTGAACGGGCCTTAATGTGGAAGCACAAACCCAACGTTGCGTCAGCCTCAGAGTGTGTTTAACTCTGAACCTTCCAACCAGAGAAATAAATTAGCCAGCAGTCCATCAAATCAGCGTATGAAAAACAGAGGTTTGCCCGTGAAAAAGCCATCATTTAGTCGTGCGGTTCTCAACCTTTGTGGCTCGTTGTCCCTGAAAAACAAGCGACACGGAGTGATTTTCTCCTCCGTGTTTTGTTTGAAAAGGTCTTTTTATAGAACAAAATTATGCAGTAATCCATCAGAGGTAGCGTTGAGATTTGCAGTAAACAAAATGTGATGTAGACGAGGGATGTTTTTCGCTGTTATCCTATCCTGTTAATCATCTCGCAGTCTCCTGGGAACCCGCTGATTTAGTCGACCGAAGCTTTAAGGTCAAAGGTCAAATGGTAAATCTATTTTAAATGGTTGTTCTGGAGCCGCACAATCTGAATGTTGAATAGTCAGAGATCAATAAGGTGTCAGCTGTTTTAGGTCACCTGAAAATCTGTCGACATTCAAGGTTTAGGCCTCGCTGGTTCTGGCACAGTGACACCACGAGCCCCTCACCGTCCCAATCCACAACAATGTTTCCCAGCTGTTCCCAGGTGAAGGAGGTGCTTTCTCCTTCAACCGTCAGTAAGCACCTGCTTCTCAAATCGCTCAGATCTGCGCTTGTTTTGTTTACCGCCATTGTGGTGGAAAAATAACCAGTTGGACAGGAATTCTCCTCCTGCGTGGAGACGCTTCACTCATCAGCTGAAACACCAACAACAGCGCCGACTCCCAAACATGTACTTCAGAATAACTTCATGTAATAATGCTGTCAGACATTTTTACTGTATTATTGTAGCGCGTTGGCATCCCTTTTTGCGGCACCTGTCATTGTTTTATTTGTCAAAGCTGTAAAACCAGTTCGGGTGATTATTGTGTCTGAGGCGAAGGCGGCTCTGTTGAAGCCGGACGCGGCGGCTCGGCGGGTTTGTTCTTGCGTTGCGAAAGTTTTAGAACATCGTCTGTGGTTTCCATTATGTACGAGGACACCGCAGAATGGATCATTCATCATCGGCCGGCACACCTGTCCAACTCACATCCTCTGGAATCCGCTTTGATTACGCGATCACACAGTCACCTTTTGTGTCACACCTTTCGATTCTGACTTTCTCATGAGGTCCATCAATGGCACTGCCCTTAATCAAGCAAACCTGGGTCTTATCCTCGTAGTTTAGTCCGCAAAGTTTCCACTTCCGTCGTAGAGATTTGGAGTAGAGTAGCTTTTGGGAAGAATGTCCTATAAAGATCTGAAGCCTCCTCCAGCGGCAGGGATTTCCAGTGGTCTACATCCTGTGTTTCAGATGATTTTCGTTCCATGTGTTTGAGGGATTTGCGAGACATTAGAAGTGAACAATAATCCAACTCGGTGCCACAGAGATATCTTGACTTGTTGTCCGTCCCGACCTGATTGACGTTCACGTGTTTCAAACTGCAAGCCCACAGTTTCTGTAACAAGCTTGTATTCTCAAATCTTAAACTAGAGATAACCCAAAGTACATCAGGGTTATCTTTTCAGAAGACTCAGAAGGTCCAGTTTGTTGGATTTAGTGGCATCAGACTACAACCAACTGAACACCCCTCATCCCACTGTCGTCCCCAAAGGCTCGTCTCAGGAGCCAGTGTTTGGTTTGTCCACTCTGGACCACTGTAGAAATATGGTGGTGTAGATATAGAAGTGTCATTCTAAGCATGTATGCATATTATATTCCAATTCTGCCCGTAAATCCCCTGAATCATACACACTGGACCTTCTAATGTGTCATATTGGTGGAGGGCCCCTTTAAATGTAAAGTTTTGTGGAAAGCTGTTAGAAAGTCGCCCTGATCAAACTTCTTCTTATCAGAGTTGTTCAAGCGAGGAACCTCTATCTCAGGGCCCCAGGCGGACATTTTCAACCTGCAGCCAAAAGAGAAAGAGGACCACCAGCACAAATTACACTTCCTGTAAATTATGGTAAACAGGAATAAAGCTGCAGATAAACATTTTTCACCATTTTAATCACATCTTATGGAACAGGAAATAGCAAAAACCTCAATATATTCCCTACAAAGACATGTTTATAGGCTTTATATTTGTTCACACACACACACACACCAGCTGGTGCTCGTTAACATGTATGTTATTTTCTCAGTCACACGTGTTGCATGTCGGGCGCACCGGTGCTAATAATGTACACTCGTATCGCACTTGACAGATTGTTTGGAGCATGTGCAACCAAAACAGTCGCGCCCTGGAAACCCAGCGTGTGATAAAACGTTATCATAACCAGCGGTCATAAAATATGAAGAACATGCGTGTGTGACCCAAGTTGTCAAATCCCAGCTCCCCTCTTTAGCATAGAGTGGTACTTTTTAGTAAACTGTGAAAGTTTCTCCTGAGGCATCGTAAATTGTCGTCCCATGTAATTAATTTTCATCGCCCCATGAGTTTGATTCGATAAAGCGGTGGGTGCCGTATGTCTATAACTGGTTTTATCAGCTAAACCGTGTAAATGAATCGGTGCGATAAGAAACCCGGCAGACGTGCTCGTTTCTTTGTCGTCCGTTTCTATCAAAACCCGACATCAGAGCGCAGCCCGGCTCTATCAGCTCTGCTATCTGTAGCAGCACTAATGCCGGCTTCTTTCCACAGTTAAACATTAACCACATATGAGTGCATTAAGTTTCCCTCCTCCACTCTCTGTCGCTGACACAGTATTGCTTTTAGCAGAGGGGCCACGGTTGGGAAATATATATGTTGACCGGCTGAAAACACACACACTTGGCTGTTGGTGGTGCAGATGGCCGCTCCGGGCCGAGCTTTGGCCTGTTTACAGTCCAGTGAGTCCTCATTGTTTCGCGGCCCTGTTTGGACACAGAAACAGGTGGTTTCTCTCTCAAGCGTGCACTGAAAAGACAAAGGGGGGGACTGTTGGCGTAGCTGCGGTCACCTCTGTGCCCACTAGATGACAAATTCATGCTGGGAAAAGCTCGTTCAGGAGATGGGAACGGTCACGTGAACTATTGTGGGCTCTTATCACGGTCGTCTGACGGTCCTGTGAGAGTCTGTCGGTTTCCCTCCGAATAAAGACTCGCACATCTTCCTGCTCCTAGCCTCCAGAGGACATTTCCAGGTCAGCAATCTCGCACCGTGAAAGGAATGTGGTGAAAAGTCACAATACCTTGATAGATAAGCATCTCGGGCCTTTGTATGAACTGAATGTGAATCACTGTAAATAGTCGGTGTCCTTCGTGTGGGTCACCTCTGAGCCTCGTCCTGCGCGCTTTTATTTTCCTTTCTGTCGGTACGTGCGTGTGGTTTGGGCGTGCTGAAAGGGTTTGGTTCCCGTCCTCCTCCGTTCTGCTTTGTTTTGGTTTTTTTTGTTCCTTCTCCTGCATTGTACTTCGTGTGACACTGCTGGTTCCTTAGTTACGGAGAAATTGTACGCCATTTGGGAACCAGCGGGGTGTGTGAGCGCGTCTTTGTTTTTGAGCCGTAGGTTTGTGTGTCAGCAAACAGAGGCCGGCTCTCCTCGTTGACCCTTAAACCCTGTCATGGGAGGTTGATACGCATGTAAACACAGTCACAACAGGCTGTTTGTATGTGTATGTGTTCATGCAAAGTCTTTAAAGTTTGGAAAATACTTAACTTTAAGTGTTATCGGGGCTCCAGACTAATGTTTCGCACTGGCTGCACTGGTGTACTGAACTTTTTTTATTAAGATGCACCAAATACAGTTCAGGCAAGATGAAACGGTGATGTTTGAATCGTTGAAATGAAATGAATCATGTCGTCAAAACATGCAGCCGAAGTTAACATGAACATCTGGTGAGATACACAAAGTGAGATGATGACAAGTCTGGAAATCTTTTGGTGTAAGCGACTTGAAAGTGCTTGAAAGGAACTTTTAAGAGGCCTCATGAAACAGTGTTCTTAGCAAATGACTGTTTAGTTGACCTGTAGACGGTTTGTTTTAGTTGTTTGTTGCTGCTTTTCTTTGTGAAGAG
This sequence comes from Sparus aurata, assembly GCF_900880675.1. Classification (NCBI taxonomy): domain Eukaryota; kingdom Metazoa; phylum Chordata; class Actinopteri; order Spariformes; family Sparidae; genus Sparus; species Sparus aurata. The sequence goes on along the minus strand of NC_044206.1, from coordinate 24,522,084 downwards.
TCGGATTATCGCCGTGTCTCTTTCTTTTCCACCAACAGAGAGCAACAGTAGCTAACGTTAGCTTATAGATGGAATCCGCCCAAAATAAACTAACGACCAACTTCCAGCACAACACCGATGTTCCAGAAAGCCCCTGTAAGCAAACAGCTGCATGGAGCCTGAAAGTTTTCCAGGAAATCAAAGTTTGTTGCTTCATTACTAAATCAAAGTATCAAACCAAAGCGGAGAGACGACGCTGACGACGCCTTCAGAAGCTTTCCTGACATAATCAGGTGTTGATTCCTGTAAAGCGCTCCGGCTTCGGCACTTTTATCATCCGGCCAACAGATCTCTGTGATGTACCGTCTGATCTTAAGTTGTGGCTTTTCATGTTGTCTGATGTCGTCTGCCTTTTGGTGTTTTTTATTTTGTAGGGCTACAACTAATGTTTGTCGTGTTTACTGATGTTTTCCCCGATTCATCTCACGCTCAAAAACTGGTGAGAACTATTTATTACAAGTTGCGAGAGCTCGAAGCGACATCATGAAATAACTTAGACTCCGACATGTATTCAGTCCTCCTTCCTTACATTGTAGAAGATGATTACTTGACGATCTAAAGGTATTTATTGTCAAGAAGTGTCTAGAAGATTCTCTGATTCCAGTTTCTTAATTGAGAATATTTACGTTTCTATGAAGACGAACTGAATATCTTTCTGTTGTGGACAAAACAAGCCAGCTGAGCGCCTCATCGTGGGCTTCGGGAACCATTTTTCACCATTTTCTGTCATTTTTATAAACGAAACAACTAATCTATGACCTGAGAAAACAATCGATGGATAAATCGACACTGAAAACAACCATCAGCTGCAGCTCTGACGGCTGTTTTGACATGAGACGTATCCTCGTCTCAGTGAGCTGAGCTGCTGTAATGAAATCAATCCTCGTGTGCTTCGCTGGACATTCCTAAAGAGTCACTTCAGGATCCTACACACACACACACACACACATGCTGAACCTAATCACAGTTCATGTACATAAATCAAGCGAGGACGCAATTACGTTAACAGCGTTCTTTACGAGCTCCGGTCTCCGTCTCCGTCCTGGTTCTGGGAAAGCGGTCGTGAACGGCCGTTATCAGCCTGGAGTGGCCCGTGTGTGCGCCCCTTTGTTTTCTCACTTGTCAGTGCGGGCTTTGTTGTTTGCCGTCTTGTGTCATTAAAGCCAACACACCACGGGGGTTTATGAACTCGTCCTGTCAGTTGAGGCTCGGTGCTCGAGGCCTCGTGTGCGCGGTTGCCTTCAGTTAGGAGGCCGCTGATAAAAAAAAAAAAGGCCAGGAGCCGTTGAGAAGTTGACACAGCGCAGCAGGACGGTCACTTATCTTCCAGTCTGTCTGTGAAGCCTCCTGCTGATTTCACCGAACTTTGTGCATGTGATTGTGAGCGTGTGTTTGTCCTGTTTTTTTTGCGGAGGCTGGAGATCGTCACGCTCGTTTATCTTCCTCGTGATTTTTTTTGTCTGTTTTGTTTCCCCTGAAGTCTCATTCAGAGCAACTTGTTAGAGCTCCTGACCCTCTTCTCTGTCTTTGGAGAGGCAGCAACAAAATATGGCCAGTAAACTATTTGAACTTGTTATCTGTACTGCGAGCCAATTGTGACATCGGCGTCCCCCTGCTGCTACAGAGCAGTTTGTGTTCCCTCTTCAATCCTCAGTAGAAATTCGGCTTTGTTTTGTCGTCCAAAGCGGCTCGTTGGACGGTTATCTTGGCTCGGATCCTGCCCTCTGGTACTCGGCCTGAATGCTGTCTATTTGTCAGCAGACTGATGGGGCGGATTTCGGTGATTAATTAGACGTGTACTCTCGTGTGCGCGCCCTCACACACACACACAGTACAGCACAGGCCCTCCACTGTGGGCGTAATGAGGGTTTGGGTACATTTCATGCAGGACACGGTGAAAGAACGTCTGTCGCTGTGCTGGCATGACTGAGTGAATCCAATGTGGTGACACCCTCCACCGCCTCTTTGAGGGTGGGTTTCTCTTCAGTGCCTCCATCTGTGCCTTCCCTTCGTTCTGCGGAAAACTCCCCGAGGCCTTGTTGCTTCACGTGGGAAACGTTGTGCCCCCTCTACATTTTTAAACTCCGGATATTATTCATGCACGGAGAAGAGGAGAGATTTTTCCACGAGACGAACTCTCAGGAGGGCCGGTTTTTAGCGCGATGGCTTATTCTATAATTAAGATACGTGTTCATTATGTATCTGTGTGGTGTATTGGTCTGCTTCCCTCTCTGGCTGGAGCACAGCGTGGCAGCCCACCCCGTGTCTGACTAAACGCTTTTGTCAGATTGTGCAGGAGCGACACATTATGAAAGGCCAGCTCGACTGGAAACAGAGAAATCATTTGAAAGCCCTGTCGTCGGCTTCTAGATATCAGGATTTGAAAAGATTAAAAGAACCACGTGGTGACTGCGTTGCTGGGCGTGCAACGCGGCAACGGGCGACGGGAGATGGATTTTTTTTGGAGGCCAGGCGGGAGGAGGCGGTGGGAGGTCGGTGTGTGTTTGCGTTGGGTGGACGGAGGTGTGGCGCCGGCTGTCCTGAGCTCCTGTCACTCAGCGCAGAGGGCCGGCTCAGGCATGCTGGTTTTTATTCGCTCACGTCGAACACGCTGCCCTTAATCCTCCTGTGGTTTTGTTTCTGCCTGTGTGGCATCGAGGCCTGGAGGCTGACACACTGCAGTTTATACACACATACACACACACACACACACACACACACACACACACACACACACACACACACACACACACACACAGAGGGCTTGTAGTTCCTGGGCGGCAGTCGTGTTGATGTTCTCCCGCCAAGTTGTTTGACTTTGTCACCCAAGGAGGTGTGTTCACCATAAGCATTATACAGTACATGTGTTTTACGAGCCCTTTTTAGATAAAAAAAGGCGGCACATTTGCTCCAAGGTAAGGACGGCAACGTGCCGGCCTGTCTTACTAAAACCGAGGCGTAATATTCCTCCTTTTCCAAAAGCCACTGCTGAGGTAGGCGTAAACATGTGACGTGACATGAAGCTCGATGTTTCGGTGTGAACGGTGACAACGAATTTGTCTTCAAAATAAGAGCTTTACATTGCACCCCATCGGAGTTTAGAACTGGGTTCTTAACTGGGGGCTTTTAATTTGAAAGTAGCGACCGTTCCTAGCTTTCTGCTACAACAACAAGCTAACACAACAAAACAGCTACAGAGACGCTGCATCTCCTGGATCTCAGCGGCTGTCCAGTTGTTCATCTTAATGTCCGAGGATGAAATGATGGACTGACTGCTGTGATCAGCTGTTTCCTGGTTTTTAAAACTCCCCGACTGTGGGTGGCACTACAGTGCAGGTCATCGACACCTCTGCCCACCTCACGCAGAGGCCACACATTGCCGCCTCGTTTTTAGATAGCAGGCGAGGCGGAAAATCGGCGGACCAAAACAGACCCCCAATTTGCCGGCCTCTGTCTAAAACCGCGGACCGGGCCGCCAAAAGGACGGGCAAATTGGCGGCTTGCTGCTCTGTCTAAAAACGGCTACAGTTAACCCCTTTAGTATGGGTGATTGGGTTCTTTCCCTCTTAGTTTGCCTTTTTGTTGGACTGCTGCTGAGTCATTCGACGTGGGAATGAATGCTAGATGTTACGGTGTTAAGGTGATACAGACATCAACATTTCAGGGTTTCTTTCAGCTGCTGTATCTTTAAGTCTGATAATATAAACCTCTGCTGTCTTGCTGTATCTGAACATTTTGACAGCCGTCATATTTGCGGAACATGAGGTCAAACGTAATGTGACAACACGTTGGCGACACCCACACGCTTGAAACTATATATGTACACATGCATCATCTCAACACTCCAGTGCGCAGAGTTTAATTTAATAGCATCTGTGCGTTATGTGTCATGTCTTTAAACACAGGCAATTAAGCTAGTTGAGGCAGTAAGCTGGCCCAGAGGTTGTTTTTGTAATCAAGTACGTTTTTTTTTTATTTGTTTACATTCATCTTTTCTGAACAAAACCTTCCTGTTCATCCTTAAGGTCTAGTAAACATGTTGAACACAGTTACAGTGCGTGAAGCATTTTCAAAGGCACAAAAAACAAATTTTTTGCTTAAGAGGAGCTCATTTCTTCACCCTTAGATACCACTATATATTAATATTTAATTTATGATTATAGACTCGACTGAGGAGGGCTGTTATTTGTGGTCGGACACGCTGGAAAGAGCGAGTAACGCCTCGGGTGACACGGCCAGAAGACTAGGCGATCGACTCCGCTCCTGTTTCCAGTCGACACGTTTCTATTTTTATTCCGTTGTCTCGCGTTCGAAAAGCAGCGACTCATTTATCTCATCAGACCGAATCCAGATGATATCAACACTTCATATAAAACGTCAGAATCAATAACTTATGATGGAAGTCGCCGCGGTGTGAGTCATCTCGCCCGTTCCGCCACCCTGCTGACACGGAGGCCAGCGACAGGAAGCCCGTTACTTTTCCTTCTAACCTCTACTTCTTTCTTTCATTTGAACTCGACACTGACTGAAGAAGTGCCGTGTGAACGGAAAACAGACGGAAGAGTATTTACCCGCCAACATCCTTCTCTCCGACGCTCACCGCGGCGGCAAAATTAGCGCGTCCATCTGTCTGTGGTGTTTTCATGTTTGTGTTTGTGGCTATCGCAGAGTCATCTGATGTGACATGAATGCTGATTTCACCCTTTCCCACTGACGACAAACGCCACGGGGCGTTGGAGGGTTAGCGTGATCCCGGTATTAGCGGACCTTGACTTATTTCCTTGATGATTTTCCAATCTGTTTGCCGTCTTCTCTTCTCTCCCCTCCTCTTTGACTGCTGCTCTGTTGCAAACACATAACAACAAATGCTAATCATGCTCCGCGGGGCCACAACTGGTCAAAATAAAAACCCACCACAATCCATTTTTAATTAGCTTTAATGATGAATTAACAAACAAAGCAAAGCTGTCCGTGATGGCTGTAATGGGACGTTAGGCAGCTGTTGAAGCCCGTGGACGTTTTTTAAATGCTGTGTCGTTTTCGGTCGTTCCAGTCGTGTGTTCGGCCTTTCGGGTGTTTTTCATCCTAATTTGTTTCTGTTTAGTTGCATCAGCAGGTCGGGAGCAGCAGCGCTGTTGTTACAAGTGTCGGATGGTAACTACAGAGACGTGCAGGTGTGTTCACACGTGTTGGATCTGTTTACAGTGGCAGCGTTACACCCGTGTGAAATAGGTTTGTTAGAGATGTCTGTTAGAGATATTTCGGCCATTTGTCACACAGGGTTAGCCTCAGGGTTGCGCTGCCAGATATGAAGTCGAACCGGAAGAACGCGTTCCTTCTGCTACAGAAGAACAAAAGGATAGTTTACAGCACATTTCTTACGCGCTCCTTCCGGTTCGCTCCTCAGGTTTTGTTGGGCGAAGCGAAGGCCGAGTCCGTCCGCAATACGAACAGCGTTATTTCATTATCTGTTATCTTGTGCGGTGAGTGGAGGACAGTGAGAAGTCGTGTGACCGGAGGGAACTTTTTTTAAGACGCGTGGAGGAAAAAAAAAGCACAGTGAGATTGGAGGCGCTGCTAATGAGCTCACACCAAGGCTGCAGCGCCGCGGTGCGAGGCCGGATCAGACTCATACATAGTCAATGAGGTTTACTCATCCCTCGATTTTTAGCATCTTTAATAGTGATAGATTTGTATTAATCATGCAGCGGTTTCTGCGCTTGAATGCTCTCAGAAGTATTTAAGTATCAGTACATTTATAGATTATATATATATATTATACATCCAGAGCAAATACGTGGTGAGTTGTGTGCAGATGCTGCTGACGGACGGACTGGTTCTCGTTGTTATTTCGGGGCTTTTGTTATCGCCGGCCTCCTCGTCCCCCCGTGGGAATCAGATGTTCAGGCTGGAGGTGACGGGCCTCACACAGCGGAGCCAGATGAAGTTTGCCGACCTTCTTTTGTCCCAGTTCAGAACTTTTCCATTCTTACGCGCTGCTCCATTGATGAATTGATTAGCGATGTTGTGGACGGCGCAGGCTGACTCGTATATATTAATTTGCATGTCAATGTTGCTGACAATAGGGCTGAACAATGGAGCAGGTTCTGGCTAGTTCAAGGTTGCACAAAGCAGAGGGTTTCTTTACTGCTCTGACAGCAGGGCCTCCGAGTTCAACATCATATCAGTAAACGGACAACAGAGGATTTAATATATGATATACAACAGTTCTCTATTAAAATGTTGACTGGATTTGTTATTTATTTTGTGTTGTGTTCTCACATTATCCCAAATGTTTCCAACAATGTTCAAACCGAGAGAAACCAGTCATTTTAAACAGCGTGTTTGAGTTGGTTGACTGTCGTATGATCTGACATTTCCTCGGAAGTAATGGTGACAGAGAGGAAGGAATAATGTGACCGAATATAACATCGCTAGAACTTTTAAAACATTACCTAATGTGTGAACACTTCTGTCTCTTTTTTCCCCATTTTCGGACATTTTATAGACCAAACAACAGATCGATTACCCCAGAAATGAATCGCCAATTAAATGAATGAAGTTGCAGCCCTGCTGTGCGCTCAGGGCCAGACTAGGCAAGAGTTTATGTATAAAATCCTAAAGTGAGACTACTAACTTTTTGCAAGCTCAAATGAAGTCGAAAACAAAAACACGTCATCCATACTGTCGTCAGATCTGAGGGAACACAGTTCAAGTTTTGATGTTTTATTCTACAGAGATCAAGGTAACCAGTCAGACGGTAGTTGTGGCCCTGTAGTTGTTGTGTAATTGCCCTTTACCTGACTCCATGTAACTCTTACGTGGATGCTTCCACCTTGTGAATAAGTGATAGCCTCCGGCTCTGTCTCGCTTTAAAAAATTTAAATGCTGTCAAAAATAAACCTCCTGCAGTCGGCGTGCGCCTGCTGCCGCGTTGTGATTGGACGAGCAGCTCCAAAGCCTCTTTTTCTGTGTTCACCGGGTGGAAGGAGAGAAAGTGGCGTGGGGATAGCTGAGGACTGTATGGCGCCTGTGATCCTCGGGATTACAAGAGCGAGACTGAACGCTGATGAGCGCGGCGGTTGTTATGATGTCATTCTGCGCGCATCACAGTCTGCCAGCGACATAAGATGCTCTTAATCATTCACGGCCCCGTCACCACTCGCCTCAGTTTGAGCTGGAGTCATGTGGCACTTTGAGTGCTCGGTTACATAAAGGCTTCGTCACCGGCTGGCACGGTGACTCAGACTATAGTTCTCGACTAAAACAAACAGGAGAATACTTATTACCTCTCGGGGGCATATTCAGAGCTCCAACACAAACAAGTTCAGCTATATGTGTATGTTTTTTTGTGTTTATATTGGCAGCTGTGGCCCAGTAGTATGTTCTGTTCTGCACGGTTCTGCTCGGGCTGAGATGGAATTTTGCCCCCAGCTGAACCATGAGAGCATGTGGAGCGAGCCGCACAGGCCAGACTGGAATCCCTGGTCATCATGTTGACCTCTGCACGATGTATGAACAAACACAAGAGCTCTGACTGTATGTTTTTCTATCTGTCTAGACACTGAAGTGTTTTATCACTCGCATTTATTTAAGAGTCAGTCGTACATTATCCTCCCTAAATAAGTAAGAACATGTAGTCTGATGCTTCCTTTACCTCCTGTCCCGCCAAAATGAATAAGTGAAGGAAAACATCTGATAAAATAATGGATTAGTCCAGTCAGTCATCGTGTGCAAAGGTCTAAATTGAGAATATACATATGGGGAACATTTTTGAAAGGTTGGGATTGCAGATTGGAAACCGCAGAAACAGAAAACGTATTCCGTTTTCAGCTCTGCAATGGAGTAAATCTACAAAAAAGGAGCCCAAAAATCACTCATCAGCTCTTCGTGGAAGAAGAATGTTTATAACCCAAAGGTTGAAAGATTGGAGATTGGAGAAAAACCTGAACAGATTTCCCCCAAAACAACTGAAAAAGGAAAAAGAGACATTAAGGTTTCTCTCTGTCTTTAAAAGAACATTTACCGCAGCTGCAGTTTTTATACGCGGGACATTAAAGTGCTTCTTCGGGTCTTTAAAATGCTCTCTGGGATGTTATTCTGAAACAGTAGAATGCACATGACACCGCCATTCTTCATAACTTATCTTTTTAAATAGTACTGGAAGGCTAGAACTGAGGATGACAGGACTGCCTGCAGGCCGTACTTCATCTTTTGTCATGCACCACAATAATGGCGTCTTGATGGTCCTTGGGGGGGTTGGAAACTACTCCTCATCAAACACTGAAGGGGCCCCGAAAGACATAAAATGAGCCATTTCCTTGAATGACTTAAGGTGTGAGGTTTGCACCTTTTTGATATCTGAGCACCCGCTGACATGCTTTATGCAGAGGTTGAATGTCTGCGAGTGTGGAGGCACATCAAAAGCATTCCCCTTCAAGCCGTCGCACTGTGGCGATTGTCTTATTGCCCCGCATGTGGTCACCAGGAAGGGCTAATCCATCTGAATGAGCTGATCTCTCCATGTAGGGCGGTACAAAAAATCTTCCTCCCTCCGTGTCTCCGGCCCCGGCTTAGAGACAGGAAGCTAGCTCGGTAGCCTGATGTTGCCATAGTGAAATACAAAACTGTGTTCAGCGGGGAGGAACATATGAGTTGATGAGTTGTCTCGAGTGGTCAGTCACACATTCAGAAGCCTCTTTGTGCAATCGGCCACCTCACAAAGCAAGAAGCAATAAAAGGGAGTTTAGCTAATTATAGATCATTCTGCTTTAATCTAACCACCATGAGTCAGCTCAGAGGGACTTCCATGGCATTTGTTTGCTCTGCGCAATAATCTTATAATTTGGCATCCAGTTGCTGTTTGAATAGCTTTCGTAACAGAGAGCCCATGCCATGCGTCACATACGAGGGTGTGAACTCCAACGCAAATTGCTTTTAGAAGCAAACTTGCAAATAAGCTTTTCAGAGCCCCCATTGTTAATGCATTTGCTGTTTGTCTGGCCTTCTTTTGTGCCGTCCTGTTTTTTTGTTGTGGAGACACCGCATCCCCCCCCCCCCCCATTAGCAACAGCAGAAGTACTGCAGGAAAACCTGAATGAAGTTGTTGAATATAGACGATTAAACCTTGGCAGTGGATGGAGTTCAGCTCTCTTCGGGGATGATCTCTCTTTTGAAAGAGGAGCGAACAAAAAAACCCACAGCAGCAGCAGCCTTTTATCATCCATCAAACCCCCCCTCTGTTCGCTCCAGCGCTACAGTTGCCTTTCCAATTGAATGGGTTCTTGTCAGAGATGCAAATGTTTTCATGGGTGACGTTGGCTTTGGAATATTGTTTAGTGAAGCCTCCATTCATCCACGGTGGCGATGCGCGCACAGACCCTGGAGCGTGGGCTCCGGCTCCGGTTTGAAAACACTGAGAATGATGGGATCGCTGTCTGGCTGAAACAATCGAGACCCTTGTTAATGTCAGCGACACATGGAGCGAGTGGACTGGAGGTAGCGCACAAGTGGGTGTTTTGAAACCGCTTCTCCAACCCGGTTGTGATTTAAAGATCATGTTTCAAGGCTGGAGTCGCTGGTGATGTACAGATAGTTTGGTCCTAACGTGCTAAAAATGAGCTTTATCATCAGCATATTGAGTCAAAGATAATCAGTGCGAGTACAAGATCAACGTGACCCGCGCTCGATCGAGAGGCCACCCGGCTCTCCTCATGAAAGAGCCTTTTTAATCTGGGACTTTTTCAATCACCAGAGCCGACTGAAAAGTTGCCCATTGATGTGTTTTCAGTGACGGAACAAAATATTCCGTCGAGGGTGCTCGAACGACTCCTCCAAGGCCGAAGAGATAAAGTCTAAAAAATTGAGAGGAAAAGCACAAAGAGCCAGTGGTGGAAGCATTTTATCTGCCGGCGATTGGAGGGTTGGAACAGAGTGCAGCAGGATGACTTTGTGAGCTTCGCTGTAAGTCGATCCGTGCTGAAGAAATGCTGTTCCACTTCACTCTTTTTTTCTTTTTTTCCCCCCCTCCCTTCATTCTTTTATTCCTGCCAGCTTGAACTGCTCGCGCCCCCAGTATCCTGTGTCTTGCTGGTTATGTAACAGTCAGAGGCCTAAATGGGAACTAAAGCGCAGCGGTGACAGCGGACCCTGCAGCCACTTGAAGAAAAAAAAAAACTGAATGCGACAGCAGCCGATTAGAGGTTTTTAGAAAGAGCATCAAAGTGTATCAGAAGAACTGTGCCGACGCATTTTTGAATGGGAATTTCTTTTTTTGCCGCGGTCAGCTTCACCAGGGGTTTATCATCACTGGGTGTTTTAAAGTAAGGTGAAGGTGAACTTTGTACCCGAAAGCTTTTCGTCATCGTTACATAACCTCCTCACAGACTTTGCGAGTGAAGAACCTCTCGAGTGAGGATTCAATTTGAGGCTCTGGCAGGAAAAAAAGTTTCCGTACTCGATGCAGATCAGGACCGAGTGAGTTATGAGATAGTGGGCGATGAGGAATGAATAGACACGGCTCTTTAGAGAAGTGTTTTAAAGTGCTATTTCACATTTCCATCTGAATAGAATGGTGTCTGTTAAATTAATTGCATGTTTCCACATTGCCCGCCAAGGTGCATAGCTTGGCTTAGTTTACATAAGTGCTGATGGGTCTTTAACGATCTCCATTCTTCTTCTCTGCAGGCTGAGATGAAACCAGAGCTGGAGGACCAGAATGGCCGCACACTTTAAACACCTGGAATTACACTTTCTTTGACAGCATTTCCAAAGAACTCTGGAAGAAACGCTCCTGAACTCCTACAGAACCTCGTTAAATTCCTTTTCTGTGGATTATAAATAAGAGACTGCCAACATGCCTATTCTCAAGCAGCTGGTGAACAACTCCAACCAGTCGAAGCGGCGGTCTCGGGCCGACCTGACCGCGGAGATGATCAGCGCTCCGTTGGGGGACTTCCGCCACACCATGCACGTCGGCAGGGGAGGAGACGCGTTTGGGGACACTTCTTTTCTCAGCACCCGATCAGGGGAACCTCCCAGGGAGCCGGAGACCAAGCAGGGCTCCCCGGGCCCCAAACCAGGGCTGCTGTCCCGCACCTTCAGAAGCAGCAAGCGCTCTCAGTCAGTAAACCGGGGGGACAAGTACGAGTACAACATGATGGCGCCTTCCGGGGGCTCATCCAACTACGTGAAAAACGCCATATCCCTGCCTTACCTTAACGATGAGGACACCAACAGAGGACACAAGCTGCCAAAGAGCGTCTCCTCAAGTCCGATGAAAAGGCTGGCAGAGATCGAAAGCAGGCCGGTAAACGGAGCAGCAGCAGCAGCGATGGCGACGCTGGACGCGGAGTTTGACGAGCGCAATTTCGGTGAACTTACAGATTTGCCTCCGTCTATGCCAAAGGGGGGCGGAATGAAGCACGCCGAGTCGATGATGTCCTTCCACATCGACTTGGGGCCCTCCATGCTCGGGGATATCTTGAGCGTGATGGAAAAGAAAGGCTGGGAGGAGGACGACCTCGGCTACGAAGAGGGCAAGGGCAGCGAGGGACACGCGTCGCCCTCCCTCATCCCCCACATAGACGACGAGGCGGAGGAGCAGGCCCCCGCGAGGCCACCTCGCAGCATGTACCAGCAGAAGGCCGCGGTGGACCCGTACACCCCGGAGCTACACGCCAGGAACAACCACCACAACATGGATAGCTGCTCTGTGTCCAGCTCCGGCTCAGCCATGGAGGAGAAGCCTCAGTACCACCTCCACGACGGCGACACGGACAGCGCCAAGTACAGTTCGCCACGAGGGGAGGACGACAGAGATTTCACCTTTATGGATGACGACGATGACGACGAGATTCGAGTGTAAACCGGAGTCATTGCTCTGAACAGTCTCGAGGAACACTAACGGAGAGGACCGAGGCGTTGGGACGGCTATCGCGAGCTGGGAATGGCGAAGGAGGGAGCTCGCAGCAGGGCCACATCTGATTTAAGCTTCTCGTAGATCACTCTAATCTCTGTACACTTTGTTCAACATCATAAATAAAAACCAATTAAGCCTTATTCACTGTGCTGTAGCGAGGAGATGTGAGCTGAGTACAAACAGCTCACAAAGCGGGACTCTAGGAAGGTTTGGGTTCTTAAACGTTGCACAATTTCTTTTTTTTTTTTGCAACGTCAAACTCTGATCTCGTTATCATCGGGAAATTCTCAAATTTGAAATACTAGTTCCCATGTCACGACCTCGTCCTGCTCAGAGGTGCGTTAGCAAAAGAAGGAAGAGCAACCAAGCCGTTTGTAATGAGCACTGCACTCGTTTTTCTTTTTCTTTTTATTTTGTGGAAGAATTAAAGTGTGACCATGAGGTTGGAGAACGGTAGCTCAGCTGTCAATCACATGAATATCACATTTGGAGTGCGACGGGGGAGGATGTGTGAGGTCACGGACGTGGAGTGGATGTGCACTACAGATTCCGAACAAGGAAGAGGGAAGAAAACAGAAAAAAAAAAACAGAAGTGAAATTCAGATTTCTTTGTAATCTCTGAGTAATCTTCTGCCAACGACAATGTTTTTTGGCATCGACACTAAATAGAGAACGTAGTTATTACTTGTGTTCACGTTTGACTTCGAGGGGTGATTTATGCTTACTTTTATTTCATGTACATAGAGTATCTGGAGGGTCTGGCGCCTGGTTTGGTAGCTCATTACATTAGCATCATTTTTGCTGCAGTCTCTCTTTGGCGAGGTCTGGATTCTTGAAATTGGCAGACAGCTGTGGTATTTATTCAGTCATTTTCATAAGGGATGGATCTTTCTTAATGTGCACTGTTTGGTCTTAAAAGTTTTGGTTTTTGAAAAGACTTCTGCACGGTACTACAGAGCGAGCGAGCGAGCTACGTTGCGTAGAAGTTTTTTTGCCACACGGCACTTAATTATCGGACTCGCGTTGACGTCGAGTCGTCTAAGTCACATCGCTCCTGCTATCGCCGTCGTGGTGAGGCTGTATCGGTTGACAATGAGCTATGTTTTGAGAAAATGTGAAGAGGCCTTTTGTACGTGTTCTGTGTCTTTTTTTTTTTTTTTAAAAACAAGGGAGAAGTGGTGATGATGGCTAATTATGTGTCCTTGCTGTGTCGTCACGTCATTCCACATCATCGCTGAGGTTTGCAGGATAAGCAGGTCAGCAGAGAGACTTTTAAGTTTGAAAAGGGAGCCGCTGCAGTGAAAAAAAAAAAAAAATGATTATATGAAATTAATAGCTGTGGCGCTTTCCCCAACACACGCCTCGTCTCTCCTGACACGTGTTCCAGCTCGTCTCTGAGGGAAGAGAAAGGCTGTACGAACATGTACAAAGTGTTATCAGAGCGCAGCTACTTAATAAGACGGGCATCGGGGATGTCTCGGGGCGGCGAGAGCGGCGGATAGTTTCCTGAACCGGCCCCGCAAGTGATAACACTCACCTCTTCCTCACAACCCCCAAATCACACAGTAGGAACAGATGTTTAAATCAAGCAATCATCTGGCCCTTTCCCAGTCTACTCATTAAGTGTGCTGGATTTACTGGCCCCCAACCAGCTGGAACTGCTCCAGGAGCAGCAGGGTCAGGGTCAGACAGGTGCGGCTCGATCTCTTTGGGTTTTTTTTGCGTGTTTTGTCGGCTTGGCTCGGTAGGCGACTCCTCCAGGTTCCCTTTCAGTTATGAATAAAGCAGAAAGAGCGCTCCTCTCTCTCTCTGGTATCCGTGATTAATGTCCGATTGTTTTTTTTTTTTAATTTTTTGTTCGTGTTAGAAAACTAATTGCCACGTTTGACGGACAGGAGATCTAGAGTTTCCTGTTGTGGCGTTGATGCAGGGGTGTGTACATAGAATCAGGATGCTGTGCCATTCTGCCTTGGGGTTATTTTAATGTTTTTGGAACCATGTGAACGGGCTGCGAGAAGCTCCGGATCTGGAGGGAAACTGCCAAGTACGTTCTAACCATATTATGGGGTAATATTAGCAGGATGTTGTTTATTTTCTACCTAATGTATAGATGATGCAGTATGATTTGAGTCAGACTTCTATCATATTTTGATGTTAACGGGCCAAATTTGACTTTCTTTTTTTTTTTTTACTTTGATTGATGGGTTGTGAAATCTCTGGTTTGTGGATTGTTGTTGGGGGGGAAGCTGCAATCTCTCACATTCATCACCGCAAAATAGACACACAAAAAAAAAAAAAAAAAAAAAGAACAAAAACACTCCTTCCTGCTGTTGTTTTTCATCAAGTAATGTAAATATAATTTGTGCCATCGATGATTAAAGTAAACAATCTGTGTTATCAGCAGCGTGACGACGTGTTCATGGCGTGAGAACCAGGAGAATGTCGGGGGGGGGGGGAGGGGCTTAAACACGAAGCTGCACATCTGTGGCCACGTTTGTATTTTGCTAATACACATTTAAAAGAAACCTTCCACCAATCTGGCAACCCCAGACTGTTTAGAGGGTAATTAGAGAATGATGGAAAAGTATACTAAATTACGCTTTCTGGTAATTGTCTTAACTTCTCTGGCGTTTTGTTGTGTTTTCTCTGCGGGAAACTCCAAAGTAGGCCAGAATAAAAAAAAAAACCTTTATAAAAGGAATTTGCAAAATACTCTCCGCCTCAGGTCTGCTTCAAAGTGTTTTCTCCCTGACAGAAGAGATGTTGCGGGTGGCAAAAAAACGACAAGGACTGCGAAAAAGAAAAAGAATAAGCGACTGGCTCAAAGTTCAGCTGTAGAATGTTTTCTCTCTCTCACTTTTTTTTCTATTCAGTGGCTGTAGTGTTAATGCCAAGTATGTACTGTTTTCCTTTTCCTATTCCTCATCCTGGTTTTACAGTATATTAATATATTTACCTTCCTCACTTTCCCTTTCTTTGAAATAACAGCTATATTTTTCAATAAAAAGAGAAAGCTGGTAATCTTTAACGACGCCTCGGCTGCTTCTTTTGTTTTTAATCTCTTGATGAATCCGTCGCCGCGGGAGGCTGGCGGATTTTTCAGGCTTCTTCCAATGAGTTCACTTCCAAAATAGGCAGAAAACGCCTCACTGAAATCTGACCTTCAAGTAGACCCAAGAATTTCTACCGAGGGAGCCGCTGAAAGAGATCCGGACCCCATCCACAGTTGAACAAACACCCACTTTGGAGCGGATTATTGGAGATATGAAAGATAAAACCTCGTCGAGCAGATTCCACATCACGGGCAAGATGAGTCTTGTTAGCTAATTAGCACCCTGCGGCCTGACGCTGATCTTAAAAACACTTACCTCGTGATTTCGTGACATGCATAGCTTTAACCGTACATTCAGGAGGAGAACAGTCCATTAGCTGTTCAGATGGAATACATCACAGCTTTTTTCATCTTTCTTGGGGTTTTTTTTTTTTCAAGCCTAAATCCAGTTCCTCCAGCTCGAGGCCATCTGGATGTGTGATGACAAACAGCATTATCGCCATTATTCCCACACTTGACGCCCGCGAGAGAGTCGTCCGCTGGTACCGAGCCAACGCTGCGACCCAAACGTGTCTCATGCCAGCTGTGTGTGTGTGTGTGTGTGTGTGTGTGTGTGTGTGTGTGTGTGTGTGTGTTTTGGACGGTGCTACGACGACAGCATGCCATCAGAAAACGGATACTTAAGTTAATCCTCCGTTTCCATGTTTGTTTGGATCATCTGATCATTATTCAGCTCATCTTATTGAATTCACGCCCGAGGAAACGTTATACCTACAAAGCTCTACATAATATGATGTCGAGTTCTGAGATAAAAACATAAAACAAAAGCAGGATGGGCGGTTAAAGGTCGACTCCGCCAATGTCGCACACTTAAATGTGTCTTTACGTTTGGCGGAGGACGACTGCGTTTGTTAAAAATAAAAAAGTAGTTTAAAACCTTTTGTGGCTCCAGAGAAAGCTGCATGTAATCTGGTAAGTGTCACTCAGTGGCTGAGATGCATTGTGGGTAATGTAGGCAGCAGATGCTGTTGTCTTGTAATCCACAAAGCTTCGTAGCATTCTCCTGAACACCTGAAGTAGATGGAGGCGTAACTGAACTTTTCCTCGAGTACTGAACCATTCTGAGGTAACTGCGCTTTGATTTTTCAAATCATTTCCGACTGGTTTTCCTTCACTGTCTTTATTCGACAGCTTTACATATTAAGATGTGACATTCACACATCAGGTCAGATCGTCTGATAAAACCTGATGCACAGCCGGCTGCAGATTAAATCTCCGACAGCTTTCTGACACCAACTCGAGCCGCTCTCCTCCACAATGAAAAGCACATTCTTCTAGTGAGACTTCTGTGCTTGTGGAAACAGAACTCTTTTTTAATATTATTATTATTCATATGATGAGTGGTAGAAGATTTGAATACTTCTTGAATACTCCCAACTCTCTCTGCCAAAGCACAACCGGTCCAGCTGACCTTGGGGCTCCATGAAAACTGGCAGAAGGTCTCGCAGAGTTATTAAAGCTGGAGTATTAAAATGAATGGATTTCTACTTCTGCTTTTTTTTTTTTTGCAAATGACTCCAAAGCTTTTTTTTTTTTTCTTGCACAACCCAGAAAGATGACCTCAACTGCTTGAGAAAACAAAAAGAAGTTGTGGAAAACTCTTATTCATGAGTGTGCTGCCATCGCCATCTAGTGGCGCTTTTATGTAAATGTTGTTGACCCGACATGATGAAACACTGTCCACAGATTTGTCATCCTCATATGAAATCATTTATAAACAGTGGCATGCACAGACTTTCTGAAGGGCAGGGGCGAAAAGAGGGGCACTTTAGCACGCATTTTGTCTCCCAAGAGGGCACATTAGTGCGTGTTTTGGCTCCCAAGAGGGCACTTTAGCCCATGTTTTGGCTCCCAAGAGGGCAGTTTATCATGTTTAAACCAGCCAAGGGGGCAGTTTAGTGTGTTTTGCCAACCAAGAGGGCACTTTGGCACGCTTTGACTCCCAAGAAGGCACTTTAGCGCACGTTTTGGCTACCAGGAGGGCACTTTAGCGTGCATTTTTGAACAATTGGGCCACGAGGGGGAGCGACTGCCCCCTGTCCCCTGCCTCACCCGTACACATCACTGTTAATAAACCTATAAATAATATGCTCTGATTCAAATCAGGAGCTTACCCTGTCAATTAAAGGATAAGTTCGTCATTTTTTGTTATTATTTACTCTCTTTACCATCATGTCAACAGAAGGTGAGGTGAGGCTTAGTGGTCCACAAAACATTTTTGGAGCTTCTCCCAAACACCTGAAGTAGATGAGGTCTAGTTTTTTTAAAAAAAGGAAAGTAAAGTCATAAAATGGCTCCATACAGCTCATCTGGTGTAATCCAGGTCTCAAGAAGCCCCTGAGGTCCAGCACTGATTTGAAAAGACGCTAACAGAAGCCTCTTTAAAGCTGAAACTCACCGTAGCTGCTGAGCTAAACGCTTTAGCGCCCGTCTCATCTGAAGTTGGTGCAGCAGCTCAAACACAGGTCGAGGGAGGCAATAACATCTTTTTAAGTTCATCAGTTTGGGATCTTTTGGACCTCAGCAGCTCTGAATCACACCAGAAATGGAAGGATTTCATGTTTGTTGTTGTAACACTGTAAAACTCGTCACCAGCTTCTCCAGTTGTTCAAGAAACGTTTTGTGGACGACAAAACATCACCTGACTCTCCATCAACGTCAGCAGGTGAATTTTCATTTTTGGGTGAACTTATCCTTTAACCTCACACAACAGGGGCTTTTATGTTTATGTGCCATAACTATCATCTAATATTACATTGTGACAACAAGCGCCTGGTCAGTTTTCGCTCCCCTGACGTCCACACTGCAACACTTACCATATTTATGAAAGGATTCAGGCGCACCTTTCTTTCAGACTCTACCTTCATCACCTGCATCATCATCATCATCGTTCTGTGCTGCTGTCAGGGGAAAAAGGGATATTCTGCAAATACAGGAAGCTGGAGCTGATCCCTCCGACAGCTCTGCAGGACAAATATTCATGGGTTTTCAGTCCTCGTTCTTCTGTAATGTAAAAATGAAACAGGGAACATTAAAACAACCTTTCCTCTGAATGTTGTGTGCCACCTTAGATTGTTACATACATATAACTTCAATGTATGTGAATTTGGTCAGACTGCTCCAATTA
Organism: Sparus aurata; assembly: GCF_900880675.1. Lineage (NCBI taxonomy): Eukaryota > Metazoa > Chordata > Actinopteri > Spariformes > Sparidae > Sparus > Sparus aurata. Next base: position 24,503,886 of record NC_044206.1, on the reverse strand, counting down.
TATTTGTTCCTTTTCATAATCCAGTGTTTCCTTCTTTATGTATGCCGGAATCCTCCATAACTGAAGCCACCAAATGTTTCTCTAATCACCAATAACACTCATATCCTACATCCTTACGGGCTGTCATTAACACAATACGGCAGAAGGCACACACAAAAGGTATTTTGCACGCACGGCTAAGAGGATTTTCTCAAATTGTGCTTCTGGTGATGTGTCCTCTTTTGTTTCAGCGTGGAGGAAGAAGACAAACAGCAGATCAGAGCGGTGACTCACCACGTGGGGACGGCCTGCCAGATGAATTATTCCTGCAGGAAAATTAATGTCTGTGAATATTTACACCCGCTGTTAGATTGTTCTCCGTCTGCTGTACATTATAATGTCTGCTGGGCCGGCGAGATCATACGGCTGCATTTATAAAGTCTCTCAAATCCGCCTTAAAATCCTGTTTTACAGCTCTTATTCTGAAGCTTATGTTATGAATAACAGTGTTGTGAATATTATCTGTAAATCTTATAAATTTGGAGTTCGTTAATGTTAAATGGTTTGTTTTGATTAACACGACAGTGAATACACAATACAAGCATTTTATTTTCATTTGGCTTATATATTTAAATCTTAAAGATGATTGTTTGACATTGGAACTACATTTATTATTCAGTTTTGAAAGTGAGAATCAACATTATCATCAGCTTTTCATACCTCATGATGTAAACATTTGTTTATACTGTATGTTACACATACTTTCATTGTGGTTTGGTATGTTAGTTTAGTTCTATTTGTTGTATTGCTTCATTCTTTCAAATCTCTGCTGACTGTTATTTCCCCCACGTGGATAAATAAAGATCTATATCTGTGAAATATTAGAAAACCAAGTCGTTTAGACGTGTATACCCAAAATATAATGTATCTATTGAAATTTGTATTTAAATGGCTATTTATTAATTATTTGATGTCTGTGCATTTAAACCTTCTCTCATTTCAAAAACAAAGAAAGCAGATTTTGACATTGTTCACTTCTGACCAGCAGATGGAGCCAGTGGTTTCTGTCAGACCGACTTCTCTTTGTTTACAATAAGTAAGACTCTGATGGCACGAAAGAAGAATAACTTGTAACACGTTTCAGTCTGACGTCTCCACACAGTGTTGACTTTCCAGGCTGTTTCCCATCAACCTGGATTACTGTGATGAAGCAGATTACAGTGTGAGTCACAACATCTCTGTGTCAGCTGTAACACCCTTGTTATATTCATTAACTTTACCTGACCTGGAAAGTCAAAGGAGAAGCAAATTCCATATTTTATCAGCTATTTACAGTGTAATGATTGTTGTCCGAGTGAGAATTAGAAATCTTTTTACTGCTGAGAGAAACATGATTTCTCTCAGGTTCACTCATGAAAGATAAGTGGTAATACTGTTGGTTTAACACTGTTAAAAAAAAAAAAGTTTCTCTCCTGAAAAAAAGTTTTAACTTTGTTTCACAGAAGTAAAAAAAAAAAAAAAAAAAAGTTTTCGCTTTCACAAGTGGAAAAACATAATTTCTCTTGGTTTCGCACATGGAAAAGAAGTTATAACACATTAAAAAGAATAATACGTTTTTCTCCTGAAAAAAAGGTTTTTTTTGTTTCACATGTCCAAAACATATTATCCCTTGGTTTCACTGTTGAAAAAAAGGTTTTATCGCGGTTTCACACATAACAAACTTTTTCTGCTGAACAAAGATTTTTTTTTCTGGAAAAAAAAAAATTTTCTCCTTAAAATAAAGTTGTTTTGGGTTGGGGGTTTCACATGTGGAAATACAAACGTTCTGTTGGTCTTGTTCATGGAAAATAAGTTTTCACTCATAAAAAAAAAAAAAAAGTTTTTCTGCCGAAAAAAAGTTTTTTTGTTTTCACACATGGAAAAACTTACCTTCACTTGGTTTCAATTCGATTTCACACAGGACAAAGAAAACAAGTTTTGAAAAAGAGTTTTCAGCTCGGTTCCACATACAAATTCTTTTCACCTGAAAAAAAATCAAAAATATTTTTTATGGAAAACCATAATTTCTCTTGGTGTCACACATAGAAAATAAGTTTTAACTCAGTTTCACACACGGAACCTGAATAAAAGGAGAAAAAAACATTTTTTTTCTGTGAATTTTTTTAAAAATAAACCTGAAAAAAGAATGACCTGAAAACAGTTTTTCTCCTAAAAAGAAAATTAATGAAAAAACCTTGAACACGTGGACAAACATACTTTCTTTTTGTTTCACTGTTGAAGAAGAGGTTTCAACTCGGTTTCTCAAGTTTCTCTCCTAAAAATAAGTTTTTCTGCTGAAAAAAAAGTTTCTTCCTGCTGAGAAAAGGGTTTTTTGTGTCACACATGGAAAAACATACTTTGTCTTGGTTTCACTCGTGGAAGAGAAAAAAAAGTTTTCTCCTGAAAAAAAGTTTTTACTTGGTTTCAGAGAAGGTAAAAAAATATTTTTTTTATTGGTTTCACTCGTGTAAAAACATTATTTCTCTTTGTCTCACTGTTGAAAAATACATTTTTTTATATTCAAAACTGATGAGGCATCAAACAAAAATACTTTTAAATGCCTTTTTCATGAAAAGATGAATGATAAAGTCTTCATGTTTACATCAGACCTTTTTGACTGTTGGCAAACACAGATTTTAACCTCTGGCTCCGCTGGCCAGTCATTTTGTCGGATTACAGTGTCCGTCTTTCTGGAGCGCTAACAGCGAGTCCTTTAATGTAACATCACTTAAATGCACCTTTGAACAAACAGTGAAAATCTCTCTCTGGCTGATCAGCAATCATTTCTCCCTTTGTTTAGTCTGAGCAGGCGTGTCATTCCTTTTAATCCACCATTTCATCCCTGACAGAGTCGGACTCACAGGCTCGCAGTAAAGCAGGATTGTGTACATTGTGTAACTCATGTGCACACGAGGCAGTAAAGAAGAAAAAAATACACAGAATAAACAAGCTGGAATTACTGGACTTGGACCTGGTCGGTTATTTTTGGCCCATGTTGTGTATCCGTGATACGATAATGAGCATTTTTTTCAGATTATTCTATATGTGCTCATGATGGCGCGCTGGCATGCGGAGGGGTGTGATTGCAGCGCGGGCTGAGAAAAACAAACCGAGGTTCAAGTATAGACCATCAGCGAGGGGGCTGAAGCCGACCCGCGCGCCTCAAACACTTAAATATTTAGTTTAGTCGAGCTGAGCCGGACGATTAATCTTCTCAAATGAGAGGGTGGTCAAACAAAGCGAGCCGGGCGCTTAAAGAAGCCGACTGCTTAATGTGAGCGAGTGAAGGTACAGTCAGTGATGTTCCGCTGAGGAGAGCGCAGCGACAGAAAATGAGTATTTGATACAGAAACAGTTCTGTTTATAACCTCTGCTGACATATTCTCATTTTGAAAGCTGTTTGAAATTCCCCACCGAGGTCTGGACCCTCATAAATTATAATTAATGAGTCTGGCAGGTGTTTTTTTTTTACTTTCCTTTCTCAGGCAATCCTAGGCTTTTTCTTTTTTTTTTTTAGCTTAGCAAAGCACATTCAAGTGAAGGGCTAACAGCGGAGGGCGCTGGAATAACAGAAGTTTGGGAAACGGCCCCCTCGTGCAGCTTTGAGTGCTTTGACGGTGACTTTTCTTTTCGCTGGGAACCCTCAAATAAACGGGAAAAGCACGATGGGAGTTTGTGCAGGTGGCATAATAAATTGTTGACCTCCTGTTTTTACTTTCTACTTCTTAAGAAGACGCTGAGCCTGAGCTAACAGCTTCAAAGTTGAGTTGCTTCGTAGTTCAAAAACAGATTTTGCAGCTGCAGAAAAAAACATGAATTAAAGGAGCACATCTTTTCGACCACATCACAGCACTGAGACGGCCCTCGTTAAGGTCTTCAACGACATTCATTCAAACACAGACAGCGGAAAAATCTCAGTCTTAGTATTACTGGATCTCAGTGCTGCGTTTGACACAGTCGACCATAATATACTACTGGACCGACTGGAAAACTGGGTTGGACTCTCTGGTACAACACTAAAGTGGTTTAAATCTTATCTAAATGAGAGAGGTTACTTTGTGTCTATTGGTGACTACACATCTGAACGGATGAAAATGACAAGCGGAGTACCCCAGGGCTCCACTCTGGGGTCTCTACTATTCAACATTTACATGCTCCCTCTAGCTCAAATAATGGAAAACAATGAAATTTGCTACCATAGTTATGCAGATGACACACAAATTTACATAACCATATCACCAGGGGACTATAATCCCATACATACCCTGAGTAGATGCATTGAACAAATCAATGATTGGATGTGTCAGAGTTTTCTTCAGTTAAACAAAGATAAGACTGAAATAATTGTTTTTGGATCCAAGGAAGAACGACTTAAAGTCTCTGCTCAGCTTCAGTCTGTAATGTTGAAAACTACAGACCAAGTCAGAAACCTTGGTGTGACTGTGGACTCAGACATGAATTTCAGCAGCCATATTAAGACAGTTACAAAGTCAGCCTACTATCACCTTAAGAATATATCCAGGATAAGAGGGCTTATGTCTCGGCAGGATTTGGAGAAACTTGTTCACGCATTTATCTTCAGCAGACTCGACTACTGTAATGGTGTCCTTACAGGACTCCCTCAAAACTCCATCAGACAGCTGCAGCTGATTCAGAACGCTGCTGCTCGAGTCCTAACAAGAACCAAAAAAGTAGATCACATCACTCCAGTTCTTAGATCTTTACACTGGCTTCCTGTCTATCAAAGAATAGATTTCAAAGTCCTGTTGTTGGTTTATAAAGCATTGAATGGTTTCGGGCCAAAATACATTTCTGATCTGCTGCCGCGTTATGAACCATCCAGACCTCTGAGATTGCCAGGTACCGGTCTGCTTTCAGTCCCCAGAGTCAGAAGTAAACATGGAGAAGCAGCTTTCAGTTACTATGCGCCACATATTTGGAACAAACTCCCTGAAAATTGCAGGTCTGCTCCAACACTCACCTCTTTTAAATCAAGACTTAAAACATTTCTTTTTGCCACTGCTTTTAACTGAAGCAATTCAAGTCTTTGAACTGCATTATTACTCTGAGTTTTTTTTTTTTTTTATAATGCAATTTTTAATGTCTTTTAAATGAAATGTTTGTCTTTTAATGTAATTTGTGTGTGCCTGTAAAGCACTTTGAGTTGCCTTGTGTCTGAATTGTGCTATACAAATAAACTTGCCTTGCCTTGCCTATTGAATGAACACGCTGTTCTCAAAGGAAAATAAGGTCCCAGAATACGGTTTGAAACTAGAAAGGTGGCAGGGTCCGCCACATATACACAAATACAACTGTGTGAAATTGTGTCGTGCTTAAAGGTCAGTTTGTTTATTCAGTTTATTCAGTGATGAAAACTAAGAAATTGTGTTTATTTAGTTTGTTTAGGCAGAAAAAAAGATCTTTTTCTTCTGATTAACATTTCTTCCACAAAACTACGTAGTGCTCCTTTAAGAAGTGACTAAATGATGCAACTAAACTTGTCGTTAATGATGTAATATGCAGCGTTTCCACTGTCAAATGTATAAAAACAAATAGAGATGTGCTTTATGTTCTGTTGAATTCTGCACTGACATTACGTCACACATTTTCGATGATGCTAAACCGAGAGAAATCTGGGATTTACTCGAAGAAGTGAGAAAGGCAGTCTGATATAAACTGTATTTGTACTGCAGACTTAAAGAATATTATAATTGATCTTATATATGGTAAATTCACAGAATATCACAAACATTTTTAAGCCACCATGCATCTCAAAAGTGTGATTAGAGTAGTTGTTTGTGAGAATCGGATCTTCTTAAACAAACGATGCGCCGTACCAATCGCGTCGTGCCACCGTGTTTTTTCCACGCCAACTCTGGTTAAGTGAAAATAAGAGCAGGAAGTCGTGCCCATAATTCCCGCGAGGTACCACGGGGGCCACACGGAGTTCTCACTCAAAACTTGTCACGTATAAAGTGCGACGTAATCCAAGTTTTTAATGATACGCCGCTCACATGTTTGAAATCTAAACAACATGAACTTTCATTCACACATGGAAAAAAAGGATCAAAAAGATGTGTTCCAGTGCATTAGTGTGAGGAAACTATTGAACTTCCTGTTTCTGACTTTTAATGTGATTGATGAAAAAGTCAGCGGACACATTCGATGACAGCTGCTGAGCGCTCAGAGGAAGTGTAGCGTGGCCTTGTGGATGCTGGTCGGCTGGTGGAATGCATGGAGCAATCCTGGATGTGATTATAATAATGGCACTTGGTAATGTGGCGAACGCTGGTATGTTGGATATAATGGCCTGGCTTGAAACCCGCATTTGAGACAACATTACAGTGCAAAAGCCTTTTTTTGTGTTGAAGCGAGCGGCGGTATTCCGGAAAGGAAATATTACTCCTCGTCCTGAAAGGGTCGTGCTCAGTTCTAAGTGTTTTGTTTGTCAGGGAGATATCAGATATATCAGGTGATAAGACGGCGGGTGTTGGAACAGAATGTGAGGTTGTAAAGCCCTGACATGCCGAAGCTCCGCATCACCACTCTGACATTACACATCCTGTCTGTTACTATGAAAAACACACACAACTCCTGTCGGTTTCCTCCCGGTGTTTTCCTGCTGTCAGCGGCGACGTCCGGGCCGACACCCTTCTCTTCCCCTCCTCTGGGATTTAACCTCTCACAGGGCAGAGAGGGGTCAGCTTCCTTCCCCGTGAGGAAGACGGGAGGGGAGGGGTGGCGCATGGCTGGCTCCATCGTTGCCCCTGGAGGAGGTGACGGAGAGGAGACCCGCGGTATTTACAGAAAACACGGGCGTGCCCCGCAACATTCCCTCGCTCTGAATGAGAAGAGGCCGGGGTGGGGTCGAGAGGGATTTCACAACGACGCGCGGAGGAGGAAATGGACTGGACGGATACTCCACCACTCCATCATCTGCACCTCCCTTTTCCCTCGAGTGTTTACCTTCTTCCAGATGTGCACGTGTTTGTGCATGTGTGCGCGGTCGAGGAGGTGTTCCCGCGGTTCTGACATCCTCCACGATGGCGTCACACCACCTGACTCGTTCATTTACGCCAGCTCACGACTTCTGATTTTGAAACCATTTTCCCGTTCGTCTGCGCTGATGAGATGGTTGTCTTTAAACGTGAGTCATCGTCTGCAAAACCACGGATGAGATGTGAAGGTGAAACGGCCTCCGGTCTGTTTTAAAAGGGCTGAAAGCGATACGGCAGACAGACCGTCGCCGGATAAAGATTGAGGTGAAAGAGGTCGAGCGCTCTGTGCAGTAAATCAAATTGCTATGATAATCGCCCAGAAAGGCCACGATTTCCATATCGCTGTCGTTACACTGAGACGGTAAGAGAAGAGACGTATTGGAGTTCCTGAGCCTCCCTGGATAAGCTCACACATCTGCGACCTGCCTCTGCATCCTGGACCTCTGCCTGAGAACTTGGTCCTCGCTTGCTACTCATCGGGATTTCCTGCAGGATGCTCTGCTGAATCACTGGGTTCACTCTGAAACTCTTTCCATCTGCAGGGTGGACCGTCATCACCCTGTAAGTGGAGGACGACGCCTGAATTTACTGCTGCCTTCACTACGACGTGGCTTTAGATATGAAATGCTGACAGGAAAGCTGCAAGTCAACGGAAAGAAAATTCATCGACCGCTTTTTGGACGAATCTATTGATCGTTTCAGTTATTTTTCCAGCATAAATGTTGAAAGTTTTCTGTGTCTAGCTTCTTATTTGTAAGAGATTTTTGGCTTTTCTTTGTTATTTATGATGTAAATTAAAGAGTTCTTCCCGTAAGTTTTTGTGATTTTACAATGCAAAACAATCCTGCTGCTTCTGGCCTAAAGTCCACTATCCATTTTCAGTTTCAGACCTACAAGGGGAAAAACTTTGGTCACCCCTGGACTTAATAATAAGCTGATTTATCGATTAAAGGGATATTCCGGTGTAAGTTTAATCCATGTTAACACACCGTGAAACCCAGTAGTTTGCAGAGCGCTCCATCAGCTTCCGGGTCGGGGAAGTCCCGACGCGACGATTACCGAATGCGGTTAGAAATGCTCAATTCCGTTCTTTTCCCTGTCCGCTCTATAATAACTGTTATAAACTGGCAGGTAAGACACATATGAACTTTGATTGCTTTTCCATGGAGTCATAATCATACATTTTCATCCATGAGCCGCGGAACTCTACTGCACTCGGTAATCGACTCGTCGGGACTTCCCGTCAACAGGAAGCTGCTGCAGAAGAGTGGTAAATTTAGTCAGCTTTTCAGTAGAAATCCAGCTAAGCTAGCGGAGGTTAGATGCCCCGGACTATGTGCTGAGACCCTATTTGTACTGTTGCTGAAGTTTGGTGCTGTTCTGAGCATTATTTGTGGCTTTTTGGTGGCGGTTTATATTTGGATCCATTTACTGCAGTGTATTGTTGTCGTGCGGTCGTTTCTGAGGTTGATAAAACTCCGTAAATTAGCGGTCTGCTAACTTGATCTCTCGAGAGGGAGTCTAACACAGTTTCACGGTGTGTTAGACCATGGATTAAACTTACACCGCAATATCCCTTTAATGAAGATAATCCTCAGTTGCAGCTGTGGTCGATGCTAAATTAAACGACTTGAAGCCGCCCGTCTTTTGCATTTTATTTTATTAGTGTGCTAAACATTTGTGACTGTTCACAGGCCAGAATCTGAACCCCTAACATTTACTCAGTAAACCAAGCTGGCCCCATGTTGACTGACAGCGGTCACAGCCACTGGCAGATTAATGAGCCATTAAGCCGGCCATTCACAAACCTCCAGCTGGCCTCCTCGCTCACGCATCGCCAGGAAGACCGCTGGCTTTTTTGGATGGTTTTCCCGAGTGATGGAAAAAAAGGGCAGTGTCGAAACCGTGGAGAAGCAGTTTGAAATGTTTTGGAGACTGAAAAGTTGGAAAGTTACCAGAGCAAGTGTGGATCGCGTGTCTGGAAGGAGCGTTGTTTCCTGATATTGACGTAAATGTTGGACTCTGTTTCCATCCTCAGTCTGACAATCGTCTTTCTTTTCAACACAATCGCCAGATCAATTGTTTGCAACGAATGTTTCTAAAAACCAAAACCAGAAACTGAAACTTTACATTTCTTTTTGATGAACCTTTACATCTTCACATCCTTTTCCTCTCCCACTTGGTTAGGGCGAGGAAAAGATCATGTTCTGGTTTGAAATACCTGTTTTGGTCTCTACGTACACGGCTGCTGATGTCCTGAGGTCCAGTCAAAAAACACGTCCAATAGATTATCGGCTAATTGTCCGTTCCTCCATGTGCTCATTGGATCATAACCACTCAGATTCAATGGTCTGGACCCTGACAGCAGTCACTGGTCCGGCCCTGCAAGGATCAAAGTCCTAATTAAGTTTTTCAGGATTTCAGCCCCGACTTTCCAATCGCCAAAGTTTTTAGGAGATTGGTTACAAATACAGATCAGAGGCAAATCTGTGCACCTTTCTGTGATCAATTATCGCCATGTGTGAGCTTTCTGGAGCACCGATGACTCCAGCTGCGTGTTCAGCAGTCTAGATATCGTGTCGTGTCTGGGACGGGCCAGCGAGCCGTGAACGGGCTGCAGCTTGATGCTCCTGCTCGTGCTGAACCACAACACAAGCATAATCATTGCTGTCAGCACATTCTGATCCACTCTCTCAACCAAATCCTTTTCATTTTCGTCTTTTAAGCGAACCGACAACAACAAATCGTGTCATGTCTTGCGTGTGTGACCCTTCGATGTATGAAACCCTGTCGCTGTTTGACTTGGACCCCACGTGTAGCATTGCGCACCACAATGACTGCAAGACTCCTCGTTACAATGCAGAAAGTCGTGTGGTGTGGCCAACGCAGCAACAGTCGTGCTGTCTGACCAAAATCCTTCAAAGAATCCTCCAACTCTGGTACAAAAGCTGTTAAAACCACAGATGGAGTAAGAGTGTGGCGATCAACCTCAATCCTTCCTCGTTTCCAGGAACCCTTTTCGTCACGCATTCAAGTGGCGGAGACGTTTGCACGAGGACCACACACAGTGGAACCCCCACACCTCCACTTTAGGTAAAAGGGTTTATTTACACGGGCAATGCATGTAACCTCCAAACTCCAAAACGCCAAAACCAAATACATCTGAAAACAATTTCTCTTATGCGCCGATCGTGAGTCTCTTTCTGTATAAACACTGTCAGAATCCTCTCACGGCAAACCAGCCGCAGCTACAGTAAAACTAATGGCAGACGTTTAAATTCCCTCCTTGCTTCTAAAAAAGAAATGTCTGACTTTATCGCAGAACTGTCAGAGCGTTACAGAAAACACTCCGACACCCCGGCTCGTCTTTCACCACACGGACGCAGTGACACCGTCTCAACTCACAAATGAGTAATGTGTGTTGGACGGGGTTTTGAGCTCGTACTCGACAAACCTGAGCGAGGTGTCGCTCTGACGAAACTCGACTCAGACGCTTTAAATCCACGCTGAACATTCCTGACGGCGCTGCAGAAGGTCGAAAGGCCGCTGACGCCTCGGCACGGAGACAGAGCAGAGACGAGTGACGTGAAACCTGTTTAAAGGTTGGAAACGAGAACAAGACGCCATATTCTTACATTTTTTGATAGAGAGTTAGCCAAGTGGTTGCTGTAATTCCTTCTGTCCATACAGGAGGAATAATGGTGTTATACTAGCTTCAGCTGATCTTTGGGATGCATGTCTTTGACTTCTTCTTCTTGTAGTTGCATTATAAAGACTTCACTTCACAGGACAGGAGAAGAGACAGCAGTAAATACGTGAGTGAGTGAAAAAATCTGAACCTGTCGCTGAAATGAAGTCATCGCAGCTGAGGTGCAGATGTGACCGATGACTACATAAAGCCCGACTGAACGACGTGTTTGCATGCGATGCATATCTGCATGAATCCACGGACGGCTTTTCGCCGCCTGTGAATGCACGAGCATAAATTAACGCCGACGCTTTACTGTAGCGGCGACCTGTCTGATATCTTGTTGACTGGTCGCCCTGACACGAGTGCATGATGGATGCAGATAGACGCGGGGGCCGTCCTCTCCGTATTATCTGAGCGGTGAAAACCACCACAGTGAATTCGGGACATGTGGAGAGGGGTGTATTTATAAATGGCGAGCCCACCCAGCCCGGGATGCTTCAGATGCTTTGGGTGTTACCAGAACTGGCACCAATAAAGGCCAGCGAGCATTCCTGGAGCTATCAACATCGAGCGCAACAGCGACGGCTTCGACGGCATTCTTTAAACATCAGCAGCAGAATACGTTGAGTCTCACCAGTTATATTCAGAAATCAGTTTTTATTCACACCAGCAGCTGTGACGGTGAGTTTTAAGTGGAGACGCTCACTTGTTGTTGATATTTAGAGGGCATGGGTGTGTCCGCCATGCTGCCTGATATTGGTGTATGTCAGGTCACAAGGGCAGCAGCCTCCTCCTCTTTAGCATGTCCAGAAAATAGCTTCCCTCCCTCCCTCCCTCCCTCGCTTCATCTCTCTCTTGTTCACTCTCCCTCTCTCATTTCAGACACACATTAGGCAGATTTGGCTGCAGTCCCCGCTTTCCATTCCCTCCACCCGCGGCTTCACATAAAAACATCCACTGCAGTTAATGTTACTGTCACAACACGTCATCAAAAAACAATACGCTTCTGCAGGACAACAGCTCCAAGGCTTTATGATCTGAAACCACAGGGAGAACCCGAAGTGGCACGCTGTCATTGTCTGAGCACCGGTCCGTCTGCGAGGGTTTTTAAAGGCCAAAATCTCCATTTCATTTTAATCGGATCACGCTTTCAGATGTCGGACTTCATAAGTCACCCACCTCATAATGATCAAACGTCTGCTGACTTGACAAAACCTGCAGCGTACGAGGCTCTCGACGAAGAAATGTGACTTATGAATGTATTTACATGGGGAAATTCTACTCCACGTGTTAAAGGAAAGGCAAGTCACACATGAAAGTGTTCAATTCACGTGTGATGATGTCAGTTTTCCTACGTGGTATTTCTCATTCTCATTTCTCACATGTGAAACATCCAACAGCTTGACGATATTTCATTTCTATCGCTAGTGAAAATATCCAGTTAAAATGTGAAAATATGAAAAACTTATGTTGTGAATACACTCGTGCTCTACTTTTAAACTCGGCTTCAAAGGACAAGTTCTCCCCAAAAGTAAAGTCGATGAAGTTTTGTCGTCCACAAAACAGATCTGGAGCTTCACAACAAAACACTGATGCAACAGTCTCCTACACTACTGAAGCAGACGGGGACGAGATGAGGACATGAATCTAAAGTAATGCATCTTTTATAGAATAGCTATAACTCTTCTGACAGAGATTATAAGATTAGGGACCTAAAATCAGTTTGGGGAAAAATAAATCCTTTCTCCTTCATCTCGCAGGAACCGCTGCCTTTCATCTTAATCACAGTCAGGAGCAGGACGCGAGCTTTTTTGTTCGTGTTTTCAGCAGATAAATCACCTCCTTTCCTATTAGAGAACAGAGACGTTTTAATTGCATACATCACAGTCTCTTGTCATCATGCGTCTTCTTGCTCGGGACTTTCTAAAACAATGTTTGCCTTTGTGGGAAAGTAGCTCTCCCTGTCGGGGGTGAGCTGCCTGGCCGGCCTGTCTGCTCCTCATTACTGTTCTAATGATAGACCAGGTAACTCAAGCTCCTCTGTGCAAACCTCCGTGTTTGTCTTTACATATTTTGGCGTCCTCCTCTCTTTCCCTGTGTTGCTTTCCTCCTTCTATATACTTCCTACTGACATCCTTTCCTGGCTCCTTTAACTCCTAATATAACGTCTGGAGCCGGGACAACAAAAGCAGCCTGTTACGCTTTTTCAGCCACAGTTTGTCCCGGCGTGAGAGCTGCCCCAGAGTTGGCCTGCCGACATCACCTACAGCGTCTGAAATAGTCCAAAAGCTACGAGGGGGCAGCAGACAAAGGCAGCAGTGTTCTCCTCATCCCCACATACGACACACAGGGGGCAACAGAGAGCGCCTTTCACAGGATGCACTGCACCGACAGCGACTTGAGCCATCTCATCTTCAAATTTAAGATCCTCTCATGCACAGTTCTGCGTCACATTCTTTCCCTTTCTAATTCCACTTCTCACTTCTTTCCCCTTTCTAGTTTTTGCCAGATCATCGCCCCTCTCCAGCCGGCCAGATGCCCCTCCACCACTTTCCTCCCGAGAGAAGAGCATTTCCCCCCCCCAAAAAAACCTCCTCCCTCATCCTAGAGAAGAGCATTCCCCCCCCAAAAAAACCTCCTCCCTCATCCTAAAGAAGAGCATTTTACCCCCCCAAAAAACCTCCTCCCTCATCCTAGAGAAGAGCATTTCCCCCAAAAAAAACCTCCTCCCTCATCCTAGAGAAGAGCATTTCCCCCCCCAAAAAACCTCCTCCCTCATCCTAGAGAAGAGCATTCCCCCCCCTAAAAAAACCTCCTCCCTCATCCTAGAGAGGAGCATTTCCCCCCAAAAAAACCTCCTCCCTCATCCTAGAGAAGAGCATTTCCCCCCCAAAAAAACCTCCTCCCTTATCCTAGAGAAGAGCATCCCCCCCCAAAAAAAACCTCCTCCCTCATCCTAGAGAAGAGCATTTTTTCCCCCCCCAAAAAACCTCCTCCCTCATCCTAGAGAAGAGCATCCCCCCCCAAAAAACCTCCTCCCTCATCCTAGAGAAGAGCATCCCCACCCCCAAAAAAACCCTCCTCCCTCATCCTAGAGAAGAGCATTCCCCCCCCCCAAAAAAACCTCCTCCCTCATCCTAGAGAAGAGCATCCCCACCCCCCAAAAAAACCCTCCTCCCTCATCCTAGAGAAGAGCATCCCCCCCCCAAAAAAACCTCCTCCCTCATCCTAGAGAAGAGCATTCCCCCCCCCAAAAACCTCCTCCCTCATCCTAGAGAAGAGCATTCCCCCCCCCAAAAAAACCTCCTCCCTCATCCTAGAGAAGAGCATTTTTTCCCCCCCCAAAAAACCTCCTCCCTCATCCTAGAGAAGAGCATTCCCCCCCCCAAAAAACCTCCTCCCTCATCCTAGAGAAAGAGCATCCCACCCCCCAAAAAAAACCCTCCTCCCTCATCCTAGAGAAGAGCATTTTTCCCCCCCCCAAAAAACCTCCTCCCTCATCCTAGAGAAGAGCATTCCCCCCCCCAAAAAACCTCCTCCCTCATCCTAGAGAAGAGCATCCCCCCCCCCCAAAAAAACCCTCCTCCCTCATCCTAGAGAAGAGCATTCCCCCCCAAAAAACCTCCTCTCTCATCCTAGAGAAGAGCTTTTTTACCCCCCAAAAAAACCTCCTCCCTCATCCTAGAGAAGAGCATCCCCCCCCAAAAAAAACCTCCTCCCTCATCCTAGAGAAGAGCATCCCCCCCAATATAAAACCTCCTCCCTCATCCTAGAGAATAGCATCCCCCCCAAAAAAAACCTCCTCCCTCATCCTAGAGAAGAGCATCCCCCCCAATATAAAACCTCCTCCCTCATCCTAGAGAAGAGCATCCCCCCCAATATAAAACCTCCTCCCTCATCCTAGAGAATAGCATCCCCCCCAAAAAAAACCTCCTCCCTCATCCTAGAGAAGAGCATCCCCCCCAATATAAAACCTCCTCCCTCATCCTAGAGAAGAGCATTCCCCCCCCAATAAAAACCCTCCTCCCTCATCCTAGAGAAGAGCATTTTTACCCCCAAAAAAACCTCCTCCCTCCCCTGATGCTCATCGTGGTCACTCCCACAGCATCCTCGTCTGCAGGCAGGGAGGAGTGAATCTGCGTTACATCATAGCTGCTTCATGGAACTCTGATGACCGCTGAAATGACTGTGCATCCAGCAGGCTAACACAGCAACAGCCACAGTAGGACGGTGGTATGATACCAATTTGCAAAGGTGGGAGAGTGTCGGGGTGGGCTCATCGTTTTCTCTGCTCAGCACTGGCAGATAGAAGCGTGATGTGTGTGTGTGTGTGTGTGTGTGTGTGTGTTGGATCGGCGAGGCAGTTAAACTGTGCATGTGACACATAGCTGCTCTTTGTCCGCCTCAGCAGACAGGGGGCACTGGGCTGCCACGCCGGACAGGATGCCAGGATAGCAGCGGGGCTAATAAACTACACCGAATAAACAGTCCGGCAGTAGCACCTCCCTCATGCAGGCAAAACACTTACGCAACCGTCCTCCGTCTGCAGAACCTTCTAAGGACAAAAGAAGACAATGTGATTTATTCCCTGTGCAGTCGCTGCGATTACAATTACGTTCATGCACAGATCCGGTTCACGCCAGGACGCAGCGACACTGTCTGGTTGTTAGCAGTCAATAAGGAGCTTTGTGTCGTTCACATTCTTGGACCTAATGGATGATGTATACACAGAAGATACTACAGAGATCCATATGTGCACGCTGCAGGCATCAGCAAAGAAAATCCTTGTTCGCCTGTGCATACATGCAGGTTCTACACATTGTATATGTTGTTTTCCATGCATATAAGATTTAACTACACATCTGATAGTGTCCAGTATCTAATAGTAAAAGAAAAACCTTCCTATGTTTGTTCCGAGACACTTTTCCATGACCTCAATGGAAAACATCTTGAGGTCCGAAGGGGAATTCACAAAGACTAAAGTTCGGTCTATCGTATACTTAAAGAGATTTAATAAAAAAGGGGAGCATCGAAGCATCCTTAGCATTTAGAGAGTCTGACTTGCTCTTATCACAGCTACCACCTGCACGCTTTTGGGTCACTTCTTAAAGTTATGCTGCATTTCAGACAGCATGAAAAATATCCAACCTCATTCTGGAAACACTTAAAATGCAGTGACAGTCCACGTTGGAATTAGGACTAGGATTAGAATTAGGAAAGAGCAGTTTGTCTGACGGAGGGGTGGGATGTATTGATAGGCTACATTATTTCTATAAGGCCAGTGAATTAAATGTTGTTTGTTGGCAGCCAGGTTAGGGTGAGGATAACTATTTCCAGACATCTGACATCTATGTTTCTGCTGTATATCTGCGTCTGATCGTGAACCCGGTCCAATCCAAGCAGCTGCCTCACCTCTGTCTGGATCCAACGCTTCGTACGAAATGTGAAAAAGCTGCGTGACTCTGTGCAAAATATTCATCTGGAAATGTTTGTCTCTTTTGGTGCATCACTTGGCCGTATATCTATCCAAACAGACAGATGAGTCCATGGAACTGACAGAGGTGTGGCCGCTCACTGAGTGATACCTCATGTTACTTTCACCATACTGAGTCTAACACTGCAGGCATCACCGCCGACGTGCCTGACGGTCGGTCGTCTGCAGCTGTCCGGGGGGGGGGGAGAGAGTGCGAAGAGGTTTTCCAACGTGAGGAGGGTTGAAATCCAGTCCTGAGTGCAGCTGTGCCCTGCTGTCCTCAGCAGCCAGGATCAACTATGTGGGCACGTGATGATCGTGCTGGGTAAACGAGAGGCGAGAGAGAGAAAGAGAGAGGGAGAGGATTGAGGCGGTAACACATCGAAGGTCTCCCTCCGCTTCCCACTCTGGTCGGGAGCAACGTGCAGTGTGGTCGGAGGCCTTGGGTGGTCGCCCCGAACCCTGCGTGGAAAAGAGCTGTGTTAAACAACTGAGAGTTCACCGCAGCGGCTTGTGTTACACACAGACCCAGAGCGGCAGAGTTGGCAGCACTCGCGCAGAGGATTGGAGACAGAAGAAGCTGAAATAGTGACAAGTGTTTACTAGAGCTAAATATGTTTGGATACTGCAGATTCTTGACATTTCAGCTCTGGAGCGAGGCCAGTGAATTCATTTTTGTGTTTGTGAGACTCCCTCACAATTAATCCTCCAAACAGACAAAAAACTGAAGCTAAGAGAAAATCTGAAAGGTGAAGGACTCCAGGCAGAAATATTAATTTGTAATCACAAGTGGAAAAAGGTTGAAATACAAATATTTCTCCCGCAAAATCAGCAGTTTTGTTTATCGTCCACGTTCAGTTTGAGGGTCAGCCCTGATTTGCCTCTCGACTCCGACCTCTGGACAGGTCTGATCTTTCCTCTGACCTCACGTTTTTTCGACCTTGGCTCCTCCCATTGAGGTCAATGTGCATTCCCAGCTGCTGCGGCCTGTCCTGTCCACACACAAGATGAGGGCGTATAGCTGCTGCAGATCCACCAGAGCCCTGCGAGGGTGAAGTGGCACGCTCACGTGGACCGTACACCCGACACGACCAGCACAGAGCATGCACATATGTTAAAACATCATCATAATCACAGTTAGAGTGGACTGTAACGAGGGCCAATGTGATGTTTGGCGTTGGGGATTTGACAGAGGCTGGAGAAGCTGCTTCATTCTTACAGCTCAGCTCGCTCTGTTAGTGGCCAAATTGGGAACCATGTGGCCATAATTGTCACATGCCTGCTCCTCTTAAATCTTTGCATTCTTCACTGAATGGATGTCATATCAGTGACCCACAGTTTGGTTCTGACGAACACGTCCTACATCCCGGAGCACAAGAAAAATGAGAAGGCAACATTTTGTACCGACAAATTCGAGCAGAGTTCCCACTGCGTCCATCTACGAGGCGGCGAAGCTGCCAGGAAAGATAAATGAATTTCTCTCAAAGTCTGCTAAACACGTTGACAATAGCCCCATTCTACTTCAGTCCAAATTTGGGAAAAGGAGAACAATTTGAAAGCTTGTGAGGAGCTGTCAACCAGATGCCTTTGGCATTTCAGATGGAGAAGGAGGGCGCAGGGGTTGGAAAATGCCGCCGAACAAAAAAGCCATGGTTTCAAATGCCTTTCTCCGCCTTGTAGCGGTAAATCTGAATCTTCCTTGGCCTTTTGTTTGGCCAGAATGAGCGATTAGGGAAGAATTCAGACAGGGTGTGTGCGCGGATGAGACAGAATTCAGTTATATTTTATGCAAAAATGTGTTTTGCGGTCAAGTGCGCGCTGTATATTTACACAGCCCAATGGACAATGGCCCTGTGATCCACTCAAACTGAAACCAAAATCCAGTCATACTCACACTTGTCACAGAGGTCACTTTGAGGATAACCTTTTAAGAATACTGCCGTAGGAAAAAAAAAAGGGACTAAGTCTTATTAGAATGTGCTAAATGGCAGCAGGGTTACATTGCAGCAGGGTGTGTCCTCTCCGAAGGCCTTACATGAGAACATGCCACTGAATCCATCTGATAGCTCACTCGATGCACCCTGACCTTTGGCAGCGCGCAAAGAGAATGCACGACGAGGGAATGCTGTAACCGCAGCTGTGTATATGTTGAATGTATGCGTACGGCATACCTCTCTATCCAGGACAATTGCCTCCGATATCACGTCAAACTAAGTCCAGAGCATTTTCTTTCTTATCAAATCAAAGGTTAGAGGGGCATTAAGGATGTAAGGACAATGAAAAGAGGCGACCTAAATGTGCCATGAGCTCTGTTGTGGCGCCCTCAGCTCCCACAGTTTGCTGCCAGTGTCTCCAAGAGTCACTGTTGAAGCAACATGTAATAAAAAAAAAAACCCAGTTTCACAGCTCTCAAATAAAGACATCAGCAAAAAACTTTAGTAGAACATTCATGCCAAAGAAGGGGGGGAGCTGTTCTGCCTCCAGTTTTAAATCGTGGCAGGCTTCTCGTCTTGGAGACAACGGTGTGTTTGGAGGGCTGTTAATCGTGTGGCAGACACGGCTACAGTCACCGAGTCCATCTGGATCCAGCAAGCCCCGGTCCCGGTTCCAAGCCTTGTTCCCATGCTGCCAAGTTCCAGCTGTGCACAGTCTCTCATCAACACTGACAGACACCTCTTTGTGCGAGAGGACATAGACTGCTAACGGCTATAAAAGAAGGGCGCTGAGAGAACTGCAGTGAATGGAACTTTTAACAAGTGATTAAAGGGAGTGATGAGGGGGAGGGAGGGAGGGAGGGGAGGCTGCAGCGCGTGAGGAAAAAATAAAGGGAAATAAAGATATCAAGGCACGGAGTCGAACTTCCTCATTTCCTTCCTGTCTTTATTTGTCTTTTTGTTCGCACATCAGCTGGCCACATGTCGAACACGCCTCATTTCGCACCCTCTGCTCCAAAGTGGCACCGGCGTGAGGAATGCAAGGTCCCGTCCTCATGATTAAAGCCCTGACCATTACATGCATGATTATGAGTCACCATGCAACCATCCGAGGTTTTCTATCATTCATGTTCAGTTCCTGTCTTGCCTAGATGACAAGCACAAGCTGTTTTTTCCCTAATTTGGGGTGGAGGTCTGTGTGTGAGACAGAGAGAGAGAGAGAGAGAGAGAGTACGCCCTGGGTGAATAATTCAACTCCTGACTCAGCACGGAAACATTAGACCTCGCTCCCCTTTATAAGTGTTCGTCCAGAAATAGCTAGAATTACAAGCGCAGAGCTGGTTGTAACCTCAGAGCGCTTTGTTAACACAGTTTATAGATACTTGGACTGGTTTTAAAAACCTCAGGTAAGTGTGAAACAACTTGTAACAGGGTATCAGAATGAGGTTTTTCCAGAGCGGTTAGGAGACAAAACAGAGAAATCTAACACGGAGAGTGCCGGCACACCAATGGAGGTGTTAATAGGAAACAGTCATTGTGCTGTCCTGCAGATACACCACAGCCAGCGGGGTTAATTTGTGTCAGTAGCATCCGCAGAGCCTGATGACTCACACCTTCAACACATGAAGAGATCCAGAGAAACACTGCAGGTAAACAGGGTAACATTTTAAACTAACAGACATCACCATGAAACTTCCCCGTTGTACTTTTTGTGTTGCAAACTTTCTGAATTTTTATGTTTAAATGTGCAAATGAGGCATTTTGTCATTAGAAATACACTCGTTTGCATATGTTTCCATTACATTTTACAACGGAAAATCTAAATATCGGATAAAGCCAGTCTATAGATCCATAAATCTAAATATTCTGTCACCAGCCATAAAAAAATAAACTGTTATTTAAATCAGGCTTCAAATTTATATGCACAGATTCCAATATGAAATCCATGAAAGTATACAGGTGCTACTGAAGTGGAGATTTCAGCGTATTAGAAAAAAGTCATTTTGGAAAAAAAACAGCGTTTAAAGATGTGTTAAAACTGTTTGTTATTACGAGCCAACTAGGTGACTTGAAACTAGCCATTGAGACCAAAAACTCATTAGGAAACTGTTTACTGAGGTCATAAATCAAGAGAGAAGTAGGGTCATTTTCTCATAAGCTTATATACAATGGAACTTCTCTTTGAAACCAGATGAGTTGCCCACCGCTGGCCGTTAGAAAGAATGCAGGTTGGCTTCACTTTTCACACCTGGAGGGCCCGTCCATACTCTCTACAGTGTGTCTGCAGGATTGGTTCTGTGGATGAGATGAGGTGAGGGAACTAATATTCTCTGTGTCACCAAAACTGATTACACCAACAACACAGAACCACATGCATCTCTGATGTGATTGTGGTGTTTGGTGGCAGTATGACAGATCCACAGATTCTGGTCGGTGTTTCCTCTCCAGGCCCGTCCTGTTGTGCCCTGGCCTGCCCTCTCCTCCGCTCTGCTGCGCGCCACAGAGTGGCTCCAGTGGAATGTGATGACCACGGACTGGACAAAGCCCTGCATTCATGGCCCCTCGTCCCACTCTGGAGGTTTGCGACTGGGAGCCTTGATCACAGAGTGGGGGGTGGCCAGAGTCCATCCACCCCTCGCCTGTCCTGTCAGACACGCGTTGCCCTCCCCTGCACCGCCACACGAGTGCCAGCACCTGCATCAGCCGTACACTCCACCATCTGCTGCATTTCATTTCAGTTTCTTTATCAGTTCAATACATGTTGAAGATAATGTAGACGCCACAGTTAAAACCCAGAATGCCTCCTGTTATTCTAACTGCAAAAACGCGTCTGCTTGGCTGATTTGATAAATGGAAAACATTTGGTATGATTTTATAGGAAGAGCGATCATAACCATCATAATCATGTGTGCAATTTCAAAACGAAACAGGTAGCAAAAAATAGATCTCAAAGCAGCTAACCATCCATTACGCTTAATGGCGACATGAGAGATTTCAAACAAGGGCTTGAGGGGAGGCTGGATGCTGGTGCTTTAAAGTGGAGTGCAGAATTAAGGAACGCTACATCAGTTTGTTTATGTGCACGGAAATGTCAGCTGCAGCGCTGGTTCAGATAATCACTCGAGACCAGATAACATAAAAAGAAGCAGTCCACATACATCATCTTGCTGCCTGCCTGGCTGTCTGTGTGTGTCTCTACTTCCTCTGTCTGCTACAGTATCCATTCGCCTCCTTTGTGTAGGTAATATAATAGAGTAGTCGATGCCGCAGAGGCTTTTCCTCCAAACATATCAAAATGCAAACACTGTAGTTACCATGCAACCCCACACAAACATGCACGAGGCATGAGAGCATGCTAATGGCTTCTTATTGCTATGCAACATAAATATTCCTGATGGACATTACTAACACATGTGCACACTGACATATACAGTATATACAGTACATAGACATATAAATATGCATCTGCTTAAAGGGTATGACTGATCAAGAGTCTGCTTACAAGCCTGATTCCACCAAAGAGTCCCTCATTAACTTGAACATGGTGACTGTATTGATTTGGGGTGATGCCACACACACCTTGCTTCCATCCCAAGGCCAGATTATAATGTTGGCATTTTACGTTCATATCACATTTTCATGACGTGTATGTAAGCTGACTAGGACATGGAGGTGATTGTGGTCAGATGGCTGCCAAAATTAGAGACCACTTCTCAAAACTGTTTTAAAGTGAAACTCCTGCCAAGAAGCAACCGAGGCTTTATTTGTGAATGTATATGAGTGAAACCTTCGTGTAAAAGCATATTTACGATGCAAGATTTACCGTAGTTTCGATTTCGGGCAAGGTAATATTCAATGGAGTGCAGGGGCACTTTAGCGCTAGCATCAAATCTCTATTTTTAGAACAGTAAGAAGGCTTGACACAACATGAAACTTTGCTCGTAGTATCACCAGGGTCTCTGCATGAATACCAGCATTGAGAACATTGTTTCTGTACACAGAGTTTACTAAAAAGAAGGTTTTTGGACAACTCACGTTAGCAGTAGCATCTCCTGCGTGCTGCCATCATGGCAGACAAAAAGTGTCGATCCCTGAGTGCAACCTAAAAGGCAGGAAAGTAATGGTGGACCTCCCACCTGTTGTGCTCCTATGGTGAGTAGTTCAAAAACGTTCTTTTTAGTAAACTCTGCGTACACAGACAATGTTCTCAATGCTCGTGTTCATGTGTAGAGACCCTGGTGATACTTCGAGCAAAGTTTCATGTTGTGTCGAGCCTTCTTACTGTTTTAAAAATAGCATTTCGATGCTAGCGCTAAAGTGCCCCTGCACCCCGTTGAAAATTAGCTTGCCCAAAAACGAAATACGGTAAATCTTAAAAGTGCCTCTTTTGTCATAAATAAAGGTTTGACTTATTCAATCGCAAATAAAGCCTTGGTTGCTTTTTGGCGAGAGTTTCACTTTAATGAGGGATGGCAGTGTTTTAACATTCGTAAGCATGAAACCCCTTTGGATATTTTCAACAAGACATCGGAACATTTACTTTGTCTTTGTGGTGAAAGGACCAGGTGAGCCACTGTACAATCTCTTCCCAACCAAATTCTAGTGGTTTCTGTGGCTAAACCTTATCGGATCGCAAGTACAGAACTGCCAGAACATAAAGTTTAAAATTGAGCTGAAAGAAACAGAAAGTTACAACTAAAAGACACCAAACCTGCAGCTGAAAACAGCCCAACATATTCATTATTAGAGGTGTGACGCTACACAGAAGTCACGGCTCGGTAGGAATACAGTACATCAGGACAGATGTGACAAAAGATCCCAGATGCAGAAAGCTAGATGTCTTTGCATTTATTTTCAATTGATTGTAGTGCAGTTTGAGTTTGTTCCTCCTAGTTGAGACATTTTGAAAATCTGCATTGAAAAAGATAATAAAACTAAGGAAAGGTTAGCAGATGAATGGTCTATGTTTAAAGACAATTAAAGCAAAATAAAAGGATTACAGGTTATAAAGAGGTTATGTGTGGCTGAACAATAACTGCTGGTTACCATCACATTCAATTTGAATCATCATCGGAAACTTGGAAAATGTGAGCAGCTCCGATCATTTACGCAGCAAATTGAATTGGAGCTATTTTGGAAGCTAGAGAATGCGGCATGACTGACAAACAGAAAGCATTTCTTTTTTTCGAAAGTTAAGTGGCAATAAGTACAGAGAGAGAGGGAATCCCAGTTTTGTCTCGACAGTTGTTGCATTTCTGCTCAACACGGATCAGATTGTATCATCTTGTGTGGTCAGGTTAAGTTAGCACCATGCATATTTGGTAAAAGGGGGGGACTAACTCCAAATAGGTCAAGAATAGGGGAGCATAATGAGGAGAGGTGTATCTCGGCCATGAGGGTAAACAGTCAGACCACACACCGGCCCCGTGTTAAACGACCCGGTGAGCCCAGGAGGCTCCTGTGATTTTCCCATCTGGATGTGCCATTATCTCAGCAGGGGATCTCTAATACTGTCATCAGATTTAATGGTTGATTTCCTCTCCTGTGTTTCTCTCCAGGTGTGGCCACCCTCCTCACAGGCGGCTCCATCCACAATTCATGAGAGGAAACCGATGCCATTACAGTGGCCTGTATATGTGAGGGAGAGAGGGAGAACGCTGCGAGTCTGTTGTACCCTCTGAACCGTGGAGTTAGACGACCGCAGCTCAGTGGGACAACCGATAGTAAACTTTTTAAAAAGAGGAAGCTGTGGTGTGACCAGAGCGCTCGATCATGCAGGAAGTTTGCCTGGTTGACATAGAAAAAGGGCGGGTTGTGGATGGGCGGGGGGGTTGAAGAAGTGAAAACACGAGGGGCCGGAAAGGGAACAGACGAGGAACTTGTTTTCACTGAGTGTGAGTGTTTAGACAACACTTGTGACCTCCTCCTCTGGCTTATTCTTACCTGATAAGATGAAGGTCAACGGTGAAAAGTGAAGGATGTGTCACGGCCTTAGGAAGTGTGTGTGTGTGTGTGTGTGCGCTATAGAGATGACAGAGCTGTTGACATGTGAGTGAAGGCCACGAGGCCACATGCTCATTCATCAGTAAGAAAATACAGATGCTGGTTCCTTTGTCATCAATTGCTGTAGATGTTGATGTTGCATGAGAACATTGGGGAAGTGTTTGTTTGGGTGAGAGGTTGCATTTCCTCCATAATTTGGACGAGGAGTTTCTCTGTTTGGTTGGAGTCTGATGTTGGCTGGTAGCAAACCGCTCATGGTATATTTGGTAATGTCTGATCTGTGGTTTTGGAGACACAATATATAAATCAAGCATGTCATGAACATTTCTGAGCCAGAGATAAGTCCATTCCAAGTGTAATCCCACCAGTTGGTTAATGGACTAACATTCTGACGCCTCAAGTTGACATTACGTCTGTCACCATCTTGTGTTTTTGGAGCCAGAAGGGACCAGTCTTGGATTGGAGGGTGGAGGTGGGTTGTGGTGAATCTAGAGTCTGTTGGGACCAAAGGAAAAGATGTCCAGAGGATCCCTGCAACCAGTGTTCAAAACCTGAACAACCTTAACATCATCAGATAAAGTCAGTGATCATCGAAGTATAAAACGCTGAGTTTGAGCCAGCAGTGGTGCCCAGTTTAAAGTGCCTTTATGGAAGGTTAAGGTGGGTTTTATAATTACGATTGCAAAATGTGCCAATATAAGTGGACATGGGGGGCTCCTTTTCCCAAACTTATCTGAGGGGGTCCAAACATTTGCCTAGTTTGCCTCTATTTTCAGTATCAGTCCTCTGGAGGTGTTGACGAATATGAGTGAAAGTTACCAAGAACCCAACGACACGCTTTAAGGGGGGTACACACATAGCGATAATCGGGCTGATTTTGCTCCGATTTTACCCGTTTCTGACCACGAAAGATTATCTTCTGTTTTATAAGATTATCCTGTGGTCTGTAGGGTGTTAAGAGTCCATTTGTCCTGATAATTTGCTCGGAAACAGGTCGCGGCCGACAATCGTAAATGTTAAACTTGTTCAATATTTACGATGAAAAATCTTCGTGTGTGTGGGGAAAGCCGACGACTCCTGAGTCACTACTCCATGAAATGTGACGTGAAACGCAACGTAGCCAACCAGCTGACTGAGGAACACGGAAGCGGACGTAAATAAAAACAGCGGTGAGATCTAACGTTTCCTATGGGGGTGTTTGAATTAGCCATTTTAATGTTTTTAATGGGACAGCAATAGTCCGAGGACCACCATCATTCCCTCTTCCATGTCTTTCATGTTTTCAAACGTTTATTTACTATTTATTATATACAGTCTATGCTCTTTTCTGTTTATGAAGAGCCCGGTGACGCTGGGGTTGTTGCCATTGGTTACTGGAGATCACGTTTGATCATGCAATATTTCTGGCTCGGAGGACTAGATGCTAGATCGGCCGTGAGACAGATAATCTAACGATACGATCAAAGCTGATTTTTTTAATCTTCATGTGTGGGGGCTCTACAGATAACAAATCTCTTAAGATTTATAAAATCTTTATGTGTGTACCCCCCTTTACTGGTGACTTGACAATCACAAGGTAGCCACATCTTAATGATACCCTGCCTTATTTTTCTGTTTTGTTTAAGTGGGAAACACAACTATCAACACAGGACCATCAACTCATTGAGAAAGTGTTAACTGAGGTAACAAATCAAGTGAGCAGTAGGCTCATTTTCTCATAAGCTTACATAGAATTGAATTTCTTTTTTAAACCCGGTGGAGTCGCCCCCTGCTGGCCACTAGAAAGGAAGCTGTTTGATTTGCCACTTATGCATTGGCTTCATATTTTATACAATCAATAATCCATTCTCACTTACTGACTGATGAAATCTAAGCCACTGTGTGCGGTCACCAGAGAGCACTGACAGGAGGTTTAGTGCTTCACTAATTTTGTCTCTTCTTTCAAACATGTCTCATCTAAGAAAAAATGAGAAACCCAAAGGGCCGATCACCTCAGCCAAACCACACCACATAAATTATAGAAATTATGATTTTTTTCTCTTCCTCCTCGGGTTACGTTTAATCCCCAAACTGTACGGCTCAACTGCTAAGTGAAAGGTTGCTGCATATTTCAGGCCAACATTGAATTAAAAAGCTCTTATTTATCGACTTCTCATTCCTGTGAGCATTACAGCCTTCGGTTCAGTGTCACTGAGCTCTAAGTGGAGTGGACAGCACGCTTGCTCCCTCAGACATTTCCACTATGCAGTAATTCACAACATACTCTCATGGGCCACAAGGCAAGAGTATATATAGGCTCTTCTAACATTTCCCTCACGTTCTGGGGCCGGTTGAGAGATTTACTAGGCAGCACTTCTCCAGTGGACACTGGCAGCTCTGTGCAGGAGATGAATTTCATATGAGGGCTGGCTTTTCATGCTTTTCGGGGGCGTATTTATAGTGTCTGAGATCAGGGCGGCGGAGGCATGCGGGATGGCCTTCTTCAACCTAGCCATGTTAAGTGATGCTCAGGCTGCAGGGGTGGAGCAATCACATGTCATTCCATTCTAAATCCAAACCTCCATGTTTATGACAATAGTAGCCCGACCACGAGACGCAGAAATAGTGTGCAGCGCGGCCTCTTTGAAGCCGCCCTGCCCTTTTTAAATACTAGACATAGACAAGGTTTCAGGGGAAGAAAACCTGCAAGCCAATCACAGAGCCATCGTCAGTGAGCTTCGCAGCATGTATTGTGGCGACTGGGTTGCATGAAGACTAACACCACTGAATGGCATTTAATGGTGTAAAAACAGAAGGTGTATGTTATGAATTCTGAATGTGTAAACCTGCAAAACTTTAGCTTGCATTAGAATAAATCTGGATTGGAGAATAGTTAATTTTCCCGCCACCGGCTCTGGTAGCAACACTTCTAGAAAGGTGTTTTTTTAAAGGCTAGTATCGCAAAAACAGTGGTCCTTTGTATGTTGTTATGTAAGTGGATAGGAAGCTGGACTCACTGCACTTCACTGGTGTGACATCTGATAAAAGGAGGGAATGATAAGCAGGTTGTAAAGCTCTGCTCGCCTGTCATAATGACAGCACTCCAAAACATTGATAAGACATGATGACAACACAGTGTAATGAACAGTATATAACAACAATATAAACTGTAGGCTGAATGCACACATATGTGGACTATATTTCGCTTGGTCATTATTCTGTGAGACAGACAGACCAGCTGAGTAACTCCTGGCTACAGCTCTGCTCGTCTCTGTAGTGGAAACCAGGCTATCATCTGTCCGGCCCTTCCCCTTTCAGAACAGATTAGTGTAAATGATCCTCATTTCCAATGGTCGGTAACACAACACAGATTATTATTCCGTGCTACAGGGGTTTGTGTGGACTCTTCCTGCGGCATGAATCATTGAACAGGTGACTGTAATCCATACAGACAGCTAGCTTCTCAGGGTGAGGGTGAGCTATCTGATGCTGCCTGGAGACCAACTGAACTCCTCTGCTCAGAAGACAAAGCTCAGATTTCTCACCTTCGAACGAGGCATTTGCAGGAAGATGATTTGTCTAAAATGTCAAATTAATTACACATTTTATTCTGTCGCGTTGGCAAAGGTTTGATCTGCAAACAGCAGAAAGATATTGCCGTGGTAAGTAGAAGACAATAATCAGGGTCATGGTGGTCATATCAACAAATTCACTGGATTTGTAATGTGTGTCGAAATAGATGTGAGAAAGTAGAGTTGGTCTACTTGAAGTTGCAGAGAGCCAATAAGTATAACTCCGACTAAACAGAGAATCAAAGAACTAAGAATAATTACAAACATGAAAATGTTTCTTACACTGTGGCAACATTTTCCTCCTGTATATTTACGAGTACAAAGTAAAAGCACCTGCTCAACATTAATCTGAAAACCCCAGGCAGGGTGTTTCAGTAACCAACGGCAACTGCTTCTGTGTCAACAGAAATCTTGGACAGGCCCGCTCCTGCAGCCCCAGGACTGGACTGTGCACCACCATTGGCTGGCTGAATGAATGACTCTCAAACTTGTCCATCTATTATGCATGTCAGTTTACCTTTAGGACGTTCTTGAGCTCATTTCCCAGGTAAGCACAGCTGAGAGGGAGCCTGTCAGCATCCAGACTCCGACTATCCAAAGAAAAGCTCTGTTATCCCCAGGTAAGACATTTCTATTTCACTTTATTTTTGTTTCTTTAACCTATTGAATAAAAAGAGCCACTTACAAGTTCATACTTTATTGAAGGATACTGAAATAACCCACGTTTAATGAGATTTTATGCTGGATTTAATATCTGATCCATTCATCTTTATGTCTTGGATCAGTAAAAGATATCTGCCTTCATGTCAAAACAATTTATAAGCCTAAAAATCAAAGCTGATATGTTGATACGGAGACTGTTTTGAATTCTATCCACTTGATTCAGAAAACCAGAGGCAGCCTGAGGGGAGCCAGACATGGATCTGATTGGATCCACTCTGACAGCCACGTATGCTCGGCCAAAGACCAGCCACTTCCTCCCTGCCATCTCGACTATGGCATCCAGTTATCGCAACACCCAGCCTGCCTTGGCCATGAATCCCAGTGCCAACCTGTGGAGGACCAACAACTATTACAAGAGCACAGCCCCCCCCTCTATACAGAGAGAGAATTTTGATCTGGTCCGTGCCAAGACCATGTTCTACCCCTCCAACAGGACGGCGCTGAGCACCCGCTACACACCAGACGACTGGTACAAGTCCAACCAAAGCAACTACAGGGAGTCTGAGTCATCGCGGAACAGCGCAGAGAGGCTGCGGAGAGAAACCATCAGGCTGATGCAGGACAGAGAGCAGGTGACGCGTCGAACCCAGGAAAATACCAGCAAGAACATTGGCGAGCGGCTCAACGACATTGTCTTCTGGAAGTCTGAGCTGAGCCATGAGATTGACAACATGGTGACAGAGATAGCTGCACTCAGCGAGGTCAAGAGGAGGCTGGAGAGAGCCTTGGCAGAGACTGCGGGGCCCCTTCAGGTCAGGCTGGAAGGAATATGCTGAAATGAGTGCATGTGTGTATGTGTACATGTTGTTGTTGCTTACTGAGGACCTTTTCTTGCATAAAAACAGAACATGTCAGGACCGGCAGTCATTGTGGGGACCAAAAACTAGTAAAATGTGGCAAAATATTATTTCTGAGGTCCTGGTTAAAGTATGAAGTGGGGTTAAACTGTATATTTGAATGGAAGTCAACGTAAAGTCCGTACAAGAACAGCTGCACAAGCTTGTGTGTGTGTGTGTGTGTGTGTGTGGATGTGTGTGTATTGCCTTGAATTTTTCATCACTCCAGGGAAATATCTGAATTTTGAGTTCTGTTATTGAAAAATGTTGGAGGGAATATTTAACATCCCTACAAGGACAAATTTAATTTGCCTTCAAATCTGAGCATCCTCATCAGGCCCCTCTGTTCAGCGCACTCATATAATCATTCATGCATATCGTCACTTTATCTGCGGCGAAACAGTTTTCAACTCGGGCTCCCGCTTCAGTTGTAGCAACTGCATCTGTCTGTTAATTAGGTCGTCTCAGTGCCTTGTTAAAAAAACGCCACTGGTCGGTTGTGTCACCCCGAGTGAGTCACCTTGATCGAGCCGGAGATCTGATGACACGCACAGCTTGTTAGGTTGAGATCATGTGGCAACAGGTTTTTCTTTCTCCGAGACTTCTCCAGGTAACTGAAACTGGAGAATGCAGCTGATACATTGCATTGTATATGCAAACAGGGACATATCATAGCTGCTATAACGAGTTCCTCACCTGTAAGAATGAAGAACATGATGGAAATTAAACTTGCTCGATATTTTCTTGCCCCACTACAAATTGTTTTATTTATTAGTGCTTATTAAATAACACCGTATAGATGAGAAGGAAGCAAGATGGCTCATTCCTCCGATACTTCCATCATCCATCCTGGAAAAAATTTAATGTTTGATTCTTTTGGCTAGATTTATTAGCCAGATATTGTATTTTACTTTCCCCAGACAATCAGATATTCCTTATGTTAAGGTGAGGGATGTTCGGTTTGTTGCCATCTGCAGCCACACCACTAGATGCCACTAAATCCCACACTTTTGGAGTTATTTTTTGTTAAGCTCTTTATACAATCATCTAAACATGTTTCAGTCATGATCGCTTTGTCAATAGGTGTCTCAAGAGTGTTTGTACCACAGAGAGAAGCGGATGTCCATCGATCTGGTACATGATGTCGTAGAGAAAGGCCTCATTAAGGTAACGTTAAAGCGGCATTAAGACTTCTGATACCAACATGGGAAAATAATAAGAATAAAATAATCATTTTATTAACGTGCACTGCAATCAGGAAGTGGAAGTCATCAAGTCATGTCAGGAGAGGATGAGGCGGCTTGTGGAGAGAGCCATCGCTCAGCTGGCGTGAGTCTGGAGAATCAATTAATTGAATATTACTAAATGCAGGATTCTATTTAACGATTATCTCCGAAACACTATGAGGTGTGACGTGTATTTTGTGTGTTGCTTTGTTTCTTAAGGTCAAACCGAGCCGCCCAGCATGAATTGGAGAGAGACATGAGTGACAAAGTGACAGCTCAGAGGATCGATGACAGGTGTCACCACCTGAGGAACACATCCGACGGTATCGGCTACTACAGAGGCATTGAAAGGCTGGACCCCTCGTGAGTATACAGTTTAATGTGATCAATTATTAACTGCTCCTTTCATCGCATCAGACTACTGCTCACGCATTTGCTTAAGCCGACTGAGAGCACTGGACTAAATTGTCAATCACAGAAAAGTCTTTCAAAGTTGGTCTGATTATCTGCTGAAGGGAATAAAACACGAGCTTGCAGATTCATCGTGATAGTCTTTGCAAAATGTCACGTAAATTTGTTTAAAGCAGTTAAAATACTAAAGTCTGGAGCAAAGTAATGGATCAAACCAGAGACTTGATATTGTCATTTGCAAGGACAGTGGATGTAACCTCCAAAAATTAAGTTATTTTCTCCCCCCGTCAGACTCTCTCTGCCGGACTCGTGGTCCAAGTTCACGGACGACAACATCCTGCTCTCTCAGAGCGAGCGTGCCGCCTCCCACAAGCTCAGGGACGAGATCGAGATCCTGCTGAACACCACGTCCAACGACATGTGGAACCAGTTCAACAATGTCAACATAGCCTTCACAAACCGCATATCAGAGACCGCTGATGCTAAAAACAGCCTGCAAACACACCTGGCGAAGGTATTCACCTTTTTATAACACACAATAAAGCCTCGCTGAAGTTTCTGTGAGACGAACTCTCCGGGTGAATCTGGGTGATGTGATGAAACAGAATCTATTTTCGTCCGTGGGTTTTGAATTTTTCTTGATTTATTTATCTTTTAGGAGTCCTGCCTTGATCAGATGTTATTGCATTACGTGGAAAAAGTAAAACAGCCTGGGTTATGAAAAAAAAAAGAAGTGGGTTAGAGGAGGCAAGTCACATGGCTCCATGTCAGAGAACAAGACAAAATCCATTCACTCGCTGCCTTCAATGGGTAACTAAATTTGCCACCTAATAGGAGGAGATCATGTGTTGCTGAACCATTTTCTCCACACGATCCAAACAGTATATGTGCTATATTCAGCACCCTCTGCAGAAAACATGGCCTGCAGGGACATTTTCATCTTGTTTGTAGATTGTGTAGATGTGTATTATTAAACACAGATGCCTCTCTTATTGCTAATATATTCTATACTGGATCCCGTTGTTGTCGGGTTAATTGCTGGAGGGTCACACTCTGAATTCACATCAGCTGTTGGCTCCATATGAACACTGACAGCAACTGTGATGTGAGACACACAGTTCCTCATAAAGCTCAGCCACTATCAGTTGTAAGGAGAAGTGCTTCACTGGAATTAGATTACATGAAATGGGTCTGGACAGAGCGGGCCACTGTGCAGCACCGTGCTCAGCTGATTCAAAGCTTGCAGTGTGCAGCTTTTTACTTGATCTCCTCAAGCAATGAGACTTCCCCTCGTCTGAATCGGTCCTCTTTCAGCCTTTAAGCCACCATCTACTGTGATGGCCAGTTATTTTCACGAATGAGACGCTCAACCATGATGTGACAATTAATTGTTTGTCTGTGTCTGTTGTCGCCCAGACTCTGCAGGAGATCTTCCAGACAGAGATGCTGATTGAGACTCTGAAAAGGGCCCTCAGGGATAAAGAGTGTCCACTGAAAGTGGCCCAAACAAGGCTGGAGGAGAGGACTCGCAGGCCCAACGTGGAGCTCTGCAGGGACAACCCACACCACAGGTACTGTAGCCTAGAGTCAAATATTTCGCATTTGTTTTTAAAGGTTGGTGGAACTTCCATTTTGCTAGCTCGCAAGTAAGCTGCGTCTGTCCTCGTTCTAGACTCGTGAGTGAGGTGAGAGAGATTGAGGACACCATCCAGAAGCTTCAGGAGAGGCTGGCGGAGGCTGAGAACACCCTGCAGAACCTGGTCAAGACCAAAGTCACCCTGGAGCACGACCTGTCCGTCAAGGCCAACTCGCTCTTCCTGGAGCAGGAAAAGTGCATGAGCATGCGCAAGAGCTTTCCCAGCATGCCCCGCCTGGTGGGCTACACTTAAATCACGTGAGACTTTAAAAATTGGAGCTTGAAGGACCAATATAGTCTACTGTCTGTTGATAGTGTTTGACAGACTGTTTTGAAGGTATTGAAGTGGTTTTAAAGGAAGTCTGGGTGATTTGAATTGAAGCAAAATTACAAAATAAGGGTAACTGCATCGATTTTACACAAGTGTGTTTACAGGTACTACAACATTCTACTTTATCAAGAGAAAGTAGAATTAAGCCTTTTGGGGCTTCGGATGTAAATCTGATAAATTGCTTCCAGTGATGTCAGTCAGTGGTTAAGTTGCATTGTGGGTAATGTAGGCGCACATTTTAATGTGAAAAATTGGTGGAGTTACCCTTTAACTTTACAGGCACTGATGTCAGAATCTAACTATCATCAATGGATTGTCTTGATATTGTGTATTCATAGTGTTGAATCTGGGATGTAACAAAAAGAAAACAAAATAAAATGTTGAAGTCGCTGAAGAATCAGCTGGCATGGTGATTAATCAGGAACGGCGCTGCTCAATGTGGCGTTCAACAGGGCAGGCAGTACGCCACCTCGCTGTGTGATTTTGGATAGCATGCCACGGTTCCGTAAAAGTAAAAGAAGAGTGATGTACGTGATGGACAACTGCTTTCTAGACAATAACAACTGTCAATCAGGGCCAGCAGGCGCTAGGCTAAAGTCAGTGTAAGCCCACTTTGGAATGTGCCAATGAACACTTTGTTAGCCTGAGGCCTTCAGCTCTCTTAGCCTGGGGATAAACTGCAGTGTGAAAAACGCTATCAAATGTCTTAATGTTGTAAAAAAAAAGGGGAGAAATAGCCAAAAAGAACATAACCAACTCTGAATAAACAACCACTTAATATGATCTGTGACAGGACCCACAGAAACGACTTCCTTTCCATTTCTAAACTTTGATTTCTAAAGTAAACATTTCTTTAAACACGACGGTGAAGTGTGACTATTCATCCAAAGCAGGTTTCTGTTTTTTGTTCTTCACACTACGGTTGACTGGCGACAGGCCATGCACGGCCCAGTGGAGCACAAACAGTCGTCCTCGCAGCACATGTGACGGTTAAAACCAAACAAATGTTCTGGATTTGCTTGTGCAACACGGCCGTCTTGAAACAAAGACAAACGTACACGTCTGTGAAGGCTCACTCAGATCTGTCAGCTCTTTCTGACCTGAATGTCACCTCAGGGGAGCGCCGACGTGTGAGAGACTGTGATATGAATTCTTGACTCCAAGCTCCACCCGTTAGTCATATTAGTTTGGTGCACACAGGTATGGATTGTGAAGGTCTTCTGCGTCTTTACCATCCTTCTGTAATGAGTCATCAGCTCACCCTCAGGAGGAGCTCGGCAAACAACTTATAAGTTACTTATAAATCCTCCCATCCATCTCATACTGTAGGACTCCAGCTCAGCCGGAGGGTTTCTAAAGAGTTAACCTGAGCACGTTTAAAGATGTGGTGAGCATCCGTTTAATTTCATTTTGTTTTTTCAGTCAACACCATTCAGAGCCTGAACCAACTTGGACACACATAAACACTGTCACACGCCTCAGTTCAGCCCTTCTACTACTGCACTTCCTGCGTAACCTTTGGTTGGCTTTCCTGAGGAATGTACACGTTGCTCCAAAAACCAATTCTTTTTTTTAGATTATTGACGACTTGACGGTAGTCGCCACGCCTGCCAATCATTACACTGATTGCCCTCATACTCTTCAAGGAGAAATCACTCAAAAAGCAAAACGTTTTATTGTCTAATCTTTAAAAACAGTAGCTTAAATTTTGTTCAATGTGCTTATTCTTTGATTCTTTCCTTTTTCTGTTCATGTCTTTTCTATTTTACAGCACCAGTGGGAAAACAGTAAGAGTTAGACAAAGAAACAGACT
Organism: Sparus aurata; assembly: GCF_900880675.1. Classification (NCBI taxonomy): domain Eukaryota; kingdom Metazoa; phylum Chordata; class Actinopteri; order Spariformes; family Sparidae; genus Sparus; species Sparus aurata. The sequence continues at coordinate 24,469,242 of NC_044206.1, read as the reverse complement.
TCCAGAGTAAACAGAGGAGAAATTCAACCTGTAAAGTTATGAAATCTGCTGCAGTGTTACAGTAAAAACATGAAAACGTCTCTCTACAAATTAGTTTTTACTAGATTCCTGCCGGGTGGGAGGGAGTGACCATAGAGATAAACCCCTCCGAGTGGGGTGTGTGTAACTTGCACTTTGATTTAGGTGCGACGTTTTACAACCGTACTGTAGGTCACAGCGAGCTGAAGAGCTCTCGCTGCTGTGCAAACAGCATTGTGTTTGACTTGAACCCTCAGGAGCGAGTCGACGGCAGGAGGTCCCTGCCATGGTTTCCTGTATGTGCTGCACTGCAAAACACAAGTGACATTTAAGTGAGATGAAACGTCTTAAATCTTGTCTGGCAAGAAATTTCTTGTAGTCGCACAAGAATTGTTATCAGGATTACTAATTTAAGGCACTATTTGCTATTTTGCATTGGCGTATTGTGCTTAGAATAAGTAAATTCCAGGGTATATAGCCTTATTTCTAGAAGACTGCAATAACATTGGATGCTAAATGGCACTCGACAGTGGAAAAGCAATCTCGGCTCACAACAAGAGGGTTGAGGTCTTGAACCTGCCGCTTGCTGCTGTCCTGTTTGTAATTCATGTGGCAACCTCTCCGAGGCGTACTAACAAAGTAGATTTAAACACACATCGTACATAATGAGAAAAAATCTCTTCTTTGTATCAAGACACGTCCAAATGTTTTAAGTCAGGCTTTGTTAGCTTCAAAGCTACAAAATGTGACATCCTGGAGTAACCATCATCTATCTTTCTTCAACGTCGTGCTCTAAGATACTTTTACTTATTTTAAATAACTTGGGAAGTGTAGTCGTCCTGTTCTGCTGGCAGATAATCATTCCCCCTCCCTTTTATTTATTTTGTTCTTGTTTTGACGAGCTGACTTTTTGCAGTGTGTGTATGTGTGCAAGGCCCTTCATAGTTCCACTCTTGTGCCCGGGCAAATTCCTGAGCCCGAGCATTGCAGAGAAAAGGCCCCCTGTTGTCCGGCGTACATCAAAAGACTCCGCTGCTCTCATCACCTTGTAATTAAACACACTGACAGACAGCAAAGAGCCGAAGGTTTCTCTACCGCCGTATCTTTCCCCTCGTCCAGCTCCCACTTTCACGGCTCAGAGAGACACGAAGAGTCGGTTCAGCTAAATGGAATGAGCCCCTCGTTTCTCCGTCTCGAGGTTACGCTTCTCTTCTCTTTCTGGATGCGACACAAATAGGCTTTCCTATTTGACCTCCTCTGCCACCCCCGCATATGGGGAATGTACTCTGGAATTCTCCCAGCAGTCCAAACATATTGGCAGGTTATTTTTAACAGTCGTTCTTGTTATAGATGCCCCGAGCCCCATGTTATTTTGTGTTTTTTACATACCACCATGCCGTACTAAAGAGCTGATCGCAGATCACTTGAGACCGTCGTCAGTTAAAGAGGCTTTTTTGCCTTCTGCTGTAATTACAGACTCGGACTGAGCGTGCATCATTGAAGAGGAAAAGTGACGGACGTGATAGAGTGTACTTGTTCTATTCAATGTATTACCACTAAATATTAAATTACGGATACTTTGATAATACTTTAAGTGTATCTTAAAGAGGATATTTGCAGATTTTCAACCAGATTTGTATCAATAACAAGTTGCACATTAACAAAACCGTCTATCTTGGCTGCACCCAGTCCCATGTCCAAACCCTAACCCTAATAATTTAATAATGAAACATAACTTCCTGTTGCCATCCTTTGAAAACAAATTAAGTTCAGAGATTCACAGAACTCAGATCCGACTCTCAGTGCTGATTGAATATGACTCAAGATTCTGGCGATGCTCAGCCTGTTTACCTCTGCAAATGTTTTAACAAACACATTTTAGTGAACTGTTTAGCTGAAATACCACAAAGTTGTGACCGGGACACCAACTCATTCTCCAGCTCCAGTGCAGCCCAGTGCATTCTGGTCTGTGTAGGCTTTCTACCATTTCAGTTTTGTTCTGGTCATCTAGCACCACTTTTAAAACTTTTTGCATCTTTCTACTTCATAGACAGCTTAATTTTATGAGATCTCTCCAGTGGTGAAATACTTCTTTAATGGGCAAACTGATTGATTACATTATTGTTGATTTATTACAGCTGTGTCTACAAGGAGGCAGCCCACCACAGCAGGCACACAGCCTGAGATACACAACACATGCTACAGTAGTAAAAGGACCCATTTACAGATCCAGTTGGACCAGAGGAACAATATTATCCTACAGAAATTGTAGTTCTGGTGAAGCGACGGATGTAAGTCAAATATTCGCTTGACTTTTAGCTCTGTTTTGGTCTCCACCAACCACTGAGAATAATCTGCTGGACTTGGTACTGCAGATGTTTGTTTGGGCCACTAGCGGACGGTTAAGATGGCAGAAAATGGCTTTTTGGTGCTGCTTGTTGAGAGAAGTTGATTTCAACCACATGGGCACATTAAATGTCCACTTACACCCAAAACAATGGGAAAAAACAGGCTAAAAAGCTGCGTAGAGTGGCTGAATGCAGAAATACCCAATGCATGGATGATTTATCTCTCAGGCCCTTGACATGGTTGCCTTGGTAACCAATACTATTAAACTCGATCTTACTTGATGGATCCCGTAATCCATCCAAGACATGGAGTACACCAAATACTACTGTATGTTTATGTAGAACTGCATCAACATTACATAATAAATTAAAAATATCCATTTTTTTCTTATGTGAACTGAGCAGGAATGTTTCATGTTGCAGTGAACACAGACAGGTGGATTATACTGTTTCTGTATGTAAGTAAAATGAATCATAGCTGTTGGGAAAACATCCAAATTACCTAAAAAAATTGCTTTTACTGTAACATCTAGTTTAAATCCCTGTAGCTCAGCGACATGGAACATTTCATCTCTTCAGACTGAAGTCTCAACATTCATGGGAACCAGCTCTTTCCTGCAGCCTCTGGACCCGCGCCAAAAACTCTAGAGTTTTCTCTCAAGAGGCCGTTTGGCTGCTCCGTCGTTGGGCTGTGAGAGTTTGTCAATTACTGTAAGCGCTGATAAAACAACAAGACGAAGAAGAAGAAACTGAGCGGGAATCCGTTGAGTAATCGGCCCTCGTAACTGTTGGGGAGGCGGAGAGAGGAAGCTGGAGACGGGCTGATAAGTCGCGTCGTATTCTGTGTGGTTTCCATACAAACTGCCAACCTCATGCACTGTGACCGTCGGCTGATCCGTCCTCACAGGAGAAATCTTTGCCTCCCTTAAACTTTTTAGTCTATAGATTATATTGGTCCACCATCAGGGACGAGGTAGATAAACCCAACAGCTAACCGGAGTTGAAAAGGTCAACCACAGAACTGTCACATACAGCACAATGTGTAGAAAACAGAGGTCTTGTGGGTCGTTTTGGTAGATTGAGGGGAATTCTTGGGGCGATCCATAAGATTGATCTGTGACACCACTCCACAGAAAGAGGAGTGGGAGGATGAGGCTGGACGCAGAGGTCGGGAAACAGTCCTGCTCCATCATAATGGAGTGAGGACGACGCTCAAATTCACACTTATTAGTTATTTTAACTTCTTTATCTGGATCCAAGGAGACGAGCTCATCGCATATGGAAACTAAAAAGGACTTGGTTCAACACGCAGTTGAATAAACAGGAAATGTGTCAGAATTTCCTAACTTTTCATTGACGGTGACCTAATGCTTATACTCGAGGGCTGCCATTTATAAAGCTGATGACACAGCACTACCTGTGACTCAGGAGCGTATGACTTTTAGACGTGCTGGATGACACGGGCCTTTTAGATGATTTCCACATGAGGTCATTTTTAAAATCCACATGTGAAAACAGTCCAGTCACTTGAGTAAAATGTCCAGTCGGCATGTGGCGTTATTCTATTTCTACATGTTACATTTCTTTGGTTTAGTTTCCGAGTTAAACAGCGTCACTTTTCCACTGGCTGCATTGATATCGTGTCATTTTGAGCTTTCTGTTTGAACCCTGACCCACAAACGAGGCTGTCTGTACTCTACATCGCTGTGTATTCAGTGTATTTGAAGGATCGTGGCTCGGTTGTTGTCATCGCTCTCGCTCTCTCTCTCTGTGTGGGCTGATTAAAGAGTGGTGAAAAGATAAGGGGGGTTTTGAGTGGCTTAAAAACGTGTCACCACACAAACAAACAGGCTGTATTCACCTCTCATCTCTGTTTCAGCGCGTCTCCCTCCCCCATTAGCTAGAATTAGAAGAATTACCTATCTGAATAAACATAGCACGGGCAAGCTCTATGGAGGCCGCCATGTCTTTCCGGTTTTAAAAAAACTATGGACTGCCGAGAGGGACACAAAGCACTACGTGGTACTACGTAGTAAGGCTAAACGCGTTTTAGCTCAGAGCTAGCTTGACTGCGGAACTGAGGGGGAGCTCAGCGAAAGCGCTCGTCACTAACAATAACAATAACTAACTACATCTTTACCTACCAATCAGTAGAAATACTCGACGCTGTTGGGAAAGAGTCCATATTTTGAAAATGAGTTTCTTGTCCGTCAGGGCCACCGTAGTTTCTGGAACGTCTCCAACGTCTTCAGAACGGGAGGGGTGAGCAAAGGAGTGTTGCAAAGTAGAACCTCACAGCTAGATGGCGCTAAATACTTGATATTTACACACTGTCCCTTTAAGAACTCTGATGTAGAGAAGGGAGAGTAAACGTTTGTTGCATTTTGTCTGTACGATCACACGACGACAGCATTTTGGAGGACTGTGAACGCAAACTTTTGAATTTGTGTAAACTTTTAGCGTTACTGTATTAACTGGCAATACACAGTACAGCACCACCTACTGGCCCGGCGTGCATACTGCAGCGTTTTCAAACATTTTTGCAGCATCCGTTTGCACGATGTTGTCGTAAGAATGCGGATGAAGCAGAAAGCATGAAAAAAACGTTAACATTTTAATCTTAATCTTAGTGAGCTGGCTTTTTCTTCATTTACTCTTAAAAAGGTACAAAACTATCATGAATAAAGTACATAAACTCTCCTGTTTGTGCATGCAAACACTGTTTATGTGAGTTTGTTTGAATCTGCCAAGCCAGGACTGTAAACCATTAGGTAGACCGAGGCCAGAGGAGAGGGGCAGTCCGAGTGCGACCCGGATGCAGTAGGAGGGGAGCTATTAAACAACTGTAACACAGCGGGCCGACAGACAGCTGGACTTCACATGCTGATGACAGGACGCGAGGACTGGCCTACGTTTGACCGACAACAGCGAAAGGCCTTCCCTCAGACAGACCCGTACGGAGCGTCAGCTGGATCCACGGTCTCAAAGTCTAGCTGAAAAATCTGCTGAGTGTGAGTACGAGCTGTTTATTCATCACGGTTAATGGATTGTAGTTTGAGCCAAGATAAGGAGGGATAATGCAATCAAGAGAAAGAAAAGCAATCTGGCGTATTGTTTCAGAATCAACAAGAAGGGAATGTAATTGGGTCGAAGCCCAAGGTCCCATCTTTGGGAATGTCTCTTTGCTACAACATTATCTTGAATGCCAATTCATTTCACAGATCTCATATGAATTCACGTCTGACAGCCACATCTGTTTTTACACTCCTCACTGTGTTGCTGTGTGGATGGAGTTACTGTAACCCGACCGCCCTCCATATTTGTGTCCTCTGGCCGAGGTCCTATCTACGTTCTCGGTATGCACTCTCGCCGTCTGCCGCGCTAACGTGAAGATAAGTTCGTGCCACTTTAACGACGGACGTGAAACGTTAGACGCCGCTCCAGATGCAACATAATTCAGCATCTCGGGTCGGAGTGTTTGTTATGTGGCTCTCTCTCTCCCCCCGGAGAGTTTGGCTGCGGCCCCGGCTTCGCAAACACAGTAAACTTAACACTCCCGTGTCCACTCAGCCCACTGATTGTCAGTGTTTTACAAACATTGACATATAAGGGATGGGAACAGGGAGCGCCTGCACAGCTACGCCACGGTTTTAACAAGAGCTCTCCTCTACAAGTCGCCGTAAACCTTTCGCTGTTGACCATTTCACAGCTCGCATGATCGCGCCCGATGACTCGGTAAACACTCAGAGTGACCCCAGATTGAACACACGACAGATATCAGCGGCGACATGCAGAACAATCATATCTGACAAAGAGCTGCTTCTGTGCAGCTCAGGCGAGGAATGTCACATACTTTGATTGCAGCGCTCTGACTCACAGCAGCACTTGAAGGCTGCGATCTGGTCTTGTCAATGTCCTCTGCTTCTGGCGTGCGCGCCAGCAGAAAGGCCTCCGTTTTCACGCCAGTGTGAGGAACACATGCAGAGGCATCCAGGAAGTGTGAGCTAAGTGCTGAAGAACAGAGAGTGGATGTTGACAGGGGTTATCTGAGGTCGGGTGGCTCCTCTGCTCCTCGGCCAGCCGGCTAATGCGGAGAAGAGAGCGGCCGTTTGATGATGTGCCGTCCGCTGAGGAAGTGCAGGAGGGTGGGACATGTTTGGATGTTTAGACAGGGAGGGAGATGCGTTTGATGGCTTACAAACATGTAAAGTGATATCAGAAACACATGAAGATCAAGCTGTATTTGGGCGTAACGGCATAATTAAGACCCTGACGCTAAAGAAGTAACTAATCCAACAATCTGCTTCGGGTGAATTATTACAGACGTTGGTTAATGTTGCATCTCGTAACTCTTGAGTAGAGATAAGGAAGTCAACTCATACTCTGTAATATTTACAGTTTTGTCCACTCCCCACACTCCTGGAATTCCATTTAATGCAACACCCATATTTATTAGACTTCCGTCGACATACACATGAACAACAGCGGCTGCAGTTCAGGGTGGAACGCCATCTCACTCCCGCTGGAAACGACTCATGTCAAACAGAGGAGAGCCCCAGATGCTATCTCTCTCTCTCCCCCTGCGCTGGGCTAACCCATCCACACTTTCACACACACTGTGAGTCACAGGGCTCAGGACCTGAACAGCAGCGGGGGGAAAAGACCCGCACAAAGCTTCATCACAGCACTGTTGATGTTTCTGCTTTCCATGGTAACAAGAAGCTCAGATGGCGAGGAAGTTTATCATTCTGGAAAAAGTCCAAAATATCGTACCGTCACTGTGCCGTGAACACAAACGCAATCAAACCTGTGAAAGTCCTGACGAAGATATTTTATTTTTTACAGTCTATGACATTGACAAGCCAAAAATATCAGTCGAATCTGGTATGAAATCTTCTGCCAGTTGTGTCAAATATTCACTTAAAGTTTGCTTTTTGTACTAAGAATATTCTAGCCGTAATTTAGAAATATGCTCAAATACCACTTGAAGTACTTCTGACGGTGTTTTTGGTACTTTAAAGTTTAACTTAATGAATCTGTTTTTAAGTACATCGTAAATATTCTTTGATTTAACCTCAAAAAGTAAAAGTTTACTTAAAATATTATTTCATCACGGGGGATGTGTTCTTATTTATTGATATCTGTTCGATCTATCTAAAAAGATCTTTAAAAGTGTCTGTGGGATATTCTCAGATCGTGTACTTTAGTAAAAGCATCAGTACCACATTGTAGAAATACTCTGTTCCAAGTATGGATTCATATTTTTCCTTCAGTAAAAGTTTAAACAAACAAACATAATATCATCAAAATCTAATTAAAGTACCAAAAGTAGAAATACTCGATATGCAAAATGGGATAATTCAGAATTATCATTATATTATTGTTGTATATTTATTGATGCATTCATGTTTTAATCACTGTGAAGATGAAGCTGGTAAAGATGGTTTAATAATCTGCTGGGTAGTTCAATAAAGTTTTATTTTGAACCTGAAATATGACATCATGATATTTGTTCATTATATTTTGTATTATTAGAATTAATATTTAAAGTAACTTGTAACTAAATTTGTTAAATGTGGAGGAGTAACGAGTTATAGTTGAGTAAAAGTATAAAGTGGCAGAAAATGGAGATACTCAAGTGAAGTAAAAGTACCTCAAACTGATACTGATCTGCGAATTCCACATTAACCGATCAGACATCATTAATAAACGTAATTCCAGAGTATATTATAAATTGTAAACACAGTAATATAATCTGTAAAGTGTGTCTGAGAAAGGGAACAAACAAAACCCTCGACAGCAGATCGCTGCTCTTAGTTACCACGGCAGCCAAACAATGACCCGCTCACTACACATACTATGGTGAGTTAGTAACTAAGGCAACCCATGCGCGATTACGCACGGAGCATCTATATTGGGAACCCTGGCTGCGGACCAGGAGGGTCACTCCATGACGCAGCGACGCACGCAGGGCGTTGTTCTTCCATAATGAGACACTTTATAACAGCACGTCAGCTCTGGCATCAATCTAGTCTGAGAGCGACTTGTAGGACTGAGGGACTAACCGCTGCTGCTGCTGCTGCTGCTGGACTCGTTTGGGAAAACTTGCTTTTGCGTCTTGCGAGTCTGAACCTCCTGGTCTTTTTCTTTTTTTGTGGGAATACAAGCTGCCAGCTCTCAGTAAGTTGGACTTTGGTCTCTTTCTAAACTTCCTCATGTTCAGCTGCGCGAAGGGAACGCACGCTTTTCTCTGGGATACCCGCTGCTCCAGTGCGCGCACAGACTGAGGACTGAGCTGTGATCGCAAAAGAAAAGCCTGTTCTTCAGTATTTCAGTCGCTTAGAAATCAGTTTATACGCTTAAATGTACGTTTCTGCGTTCTTTTAAGTGGTTGTTATATAGTTTTGGGAATAATCGCTAGAAATAAACGCTCTTCACTTCAGTTGCGGGGATGAACTCGGACATTTAAAGCCATTAAAAGACAGATTACAACACAATAACAACAACGCTTGTTTAATTGAGTCTAGTTGGAGTAAATAATAACAACAGATGTTGAGATCATCTCAAAAGTTCAATCCTGTCGCCAAAACCAGCTGTTTAATGTCAACAGAAGGCGCCTGGAGACAGTTTCCTCACGCGTAAAACACCAAGAATGACTTTTTTTTTTTATTTTAAATGTGATGTTATTTCTGTATAATCGTGGACAGAGACAGGTCCAGATGAAGTTTCTCTGAAGCCTCTGATCTGCTGCAGCGACACACCCATGTCCCACCAAGCTGACATCCACACACACACACACACACACACACACACACACACACACACACACACACTCTGACAGACACTCTCTCCTCTTCTCTTTACTGTCCAGATCGTCTGTAAAGATGCTGCTCCTACTACTGGGAATCATCCTCCTGCACGTCGCTGCTCTGGTTCTCCTGTTTGTGTCCACAATAGTCAGCGTGAGTAAAAACTGCCTTGTTGTTTCTTCTGTACATATCCGTAAAGATTTAGTTCTCAGAGTCATCTTGTACCTGCAGGAGGAAATGTTTGTCTCCATGATTTAACAGTTGTGTCTTTGGAATATTGCCTTCTCTCTTCACTTTACTGACCCGAGCTTTGTGTTGTTGACTTCAGGTCTGGACGTCAAGTGAAACTAGCACCTCAGACCTCTGGATAAACTGCACTTCTGCCAATGGAGGATACCACTGTGACCCGGCGTCAACTGGAGGTCAGACACCTGCCTATGCTTTGAACTATTCCCCCTTAAAGTCCACCTTAACCACCTGTTCACTGTGTAGCTGCAGTACGGTGGCTGATAGGGGACATTTCTATCATTGCTGTGAAGCTGTGACACATTCTCCGGATGTTTCTTCGCTGATAAATCACTTCTCAGGTTTTCTGTGGACGAGATTATCTCACAGAAAAAAAAGCTGGTTAGCATTGAAGGCATCCGCACTGATATTAAAGGAGGGCCGAACTTTGGAGAAATGACTTGCAGGAATTCCAACATTTACCACCTGATGATGATGATGATGATGATGATGATGATGATGGTGGTGGTGGTGTGGGTGTGTCACGGCTCCTCCGGGACTCTGGTGCCATCTAGGGCAGAGAATGTGGCAGTGCTGTTCTGAAGTGCGAGCTGATAGGCTGCCGCCGTATAAATAGTCGTGGTGTGATGTCCATATTCAGGGCTCACGTCGGGGGAGCCCGTGGCGACAGGGGCTGTGGTCGATCGGGGTGGGGCTGCAGGGAGTATTTAAAGTTTTCGGTGTATGTGTGTGACAGAGTGTTTGAAAGCAGTTAGAGACCTTGGACTACCTCCTAGCTGATGGAGGGTCACGCCCAGCGTCAGATCAGAGCGTCCAGTGTTAGTTTGCAGGGATCACTGGGACAATTTAAGCAGCGGCAGCTGCAGCAGTCGGAGATTTATTTAGACACCTCCACATGTTTGAATCCGATCCCTCAGGAGTAGATAGATATTTATGAGAAGATTTGAGCAACAAGTTCATGTGAGAGCGCTGTATGTTTTGCTGGCTGCAGCCGGGTGATGTCATTTGTCTAGAATGAGCGGTGCAACAGCAGCAGCAGCAGCAGCAGCAGCGCCTGCGTGCCCTGCCAGGTAGTCCGATGGCGCAGCCGGTTTGTTTGACTTGCTTTCATAAGCGCACTGACGCACAGTGTTTGTTTAAGAGGGCGCGTGTGCCCGGCTCTGTGCTCTGTGCTCTGGCTCCAGGAGATGGAAGATAGTGGTCTGCTCTCACATGGCGGGGGCCAAAGCCTGCGTTCAAAAGGGCCCTTTTTGGAAGATTTGCTGAGCAGTCAAGTTCTTTGTGCAGTGAATCATAATCGCGTTCGTCGCGGGTTATTTTTAGAGCATTTTCTTTAAAACTTCTGAGCTTCCCCTCCTCTCGTGGTCGCCTCGGTTACAAAAGATACTCGCTGCGAATCATTTCGATGACGCTCGAGTGAGATGTCATGGTCATCACATGCTGAGGTTGAGTTAAACATCACAGCGAGGGAGAAGTGACCTCACAGATTTGACTCCCTCTAAAATTAGCCTCTTTGAGGAGGAATATCCTCTGAGCCGACGCTGGCCTGCAGTACATAAACATGGAGAAGTAAATACTACAGCGGTTTCTCAGTTTTGTTGTGCACCACCCCTCGGTACAGTGGAGGGTGTAGGGGCCTCAGAATAGAAAGCAGCAAACACCAACTTCCTGTTTGGACTCACAGTGGAATCCTTGTTCATCTGCATTGTAACACCACAATCATTAACCACAGCGCTCACGCAGACTGACACTCGCTTATTAGCGACGTTCTCGGCGCCTCACGCTCGGAAACGCCCCGCGTCACTGTTTCCTACAAGTGGTTGGTGAAGGAAGGAAGGACGGCAAGGTGTGTGTTTATCAGAGCAGTGATGGATTGTCGGTATTTATAGATGAGCGCTATTCATAAGACAGGGATGGGAGGTTTCACCCGCTTCTCACAGTGCCATCACACGTGTCTGGCAACGGCGTCATTACAGTGGAATCTAATTGTTGCTCTGGTGCCGTTTTGCGCCGGATGGAGATTTGCAGCGTGTCGGGTTTCCTCCCATATCTCATCCCCCCCTCCGAGTCGATGATCATCAGGATGTACTGTAGGGTTGTTATTGTCTGTAACCTGATGCCAGGCGGCTGAACCCTCCGCAATCACACAAGATTCGAATCCATAACAGAGATATCGCTGCGTCTCTCCTGGAACGCTGCTCTCACTCTTTGTAAATCTTCCTCCTCAGAATAAGGAGTCTATAAAGTGGTTTTCTGTAGCCTAAAGCGTTAAAAATTTGTGGTGAGTCGAAGTCATAAGATTACACAAAGTAAGTTGTCTTATTACTTAATCATCCTTTTTGTAGTTTGAGCGCTGATAAATTATGCATCGCCCCCTTTCGTCCGTGTTGTAAGTGCCCCCCTCCGCCCGCCATCAAACCACAACATAATGCAGGTGGATCAATAAACCGCAGATGCCCGAGAACGCCGAAGGAAACGCGTCAGAGATTTGAATGTCTGTGGCGGCGCTGCACACAAATGGAGCCATAATAAAACTTTTTATAGACTTGTCTGGAATATCTGATGAGCCTCGGAGAGGACAAAGGTGAATGGGTCGACTTGTGCAACGGCTGCAAATTAGTGCTGTAATAAATTGCATTTACACCGCTATTATGACATGAACATGCACGAGAGACACACTGCAGAAGACAAACGCAAAGAATACAAAAAGAAGTTGTTTTATTGACATGCATCATCTGTTAACACTCAGCATGTGGACATTTGACCTATGCGATGGAATCGTGGATAACAGGTGTTGCAATATGCAGGTTTTTGATGTTGCTCGCCATAAAACTGAAAAAAAGAAGACAATACAGTAGCGAGCTAGCTAGCTAACACAGTGTGTGGCTACTGTGGATCAAACAAGGAAAATCTTGATACAACGTCAAAGCTGCTCAGTCACGCAAGAAGCCTAAAACTTTATGGGTGTAGAATCCTCGCTAACTTCCAGTTTAGCCCCTTGCTAACTTGAATTGGGATCAAATAATTTAACGGTGCCTTCCAGATGTAATCATATGTATGGATGGGGTTTCGACGCTAACATAGATGATTCTTCTGTTTTACAGCCACTCCTGTAACAAGTCTTTTTCGGCCCGATGCATCAAATTATGTTGTAATTCCACAATCTGGCCACTATGTGAAATTGTTTTTAAAGCATGTTGCTCGTCCTTGAGCGGGTGACAAACAAGAGTGAGATTCTCCAACCGCAACAGCAAAAACTTAGCTATCCAGAGATATTATATCCAATATCCAATATCCAAAGATATTGCGATAAAATCGTCGGAATGAATTATTTGGGCCATGATAAACATGTAGTGAATACCTGATATTTGATATATAGGCCACGTGTTCTCTGGCTAATGAGGTGAATCCTCAGATAGCCGTTAGAAACCCTCAGATTGATTGTTGATTGATTGAGAGAAGCTAGCACAACGACTTAGGAACCACCAAAAAAACCTGGCTGGGCGATATATTGATATTATATCGTTATCGTGATACGAGACTGAATATGAGCTTAGATTTGGGACACTGTTATGTAGTGACATGGCAGCGTTGTCTTTTCTTTGTTTCAAAAGCTAGATTGCAGGAAAGTGACGTCATTTTCTGAACATACTAGACTGTTCTGCTTGCTCTAAGACTTTTGAGGAGATTTCAAAATATCGAGATATATATCGTGTATCGCGATACAGCCTAAAAATATTGCAATAATACTTGACGACCATATTGCCCGGGCCTGGTTGGATAGATACAGAGATATAGAGATAGAGGGAAGGAGCTCTTAGGAAACCTGAGAGGCCACAGCGAGGCAGCACAGATAACTCCCAGACAAGAAATAAACCCTGCTTGGCAATCCAGGGATTCCTGGCATGGTGGCACAAATGAAGCGAGCCAAACAAACACCGCCTCAGATAGGCAGCGCAGATAAAACGGTCTTCCATGTCGATACAGGTGTCTAATGGGTTAATGGATCCTAGCAGCCCGGCCTTGGAGGACTAGGAGTAACGATCGATGTGGTACATTTAGTCGTAGGTCCTGCTGTGTGTGTGTGTGTTTAGGGGGCTTTTAGGAATAAGATACCCAGGTTCCTTGTTATGGATCCATTACACATTCCCAGAAGTAAACATAGCCAGGAGCTAGCTCATTACCATCTCTCTGAGAGGATGCTCAGAATCAGCAGACCAGTCAAAGCTCACTCCGGCATTTGTTTGTTCTCCACTCACCCTTCACACACTCATTAAAGCCAACGTTGTGCACAAATGATGCTTTGGATGATGATGATGATCGGTTATTGACACTCTCCTCCTCCTTCCTCCTCCTTCCTCCCCTCTGCAGAGTGGATTCAGGCGGTCCAGGCTCTCATGATCCTGTCCATCATCTTCAGCTGCCTGTCCCTCCTCCTCTTCTTCATCCAGCTCTTCACTTTGCAGAAGGGCGGACGCTTCTTCCTCACCGGAACCTTCCAGATCCTCGCCAGTGAGTTCAGCCCGCCTCACGTACACTTCCTCACAAGTTCATCGACAACATAACAGAGATCAGATGGACATTTTACTGGATTAGACTCGGCTGGTATCATAAAAAAACAACTATATAATCCAAATAGTGTAAATAGATGAAGTATACAATATTTATTTACCATTTATAAACAAAAATTGCAATTATACAGTTAAGATTTGCTTAGTCAACGGTTCATAAAGCATTTCATTGTTCAATAACAATTAAATAAATGTCAGTGAACCATGAATTTACCATTTATTACTGATGGTTATTAGAAAGTGTTTCTATCAGATATGTCTATCGTCTTTCTTTGATTAAACTAGTCACATAAATACTTAATTTAAAGGTAATTACTTATAAACAAAGTGGAGCAAAAAAATTAAAAGTGCGATGTTCAATAAATGACAGTGAGATAAGACAGAGAAGGGAAGCAAAACTCCACGTCTGACAAGTCAGGAATGTGGTAATCAGCATTTTTTTGCATGACAAACTATCGCTGCATAATCGATCACATGATTAATCTTCTGTGATTCGCTCAATTAGGACAGAAACAGTTGAGCAGTCTGAAAATACGCCGCCTGCACAGAGCCAGGTAGAGAGACGATCCAGCAGCAGATGCTCACGCTGCGTCGGCTGTGGGAGAGAATTAAATTAAGAGTCTGAGCCAGTTACTAATGGTTTAATGCTCCACTTGTCTATTGTACTTCATGCCCTTTTAGTCAGAGCGGCTCCACTGCCAGTCCATTGTGCCTCGCTCTTGGCAGCCCTTTCCAACATCCCAGGTTTGCTCTCCATACCGTGCCAGCGCATTTGCCTGGCACCCAGGTGCCCACTCAGCCAAACACACTGACACCGGGCCGGCTGCCAGCTGCACAAGTTGAAATGTCAGGAAGGCTGGCAGTGCGGGGGTCTGACAAACAAATCATGCCATGTCAGACCTTGGAGGTGGGCAGAGCAGGGAAAGGACTGCAAAGGCTGGAGGTGGAGGTGGAGTTCGATAAACAGGAAACACTGTGATGTAATGTGGAGGGATGCCTTCTGGGAAACACTGACCTGCCCGCCTCCGCTGGGCAGACAGGGTTCATCCCAGGACACAAGACGGAGAGCACAACACTGCAGAGAAATATGATCTGATAATTGACCAAGCGTCGTTCTCTTCCTCCCTGCAGGTTTGTTCGTGATGAGCGGAGCCATCATCTATACGGTGATGAGTCCGGACTGGGTGCCGGAGGTGAGCGCCTTCGGCTACTCCTACATCCTGGCGTGGGTCGCCTTCCCGCTGGCGCTGATCAGCGGACTCATCTACGTCATCTTGAGGAAGCGAGAATGAGCCGTCACTCCATCCCAGTGTTCCCAGTAACCCCCCCCCCCGCCCCACTGCAAGCGTCACCAGTCCCCCTCTGAAGCGTCGGCTCTGACGCCTGAGTAACAATGGAGCCATCAGGCCAATTACATCACAGAGATTGGGGGGGTGTAATACCAAAAAAATCTACATGCAAACCAACACAAAAACAACCAATACTGTCTCAGTTAAAAGATGTATATAGTATCTATGGTTTAAAACCTATTTATAACACTTTTTACATATATGTACATAGTTTTTGTGTTGCTCTGTCGACGGATACTCGTCCGAGCTTTGTTTCAGCTGATTAAGTGCCTCGTGTTTGTTTGTAATGATGAAATAATTAGATGCTACTTTGTCGTGTTTCTTCGTCGCCTTTTTTTGTTTGTTTTGTTTTTGTTAAATTGCCAAATAATGAGTAAAAAAAATAAAGTTTCTTGGAGTATATTAACCAAAGTGCATGTATAGAAATAGAAAGGTTAGAAGATTACTATTTTTTTTTCATCTTTTTTTTTTTTTTTTTTTTTGATGGGCTTGCTTTACAAAAAAAGAGTGGTAACATCCGTGGACCTAGCGTTAGCATTAGCATTAGCCACGAAGTCACAGATCTGGTCCTTTTTTTTTTTCTATTTGTGAATTTGCAAGTTTCAGTTTGTTTTTATTTTATTTTATTTTATTTTTTTCGGTATTTTTGCTATTTTTCTTATTTTCAACAAAAAGATGGTGCTATGTATTTATCATTCCTATTAATGACAGCAAAAAAATCATTTTACGAACAGAGTTACTTTTCGTTTTTATTGTTTTTCTCGCCATGAGTTAAAGTGAGAATCAGACAGCGGTGCGCCTGTACGTACAGTAACCTGACTGCTTCTTTAGGGAACACAGCCGGTTTCACATTGCAGTGTCCGATTTATTTTTCTTCATCTTCTTCTTCATCAGCTACTGTAAAAAATAATAATAATTGAGTTTTGGGGTGGGTTTATCCATGAAGTCATTCTGGAATGTCAGTATTATGTGAAGACGGTGAAGTTGCTTCATTTCCCCCTCGTTCTGATGTTCGTGTTCGCCTCCGTTGAACCCAAATTGAATACCAAAAGAAACAACAACCGCCACAGCCTGATTACAAAAGTCCAAGCCATAACAGAAAAACACCAACACGACAGGATAAAACATTTAGTATTAACTCTACATGTGAGTGAGAAACAGGACGGAGAGGTTTGCAGTGATGATACAAATGTCTGTTTCACATACTTGAAGTTTGACACGCTGCCCACTGACGCCGACATGTTTTTTTTTTGTGTTTTTTTTTTTTTTCTCTTCAACTGTGTAAAACACTGTTTATATGTTGTGCATAACAGACGTGGATGACAATCTTAGCCAAAAAAAAAACCAACAAAAAACACTTACTCAATAAAAAAACTACTCTCACATTATCTAATACTGTGTATTCCACTGTTGCAAGGGACTGGATTCACGCTAACACTCGATGCATGAGGAGCAAATATTACGGAAATGCAGAATTTCGAGTCATTTTCTAGGCTGCCTGTGGGGAAAAACAAAAACAAAAAACTGCTGGTAAACGGGGATAGACGTTAGACTATAAAATGAAAGAACCATTTGTGGAGGTGAATCCGTTATGATTGACGGTAGCTGCGTGTTCGTCGATCAAAGATGTCAGCAAGTGATATTCGGCGTGTAAATTCCCCGGCCGAGCGAGCTCTACCTTTTGCAGCGCGGTTGCAAACGCTGCGTGCGGCTCGTGTTACACGCACTGGGCGGCACAGGCATTCAAAACATCCAGCTAGTGTTTCAGTGTCAACAGTGTCTCTCTGCCCCCCTCCAGCATCAGAAATAAGAGTGTCTCAAACACTGTGAGCAAAGGGTCTGTCCCGCGCTCGACAACGTCTCCTGTGAGCGACGTCGCGGCGGGATTAAAGTATTTAAACTCAGAGCTCACACTTTAGCCAGTCTGCTGTGGTTCTTTACGCATGACGCTCATGATTTGGGTTCAGTTAGAAGAGATCTCCCTCTAATGACAACTGCCCTCCTTCTTTTTTTCTTCTTTGTGTACAACGACAAAAAACAACAAAATGTCTATGCCATGTTTACACCTTAAAACTTCCAGATGCTCTCTTGATGTTACCAGCTTTGAGTTTAATCATTAAAGGATGTTTCTGACCACCAACACGGAGCTTTTGTCTTTATGTGTGAGTGTTTGAGTCCATTTCTGGAGAGGCGACGGTCACAGTGACGGAGGACTGATTAAAGGCTAATGGTTTGTGATGATATCTGCTCCTTTTTAAAGACAACAGTCCTGATGATAGGCATCTAAATCTCCGGCAGTGAAAGAGTACTCTGAGGAGGAGGATTCTTTGCTGCAGGCCTGAGAGGTCACAGCCTCCCCCTGCCTCCCCCCTCCTGACATACAATCACTGGGTGAAACGGGGACACTGCTTTATGATCTGTGTGTCGATCCGGCCTAGAAATATCTCCGTGTGCGTGATTTGTCTCTCCTGATGTCACACTTTTTTCTTTGTTTTCGGCACATTAATATAACAGAACATAAAATCCATTCTTTGAGGTGACAGGGGCAGTTTGTCATGTCTTATGAAATACCGCCACCTGCTGGTTGCACATAGTAACAACAACAACATCCACACATCCCACCAGGTTAGCAAACACCGCCTCCATGTGGAGCAACATGAGCACTACAGTTCAGTCCACCTTGATATTCTGGAGGCAGTGCGAGGACTCGAGTCTCTCGGGTTCGGCGGATCATTTTCTTCCCTTATTAAAAGCCGTTAAACCTCATTAATTCTATATATGATCATTAAGCCTCGTCCAGAGCTCAGCTTGTTTATGTGGGTGGATGCGCTCTTCCATTAGCATGCACACATGTGACGGAGCAGAGGTGATTTCTCTCACTCGTCTGCTCTCTATTACCCTTCAGTCAATCTAATGAACGCTCCTCCTCCTCCTCCTCCTCCTCCTCCTCCTCCTCTGCAGCCATTACGAAGGATTTTCACATCATTAGAGGAAAAAGGCGGAAGACAAAAGGCCTCCTCGCGTTTGATTAATGATTTGATAAATTCAGACAAAACGTGGTGGCGCAAAATAAAGTATGCAGGGAAATGAGCATGGAAGGAGGTCTGTGGTGGGTCAGACATCTTCAATCCATCACAGATTATTGCAAAACTCTGCTGCACTTACAATTCAAAACACCCAGATCTGGAAGATGAGATGTAGCTTACAGTCTCCACCTGCTGGCCGGTGAGGTCCAGTGGAGCTCCGATGGCTCGGTACTGATCAGGTGAGGAGACAATACGTTCACTTTGTCAGCCAACATGAGCTTCCATAGCTTCACTGAGTTGAGTTGGGACAGATTACTTTGAAATGTAGTTAGTAACTGAATTAAGCTACACGCCAAATGTTGTTATTAGTAACTGAACCCATCAGATTACAAAAATAAAACTGCTAAAAAAGCTACATTTTGCATCTTATTCTAAAATAGGACGCTGCCACAAAGTTCCACAAATATTCTCTGGTGGAAACACAAAATCTCCCACTGTGTTCACCTGAGATGAGCTCGAAGATGACTCACCTGCATTTCATCCTCATCAGTGATCAGACTATTCAGTAACTCCTCGTGCTCTCACATGGATGTCTGCTCGTTCTACACGTTCAGATTTAGGGTTCTGTTATAGTTTTGCAGTGGTTGGCACTGTTGCCTCACAGGAAGAAGGTTCTGAGTTCAGATCTCAGCATGGGCAGAGCCTTTCTGTGTGGAGTGTGCATGGTTTCCTCCAGGTACTGTTCTCCTGACCAAGACACTGGCTGAGATCTGGAGTTGGTCCTCGGGCACAGTAGCTGACCACTGCTCCCTCTGGACGGGTTAAATGCAGAGTACCAGTGTCACCGCGTTATATATTGTATGATATGTGATAAAAATGTCGATTCTTCTTATTAAATGTTTTAATACATACTATTATAATCTCTTACAGTTACTTAGAACTAATATTTCATTAAATTAAAGTTATTTAGTTACCAGCAAAAAGTTGATGATTGCAAATTAGACTGGATTACATCCAAATATATTGTCTTCTATGTAGAACACAACATTTATTCTGTTGCTTTTTGTCTGTTCACCTTGCAGACGTGCTTTCTTTTGGCAACAAACAAACAATACAACAGTTACATTACTTTGATACAGTCATTGAAATAATAACATTACTTATTAGTCAGCTTTAATCTATTACATTTCAAGAAGCAACCTTCCAGAAACTAGATGTGTTTTTATTCATAATTTTCAATTATTTTGTCACCAGTTCTACCAAAATGTTGATCTCACTTCACTGGCTTAAACATCTTATTTATTCAGGACTCATATGCAAAGATGGTGAAATAAATATATAAAAAGTAATTGAGAAAAGCAAAAGCTAAAGAATGAGAGCAGGGTTCCCTCTTGGATCGGGATAACCGACCAGGGCTGTGACCTCAAAATGTACTCCTGTCTCTTATTTCGATTCTCTGCCAGCTCTTCTCTGGAAGCTCTGGACGCGTCTGAACCGACTGAACCTTTTAAATGACTACAATGTGTGGCGGGACAAAGCTGACAGGCAACCAGACATATTCATCACGTCATCCTGAACCAACACCAGTCTGGAAAGATTTGTCCGGTCTCCGTCACGTTAACTACAGCGACGATGACGGAGAAACATTCAGCTGTTTGATAAAACCACCAACCGGGTTTTTAAGCAGTTCAGTGAACAACATAAACTCGTGATTTTTAGACTCTCTGTTTTTTTGCAAACGTGTAAAACAGCAGAAGAAATCAGCGCATTGTGTCTGTCGAGCGTTGACTGATACGCATTATTACCTTAGTGCTTAATAGGTGTCTGGGGGTTCCACACATCATTGCTTCGCCGTCATGGGGTCAAAGACAAGCTTTTAAAACAATCACTTTTCCCATTAATGCCTTAAAAACTCCCCCTGTCTTGTCCTCTCCCATCCAATGTCACCCTCACCTCCTGCAACCCCCCTTTTTTTTTTTTAACCACGAGCCTACTGGGAGATAGTATTTTCTAATTTCTGGAACACAATGAGGGGGATGCAAACAGAAGGTCCACCTTAATCTATCACAGCTCCTTCAAGGGTGCAGGGGGTGCACGGTGACAGGCACAAAATCGCGGAGCCGGTGGGGAGGAGGGCAACAGAAGCAATTAAGGCTCATGAAATGCAAATGGTGCTTTATGTAAGGGGGCTGAGGTTGGGGAGGAGGGCTCGCTCTCTCCTCGTCTTGCTGCCATCTGCTTGCCATCACCACCAGTGGAAGAACCTCTGGGTCTCGGTAATTTGTAGCTTTAATAATTTGCTCCCTCGGTCGGAGGAGGAAGGAGGAGATGGGGCTGAAGGGGCCGAGGACGTGCAGCTGGCGGAGATTAGATTTAGATTAGCTGGTCAGATCACATGGAGCGCTGACCCTCTTACACTTTAGCACGGGCATAAACACACTCGCATGTTCACACGCAAGCATGCGCGCATATGCATCACATGTGCGGGCAAACGCGTACGCTCACGCTCGCTTCCACTCTTGCACAATACTCGCCTGTGCGCCATCAAAGTTGACCCCGGTCCAAGGTGTGCTTCGAGCCAAGTGGGTCCATAAATCCCAGAGGATGTCTAGAGGTTAGTTAGGAACATGATCCCGGGCCGCTGGGGGGCTGAGCCGTAACCTCAAGAGCAGATTCAGGGCCCGACTTTCCCCGGAGCTGTTCGAAGAGGTCAAAGTGGACACAGTGTGTTTTTCTGCCTTTTTTTCCCCCCAATGACACAGTCACGCATTCGTCATGCAGAACAGAAGGACCTTATTGAAGACCGTACGCTCTCCTGATACCAACCCTACCAGCCCATTCCCAAGGTCAAGACCGAGACAAGGTCATCACCACACACACCTGACCCCTGACCCTGTGGGCGTCCATCTTGCTCAGGAAATAAAGCAGAGATTGGCAGCCGATGTAGTCGAGGACTAAATCAACTTCAGCCTCTGCCATACATCAAAATCACTTCCACCGTCGCACACTGACACGGAGGCCCTAATCACTTTATCGGCGATGAAGGACGAGTAGAGGCACAATCAGATGGATTGTGTTGGACTTCTGGCATGCAAATGCGCCTCTCGGTCTTTGAATGCGGCCGGACGATGACTTCAACGTCAGTGAAGGCACCTTTAGCAGCTGGGGAGCATCAGCGAACACATGATAGCCAACAAAACGACTCATGAAACCGAAGTTGTGCTTGTAACACTTATACTGACAGGGAACTGGAGCCACACACGTGTTTGGATTTCTTAAAGGAGACATATCATCCTCATTTTCATTTTATTCAAGCTCATGATCTTATTTTGGGGATTACTAGAATAGGTTTACATGCTTTGGTGCTCAAAAAGCTCATCCGTTTTCTCACATTTCCCAGATCCGCAGCTCCGTCTGACACGCTGTTTTAGCTCCCGTCTCTTTAAGCCCCTCCTCCTTTAATACCCAGTCTGCTCTGATTGGTCAGCTCACACACGCCTGAGCCAGCACGACTCACTGTGTCTCCAGTCGTAGTTTCAGCCTCAAGTTAGCTTCACTTCTAGCATCAATTAAGGCACAAATTATGCAAATATTTGACATGGTGAGGTAGTGTGATGTCACAAAGTCACGGGACGTTTCGGTGTTTTCTGTGGGAGAGAGGAGTTGTGGGCTTTTAAATTTCCAGGATCTTTGACATGCTTGAATCAATACAACACACTGAAGGACTTTGACAGCCAGTCAAACAATATGGATCACATGTTGGCGTAGCATGAATGACGAGAAGTCACGCACGAGCCACATGCCACACACGGCAGTCGAAGCATGTGCCTGCGCCGGACTTTCATTTCAACGCAGCCCGCTCTGACATCGGCGCGATAGGAATCTGTCGGCTCTATATGGAGCAAATAACACCGGCGATGTGCCATCGTAATTATAGCATTTAATACTCACACCACAGACACACAAAGACACACACAAAGGCAAGAATTGGGTGCAAAATTGCAAGCTGGGGAGAGACAAAAAGAGCAGCCAGAAAAGTTTCAAGCCTGGCATTAAGCTGAGCTGAACAAGGCTGCTTTTACTCCCCGCAGACAGACAGACAGACAGACAGACAACTCTCATGAGGTCCAGTAAAGCTTCATACTGGCAGGATGGACGGCAGTAAAAAGCTCTGTGAATGGTGCGGATGAAGCCTCGTAAATTCCCCAGGCAATAACGGGGGGCCTCCTATGAGAATGGAATACTCAGCAGCCAAGTTATTTGGAGCCGCGCTGCATTTTAGACTCTGACAGCCCCATTCATTCGAGGTTATGTAGATACTTTTTTTTACGATCTCTCCATTCCACTCTTCTATAGCACACACACACACACACACACACAAATAAGACTGTAGCAAGTGTTCGCACACACACACATATATATATATGTACACACACGCATGCAGCAGAGATTGAGAGGTATGGGCAATAACGTTAAGCAACCGCAGCGTTGGACTTTACATCTAAGTGCAGCAAGTTCTCTGCCCATCATGGAGGGCAACAGGCAGTAAATCAGCCCGATGGAGCGAGGAGCAGACAGCTATATGAGCCGGAGATAAAAACCCGCCGGGACAGTTCTGGGATGACAAAGAATTAGAAGATCAAATTCGTCTCGCTGTGCATCTCTTCTGCATGGACCGGCACAACGCCACGCACGCCTCTGCTTCTGCAAAGTTCAGCAAAATGCCTCGGCGCCTTCGAACCTACCGAGCCTGGAGACACTACGGACAATGCACCGCCTCGTCATGCAGACACGCAGCAGCCTTTATAGGTCATATCAGCTCTATATTCTGTATTAACTCCTCTGT
Source organism: Sparus aurata (assembly GCF_900880675.1). NCBI lineage: Eukaryota > Metazoa > Chordata > Actinopteri > Spariformes > Sparidae > Sparus > Sparus aurata. The sequence goes on along the minus strand of NC_044206.1, from coordinate 24,446,029 downwards.
TAAAGGGATATTCCGTCGTAAATTTAATCCATGGTCTAAATCACAGTGAAACTGTGTTAGACTCCCTCTCGAGAGGTCAAGTTAGCAGACCGCTAATTTACGGATTTTTATCAACCTCAGAAACGACCGCACGACAACAATACACTACAGTAAATGGATCCAAATATAAACCGCCACCAAAAAGCCACAAATAATGCTCAGAACAGCACCAAACTTCAGCAACAGTACAAACAGGGTCTCAGCACATAGTCCGGGGCATCTAACCTCCGCTAGCTTAGCTGGATTTCTATTGTGAAGCTAAAAACAGATTTCAACTCTCCTCCATCAGCTTCCGGGTCGGGGAAGTCCCGACGCGGCGATTACCGAGTGCGGTTAGAAATGCTCAATTCTGTTCTTTTCCCTGTCCGCTCTCGATAATAACTGTTATAAACTGGCAGGTAAGACACATATGAACTTTGATTGCTTTTCCATGGAGTCATAATCATACATTTTCATCCATGAGCCGCGGAACTCTACTGCACTCGGTAATCGACTCGTCGGGACTTCCCGTCAACAGGAAGCTGCTGCAGAAGAGTGGTAAATTTAGTCAGCTTTTCAGTAGAAATCCAGCTAAGCTAGCGGAGGTTAGATGCCCCGGACTATGTGCTGAGACCCTATTTGTACTGTTGCTGAAGTTTGGTGCTGTTCTGAGCATTATTTGTGGCTTTTTGGTGGCGGTTTATATTTGGATCCATTTACTGCAGTGTATTGTTGTCGTGCGGTCGTTTCTGAGGTTGATAAAACTCCGTAAATTAGCGGTCTGCTAACTTGATCTCTCGAGAGGGAGTCTAACACAGTTTCACGGTGATTTAGACAATGGATTAAACTTACACCGGAATATCCCTTTAATATGACTAACATGACCGAATTTGATCATTTATTCGATCAAATCACAAAATAACCTCAGGAATCCATCCTGCGCTTTGCTGCCACTATCTGGACAGTCTGTGTGACAGCATCACATTTTTTCTTCTGCAGTGACAAATCTGTGTCGGCAGCCTGAACAAAGCACGTCCTCCAACTCTGAAAGGACACCCTGAGATGAAGAGCCATGTGATTTATTTACAGCTCTGAGAGTCGTAAATACAACCCCCTAATTATGATATCACTCTGCTTTTGAATAATTGAGCTGATTTAAAAAAAAAAAAAAAAAAAAGCTCTCAAAGAAATACAATCTTTTTGTCCTTAGAAACATAGAGACTCCGACCTGGAGGCTAATGAAACTGTGATTAGTAAACCTAATTAGTCAGCTACTTTCCCCGAGCTTTCGCATGTTCTGAAATCACCATTCACGTACGTGGACTAGAGACAGGGTGATTAGTGGAACAAAGACGAACGCTGTAATCTCCTCTCAATGGAGTGTCTGCCGTGGCCCATCAGGAGATTGCAAACCCCGGCGCTGATAGTAAAAAAGGGGGACTGCCGGGCGCTGGTAAGTGCCCGTGTAGCTGGGAAGACGCTGGAATCCCGGGACAAAGGAGCGAGGGGCCGAGGGGAAGATAAGACAGGACACAGCGGCATGAATATCCACCGCAAAGGCCGCGCTGCATTATGCATGCATGGCAACAGAACAAAGACACAACATACAGTATGCTGTATATGTACACAGGCGTCACATGTTCAAAAAAGAAAAACAACATCTCATTAACATGCAAATCTATAAAGTCGCCTCAATACGTTTCATTATTTTATATTATCCCCATCAAGACAGTGCCGTCTCCAGCTGCAGAGACACAACACAGCCCAGCTCACAGTGAACTGTTCACCTCCCGTAATGAGAACAGCTCAGAAAAATGCTTCTTGGAGAAGAAAGCAAAGAGAATAATCATCTACTGACCGTGCACCATCTGAGTAAGTAGCTAAATAAATAAATAGAATGATAGCTTCACCAGCAGTCCCCTTCATCCTACATACGTTTGATATTTCCTCCTTTTATTTCCCGAGAAATTAACCAAAATGTCGGAAAACTTCCAATTCTGCAATGTTAAAGAAAACGAGAAAGATTCCTGATCTGCACCAAAAGTTATGGGCTCTGTTCTGGGACCACATCCGTCCTGCATCCAAGTTTCGAGGGAAACCAGTTTGGCAGTTTTTGTGCAAACATCTGACAACAAATGTCATGTCAGTAGGTTGAAATGAGACCCGGTTCAAGTTTAAAGATATCTGTTGTTTAAGTTTAATTTTCCCTAAAATAGTCTTATATTGGATCATTTATCACGTAGACATGTTGATGGGCCGCAGTCAGATATATGGCTGCATGTAAGCCTCTGTGTGTGTGTGTGTGTGTGTGTCTGACTGGGTCTGGACCGGCTTGTAGGTTTGTGTAGCCCCCTGTTGGCCTGACCCTCAGAACCTGCATAAAATCCCTCACCCTTGCGGTTGAGCGCTGTAAATCTCTCTCTCACACACACACACACACACACACACACACACACACACACACGAACACCAACGTCTGGATAATGTTCACACTGCCACCACTCACACAAGCTTTTCCGTAGTTCAACACGCAGCACTGGGAATTTTGAGGACACCCCCCCCCCCAACACACACACACACACACACACACACACACACACACACACACCACTCAGCCCCTTTATGCTTTCTTGCTCTCTCCCCCTAACAATCAAAGGCCATATGGCAAACATATTCCTACGGTTCGTTGGCTTTTATGGCTGTTGTTTAAAGAATGGGCCGCGGCTCGGTTGAGGGGTGTTCCGGAGGGGCCAGTTTGAAGGGCGAAATAATATAGTCTGCCCCTCAGTCCATTAGAGAGCCTTTATTTCTATTAGCCCAGTCACTGGGCTCTCTGGGACCATTGCAACAACCCCAGTTAATTAGGAAAGAAAAACATAAGCATATAATGTGTTTTAAAGCAGAGTAGATCTCACGCCGCTGATGAGTTCTTCTGCACCTCCGCCTCTCCGCGTCGCCCCCTTCATGCATCACTCTATCACTTCACCGGAGCTAATTGTGCTTCACCGGGAGATTCAGCAATCTCATCAAATAGATGTCCAAACAAAAAAAAAAAAAGTGATTACATTCTGCTTTAAGAGTCTCAATCATACATGAAAGTGACTTTCTCCGCGGTGCTCGCATAAAGGTAGTTTACTCTGCGTGAGAAAAGTTAATGGCCCACAGTGTTTGGGGGCGAGACAGCGAAGGGGCCACCAACGTTAAAACACACCGGAGGTGTTAACATGAGAATATTTGCGGCGATGTTTTCCTTCTCTGGCTGCGAGCAATAATTCAGCAACATTTAGAGACCTTAACGTGCCGCTAAATGCTTCCCACTGATGCAGAACAGAACCTCTGGTGACGACTCGCAGACTAACGTGTCAACTTTCTCCCACAACGAGCTGCCACAACATCGGGAGGGAAAGCTAAACACAATAATTAGGGAACTCAATCTTCAAGACGTTTCATGCCTATTTGGCCATTCTGCAAGGTGGAGTTTAGAGTTTACCCTCTCTCCTTTCTCTCCGCGGTGGCTTTTTTACAGCACGCCGTAAGTCACTCGGACAGCGTCCTGCACCCCACTGCTGACCTGCATCTGGACAGCATCTGGGGTCACCGAAGTCACCCTGACAAGTGCTAAACCATCTGGAAGCTTCCTCCTTCACTTTGAGGGGTCACTGTGAAGAAGAGGGGGTGATGAAGGGGAAATGGTACAATGGAGGGATGAAAGACGGGGAGGATGAGTTTAAGAGGAAGAAATAAGACTGAAGAATAGTGCAGAGAAGCGATTAGCTGAGAAAACGAACCGATTTCTACTGATAATTATCATTCGGCGCATTCAGCAGTACGGGAGATTAAATCCTCTCACTAACCACTCATCACTAAGCACTTTAAAAATGAGAGGCCCTCATTTGAGAAATCCTCCACTGTTATGGTCTATTAAGCACTTTTGGAAAATGGAAATGATTAGATGTTAATACTTTTCCCTCAGGGAGTGAAGCACTCCAAAAAACATCCTCCTCTTCATCTTGAATTTTCTACCATTTTTGTCTCTCGCAGCTGACACGGACCAGTTGAAAGGGTCTTTCTGTGCTCAGATATGCAAACAGCTTCTGGTGAAGGGGGCGAGGAGTCAAGAGAAACATTCCACACCAAATAGAAAACAAGTGTCCTCGAATGAACACGATACTGTTTCAGCTAGCGAGCGTAGTGCCCAACGTGAAGAGGAGAAAAAAAAAGGGGATAACATCACACGGACAAAAGAAGGAGAGTGGTGAAGAGGGAGCTCAGTGTCTCAGACTACTTGAGACACTTGAAAGAGTTCTCCGCGGGGCCCTGGGGTGGACTCGGCTCTCAGGATGAAGGATCCTGCTGCAGGAAGTAAACAAGGCCCTGTGAAAACAGAGTGAAATGTTTAAGACTCAGAGGATGGGTTCAGGGATAGAAGGCAGAAAAAAAAGGAGGGTGTGAATCATGAGGAAGTTTTTGGCAGTGTGTGGATGGAAGAGAGGAGCGAAGGACAGCTGGAGGAGCGATAATTGATAACAGATTATTGAGTCGTTAGTCTCAGGTGCAAGCTGCAGGACACGACCAGGATGTTGTATCTGGAGCTAATTGCACCACGGGAGGTGCAGTTACTGAGCGGCCATTGTTCCGTGGTCGCTGTATCTCCCCAGTCTTGTAATTAAAGAAATCATTAGGAGCCAGACAGACAGAAAGATGGCGTTAGACAGCACATATTATCTCATCGCTCAACGTCAGTGAGGAAAATTACTTGTAGAAATGGAAAAACTGGAGCAGATAAAAACAAAGAGTGTTTGAAATATATCTGACGTGTCAAACCTTGGATTAAATGTTGATGATGACATCAATCTTAATGAGGATGGGCGCTCCTGTAGGGCTTTTTCATATGCACGGAGTCAAATTAGGACCCGATTTGCGTTTCCAGTGGAAGTTTAAAGTTGTACCGAGTCGCACCCAAGATGGACCGTACGTATGTTGCATGTCATCACTGTTACAGAGGCTGTACAGCTCCCCGGGCCTCTACTGCAAAGTGAGGAGAATAGAATCAATATGGAGAGGAAAGTAGACAGAAGCAGGAAATCCAAGTGGTACCATTCATGATGTATTGCTTGTGTAATAGTTCAAACTCTGCCTCTGGCTCCACATATGTTCTGGCTTGCTTGGATCACAACAAAGTTTTTAGTTTTTTTCTTTTTCCTCGATGCTGTCTCTGTATTTCTTCAAGTTTTTCCACCTGAGAGGAACAAAAGTGAGGGTTTGTCTGTGAAATGAAGACGTGTAGAACAAGGATGTGGGAATTCTTCTATTAAGGGGAAGCTTTTATTGATAAGCCCTCTAATACGATCACAGGAAATCATTACAGACGCGATCTGGGGATTGTTGATGCTGCTCGCGTTCTTCACTTGTGCGGAATCAATAGGAGCGCTTCATTCATTCACTATTGAGCTAATGGTAAATGCAATGGGACCCTGGGAAGTGCTTCTCGTTAACAGAAACTAGCTTTTAATGATGTCCCGTCTCATTTAGACTGATGATAAGAATTGATCCTTCTGCCGCCCATTGACCGCCCACTGTTTGACCTTTGGAGCCCTGAGTTACAGTGGTTAAACTATAAGCCTGCCAGAGCAGTTTTATATGCGGCCAGGCGCTCTGCATCTGTCACTGCAGGCCCACACATGCAGATGGCGAGGGTGGAAAATGAGCAGGGAAGAAATAAGGACGATAACGAGAAGTTGAGGAGGGAGAGCGTCAGCGATAAGGCTTGACGGGTGATGATGTTGCTGATGTTGCCTTCTCTCTACCCCGGGGCGCTGTCTCCCAGATGATCCCACAGGCGCCGTCTATGCCCTCCCAGACACTGTCCCATTCTCCCTGCTGACCCACCATAGCCTGCAGGCGGTGGTGACAAATGACTGACAGAGCAAGCACCTTGTTGTCCGTGTTCAGGGACCCCGTAAAGGTGCTCGGTGGTCATTATAGAGGACCGGGGGCCGCTGCAGGGGAAGCCCCAGATGACCTCGCCTGTGTGCCCTCAGCTCACCTCTTTATATGCTAATGACTCTATCAGGCTGTCTGAAGTGCTAATTTGTAACAGCTTGGCCAATCAGTGGGGAGCTCTTTGGTTGCCATGGTGCCACACAGCAGGGGCACCCTGGTACCAGGATGAGTCCTAAAGGCGGCAGGTGGAGAGCAGGGCTGTCCTGTCACCTCACCTCCGTCATCTGGCTGCAGGCACCAGCTGTGTCCAACTTCCACATGTCATGACCCCGAGATAACCACCGCGGAGAGGTCACTTTACCTCGTTTGGATCAGCCGTCTGTCACATTAAGTGTAAAAACACCACTGTCAGGAGTCAAATAAGGACAAATTTGTAGTACAATGTAGCGCCGATTATTCAGTAACAGCACAGCACGTCTTAAATGATTTTTTTCCCCGTAGCTGTTAGCAATTAAACTTAATTAAAACTGCATTAAAAACTCTTCGCTGCATGAAAGTTTATCTACAGCGAAAAAAACCCCGTTGAGACCTCGGTTCACATTTACAAATGCATCCTGCAAGAAAAAGTAAAACAAAAGATAATTAAGAACATAAAAAAAGATTAAAAAGGGCAAACACACACACAGAGAGACACACAGATTAAAATACAAACAATCACAGTCGCTTCAGATGCACCGCTGGAATGAGATACTCTCTTCCCCACTGTTGAGACACTTTGATCCTGTAAGCTCAGTAGCTTTCTGCTATCTTTCCCAAATATGCATAAAATAGACACTTTCCAGGGTGAGAACATTTGGTATGAATTTGGATGTGTTGTGATTGCAAGAAAATTGCTGCATTTGGGGATAAGAGCTGTAGAAATTAGTGAATTGTCATGACTTGACAGGGCAGCATGACAATGTCCACCGGGCTTCAGAGCATCATCAATGAAACTAAAGTCAATTTTTGATCGGGAAGCAAGATGTAGATAATTTTTGTGGCTTCAGTGACACGTCTCAACGTACACGTGTAGATGTTTGATCAATTTTCAACCCACTTTGACTGAAATTGTCATACTGAGTACATTCCCTGACATAAAGTGTCATTTTCTTATTATCCGAGGCACAACTAATATCCATCTTTCCTAACATTAGTAATTAGCTTGTTTTTTTTATTAGCAAAATTTGACCTGACATCATTTAATTTAGCCGAGTAGTGTTTCTGCTTGAGGGTAGCAACATTTAATTGACTAGTCGCCTGATCGTGCTACTTCCTTAACTTCAACCTTTAGTCCTTTTTATTCATTCAGCATTAAAAACATCAATATTATGGTCATATAGAGCTGCATACTCACACAGCTGAGCTAGCGTTAAGAGTAACCCCCGAGTCAAATGCTAATTACAGTTTATTTCTTCAGAGAAACCCAGTAAATCACTTAGGGGACATTTGGGACATTTGGATGCTAATGCGAGTAAGCAGAATGAAAGAGGTTATCCCCTCACTCTGAAAGGCCGCAAGTGCCCTAATCCGCAACAATCACCTCAAAATGAACCAACTTTCCGCTGGAGACAGTGGCTCAACAATGAGACTGAGCCTCCTTTCAAAGTGCCATCAAATCAGTCATTTTGTCATTAATGAGCTGCTGTAAAAACACATTGTCTTTGCCAGTGGGAATTGAGGAGGTGCGGGGGGGATGAGGAGGGGGAGGGGGAGAAATTCTCATTCACAGGAAACTTTCACTGTAAAGAAGTCTCTTCACAGCAGATCTCTTCCTCCTCCTCCTCCTCCTCCTCCTCCTCCTCCTCCTCTTCATGGCTTGCACTGCTACCTAAGCCTGGACACCAATTAGGCCATGCAACTCAGCGAGAAGGGAAATAATTGGTGTTTGCCTATTGAAGGACTGGTGACTCCAATGAAGCCAGTGGGTCCTTTTCAGGGAAGATGGGATGGTAGAATAGACCGGGAGACAATGGCATTAGGTTTTCTCTCTCACTGAGGCCTGCACAGCCCTGTGCCCACTAAATTGCCAGTAAAAAGAAGATAATGGCAGATTGATTAGGCCTAATGGACTAATTCTTCAGCTAACGTCATTTGCTTACAATTTTTCACCCTTTTTCGTCGTCGTCGTCTGTGCGCTTTGAGCAAAGAAGGGGAAAGTGCTCTCATATGCAGTAAATCATTGCGAGCCACATTAAGCTACTGAAGCCCTGAGCAGCTCACAATACACTTCTGTTTCTCAAACGACTGGCACTTCACCAGCAATTACTCCTGAAAAGTTAGTGTTACCCGTTGATTGCCATTAAAGTGAAGGCTACATACGTTTAAGTTTAACCTGGAAAAGAAAAAAAAAGGCGAGTGGTTGACAGATGATGGATTGCATGTGCTTGTCATCTTCACCTCGACCTGAAGACTGACTAACATTAAGGGACCTTGCTTGGATTCCTATGTTGGTTGAATGGGTTTAGAGCCCCATCAGTCTTTGCCACAGCTTGTAAAAACCAATCTGTCAAAACACTGAAAAACTTGGCATGGCCGTAGAACAGCGCGAACTCTTCACACTTATCAGAAATTAGAGGGCATAGCTGTATACGTCATGGAATGTCAGCGTGCTGTGGTTGATTGGGGGGCAGGAAAAGCTAAATGAGGATCATTTAGAGGAAATAAAACTCCTGCAAGTAGGTACATGCCATACAAAGAGGCAGTTCTTCAGGCCTGGAATGTTGGTTTAGCTCCAGATGAGAAGATAACATCTTAAAAATGCCTGATGGGTCTACGATGCATCGGCCAACAGACCCTAAATTATTCGGTCCCACCTTTACCTACACGGTCTAACAGCCCCAGCTAGCCCGTGCCACTCATGATGTATATTTGCCCAATTAGGGGCCCAATTAGAAGTAATGGGCCTTGCAGTGTAAAATTTATTACCATGCGGATTTGATTAAGCAAAGCAAAGGTTGCAGACTGATTGTTATTTCTGAAGGTTGGCTTCAAAACCATTTAAAGCATTTCAGAGATGTTTAAGAACGTGCTTTAGAGAAGGGATATGTGGAAAATTGCCATTTATGACAAATGAGATACTCTCAAAGATCAACTGTGAGTATTTTTAATCTCAGCGCAGCACAAATGTTGATTATCCTTCCCTTCAAACCAGCTGCTTCAGTGCAAGTCAGTTTGACGGAAACCATCTTTGACTAGGCGACTCCAACGGCACCGAGCTGACGAGTAGGTATTCTGAAAATGTTAGCGCTCTCTGTTGAATCTCTCTGGAGGCGGACGGAGCGGTGTGATCCACTGACAGAGTTCAGCTGTGTTGGGTGACCACAGTGCCCAGGTTAAAGATTGATGTCTGCCCTAATCCCCGGCTCCTCCCACACACACACACTCACTTCTTCTTCCATTGTCGCTGCGACCCAAAGCAGTATCAAAGACTGCATTGAAGGGACCAGGAGAGCCAGCACACCCCATTGCACATGAAAAAACGATAGGTTCCTTTCGAGCCATGAGAGGTAAGCCCCCGAACTTTGAGGTCCTCATTGTCCCAGTGCACTTTGACACAGGGCGACAATGGAAGCCCTATCTCCAGCTATAACGCAAGCTCAGAAGAAGGGGTAGAAAACCATTCAGCCCGTCATTAACCCTTCTGCTTGGCTCTGGAAACCAGAGAATGGGGTAGTTCCACCGTAACACCCTGCCCCATACACCTCAAACACCACCCTCCCCTGCAGACCAACTACCCTCCAGCGGTACAGCCCCCTTTTGTCCCATTGTGCCATGAGTGATGGATTCTGGCGGATGGGAGGAAATTGAGGGCCACAGAGAATTTCATAGGCTTGATTGGCAACTTCGGATACACAAACTGTCAAGAGAGAAGGCAGGAATAACTATGGTACAACTAAAAGGGCTGGTTGGGAGGCCAAGGGGCATGGTGTTGACACATAATCATAATGATAAAGAAAGAAGTCCCTGAAGAGAAACCTTGTGTGCAGCTTGGCCTTTTCTCTGGTGGGTTCACTTGATCTCCTGTGAATGTTGATGGTGGATCATGCAGATATTTTTGGGGGGGCGTAAAGAAGGCTGACAGCGTTTTACGAAGGTTTCTTTTGAAGCGCAGGGCCATTATAAATGCTAAATACCAAGCCAGACCCAGATGATCACCATAGCCTGCGGCAATCAATACGTGAATGGAGACCAGGTGGTGATGGCGCCATTCAGAAAGAAAGGAGGAGGACCCGGATTTTACCAAGTGAGGCGGGAGTGAATGCACAATGGAAGTAAAAACCGGGGGGATCATAAAAGTGATTGGATGCTCTTGCACACATCAGCGGCAAAGCTTTGATTAGCACAAGACAAGATGGAGGAGGATCAATAGATCTGTGTAGGATCTCAAAGCCCTGAGGGTGGACATAAGTACAGCGGACACGAAACCAACACTGATCAGTGTTACAGCTCTAAGATCGTGGCATCCATTAATATTTTACTTTTCTTTGCAGCTAATTTTCAACACAAACATAACTTATTTATAGGATTCGAGTTTTGAAGGCAATCTATTCTATTATAAATCAGTATCTGATCCCCTTATCAAATGTAAATCCATTTGATCTTGGAGATCAATAAAACAAAGAGACTCACTGAGGCCACGTTAGCACGATTAGCTGTTTGGTTTCACCAGAGAAGATGCTTTCTTGGTCTTGTTGAAAGGCAAAAAACACTCATTTCACTCACGATAGTAAAAGAGCTCGGAGCAAAGTTCTTTGGCTTGCAGAGCGCGTATTAACCAGACACTTAGAGTAAAGTTTAATTTGGGGCTCTGGATTAGTTACTTCAGGAATAAGTGTTAATTAGAACACTTGGGTGAATGGTGTTTACATTAGCAGCGACCTGTACACAGAGTTGTTATTAAGATGGGAGCAGAGGAGGAAGTTGGTTGACGTAGTGTAAAGAGCGACCAAATTGACCATTGGAGAAGGAGGTATTGTTGGGTCAAACACAGGACTTTCACTCAGGAAACCAATGTTCATGTCCAGTCCAGTGGCCTGAGATTGTTAGCATGCCACCACGGGGTATTTTTGAAGGAGACCTCAGACTTACAGCCTGTTTGTGTTGATACAAAACAGGAATTTTTGACAAGAAGTTAAGGTATCTCCGGCTGTGTTTCTTGGTGATTAAAGCAGGTATTTTAAGCCAGGACATGATATTTTACAAAGCCTGACCAAGTTTTTTTTTTGTGCCTACACCTACATACTGCGTACAGTAAAACTGGAAAGTTAACCTAAAGAATCTTAAAGGTGCAATATAAGGAAATGTAAAGGTTCAACATATCAGAGGTTTGCAAAAAATGTACATTGCCAACATTTATTCTGGCGACTGGGCTGTCATGTCCCGTGTAAAACCAAAAGTCAACAACAAGATTTACCTTTACATAATGTGCTTAACTTGCGTCAATACAGGTAATTGTGTGCATCGTATAGACAGAGATGATGGTCAGTTTCTGTAAGAGATTTGTAAGCCTCTGAGCTTCGACTTAATTTGCCGACCTGGAGGTGGATCACCCGTTTTATACATTCTTTTTTACAGTTTCCTTTTGTTTTCATTTGGATTTCAAGACAGTTGTCATGTTGATATTTGGTGTTTTCTCCAGATTTGTTTCTCAGGGGGAGTTTGGGGGTCCAAAAATGTTTTTAAATTCAAAATATGGATTTTACCACTGGACCAAACACAGCCATTAAATCTGTGAAAAGTCATTTTGTTAGTTTTGGTGCTCTCCATATCGGTTTGCCTTTGGTTGTTCCAAAAATGTCTTGGAAGCTGCACCTCAGCTGTATAATAGAAGGTAAAACCCTGATATTTCTAAAACCACCATAATCACGATCCACCTGTACGCAATATGTGTGCATTGTTTTAACTGCTGCCATTTTTTATTTTTACTGAATATTATTCCACCTGTTCTTTGAAGAGGCTAATGTATTAATGACTCTGCTCTGCTCACCATGTGATCCCAGCTGCTTTGCCATGTCTAATGTGATCCAGGTACGGGTTTAGCCTTCACTTAGCTCTAATCCGCGCACACTTGATACCTTCTTATATGCGACTGTAATGCAAACATCATGTGGAGGCTTGCCGAGCCGCTTAATGTGATTGCAAAAAAAGGAGGAGTGGGAGGGGGGGGAGGCAAACATTAAAAGATAAGCTTTGCCCGTAAACCGTTACACATTAATATGGATCAGGTGAAATCCCCTTTTCTTCTCACTCAGGAGAGCTGCATCCCGTGAAAAAAGCAGAGCAAGAGGATTTAACTACAGTGCTGATTGAGGAACAATATGAAAACAATAAAGCCAAGTGTTTCTTATTTACCCTTTTGGTTTAATGTGTTTTTAAGTGTGCCAGCGTACTTAAAGGCAGCGCCGCCATATGTTGAGGTGCCTCGCTCTAGTTAATCAAATGGTAAATCACGAAATGCGGGGCAGCTGCTGTACGCTGCACTCATCTGGATTGATTTAAAGGAAAACGCTGGTTACGGGCAGGATGTAAGACAGAAGTACAGTCACAGACGAGCCCGATATAAACACAAAGAAAAGGGATGTTGACGCTGTCTGCAAATGTAAACAAGTCTTCCAACATCTTTAATCAGGTCTCTTAATCAGTCTGAGGAAATAGTCTGTAAATGTTGTGTAAACGACTGCTTGTTCACCGACTACAAGCTTTACTTTTATGCATTACGTTATAATCGAGCACATATTTCATTTGCATTTGCAATATCACCCAATATTGATATCCCCTTTGGATTACATGGTTTTTAATGAACTCTACATTGCAGCGAATAATCACTCATTTTTTTTTTTTTTATCCACTGAATGTTAATCATATATCGGCCGCTCCGGCTTTAATTACCACCGTGCTGCAAGCCCGCTGCATTCATTAATGTAATTAATTAGCATTTTATTCTGAATAATACCGAGATTTTCTCCGCTGAGTGTTGCAGTGCTAAAAAAAAAGAAAAAATAAAAAAAAAATAACAGAGCGATTATACTGTAATTATGTGCTAATAACTAATGAATCAATGTATTTAATATGAGTCCTGCTTCTCTTGGTGGTTAATCAGAATGTAAAATCATTCTCAAACTCTGGATTAATGGCCGCCGTGGCTTTGACCCTCACAACCCCGTGTGATGCTAAGAATTGAAAAGCTGAAAAGGAACCCTGTTGGGTTTTATTAAAAATGTCTTTACATTCTGTACGTACATGCTGTATGTGCCCTTCAAGGTCCATCAGACATGTTGAATTAATTTGACATCCTCATGATACATTTGGAAAGAAACTTGCTGTTTATATTGGCTTCGGTCTTCTTCTCATCTCTTGCTGCCTTTAAAGACAAGATCTGCAAACGATTTGTGCGGTTTTCGTTGTGTTTATTTGGATTTGCAGCCTTCTTACAGCCAGATTTGAGACTTGAGACTAGTTTTAACTTGAATAACAGACACATTTCAACAGAATAGCCATAATACACAGTGGGAATACGTTCAAATAAGCTGTTATGGGTAACTATAACTATGACAACAATGTCAGCTCTGTATTTCTAAATAGTAAACGGACTTGTAAACACTTTACAACACTTGTCACATTCACACATTCACACACTGATGGCTGAGGCTGCCGTGCAGGGTGCCGAACTGCTCATCAGGAACAGTTTGGGGTTCGGTATCTTGCTCAAGGATACTTGGACGTGCAGCCGCTTGGCAGATGTCGACCTCACTGTTACATCCCCTCCTCCTCCAGACAAGAAACTCTGATACTCTCATCTGCATGCAACATGTATGAAACATACAAATTTAACATAATTGCGTAATATCTATTCTGGCTGCTGTACAAGATCCTCTTTCCTGTTTGAGCTTTTATTCGTCCAGGAAGAGAAACCAATATACAGAAATATGTTTTAAATCCAATTATCATTAAGTTTAGCATCACAGCTGTCATTATTTTGTTTTTTTGGAGCCAGATGCAACCGTATTTGGATGAGAGGGTGGAGCCTGAGCGGGACCACCATTTCCAACCGTGGAACTCCGTACCACTAGACATTTGCCCTTCTGACACTGTCTCCACTTTTAAATCTCGCGTGAAATCACACTTATTTCGCGTGGCTTACTCTGTATCAGCCTAATCATATAATCACACTCCTGCCTATTCTCCATTCCACTCTATGGCACTATTCTCAACCTGGAAGCTCTGCCCTGCCTAACCCAGCCCGGTTGACTTCCTGTTTGGTGAGGACTGCAGAGTCTGAATTCTGTGCCGAGACGGCACATGTAATTGCATCCTCTTACTTATCTATTTGCACTAAATTGTCCTGTACTTCTACTGTCTTTTGCTGTACTGTTGTTGTTATGTGCGGTGTCCTTGAGTGCTCTGAAAGGCGCCTTCAAATAAAATGCATTATTATTGTTATTATTATTATTTACAATGTAATCACGCTGCATTGAAGAAGACTTGAAACTAACAGCTGAGACCATAAAGTCATTAGGAAGCCGTTTACTGAGGCAATAAATCAAGTGAGAAGTAGGGTCATTTTCTCATAAGCTTACATACAACTGGAATTCTTTTTGAAACCAGTGGAGTCGCCCCCTGCTGGCTATTAGAGATAATGCAGGATTAAGGTACTTCTGCATTGGCTTCTCTTGCAGCTTCGTCTGTATCTCTATTTTCCAGTCGATGATTCCGACTAATGTTGACAATGAGTGTAAAAAAAATTGAGGAAGTGTTTTTTTGTTGTTGTATTTTTGGGAAAATACATGAATAATTCACGTAATTCACTTTGATTGTTTTACTGACATCATGGTGACATTTCTGCTGCTGTTACCACCGGCTATCACTTTCAGAGGCTCTGTCCTCCCTGAGGGCCTACAAGTGGGAATGCGTTTCTATCCACTGTTGAGTAAGTTGAGTAATTAATACAAAAATTATACTGCTGCGGTGAAGTGTTTCTCTAAACTTTCTCAGAACGACTTTGCATGCCCCCAAGGGGAACGGTGGAGTCATTGAGCCTCATGAAATCCACAGCGTTTGTCCTTTTATTAACCCGGTCCAAGGATCGTCTCACTTTGAACCCTCGGAGCTGTGGGTGCTGATGAGCCAAAGCTCCCCCGGTGAGAGTGTAATTACAATCTTCTCAGATTTCTAACCTCTCTCGTGTGAGTTATGGGCCCAGAATTTAAATAATCTATCATTCAGCTACCTGGAGAGGGCCGTGCTTTGTGCTCACTCGATATCACGGAGTCTCTTCATGTCGGCGTGGAAGAGACGAGTACAGATTGTAAGAGGGCCTAGTTATCCTCGAGCCCATTGCTCTACTTCTTTGGAGGAGAAATGTTGCTGGCATTTGCGAGGATTTATCTTATTTGCATTTGGGGTCAAACTACTTATTCTACAAGAATGAAAACATTGGGATATAGAGCGTACGCGCTCACGTGAGCAGATATATTCACAGCAGATCAAAAGAGACATGCTTTTTCTTGGGAGCTACACTACACTCTCTCACAAGCCTTCGCAGCCTTCAGTTGTTTTTTTTATAGAGACAGTGATCACAAGACCAAACAGAGAGACGACGTGAAAGTTGTCTTGACTCCTGCTTTTAAAGAGACGTGGGTTAGTCTCGTCTTTGCAAAACGGTCGCACGACATCTAAAATATCCGTTTTTCAGTGATACACTTCACTGTAGATCTATTAGATAATCCTGAAGATAAAACTGGAAGAGTAACAGTGTAAACATGCCCTCGATCTGTGACTCCGAGCTCAGCGGCTGCTCGCGTCCGTTATCGGCACAGACGGCGACTGTCTGACAAACACTGGGAGAGAATGATAAGGTTTGTCTCACTATAAAACTCTTAATGCTGCAGTTTTACAGGAGTTGCACACGGCAGGAAGGCGGCACTTAACATTTCCAGAGCTTTACGATGAGCTCGGGGGGAAAGAGGGAGTCGGGGTTGAAGAAAGTGTGAGCGATAAGGAAGACACAAGTGACGTATCTCCACTCCCTCATGTACCAAATTCTCCATCCACTGTGGGAACTATTCATGTGCTGATCCCCTGTTGGAGTTTACTTTTAATAGCACTGTTGCAGGAATTTGTTTTAAATGACATGTATTGACCACTGGGAGCAGTAAGGAAGAGAGCGAGTCATCTGCATGCATCCGTTTACAGCAGTGTCAAGAATCAAACCAAACTTCAGAGTAAATGTTGGCAATGTACGTTTTTTTTTCAGTCCACAAATATGCTGAAACTTTCCATTTCTTTAGGTTCAGACACTGACAATGCTGTGCTAAAGCTGTGGTTGGGTTTTGGAAACAAAAACCACTCGGTGAGGATCAGGAAAAGATCAGGTTTTGGCTTAAAACACCTGTGTCGTTCCAACAAACACGGCTGGAGAAACTGACATCTCGTTGTTAATATCAGTTGTTTGTCGCAGCCGGAAATGGCAGCAGAAAGGTTTCGTCTAGCTGCAGGCAAACAGGAAAGTTAGCTTATATACTAGTAATGTGAATGTGATATGATATGTTATGTACGACATGTACAAATTTGAACATATCTGTGGTTTGCAGAAAGTGTTTTATACTGCCGACTGGGCTGAAAGAATTGGATTGTTTGCAAATATGATGATTACAGCGCATCATCTCCGGTGAATCACTTGTGTGAGTGCTACTGCAAACAATATTCTCTTATTCCCGTTCAAAACAATTAACAAAACGAGATGCGACAGCGACAGAGTTTAAAATGCAGGTGACCTCAGCTGCCTGACTGCCAGCAGCCACAGTGCTGAAACCACAGGATGCTGTTTTTCAGCCTGCAGCAAGTGAGACACATGAAGCCAGAAACAACCGCCGGTCTCGACAGACTTTGCAAAAAGCTTCTGAAATGTTTGCTGAAACCACAAACGCGTCGAATTTGTGACTTTGGGAAGAACTTAAGTAGGGTGGAAATATTTCTTGAACAGTTTTTTTAACCTGGACATTATTTGTGTTTCAGAGGAAACACTCCAGTGCTAACCCAAAATAATATTTCACACATTATTTTGTGTGATTCCCAAAACCTCTACAGCAAGTGAGGTTTAAATTCTATTTATTAATGTCTTGGAGTGTCATTACACGATAGGAAAAAAGTGAATATCTATACGCAAAGAATCTCATACGTAGGTGCATTTTGTGGGAAAGTTTTCCTCTGAGGTTTTGTCGCCAAAGAATTCATTCACTCCATCCATCCATCCATCCATCCGTCCATCCATGAGACTCTTCTTCATTATCTGTTGAATGCTCGCTTCATTTTCCAGCTCGGCCCGGCCTTGTTTGAGGGGATTTGAGTGGCGAGATTGCTAATCCCAACTTTGAACATGAATCAGCGTCCAGGGGGGAAGGCCTCCTGGATTCTCAGCCTCTTTCTTATGATAATGGTCCAATCAGTATGGCCGGAATGATGAAAATGCCAGCCAGCTTATCTCAGTGGGACAGCTTGGCGGTGGGGAGGGAGAGCCTGTCAGGAAGACAACAAGAACCTGTTTTGAAATAAGGAGGGCTGCAGCTCCCGTTCCTGCATCCTAGTTATAACGGTATCTGTGTGTTGCCGTGGATGTGTGTGTGTGTGTGTGTGTGTGTGTTACGTAAAAACCATACCTCCGTGTGGGTTTTTAATGTTGGTATTTGCGTTCGGTTGAGCGCACACGAGAGGAATGCACACACACACACACACACACACTTTTATGGATTTATGGTGTTTATGCCTGAATATGTCCTCCGCTGAGGCCGACGCTGCTCGCGGCGCGGGACAGGTGCGTTTCTGCCTCGCGAAACACCGAGCGTCGGGCTCGCATTTCTGAAATTGATAACTGCTGACCAGGAGATAACCTTTTCCATTGGAGGACTGATTAAGCTCAAGCACGTGATAAAGATGCATTTGTTTAGCTCTGTCTAACACGTCTGAATTATGTTTATTGGTGGATTATTTACTGAACTGAAAACATGTGTGCACTTCCTCCTCCTCCTGCTGTACTTCAAGACGATTACGTGATCTGAGTGAACTTTCCCTGAGTGTGTGTGTGTGTCTCATGGCTACGACAACAGGTGCCTTTTAGTCCTCGTCAGCCCGCGAGTTCGAGGGTTCGGTCACATTGCAGTTCCGCTCGTCTGTGAGAGCCATCGCGGTATTTGGCATGAATGAAACGTGTTAACTATCAGTCAGGTGGGAACTCTCGCCAGCTGGGGAGGAGCAGAGGATGGGACCGGATGGGAATTGGCTGTGTGTCCATCGCGGTACATGAGAGCTAGAGTTACAGCCGAGGCATTATGCCAAGATTATGGGGCTAAGCAGGGGGCACTGTCTGTCTCTCGGCTGGTACTTGGAGAGGACTCGGGCTGGACTGGACACACAGCTGTTCCCGGCTGCTCCGCCGCCAGACACTCCGGCGTCCAATAAAACTGCAAGCGATAGATGTGTTTTTGTGTCTGTGTTAATATTTGTCTTGTTGGCCGGTCTGTGCGCGCTCACGTCCAATATCTAAGCGAGCAAATATGCGCGTACGAATGGGAACGTCCCCGCCGTGTGACGAGGGGTGGCCTTCTGTGATGTGGGGACTAGAGTCGGTAACTTCTCCAAAGTCTCCCGCAGGGCTGCAGCTCTGTAATGAGAGGCCATTATCACTGGAGAGTACACTGCACTGGAGATAAGAGAGGCCCAGCCTGCGGGCCGGAAGAACCGTTCACTGTCACTACCCAGGAATAGCCACATGACGCCAGCATCTCCAAATTTAATTCTCTTCCATTTAGTTCTCTCACCAACCATTACCTCAAATGTTCCTGGCCAGGCTGTATTTCTCTCCTCTTCCTGCGAAATCTCTTTCCCTGTCAAGAAATCTTTCTGCCCAAACGGCTCCTTCGTCTTTCTTCCTAATGCCTCCGGATTGGCAGGGCCCAGGTGGGATTGCGCTTGTCAGTGGTTGCCAGTGGGAGTGGATAACAAGCGGGCAGAGGAGAGCACGGTGATTACGAGCCCGCCCTCCCTCCAAAAAAAAAAAAAAAAAAAAAAAGAAGCTCACTCCATCAGAGGATAGGAATGGCATGAGCAGTGTGCCAGCGGAGCTCTCCGTCCCATGAGCTCATTTTCTAAAAGTGTGAGTGTGGAGTAGAGTCGGACACCGTATCCGTAGGAGAGCGCATGTGTTGTGTTTGTGACCTTTGGGCCCGCTCGGGTTACATTATGTGTGAAATTGCACTGTGACATCATGTACATTATCATTAACACAAGGTAGCGATTGAAAACGGACATGATATGAAATAAAAGCATCTCGTTCCGTGTCACTCAAAATCAAAATAATATATATTTTTCCTCTTTCCTTTAGTGATATTCATGCATCTAGATTGTTTTGGTGTGAGTTACAGAGTTTTAGAGATATCAGCCATATAAATATCTGCCTTAACGGAGCAAAATGAACCAGTTTCTCCTGATAATCCTCCGTATCATGATATCGTCCCGCCTAAAAACTGCAATACGCAATATTATCATCACTCGTCAGGCTTGCAATGGGCTCCGATTCATCAATATTCCTTGGCTCGCCATTTTCGCCTGCTTTAAACCTGCAGCGAACACGACATTGCCTCTGCAGCCATGATGGTTCTGTGTGCATTTTCCTTTCAAAATAAAAGCAATGAGTAGATGAATTTAAGCACCACACCAAACAACCTAGACGGACAGATTAGCACTGCAGGCAAGAGGAAAATGTTTGGATTTTGGGTTGAACTGTCCCTTTAAAATTTACTGTGTTTCATGAAGTCAGTCTGGTCTCAAATTGCCAAACGAGTGACTGTGAGAGCCCTAATGCTCCTCTCTCCTTCTATCGTCTATCACAGTTTGCTTTTGAGTCTTCTCTCCAGCGTCTTCTCTGAAATTTCCTCTGAAATTTAAATCCCTCTCCGTTTACAGGCGGAGGGAGGAGAGGCTCTGCCGCTGTCGACTTTCATTTGCCCCCGCTGGAGACCATTTGCATAGGCTGACTTCCACACTGCCGACCAATAACAGCAGCTGTGCAGAAGCTGATTCAATAGAGAAACTTTGCTAAATGGATACGAAGGAGGGAGGCTGTTTGTGTGCGCGAGTCTTTTCCCCCATGTGCCTCCTTATCAGCGCCGCGCACAAAGCCGGGCCTCAACACTCTGAACTGGCGGGAGAACACATGCAATTCTAGGAACATGTGCAGAGGAACACACGTATGTGGAAACTGTAAACAAGCGCACACACACACACACTCTGACAGCTGGTGACTCAAGTCGGCCACTTTAGATCAAAAGTGAAGTGAAACGATCTGTGGGGAGAGTCATTCCGATTATTGACTGTCGGTACGAATCTGTGAGGCTGCCAGGTGTTCTGGTGCTGAGCTCTCTGGGAATGTTTAACGCGCACCTCTGCAGGAGGATCACGTGCAGATACTATTTATAGAATTAGATACACTGTGAGTTATATTAGATGAATGAAATCAGTTTCAGTGTGATGTCTTCGGTTTATAAGCTTCTGAAATACTTAAACCTTTAATGAAGGGAAACATATAAATATGCCTGAGCTGCAAAACACTGCTAATCGCCCTCCTATAACCTTAATAACTTTGGCTGTTTTAAGGTCGGTCGTTACTAAAGTAGATAGCCAAATGAGTTTAATCTCCTTGTGTAAAATAGATCAATAAATAAATCCAAAATCCAACAATAATGCAGCAACAGAACAGAAGATATCAGGATGTTTAAAGAGACTGATAAACCTTAAAACCCTGCTGAGATCTAAGTAAACCCATATATACATAATTTATTTTCTTTAGCGTTCAAATCTGATCAACAGAACATGATGTGATGATTGAATTATGAACTTGAGGATATTCAAAATTTTGTTTGAAAATGTGCAAAACTATAATCATCAGCAGAAAGTAGAGGACTAATAGTTCTGGTGTAATGATGTATATGTTTATTGTGTTGCAAAGCATGTTTAGCATGCTAAGCTAAGCCCAGTCATGGCCCAAAGCTTCTGTCCTAGCAGCGGAAACACCAACTCTTCCCCGTTTTCTGAGCTCCCAGTCTGGACCGAGCCCCCAGGAGGAGCACCAGGCGTTGAAGCCAGTTTTCGTGTTGGTCAAACTGTGTAATTACATCGTCACATGATGCACCGCGGCCCAAAAATACTTACATGCTTACATTATTAAAAAAGGGCTGTCAAACGATGGATACATTTTTCGAGAAATGACTCGTTTTCATGATCAGAATTTGTGCCATTTGTTCCTGTAACATTTGGAAAGTCAAACAAACGCACCTCTAATATAGTAAAGTGACATTTCTGAAGACTGATGTGTTGAATTTCAGCGTTTACTCTAAACTCAAATCTGGATGCCGTTCAAAAATATCCCTCATTTAACTTTGTGTCTCTGCTCCATGTTGGTTAACATCTGGCTAATGGATCCTGGTGCACAGGGTCCATATGATGATACAGTCTGTTGGCCCGCATCTGGTCCAAACCCAGGCCCAGGCCCGGGCCCGGGGTGAGCATGACCTGCTGTCTCACTGCTTCCTGATTACACTGCACATAAATTAATAGCAGTGGCTGACACACCATCAGAGCTGCAGCGGTGACACAGGAAAGACAGGTGTCCCCCTGGCATGGCTGTCCATACTGTGTGTGTGTGTGTGTGTGTGTGTGTGTGTCTACAGTGTTAATCTGTCACACTCTGCCATGCCTGTCCACGTTCAACCAAATGTTCATCAATCACACAGACACACACATTTTCAGCCTCACGGTGCCAGTGCGTCTGCCCAAAAGTGACTCGGGCCACCCGTCGTCATCGTGGCATATGTGGCACCTGCCAAACACAACACCAGCTACAGTGACTGGAACCAAATGGCCTCGCTAGCGCCGGGACATCCGCAGTCATCCAAAACGCTCGCCGTCCAACTGTGTGGGACACCTGAGGCCCCGTGGCCACATTAAAACCCCCCCGAAAACGCCCTCACCCTCCTCCAAACTCCACCCAAAACATGCAATAGTGACACTGTGACTGCTCTGTGTTTTTTGGGAGAACAAGAGCTCATCAATCATCGATTAGCTCGCGTTTTTGAAACATTTGAACACTTTGCTCCGTTGCACTTCCAAGCTCCCTTTTTCTTTTCCGCTCCCATTAAGGGTCGATTCTCCGTGGTGCCGCCCAGTTTCACCACGCTGCAGATGCACAGCTCGCAGAGAAAAGAAAAAAAAAGAAACACTTCCTTTGCTTTGAGCGCTGCAAGCAGGTGTGAAAACAAGCCCATGGCGAGGAGGAAGGAGGAAGGAGGAGGAGGGACGAGGAAAGAAAGGAGGAAGAGGTGAGGTATGCTATGCTCCAGTTAAGGCTGTGAGGTTTAGGCCGTGGCTCCTTCATGTGGCAGAAGCACATTAATCATTCCTATTCACTGACAGGACCTCTGCAACACACACACACACACACGCTTACAAACATGCATGAGCACCCACGCGTCCGTGCCTCCACCCTGCTGCCACATACACAGAGCAGCACGCTCTTCTGTTCCACAAACATGCCCGACGATCACCCCTCCATGCTCACGTCCATCCAGGCAAACCATCACATCATCCATCTTATACGTCTATGTATCCATCCATCCATCCGTCCATCAGTCTCTCTATCTTTGCCGCTTTGATAAGCACTGGCGACTGCTTCGCGAGCGCTCAAATCTGCTTTTTATTCCGTTTTTTTTCTTTTTTTCCTGCACTTGGCAGCCGTTGAAAGAGAACGCAATCTCAGCATCACAACCAGAGGAAAAAATAAACGGAGGGTGAAATGCTACATAAACTGTGAAACGACGCCAAAACAAAACAAGAAACGAGAAACAATAAACCAGATTTCTCGCCGGTTCACAGAGCGGCGTAACTCAGAGAGGCTTCAAATAAACCAGATTACGAACGTGAACGGCTGAAAAGACTTTTTCCCCGACGGAGGACGGGAAACCGTTTTGTTGGTAATACATCACGCGCTGGTTTCCGATTTCTAACTCTGCATGCAACATCGCTGTATATTCTCTATTAATAGACGGCACGCACGCAGTTCAATGACATCTGTCGTGACATTTGTACAAAACAAATCTTTAATAAATGAAGCACATGGCGGAGCTTTAAAGGGAGCGCGGTGCAGTTCTGGAAAAGCAATTCAAACTCAGGATGTTAATATTTACAACATTAATGAGGTTATAATACACACTCAGAAATAGTTATTTCATATATTTCCCCAAGTGAAATAAACAAGCTGTCCATGAAGTGCGTAATGCTGCGTTCGAAACGACTCGGAATTCTGACCTCCTACTAGGAAATGGACGAAGGAACGCAGGTAAACTCGAGGCACGTCCGTCTAAGCTGACTTCACGAGGGAAGCGATGGCAGCACCCACGGAGAGACTAGTCAGTGTAGTCCAAGTACAATTCTGACGTAAAATAAAACGTATAACTGCATCATTTTGTTGCAGTCGTTCACTTTTAGCATGTTGCACCTGGAGCACTTTAAGGCAGCAAGTTGGAAGTTTCACCTCAGAGGAGTTGACCCGAAAGGTGTGAAGTTAGGAGAGTCATGCAGGTACAAACAAAGTTAAACTGTATGAAGCTGTCTTGCACTTTCGCTCTTTCTCTTAAAAGTTATCCCCCAAAAAAACTACGTAGTGCACATTTTAAGAACTCGACAATAAAGTGACTCCTAGTTCAAAACTTTCATTTTAAATCTGAACTCACAGAAACAGAAAATGTGCCCAAAACAGTGACGTCAACTATTTCAATTACATGTAAATTGCATAAATTCAATGTAAAGCGTCAAATTTAATGCAAAGTTTTTCTATAATATTGATAAAGTGAGTGTGAATAAAATAACTACATGTGTGATTATTTAAATCAGGAGACAGAAATGTAAAATGCATGACTTTTTGTGTGATTAGTATAAAAAACTTTATGTATATGTTCTGGATAACTGAATAATGTTTATGTGTAAGTCTACTTCATGTTATTTATCAGATTCACACTGACTTTACATGATTAACCAACTCAACAAATTAAAAGTGATCCGTTATTTAATAAAATGTGCATTAAAAAGCTTAAAATCAACCCTGAAGTCAAATTATTTTATGAGACGTGAACTAAACACGTCTGGAATTTAATATCCGAGTCCACATGTGTTTGACTCAAGACGCTAAACTTGATATATTTCTTATGTCATTCTCATATTGCTCCTTTTATTCCAAACCCTGCACTGTCCCTGTGAAATACTCTCCCTTTATGAGGCCCATATATCACTTTTAAAAAGAAACAGTCAGGGCTCGATCACAGAAACATCTGAGGGCCTGACTCAACTGTATGCAGGTGTTGTACCTGAAGGCACCACTAGGGGCTATCTACTCCACAGGTTTCTCCACTCGAGACCGAGCTTCAGTCAGCAGGCACTTCTCCTGACAAAGGATTAAAGACTGAGTACATTACAGAAAATATATTATTCCAGCAGTATGCATTTCACTAATGGATCCATCAAAGTTCTGACTGAATGAGAGAAAAGAGAAGAAACAGAAAACCCCGAATTTGAAGCAGCACAACCGCAGTTTTCCACATTAAAACCAGCATGTGCGACCGGGCTGCTTTTCATTTCTGTGTGAAAAAATCTCCTCTCTGTTTTTTTTCTTCTTCTTCTTCTTCTCCTGTTCAAAGACACAGTGATTACTCGGCAAAAATCATCCACCGAGATGAGAAGGCAAACAAATTATACCCTTGAAGTTTTTCTGCATGTGAGACAAATAAAAATATGCACCGCGTGTGCCTTTAACCCTTTGGAGGATCAAATGGAGGCGAGCGGAGCGGCGAATGTAAACAATCGGTACTCGAGAAGCAGATGAAGGATGGAGATGCAAACGTGACGGGCGGCAGAGAAGCTGGATGGAAGATGGAGGAGATAAACATTGAGACGATTAGAGCAAAAAGCGGGTTTATGATCAGAAATTAGAGCCGCGTTAAAGATACATTATGTAGTTTTTGGAGAAGAAATTAAAACCCTGAAAAATGTATTTATTATGTGAATAAACATGGTGTTCTCAGAGGAAAATAAGGTAAACAGAACACTGTCTGAAGCTGGAAAGGTGGCAGGGTCCGCCACACGTAAACAAAGTATAACAATATGTCATGAAAACAAAGAGAAATATCAGATAATGAAACTACATTAAAAACTACAGAGTGCTCCTTTAAAAATTCCATAAAATACAAGTTCAGGTTGTACAAAATAAAGACAAAAATATATATACATTGTAATATAACACTATTTTGTTTATTTTTCCATAAGTGAATAAAAAAAAGCTGTTCTCAGAGGAAATTAAGGTCCCAGAACACAGGTTGAAGCTCGGGAGGTGGCAGGGTCCGCCACACGTAAACACAGTAAAACCGTCTGAAATCGCGTCGCCAGTTTGTTTATTTACTTAATTCAGTCGTGAAATCAAAGAGAGTTTATTTTGATTTGTTGAAAAAAAAGAAATCTCTCTCTCCAGATTGAAATTTCTTCCCAGGAGCAAAATGACACAGTGCACCTTTAAAAGTGAGCCGAGGTAAAATAAATAAATCAATAAATACACAAGCTGAAGGCAGGAGGTGGTTTGAAGCCAATAAAAGGAAGGGAAATAAACCAATGATCCGGATAAGAGAGCTAGAAAAACAAAAGTAAGACCGTGACCACTTTAGAAGCCCTGCGAGAGACAGAGGGAGAACTCAGAATCCTCCCTGAAATATTCTCCTCTCTTCGTTTTCTCCTTTATGTGGCAGAAATTACAGGATTAACGAGGTCTTTCTGCCATCTGCCCCTTCAAAAGAGCTTCACTGGTTGGAGGAGTAATCACAGGAAAGACGAAGGAGAAAAATGCCTCCAAGGGGATGTCACTGCTAATTGTTTCCTATTTAGCCAAATCAAATAAGTAACATCTTACAGAGGTTGTTCAGATATGACGGCGCCGTCAGATCTAACGTGGAAGCGATTAAACCTTCTTCGGAAGAAGCCCGAGGGGTCACTGCACCCCCCGGTTTGGAAAACGTCTCGATCGGTCTGAGAATAACCAGATGTTTTGATGCTAATACGCGGTAAATCCATTTACTGACTGGGCGACGGAGGGAGATTCTGATATTTAGCGATAAACATCTTCGTGGTCAGAAATCACTCCGAGAATAATCTGATTGTAATAAAGATCTAATTTAAGATTTCAAAAACGCAGCGCAGATATCTCTGACTAGAAAAAGAGCAAAATTCTGACATGATTATTAATGTAATATGTAATCAGAGACTAAAATAGCTCTGGCTTTGACTCTGTTTTCATAAATATGATTATTACTGTGACAACAGAGAGGGAAGAGAAGGAGAAGGAGGAAAAAAAAAGACTTGGCTTAAAAGCGATCTCTCTCTTTCTGCCAGTGTTATTACATGTGCAAAAGTCACCATCAAAGTGGATTAGGGGAGTAGGATTGCGATGCTCGCCTTTGATCTGCCAGATTACAGTAAATCTTCCACGGCACAGAATGAAAAGTTAGCGAGAGAGAGAAACAGAGACTGGAGGAGGAGGAAGGAGGGAGGAGGAGGGATCCTGCAGGGGCCCGATATCCATCCCGTCTCCCCGAAGCTAAGCCCAAATTCTTCCCCCCTCGCCTCGTGCTTCCAGGAGATTTGGTGTGGCTGTGATGTCTGAGTCCGAGGAGACACAATCGGGACGGTTGCTAATATCGTAGCTGAGAGAGAGAGAGAGAGAGAGAGAAAGACGAGGAGGAGAAGAGGGAGAGAGAGAGAGAGAGAGTAGATACCCTTCATTAATGATGTCTCTGTTTATTCCACCCCCAGTTTTTAAGACCCATTCAGCCCTACGAGTATGTGGAAGGAGATCAAATGATTCCATGAGATAAAAAAAGCTTGACAACAAAAAAAAGAAAAACGCCACTCTGGCACGAATCTCCCTGAAAGCTTTAATCTGCGATTCGATGCAGGGTGGGTGCGACCGATTTTTTAACAAATCTCGCCGCGTTAGATCTCGTCGGAGTGCGTTGAGATCAGAGCCGCTGTCTGCTCATCTTCGCGGATGAACAAGGCTTGATAATAGCTCCGCTAATTAACTCCAGACTACAACTGGAGGAGTCGAGCGCCGGCTCCTGGCTAATTGCAGAACAAATGTCTCCCTCCCCTCTCGGCGGCACCACCACCTCCATCTCCTCTCCACCCCCTCCGCCACCTTGACAGCACATTCACTTAGTCATAATGATGATGTCCTCTGCCCGAGCAAAACTCCCTCGGCCCCCCGTTCCTCCCAAGGAATCGGTAACGAGACCTTTAGCACGACCATCTCATCTGCCGGGCTGTCGAGATCCTTCAACGATCTCTGTAATGAACCTCTCCGCGGAGCCAGCGGGGGATTAATCTCCGAGCGGCGGAGAGAAAGAAGAAGAAGAAGGGGGAAGACAGACAGTGGGGAAGACAGCCAAGAGAAAAAGAATGAGGGAGGGAAGTGATCGTAAGGGTGTGAACGAGAGAACATGACATGTGAGAGAGAAGCGTTGGGGAGAGGTTTTTAGCGGCGCGGACGTCGAGCGCGGCTCCGGAGAGCCCGTTTAATAATTGCTCAGAAATCCTGTCATCACAAGGCTCCCCTTATTACACATGAGTCAGATGGTCCTAATACAAGCCGCCGCACTGCTGGCGTCGCTCCGGTCCCCTGGCTAACGACTCCGGACAGGCCCGCTATCAATGATACTTTGGACATTAGATTAGTCATCAAGTCAGAGGAAGTCAGGATGATTGCAGTGTCCATCTTAATAAAAACGAGACGCTTTCCCACATCCTCCTCCCGCCTCTCTCTCCCTTTACAATAACTTTCTCTTCTTCTATTACTTCTTTTTCCTCCACTTCTCATCCATTCTCCTTTTCTACTCCCTTCTCTCTCTGTGTGTTGGTGTGTGTGTGTGTGTGTGCAGGCTCCGGGGTAAATAGCTGGAAAACATTCAGACATTAATCAGCCTGTCGCCAGACAGCGCTGACATCACAGGCCGAGCAGGATAAACACACACAGGCGCAGATGTGTGTGTCCGAGCGTGCACAAACACACACACGCAGGTAATTCTGTGTGCGGGCAGCCCGGCGGACCTCTTTTCTCTCTGCGGCGGGATAAACAGGTAATCAGTCTGGAGCGGGGCTCTAATTGGCACGCATACTGTACATGGAGACGTGCACATATACACCTTGGTGGGGCTGATTTGGCTGGTTGGACGGGGACAGTAAACAGAGGTGACCTCATGGCGGTGACCTAATCGGGTGTCCGAGAGGAAAATGTGTCCACGGCCAGGGGAGCCGGGGTGGTGCCGGCACCGAGCTGTAACCTGGGTCTGTGTCGACGTCGTGTACCTCCGCTGGCGACGTTTGTTTTTACATTCGGCGTGTTTAGACTGAGGCACAATTTGTCTCGCTTTATTTGTGCAGTTGATTATTTGTGTAGCTGATCGACTGTAAATAGCACGGTGTGGACGAGCTAGCAACACTTCTCTTCTTACATTTCCTTGTTGTATCTTTTAAGAACACTTTCCTGTTTGGTCCTGGTTCTGTTCATCCATGACACGCGATGCTATCATATACTGGATCAAACACGGCGCCATTTCCGGGTTTTAATAGTGAAGCTGATGCCGAAGTGCCTGAGTGCATTCTTTCTCATGGCCAGCAGGGGGGCAAATCCACCGGTTGTATATAAGCTTATGAGAAAATGACCCTACTTATAGCTTGATTCATTAACTCATGCGTTTATGATCTCAATCTGTAGTTTCACGTCCTCTTCAATACAGCGTGATGTTCATGGTCAGCAGCGTATATTTCAGGGCATGGCGACCTTGTGATTGACAGGCCGCTACCATGGCTCGTCCTCGGGCTCTCAGTCCCCGGTTCCACCCAGTCCAAATATGTTCAGTTCTGGTCCTAAAACTGAAGATGGCGAGACTCAAGCCTTCAGAGCAGGAGTCCACTGCACCCGGCCAAGAAATAATCCAGCAAATAACCTCGTCCAAAAGACAGATGTTGTCGTTTTTACCGTTTGGTTTTTCGAAAAAAATGAAATCGAAGATGCTAATTATTAAGTTTGAGCTCGGCTTCCCGTTCACCCCACTGCCCAGTCTTTATGCTAAGCTACGCTAACTGGCTGAAACTGCTCGTTTAAAAGGTTTTTGATCACTGCAGTTGCATTCTAGGCCTAGAAGGCTGAAATAAGTGCCCACCTTTAAACCCTCTATACGCCCAGACAGGCTCAACTCACAGACTTCTGCTCCAGCTCCTCACTCCGACAAGCAGCGAGCTCCCATTATAGATTTTCTGCACCGATAAACAACTTAATATGTAGCCTATAGTTCCCCTCCTACGCTGCTAACGCACGCTCGCTGTCACACATGCTCGAGAGACTCACATGGAGACACAAACAGCCAGACACCCAGACACAGGCGTGCTCACACAGATGTTAACACAGAGGGTGTCAGAGGGGTTGATGCGGTGAAGGCTCCGTCGAACAAAGGAAGATTCGGTTGCAACCCTTCCTCCCTGCCACCAACGACCCGCCGGGGGGATTATTTCACAGGGGATGGAAGACACCAGCTCACCTCGCACCTTCCAATCCCCAGCAGACGTCCCTTTGAGACCAGGATCCCGGCTCTGGTGACGCGGAGGGCTACAAAGGTTGTTTTTTTCCTACATCCAGTGCCAGGCCTTAACACACACATACATACATACAGGAGGGCAAATAAGCACCTTGACTGGTAAAATGCTGTATGCAAACACCATTCCTCAGCAAAAAAACACATGAAACATTTCCAGGACGCAGTACATAAATTATTCTTTTGCTTTCTCCCTCACGCTCACGCCGTTTCTCTCTTTCTTGCTCATAACTGTCCAATTACCGGTGGAATCAATCCCCACAAAATACAGCCACTCTGCTGGCTGCTCCCATTATGAGCTATACATCATTACCTCCAGAAGAATAGGTGATCCTGTTTGGAGCATGACATCCTTTTATTCTAAGGCGTTCAGGGATCAGGACTGTGAGTACAGTACGTGTGAGGAAGCGACAGTATACTGTGAGCGAGACGCTGCAGATTCAATGCATACTGTATTCAGAGGCATGCTAAATGAAAATGACATTCAGACATTTGTAATTCTCAGACACTACAGAACAATGCCCTGCGGGCGGAAACCACAAAAGCCCTTTCAGAGGTGATGCTCGTCTTACAGTGTAATCGCTGAGATAAAACCGGCACACGGTCCCTTAAAGAGCAGCTCGCTCACTTTCTCTTGTCACGTCGGATCTGCGTTCATTCAGTCCGCAGAACAGATGTGTCAATTACCGGAGAAGAGCTTGTGTAACAAAGACATGTTTGCATACATACGCTGAGTATTTCAGCAGTCCTCATCAGAAAAACAATCACAAAGGTCACCTGTAAGAGAAGCTCGTTACAGACGATACTGACGTTCATCTCCAGGTGAAAACCTTGAGTGGATGTAGTGATTATTGCGGCAGCCAGACAGGAAGTAAAGAGAATTAGTATAAAGAGCGACACGATCCTCCTCAGGAGGATGAAGAGGTGGACGGTTCGTTCATCTCCAGTGTGAAACCAAAAGTCAACAGTCAGTTCTGTTATCGTACAAAGGGAGTTAATGACGTCACATACGTACAGTGTTGTGATGATATCAGACTTTCACAGAATGATTACCATATTAAAAAAATATCGAGTTATAAACTACAACACAGTTGTTATCATCAGGTAGAACGACCTTTAAAGGAACGAAAACAAAAGAGTTCTTGGATCAACACATAAAAAAGACATGAAACTTGACATAAACTTGAAATATATATATATATTTAATAACATTAATATGGTAGAATTCAATACTGTAGAAAAGCACTGATAATCCCCCTTTTTTAGTTGTTTAGCTCTGAGGATGTGTTTGATTATAAATTTCAGTCATCGTCAGTGCACAAACGTCGAACATTTACTGTTTTCAGCTTCTTAGATGAATGAATTTGCTAATCTTTTTATGTCATTATGATGGGAAATGAAGAGTCTTTGTGTTTTGGACAGTCGGTTAATCGATCTGTTAATCGATAATGGATTGAACTGTTAGCTGCAGCCTGAAGCAGTTGCAGTTGAACATGATTTTGTGGAGGACGGCTCAGTAAATGCTTCCAGCTAATAAAACTGAAGGGGAAAACGCTGCTGGTTGTCCTTTAATTAAATATCTAAAATATGTCGATCCAGCTGAGGGGACGTGCAGAGCGTGGTGACAGGAAGTATAACTTTAATGTGTCATGTGACCGAAGTGAAACAGAGCTGCAGTTGATGCTCTCGCTCTGAGAGAGAAAGAGAGAGATAAAATAGGACATCGATGCACCGGGCTGGCAGCGCCGCGGGTTTGGGATCTTAATCCGATGCAGGCAGAACAGCCAGGTCCTCATAAGGGCTCTTTTCATGGCGCTGTGGGGCCTGGTGCTTTCTGGGTCCTGGGGTGCAGGGACAAGCCACCCCCGTCCCCCCCTCCCAACCCCCCATCCAGACCCTAGTCATCCTCCTTCCACCCCTTTGTGGGTCTTTTCCACTTTGATTTCATGTTTGCCCATCTCATGAGCTCGGAGACGGGGGCGAGCAGAGACATTCCACAAAAGGACCCCATGAGACGCAGCGCCCCCCCCTCCACTTCCTGCACACTCACACCATATATACATAATAACACACACACACACACACACACACACACACAGTCTCTCTCCATGTATATATGCAGGTAACAGTGTGGGTAGACATGAACTTACAGCACCAAACACACACACACACACACACACTCACGTCCTTACCTACGCCTCTTGTTTTCACTCGCACTCAAGTAAAGAAAGGCTTGTGCCAGCTCACCACGAACAAAGGCTTCTTTCTGTTTCGGGTTGTTTAGGGGATTTACTTTGAGACTCAGAGCTGATTCAATCTCATGTGTTTATTTGTTGTCCTGTTCATTTTGTTGAATGTCGGGATCGGCGAGAATACATGGAGACTGTCATCCCGGGGACGCCAGAGGAAGATGTGTTCTTTTTGATTTTTGCATGCACGACCTGTATCCATAACTTCCGCTTAGCAAATGACAAATTGAGTATGACTAAAACACAACAGCTCCACTGAAAAACTACAACTCCCATTGAAAATATGACATCTGTTGACGCTAGCTGCTCAATGTCAGACGTAATTTTCAGAACGTTGTTGGACTGAATGGCTGAAATTATGATAATAAAAAGGAGGTCACACCGCAGGGGATGAGGCTTTCACAATTTAAGCTTATGGGGAAAAAAAGTCTAAGGTAACAGCTAACGAAACCAATTAGGATGCTAACGCAGCTAGCAGCTCAACACACAGCAGGACTGAGAGTTTCTGTTCAGAGGAGCGTGAAGCGTTTACTAGCGAAGAACTTCAGCTGAGCACAGTTTGGAGGTAAGAGTTATTTGATTGCTAATTTTAACTAACATTAACATTTTGGGGAAGTTTAAATTCTCTGTGGTGCATACGAGAAACCCGACAGACCACATCCCGTCACAGCGCGCAGGCCGATGATGAACCCAGCAGAAGCCACACAGGGGTCCCCTCAGCTGTTCCTCTCCCCCACAGACCCTGAGCCCGGCCCTGGCTGGGGGTCCTGGGGTGTTCCCCCGGGGAGCCCCAGAGCTGTGGGTGTTAGTGTTGCCACTGGGGCTTTATAGACTCCCTACTGAGAGCATCTCCTTAGAGCAGACAATGGGAGGCATTTATCCCCTGGGTGACCGTGCTGACCCCCTAAACTCACTCCCCTAAATCCGCCGGGCATGGACTGGCGGCTCCTTTCAGGGAGCCTTTCACAAGGCCTCACAAAGCGCCCTGGCCCATGGGCAAGCCTCCTCAGTGCTGCATCACTTATTATACACATACAACATAAAGAGGAGCCGGGACGTAAGCAAAGTTTCTGTCCTGAGCATAAAATAATCAGCAGATGCTGATCTTGATGATTGAAAGTTTGTTTTTTCAATCAGAAATGTAGATAGATGTCAATCTGTGTTACGTACGGACATGGACTGTGTGCACCACAGATTCTCATCGTCACAGTGAATTTATCAAGACAGCCGCGACAGGAACTGTTGCAGTCGATTTAAACCTACAGCGCCTCGACGCACGCACTCACCCGGCTGATGCGTGCACACCAGAGAGTCAGACTGCGCTCATCAAAAGGGAGGGAATAAAAACATTTTCTATTTTCAGCCTCGTCTCCGCCGCCTTTTCTCATCCTCCGTGCTCTTCCCGTCCCCTAACCTTGTTCCCTCTTTTCAAACACGTCTCCCCCTTTTCAGCCTCACTTCCTTTCCCCAGTTTCGTATTGTTGTTGTTGTTTCTTCCCCCCCCCCCCCCCCCGATCCCTCCTCTCTTTCACTCAGCACTTTTAATTCCACCCACTATTTTCTCCTCCAGCCTCGGTGCAGAGGCGCCATTTCAATTGGGGTGTGTGTGTGTGTGTGTGTGTGTGTGTGTGTGTGTGTGTGAAATAGGGGAGGGGCCACAAAGAGAGAGGAAGAAAGAGGTTAATATATGTGTGTATATTGTGAGAGACAACGTTTTTCTTCTTGCGTGTGTGTGTGTTTGTGTGTGTGTTTCTGAGAGTGTGTGTCTGTGCATGCGTGTCTTTGTGCGTGCGACGGAGATGAAGTAAAGAGGTTTTTTTTTTTACCCTCCACTTTAGTTTATGCGTGTATCCTTTTGGGGACCCCCGACTGCAAAGGAAGAGGCTTTCCTTTCATTCCACTTCTTGCATTCCAATGCATCCCATACACTCCGCGAGACCCCGTTAAATTAGAAGAAAATAGGCCGAGTGGTACGAGTGAGTGATAGACGTCTCTGTTCTTCAGCTGGAGCATTCTTCTCTCTAGGCTCCTTTTTTTTTTTTTTTTTCAGCCTTGAGAAAAAGAGAAAATCACTACATTTTCAGAAAACAGCGTGGAGAGAGAGACACAGAGAGAGTCCACGTCTGAGAGATAGTGACAGGCCTGCTAATCCAACCACGAGATTCAGCTGGAATTTGATAATTTGACGGATGTCATAGAGAGAAAAAAGACATCAAAGTCCGAATTTTAATAATGTTGTTTCTGCACATTTAATCCTGGGTAAGATGTCACTTCGTGGGTTTTTCTGGCCTCGTCATATTCTGTTCAAATTTGTGCGTATCGTATCAATATTTCACCAACATGTTGTCATGTCATGTTTCGTGTGTGTAGGTGGAGGCAGGATGGTGCTGTGACAGCGATAGACTATCGTTTGAGGTAGAATTTCAACATTTGTAAGTGTGATATCACAGGTTATATCTATGGAGGCATCGGTACATTTTCCAGCTGTATATATTTATTAGGGCTGTCAAAGTTAACGCGTTAACGCAACATCCTCTTAACGCCGTTAATTTTTTTTACGCGCGATTAATGCTCGGTATTAAAACAAAAAAAAAGAAACGCACATTCTATGATTTGCGGCCGTCGGTGGCACCTGTAGTCTTGATCCAGAGGATGGCAGAAGAATAAGAAAGGGAATCAGAAGAAGAAGAAGCAGTGTTGGCGGTTCGGGAAGTGAAAGCGAAAATAAATGGAGAAAGGACTTATGAACGGCAAATTCCCTTTCCCTTTCCCTTTCAAAACACGGCCAGATGTTTCGGTCAATAGGACAAAAGTTATCTGCACGTACTGTCGACATGAAATGAGTTACCACTGAAGTACGTCGAGTCTTAAATATCATTTACAAGACAAACACACGGCAGATGCAGAGAGCCCACTGCCCCCCTCGCCAAAATCAGACATCACCATGTGTTGATCCCATTTAGGGTGAGCGGATATTTTTTGAGCCTTTTATTTTCCTGCATGATTTGAAGTGTTGCAGAAACATTTTCATTAAGCAAGCATATCTGTAAGTATTAAGAACATGAAAAAAACACATTAAGGTACATTTAGAACAGAAACAAATGTGACAAAAAAATTGCGATTAATAGCGAGTTAACTATGGCCAAAACGCAATTAATCGCGATTAAAAAAATTAATCACTTGACAGCCCTAATATATGTATGACGTAAAGTAAATTCTACATCTGAAACTCTGTGTGACGTCTCAGCAGCAGCAGCGCCGTACAGAGACGTAAACAAACAGGATCCGATCTGTTTTGCTTCAGATGAGAATGAGAGCGAAGTCCCTCGCGTTTCCCTTTTGAACTCTGTTTAATTTTTTTATTTTCTCTGCCGGTTTGAGAGAAGGTTGGCCGAGACATAACATGCGGTCGGGTTCAGACACACCGCAGAACACACTACTCTAAACAATACGCCACCATGAGAACAAGCTGCCATCTTCCACACAGTGGCAGCCACATGGGCACTTGTAAACACAGGAACATGTTCCAAGAGGACTTCTTAGAGGGTAAATAAACACAGAATGGTTTAGTCTACAAAAATGTAATTTAAATTGTGAATAATGCCCATCGAGATTTGGTGCAAAGGGAAATCAAAAGACACAGAAAAGCAGAACATCCTGTACATTCAAGAAGCTGGAACCAGCAAATGTCGCTCGAAAAATGACTCAAATGATTAAATTGATTATCAAATTTGTAGAAAACCATGACTGGAGTTCAGTTTGTAGCATTAACATATTCTCAGAGAGGAAATATAATCTGTGGGGCGTCAAACAGACTGAAGAACAAAGCCAAGCGAAGCTAGCATGCCATCGTTGAGTTGCTCTTCTTCAAAAGCCGATAACAAAGTCAAGGAGAGCCGCCGTTCAAACTTTATCCCAATCTCAACAACATGTAACCTTAAAGGTTACTGACATTCAGCTGCTTACTTTGAGGTTAGCCTTCATAACAAACAGAGCTCAACATTGGGAGGAGATTGTCGAACGGCGTATCAGGGTTCAGGTCCGCGGCTGTGTGTGCCTTGCCCTGACCTCCGAGCGTCTGTTTATTGTTCGCCCATGTGCGTGGCCGTGCCTGTGTGCGAGCAGCGCCCTGACCCGACCCGCGGATAATAGGTACACAAGGGGTCAAGCATGCCTGGAGTGTAGAATATGTGGAGCAGGTTGTTGCGTGAAGCCTGTGTGGGTGTGGAGCGGTGGAAGGCAGGTGGAGAGTCAGAGGGGTTAAACTAGAACAGGTTGGAAAGAGTGCAGGCATGCAGGAGAAACACAGTTGGTGCTGGATTGCAAGTGTGTGAAGTCAAAGAGGTCAGTGAGCTCCGGCCGAGCATGTGTGGCTGCGCATTACTGCACGGCACAAAGAGTCACGGTTACAAAAGTTTTAACCCTGTGACAATTAGACGTTCGGCCTTTAGGTTTTCGAAAAATGCAAGTGTATGTCTGCTGATGTGGTCAGTGAGGGTAT
This sequence comes from Sparus aurata, assembly GCF_900880675.1. Classification (NCBI taxonomy): domain Eukaryota; kingdom Metazoa; phylum Chordata; class Actinopteri; order Spariformes; family Sparidae; genus Sparus; species Sparus aurata. The sequence continues at coordinate 24,409,547 of NC_044206.1, read as the reverse complement.
TTATCACTGGGTTTAACAAATCTAAATGCAGAGAGTGATGCAGAAGTCCACGGTCTCCAGACGCAGCAACTATTAAACAGAAATAATGAGTATAAACCGATGACACAGGTTCAGAGTCTATTAACTTTATTAAGTGGGACTTATGACCTTCGACCACGATATTCATGGATGTTAAAATGTAGTTCTTCTCTTCTCTCGTATTTTGGAAGTTCAAAGTTCCTCATGTTTGTCCTTCATCGAGACTAAAAACTAAAGGGGACCGTGCCTTCGCCATAAGAGCTCCTCGACTTTGGAACGCCCTGCCTGAGGAGATAAGGCTCGCAGGATCAGTAAATTCTTTAAAATCACTTCTTAAAACTCACTTTTACAGACTTGCCTTCATGTGATGTGGCCCTTGTGTGTCTATTTTTACTCCAACTGTCTTTGAGTCTTGTTTTTGTGTTATTTTATTGATTTTATTTATTATATTTCTGTTATTTCGCCTACTTTATTTATTTTTATCTCTTTTATCTCACCCAATTTTGAATCCTTACCTCTGTTATTTCAACCATTTCATGCGAGCGATTTTATCGTCCTTTGTAATTGTAAATTGTATTCTTGCTTTGTCTGTCAAAGCACTTTGTAGACCTTGTTTTTAAAAAGTGCTATAGAAATAAAGTTTATCATATTATTATTATTCATGTCCGTTGAGCTCCAAGTGTTGCGTTCAGGGGCTGCTTGTAAATTACAAAAGGTAGTGTCACATTCCGGCCATGTGCACTTTAGGATAAGTTTCTTCATCTTTATTTTGTAATTTTAACTTAACTCATTTTATGTGAAGGTTAATCTACTGTCAGTGTTATTGATATTCCAAAATGAAATTGATTTAATAAAAATCTTTTCCCAGAACAACCAAAGCGTTGATTAGGAGAGCGGTTACACCCACAGTATTTATGTGAATCATTTCATCAGCCAGCGCCGAGCGCTTGATATTTGTGTGGGCGAGCGCAGGCGTTCAGCTCCCTCCTGAAAAACAAACCTAATGGTGACGACGAAATGAAATATCTCCGTCACGTGAACGAGGAGTGACAGTCATTTTCCCCTCTCGGCGGGCGTTGATGCAGCAGGCCTCACACTGCGGCCCCTCCTGCAGAACATATATCATCGAGTCCCCTTTAAAAACGTCGGTCTGCCCGGCCGAGTCTCGCTCAGCCCTTCAGTGGAATTTCTGCATTTACAATCATTTTCCACAATTTCTCTCAAGTGCACCACACCTCAGTCAACAAAACCCCAAGACACTTCCACAGAACTCTGTGCTGTTACCCCCTCTCACCATCCACAGGATCACACCAGGAGCAACGAGCACTGGGCTCAGATGAGTTATGAACAATTGGCTTTCTTTGTGAAACCTTGACTCCTTTTAGATGTGAGCCAACCGTAAAGAGAAAGAGAGAGAGAGAGAACAGTGGGAGTAGGTGGAGGCTGCATTCTTTCGTTTCGGTTTCAGTGTTGGCCTGTAAATCTTCGGTAAATTAATCTGACTCCGGCGCAGCGGAGCCATCCCTCTGAACTTTTGTGTTTTTAAAGATGCACTTTAGCCCGCTGGCTGGATCCTTCAGCAACTCCTGCGGTGAAGGAGGCTGCGAGGCTGCGAGGCACTCAAAGATTTTGCTTTAATAGTGATTGTTTGCATATTCTGTACAGTATGTAAATGTTTTCGCTGAGACTCCCGGCAGCAGAGTCTTCTTTTTCGATTCCTCTCCCTCTTGGGAAGATGAGAATGTAGGTGAGGGAGGCGGGGAGCTCGCTCTCCTCCCCTTGTAAAATCACATTTTCCCCTCCTACTTGAAAGGATTTCTCAGATTTCTGGAAGCAATGGCACACACACACACACACACAAACACACACAGAATTACACAGTCACTCACTCACACACAAACACACACCATGAAGGTTAGGTACTTTTTTTAGACATACTAATAACAGACTAACACTCCACACTCTGATCTTCAAAGCACACTGAAGAGGAGAGGAGAATGAGGCCATTGAAGGAGCTTTTTGGCACATTTGAACCCACTTAGCCTGTAAAAGAACACTTTAATATTTACAAATCGCAGTAAAACGGCATGCAGCGCGAGGCCAGCGCCAATTCACTCCTGCAAACATAAAGTCGGAGCGAGTCGGAGTTAATTTACAGGCACAGAATGCAATAAATAAAAACAGCTTTTTACTGCGTCATTTTAGAGGCTCGTAAAGAGAGGGAAAAGTTTCCTTTCTTCGTCTTCAAGTGCGAACTTTACGGAATTATAACCTTTGAAATTGCATTGGATGCTTTATTGCTTTATCTTTAAGTGCTTCGCAGACCAATTTTCGACAGGATTGGCCTGAAAAAATTCCAGCAGTTAAGAATGAGCGCTTAGCGAGAGCCTGAGGGGTTTTGTGGTTTACTGTTCCCGCTCTCGGATCAGTCATTTTTTATTTCATTTATTGGTTACAATGAGGCGTAATTTGATTGAATCACTTCAGGAAAGTGCACTGTGTGTGTCGTAGGAAGAGAAAACATTGGCGATCCAAACACTCACAGAAACTTCATTGCCAGTTTATTCGACTATAGGAAGTGGCAGCGCTCGTTCAGCCCACACCGAGGCCCGGATTATGTTTACAACTGGCATTATAAAGCTGTCTTCGATGACAGTCTCATATTTCATATTCCGTAGCGAATGATATAAATGCAACTGGAGCATCTCGAGAATTTTGGCGAGGCCGTATTTCCTTCAGGAAACAATGTCCCGACCGAGCTCAGCTGCCAGTCAGGCTCCTGGGGTTTCCAGCCGGCCAGAAGCAGCCAAACCGGTCAGATACAACGGCCTTTGTGGGAAGATATAACTTGTATCAGGTCCAAAAAATCTTTTTACTTTACCCTTGACTTGTTTTAGGGTGCATCTATAAAGCTTTTGAAATTGCTGTAATGACAGGCAGCGGATCCAGAAAACCCCGAAAACTTCTGGTTGGAGACTGAATCCATAAAACATTTAACCAACTCGCAGTTGTTGTGTAACTGGTCTGAAAACTCGCAGCGTTGTGCTGAATCAGACCGGGCGTTCGGTTCGTATGGGTTGAGGTTGTTTTGCAGGATTTCTCGCTGTTGTTGCTTTGATTACAACTTGCTCCGTAATAAAAAAAACGCACGTTAACGGAGCTAATGTGGAAATAAGGTCTGTGAGAAACCTCTCACCACGTCTCTTAATTGGCTGTCATGTCACTTAATACCCATTGTTTGGATCAAACCGGGCGGTTGATGCGAACGGACACACAAACACGGGCTATAAGTCGTCATTAAGGAAGCTAATGAGTCGTACCGTCCTGATATTCGGATCTAATGAGCTCGGCGTCCGCTGAAACTTCCATCTCGCCGGTTTTCTAGCTGCCTCTCTTATTGCAGCGAATCACAAACACGGCCTCGCTCTCAGAGGCAAAACAACCCATGCATTAACCACAGCTCCATTTCCCCCGCCACATCCATCGAGGAAACAAGTGGGTTTAATGGAGATCTAGTTTGCTGATTACAGATTACTGCGGTAAACAACATCCCCCTCGCTCTCCGAAAGGGAAGAAAATGCTCCGAGTCATAAAAGGCGATAAAAGGCAAACAATAACAACCGGTGCCTAAAAACACAAACAATACAAGGGAAGCTCGCCGTACGCTGCAGGGAAGCTGCGCTAATGCAATAAACCGCTCCAGTCATTCCAGGCATCCTTCTCAAACTCCGAACAGATTGTGCTGCCGGTAATGACTTTGAGCTCAGTTCTGCGGCGGGTCAGGTGAAATGGTTGAACTCGATTTAAATGCGAGTGATACGGAGGGAGCTCGCCGCGAGCGCGAAGCCACGCCGCGTTGGAGCTGTAGGCGGGAGGCCCGCGAGCTCGTAAGGACGAAGGCAGCAAACCCAACAGACTCCTCGAGTACCAGCACCAATTACCACCATTACTGCACATTACCCGGGCGCTCGCTCTCTTCCTGTGTGCGTCTCCTCGCACTCAAACGAGCCGGGCGCACCGCTGCACCTCAGGCTACCCAGGAAAGAGTGTGTGTGAGTGTGTGCGTGCGAACTCCTGCATTGCACAAGCCCAATTGTGTGTGTGTGTGTGTGTGTGTCGCCGGGTAATATATCATCTCGGCTTGAATAGACCCCCAAGCCAGAAGTTAATGAAGTGAAATGAGACTTATTAGCCAAAAACCTTTAAAGTCACTGACAGGCGAACGCTGGGAAATAAAGACGGGCTGAAATTATTAATGACAGCTGAGATCTCGGTGCACAAAGGCAGCGGGAACACGCAGCCACAGCACACAAGATCAGCGTTATTTATCCAAAGATTTAAAAAAAATATATGATGACACCTCCAGTTAAGCGCCATTCTCCCTCAACATGAAGCTGTTTTCCACCTCTGAAGGGTTCAACCCGGGACACGCATCGTCGATCCCTTTGTTTTTCTGCGCAGAGAGTTTCTCCCTGCCCTCTCTTTGCCCTGCGGCGGATTAACACAGGAGTTGACACTATCATATGATCCACGTGGTGCGCATTTCTCGATGGCTTTATTTCTGAGGCGAGCGAGCGTGCGGCCCGGGTCGGCCCGGCCAGGTAATGTTCAGCCTAATTGGACAGGAATGACCAGTTATCGGGCTGATTACTGCCACTCCTCATCAGGTAATGGCGACTCAACGGGGGGGCCGGCCTCTGCCTGACGTGCAGCACATGATTGAGAGCGCAGCCGTTGGTGGTGGTGGTGGTGGTGGTGGTGGAGGGGGCTGCAGTGCCTGCTGGCCGGGGCTGTTCTGGGGTCAGCCAGCGAACAGCGACGCATTTCTCATCACTGTCAGGGGATTCGGAGGGAGCCCTCACATTTGGAGCGTGTAGGCCTCCTGACCACGCAGCCGGCGTGCCAGACTTCTGTCAGCCTCGCCATCTAAAAGGTTGTAGGGTTGATTTTTTTTGTGTGTGCACTTGTCAGAGAGATGGTGACCGTGCAGGTTCAAAAGTAGCAGTGTTTCTGCCCCTGCCTCCTCTGTTTGAATACTAAAGCTATGGGCGGCAACAGATGAAGATAAATTAAAAGATCGGGTTTCGCCCCCACCTCTCCGCGGACCCCAGGGCTGACCCTGTGCTCTAAAGATGCTTTGAAGCCTGATACATCTGGTTGCCTTTGACTGAGGGCTCACAAAGAGGCAGAGGTGTTCAGGTTGGACTGAGCAAGCCCCTCACTGTTCTCTGCCCTTTCTTTAGCCCGCGCCTTAACCCTGTTTTGACCCCTTTTGGGTTTGTTTAAGGGGGTCATCAAGACTGAGCCTCTTGTTTCACCAATGGCCAGAGACCTGAAGACTCCAGGGCACCAGGGTTCGCTCCGGGTCAACCTTTGTCGCCCCTCAAGGTCGCGGTTCGGATCATGAAGTAAACGGTTGCTAGATCGGCAATTAGACTTGACAGCATCCTGCTGCTGATCAGATGGGACAAAGACGTGATGTTTAATCCCGCCTTAAAGAAAAACACATGATGTCTTGATTCACCACGAGGTGTATCACACTTATATAGACCGAGACACGTCAAATCAAGCCGCTTGTTGTGCCAAACTGTGCCCATTCGTCACTGCAGTCGGGTCAAAGCACGTCCAACCAACTCCAAGCGGGTCGCGACAATATCAGATGGGCTGTGTCGTTATTCAGGGACGATTTAATAGCTTCCTTATCCTCTTCTAGATCCATCTCTTACTTCCTGTTTCCATTTTCCAAGCAAGATGTAACAACAGCCCCCAAAAAGGCCACGATGATAAGCAGCTTGTTTGCAGCAGCCGTTGCACAGTGCACTGCTTTTAATCATCGTCCACTCAAGACAAGCGCGTTGTTATGAAGATGCTTATCCCGGCCGCACTGGGTCGACGTGCCGACTCAAACTGAGTCAAGCCAGACCAGCAGAATTGTTAAATATACAGTACAGACAATGTTAAGTGCAGCCTCCAAAATAACCGATCTACAAACCACGTCAAGTCCTCTCGATTGTTTCTGCCTGGAGGCTCTGCCCTCTCATCAGATAACTCGTATTAACACAGAATATCATGAACGGTGAGATAAGCCTCCTCGTATTTCACACAATAACAAATTCGCTCAGCTTTTTGTTCCTCCCAAAATCCGAACACTCATTTGATATCCTTCCCTTTAGGTACGGATGAAACTTTCAGCCTGTGAAAGTGATTCGATTTAATCCAGAAAATGAGAAAAATAAAATAAAATCAAAGACACAGCAGGACTAGACCTGCACTGTAATGTTCCTCGCATTCGCAGCTCTGTCAGACAATAACCAAGCCGAAACCCTTTTTGAGCAACTTCCCATTACAATAAATGATTCAGCTGCACTCACAAATAACTCACTTAGTGGCAGAAATTGGGCTGAGAGCTGACCTAGATTTATGTCGACCTTTCCCTCTCCATCTTTCCCCTCCTGTTTCTGCAGGAAGTAGCACGGGCGATGTGAACAAGGTGGAATTTGATGTTAGCACAGCCGCAGGACTGGGCGTGAGGCGAGAAGTGAAGAGTTTCCAGGAGGAAACTATTGTCCGGACAGGAACAGATGGAGGGAACATGGGAAATTCGGTTTGTCTGTCAGTCAGTCGGACCCGGCCTCGAGCTTCAGAAGCTGGTCTTTGATCACATCTCAACATGGACTTAGTTCTAAAGGGGAACGATGGGAAATTTAGCGGCGGTTAAGAGCCGGGTATTTTATGTAATGCCTGATCTTTATTCAGGGTCGTGGTTGTTTTGGTTGCCAGGAAAACACAAGAGATAGATCGTCAGACGGTTCTTGGTTTGTTGCATGAGCAAATGCACGATAATTCAAGATGGGATGTGCTTAAAATAAACAAGTTTGCACCATGTGTTCCCCGTGGCAACGCTTGACGACTTCACAAAAGAACCTGCCATCATGGAGAGAGGGGAAGCAGAACAATCACTCAAAATGACGATAACCATGCAAACCATAAACAATCTTTCCTCAAAGCCGTTCCAAAGTGTTGAGCTTGTTTGGAGACACGGCACAGATGGAAGTGATTGTGTTGCGAGACGTTCAAATCCTGCCCGCTCTCTCACCTCGTCACACCTGGTCGGTCTCTGCATGAACCGGGCGTGATTGTCAGTTTGAGCTCGGAGGCTAAAAAGCTTCCGGACCTCGTCGTCCTCTTACTTTGCACAGAATTTCGGTTGCTGTTCTTCTTCTTTGAGTTACCTGCTATCTGCTGCTTCCTGCTTTTTTAAAAATACCCGGCGCTGGCTCACTCTTTCTGTTTTTTCTTTTTTTACAGATTTCAGCTCGGTTACTACTCCTGCTGTCAGCTTCAACGCAAAGGCGGAATAAGGGTGCAACATAACTAGAACAATTAGTAAGTAAGTAAGAGGAAAAGGTATTGAAGAAACTTTCTGAAGAGGGCACCAAGTTCTGCTGAATCAACCTCGAAAAGTGTGAAATTGCTGTTAAGAAAATGGGCTTCAGCACATTTGCAGGGTCATCAATTGCGTCCCAAAACAAAGCAGACATCTCAAGTTAAATTCTTCTACCACCCTCCGCTCTGACTTCCCCTGCACATTTATCACAGAGGGCAAAAAAGAATAGGAGGAGGAACCCTTTAATGTCCATCTATTGGTTCCACTGGTTCAGTTTTACGGCTCTCCCGGCTCCGTCTCTTGGTCTCGCTATTGACTACTGTAGCCTGCAGGCTACCGGGCACATAGTGTAGATGTCTGGGTGGGTGTGGCGGGGCCGGGCTGGAGGTGGTTTTGGGGGGGAGAGTGTGTGAAATAGCATCCATGCATGAAGCAGATAAAACGGGAAAGCACGCTGTAATTCAGACGATCGCGGCTGTTTTCCGTTCAGCCTCGCTTGTTTAATTTAGTGACAAATTACTCAAATGATCCCTTCCAGTGGTGCTGAGAGAGTCAATCGATTAGTCGCTCAACAGAAAATTAGTCAATAACACTTTTGGTGATGTATTAATTAGATGAAGATGAAGATGAAAAGATTGTTGCTTTTCTGTTTCATATCACCGTTTACTGGACATGTGTGGGTTTTGAACCGGCCTAAACAGTCGGCAAAAATAATAAAATTAATAAGATGCATAAAAAATGTACAATAACCGTGATTTTCAGGTGTGTGTGTGAGGGCGAGGGAGAGGGGGGCAGGGTTGGTGTGAGTGGAAATGCTTAAAAGTCAAATTGCTCTTGCAGACGTGGGACCAGAGAACAGAGTCTGTGTCATCTGCTTGTGTGAGCACAGGAAAGCGGGGGTCGCCCGGCTCTCTGCAGACCTCTGGGACCAGGGAGGCTGTAGATAAGCCACCGAGCATCAGCACCCCTGATTCTGTTCCCGCCTGCTCATGTCAAACCACCGAGGTCCCCTGTACTGATAACCCCCAGCAGGAAAAGCGGCCTTTTATGTCGCCTGTCTGAGCCGTTCGCTATACCGCCTGCACAGACAGACTCACTTTTTCTATATAAATGCAGGGAATTCATCCCATGCAGCCTTTTCAACCACCTCCTGCAAACAACACAGGCTCGCTGCATAAATCCTCAAAGACAGGCAGCAGCGGTAGACGGGCAGAGCAGCTAGGTGGTGCGAAACTGCAGCTAAGAGGGAGCACGGCCCGGGGCTGCGGGTCAGAGTTCTCCTGAGGTCACTCACAGCTAAATTGACTAGTGGAGACGAGGAGAGAGGGAGGGAGAAGGGAGAGGATGAGAATGAACGAGAGAGACAGGGAGACGACCTCCGGAGCCATTGATACGGCCCCCCCGGCTCGCTTTGATCTATCGCTGCGAGCTTCCTGAAGTAAACACAGGCTAATTGTCTGGATCGGGTCGAGATGCTTATCTGCGGCCGCCTGTCTGTTCCCTCCAACGCTGACGGTACTCCAGCGACACAGAGGAGGCCGAGCTTGTCAATCGCAATCAGACTCCTGGAGGTGCTGATGGAAACGCCCCAAACATTTAGCTGCTCCTGTCCACCGCGCCGATGCATCGCAGCGTCCGGGCCAGGTTTGACCCGACATCGCTATATCTGCTGACCTTTTAATCCAGCGAGCGCCTCACAATTAATGCCAGCCTGATAAAGAACAAGTTGGAGAGGCTTTTTAAAAAACCCATTTAATTGTGCTGTTAACTTATCTTTTAATTGCCTGGTTACTTTGCTTATAAAAAAAAGAAGAAGAAGTTGGCTTTGTTCCTAAAGTTTGTATCTCAGTTCATCTTTTATTTTATTATATAATCCCTTTATGTGTTGCTATGCATGTTGGTGTATCGAGGCAGGTTTTTCCGCCCCAACAAACGTGAACAGAATAGAAGAAAGGCAAGACGATAAAGAGACAGAATATCAAGTCAGACGGAGGAAGAAATGTATTTTCAGAGCTTTGATGTTGAACTTTTGCTAGACAGGAGGTGGTGACAGGGAGGCAGGGATGACAATATCCTCCTTTTGAACTCCTGAGCATAAATATTGGTGCCGATGTTGTAATGGGGTTTTCCTCGTGGCCCTCCTCCGACACAGACCTTCCACAGAGCCCTTCATGTGGATACCGCTTCCCTTCCTCTGCACCCGGAGCCCACAGAGATCAGACACAAGGGGTCTCCGGGGGGAAATAGCTCATCCAGTGATGACGCTACTCATTGCAAGCCTGATTGGGTTTAGTGATGCCTGGGGGGGGCGCTGAGGCCCCGGATAGCAAAGACACATCAATATGCGACGGCTACTGGAAACACATCGCTGCCTTGATCTTGGGATGAGATACATGTTGTTTTTTTTAAAGGCCGCCTGCAGTTTTTTCCTTGTATGAATATAGAGCTTTTATTCTTCGCCGTATACTGCATTTAATAACCCTTCAGCATCCATCCGAGCCGCGCTTATGGAGACAATTTAATTTCGAGCGCAGCGGAGGCAACAGACCTGCAGTGTGGTCGGGTCTGCTCTGTGTGCGCAATAAAGAGCGGTGGAAAAAGCCAATGTAATTTACGCTGCAGAAGGGAGGAATTTGTTTGTGTTTTCATGTGGTGTGTCCAAATCTGATTGATCTGAAATCCAATCAAGCAGTATTTACAAAAGCTTCTTTTATATATATATATATATATATATATATTTGTTTTACAATCACACATAAAATCTAATTTACAACTACCGCCCTTAAACAGAGCCAGTAAAGCGAGTGTTTTTCGGCTCCCCGGTCTCTCGGCTCTTTGTTTGCCGACACATGTGTGTTTATGCGTACAGCGTGTTTATACGAGCGTGTGTTTTGATCATCTGTATGCATGTGTGTGCGGAACAGATACAAGCCGGCATCGTGGACCCGTCTTCTATCTCCTGGCGGCATCATTCCACCTCGGGCGCAGGACTCCACTCTGTCACTCAGGGTGACATGTGGAGAGGCAGCCCCCTGCCCGTGGCGTTCAGAGGACATCACCGCCCTGTCACTGTCTGTCACTCCGGCTTTGTCCCCCGTCATGCCCCCACGCTGGCAGGTCTGGGGAGAAGGGTGGGTGCCGTCACGAGCGGTGACAGACTGACAGGTGACAGGTGAAGCCAGCCAGACAGCGGGTGCCACTGACAGTCAAAGCTTCATACATTTCCCACTGTGCTTCAATGTGTGTGTGTGTGTGTGTTCTAGCATACAAACACATACAGCTGCTTTGTTTAACACCTCTGGGATGGGATTACAAGGTCATTCTGGGGTTGAAAAGACTCCCTCTGAGACCTTTTGTGTAACCTCTTAAACTGCAGGGGCATCAATCCGACTGTCAGAAATAGTAAAAAAGGAGATATTTTGGGGAAATGTGAACAGTTTTGAATATAACACGGACTCCGCTCTGCCAAGCAGTCTCCCTCCCGGCATCCCAGCGCTGTAACGATCTTCCAACCGCAGTCAGAACTTCTCAGTTTCTCTCCAGACTGAAAATCCATCCGCTGCACTTCGCCTGCAGCTCCTCATCCAACCGACCAGGGTGTTTTGAGGTTACCTGCGTGTACACACAGATGCTCTCACTTATTTAACTACTAATGGCATGTTTAGTTCTTTCTTTACTTTCCTTGATTATCGCTGTTATTATAGCTCTGTGAAGCTACTTAGCCTGTCTGTGCTTTAAAGGTTTTTTGGAAAATTAGCTTATTTACTTAACTTAGTTATTGAAAAGCCAAAAGTGAGTCAGTCTCCATTGACCACCGTATGGAAATGCCAAACTTTACAGCAGAAATAAACACGTTTAAAGCGTGTTACAAATAGCAGTTTCGGACTCTATAGCCAATTTCCTCGTTTATGACAACTGTTCAGAAGCTGAATTTGTATATAACTCACTGAATTAACGGGTGGGCAATATATCACCAGAGTGAACGCTCCCTGCTGCAAACTGTAGCTGTCGTTAGCTTGTTAAATCAGTTAGCCATGCAGCTAAAACGATCCTGGAGCTCGAAGCACGGGGAAGGTGTTGGTGTTGACACTGCTAGCACAGGTCAGGGATAGCAGATTAGCATGCTGCACATTCTTTGCAACACAATAGCAAATAGCAAGCTGTCAGCAACCAGGCCTCATTCGGCCCGCCTCACCTCCACCACGCTCAACCTCTTTGGCCATTTTTGGATTAGCAGGCAACCTATCGTAACCTCTTGGTGACATCACAGCGACCATGACAATGTTATATACAGCATATAATAAGGACTGGGAGCAGTGGATATTAGCTAGCCATGTTGCTAGTCATCTTATCAGCACCACTACCGACCTTTATAAAGAGTGATCGCATGCTAAGCTAACCCTATACTGACTACAGCTTCATATTCAAGCAAAAGCTAATTTCCTAGACTACTGAACTATTTATTAAAGTTCTCTACATTTTACCTTTGCACTCTTTTAATATTGATCAGTAACAGTGACTGGTGATTGTACTGAACTATAAATTGTAATATAATTGTATTTATAATATGTACTACACAGGGCTGTACAATACTGATAAAGTTACAAACAAACATTTTCAAACTTTGCTGGTGAAATATGCATACTGTACACTGACACTGATGCTACCGCTGTGTGTAAAAATACATCAGCACACACAGTCGGAGGAGTTCAGCACATTCACAAACGCACACTCACACTCACAACAGCAGCACATCAGCGTTTGATCGCAGTCTGCCCTGCTGGGATTAAAACATACCCACTGCAGTGATGCTGCTGATGCTGTCAGATCTGAGCAAGGACTGAAAGTGTGTGTGTACCTTTGATGCTGGAATGAGCTTCAGCTATATATTGAATTTTTCATGCTGAAAAAAAAAAAGCAAACACAAACGCTACAAGGGGCAGAGCTAAATATGTAGCTTAAATCTGGGGGGTGTTTATTAGCAGGTATGGAATCTTTTGTTCTCTCTAAAATCAGTTTCCTGAGTGATGACGTTGAATCACTGCGGAGGAAATACAAAGAGACACCAAGTTATTTATGTGAAACCAAATTACAGCCAACATATGTGCACAGTCCAATACAGGATTAGATTTACAGCTCTCTTTGTTGCTCGATGGACTTTTAATGGCCATTATTGCTGTCCCAAATCGAGCATCAGACCTTCACCGCGGCTCGAATCTAACCCGGTGCCAGAGGTTGCACCCAAATCATTCTATTTGACCCGAGTCTCCCTTTCCATTACCCAGCAGTCCCTGTGGGGACAGTAGTGGTCCCTCAGCACTTGAACTCCGACCCCGGCTCCATCAGGAGGAGAGCCAATAACACTGAGGGAGGTTTTATAGGCACCCAGGCTATCTGAATTGTCTCGCCGTGCGTCTCAGAGGGGACATACAGTCATAATGATGCCCTATGAGGTTATGCTCTGAAATGTGATTTAGTTCTTATTACCTGCGGTCATATTGTGGCGATGCAGCATTTGTCAGGGGTATGCATGGAGATCTGTGTCCAGCTGAACGTCATTCTGCACCGTGCACGCACACATGCAGGAAAACATCGTTGCATCTTCGAATATTTGAAGTTGAAGTAAGAAATGAACCCGAGATTAAAAGGCTTTATCCGCCGTTGGGATTCAGACTGTGTTTATTCCATACTTATCTGGGTTTACAGCATCACACCTGTTAAAAAAGCAGGTCAAACCAGAGACAGAGTGTCACAGACTGGTTTAATAATGTTTAATTTAGTGTGCTATCAGTCAGAATTGTTCCAGGAATGTGGCTTATTGAGGTTTCTGTGCAAGTTTCTATTTGTTTCTGCAAACAAACCGGTCTCGGTTTAGTATTTGGTGATAAAAAATGTAAAAACTATATGTTAAGTATATGGTGCAGCCATACGGTGTGATAGTGAAACAAACAGAATTAATCAGATTCTACTATAAACAACAACACAAGAGGTTTTCCCATGAGGCTTTGAGAGCAGCAGCACGACACACCGAGAGAGAGCAACAGTAACGGCACAGTTTCACAGCAGCGGAGGAAAAAGCAGCCGTCTTTGCTGCAGGAGCAACAATTCTACATTTACTCTACCATTTTCTGCAAGTACTGTATGTCTGAAGTACAGTAATGTATGCAGGGCGAGCGGAGGGGGAGCCGACAGATGTCTCGCGTCGTGGTGGCTCAGAGAGACTGAAAGAATGAATACCTCCGCTGATCCACGGTTTGGGACCCGCCTCATGCTCATACTCTGACATAAATATCTGGCAACCAGGAGTAATCCTCTTCAAAGTCTAGTTTTCAGAAAATTAGTTCAGGAAAAAAGGGGGGGAGGAATGGAAAATGTAAAAAAAAAAAAAAATATGACAATCACATTCAGACTCCCAAATTGCAGAGAGAACACTTCAAAAAGTACTTTCACGCACAATCAAACACGCTAACAGAAGCGCTTACATCCCACGTTTTTAATGAAGAATGAGTTACGACAGTTTTCAGTACAAAAGCTGGCTAATGCAGAGAGAGGGAATGAAGGCCAGGTACAAAGGAATGAAGAAAGTTCAGAAGAAGAGAGAGTGGAAGGGAAAATAAGTGTGTTTTCACCGTTCACCGAGTCCATGGCAGGCCTGTGGGATTGGCAGAGATTGGCGGGGATATGAGCGCAGCGGCACTTGAAAGCCCAGCCAGAAGTTTAAGATGTTCAGAGGGAGTTATTGGTCGCTTGCTCTTCCTCTCCCCTCCCCTCCCTTCCCTTCCTCTGCTTCCCTGAATCTTTTCAAGCTCCGGGCCTGCAGACTCTTTCTTCTTCTCCCATCCCTTCCGAGAGCCCTCGCATGCATGACAGGTACAAGAGAAGAGAGAGACTGCGGAGGTGTACGGAGAGGAAGAGGAAGGGAAAGAAACAGAGGGGAGGGATACAGGTGAAGGACTCCAGACAACGGAGGGAGACAGAAGACAGAAAGAAGGAGCGAGGCCGATAGCTGAACAACTCCCTGCTTTTCATTTCATTTCGTGGCATTTTTATGGAGGAAGTTTTAGCTCAAAAACTGTCATGTACAAAAAGAAAATAGAAGTTTTAATTGTATCCTACATTGCCAAATATACAAGGCGATCCGAAATGTTGCCTCCACTCTTCTGGTTTTTTGGCTTTCGGAACCTGGTTGCAGGGATTTTGCTCCCATTCAGCTACCGGAGCATTAATGAGTCTGGGTGCTGATGTTGGGAGTGATAAGGTTTGTTCCAGTTCAACCCCAAAGGTTGTTGGATCGGGCTGAGAAAGTTCAAACTCTTTAATTAACCTTGCACACAATGTCGAAATTGGAAGTTTTGCCACAAAGTTGGACACGATGGAGGTGACTTAAACCTGCATTCTCTCGAATGGCCAGCAAGAAGCAGCTCCACTGGTTGCAAAAAGAACTTTTATATAAACTTATGAGAAAATAACCTTTCTTCTCAGTTGATTTACTGCCTTGGTAAACACTTTTTTAATGACTTTATGGTCTCATTTGCTAGTTTCAGGTATTGTACAGTACAGCACGATGTTCATTTTGTAAATGATGGTCCCATTTTGAGGAAAATAAACAATAAAGTACGATACATTGGCTGCGATGGTATGGAATGGAATTGGTTCTTGGTTTCAATCTTATGTTTCTGTAATTGCTGTAGAAAGGTGTATCCTCCAAACACCAAAATCTTATCCAAATATTTTCACTTCTGGCTCCAAAAAGTGACAAATCTGATGTCACAACACGGTCAATTTGGATGCCGGTTTGCTTTATGTCCCTTGGCGCCACCAAGGGTCCTAGTAGAAAAATATATGGGTCCACAAACTTTTGACTAGATAGTGTACCATTTTTGGATGCAGCTAATAAAGCAGAAGGAGTTAAATTGTCTCAAGCATCTGCTAATCTGATAGCGAACTCATGGCCCTGAATCTTAAGCCAGGCATCCACGTGCCCCCCAAAACATCTCTCTCTAATACAAAACACTTGTGCAACTGATGTAACTCTTGGAAGATAAAGTTTAATATCATGGTAGAAAATATGAATCCATATATAACAAGTAAAGCAGGTAAGCGGTGAAGTGCAGGTGAAAAGTATTCTTTTCCAGAGAATGTAACTGGTCGGACTTTCGAATCTTTCATCCTTAAAGACATCCTCCTGCGACCCCCTTCAAATTTATTAGCCCCTTTGAAAAGGGTTTATCTCAAAAAAGGGATGTAATATTTGTCTCCACCAGTCCCGATCCCGGCATCAATAAAGTTCAGGTGTGCAGTGGAAGGGGAAGACACAAGAGTGCTGTTTTAAGTTTGTACGGATGAGTTATCGCTCCCATTTTTCTGCCGTATAACAATGATTTGCATGACAGGCCTGTAACGGTCGATGAGGTCACTGGCAGGGGGTTTAAAGCAACGGTGCATATGGTTAAAGATAATAAATATTCCCATGACAAGATGAGAGTAGAAATGACAGATGGTACGAGGTATTTTTTTTTTCCCCCTCTCTTCCTCAATGCCATGTGTGTCTTCTATCAAATCCCTCCTTCTTTGAAAAGAGTGACCGGAGAAAGTAAAAGAGGTTCAATTGTGGCTCAGGGAGGAAAGAAGGAAGAAAAAAGTTTAGCTCCTTTCTCTCACAGGGCTCTTTCATAACCATTAACTGTGTGATGACACCAGCGGATATTCAGATTGATTTACCATCGTCTGGGGATCACTTGGCCTGCGCAGAAGTCTCCCATACCAAAGATTCATTTGTGTCCTTAATGAAAGGCTTCCTGCCCTAACGTTTCTTCAAACTAAAATCCACTTTTTTTTTTTTTATATTTCACTTTGATTGCTGTAATGGCCTTATTTATGAGGTCACCGTAGAAACTCGTATTTCACTGGCAGTCCTTTAGCTTCAAAACGGGCCGGGTATTAATCTAAAATCTCTAGATCCGACCCTCATTTTTCAAAAAATGCAGCAGTGCCCCCAAAAAATCAATGAAGGAGTTAAAGAGTTGCCAAACTGTGAGATAAAGGACAATCTGGCTGGAAAATCCTGGCAGAACCGCAGTGCAACAGAAGCATACCGAAGACGAAAGATCCGAACTTTCAAGATCAGGACTTGAGGATGCTGTGTAACTCGGTTCACACAAACAGGACGCTGTGTTTAGCGATTACCATCCCGTAATACCGTTATTGATGCTGACATATTCACCCCGTGGAGGAGCCTGTGATGTAACATCAAAGAAGTCATCAGCGTTGACCCTGACCAGGCCCGGAGCAGAGGAGGCATCAAAGCCGCAGAATCTCAGCGTCAAAAGTAAGTCCACAACACCGGTCTGATTAACATGTCACAGGAAGATGAGGGGGGGGGGGGACTCTACAATCAGCCTGCAAAGGTGATTAGACCCACAGTCCTCACTCTCCTGAGGGGCATGTGGGGTAGTGCACCGGAGTCTCGGTCGGACAAACGGGTCATTTAGCTCTCCTCGCAAAATGGATGTAGACACGGTGTGACAGTGAAGCATGAGGTTATGGTTTCTAATCATAGCCGGAGAGGAAGCTGAAGGGTGTGGGCTGAGTGGTTGAGAGAGAGCGGAGAACGGGGGTCGGTTTACAACGAATCATTTGGTTCCTTCAGACTCGGCTCTAACCTTTGACCCGGCGGGGACGATGACCCGTATTCTCCCGTGGTGATTCATTTCCTCTTTCCCCCCCAAAAACACCCTCCACTCCCCCTCCGACCACCGTATGTACACAAAAACACATGCCTGTTGCTATGGAGACAGGTCTAGGTGGGACGGGGAAGGATGTCTTCGGGCCAGTGGCTGGATCGGGATCTAAGGATGAGTCGTTAACCCTCCCGGGCAAGAGAAGCGACACGCGAGGCTGATATTTAACGCTAAGAGTCGAGCCAATGGATGGAATCGACATCTGTATAGATTGAGGGGGAGGCAGCGGGATAATTACTCGACAGAGAGAATTAACAGGGAATGGCCTTGAGGTGCAACTAAAAGCAGCTTTGCATGTACAAAGGCAGGGAAGGAAACAGTCATGGCAGTAAAGACCACATTAGAAAGACGTCTTTTGGGTTGATTGCTTTAAACACTTAAGTACGACTCACAGACGCTATCAAAGCCGTAGACATGAGACTCGAGGCCTACGTTGGAGTTGAGTCACGAAATAATGAGGACTTCAAACTTCACTCTGACTCGACTGCTGTACGACTTCAAATGCTTGAAGGGATGATCGCTAAATTCTTGTCCTGGCTTGAGACAAGTGATGGGTTGGCTTGGCACAGTCTGAATTATTAAGCCTCTGCATCGACAGGATTAAGGTCTCAGCTCAGCACATCCTCAGACCTAAACGATGTAATAGAGCTGAAACGTAATAAGCTGCTTTCACAGTCGACCTATACGGTTGTTTTCTCGGATGAGGACGGCTTGCTCAGCTATATGACAAGACTTTGAATTTCCCTTCCACGAAAACCTGCAACATAAAAGCCCGATTTTGTCTTCTTGAACCAATTAAACAACCTTTGACCCTCACATTGTTGACGATGGTCCATGCATACTTTCTAAAATCTTCATGTGAGGCCAAATTCCAAACAATGAGTCATCCGTTAAAGAGGGTTCGACTCCAGCCACAATCAGGAACCAGGGAGTCTCAAGGCCATGCAGTGGGAGTTGGGGTGAGGAAGGGCTGCCTGGTCTGAGCCTTCAGAGTTACGAGAAACAGCCAAATTAATCCCCTCACCCTCATTCTAGACATGTATTATCCTCCACTGTCATAAACTTGGCAGCGGTGGAGATTTACAGCTGCCTCTCGCTCTCCCTCACATGGCTTTCCTTCCTAATTGTCTGCATGGCCGAGACCTTGACCAGCGCCTTTTTTCTCATCTTGAAGAGTCTGAGATCTACAGATTGATTGCCAACGCAGGCTAATAATAACACAGACTCTTCACCCGGGGTTTACAGGAGGGAAGGGAAGACTTTTCCCTCCTGATGTTGGATTTGCAGGAAAGCCAAAGTAATTAAATGATTTTCCACCGAATTAAGATCTTAGTCGAGGATCGTGTGCCAAAGTGAGGTAAAGCAACCTGGGATTAAGACGGAAAATGACTTGACAACAGGCTGCCAAAGTCAGAACGAGGAAATTCAAAAAAAGTGGAGATAGTCGCAGGGATTCTTTTCCATGCACATTTTTTAACCGATTATCTGTTTTCAATCAGAGCAGGAATGTTGCTCAATCTGCAAAGCGTGATTTGAAGATTGCAGCATAAAATGTCGGCTTAAGCTAAACAGTATGCCGGGATGCCATATTAGGGTAATTTCATTGTTGGTTGTTTTGTTGTTTTCTCCACTGATGGTAATGTTGTTGCTGCTGAAACTCAAGCACATACATCACATCAGAGAAAAAAAGCTCCTGCATCTGCGCCAATTCAGTTAGCGGGAGGCAGCGGCGGATATGAGCCAAGGTTATGAACCGGAGGACATCAGCCGCTTTTGATAATGTCCGGCTGTTGTGCGTCCTTGGCCAAGTGCTGCCCAGCCACCGAGGCTGAGATATATACTACAACGTCCGATGCTAATATTGTCATGGTTGGAGCTCTGTGTCAATAACAAGAGCATTCATAACAGAAGAATGGGGGGAAGAAGAAAAAGCAATCAGAGAAAAAGCTCGGGACCTTATTTTTTTCATAAAGACAGTCCCGTTTTGCAAAGAGTCATTAGTTAGAAAGACTGCAGACACGGGCATCGCTTCTGGGAATAGATTTTTATTTAGTCCTTTCTATCCTGAACGGTTCACTGAAATTTCATTTTGGCTCGGGAATAATAGAAAGCGGGCGAGAGCCGGAATTGTAGAGGGAGAGCGAGGACAGTGGCTTCTGGAGCGGCAGGTGATTTGAGTCAAGCTCACCTCTCATGTGCTCACTTTAGCATTGATAAGGTGCCACTGTACGGTTTAGGCTACAGAATAATAACATTAGATGGGGATGCACGATATTGGATTTTTTTTTTCCAATATCCAATACACCGAAATCTTCCAACTCATTGTGGCTGATTGTAGATGCCGATACAGATATAGTCATATATTTTCAGAGGACATCAAGACTGTCCTGCACTGGAATTAACATTTTTGTGCTCACACCAAAAAACGCAAGAGGAAAATTTGCTCTGCATGAGTTTGAATGCAGGATTTTTTGTTTATTTACGTTTCACCCCACACAGGTACGTTAGCCGGGTGTTTACTCCTTCAGAAGGTCCAGCTCTGCCCGTCTCCCAAATTTGCATCTATTCCGATCTTTGCATTGACTTTATAAGTAATCTCGACAATACAATAAAAGATTTGCTTCGCTTTCTGAGAGAATACACCATCAATACATGTTCTTGTTGCGTCCTCAACGCATTTTCTTATCAGCAGAAATATTCATTTCGATTTGCCGATATTTTATTTTACATCACTAAAGAGTTTGTAGTTATGGAACATGAAAATAAATATCAGCAAAAAGTTATTACATTTCATCTCAGAAAATTTAATTTTGTTATGTTGTATTATTCTGTCATTTATTATGTGTAAAAATGTGTTTCATTCCTGGATATTTTGATTATTAAGCTGATTACAGGAGAATTAATAGTCCGAAATGGATTATATTTAAGACACAACTTTATTTAATTAAATCAAAACTTTGCTGGAAGACGCCTGAAAGCTGAGGTGTCTCGAGCCAGGAGCTAAAAAGGAAGGACACCCATTTTTTTTTTGGTAATGAGACAGCAGCATGTTTTCAATGGCTGATTTGATGCCATTAAGTAATGTTTCCCAGCAAAGAAAACCCTTCCCCTCAGGCACGGCGTTCTGCTGCAATTTAGCTGATTAGATGAACTCGGCTGCTATTTATGGTGGGATTGTGTTTGATCTGCTGGCTTCAATACATGAGGGTGGTGGGAGGGGAGGAGGATGAGGAGGGATGGGGAAGGCGGAGCGGGCAGAGGGTGGATGAAGGGACACAGGTCCATGTCTGCAAGAAGAAAATACATGAAACAGAAAAGTGCTTTAAGAGCGAGAGAGGAGAAAGTGGAAAAGGAGGAGATGACGGGGATAAAAAGAGGAAGTAGAGGAGATGGTGGGAGAACGAAGAAAAGTCGAGGGAGACAAAGCGAGGAGGGAGGAGAGGGTGACGGAGCGGGAGAGGAAACAGGGTGAGGAAGGCAGGAGAGCACCGGCTTCATTTTCATTAAGTGGCTGAAGGACGGGACAGCTGTGCCTCCTGCTACCATGTGTCTGATTGCACGTTATTGCAGAGACGCCGAACCATCATCATCATCATTCACCGCTTCTCCAAGTCTGTTTACCTTTCGCTGTTTCCCGTCCTTGTCCCCCTTTGACCCTCTTTAACTCCCTCCCTTTGTCTAATCCTTTTTTCTTCATCTGTCTCACCTCAATCTCTCATTTCTATTCTGTTACAGTAGGATGAGCTCCAGGATATCGATATAAAGTTATGATTCGCCGCTCATCTAACATCTTGGCTTTTTCCTTCCCTGCTTTTCCTGCGGACGGGACACATTTCCATATACCTCCTGCTCTCTCTGACCGCTGCCTCTGGTGGTCTCGTCAAGTGTTTGTCAGCCCTGCGCGACCACCTCCCCGCTTCAGACCGGTCCAAGAAAAACCACAACCTTTTTATCGCAGACCCACACCGCGCTTTGCACCTCCAACCCCTCCTTTCATTCCACCCTCACAGCAGAAAAGACCCTGCATAAAACAGCATGCTGTAAAAAAAAAAAAAAGCCAGACATGCGATAAACAACATGCTTTCCAATACAGCCCCCGCTACCTATATATGATATATAAATAAGTTGCAAAACACTGTTAATTAAACATAAGGGCTTTACAGCAGCAGCCCATCTCTGCTGCTGGGTAATAGTTTAAAGGGAAGGAGGCTGATAAAACAGTGCCACCAACAGAGAAGAGCCAAGACACAAAGCAGCCCACACAGGCTGCAGGTTGTCTCCCCGTCTGCCCCCCGAGGACGGTGAAGCTCGTCACCAGACATGTTTACATGCATTCCACACCGGGATGCATCATTTCACTGCTGGAGCCACTTTGTTATAATCCAACAGTGGAAACAAACATGTGACCACGTAGAAAGCCGTGCTACAAAGTCGCGCTAAGGTCACCTGAGCTTGAGATGCCGTAATAATAAGTCATGAGCGACGTACGTAAAGATTCGTATCTTTCCTTTAACGTTCACTGTCTTCATCAACAACTACAGTATTAGCCTCAGTGAAGTGGTGGGGCTCCCACACTCACGTGATTACCAAATATATGTTATTTGTGTGGCACAATTCAGACACAAGAGAACTCAAAGTGCTTAAATCACATTAAAAGACATTAAAAATTGGGTTTAGTATACATTAAAAAGAAGGATGAAGGCAAAACAAATTAAGGAAACAGGAAAGAAGGCTAAAATAGAAATAGAAAAACGAGACTAACTGCTTCAGTGAAATGCAGTGGCTTCAGCCTTGATTTAAAAGAGGTGAGAGTTGGAGCAGACCTGCAGTTTTCCTGGAGTTTGTTCCAGATATGTGGCTCATAATAACCGAATGCTGCTTCACCGTGTTTGGTTCTGGATCAGGGACTGACAGCAGACCCGTACAGTGAACTGTGAACAGTTTATAATAAATAATCTGAGTAACGATACAGAAGAGATAAAATAAGAGACAGACGCTTTGTCGGTGTCACCAAATCAACCAGACTCTGTTAAACAAAAGGGGTCGTGGAATAAAACACACATGTAGACATCCATATTGAAAAAAATCAAAATAAAACTCACGAAAATCTGAAATTCTGATCGCGTTTGGTTACGTTTGATGTGAAATTATCAGGAGAGGAGTGAGAAGCAGCGGGAAAACACCTTCCGTAGTGAATTAAGGGTTTATTCCAACCAAACAAAGCCGTAAAGAATAACAAAAACCTTATTATTTAAATGACGTCGTCTTCTGTCTCGCTCGCAGCTGCCTGAACAGCTCTCTGTTGTTAAATGTGTGTGTTTGAAGCTGAAGGCCGCTGACCGAGCTGCAGCTTTTGAACTGTTTGACTTTAAATCACCGAAGTGATTCAGACTTCTCGGCCCGGTTGGTTTGTGGAGGCATTTCGACGAAACAGATGAATCTTGAGCTGTAATCCCTGACGCAGTGCATCCAACAAAACAACTACCATCTGAGTCTCTCTCACACACACACACACACACAGAGCAGTGAAATCGAATCTGCAGCTCAGTTCATATGGTTTGCAGGTTTGTCAGATTGTTAAGAGACATAACACTTATCTCTTCTCCACATCTGAAGCTCGGTTAGCGGCGAGTGGCTGTTCATCTCCAAAATAGCCTCCTACAGGGCCGGGGTTAGAAGAGAAAGGATACCAGCCCGGCCACAACTAATCATCATGTGATGAATCATTTGAGCCGAAGCCCTTAGCTGTGGCTAAAGGATCACAGATTGCAGCTCTTGTCTCGGAGGGCCCCTGAATCTTCTTGATTTAGTGTAGACGGACTGCGGACACAGGCTGCGCTTTCTGATCTGCACTACTGTTTTTTTTTTTTGTTTTTTTTTTTACCCAAATCCATATGTGCGACTGGAGGTGGAGCTGTGACGGTGTTCTTCTTCTGTCAAACAAAGCAGCTCTTCAGAAGTAAAAAACTAAAACAAGGAATATAAAAATGTGACGATGAGCTTTGAAGTGGTCACCTCGTCATCAGCCTGAATCTGTCTGTCAGCGAGCCTTTGAAGCAGACACACAAACAGTAAGAGTAGATCTGGATCTAAACAGGACGTGGGAAGATGTAGCAGGAATTTTCCATTTGTCTTCTTAACTTTTTTTTTTTTCCCCCTCCGACCACAGTTAGCCTAATTGGTAAGTTGAATAAAGAGCACATGTTACATTATGTGGCCGGCTCAGCTAATGGGATTATTTTGAAAAAAGACTTCAGACGGTTCCTCTGATCCAACTCACGTAGGTATTTCTGTAGGTGGAGTTGTAGTGGTGAGTCACACAGTTTGAATGTACATATTGAGGTGAGCGTCTCTGTTTTATAACCTTGACTCCAAAAAAGCTGTGAGGCTGTGTAGAACAGAATCAAAAAATGAATACAATCATCTGCGAAGAAACAGAGTTTACAGTTTCATGAAGGCCTGATCCTAACAAACCTCTCGCCTTCCACTAACCCTGAATTTCCACTGGATACGTGTCCGCTGTGTTGCGGCTCCGATCTGGTTTTGCTCCGCTGTCCGCAGTCCGGCAATCCCCACCGGTTGCGCTTTGAGTCCGCCACGGCGCAGTACGGTAGACAGCTGACATCACGAGGTCGAGGAGTTCCCGCGATATTCACATGATCTCTCGCGACCGCAGTTACAGGTCTGTGTTATAAAAACAACAACACGAAGTGTTCCCGACCGAAGGATCAGCAGAAGAACTTGTGTTTGCCTCTTTTTTGAGATTTGTGTGCTGGTGTCAACACGGAGTGTTTTATTTTGAAAAGTAACCGGATGTTATATTGTTGTTTCCGTGCTTGACTTCCTGTCTGCTTGGTGCTAAATTGCTGCGTCGTTCTCCGGAATGCGACAGAAATAAAAGTCCTGACTTAGACTTAGACTTCTATTTATTGATCCTTTTGGGATGACTCCCGCAAGGAAATTGAATTTCCAGCAGCTTCCAAGTAGAAAATAGAGAGGTATAAAAATACAGTATAAATAAACAATAAACTCTTATCTATCTATCTATCTATATACATAAAGTAGAGATAAGAATAAAAGTAAATAAAATAGAATTCACGGAAAACAAAATCAAATAAGATAAAAGTAACTGTAGAGAACTGTATAGAGGATAAATATAGATAAATAAGGATAAAATATGGACTATATGGCATTGTGTTTTTATACAGTGGATCAATTACATTAGCCTGCGTATCTGTTCCGGAGGGCCCCGGATGCCCTACTCTCTGTTTCGCACAATCACATCTAGGAGCAGGGTGAAGTGTTTGGGCTAAAATTGTTAGCTAACTAGCTGGCTAGCTAAGGTTGCATAGTGATTGCTAAGTCCTGTATTTTGACGTATTTGTTGGCATGTGACCCCTGAAATTTAACCACAGTCAGGCAGCAGAGTTGCTGCAGCCGGTATAGATTAAACGCCGCTAACGTTCTTTTTCTTCTGATGACGTTCAATTTATTGTCTCGATACCGTTTTCACTTGAGTATACGCGAAAAAGGTTTCACAGTTCATCACGCTGTGTTGTATTTGTTTTAAAGCAGTCGGCGTTGTGTGGCGCTCGCCTCTCCAGGACCTCTCTCCGCCATCTGACACTGAAACTTTACCCGAAGATGGCGGAAAACAAAACAGAACCCACGTAATCTGCAATTTACCTTTCTCTGCTAATGACTCGAGGGCACCGTGATCCGTGCACACCCAGACGCTAATTCACAAATGAGGTAATGTAGTGAGACAAGGTAAATATCGGGCTGGAGACCTCGCTTACACAAAAAAAAGGCAATGTCATAAGAAGCTCTGGCAACAAAACAAACCCGGGCCGTCGCTGCCGTTACCTCCAGTTACGCACCAGCTGCAGGACGGTGGCGTTGACAGAACTGAAACCTACGAACCGCTAAGTGGTAAGGTGATGCTGGGCCGCGAGCTGAAATGGAAACTGTGTGCAGGGTAAACATTTACACAGGCTTGATGAGACCTCGAGCATCCGGCACAGCGCCTGAGCCATATATTCCAATCACATGCTCCACGCCTGCACGCTCCCCCATGCTGCGTGCTGCTGACACTCACTTTGGCTCCGCGCGCCTCCATTTATTTAACTGCAAATGGAGCAAAAACAGTCAAATTGTAGCTCCGGCCACACTCTGGCTGAGACGAGGCTCGCAGTAAAACTAAATCCGCTGATTCCCCTGATGAGGAGAATGAAATTGAGAGATGGAAGAACGCTCCCTTGATTCAACAAACGAGCGCCTCTGTACACCAGAGAAGGTTACATTTGTGGTAATTGTTTAATTGCATGAAAGAGGCGAGCCGGAGGCGAACTGGCAGCCGCGACAGACAGATGTTGTAATGGCAGGTGGGAGATTGACGTAAAACAGAATTTTGCCGCAACACGTAGGCCTATTTATTTCCCCGCCCTTAAGCCTCTGGAAAGATTAATTAGATAGATTGGCTTCTCATAATCTAGGTCAGATTTGTCAGTTTATTTCAGGTCGCGGGTTTAACTCTTCGCGGTGACGGGGAGAAGTGAGAATCCGACCGAGGAAATCCCGATCGTCCGCACTGTAATTAAAACATTACATTTACGGCTTTAACTCCTCAGGGAATTAAAGGAAGCGACGGTCGTGTCTTATTTGTTGCTCTTCAACACGCGATGTGGGCTCCGAGCCCTTCATGTGGATTCCCCCCCGGCATCGTGTTCTCGAGACCCCAAAACCACATTAGTAGATTTTAATCAGGGACACAGAAAGTTGTACAGCCACTTAACATCTCCTCCTCTCTGAAGTTTGGGCTGCGACACATAATCTTTGCGTTTTATAAAAAGCTATGAAGTCAGCGGCATCAAAGTGAAGACTACAGCAGACAGATTAGCCGTCTTTTTATTGGATAGCAGGAGTCTTTCAGAGTCTTTTTTTTTTCGATGTCGCAGAAACTCGAAATATTACACCATTTATTCTCAGCTTTGAGTTCTCCATCCCACTGTGATGAAAATGTGACTTATCTGCTGAGTCTTGAGTGGGTTCGAGAAGCAATTCTTTTTTGGACACGGACCTCAGCAGCTCATGAACGAAGACATTAAATCATATCTCAGTATTCCTATTGGTTGGGGGGAAAAAACAAAAAATGTATCGTACATCAGCAGAGAGAGAGAAAGCACGGGCGACGCCTTTTGTTCTGCACAATGAGCTCTCTCAGTATTACTCACTATCTGATGACTGAACACTGGCTCCGGCTCCCGCTGGCAGGAAAAGACAGTGAAGTCTGGAAGAGCTAATTTATCATAGAGCTGCGGCGTACATTAGAGCAGAATGTTATTGGGGGGGGACGGACCGCCAAGGTGTTACAGTCGAACCACGTGAGGTTTCACCGTAACTGTCACGATCAGTGTGTGAGAGGGGGTGAGGTTAGTGGACTGAAGGTGTGTCTGTACACGTCCGGGACAAAAAAGTGTTTGTGCAAAACGTGTGCATACAGCTTCAAAAATCCCACATGAAAGAATTAATACTGTGTCCTAACCGAAACCGTAAATATTCACTCCTGTTACGTCACGTAAACACCTGCACACTCAGATCAGACTGTAGAACATTCAGGTAAAACACGGGTGATGTTTGCACTCCTTAAACATGCAAAAACTCACATTTTCAATCTTGGTAATTAGATGTTTCTACTGGAAATGTCTTAAAATATAACCAACAGCAAGAACTGCAACTTCCTATAGTGGTAGTTTTATTTTCGGACCAGGAACCGGCTCTCTATCGCCAGCTGGCACCTTATTCAGCCTTTTGCTGTTAAAAATAGGGAAGGTGATTCTGGAGAAAGACAGTTTTTGGGCTGGAATTTGAGCCGAATGCCAACCAATAGCATCAATGTTTGACACGGTGTTGGTGGAAAATTCCTTAGGATGTTATTGTTTTTAATTCACCTGATTAAATGCAATTAAAACACTTTGTAATTTCTCTTTTAGAAACTGCCTTTGTGTTCTGTTTGTATTTCTATGCTGCCGACTGTCTCGGCCCGGTCGGTCGGTCTTGAAAGACTCTTGAGTAATTCTTCATCCCAGTCGGACTCTCCTGGTTGAATCATGGTTTAAGAATTGTGAACATGCCCGTTATATAAAGAGCATAACTCCACAAGATAGAGACAGAGATTGCGCTATCAATTTTAAGTAAAAGAATCTAATATTCTCTCCGGGACTTTTTCTCTCTGACCTCTAACATTTATGTGTTTGCAGTCCGCCGGGAGCTCCGGCTTCCCTCGGCTGCAGGTCTCGGTGGATGATGGGAGAGAGATTTACAGCACAGGTCTGTGATGGGGAGGCTGAGGTATAAAAGGTATTAAACCTGGGCTGCAGCACAGAAAGAGGTGGGTGAGGAGAGTGTGTGTGGGGAGGGGGGAACCTGATATGGGGCTTCCTCTAATCAGCCAGAGGCTCCACATGCCCCTCAGGCAAACAGGATGCAGAAAGTCCTAGAAATCACTCGCTGTACTCTGAGGAAGAGATGAGAGAACGGGAGAGAGAGAGAGACGGGAAGGAGGGTGAGACAGCCAGGGGCATCTAAATAAACACAAACCAGATGCACGACATGGAGGACACGTGTGTGAACATGAAACAGGAGTGTGTGGATAAGTGCCTTCAGTTATATGTTTACTGCACACGGGGCTGACACATCTCATGATACAGCCTGTGTGTGTGTGTGTGTGTGTGTGCTTGCTTTCAGTTTTGGGATGTGAGGACGTTGTGTTTGGGTCCTTTTTGAGCGTTTTGAGTGTTTTCTAGTGGAGGTTACAGTTGTGTTCAGGCCCGGCTTTGGATAATCCAAACCTCTCCCGTCTGGTCCGTCAGTGTGCAACGAGAACCTCTTTTGTCTTAAATAAGCCTGAAGACTGTGAGAGCTTACTTACCTAATATGCTCTTACAGTAATTGCTTATTTAATGCGTCTGACAGTCTTTCGGTGGGACCTGGAGTTGAGTGTTGAGGCGCTAATCCTCGGAGGCTTCTCCTCGTTAGAGCGCAAAGACGGTGGCACGCATTTATGTTGGTTCCCACAGAGCAAAACATGTTTTTGTCAACATCTTTTTTTAGATGTTGATGTCCAACTGACATCTTTACAGGCTTCAATGTGATGTTTTTACAATGTCATCTCCTCAGCTTCAATTACAGACCTCTAAAAGGACAACCAGGTTTTATGAAGGCACAGTTTCACTCCAGGGAACCAAAAGCTCAGGGTGGAATCGAACCATCAACCTTCACCTCAGGACGTAGGGCATGTGCTCCACCGGATCAGCGATCGATCAGCTTTATTGAGCAAGATTCAAACCCTTGAGTAAAACTGGGCCGTCATAAAAAAAAAACCTGTTATTTTGAAGTGTTTTATACGTCTGTAACTTGAGTTGAAGAGATTGTAAAAACTTTAATTTCAAACCCAGTTTGACATCAACAGTGAACGCTGAATAGACTTCTAAAAAAGACTTCACAAAAACATCTATTCTGGCTCTTCAGTGGGAGTCTTTGGACTGACATCTTTAAGATATCTTTAGCATGAAAGGGAACATAGGGACACCGCGTCTTTGCGTTCAAAGCAAACGGCGTAAAGTGACAATATTTCATTTGAAGAGGCAACAGCCAGCCCTCTGTTGCCACCACCAGCGTTGGTATTGTTGTCACAAAGACGACTGGATCTTTTCTCCTTTTTCCTCAGATTGGCAGCTCCCAACGCCAAAGGTCAAGACGTGAGTTTAGTCCTTCGTTTAGTCAATAACAGAGACGTGACAGCGGAGAGAAATGGTGCCGGGCAGAAATCTTGTGTCAAGAGTAAGTTGTAAGTTGTTTCAGTGAACCGTATAAATGTTTGTGCCCGTTTTCAAAAGATACACTCCAAACTTCACACCAAACTCAAAATTATTGTTACGAGGAAATGCAGCGCTGACTTTTTAAAACTAGCATCGGCGTCCACCGTTCATTTCCTGTTTCCTACTGAGTCAACCTGAGCTTCTTCCTTAAAGTATTAACACAGCACTCACCAATTTATCTATCTAGAATTGATTTACATATATTACAGATTTACATACAAGGGAAGGGCTGAAAAAACTCCACCCAGAAGTCTAAAACTGTGCAGCAATAGAAAACAATTGTTCTCAAAGTGACGTTCTCGAGGGTCCTTGAGGGGCTCCGAAGGGATCCAAACCAAATAACTTACTACCACTTACCACAAGAGAGAAACTTGTACACACACTGGTTTGTTCTTTCGACAATGTAAATGTCGGTCAGAGCGTATGTGAAGCCTCTGTACTGTTTGTCTCCATCGTGTGTTTACGTCTGCTGCCTTTACGTCTCCGTCACCGACGCGGACTATAAAGCCCGCCAGAGTTTTTCTAGCAGCGAGCAAAAGAGCAGTCAGTTTATTCTAATGTGAAGTTTAAGACTAATCCCTTCGAGGCCTTTGATATGTGATTGAAAAAACGCTTGCTGAGTGATGTGCTGCAGAAATAGAGGCCACCAGGGTAACTGCTCCTCACTGCTGCTGCTGCTGCTGCTGCCTCGGGTCCTTGTTGTGGTTCCTGACACCGGACCAGAGAAGATCTGAGCCCGGCTTGACGGAGCAGAGGACGCAGACAGATAGGCGGGGGGACCCTTGATGATTCTTACTTCTTTCTTGTGCCCTTTTCTGTTTCCTCCAGGGCTAATAATGATGTCACTGAAGTAATAGCTACCGAGCAGCTCGAGGCAAATCTCCTGATGAGCGCTGTGACGACTGAGCTGCCATTACGGAGGCTCTCGCGGCGCTCTGAGCGGAGGGTGTGGTGTGTATGTTTTGAGGCACATGTTTTCTACCAACCAGCGAGCCAAGCAACCAGCCGGCCCCACCCGTCAAGCCCTCCTGAGAGAGAAGCTCGTGGTAATGGCCCTCGAAAGTGTTTGAAATAGTTGGAAGGATGACACACGCAAAAGGAAAAGAATGGCAGAGCCAGAGTAGCATGAAATAAACTGGCCCTCGAGCAGAGACAGAGACCAGAGAGCAATTTGTTTCCCCTTCTGCGAATTACAGGCCGGAGCCAGCCACTGTCTCTAAATGGGAACCAGCTCGGTTCTGCCCAGACACCACCACTCGGGCACAGTAAGTGATTTGAGTCGAGGAAAACACCGGCCAAAACCCCACGTCTCCTCTGGGCTACGAGAGCCTGCCTGAAAAATTCTTGGGTGTTCCTTTTAAAACAATCCCTGAAAGGACTTATATAAGAGCGTACAGTGGAAATATCTAACACGGTGTCGGAGCTCTGAGGCGTCTGTTCTGTTTTATCAGTATCTGATTTGTGCAACCGGCCACGTGTCATCATCCGCCTGCATACTCACTGCACCGACAGGAGACTCAGCTACATACACACACACAGACAGTGTTTCCTTTTTATTTGCTTATAAATGTTTTGATTAAAATTGCTGTTCTGCGTGAAATTGTTTAGATAAATCATTTCTGTCTCCGGTGGTTACACATCCAGGAGACTATCAGTACAAACTCCAACAGCTGAGGCAACAAATAAACTACAAGCACCGAAACATTATCGAGTCAGATCCCTTTATTAGCCAATCATCATCCACCTGCCACCTGCACATCAGGAGCTGCATGTTACTAAAACTTGATCGGTTCCAGATTAAAACTCCGGATCAACCGAATTTAAAGATGTTTTCATTTGATATTAGATTAGGCTTGACTACTTTAAAAGGGGACTGTTGGACCTATTTGTAGTTTTGCATTAAATATATTTAATTACCTTGAATTGACTTGATCTCAATATAATATTTAGACTCCAAAGAATATAATTCGTAGGTGAAACAAGTGTTTTTCCTCAAGTAGAAGGAACAATATCTTAAAATGACTCGTCTGACCAGCTTGGACCGCTTGGACTGTATTTAATTTCAAATACGAGAACGCTGGCGACCGCAACAAGATTTCTTAAGTCACCCATGAGAATAAATCTGTCCTGACATGATCCCATCGGTCTCACCCCAGAATCTGAAAAATCACTTCATCAGCGCTTTCGACGACACTGAGTAAAACTGGAAAACGCCCCAAAATCCGTCCCTGTGTTTTGAGCCCAAACACCATTAAGATCATGTTTAAAGCTGCACAGTCAACTTGACTTCGCTCTCTGTTCCCTCCCCCTCAGTCTGCCTCCGAGCCATTTCCATGAAACTTTAATAAACGCAGGGACGGCAGAAGTGATGACGGCCTGTGTCTCTCTCGTCTTTGAGGTTAGAAACCTCATTGCATAAAAGGAACGTCGACGCCGTGACCTGTGACGTTATTACATGTCAGACGCTGTTTTCTATCATTTCCCGCACGCATGACGCAACGTGTTTGCTGCGGCAATTGGCAGACGGGTTTCAGATGAGTCACCGGCTGGACGGGCCGACTCAACTCCCAATTCTTGCTGAGCGAGCAGATCAACCCCACACGTTTTTATTACAGAATAAACATATAAATAAAAGCACGTGCGCGCGCGAAGATGTCGGATCAAACGAGCAAAACAGCCGCGCCACGGGTGCTGATGTCCGCGCCGCCATTACAGCAACAAAGCGTCCCGCGGAGTATAAAAACGGTTCTGCAAGCGTCTGGTCACTGATGTCAACAAGCACCAACCACAGCATCACATTAAAGATATTAAAACGCTTCCCTCCGGTCGTTTCTTTCAACTGCATGGGTGTTTTTTCTTCTTCGTCTTCCTGCACGCGGATACGAGCGTTTCTACTTCAGACAGTGCCACGTATGATTTCAGCCAATCGCAGCCGGTTGGGTTCGGTTTTCCACTCACATCTTGTGCCCCTGTGGCCACTTAGCTCATCTTGTCCTCTGGAAAGAGATACTTATTCAAATGGATTAATCACCAGAGGGGTCCACTTTGAAGAAGTGCACAGAGACGAAATGAAGGGGTGGAAAGACGGTTGGAGGAGAGTGGATGTGAGGGGATAAGATGCGATGTTGTAGCCAAGGCAGCGGGGAGGATTTCAATAGCAGGCTGTTGGCACGACTACGTGGCTTAAGATTCCTGGCATTGCCTGCATGTCTTCAGGGGGCCGTCTTTTGCGTGCCCACCATATTAAGGTGGGCCAAGATCCCTCAGAATTCAGCCCATATGCTCCCCCTCTCCCTACCCAGCAGCACCCTGCGCCTCAGCCAAAGCACACAATCTGTCCCGATTACCAGCCTCCCCCCCTCCTCCTCCTCCTCATCTCTGATACTGGCCTCATCTAAAATATGCATGTGTCTGGTTGTCTCTGCACCATAATAACTCAGCTGCACTACAAACCACGCAGACCCCACCTGTCTTTACCTCCGCTGAACTGTGTCCAGCAGCTTCGAGTACAAATCAACAGAAGTTTCCTCGCGGTGCGGCAAGAAAGGAGGATTTCATAACGGAGCACAAACCGCCGTCCCACGTCTTCTCTCTCTCTTTTTTCGGCCGCTCCTCCATCCATCGTTCAGCAGGGGTGTGACATCAGAGCGCTTCCCCGTGCCAGGCCGAGGCCGGGGCCAGACTGAAGCTGCAGTTTTTTCGTGGTGCCTACTAGCTATATCGGACACTCTTGGCCCGGCGTGGGGACGAGTGCAGCTGCAGACGACCCAGTCCACAGCGTGCTTCTGATGGCTGTTTATTCAGTCAGAGTGCCCCACTAATGGCCTGCCACATGTAACCAGGACGAGCCAGACTCGCACCGCGGCGGCCACATGTCTCTGAAAATACTGATGCACCACATACAGCCAAATGTGCACTCAGCCGACGATCATTTTCATAATTAATTAATCAATTACAGAACCTTTGGGTCCATAGAATGTCCAAAATGCTAGAAAATAACAAAAATCGAACAACAGAATGTCACGTTTTAGACGCCGGAACAAGCGAATGTTTGCATTCAGGCACCAAAGCACAAACACAATCACACACTTTCAGACTTTTAGAAAAAAATAAACTACTTCCTTACTTCCTCCATATTAGGCAATAAATGGGTTTATTGATTTTATTTCAAAGCCATAGAAGAAACTCTGGTGACACGTTTACTCATAATTAAATTCCATTACAGGGCAAACAGCCAAACGAATACAAAAGAAAAGTATGACAAATACACCTCATCCAACAAACCTAATACACACCCCCCCCCTCTGCCTGCGGGGAATGCTTTTTTTTTTTTTTTTTTTTACCTCTGCACAACGTAGCAACGCAGTACGTGTTTGTCTTGCTTTGGTGATGATGATGATGGCGGACTAATAGACTCCAAGGACAACAAACAGCTTTACAAAAGCGAGTTGAAAAGGGCTAATGAGTAACTGCAGGTCAAACATTAGTGAAATATGGTCCCCAGTGACGACAGGGTTTTTTTTTCCTCTGAGCTTGAAGGCAGCCACCCGGTCCTGGCTCCCGCCTTGTGCCGTGCCATGTTGAAATACTTCCTTTGCTTTTACATGCTTTCATTAGAGCCTGAGTGGTCATTAATCACAGCTCCTCTGTTAGACAAGGCTCTGCGCACAACAGAGCGAGAGACTTAATGTTGGTTTATAGCAAGAGCAACTCCACACTGACACGCACATTACACAAAGAGGCCGGCTCATAGAAATGCTAACAAGTGTGTGCAGATACAGATAAAGCGAAAACACAAACGCTCGCACAGATCAGGGCTCGAGAGTAATGGTGTCCGGTCATACCGAGGGGGCGACGGGAAATGGGTTTGGGACGACGCTTGAGATAAACTCTGGGACATCTTCTGGACGAAACACGTAATTATCTCTTAACAAATGACAAACTGAACCAAGTGGTGACAATAACAGAGCACACAGGCAGGCGCAAACCGTATTTCTTTCCCTGATAATATATTGGAAACAACAAATAGAGAACCAGAGTCCCAGGTGAGTGCTGAATTCACTCAGGGTCGACCTGAATTTTTGTGTGGTTGCTTGCTAACGTTAGCTTTGTTCTCTGGTACACTGAGGCCTTAATCCTAATTTTCTTCATGAAAATAACTAGAAGAGAATAATGACAATGACTGCTGGTTGCAGCCCTCCAGTTTAAAGGGATATTCCGGTGTAAGTTTAATCCATGGTCTAACACACCGTGAAACTGTGTTAGACTCCCTCTCCAGAGATCAAGTTAGCAGACCGCTAATTTACAGAGTTTTATCAACCTCAGAAACGACCGCACGACAACAATACACTGCAGTAAATGGATCCAAATATAAACCGCCACCAAAAAGCCACAAATAATGCTCAGAACAGCACCAAACTTCAGCAACAGTACAAATAGGGTCTCAGCACATAGTCCGGGGCATCTAACCTCCGCTAGCTTAGCTGGATTTCTACTGAAAAGCTGACTAAATTTACCACTCTTCTGCAGCAGCTTCCTGTTGACGGGAAGTCCCGACGAGTCGATTACCGAGTGCAGTAGAGTTCCGCGGCTCATGGATGAAAATGTATGATTATGACTCCATGGAAAAGCAATCAAAGTTCATATGTGTCTTACCTGCCAGTTTATAACAGTTATTATCGAGAGCGGACAGGGAAAAGAACGGAATTGAGCGTTTCTAACCGCACTCGGTAATCGTCGCGTCGGGACTTCCCCGACCCGGAAGCTGATGGAGGAGAGTTGAAGTCTGTTTTTAGCTTCCCAATAGAAATCCAGCTAAGCTAGCGGAGGTTAGATGCCCCGGACTATGTGCTGAGACCCTATTTGTACTGTTGCTGAAGTTTGGTGCTGTTCTGAGCATTATTTGTGGCTTTTTGGTGTCGGTTTATATTTGGATCCATTTACTGCAGTGTATTGTTGTCGTGCGGTCGTATCTGAGGATGCTAAAGCTACGTGAGCTAGCGCTCTGCAAACTGCACAGTTTCACGGTGTGTTAGACCATGGATTAAACTTACACCGGAATATCCCTTTAACATCACTTCGGGGTGGTAAACTTCATTTTTCAGGGCAGTTCTGGGATGTGGTGGAGATGTTAAGTCTTCAGCCCTGGCACTGGTTCACACATGGTACAAAGCTGCACTCTGACACATTTTCTTCATCACTGATAAAGCTTTGTACTGCGTAGCCTATGAAAAAAATACTAGAGGAAAGATCTTACCATTTGTGACAGACATCCAACCACCATATCTGATGTGGCGGGCTCAAGTTTCAATCTGTCGTGGAAACTCCAGCAAAATTCAAACAGTGCTACAAAATCCAGCCGTCGACCGAGACGTAATCGGTTGTGACGCGAGTTAGACGCCATCATCGAGTTTTGCTTCGGCCAACTGGAGAAATGGCTAGACTTTACAGAGCGCATTCTTTAAGTCTCAGAGATGACTTCTCCATACGTTCAAGCTGTTTTGGGCAAGAATATAAAACGCCAATCAGCGATGAATCCTGCGCCCGTGCTGACACACAACGCTAGTGAGTGTTATTCAGCCTGATGTCAGAAGCTGCCAAACTTTTTATGTGCCAAACCTGATGAAGTTAATACTTCACCCTCATCCGACGCATTATTTAATGTTAAATTGTCAATTAAACTTTTATGCCGCGACCGTAGAGAGAGCCACAAATCTTCAGCTCCATCTTTTATTTATCCGGGCCTAGTTTGCGAGATACATAAAGCCTCGCCATGTTTAGCACCTCGAAACCGTCCGCTCATCACTCCCGACATATTTTTTAACAGTCTGCAGTAATATCTTAATGTCTGCCGATTGGATGACCTCTTTTTTTTAAAAAAAAGGTGAGGTGCAACATCGAGGTCACCTTGTGTGCATTAAAAGTGCTCCGCTGAAATAGAACAGAACCAGAGACAAAAGGTGGGAGAGGATCCAAAGAAACGGGGAGTTTAGGAGTCACACCACATCAATCCAGAGCTGAAGCTGCTTCAAAGCCGATACCTCACAGCTCATTTACCTCCGCGGTCATTTTTCATCTGAGGAATCCTTGACAGCCGGCGAGGAACATGCACGATACACGCTCACAGATGGACACCCTTTGGCATTAAAAAGGAATCCAAATGAATTCTTACAGTATCAATTTTTACCGTCTCGGAACACGTAAGGGCATCCAGCTGTCAAATAGCGCTTCAGTAATTTGACGAGAATCAGTCGACCCCGACGGTGATAATGAAAGATGCACGGAGGGTATTGTTCCTAAACCATGTATGAGAAACTTCCACGGCCGTTTGTGTGGAAAGCTTTTCAGTCTGTTAAACCTCCTGGAAATGAAAACACATTGACAACTGTGAAGGGCAGAGAGAGAGAGGGAGGTTTGTTCATACTTATTGGCACAGTAGGCCACAGGAAACAGAAACAGAGGAGTTCACATTCCCCATTTGGAATCCACCCGAAAGCCCATATCCATCCTTTATATTCACCAGCCATTAAAATCAGACTGGGAAATAAAATCCAGAAGCATTTTTGGAGAGGAATTCGAGAGCCAAGCTGAAAATAAAAAACTCCCAAATGTTCTTTTTGCTCTCTCTCTCTCTCTCTCTTCTGAAACGGGGAAATAAAATCTTTATCACACTTTTAAACAGAGCCTAGTTTAATCCCTCAGGGGAGCTTCTGTCACCTCTCAACCTGCAGGACGACAGAAGAAAATCTGTCTACTGTTCTCCAACGGAACATCGCTCAAATAAACAGCTTACAGGTTTCCTCCGTCAGGACACGTTTTCAATCAAAAAACGGTCAAATTAATCGATTTTCCAGCGCTGAAAGAACCAAAAAAAAAAGTACCGGTTTCTGGCGCTGTCGTTTTGCGGCAAACCTCGTTCTCCAAACAGGTTAAACCGAAGCCCGTGAATCGTCTGCAAATACCATTTGCCTCGGCTCAAACTCACGACTATATAGCACGTTAGTGAAAAGTCTCCAGTGGGACGGATCAAAAAGAAACTCTGAAACATAACATCTCATGTTAAGTGCAAGGTGCATTAAATTCTCTTTTTATTCCTCTGTCCATTCATGGGCAATGTTACTTAGCTTATGCGTCACACTTTTAGCGTACTGCATGTGTGTTTTCAGAGGTGAATGACTGTGTGTGTGTGTGTGTGTGTGTGTGTGTGTGTGTGTGTGTGTGTCAGGACTCCTTGGACGCTCTTCACGGCCGTGACATTTATTCCTCTAAAACTGTAAGCTATATATTTGCTGGCTCCATTAAAACCTGCACTGTACCTCAGGAGATGATCCAATAGCGTTTACATCCAGGCCACCCAGCAGAAAATACCCCTTTAACGATGGAAATGGAAGAAAAGAAAAGAATGATCAAACTGCCGTCGGGGTTTTAGAGCATGCAGCGCCTTTGATACAGGCCAGTCGACTGTAGCGCCGACTGAAAGATCCCATTTTGCTCTAAGGAGAATATAATGCAAACCAGCCACAGGAGGAAGAGAGAGAGAGAGAGAGGGAGGGATGGGAGGGATGGATGGGGGTTCACGTACGTATATGGAGACAGCGGAGAGCGCTGTCCATGCGTCGGCGTGATGAAGACCTGGAGATGCGGGCACGGGGAGCCTGGGATGCGTCAGCGATGACGAGCAGCCACGGGAGCGGACGCCACGCAATTCATCTCTATTAACTCCGATTCACCTCTCCTTTGAACTGTCATTTGACTGGATGGAGTCTGTGCATGTGTTGCCTGAGCGTCATGGCGCTGTGTATACACTACCTTACTGTGTGTGTGTGTGTGTGTGTGTGTGTGTGTACGTGCCCTGTGACTGTAACCAGCCATCTGAATCTAATTTGATAATGACTGCATCTTCCTCAGCAACAAATCTGCGCTATTAACTATTAACTGCCTGGTTTGTTTTTTCAACAATATACAGTTTTGACGTTGTTATCATGATATGGTACATTTACAGGATCTTAATGACCGATTCATGGCTTACGTCAAAAGTGTATGTTTTTAGAGTAAATTAACTGTTTCTGCTCACTTTTATCTTTATAGGCTTTTAAGCGAGTCGTCACATGTCTTAGCTAGTACATTGTTATATTCAGAACAAGTCTGGGTAGATAGATATTCCACAAATTTGACTATAAATAGTTTTATGCAATTTAAGATTGAGGTTTTTATGTGTTCAGGCTCGTGTAAGCTTCCAACATTTTAAACTTTGACACAATACGAGAATAAAACAGGATGTCTGATACCTCTTTAGATAGCAGAGTATCGAAATATCAAAGCCTCTGACAACCTAAAGCCTCGAGAGTTTTAACGAGTATCTTTACATAAATGCATGAAAGTGTTTGTCATTGTTTGAGGAAAATACTGTAAGAACCATGCCGGTTATGCCAAAAATATAAATATACTTACGTCTCTTTTAGGAGTGATCATGATCTTTCTCCGCGCAAGTTTTACAACAACTGTTCCCATAATGATTACGGGGGACGTAAACAGGAAGTACAATATCGTCAATCAATGATTCCCAAGCACTTTTATGCATATTTATTCACAAATGTAATGAGATAATGGAGAACAGAGTGCCATTTTAAAGGTTAGACAATGAATCGCTGGGTAAAACACTTCATAGATTATTTGATAATGGAACTTATTTTTAAGTGCCGTCCTCAAAAATGCTTCAATTCTTCACTTTTTCCATCCCTCAGAATATTTGCATTCTAGGCATTTCCTCTAATCCAAGTCTCTATAGAGGATAAATCATAAATCGGTTCTGTGTGTCTGCAGCCCGAGCGATGATGATGATGATGTGTTAGTTGGATCAGTAGTTTGGGGGGCGAGTGATGATCCCTGTGAACCATAATGGCCTCTGTTTTTTCCCCCTGGACCCACTGAACAGGAGCCTAATGATCTCTGAGACCAGATGAGACGCATCGCGCTAAAGCCTCCTGTGTCGGATCACACAAACACACACGTGGGCGAAACACATGGGGGCACAATTAGAAGCATATGTGCATGGAAACACAACATAAGGCTCACACTTACATATAGATAGGGAGTACTTTGATACTGATATTTTGCACCTGGGTTATCGACTGCAGCGGTTGAGGTTATGTAACTACAATACCTCTTCTGAAAACCACCAATCCAACCTCATGTAGCCGAAATCATCAGCATCAGTGGTGGGAAGAGGTCTGCAGAGAATAGATTTTTAGGGGTCTAGTGGGTAGACAAGTACCCCAAGTCCAGACATCCACCGTCTGTCTGCTCATCCGCTCCCCAGGATGTCACTCCATTCATCATCCGACGGCACGCCACACAGCTCCGCTTAGCCGCATTCTTCAGTTACAATCAGGCTTTCATACTCATCCTCTGATGACTAAGCCAGACACTGGAACAGACAGTTGCTCCCTCAGTTGGCTCTCAGTGACAGGAGATGCGAGGACGGCTCGATACCCTATCCTGCAAGCAATCTGCCAATCAATGCATGTAAAACTATATCTACAGAGAGATTGTGTGAAGAAGTTGCCCAGGCATAATCTGAGTTTGAATGGTGCACCAACCTGCGCGAGAGAGTGAAGATCCTCCTCACAAAAGAATGGGGGGGAAATGTGTCCTACAAGGGTTGAAAGGCAGGTTTATGACTCGAAGTTAGTGGAAGTTGGATTGATTTCCAGCTGAGAAAAGCTCACGGGATAAAACGAACAAAAAAACGTCTGAATTCCTGAAATGAAGATGGGCGTCTACTCGGTCCTGGGGGTGTATTCAGTCCATTTATATGACTTCTCAGCAGTGAACCCTAAGCAGCAACCCTTCGTTTTTTCCCTTCCTGGGATGGCGATGGAAAGTTGACGTTAATCCAGTCATAGGGACCAAATATTCCAGACATCAAACCCAGGAAGCTTATGGTTAGGGTAAGGGATTAAAGCCGTTTCCCACCAGTGCAAAGCGATTGATCAGAAATCCGCTGACATCGACGGTCGGACGAATATTTGTTCCCCCCACAAGAATGTTCCTGCAGCGATGTAATATGTTAATAACAACCTTGAAAATTAGTTTTTACAAACTTCTTTGTGAATTTTTTTAGTAGACGCTTTTGGAAAAACATGCACGGAATACTTTCTTGTAGCGAAACAAAGCTAGAGACCAGCTTGCAAAGTACTGAGTCTTTACTGCATTGTTGCGTTTGGTTGAACTCTTCCCATCTTTAAACTTGGCTTTTATTCTGATCACAACTACATACCTGTGAGTGGTTTTAAAACTAATGTGAGGCAAGGTAGTAAACTGGGGCGGGGGCTTCTTCCCTGCTTCAATCTTCACACTCAGCCTTCATTGTGATCTCATCTAAAGACCTTTGAAGCATTTGATGCGATCATTTTCATATAAATACGTTTAAACATCTGCAACTGTGCTGTAAATCGCCTCTGTCATAACTCCCGCTACAATAGGTGTTTCCAGGAACAAACTGTGCCATGAAACCAAACACAAAGACTCACAAGGCGAAAACAACCTGGTCCAGTTCCACAGAAAGTCACAACTTCAGCCAAGTCCTTCTCTTCATTGTGTTGTTTCACTCCTATATATTTACTTCTCCTGTAATTTCAGATCCAGCCACTCCCTCCTTCTCTGCAGAAACCCTTCTCCTCGCCATTCCCATCACCTGCTCACCTGTTCCCCATTTCCTTCATTAGTCTCGCAGTATATACACTGGCCCATTTCCACTCCGTCTAGTTTGCATCCACCTTGGCTGCCCGCCGGCCCCACTTTCCTGTTGCCACTGGTTGTTTTACTTTGGTTTATCTTCTAAAAACTTTTCGTTGGCTTCGTGATTATTATAGATTCATTTATTTCGTTATAACAGTTTAGTCTATGAAATGTCCAAAACCAAAGGATAACAAATATTTGCTATCCTAGAGGAGTAAGGAGTAAATATTCTCATTTAGTTTGAGCCACCAACCCAAAGCACCGGTATTTGATGAGTTGGGAATGAGACTCAAAAATCAACTTTCTCACAAATTGGACTATTTTTTTGTCAATCACCTAATTAGCTCTAAATATTTTAAAGCCTTCCCTTGTCATGAGAACCAACATTTTTGGTTTAAGCTGCCATCAAGTCCGCATAAACGATGCAAGACTGCAAACTAGATCAGTCCTCATCATCTTACTCAGCAGTGCTGCTGTCTGACGGTTCATTCTTTAATTGTTTTCATTGCAGACTTTTTCCCCTGACATAGAACCAGTTCTGTTCCCATTTGTGCACCTAATTTCGTCCTGAGCATTTGGACCAAAATTGGTTCCGAACCTGAAAAAGTTTGTTCCCAGCTGGAACCCAAAATAGCAGGTTTTCCTCGACCATAAGTGTGAACCAAAGTGAGCGTGACATATTCTATATTGTTGTTGATGAAGCAATTATAAAAACGATGGCTGTGCTCAAAACAGATGAACAGAACAGGAACTGGAGCTCATTTGGTGGGAAACTTTGCTTTGTTGCTTTTTCACAGTGGACTGTGGTTGTCACGTGCACAACATGACATACTGTTGAATGTAAAGTAATTGTTCCCAATGGATATAGACTGGAAAGGTAATTTTAGTACACCAAAAAATCTGAAGTCCAATTGTTGACTGAGCTACAGAGTGCTCCCCGAGGAGCAGAGAAGAAAACCAGACGAATTCTCCTTGTAGTTCTTCCACCATCTATTAAAGAAAAAGATGACCTCAGTGAACGGTGGAAGAGCAGAAAGCATACAGGCGGATGACACAGAGAACACTGTCAAACCCTGAGGACATAAAACATGTCTCCCCTGTGATTAATCTGAGGTATAAAGATGAAAATCAGCAGTGGTCCTTTAATAAGGATAACTGATCTGAAATAACTGAACCCAAGACGCCGTAAAAATGGAAAAACCTGAGCACTGAAAATCTTTGTCTAAATCATTTTTTAAAAATATGTCTTCTGAAATTATTGTAAAAGCCTTTTAATGATAGTCTCTGTAAGGAAATCCTTTGATGAAATACCTGCTGTGGTCTGTCTTTTTTTTCACACAGTAAATGGAGAAGGTAGCTGAATCCCTCTACCTGTCATATTAACGGCCCTCAGAGCTCTCACGATGCGTTTCTCAGAAGGTGATTCAAAGTTAAAGAGCCGGCGAGCCTCCCGCAGACAAACCCAAACAAGAAGAAGATTTACAGATACCCCCGAAAGCTTGGGTGAAGTTTCACATGAGGGAGAGAATAAAGAGGCTGGAGAGGAGATTATTTCTCTCGACACTGATCGAAAGATTAGAGGACCGGGTCTGGTTTTGAAGTTATACGCTCCCGAGTTCCTATTCTGCTTTTCTCAGCGTCAACTTCACATGACAAGCCTTTGGAGAAATATCTGCGTTGGATCAACGGAAAAGCGAACCAGTATAAGTCCTGACATTTCCTATCAGGAGGTTTAATTGATTGATTCTTTTGGAAGAAGGTGCACATGTTGAATTTATTCTGTGCAGCAGTGCTCTTGTGACAAGAGTGCAGCATTGATAAAAGACTGTTCAAAAGAAACGTGCTGAATGTGGAAAAAAAAAACAGTAAGTAACAGCTCCACAGCTCCGGCATCACCTCAGGATTTCTACTTTCTTCTACTTTCTTTCGAGTCTTATTTACCGATGATTATTCATATATAGGACCGGGCCCGTTGAGAGGGGGGGTGGGTGCAGAGAGTTGTGTATAAGGTGAAAAACAAGACTTGAAATGGCCAAGGGGAAATCATTACCAGCTCCGGCTCTAGAGGGAAAAAAGGGAAATCCACAGTAGGATTCCTAGACTGGAAACTTTGCTGAAGGGGCTGTTCTGTAATTAAGGAATTTGCAGGAGAGGACGTCGTCTCCAACAGCATGAGAAAAGAGAAAATACCATCATGTTGGTGGGTTCACTACTGCTAATTACTCTTCTTCTCCTGCTCTTTCTAAATCTACTTGTACTTCTTAGAATAACACAAAAACACTACAGAACTTAAATGCTTTTGTAATGGATCACTTCAACACAGAACAAAAACAATGATGAAGGAAAGATGTAAGAAACAATCTCATAATTAACGAATCGTTAATGGTTCCTGAACAAATCTGATGTAATGACTATATTACAGTAATTCTGCGTGAAGTTTGGTAACACGTATGTGGATGCAGATGAACAGCTGGTGCTAAAAATGGGCGCTGCAGGATGAGGCTCACAGATTCGGGTGTCAACCACATGGACGCCTTTGCGACTCTTCAAAGCTGCAACTTCACCGGTTAAAGTTCACCGAAGCTCAACTCCACATCAAAGATGCAAAGATGCCTCACAACTTGAAGGGAATGTTTAAGTCACTCCTTCGCTCACACAGATCTGGAGAGAAGGCAAATATTCACCAATGTTGTGATTTTGCATTTCTGTGCTTTAAAATGGTCGGTAACAGTCAAGTAATCATGAGGTAATGAGGAACTACTTAGTAAGTACTCAGTAGGTAGTATCACTGAACTTGAAAGGGAACAAGAGGAGTAACTATCGATGAATTAATTTGTAATACATCTTTGCTAGTTTAATAGCAGATGCAGACTTAATCAGGAACAACTCATGAACTAATCATTAGCTAATGAGTAAAATGGTAAGTCGTGTGAACTGAGTAAAAGCTACTTTCTTCTTTCTC
This sequence comes from Sparus aurata, assembly GCF_900880675.1. Lineage (NCBI taxonomy): Eukaryota > Metazoa > Chordata > Actinopteri > Spariformes > Sparidae > Sparus > Sparus aurata. The sequence continues at coordinate 24,365,822 of NC_044206.1, read as the reverse complement.
TATGAGCTTTTTTCTCACTCATTCCTTTGAAACTACTCACATTTTGTGTTCCGTTGTAAAGCGTCACCAATAAGCATTAAATAAGATCTCAGGCAAAGAGCTGTCACCACAGACGGTTTCATCTTTATCCATTTATGTGTTCTTCATTAACGGCAATCATTTGTTTTCCGACTGCACTTCGAGCTGCAGGAAAGATTTAACCCACCATTTATTTATGCTGACAGATTGAACTCGGATCAGAAACGTCTCTGGAGCGATTGGAGGGGAAAACTTTCAAAAGACAGAAGAATAAAGGAGGGACCGTACGATGCGAGCAAGCCAGCGTTTGGAAAAGATTCACCGAGCAAGCCTGCGGCAGGTGGAAACAATGGAAAGCACTTAGCCTGGGTTCTCATAACGACGTGTCGCTGCAGTAGCTGTTGACATCCCGGCTCAAACAGAATAACAGTAATAACGCAGACTTCCAGATGCGGCCCGATCCACTTTTTTGGGAGGCGTCATACAGAATCAAATTCAGAGTGCTATTTCTGCTCATTCCCTTTGTCACTTTCTCTTTCTCTGGCCTATATTTCAATGCTACACCTGTTCTACTTTTTATTTTTAGCGCTACACAAACATGAGTCTCGCTCTCCTTCACCATTATCATCTTTCTCTGTGTTTCCTCTCGTCTGGCAGCGGGACAAAAGTTATCTGGCTCTGCTTTCCAAATGTCAAAAAAAGTGGGCAAACGCCTCGCGAATGTGATGCTAACTCCATGACAACTTCTAATGCGATGATTTATCGCAGCCAAACATGTGTATATGGGCGTACGGGCATGTGCTCGGAGCTCGTGTCAGCTCCACTTACCACATCCTCTGCATGATGAAAAAAAGATCTCATACCTTATCGATTGCACTCCTGGTTTAATGGTGTGCATGTGCACGGAGGAAATACCTTGTCTCAGAGTATCCACAACAACTCCAGACAAAATCAGTATCAATCATATGAGGGAAAATCCCCCGAATATCTGTGGGTTTGGCCATTCCCAGCCACAGGAACCCCAAAAATCATAATAGACACATTCGCGCTTGCCAATGTTTGGCTCCGCGTTCATTCTGTCGAAGAATCAGAACCAATCTTTTGCAAATGACGGCGAGGGGAAGTTGAAATATAGCTGCCGTAGATCTATTAGATATCCACAGTATAATATTTAGCTGTCTTTGAGATGATCCTTATGAATCGAGGCAGGCGTGAAATTGTTGGGTGAGTTTGGAGCCTCCGTCAGTTCGAGATAAATTAACTACATCAAAAATAACTTCCGAATAACCTGTAATGACTTTATATATCAGAGAATAAATGTTGCCAGGTCCTGTTTGAGTTGTGTTTTAGTCAGTTTTTATTACCAAGAGTTTTAAACAAGAAAGAAATCATCGTCATGGGAACCAAAAACTGACTTTGTGTCAATTTTGTCCTTCTTTTTATGGGTTTTATAATTATTATCTTTGATTTTCGTACTCGTTGTTGTCAGGTGTCGTCTCTCAAACGGGCTCACGGGTCAAACACTGGCCCGGCTCTTGATGCACGTTCGACAGGTTTGGTCTGAACTTGGAATGACTGCTTTTCTCTTTAGTGCACCAGACTACAGAACACAGCACCTCCTTCTGATCAATACACTTCTGCCTTTTAGGCATTTTTACAAATTTGATATCAAGTCTCACAACCTCCACTTTATCTGTCAAATTATACCACAGTTGCAAAGTTTAAACTGTATTTCAGTTTATAGTTTAATCATCTCAGTGAAACTTTTCTCTGTAACATTAAAATCTTTAGTGTTTTTTATTATCCAATTGTCTGACTGCATTATCTTTGTAAGTAAATCTTTTTAATGTTTTATTTTTTCCTTTTCTTTGTTTTGTAGTTGACTTGATGTCATGACGACACATAACTCTCTTTTTTTAGACATGCAATCTACGACGAACCAGATCAGACGCAGACTCCTCCGGCCCGGCTGACCTTCTGTCTTTCTCTGTTCAATCGGGTCCTGGAGCCGCCGGTTCCTGTGTGGGCTTATCAGGCCGATAAGAACCTGTGCCTCCTTTCCCAGGGAACTCTGGAGCTCCCGGGCCCTGAGGGTTCTGCAGAGGATAGAGGCCGCCTCTCAGGGCTTATCTCGCCTTTTTGCCCAGCAGTACAGAGCCGGAGCCAGGTGGGCATCCCTGTGAGGCATGTCAGCGCCACGCCAACCACACACACACACACCCTCCAGCCGTCAGCCCTGGGCTTGTTGCCTCCCTCCCTTCCATCACTATCTACACTTGGCAGCCGGGTCAGGGCACAACATGAAGCGGATATTAGCGATATGTGGGAGGCTGCTGACAAACCAGAGCACAGACTGTTTCTTCTTTATATCCTCTTTGTCTGCATCAACACTGACACCAACTTTCATGTTGCTGCTGCAGCTTTTACACCATCAGTTTGCCCAAATTACGAAACAACAGATTTCCTCACTTGTGCATCAATGTGCTGTTTATATACAGTATAGTGCCAAAATAATTTCTTTATCGTCGATTCATCTTTTGATTATTAGTTTGGTCTTGGCGTAGATCTTCTTTTGTACACAACAACTCGAAGATATTCCGTTTACTGTTATAGAGGGTGAAGAAATCAGAATAATATTCATATTTAAGAAGCTTTTTTCTTTAAAAAAAAAAATACTTAATATATTTTATAATTTAAAAGGTACAAGAAACATTAACCAGCAGATTAATATCTGCAGTGACTGATTTCTTTTAATGTCCAAACAAGCTTCATGACTGAATAAACTGAATAAACAAAGTGACCTTAAAGGACAACACAATTTTACTTTGTTTATATGTGGCGGACCCTGCCACTCTCTGACGTGTTTTCACTCAGGGACATTTTCTTTGGTAGAAAGTCATTCGGGTGGAAACTGTGACACTGATTTTTGCAAATTTACACAGATAGTAAATATTTTAGACGTAAATCTCGACTCTTCCCTGGTCTCTGCTGTTGTATTTATATCTCAAATACCTGGCAAATAGAAGCAAAGCTGAGCGGATGGCTAGATAAATCACATGTTTGTTATCTGAGGTGAACTAAGCCTCTACATTTGCATTATTCTCCTCTTCACACCTACTTTACATGATGTTTTATCATCCCGTCTACACTGTGAAGTCCGTAATAATCCACTTTCAGTCGTGTGAATCCTGTATTTGTGATTCACTGCTGTCCAATTTAAAGTTTTCCTGCAGCAACTGAATAAAACCAATAATTTATGATCTTTCAGTTGAAGACAATCACAACAATGTGAAGCACAGCAACAATAACCGGCCAAGAAGAAGAAGAAGAAGAAGAAGGTGAAGCAGTTTCTCTGTCGCTGCACACTCAGCAAACCTCACCTCCAAACTTCTCCTGTGCTACTTTTTTTTTGCCCGCGGCCTCCTCCTCCTCCTCCTCCTCCTCCTCCTCCTCAATCTTCTTTAATTCCATGGAAATTTCCCTGAAAGTCTTCCCCCTTAATCAGATGATGTGCTGAATATTGGATTTTCAGAGAACGGTGAATGTTTACACATGTGGTAACACTGATTGGCCCCCCGGAGTGTCTATTTGTCATTAGGAATGAGAGCGGTTCATTAGTGATCGCAGCCAATCGTGAGTCTTCGGGGCAAAAGATGTTTTTGCAGCGGTGTCGACTCAGCGGATCACCGAAGGTAACCACGGGGGAGCGGATTCATAAAATATGAAGCGTTTATTTTGGGTTTCCTGAAAGAGAGAGAGAGAGAGACAGAGCGCTTCTTTTCTTTCAAATCAAGGAAGATTAATACAGAAACAACAGAACGGAGACGATAACCTCAGTTTTAATTTACAGTATTTTCAGTATTTACGAGCTGTAAATACACATTACGTTAATCTGGTTTGATTTATTTTGTGTAAAAAATGAGTTGGAAAGCACTCGATTCTAAACTGGGAACAACAGATGATTTCCACTATTTAAAGAATAAACTCCAAACCTTGGATAAGGTTTATAGCAGCTACTCAGAGTCTGGTGGTTATTCTTACACGAGGACGCTCGGTGTTTGTTTACCGCGAGCGCTGCCAGGCTCCTCACATGCTCCCGACCAGCGAGCGTTCTCTCTCACAAACAACCCGAGGGACTTTTTTTATGGTTTGTGTTTTGTTGCCACGGCCTGGCGGAGAACCGAAGACATTTCGGTGTGGCGTTGTTACGACACGCCTGCGTACGAGCAACCCGTTTGGGAGAGGAACATTACGTTACTGCAGCGGGACGGAGCCGGAGGGGAGGAACTGGGTGTTTAATCACATAACAATCAGGCTTTTTGTTTCAGGTGAACGCCCTTCGTTCCTCGTTCCTTTATATCGCCCTGAACTGGTTGGCTTGTTGGGATAGCTGCCCCTGCACCTGCCTGAGCATTTCTTCAGTGGAGGTGGAGGATGTGATGTGGAGGGTGTTGGGAGTGGGCGGTGCTCTTCGTGTTTGATTGACAGGTGCAGACAGGAACTGTGGCAACAAGTGGACTGCAGTTACTTCAGCTGCAGGGTGGAGGAGGGTGGAGGAGGAGGAGAAAACAACCTCAGCTGTGACGAATCTGTGGGCCCTTCACAGTTCAAAGGCACCGACACATGAAGGGGAGGGAGGGGGTTGTGTGTGTGTGTGTGTGTGTGTGTGTGTGTGTTCTTGTTTTGTGTTAAAGAATGAATGTTTGGCTGACGGTGATCTACGAGGAACGTCTGAGTGTTTGTGGGAGCGTGTGAGGCCAATTTAACACAATTTCTCCAGATATTTCTTCTTTTTGCATAATGCTAGCTGTGCTCACTTCGATTTGGACTGCAACTGACATTCGTTTTCAATATTAAGCGCTTGATTTTCTTCTATCACGTGAAAATTCGATCGTTTTTCTCCAGTCTTTGTCCATTACAAGCTCAAGACCGGCAAAAAAAACCAGAAAGATATCCAAATTACAGCGATGTAAAACCAAGAAAAGGAGCAAATCCTCATATTGGAGTCGATTTAGCAAGTGAACGATTATTATGAGTCAAAGATTTACTTTTACGATTAATTGGTTATTCACATTTCTGTCAAATTGTTCTTTTCTGTCATTCGGCTAATGAATTAATCAAATACTTATGTGAGAACTAGATCGTTCCTGTAATATCTAAAACTGCAAAAAGGAGGAAACGCAGGAAACAGAAACACTGGAGGATCATCATTCAGTGCAATTTCTGATTTAATGCTCACGATTTCAATTTGATAAAAAAGGAGAAGAAATTCAGGATTGATGGCTCTGCTACTGTGAGACTACCACATTTGAATTTGCAAAGATCAACGCATCATTTGTTTTATGTCTTGACATCTCATTTACATAGAAACAGAACAGCAGTAGCTTGTCTTTTTGTTCCTGGTGGCCTTTTTTGGGGGGGTTGGTTAAAGCAAGTTAAAAATATCTTTCTTTTAGTAAATCCTCTTCACAAAACAAATAAATAGAAAGATCTCTGGTGATGCTCTCTGTTGAGTTCTTCCCTCATGACTGAGCTCTCCTCTCAAATAAATCAATAAAGGATCTCTGATGCTGTCGGGGCCTCGACCTCAGTTGATGTGTGATCTGAAGTGTCTGACGTCACCAGGAAGACGGCTGTGATGTTCTTTATTTCCTTGGGATAACGATACTGATCCTGAGGCCGAGTTCGATTAATTCTCCGCTTCAGTGGCGTGCACAGACTTTTTGAAGGGCAGGGGAGAAAAGAAGGGCACTTGAGCGCGAGTTTTGGCTCCCAAGAGGGCACTTTAGCGTGAGTTTTGGCTCCCAAGAGGGCACTTTAGCGTGAGTTTTGGCTCCCAAGAGGGCACTTTAGCACAAGTTTTGGTTCCCAAGAGGGCACTTTAGCGCAAGTTTTAGCTCCAAGAGGGCACTTTAGCGTGAGTTTTGGCTCCCAAGAGGGCAGTTTATTATGTTTTAACCAGCCAAGGGGGCAGTTTAGTGTGTTTTGCCAACAAAGAGGGCACTTTGGCATGCTTTTTTGGCTCCCAAGAAGGCACTTTAGAGCACGTTTTGGCTCCCAAGAGGGCACTTTAGCGCAAGTTCTGGCTCCCAAGAGGGCACTTTAGTGCAAGTTCTGGCTCCCAAGAGGGCACTTTAGCGCAAGTTTTGGCTCCAAGAGGGCACTTTAGCGTGAGTTTTGGCTCCCAAGAGGGCAGTTTATTATGTTTTAACCAGCCAAGGGGGCAGTTTAGTGTGTTTTGCCAACAAAGACCCATAAAAAAGAAACTGAGCTAACACCACCATGAACTATCATCATCATCATCATCACACCGTATATATTCAGCTGCTTTCCATTCGCTGGAGTTTTAATAAAGACGGGTGTTTTCTTGTCATTTTTCTCACTGTCTTGTAATCAAAATCAATTTAATCTAATTAAAAAAAGAGAGAGAGATCTCGTGTTTCTCCGCAGACACGCTTCGCTTCCTCTCTGATACGATCAAAGAATAGCATTCCATCGCCTGGACGTCTCACCGCATACTTCTCTGACACAGTAGTCTCGACCCCGATAGAGAGAGAGAAAAAAAAACACCCAATGACGCTTGAAAGAATTGAGAATTTTGAATTATCTGTTCGGACAGTGAATTTGGATTAGCGTTGTTTTCGTTGGCCAGCGCGTCTCGATCCTGTTACAGAACCGCACATACCTCTGTGTGCGGCGGGTCGGGGGGAGACGGGGGTGAAGCCAGAGCCCCCCCCCCCAGAGGAGAGACACCTGAGCCGGGGAGGTGGGCACCCCTGAGAGCTCTCCCGTTCCAGCTAAAACACAGACTATTTAAGAAGGAATAATAAAAACGCCTAACCTTGTTAAGCATAAGGGCAAGTATTCTCATAACACTCACATGCAGAGGCATGGGGGAATTCAGTCATCGAATTGGTTAGAGGGGGCTGAGCTCGCATCACAGCGTTTTCACCCTGCAGCAAGACTAGATTGCCTTTCCTAAGCCTCCCAAATAATATCGGCTACGCGGTGTGAAATGGCAAGAATGTTCCAATCTGATTTGACATAAGGGGAGGATTGTTTCATTTCAATCTCTCTCTCTCTCTCGCTCCCCTCATCTCTCTGTCACACACATACAGACAGACAGACATGGTGCCTTGTCCTCGGAGACTGGCAGTAAAAATGGCAGGCAGTTGTTGCTCTTTTTTTCCCCCATCGGTTTGGAGAGTTGTGTGGCGTGTAATTGGCAACTCCGGCCCTCAGGATCTTTGAGCAGATAATAACTGTCTGTCTGAGAGGGGCGTCTCAGACCAAAATGTGCTAAATTCATTACCTGGGACCATTATTCAATTACTCCACTCCATTAGGACATCAGTTATTCGTCGTAGCCGTAGCGCCGCAGCCCAGATAAAGATGATCACCGGAGCTCAGGGGGGAGAATCTGTCTTCTATAAAGGATGAAGGTCAGATTAGGGGGATGCAAAAGACTAATGAGGTATGACACAGTGAGGGTAAAAAACATTTTCCGAGCTGAAGTTGCAGTTTTTTGCAGGGTAGAAGTGAGACGGCTACAGCAGCGCCGCAAAATGTTGTTCGAGGAAATCACAAATGAGACCGAACCACAACTTGTCACACAGTAACAATCGAACAACACAACAGCGTGAGTGAACGCTTCCTGGAGGAAAAAAGAGCACAGAAACCCAGATGACTGAAGAATGTGAAGAAACATCCAAATGTTTTCTGTGTGAGACTGAAGAGAAAATCAAAAGACCGTTATTAAGTTTAATTTACAGGCATCGTTTTTACTTGTACCGCAGTGTTTTTCCAAGTAAAATACTTTTGACAAGATAATTTAGGTTAACGTCACATAATTGAAATGGAACTTTGACTTTGATGCCTTCATCCTGTGAAGTAAAATGTTCTTTAAAGTGCTGCTGCCTTTTAAAATCTAACATTCCTGCAGTGACACAAAAGTGTGCATAGCGATCATCTGCAGTTTAACAACATAGTGAGACATTTTGGGGAAATGCTCTCTTTTTGGCCAAGAGTAAGAGTAAAAGATTCCATCCCAGCATGTTCAGTTAAGAGCTAGAGGCTGGAGTTAATTAGCGTAGCTTAGCATAAAGACTGGAAGCTGAGGGAAACAGCTAGCCTGGGTCACTGCAGAGCTCAGAAATGCTTTTAAAGCTCAGATGCTAACACATGGTCGTCATGGTTTTATCCAAACACAAATCAATGTGTGAAAAAGCTAGTTAGCCATGCTAGCTATCCCCTCTTCTTCCAGTCCTTATGCTAAGCTAGGCTAACCGACTTCCACATACATGCAAGTGGTATCAACCTCTCAATTGACTCTCGATGAAAAATAAATTAGCAAAATTCTCCCACAAAATAACAGAAATTAACATATTTGTGCTCTAAATAATACAACTAAATCAAAGGCAATAAAACCCACGGCTGCTTTATTTAACACCTGTATACTTTTGTCGTTACAGCCTCACTCGGCCTGGTACGATCGTTAATGATAGAGGCTAATGTTAGCTTACATTAGCAAGCTTCCGATGGACTTTATTGAGTCATTTCAATGGATCTACTTGTGCCAATGTTAGAAATAATGTTTTAGCTTCTACCATGTGTCCATAATTACCACTTTAGTCGAAGTTTCATAGTCTTGAATTAAAGTGGAACTTTAAAACAAACAGCCCTCAACACTGGTGTCATTGTGAGACTCAAAGCCTCGGACGTCTGTGCCCAGGTGCCGGTTGAGACGAGCTGGCATGAATATGAAAAACTAGCAAAAAAAAAAAGAAAGCGAGAGTCGGCCGGCTGGGTGAAGCTGTCCCACTGACATGGAGCCCCGGCAGACTGCAGAAAGGAAAGCTATGAAGGTGGGAGGAAGAGGAGGAGGAGGAGGAGGAGGGAGGTGCAGATGGCCCCGATGGTGCAGGAGCCACACAATTTCATGGCGTATTTTCTGCAGATGTGTCTGTGGTAACTCATGCGAGGGCGCAGTTTGGCCACTGACAGGGGTGATGGATAGACCCCGAGTCCCACTGTGACAAAAAAAATAAAAATACTTTGTCTGCTCTTCACGCTCACTTTTCAGACCGCGGCACAGAAATACTTCTCTTCTCTTTTTTTAAGAAAACAAAACAAAAAACTGTAAGACTATCTTTTAATGTTCTGCCATCAGAGAGTGACGCTGAGACGGGGAAGCACATTTGGCAGAACGAGGAGCAGAACAATGCCGGAACAGCAGCTGCTCCGGGGGAAACGTTTCACTCTCCCCTCAGCTGGGAGCTTCATCATGGACCCACTGAATAACCTCATCAGTCCATTGATCACTTTTTGAATCAGACCTAAATTAGATTGAGGGATAATCCATAAATGCTAATGTGAAGCGGAAAGAGATTTGATGCCTCCACACTGGACATCTGATCCGAGACATTTCTCTTCGCTTACATGTGATCTTCAAAAACTTCTCTCTACTTTTCGAAAGTTAGAAAAACTAATAATCAAGTGGATCAGGTGAGAGTGGAGGGCTGGTGGAGCGAAGGTATTCACGTGAATGATTTCCCCATTCACCTGAAATACAGCGCCATGCAATTTCCCCCCTCTGAAAGGTGTGAATTTCCCTCAGGATGAGCCAATAACACGCTCGTGATGCATGATCGATGTGATTCAACGGCTGATGAAAATGAAGCAGATGTTTCTAAACCGAAACATTCATCTTGTGTCGAGCTTTTTGTCCCGACGTGCCGGCTTTCATCCAGCAAGATGAAGAAAAAAAAAAAAAAAAAAAGCGATGTTTTGAGAGGCTGATGAAAATTACATCATTGGGAGGTAATTTACTCTGCAGAACAGAGGAAACACATTTCATCAAATCAGACTCCAAATACTGATGCTAATTTGATTAATGGTCACAGTGTGATGTTATTAACGTGGCCGCGCAGGAGTCGCTCATGCGGCGATGTTCCTGATTAACAAGTGGAGACGTGCACGCGTGGCAGCGTGACACATTTAACATCTGACTGTGTGCATCCACAGTCTGTTTTGTTTCTGTCCGACCCGTCTCGGCAGATGTGGTTCTTTGTACTGCCACCTGTGGAAGCCCTCGGGATGCCCTCCCTGCCTGCTCAAAACAAAGTCTGGGATTCCCCACATTCCCAGAGCCCCCCCCCCCCCCCTTTTTTTAACTTCCGATCCTGATTTCCTCAGGCAGAAGTGGGACGATCCTCCTGCGTGTTTGCTTCCAAACTTCATTCATGATCACCTCTCCCACAGGTAGGTCGGTGGGTTTCTCCTGGACCACACAAACCTCAGACAGAAACTTCTTGTTTCAAGTTTATTAAAAAGATGGAGGGGGAAAAAGAAGAGTGACTTGAGGCATGATATTCTAACCTCAAGGTAATAATAATGTTTACTGTCTGAGGGACATTTTACTTTACATTTAAGAAGGGAATAATTCATTAAGGACGTTTGTTTTCACCTACGAGTGTGTGTTGGTTGGTTGGTTTGTCGGCAAGATTACACAAAAAAATACTGAGCTGATTTCCACAAAACAGACAGAGGATGGGTTCAGAACAAACCCCATGAACTTCTGGCGCAGATCTGAAAGAAAGGGACAGATCCAAGAATGTTCTTCTCACTTTCTTTAACATTGTGAGATGGTGAGATGTCTTTAGGTGGCTGGTATCTATTTTTGTGAGTACAAAAGACGAGTGTTGGGCCTCCGGAGAGGTGCGTGCTCAACTGAGCCCACAACATGTAACGTTTGCATCGTATCCAAGCTGCTGGGAGGATCTCAAGCCTGCACTGAGTCTGTTTGATTGAAGTGTACATGACTTTCCTAATAAAACTCTGGATGCAGGTTTGTTCACATCATAGAGTCGAGGATTGTCGCTGAAAATAAGATTTAAAAACAACATTCAAATTGCCATCCAGATAAAATCAACCAGGCTTTTGTCCGATCTGATTATTGTCTAGCATTTGTCTCAACTTTAAATGACTAAAATCAACAAAATGCAACTTCCTGGAGGGAGATATACGACGTTCTCGGTTGTCAGATCGGGTCAGATTCAACCCAAAGCATCAGCATCTCTCTGCAGGAAGTTCTTTAAACCACTGCTGCAAAAGTTTCAGACAAACTTCTCTGCAGTGAGCTGATTTTACATTTACGTGGTTGAACTCCATCCTGACAACATACTGTACGACAGAAAAAAAATTGTCCCTTTGTTCCTCTGACCGAGGTTTATTGATCACTCCTAAATCCAGGCAGCGGTCCAGAGGAGGCTGTGGAGTGGTTTCCATCCTGTTACAGCTGAAGGGTAAACTCTCTTCTTCTACCTTCAGCAGAGTTCAGACCACCGCACTCCGGACACCTTGCTGTTTATAGATCTGTCCGCGGTGATGGATTACAGATATTGTGTGGACTTTGTTCAATGCCCCCCCGCCGCTGCACTTCACCTGACTGATCGGACTGTCTCCTGGAGGAGCGCGGATCGATACCGAGTCTCCCTGCTCTTTAAACCAGACGCATCCCGATTCTTTATTGAACAGACGTACATAACGACGTGAGAGGAGCCCGCCTCTGATGAATGCCTGCGAGATTAGATTTACGAATAAAGCTTGGTGTTGAAGTGTTTTCTTTCATAAATCTTATTTTTTTTTTCCCCCCTCAGATGACAGATTGAATTGTGGTTGCGGGTGCACTCACCCACACAGGCATTCTCAGACAAAAACATCTTTGACAAATGACGGATCGCAATTTAATACCGAGCACGGCGAAGGAAAAGTACAGAACAATAAGGGCACAACACTGTAGCACTGCATTTCGCGGACCTGACGCCATGCGGTCAGCACACATGCATCCTGCAGGGCGCCGGCTCCACCGAAAGCCATCTGCCCCCATCAAGCAGGACCCACCAAGGCACATGCAATCTGTTGCCTGCCAGTCAGAGGACTGCTCTGTAATCTCCCTGAATCTACTGGTCCAGAAACAGCCCTCAGCTCTCCACAGTACGGCTTCTCTTTGTGTAGATAAGGCTGAATAGTCCCCCCCCCCCGCGCCGTAAACTGCCCTCATAAACCCAACGTCCCTGCTCACTTCAGCAGGGGGCTAATCATCCAGACCAGGGGGAGCTGAGGTAAGAGTCTGGGGCTGGAAGGGTAAGGAGACGGGGGGGAAGGGGACGCAGCCAGACAGAGAGCCGCTGCAGTCACCAAGAGAAGGAGGTGACGATCGCACCAAGAACAGAGGGGGGGGGGGAAAAACACAACTGGAAGCACGGCAAAGTTTGCCGACGACCCGCCTCGACAGATAAGAGAACGAGTGACTGCGCAGGATAAGAGAGGAAAAGCACGGAAAAGGTAGAGCCCCACAGGAAAAGAGGATATAACGCCAATCAGGGAGCCGAAGGGGCTGCGCGAGGAAGCTGAATTTCCTCCGGTGTTTATCTTAATGCCTGGATTTGAGGGCTGGGAAGAGTAAAAGACTTTGAGGGGCTCATAAAAGGACAGTCTGGGAGGATTAGAGAGATCAAGAGGGTCGCTGTTGCTACCTTACGTAAGTCACAAAAAAGCAGAGTAAATTCAGATTATGGTGGATTTGTGCTCCTCAAATGAAACTTTACGTCTGCGTGCAACACCGAGCACATTCGTCAGACTGCAGAGGAGGAGGCGCGAGGAATCCTGATGGATATTTACCACAAAAACGACCTGCAGTTTGCTGGTTTTATTCAGGAGCTGTTGGGCCACATTCTGCAGCACACGGGCCAAAATGTGAGGGGAAGGAAAGATTAGCATTTGCCCCTCTGCTGGTCCATCTGTAGCATCATCTCATATCCCTCATGTGCTGGCAGCTCAGCGCTTCAACCTGTTCACCACTCCGGTGACGACACGTTCAACATGCACGTGAAGAATTAAATGGTTTCGCAACAACTCTGATTATTGAGCGATCGTTGAGGTCATTATTTGAACAAACTTTCAAACCACTCGGTTGTCACGGCTTCTTGAATACAAGGCTTTTTACGCTATTTACAATAATTGCATCAAACTGTCCTGAATATCCCTCCAATAACAATCCTGTATATTCCAATAAGTAGTTAAATCGCTGATTGTGCCATTTTTATTTCCAACTACTTTCTGTCCAACTCCCTCTCAGCAGGCCAATAACATCAATATTATTATTAAATAATTCTGGGGTAATTTCCAATCAGTTTTGAGGTAATAATTATTTCAAATATGTTACTTGGAAACTTTGAAGTAATACAAAGTCACGCTACTCTCTACCCATTATTTATTATATTCCTGGTACTGTGCATGTTCTAGAAGATTTCTTATGAAGAGTAGTTTTGTGTACTAATAGTTATTAATGTCTAGAACGATTTAAGATTCTCCAACAAGCCTGCCGGGCTACTAGATGGCAATTCAGTCAACAACACATCAAGTACCAGACAGGAACATACCACACGATGATTTCCTGAACCTGACAGGGTGGTTTTCTCGTCTAAACCCGATCAAACGACGAGTGTGTGACTGTACGATGGAGGTTCGGATCACCTGTCACTGGTGATTTTTGGGAAATCACTGGCTAACAACCTACTTAGTCGTTTAGGTTTGTTAAAAAGAAGCCAGAGTCTTGAAAAATCCAAACAAATCGAGCTCAAATATCTCTAAACATGAGAGCAAAGTCTTCGTAATTTCAAAATAAAAGTATATATGAACATTTTCATGGATTTCCTCTCTTGTGTTTTTGTTTATATTCTGACATTTTGCTTTAGGTGATGTTCACAGGAAGCATTCTGTCAGTGAGCTCACTGAGGACCACGTGTTTATTTTAGCCTTTATCTGTTTACATGTCGGTGGTTTTGCTGAAGAAGCTACCAGCAGCTTCCTGTTTGCGCTGGATATCCAGGAAACAATCGGCCGGATTAACATCAACACGGGAGTCCGAGTCTGTTTATTCTGTCGGGCGATCTGAAGTTATGAGAAGAAGTCGTGAATCAAGGTTCACAATTTTCAACGCATATCACACCAATCAGCAACAAAGGATTAAGAACATTTGGATTGCTGGCAGGACAAATGAAACAATTAGACGCCGACGACCTCGTGTTCTGGGAACTTGTAAGAGTAAGCGAGCGAGGATAATTTGGTCCAGTGAGCCCGTGGGTGCCTGCAGTCCTGGCCAGATGGCTGTCCACCTCTCAGCACATCCAGCCTGTGACAGGAAGTGTTCGCCTGTGGCCAGGATGTGATCAGTGTCAGCACCCGGGCCTCATCAGCTCGCTCATCAGGCCAGCTGCCTGCCAGGAAACGTCTGAGCGACGGGCTTTGCGTCAGGCGCTCTTTGCTTTTACCGCACCCGGCTCTGTTTTTCTGTTTCTCTCACTCTGTGTTTGTTCTCATGGTTACTTTTAATGACGAACCAGTCGCCGAGAGGGATCAATATCTCACCGCAGGAAGTTCGAGAGCTGGAAAAACAAAACAATTAATTTTAAATAAAAGGCAAAGTTGTAAAATATCTGATTTCCGTTAATGTGTGACAGCGCGACTGAGAGCCAGATACGACTTACGTATGCTTGTTGGCAGTTTATTCTCTTTTTTTTTATTGGAGGAAATCTAAAAGTGAGAGCAGGAAACTGAAGATACTGTAGGAAATGTTTCCACTCAGCCGGAGACTGTTCAGGACGGGACGCTGTTCCGGGGCAGAAGGGATGAGCTGAGCGCCGCCGTCGGCTCTGCTCGAGATGGATTCAATTAAAAAGTCCGGTTCAGTGTGGAAACCACCTGCTCTGATTTATGTGTGCTTGTTTGTGTGTGTGTGTGTGTCTTCCTGACTCTAATAAGTTACATGTGTTTTGTGCGTCTCGTTGCTTAATCTAAAGTTTGTGTCAGTGAGTGCGGTCATGTTTTCTTCTTCGTTCGCACACGTCAGTCACTGACACACCTGTGGAAGGAAAGAAAGAAAGAAAAGAAAAGTCTGTTTTTATTTAATTTTGAAGAGGAAATATCAGATGTATTTCACGATTACGGTTTTTATGTTATTTTAACTGTTAAATACCAAGAAAATTCAACCGGAGCAGAATGACTTTATCTGACTTTCAACAGAGATTTTGCGTCCTATTACAGACAAAAAATAATCTTCATCTGATTTATTGATAAATATGAATAAATTCACGTATTTGCATGAAACTGAAGCTCAACACAATATTTCTACTTATTCAAATGTGTAATTGTTTGAGGATTTTATGGACATAACAGATGACAGGATGGAAGAAAACTCGACATGCCAGTTTATTTAATGACCTCAAACCACTTTCATCGTTAATAAACAGGACTCATTCAATAAGAAAGCCTTTTTGTATTTAATTGTGTGCTGACTGTGGTTATTGATACCGATGCCCTCTGGACGTGCTCGGGTTCTGTTTGTCGTCGTTGCTCTTGTTCCCAAAATAATAAACATATGTCACAAAAGAATAAATGAATAGGACTCATTTCTCAGCGACTGCGAGCTCCAGGCTACAACCAGCTTTAATTTTCCTACTTCCTGTTGTGTGAGTCAGAAAGTCTTTTATTTGCTTCAAATATAGATTTAATGCACAATTTCTTGATGCGTACAGTTGCGGTAAACATTTCTGATGGATAATGTACATATGCAGAATTTAGAATTGCCTCAAATAGAAAATATAACTAGCAACAACAAAGTAACCAGTGAGATTTGGGTTAAACCTAAAACTATGAGCTCACAACAGCCTCATAAATAATATTTTAAAAACCAAAAAACTCTTGTGCTGCTTCTTCTATCACATCCGCCGGCCTGGATCTGCTCAGTTCGACTCGGCACGGACTAGATTTTGCATTTCCGTCACGACTGGGCTACGTGTGTGAAGGTGTGTCTTCGTCAGTGACGCGCTTGTCCCGATCCTCGTCAAAGTACTGATTTCAGACGGAGACCGCCGCTTGTTACGGCTCGGCTGCAGACCTGAGTCGTCACCGGGGCCCACTTGGAGGTGGAGACGGCCGCGGCTTGGCCCCGCTCCGGAGCAGGTCCATCACCGGCGCTGCTCGGCTCAACTCGGCGCAGTAAAACTGGTGATGGAAAAGCAAATCAGCGTGGCTCGGTTTGACTCGGAAAAACGGCATTACTCTAAGTAGCTTTTACTTCAGTTTTCCTCAAATCATGCCAGGGGATTATTCTGACCCGGCGACTGTGAACCGTTCACCACAGCATCAGAACCGGAGAATAACAAGCAACTATCTAACGAGCTCTGAGCGGCCCGATGTCCAAGTGATGCTCGGATAAAGAGCGGTTACAACCAACTGTGACAATTAATTTTGTCCGAGGCTCTTAACGTGTCGACTGACAGAAAAACAGACCAATTAGTGGAAGTCTTGCTCAGACAGCGTGCAGGAAGCGCTCGGCCCGGATTTCATTTTAAAAATGCGATATTTCTGGCAGCAGCTTTTAGTTTATCTTTGCGTTCATTTTGCAAGAATCAACACAGCTCCACTTATTAATGAGAGCTGCTCTGCCTTCAGTAAACAGTAACATATAATCAGGCTTAATCTAACAGGAACTGGAGACATGTTAATGGGAAATGCTTTAACTGGCCCCTTAAATCAAGAGGATTAGGAGCCATATGTGAGGTTTTTCTCTAATCTCATTTGGGAGGGCCCTGAAGGCTCACGCTGCTCTGCTGGTATGTTTCACATTAGCTGAATCAGAGCGCTTTCTGCCAGCGCGGTGGCATACGGGTCCGGGCTCGGGCTATAGGAAGCACAGCGAGCGCCTCCCAAGTGTCAAAGCAGTCAGACGGATAGAGGAGGATGAAGCTTCCTGCACCCGCCGCGTAAATATTCCATCGCTCCTGTTTCGGCCTTACGTCACCTGTCCCCAGCGTCGGACACAACCGAGGGAAAGCATTTAAATATTCATGGTATACACATATATTAATAGACTGTGTGTTTTCTGCCCAAATTAACTGTATCTCATCTTGAGGGGTTCGCTCATGCAGAAGTTGCTCTCCATAAATATTTCAGCGCGCCTCACTCCCCCAGCGAGTTTTCCTCAAGTATTAAAAACTTTGCACGGAAATTTGCAGACGCGTCTTAACAGGTCTGAATGCAGATCAGCTACGACGCTACGCTATAGACGTGAATGTGTTGCTTGCTCCTGATTTTTTTGCGAAGGCCTCCTCTCCTCTCCTCTCAGGATGCAGCTCTCACATGAACTTCTATTTCAGCTGAACTCGTGCTGAACTTCAATAATTCGTATGCAGTTTTCCTGAATCGCTGCCGACATGAACATAACACTTGATGTATTCCAGCCGCTACAAGACCAATTACACTCGAATAGGTGAATTTTAGCCCAGCGACTTTGCTGCAGCCCGCTCGTACAGATGCATTTTGCAGCTGTGTGAGAGCTTACGGGTCTACGGACGGGTTGTGGGAACGTCGAAATCATTCTCCTCCACTGATGGGAAAGAATGCAATTGTAAAACTCTCGGATTAAACCCTGGCATCTTTAATGCAATCAGCACAGAGGGGAACAAGTCAAGGGTCGGAGTTTTGACCCCATAACTAAAACACCACTTCTCCACTTCTTCTTCTTCTTTCTTTTTCAAAACAAGCTCGCAATCGTTTCGGAGCACAACGAGAGCCCGTGATGAGATCTTGGAGGCAACTCCAAAGCCACAGAGCAATGAGATCTTCAGTAAGGAACAGATTAGAGTAAAGGTCCGTCTATCAGCACGCTAATAAATCTGAAAATGTATTCCTCCCGAGGACGGACTGCCAACTCTATCAGCTCCAAGTCGTGAAATGAGGTGGAAAATCAGAACCACGTTAAAAGTTCAAAAACTATTCTGTTAGGTTTTTTTTTGTGCGCTTTTATTGGTGGGGAATAATTAGCTGAAGGCAGCCGGAGACGACCAGATGAGTCCAGTTTGTATATGGAAAATAGTCACAGCGGAGCAAATACCCATCGCCGTAAAACAACTCTTTGTCTAACTGTCTGTGATCGCTCACAGAGCCGGCTGTTAAAGCGCCGCATTAAAAGTTGCACTCTGATAATAAAAAAAATAAATAAATACTGTACATGCAGACTTTAAAGTGACATCCTCTGAAGACGGGCCACGTTTTCTGCAAATGTTTCCCCATTTCTACCTTCATCTTGCTGGGAAGGAAAAAAAAGTGCGATTAGATTTCAGTAGTTCACATCAAGCTGTAATGATGCCCGTGGGGAAATTGGACAGCGGGAAAGAATTGGATACAGATAAAAATACCACTGAAGATGAACGACTGATAACTGCGACAATAAAAGAAGATGGTAATGCAATAACCATCCATCTATCTACACATTAGCAGGGATGCAAATGAAAACGCTGCGAGGGACAAAAAGAGAGGAAGAACATACGATGAACTTAACACTCAGTTTTACGACTTCCTCATGTATCTCCTGTATGTTTTATAGCACATGTGCTGTATAATGTCCGATTGTAGGAATTAGGGATGAATTTTATGGCCAATAATTGATGACCCCCTGTGGGAAAGCTCCAACCGTCGAATTTGTACTTCAATATGCCGGATTTATCATCAAGTTCCGAACATTATCCCCTGAGAAATTAACAAAATTGTCGTTAAAACGTCCTGATTTAAAATGTCAAATAAAGAGAGGTATCCAATTCAAAGATCGAAAGGTCCATCTTGAAACCAGACCCATCCTCCACTCCAAGTTTCACAGATATCCGTTGCGTAGTTTTTGCGTAATCCTTCTGAAGTACCAACAAATGGACACGGGTGAAAACAGATTTGTTGTGTGAAAACTGAAGATGTTTACCCTCCAGAACCCGTGCAGAACATGTACCGCAAATTGCAATTGTGCCATCTTCCTCGGAAACTTTTAAAATCTTCCACGATGGCGGCAACACGTTTGGCTCTCTAGTGTTTCCCACACGTATAGTTTACCCGGGCGGCCAGCTCAGGCATATTAACAACCGTCTGAGAATTTTGTCCCTTTATTTCTTTCTATTTGTACAAGAACGACGCAATCTGTGATTGATTAAGCAGCCTGGTGGACGATCTGCCCTCATCACAAAGAAAGAAAGAAACACTTTGTAATGTAAGAAAAACTCTATTCGACGGCCATAATTGAATTATGAGCAGACAGTCAATAATGTATTTATCGGCCTGATACATATCATGCATTGATTTTTAGATTTATATGATCATACTGTGAATACTAAGAAGAATCTAAGCTGGTGGCAGAGACCAACAACACAAGGTTCAAAACATCGGCATAAGGAAAAGTATTTGAGGATACACAGTGCAGTCTGGGCGACGTGGAGGATGTTGAGTTTGATTTGACAGAACAGGAAACACTGATTTAAAGAATGCCAGGAACACAAAGGGGGTACAGAGAAATATCAGGCTGTGACCAAAACCGTCTGAGCCCCTGAGAGCGAGGCCGGCGGTTTCTCTCAGGTGTGTTTTATCCATTATGAGCGCTCAGAGACTGGGAGAGGTGAAGCGGCAGGAATTACAGCATGAATCCGTTGGTTTTCCCGTCAGGATGGACGGACACGGTGCGGGCGGAGAGCTGACAGTATTTATGTTTCCACGTTTAAACAACCGTGCACACTGAAAAAGCACCAACGTCACTTATTATTACTGTGTTTATAGTCTCCTCCAGCAAACACTGCCGACCACGCAGGCGGTTATTTGATAGCATTGTAAAGAAATACAAAAATATCTAAATGATTAATCCATCCGAGACGAGTTCAGAATAGTTTTCAAAAGAACGTGCAGAACTCTACATGGCACGACGGAGGCCAACGTTTCATAAATGATTCACGACGTACAGTGTTTACTAAAGGCTACTCTTTGATTCAGAGTGAAGTGTTTACTCAACCCCGGGGAGGAGAGGAGAGGAGGAGAGTCTGAAGATATTAAAAAGAGGGTCGTCCACGTAGCGCAGAGACGTACGGGAGAAGGAAAAGCATTAAAGGGATATTCCGGTGTAAGTTTAATCCATGGTCTAACACACCATGAAACTGTGTTAGACTCCCTCTCGAGAGATCAAGTTAGCAGACCGCTAATTTACGGAGTTTTATCAACCTCAGAAACGACCGCACGACAACAATACACTGCAGTAAATGGATCCAAATATAAACCGCCACCAAAAAGCCACAAATAATGCTCAGAACAGCACCAAACTTCAGCAACAGTACAAATAGGGTCTCAGCACAATAGTCCGGGGCATCTAACCTCCGCTAGCTTAGCTGGATTTCTATTGTGAAGCTAAAAACAGAGTTCAACTCTCCTACATCAGCTTCCAGGGTCGGGGAAGTCCCGACTGCGACGATTACCGAGTGCGGTTAGAAATGCTCAATTCCGTTCTTTTCCCTGTCCGCTCTCGATAATAACTGTTATAAACTGGCAGGTAAGACACATATGAACTTTGATTGCTTTTCCATGGAGTCATAATCATACATTTTCATCCATGAGCCGCGGAACTCTACTGCACTCGGTAATCGACTCGTCGGGACTTCCCGTCAACAGGAAGCTGCTGCAGAAGAGTGGTAAATTTAGTCAGCTTTTCAGTAGAAATCCAGCTAAGCTAGCGGAGGTTAGATGCCCCGGACTATGTGCTGAGACCCTGTTTTTACTGTTGCTGAAGTTTGGTGCTGTTCTGAGCATTATTTGTGGCTTTTTGGTGGCGGTTTATATTTGGATCCATTTACTGCAGTGTATTGTTGTCGTGCGGTCGTTTCTGAGGTTGATAAAACTCCGTAAATTAGCGGTCTGCTAACTCGATCTCTCGAGAGGGAGTCTAACACAGTTTCACGGTGTGTTGGACCATGGATTAAATTTACACCGGAATATCCCTTTAATGATGGCTCCTTTTAAGATATCCCCGTTTATAGCCGCTGTACTCTGCGTTTCTGAGCTCAAACGTTGTGTCCAGCTGTGACTGAACGTTTGATTACTGGAATTGAGAAGCGTGGTGGTCAGTTGACACGGAGCACATCTGTGTTTATTCCGTAAGAATGTGCGTATAGATGAGCAGTAAAAGGTGTGAAGTGACAGGTATGTTATGATCCAATGCTCCATTAAAAGTGGATTCAGCTGCTTCCGCAAGCCAGGACATAAAAAACAGAAGACTGTTCCTGAATCTGTTCCCACAACCCCCCACATCACCGACCACTGTCCATTATTCTGCATACCAATAAAGAGTGGGTCACCGCCGGCCACTGTCCATTCAGGACGCTCTGACCTCATCCGCCCCCTCCTATAGGACGACGGAGGCTGACCACAGCCCATTGTGGACCCTTTGTAATGGTCCCCAGAGAGAGATCCACATTTGGGTGGCCGGCCCTTCTGTGATTGATGCCGGCTTGACCCCAGCAGTGGCCTGTCGCAAAGGTTCTGGTGGACGCGCAGCTGCAATTAGTCTGAGTTTGTCTCTTTAAGTGTCCTCGTCAGCCACAAGAGGTGTGAACGCCGTGGAACAGAGAGTTTAGGAGAGGCTCTTCTTTCTTTCTTTCTTCCTGCCTTCTTCTTCTACATCTGTCTCCTGTCCTTCTGCCCTTTATTCTTCTTCCAGTCTCCATCATCCGTCTCCTGGTAACGGCTTTCCCATCATGCTCCACTCCAGGGTTTTTGCCGCTCCTCGTGGAAAATTAAGATGGGAATGTGAGGGTCATTTCTGCATCCTTCATCTTTTCTCTTGTTTATCATCTCTTTTTCATCTTCTTCTCTTCTTTTCCTTTCCATCTTTGAACGTCCTCCTACTGCTGCACCTCTCCTTAATTCCTCCTACATCTCTCCTTCCTCCTTCTGTTCCTCTTCGTGTTTTATCTTCCTTCTTCTAAAGCCATCTTTCATCACACAGACTCGAAGTAAAATGTCTTAAATAATTCACACGCTCGACTCTGATTGGAAAGCTATGTTCCGCTGCACAATTAACACACATACGCGCTGTTTTCAAGTCTCCGTAGCTCATAAGTTAACATAGTGAATGGGGGAACTACGATTATTACGATCAGCGACTTTTCCCACGTATATTTAAAATGCTTTTACACAGCTGACCTGGATCTCAACATTCCCAGATGGGATGAAAACGAGGAGCTGAATTTTAAACCCAGAGCACTTCAACCCAAAAATAAATACGTTTCAGAGCATGAAAAGTTGGTTCCCAGCTGGTTTTCTTTGACCTGACGTGTGAACTGAAGTGGACTTGCCATAACATTCAGGTCTTTGTGCATTTTGCAACGTCCTCCATCGGCGATTCATCCTTGACATTAAAACGTTTCCAGGAAAATGCTTCTGGAGATAGCCCCAAGGTTCAAATAATCTCGAACGTAACCGATTCATGAACTCAAGTTAACTTCGGGGGAAAGAGGCTCGTGTTGTTGTTTCCTCACCACAGAGGAAATCTGCTTCACCCCGCGTGGAGGACAGAAAGGAGTCAGGACTCCTCTCGCTCCATTCCTACCAACTAAAAACACTCATCAGATAACAGACACAAACTCGTTCTTGATTTGGTAATCCGGCCCTGATTCTCCTCTTCTCTCTCTTGGCTTTTGTTCCCCCTCGTCTACAAAATCCCACCTTCCCCTTCACGACTCTCACCTCTCTGTGAACACACTTTATTCACATTGTCTTGCTTTCATCCAAAAGCACATTGTCCAAGACTTCTTTGGCAATATCGCATTTCCGTTTTACTTCCCAGCCTCTTATCCCCCCCTGAGGAAGTCCTAAAGGAAGAGCTGCTATCACTTTCTATCTGCCTCCGTCTCCTGTCCTGCAGAGAGCTGTCACCACTCCTGCCCTCGGCCTCTAATGCCTCTGCTCTCGCTGTTTAAAGGGGTGATAACACCTCTCCCGGTGCCTGTCGTCGGGGCAGCTCCGCAGGGTGCAGCGCGGCTCCCCGAGCGAACACCATACATGGCTGCAAAGTGACGGAGAGGCCCTGGGACTGTCAGCCGGCTTGTAGTTTACTTCTCCCCCATTTCTCTCCTCGTCCTCGCCCCTTTTCTTTCCATCTCTCTCTTGCACCCTGTCATCTGTTCTGGCACCCTCGTCAGGGGACACT
Organism: Sparus aurata; assembly: GCF_900880675.1. Lineage (NCBI taxonomy): Eukaryota > Metazoa > Chordata > Actinopteri > Spariformes > Sparidae > Sparus > Sparus aurata. Next base: position 24,342,733 of record NC_044206.1, on the reverse strand, counting down.
TCAAAAAATAAACACCGGCTCTTCCTCCCGCCCCCATTCTGTTTCTCGGCACAGCAGAAAAAAAAAAGTGTCTTAACTTAAGCCGCTGAGAATATACTGGATTGGTTGTGTAAGAGCTCGACTGGGGAGAGAACTTCTTTCAAAAAAACAACACTAAACTTTACTTAATGAAAGCGATCCCGCTGGGAAACAGGTAAAGATCTGCCAGACGTGTCCAGTATGGAGGATTCAGGGACAGAAACTGAATATGATATTGGCAGAAATTGAATACTCACCTGAAAATGAGAACAGAATGAGCTTTTTCAGCCCACTCGCCGCTATAAAATGTTGGCAGGTAACGTTGCTGCAAACCACTGATGTGTATCATACTGACATTTATACGATTACCTTTTTAGGACGTGACTTTCTTACCAGGAGTCAAAGAAGATGGTGGAGGAGCAGGATCGCAGCCATAAATACGTGAAACCACTGGATGTTTTGGACGGGAAGTCAGGACATCTCCAGTTGTGTTTTATTTTTTTTAGAGAACCTTGTAGGATCTCCACACAAGTTTGTGGCGAGCAAAACGGGTGTTTTTACCCCAAATCTGATCCTTTCCAAACCCTTTTTGTGCCCGAACCTGACGAGACCATCTGCAAAGCGTTCGCAAAACATCAAATTAAATATTGAACCTAAAGACGTTGCAACACAGAGAAATGCAACTTTTAATCTGCTATTGGGACGAGACTTTTATGTCTGCAGAGGGAGCGGGTCTTCTTCTGTGGAGTCATGTTGCACCACCGTGTTTCTACAGTAGCCCAGAATGGACAAACCAATCAGTGCAGATCGATGTTCTGATGTCCTGATCCCCGTGTTGTTAGCAGGACCAGGATGCACCTACATGCCACCACATGCACACCCGTTACATCACCAGGCTGTTACAACGCTCCCGTCTGCCAACTGCAAAGGGCGGTGACGCACGTCGACGGTTGCTCCACATGATGCGCCACATAAGGTCACAACGGCAAAGAAAGGAAGCGTGCAAGCCGACGGAAAATATGCAGATTTTAAAAACATTCAGCCTGCACATTTTGCCCCCTTGATGTCGGGAAATCCCTTCAACATGTTGTCGAGGCCTCGAGGACACACTTCACGTCTTCTGCTGAGAAACGCCGAGTGTAAACAGAACTGTTTGTGTGCGCGGTAAACTCCTCGGGGCGTCTTTAAGATCGAACATTTAAATATTTCTATCTGAATGGCTTCCACAAAAGTCTTTTTTCCTCTCTGATTGATGTGCGGCTCTGTTGTGGTGCTGCTCCTCCTTCTGTTCTCCCGATGGACGGGGTGAGAGCTCCCTCGTGTCGAGGCCTGTACAACACCCAGATCCATCAAGCGCCAAGAGGGAACATCGGCTTTGACATGATAGATTGAACCGACGACACGTGGAGCGTGGACTATGCGCTCTCACTTGACCTTCTATTGGCTTAAAGGTCCGAGCAACGCCACTCAGGCGGCTCATCGACGTCGCTGATCGCACATGTCACGACAAAGCTCTCACGCTACGGTAGCAAATAATGATTTCCTGATTTATTTTTGAAAGTAAACTGAATCCCGCTGTGCCTGGGTCTCTTCCTCCATCAGCGTCCTATCTGCATCGGTTATCAGAGCTCTGTGGTCGAGGCGTCAGAAGCCAAGTCTCTCTTCAGGGGCTGAAGATAGTGATTTATTGAGCCGGCCCCGTGGTTTGGTCAACTCCTTCCTCACATCAACTGCCGGCTTGTTTATTTAAGAGTAAGTCGGCGGGAAGTCACCTTGAGCTTCTCGTCTCATCTTCCCCTCCCTCCTCTCCGTCGCTACATCCTCACATTCATCCCTCCCAGACTCGCTGATCTGAACTTGTAAAACGGAGACCTCACCTTGAAGCAAAGCACAGAAGACAGAAGTCTTATTGACCAAATACGCAGAGAGTATTGAAAACAACAGCACGATCGACAGAATAAAGGTTGGATTTGGATGTTTCCTCTTGTTTTGGTCGCAGCAAACATGGCTGGAAATGTCACGTGGTCTCCTGAAAAACACCGAGCACTGTCACCACACGGGTGAGTAAAGACGTCCCAACTTCCAATCCAAACAATCAGCTTTTTGTCGTCACAAACACGGCTGGAATTTGTCCCGAGGTCTGCTTTAAATGTTTAAAGAAACAATGCGTTTCCTCGTCATGAATATACATAAAGTCGGAGTCCTCTAGAGGAGGAATTTAAGTGTTCAACGTATTTCTTTTCTGTTGCATTCTGCTCTTGTGTTTTCTATGCAAATGCACTTTGTATATTGATTAGATATTTATCTTCCAAGCTGTTGAGGGTCTTGGCTTGGGGGGTCTGCAGGGGGCATGAAGAACAGAGGGACCCCGCGAGGCAGAAGAAAAGACCTCCCGTCCCTCAGGTCACAGATTGAATCTCTGTAATCGGGAACGTGAAAACCGCTCCGAAGCCTGTTGATCACCAGGGTGCCGCTCAACGCTGATCAGCAATTACTCCAGCGTTTAAAGTCCCACGTCTCATTTACACTGTTAATTACAATATGTGTCGGAATATCTTTGCAGGTTTTTTTCTGACACCAGTGTGTCGCTCTCGAGTACGCACATCCTCAGACGAGGCAGCGGCGGGAGGGCTTGACTGAGCTATGGAGATGCAAATGACCCGAGAGACAAAAGTGCGCTTAAAAAAAAAAAAAAAAAGTGTAAATGCAAATTAATATGCAAGCGTGCTGTGTGGACGGGCATCATCTGACCTTTCATGCCAAGCCACGAGGGACCGCCCCCTCCTCCCTCCCCCGCTTGGTCCTGTGACACGACCTCGGCATCGCGTGGGGATTCCTTCGCTGACTCAAAACAATCAACAGCCTCCACGAATCCAATCTCATATTTGCCCTGAAATAAAGCCTGAAGAACAACAAAGGAATAGCTGAGTGGGAGTCCAACGCGAGGAGGGGCCCGCGTGCATCCACGGAGGGTCCCGACTCAGTGTGACATCCTTTCTAATGATCGGCGGAGCAGATGGCGAGGGATAGACGACACATGTGTGCCCGCCGTGCGTCTCGGGCATGTGTCGCCGTCACCCGCTGCACCGGCGACTCCGCGGGTCGGCTTCTGTATTTATCAGAGGGATCACGCTCCGTTAGCCCGGCACGATGTGGGAACACCGTCTTATCTTAATCTTCTAGTTAGCCTTAAACTTTTAAACACCTCCAAATAGACACGAACGCCAAATCTACAGACAACATGTTCTTTGTGTGTGATATAATATGAAGCCAGGGGGTGAAGATCAGTTGTGCAACATGTTTTAATTGACTCGAGATGTTTACTCTCAGGATGAACTCAACAACACACACACACACACACAGAGAGAGAGAAAGACGTCCTGATTTGTTCAGGACACTTGATTCATTTCTTTTTTCTTTCCCAGGAGAATCCCTGCAGCACGAGCAGCGGTGGAAAGCGATCGCTCCTGCTGGAGGAGTTGGTGTAAATTAAACGGGGGAGAATGGGAGGAATGTCTCTGAATGGGGAGGGAGAGAAAGAAGAAGACAGAGTGGAAACCAGAAGCCAGACCCCTGCATCTGTCCCCTCTCTGCTGGCGTCCCTCCGCCACCAAGGGAACAGCAGACGGGGGGAAAAGCCTGCCAAACCCCCCTGTAGCACACACACACACACACACACATACACACACACACACACACACACACCGTCTCTCTCACACACACACACTGAGTGGCAGGTCCGTCTGGGTCAACAGTGCCCCCTCTGACATTCCAGCAGTGAGAGAGATACGGGGGTGTCGGCTCACCTGGTTTTTGGCTGTGTGGCATACAGAGGACAGTAGGGGAGCGGAGCGGCTGTTCACAATATTGGTTTAGCTGTTCGAGGAATCAGCGACGTCTTAATTTACCCTCCTGTTTGCAGAGTCAGGCCGAGGCACGCCGTCGCTCTCTGGCCGGACGTTTGGGATCACTGGACATCAAAATGCTAAAGTTTTAATTCATCTGGATGCAGTCCGATGAGGATGTCGCTAGCTACCCGTGTAGGAGAACCAACTCCTGCCTCTGAAGCAGCTAAAAGGTCCTAATTTGTGTGTATTCTTAAATAATTTGTATTCCTTTAGTCCATCAGGGTCCACTGATGTCTAAAGACTTCTCCATTACATTAATCCAAGTTGCGATAATTGTCCCGCTCTGTTAGCCAGCACGGTGGCGACCCGCCGCTCCCTCTGGATGCGTAAGATGCAGATTTGAAGTATCTTCTCCTGACTGGTGACATGTTTTCTCTCTTCTTCCTTTCTGGTGTGTTTTATTTTTCTGTGTTGTTGCCTCCAACATGAAAGTTCACCCCGGGGCAGACGCAGCTCAAAGGGGCCGCTCGGCTCAGATCGGACAAAGTGCATTTTCTTTTGCAGCGAGAGGCGACTTTTTCTAAACGCAACAATCGGTTTCGGATGATAATAAATGGTTTTATTATCAGACGTGTTTCATTCTCTACCCTTGACAGCACAGAGGTCGTTACCCAAACCTACATGGAGTGCATGCATTCTTCCTGGAGTGCTGTATCAGGAGGAGGACTGATATTTCACCCTAAACCCCTTTGCATCACTTTTCCACCGTTGACTTTAAATACACCTCGAGCTGCAGGTCGGATAACTGGGTGGACGTCGTGGCACCACATGCACCCAGATCTTCTCCTTTACAGCCCTCCTCCTCCTCCTCCTCCCCCTCCCTCAATCTATAGGCACAAGCACTCCCAAGCTCCTCATCCTGCCACTGTGAGCTTATAGTGTGAAAGCCGAGCAGACACAGACGGGCGCTGACATCCTCCAGAGCAGCCGGAGGGTTTGCCACACACTGCGCCTCTTTTTAGCTTCCAGCGACAAGAAAAAGGTGCAATCCAGCTGCAAGGCGCTGGCTGGATTTCCTGTCCCAGCGTATCGATCTATTTATTTATTTACTCTAAGCTCGATTCCTCCTCTCGCCTTCCTCCGTTTCTCTCCCTCCGTTCTCCTCCTCTCCCTCCTCCGAGCACCCAGGGATCTCTCTCCCGGTTTAATAATTCATGAGCGCTCGGGCTGCTGCCGTAATCCTGACTGACACTAAAAGTCTGTCTAGATTTAGCGTCATGAAATTTTCATCCGTAAATGTACAGTCGAGCTGCGTCTCTCTCCTCTCCTCTCCTTTAAAGGGGCACTCTTGCTTTTACCCAGAATCTCTCTCTCTCTCCCCGGCAAGTTTGCAAAGCTAGCCTCATTCTCTCACTCGCGTGCACGTTTGTACGCGCATTAAAACACATACAGGCGTGCACACGGCGACAGGTAACACACACACACACACACGCACGTGCAGAGGCATAAATAGAGAATCCAGACGGCACACACTCGGTCTGCTTTGCTCCGGCTTGATGAGGCCATTTACAGTCTCACATCTGGACTCATTTGTTCGTCTCTGTCAGCAGCTGAGGGGAAGAGAAGAAGCCCCGCGAGTACAAAGTGACTGAGAGAGCCGCGAGTGGTCGTTTCCCCCCCGCGGGAAATCATCCTAACCGAGCGTCGGTGTCACATTTTAGCCAGCGAGCAACACTGAAACACAACCCGGCCAGCCTCGACTCGTCGCAGCGCCGTCCTTTCACCGTCAAACCTTGGAGGACATTTTCAACATCACACCGCTGACTGAGATTTCTATCTTTTGTTTGCTCGTCTGTTTATCAGCTTTTGGGTTTTTCGGTCATTGTGTGCGTCCTAACCAACAGCCTACATGAACGAGCTCTGCCAATGTATTCAATATATATTTATTTCTACAGTTACAGTTCAGGTCAGGGATGGTTAAAGGTTTGGGGGAACTGGTCCTGTTTTATTTGCTCGGCCCGGTCCGTCGGTTCTGCTCGTGCAGATCGACTTTGACCAATCAGTGATGAAAAATGGGCTCAATCTACATGGAGGTGCCTCATTAATATTGTTAAAACATAAATCATCCTTGCATGTAGCTCTGAAATACAAGTGATCATTTTATTGGTTTGTAATTTTAAAACTCTTGTTTCAGATAACTCGGGTAGCTGAACCTTCCTGAGGCTTGTTTTTAAATAACCAACAGGTACAATAGCAAGAAGCCTAAAGAAGAAATAGACTCACATTGTATTTTTATTTTCCATTAAAAAAGGTCATATTTGTAAGTAAAACTGATGCTGGAAGTTTGTAGGACGAGTCGGCCGCCATCCCAAAGCGTCGTTGTTTGACAAGTTGGATGTTAGACCCAAAATCAATCTTACAAACGTCACCTATAACATGAAAATGTAGCACTTTTTATGCAGATGTCCAATCAGAGTTGATGGTAAATGTAGTTTACTCAAGTCTGTGCTATATTGAACAAGAAAATCTGCAGCATAATTGGTGTTAATGAAGAACTTCAACCTATTTCAGCTTGATTTAACATCTGGCTGGCAAGTAAGGGTGTTGGCGCTCATAAACAAAACTTGTGTCTTGTGTGTAAGTTAACAACATTTCAACAGTGAAAGTAGCATCCTGAAACGTGGAGGATGTTGAGGATGAGGATGCGAGGTTAGTTGCTGCAGAGAACTCAGTGTAGCCGAACTGAGAAATACAAAAGCACTGGTCGGACGTCCATATAAAAGTGTCCAGTCAGTGAAACTGTGGTTGCTCCTGTGAAAACTTGAGCAGTGTGCACAAAATCTCTCTTTACTTTTAAATAAGTTATATAACGAGTTATATAACTATGAAACTTTAATAAAGGCCTGTGAAACCAAAGACGCTGAATAACACTGTTGAGCATCCTCTGATAAAATTATCGAAAACCCGTCGAACGTGATGTCAGCGACATGCTTTGATGTTACTTTTGGTGCTGATGGCTTTTGGCACGTACTCAGTGCTTGCATGGAAAAAGACGAAAACAAAGACTTTTTTAAAAAAACAACAACCTTGAAGAACCCGTCCTTTCCTTGAGAGAGGGAAAATCCAACAATGAGTAAAATTACAACGCTTTCTGAACGAGAGGCGAGCTCACGACTCCACAACACGCTTGTTAATTCATGTCAGCACGTACATTCGTCGCCCGGAGCTGTTTTTATATTTCGCCTTAGAAACAACTCTCCCCCCTTTTTCCCATTAAAAATGCACTCGATGGTTTTACCGAGTAATCAGTTGATAAGACGCCTGGAGCCTCGCCCCTCCTGGTATCAGCTAATTCTCTCCAGAAGAAAGAAAGAAAGAAAGAAAGAAAGCTCGGGGTGGAGTTGATAAACTTTCAATGCTCATCGACAGCCATTCATGGCCGGTTAAGTGCCAACCATTGCCACGGTATTAATAGCCCTCTTATCAGTGGAGAGAGAGAGAGAAAGGCCCCTTTAATTGGCTGCCGGAGTAATTTTGCGGCGTAACATTCGCCAGTATTAAAAAAGAAAAACGTGCGAGCGGGAAAAGATGGACGGATAACCCTCCGATGACGGTAATGTTTCTAATTACCACCCACCTCTGCCTCCATCGCCTCCCGTCTCCAGCCTTCCCGCCCCACTCTCGCATGCTTCGAGAGGGCCAAGTCAACCTGAAGAGAGAGGTAACCACAGCGTGGAAAAGCACCACTCACACTAATGGACAGAATATGGTGAGCGAGGAGGAGGAGGAGGAGGAGGAGGAGGAGGAGGAGGAGGAGGAGCAGGAGGAGGAGGAGCAGGAGGAGGAGGAGGAGGAGGAGGGGGGAGAGGGTTTGAAGACTCTTTCAGCCCACACAATTTCCCATTCCTCTGTTTTGCACTTTCTTTAATGTCCCCTTTTTTTCCCCCTCCTCTCTCTCTCTCTCTCTCTTGGCTTAACCACTTCTCGTACTATCTGCTTCGCCCTGGAAATGAAAAGAAAAAAGAAAAACATCAGGCGGCACCTCTACCACGTCTTCTCACCGCTTGTATAAACTCGCTGCACTCTCTAGCAGCTGTAAAATATGCATGGCGACGTATCTTTGCTCGCTGGCGGTTTTCTTTTTGCCGGGGACACATTTTATGCAGGTTACAACGGCACCCTGTGACACCTATAAAAGCAACTTCCACTATCTCTCCTTCACCTCTCCGGCCCCGCTGGAGGACAATCGAATGGAAGCTGTTATATCAGCAGTCTGGCCGTTCGCTTTTATCGCCGCTTATTAAAAAGCGACATGGACTCCGGCAGCGCTGAGGTCAGTCGGCTTCTCTCTTGCCGTCCTCTCCGAGTTCACCGCCGGGACTATCAGGATCTTTTTATCCATGTGATGGCAGTTTTTTATTCTTTATTTACATCACTCCATCTCGTATAAATGTTACGCTATTCCTGTCATCTTAAAAAACAGCACATTAAAGTTTTAGCATGCTGCTAAAAATGTGGCCGGCGCTGCTACACTCTCGCAGCACGTGACTGAGTTTCCACAGGGACGAGTGAACGTTCAGTAACATCAGCTGGAGCAGCCGCTGAAATCTCTTTATTAGGCCTTTCTAATTGTAAATCTATCAGGCGATGGTCAACTTTTAGTGTATTTGAAGTTGTAAACACGAGGTTTCCTCTCTGGTGTTTGCAGTTAGACTTCTGGTAAGGTTGGAGGCCGGTGGATCTATTTTTGGCGAATACATGAAGTCGCAAAAGTCCAATTAATAATGAGTGCGACCCAAAATCAAACTGACACGGTGCTGTTTCTGCTGCGATGGGGATTTTTTAAACAGTACAGACTGATAAACACGTATTTCCAATGACTTGTCGTGCCTTCATCTGCACGGAAAGTCAGTTTGTTGATTACTAAACACTATTTTCAGTCAAATATCAATATATACCAACATGGCCGTCCCCGTTGACTTCACACAACAAGTCTCGCCTCTTTTCACAGCTGCAGTTACGTAATGCGTGATGCTGACCTGTAGACCAGGTCTACATGGCTCCAGTTGTTGGGTTTTGGTGAGCGTTACCTACATGTTTAACACTGTAACCACGACAACAAAGGTGCACCAACCTCACCAAGGTGCCGATTTTAATCCAAAAACATATTTCCCAAAACCTAACCAAGTTATTACGTGCTAGAACCCAAACAAACCTGAACAACAGCGATGTCAAACACAACTGAGGTCTTTCTGTGGATGCGCATCAGTGCATCATTCTACATGACATGACGTTTTATTTAAGAACATGTTGGGTCATTGTTATTTTCAAGTCAAAGGTGCATCTGATGATGCTCACTGGCAACAATGGAGGCCGACGGCAGCGAGGAATGAGCTGGATCAGGACGATACTTGATTTGTTGACTACAGAATTAAAAGAAGGCCAGCTCGATCCTTCAACCTCAGCAGAAATACGCTTCTACTAACCTCTCCACACATTAATTCTTTAGGGTCAACCCTTCCAGGTTACAGGCTAAGTGACATCCCTGAATGCTACAACACACCAGGATCTTTCCTTTCGCCAAAAAGAAGCTTCACCGCGTCTTCTGTTCCTCTTCCACACCCTCGGCTGTCGCACCCACACATGCACGATGACGTGATTCTATTCTCTGTGATGCAGATACTATCAAAAGCATTATTATCAAATGCATAATCCCCACTTGATTTTTTTTGGGGGCTTTGAACTAGTGTGATGAAGCCATCGCCCGGAGGACAGAAGACTGAACGTTTGAACCGAGGCTTCAAAACCCGGAGTGGATAAATTTAGTCTGGCGAACTATCCACGACTCTATCCACCGCTTGATCAGAACGGTAACTAATGATTCAGAAGAAGTGAAGAATGGCCTTTTTATCTGCGCGTGCTCTGAAACACTGCCTGCAGCGTCTCGGCAATTATAATGGCGGAGGGGAGAGCATCGGGAGGACGGGAGGGCGGCGAAGAGGAGGAAATAAAATCCACCGTGTAATGAAGTGATCGCGTGTTTCAAATGACTTGTTGATGGCGACGCATGTGTGTTCGCCGGAGCAGAAAAGAAATGCATCAGTATTCAATATCACGGGTGGAATCAGCAGCCAAGCGCGGTGGACGGGACGTTAAATACAGGTGTGACTGGGTCCGGGTGGCGTGCTGCTCAATGACGTGATCTAATGTGTTTATTTCATTCCCGTGTTCGTGGCGTGTTGATGGCACGCAGCCAGATGCCCACGTGTGTGTTCCTACATGTGTGTGTTTTGGGGAAACAATGACAGACGCACACTCTCGGGGTCTCGGCCCCCCGTGTGTGGAAGATGACGCCCAGTGGGCAATCTCAGCAGACAGATGTCAGCGCCTTATTAAAGTGGATGCCCACCTGCCCCTGAGGCCGGGAGAAGGCTATGAATAAATTTATTGCACTAATGTACTGACCTTAAAACTGTAAGTGACGCTCAAACGCTGCAGTGATGCAGGCAATTGATGTAATAGTCATTAAGGAGAGAGGAAAATATATGCAGAGAGAACTGCCTCAGTCTATGATACATCCCCATTCTTCTTTTTTCTCGCCACATGTGTATCCGCACCGCCACCAAAGTCTACTTTGTCCAGAGGAAAACCCCAAATGGGGCCCCGTTTCCATGCCAGGACCGGGAAGGCACGGTGGCAGAGGAGTTTCCACCACCTCCATCACCAGCAAACCACCTCAAACAGACCCGCGGCCGAGCAGGAGCGCTGGGCGGTGGGCCGGGCCGCTCTCATCAGGGCCTGATTAGGGCTGTGAGTGGGCCGTCGGTCATGGACCGGCAGGAGGAAGTGGCAGGCCAATAGTTTCCAGACTAAAGAGTGGTAGCTATTGCACTGGAAGCGTTGCCATTGAAGTCTGAATGTGACATCACCTAAACAAAGATGAAGTGCCGCTCTGTTCCCCCTCGAGGCAGAAGGCAGCGGTTTACGGTGATGCCAGCGCGGCCACATGTGGAAACGCTGCTGCGCACACATGCACACGTGCCCGCGCGTGCGCACTCACACGCCGACATGCCCACATTTTCCTCTTTTTCCTCCTCCTCGTTACTTTGATGCAGATGCACGCAACACACGACCACAGTCAGCTCCGACAAAAGCAGAAAAATATCCTTCATGAAAAAAAAAGCCACACAAAGTCTTGCAGCTTTAAAGATTCCCAGACATTCTTCTGTCTGACTTCCAAAATGGGCTCTCAAATGATTTTCATCTCCTTTGATATTATACGAACTGATAATTCCTGCTGACAGAATGATAACCATTAGATATAAACAACACCGAGGCTGAGACGATGTGCTGAAACACAGAATCTTTTCAGCTTCTCTCCGCTCTGATCACCCACAGATTGACACCCCTGCCTCCCCCTGCCTCCCCCTCTCTCTCCCCCACACACACAGCATCCTCCTCTCCCACACATTATCATGCCAGCAGCTGGGCAGAGGACCCCTGCTGACAAACTGTGAGATATTGCCTCATCTGTTAGCGAATGCTTTAACCATTATAGAGACCCATTTCTCTGGCACAAACACCCAGGCTGTCTCATGCCGGGACTTAATGTTAATAATCACGCATTAGACGGGATGATGATACTCACTCACAGACTTGCGCCGGGCTACTCTGCCGATGAAGGGCTTCTTTTATTTTTTTTTTCTCCTACTTTTCTTCCTCATCAGATGGGAAATTGAAGCCATCCGTCTGTGGAGATGGGGGGGGGGGGGGCTTCCAGCAGGGACAGACCAATTGTCCCTGATGATAACGCGGGTTGCCGGATCCCACCGCCATGTGCATTATTGATGGCCATCAGTCGGCGTGTGTCTGACCACATTTAAGTGTCTCAGCAGGGGGGGAGGGGGGTGCAGTAATCAAAATACACGTACACACTGCAGCGTCTCCGGCTCGCTCCCCCTCCCTGCACGCACTCCATCATCAAGTGTGCATCGGCACATCGAAGCTGGCAGACACAAGTGATGTTTGCATGCAAACAAACACACACGAGGATGCAGAGAGAGCCGCCTCCTGGTGACACAGACAGCAACTTTAAACTGGTTATTAAACAGTCGCAATTTAATATTCATGTCTGTATGATCTGACCTACGTGAGCAAACGAGCTATCAGTTAAAAGATTGGCGTCTCACAGCCTGCAGACAGACGCTGCTCTGTAGTCTGATGGTACCACACAAAATCAAAAGATACAGGGATGTTTAAAAAAGGAAACCAGCATTAAAAATACGTTGCGTCTTTCTTTTACTGGCTCGCACAGTAAATGCACATGCTAGCTCGCGAGATTAAGATCTTTACAGGAGGCCGTGCTGCTTTTACTGCTTTCCCTTTCCTTTTCTCTGTGTAATGCAGAGAAATATCTCTTTTTCTTTACTGAAATTTTCATGGAATGAGCGGCTCTCTCTTTTTGTTGGACGGTAGGTTAGTAAATTACAATTTGATTCATGCAGTTTTTCTTGCTAGCCTTCTGAATCGTTAGCCTCGGTAGCCCCCGAGCTACAACTTCTCGCGTCATAACCACAAGTTCCACTTGAAGGCAGCGTCACGTTCAAGAGGCCGTGACAGGATTACATAATCAATAGGATTCTGGTGCATCGCTCTGCGTTTGTGTTTCCATTAATCTTCTTTTCTAATCTACATTGTACCCTGCAGTGTTTCCATCAGCAGCATAAAAGCTCTCCCCCCCTTCAGCTAAGTGCTATATTTCACATTTCCACTCTGATTTTTTATGCTCAAACTGAAAAAAAGTTCCAGCTGCAGCGTTTCTGTTGCTCATGGCGGCCTCCGTTGTGTCACAACTCATGTCCTCTGTCATCACACAGCTCCAGCTGTCGTACCGACCGTGCACAGACCGGCCCCGATGTTTCCTGTTCAACACCCAAGAAGGAAAAAGAAATGTGTCGACTCAGTGGTTTGGTTTCTGAGTGGCTCCGAGTTATGTAAGTTAAGCTGTTTGCTTTCATAGTAAACAAATTATGATTCTGACTCATCGCAGCCAAACTGTTTCCTCTCCGAGGCAGGAAAAACTGGGTTTCGGCTTTAGCTCCCCAGCCAGTTTAACATAATACACATTCTGAAATGTTCGTTGTACTTTTAGGCTGTTTGGACCGACGCAGTATCACAGCAGTTCATAAAAGTAGAGACAGGATTTAATCAACAGGATCCGTGTAAGAGGGCAACAAGTCCCCACTTCTTTTTTCAAGTTCGAGATGGAAATGTCGCTTTCTCTAACCTTAACTGAAGTGGAGCCCATGAAATAAATGTCATGACCTTCACCAAAGTGCTTTTGGTGCCTGAACAGAACCACAGACTGGACGAGAACCCTCGATTCTTGTATAACAGGCTTACAGAGCCACCGTCCACCTCGACCACCTCTCTCCCAAAACACTGTGTTCATGTCCGTGACTCCTGCAGATTATATTTCACCCCAGTGTCACAAGCAGCCGACACACTGTGCTGTCACAGATGCATTGTAAAGACGCAGAGAGCTGCACAATCTGCCGCGTATCCAACATGAAGCACGTGTGCAGGATGTGTAAAACTACTGCAGTACAACAACATTACTTACGGACTCGGGCAGCGCACAAACAAGGTAGCGGCTGTAAAGCGCTTTTAAAAAGGCAAATAAATCACACATCAGAGAAGCAAAGCCTTCTTCTGCAGCCGCAGTGGAAACGAACTGCAACACTGCAGCTTAACATGAACCAGGAACAGTAAAACGCAAATAGAAAAACCAGACGCCATAAAAATCACCAGCAGCGGCGATCACTCGCACCGCGCCGGCTCTCGCAGGTGTACCAACACCAGTCGCAAAACATCTGTCCCACACACAGTTATTTGATTCATTCTCTTTAATCAGTGCAGCCCACCTGCCCCCTGCTCCACCTGTACACCCCCTCATCTGAAACCAACACACAGCCTCCCTGTTGGCCACCACGAGGCAGACAGGTGTGAGAGCCAGCTTGCCGTTTCCTGCGTCTGCCGGTAACGGAGACTCATCCGCAGAGCCGGCGGCCGACCAGAAGGGAGGGCTTACACTTGTGCAGCACACACTATTCCTGTCAGATACACTGCGGCGCAGGCAAACAAGAATCTGCATTCGTAAATAAGAAGATACGACAGATGAGAGCGCGCGGGTGTAACAAGCGAACAGGTTGTCAGTCTGTTCTCGCGGGCTTCCAAAACAACACAAAAACAAATCAATCTCTTAATCTGCAGTAGCTGCATCTATAATGTATGAGAGATATACGCATTAATACGATCCTGGAGCTTCCTGTCAGCACGTATCCACATTCACCCCGTCTTTCTATATGAAAGGCGACCAGCTGAAAACCTGATCCCGGCTGTGATAAAGTCGGCGGAGGTGAGGTGTGCTCGACTGATCTGAGGAGAGAGAACCTGAGAGGGCAGCTGTGCAGGGCCCCAGCGCAGCGCCACCTTTGTTTAACCGGTCATTACCCCCGTGGAAACCAGCACCAGCTTCTCCTCAGGTGTGTCGGCTAATCTCCTTTTATACCTGCGGTGATAAGATAGACTCCCTCTTGATCCCCGTGTTTCCTCTCGCCGTAACATCTCCGGCAGCTGAGCCTGTCGCAGCACGTCTGACATCTGTCAGACGGAGGAAACGCTGCAGAGGGAGGCCGGGGACGGAGGGTGAGGGGAGGGGGAGGCGTGATCCAGATGTAGGGGGATATATTTGGCATGTAGCGGACTTTACAGTACATCCACCTCAGTTTACTCACCTCTTTCTTGTACGAGCATGTTAATTCAGTTTAGCGTTAGACGTCGTCATGATCTAAATTTGGATTTAAGTTCGGTACGCAGCAGAAAAACAAACCTCTTCCTCTGCACAGTTCTTCTGAAACCTGACATATTTCGAATCGAGGTCACTTTTTGATCTCCTCTCTTGTTTCGTGGACTCTGGGGGAATTTCCACTGAGACGACCCGGCAGCTTCAGATGTGCGCAGGCTCTTCTTTATCTTCCTCTTCTCACCTCAGTCGACTGACGTGTATATAACGCAAGTCTAAATTTATTGTGTGGTATTTTTACTTTATGCTGAGTGGGATTTATTCTTGTGCCGATTGATCTATCGTCGTCAGACTCGGAGGATGATGTTGATCAGTTTGCACCGATACACCATTTTTACCAGTTCTGATTCAAGTCTACGAGGCCCGCCTACATTTGGATGCAAGTTGCGATCTTGCTTTTCTGTGTTTCGGGACTGACTGTTACAAGTTTAGTCAGTTGCAGACTGTCTCAGGTCACTCTGCATCTGGTAATACTAATAGATGTATTACTTCATTCAAGAACATTTTGGCTTTGAGCTTAAAGGGATATTCCGGTGTAAATTTAATCCATGGTCTAAATCACCGTGAAACTGTGTTAGACTCCCTCTCAAGAGATCAAGTTAGCAGACCGCTAATTTACGGAGTTTTATCAACCTCAGAAACGACCGCACGACAACAATACACTGCAGTAAATGGATCCAAATATAAACCGCCACCAAAAAGCCACAAATAATGCTCAGAACAGCACCAAACTTCAGCAACAGTACAAATAGGGTCTCAGCACATAGTCCGGGGCATCTAACCTCCGCTAGCTTAGCTGGATTTCTATTGTGAAGCTAAAAACAGATTTCAACTCTCCTCCATCAGCTTCCGGGTCAGGGAAGTCCCGACGCGACGATTACCGAGTGCGGTTAGAAATGCTCAATTCCGTTCTTTTCCCTGTCCGCTCTCGATAATAACTGTTATAAACTGGCAGGTAAGACAAATATGAACTTTGATTGCTTTTCCATGGAGTCATAATCAGACATTTTCATCCATGAGCCGCGGAACTCTACTGCACTCGGTAATCGACTCGTCGGGACTTCCCGTCAACAGGAAGCTGCTGCAGAAGAGTGGTAAATTTAGTCAGCTTTTCAGTAGAAATCCAGCTAAGCTAGCGGAGGTTAGATGCCCCGGACTATGTGCTGAGACCCTATTTGTACTGTTGCTGAAGTTTGGTGCTGTTCTGAGCATTATTTGTGGCTTTTTGGTGGCGGTTTATATTTGGATCCATTTACTGCAGTGTATTGTTGTCGTGCGGTCGTTTCTGAGGTTGATGAAACTCCGTAAATTAGCGGTCTGCTAACTTGATCTCTCGAGAGGGAGTCTAACACAGTTTCACGCTGATTTAGACCATGGATTAAACTTACACCGGAATATCCCTTTAAACTGCATGACTACATATGATTCAGGAAAACCTCCCACTATGGCATCTGGATCAGTACATGGATGTGACGTCAGACTAACCAGAACAAGGTCTTGAACCCAGTCTGAAAGCGACCTGTGGATGATTGACCACAACAGAGAGAACACCACATTTGAGCAGTATGACGCACAAACCTGAGACCTGCAGTAAAAAGACATGACTCTCCCGAACCCAGCTGTGATCCTGGATTGTGTCATTGATGCTAAGAAGACGGGGACCCGTGAAGACCTCTAACCTCAGAGATGGATGTCTCAAAACCTCAGCAGAAAAACCCCAAAAATCCAATGCAAGTATGTTTTTAATATTTTGTGCGACCCTGTTGCAGGGTGCAGACAAACAAGGGGGCATGACACGGGCCAAAGTGCAAGATCGCGTGTGAAGTCGACCACCAAGCCTCCATTTCCTTTTTAAAGAGCCGCTCCGTGTCGATCTCCCGCAGGAGGGCCGGGTAGACAGCTAAATCTTTAATGCCACCCCTGCAGCCCCTCTGCCATGTTTCCAGCCATTGTGACAAGCCTGTTTGGATATTGTGCAATTGCTTTGCAGCAGCTTGAAGCTAATATGATCAAACACACCACACAGCAACCTGCTCTGGGTGTACTGTCAGGGGAGGGAGGGAGGGAGGGAGGGAGGCGAATGGGAAGAGTCAATAGGGGGTTTGCGTGTCTAGTGCTGCCAGGTGTCTGTTCCCATCCCAAAGCCCCGAGCAGCAGCCGACTGTACCCATAACAGCCCAGGAGGCACCCGCGATGACAATAAGACATCATCTGCAACCGCTTCAATTACCCCCTGTCACTCCGCCGCGCTCCTCTGTTAATTACACAAACCATTTCCTTCAAGATGGCTCGCGTTGGCTGCCGGCCCGGGAATCTATCACTCCTCTATCTGCGTCTGTCGGATCCGTGAACAGGTTAATCGGGTTAGTCACGAGTTAATGCAGGTGGCGTGGATTCAGGGGACAGGCTGGGCGCTCGCCAGCAACACATGCGCCACTTCAAAACCTGCCAAGCTGGGTCTCTGTTTTTTGTTTTTTTCCCCCCCGCCCCGCCCCGCCCGCCCTGTCTTCATTCACACCACATCCTGTTTGTCTTCCTCTCCGGCGTGTCTTTCACTGCTCCAGCTGAGCAATTATCCAGCTCCAGACTTGTAAATATCAGCGATGATTTCTGATGAGAAGCAAGTCGGTACCTGTACGTGAGGTCGGGGGAGGGGAGGGACGACGGGGAAACCACATGCTGTTTTCGCTTGGATGGATGCTGATATGCTCTGTTTGCACTGCATCGTATTGTGCTGTAATAATGGCCGCTGTTTACACTGTGTGATACATTTTCCACTGAGGTTAAGTGGCTCCATGGGGAAGCAGTGCCACCAGCATGCACAGCGCCATTAGCCCATATTTCCAGCGGGCAGCGTTGGACGTCATTATTGTGCGTTGTGGCGCGCTCGAGTCTCAGAATCCGACCGTAACCACTTCCTCTTTTTATTTCGCTCTATATGAATGTTGTTGTTCCCTCAGGACGATGTCTGACTGACAGGAAGGAAACACTTTTCCCACCTTTTTATTTGCCACAGCATCACAGCGGGGATTTCTGCTGTGTTCCACTCATTACAGCCCACTTCTTCCTGGGGGGGGAGTTGGAGCGCATGAACAGGATGCTCACCCCCATCGGCCAATACCTAATACTATAATAATACTTTAATTGCATTAGAAAGTCGTTTAATTCCATCCAAGTCATCCCGAAATTGAATTTAACTCAAAAAATACAGTATAATGTTGCATATTAGGTTTTAACTTTATTGCTTATCTGAATGAGCCCCACTTTGAGCTGCATACAGCAGCAGGGATCTTGTTTTTTTGTTGGTTTTGTTTACGCAACCTAAAAAAGGGACTCACACAAACACCCAGCAGGATGTGTCAGTCAGATATGGAGCATCTATACCCCCGAGAACGCAAAGAGAAAACAATGAATCAGAGCTAATTTTAACTTGAGAAAATCTAGATCAGTCCAAGAACCCGAACACTTAACTTAGTGGAGCGAAAACACAGTGAAATGTTTTCAGCACGCACGACAATATTCTCTTTTTAATGCCGTCTTTTGTTGGGAAATGTTACTCTGATCACACAAACATTTTAGTAAAAATAAGCAGTTTTTAACCAGTGAATAAGACATTTTCTTCCAATACGTTCTGAAATCACAACTGCAACAACCTAAACTCTTCATTTTCAATCATAAATGACAAGAAAAGCAGCAAATCCCAACACTTAGAAGCTGGAACCAATCAAATCAAGTGGTGATTCACTTTCTTTTAATTGTTGAATCGATATATTGACTATTTCTTGCAGCTCCAGCGTACAAAAGTGTAAATCTGTGCTGTAACTGACAAGAAAAGTCGGTGTGGTATTTATCTTTTCAGATACATTCTGGCCAAAAATCGCCACGACCAAGAAAACTTCACCCGCAAATTGCCGCGGATGTCAAAAATCCCCACCCGTGGACAGGTTTGTAAATACATCACCTCCAATTTTGTGAATGGGCGCCCTGTTGATACACAGAGGTGTTTCAGAGCCTTGTAAACAAACAGCCCTGGAGGTGTATCTCATTATGAGCCACGAGGAAACATTGGCTGCTTTTATAGGCACTGAGGGTGTAGGGTAATGGGAGGGAGGGGGGGGGGAGGGGCATTTCCGATAAGCAGGCAGACCCACCGCCACCGGCAACCCAAACCTCCCACACAGCTACGGGTCACCTGAAACCACACAGACCCCCCACCTCCAGAACCGCAGTGCCAGGCCCAGCAGGAAGCAGAAACACAAGGAAAATATCCAGGACTCCAGAGAGAGCTGCTGCTGCAACACGTCTTCTTCTGGACACACGGAAGTCTCTCATTGTTTCAGATACTCAGATGTATCTGTTACACAGCCTGTGTGAAGGTTACATTCATATACCGAGTTTAAATGTCCATTACCAACACTGAATATGTACGTATGAGCTACATGAGCTCTTAAAATGAGCAACTAGTAAAGGTAGCATGCTAATCATGTAGCCCAGGCGCTAGTCTGATCCCACGCAGCTTCAGCTGAGAGATATAAAGGCGGTGAGCTCACTAAGTACACAAAATTATCTCAAACTCGTGACGGCGTGGGACAAAATAAACATCGGCCTCTCGTCCGTGAGGAGACGCACGCTTCCTTCTGTGCTGTGATTGGAAAGACTTTTTTACACATGCAAAGATGTAATATATATAAAAGAATGAAAGAAACCAGATTAACAGAAAACATGTGCAGCATAAAACTGAATATTGGGCAATAAACTATGTGTGGTTGATTATTATTATGATTATTATTATTAGTGTGCATGTAAACGTGCTCACTGACATCTTGGAAATATCATCAACACTGATATTCGTCATAACTTTGAATTACTACATTCTTGCATATTGCACCTTTAAGTTTTGCAGACATCTCTCAACCAGTCAGTGAAAGACAGTGAAAAGCAAAACTCCAGTCATGTTTAAATCCCTAAAGCAGAAAGGAAACCCCCAAAAACAAACATGTCACGTGATTATTATTAACAGAAATCAAACAAACAACCGCAACAAGCAGGAAACTGATCACAGATGCACACAGGAGCAGAAATTATCAACCAGCAGCCGACTCACTGCTGACAGGCCACACTCAGAGCATGCACAAGCAGGTGAGACTCAGTTTACCTGTGCATCAGTGGAGCAGAGGTCCATGACTTCACCAGGTGATCACCTGTGGCGCCACAGCTGAGATGAATGACGTCAGAAGAAGAAACAGCAGCAGCAGCGACAGCCACAAAGTCTTCTTGGAGTGATGTCATCAGACTGTTAGCAGCTAGCTTGATGCTAAAATGCTAAATTAGGGAGAAGAAAGCTGCCACGCGCCGTCAAAACAAAGTGGGCGGGGCTTACAGATCTTAATGAACAGGTAAGTTCAACAGGTGTGTTAGAGAGGACACTGACGTCATACTGCAGTTTAAGTAAAGATATCTTTTTAAATTATTAAGTGAGAGTGAAAGTCTGATATTAAAAATGTAAACATGTACTCATGGAATGTAACTGAGTACATTTACTCAATTTTGAGGTATTTTACTTGAGTGTTTCCATTTTTCTGCATCTTTTTGCTTCCACTCAGGGAAATATTGAGTTTTTTACTCCACTACATTCATCTGATAACTTTAGTTACTAGTTACTTTACAGATTACATGTTGCATCAGAAGTGGCACATTTTTAGATTCATTCATTTGATAGTAAACAGTGAGTACACTACTGTTGGGTACAAATTGTACCTCGAGTAAAACACTTAAAGTATCTGATATTAAATTTGGCTCCTTCAGCTTCAGGTACTCGTGAATCGTGATTATATAAAGTGTTAACTGGGCAGCTGATTGAAGTTTAACCACTCAGGGATAAATACCTTATTTTGTAAATAGTTATCTTCGTCTTGTGATCAAAAATATTGATGTGAAGATAATTTCTGAGGCTTTTCTAGAAGTAGTTTCCAAGTTAATGATGAATATGTGAACTTCTGTTTGACTCACATCACTCTCAGGCGAACTTTAATAACTTCTGATTATTCCTGTCCACGTCTGGTTGAGATCCCAATTATTAAAAGTACAAATACAGATACAGATAATTTAGTTGTTTGAACAGATATGTGTGCTACAATTAACCTCTCCAAATAACCTGTGAAATATGTATTCATTTGTATTAATGAAGGGGATTTTCCTTTACCAGGAAACAGTCATGAAAGTAGGATTTTTTTTCTAGAAAATGAAGTAATTCAAAGCTTTAGTCACCACAAATGACCTCCTATTATCAAGACGGAAGCAAAAAAAATATGCTGATGTTCTTTCTGCACTCCTGGTAGATGGAGGTGAGGAAATGGACAGACTCTTGAATTATGTATGTGTCCTCAGCGCGGGACTACAGATGATGTGATGTGTCACGGAGCCAAACCTGAGAATGACTTCAGTGTTTTTCTCTCAACCCAATAAAAGTCCAGTTAATGCCCGGTTCTGCTGGTACACTTAATGTCAGAGCTTTTTATGAGAAAATCTTCCTTAATATAATGAAATCATGCCTTTTAAAAGTAGCAGTCATTAAAAAAAACAGCTTACATTTGAGTAATAAAACTCCGGGAGAGAGTCGAGGAAATAAAAAGTCAAGCACAGGACGTTTTTTTTTTGGTAAAATATATACTTTTTTATTTATTTCTTTCATACAAAGAAATATTATGAATGTTCAGTATTTAATCATCTAGAAACATCTGTTCCATTTTTGCTTTTTGCATTGTGTAAAATTAATTTTCCTTTGATGTACATACCACAAAATAACTTGATTTACATGTCTGTTTCATTTTTTGTACATACAGAATTTGTTCCTCTAGTCTAAATACATTATTATATGTGGGTAAGACAAACATTTCTAACATTTTTTTAATTTTTTAGATCTCAAAACAGGTTGAATAAAACTCAACCGTAACCGACGCAGCAGCGCGGAGGAAACCTTCCCTCCACGAGTGCCAGTTTGTTTCTCAGATATTCCCTCAAGTTGCGTGACCATAATTCGAAATGCAAGTACTCGATCAGTTTTTCGGGGGGAAAATGTCCGACGTTCCTTCCTTCGCCGTGAGAGGTCATCGTAAATGCTTTTGTGTAATCAAAACATTGCACTAAAAAAGGAGAGAAGGAGGGAGATGGAGGCTTTGCTTCGGAAACCATCGCTCGGCGCAGAGAGAAAAGTAAAGAACAGCACTATAATAATAATAAAAAAAATAAAAGAAATACAGTGTGACAAGCCTCCATCTCTCCTCCCGCTACCAACCGTTTGGTTTGAGGCTGAAACCAGGCAGCTGGTTTCAACTGGAAAATAAGAGAAGTCGCTGAATTCGGGTCATTATCTGTTTTAATGACAGAGGCAGGCTGACTGTGTTGGACTGGAGCGTTCGAGAGGCACGACATTTCAACTTCACAATGAAACAATTCAACTTTTAACTCAAACTCAAGTGACTTTTCTTTTTTCTTTTTTTTTAAATTGATTGGAGGGAATTTTTTCTATGAGGATAGGTTGCGTACATTCAGTCTGGGCCGCTTAATAATCCCTTTTCCCTTTATCCCTGCATTCTCATAATGGCCACCACTTTGAGCATGCATAGCATAGCATAGCGTAGCGTAGCATAGCGTTAACGTAGCATAGCGTGGCCGCCCTCCTGCGCACCGCCCGCTGCAAAGAGATGCGCCTGTTCTCCCCTCTTGCATATCAAGAATTCAAGTAGAAAGACAAAAAAAAAAAAAAAAGAAGCGATGCAGGGGGAAGAGCCGCGTGAAACGTGATATCAACCCGAAGGGTTTTTTTTATTTTTTGGCAACAAGTAGAGAGAGTTGTAGATCTGGCGTGGAGAGATGAGGCGTGTGAGGATGAAGAGAGTGAATAAGGCATAAAGTATATCGGCCATGGACGATGGCACATGAGGTTTCTCTGACGCCGCCGCAGAGGTTAGACGCTGAACGCCGCCTGAGGCAATTCTTGCCGTGCTGAGAGTGTTGCACAAAAACCTTTCCTCCCCCTTTTTTGATCTGTTCAGTCTGGGATGTGAGACGGGAGCCTGGTGGACTTCTGTTTGAAGAAATGCTGTTGCAGTGAGGCGTTGTTTGTCTGTCATCTTTTCTATCTTTATGTTCCATTTCTGACAGACGTGCCTCCGCTACCTCACGCAGAGATTTCCCATCTCACCGCTGAAAACAAGGCACACGCTCCCCTCAACAAATCAAAAGCCTCTCAAGGAAATCTGATTGAGACTTTGTGTGACCTTTGAACTCCCAGCATGCAGTGCTTCTAATGGGGGGGAGCTGGAGAGCGGAGGCTCGATCGATCCGCCGGTTACCTTTACCCGATTAGCATAACGTTAACATGGTGCCCTTACGTGGTCCGGGATGGGGTTTAACGTTTGATGGATGGGCCGTTCATTAGAGCGGGCAGCAGGAGCACTGTGAATGAAAGGGCAGCTGTATACTTTAAGCATGAGTGACACAATGAGGATCAATTAAGCTCATTGATCTACATGTTATTGAGTGGAAAAGGGACACAAGAGCTGCAGCTTTGGCCGAAGCCAGCGCAGGAAAAACGGGCTCGCAGCGAAAACTTAACTGGACGGTTTGTGTGAAAAGTGGAAGGATGAAGTTGTGATGGATGAGGATGCACATGGGGTTGATGTTCTCCACCTCTCTGTGAGCACTCTGTACCCGTAATATGGTGCTTTTTTTATTTTTTATTTTTTTTTACATTTTCCACCCCAACTTCTACTTCAGTCGTCGCTGATTATCTGCATCACGAAGCACCGATAAATCCACTGAGTGTACAGGACGGACGGCGCGGGAGGAAGCGAGAGAGTTCAAAATTAAAATGAGGAATGTTAAAAAAAAAAAAAAAAAAAGAAAAAGAAAACAACACGTGGGCCAGATGTTATGTACAAATATGGTTAGGCAGCTTAGTGAATTAATTGCTTAGAAATAAAAATAAATTATTATAAAATAGATTTCTGTACATTTTACATATATATAGCAATATCTCCACATCTTGCCGTTGAATTACAGAGGAAAACAAAAATAACTTCTCAACAAATTAACAAAAAAAAAAACACAAAAAAAAAAATGTCTCTCATGGTTTTTCACATCAATCCCAACCAAAGTTATGTCCCGTCATCTGGTAGAACTTCATGTTGAAGGGCCGGTAGAAGTCCCGTAGCCTCTGCACCACCTCCGGGTCAATGTTCGGGTGGGTCCGGCCTTTGGTTTTGCCCAGGCAGTGGGGCTTGCTGCTGCCCTCGGCCTTCTTGAGGCACGGGAACCCCTTGGTCTGGTTGAAGTAAAAGTGTTTGTCTGTGATGATCCTCTTGAGCCCCAGGAAGTCCTGCACGCGGCCCAGCTCCCCGGCCGGGTCGGTGATCAGCCGCTCGCCGCTCACGAACAGGATCTGGCCCATGGGGAAGTACTGCAGCCAGTTGTCCAGGTGCTTGGCGTAGATGCCGATCTGGATGGCGCTCCACGAGGTGTCGATGAGCCCGGTAGTCCTGTTTTTGAAGGTGAGGCTCTCGAAAGAGGGAATGTCGGGCTTCTTGGACAGAGTCTGCGTGTAGTCCGAGATCGCCCTGGTGACCGGGTCCCTCACCACCACGATCAGCTTGGTGTCCCGGGACATGGCGGAGATCCTGGCCGGAGCCTCTCTGGTCACGAAGTAGCTGGGGGTTTTCTCCATGGTGATCTGGCCCTCCAGGGTCTTGGGCATCAGCTCCCTGCAGAGGAAACAAAGCGGAGGTTAAGAGAAGGGTACGCCGGAGCACGGACCTGCATAATGTAATCAGGTTGATGGAGTGAACCATGTTCTGTAATCAATGACTCACTGAGCCTGTTTAGGCTTATTACAGGCCTCGAAAAACCCTATTAGTGTAGGCAGCTCTCCAACGTCAACATGCTCGCTCACTCACTCATAAGATATCTCACTTCTGACAGAACACAGAAAACCTTTATTTACTGCACAATCAAACACCAGGAAACATTTACAGGAATTTCTAAACATGGCTGACCCTGAATTTAACCATATATGGGATCAGGAGCTGAGTGTTCCCACCTCCGCTCGACACAGCTGCCCTTTTTTTTTTTTTTACCCCTTAATAATTCTTTTAGTGTGAATAATTTTTTAATAGCCCGACGGAGCATATTTTATAAATTAGCTCACAACACGTGTGAATGTGAAGTTCCAAGAGTGGCGAGGTTTAATCAAATCTCATCCTCCCTTTTTGGAGCGAGAAAACAGAATCTGCCTCGCTGACTCAGACGCGCCCCGCCCACCCGATCCGACCCCGCAAAAATAAAAAAATAAAGTGCTACAGCGGTGAAAGATGATGAGGCTTGTTTCAGAAAGGGAATCTGTTTTCTGACAAGAGCGGGTTTGGTTTTGGCTGATGGGCTTAACACAGATATGTTACATGCAGACGTATAATCAAGAGGTACTTGAGAACAACTGGGGTTCGAAGGAAAAGTGAACGCGCTCCGCTCTCTCGGCGTTAGGTTTCAGAATTGGTGGCCAACCGCGGAGTCTAGATTATGGTGGAGGCGATAAGAGCGGTTTGACTGACACCCGGGGACGTGGATCACCTTTCCCCCCACCGAGCCCCGAGCCCCGGGACGGAAACCAGCCCGTGTGATGTGCGTGGGATCAAATGTGTGAGGATTATGGACTGGAAACTCCAACAGCCAGAGCTTTCTTTTTTCTTTTTTTTTCACAGTCAAATCAAAAAGACAATCACTTAAAGAGGCAGTAACCAAAAAAACCAGCAGATAAAGCACTCGATGGAGGGAGAAACAAAAAAGGAGGGCGAGAGATAACCGAGAGCGCCGGTCTATCAGGGTGAACACACTCTCACAGATAACACTCCTGTTGTCAAGGCCGGGGCGCTGACACACCATTGTGTAGACAGTACTATTGTAGCCGATCCCATTCAAGTAATATGTAATCCTGCGCACAGGGGCGACAAGTACACACATTCTTAAACCAAATAGAAGTAAAAACAGACTCTGGTAAAAGTAGAATAACAGAGGAACAGAGAATCTGCTCTTGTGTTGTCTTGTGATGTTGGGACGGTGGCGTGCAATGACGCAAAATACGCGATAATTGCCCTCAAATGCATTAAAATGAAGGTAACAAACCTGTTGGAAAAATTACTAAGGTGCAACACCAAGCACAAATACTTTGTTACTCTGCTTCGTTACTTTCTTCGCCCGCCTGCGTGGATATTAGCTCTGTAGCTGCTCGCTTCACAGCCAAAAACAACATAGGACCCTGCTGCTAACAGCTAACTAGCTAACAAGCAGCTAACTAGCATATAACAGCTAACCAGCATATGTTGTTTTCTGGTGCTGGTTTTGTTTTTTCCAGCAGGGCTATTAACTAATTTAGCTGTAAGATATTAGCTCTGTAGCTGCTAGCTTCCATAGCCAAAAACAACATAGGACCCTGCTGCTAACAGCTAACTTGCTAAAGTATGATACGTACGCCTACGATAGCAGATTTACTGCGTTCCCTCGGATTTTAACGCATCGTGTTTTTCTGATGTCTCACGGTGCTAACAGCTAACTAGCTTTGTCAACTCTTGTCGATTTCAAGACGGATTTGTTGCTCACAATGTAGCATTACCAGCAACAGTTAAACACGCTTGCTTAGAAAACCAGGCTATCTTTGCTACCAGACGCTCACTCGAGGTTGAGGACGACGTAACAGAGAATCTGCTCTTATGTTGTCTTGTGATGTTGGGACGGCGGCGTGCAATGATGCAAAATAATCGATAATTGCCCTCAAATGCATTAAAATGAAGGTAACGAGCCTGTTGGAAAAATTACGAAGGTGCAACACCAAGCACAAATACTTTGTTACTCTGCTTCGTTACTTCCTTTGTCTGCCTGCGTGGAATATTTACACGCTGAGAAAGATAAAGAACGCCAGAAACTACAATGTCGACCCGTTCTGTACACTCAGAACAAGTCTGTAATACTCGATTCGTCCCCGGAGCTTCAGCCGTTCCTCCGGAAACTCTAAAAGCTGGAATCTAGTTCACGTCCATCTAGCTCATGGCTAATTCATGGAACAGCGGCACTCCATCAATGCACATATCTGTGTGCGAGAGAAGAGAAGATGGTGGGGGAGAAGAGAGAGAGAGAGAGAGAGAAAACACAGGGTAACATCAGGTAACCCATAAAAATGCCTCATGGAAATGGTGTTGGCAGATTTGTGTAATCCTAATGCAGTGCCAGTGATCTAATTATGATAATATCTTCTTGATTGCTGACACATCAGAGGGGATGAATGGACTCCGGGGCCTGAGCTCATTAAAAGGGTATAGAAATCAAAACAGATTTTTTTTTTTTTTCCTGCAGGAGGATGACAGATCTTTTTTTTTTTTCTTCCACCAGCGAACCATTTTTCTGTTTCTACACATGCAAACGTCACATAATCAACGCGCGCAACATTAATTCTCCGCCGCTAACTTGAAACTGTTTATACAGCACCTCTTGAATGTCCTCAAGGAATATACAAAACCAAAACATGCCTCGACTTAAACTGCACGCCGTTCGTCATTCTCTCGACGCACAATGGCGACGCTGCCTGCAAGCTTTTCTGCCGTTCCCTGTGCTAACATACAAAAAGAGTCCAGAGCCGACACAGAAGAGGCAAATGGCTTCCCATCTAATCCGATTTCGGAATAACAATGCGGCATGGAGATAGGGAGGAGGGGGGCTGAGTTACAATGTGCATAGTGATAGATTATGCTGATCCAAGCTCAGGGAATCCTTTTTTTTTTTTCTTTAAATCAAGTGTTGGGGGTTGGAGGAGCGTAAAAAAACAAGGAGATGGTTGGATAGCGAGGGAGAAAGAAAAGTGGTGAGGAAACCCCAAAAAAAAAGCGCCAAGACTCCCCCACCCTAATAAAAAATCTCCACCTCTGACTTTGCCCACTCTCTCCGCCAAAAGACAGAGAGAGAAAAGGGAACAGAGGAGGGGAATTTTAGTGGGACAAGTAGCTCTTGGAGAAAACAATGCCTATTATGCTCTTTTTTTGATTTATGAGGTGCTGCTTTTAAAGATTCTGTCAGCAAACAGGCAATTCTGTGACACCGGCCTCCTCTTTTTTTCCTGCGTTTCTTTGAAAGTGAGCCATTGTCCCGGAGCGGAGGGGTGAGTAGGGCAGCGGTCAGGGCACAGGGGCGGGGATGGTGGATGGTGGGTGGGGGGCAGGGTGGAGAGAGAAGGGAGGCTGATGGAGGAGATGGAGGTGGGAGGGGGGGGGATGCTTAACAGGGCTGAGTGGAGCACTTCTACGTCCTCCTAAACCTCGAGTGAGAGAAGCCTCTTGGAGAGCGCTTAAGTGGAGCGTGTGCCAAATTTGCCCTGCAAACATCACCCCCGTCCGCCTTAGATACCGAGGACCCCGGACCCAGAGACGAACAGCACCCCGTCGTCCTGGGGACAGTTATGCTCCCCCGGCTGCCTCTGGTAGCAAAGATAGCCTGGTTTTCAAAGCAAGCGTGTTTAACTATTGCTGGTAATGCTACATTGTGAGCAACAAATCAGTCTTGAAATCGACAAGAGCTGACAAAGCTAGTTAGCTGTTAGCAGCCGGTGGGCAGCACGAGACATTGGAAAAACACGATGCGTTAAAATCCAAGGGAACGCAGTAAATCTGCTATCGTCGGCGTACGCATCATACTTTAGCTAGCTGTTAGCAGCAGGGTCCTATGTTGTTTTTTCGCTATGGATGCTAGCAGCTACAGAGCTAATATCGTACAGCTAAATGAGTTGATAGCCCTCCTTGGGAAACCAAAACCAGCACCAGAACACAACATATGCTGGTTAGATGTTATATGCTAGTTAGCTAGTTAGCTGCTAGTTAGCTAGTTAGCTGTTAGCAGCAGGGTCCTATGTTGTTTTTGGCTGTGGAAGTTAGCAGCTACAGAGCTAATATCGTACAGCTAAATGAGTTGATAGCCCAGCTGGAAAAACCAACATTCAACATTAAGTTTAGTTTAATGTGACAAAAAACAACTTCACAGTGAATAAATGTACAAAACGACTTCAGCTGAGGCGGTTAAACTACTTTAACTCATAATACTTTCAGCTAGCTACTACAGTTATAAACTACGGATGCAACATCTGGATTATCGGACGGTTTATATTCACTATAAGTTGGTTAAAATTGCATTCTGGGACAGTTCATGCATACACTTCTACTGTCTAGTATGTGATCCAGTCACACTAACATCTTTTTTCAAACATAACAAACTTTTTCTGTGCTTGTTTGTCCTTTCAGATGATTTATAACAACAAAGCTTTTCTCCCCCCCCTCCTCCTCCACGTCTCTCTGCAGCTTTTGTCCATTGAGAATATTTCCAAGTTAAAAGAGATGCCAAACACAGCGATAGGACACAAAGCAGAAGCCCTTGTCACACGGCAGCATCAGACAGGGGCCGGCGGAGTGGCCCCCTTTGCCCTCGGCTTTAAAGAGCCCTCATCCCCAGCGGAGATAAACGGCAGGCAGGAAAAGGGTTATTTCTGTGTGATGCTTCTGCCTTCCCTCCTGTCATGTTTGATTTGATGATAACGGGCTGCTGCTGAGCCGTCTGCGTCACAGCATCCCCGACATAAATGACTAGTTTGCCCGTAGACAAAAGGGAAAAAAGCCTCTTTAGTTGTCTGTCGATTTTCTAGTCGATACAAAAAGGTTTACAATTGTCTCACATGTCTGGATTCTGAAAGCATTTGAATCTCAAATGAGGGTTTGTTTATTTGACTACAGACAAATCATGGGGGCATTTTGTATCCTCAAGCGATGGGAGGGTGTGGTTTTACTCTTAAGGGGCATTTAAAGCTCAAGATGTCAGGTTTCTATGGCGTGGAGACCCTGGAGCGAGTGCTCACCGTGCAAAACAACAGCGTACACTCAACTAGCTATGAGAAAATCCAGAAAATCAGCTTCTGCGTGCTGCAATCCTGCGTTTTCTTCACGTATAAGCTCTCCGCAGTCCCCACTCTTCACCACACTCTCCTTCCCATTGATCCAAAGAGCTCCCCCGCCCCCCCGACAACCAGCCCTTGAGGGTCCGATAGCAAAGTGACACTTCACAAGTGGGAAGAAGGAGAGGGAGGAAATGAGGGAGGAAGTACTGAAAGGCGCCCTTTCTTTTCCAAGGGGCCTCTTAACCGAGCCCTTTACATGAACCGACGTGTTGGACGTGCGAGCGTTTTTTTACGGAAGTACAAAGAAGCATCTTTATTCCGCATCGGACGATAAAGATCTCCAGCACCGCTTGTTCGCTCGGTTCTAAATTTGATCTTATCTTCCCCCCCCCCCGGGGACGACAAGCGTTTCAGTGTTACATGCATATTCAAAAGCGCGACGCACACATTTTGTAAGACTGCGCGTGAAATCTGCTGTAAAAATCCCTCTCGTGGCGTTGGAGAGGATGATGGATGATGGGAGCGGATACGGAGGGTTCATCGCAAGAACTCACGGATGAGTCGCTCGTAAATAAAAGTGTTCATCAATAACCGAGCGTTCCCCTTTTTTTCACGGCGGCAGAAGCCAACATGCTATGAAACGGAACTGAAGGAAGCAACATGTTTATGTAACGCACACACACACACACACGCGCGTGCACACACTGCTGATACTACAAGGGGGGAGGCGGCTCACGCAGGCCTCTGCTGGCTCGCCGACTATTTTTCAAAAGCAGCATTTAAGCACATACAGAAGCCAGACATTTTGAAATATACTCCACTGTGCCTGGAGTCTGACATTATATTTAACCACAGAGCATGGCTTTGGCTGTAAATTAAAAGAAGGGAGAAGATGGTTTATGGCGGCGCAGTCTGCCGGGGCCAATCCGACCCAGAGAGGGAGAAGAGCTCCGGCTGCAGTCTTCGTCTCTCTTTCGAGCACTTAGTGGAGTCCAGGTGTTAGTATGTGGCCACTTAGAGCTTTCTGACAGTTCATTTCCTGGCAGAGAGAAGCCAGAGATCAGTGCTTTAGCTCTTGAGATCTTGCAGGTGTGCATCTGTGTCTTACATGCCTCCTTTTTTTTTCGTGCTGGTACGTTTTTTCGGGTTCGTCTTTGCACCTGCGTTTTGAGTCGGCTTACGGATCTTCGCACCCGCTCTGCAACGTAACACCAAAATAAAAACTCCTACGTGATGCTACGTGATGCTACGTGATGCTACGTGATGCTACGTGATGCTACGTGATGCTACAGCTCTGTCAACCCGATCAGAGCCGATCCTCCCGAAGCCCGAGGTTTCAAATTAACAGGCTTCACTGAATAACGGTGTCACTGGTAACTCAGGAAGGTGGCTGAGTGGAAGCCCCTCCGAATCATCCGTCTGCTCAAAAAGGATTAATAATGCAGGCTGGCCTAGTATCACACTCAGACCTGGATGGAGGGGCCCTGCATGGGATGGTGCAGCGTATCATGCTGCTATAAAGAGGAGCGCTGTTTGAAGGCTTACATTCCTCCTTGAGATTACCGGGGAGGCCGTTGTCTGGCCTGTCGGTGCGAGCGGAGATACTTCAGACTGTTTTCGACTGTATCTGCCGCTTGACCTTCAAAAAGCGCTTATAAACGACACACATCAGGAAAGGGAAGAGCTGGAGGCTCACGTCTCGCCTTCACTAATAATTTACTTTGGCTCTTATTCTGCGGATCAATGTCGCTATATCTGAGACTCTTGTATTGGATTTCTGAGACATATCGGGACGTCTGTACCTGATCTAAAAACAGCACAGTGGAACTTTTTGCTTGTAGAATGTGTATGTTTCATGCCTATAATATCAACATTTGTGCAAAACAAAACTTATTACATATAACACACCTCAATGGGATCATTTTGATAAGACGTTGGGATGTTTTGCAGGATTTTTAGCGAGATGTCGTCTAAATTTCCAGCTACGTTGGTCGCGACAGAACCAGGTTAGCCACCAAAACACGATCTCTCCCTGATCCTAACCACGTAGCTTTTGTTCCTAAACCTAACCAGCACATTAAGCAAAGTGTTGTAGGGACATACAATTGCAAAGTGCACTTTAAACATATCCATGGTTTGCAGAAACATGCGATACAAACATTTTTTCTGGTGACTGAAGATTAATAAACGCAACTGGTGATCCCGCTGCGCCCTCAGACACGCTAACATTCAGACAGATAAGTTGCAGAAAGTGTCCTTAACGAACTTCGCTCAATTCATGACTATTATTTGGTTAAACATCTTACAGCTCGTGGACGTCGTCTTCTTGTGCCGAGGGGCAGCGAGCAGGCAGTGCTTGCAGAAACAAGAGCCTAAAAAGGTTGGGAACCAGCGGCTTAGACGTTCTCTGAGTTGGAAAATTGAGTTTTTAAAAAGGTTTTGCATGAAAGTAGACTTAAAAATACAAAACACACATTCAGGCTTTGATTTCACAGCACTTAATTAGACCTACTAACAAGAGAGGGGAAAGAAGGGAGTCACAACAGGATCTGAGGTCAGAGTACAATGACGTGGCGACCATTTTAAGCTTGTCCAGAACAACAGTGCAGCGGCCGAGCTGGTAGGAATGGTTTCTCGCTCTGTGACACTTTGACACCCAAACTCTCTCCTAATCTGTTTGATAAATACCGACTCCCAGACCCTCAACTCCATCGAGGAGTCGCACTATGTCAGAGCAGCCTGGGAATCTACTGACCCTCCGTGTAAACAAAGCAGTTAACCCGACCGACGCAACCCGTCCATCCATCACTTTTCACTGGAATCAGGGAGTCGCGCTTCGCTAGAGTGGAGCTTTTTTTATCGGAGCGTCTCTTACAGAGTGCGTAGGAGAGGGAGAGTGTGTGAGTCGAGCGAGGGAGGGAAGGGGAGCGAGGCCTCGCGGTCACCGACCATCCAGACACGGTCCGGGCTCGTACCCAGCCCGGTTTGGAGGCAACATCAGCATCGGTAAATAAATAGAGAACTTTCCACCACATGTAATGTCATGGACTACATGTCGCACACCCCAGCAGCATATTACCCCCAGCCACAGCTCCAGATACCCAGATACCCCCCTCTGCTGCATCCTGAAAACACTTAAGTGAGGCTAAGACATTCTCCGCTCGCACCACTGCGGTCGCTTTGTGATGGGCAGCATCGCAGAGGCGTGACAAGCACAAATTATTCAATTCAATAACCAAATATCATTTTTCCTGCTCGGAAAAATCTGTTTTCAAGTATATTTGTTGCTATTTGGCACCTTTGGGAAACGGCGCAGGAATGTGCGGAGCCATGAGGGGTTTTTTTCAGGGTCCGGAACCACATCGGCCTGCGGGCCGTAGACGGCTGCCTGGAATTACCGAGTGTTAATAACCCTGCAGTGAAGCGAGGAAGCCCACCATGTGGTATAAATAAAACAGAGGAGCTGGTGAAAGGGATGGTAGAAGGGAGGGTAGGAGCACCTCCTCCCTTCCTCTCATGAATGTTCAACAGCACGCTGACAGAAGTATCATTTCTTTTCTGGTTTCTTGAGGCTTTCAAAAGCTCCGAAAAAAAGCAGAATTTTCCTGGCTTAAAAGAGGTGAAAGATCCCATCGTTTTTGGTGACACTAAACACAACATCTCATGGCTTTGTTTGACACGCGATACGAGACGAGTCATCCGACGCGGCCTCGGCTCTCACCGCAAACTCTCACCAGGCAGGCGCGCTCTTGAAAACCCACCACTTGGACGACGTTAACCCAGAATTTGTTTAGCTCGAGTAATCCCGGCCTAATCAGTGTGTTTGCTCTGGGTGTTTGCTGAAGGTGTTAGCCCGGAGCTAGCCACACATTCCAGCGCGCCGTCAAGAATCAGGGCGCGACTGACTGACTGACTGACTGACTGACAGCGAAATAAACCGATGAACCGTGAGAGGATGAGAAACAACCGGGCAGACAACAATGAAGAGCTGCAGGTGTAGAGTCGGTGAGCAGGTCTGTGTGTGTGTGTGTGTGTGTGTGTGTGTGTGTGTGTGTGCAGGCAGAATCAGCCATTCTGACTGATTTCCTGACACTTGACATGCACCAAGAGGCACATGACTCCTTGATCTAGCTACAGCAAAAGATGAATAAAAGATGAAACAGACTCGAGAAGAAACATACATGCCACCACCCCCACTCCCCAGACGCATGCACAGTCACACACACACACACACACACACACACACACACACACACACAGAGAGGGAGAGAGAGTGAGCGAGCTACTTTGCATCCTGTTTGAATTGGCTGTCATCCGTAACTGCCTGCACACCTTTTTTGAAGACAGGTGAACTACAAAGTGTGCACGAGAGAAGAAGAGGGGATTTCCTCTCTCTCTCTCTCTCTTTCTCTTTACTGTATGTCGCTCAGTGAGCAGAAAGAAAAAACCATCTTCCTGTGCATTTGGACTATCATCCAGCTTCCATTACTCACACTGCAGCTGTTGAAGGTTAATGGTTTACAAATTCCTGAAGAAGACGGCCCGCCTCCCCAGCTAACGTATAATTAGCCAAATTGAGTAACGATAGCGCCAGTCGTGACAATTAACCTGCTTCTTTACAGAGATGGAAAGAAACGACAGCGCAAAAAAAAAAAAAAGAAAATTCCTCCGGCGATCCTTCAGTTTTCTTTGGATCCGAGCCTACACGTTGTCTCCTATAATATCTGCGAGCGCCCCGAAGACAAGATAATTACTGTTAAGAACAGCGAGCAGCGTTTTGAGGGCAGCCAATGGGAGTTCAGTTTCAGGGTTTCAGGGAGCAAGACGACAAATGTTTTCACCCCTCGGCTCTATCTCCATCAGTAAGCCTCTTGGTTAGAAGTGAAAGGGGATCTGTGAGAAGTCGGTGCCAGGAAGACAAGCCATTCTGTGCATGGAGTCGAGCCGGCGCAAAAAAAAAAAAAAAGAAATGTGATGTACCGTCTGTCAGCTCTTGGCTGAAAGCCTGTAGAGGATGTTTGTTTTAATAAATCCTTTCAACAGGTAATTAAAGTGTTTTCTTGTTTTTTACAAGATACCCGTGTTGTTTTTTTTTCCCCCTTCGGTTGGAGAGCACTTACGCACTCGTGCCAAAAAAATGCACAATCATCTAAGTTTGTGAAAGGTTTACACTCTGATCCGGATCAGATGATAAAAATCGCAGGCTGTGTGTGCCAGATTTTTGTTTCCAATGAAGTAAAAGTGCAGCAGTGTGTGAGAGAACAAACACAGACAGTGTGTTCAACAACACCATGTTAAAGGAGCAGTGTGTGGGAATTTTAGTTTAAATGATAAAAACAAAAACATCCTAAAACAAGTGCTGCAGACAGCTTCTGCAGTTAGCATGCTAACCAGCTAGCCTCGGCCCAGTTAGCTACAGTTAGCTCCTGTGATGTCCTGCCCCGCTACTAGTGTTTTGGAGCTGGATGATGTTGTCGAGCAGCGTGGGATCATGGGAGTTGCTGTCGTCACTGTCAGACAAAACGGCAGTGTCAGGGAAGATCGTTCGTTGATTTCTGACGTATCCGCTAATGTTTCCTTGGACGTTATAGCGACAGGCGAACAAATAAAAGTAAAGGTACAAGTAGAGAAACGTCAGAGCCGTTCTCAAAATAAATGCTGCTAAATGTAGCTAGTTAGCTCAGTTAGCCGTGCAGCTAGCGGGCCTGGAGCACGGGGGAAACCGTTGTTGCTTAAACTTTGAATGTTTTTAACTAAAATTCTCACATATTGCTCCTTAAATATATAACAAAGACATTTTAATGTGGAAATATTACTTTAAGAGGAAAATCAGCCCACACACACACACACACACACACACACTCTACCTCTCAACTACATCAAGTCATCAAGTGTTTTGGACATCCTGCTATTTTTCTGGGAGTGTTTTTGTCGAATGAAAACTCGGCTCAGAAAAAGCAGCGTGTCAGTTTGATTCTGATCACTTGAACAAGCGAGAGAGAAAAAACACACTAAGTCTCGGTGGGAAAAATAATTGAAAGCGAGCAGAGTTTTGGCCAGGTCGTCTTGGAGTTGATGCCGAAGTGTTTCTTACGAGCGCGGCGCCCGGCAGCTCGGGGAGTACATCTCAATGGAGAGAGTGACGAGTGCCGAGCAGCCGCGGCGCAGAGAGACAACTCAGGGCTTCTAATGAGCTCTGCTCTTTTTACTGCCGGGCTAATGGAACCTCAGGAGACCTCCCTCGCTCTCTCTCTGAGTGTGTGTGTGTGTGTGTGTGTGTGTGTGTGTGTGTGTGTCGTCCTCTCTCCCGGAGGCAGACACACTCTCCAGCACCCTAATGGCTACCTCGGGGACTTAATACCTGGGACGAGTGCAACTTTTACAGGTTTCCCGTCATCACTTTCTCCTCAACTGCATTTTCTAGCTCTTCTTTTTTTCTCTGGAAAAAGCGGAGAGGAGTTCCCGCACCGACCTGCCTTTTAATAAGAGTAATAACAGCGGATGATTAAGGAAAAGCCTTCCAGCCTCCAGGGGAACCTTTTCAGTGTTTATTTAGCGCCGATGAGTGAC
Organism: Sparus aurata; assembly: GCF_900880675.1. Taxonomy (NCBI): domain Eukaryota; kingdom Metazoa; phylum Chordata; class Actinopteri; order Spariformes; family Sparidae; genus Sparus; species Sparus aurata. The sequence goes on along the minus strand of NC_044206.1, from coordinate 24,306,456 downwards.
CGTTAGCTCTGGAGGGAGGACGTCTGGTTCTGTTCTGACATGTGCAACAACATCCAAATTATCACCTTGTTAAAAAACGGGGGCTAATTCACGCTCGGCGCAGAGGGAGGGCTCGCGGCGCTCTGATACTACTTCATTAGACCTCTTTATTGAGTATATTAACATTTCCTGTAGCAGCGGTGGCTTGAATCCTCGGGCAGCGTGACTGCGCACAGACAATAGTCCACGCTTTTTTCTGTTTGCATCAACCTTGTGAGTGTTTGACAGCAAGTTCCTGTCAGCGTCTGTGGCTTTTATCCCCGACTCCAGCAGGAGGTTCCTGCCTGTGGCGGCCATATTGTCCTCACCAGTGTGGGTAGCGTTCGCTGGACACCGTGAGGAAGCGAGAAGAAGAAGAAGAAGAAGGGGGGGGGAGGCCACCACAGTGCAGCGCTGCCACTCCCCTCTCCACAGGTCTCTGCTTTCACAATTAACCGCTTGTAATTTGGGGTTGAAAGCTGCCTTTTCACTCAGGCAGCAGGGAGAGAGGGCCTCCGTCCCCTCGGCGCTGACCAAAGGCTTCTCTGGGAGGCAGCCACTCGTGGTCAGCGAGGCCTGCAGCGAGGCCCCGGCCCGGGATTGGACAGAGCCGAGCGCGACATGTGACACCAGCAGCGCGGGTGCACAGCTGGAGGAGAAGCAGCTCGTAAGGGAGGGATCTGCTGTTAGCAAATAATCCACTAATTTGGGAGCTGAAGGTGGAACTCCAGCCAACACAGAGGCACGGTTTCAGCGAGCGGGAGGATGAGAACCCGCTGTCAGCTGTGCACGCTTGGCCGGCCCGGGCGCTCGTCCCCGAGGAGCCGAGGAGTTCCAGGAATCGGGGAAACAATCAGAGCGCCAAAGTATCTAATCATCATCTGAATTCGTCCTCTCCGGGACGGAGTTAGGAGCCACTTTAAGCTTCAGCTGTCAAAAGAGTTTTAAAACAAAAAATCAGCCTCATCTACATAAAAACTGCGCTGTCGTGCCATTGTGTTTCTGCGAGGAACGGCTGTAAGAATCCCCCCGCGGGGCCTGCAGCATCCTGCAGCTCTGCAGATGGTCAACACACAGAGCCTGTCAGCGAGCAGACGTGGGCTGACCCCCCAGTCAAAGGCCCTCAACCCATCTCTGCACATTACCTCCAATCAGGCTTGACCGATCAATACCGGTGGCAGCAGGGTGAGGGGTGACATTTGTGTTGGCTGTCTGAGTGCTTGTCATTCATCGGCGTTTGTCGCAGCTGAGGCAGCCGTAATAACACCTTCCTGCACCTCCATGTATGCAAACACGAGCACTGGATGTTCAGCGGGACAATGACTTCACTGGAGCGCTGGAGAGCCAGGTGGCCTCTGTTTGGTCCCATTGAGAGGAAGGAAGGAGGGCGAGGTCAGCGGCAGCAGAGAGCGGGACGGGTCACCTACAGGGAAAGAGGAGCACCCCCGCGGCGGGCAGATAAAGGGACGTGCACCCATCCAGAACCGGCCCTGACACGGGCCCGGAGCTGCGGTCTGACTCGAGGATAACGGCCCTTTCAGAAAAACAGCGCAGACTTCCGAAAGTCTGATAGCGGAACACCATTTTTTTTTTTTTTTTCCAGCCATGCTCCACTTGTCTCTTTATTGTTGTTGTCGCGAGGAGCTTTTTACTGACGCTGCTTTGTGAGCGTGTTTACCTCTGCGGTGTTTTATCACTGGACGAGATACAAAAAGGTCGACCGGAGAGACATCCTGCTCGAGGACGGCGGCGCCGAGTCAATCCCAGCAGCCTCTTGACGGCGACTGAAGCCTAACCTTTGATCACAAACCACATCACACACCGACAGAAGATTATACAGTCCTGTGTGTGTGTGTGTGTGTGTGTGTGTGTGTGTGTGGGCTCCACCTTACATATCCCATTATCATATGAACAATGCACACTTCTAACCTTAAAGGAGCAGTATGTAGTTTTGGAAGAAGTCCAACGTCAGAATTTTAATATTTACAATATAAACTCAGACATATTTATTTAATTTTATTACAAGCTGTTCTCTAAGAACAAGTTCTCTAAGAACAATACGAAGCTCCCCAGAACACTGTGTGAAGCTAGAAAAGGTGGCAGGGTCCGCCACAAACAAAGCAAAACAGTCCTTTTAAAAGGTCAGTTTGATTATTCAGTTTAATCAGACATGAAAACAAAGATTTAGTTTGTGTGGACATTAAAATAAGAGCTCTCTCTTCTGAGACAATAAAACTACACACTGCACCTTTAAAAATCTCTACAAACTTCTGGTAAATCTGTTGAAATAATCACACCACGACCTCTAACAGAACCCACCACCTCCCGTACGGACCCGGGCCGTTCACTCTCTGTCTCCTGGTTTAACGCTAAAGCCACTCTGAGGGAGGAGGAGCGCCGGCGTCGACACTGCCGGGCCCCGACAGTGAGCTGAGACCGGAGCCCGCGACACGACAGCAAAACCACAGTACAGTAATTACATATCAAAGCCCCCTTCATAGCCAATAGGGCTAAATGGAATATGAAGAGAGCGACGTGCACCGCAGCCTGACAGGCCGAGACGTGGGCGGCAGTCAACAAGAGTTAGGGCGTAAATAAAAAAGCTCTGGTTTAAAGAGGAAGAGGAGAAGAAAGAGGAGAGGGGAGGGTCGACTGCAGAGAGCCAGTCAGAGTTTGTTAAAAGTGACACACTGTAAATATACGCATTAATACGTATGTATGGTAAACATGGCGATCTGACATGAAGCTGCAGTGACTTTAAAAGAAACAATATCACTGCTGTTTTCTTTTTTTTTCCTGTGTTTCTTCTTTGTTCATTTCATGATTTATTAACTTAACATTTTGTGGGTTTTTTACCCTTCGCCTCCTTATTTCTGATAAATTGTCTAATTTAACTTTTATTTCCTGAGTTCTTTGTAACTTTTCTTGTGAAAAAAGTTTTTAAAAAAAATTTTATGTAACTTTCTAAAGGGGCCCTGTGGAGCTCCGGTTAGTTAGTGGAGTTAGCGAGCTAACGTTAGCGGCTGCAAGAAGTCACATCGGGCCAGTAAAAAGGTTTTAATTACAGATTTTGATGAATTATTACGTAAAGCTCCTTTAAAGGTGCACTGTGTAGTTTTAGAAGAAGAGAAATATCTTCATTTACTGATTTATTTCGCATCTAAACGAATGAAACAAACTCTTTGTTTTCATGTCTGAATAAACAAACCAACCTTAAAAAAGTGCAACACAGTTTCATACTGTTTGACTTTGTTTGTGGCGGACCCTGCCACCTTTCTAGCTTCAAAACAGAGTTCTGGGACCTTATTTCTGAGTTTGTAACATCGTCAATATTAAAAGATTCTCAGTCTGAACTTATTTTCCAGAACTGCACAGTGTCGCTCTAAAAACATGCAAAATACAAAAGCAGGAAATTAAAAAGAACAACTTTGCTTGTTAGCTGGTGCAGACTGTTCAGGAGTTATGACCCTCTGCAGGAGTTTAAACTCACTGAATTTGTCCATTAACGTACGAGCTGAAGATAAAGACATATTTTACTTATCGCTCTCAGATAACACCGGCCGACTTTCACCGAGCCGCCGGACAAAACAGGTGCACAACAGATAAAAAACACAAAGAGAAAATAATAAACCAGCGTCCACATTCAGTCACACTTGTTGAGCTCTGACTCTCTGTTTCTGTGTGTGTGTGTGTGTGTGTGTGTGTGTGTTCCTTGGGGCCAGTTCATGCATGACCTCACCGCGAAAATGTGTAACCTCCTCATACGAAGGACCCCCTCGGTCAAAAGCGCGAATCATGTGTTTGTCTTTGGCAACAAATAAAAACTGTCAGAGTTCATCAGACGCCCACAATCAGACGTGTTATTACCACCACCTCCATTCATCTCCAGACTTCTCTCCCTCTCTCTCTCTCTCTCTCTTCCTCTCTCTTTTCTGCTTCTCTTCTTCTATGTTTTTTTAATTTTTTTTTTACTTTGTGGAATTCCAGCTCTAAATGTGCGTCCGTTGAGGGGGGGGGGGGGGGGAGATGGTGCAAGCGAGTCACAATAGCGGATGGCGGAGACAGATTGTGCAAAATGGACAAACAAGGAGAGGCTTGAATTGCTCAACACACACACACACACACACACACACACACACAGAGCAACACATAAACCGTCTACAACCGCCTCCGTAAAAAAAGAAAATGACCCTCGCTGCGATCAGATCATATTCCCACAGAATACATTTCAATGCCACGCAAATTTTCGCCTCCGTCTGGAACATTCCAGCGTTCCTCTTCCCCTTCCAGTATCTGGTCCCTGATAGGAGACTGAACAGGGATCAGCAATGAATGAAGTATGATTTCCTTCCTCTCGGTTCATCCTCGCTCGAGAAACACACTCACGAAGAACCTTTTTTTTTCCCCCTCCCTGCACCACAGGGACGACTTTCTCCAGCTGTTTTCTCTGAAACATACATTTCTCTGCTGCAGTTCTTCCATAAAAGTGCATCCAGACAGAAACATCACCGTCTGGAGATCCTGTTGCAGCGTCAAAATCCCCCGTTGCAACCAAAAAGTTTGAGGGAATCTCACTCTGAGAAAATTCAAAATGAATCTTTGTGTATTTCTGTGCGAGTGAGACGGCGCGTAAAAGACTTTTTGGCACCGGCACACAAGAAAATGTGACAAAAAAACTTGAAACTGAAGCTCCAGATGATACACTTCCATTCAAACCTCCACAGAGAAACCTTGAGTCACGACTTCTTTACATGGCTTTGAGTAAGTATTGGATTTCGCGGCCCTGAACGTTAGCAGACAGCAGCGACTCCCACGATTCCCCCCCCCGATCCAGAAAAGTTACAAGATGTTGAAGTTAAATAACAACTCCTTCCTCTCCGGCAGTAAATCTGTTTCTATCAAAGCGAGCAACAGGAGGGAAACTTCTCACAAATCAAGAGCGTCGTGTCTTTGACTGGTTTTTCATGATGTCGACCTTTGCTGAGGCCCAACTTCAGGATCTTACATGGAGAGTGAAAGCCTGGAGCAAAATCTGCTCATTCAAAATCCCATTATTCAATTTCTTCTTATCAATTTCTTTTATCAACTTCAGAGAAAACTTTGTGAGACTTTACTGAAGGCAAAAATACTTCAAAATAAGACAGTTTTAAGTGGAGTTCCAATAGCCAATCAATTATTCATCAGCCACAGCCTGACCCCGTTTACTTATCGTCGAATTAAAGGAATAATCGAGCAGTGCGGATCAACACTGACTTTGTTCTGATTGAATTATGACTCAAAACAAACTCCAGCTCCAGCAGCTCAGTTCGTCTTATTTCATTAACGTGCTGGGGCGCTTCACGCGCGCTCATTAAGCTCCTCAGCTCGTTATGTGAACGCACTGTGATGCAAATGACAGGACAATGTTAGTGCGTCGACCTCTGAGGACGTTTTGTTCCGAGGAGGATCCTCACTGTGCCCTGCTCACTGACGCTTTGGCCATTTTAGGTGCGTAAAATACCAAAACAGGAAAAAAATAAATAAATAAATACAGCGAGAGGAAACAGCTTTTTAAAAATCAATTCTCAAAGTTTAAATCCAGGATAAGGTTTAGGAGAATTTTGGAGAATCTTGGTATTTGGTTTGGAGACATTTGGCAGCTTCACGTCACAGAGTGAAATATAAAACACGATTTACTGTCACAGGCGCGCACCCAAACGAAACAACCGCTTCCCTGAGAGCTCACATCATCACACCCTCACCAGAACTCCCACATCTGCGCCCGATAAATCTCAGCTAATTTATCAAAACGAACCTCGGTCCAAACAAAGCGCCCAAACACGACCAACTTCTACATTTTTCACTCCGTCAGAGGAGCCTGCGGGCGCGTCACCGTCAAGGTGCAGTGTTGCGCTGCGTCCAATAGAGATCACTGCGCGTCGCAGAAACGGGCCAGGCTGAGCGGGATCACGCTGCCGCACAATGTGACACGATCGATACTTGTTTTATTAAAAATATGCGCAAACAAAATCAGAGTGCACCCGCGCGTAAAATGCACAATTTTTTTTTTTTTTTTTTTTTTTTTAAAGGAGACACCAGGGAGAGCAGACAGGCTGCTGCGTAAATGTGAGAAAGACGGAAAATGTCACAACTCAAGTGTTTTCATCTGCTTTGGAATAAACTCTAAACTCGCTGATAATTAATATAATTAGCCTGAAAATATCTTAATTAGTTGAGCTGTAATGAGGTCCGGATTAATGTCCGTGTAAACCGACCCGGAGTCAGTCAGCTCGCTGCGCTCTGAGGCTGCAGGAAGGAATTAAATAACTATAACAATTCTCAGAAACACAAGAATTAAATGTAGTAAATTCAGATTTGGTCCTGCTGATCACGGATCAATATCAGCTCTGCTGCAGCTACAATCTCCAATAAATCGAATTTACGAGGGAATTAAAAATCATCTCAATTAAACCAGCTACATTCATTTTTTGTTTTTCTGGATCCACTCAATCATCATCAGGACGCACGAGTGTCCACAGCAGCGGGCTCACCTGTACCAGTCCAGTCCGTTCTCGTAGTTGCGGTCGAAGAAGTGCGGTTCCGCTCCCACGGCTCTGATGTCGGGATGGACCCGGAGGAACTCCAGCAGAGCCCGGGTGCCTCCCTTCTTCACCCCGATGATGATCGCCTGCGGCAGCTTCTTGCTCCCGGAGCCGTTGGAGAAGCTGGACATGGCGCTGGGCTCCGGGGCTCTCTGCTGCTGCTCGGCCCGCATCTCGTCCCAGTCGTCGGCTCTGTCCGCCTCCAGCTCGTTATCGAGCAGGTCTCTGGACGCGGCGGTCCTGATGGACGGCTCCTCGTAGTCGCTCTCTATATCCTCCCACGGCTGCGGCTTGGCCAGCAGTCTGGACACCAGGTCCGTCCTGCTGCTCTCTGTCCTCCGGGCCACCGCCGAGCCCGTCTCCTTGCCCCGGTAACCGTCCACCACCAAACTTGGCATGGTGGAGCAGTAGCCCACGCAGGAGTACAGCATGTAGACCCACACTAAAAACATGATGCTGAGCAGGATTAGTTTCTTCTTCACGGGGCTGGACCAGAGGGCATACAGGCTGTGACAAACCAGGCTATATTCCATAAGCCTTTCGGGTGAGAATCATATCCCAGCGGCGCATATTGCCCAACTCAGTCCCGGCGGCACCTCAGCGATCCTCGCGAAATTACGCACATGCTCACCTCAAACAAAAAAATAAAAAAAAATAAAACTCACAAATAAAAACTAAAAAATTCTAATGTGACTATCACCGAGGAGAGGGATAGATCCAGTGAGGAGGCTCGGAGGGTTTCTGACTCATACTTAGATTGTGGAGAACAGTTGCGCACCGCGGAGCTGCTCCAGGCTCATCTCAGGTTTGTTAAAAGTGCTGCTGGAGCAGGAGACCTTATACAGAGACGACAGCCGGAGTGACACCGGCGCGAACCAATCGCTGCTCAGAGGATAAATACGCAGCCGTTTGTTGATAGAAGCGGACCAATCAGAGGAGAGGAGACGTGGGCGGGCCCGGCCGTGGGAGCCTCGGTATGGAGATGGAGCGTGTGTGCGCGACGCAGCTGAGAGTTTGGAAAAACTTTCTTATTGGGCAGAAAGTCCAATTAGGTCCCGGTTCTCGTGTCGTCGTGGTCCGGATGAGCTGAGATGTTCTCTGCAGGTTTATTCTGATTTATTCTGACACGTTTTGTACTTTATAAAAAACCTCACTGCGCCTCATTTCTACCGCGCAACAAACACGAAAAACATAAAAAAAAATCAGCTCATTAGGAGATGAGAAAACACGGAGAAACAACACAGACACGCGTAAATAATCATTTTAAGTCTCAACACTGACTTTGAGCTCGTTTAACTTTATTTCTGACACTGATTGAGAAGTAAGGCAGAGGTCACACAGCGCCGGCTCAGCCTCAGCAGGCCTGGTAACAATCTGTCACTGACGAAAACAAACAAAAACAGATACAAAGCGACAAACTGACATTGTTTTAATTACATAATTAGACGTTTAATTGCTGTTAATTAATTTCATGCACGTTATAATTATTAATCTGGAAAAGTTAAGCCTGGAGAAACTACAGTAGAATAAAAATAATAATGTACACATATAATTTCATGACATTTAGGACATGAGAATAACTTCTTTTAATGTGTTTTACATTTAATTTGATGCGTCTTTACGCACGTTCCTTTGCGCCTTTAGTCGGTTTTACGCAGAGAAAATGGCGCCACTGACAGCTTAATTAATATAAACTGTATCATAAAGTAAATCACTTCTTCTGCTCAGCAGGTGAAGCTCTTCACCGTGCTCGTGTGCACCATTAATCCAAATATTATCACAATTAAATAAATTAAATCTCCAGCACGTCTCTGTTCGTCTTTTATCGCCTTATTTGTGCCAAAACCGGCCTCCTCACAAACTCTGTCAAAGTTCTGCTCAACGAGAAGCAAATCAGGAGAATAAATCAATAAATAATTAACTGTCTACATTTACCCCTCGTTGATTTCTTCTTTTGAAAACCGAGCGTGCTTTAACTTTAAAGAGAAAGTCTGTGCGTAATGATGAAAAACTCGAAGCTTCATATTCCACACACACACTTTTTTATTAAATACACACACATCTGAGAGCACTTGAAGATTCCCAGCAAAAGCACAGCATTTGGGGAATATGCACTTAATTTCCAATTTAGAGAGAAGAAGAAGAAAAGAAGAAGAAGAAGAAGAAGAAGAAGAAGAAAAGAGAAAGTTGGAGCGAATATGTTTCATGTGAGTTTGGAGATGAGTCAGAACAGATCTGTAATCCAAACCCACGGGGGCAGCTCGGCCCGCGCGTAAAGCAGACCCACTCGTTTTTTTTATTTTATTTTTTATTTTTTGGTTTTATGGTTTCAAACGAACGAACAGATTAAGAGTAAATGTGGATAACATGCACTTACAAAATGTGTTTTACTGCACACGAGCATGCGGCCCTTTTTCTTCGGTTCTTCTGGGTTCTGGCTGAAGGGGAACGTGGTCTGAGTCGCGCCGAATCGACGGCCCGAGTCCTGCGAGAAGCTCCAGATGAAGAGCTCATCTGTTGGAAACTCAAACAAAGTGCCATGTAAAAAAAATCAGCATTTCTCAGAGGGAGTTTGGTTCCATTATCTGTCTCTCCCCTGGTGAGAAACCTTAAGAAAAGTGGCCTGTGTTGGACAGTTAATCACACTGGAAGTCATTTGCAGCCTCTGGTTCTCCTGCAGGGTCTCTGCTCTCTGGTCTCTGCACAGTTTCAGTGTACATGTTGCTTCAGGATCACTGCAGCTCTCTTTTTGGCTTCTATTTTGCAACAACCAAACTTTTGAAGAGAGGCCAGAGGTCATCCGTCATCCTGAGATTTCATTGCTGGCTGTTTTTTTTTTTTTTTAAAGAATCCTGGAATCTGAGCTGTTGTACAGTGTTCCCCCTCCTCCTCCTCCTCCACCTCCTCCACCCTCTCCTCTGATGTGAGACCCAGTGTGGACATTAAAGCTGCAGCACCGAGGTCCACTTCAGTTTTCTGTCCCTGGGAGTAAAAACTCTCTCCTGTTTGCTGATGCATAATTCTGCTCTTCGGCTTGTTGACTCTGGCGTGAAAAGCTCAGCGAATAAGAAGAGCGATTTAATGAGTGATATCAGCAGCGAGGGAAGAGGGACGATCATGTTTTTATGCATCGAAGGAAGTGAAATATCATCGGCTTATGAAAAAATAACAGACTTTTAAAAGTTTTCTTCGGTTTATGAGAGTGAATGTGAGAAATCTGAAGCGCAGAAACGCGCAGCGACTCTTTTTTAATGCAGCGCTGGAAGTTTTTCTCAGATCTGTGACTTTAAAGTAAAAAAGTCCTGCTTTCAAACTCTCACTTGAGTGAAAGTTCAAAAGTGTTAGCCTCAAAATATAACTTAAAGGAGCACTACGTAGTTTTAGGGAAGACATTTTAATCAGAAGAGAAAAATCTTCTCTGACTAAATAAATAAACTCTCTCTGTTTTCAGGACTCATTAAACTGAATAAACACGCCGACCTTAAAGGACAAAACAGTTTACACTGTTTCACTTTGTTTACATGTGGCGGACCCTGCCACCTTTCCAGCTTCAAACAGAGTTCTGGGACCTTATTTTCCTCTGAGAACAGCTTGTTTATTCACTCATGGATTAAATAAATATTTCTGAGTTTGAACTTCTTCTCCAAAAACTACAAAGTGCCGCTTTAAAGTACCAAAAGTTAGAAAAACTTATTTGATTCCCATTTCAGAGAATATACACGTTATTTTAAAGGATTATGACTTTTCAGTGTTGTTAAAAAGTAAACCACAAGTCATATGTGAGTAAGAGTACAGACATTTTGATGAAATAGTACTTTGGTAAAAGTTAAAATAGTACTTGAGTAAAAGTCTAAAAGTCTCTGACACTAAATGTTTTTAACTTTATCTATAATACGTCATAATTTATGAGTTGATTTATATTTTGTATTATCAGCCTGAATGTGCAAAGTAACTAATAACTAACAGTTTAAAGTACCCAGAAGTCAGACTTCAGTAAAAGTAAACATATTGTGTTAAAATATTACTTTGGTAAAAGTGAAGTTAAAGTATCTGATATTAAATATAATAAGTTCAGAAAGTCATTATCATCATTGTTCTGATTATTAGAATCAGTTTTATCTTTTATTTTTCTTAAAGCCGGTTAAATAAATTGATTTTAAAAAATTCACTACTTTGTCTCAAGTCACTTGTAAGTAAAGTTATAAATTACATTTAGTGGAGTTAAATTACAATGTTTGCCTCAAAAATGTAATAGAAGTGAGTAAATGTACTTTGTTACATAATCTCACTGAAACACTTGAATGTTGCAGCCGGTGAAGGTGGAGCTCATTTCAATGACTTTATAATACATGACAATTTATTTGTGTTTTTACATTCTGTGTTATTTATCAGAATGGAAAAAGTTACCAGTATCTAATAATATAAAATAATTATAGTGGGAGTACAAAGTGCAGTTTTTGCCCCTGAGATGTAAAGATGTAGAAATAAATGGAGTAACTGAGTAAATACACTTAGTTACTTTGAATACATGGAGCAGAACTGGAGTTCACGGCCTCCTCGGATGATTTATCGAGACACAAAGTCACTAAAATACTAATAAAACATGGAAATATCCTCCAGACATCTGCTGAGATATTTAAAAATTTCTAATTTGTTCCAGAAAAATAAATTCTACTTACCTCATTTAAAACAAAAAATGTATGAGACATCTACTCCTTCTTCACTGACAAAATCATAATGCACATTTTCTTTTTTCCTTTAAAAAGTTTAATAACTCGACAGAAAATGTCTCTGAGAGTTCACGTTCCACCATCACGACATTTTAAACTGCACGTCGGACTGAGAGTGAAACTTTTTCCTCCGTCAGCTGATGATTTCTGAAATCATTCAGCGCGAGCAAACATCCGAGTGAAGTCACAAAACTGGAAACACATTGTTGGACTGAAGAGGAGCTTTAAGTCTCTCCACTTGTTGCTTTAATAAACTCCCAACATCTAAATCTGAAGACAAACTCGCCAGAGACTTCTTTTCTTTTTCTTTTTTTTTTCTAAAAAGATGAATTTACATTTCATCAGAGACGTCTCTCTAGTGCCGTCTGAGGAGGAACGCCTCTGCAGGTTGTGGTTTAATAAATCAAGCTGCAGTTGAAAGCTGAGCTACGGGCCCGAATGCTAAATACAAGTCATGTGCTGAACCATCAGAAGAGGAAGAAGAAGAAGAAAAAGAGAAGTAACTCCAGAAAAAGAGAGCAGAGCCGAGCAGGACAGGACAGCACCGCAGTGCCCCGCTCCACCTCTGCAGGATCGGATGTAGTAAACCATGACAGGCCGTCGTGCAGAGCTCTGGAGGTCGGGCCGCGACATTCGATCTCCACGCAGGTTCAGGGTTTGTGTCGTTTCCCCACTTTTTTCTCCCGACTGTAACAGCTGGCTCCATCGCTCCCCTCTCACCCTCTGATATGAAACTCCGTATCCGGTCAGACACTTTACGAGGATGTCGAGCCGCTTCAGGTCCCCCGGCCTTGGCTAAATCCCCTCAGCCCCCACCCCTCCCTTTTTCTTTTTTAAATGGAGGATGGCGGCGAGGGGAAGGGGAGCGCTTGTTTCTCCGAGTGCGGTGATGGAAATGTAACCAAATACCAAAACTAGGGGTAAAAGGGGAGGAAGGGGGAGCACATGCTGACTGACAGGTGCAGAGGTGGCCTGCTAAATACAGCTCATTGGAGGGGACGGTGATCGTGCTTAAAGCGAGCACGTCCACTAAGGCTTATAATTGAAACTTAAATCCATATATGATGTGGAGTCAGCAGCAGCAGCAGCAGCATCTAACGAGGTGCAGCGCCGGTCTGTGTGTGGACCGATAACAGCTTCAGGTGTGCAGCCGCTCCAGCGAGTAAATGATGACTCAGAAGACGAGAGTTACAATCATGACGTGTGTTTATTGTCAGAGAACATTGTCTGCCCGTGTGTTTCTTTACAGGGAGTTATTCTCTGTGTTCTGGTGAACCGTGTTGAGTTAAAGCATGTTTTGTAAATGATTGAGGACCCATCAGTGCAGTTTTTTGCCGTGTGGCAAAATACAGCGAGGTGAACGAACTGTCAAGTATCAGGACTGAGGCGAGAGTCGAACACAAAGCAACAGATTCAAGTTGAAAGTCATTATGTATGCCCTGACCGAAAACCAGAAGTCCATCTTTTAATAGCACATTTTATATATTTCCTCTTCTTAATAACATCTGTGTGGATCCATAGGAGCAATTTACACTGTACAAGATTTAACATCAGTCATGTACAACAGAGAGGGAGAGGAACTGACGGGCCCCAATATAAATAAATACAGAATATATACAGTACACACACATTCAAATGATTACAACCTGATGTAAAGATTAGGTGTGTTCTTCTGTAAATCATCTCATTTTGATCCGAATCATTTTCCAGCTCATTTCCTGATCTAGAGCGAGCACCAAAACGAGCAGCATGTTAAAACACACGGTTAAAATAATGCGTCCATCATCCGGCCTCCTCCTCCTCCGAGCACGACGAGTGGTTAGAGGGTTAAAGTAAAGGGTCTGTGAGGTGGGATCTACGAAGCTAAAGCAGCTGGAGGTAGAGCTGCAGCCTCCGGGTCTCTGCGAGGCTTCTTGCAGAGGAGCGCCAGCAGCAGCAGCATGGGCAGGTGCCAGAGGCTGCAGAAGAACAGCTGCCGGGCGCTGCTGCGGTCGCCCTTGCGGTAGAAGCGGAAGGCCAGGAAGCTGAGGTACAGGTTGATGGGGAGGGAGATGACGGGGAAGGTCCAGGTGGTGACGTCCAGCACGGGCGCCAGGGAGGACAGGCCGATCAGGCCCACGCTGTGGCGCAGCGCCACCCTCCTGCACATGCCCGGGTGGGTGACGGACATCATGCGGTAGCCGCCGCGGGAGTAGTCCTCCCTCAAGTTCCAGCTGAGAGCGTTGAAGTGAGGAAACTGCCAGCAGTACAAGAAGCCGCCCAGCAACAAGGCACCTGAGGGGGAGACAGAGGGAGACAAAACATGTATTTATGTTCATTTCATTACAAGTGTCTGTTCATGGCTTTATTAGATGTGTAGCTGAAGAGTGACATGAAACGTGCTACATACTGAGCTATGCCTCGTTTATTCATATGTTATTATTATTTTCTGCCTTTTCTTGGCTTTATTGATATGACAGACGTAAAGAGACGCGGGATGACACGCAGCAAACGGCCACAGCTCGTATTCTAACCCTGGACGGTCTGTCCGAGGCGTCCACAGAGAGCATATTCTTAATCTGTCAAACAAACTTATGTGCTCTGTAATAAAACCATAAACGCAGCTGACTATAAACTCATAACATCGGAGCAAAAAGAGGTGATTTAGTCCGCGACTATAACCGGAGAAATGGTTTTTCCTCCATGATAAGAGTTTTATTATCATCATCTAAACCCGAACGTGCACAAATGATTATCTTTTACTGGCGCCATCAACGCCGATGGGGGGGAACTTTTCTCTGGAGCTTTACACTGCGTGGTTATAATTAGTGCTTCATGTGACGCTGAATGACTCAAACCAGGAGAACAAGAGTACAGACTGACAGGAAGTACAGGAGGGAAAAAAACCCTCTACAACCACCCCGACACTGTTTGTCGGTGACAGTAGCTTGTGTTTCGCCTTCAGTGTGAGGGCGACAAATACATCTGTCGACTGTCGTGTTTACTGCGAACGCTAATTAGAGTGAGTCAGCGGGAAACTTCCACACGGATCAGAGAGCAGAGCTGCAAACAGAGCAACACGTTTCTTTTTCTCTTGATTTTAGTTACATTAAATATGGTATGAAACGATGTCACGAGGCTGCAGCTCGATAACAGTGTTGTTAGCTTTACAAATATATTTACCAAAGCTGAACAGTGTTTTTATTAAAGCTTTCCTGAATTTAAAGACTTCGATCTCTGGAGATCAGATGCAACAAGCTAATAAATTCATTAATCTTCCTGTTTGCATGAATATAAACTTGTGTGTTTGCTCTGCTCAGTGAAAACACACACACACAACACAACAACAGCGTGATGAAGCACATTTCATACAGCTGCCACGACAGAAACAACTGACTGTGTTCACCCGACGGGCTGAATGAGCCCCTCAGTCTGCATCTCTTCACTGACTCAACATCACATTCACTCCGCAGACACTTTTGTCCGACGCCACTCACAATAAGAGCATTCAACCTCCGCAGGAACAAGGAACAAGAGTGTGAACGGCGCTGCGGGGACTCCGGGCCGTATGTAAATACAGCTTTATGTCGTGAGATCAGAGGGGGCCTGTTGTATCCGGAGAAGAACTACTAACTAGTTCCAACTTCAGATGCAAACTAAGCATCATTTTCACTTCATTTAACTGCTCAAACTTAAAAACAGTTCAGATAAACTTCGAAAACAGTTCAAAACCCAAAGATGTTCAAAGAAAACAAGCCTGAGAAGTTCGGACATTAAAACAGTTATCAGATAATTTTCTGTTGATTCACCGTTTGATTAATCGACTAATTATTTCAGCTGCAGTTTATCCGAAGCCTCAGACTTGAACTTCTGACGGGATGAACTCTGGCGCAGACTGATAAGATGGAGACGGCGTTAAGGAAACTAAATTACTGCAGAGAAAAAAATATATTCAATACCGGATTGTAATTGAAATATATTAATCTTTATAGTCTCTATAACGTTATATTACACCGTTTGATGATAAAACCAACTTTTTACTTAATTTCCATACCAAAGGGCTCGGAAGACTCTTTAATACGCTGCTCAGATGTAATATTTATGAAAGTCTAACATATCCTACTTGTGAGGAAGACAAACGCAGCTATATGAACTTTCTGTGAACTTCACAGACTGCAGCAGCTCTTTGTCCTCCTGCAGCGTTTGCAGACTGACACGTCTGAAAGGGCGAGAAGTACCGATACCAAAAATAGAGCTGATTCTGACACCGATACTGCGGTTGAACATGACTCATTTGCTTTTTATTCAGTTGTTTCCCTCATCTGTGGACCACGGCCACGCAAGAAACATCATTTTGGATTTTGGTTTTCCAAATTAAATACAGTACATTGTTTTATAAAACGTCAGAAATAGTGGAACGACTGCTCTTTCTTTCCCAGAAGCTTAAAATTATGTTTTTAAAATGTTCCTCTATCCGATCAACTGTTCAAAAACATATAACACTGATATAAAACAGAGAAAAGCTGGAAATCCTCATATTTAATGAGCTGAATCTGGTGAACGTTTGGCATCTGCGTTTGATAAAAACACACGTCTATCAATACTCCACATCGCAGCCGGTGAGTCGTACCTGGCTCCAGACAGCCCGTGGCAGCCGTCCAGCCCATGATGGGAGGTATCGCGCCCACCGCTGCTCCCACCCAGGTGTTGCTGATGCTGAGCCTCTTGAGCGGTGTGTAGCAACTCGTGTAGAGGAAGATGTTGAGGGCGCCCAGGAAGCCCGTGAGGGGGTTCACCACCAGCGTGAGCAGAGCGACTCCGGGAACGCCGCAGGCCAGAGCGAAGGACACCGCGTGGAGAGGACTGAAAGAAGAGAAACACAGAGGGGAGAGGATATGAACATCAGCTGAGACAGCAAGAGAAAGAAAAAACATACAACGGCATGTTTGAAAGACGAGTTTCAGATGTGTTTTTTTTATTATAAAAGTCGAGTCACAAAACAGAGATTCAGCCTCAGACAAAAAGCCCATCACGGTCATGGGAACTCTGGGATGATAAAAGTTTTGTGGGCTTGTGCAGACACGAGATAACACAGTGATAGTTCCACATGTTCAACACACACACACACACACACACACACACACACACACACACACACACACACACACACAGACCTGCAGAGGCCACACACTGACAGTCAGCAGCCGTCTCAACACAGGAGGCTTAGAGGAGAATCATCTGATAAGAGTTTGTCGGGAAAAAAAAGTAGCCCCTGTAAGATGAAGAGCATGTGCACACGCCAGAGATCAAAACTAGCTGGAGAAAACCACCGCGGCTCAGGCTTTTAGCCGGATGAAGACTTCCTCCTCCTCCTCCTCCTCCTCCTCCGCCCTCCACCACCACTACCTCCTCCTCCTCCACTCATCTTTTATTGAAAGCAGTGATGGCGAGGTCTGGTTCAAATTCACCAGTAAATGCTCCATAAATTAAAGAAAGGTCTAGATTAAAATCTTGACCGAACGCAGGCCCTTTTCTTCAAAAAGCAAACAGGGCTGTTATTTTGGTGGCGTGGCCGCGCGGGGAGATTGGAGGCATTAATGTGATTAGTGGTGTTATGTCTGTTTTATGTGGGCTGAGGTGGGGCCGGGCAGGCTGGCTGTGGGCTGTCGACAGTCTGGCTGTGGGCCGGGCTCAGCGGGGGTCGGGACGGGGAGTGTGTCACATGGCCCGGAGGTGCGTTTACCGTCCTCTGCCTACAGTTCTGACACGGCAGCAGCAGCTCTGCGTCAGGTGGGTGACGTCAATACAGAAGGTCAAAGACGTGGAAGCCTGGTTAGACCACAATCAATGTTAAAGATCTGAATGTTAAACACGGGGGATTTATATATCAGGGGTTAAAGAAACAGGACGACAGAGCTACAAAGATTAGTTGATGAAGACAATTAGCAGCCAGCTGTTTTAAATATCACTTAAAGGGGAAGCAATTAATCACAGTAAGGTGTGTTAACGGGTCTCAGGAAGCACTGCTGCATGTGTTAAAACCAGGATTATGAAGCCTTTTGTGGCTCCAGAAGAAGCTGCGTGTAATCTGATAAACTGCCTCCAGTATCTGAGAAGAAAGACGAATGTGTGGAAGAGAAAAAACAATATCTCTGGTTCTGCTGCGTCAGTTTTAAACTCTCCATAATGAGTCCAACTGTGTTATGTAAGTGTAGGGTGGACTTCTTTTCAAGAACTGGTGCCTACATCACCCACAATGCAACACAATAAGTGACATAACTGGCATACTGTCCAAAAAACAAACAAACAAACGCAAAAAAGTTGAACATTTAAGTTTTCTTAATACAGCAAACTCCACTTTCTGGTGAAGACTGAGAGATGTGACTGAAAGCTCGGTGAAAAAAGCTGATTAGTGGATCTGGACTCGAGTCAAATGAAGAAATGAACCTCAGTGAGAACAATAGACACATATGATTAAAATAATTTCAACCTCAGCGCACTGTGACTGTCAGTTTGTTGTTATAAACGAATCAGAACCATCTGCAGCCTTGAAAAAAGCTGCAGTATGCGTCTCCACCTTGATGAGACTCAAACTTCTGTTCCTCCTCTCGCCAAGCTGAAAGCTATTTAGCCTCACCACATGTAGAAGCCTCAAACTCTGCAAAAACCACTACAAAGGCCGAGGGACTGTCATCCACGTTCCACAGAAGAACAATAAAAAGACGGGAAAGATGATACACCATTGTAGTCCCCGGCATAAGATGACAAACTATTTCCGACGCTGACATGAGAGGCGCAGACAGACTCCTGCAGTAAAGACAGACAAAGCTGAGGAACATCATTCGGCTCGTACAAAAAGCCCCGTCCTGGAGACGGCATGGAGAAAGTGTAAAATGTGGCCTTGTGATGGCTTGTTTGACAGGAGCGAGTCCAGCCTCCCATCTGCTCGCTGTCTCTACACGAGATTGTATGTGTAAGTGAGAAGAAGGAGGAGACAAAGAGCCGGAGATCGAGTGTTTCTGAGCGTCTCGGAGACGGACAGACACCTCTTGTCCCGGGCAGCCTAAAAGCCGGCTGTGTTTAGACGGAGAACATCTTCCATCAGCGGCTCAACAGAGTCCACTTTTAAACAGCGTGTCAAGGGAGAATTCCTGAAACTGGGATGAGATAGCTGCAGGTCAAGGTCCAGGCTATGCTACTAACAGGCTGTTCAGTCATAAAGTGGTTATTTGGCGCAATTAAGCTCCCACTTGTTAGCTGTGATGGTGGAGGCGTGTTACTCTTTAATGTCAACAGGTTGTTTTGCTTTTGGTTATCCTGAATAAAAAACGAAAGTGGAGATTGAAAGATTATCCCGCCTGAGTGACATTCAACGGAGGCAGCTTCCTGGAACAGACAATGGGTGAAGAGGACATTTGCTTGGATCGTGGTGTTTTTATGGTTCATGCATCAGGGAACATGTGTGCGTCCGCCTGCTGCTGCACGGTGGCAGGCGTCCAAACAGGCAGGTAGGGACGAGATTATCCAGCCCAGGTTTCTATTACCTGGGAATTACATTTCTTCTTTTTATTTTTTACAAGGAGAATCTGTTCAAATTAAAGCACAATGAAAAATATTTCCCCTGAGCACAATTTTATTTGCATTATAGGTGCACAGGTGTATCTTCACAGCTCACTAAAAAGACAACAGACAGTAAAGACCAGGAGGGACAAGATGCCATGTTTCAAGGTAAAACAACATATCTGATAACACATTGACCCATTATTGCTAATGTTAGCATTCAACTACTTCCTAGCTAACATTAGCCTTTTTAGATAGAAAAGGGGCTGTGAACAGTTGACAACAAATTTGTCTTCAAAATAAGAGCTTTACATTGCACCCCACTGGAGTTAAGAACTGGGTTCTTAGCGGGGTGCTTTTAATTTGAAAGTAGCGACCGTTCCTAGCTTGCTGCTACAACAACAAGCTAACACAATCAAACAGCTACAGAGACCGAGGAGACGCTAGCATCTCCTGGATCTCAGCGGCTATCTAGTTGCTAATCTTAATGTCCGCGGATGAAGTGATGGACTGACTGCTGTGATCAGCTGTTTCCTGGTTTTAAAACTCCCCGGCTGTGGGTCACACAACAGTGCAGGTCATCGACACCTCCGCCCACCTCACGCAGAGGCCGGCACATTGCCGCCTCGTTTTTAGATAGCAGGCGAGGCGGAAAATTGTCGGACCGAAACAGACCCCAAATTTGCCGGCCTCTGTCTAAAACCGCGGATCGAGCCGCCAAAAGGACGGGCAAATTGGCGGCTTGGTGCTCTGTCTAAAAACGGCTATTACTGTTTGATAGTACAATAGGAAATGTGTAAATTCATTCTAAAATATCAGCTCATAACACCGGATGTATTAATATTGTAGCTAATGGGTCATCAAATACGATGTTTCACCTTGAAATATGGCCAGATTTTAACCATCTGTCATATTTTATGCCACTTGCAAACTGAAACGCAGCAGCATATCGTCACCCCAACAGCTGAGCTTCCCACCCCAAGTGTGACATCAGAGGAAAATGGCCGCCTTGTGAACACGGTCTATAAACACAGATATAAATCTGACTGCAATCCCTCCCATCCCTCCTGGACGCTGAAGTCTTCCGAGATGCGTGGACTGGGACAAACCCCGATCCGATCTTTGAGTCGGACTTCTAGGAGCGTAGCGATGCGTGCAGTTCACTGAGCACCAAAGCCGGGGTTATCTGACATCTAAGCAGTAAACTACACCCTAACCCCCCCGTGCCTCCTCCCTCTCAACCTGCTAACAAGCTCGCGTTACACCTGACAGGTGTGAGGCAGCAGGACTGTCACTGCTGGCATGCACCTCTGCTGCTGGGCATGAAGGACCTCTGGCTGCTGTTCCCCTCACAGGTCTGCTTCAGCACCACCACAACTCAGTAACTACAGGTGGAGCAGAAGGGTGTAAGTCAATATGGGATGTTTGCTCAGTGCTACTGTTTTATTCAAGGTGTGGTCTTATTTCAAATATTGCATGCAAGTACACAGGTCACGCCATGTTTTTATCCCCCATCAGCAAGACGAGGTACAGAAACATTCACATATCCTGTAAAAACTACAAAATGCAGCTTGGAAGGCTCATCAGCTGTCATGGAGCGTTGCTGCGATGCCTCCATATTGAACTGAGCCCCATGCTGAGCAGCTGCCTCGCTCTCCTCCTCTCAACTCACTCTTCACTGTCTTTTTTTAAAAGTACAAAGAGTGCACGCAGGGCTGCTGCACCATATCTTCCACACAGAAGATCATGAGAAAGTGCTGTTGAAAAAAAGCACAAAGAAAGAACGACTGATACCTGATTTGTCCTCTGACGAGTGGACGGTTCTTTGTGCGGTTCATGTTGGAGTCGAAGGGCACCTCGAAGTACTGTGGAGACACACAACAACAAGTGGGTTAATGCAGGAGACGCGCACAAACACCTATCTTTAGCCGTGCACGCACAATACATCACGAACTGCTGCAGGTAGCGGTGAAGAGGAATCATTTTGAGTGTTAAAGCAGATTTCAGGCAACACTTTATATATGCAGGTATGTTCTCGCACACCTCCTACACTGCGGCTCAAAAAAAGGTACAGATGTGGTTTAGCAAATATAGCAGCGCTGCGGTGCAAAAAGACACAGACACCAAAAAAAGGTACGAGTGGAAAGAAACAGCCGGTGTGAAATAGGCTGCGTCTCACTCTCTCCGGCGTCGGTCTCGTTAGCGCTCACAGAAATGTAAATCGACCTGGTAAATTCATAACCGCCTCTGCGGGGTCTTTCTACGCAACATCTGGAGGGGAAACGATGTGACTTAAGGCACCGTCGCAGCAAACCTCTGGACCAGAATGCTCACCCTGCAACCTGGAGAGCAAATGGACTGGAGGTGGAGGGTGGAAGGTGGAAGGTGGAGGCGGTGGGCTGTCGGGTGGGAGGTGGCGGAGGGTGTTCTGGGATACAACTATGTGAA
The DNA here is from genome assembly GCF_900880675.1 of Sparus aurata. Lineage (NCBI taxonomy): Eukaryota > Metazoa > Chordata > Actinopteri > Spariformes > Sparidae > Sparus > Sparus aurata. The sequence goes on along the minus strand of NC_044206.1, from coordinate 24,285,140 downwards.
AAACTACTTATACTCCTGTTTTATGATCTGCTCTGGAGGAGTATGCTTCAAAGTGCTCCCATGAGATTGGCAATGTGTGACTAAAATGCAAACACATGGGGTGCTTAAACGCAGGAACTGGCTAATCTGTGTGTGTGTGTGTGTGTGTGTGTGTGTGTGTGTGTGTGTGTGTGTGTGTGTGTGTGTGTGTGCGCTTGCCCACATAAGAGCCTTTGACTAATGAAGAAAACAGATAAAGCACTTAGACTACAGAATATCGAGATCCATCTCTGCTGATATATGGTTCACATAAAATATCTAATAAACAGATAATCCACTTTTCTCTTCTTAAACCCCAGTTCCAAGATTTACTGCATTTATGACATCTGAAAGCCACCATATTATTAAAAAAAAACTCCTGGTGGAGGGCACTGCGTCTTATATCTTCTATAGATTTTTATTCTGAAGAACATTAGAGGAGCGGGCTGCAGCATTCTGGTCTGAAGCACCAGATATCTCACTGGGAACTGGAGCCGAGATTCAGATTCAAAGAACCAATAAAATATCTTAAATGTTTGGTAACAACTTGGTGTTGTAAGACGGTTCAAGCTTCTTAAAATATGAGAATTAGCTGCTTTTCTTTGTCATTTACATGATAGCAAAAGAAGAGTCTGGACTATTAGTAAGCTGGACAAGATGCAATTCGAAGACGTTAATTTGGGTTCTGAGGAATCCATTTTTTAAAATTTTTAAAGGCTGAACAATTAATCTGTTAATCATGAAATAATCCAGCAGAGTAATCGTTAATTAAAACATTAGCTGCAGCCATTTCAGCGTTAAGGTTCATCAGTCTTTGCCTCCTCCTCCGGTTTTCTGGGTAGAAATGGATCACAGAGTGCAGCTTCACTTCATTCAAAAGATAAACTACGCGTCTATTTTGAAGACAAAAAATTTGCATTAATCACAAAAAAAGAAATGGAGCCTTTGAGCGGTTAGAAAAAGGAGTAAATATAGCTCCTGTTTTTAGCTCCAGTCGCTGCTGACAGAGTGACACTAAAACCCTTCAAGCACCCAAAAACATTCAAATGAACTCTGGAATAATCTCCCTCCAAAAGCTCCAAAGAAAATCTCCTGCTGCCCTTTTCCACCTTTGGTTCAGTTGAAGTGGAGAGGCAGCTAGCTGGGTCGGACTGGACTGGACTGGGCCGGGTTAATGGACAGCTGTGTATGCGGCTGTGGGACCCCAAGGCCCGGGCTGAGGTGTTAATTCTATTTCCTGGGTCAGGAAATGCGTCAGGAGGTCAGGGGCCGCATGAGAGAGAAACGCACTTTGTGGCCAGGCCAGAGCAGAGCAGTGCAGAACCAGGCCTCGGGCAGGCCCGGGGCCAAGCCCGCTGCAACTGTGCTCACATAAAAAGGATCCACTTAGTTTCCAATAACATCATCCCACATGTAAGGAAAGAACCAGATACTGCATAACTGCGCTCTGAGGATTGTGGCCCCCACAGACGTAAAAGGCACCTGTACAGTAAATAAGAGGAGAAGCGAAGGAGAACTTCCCAGAGCGAGGAAAGTATTTCCAAACACGAGGTCCACAGTGTTGTTTGGATGAACCCGTCGTGTATGTGTGTGTGTGTGTGTGTGTGTGTGTGTATATATGGATGATTTGATGTGAATGTTAAAGTCGCTCCGTCCAGCGCCGGTGCGTGTGCCGGCCGGGTTGTCATTTCACAGTTTGTCGAGTTCTGCTCTCGGTCCTCCCTCTCTGCCTTTTAAGTCCGAGCGCCTCATCTGGTTCACATCAGCGGCCCTCTCAGCCCGTGTCATTATTTCCGCCCAGCGCTGCCATGTGTTGCAGTGATGGCATTAAAATAATTGGGCCATTTGTGTTTCGTGTGCGGCTACAGGTAGGTCTGAAGGCTCGGTTCAGAGTGCATCGGTTTAAAACTGACGGGTGTTTGCCTGCATTGAGTCGAGGTAACGTGACTGTGTAATTAACTTACATAACATACGTATGTTATAGCTTTTAGTGAACTAACTCAATCTCCAGTAGGGCACTTCTGACCGGAGGACACCAGTGTGTATAATCAGGACTCTGGACTAACGTTTTTCAATGTGGTGCTCCTGCTAATTATTTTTGGGGCTTCCCATAATACATTTTTATTTAATTTCTTATCAGGTTTTGTAAATTACACGAACAAATAATGAAAATACATGTTTTTCTAAAATAAATTGTGATAACCTTAATTGTTAAACTGCTTAACTCAACTTAAAACTGCTTAATTTTCACCAATTAATATGTTTAGTTGCACTCTACAGCCATTTATCAAAGCTTATAAGCCTTTAATCAATTTTAAAAATAGCTCAACCCCCCAAAATACTCCTGAATACTCATCAATACTGAATATCATTTAAACTTATGGTGTTATTGTTAATCATGTTAAATGTTTGTTACTATTCATTTGCAAATAAATCTAATTTCTAACAATCTTTCAACAACATCGTCTAAAAATTAATGAAGAAAAACAATAAACAAACCATTTTCTTGATTAATTACAGTGCTGTGATTATAATAATCACATAATACAATCTTAATAAAAATACATTCAATAATTTTTCAATCCAATTAAAAGTTTTACAGATACAGGCCCTCAAAATAATTATTAAAGCGATATAAACATGTATGACGGCTGAACATCTTTGCATTTAATTAATTTTGTTAAATATTTTTAATTGTGTGCTTTGTATTGCATCCTACATCATTATTTATCTTTGAAACAGTTTGTTCGTTGTTACCCCTGCGTGCGTCACTCATTGACACATCATGACACAGCAAATTAAAATGACATTCACTCATGATTCACTCTCTGATGATGCTGAGCGCTGGAGCAAAATGGGGCATTATCGAGCGCAAACAAAGGTTCAGAGTCGGGCTTCACATCAACATACACTTCCAGCGGGTTGGTTTTGATTCAGGCAGCTTTTGATGGATCGCCCTGAACCGGAAGTTATGGAGAGTTTGGCTGCTGCTTTCAATTACGAACACAAACACATAAACACACACGCACGAAGCCCATAACTGTACCGACAATTATCTGCCAGATGATGTGGACGGAACACAGGCGAGACCAAAGTGAGAAGCAAAGGCGAGGGGGTGTTCAGCTGCCAGATCCTTTGAGCAATCAAAGACGGAACGTGATCCACCGCCAACCACCGGGGCTCAATTGATAACAGGCTGCAGGCAGGCATTTCCTGTTCTTGTGCAGACGCGACGGAAGATAACCTGGTTTTGCATCGTGATATAATTCATGGTGAACTCAAAGCAGGAGGAGTTTGGGGGCGGCACAGTTTTGACGAGGTGTCAGTGAGATAATTTAATTAATAAGACTGGGAAACATTACACTTTGATTGTGCACCAGCCGCTCCTTGTGCTCCCCCTTAGGAAAAGGTGTGCCTTACTCAGCTCCACACCTCCCATCAGCCTGCAACAACAACAATGGGAAGTGCAGTGAAGGTCGGAGGCGAGCGATACTGTAACTACACACTGTGCATTTACTGTGTTTACTCGAGAGGCGGGAGTGTGCCTAAACACAAGAGCGCACACAGCTGAGCAGCTGTACGGCTTTGGCTCGCAGGAACGTCAGCTGGCCTAAACAGCACGTCTCTCTCCCGCTCTGCAGAGGAAAAACCCAGGTGCAACGGGCTAAACCCAACAAAAAAGACCAAGTCATCACTTGTCAGAGTGTCACCTGTTTGCACGCTGGAGTTGAATGGCGGACTCAAACATCCACAGGGGTGGGTGTTGCTCCGATGCATGCGAGCCAAGTCTACTTAAAAAAAAAAAAAAAAAAAAAAGCACGAGAGCTCTCAAAGCCCCCTTCAACACCAACTGCGAACTGTCTCTGATCAGCCACTTGACAAACAAGCAGCCAAAGATTTACATAGATTAAGCTCTCCTCAGAAGTCAATTCAATGGCTCTGGCAGACATTCACACTGTTTTGAAGTCAAATGAAAGAAAGGAAATGGGAACAAAACAGACGGGGCATGCAACCCGACTCGTCACAACACAAAAACGCTGGTATGGCAGATTAAGGTTATTTCAAGGTGTTTCTGCGGTAGACGTCGGGCCGCTGCTCTGTCACAGAAATGCTTTTGATGTCTCTTGAGTGAAATGAAGTCGTGGAGCTATGTGAGCAATGCTGTGATTTTGCACTGCCTCCCTGAAGAACCTGTTAAACACTTCCAAAGTACTTATTACACTGTTAGCAGGAACCTGCGAGTGTACGGAGAGCAGAAGTGTGAGAAGTCAGAAAATATGCAAAAAATAACAAAATACGTGAGAGAGAAGAAATGAAGAAACAGAGGGATGAACTTAAAAAGAAGGTAACTCAAAATAACAAAGTGTAGAGGAAGAGGAGGTTTATTACTGGTGTAAATGTTGCAGGTGCAGAATGGATTTTAATAACAACAAAAGGCATCAAAAGCATCTGAAACACGAGTGAAGGCTTCTTTTGTCCTAAAAACAAAGCTGAAATGATGCAGAAACAATTTTGCATCACCGCAAAAATCTCAAAAACTGAAATAAATTTCTCTTTATAAATTGTATGAGTCAGAAAATATACCAACAACAAGTGTGTCCAAACTGTGAACAGCACTTTAAAGTGTCCTCCAGAAACACTTGTGTATTTGTTTTAAGTATTATAACAGTAGTGGAATAATAAACACATTTTCCGCACGATTCGGTTGCAAGACGTTAGAATACAAAATATCCTGAGGGTGCTGACGTCTATTCTGTTGTCAGACCATCGCACCTGCATTTACCAAGATGTGCTTTCACACCCCGACACCTGTCACTAACATTTACAAATCTTTCTTTTTAAAGATAGGAGTATTTTTCTACGAGAGCTCGACTTCATCCTGGTGGCTTTTTGCAAGTTCAAGTAATATTCTCCAAGGATTCAACAAAAAACAACAAAATAGAAGTTCATTCTTTTAAAATAGTTGAATCTGTCGGGAGTGAATCATCTCACCAAGAAAATCCAGAAAAGGAATCATTGCAGAAGAATATAAACCCGACACCTCCGTCCCTGATGGTGTTACTTTTTCAGCATATGGGAAGAATCTCTTCTCCTGCTTTTCATTTCTGCTGATCAAAACTTAAAAGCTCATTTTGACCCCGAACAACTTGAAAACTGGATTTTTGCCCTGAAGTGTTAAAACGAGTACTGAGGCACATCTCCATCACTTCATTTCTGTCAGTGAGCAAATTGCGATGTTTAGTTCACACTATCTGCAGCGGAGGTGGGAGATAAAAACAGGAGACATGTGTCTGTGTCTGGAATGCTGCGCACGGACAGCTGGCAGATGTTTCTCGGGGTTCCTCGCCTTCTGAGACCCTTTGATGTGATGAAAAACTCGTATTGTTTGCAATGTTTAATTCATGAGAGAAGACGTCATCGCATAACCTACGGGCTGGAATTCTTTTCACAACCGAGGCGCACACGTTTGCACGACTTCTGCACGGACACAGAAGACATTTTTGCGTCAAACCCTCGAAACATGTAACGATCCGAGTTGAAACCATCTGTACTTCTTGGTTTTTTAAACACCCAAACAGCAATATCCTTCTACAGCTACACTCCTCTGGCTCTTCACAGGCATCACTGTAAAGACTGCAGTACTCCGTCTGGCCGAGGAGTGGATCACGTCTCTCCTTCAGCTGTGTGCTGAACCCACACCTCCTCTCCTTCTCTTTATAGTGGTCTGTGTAGAGCTGTTGGCAGCGGTTCAGCTGGCACGGCCTCCCTCTTGATTAATGGCCTGAGTGTGGGACAGTGAAGTGCTAAACTGTCCTTATGTTAATCAGCCAATTAATGCTGAGCAGAGCCACATTACCTCTGCCCTAATCAGTCCCGATGCCTGTGAAGATATGAGCAGGATCTGGGAAAGCTTCACCGCAGGGCAGAGGCACGCTACACTCTCGCTGCCCTGAGCCGCGACGGGAGGGAAAAAGGATCGCCGGAACAAAAAGAGGATGAAGCACAAAACGGAGAAAAACACAAAATGCTAAATGTGGAGGAATATTCTGACATGCTGCTTTTCTTTTAACTCGTCTGATCAAAAGGAGCGTTTGACAGCAGCTGTTTTGACTCCATAAATAACATCAAGAAAAGTTTTTGTTGGGCAATTACGATAAATGAGTGTCGTCTATTTTGGTTGCGTGTTGAAGACAGTTTCAAACCGCTACAACCAGGGGTTTGGGGGAATATGTTGCCTTGTTTCTCATCATGTGGGCCTTGTATGTCAGATCATATCACTACTTTCATCATAAATGCGGCTTCGAGACAAAGCCACAGTGCCTCCTAGTGTGAGGGAGGACTCGGATTACAGGCCGAACTCTTGGTGGATGGCAAAGAGGATGACAGCAAATCAAGAAAAAAAAAACCTCCCACAAGGACATATTTCATTCTGGCATCTGTTTGTTTAAAGCCTACTACTTAAGGCCCCAGACCTCAATTCATAATTTAAAAACTCAGTCAAAATATGCGTCACACCAGAAGAATGTTACAGTAGAAAGAATCTTGCGATTTGGGGCCAAAGTCCTCGAATATTAATCTTCATTTGCAGAAAAAAGAGTTTTAGGATCATTTGCCACTGAACTAGACGTTTGGGACATGCTGGCTCACACATTCATTTTCACTCCACTGTAAACATATCAACTGTGCAAACAAGACAAATTCCTTTGTTGGAGTGCTGGCGAGCCATATCTCCAGTCTGAGCCTGATAAGTTAACGTTCGTACTAATGAGGGCATTTCACTTCAGTTGCTGATTACCATTAACTGCGCACACACACACACACACACACACACACACACACTTGACTGGTTTCTATTGAGTTTCACATACTGTGGGAAAACATATCGGTGAGAGCTGACTCCATGGAACTAGACTGCGTGTGTGTGTGTGTGTGATCACTTGTTTAAAAAGAAATAAACAGTCCTTTCCGCCATCAGCGGGCATTTGCAAATAACTGTGAGAGTGTGACTGACATGACATGCTACAAGTTTGAAAGGTTTTCAACAGTCTGGGCGCAGTTGAAAAAGAGGCATGTGCATGACCGTGTGTACGTTTGAGAGAATGCGAGTGTTTAGATTTTTTGTGCGCAGCTGTGTCCGACCGCAACGAGACGGGAATGGGTGTGTGTGTGTGTGTGTGTTCGTGTGTGTGTGTCAGCTTTAATTCAGCTCTGATACAAGCTCGTTCTGAAGATCTCAAAAGAAAAACACCCTTTGGAAATTAGAAGCGATAAGGTGCAGACACAGTATGAAGGCCCTCACTGTTCTCTCAAACATGACAGCAGCCATCAGCACCTCCGGCAGATTTGCATTTGCCGCAGTGACCCGTGGTAAAAATCCAGCCCTTCATCTAGACGGGCTCATTCAACAAGCCTTTCAAATCAAAATGATGAGGAGCTCAGAAGAAGACACACAGCGAGCTCTGCTTCTCTGTGTGCAGCCAGTGTTTCCCCCACTCGTCCATTATATTACCTTTTAAGGATATTGAATTTACATCTGGATGAAGGTCAACTACCCGTTAATGAAACAAGTCAACTTTTTTTTTTTTTAGAAAGCCACAAGATGCCTCTGGCACGGGTCACGGGTTTCACCCTGCATGCTTTTCCTCCGAGGTGCATTTAGTTCTGAAAATATCCTGCAGACCCGACGAAGTGAACACAATGTAACAGACTTCACATTGTTCAATCAGCATCTTTGTTCAAACTCTCTTTTCTGCTCGCCAGCATGTTCGGCAAACTAGACTTCTGATAACACACAGTTTGGCTCAGGGACAAAGTGAAGGGGAAGGCTAGAAAGATTACAGTGTAAATCATCACAATTCATAAGTTTACATTTGCAAATGTAGCTGCTTTTCTGTAAAAGCGGATGTTGTTGAAAAGGAAAATGTACTCGTTACAAATGGAAATCGGTAGTAAAAACATCTAACATCTAATAACAACAGTTAAAAGCTAATGTATTGATTGCCGAGTAAGCTAATGTGTTATTTTGTAGGGACAGACCACCCTGTAGTCTCACTCAGTGTCCTGCCCACAACACTATCGACTGGTTACATGTCATAAGTAATAGACTGTCACTGAATAATCTGAATCTGCAACGTAACCATTAACTAAGTTATCAAATAAATGTAGTGTGTGGAAGTATAAAGTAGCAGATAAATGACAATACGTTAGAAAATGCATCACTGGTTATTCTGTTTTTGAAGACTTTCACTTTTACTCCAAATTTAAATCGGTAACAAATATCATTGAGAGAAATATCCTGGAAAAACATTTACTTTTGTCAGCCGTCCAACTGTTACATCCCTGATAATTGAGCAGAAAGAGTTGCTAAACCTCTTCTTTGTAGTTTTTGAGCGATGGGAAACAGAATAAGGAAGAGACTAAACGATGTTTATATTGCGGTGGAACATCTGCTGATACACCCAAAGCAAAAGGGGAAAGACAGTAAACAGGGGCAAAAAGCAGCAGGAGTAGATAATTTATCCATGAGTCTCGATCTCGTTTGCCGGAGCAAATGGGATGAGACTGCGCGAACAGGGTAACAAAGTTCCTGTCAGAGTCTGTCCTCCTCCACAGCCGGAGCTTTGCCCTCCCGAGACCCATCCCTCTCTCTGCCATATTCTCTGCATCCTCCTCGCCTCTCGCGCTTTCCCCTCAAGTGGCAAAGCAACCAGTTAGCTTCTCGCCGGGTTCTAGAAGTGAGCTGTCAACCATCTGTCCCGTGAATGTAACACAGATTCTTGCTGTCAGGATGTTACGTGACAGCTTCCAGTGTGTCAGTGCTGGCACAGTTCCTCTGGGGTGAGCCGCAATGTTGGTCACAAACCCGAGAATGGCACTCTTTTATTCTAGACTACTGACAGACAACTGAATCACAACAGTAAAGTCTTCAAAATAAATATCTGAAGAGGTTTTTATCAGGTTTATTTAGTCGAGGACTCGAGGATAAAGCCTGTTTTATCGGCCTCTTTAAAGCTGAAGTTAAACGATACATTTCCTGGTCACGGCACACTGTATAAAAGGAAGTCTTAAACAAAGACAGCATGTCAAAGCGGTAAAGTGCCATTAAAAATTGTGGGCTGGTGAAACCGGAGCCACTCTTCCCCTCCCAACTCTGTCTCTTCATGAGCAATTACTACAAAAGAAGGATACAGATAAAAAGGTCTAGCAGAACAACCCTACACCACTAACAGTGCACAGACAGCGGAAATGTTAAATCCCCAGGATGTGTGGAGCTGAGACAAAGACCTTCAGAGTGATAAACACACATGCGCTTACAGACGGTGTATATCCACTCATGGACACACTCTGATGTCTATCATCCTCAAGCTGGTTACAGTTGTGTGGGCGTAAAATGAATGGGAACACAGCAGTGGTTCCCTGAATGAGTGACGTGCGCTGACATTTCTGGTGTTCAGAGCGAAACACGTGTTGCACTTCAAGGTCTTTTTGAGTTTTTTTGTGGCGGTTGTGTTGGAGGGATGTGGGCAGGTACATAATGCCACAGAGGATGAGTGCAGCGTGAGCGTGAAGGTCTCCTTCATCAGACGCCAAAAAAATGTTCATCACGATGACGAGCAAAACAAAATAGTTTACTTTGAAACACAAACTTGGGAATGTATAAAACAACACAGCCTGAAAGTCCCAACGAAACGTCTAATCGGGTGCTATTTATTTTGGAATGTTATATATTTCTTGTTAAAACAGAACGCAGACAATAGCACAGAATATATTCTATCAATAGAGCTCAACAGTGATTCATTTACCCCATTGACGTTTCATAAAATCATCATATAAAGAGTTTTAGGCCTGGAACCGAGCCAATCAGCTAGGAGATGAATCGTGACCATAAAACATTTAATTTGGCGCAAAAAAAGTTGGAAAACGGAGAATAAAGCAAAGGTACAAGACTGTACATAATTATCTTAAGAGTAAAGGAACTACTAATCCCATAAACCATTGCGAATTTAACAGCGACGTCTCTGATTGGTGGAGCTCGCTGTTGCCATGGAAATGTTTACCGAACCCTTAATAAACTCTTCTCCTCATCACTAAATAAACGCAGCAGGTCAGAAAGTGAAATCATGGTCGCTCTGTGGTAAACCATCGTAGAGTTCAGTGTTAGCAGTAACTCGCTAACATGAAATTTGCGGGTTCGGTAAACATTTCCATGGTAACAGCGAGCTCCACCAATCAGACGTTGCTGTTACACTATAGGATTGTGGGTAGTGTAGTACTTCTCCGTGACATCGCGAATAAAACGTGTTTTTCTCAAAACAAGATTGATATCATACGGACTTGTGGCTTCTACAGGATCATATATCATCGTTTGACAATCTGATAGCTCGTGGTGAGTCTACTTTGGATGGTTACGACATTATGGCCAATAATCAAAATCTATATGCAGAATATGAATGGCATCTTCACTTCCGGAACCTCACTGTTGAGCTCTATAGCAGTGTAACAAAATACAGCATGTATTTATTTGACAAACCACAAAGTGCAGGATGAGTTAGCACTGTGAGTCTCCAGAAAGTTCGAACTCTAAAATACATTGAAAATACCAACAACACGGCCTACTGATGGCCATTGCTGGGCCGGATTCTGGCTCAGAAGAGATCCAGTACTGACGGGTCAGTCCTAGCTGTGTTTTGAGAGTTGACTCTTGCACTGCTGTAGTGCTTGCATAGCTCAACTTACTTAAAAGGTACATTAATTTAGATGCTGTCGTTCTTAAAACACAGTGCATAAAAATCTAAAAGTTTATGCCCTCGTGGTATCAAATAGATGTTTTTCAAAGTAAATTCCAGTTTTGTGACAACACCAGACAGAAGTCCCTCCAAACAGCCACAATTCAGAAGATACGTCACTTTTGTTCTTGAGCTGACGGTGCAGCTATGTTACTTAAAGCTGGCTTACAGGTGAGCCTCAGTAATGACAGAAAACACTTATTAAGACATAAAAGCACGGCGGGGTAAAGTAGTGTTATGCTGCAGACACAAAAGTTTGGTTTTTCAATCCCTTTGTGATCCCCAGAAAGCAAAAAAAAAAGCACCACCTCATGTGCAGAGTGGAAGGTGTTGGTGCAGTTTGGTCCGTCTTGCGAGCTGTAATCAACAGTTTCTACATGACAGAGTCTGACTGACTGCCATGTCATCATATAGCTGTAGATCCTTTTAACTGCGCGCAGCATTTCCTGAGACAGAGACAGACAGCGGTCCACACCCAGTCCAGCAGGACGACTTCCTCAGGTGAAAGAGGACCGGAACAGGTGGACCAACACGCTGACAGAACACAAGTAATGCTATACCGAGTCAGACACACAAAGGCAGACTTACCAAGTCTTTTGTGCTCTGCAGGGCCGCCACCCCACATAAAGGGTAGTGGATGTTGTATGGCACCGGAAAACTTTAAAAGGGGGTTTTTTTAAGAGGTGGATTGGGAGGCAGGAGTCCATGCATCTGCTTAGGTTACCTTAGGATGAGCTAGACTGATACAAAGCTTTCAAAGACAACCTTAAATCTGCAGTTTATCACACACACACAAAACAACTATTGGTCCAGTGAAAAAGAGCGATGTTGCCTCATTTGAAACACTAAAACGATCCAATTCGAGCTTGTTTTAATGACTTCTTGTCCAAACAGTGCAGTTATCTCACCTGAGAACATTCATATTTTCTTTAGAGGATCCCTTTGCCCCTGAACAGTCTTGGCATGGTTACAATACTCACAACAATAGAGCCCCGCAGATTATCTCCGCTTTCAAATGTGACTATTATGAGCGAAAGCAGAAAGCCGAAATCACACAAAACACATCCCTTTTTGTATTCTAAATATCACCTGTGGCTTTTTAAACAGTTCAGTGTATGCCGTGTGGTTGAATAATAAAGGACTGGGGGCTTGGGTGGCAGTTAGCAGTCAGGAAATTCAGTCTGAATAATTGTCACTGGAGAAAAGAAAAGAAAAGAAAAGAAAAGGCGAGAGCCCCATTTAAATTTCCAGTGTTGAGAACAGAAGCTGAAAAGCACGGAAATGATTACTCAAACTACAGAGCAGAGAGAAATGACAGCTAGTCTAAATCTAGAGTGCCTGATATTAACGTGATGTCTTCATAGCGCTCATATGAGACGGAGAAATGTACAATAGTGGAGTAAAAGGATTTTCCTTCAATAGATGAGGTGCAATGTAACGCATACGTATCCAGAACAGCCTCTTTATCAAAAAGACTAGAAGGGTTTATGAAGCCACAGTTATGGTGACAGAAATTAGCTCAAATCTCAACAAAAATGATAAACGCACCAACCAGCTGAGCTCATAAATGCAAATCTGGATTTAATCAATCTGGCCCCTTCATTAATATTTAAACTAATAATCACCTTTTCAGCACACCTTAATGAATTTAACCCTCCATGTGCCATTTAAAAATCACATCCCTGAGGCAGTTTTGTTCAAAGCTAAAAACAGTCTGCACAGACTGTACAGACCGGTCAGACATCCTCGTGAATTTGGGTTAAAAAAATAAACTAAATAATTAAACGCGAGTCTCAAACTGAGATTTCAGAATGTGGGACACACCCATGGCTCGGGGAAAGCCTCAGTGCATGCCGGTAACCATTTTGTTTTCCAGCAACGATGCCCTTGCCCCAAAAGCTTCTCGGTTTGAATCAAATTAGCATTCAGGGTTGGCTCGCGGGCACGCCATAAACAGGGCTGCTTTTGTTAATTATCCACGGATCTCAGCATTACAAAGAGTGTTCCTACTTGCCTTTGGCTAAGTTACCTTCAAATAGAGAGGGCAAACTTGAGTTTCGTGGAAAAAAAGAAAATACGCAAATCCATAAACGAGATGTCTTTGGAAAGTAGAAGCTCTGAATACGCGTTCCTTGTTTTGCTGCAATGGAACCAGTTTTGTCTGTACGGAACTTTGTGAGGTTCTTTTTTTAATCTATCCTTTATGTCTGAAAACTGTCAAGGCCAAAAGCTTGTGATCAAAATACGCAAGCAGTATAATCATCTCTCCGGCAACTAAAAGGCGGGCAGGCAGGCAAGAACAGAGAAGGCTAAATAACTATCAAGTTTCACCTCAACAGAAAACAGCAGGTCACTTCATGACATCTGTTATTCACCTCTGTGTCACGGATCTTAATGCTGCAGAGTGCCACACACCGAAACACAGAATGCATTCATCTGACCAACATTAGCATGACAACAGACTGCCTGCATCATTGCAAAGTCATTGCTTCACTTTGTCATAATACTTTTTACTTTCTTCATGTCATAACGGACAATTTTTGAGCTGCTCGGCTAAACAAAAAACATTTGGGCTCAGGCTTGGCAGCATTCAGCGAGATTACATCGACTGAATAGGCATGCAAACCTCTGGCCCCAATCTGCTAATGTTCAGCAGTGCAGAGGGCTGATGACAAGCAGAGAGGGCCACTTCTAAAAGGACAGCATCTTCAGCAACCCATTATCACCGCCCGCAATCTGCTTCAGTGTGACACCAGTGCCAGAGGAACGGTTTGTCCTCTAGACATACAGGGGCCTCTGCACTAACTGCCACCATTCACTGATACAGTCACAAAACACGCTGGGTGCACTGACAGGCCACTTTCTTCCTCAGTGAAAGCAGGTCCAGAACCGTCAGAGTTAACTGAAATTGATTTATTTGATTAGTTGTTTATTGGGATCCATTTCAGCCCGACTGCACTTCTCTTCAAAGAGTCCCTCAAACTGAAACCCTTCACTTGTACAAAATATACAAACACAGAGACACTTAAAACCCACAATCTGGCAGATACGCTGCACAGCACACGGAATAACATTAAATCTGTTAAAATCCTGCAACCAGCAGAAAACCCACCTTGTATACACAATGAAATATATGACATACATCATCATCAGCTACTTTAAAACGTTTCATAGATATTTCACGAGTGGCTGATGGCCGCATGAAACAATGTTCTCTTACCAAGCTCTAATTTGTGCGTGTAGCTGTTCTTGTTTTAAATGGAGTCGGTCATGAATTACTCCATTATGTACGTTATGACACAAACTCGTAAGGCTTTTGTCAACGGTGTCATTCACAGTAAACCCTCACAGTCATTCGTCAGCCAGTGTCTGGGAAGGTCGGCGAGCATCTGCGTCCCAAGCTGCCGCGGTGCGTCACCGTACTGTTAGCACCAGCCGTCCCTTATAGGAGGCTTCTTTTGGTATCTGAGCGTAGAAACTGCGGTGGTGCTGTTCAGCTCAGCGAATTAGAGCAGAAACAGGAAAAGAAAGAGAAAAACCCCTGAACCTGTCGCTACAGTATCCATGATTTCACCCATTTATCACAGTTTCTCCTCATTTTTCGCCTCTCCCGACCCCACGGTACTGTTTGCAACTTTTCTACCAGACATATTCATGAGTAGAAGCGGCTATATTAGCAAGAGTAGTGTCAAAATATTCTGCTGTCTGAAGTGCAGCTTTTTGGCTGACACATTTAGTTCTGGGACGTTTAGAGTACAACGGACTTCAGTCACTGGGGTGTTATTTTCAGACACTGACAGCACCAAAACTGTAACACAGAGCTCCAGAAGCTGCTTTCAATACAGGCAGTAACGACTGTTATTCTAAAGGCAAATTCTGCCCCAACAAGCTGACCATAAATATTCAGACTCGACCTTTTACTGGCTGTAAAAGCTACAATCAGCAGTAATGGGTTAAGTCAGAAAACAGATACATCAGATGGAGTGTCCCAGTTGATGTAACAACATTTCTCAGCTTGCGTGATGTCAGCCGTTACCGAATGCAGCTTGAGGTGTAAAGAGGTTCATTGGTGCCAGACAGTGTTGAGGTGGGTGGTTCCCCAACCTCTGACTCAGGTCTCAGTGCTGTCTACAGCTCGCCTTGTTGGTCACTGAAGCCCATAATCACAGTGTTTTGTCAAAAACTAAAGGCTAATCAGCGAGGTGGAGAGGAGTGGCCCCACCTGCCCATCAGTCAGTCATGTTCTTCCCCTCAGGTGACGGCAGCTCTATTGGGGTGAGGCGTGTTTGCCCAAACAAGCTGTGGCACTGACAGCTCTGAGAGACACTTTGCGTGTGAGTAGTACCGCGTTTCTCAAGTGTGATCTTCACAGAAGATGACGACATGCGGTAGACACCTCCAATGAGAAGCCATGTTATGATCTCCCTTTGAAGTATTTGTTTGTGAAGGCTTAATGGTACTGGGACAAAGAGTACGTAGCTGAAGGGAAAGAAGTCACGAACATGTTGAAAACGCTGTATGTTCTGTACTCTTACCATTTAAGATGCAGAACCAAAAATAAGAATCTATTTGTTTAATGAGGGTGAATATTTTTATCCTGTATGCTTTTATCCTAGTTAGCTCTTGGGTCCATGGAACAGGAAGGCTATAATTGAGGTTGGGGCCATTTCATTTCCCCGGAGTGAAAAATTATAAACAACCAGAGCTGGCTTTTATACACCACGTGTTATCTTTGACTGCCAGGTCAGTGGATGGAGATTGCAGAATGATTCAGCTATAATTAAAAAAAAAGGAAAGAATCATATTTATTCTTGTCGGTCTCAGTTTTCACCTTTTCGTCTGCGCTGTTTTAACTTTAGGATACGTGTTTGTATTTACGATGCTTTATAAATAAAGTGGAGCTATCTTTTATTATTTGTTAGAAATGTATCCTTGAACTGAAGAAAAGTTTCCAATATTTCTCTGACTAAACCTTGTTGGACTGGATTGAATTCAGTAAGGCCTGTTTCACTGAGGTGAGCTTGTACTTTAAGGATTCACATCAGCAGAAGAGTTGTCGTATAAAATCAACACCCTACAAGTACTTAATCAGACTGCTGCCGTTGCCTGCCAACACTCTTTTATAAATGACTCGCCTCCAGCTACGTGTCCATCGACTTTACTGAGTTTGTTTTGTACCTTTGAATGTTTAAATCCTTCCGCTGTGATTGTAATGTACAGAATGTACCAGTACAGTGTTAATAATAACTAGTTTTCATCTTTATCTGTGCTTTCTTGGCACCATGTCTTATATAGAACATATGAAGAAATACAGCTGCCTTTAACTCCAACATCGACGCTAAATTCTTTCAATAGAATGGTATATTAAAAACAAACAATGCACAGCAAAATCAACAATTAAAGAACAGGATATCATTTACGTCCTTGTATCTCTGCCTAACTAGCTCTTTGCCTGGCAACAGTGTTCGCTCATGCTTCCCCTCAGGCATTATCTTGGGGGTAGATAATAGATGGATTTACCCTTCATGACTTTATCAGAGGAAAGCATCTGTCTCCCGTCGGAGGCTGCAAGAGATCCATTTGTACAGTTTGAAATGGATTGGCACCCCGTGGTCGACAAAGACAAAAGCCTTTAAAGATATTAACTATTAAACAGGGGCTGTCTAGTTAAATATTCATTTTAATCCAGCGCAGAAACAGAGATGTCCACTGAGTCCTTACTGCACCATCTTGCTAGGCAATTAAAAAGGAATATTCATTCCTTCTCCCAGGCTGGACTAACAGCTCGGTGGAGACCATTAAAACAAAAGAAAAAATCAAACTATCGATGTCAAAGATCAGCTTGCTCTTTTGTTTTGACTGAGCTGTTGGAAAACAAGATCTTAAGAGCAGCATCTGCTCTTAGGAAAGGATCTCTTTTCTTTGCTAAATTGCCTGTTTGGCTAAGCCTCTGAAGTGTTTGGCCTTTAACTCTAAAAAAAAAAAAAAAAAGACAACCCACAAAAATGCCCAAAACATAATCCTTTGACAGACAAAACACTTTTGAGCAGTCAATTACAGTACAAAACCAGTGGAACTAATATGACAAGCCCCGAAACGTTTATGACTCTATCGGTCCTCAGATATATTTTGAAACTTTCCACGCAGGAAAAATAAATACAGTACCCCTTCAATAGAGGTGTTATTCTAAAAAGGCATCCACTGCAATTCATCACAAGGACTTTGGTATGAGAATGGTGGGGGGTAAATCGCAAACAGGAGGAAAATATATTGCACCAAAAGGATAGCAATGTCATCATGCTAGAGGTATCTGACTCGTGCCCGTTTGAAACCATATCTTCTATCGCTACTTCTCAGCGGGGAACAGACACAAATCCAGCGGTGGAAGGTTCCCATTGTCTTTGAAGGGCGCAGTGGTTGGTGGGGTTTTTCAGGGCAACGAGGTCTTGTTACAACTAATGATCCTCTCAAGAGGTACTATGTTATGTGAGGTACCCCAAACTAGAGCGAGAGGAGCCCTATTCTGGAAAATTGTTGTGGCAGCCTTGACTGCTGGGGCGCAGAAAATCTGCCGCCAACCCAGCCTGAGGTGGACTGCTACCACCTCCTGCGCCGCTGATGGACCGCATTCTTCACCTTCAGTTTGTCAAACAACAACGGTGTGTTCAAGTTGGCAAGCAGTGTTGAAGTAACAGCCAACCACTTCAGAAGTGAATGGAGTGCATTACATGTGGCATAAAAACAGCATTCTTCACCCAAGTCATATTATAGACTCGTCAATAGTCTATAATATGGATATTATTTAGGTAAATTTAAACAACTAAAAGCAAAATTAATGTCTGGAAAAAGCTCGACAAGTCTCCTCGACACGCTCACTTTGTGTCTCGGTACATTGCCTGTGATGACGCTCCCTTTGCATGCAAATGGAATCTTTATAAAAGCACAGGAGGATAATACAAGGGAGAAGAGGTGAAGTAAAACCTGACTGGTGGCTTTATATCATCCTATTAATAATGAATATGTTGACATATCAGATTACTTTATGTTGCGTAAAGATGGAGGACTAAGTGCAAACAGGGCTATGGTCTGAGGGCTTATAGGGCCGGACAATATATATTCTTAATGCACGGTAATATAAAAC
Source organism: Sparus aurata (assembly GCF_900880675.1). Classification (NCBI taxonomy): domain Eukaryota; kingdom Metazoa; phylum Chordata; class Actinopteri; order Spariformes; family Sparidae; genus Sparus; species Sparus aurata. Next base: position 24,267,194 of record NC_044206.1, on the reverse strand, counting down.
ATTACACAATGTTACGGTCGATGTGATTTGAGGACCAGCTTGCACATTCGCATGGGTACAGTTCACAAACCTTCACAGATGTATGTCTGATGCTATATGTGCCTCTATGGGGGGTTCAATAAGTAAAAACAGGGTGAGGGGAATCTCCAGTCTCAACTCAGATCTCATTTCAGGTGGCAGCACACCAACCTGACCTCCAAATGCGTGGATAATTCAGATAAACGAGATCACTGCCACCGTAAACAAGATTAAAGATAAAGATCACAACCAGCCTGCACTGCAACACCGCGTGCTTGAAATAGTATCCCGTGGCATCACTAGATTCTGAGGACCATGACAATGTTTTTAAAGTTAAGCACAGATACTGTGGCCCTGTATGATGACACTGAGCTGTGTATTAAGATTAAATTATGAATCTAGTGTTATCCATTATTCTGCTGATTAAAAACTTCTAGACGTAGCTTGAGAAATCCTCTAACTCGGTGTCTCAGTGCTCATTATAGAGCTTTTTCAAAATACAGCTTTGGAGTGCTAAAACAAGATGTTGCTCTGTTGTCAGCTTTAATTAACAGAACCACATTTCATGCTGTTTTGAAAAGGTTATGAAATCATTCGACCTTGATTACATCCTCACATCGCCATCTTAACAAACTCAAAAACAAAAACACATTTTAAAAGGGTTTAAAAAAGCAAATCAAACACATCATCAGAATGCACTGACTTGTCTTGATAACCTAAACCTCCCCATGTTCAGTCATGTACCCGTACGCTGTAAGGGGCTAACCAAGATGCGCAGAGAAGGAGGCATGCAGGAGGGTAAATAATGCATGCCTGCACAGGACAGGCGAAGAAGGGTGTAGCTTGAAGTGGTAGCAGTGGATGGGCTGGGGGCTTGTGGGGGCTCGCTTATGCGTGCCAGCCTCAGACAGCTCACCGCAGGAGAGACACAGACACAAAAGAAAACTCACTGTCATGGTCACGAAAGCAGAAATGACACTAGGCGGCCACAAAACAAGCCAGCTTGAATCTTCATCAAAACAAACACGAGAGCTGACACGGTGTGACTTACACTATAGCCGCTGTCAAAACAGTCGAGCAGTACTTATTTGACAGTAAAAGGCCATATCAAGGTTTTTTTTTTCCACTACTGGGGACCTCAGGCCTCCCCGGGGTCTGTTAGGCTCCAGACTGAAACTCTCGTCTGACCCAATTATCCAATTAGCTGAAGTAGTGGCCAGACTGGAAGGTGATGACGGCTGGAACACCTGTGGAGGCTGTGCCTGGTGTGGGGCCCACCGGTCCCGAGACCAGACCGACCAGCACTGCTTCAACTAACATTAACCAGCAGACACAGAAGGAACTCTGTAGTGAGACTTTTCAGCTGAACGCCTCCAGACAAAAAGCAAGACTGAGGTGTTAGCCAGGACTGCAGCTCACAATTACATGACATCCACAACCCAGAGACATTTCATTTACCCTCATAGAAACAAGAAGAAACCAAATATTCACATTTAAAAAGGCAGAATCAGATCATTTCGACTGTTTTGACAACATACCACATATCAAAATAGCTGACGATCAATTTAACTGCAGCGGAAAAGTTCATAATTGCCTTCTTATGAGCGCTACTTGAACTAGAAGCTAAAATAATGACATCTCTTTGCCGTACGAGCCGACTGTCCTCACTGATTGTAAGACAGACATGACAGCATTAAGCCTTTTGACTGTGGTGGGAAACTCAAGACGACGAATGCCATTGTTACGTGACTCCAAGTGCTTACACCCTTCTGTCAGTTTCCTAAATAGAGTAACATTTTAAAAGGAAACCACAACATTTCTGTTTGCCCTACGGGCGCTTCCCAATGAGGACGAAGAGCAGCCTTTGCTTCTGACAGCTCCACTGAAGGGTGGCTGCCACTTTTCCAAGAGCAAAAGCATTTTTCTCTCCCTCAAGGCATTTTCCCCCTTTTTCCTCAAGGTAATTCGACAGATGTGTGGTCACATACTTGCGCTATCCTCTGCCTCTTTACATGCAGAGAATTAAGGGATTAGGGCTGAGCAGCAGAATCCATAGGAAGTGATCTTCACGAGGGTTTTTCCCCGCTCTGATTAGTTTGTCAAGCTTTTGTTTAATTATTTACATAAAAAGAGATTAGCTTTGATCGCAGCTAACCTCACTAATGGTGAAGCACCAGATTTTCAAGATGAAAGACGGATAAGAGAAAAAAATGAAAAACCTGGCAACTGATCTGACGGTAGAGTATTTTTCTTTTTTTCTCCACCTTTTCTATTCAGGATTATGAAAAACAAACAGATGACCAAAGTGTTGACAGCGGTTACACACAGGTGAGGGTGTGTCTTTGACAAAAAGAGCCGACAGAGTGCGTGTTAGTGCGTTACGAAGAAGTGTAAAGAACCGCCACAGTGGCAGTGCAACAGGCAATTATGAGTCACACACGACATCCCTTGTGCTTCTGTGTATATAATTACACCGAGGAAAATGACATTCTTCTCCAAACAAAGCAGCACCAACTACTACTGCTGCGTCGTCTGCAGAAGTGCACATAGTTTTCATACCAGACAGAGTGAGACAAGATGCTACCAACTACAAATACATTTATTTTCCTAATGATGTTTATCCTTTTAACCACCATTTAATCAAAGCAGTGCCCTCGCACGACTTTGTCTGACAACCTACTTCAAAGACAGCCTCGCTCAGGACAGGTGGCTAATTCGTCTGAAACAATAATCCCATCTTCATCTCTTTCCAATTAAGACGACGATGACACGCAAAATGTCCCGACAGAGTACGAGGCAGAATGACTGACTCGTGTGAAGGATCGGGCTCGCATACCAGCTACTAGCCACAAAATAAAAAACAAAAAAAGGGCAGTTCTTGGCCTCAAACAGAGAAAAGCGCAGATAAATTTCACACAAGGCTGTTTGAGAAAACAGAGAAATGTTGAAGTAATATTCTACCAGGATCTCTTTACAGTTCACTGTATATTTATCCACAGAAACCATGTGAGGCATTCTCAAAATACCATACATTCTACTATAGAGGGCATTTTAGCCACATGTATAATGAAAAACCAACTCCTAAGTCATATAGCGTTCTTCATATCGTGACTATATGGAAGGTCAACCTACAAAGGACTAATTTCCTCTGATTTAATGCAAAAAGAAACATGTCATAATGAAATGAAAGTATATAAACTTCTGCAAAATGTCCAAAATGAAGCTGCAATATTAGTCGATTAATCGAACAGTCAATCAAAAGAAAGTTAATCATCAAGTATTTTGATAATCAACTAATCATCTTGTCACACATTTGCAAATTCCAGCTTATAGATGACATGGTTTTCTTTGTCATTTGTAAACCGTAAATGAAGAGTATTTGGGTATTTGGGCCCTGACTACTGTAAATGCTGTAGTGTGAAGTATTTCCTGGAGGTTTTAACACACGCTTATCTAATTTGCAACCAGAATTTGGACTTCATCTGCTCTGAACTTCACCTCTGCCCATGATTCACCTTCACCGCATGTTTGAAACTAGACCAGCCTATGGGGGGCCAAGAGAGAGGCACTGAAAGGCAAATAACATTGTTTCAATGAAATATGAAGCCATGTCGTATCCTAACCTCAGGGCTGAGTTAGTGGAGAAAATGAAGACTGACAGGACTGATGTGAGGGTGGGCCCACAGATAAAGGGACACCCAGAGTACGAACAGTGGCAGCCTCCGCTTCCATCACTCAGCGCTCTGAACGTCTCGGCGCTCGAGCCTGGACTGCTCTCAGCAGCAGGAGGAGAGGGGGACATTTTTCAAATACCTGAAGGATATTTACACACCTGCTCAGTGTGAGGTAGAGCTGCACAGGGGAGAAGGAGCACGGCTCGGTTTCAGCCCACTAAAGAGACAATACAGTTCCAACCTGAGTGATGGACTGACTGACATTATCCCAACCTGACTACAAAAACAAAACTGTGTAAACATTTGCACATTCGTATCCATAGATTTAACCCCCTGTGGTGATGAAGAGGGAGGGCTAGACTGTACCTAAACAATACAGAAAGCAAGTTCAGCTACAGGATGATCAGTCTCAGCCCAAATCAAGGTTCTTTGACTTGGTGGGGAACTTGGTGGAGCATTGCTGTTTATGGTAGTCTTGAGTGGGAAGGGGGGGGAGGTCGACCCGAAGGGCAGGAACCTGCAGTGTAATCAAGGCTTTTGCCAAATTACAGGCCAAAGACACTACTAAGCAGAGTTCAATCTCGGGCTGAGGGAGAGGTCACTCATTATACTAATATTCTTGAGTCGCAGAGCAAATTCCGATGCACAACGTCAACACTCGACAGCAGCGGGAGGCCCGCTAGGCATCCTAGCTGTTCTTGGTTTACAGCTTCACAAAAGCTTTCAGCAGGGAAATAATAATAGCATTACAGTCAGCTAAATGCATTTCTGAGATGCGTAGCAAAAGAGGAATGTAGAGTGGGTAAGAGCGGGATGCGGTGGTTCTTTTGGCATTTTGAGGAACAGAAGCAAATTATAAGAGGAGGCACTGTGGACGTGTGTGTTTGTAAACAAGCACATTCGTGTTTGTATAACATGCCAACAAAAAATCTATTATTCTTTATAGGAGCAGCGCTGAGACCAGCCCTCGTCACTTTTATATCCAAAGGAAATTGGTACTTAAAAAATAAACTTTGTGAAAGACAAGAAACATCTGTGCTGTTTACTGCAATGCTTGAAGCAATTACGCGAGCCATGTGTTTAATATTTTGGCTTCATTGATTAAATTAGTGGCGGTTAATCATTCATTTTACAGAGTTACCAGTTTATCACACAACAGGCCTGTATTATCCCGCAGTACCTGCTACCTTTGGGAAGCTTATAATGTTCAATATTTGTTGACGACGTGCAGAAGAGGTGTTGATCAAACACTTTAATCACATGTTGTTGGGTCGAGTTCAGCGGGCTTGTGCTGTAAGTACATGTGGTGAGCAGGAAGCCAAGTAGAAAACAAACTCATGCGTACAGAAATAGCCGTGCGTGGCCTGGTTTGACGTCTGTTTCGAGGATAACTGACCTGGTTGATTGAATTGGCGGTACAGGAGGCGAGGCCTGTTCCTAGACATGAGACGAAGAACATGGCGGGGTCGAATGGAACTTGAGCCATGGCAAAACCAGCTGCTGCAGTCGTGACCACCAAAGCTGAAGTAAGAACAACAGAACAAATCAAAACGTGTATTTAAAAAAGCGCTACAGCAAAAGGTTAAGAACTCTACAGATCGGATGCTTTTGTTGCAGCTGAAGCCTGAATTAGTGTAAATATATTGTAAGGAGAGCAGTGTGGAGGAAAAGGAAAGCTAGGAGCACATTATAGTTTCTTGTGAGGTAGAATGAACAACTATCCTGATATTATAGTTAACAGCATGTTTTTGTAGAGTCAATCAGTGAAGTTGTGAAGTATGTGTAACTCAACACAACAGCATGAACTCAACTGAATAAATAACACTAAATGTAACAGACCACTCAGTTTACTGATCATCTGTAGTTCAGTCAAATCCAAACATTCAGTTTTGAACTAAACACACCCCTTAAATGTCACACTACTGTCTCCCATACCACCTAAACTCTGCTGGAAGTCACATATTAAGCTATTTATTGCTAAAACAATATATGATTGGAAACATACTGAGCATACAGAGAAGTGAATGATGCTGCAGGTCTCATCTCCTGTGAGAATGGACCGCTGTGCACACCACAGATGTGCGCTAATTCTGTTAATACTAATTGATGGACTCACCTGCACAGTCACATCAAACTGGAGATACACTTATGAGTCCATCCTCTGGTAAATAAATGTAGACTGCCAAGCACAGGCGGACACAGAAAGTGTGATTTCAGCTTATATTTCAATCACTGATACCTACAAACAACAATTCCATAGACATGAATGTTGGACTCTTTGCGCCGCACAATTATGAAATCTTGCCTGCTTGTATAGCTCTTATCTGTATATGGTAAATAAAGGGGTAATTTTGTATATGTAGTCGTCATTTGTCTTCCTTGTTTCCGAAGTTTTGCCATGGTTTCAGACTAACATGTACATCTGGATGTATCATCTTCCATCTCTTAATAATTCACATCATGCGACAAATACTCTACCTGTGAGTTTGATTTTGGCGAGCCTGGCGTAGACGTCCGGCAGCTCCTCCATATCAACCTTCAGCTGCTTCCACTGTTTTTCTAGACGTGCCTCTCTCGCCAAATCTGTCTCCACATTAATGTGGGGAGTCTCAGTACTGGACACAGAATCGTTCTGTACTGCTGCATCTTCTGTCATGGGCTTCAAGGTGGATATTTCAGGCCGTGTGTTACTGGTGTCATCCTCTGACACAGTTTGTGCAACCAAAGGGTCGATGGCTGATATTCTCTGCACTTGTCTTTCAACGCTGTCATCTCTCTCATCCACAATGGTCAGGACCGGGGCCTGCTTCGGGATGGCTCGTTGCTGAAGCTCACTCTTGTTCTTTGAGACATACTGAAAGGAGAACAAGTGCAAAAGAGTGAACAATGGAACAATTTTGAAGACATTTAGAATATTTGAAAAGATCTGTTCACCTTTAAGGTAAAGTAAAGAAAAAGCATTAACAAGCAAATCCAAATATCTTTCAACTATAATGGAAGATAATGAAAAACAATGACTGGAGGATACCTGTCGCTTCAGGAAGTTGAGATGCTGGTACGTCAGCCAGTTCGACGGATCTCTTCTGTGCAGCTGAAGAAGGCTGCGAGCCGTCTGGCTACACCGAGGAACATTTTGAACTAATTTCTGCTTCACGCTTGCACCGACCAAACCTGCGAGACATGTTGAATGCCTTGGTCAGTCATTAAAATACAGTTAGCAGCGTTTTCTATAAATTGGATGGAAGGAGTCAATCGTACTTAGAACATGGGCATGCATAGACACAATAAAAACATTACAGAGACCAAACAAGTTGCCCAAGTTATTTCCATTGAAGTGCTTTTCGTCTCAAATGAATATCGTGATAACAACAAACACTACATTGACCCCAGTTTGAGCCTGTTGCAGTGACATTACATCTGCACTCTTCCTGTTTGCTCACCGAGAACTTGATGTGAGATGTAAACATACATCTTAGACATACAGTTTATATACTCACATGATCTTTGATGGGTGTTTTAGCTAAAACAGATGCAGAGTCTTTCTACTGCTATAGATCCTATTTTATGAGGGCTGTTCTGCTCTAGTTGAAACGGTTTAAGAAGGTTATTAATCCATTTAATCACACTCGGGAGATGTTCCTAATATTTACAACACCCCATTTACATCCACAGGTCTAAACTAAATCCCCAGAAAAGCCCCTTTTATTACACAAACGTTTATAACATGTTATTGATGACGTCCTTTACCTACTGAGCGGTCATGTAAACAGCTAGCTACATAACCCACAACAACACAGCCGTGTCCGCTCGCCTTTCACGTTGTTCGACCACATATTGTCACAATAAAACAGCGTAAATGTTGTCGCTTCAAAGCCCGGCATTTAATTGCTAATTCTGGTCTGTGATGATGGGGTTGACTTCCATCTAAGGTCACTGTTAGCTTCTTGCAAAACAACTCGGTTGGCCGTATGCTAAGCTAGCTAGCCAGCTTCCGCATCAGCTTCAAGGGGTTCTTTCAAGCGGACACGAATCAGAAACGACTTTAAAATGCGTCGACATGTAAAAGGAAACATCGAACGTCGTCTTGTCTTACCTGACAGTCTGCTACATGGCGTTTTATACATGTTCTCGAATCATAAAAGCCGGCTCCCGTCTCGTCCCCTTCACATGCTGCGAGCCGCCATTTTGACCTCGTTAGATAAAGAGAAGCACTTCCGGGTGGCGATACGTCACGCGTAGAGTCGAGACGCGTCTGTGCTGCAGATGATAGTAAAAATAAAAAAATAAAAATAGCAATAATAATAATAATCATGTTAACTAATGTGTACTTGTCACATTACCAATAATAATAATATGTGTATTAAACAATTACGCGGGAAATTCCTTTCTAAAATTACTTCTACTGCTTCTTATATTAACTAATAACCATTTAAAAGAACTGATTAAATTAAAAATCATATTTAGAAAAAAATAAAACAGAAAAATAATTGGTATTCAGTTGTTAATATAAATGTGTAATTTTCACGGATCTTTCTATTGTCTTTTTATTTTTAAAAATAAAATGCTGTGGGGAAATATGCAACATTTCAATGGTTGTTAGTTAGTTATGTTAGTTTATCAAACATTTCATTTGTCTGAGTCTTATTCATTGTATTCTATGTGTGGCTTTCCCCCAAGTAACCAATATGCACCCAGGTTCTTTTGCACCCTGTCTAACAATCTTATTAGAAGGTGATTATTGTTCAACACATAACATTTGTTGTGTGAAATAGTGTAGCAGTGCTGCATTTAATTCAGTAAAAGTTGAATAATGTCTCATGAGTGTGACCCAATGAAACGGCAAAAAGAAACTCTTCCTTCCTCAGTTCAAAAGTGCTGCATGTTATTGTAATGATTTGATTATATAGTTACAAGAGGAAGCGAATGTCTTTTCCAGCAAAGCTCCTTTTTAATGATTTTTTAACACCTGGGGAACCTGAGTCATTTTGGCTGAATTTAAAATGCATTTCCTTGTAACAAACACCAGTTGGCATTTTATTTTGTCAGAAGTCGAGCTGCCAGAGGACCTCCGCCGCTGACCAATAAATCTGAGCTGAAGATGGGATTCATTTAATTCGAAATTGCCGTCTAATTCAATGTCTGGCCTTTTGCCTCCTGCCCTTGCGCGTCCTCTGACTAGCCCAGCTGTTTGGCCGGTTATTTATGTGCACGATCATCTTGTTGGCCCCGGCTGCCACGGCCAACAAGATGGAAACCTTCTGATTAATACCCGCTCCACTGCTTTCACTCTGCAGCCGTTGCTTTATTGAAACAAGGATAATAAAACAGTATGATTGTCTGTTTCGGCCGCGGTGTCTCATTTCCTCGTACAATAACATTTGACTGAGCCAGGAGGGGCGATTATTATGCCCGTCTGAGTGTACAGATCACTTTCAATACATATAAATAAACAACCCATCTTGTTTATTTCCTAATTAAAATCAGGTAATCCAATTTTGCGGCTGTCGTGTTCTATACAAGTGTGGTCCGTTTCGTTTTTAATATGAACACAATCAAATGTTTTATGAATGCTCGTGATGCAAACACTCCTCACAATCACAGATGTTGTCAAATCCGACCCGAGCATCCAATTCTCCTGATTCATCTCATTCACTCCAGTCTACTGCCGGATCCTCCTTCCTCCCCCCCCCCCCCCGCTAAGATTACATGGTGTAATCTCCACGCACCATCAAGATGCAGCGGCTGATGAATGCCAGCAATACACACCTACACAAGGCCATCCGGATCCAGCGCAAGAGCACCTTTATTACAGGAGATAACCGTTATGTGCTGTTCTACAAGATTTCATTCCGCAATGACCCGGTCAACCTCTTTGGGGTCTGGTTGTAATGCGAGTGCTGAAAAGGAGTTTTATTGCCTGGTTTTACACTGTATTATTTCATTTTCGCCGCTACTGTTATTATTTATTTCTAGGGTACTGCTACTGAAGTTTCGATGTTCCACGCTCGCTTCACTTTTGCTCCTCTGGGGCTGCAGAAAATACAGTTTTTCCTGAGGGTAGGCTCAAACCTGCCAAGTTTATGGCTGTGCAGGGCGCTGTGTCAAACCATAATCTTTTGTATAGCAATCTGTAGGCGACCACTGCAGATGATTGACATGCTTAACAGAACGTCGGGGCCTCGCATTAACAGACAGGCTCATTCATGAGTACGCAGGCGGCCCCCCTCCTCCTCTGGAATGGAATGGAATAATATTTGTTTATATCATCAAGGACTAGTTTATCCCCTGCCAACGCGTGTGAGTTGTGTAATAGCTCGGGGGAATTAATTCCAAGGAACCAGCCATCCTTTCCCTGCAGCCTGACCAGCCGTCTGGCAGCTTGGACTGACGCATCTCTACCGTGTAATTTGGTGAGTTTTATTAATTTGAAGGCGGAAAAGTTACAAGTTGTAATTGAGGGTTTGCGATGAAATACCGTCGGAGATATATTGGCCGTGTTTGTATCCAAATGTATCTCCGCATTTTTTTTTTTGCAAACCTGCAAAAGAAGATACAGATAAATGCTCGTCTTCGTCCGCTTTAGTCTAACGAGTATTCGGAGTTGGTTCATTGAGCTCTCCAGCTTCTCCAGATGGAAAAACGTTAAACTATCGCAGAAGATGAGGGCGCAACGAGATGAAGCAACTCTTGAACCTGAAACTCAAACCATGACCTCTCCCGAACCCGAATCAAGTATATTTCGTGCCTGACTCTAACCGGAACTTTGACTTATGTTTCTGAAGTTAACACTGATTGCATTGTGGTGAGGCTCCGGAGAAACTAAACCATCCAAATATAGATTGGTTCCCATAAAAACAAAGGATGACTCACATGGAAGGTGGAAGCACATCTGCCAACACGCAACCAACACAGGAAGAAGCATTGTTTCCCCCGGTAGCTCTCTCCAGGTAAGGTGGAACAACAGCAACAAGGTGAACCAAGAGTGAACAGACAGGCTGTCACTCAGTGGAGAGTGCTGGTGTTGTGTTGCAGTCTGTTCCCCCGCTGATAAGTGTTTCCCCAACCACCAGGACTTTAAATTGTGTCTCTTGTGGTTGTTTTTTTCTTTGGACAGTAGCCCGGCTGTCAGCGTTAGCAACATGGCTAACGCTTTCTTTATAACAGGGAAACTCTGATGGAGAAAATTGACTGTTTCCGCGTTATTTAAAGAATAAAACATGATATCTTTGTACAGCATGCACGATAAAGAAACAACGCAGACACATCCTGCAGGATTCATCACAAATGTACCGTTAGCATCGAGCACTGACAGCAAAAACCAGCGGAAAACACGATGGAAATACGGAAAAAGTAATTCCACTTCCCTTTAAGGTCATTATTTTTCTCAGTTTGCTGTTTCCATGAACCTTTTCTAATGGATCACATTTACATAATCACTCTGACTGATTCTGTGAGTCACTCTCCTAAAGTCAGGAAGCTCCACTTGTTTGGGATAATTTGCAAGCTGCACACCAGTGAGTAAAGACAAAGCCAACCTTAGCTTTTTAATGCCTTCTGTCCATAAGGTGCACCAAAAGACAGGACCTGGAGAACAGATGGACTAAAAGGAGTGGAATGGCTCCGTAACAATAGGAGGAGTTTTGTGAGGTCCATTCAGCCCAGAAGGGGTCCCCTTTGAAAGGATCTTTACAGTTGTTTCTGTGCTCTGGTGGTGGTCTCAGTGTGAGAGGGAGCCTTTTATCACGCTGCTTTCACTGCATCTTGAAAACAAAAAAAAAAAATGAAATGGCTGTAAACATCCTCTCCAGAGAGAAACAAAGACACAAAAGGAGTCGAGGCTTCTTATTGTGAGAGGGTGACGACGTATAGTTCATCAGAGTCAGAAGCCGGCTGACGTCAGCAGGGAACGCGAGCGAGTGTGGATGAGTCTGGGATTTTTTCGACTTAGAGGGAAAACAATAGCTGACTTAACTTAAAGTATGTTTAGGCTGGGAATATCTCTAATAAATGAGCCTGAGAACATTTACGTAAGATTCTACTAAATGGAGTGAAGACAGGAGTTTTACTTACAGTAGACACGGGGTCTGTTTTGTCCTCGCGAAAATAACTAATGATCACTTAAAAGGCTTTGTTATCTCAACTGAATGGTCTCGAAAACAGCATATTTTACTTTCAAAGAGGGCGAAGACAAATACTTCTGAAGTGGAGAGCAGACGTCGGTTAAGATTGATGGTCTAGCGCGGCGTTAGGATCTCTGGCCGTCTGGTTTACTGCGAGAGGAAAGCGGGGTGTCTTTAGCAATTTCAAGGGGTCCAGGAATTTACCCGGTTTTCTATTTAAAAACCCAGCTTCTTGGCACTTAGTGGTGAAAAGGTGACATGTTGAATCAATTGAAAAGGTACTTCGGGGCCCCAGGTTGTGTAAGCAAAGTGCTGAAGGGTCATTAATAGCATTAATAAGAAAGGCCCTGTTACCCCATGAACACAGTCTGCTGCCCACATATGGCCCTCGCAAAAAATGGCCAAATCATTTCTTACTCTAGTTCTACATGTCTCACACTGGGGGGAACGCACTAAGCGCCTATAATGAGACGCCCCCCCTCCGAGGAAGCCCCAATAAATGGTGTAGTCAAGTAACGGAGGCCTCCCAGACCTGTCATCGCCCCGGTTCATCTGCTCTGATTTACAAGCACTGTCTCGGAGGCCTCAGTGCCATCGCTAATCCCACAGGGACGACCATCTGAATGGCAGTGGAGTTAGACCTTCTAAAAAAAAAAAAAAAACCAGAAAGAGGCAGACAGCGCTGCATAACTCCGAGCAGAAACAGATGCAGAGACGCTCTCCTGTTTATAATTGATTTTCAAGGGCAGCATCTTGTTGTCATAGTTTGTCTAACGAGGCCCTGACTGGCGCCCTGGAGCTCGTCAACCACAGGGCGTCACATGGGGCAGCCGCCCGCCACCCGGCGGCACCATGCTGGAATACTGACATCACCCTGTGGAATTTCCATGTGGGACAGACTTTTAAAACCCTACACGACTTTGTTTTAAAAGGTATTCTGAGTCAGCGAAGCATCCCAAACCTCCAGAGGAAGAGCCGTCGTCCTCCACAGCTGCCGGTTCGAGCTGGACAACAGGTATCTTCAGACCCCTATGGCCGCCAGTGTTTATGTCTGAGATCACGGGTGTCTTTGTGGGCCTCCAAGGCTAAGCCTCTAATTGGCCATGGCTCATCAATCACAGAGAGCAAGCCCTTTCACCCAAAGTCTCATCCAAACAGCGAGGAGGAATGGGACCCGTGGAATGGACTCGATGCCTCCCAACGGCCTGAAAGTGGGTTTGGGAGGGGCGAGTGGTTTGTGAGAAAACCACACTTATTCCAAGTTGATGTCAGGCAATGTGTGCGCCTGTCCTTTGTCTTCCCTGACACGCCGAGACGACTTCCCCTTCGCGTTAAACGAAGGAAATAAATAATACACAGTGTCAGCCCAGTTTATGAACGTGGCGTGCTTTTCTTTTTAATAACGCAAGAGCGGCTCAGACGGGGACGCACGCTGTGTTGACAGAATGCTGATCCAGATTGAATCTCATTACATCCATTTAAATGTCAGTTTAAAGAAAACAGACAAACATCTGGCTTCACTTTGTTTCTTATTTGTGCCGTTTAAACTCGAGGTTGACCTCACGGCGAGAAACGAGAGCGTCACGTTCGTTCTTTATTGTCTTGGGTTTGGGTGGCAGCGCCCGGCACGTAGGCGGCGGGGAGCCATTCCATTTGGCGTCGGACAAGGTGACACTCTGCACTTTGTCTTAAGACCGTAATCCAGAAGCGGTGCTCCAGACAGGGTCAGAAGGGTCACAGCAACTCCTCAGCCATTGTGCAGCCATTATTTGGTTTGGCTGAACTCTCCAGGTCCAGGTTTTTGGCCGCAGCGTACCGCCGAGCCCACAAATTTGTCAAGAGGAGTTAGGAAAAGCACATGCGGTTTTCGGGGTCAGAGCAGAGTCTCCACATTTCTTCACATCCAGAGACGGCATGCGCACCACTCGATATGCTTTTCCCATTAGTCTGGGTGTGTTATTTATTTACTTATTCCTTCATTCAATAGTTTTTTAATCTTCTCCCACGTCAGGTAGCCTGTTTTTTTTTTCTGTTTGTCCGTGGGAAACTTTGGCCGATGGAGGTCACGGGAGGTTTTGACGAAGAAGAAATCAAACAAAAGTGGGTTACTGTGCTTCCATCTGCCGTATCACAAACACAAACACGCGCACTCAACCTCCCTGAAGCCCGTCCATGTCCAATTCTCCTCAGTAACCGAGAGTAATCAGCTGTGTCATCCTCGCCATAAATCTCCGAGCACGCCGGTGGCTCCCAGCCCAGATGGGAACGGGCCTTGTTCAGTCGCACTTGCCTCCGTGTCATAAATCCACGGCCGTCCTCGCAGGATCGGTTTCCTGCTTTGTGCGTGTCTCCCGACAGAGGAGTACACGGGGGAGGCGAGGATATTGCGAGACCGCAGTCTCCTGAAGGAGTCAATTTGTAAAATGGACTGTCTCTTCCTCCCCGCTGAAATAATGTCGGGTTTGGAGGCATTTTTTTTTAACCGACGGTTGCGGATTTCGCTGCCTGTAGCTGGAGGTTTTTTCTGAATGAATGAATGGGAAAAACATGGACGTGGACATTTTCTGAATTAACAGTCTTCAGAAATGCTTTTAATTCTAGCTGTGCTCGTCTCCTCTGAGCCCCTCTGGCTCACTGACCTGCAGACATATGGTGAATCTGTGCGGATACAAAAACAGACAATACCTTTAAAATGACATTTGTATTGAAGGGCCGTCCGTTCACTGTCTGACATTTATTGGTATGAGTGGGAAATCAATTCTGAGTGACCTAATCATAACAGTAACCTAATCCCGCTCTATACGGCTGCATTCACTGTAAATCCAGTTTACATTCCCGGGATTTGAGGTCGACTTTCATCACGAAACAAAACACAACCGGCTGTTAAACACAAGAAACAAAGCAGAGACGATCCTGATCTTGAATCGTTCCCAAATATTTCACTCTGTGTTGTCAGAAGACCATTTTAAACCTGCTGTACGTTTGATTCTTCATCAACTTTCCCCTTTTTACATCCATGTTTCAGCCTCCCTGCCGCACAAATTGGCTCGAGCCTACAATATATTTAACTTTTTATATCCCTGTCACACTCTCTCTCTCTCCGTAATGACTGTGAACCATCCTCCTTTTTTTTTTTCCCTCTGAGAAAATGTTCTATTCTCCGAGGAGAAACCAGTTAGTTTCTACGCGGCGTGCGATAGCCTCGAGGCCAGCGGAGGACCTTCCAGACTGCAGGTCAGCGTGCATGGCTGGCTGGATGACAGAGTCTTGGCAGCTGTGGTCTAAAGGGCTCTTGTGAGGGCGGAGAGAAATATTGAAAACATTCCTGGATGCCGCTCTTATCTGCGGGGACAAAAGCTGTTCCACATTTTACCATAACAGTCTGAGCTGCTTGTACCGCGGCGGTGGTCCGCTCATCATCCCTCTCACCCCCCCCCCCCCGACCCGGCAGAACAGGGACGTCACACACACACGGTGACAATCTGACGTGATAAGATTAAACTCTCCAATTACAGCCACCTTAATCCAGTTCGCCATGATAATGGCATTATTTAAATTATAACTATCACCTCATTAGATGCATTAGAATGAGGTTTTATTCAAGTCATCAGTTTTGCTCGACCCGATCTGCAGAGAAGAACGTTTCTGCAAAACACACAGATGAGTTCAAACTGATCGGTTCTACTTTTTCGCAACTTTACTTTCATTTTGGTTGGATTTTCTGGTTCTATCTCGTCACAACTGTGCTTACGCTCGGGTTAGGTTTAAAATAAAGAATCCTGGTTTGGTCGTCTAAACACTGAAAAAAAGCAGTTTTTGTCGCCACAGAAACGGATGGAAATGTCTCCAGGCGTCCTCATAAAATAACCGTTTTTGACTTCACTGAAACAGCTGGAAACATCCCCAGTTGTCCTTAAAAAAAAGGTGCGTTTGACTCCCAAAAAATGGCTGGAAATGTCCCCAGTTGTCCAAAGCATCCAGCGGTGTGACTCAAACTGCAGCAATAACGCCACCATCGTCCCCCTCCACCAAACAAACGAGTCTGAAAATGTCGATCGTTTATTTCTGCTCGCAATTTGGAGCATGAGCTTGAACCGTTTCAAATAAATTACATTTTGAAAGTAAACAAAAAAAGAATAAAGAGGGAAAGATATAAATATGACCAAGAAGCCGGCTCAGTAACCGTAAGCCCTCCTCCTCCTCCTCCTCCTCCCTCCTTTTTTTTTTTTTTTTTTTGGAAAGTGCCAGAATGACAAAGTGCGCGAGAAAACCGCGGTGACAGAAAACGAGGGGAATCCTATCAGTGCATGAATTTAATTACCACTCAGAAGGCTCCACATAATGAGGAAAAGGTGGACGCTGTTAGAGACTTGCATAATTCATTTTGCTTTTCTCATTTCAAGCCGCTGCAGCCTCCTCGCCGCCGCTCTGTATTTTCCCGCCTGGCGGTGCCACATTTCTCTGATCTATGATCAATAATTTCTTTTCAACCAGAAACATTTGCATAGCGGGGGAAATTATCCGTGCGGCTGAGAGGAGAAGTCGCAGAAGCAATACAGGTGGTCGCATCAGCTTTCATGTTGTGCTCTCTTCCTCTCGCCGCCTAATTTTTCTTCTCCTGGCGGTAATAAATGGAGGAGCAGCGCCGCAGCCTGCCCACCGCAGACAAGTCTGGAACATCACTTATACCAGGTGCATTTACGACGGCCCCTGGGTGGGCAATAAATGAGACAGGGGGTCCATTTCGTAATTAGGGAGTGATGTCATCCCGGTGAACCGCAACAATGACCAACAGCAACGCATTTATGGAATCAATCAGCTGCAAAGACGTGTAAAATAAATTAAATTCATAAAGATGATGATGCGGAGGCTTTCTGCAGCTCGTGTTCTGTGTGCTCGACTCCCCCGATCGCTCCCATCAACGTCCCCACGGGAAGCAATTTCCAGTAAACAAACTCACATAAGCTGAGGATGTTACAAGACTCTGAACATGTGCTCGTCTTCTCCGGTTTACGAGCATCAGCGATTCCATTAACCAGCGTTACAACCAACTCTGCTCAGCTGTCCTTGACCAGCCCAGACCAGCAATGCCTGTAAAAATCCAGCTCGGACGTCGGCTGGCGACGTCTTTAGACTGGCCGGGTTGGGTAAAGGCGGACGACGCTGTTTGCTAGAGGATTCGCAATCTGCCACTTGAAAGGTTAAGTTTGGAAAGTTACAAGAAACTACAAGAAGCCACTGTTGACTGTTGCACCAGTATAATAATGTCGTGCTTTTTGTTTTCTTTTTCATTTTCAGTCCCGTTCCCTGTGCGTGGGAGAGACGCTTCACATAGAAAAAGCTTTTGTAAGTGGCGATGTGCTGCTCTCTATCAGAAGTGGGGAAACTTAAGCATGTGTGCGTCTGCCAAACCAGGCAATTATCTCTCATCCCTGAAGTCTTCTCTCTTGTAAAATCAAATCATGGTGAAAAAAAACGACTTCAGACACGGAGCACATTTCTTTCTGCTGCTCGTCCACAGATGTACAGTGGAGCTAGACCCAAACACGAGTCAGTCCAAAAAGTTCTTAGCTTCTAACTTTACTTCCTGCGTATCATGGATTTGAGTCGCTTTTCTTGGCAAGAGGAACGTTTTACAATTATAAAACTCTCACGGATCACAAATGAATAATAAAAGGAGACAATCGATCTTGTCTGCAGCTCGAGGCGTTCTGTCAGAACTTTTACAGATGAATGTTTTATGATGGTGGATTATGGGTAAAAATGTCTTTTTGGGCCGCAACAGCAAGTTCGCACGCTTGAGCAAACTCAGGCTACACAACCACGACAAACGCACAAACACTTCCTGCCGCCGCTCCAAGATCCAAACCGGACACAAATGAAGGCTCTTTGGAAACTTTTTGTGTTTCTGGGGACTTTGTAGGCAAGAAATATGCCTGTAGTTGTTGAGTCTGTCTTCATTTTAACTTAATAATGACTAGTTTTGAGTTATGAGCAACGTCCCGTCCCTCAAAAAACATCTAAGTAAGTTCTTTCAACTCATCCTGGTGTGCTGAACAAAAAATCTACAACCACAGCGGACCATAAACTGTAGCAGTAAGATCATCCAACACTCACAAACAATCTCAGACTGCCACACAAAGTGACGTCCGCTTCATCAATCCTATCTGAAAATATCTCTTTAATAGGTTTTAAGCATTTGACTGAATAACCGGTGTTGTTTTTGTCTTTCTTCTGCAGACCGACGTGAACAAATTTAGATTTCACAGTCGAGTTTTAGAGAACAATCTCTCCGGCATCCAGGACATAAAAGTTGTAAAACTATTGAAATGAATCACCAGCGAGCAGCGAAACAGTGTTCACACATCAGCAGAAGCTTAAAATCAGTTTATTGCGATGCCTTTAACCAATTAGCGCTTAAAAAAATACCTTTCCAATTTCTGTGTGTTAACCCTTCTTGTGTAAGACGGTAACACTGAAGCTGCGCAGCGGTCCGTCTCCGTGAAGGTCTTTGTCTTTCAAAAGACCTCTGTGTTCATTTCAGCTCATTTACAGAGCGCTAAAGCTTTCATTGGGCCGAATTCCTGAGTTTTTACAATAAACTACCAATCGGCCGGCGTTATGAGGTATGTGTCGCCACACTAAACATTTTACACGTGGTTTTCAGTGGCGTGTTTTTCGTGTAAACGTGCATGTTTGTGCATCTAAGGCGTAATGTGTGCCCCAGAAGAGTGTGTCCGTGTGTGTGTGTGTGTGTGTAGGATGACGGGACCGGTTGTTTGAAACTTGACCCGAGGGGCCTGTTGGATCCATGAAGGGCCTCTTTCATGTCCCCCCCTTTTTCCCATCCGGTGTCAGGCTTGAATCGTCCCCGCTCCGAATCAAGCGCTTCCTTATGCCAAATATTTACTCGGCTACTTAAGAATATTAAACACGGCGCTCTGTGAAGCTGGATGTGTGGCGCGTATGTGTTACGTGTGTCAATCAAACGCCGGCGACCCTCGACAGAAAATAGACACTCTGTCATCTTGTTTTTCCTCATCCCTTCGCAGATCTCGCCCCGCCTGATACGTGCGCGCGCTGTATCAGCCTCGCCGTAGCGAATCGCGCTGATTTATCCCGACTTGATTCTGTTTCTTTCGAGGACATTCGTGCCAGGTGGGATAGTCATTATCCGGCGTTCGCAGGACAGTTCACCCGGGCGGGGAGGAAGACGAGCGGGATGGATGGACATTCCAGGAATCCCCGGGATACTTTATAGGACTGGAGGAGCTGTTGTGACCGTCTCGTGTGCTGCAAAATATACGTTTTAACCGCCAGAAAAAGAAAAAGAACAACACACAGAAAGATTAAGTAAAAGGGGGGGAGGACGACGGATGTCTGCAAATCCAGATGCTGCGAGGGGGGGAAGACATTTCTCCGGGTTTTTTTCCGAAGTTCAATATGTCAACGAGTCGCAGGAAGAACATGCGACGACTTACGCAACATGCATGTTTTATCGTGCGTGTGTGTCTGTTCGTGTGTGTTCCTCGCAGCACGTGGAGCTTCAGTGTGGCCTGTGATGACACATTTCTGTCGTCCACGTTCAGGTGTTCCCGTAAATACTGTCGCACTAATTTGATTAAAACCAAAATGGAAAACATGTTTTTGACTCCTCGATGGATAACAGCTGTGTGCGAGAGGCGGTAGCCAGGTTGAGAAGCCATCTTTTCCTTGCCTATATATGTGTGTGTGTGTCTGTGTGTGTGTTTAATGGCACATTGTCTCCAGCTGGATACCTTTTGGCACAACGCAGACACGTGCGATGAGTCTGCAGCTTCTGTTACTCAGCGACGATCATCCAGACTGAGCTTTATAAGATCGCCGACAGGTTGGAACACCTGCGCTTCACACCAGCCGGCTGCTCCGACGCTAACGAAGGAAAGTGGAGCTGTGATTTATGAGGAATTCCTCATATCTGCGTGTGATATTGTGCCGTGATACGTTCCGTATCCTTGAAACCTTGGAGTAAATGTTGATTATTCGATGTCGGTGTTAAACTTCCCTGTCCGACAGCGAACCGACGCTCCGTGTGGGGGATCTCGCCGGCCCGTACGCGACCTCTCTGGGGAGGAATGACTCATATTTTTTGTTAAGATGTTTTTTGACCTCTGCCGTTAAGTGTGAGGAACGTCAGTCGACACGCAAAGTATTTTATTCCCTCGCGACAAGTGTTTCTAATTACAACCAGAACCATCGCTGCTCCTCAGCAGCAGACGTACGAGAGCACGTTGATTCGTTTCCCCCCGAGGGTTGTGTGTTTTTTCTTCGGAGTGGAAACAGAAGGTGATGCTTTTATTAACCTGTGTCATGTTCGCTACATCTTTTCTCCTTTGATGTTGCTTAAAAAGTTGTCAGAAGAACCATATCTTATTTTTTAGACGTTCAGTTTGTGGAAACTCTTCCTGATGTGAAGTTGTTGCCTTTGCCGGATTCCTCCAGGAGGTTTTTTTTCCATAAACAAAGTGTTTACGGGCTGCTTTTTCGAGCTGAAAAGGAAGAAAAAACCCAAATCCAGAGGTCACGCATGTCACGGCTTCCACGACAAAGCGGGAGCAGATTACATGTGGTATCTGAGAGGAGGCATGTGAAACAAAACAGCTGCACATAATGGCACAAAGGACCACATTATAATATCCTTCTTTGGACGTTCCGTACAAACTAACAGTTTGTTTAGGAGCAATAAGGGATGGAGAGAGTGGATGGATGGGGTTCAACTGAGGGCAAACTTGGTATCGTCGGAGTCTTTTTAATTAGGAAGTGCACTCTCTGACTGCAGGCTGGAATTCGAGCCAGTTCCGGACACACTCCCATCATTAGGTGTTGGAGGAACCTCTGCCAGTGGTTTGGATCGCGCTCAAGTGGAGGACTGGAGAGGTTTGGACGAGGAAACAAGGGGTTTGGGGAGGCAGTTATGTTAAAGTCAGGAATGAGAGTGTGCTGAAGAGCTGGTCGCCGCGGACTGTCCCTCCCACGCTGGTACCTTCGAGCACAAAGTACATATTGCCTTTAGGGAGGAAATCCAATTTAAAGTAAAATATTGACAAGGCTAGAGCGGCTTTTTGAAGCTTGTGCCTATTTTTCTTCATCATAATTGCTGGAGTCTGGACCAGGACTTATTTTCTAATACTAAAAACAAGTAGATGCAACTTTTTGGGCAATTTAAGTGAGTTCTGAAGCCTTGAAAATGTGTTATCTAGCTTGTTTTTCCTTTAAAGCTGTTTTGTATGAACAAATAATCTCCTTGCTCATCGTGACAAACCCACAGAGATATCACCTACCCTGCAACCCCGATCTGTGGAGGATTTTTAGTGTCTTTCAGCTAAATGTTTTGGCCGTATTGGTTGCTTCATTTTCTCTGCATGGAGCCGTCTCAGCTAAAGCCACTGTACACAACCTGCCGAACACAAAACTGCAGACCGACACATTTAGCAGGTAGCTGACGAGCACGGTGCAACATTTAGTAGCTAATGAGCCAGATATTTCCCTCAGGAGGAGGTGGGGTGATGAACAGAGCTGCTCGTCCCACGGCCACAAAACCAGACTTTCAAAATTCAAAATGATAGCAGAGAGTGTGATCACACGCTAAAGGGTTAACTTTTTACTTCCACTTCACCACATTTTCCTGCAGACACCCAAAGTAAAAAGCATGAACCTGAAAATGAGCATAACGTGGGACTATCATGTCTGCTCACATCTCCACGTGTTTTCAACATCTCACACAGGAAGAAGGAGGAGAGAACAGTGTTTGAGTTTCACGAGTTTTCCTTCGACATACTCTGGATTCGTGCATCTGGCGTTTGAGCTGACTGTGTCGGATAACGATGATGCTCCGCGGATGCCGCGTGCATGCTAAACACTCAGCACATCCTCACGCCGGTGAGTCTCCACCGCCCCGGTTATCCCATCCAGCTCATGAATAACTCAGCCACTTTTTCTCATGTTTAATTCAGGCTCAGAAAAGCTGTTGACACACGCTTTATGCCAACTGCCCATCGCGTTTATTACACTTTTATCACCACTTTGAGAGGAAATGAAGTGTTGCAGCGTGTTCAAGGTGTGATCGTTACCGAAACGACTGTGTCAGCGATGGGAATTCCTAACAACTCTTTCTGCCGGCTTATTGGAATCGCGCTGTATTAGATCTAATTGGCTCGTGCGAAAAGTGCTTGTGCGTGTTTCCAGACACATGAGCTTGTAGAAACGGCCTCTCCCTCTTGTGTTTCCATACCTGCTGTAAAAACGTCCCACGGAAGATGAAAAGCTGAGGGGAAAAAACACGAGGCATTTTCTAAGATGAAGTGATAGCGTCGGCACTTCTTCGTGTCTTCACATGTGTGTAGCTGCAGCCGCGGAGACTCAGCTAATGTATGGATATTGTTCTGCCTGGGTGGGCAGAGGACCTGGAGGTAATCTCTGTCACGCAGCTGCCACCAGCGCCGGATAAACTAGCGCCGGTTAAACGATGGTTGAACTCGAGTGTGGGGGATTTGTCTGTGACACAGGTGTCATATTTAATACCCTCATATATCAATAATTGGCTGGAGGAGAGCAGGAAGGAGCCATATGTGCAGGAAGGGCTCAGACAGATCCCTGAAGATAATCTTGTGTACATTTAAAAGCCCATTTGCCATTAGTCGGTGGAATCTCTGCGGGTGCAACAATGAAATAGCTCCACACCGCGTGGAGCCAGCACTTACTCTCATGAGGCCAATACGACTGTTTATGGCTGCGTGACCTTTGACCGCACAGGCAAATAGCAATGAGTGAAAATAATAGGAGTTATAATGAAGACGAGATCCCCCTCCATGCTTTTATTCCTTTCTCTATCCCCCTCACTGCCCTTATTATAATGAAACACACATTTTATCTAACATGCGTAGACTTGATTCACTTACAGATATATAGAGAAAAAATGAAAGTGCGAAGTAGAAAACATACAGAGCTGTAAATCTCTCTCAGCGATGCATCGAGGATGACCTCAAAAAGTCCGCTGGAGTCGGGATGCCGGCGTCAGGTCGTCGACGAGGCGCGAAGGAAATCGCCTCCTTTCACGCGTTTTTTTTCTTTTGATCTGATATCACAAACATTTAATAGCATGTAGCGGTGATATCTTCCCCCGAAACGTACACTGTACTCGCCACGTTCCTGGAAAAAAAAATATGACGACAGCTGGACACCACTTTGTTATCACTCAGAGACTAATTACACTTTCGATTCCGCCTCATCCGTTTCTGGCAGCTCCCTCCTCTCCAAACCACACATCCATCTCCTCTTCCATGGACACACACACACACACACACACAGTGTTAAACGCCTTATTTTCCTTATCTGTCTTCTGAGCCGACGCCGCTGCACCTCCCCAGCCACACTGCAGTCAGATGTCTGGCTGCCTCCGACGCTCCTGCCATTTCTCTCGCTAATTTAAGGCTACTGTATGGATTCCTTCAATGTCCCCGGGCAGATTTCTCCTCTCCTCACTCCCCCCCCAACCCAATCAATCAATCATTCTTAATTGCTCAATTACTCCAGTGAGAAGCTAAAGGAAGGGGAGAAGGAGAGGACATTCTGTCAGCTTGGACTGCTCAGTCTCCTTCGGTAAACAGACACAGGCTGGAGTGATAAAGTATGTCCTCCTGGAGGACGTCAGGGGATGAGAGTCACTAATTAATCCAAACATTAGCCAAGCAGGGGATTTTTTTTACAAGAGTCAGACTCTCTCTCACTGTCACACACAGCTGCTGAACAACAGGCTCCATGCAGCAGTGTAGGACCACAACGTAATAAAGTTATGAAGAAAGACAGATGAGAAGATCGACAGTACGTGTGTTTGTTTTTGTGTGCAGAGCTGGAGGCAGGAGGTGAATAGCTTAGCTTAGCACAAAGACTGAAAGCAGGGGGAAACAGCTGACCTCAACAGCTGAAGTTAAAAAAAAAAAAAGGAAGGTTGTCAGCCAATCAGCAGAGACTCCAGGATGTCGCTGCACCTTGCTCCTGTTGGCAACTTTCTCCCCATAAAAGCACGACATGTCATTAAAAAAACAAGATTTTAAAATGCAGAGGTTTCAGGTTAGTTTCTTCCTGCGTCCAGGCTTCAGCGCCTCCTGGCTCTTGGTTCGTCCTGATCCTACTCACACTCCTTATCAGGTTTATAGTTGAGATTTCAAAATGCTGCAACATCTCTAAAAAGAATAAACGGAGGTCAAATCCCAAAACATGGGACTCTTTTCCGAAGCAAAGTTAACTTATAACGTATAATTTGCGTGACAAGAGTCGGGAGTGACTTGTTTTTCAGTTATGTTCCTTAAGTTAATTAACACACATGTGACGTGCTTATGACACCTACGTAACTTCTGTTGGGGAAGTTGAACTAGCTATTAAATCCCAAACTATGATATTTTCCAAAACCCAACCAAACCGCAACCACGAACATCTCGCCAAAAGTCAAAGCATGTAATTATGTTTTAACTGTTTGTAGGCAAGCTTTATTTATGAAAGTGTAACCGGATACAGCTGCTATATTTGACTCGGGTGATAACTGATAGAAATGATGGTCAAAACTATAAACAACAATCTTTTGATGTCAGTGCTGGAGTTTCATCCAGACACCACATGGAACATCCCAAAACAACTTTCTTTATATAATTTATTACAAGAAGAACCAGGAAATGATCCCAGAGTCCAAACAATAAAACATCAGTGAGCTCATGTTGCACTCACAAACGTGGGAGCAGAGAAAACTCTTCTTTCTTGTTCTCATCTTCTGGGAGACAAATATTTTGAAACTCAAACTTCTCAGTGTTGCGTGAAGTTTCATGATTATTCACTCAAACTGTCATCAGACACAAATGTTGTCACGGAGGAGAATGCGTCGAGGAACAGCTGCGGGAGCGAAGCAGCTGTGCCTCTGCGGACGTTATTGCAGGTCGTCGGGCCGCCGTGTCGGGCCCGAAGTCCTCCCGCCGTTTGATGAGCCCGTTAGTTCTTGTGCATGGCTGCACCTCGCTCTGCTGTGCTGGCAACCCCGCACCGAGACTCTAATGAGTCGCTGGCACTCGCTTTTATTAATGACCGCATCCCCTCAGTCATAAAAGTGACACTTCCAAGATAAGCATCCTCCGAGGCAACGAGGTCGTGCAACTCATCAGTGGTACTGGCTGTTTTTGTGTGTGTGTGTGTGTGTGTCTGTTCTGTTAAGTGTTATGATGCTGCATACTGCAGTGAGTTACACACCGCTCTGCTTTGCTTACTTAATCCTTAATGTGCATACAACATACGCTCATTTGTCATATTCCCATTAAAATAAGAAAACACAAGCTTTTTCCCAACAGAACCTCCTCAGTGAGTAAATCTACGGGAATGCAAATGTCCTTGTCTGTTGCTCTCATCTAGACAGACCCGTATTAATCCTTTGGGCGATGTGATTTATCCCCCGTCTGTCCTTCGCGCCGCACTAAGTGGAAGATACATCGGGCTCAGGGTGGGATTTTAGCTGCCTTTCTCTCAAAACGCCCTTTTCCTCTCAGTCCCTCGGTTCAGCATCTGTTCTCCAGGGTGAAACAAAACAAGGAGAGGAGGAGCAGAAGGGAGCGGGGAGATGACAGAAGACGGAGAGTATGAGGCATTAGAGGAATTGTCAAGAGCCGGATGGGGAAAAAGAGCATTTATTCATCGGGGTGGGAGGGTCATGAAAACAGTTTTTGTACCCTGAAACCTCCGTCTATTCACTACATGACACAGGGGAGCAAGAAAAAAACACCACACTGGACTACAAGCCGGAGTATAATTCTTCTCCGTTCAGGAACAAATTAAGTGTCTTGGATGGCGTCCAGGAGTCCTCCTGCACTCCGCGATTGCAGCGCTTGTTAATTGATTTTCAGCCAGGCACGACGTCAAGAAAAAAATTACGCAACAGGATTAGGGCCAACAAGGGGGCCCGGGGGCGCTGGCGGCTGTAGGTGGAGAGACCTCCAATTAAATCTCTTCTCGGCAGAGTGGAGTTTGGTGGGTGCTGTTAATAATGTAGTGTCTTCTATTTATTTCCAGTCTGTGTGCATCATAGACGAGGAGGAGAAGCAGCAGCCCAGTCGCCAAAATGTTGGTATTTTTACATCTCTGCAAACCAAAGATACACTAAACTTATTCAGACTATATAAATATTAACATGTTCTTGTAACGACATGCTGAAGGACCTGCAGGAGGAAAAACTGAAAGATGGGCGTAAACACGTGTTTGATGTTGCGAAAGGGACTTTTAGTTCATTTTAACCCAAATCATGTTTTCAAAGTCTTTCTAGTACCGAAACCTAACCAAGTCCTTTTGGTACATAAACCTGACCAAGTAGTTCTGGTAGGTTAACATAACCAAGTAGTTCTAGTGCCTAAACCTGACCAAGTGGTTCTGGTGTCTAAACCCGACCAAGTAGTTCTGGTACGTAATTCTAACCAAGTAGTTTTGATACGTAAACCCGACCAAGTAGTTCTGGTACATAAACCTAACCAAGTAGTTACGGTACCTAAACCTGACCAAGTGGTTCTGGTGTCTAAACCTGATCAAGTGGTTCTGGTGTCTAAACCTGACCAAGTAGTTTTGATACGTAAACCCGACCAAGTAGTTCTGGTACGTAATTCTAACCAAGTAGTTATGGTACCTAAACCTGACCAAGTGGTTCTGGTGTCTAAACCTGACAAAGTAGTTCTGGTACATAAACCCAACCAAGTAGTTTTGGTACGTAAACCCGACCAAGTAGTTCTGGTACGTAAACCTGACCAAGTAGTGTTGGTACGTAAACCTAACCAAGTGGTTCTGGTGTCTAAACCTGACCAAATAGTTCTGTTACGTAAACCTGACCAAGTAGTTCTGTTACGTAAACCTGACCAAGTAGTTCTGTTACGTAAACCTAACCAAGTGGTTCTGGTGTCTAAACCTGACCAAGTAGTTTTGGTACGTAAACCCGACCAAGTAGTTCTGGTGTCTAAACCTGACCAAGTAGTTCTGTTACGTAAACCTAACCAAGTGGTTCTGGTGTCTAAACCTGACCAAGTAGTTTTGGTACGTAAACCCGACCAAGTAGTTCTGGTACGTAAACCCAACCAAGTAGTTTTGGTACGTAAACCTAACCAAGTAGTTACGGTACCTAAACCTGACCAAGTGGTTCTGGTGCCTAAACCTGACCAAGTAGTTCTGTTACGTAAACCTGACCGAGTAGTTCTGGTACCTAAACCCAACAGAGTAGTTCTGGAATGTAAACCCGACCAAGTAATTCTGGTGCCTTAACCCGACCAGAGCGAAAAGAAACTGTATAGATAAAGAAAAAATAAAGAACTTTGTGTGTAAATATAAAGGGAACACTATTATAATATATTCCAAACACAGTAAATAACCCAGTGAACCACAACAACGGTGCAGTTTTCACCGTTGTTAAATTAATCTGAAATGATGGTGCTGGAACGACACCATCACATTGATATCAGACACACATTTTCAGACCGTATTCCAACATTTGTAAGCGTGAAACCACTGAATACTTTAAACGAGATGTCGAGACATTTTCCAGCCACCTGATATTTTTTAAAGATTTCCAGATGTTTGTGGCGACAAAATCAAGCAATTTAAGCCAAAATATGATTATTTTCCTAAACCTTACCCAAGTAATGTAAATTGCCAAACAGCCCTGCAGCGTTTCCTCCTCACACTTCCCACACAGATCCACGGACTTGTTAGGAGCTGGGATGGAGGGAGAAAAAAAAGAAAGCGAGAGAGGAGGAAAGTGAAATTGAGAGTAGGATGAGCTATGAGATGTCTTTAGTCTGGCTGCTATTATCATCATCTGTTCAGTGGTCATTACCACCTTGGGAGTCTGCTGTCTGGACCAAAACCACTGATGGAGGAGGCCGACGGAGCAGCCGCAGACAGAGCTCATCCCACCTCTGCAGGCTGCCACTTATCACCGGGCGGAGGAAGAGGAGGAGATGGAGGAACAGTCGAAGTGGAGCCGGAAGGAGGGAGAAGAGAAATGCGGGGACGAGGAGAGGGAAGGTGTAAAAGAGAACAGGTTCACCGGATTTGAACTAATCACACCTACACTGGCTGTCAGCAAATAACAGGAGGAGGAGGACAAGGAGGAGGAAGGTGAAATTAAAGAGTCATAACGGAGCGGCGGGGAGGGAGAACATATAGGAAGGGAGGTGAGAACGAAAGGAGGAGGAAGAAAATTACATCAGGGGATGGCTCCATTGTGTTTGAACGCATCACACCCACGCAAGCTTTTAGCAATTCAACAAGAGGAAGAGCTAAATGGTCGGAGTGGAGGAGGAGGAGATGAAATGGAACGAGGAGAAAAGAGGCAGAGTAGGAAAAATTGTCCACAGTGTTTTTTCGTGCTTAGTTGAATATTCCTGGCTTTTACAGACACTGTGAGTCTCTCGTCTGCTGATGATAGCACGAGATGGAAGAAATACAAATTATACTAAAACACTGTGATCTGATCTGCAGCAGGTCGGCGAAGTATAAGCCTAAACTCTCCTGTTCATCTGTCTTCATGAGTGTAATGAAAATGTCAGGGCGTCACGATGCTGTTGGGTGGACTGAGTACTGAGAGGATGTAATTAAGGTTAAAAAAAAAAGAGAGATGACGTGATTTGCATGACATTTTGTTGAAGTACAGCAGCGGTTCCAGACCTTTTTCTGTAACACACAGCATCACAGTCTGTCTGATGAACTCTGGTACTGATTCACCAACTCCCAACACTTACGTACGTGTTAATTTGAACTCAATTTCAACCAAATTTTATCAAACTATCATGAGTTTGTCTAAACTTTACATTTATTTAGGCTCCATTTTCAATTATCTCACTCTAGTTAGGTTCTGATACCTGCTTTGTCCGGTGAGGTCCTGCTCACAGATACTGAAACGCCGTGTTCCCTTCGTCAATAAGCAAAACGTCCTCACACCTAAACGACTGAACAGATCGATTGTCAGCGTGCTTCCAAAAGACACATACTGTCTCTCAAAACGACGTCAAGAACCGTCACAGAAAAGAAAAGTTCTCGGATTAGGTGAGCAACAAAACTACTTACAAGAAAAATACTTGGTGGTAAGTTTGCAACAGAACTGCACGCTTAGGCCTTGAATCACTAAATTACTTCTATAACTTACGTTCCAGTACGTAAGTAGGTTGAAAGAACTCATTGTTGACTTTTGTTTTTTATACTGGACACAAACACCTCGATCAAATCATGTGCTTGTAGACTATTTCCCCTCACTTCCTACTGCCGTAATGTCTCCAATTACATGTAGTATTATTATTATTTTCAGCCTACAGGGTCGTTTTCTTTGGGAGGACGGGCTGCAAAAACATCCTGTACAAATATTGAAACGCAGTCATGAACCGTGGTCACTGGCTTGGCAGCCATCTTGCTAGAAACTCCACGTCCTGATGTCAAAGTCAGGATGTAAACATGAAACGTGAACTTGTCAGCAAACTCTCCACGTACCCCTCCGGCACCGTAGAGTCTTAATCTGCCAACCAGCACGTGAAATTCTCCGTACTCGCACAACAAGACGCAGAAATCACAAAATCGTCTGGTATCAATTCTCTCTGCTTGGAAGCGAGACGGAGGAGTCGTGGCAGCAAACGAGTGTGATTTCATTTGCCCCGGCTGGTTTCTCTTCTCTTATTAGTAAATTTTCGGGGGGAACAGACGGAGACGGTCGTTTCAAAGTGCAGCGCCTGGAACTCCGCAGGCGCCACAGCAACTCAACAAGTCCGGCGACTTTTATGTATCTCCAAGACATACAGTTGTGAGTTGTTTCCTCTACACGAGCCGGAGGGAAAAATCGAAGGAAAATAGCTCGGATTGGACAATAAAACAGAGTGCTGATGTTGGCGGTCTTGTCTTTCGGGGCACTCTGTCTCTGATTGTCTCCCTCTCTCGTCTCTCTGTTTCCTTTTCTCTACCAATCTTGTTCAGTGCCTAATACGTTCGCTGTCCTCCAGGTTGGGTTTCAGTGTAAGACGATCGCTTCGACCGCGTTGTTCTTCTGGTGTAACTACTTAGTCAGACGTTTATTTCCTCACCATCTCCCTCCCTCCGTCTTACTCCCATTGCAGTTATTTAATTTAAAGGTACCCTCAGGAGTTTTCTTGTGCATTCAGTTACTATTAACAAAATGCATTGTGGGTATCCTGCAGGCCTAAGAAATGTGTTGAACGCTTTTCTTTCCCCTTCAAAAAATGCGTAACAACAAACATGCAGAATATATTTTAAACCGTCTTTGTTTATATATTTGATTGCTTATTCTTAACCTGTTTAGTTTCCGGCCAAAATTATCAAAGATTTGCTCATTCCAGCTACTTAAATTTGAGGATTTGCTGCTTTTCTTTGTCATTTATGATAGTAAATAAAGAGTCTTTGGGTTTTTGGACTGTTGGCTGTGTTGGAAGACGTCGCTTAGAAATGATGATGAGCATTTTTTAAATGTGTTTTTACTATTTTATAGACTAAATTATGAACCGATTAATCGTTAAAATAAGTCTAGTGAACAAATGACAAGATGTTTCTAGTTGCAGCTACAGCAGGATGTCCTACAAACCTGGGTAATGAGGAAGTTTTTAATAATATACATACTCACAAAATCAATCAATTTGCTTTCCAGACAATAAACACTCATAGTAACTGTAGCATGATTTAGGGTTTTTATTAACTTAATGTACTCAAAGTAAAGTCAAAGTCAAAGTTGGAGAAATATTGTGATATTGTGATGTTGAGTGACTTAAAGCAACACACAGTTAACTTAAATAATATTCAGCCCAAATCATCATCCTTCCTGGTCCTTAACTGACCGATTTTTATCTTTTTTCCAATCCAATCACCAGAATAAATGTTGGCAACGTATACGCCAGCAAACCACCGATATAAATCTTTGTTCCTTTTCATGCTGGTGCCCACGGTCCGGTTGGGTACAGGCACAAAACCCATTTGGTTCTAGTTCAGGAGAGATATTTCAGATCATATTTGTCTTATTTGGCTCAGTCGACACAGAACACGACGGGAAACTGTCCCAGTATCCCGTTAAAAACATGATGAAACGCCAGCATGAACAGTGGTGTCCGGCTTGGCAGCTGTCTAGACCAGCTGTAATGTCACCACCTGATGTTTAATTCAGTTTATAAGCATGTGGTGTGAACATGATGTGACATGTACTGTAGAAATGTTGATATGATACGTAAAAAACTCACTTTAATGTTACAGTTGTATTCAGGTGACTGTGCAGGACTCAGGTGTAATCATCCTGCGTTCCCCCAAATGTCTCATCAGTGTCTCTTGAGTCCAGTCCAGAAGCTTAAACTTAATTAAATTGATCCTGGACGATGATTATAATGAAATATATCTGGCAAGGGAAATGAGTTGTATATAAATGTAATTTCGAGGAGAGATTTGTAATCCAAAAAAATACAAATGAGTTGGCTCGCTCACCAAAACATCGCTCCAACAAAACTGCCTGCCGGTGCATTTTTTTAATAGTTCAAAACTCAAAACAAATGTGAAGAATTCATGTAAATTAACCACAACAGGGGGGTATTGTTTGGTCCTGACGGCGTGTGTTTCCTCCAGTCACCGTCTCCATCGTGTTCCCGGGTTTGTGCATCAAGGAAAGAACAATCCAGCACTTTCTGGAACAACCTTGAAATAGCCAGTAACCGTTGAGACACACTCAGCTGAACACCACAGCGGCAATTCCACGGGAGTAATGCGTTTCAGGCGCTGCGTGGAAGCAATCCACCATCACACTCAGTTTACAGTCGCCGCCTCTGTAGGGTATTTTTTTATTTCCTGGTAAATTAAAGTATTTGTGAGGCGGTGATGCAAGGCCACGCTGTGTCTGAGTCAACCAGCTGACGCAGCGGCTTGAGAGGAGATGCTGTCTGCTTCATGTTCGAACGTCTTCATCGACAGCAGGGAGTGTTTTTCTGCATGAATCATCGCGGAGGTCAATTATTTTTTTTCTTATTCCCGACATGAGCCGTTAGCCGGAGAGAGTTGTTGACTTACAAAAACTTTTTCGTCAGTCGTCGTGGTTTCCTGAGCGGAAAGCGGCTCTTATCTGGTGCTACAAGCTGTTCCGAACAAATGCTTGAGTTTGGAGCCCGTATGGTTCCCCCTGCCGCACTCGCATCCCACCGAATCGGAGAGCTTCCCCTTCCCCATGTCAATTCAGGCGATGGCATCAGCTGGCGCGTTGCATAAAAGCCGACGGACGTGAGCACAATGTTGGTGCGACGCCGCGGTCCTCAGGCAAAACAGCAGTGGCACCGCGCCTAATAGAGACATCGCCGAGGCCTATTAGCACAGATGGTTGTCATATGTATGCAAATAAGGAGCAAAGTGAATCACGTAGCCCCATCAGCACCACCTGTCTGCCTCACACAGCTCCACCAGAATCCCCCTTCAGCATCCACACACACACACACACACACACCGCCTACCCTCCAAATCCCTTTGGAGGGACGAGTTTGTTCTCTCCAATCAACAGCTGTATATATATATAAAAAAAAAAGAGCAGAGACATTAACATGACATTAATCATCATTTTGTTCCTTTTTCAAGAGCAGACACGAGGAGGCGGGACTGGCAGACAGGGTTGATGGACAGGAACAAGCGGGATGGCGAGGAAAAGGGCAGATCGCTTGTTCTTTGTCTTTGTGCGGGACGTGTCGAGGGTGTGCTCGCCGCGGTGACGTGTTAAATGTGGGTTTTGTGGTCAAGGAGCATCACGCCCGAGGGAGTTGGCGCGCTGCCCGTTTCCTCTGTGTGTGTGTTTTCAGAGGGAGTGCATGCGATTATACCTTCCTATAGGTTGTTTTGGCAAGTGTGAGACGAGCGGAGGAGTTCCTCAGAGCCCCCCGTGGCTTTAATGCTCACTTTCTACAGCTGCCAGTCAATATTTCCTTTACATGACAAAAGAAACGGCCCCTCAGCGGCCTCACGACTGAGGACGAGTGGACGTTTGGTGAAACTGTTTGGTCCTGGTTAATGTGAAACCTCTAAACTAAGAAGCATTAAGTCTCCAGCCGTGCTAGCAGCTCTGTGAGTTGGTGTTTTATCTACTTCAGTGTGTTCGTGAGTGTTGCAGTCGAGATGTAGAAACAACAAGGGCGCAATAAAGAAGATGCATTGGACTACAAAGTCTAGACTTGTTGCTGCAAGTGTTTGTTCCCTAAAACCACAAATATATTCCTTTACCTGACTTATTATCAGGATTAATGATAATAAATAACCTTTCCAGCTAGTCTAGCTCACAAACATGGACAGTAAGAAACAGTGAGTGTGAGCAAAGAAAATGTATGCAATACTTGAATTAGTTAAAAGTTTCTTACCATCAATTAAATATTTACGCTCGTCCTCCAGTTAAGGGGCCATCATGTGAATTTTCCTGGGTCATGAACTCTATATTCCAATTATTCCGACACAACAAATGAGCTAAATGCACACAAAAATGCTAACTTGCTAAGCAGGTAGAAGAGTTAAACCACAGTCAGCGTTATGGTTTACAAAAACGCAACCGAGGCTTTTTTTGTCAATGTATTAGTCAAACCTTTGTGTAAAAGCACAATTACAATAAAAGCGCTGCTTTTAAGATTTACCGTATTTTCGTTTTCGGGTCAAATTCATTTTCAATGGGAGTGCTACGGGCACTTTTATGCTAGCATCAAAAATCTCGCAACATGAAACTTTGCTGGTAGTATCACCAGGGTCTCTACACATGAACACGAGCATTGAGAACATTGTTTGTGTACACAAGAGTTTACTAAAAAGAAGGTTTTTGAACAACTCACGTTAGCAGTAGCTTGTTCCGCTCGCCGCCGTCCTGCCAGTGGAGAAGTGTCGATCTCAGAATGTGACGTAACCTGGAGGACAGTTAAGGTGGAACGCTCCTAAAGCTCAGTTCCATATAAATGCAGGATAATTCGTTGTTTTGTCGTTAGCGAAAAACAATATTGACCTTTAAGTTGAAAAAGGAGCCTCATATAAGAAACAATACTAAAATCAAAAGCTGGAAAAGTCACGTGAGATATCGCGTCACGTTGTTGCCGGAAGACATTAGCGTTCCACCTTAACTGTCCTCCAGGTTACATCACATTCTGAGATCGACACTTCTCCAGCTGGCTATGACAGCTGCTAGCAGAACAAGCTACTGCTAACGTGAGTTGTTCAAAAACCTTCTTTTTAGTAAACTCTGTGTACACAAACAATGTTCTCAATGCTCGTGTTCATGTGTAGAGACCCTGGTGATACTACCAGCAAAGTTTCATGTTGTGTCGAGACTTCTTACTGTTTTAAAAATAGAGATTTTGATGCTATCATAAAAAATAGCACATAGCACTCCCATTGAAAATCATTTTGACTCGAAAACGAAAATACGGTAAATCTTAAAAGTGCCTCTTTCATCGTAATTATGCTTTTACATGAAGGTTTGACTACATTCACAAAAAAAGCCTCGGTTGCATTTTGGTGAGAGCTTCACTTTAAGTCACGTTTCAGCCTGAGGAGGACGTGACTCTGATTGTTTGTTGAGACATTTCACTAAAATCCAAAAATGTAAAACTGCAGAGATCGTCGTCGTCAGGAGGATTCATCCTCTGGGGAACATGAACACGGACCAGCAGACAGACAGACAGACTCACTCTGCTCGGCTGAATCTGCTGCTGACGTCGAACTTTCCGGGTTTGCATGTGAGAAAAAACGTCTCCTTCTTTTTCATTACCCGTCTCGCTGTGGAGGATTAGTAATGACCGGGAGTAATCCCACGGGAACGCTGTTTTGATAACACCATTCTGCTGGTATTCCTGAAGGAGTGCCAGCGAAGCATTGCCAGCAGATGGCTTGGCGTTACTATTGAGACTGTGGTTTCCCACATTCCACTGTAGTAAGTAGTATGTGAGCTGACATTTTGCAGCACATTTTTATTTTGGACGAGCCGGTGTTAGGGTTTGTTTTTTTTTCTTCCATTCCTGCTGTAAGACTTTGAACAGAGAGAGAACTCCCAGAGGAGAATAATTACAGTATTTTGTGCTTTTCTGTATTTTTTGAAACAGTCCTGCTCAGTCAGAGAGCGACATCACAGGAGTCTATCTTTTTGAGGATGAAGTTTGAAAGATCAAAAAACAGCTCCCTTCTTTTGAAACAGAAACCTTCAGCTATTTCAGCATCCTGACAAGAAAATAAGTGGACAGAAATAGAAGAGGTGTAATAAAATAAGAGACGTATTTATTCCCCCTGCTGTCTCCAACAATGAATCTGCGTTGTCATCTCAACTCAGTCTTTTAAGATAAGACAAAAAACAGCGTCCAGTGTTGCTTATCAGTGGGGGAATTAAAGCAAAAGTAAACTTTGTAATCCTGGAGGGGTTTAGCAGCTTCACACTCACATTAATCCCGTGTTGAACCAACAAAGAACTTGTTCCACAGGCACAAACCGAGAGAGGATTAGAGCCCAGAAAGACGGGGGATTTAAATGCTGTTAATACGCGGCTAAGGATGTTTTAAGTTGTGTACTCAACGCTAACACTTAGGTGCTAAGTGTGAGCCCCCCAGTGGTCCACATCAAACCCACCCACGGACCTTTTTTACAGCCCCTGCGGACTCACTGTCGCGCCACAGAACCATTTTCTCCCAGGAGATTTATTTAAAGGCATTTTAGTGCCACCGATGGCGCAAACCACCTATAACACTGACAGCCTGCCAGTGATGAGTCACCGCCTCCGTTTACTGCACGGAGGTCCCGGCGTCACCGGGCAGGTACAGCTGGAGACGGCATCAAGGGGGGACGCTAGGAAA
The DNA here is from genome assembly GCF_900880675.1 of Sparus aurata. NCBI lineage: Eukaryota > Metazoa > Chordata > Actinopteri > Spariformes > Sparidae > Sparus > Sparus aurata. Next base: position 24,231,503 of record NC_044206.1, on the reverse strand, counting down.
ATATATATAATAATAATACATTCGCCATATGTTTTTCAGTACGAGCCAATACCACAGAGCTTTGACTTATTTATCGCTGCTCGTTCTCCTCTTTCTCACTCGCCGTTTAGGTTTTGAGGGTTGTTGCTGAATTAAAACCACCAACTCATCAATGCGCCCTCGATTCCAGATGTTGGGGAGACACGTCTGTCCAATCACACGGAGCTTTAACTGTATCGTCGGAAGTTGGTGCAGCCATGTTGGATTTGATTTGATCTCCTCGATGAGTGATTAGCTCCTGGGGTTTATTTGATCCAATTTGAGAAGCGTTCATATCCGACAGGTGAGTCAAAAGGAAACGTGCAGATCAAAAAGCAGCTCGATGGAATATTTACAGCAGGGATTGTTGTTATCGGTGATGCAACCTGCAGAAATCTGGAGTGCAAATATAAAAAGAAATGTTGGTGCCGCGACGGAGTTAACCACAGAGTGTAAAACTTAGGAGCCTTCATTGTTAACGGTCACAGGTGGGATTCCTCAACACCTCCAGTTTACTTTGTGGGAATATTTCGAGGCCGCAGCTGAAAAAACACATCAGACACGTGATGAATCGAGCGCCGCTGGATTTGCAAAGAACACAGAATATCCTTTGACTGGCCTGTCGTCGGGTATTGAACGGCGTGGATTTTCTTTTTTTGACGGACGTCCATCATCTAAAATCGTGACCTTGTTTTGACTCTGCGCTCGTATCGCCCCTCCGTCACGGAGACAAAGCAGCGCATTGTTGAGATACCTGTGTAATCAGGAGAGTCTCTGGCGCCTCTTGCCTTTTGACCCCGGCGGTATTATCCACTCCGCTCCCTCTCCGTCTTATCCAACGTGTGGCCTGAGGAGGACCTGGCAACCCGGGCTGATGGTGGAAGCCACCGCGGGCTCGCTAGCTGAACGCTGTGACATAACCGACCTTGGCGCGGGGGGGGGGAGATTCCTTTCTTAACACGCAACACCTAGCGAGACACATCATTTAGCATTTGAGTTAAGGAGCAGCAACGCCGTCATGCATGGCGGACCGTATGTGCTCGTTCTGTTTCGCTGATTGCCATTTTTTTAATTCTTTGACCCCAAACAGAGCAGTAACATAGATACAGCACTAACTCCACCCCGTGCACTTCTCAAGGCCGCGTCCTGTATTTGTCAGAGCGCCGTGGCAGCTGTTTGGCAAAAGGAGCCGGAGCGTGATTACTCTCATACCTCTCTCCAACGCCTCCAACTTTACAGCGGGAGCTCGGCGGAGTTAATAAAGGAAGGAGCCCCGAGCCTTCATGTAAAGCAGCTCTGTGGATGAACGACGTCTCAAACTCGGCATAATGGTGCCTTTGTGAGGCGGTGGCAGTAATATGGAACTTCACCGGTCCGACGTGTCTGCCGGGGCCAAATTAACTTTGTCATCCAAGTCTTTGTAAGGTGCTCGCTACATTTATCACTTAGCGGGGCGCCGAGCTCGTGCGCCAAAAAAACACTGTTTGCACATTTCGGGGTGTTTCAGTGTTGAGCTTATTAATACGGCTTTGATTGTGTGCGTGTGTGTTATTCTTTGCTCAGCAGCTGAGCTACTGATGTAATGAGCAGAATCACATTCGTTTATTCAGCGCATCTGAAAAAAAAACACACACACACACGGAGAATTCCCCCGACGGTTTCCGCCTGTCTGCTGAGTTTTCCAATCAGCCCTCAGAGCAAACAGTTTACAAATGGGCTCGGCGATGTTTAACAATGAGTCAGAAGATAAGTTAATCAGCCCGATTCCTCGCTACTTGAATGTATTTGCTCTGAAAGGTAAATAAGCCCCCAGAATTAAAATCCCTGGATTCATTCGCAGCACGTCACGGCGACCGCGGCCGGTTATTGATACGTCATTAACGCACATTTCTCCAGTGGAGCCGACAGGCTGTCGTAACCTGTTGTCTTTGTAATGAAAAATGACAATCGTGCGCATCCCTTTGATTGATTAGCCCGCGCAATTACTGTCTGGGCCACAGAGCGGCATGAAAAACAGCTCCGCCGCCGCTCCTCTGTGTGACATTTTAATCTGCCGGCAGATTAATGGGACGCTGGTAGAGTGGAGAATATTCTGCTATTGATTTTTTTTTTCTGATGAATCAAATGCCTCCGTTTTAGTGACAGGTTTACCATATATCTAGTCAGTGTTTCTGTGTGTGTGTGTGTGTGTGTGAGAGAGAGAGACAGTAGCTGGAGTGCGAATGAATGATCGTACGACGGGGTTTGTGAGTGTGTGTCGGCATTCCTCACGCAGATACGACACCTCGCGGCGGCGTCTCCGCTCCGTAAACAGACTCATCAGACGTCCTCCTGTTCTCCGCCTGATTTTCTATCAAACCTGATTCGCGTATTTGTTTTGCGCCGCCGAGGGAGTCCTAAATCCAGTCAGAGGTGGAGAAAGAGAAAGAAAAGAGTAAAGAAGAAGAAGGGGGTTCCTCAGCCGTCGCTGATTTACAACCCGACTTTAATTGAGTTGTAAAAAATCAAATCCAGAGTTGTTTCAGGAATGCCAAAATGTGATTCACCCCCTCCTCCTCCCTCCGGCTTGTTTACAGGAGGAGCCCGGCAGTCAAGGACACGGAGAGATAGTGAGCGAGAGAAAGTACGATAGCGAGCGAGGAGGAGGGAGGCAGAGTGATGGTGGGAAAGCAGGGGGGGAAAGATAGAGGGCTTGTTAAAAGAGAGTGAGCAGGAAAACGAATGGAGACGGATGGAGGAGAGGAGGAAGCTGAACTAAGTTTGGCCCATCACTTACAGGACCTGGGCCTGCGCCGCTTCACTCTGATTAAAACCGCCTGTGATTTATATCAACCGGTCAGCCTCGCCATGAAACAAACGGGCGGTTCTGATGTGTGAAGAAACCCAGTGCGGCGTGCAGCCGCTGTACAAACTCAGCTCGGAGGTAGCAAAACAGACGCACAGTCGGACGACAAGAGCCGATGTTGAACTTGGACTTAAAGAGGCGCGAGCGGAGGGGTTTTACTACCCGAACGTTGCGGGCCCTTTAACACATCCGCAAACACAAACACTGCATATTTTCCTCTCGCGTAGTGAAAATAAATGATGATGATGATGATGATGATGGGGCAGAGTTTTCCAGCGGCGCTCGCTCAAAACCCCGTGTCGCGGCGACTGAAGCCGAGGGGGATTTGAGGATTTAATCGGCGACGAGGGGCTAATTTGCACTTGATTAAGAAAACACACAGTGTAAAAGTCTCTACAGCAACACGAGGGATCCGGAGGAGGAGGAGGAGGAGTCCCGGGCGCTGGTGACGCTGACACTGGAAATAAACGTGGAGACAAGAAACCTGCTCTGAAAGGACTTGAAGTGAAGTACCTTAAAGCAGCTATTATACGTCCATTACGGGTGATTACTCTGACGGAGACGCTCCCACAATGCTTGGGACTTTCTGTCTGATTTCTGTTAAGACGGAGAAGGTAAATATTTATCTCCATCCAATCCCGGGATCATTAAAACGTCGTTAGACAAGAATACAATATTAAAAAAAATAAATAGGAAAGCCATTGCTCATCCGGAACTGCGGTTGCAGCGCGAGCACACGAGACATTTTTATTTTCTAATGCTCCCGCTGAACTCCTGAACCCTCATTATCCTTTTCCACTCGGTCCAAAATATCATTCTGAGCTCCGATCATTTACATATGCATCAGACTGTTATTATTTCTATTATGATTATGAGACCCCTGCCTCACATCCGTTCCAAAGAGCACTTAGGGGTAATTAGGTGTAAAGCTTCGCAGAGACAAATGCCTTATATGCAGCGATACCCGCTCGACTTGTCAGTGTTACACACGGTTGCGTATTACTGCGGTTTTTCTCTCCACCCTTTCCCATCACTATTCTCCGTCGCGTCTCGCCCCTTCCCCTCGTTATTCCTCGATGAGTCGTTGGGAAAGAACAATGTGTCTCATCGCGTATGCTGATTTAACCTGCCTCCAGTGACTCCTCGTGTTTTAATACTCTCCTCTCCAACGTATACAGGCTCCGAGATATGAGAGGAGGAGCAGAGCGAGTGATTGAGACCGAGACAAAGAAGGAGGAAGAGCAAGAGAGAGCAAAGAAAAATGGTCGCAACAAGTTTTAAAAGATCACACGTAAAACGAGAGACTGCGGATCGAGGCGACGCTTCAACAGTATTATACGTGAAACTGCTAGATAGTTTTCACGAGATGCTGGGACATTTTCCAGCTGTGTTTGTGGCGAGCAAGAGACCGCTGTTTGAGGTGGCGCTGCAACAATTGTAAGTGTGAAACCACTGGATACTTTTAATGAGCATCAAGACATTTTTCAGCCATGTTGGTCACCAAAATCAGATATTTGTTACACAACATTGGGACAATTTCCAGCTGTGTTGGTAGCGAGCGAGAGACCGCTGTTTGAGGAGGTATATTATGAGCATGAAACCACTGGATACTTTTAACGAGGAACGTTTTCCAGCCATGTGAGTCACAACAAAACTGGAGACGGACACAAAGAAGGAGAGGAAAAAGAGAAAAGGCAAGAGAGAGCAGAGAGAAATGGTCACAACAAGTTTGTAAAAGATCGCACATCAAACGAGAGACCGCAGATCGAGGCGGCGCTTCAACAGTATTATACGTGAAACTACTAGATAGTTTTCAGGAGATGCTAAAACGTTTTCCAGCCGTGTTTGTGACGACCAAGGGACCGCAGTTTGAGGTGTTGCTTCAACAATTGTAGGCGTGAAACCACTGGATACATTTAATAAGATATCACGACTTTTTTCAGCCATTTTCGTCTCAACATTGAAATGGTTCTTAGGCGACGTCGGGACAATTTCCAGCTGTGTTTGTAGCAAATGAGAGACCGCTGTAAGAGGAGGTATGTCTCCATTAGCACGAGCATGAAACCACTGGATACTTTTAACGAGGAACGTTTTCCAGCCATGTATGTCACAACAAAAATGGAGACACAGAAGGATAGGAAAAGGGGGGAAAGCAAGAGAGAGTAGAGAGAAATGGTCCCAACAAGTTTGTAAATGATCGCACATCAAACGAGAGACCGCTGGTCGATGTGGCAGTTTAATAATAATTAGCATGAAACCACTAGATACTGTCGGGAGATGTTGTGATCATTTCCAGCTGTGTTTGTAGCAACCGAGAGACTGCTGTTGTGTGAAACCACTGGATATGTAAAATTTGCAAACAACTGCAGCATCAAACGAGAGACCGTTGGTTGAGGCGGCGTCTGTTTTTATAGACTGTTGGGACATTTTAAAGCTCTGTTGGCGACCAATAGAGACACTGTTTGAGGTGGCGCTTCAGTAACTGTAAGCGTGACACCACTGAATATTTTTAACAAGACATCAGGAGACTTTCCAGCCATGTTTGTCGCAACGATGAGATATTTCTGATGTGATGTTTGGACAATTCCCAGCAGTGTTTGTGGCGTCCAAGAGACCGCTGTTTGAGGCGGCACTTCAACAATATTAAGCGTGAAACCACTGCATATGTTTGACGAGGTTACAGGACATTTTCCAGATCTGTACATCACAAAAAACCCACATATATATGACAAGATGTTTGGACAATTTCCAGCTGTTGGTGGTGTCCAAGAGACCGCTGTTTGAGGCGGCACTTCAACAATATTAAGCGTGAAACCACTGCATATGTTTGACGAGATTACAGGACATTTTCCAGATCTGTACATCACAAAAAACCCACATATATATGACAAGATGTTTGGACAATTTCCAGCTGTTGGTGGTGTCCAAGAGACCGCTGTTTGAGGCGGCACTTCAACAATATTAAGCGTGAAACCACTGCATATGTTTAACAGGACGTTAGCACACTTTCCAGCCGAGTGAGTCACAAAAAAACTAGAGATGGAGACAAAGATGTAGGAAAAAAATGGGAGCGAGCAAAGAACAAAGGTCACTACGAGTTTGTGAGCTATCACACATCTCTCGGCTGTATTAAATACAACTGAAAGTCTACGTAATGCCCGTCCCAGATGTCTCTTAATCAGCCTTGTAGCTAGATGGAGGGTAAAATACCCTAATCTACTGTACGGCACTAATCTGTACACTATGCACCAACCTCGGAGAAAAGCAGTACACAAGCTAACTAAAGCCATAAAGGACAACAACGTCCCTTTGCTGTGAAAGTAAAAGTAGGTCGGCCATAAGTCCTGATGTCTCCACACTTACACGTCTCCCAGCAGAGGCAGCCTGAGCCGACACTGAGGCTCGGTGACGCGCTACAAAATAGTTTACATTAGAAACATGGCGTTGCACTGAGCCAGATAAGCTCGGTTCAGAGGTCTTCGCAGGGGCTCAGCCTCCCTCTGCTGTCAGTACAAAGCCGAGCTCAAAGGAGGAGGAGGAAAAAATGGTGAGACAGCCGCTAATTAGCTATGCAAATCCCAAGCACTGGTGGATTGAGTTTAGAAATGAAATTGGTCCTTTGGATCTTCTCAGCGTCTCCTCTTCTTTTTTCTAATCTCTGCCAGTGTGACCAGTTAAGCAGGAGTGGCTTGAAATGGTGAACAGAGAGGATGGAGTGGTTTCTTATTAGAGTCGGTCCTTTCCTCAGTCTGACTATAAGACCCAAGTGAGCAGTTAACCTCACACACATCCAGCAGCCGTCCACCACCTTCCTCCTTCTTATACACAACATACACCTGAACTCCGGGCTGTCAGGGACTCCAGGTTTCATCAATTTTCTGTCCATTACAGCCCAGTGTTCCCGCGGGGCTCCTCAGCAGAAGTCTGAAGCTGTTGCTGCTTGTTTCTGCAGAAAAACACTAAGATGTGGAGGTGTGTGTGTGTATGTGTGTGTGTGTACCTTGTATGAGTACGGCACCAACCTTCCCAGTCGCCAGAATAAATATTGGCATTTTATGCTTCTGCAATACGGACGGACTAATGACCACAAATGTCACGGAAACAGTAATAAAGCATTTAACTAATTGTGCAATAAATATAGGCATTAATAAACTAGTTTCCACATTAATACATTAATCTAAATTACAAAGTAATTCATTACTTGACATTTTAATGGGCAGACTTCCGCCGACCGAGGCGGCTAACTTCCTGTTTAGCGCCCGGCTAACCTGATTGGGATACAGTAATTTGACCGTGCAGCTGTTCTTGACTTTACAAATGTTATTGGATCAAATGGCGCCACTTATGACAGACTCACAATGTTAGCTTACAGGAACAAGTTTTTAAGGGCTGCAGCGCATCACGTGACGATGTCATTAAACCGTTAGCGCCGGGCTCCGACGCCTCTTTTCGTAGTGGCCAAACCTTCAGGACATTTTCCAGCCGTGTTTGTGACGTGTCAGATCATAAGACAGAAAATAAACCAGGAGAAACATAAAGTTACAACATAAAAAAAGTGTGAAGCTTCTCATATTTTTGAGGTTTGCAGCACATTTGCCAACATTTACTTTGGCGATTGTGTTGCAATAACACACACTGAGCATCTGATATTCCAGCTCCTGCTAATAACAGATTTTTAAAATACCTCAAAATGATTTCCAAGCTGACCAAACGTGTAATCTCAGTTATTCTACGACACAATGCATAATTCCACGACGCAAGGCCGTATCTAACAACTTAATTTCACAGTCAAAACTGTTTCATCGTTGGTGCCAAGAAGTCATTAACCTCAAACGGCGTGGCTGAAATCCTAGCAGAGGCTGCGGTGGGTTTTTTAGGGTCCTCTTGGGCCAGGGGTTAGAATTAAACCATGTAACAAGCCAAAATGTGGCTGTACATTAATAAAAAACTGGCCAACTCAATTTTCCCCCCCCCTCGCGCCTTAATCCTTAATACTTTAGAGTACTGTCTGAGAAACAAGCCCAGCTTTGTAATAAAAAAAAAAGGCTTAAATCCCGGCGGTTTTGAAAGAGCACGTTGTTGCCCTCTCATAAAAGCTTGAATGTAATTGGACCAGTGCGCGTCCTAACCCCGACAGATCAAAGGTTAGCAAAGCAGGTACTCATTTAGCATGTCAGGGATTAGCTGGCTCAATACACTGGTTTGGCACGGAATATGTGTCTGGATCAAAGTTATGTCCTCGTACATGACTTGTAATTAGGTTTTTTTTTCGGAGAGGAGAGGAGAGAGGAGAGGTATTTCTGGGGCTGACGTTGATGAGTTCGAGCTGTGCATGACACAAGGCAGCCCCGGTGGAAAGCCTTCAGGTTTGTTTAGGGAGAGCTGACATCCCTCCAAGTTGCCACATCGCAGCGTTTGGAGACGATCCATCTGCCCGCGCCACTGCACACTCGTGCAAGTAATAAAGATTGATTTAAGTGTAATATAAACTGTTATGTGGCTTGGGCACAATGTAAACCTCAGCTAAATAGAAAATATAACCGCAGCGTTACACAGCCTATCTTACTCATAACACATGAAATGTTCGCTCAAACACGTTCCTTCGCCTTTTCCGAAGACGTCCCTCCAACCCGACGTGTTTGTTTTAACCATATGAAGTAAGAACGGGGCCTCTAATTCTATTATGTGTAACTATTAAACAATTTAAATGGCGGCAGTTTGTGCTCCACGTAGTTAAAATGATTGGGTGTGAACTCATAACATCAGTTTTTAAAGCAAACATTGCCTGTATGAGAAATGTTGAGCTCATTATTTAAACGAAGATTGCAGGTTTATTGTAATCAGCATCTTATTTTTATAGTTACAGACTTTATTTCTATTGGTAATAAAAACATTATTCACCGAATTGTTTGCTGAGGTCGGAGAACTGATGGCAACGCTGCTCAAAAGAAGTCCAAAGTAAATTATTCCCCAATCTGCTCATTGATTTAGTTCAACTTGACCCTGACCTACTGTGCTTAATGTGATTGTGCACGCTCACAGTTTTCCTGCACTAAAATGGATTGTTTTGGAAGTGTTAGAGAGACTGGTAATCTGTGGAAAGACTACACAACTTTATAAAATAAGACTCAAGTTTTAATGTGATATGTTTAACACAAAGTAAAGCTGCTTGCAGGTATTTCGTCATAAACCAAACGAAGAAAAAACATTTTGACATTGTGGTGTTGCTTGATTCAGAGTCAGGGGGTAATAAAAGTTATTAAAATGCATCATGCACGCTGAAAATATTATATCAATTCGTCCAAAAAGCCGAGCTTATGAGACATTGTAGCTTAAAAGGCTAATGTAGCTAAACATTAAGGGTGTAATATGTAGGAATTGTCTTAAAATTGCTAAACTGTAGCTGCTGTTAGCTAGTTAGCTTGGGACAGGTGTGTTAAACCAGAACTGGGTAGCTGGTTAGCATGCTAACTTCCGTATCTCCGCGACACAATACACACACGTCATGAAACTAAGATAATTTGCAATTTTTTACATATTTCTTACATATTGTACCTTTAAACAATAAAATACCCAGCCTTGGTCAGCTGTGGGACCAGGGGGGAGTCTGCATCAATAATGCAATGACAGATTTCTTGCAGTGATTTTATACTGAAGGAAAAGGCAGAAATAAAGTGTCTCAGCAGTTTACTACCCAATCAGGATTGTTGAAATTGTAAACACTGTTTGTCTGAATGAGGGATTTGTCTTTTTTTTCCCGGGTTGTACGTGCCCCCTAACAAAAAAGGCCCCCCTATTCAAACTGGTCTAGAACCGCCACTGTGTGGGACCAAGGCTGAGTATCAAACATTAAAAAACTGTTACTGTTTGTGTCGCTGAATATCGTGTTATAATAATAATATACTCTACTTTGTCTCCTACAGCAGCCGAGTCAACAGTAGGAATAAGACACCATCACAGGAGAACATAGTCAGGTCAGGCTACAAGTTACTTCTGCAATCAGAGGTGATACACGACCATCCTAGAAATAAAAAATAAAGAATAAAAAACAGCCTTACCCTTCCTTTGCCCTGCCCGGTAAGTATATGGCAGCGCGCATTTTCAAAGGCAAGACGGTAAATCAGCTGTGAAGGCCGTGACAGCTGAGGATGTTGAGTGTGTGTGTGTGTGTGTTTGTGTGTGTGTGTGTGTGGGTTCCCTTGTGTGTGTTTGTGCGTCCCGGGCCCCGGACTGGGTGTGGTGTCTAAGTCCTGCAGACGAGACAGGGGATTCATCCTGTCTGACTGCAGCTTATCACCGGACTGGCTGTCACCTAATGAGATATCAGCAAACCCTGCGTTTAAAGATGTGGAGGACAGAAAACACGTGACGTAAAAGGAAGAACGGCTGCGGACCGACCCGTGATTCTGTCTGGACGGGTTCAGAGTCTCTATAGCAATGTCTGAGCTGCATTAAAGCGCATTTATATTGTTGTTTTGTTCTTTACCGCTTCAGATTTAGCATTTATTGCCACTTCCTGCACCGACAAACAGCCGAGATCTGTCCTGTTGAAGACGAGGAAGCAGGACAACAAACGCTCGGAGTCCAACGGGTCGTGTCCTGGCGCTGATCCCTCTAATGCCCAAACCACAGCGACAATGAGCGACAGTCCAGATTCAAAGGGATCCCCCATTAGCCCTCATTGTGCCTGAATCCATCTCCGCATTCCTCTGTAGGCCGGCGGGTGTCAGCGGGTGATAGGCTACGCTAAATGTGATGCATTAGGTGCCGGCGGGTAAACAGAGGCTACCAGAAATGTTATTGGTGGCCTCTACGACAGGATCTAATGGGGGATCCAAATGGAGACGAAGGCTGCAGCATGTCTGTGGCAGTTTTTTGGGGGGATTACTGGCGTTGAAGGGCATTCTTTCCAAAGACGTGGAGGACAAAAAAAAGAGGGACGCCGCCAACTGCAGCGAGATCCCAGTTGATGCAAAAACGCCCCTAAAGAGTGAGGAGGACTAATCGACGCCGCTTAAAGGATGGAAAAATGTGTGTGTGTGTGTTTGTGAAGCTGATGTTTTTCCAGCCCATCTGGAGCCGTCGTAGTCCCGTCTGTTGACCTCCGCCGTGAAGCGGGCGGCTGTCTGCGACCGTGACGCGGTGACAGCAGACATTACTTGTGACTGACAAGGTGGAGTGGAAGCCGGGGCGCACAAAATAACAAAGTCCTCAACTCTTTTAGATCAGGCTGTCCAGGTCTCTGCGAGAGAAATACACAAATAATGCGACAAATCAGAATATGACACATTTCAGGGGCGTTTTCGAGGAAATATGTGAATGTAGAAATCAGGCTGAGACACTAAGAATCTATATTCCCACCAATCACGGCTGCATCCAAACGGCCTCTGACATCAACTCCAGGATTTCCCAGGTGTTTGGGGAGCCATGACATCACTTCGCCCCTCCGTCTCCGGACACACAATGAGGACTTTGAGAGGTGCCGGGTGAGAACAGTCAGCAAAACAAGCCTCGGCTACATACATCAACAAAAATGTTTATAAAAAAAAAGGCCCCTTCTAAATAATATGGAAAGTGGAGATGCGAGCCAAAGCAGCTGAATCCAGTTAACGCCTGGAAAAAATTATACAAACATTTTGGGTGGAGGTGGAGGAGGTGGAGGAGGAGGGGAACACACCGATGTCTGACAATTTGGAGGGGTGTGTGTGTGTGATGACAGCTGAGGGGGGGGTATGCATATTCAGAGAAACAACATTCTTCCTCGCAGCGTGACTCGATGTAGACATGAACTCCCAGCTCGTCTATTTTTTGATGCCGGGACTCTGGAAACAAGCGGGTGTTTGTGCGCGGGTCCTGAGCTGTCAGCTTTACCTTATTAAAATGTCATTGACTCCTAAACTGCATATTTATGCAGTGTTAACCAGCGCCTGATGGCACCGCTCGCATATAGTTTCGTTCTGGCTGGCAGGCTGAGTCAGACAGACTGTGTCGCCCAGAGATAAGCTTTATTACACAATGTATGCACAGGGGCCCGTTTGATTGATGCTCCTCCATTATTATTATGTTCTGGCAAGGTAATGTATTCCAGGCCTCCATAAAAGACCAGTTCTAAATTAGTTGTGTCAAATTGTGGAGGCAGAAGTGCTGGCCCTATCTCGGCTATCTGTGCCTGGAAATGAGGTTGCGCTGACATTGTGGCGGTGGCGGTGGCGGCGGTGGTGGTGTTGGGCGCGGTTGCATCAGCAAACCCCGGATTTCTATCCCCATTAAATGATAGCTTTTCTTTTCAGTCTCTATGTAAAATAGCCTCCTCACAGTTCCAGGGTATCAATTAGAGAAGAGCGGGGAAACAACTTCGCCGCCTGTTTGTTGTGTTTCTCAACGCCGACCGAGGCTGATCCCAGAAATATCCCTAATGTTCATTTCAGTCCCTTTATTTTGGCTTCACAGGTCGTCGACACAAACAGCTCAGTGCAATCCATATCTACAGTCACTTTAATGGTGTGTTCCTACAAAAAAAAAGCAGAAAATTACATACAAAGTCAACACAAAGAGAGAACTAGAGTCGGGTGCAGAGCCAGATCCTTCTGGAGGAGTAAACACCCAGAGTACCGTCAGATTCGGTTCTGATGTAGATGTTTTTACTGGCTCATCCTGGGCTTGAGCTGGGGTGGATGGACGGGTCGACAAACACAGGACTTTGACCCACGTAACCAAAATCATCCGTGAGTTATTTTAACTCACATATAATGTAGTTTAATTACGTCAAGTCTGCAGCAAAAGTTATTTTAAACTTCACCATGACAGTTTCCTTAAACCAACCAGGTAGTTTTGGCATCTAAACCGAACTGAACAGTGACCGTTTTACAACGTTGAGCAACGTGACAACAACGGTTTGGTACGTCGACTGTCTCTGGTACTCTCTAATAGTCACATATGTCATTTTTTGATGTAATTGACAGTCAGTCTCTTCAGCTGTTTAAGGATAAGGACATTCTGAGTGTCTAAATCAATAATCATTCTCAAAGCGACACCTCTGATTCCTCTCATGCATCCGCCTTCCTCATCCCGTTGACGAAACCTCGACCGGACGTTCGTTTTATCACTCTGTCGTCCTACGAGTGCTGAAAGTGATATGAAACGTTGCGCTGCGACACCACGTTTTATTCTCATTCCCCGTCCTCTGGCAGCTCATCGGCGGGACGAAGCGGGTCGCTTCTTCCTTTTAGTCGGACTTCGTGGAAAAAGGTGTGCGTGTGGAATGTAACACTCCGGGAAGAAAATCGATAAAGCACAACACAACTGCTGCTGCTGCGTCTTCAGGCCCGAGTGGGTGGAGAGAGAGCAATATGTTCGGGCTGTAGAGGGGAGCGCTCCTGGGAAACATCCACATACCTAACCGTTAGCCCAGATGTGGTTCTGTTACGACTGTCAGAGCAGTCACATCTGTCTGGGCTCTGCGATCGGTGTGCGTGGGCGTCTCCGTGAGTATAGCTGTGTATAAATATGTCTGTGTGTGTCGGTTTCCCAGCATATGTGTGTGTACGCTATTTGTCTGCGTCCTCGCTGGTGCTGATGGATCCCGGTTAATGTTCTGCAGCCGAGGGACTCTCATCCCCTTAATAGCTTTAGCAGTTTCACCCTGCGAACGGGTCCACCTTACTTCAGCAAAAGGCCCGGCGCTGGTTACGATTCCAACAGTTGAGCAACATTTATGGCTGCGATGGCTGCAGTTACTCCGCAGTGATTAACTTTAAGTGACTTTGTTGTAAAGATAGACATTTAGGACGCAAGTTCGACAGTTGAAGGCTGAGCGAGCGCGGCATAAAAACGCTGATTACAGCTTCGATTGATCGGCGCATTTAAAGATTCACGCCGGCCACGGGCGTCGTTAGCGGCACTTTACACAGAATCCTGTTATCTTCTCTTTTTTTACTGTGACTTTGCTACAAGCATCTGTCTGCTAGTGTGACTCAGCAGATGTTGATGTGGGTATCAGTTTGCCGCACACTCCTGTCTGCATGTTTAAAAACCCCCACAGCTACGAGAAACAGCAACCTGCACGCTGAAAAATGCAGGTGACCCTAACTTTGACCTGTTCGCTAACGGAACGGAACAAGCTAGCAGCTGTTGCCTTTTCCTCTGCAGGGATTTGGAGACACTGTTTTGCAGAGGAACCATCCTGGACTTTACGCCGACCAAGATGACTGTGATAGATTTAAAGCAACGCAAACACGCCAGAACCAGAGATCGGACCGGCTGCACGCTGACCCTCCTCTTACGGGACGGTTGTCAACCCCGACAGCAGCTAATGTCTGCTGAGGTTCTGCAGGAGCTTTATGTCCGAAACAAAAATGACATCATGAGGGTTATTTCAGCCAAATGTATGACTTCTTGTGAAATTGCACACGTCTGCGTGAATGTAAACGACGGCGCTGCGTCAGGTGGCTACATGAGTCTCTTGTTCCGACCTGCAGCTGAAGTCTGAGGCAGCTAATTGTCTCACCGCGCTTAAAAAAAACACTGAATGAAACCTCAGACCTGTTCTTAGGTGAATCAGTAGTCTTGATGCATTGTGAAATTACAGAGTTCTCATATCCATCATAACTAAAGGCCCGATATGTTCGGAGCTACTTTGATCTGCAATACTTTAATAGCACTCTGACAGACAGTTGCTATATTTTCCGAGCCGAAAACAATCATTTTGACGGCAGAGAGTTTAGAAAAAGAAAGCTGCACGTCACCTTTTGGTAATGTGCCACAGCGAGCGGGGCATCATCCACACTTCAGCTGTTATTAACGAGTCATCCAAGGCAGAAATTTAATTAGACTTCTGAGGTGTCGGGGAAAAAAAAAACAACAGTCGTGTAAATGAGCGAGGGGTTATTTCAAGCAGCACCTCCCTGCCAGCGGCTGACATTAACAAATAGTCTTCATTAGGTGTTTTTGCGAGATCTTCTCTGATGTAAATATCGCCGCGGCGGGGGCGAGAGGTTAGCTCCTCACCTACGCACGGAAGATGACAGAAAAAAGGGATTCTTATCGGCGGCGGGAGACGTTGAGCTCATTGTCCGAATGACAGAGAAGAATCACCTCAGAACATCATTTCCTCCTCATCAGCCCGGCGCGGCGGTGTAAATTAAAGACGGGAGTTTGTGGTGAGATGAAATAATCGGGCACACTTCCCTCCCTGAGGTGATGCAGTCGGATCTGATTTGGCGTGATGATCGACTAGTCAGTTCCTGTTTTCATCATTAACTTCTGAACGTATTGCCTGTTGCTCGCAGTTATCAGCGCCGCTAACAAATTGCTCGCTGTATGAGTCTGTCGGTGACACCAGATGTAACCCGATCCCTTTTTAAACACTCTCGGCAGACACGCCCGCTCTGCCAGTCATCCCCCCGTTCTCATGACCTCTGACGGTGTTTTCAGGTGTTTTCAGAGTGTGTGGTTTCCAGCCCGAATGCACCTGAGAGCCAAAAACAAAACCACACAAAACCTGACAGCCGTAAAAAGGTTCTGAGTTAATATCCCGGCACACCTCGTCGTAGACGGGCGAGGGGGAAAGATGGAACGTCTGTGGGGTAAAACGCGAGGAGATCAATCTTTTCCTCGTCATTCCAACCATCCATTTGTCATTAGCAACGGAGCCCCTTCCTCAAGAGGTAAGGCAATATCCGCCACATCCAGCGCCGCGGTCTTCCCTCTATCGCCGCATCTCTGCTCATATACCCTTTAGGGAGTTCATTAACGGGGAGGAGGGCGGGCTGGGAGCTCCAAAAAAACACAGCTTCTCTCCATACATCATGCTGCACGCCGTCAGCTCCGCTCCGACTCTGACAGCAGCTGCCCCCGTCATCCTCGGCTTTGCTTTCACTGGGAATTATTCTAACTATGCACAATAAGCACACAAACTGAGGGCCCCTTGTTTGTCTTGGACGACGTTCCTCGACTCTCGCACGTCCATCACTGCGGACGCCGCGGCGCTGAAGACCACACAGAGCTCATCTGTGGACGGGGAGGGATTGATACTGCTTTGAGAGAAAACAGGTGAGGTGGAGGGGGAAAAAAAAACGTGATTTTTTTTGCAGCATCACACTCTTAAAGTGGCTGTGATTGCTATGATATCATCAAAGAAGTGATTTAAAATCCCAGTTGTGGTTGTGCAACATGCCTTAAAACCACAGCACAGTCACACATTCAGCACCACAGCTAATATCGTTTCCATACGGCCTGCTGATGCTGTGTTTTGTCAGTTTATTTGACATGAAGCGCGCTCATTTGCCAAAGTAAAGACTGCAGCTGTAACTCCATCAGCGACGTCACACTGTTTTTGCAGCCGGGCAGGAAAAAAAAAAACCCACCTGATTCAACAAATGATGGCTCTAATCGATGCTGCTCGGGCTCCATCATCGCATCACGACAGCAAACAGCGTGAAGATATCCCGGACAGATTGCCGCCCCAACCGCTCAGTCCCGCGCAAATTCAGGGCTCAGTTAGCAGCGCGGTTAATTCGAACTCGCGGTCGGGAGGATTTCTGCAGCCCCGCGGCGGCTGAGACAAGCCGCGGCCTAGCTGTCGTCTTTGGATGTATGAGCTGATGCTTATCTGCAGGAAATGGCAGATCAGACTTCCACATATTGCTTTTTAATGAACACAGCGCGCCGACGTCCAGCAGGGCTCTTAATTGGCTCACGCGTGACGCATCATCTCCGCCGGTCATTTGGACGCCGGCATCAGTCCCGTATCACCAGCTCCTGGTTTTGGCCTCGTCCCAGGAACAAAGAGAGGTCGAAAGGTCGACACGGGGAGCGTCTCTGCCTGCAGCCCGGTTAAAGAGGCAACACAGCAGCTGAGGAGGGACAGGAGAGCATTTATTGATTTCTTTAGTGTGGAAATATCTAATAAACCGTCATAAAAGCGCCTGAAAACATCCTGCTGGAACAGTTTGGGATCTTTTTACACGAGCGATTTCTGTATTTCATCTGCAGCAGTGATCAGACAGCTCCTGCTGATCAGCATGGACCTGCCAGGGTTGGATCCTGGATCTGCTCGGGGGGGGTTTCCTCCACTGCTTGGAGACCAGGGGGGGTTCTGGGGACTCCAGGCTGTCATGGACTTTCCCCCGCAGTCACCAGGACCAAAGCATCGCAGGGAGTCTTCTTGGGGTTTTGTGTGGACTCGTGTGTGCTGGTTTGCAATCATTACCGGCCGGCATCGACCCTTCACAGATATATATCGGTACTGTCAGGATTAAATCTTTCTGGTTTCAAAGATTACAGTGCAGAAATCTAAGTTTATAACTAAACTGCCTCCATGATATTTCTTATTTGTTTGTTTGATAGCCACATTTGACGGATCATCGCAAAAAAATGTGTGTATATCTGAAAAACTGCACATCGGTCGGGCTGTGCTGCTTTTAAATCCAAGCTAGAGTCCGTTTGTTTTCTTTGATATGAAATGTATTTGTTGGTTTTTCTTCTTGTTTTAAATCTATCTGCATTTCTCTCCCTGCTTTTTTTGTATTTTAGTTGTGCTTTTTTTTTCGTCTGTGTCGTCTGTAAATCCCTTTGTGCTGCTGCCTTCAGGTGTGAAATGTGCCGCATAAATAAAATTGGTTTGAAGTCGACGCGGCTCAGCAGGAGGAAAAAAATAAACCCGGTGTCAGTCGTTGAGGTCGTTGTGAGGCCGCTGCCAGTCGCACACAATCCTAACGAAGCAGATTTAAATCAAACTCTTCATGATTTAAACCTCAGGATGTTTTTTTCACCTTTGAGTGGCTGCAGCCGCTGAATATTCATCCTTTCAGCTCGCTGGTAAACTCCTCAAAGTCGCCATGACACTGTTTTATCCCGGTGCCAAGTGCATTTGGTGATTAATCTGGACGATTGTTCTCCTGCTTGCCGTACGACATTTCCAGCCATATGCGCTATTAACCTTTGTGTACCCACACCAGCTTGTCTTTAAACCTGATTACTGGCCTGTAGAGATGGACACAGAGCTGCACAACCTTCTAACTCCAGCGGCGCCTCCCTCCCTCCCTCCTCGTCCTCCCTGCCTGCCTGCCTTCCTCTCTCGTATTCAGCTGCTGCCTCTCGGAGGAAGGAATGCGACACGAAATGCAAAACGCACCGACACACGAGATGCAGATCCAGCAGCGAGCGCCTCGACGTCACGCTCACACGCACAACAAGGTTTCATCTCGATCGCGTTGATGCATCCACCTTTTCCACAAATTAATTAAAGCTATCAGATTTTCTTTGGATAATATAAAAGCTTCAGAACACGTAATATAACACGTGTAAGGCTTTAGAAACATCTCAGAGAAGACAGATAACGTCTCATTTTGGTTCCAGCTCCCTCCCGGCCGCCGGCGTTAAACATAAGCAAACAGAGACTCTCGCTGACAAACGGAGCGTAATTGCTCGTGTGCTTAATGCAAATTGGCTTGTGTGTGGACAATTTGAGACTATTTAGAGAAACAGCCCACTTCAGATGAGCATTAATCTGATTAAGAGCAACAATTTATTTGGGTTTTCCGTGCTCAATAGAGAAAAAAAAAAAAGGGGGCTTCCTGTTCGGGCTCTGCCAAGCGGAGCAGAAGAACCAGAACTGGATGAACGGTCGACAGCTGTGTGTATAGAACGAGTACATTTCCTCTCTCGGCCCGTTTCAGTAAAACACTGAGTCACCGCTCACACATCGAGCACATGTGCCAGCGCGTCGCGTATCGAGGAAGGTCACCTCATCTTCTTCTTCTCCTGTTTTATTTCTGACTGAGCACAGAAGGTTTAAATTACATCACGGCCGTCTGTGGTTTGTAGGTATTGCGTTTGTATTTTTAGTTTTCATGAGTTCTTACCTAATTTAGCTCGTAAGTGGACGCTGCCATTTCAATTTCGCTCAAAAATAAAAGACGGCGTTTTAAGAGTCGGACCTCCCGGAGCCAGCGAGCCGCTCCGCTTGGAAATTTCGCGTGACGCTGATCTCAGCTCAGGCACGGAACATGTCGTAAATTACATCCCATACAATTTCCATGTGTAAGCATCTGTTTCTAACCGCCACATTGGAGAATTGCACCTTTTTTTTTTTTTTTTTTATGGCTATATTTCAATAGGCCGACACACATTTTTAGCAGCGTCTTAAATTTACGGCATCGGTTGTCCGACCGCTGAGGATGAACATTGTTTCGAGGAGACAGAGAGAGCTGGAGGTAGAATTTTATCGTCACGGATTTCAGGTGGAGAAACGTAAAGCCGTAATATTGGCAGTAAAGACGTCTCCTCCGGACTGACAGCTCCCAAACCTCAGTTCATAAACCTGTCTGGAGATTATGTGCATGGCCGAGACGCGCCGTCTAACTACTTGGCCCGGCTCAGCAGTGGAAAACAGTTTCTGCACGACTGTATTCTCAGCGTTGACGATGCACAAGTGTATGTATGTTTTAAACATTTCCTACCGAAAGCGACGATCACGATAATTCAGCCGTCCCCATGTTTGGTTTGAGCGAGTGTTTGCTTTCCCAAGGCGTGCCCTGAGAATTTCTTTTTTTTTTTTTTTATTCAATATGCAAAGTAAACGCACCATTTTTTATTTTTTTTTTATTATTCAAAGGATAATAAACAGTTTGTGTTTGCGCCCACTTTAAACTTAAAACCCCAAACTCTGCATCCAAGATTCCAAGCGGGCTGCGTCAGTGTAACCATAGCGCTGCAATTTTGGATAAACGGCGAAGATGAAAGCCCTCGGTGCGTTTTTACATGCCTTCTAGACTGCTTGCACATTTCTCTAAAAGCACCGATGTCTGGGTGTGTAATTACACACTGAATGCTGTTTTTTTTTTTTGTGTGTGTGTGTGTGTCGCTGCACAAACATTTCAGACCCCGACTGAAAGCGGCTGCACTGCAGCGGCGTCTGAGCACCCACTCAGACGCCACCGATGACAACAGCGCCATTAGACTAATCAGCGGTCTTTATCGGCCGGCCCTCGTCACAAATGTGACTCCGGGTCATAATATAAATCTGAGAGACTTCGAGTGGCTGCAATCAGCTGTGCAGAGTGGCTGAATACATTTACTTTTTAAGGAAATATGACACACTGCTTGAGGATTAAAGGGGCACTAAGACACTCAAACTCAGAAGTTAAATATTTACAGTATTAGTGAGGTAATAATACAAACTAAGACATATTTTTGGGATAAACACGCTGCGTGTTTATCCCAAAAATATGTCTTAGTTTGTATTATTACCTCACTAATGATGTACATGATCCCAGAACGGTGTTTGAAGCTAGAAGAGGTGGCAGGGTCCGCCACGTGTAAACAAAGTAGGACTGTGTAAACTGTGTCGTCCTCTAAGGTCAGTTTGTTTATTCAGTCGTGAAAACAAAGTTTATTTAGTTTGTTTCTACGCAATTCAAATGTCTTCCCCAACATTACATAATGCACCTTTAAACTATCTGACTGTGTAGAGTGTTTTAAAGTGCTGATACAAGATTAAAATACTGCGTACACGTTAATAAAATAATAAATAATCATGTGACACTCGTGGGTTTTTTTCGTTCCTCCAGTAAAAGTTCAGATGCTTGTGTAAATAAAAATCACTGTGGTAAAAGTATTAAAAATATAAAAGTTAAAGTTTCCCTCTGAAGGACGTCCGTCGAGCGTTTGTCACCAACACGCCTTCGCTCCACATTCCAGTCACCCTCCTCCGTCTGCTTTCCTCTTTTTTTACGTCTTTTGCGTCGTTTCATCTCGCGGCGTGCAAATAAAGATCATAGATAATTCACCTCGAGCGCGTTAAAGCTAAAGTTACGAGCCTGTTTTGAAACTGCGAGGAGGAGAAAGTTCAGATATTTGTGTTAAACTGTATGAAGGAAAAGCAAAGAGTTGTCAGAAGAAGTATTTATACTGTTTTTTATAAATTGTTTAATAGATTGTCACGTTTGGGTCGTTATCTAGAATTTGTTTGGCCTCGATAATCACACAGTGAAAATCTGATGTTGTGATATTTTAATGCAAAACTTTGCTTCTACTTAAGGAAATGATCTGAATATTCCCTCAAATGTGTCCAATAATCTAAATGTTTAATAAAATAACTCGTCGTTCTGCATGATGAGAACTTTGAGGTCTTTCAGGACTTTTACTTGTCGCTGCGTATT
The DNA here is from genome assembly GCF_900880675.1 of Sparus aurata. Classification (NCBI taxonomy): domain Eukaryota; kingdom Metazoa; phylum Chordata; class Actinopteri; order Spariformes; family Sparidae; genus Sparus; species Sparus aurata. Next base: position 24,210,479 of record NC_044206.1, on the reverse strand, counting down.
TCACACGGTGGTTTTTACAACTTTAACTTCAGTTGAAGAATCCGAGCACTTTGTCTGCCGCAGGTCTTTTTAGGATTCTCGTCTTTCACATTAATCATGTTTGATTCATCTCGCGACCTCTTCGGGGGAGTCGAGACAAACAGGAAGAGAAACTCTGCGAAGTTACAACTCCGCTGTGAGGTTTCTTAACTGTGGAAATACATAATTTAAAAGAAAGAAAGAGGGTGTTATTATTATTTCACCAGCGTTTGTCTGTGATGAGTCTGAAGACGTCTGACCTCTGTGAGGGAATGCTGGATGTCGTCACAGTTGCGTCGCGGCGGCGGCGGCGGGGGTCGAGCATCTCTCCGGTGTCGCAGAGACAGAGGAAAGACACGGGGTGTGGTTTGTTAAATGCGGGACGACCCCCGTTGTATTGTCTGGACAACATGGGGGACATCTGGCAGCGGTGTTGAGGTCTCCATCCTCTTTCTGGAGCAGTGAGCTGTGCAGCATTGAAGCACTGCCTGCACATTCTCATGCTAATACGGGAGAAGGCAGCAGCAGATGTGAAACATTTGGTTCTCTTCTTGTGCACTTGTAAAGAAATAATGTGGCCCCCGTTATCATCATTTCACTGTTTTTGTTCTCCTGCGTGTCATAAAAAAAAAAGGGGAGTTTGCGGTGGAGGCCATCTTCTTTGGTGGCCTCCACGACTTCAGCTGCATGTGGGCGCCGTCAGTGACGGAGGAACGGCCTCCGGAGCGTTTGAGATCGTTTAAAACGTGTCGGAGTGGAAAAACTGGAGGCGACGCAGCAAACAAACATCGTCCCGGTCAGACAGAAGCTTCCTCGGCTGCGCTAACAACAGCATCGTCTTCTGAATCACTTTTAAAGCTCTCCTTTAAAAAAATGTCTTTTTAATTATACTGAACTTTATTCTTGACGTCTCACACGGCTCTATTTGAACGTACACGTCGTTTTCTAACTTTTTATTTGTGGTGTTTTTATGGTTTTAATCGTCCGTCATTATTAGTTTTATGTGTCTTTTATTCCTGCATGTTTTATTGTCTTGACTTGTAACTGCTACGCAAATAAAATAAACATATTGTGAGTATTTTCTTACGCTGCATGTGTTCATTCTTGTGCACAGGAGACGTTGAATACCATGTAAATAATGGATTAAGTAAATAAAACAAATATACTGACATGTCTATTTGTGTCATGAAACTATGTGTGTGTTAAAGTTTGTCTTTGCAGCATTTTTTTCAACTTTACAGATAATTATAACTTCAGTGGTGGAAGAAGTTAAAGTTATTACAGTGCAGTAAAATTCAAAATCCAAAGTAGAAGTGTGTATCATCAGCTAAATGTACTTAAAGTATCAAAAGTAAAAGTTGAATGTGTCTGATATATTATTATATGTAACGATGTTAGTCGAGCTTTAACTATTTTTCATATTTTAAACACTTTTATTAGTTTTCCCAAGAAGACAGAAAGGAAAAAGTTTATTACACAAACATTTATTTACATATCTGATCAAACATCTGTACAAGATGCAAAAAAAAAAAAAAAATAGAAATACGCAATAAAAATCCAAATGAGAGGATAAAAACAAAATAAAAACAAAAGTAAAGACAGAGAGGGACGACTTGTTTCACGTAGAGGACAAACTTTAAATACAGTGCAGTTCTAGCTGTGTAACATGGTTCTGGTTCTGTGTCAGAAGTTCTTGTTCTTCATTACAAACTTCAGATTTCAGCAGCTCCCGTCATGGTTTACAGCCACAGCTCCTCTAGCTGTCATAGGTCCAGTTGTTGTGATGTGTTTGGTGTGTTTGGACCGGGTTCTTTTGACAGGATCATTCAGAAGGCACAACATGGGTCCATAGTCCAGACCACATGTGAGACACGCCCATCTTATGTAGTCGATCACGGGTGAAATATGATGTTTTGAGGGGCTCAGTCGAACTTTAGTGTTGCGCGGGGAGTTGGTTGTTCTTAGCGGATGCTAGCGTTAGCACTCTGTTAGCGGAGCGGAGGGCGGCACCGAGACGAGGCCCGAGTCCCGACCCGAGTTCTCCACAGAGATATCCAAAGTCCAGCAGCTTTAAACAACCTGACGAGACTGTACTTTAAAAACTAGAGGAGAGCGAGAGAGGGAAATGGGGAAGGTCCAATTTTTCTGGCAATTTGGAAAAAATCCCCCCTTTAAAATAATGTTTTACAGCTCATCTATATGCTTTTATTTGTTTAATATAAAACTTTACTTTGATAAGTAAATATATCTGGCAAATAAAGGTCAAGTGCATTAACTGAGAACAGTTCTTCAGTACAGTACTGAGGTAAAAACATCTTTGTTACCTGGAACATGAACATTTGCTCCTATTTGGCTCAGACGTCTCTGTGCGTCATCGCCCCGCCCACCTGGACTGTCATTGGCTCCCGTCTGCTCCCCCCTTCATCTGATTGGTCGGGGAGGTGTCCGTCAGGCAACCTTGACGTGCGAGACAAGTTTACAACTGTATCCACGTGCGGCTGGCGCGTCCGGGCATCCTGCGCGCGGAGAGCCGGGACGAGGACCGAGCTGCTTCACCTGAGAGCGGCCGAGCAGACGCACCTGTGAGCGGGCTCACCTGAGCGCGCGGCAGGTGTCACCTCCTCCCCTCCTCCTCCTCCTCCTCCTCCTCCTCCCCCCTGGAGGAGACAGCGGTGGTACCCACGGTCCAGCCCGCTGTGGATCAACACTCACTCCTCGGTTTTCTTCATGGCGAGGAGACCCGATCATGTTCGCCCAGCATGGCTGTGGCTCCTGCACCGACCCGCCCGGGACCGGTATGGCTTTTAGCCGCGTCGGCAGACTGGACCCCCCGAACCGAGGCGTCTCCAGGAGGGCGGCGGTCATGCTGTGCTCCCTGCTCACCTCCCTCTTCCTCCTGCACTGCCTCACCGAGCGCTGCGGCACCAGCTCCCCGGTCAGAGCGTCCTCCAGCCGGGGGCTCCTGCAGGACCTGGGCTCGCAGAGGACTAAGAGGCTGGTGTACCAATGGACGGAACCGGTGGGCTCCGATGGACGGGTGGACGCCGAGCCGCCCGAGGAGTCTCCGGAGCTAGTCGCGTCCAGGAAGGTGTCTCCGAGGTTCGCAGGTAAACTGAGTCCGCTCGGGGAGGGAAGCAAGAAGCTGCCGCAGGCGCTCATCATCGGGGTGAAGAAGGGAGGCACCCGGGCTCTGCTGGAGTTCCTCCGGGTCCATCCCGACATCAGAGCCGTGGGAGCGGAACCGCACTTCTTCGACCGCAACTACGAGAACGGACTGGACTGGTACAGGTGAGCCGTGTGGTCAGAACTTCTGAGCTGGGTCGTGTTTCTCCTCCTCATCACTGATGAAGAGTGTGTGTGACAGCCTGTTGATTTATGAGCCCACATCAGCTCCTGCTTTCATTAGATCGTATCTCCTGCTGGTTCTGCTGCCCAGTTTCAGGGTTGACTGGCCTTTAAGTCCCGAACCGAGAACCAGAACCGCTTGATGAGGCTGGGAAACAAGACAGGGACGCATTTAAAAGTTGTTTTCTTCTGAAGCTTTGATGCCTTATACAGCTACATGAGCCTGTGAGGGTCAAAACTAAAGGAACGTTTCTCAAATACAACTTTAAAGTATTAAATGAATAAAGATTTGGTCACTTAAAGCTGCATCATGAAGTTTTGGGGAAGATATTTTTATCAATTTGTGTCTAAACAAACTCTAACCTTTGTTTATATGTGGCGGACCCTGCCACCTCCCTCACATCAAACACACAGCTCTGACTTTATTTACAGCTCATGGAAGAAATAAAAGTTTCTGATAGTTTGCGATATTGTAAATATTTTTTAAATAAAAATTGAGATCCTCTCACTTTTAACTCACTTTTTATTAAGATTTATATGTTTGTTTTAAATCAAAATACGACCTTAATCACATTTTCTGCCACAAATGTGTCAGACGGCAAGAAAAAGTTTGAGTGTAGCCTGAAATTTAACTTTAATTCTCTGAAGAAGCTGAACTTGATGTTAAAAGTGCAAATTAATTAACAAAAGTTGGAATTAGATTGTTTTTCTGTAGATTAATAACAAAATCTTCAGTTTTTTTAATATTGTTTACATTAGTTTAGTCCCTAAAACTAAGATATCAGATTTTCTCTACAGGATTTTACCAAAACAAAATAATCTCAATATCTAAATAAATACAAATTTAGATTTAATAATTCCAGCAGTTGAATCCATCTTTAAATTAGTTTACTGGGTGTTTTCTCTCTTTTATTTTGGTGAATAAATAGTTAAGTGTGTCTATAACATAACTTTAAAAAAGAAAAAGAAGAATTACGCTCAATTAAAAGTGAAAAGTCGACCAGAAGCTGCACGAGGCCAAAAAACATCGTCGCTGGATTATTCACGTGCGTGTGTTATTACAGGAAATCAATAAATCAATATTTATCTGCGAGACCTCGACCTCAAACTTTTGGCCGTGTCGAGTTTTTCGGCTGGAAGAACTCGTCGGTCTTTTTTCATTCGCTCCCGTCTGATTTGACTCTCTCGGCCCGACGGAGGAGAAACTTTGGGGAAACTCTGCTCCCACATTAACACACATTTACTCTCCAGCGTCTCCATCTTTTTTTTTTTTCCTCTCTCTCCAAGTCGGATTGCGTGATTGATTTCATCTGTCACTGCGAGTGTGTGTGAGTGAGTGCTGTGTGTTCACATTTCCAGCGGGGCCGTTGGGGAATAATGGCTCCCTCCTCCTTCTCCTCCTTCTCCTCCTTCTCCTCCTTCTCTCAGTGCTTCTCTGTCTAATGGGGCATTGCCGACATCGCAGCTCTGTTATTAAGAAGGATTAGGGCCATAATGAAAGGTTACCTGAGTGTCCCGGGAGGTATAATTCACCTTTTGATTGAGTTAACACTACACACAGCACCCTCTAAAAGCCTGGAGACAAAACTTTTACTCTCCCCTCGCCTCCTCCTCCTCCTCCTCCTCCTCCTCCTCCTCCAAACACCCTGGCTCTCTCCCATCTCCCCCCTCACACACCTCCCTCTTTGTGCCGCTCTGAGAGTGAACATTCTCTTTTCGCCATCACTCTTTCACACCCTTCTGTTTACCTATTCATCCATTGTGGGGTGTTTTTTTTTTTCTTATATCCATGAGGGTCCCATCTATCCCGAGGAGTTGCCAAGATTCTCTGGAATTTGGACCGTGCCTCCAAGGACGGACCTCAGCGCCGGTTCCCCTTAATGCCGTTCCATTTAAAAAAAGAAGAAGAAGAAGAAGAAGAAGTGAAGAGGGAATAAATAACTGTTACAACGGCGAGGCCCGCTCTGCAGGAGTTCATCGTGTCAGGCGCTCCTCGACTTGAACGCCCCTCCGTTTGAAGCTCGAGGTCACGCAGAAGAACGGGAAATCAGCCGCAGCCTCGCCGCTAACGACGTTTTCTGTTTAAGATTTCGAGGCTGCAGGAATGTTTGCAAACCTCCTCTGACAGGTCGAGGGACAAAACTCTCCAACGCTGGAGAAAAACAATCTGTCGGTGTTTGTGCAGAACAAGGCCGGGATCCTCTGTGACTAATCACCGCGTCCAATTTGCTTGAATTATGTGATTCCTTTCATTAGCGACAGTGGAAAAAAAACAAAAAAAAACGCGGAGGCTTCCGTCTCAGGAGACTCTTTGTTTATTGTCGAGGCCTCGGCATGAATCGCTCGTCTCCGTCCCGATGGGAATGTGAGCGGGAGACACTTTCTGACACCTCTAAGCTCTTCATGTGACGTGGAAACATCTCCAGCCTCCCCTGTTTGTTTGTTTTCCGCGTTTCTCAGAATTAAACTCGCGTCGCTCGTTCTGGGAATTTTTCCATCAAAAGCGCTCTGAAAACATCAGTCGTGACACCCCCCAAAAAAAAGCCACGATGCGAGAAAAAAAAAAGTGTGATTTATTGAGAAGGATAAAAAAGCTTTAAACTTCCACTTTTATGTGTCCAGAGATTAAAAATAGTCGGTTAAAATTCTGACTCACCGTCTGCATGTGTCCAAGTGTTGGTGCTGACTTTGCAGATTTATTTTTGTAACATTTCAGCAACTTTTTCTGTGTTTTACTTTTGAATTTCGCCTCCTTTTCTTTTGATTTTCGTGCACTTTTTTTGTCCAACAGGAAGCCGACACCGGGCCCGGTCGCCCCGTCAGTGTTACATTTCACTGCACATTTCTCGGCGGTGTATCCGTATAATCGCGTACAACCTGTTAGGCTTTTGTTGTGGAAATGGACACTTGGAGTGAACAAGGAGGTCAAGCACAAACACTGTGAACTAAAGCAGAGGTCCGGGCTGTGGAGCGCTCGGTATTGTGTTTTCGGGCCTACTTGGGTTACCAAACCGCCCAGCTTTCACCTGTCTAGACCCGCCGGGTTCCCCGTTTGAAGTCTGCTCGGATTATCCCGCACCAGATCTCTTAATGGGTTAATTATCCCTCGTGAAAACATGTTTGACCCGTTAAACACAAAGGCCAGCGACTCCGCCACACGCGTATCCATCTCGATGCAAACAAACAGTCCTCGTAGAGTTGATCAGAGTCCCTTCAGCTTCCCCTCCAATGTTTTCCTCCATGCATGCAATACTTGAAAACCGCGAGAAAAAAAAGCAAAATGAAAAGAATATGTTCGGCTAGCATCACATTAAATCAGGGGTTTCCCTCGTCATAAAACTGGCCGTATTTGAAAGCACGTTCCGTAATGGTCATAAAAAAACGGGGTCTTAATCACAAGAGTAGCGACCCAGAGGGGAGTTGTGTTAGGAAAGCAAACGGCGCTGATCCGATCTGTACAGTCGTGTGTGTGTGTGTGTGTGTGACAGCTTCAGATGTGAATATACACACACAGAATTCAAACACAAATGTCGATCCAGATGTAAACGTGCAGAGTAACAGCGCGTCTGTGTTTAAATTCCACGAATGCCAGTTTGCTTCCTGATTGGCGACGACAGTTTGTTGACACAACTCCATTAAAGAAGAGAACGGAACGTAAAGAAAATAAAGTCGAGCGCTGACGACGCAGAAACGAAAAAAAAAAAGCCGCTGGATTCCCAGCGTTATGAAACGAGGCCGGCGTCCAAGTCTCTCATGCTTTGGCTGAGTTTGGAGTGGAGTGTCAATTAATTGGGTGGCAGGGTTTGAAACTCTGGCCTTGTTCTGCTGCCGCCTGACATTTCACATGTCACTCTCGAGTGCGGAGAGGTTCTGGCGGACTCGTGGAAAGCATGACTCCAAACTCCGGCTGGGAGCGGCTGGATGTCAGCGGCGAGGACGTGACTGAGGAGCTGTGTGTGTCTTCCAGTAAAAAAAAAAAAAAAGTTTGTTGCAGCAGCAGCCAGTCCTGCACGCCTGGACGCCGGCCATAAACTGTACAAGTTACAGCACGCATGTGTATATTGTTTATTGTGCGCCATGTTGTCATGACAAAACCGCCACGCCAGCTGGAACGAGAGTCCGGATTGAACAGAGACCCTGTGTGTCTGCGTCCGTATTTATGTGAGCGTGCGAACTGTGAGCTGCCCTTGGATGTAACCCCGCGGCGGCCGTGAGTAAAGGAATGACGTGGTGTTCCTCAGAGTTTAAAATACGGCGATCGGGTTGATAACCGTTTGGTTCTTCCGCACCGTGCGGCGTTAGAGCGGCGACGATGAATCATTTCAGACGTTTTGCCAGCTCCGGCTTCTTTAAATGTGAGAGCTTGCTGCTCGTCTTTTGAATTCATGACAGCAAATGAAGACATGTCTGAGTTTTTTGAAGGCTGGTCGGACAAAAGAAGCAATTTGAAGACGTCAGTTTGGGCTCGGGGAGATTGTGACGAGCAATTTTTGCTATTCACTGACATTTTTACTGACGGATAAATATTCGTCAGATCTTCGATGATGAGATTAATCGTTGGTTGCAGACTCTAAAGTACTTTGCCTCCCTGTTCGTGTTTGCACGACCGCATCGGCCAAAAATACGAGGCACTTTTTACTTTTTTGCCGGTGTTATGTGTCCGCGGTCTCTTCAGCGAGGCTTTGAGAGGAGACATTTGTTTGAGCTTTTCTCCGAGGCAGAGTCAAGATATTTAAAACAGATTTCCACTAATTGATCCCTTGATTGATTTCACCTCCTCTGACACTACATTGGAAAAAACCACTGAGCAGAAGTGAAATATTCTTAAAGGTCCCTAGAAACGACTTAGGAAGGTCATTTCGGTGCTTCGTCGTGCAACAGGAAGTTGGAATGTGAGAGGTTTTATACGCTGGGAGGAGATTCCTGGTATATAAAAGCTGCACAGCTACCTTCAAGTTTTAAATAAAGTCCTCTCCAAAATAAACTCGTCTCTGGCGGCTGCATTAACAGCTCTGTAATGCTCAGCGCTTCACAGGAGAAGGGTGGAATTTCACAATAAAAGTCAAGCGAAATAGAACACCGAGCCGAGCTGCGACGATTAATCAATTAGGCGTCGGCTCGTAAATGAATTTGCAAAGTCCGAATTCTCGGATTCAGATTGACGACAGCGAACTGAAGATCCAAGACATGTGTCGACGTCATCTTGAGAACGCTGACCGGCATTTTACTCCTTTTACAGACCAAAAAAAACGATTTAATCAATCTAGAAAATGATGGTTAGCTGCGGCCCTGACACCATGTACACGGAGCACAACTCGGTCTGCTAACACAGCAGGTTTGCGGATGGCAGGTGGAGCGGCGGGGTCACGGTTGGGGTTGCAGAGGGCACACACACACACACACACACACACACCGCGGAGGTAACGTGATCACCAGAGACCTCCTGAGCATGAGCTCCGGCCTGCCTTTGGATTGTGAAAGTGATTATCGGGGAGTATAATTGTAAAACCGGGACGCTCACCTCCTGCTGAAGGCATGCAACCCACCCACCCATGGCTTCATCCCCCCCCCCCCTTCCTTGCCAACTCCTTGACCTCCGCCGCCCCCTCTGACATCTTTGCATGCCCTGAGCAGCTGACCCCAGGAGGCCCCATGTAGGGGAGGTAGATAGAAGTATCCAAAGCAGTGCCTGTCAGCAGCTGCCCTCAGGCATCCCGGGAATCTGCCCCCCACCCCCCGATGGCTGAGTGAGGACAGGCAGCAGGTGCAGCGGCGCTCCTGCAGACACCACCTGGACCTCCACCAGACGCTCACACCTGACGCATTCACCTGACACACCTAAAATAAGAGCTGTTTGTTGACTCGGAGATGAGGGAGGCTAACCGGAGGACTTTCATGCAGATATTCCCGGCCCCCCTCGGCGGGGTGTTCAGGAACTCCGGGAGCTTTGATGATGAACATGTGTGGAAAAGGGGGGGAGCGTGATTGATCCGCCACCCTCAGAGTTCACAATGCCAGCAGATGGTACTGTAACTTTAAGATCGGGTTACATTGTTCTTAGGATTCTGTTGTTTGTTCACTTTTGGGTTTCTGTGTACACTAGTCGGCAACCGGTTTGACCCCCCGACGTATCGCGGGCCCATTGAGCTTAGCAGCTGTCGGTCCTTTTTTACGAGGTATTAGTCCATACATTATAAAAGCATTTATTCCTGGATTCATATTTCAAACAGAGCGCCTGAGGTCATTTTTTGCACCGATGCACCGCAATCTTTTATTGTTCCTGAGTGAACGATGCACCGCAATCTTTTATTGTTCCTGAGTGAACGATGCACCGCAATCTTTTATTGTTCCTGACCTTTACGTCTGGAGCTCAGTCCTCTTTTTTTTCCAGGTGATCTACCTGAAGCCTCTCGACCAGTTTCGTAGTTTTCAGGAAACACCCGCGAATGTCGGCGCTGTTTTTATTTTCCAGGTAATGTTTTTTCTCGCATCGCAGCAGTTCTGCCTGCAGGCGCTGAAACAAGAAGTGTGACTGAAATGAAAAAAGACAGACTCCGTGTTTGCAGTTTTCTTCCTGTGCTGTATTTCTGTTCGTCTGTGTTTTCACTTTTTTTTGGCAGTTCAAGGTTGATGGAAGTTAAGTGTTATCCCTCCGCAAACAAAGAACGACTGTAACCCTCAATCATTTGGCAGCCGGAGAGTCGAGGGGGGCTTTAGACTACAACCGTTTCAACTCTCGTCGTAGAAGCGAACCAAACAAACCGCAAAACAACCTCCAGAATTCATGCATATCGAGACTTTCAGAGGATTTGCCAGGAGCGCTTTAGGATTTTTCAAGACAACGTCGCAGCCAAAACCCCGAACCCGCGTTATTTGGGCACAGAAGGGGCTCGCGGTAAATGATGTATGGATGGAGCATGCACGCCGTTACGGCCCTCAGCGGTGCGGATTGGCAGGGTGAGCCAACGCCTCAGTGTGATGGATCTCTCTTTCCCATCTCGCAGGCAACAGCTTTATCACAGGATAGGGAGCCCTCCATATTTTTCCACCAGAGAGAGAGAGAGAAAAGAGACAGAGGCAGACAGAAAAGAGAGGGAGAGGCAGAGCGATGGAAAAGCCTGGGAACCAATAAAAAGAAGGAAGCCCTCTCCTCTTGGGTCCTCCATTTTCCGTTCCAACCTCAGCGTTTTCTTTAAAATACTTTAGCCACATAATCATTTGTTTCTTTGGCGCACATCTCCGTCCTGTATTTCAATTCCATGTAAGTGTTTACTGCTCGACGAAGCTGGAGGTTCATCTCTCAGCCCCTTTTTACTTCCGTTCACTCGGCAGGAAAAGTCTTTAACTCTTTTCGAGGGCTGGTTGTTGTTCCTCGCCGCCTCGCTGCTTAAAGGCATGGACTCCGACCGCCTCGCCATGTGTGCTATCTGCAGCTGCCTGTGTGGTGATAGGATGGCACCAAACATCCTTTTTTTTTTTGGTTTTTTTCTCTTTGCTCCAGCGGGGCATGGCCGGTGCCAGTCGCCTTGGCAGAGTCCAAACTACAGACATGGGAGGAGGCCATGCCAGACGGCACCTCAGGCACAACCTCCATTTGACTGCCCAACCTCTGTCTCCATGCAAGACACAAAAAAAAAAAAGCAGAATTATACAGTCGCTAAGCTGGAGGCGCAAGTGTGTGTGTGTGTCCAGCTGAAATGAGGGGATTGGCGTTTTTCTGGCGCGCCCGACAAAGAGGCCAACACATTATTTCCTTCAGATGTGATTCCCGAGCTTTCAGCACTTCCACATCCAGCGTTTTTCTGTATGTTCCCGCGCGATGACGAACAAAAGAGTCGCACGGCTCGCGATGAGGGGGGAAATAAAACATGGCTCGAAGATTAGAGGTTTGGCAGCGCCGCCGACCGTGACCAGAAATCCTGCACAATTTTTTTTTTTTTTGAAATAGCTAATAATGGAGGTGGTGAACGGAGAGTAGAATGACAGAGTGGCATTTAATCTGCCCCGAGAGCTGCTTTTATAAAAAACAGAAGCGCCTGCAGATCCGTTGCGTGTGCGGTTTTTAAAAAACAGCTACCTGGATCCACAAGTTGAAATCCAGCTGTTCAAACAAACGCTTTTACATAAAGTCTATTGTATCGTGACATTTGAAAGGGAGGCGCCGCACAAAAGGGCCATTCACAGAGCTCAATGGCTGCATTTCTGTCTTTGGAAATGATCAATTATCAATAAAAATGTATCGCTGATGTTTCACGAGCTCGCGCAGACGAGCAGCTTCGCCCTCTGCTCCTGTCAAACGAGAGTCGTTACGATCCCGGCTGCTCTATTTTTAATTTTCTCTAACGTTTTTATTCATGTGGAGGGAGAAGACGGTGGACAGGTTTTCTTACTAACTACCCCCCCAGAACGCCAGGCTGCTTGATTAAAGAGAGGAATGTGTTAGAAAATGAGTTTGCCAGCCGCGGACCCGGTTTATTGATAGATGGAGTGCAACAGCACAGTCTGCGTCTTTTTACATAAAGATGGAGGAGGGTGATAAAGGGTCCGTGTAGCGCACCGGCCGTGATTGATATGCCCACCGAGGAGTGCGAGGAAGCCACCCAGTAATTCAATTAATCTTAACCTGAACACTAGTAATTGCTGCTGTAACCAGGTCTGACTGTACATCAGACAGGAGGGAGATTGCTGTCAGAGGAACATGTCCGGCTAATAGAAAGCAGGAAGGAACATCCTCGCTGCTCTGGAGTTGCACAAAAGGGGGCTTCCTTCCTTCCTTCCTTCCTTCCTTCCTTCCTACCTCTTTTTTCCTTCCACCACTATTATCCTTCTTCCTCCTAAAGATGAGGATTTGCATGTTAATGAGAAGGAGCAGGGAACAGATTTCCTTCAGTTATGGACCGGCGTGAGAGGAAGAGAGACGTGAACCGCAGCAGGAAGAAATTACGGATGCAAAATCTCAGAAGGAGCTTTTGGAAGAAAAAAAAAAAAGACACATTCTCGCTTTAAAGTTATGTAATCATGGAGCGATGAAAATGTCAAATCACAGGAACAGTCCTCCATTTTGTGAACTGTGCTTCTTCCCTTTGTGCTTCTTAACTTTCTCATATGAGTCTGTTAAGATGTGATAGTCAAAAAACACCGACAGGGAGTTGATCAGGGTGAATTTCCTTTTTTTGGGATAATCAGAAATGAAGATAATTGCTCACCTACAGTCCTACAGAGGTGGAAGTGAGGTGAATAATAGTTTTTATCCTTTATTTTAGATGTTATCACAGGTGTCGGAATATCTGTTTTGCTCTTTCTTTTGCAGAAAAAGATGCTCGGCATAATTTACAGTATGTTAACTATATTCTAGGTACGTTTACGGTTTAGGTTCCCGTCAACATTTATTGTTAAACTGTTAAATATCCTGCCTCTATTATATATCTCTGTCACAATCAATGCAAAAACAATCAGCTGATATATTAATGTATATATATATAAAGTAGGTGTCAGTGTGGCTCTGATTAAAGTGATTCCAGACTGGCATATTGTCATTTAAGGACCATTTTAAACCTATTTTGATGATCATCAGGGTTGATATCGTGAATCGGGATCAATCAGGATGAAAGTGACTTGAAAGCATATTTATTTCACCTGTTTAATACATTTTAAAAAGTCTTGTTCCATTTGTTTTTGTAGAAATTACAGAACCAAATGTATGTCAGTGAGCGTTAAAGGTGCAGGGAGGTTTTGTTACCTTCAGATGAAGCCAGGCTCGCTGTTTGGGGTCTTAATGCTAAGCTAGGCTAACTCTCAGAGACATCAGAGTGATATCAATAGTGTCCTCTCGCTCTCGGCATCAACTACCTCGAGTGTTTCCCAAAACATTGATCTTGTTTGCTCTTTGTTTGTCGTCCACATTCACACCGTCCCATTGTTTCTCAGCTCTTTTGTGTGTATTGAACTCCATAACAAATGGTTTTGGGATTGTCAGAAATCCTCTGAACACACCCTGAGATATTGATCCTATTGTCTCGTGTAAGAGCACAACAGCGGTCTGAAGGTGCTGACCCAGAGAGAGACGGGAAGACAGGACTTTGTTTATGGGCCGGGGTTTTTTTTTACGCGTCCTCCTGGAAACCAGACACCTCGAGAGCAGCGGGTAAATCAAGTTTACAGTAAAATCTATGTTTCGTACCCTCCTATGTCCCATTCTTCTGCCACACCTATTCCTTCCCATCGGCTCGCGTCCTGCCCTCCGTCTGAGCAAACATCAGCTCCTGTCGGTGAGTTTGAGCCGGATCACCGAGCGAAAACCCGACCCTGCTGCATCAATACCTCGTGTTTCATTTTCCGCATTATTGCTGTCGGTTTTATTGACGCAGCTGGCTCGTTCTGGGTCAGTTTGGACGAAGGGGTGTGACAACGTTGTGGAGCCGGTGGGACCTGACATGAGCCCGAGTCATTTTAACCGTCAAAACATGTGGCGGGGCCGGAGCTCATTATGTCATTATGCTGTCAGGCCGATTGTTTATTCTGACATCTTGGTCTCAGCCGCGGCATCAATGGGAGGAGGAGGAGGAGGAGGAAGCCGGACGGACAGATGTGCAACGTATAGCGTTGGACGTCCTCTCTAACAAGGCGGCTGTATGTTCCTCCATCAACCCCCCCCCCCGAACACGCCCACATCAATTATTAATCCAGCCAATTAGCAAGGCTGCATTATTCACCAGGAAGCTGTGATCACATCCATTAACGCCGCTGCCTCGCCTCATTGTGGCTTCTCCCAGGCGGCGCTGGCACAGCCCGCAGTCCCCCAACACACCGCACATATTGGACCACCAGATCCAGAATATTCATGAAGGGCTTCGTGCTCATTCTCTCTTCTGTTTTTTTAACTTTTTTCCCCCGACAAAGAAACGCCGGTAACACCAGCTGTAAGAGTTAAACCTCTGAAAGTAAAACCTGTGGTGAGCATGAACTGCAGCTTCTTTGTTGCAGCACCTTCGTGCCTTATCATGTTTTACTTACCGTGATAAAGACGGTAGCTTACAAAAGATAAACAGGCAAATGCACGAGGATTTATGACCATATTGACAAAAGGCATTCGGGTAATTAGAGAATCGTCTCCCACACAGAAATATCTTCCAGATCCTGCTCTAGTTGTTTGCCAAGACAGTTTAACAAGCGTCACTCGTATTGTAGCTGCTCGTCTTCCCCGAGATACAAACTGCAAAAGACGCCACAGAAGTCTTTAAACGCAGCGACTGACGTGGACGCTAAGAGTTTCTATTATCGTATACATGTGCATCTTGTTCGTGTTGTTGCTTGAGGTGTTTTTTGCCATTTTGAAAAAAAAAGTGTTGTTAAACACCTTGCAAGACCAAATGAGCTGATTCCATTTATTTTTATTTTTAGTTGCGCTGCTTCTTGATGGTTATTTGTGCTCGGTTCATGTCTGTTAATCAGGGTAAACGGGCAAGACACAAACTCAGAGCTCCTGCGCACATTTAACTGCGTCGGGTTGGATTCAGACCTATAAAACAGAAGGACTCTAGTGTTTTCGGATCGGGCCGGGCCGCTGCTGCTCTCTCAGACTCGGCCCCGTTCGGACGGGAGGATGACGATTGATTTGAATTTCTTTTGCCAGCACAGCCGAACAACTACAGTCAAGAACACATGTGTTATGGTAAATATATGTAGTGTCAGAATGCCTAGAACACATTCAAATTAAAAACTCTGAAATTAAAACTCACATTTGATCGAAACCAGAGATTACGAACAACAAAACTCAACAAGAACATCAGAACGATCTCCGTATCCTCACTAAAAAGAACCAAAACGTAAAATGATGATGCCATCCGTCTTCAGCTCCTGAAGAGGAAGTAATGTTTTCTCTGTCCTCCCACTGGTTCCCAGAGCTCCTGTGAACGGAGCGCTGATCCTGATTACTTGTCACTGGGATTTATGGACCCTCAAATCTCTGAACAAAATCACTTCCTGTTTTTCTCCGTGTTTACCGGACACGCGGGCGGGCGGCCGCACGTTTCGATAAAAAAGTGATTTATTTTCATTTGCTTATCTGCTTAATTGATGTCCCCCCTCCGGCCTCCCTGACGGCCGTAATTTCATTACACAAACAATTTAGAGAAGTTTGATTAACACAAACGAGAGTTCAGGGTTTAACATGTGGCTCCTACACGACCGGAGTCACGCGTCCCTCTCCAGGCAGCTCGGCCCTCTTTGTACCTCGCTCATTAATAATAACCACTCCCTTTCTCACGAGACGGTAGCAAGAAAACATTTTTAATTATCCCTCTATTCGTCACGATGAAATGTTGAGGGCGCCCCTCGTTAGAATCAGACGCCGGCTGATTTAACGTGCGCTTCACGCCCTCCTGACGACGAGCCGGTCTGCGGCTGATTTAAAATCCCTGCCTTCAACCAGATTCTCATTACGGCCATTGAGACGCAACTGTATTGATTTTGTTGTTGGGGATCCACCGCCGGCATTGATTTATGGCTCTTCTGAGACAACTGTGTGTAATTAGGCTCATGTAGTCAATGGTTCAGCCCGCCAGCGCCTCAGCTGTAGTCGTCCTCATCGACGATTCGGCGCTTTGTTTGCTCGACCGATGTTATGTGAGCGCTAATGGAGACACACACGCATGCTGGCATGTGCGTTCGCATGCACTCACACATGTAAGCGCAGACTGAGTGGCTGTGGTGGGCCGGTCTGGTTCTGACATACCATTTATTACATCATATTATTTTCCACTCAGCCCGGCAGCAGCAGCAGCAGCAGCAGCAGCAGTATTCGCTCCCACCGCCCTGTTTTTTAGCTCGTATGTTTCTTCTCTCTTTCTTGAATCCAACCGGCTTTTAAAAACCGGGTCGGCTCTGGCAGGGCGTAAATCCAGCAGGAGGGATTTCCCCCCCTTCACCCACAAAGCTTTTACTTCTGGCAAATCGAGTGCCAGCGTGCGTTTTGAGCTCTTCCTGAAGAACTCTTGGATGCACAGCGTAGCGAAAAAAATTGGTCCTTCAGTGGAGCCGAAACACGCACGAGAGTGTTGCGGTGTGTTTGCACTCAACGCAGACAAACGTGAGCGCACTGTGCATGTTGATATATCTTTTAAATGCACACATGTAGAGCTCAGCTGTAACGGCTCTGGTTCTTCTTCTTCTTCTTCTTCACTCTGTAGAACTCGCAGAAAATTTGAATATAAAGAGTTTGGAGAAACAAAGCCGACCATCTACAAGATAAATCCGGATGATCAAACACACACGAGTCTGCGTTGATGATTATTTAAAGAGTCTGACTGACGTTGGGTAAACAGTTCGATCGTGCTCGCAGTAGCTCGCTCGCCAGCATGATTTCTGCAGGTGTGGTTTAACATTTTAAGTTGCTGTTCCACTTCAGGATTGTGGGTTGTGTAGTACTTTAAGTAGCAGCATATAGCAGCATTTTACAACCTCATAGCTCTCGGTAAAGTCTGACTTGGATGGTTGTGACTCAAGTCGATCTGAGTCTCAATCAAGTCCCGTCGAGTCGAGCCAACAAACTTCAGTCTCACCTGCAGAATCTGCTCTTCATTAAGAGAACAGACGAGGTATCAGTGCCTGTCAGACAAAGATTTTATTGACATAATTGAATTTTAATAATCAAAATAGATGTAAACAAACAAAAAAGCTCTATAAAGGTGAAATTTCTTCTTATTTTGAGTGAAATATTGACAGCCAGACTAAAAGAAAACTATAATAAGCATGAAACGAGCACAGACAAGTCGCTTTCTGTCTCTAATAAAACTACAAGTCTTTAACTTTCAAGTCAAAGTCAAGTCTCAAGTCATCGAAACAGTGACTTGATCAAACATCTCTGGTTAAGACGGTATTTTTAAATCTACTTAACCCCTTAAGGAACACCGTTCCAACAAAGGAACACCCTTGTTTTTGGAAACCAAAACCTGTGTTCCAACCTCTGTAACTCTGTGTAAGTATGTCATACAATCACACTTACACTTCTAAAACAAACTTGAGGGTGTTACCTTTCCAATGGTACCAAGCACATCCCTGTGTCTCAAAGTATGTGGGAGCTGTCGTGCTTTTAATTTCGGTATGTCATTTTGGAAAAAGAACCTTAAAATGGGGGCGTTCATTAAGAGGTTAACACCGCTTAATCAATACTACGACTTGGCGACAAAGTGAAATATCACCATTTTGACCGAATACCTCGATATCAATATTGCAACACCATCGTGGGAAAGAACAAAATATGATTTTTGATAAATATTTGGAGCCAAACTGACATTGTTAACAATAAAATTGCAACGTGAGTCCAAAAATGACATCAAAGCAGTGAAACAGCAAACTTCACTCAGAGTTTGATAAATTATGAATCACCGAAAGCTTCTTTTCCTGCATTATAATCTCTGCTTATATAAATAATTAACAGTAATGTGGATATAATGACGAAGGGGTGAAAGTACAACAGTTTGGTGAAACGCTCATCACGCCACATGATCCAAAACCTCAGACGATATATGAAAGTCGACGCGACACATTTGACTTTTGCTTCAAAGCATTTATTCTGTAGGTTTACAACATTACGCGCCCCGTAATGTAAATGCAAATGTGATTGAGAAGCGCTTCATAATGGCCTCCATTCAGCCGTCGTGGATATGAATGGCACTAATATGCATTTCGTCTTGGTTTGCTTCTTTTCTCCGTTAAACGTGTCGCGCTGAACGATGGCGCCCGCCCGGCCCCTCCCCCTCTTTGTCTCTTACGCCCTATTTATTTGTTTTCTAATTGTGATTTTGGACGGTGGAGTATTTATCCACGCCGCAGCCTCGTCCTCCTTCTCTCTCTCTGTATGTGCGGCACATCCGTCATTCAAGCCTGGCAGAGTTTGACTCAATAACAGCGCAAATATCCAGCCATTATCTCTCGGCGGAGTACTCCCTCAATGTTAATGTGTTTTTAGGACGATTACATCAACGTGAAATATTGAAAAGTATCCCTCTGATTGATGAGCGCGAATCATCGAGCCCTCGTCCCCCCCCCCCCCCCCCCTCCAACAACCCATCTACCCTCTCTGTGATGCTGTGGAGACCCGCGGTGTGGTGCTGGTTTAGTAATCAGACTCAGAACATCGGTTATTGGACTGATACGGGCCGCGAGCCGCGAGGGCCGTGCCTCTTGTAATGCCGTACATAAATACACCGCGGACCTGCTCGTAAAAAGAATGAAGTGCAACATCCCTCATGGAGATAACTGTTAATCTATAGCTGCACGAGTGCCGGCGTCTTCCAGTCAGTCTCTCCAGCTCAGCTCCGAGGCTTAACTGTTTGAACGCGGGAGGTACGGCATCGGAACGAGGCGCCGGTTCTTCAGAAATAACCGATTCATCTGGATATCACGGCGGAGGGAAGAATAAATCTCTGGCTTAAAACCGTGTCGTATTTTCTCCCTCCTTCTTCCTCTCCGTCAGATGAACGGGATGGTTGAAATCCTTGTCACGGTATTAACGAGGACGTCGAGATACGGCTAATGTATGTAAACACTGAGGTTGAAGGAACTGTGTTGAAACTGGTCATACGTGTTGACGGTTGTTTAAGAACATGTAATCGTATTGTTTCCGGGTCGTTTCTGGACTTGAACCTTCGTCACGTGTCATGAATCGTTCACTCCCTCGCTGTATTTTCTGTCTGTCTCTACAGTGTCGTCGTAAAAAAGAAGGTAAACAATAATTTAAAAGAGTAAGAATGGTTTTTTTTTTCATATTGGCAGAAGAAGAACAAAAACACGGTAAGATAAGACGACTATCTCGAGTCTCGAGTCACGTGACTTCACTCGAGTTGGACGCAAAGAGTCGCAAATTTAAGGACTTGAATATTTGCATTTTCTAGATAATTAAATTAAACATGTTGATGGAAGTTCTCATTCATCAAGGTCATTTTTCAAGAAACTGAAGTGAGTCCAGTAGTTTATGGCACTTAGAAACAGAAGTTGTGTTTTGTTTTTGAAGCCTGATTTTTGGTGCAATGTGCGAAAACGTGGGAGCTTTGACGCAGCGAACCAGCACACGAGACAGAACTTATGTTGCTGATGACAGCATGGACAGCAGTGTAAAATACACTGTGGGGCAGAAGTATTAATTGAGAAAATCAAAGTAATCTTTAGTTGCAGCCTAAGAAGTTATTTCATTGTTGCTCAGGTAAAGACACCAACCTCTAGTGTCTAACTTCGACACCATACCTTAAAAAATTCCGATATTTGATACCGTGATCGACATTTAGGGCATCAAATATCTTGATTTGTATTAAAAGATAAATATACCAAAGCGTGTGTACTGTGAGTTAACCACAAAAGCATCAAAGTTCATGTAGCGTTACTCACCGCCGGAGAGGAGGAGTAACGATACTACAGAAAAGAGGATTGAAAGCGTTCCAAATAATCAGAATAAAGAAGATTGGGGGTGAAGAAGTTCAGGGAATTCTGGGAGGAATCAGAACCACATTGCACCACTAATCCTTACTGGGTTGGGTCGGGGTGAAGCCACCAGAATGCTCAAAATGAAAAGAACATTTAAATACGGTGAATGAAGCAGATGTGATGTTTCTACATATAAAGACGCTTCATCTCAAACTTCTCTTCACTCTCCAGCTCCAGCAGAGCGCCTGTTTTAGCAGGAAGAAGAAGAAGAAAAAAAGAGAAACCTCCACTACACTATACGCATTGTCCTAACCCCGACAATGAGGTTCTGCCCTGTAATTACATTCTATTTCTAAAACCATCCGTCTTGCGCTCACACAGAGCTGACAGGCTAAAACATTAGCACGTTGTCAGCGGCTCCTCAGACGCCGCAGTTCTCCGTTACACTCCATATTATCTCGCGCCCGCAATCCGGCTTCCCAGATGGAGTTACCTCTCTGCCGTCTGGGGAGGAAGAGGAGGTGTTTTCCTGTTGCACGGCCAGTTTAGCTCAGCCGTGATGGGGCCTCCGGGTCTCTCACTGGGGGTTCTGTTGAATTCTGGGTCACAGCCCGGCCCCAGGCAACCGCTGGCTCCGCTCAAGCCATTCCGTGTCGTTTTTTTAGCCCCCGTGACATTTTGTGCAGCGGGTCATTTTTCACCTTTTTCTTTCAGCGACAACCTGTTTCTCCACCTCGCCGGCACCGCTCACAATCACCAAGTGAGCTCATGCAACCCGGTGCTGATAGCGTGACGATCTCACGCGCCGAGACATCACCTGTTCGTTATGCACGGCGCCGCTGCCTCGGCGGGAAAAAACGAGCCGCAGGAACTTCCATTTTCCCCGGGCTATTTATTTAATGGATAATGCAAGGGACGCAAAAAATGGAAATCACGCATTCGACCATGTCTTTAACCCCGAGCACCTCCCCGCCTGCCTCCTCCCTCCTGAACCACATTCAATTCTCCTTCCCCGGTGAGAATAAATCATTTCGGTAACTCGTCATTACCGAGCTCATTATTTATTCTCCACGATGAAATAAATTATGAAATATTTAAAGCTCCTCGGTGCGACTGCAGGAACATCATCTCCACCTTCCTCTGCCTGTGTCTCTCTGTCGCACTACAACAACGAAAAAAAAGCGAGAGATTGATCGAACCTGTTTGTAACGAGTTTACGTCAAACGACGCGATAAGAGGGGAGCGTTCGTACATGCTAATCTCCGGCCCCCCCTCTCTCTCTCTGATTCTCCGGCGGTGGCAGGGCGGCGAGGAGGGTTTTTGCGAGCTCGCCTGTGTGTGCTCTGTTGTGGCTTGGCACGGCGACGAGGGAAAGCGATGTGATGGTGCCAGCCGCTTTGTATTCTGAGCCTGGGAGTGGAAGGATGGATGGAGGGAGGAGGGAGGGAGGAGGGAGGGAGAAAATGAAATGTGTGGGGAGGAAGAAGCAGCAGACAGAGAGGAAGAGAGCACAGAGACAGTGTAATCACTTCTACACTCCCTGATACTGCCGCTGTCCGCCTGATGCTTGACTCTTATCCCCCCCTCCCCGGCCTTCTTTACACTCCCCTCGCTCCGTATCTCACACTGTCTATCTGCCTTCGCTTGTGCAGAAACTTGAGCTCTCAGGTTCTGTACGTGCGGCGCTGGTTTCGCTTAGACCCCTAAAAACTGGTTAAAGTCAACTGTCAAACACGTGGCTTCTCGTTATGTCACAGCTATCGAGTTTCATACGAGTAAAAATGGTGTTTTACTGCCCGTAAGTCCGGAGACAAAGTACTGTAGGAGAAGTAATGCAATTCCAGCGCGATGGCATGAAACCGACACCGGCGCTCTCGGTCCGCAGCGTCTGAGAGTTAAATACAATGATGTTCTGAGTTCACAGGGAGAAGATGTGCCAGCGCTGTTGGCTCAGACGCTACCTGACTAATTTTGGCTCCTTCTTATACACGAACAGGACAATGACTCCTTTTCAGAAGTTGTTCTATTTAAAAAAAAAGAAAGAAAAAAAAAAGATCCCTGGCGGTTTACAGTCGGAGCGCTCAGAAGTGTGCCAGCAGACTCTCAACCTGTCAAGTTCTGACTGTAATTGTGCGTGTTGTGCGAGCTGCAGGGTGGATCGCGAGGATGTCGACGTGCTTACCTGGTGGAGAGATGCAAGTGATTTTTAAGATTAAAGCAGATATATTCAGGTGGGTATTTTTGAGGATGCACGTGACATCATCTCCACATTACACTTCTCCTCCTCGTCCGCTCCTTCTTTAAGTCCTTAGATTGAGTCTTTTGTTTGTTACCTATAGATGAACTTTGCCTTCACCTTGATCTGTATGTCAGTCTCGTATATCTTACTCACCTTTGATACAGAGCTCCATTGTTGTTGCACTAAAAACCACATCTATTACATCAGGTGTCACGTTCCTTCATTTGAATAAACACCGAGGTCGTACTGCTGTCATAAACAATCACCAGTGCGCCAAGTGGGTATTAATCCGCGACTGAAAATAGTCCCAAGGTATTTGTTTTTTTGTTGTTTGATAGAAACAACGGCCGAACAATTAATGGGAACATTATTGAGTAGGGGTGGGCAAAAATACCGATACGGCAATATATCGCGATACTTTGCCGCCCAATACAATATCGATTTTTCAACTCCAAATATCGATATATCGCCGAAGAGCGACTCTGCTGTGCGGCGGGTGTATTTCTGTAGTAGAGAGAGTGGCTGAGGTCTTTGCAAAATGGATGGCAAGTTAACAACGCCTCCGCAATTTAAAGTTGACATTTGGAAGCACTTTGGCTTCAAAGTTAAGAGAGACAGCAAGAACAACGAGCTGGACAAAGAGAATATTACTGCCCGGAAATTTCATGGGAATTAATAAAATGGAGAGGCTGTTTTGAATGAAATAGTTTTGACTCAATTTGTCCTCTGATCAATATCATCTGATGTACATATAAAGGTACTTGTGTTTTCATCTTTATTTATATCGCAATATCGTGATACGTATCGTATCGTGACCAAAGTATCGCGATACGTATCGTATCGTGAGGTTCTTGCCAATACCCACCCCTATTATTGAGACAACCGACTAAAATCAAATCATCATTATTTTTGTCTTTTTATGTGGAAAATTAGCATTCTCACTTAAATCATGGCTCGTTTTGCAATGTTGGAAATTGCTGAACGTTTCTAAAGGACAAGTTCACATAAAAATCGAAATTCAGTCGTCGTTTGCTCCCGTTATGCCGATCAAGAGTCGGGTAAAGTCCACAAAACTGGAGCTTGCGGCAGCTGGAGAATTTGACTTGACACTTTGAAAAACAACTGAAAGTAAATATAAAATGGCTCCAAACATCTTATTCAGAAGTCCCAAGATCCCAGACTGGTTTGAAAAGATATTCAGCTCCGAGCTATAAAAGCGTTAGCATGCACCGGGTCTTCACTGTTAGTCGAGGTTGTAAATAACATCTCATCAGTTTGGGATTTCTGGGAATCAGGAGGCTGTGAGACGGAGCAGATAATGACTGGACCTTAAAATTTAGAGCGACCTTCTCCTTTAACGGACTCGCTAAAGATTTACATCCTCAACTAATGAGCTCGAGGCTGAGTACCACAGACCAGACGGACTGACATGTTTTTTAGTTTTGGTCTTTTCGTGGCGTTTCTTCTTGAGTTAAAGAACTTCTTGATTGGCTCCTCCCTTCAGGTAACCATGGCGATGATTCAGTCATTTTTTTACAGGAGCTTCCTCGCTGGACGCTCGTCTCCCGTTGTGGTGAAACACGAACCATCGCCAGTCCTTTTTCTGCCGCGCCTCTTACAGTGTAATGAAAAACAGATGCAGGAAAGAAACTGCCTTTAAAAAAGAAAAGTGGCTCAGGATTGTTGATTGTTGGGAGTTTTTTTGAAATAAGCTGTAATTTATCTTTGCCAACACCGTTTCAGGGTGTTTATACATCAGGGGAGTGTTTAATGGAGCGAGCCTTGATAAGGACATGTGCTGCGCTGACAGAGAGAATTATACCGGTTTTAATGTAAGACGATAACAGACGTGCGTGTTGCTGAAGGAGTAATACTGCATCATCCTAACAGTGAACAAGACGCATTTATACTTTTATAAACACACTTTAAGATCGTCCCAAGAGTTTAAAGACAGAGTGCTTTTTAAGCTCGAATCTGCTCACATTTCACTGCGCTGACAATGAAAGCTTAATCAGCCTCTTGGAATACATATTAGATCATAAAGGAAGATGGCAGAACTGCTCCGCCATCGGGGGGGATAGAAGAGAAATCTCTAAAGAAAACACTGTCGCGTCCTCGTGGAGATGTTCCTTCATTGAAGATCCCCCGAAAAAGAAAATATAAAAGTGCAGCACACACAAAGGGCTGAACATTTGGGAATGCTCACCCCAATAAAAAAGAGAAAATGTCAAACGGTTTTAAATGTTTGCTGGTGAAATCAATATCAGTTCAGCGTCTCTGCGTCTACACAGAGAGGAGGCAGGAGGGATTGTCTTTTCTGCCAGCCCATCAGTTTGTGTTTGTTGAAGGATCTAAAACTGGGCTTTAGTTATCAGGCTTTAGCTTTTATATATATATATTTTTCACAAGCGTTTTATGTCTTCTGAGCTCTGATATTTGAGTTGCTCCTTCGTCTCTCGACAACACGACCAGCAGCAGCAGCAGCAGCAGCAGACGGGATCTGTGCCAGCAGAGATGTGGCTCGTAACAGCGACGGTCTATGTGGCATATTCAGCCGACTGAAATGTTTATATTGAATGTTTCAGCAGCTTGAAAATCACCATGGTAATGGTCCCAAAGACAAAAGCCCTAGCCTTTTGTCACGGGTAATTATCGCCGAGCAGTCCCCTCAAAGCCTTCCATTTGGCTCCGAACAAATTCACATTTTAATTTTTGCTCTCATGCATTTGACACATTTGGCTTTTTTTTTTTTTTTTTTTGTATTCAAATCAGGCTTTAATGTAGATTTTAAATACCCATTGAAATGGTTCTCCGTTTGAATCAAGTGGTGCAGATTATTTCACTACTAGAAAACTATAGAGAGAGGAAAAAAAGGGATGAGGAGGGCTGCAGAAAGACCTCTTGAAAGGTCTTAATGAGGCCACCTTCAGTGTTCAGGCGAACATTCAGGAAAACACAATACCTTGAAAATGAGCTTTGGCGTTAAACCCCCCCGAGTTTAAGTGTCTTATCTCACACGAGCTGTTGAAACCCTAAAAAAAAACTGACTTGGCAGAAAGAAAAATAGCGTTGAGCCGCTCGCAAAGCCGATCCGACTGAAGTGTCATCTCCACATGCTCTGTCTCAAACTGTAACTCTGAACAAGTGGGTCAAGAGAAAATATGAAAAAGTAATGGGAGCGCCGCGTCTCAGAATCCGCCCGGCGACACGTACACCCCCGTGTGATGGTGCAAGATACGATCCAGAGCTTCAGTGCGGGTTATATTTAGTTGTTGGGCTCATAATGTGGTTAAATGGAACATTAATCACTGAGCGCAGAGTGTAGCCTCGTCTCTGTTGGCCTGTTTTCAGTTTGTGTGGGTTTTTCAGACTCTCCAGGCAAAAATCAGACTCGGTTCAGCATCTCGGCTAATTCGGACACAGGCTGACTCCCAACACCCGCCGCTGAAATGCATCTCCAGTGATCATTCGTCATGAAAATCGAGGTGTAAATGTACCAAAGCGTTATGTACAGATAAAAAATTCAGGTGCTCAAACCACCCGGGGAGAAAGGCATGTATCTATTTTTATTGTTCACCTGAATCTCTGCAAAACCAACGATGTTAGAGACACGTTGGGCTTTGTTCGGTCCTGAAAACAAACATCTTTAGGCTGTCGGAGAAACATATGTAGACTTAGCTCCAGAGTAAATCAACAAATATATACAATAAAGTATATCAGAGTTAACAGAGAGGAAAATACACAGCTGGGCCAAAAGAAAAAGTTCCCCACCTGGATTTAACTAAGCAAATAGGTAAGAGCCGTCCGTTGGATAATTACTGCAGTGATTAATCTGTTTTAGTTGGCAACAAGTGATTTAACCCTCACTGATGCGTTTCTTAAACAACCACGTTTGAAGACGTATCCTGTGCTCGTGGAAAAAGATGTTACTCCACTTCAGAAGGGTCAAATTATCAGCCTGCATCACGCAAAGAAAACAACTCGGGAGATTACAGAAACTACTGAGAGCTCGCCAACACATTATTCAAACCTGGACGGACGGCGGTGAACCGTCGTCTTCCAGGAAGAGATGCGGTCGGAAAGAAAATCTTGAGTGATCGTGATCGGAGATCAGCTAAACGTTTGGTTAAGTTAAACCGTAAACAAATCACCGGGAGAAGTCGCGGCTGGGTTTAATGGTGGAAGTCAGAGCGTTTCCAACACCACAATGTGAAGAGAACTGAAGGGATCGGGACTAAACAGCTGGGTAGCCTTAAGAGAACCACTTATCAGTGAGGCCAGTCGGGGGGAAAAGGATTCGGTTTGCTGGGAAGGATAAAGATGGAACGATGGAAAAGGGGTCATGTGGTCTGATGAGTCCAGGTTTACCCATCATGCCTAGTGCCAACAGTACGAGCCTGTGGGGGCAGTGTTGTGATCTGGGGTTGATTCAGTTGGTCCAGTTACGTTACGTGCCCAAAAAAAAATGATTGTACCGAATGAGCAGGTTTCTACCCGACGACACTAGCCGTTTTCATACTGGGTTTTTATACTGGCCCAATTTGGCAGTCCTTTTTGCAGCTCGGTCCGCAGATTTAGACAGAAGGCGGTAAATTGTGGGTCTGTTTTGGTCCGCTGATTTGCCGCCTCGGAGGGTACACTTATTTCCGTCTCCATGGCTATCTAACTTCGAGACGTCAATTGCGTGAGGTGGGCGGAGGTGTCGATGACCTGCACTGTTGTGCGACCCACAGCCGGGGAGTTTCAAAACCAGGAAACAGCTGATCACAGCAGTCAGTCCATCACTTCATCCTCGGACGGCAAGATGAGCAACTGGACAGCCGCTGAGATCCAGGAGATGCTAGCGTCTCCTCGGTCTCTGTAGCTGTCTTCGTTGTGTTAGCTTGTTGTTGTAGCGGCAAGCTACAAACGGTCGCTGCTTTCAAATTAAAAGCCCCCGGCTAAGAACCCAGCTCTAAACTCCAATGGGGTGCAATGTAAAGCTCTTATTTTGAAGACAAATCCGTTGTCGCTGTTCACTGCCCAACTTCGTGCTTCACGTCACGTCACATGTTTACGCCTACCCAAGTGGCAGCTTTTTGGAAAAGGAGGAATATTACACCTCCGTTTTAGAAAGACAGGGAGGCAGATTGCAGCCTTTACCTTGCTGCAAATATGCCGACTTTTCTATCTAAAAGCGGCTACTGTCAGATTCTAGAACGACAATGGTTTATAAAACAGTGTTGTCTGAACCTGTGTGTCATTTAAAATATCTATATATATTATTACAGCAGTAAAGGGGATGGCTAAACGAAATCAAGAAGCCTTAAAATAAACCTCTAAAAGTCGATCTACTGGCCTCGTGCACGATCGTCTTCTCAGAACGATCTTTTACAAACTACTTTGGGATAAAGTTATATAATCATATACAGCAAAATGCCCGTCGTAAAATGGGAGATATTTCTGTCTGTGTCTGTTTTCCCTCATCTTTCTTTTTTTTTTTGGAGCTCTCACCACTCTCACCCCTCCTCCCCCCCGTCCTCTCTGCTGATACGCAGCCTGGGATGCGATGTGGACGTCGGGCCGGTCTCGAGCTCGTTGATGGAGCCTCTCTGCCTCCCTCTCAGTCCTCCACCACAGTTAGAGAGGGTGAATAATTCACAAGCAAGTTACTATAAAGATAAAGCTTATTTTTTTTCCTTCCCCCTCCTCTTACGCAATAAACCGGGGACTTACACTCAGAGAGAGAGAAAAAAAAGAAGGATTCTGTTAAAAACGCTGCTGATAAATTTATAAGAACACACCGCAAAGCTAACTCTATAAATGTTTTAACTAAATCGCATAGCTGTTGTTGTATGGAAAGAAAAAGAAAAATAAGAGAGGAAAGAGTCGGAGCTTAGTGGCGAGGCGAGTGTCCAGCAGGGAGATTTATGTGTACAGGACGGCGTACGATACAGTCTTATTCCTGCGCTCCATTTATAATCAACTTCACCGAGTAACAAATCGAATAGGGCTGATTATTTTTTTCTTTCTTTCCTTCCTAGACGTTATTTATGAGCTCTCTAATATCCGAGTGTGTATGAAGGGGGGGAAAAGAAAAAAAAATAGGAACTTTCCAAGTGTAGCCAAACATTTCAACTGAGATAAATTGAGATGGCGACGAGCCAGCCGTGTTGTTTTTCTTGTGTTTGGAGGCTCGAAAAAGTCTGAATGAATGAACGCTTTCACCGGCTAATACCCGAATGTGACTGAATCTTAAGACAAATGAGAACAGACAACACAACTTATGGGGCTTTGTACCGTTTCCAGTGTTCGCTCTCCCCCCCCAGTCGACTCTCGTGTTGTTGATTAACTTTCCCTTTATTGCTTTTCCACCGTCGAAGCCTGAGGGAGCGCAGCAGCTTTATCCTCCACTCGTCTTTGTCGACTACTATCACCGGGGACGTCGTTTTGACTTTTAAGTTTTTTAATATCACTGGAGAGTTGTTTTCTTAATGACGTCCTCCCGAACCCGTTCACATCCCCCCCCCCCCGTCTAATTTGAAACATAACTAATCATCAATCTGACAATGAGTTTCCTGTTATATTTAAAAAGCTGACATTTTCTGAAGTTTTTCTTCCGCCCTGACATTGTTATCTCATGTGTCCCCAGCGTTTCTTTCCCTTTTCCTTCTTGTTCTTTATCCAAACCATGCCATTTCCCAGAGGGAAACAGTCGACCCCCGTCCTCCCATGTTGTTTTCCAGGAATAGACCGCTCTTATCTCGTAATTGTACGTCTCTCAAAATTGCTTCCGACCCCCCACAGTTCCCACGTACCGCTCTGATTTCACTCGTTAATTCCGAGAGCCCACCTCGGATAATTTCTTCCCCTGACTCAGAATGACAATTTGCTTTTTGTGTCGTTATAAAGAAAAAAACAACAACTAGTTTCTGACGGTGTCCCCCATCTTCAAACGATTCTGATCAACATCTGATGGGTTGCTTCGCTATGAAGTGCAAATAAATTGTGGGAAGAAAAAACCTTAAAATGGTGGCCAAGGTTGCATCAAAACTGAGAAACAGAAGATGGTTTTCAGATGTGAGGTCTGACTCTAATAATTTCACTTTTTTTTTGCGGGGGAGATTCGATAAATTAACCACATACGAAGCAAAGTGAAGTCAGAATCGGGTCAGAACGGATCAAGTTTTCTTCTCTCTACTGACTAACCAAAGAGTAGTCTGACCTTCAGACTGACACTGAAACAAAAACGACGTCCAAGTTTGAGACCAACATGCTTATAGTGGGACGTTACATTATCCCTTGCCTGGATGCAAGCTGCTCTCAACCTTCTCTTTTGCAGAGATTTGGCCATTTTAATGCCGGGACTTGCTTCCTAACCTCCAACGCCACAATACAAACAAGCCACGACATGTTTCCCCGATATCTGACCCTTTACTTTCCTTTCAAAGACTAACCAAGACTAACCTTTAACCGAGGAACCTAAAGAAGAAGGAAAGGGTATCTTACTCTGTGATGGTGACACCTGTATTGAAGTCTATGGGAGATGCATGCAGAAACAAGCTAAACCCAACATAAATGCCTCCACAATATATCATCTGTGATATTTCGTTGCACCAGCCCCGTTTGGTCACAGTATTTTCAGCCCTGTTTAGAAAAAAGGAAGATTTTTCGGGAGATAAAGCCTCCGCTGTGTGTGAAATTCTGCACACAGAAAACTGACGGCACTCAGTTCAGTGGTGGAAGCTGTGTGGCAGTAATCCTGTGCAGTCGTGTTGGAGGAGTGCTTAACCGTCCAGGAGGAGGGTGGAGGATTTACAGCTCTAAAGTGCAGGTGTACAGCCAAAGGTGACACAGTGCACGACGGGGGGAAAAAAAAGAGGTCACGTGGGCTGATCTACGCAGACTGAGACCGTCAGGGTCGTAAAACGGACGATTATCCCGATGTGCTGCTGGGAAGCTCACACCTGTAATCCCTGAATATTATGTAGCTGGATCTGCTGCCATCCGGCCTCAGCTGCGCCGCTCGCTGCCCACGTCTGAAGTAGGTGATTAACACGAGGGGAGGTGGATGAGAGTTGATAGCAAACATGTCATTGTGTTGTTCATTAGTGTTTCCATGGGATTCCCAGAGTAATTTGCAGAGGCCGTTACAGGCCGACACCCCACGTCATGTGTGTGTCACTGTAGCTTTTATGTGCGGCGGCGCTGCCGGCGACTCTGCAGCCCGCAGGGCAGGTTAAGAGCTGCGCTGCTGCACAGGGCTGGCAGAGCAGCAAAGCTCCGAGGCTCAGAGCGGTGGGCTTTCCCCTCACCGCACAGCAGCCATTACTCTAAATCACCCTCCGCTCCGTCCTCCCCCTCTTTTCTCTCTGACCTCCGCTAGCATCCACTGACCTGGAAAATATCTTGGTGAGTCCAAGCCACCAAGAGCGGCGCTGGCCTTTGCTTCGCCTGCAAACAGCAGAAATATTGAGCCAATTACAAGATTATTATCTGGTGGTAGTGGCAGGGGAGCACTGTGGGAGCGTAGTAATGCCTGCCAGGGCTCCCTGCTAGATGAGGAAAAATGAATCAAAGGCATGTGGGGGGGAAAGGAGTGGACACGATCGTGCCCACTCGCCTGTACGTCTTTACAACTCCAGCCAATTTACGGACAGTCGAGTGGTTTTTCTAAGAAGTGCAGGATAACACCAGGAAAACGCTGATCACTTGTTAGTTTTTACTCCTCAAGTTGTCATATTTCTGCATGCGCCCGGTTCTACAGTAAATAAGACCGTATGGCACAGTCGGACTTCTCTGGCATTTATATAACAGGCAGACATGAGTCACTGCCTGTATATACGAGGGCCGAGTTGAGTTAGTTTGCGAGTGAAATTCTGTTCAGTAGGGAAACGAAAAGCAGCGATGCGTCAGGCCCTTTTATTCCAAAGTGGTTACTTTATAGACGAGCCTACAAAGGACGCATTGAGTGATGTACTGCACGTTACTGTGTACATTGGATTTGGTTTTTTTAATAGGGAATAGAAGCCTGAATGAGCTCCTGGCGTCCTTCTTCCCAGCTAGTTATTTCCATATGAGAGGGAATGACGTACAGTTACAACATGTGTTATGTTCTGTCATGTACACAAGCTGTTTGCTACGCTCTAAATATCTTACATCCTACAAGTTCTCTGCTTGTTTCTCCCCCAGAACTCAAAACGCATGCCAGAGCAGTGAATTTGATTTAAAGCGAGGCCAGGGTTCATGCGCTCCGTGTTTCTTATTTCGGTTTTTTTTTTTTGGGTCTGTGTCTCGTTTCATGAGCCGATCCCGCTGCCTGTGTTTCATGCATCGCCGTGCTGAGGGAGTCGTATTTTAGCAGCACGATGAAGACATCAAAGCGTAATCTGGACCTGCAGTAAATTTCGAGCACTTGGACGGTTTTGTCATCTGTTACATCACCTAGCCTGCCAATAAAGTTTCATTAGAAAGAGCTGCGCGCTTCTGCTGTAGCATGGAAAGACGAACCCCCGGTGGAGCGCACGTACTGTAAAACCAAGTGTTCCTTTACTCCTTCGCCCAACTTGAACCCAAAAGTTGAGACTTGAGGTTCTTTACTTGAATAATATATAAAGGACTCGTCGCTTGATTGGCAGAAAATCAATGCAAAGTAGATTTTTTTCTTAACCGTTCCAAAAACAAGCCGCTTTCTAAAGATTTCCCAAGTGTGACATGCAAAAATGTATTTTTGAATAATGAGACCAGATCTGAACGGGACCCAAGAACCGTCAGAACTGTTCTAAATAAATCCGGGGATAATTGCATCCAAGCCGAAATGTGGTGGAACCAAACAAACCAAAATAGAGCGAGGCAGAGCCAACATGTTGACACACAAACACAGGACCTCGAGGCAACACAATGGGACGCTACCAAACGAGACTGAATCGGGTGTCAGGTTTCGGTTATTAGCGCCCGCGCAGACGTCTAATTTGTGTCTTTTCTCGTTTTCAGCTGCGGGTCAGACAAGGTTACGGTTTCAAGCCAACGCCGCGGGCTCTGGGAACTTGTGACGCGCATTTTTTCACAAATTTTGGACATGAAACAGCACTTTTATGGCTCCAGAGAAGGCGCAAAGATTCTAATAAATTGATTCAACTGACATAACTTGAAGCGACGTGGGCTCCTCATCGCTGCTCGAGGCGACATTAGCCGCTACGAACCATCAGCAGGTCGAGTTGCTGACAATGTCACTTTTTTCTTCCGTGCAGAGAGTCACTCACAATCATGTAATCACAGTCATCAATAATTAGTTGCAGGCTGAAGGATGTTTGAATTGTGTTTGCCACGAAAGAAAACAAAATGTCGTGTGGCAAGTATCCGTTTCGTACGACCGCATCATTCTTACAATAACTATGACATTTACATCAACATGAATACATCGGTGCTTCATGACCTCCATAGTTGCACACCTTATACCTCACCCCCCTCCTCGCCAACACACCACCGCTGTGAGTGCATCGGCCACAGAACGGGCTCGACTCACTCCATCAAATATGGATGCTTCCTTTAGCACGGGCTCATTTCTTTTTCATAAAACAATAATGTTCTCGTTCGCATCATGAAGTCGTGGCTCTACTGTAAAGGCCGTCGGAGGAGCGTAGTGACTCCCACATCAGCATGTCGCCAGTATAGGCAGGAAGACGCTCGTGATGACTTCGTCTGTGTTCCCCTCCTCCTTTTATCAATATTTAGTCTCCGTGTTCTTTATTATTGACTTGTCAGCTTAGTAGCCGTCGGAGTCCCGGGTGGCACCGAGGCTGTTTTAAAGCACCATTATACAGCCTCGCTCCGGACTCTCGGGGCGATGGGGCAGAGCTAATGTGGGAGGAAAGGAGCCTTGTCCACGCCGCTCTTTACACCGCTGTGGGAGAGGCCGCAGATACTGAGAGGACTCTGGAGGTCAGGTGACGGTCAGTGTTGCAGGCGGATGTCGAGACATCGTTGCACCTGTGTTGCCGCTCTTGCTCTTATCGACCACTTCCTGCGAGTCCCCTCAGTGCTGACCTCGTGATCTGTTCCTCGCAGAGACAACCACAGAGAAACACTCAGCCATGAAGAGCGAGCATGTTTTTGACATTGGCCTGAAGGTATTGACTTATTGCTTTTGGATCAGTTTCACTTCATGTGCTGAGCACAACCGGCAGCTGTTATAAAGCCGGAACGAGGAAAAGTGGCGAAGAAGCACTCAGGCTGTCACCTCAGTGAGTCTGATGCTCCGGTTGTTTGGGACTCTTAATATAATATGACGTAGTTTTAACGCCAAATATTTAAGAAGGATCATCGACTGATTGGATTCAACATGTCCTTAAAAAAGTCTCTTCTGGATGTTTAGTTTTCCGTCATGTTTGCAGTCATGACTGAGGAAAAGAAAATGTCTTTTCTAGGGGTGTGCCAAAATATCGATACTTCGATATATCGCGATATTTCGTCTTGAGGTACGTTATCGATACACTGGTGCCAAATATCGATATTTAATAATGTAAAAACATTTTTTTTATTTTTTTTTGTTTGGCCCACCACCACCACCCCTCTTCGGAGGACAGCTTTATCTTTATTCATACATAGGTATACAACCAAATAAAATTTAGAAAATGGTTTAAGTAGCTCTGAAACACACACATATAGATATTTAATGATAGTTGTAGTCAGTGTGTGTGTTAAGAAGAGACACTGTGCAATATACTCTTTGTTTACTTGGCTGAAATTGATTGACAATGTTTTGTAATTCCTGTGAAATGGATTCAGTGCAGTCAATAAATTCTGAATTTCTTCAGTGACACAGATATCGTGATGTATCGTGGATGAAATTTCTATCGCAGAATCGCTGTATCGTGATATTATTGTTATCGAGGGCAAAATATTGTGATGGTATTGTATCGCGAGGTACCTGGTGATACCCAGCCCTACAATTAATTAAATGGTTGTATTGTTGTATTCACTCACAAGATGTCACCAAAATCACACTGTCCCTTTTAAAATCTTTCAGAAAATGATGTAAGTGTATCGAATGGTATCGAATCGTATCGTTGGCTGAATATCGTGATATATATCATATCGTGAGCTGAATATCGTGTATCGTATCGTATCGTGAGATTAGTGTATCGCTACAGCCCTAGTCTTTTCCCAAGAATGACAACAGCAGCACTTGTTTCAGCAAATGTCCAAAAACATCACGTTTAAGTCCGAGTGACAAACATGTTTCGGAGTCATAGGAATGATCTTGGAGTCTTGAAGGAAAGGAGAGTCTTGGTGGTTGGATGGGTCAACAAGAGATTAGATTTTGAGAGAAGCCTTTCCAACATTTTACAAGTGATTTTACATTAAAACGCAGCCGAACTCGATGGTGTTGGATCAGAAAATGCCTCTAAATTCTGTTAAACTGATTTTCAGGATGTAGTCCTGCTGATAGGGACTCTAGTTGGGGTGATGTCTGCTGAATCGGCATATGATGATGTACGAAAAGCGCCGTTGTCTCGACGCCACATGTCCGTACGTAGCTGTGTTCGTCCTCAGAAGCTCAAAACAAAAGCTCGTTGGCGCGCTGAGCAGCCACAAACATCTTTTCATTTCCTCTGCAGAATGTCTCACGGTGTTACGACGGCCAGGGCTCAGCAGTCGACGGCTGTCAACCATCAGTGACCGGTGATGGCGTCGTTCATCAGCCTAATAGGGACGTCATATCAGAAAATGCTTATATGTGTCATATCGAGGGCAATTACAAACCACGCAATTTGTCTTTCAACTCGGAGGACTCGTTGGAGGAGAAACCAACCATCACGCTCCCCACGACTGCTGGTGTCTTTTAGAGATGCACTCTGTTTGTCTACAGCGAGGATCTCAGTGCCCTCGCTCTCATTCCATTCTGTGTATGTTAAACGGAGCATGATTGTTTACCAGCCTCTTCCAGCAAGGCAGAAAATCGGTGCCCGTCACATGACATCGGAAAAAAGACACTCTGCACATGCCAGCTCCCTCCACCGTTTCTACGGGTCTAGAAACAACGCATTAAAGCGTCGAGCACTCTTCAGAAAATCGGAAGGAGGACCTCCCTCCTTCAGGGTCTCAGTAGTTCTGTCACGGGCGGCAAACGGCGTCTACCCTGGGAGCAGCCCGGGCCACTTTGTCAGCGCCAGTCCTCCGCTTTAAGCAGCACCAGCCAAGCAGATGAATAATTGACGCCTGCATTCTGTACTTTGGTGAATTTTAAAGCTGTATTCTGCAGAGGCTCTAAATGGCAGAGGGGAGGGTGCGTTAATCATTCATGGGCTGCTTTTACCCGCTTTGCTTAAGGTCACTGTCCCGAAGGCAGCTGGGCAGAAGGAAAAGCGGAGAAAGAGGAGTGGGAGAAGAAGGGGTGGCATGGCCAAATGGATTAGCTTGTTTCCCATCCCTTTTGTGAGCCTGTGGCAGGGAAAAGACTCCGGCACATTTAGGGGGAAAAATCTTCCCAAACAAACGTTACGGGGCAGGTTCTGGCGAGTTGTGAACTCTGCCGGTGTAAATATTTAAGGCAGGACTTGAGAGTAAACTTCCATCAGTGGGGATTTAATTTCATAGAGGTGAACGCAGTTTGAATACCAATTGATGAATATATTTGTGCTCCGTGTGTTCGGATTGCTTAGAGTGGGAAAAAACTGTTTCATAAACACCTACGAAACAAGAGCAACTCCACCGAAAATGATGCCTCCAAAATTAAAACAGCGTTAAGCCACAGCAACTCTGCTGCGAGGAGGCAAAGACTCGCTTCTCACAATCCACCAGAGGGTGATATTAAAAGTGATGAAGAACAGCATGTTTTCTGATGTTTTTCCAACGCGTTTTTTGAGAAAGTGAAAGACAGGAAGGTGATCAATTATGCTGGGACGGCCTTTCAGCCCAAATATCAATATTTTATAACTTGCACTACGGTACTGTGGGTATAGAGACGGACGTTTTTCTTTCAACGCCCTGTCAGAGTGAAGAATACCCTCTTTCAAATGGACCCGAGGGAGTTCTCCCCTCCTTCTTGATTTCACGAGCCCTCGGGCTACATTAAGGAACACACGACGTAGCATCTGCATACGATCAGACCACCAGAACATCCAGAACTCGGTGCTGCGGCGCTGAAACTGCATCTAATTATTTGGTCGCACCTCTTGGCAGCTAATTGAGCGTGAAGGAAAAAAAGACACTTGATGGAGATCAAATAAACGAATGAGTAAAAACAAACCGGTTGTTTCTTGATTGATTGGATTCAGCGTTTTTTGATGACACAGCCCGAGTTCATCCAGTTTTACTGTTTATTGTAAGAAGAGCGGTTGTACGACTGTGACGGTTCTTCAGTGTGATTCAGTCAAACAAATATCTCACTTCCTCGTTTTCTTGTTTTTCTTCTCGCAGGGAGCTGATGCCCAAGACCCTGGAGGGCCAGATCACCATGGAGAAAACCCCCAGCTACTTTGTGACCAGAGAGGCTCCAGCCAGGATCTCCGCCATGTCCCGGGACACCAAGCTGATCGTGGTGGTGAGGGACCCGGTCACCAGGGCGATCTCGGACTACACGCAGACTCTGTCCAAGAAGCCCGACATTCCCTCTTTCGAGAGCCTCACCTTCAAAAACAGGACTACCGGGCTCATCGACACCTCGTGGAGCGCCATCCAGATCGGCATCTACGCCAAGCACCTGGACAACTGGCTGCAGTACTTCCCCATGGGCCAGATCCTGTTCGTGAGCGGCGAGCGCCTGATCACCGACCCGGCCGGGGAGCTGGGCCGCGTGCAGGACTTCCTGGGGCTCAAGAGGATCATCACAGACAAACACTTTTACTTCAACCAGACCAAGGGGTTCCCGTGCCTCAAGAAGGCCGAGGGCAGCAGCAAGCCCCACTGCCTGGGCAAAACCAAAGGCCGGACCCACCCG
This sequence comes from Sparus aurata, assembly GCF_900880675.1. Lineage (NCBI taxonomy): Eukaryota > Metazoa > Chordata > Actinopteri > Spariformes > Sparidae > Sparus > Sparus aurata. The sequence goes on along the minus strand of NC_044206.1, from coordinate 24,173,538 downwards.
AACATTGACCCGGAGGTGGTGCAGAGGCTACGGGACTTCTACCGGCCCTTCAACATGAAGTTCTACCAGATGACGGGTCGGTTCTTCGGCTGGGAAGACTGAATGTGTGTTTGTCTGTGGCGCTGAGGACTTTAAGAAGAGTACTGAAGAGGGGAAATGTGACATTTGAGGATCAAGTTGGAATATTTCAAGAAAAGTTCTACGTTACAAAAACAAATTGGACGTTTAAATACGTTGTGAATAACGTAATCCTCCAGGGTTTTTTTGCTCAAACAGGCGTCATTTTAATTTTAATATTTGTTTGTTCTAACCTCTTTAAACGAAAATGTCTTTATTCTCATAAATCTCACAACTGTGCGACTTCATCTTCATCATGCCATGACGTCTCTTCTCGCAACAATAAGATTTTATTTATATTAACGTCAAATTTTATTTAATTGTGTTATTTTTATATCGATGTTACGATTTGTTCTAAATATTTAAAACTGTACGTTAATATAACAACCAAAGTCTTCCCTAAAATATCTAACATTTCTTGACGTATTGTAATTTAATTCTTGAAATATTTCAACTTTTTTCCTGACGATGTTATTTCCTCCTGAACAGTGTTTCTTCTACTCCGTCCTCAGAACCGACTCTAAGCAATATGTGGCTGTTACAGGCGAGGAGGAGGTCCGATCTCCCCTCAGCGGCGCCTCAGATATGCAATATTTCACCGTTACATTTTTCTGCCTCTGATCCACAATCACGGAGATGTTTTCATGTTGAGTTGTCGAAAAAAGGATTTGCGTCGTATCTCGCTGCACTATTTGATGAAACCGGTTTGTTTTTTTCTTTTCCTCTGCGGTGACACGGATGTTGTATGCAGTGCTTCTTCTTTTGAGAAGATTGGGTGAAATCATTTTGTGTCACTGAGTGATTTAAGGCCATATTTGACAAAATAAAAAAAAAAAACATACATAGCTGCTTTCAAATTATAACATTTTTCTAGAAAAAAAAAGATATTAAAAAGATAAAAATATGTATTTTTGAAAAGTATTTATTCAAGAAGTTAATAAGCAGTATGTATGTTGAATAACTCCTCAGTGAATATTTGCTTTCTTCTTTTTATTATTATTATTATTATTGTTATTGTTATTATTATTATTCGCCCCATGCCTTTTAGAGCTTTGTTTTGTTTTATACTTGTCTAATTTGTATTCATACGCTGACGATCACCTCGTTTTCATACGCAGAGTTTCAGGAGTCGTCTCCAGTCAGTGAAGTCACAAAGATGGCGCTCGCTGTTATTCGAGCAGCAGCGACTCTGGTGGAGGGAAGAAAAAAAAAGATCCTCTTCCCCCCCCAAAAAAAAAACTGTGACTCAGATTTCCTCAACATGCCTCCTCGAGAATTGAATCCACTTGATGTCACTGGCCTTTCTCTGCCTCGAGGCGATGCACGAGAACAATGGCCGAGCTGTGTTCCTAATTTCTGTCTCCTCGTATTGTGAGCCGCGTTCTGAAAGCAGATGTGCCTCGAAAGACACAAAATCAGAAGAAGAAGCTAATATACTGTAGATCTTAACTGTGGCTGCACCGACAGTTGTTTTCTTAAAGTTGTTTGGGTTTTTTTTTTTAAGGGCACTCCTTGAATAAAAGATGTTATATGTAAAATGTTAATCACGTCGGCCCTTTTTTTCCTGCACACAGTGTAACGGGAGACGGCATCCGCGACGCGAAGAGGAACATTAAAGTCATTACGGTGCTGCTCACGCGTCTGACGGGCTCGGCTCCCTGCAGAACCGTCGGAGCGCTCCCCGGCTTCCCTCCTATCTGCACCGTTACACCTTCACATATTGTCTCTGCTTATCTCAGTCCAGCCTCCAGGGCAGAGTGTCAAAAGAGGCAGTGAGGATTTTTTAAAAAGATGCTTGCGAGCTGGGAGCCGTATTCTGGGCCTCCTGGCAGCTCGTTGGCAGCTGGAAGACTCGGAGGTGCTTTTCTTTGGGGAGGAAATGTCAAGAAAGCTGGAGTAGCACTCCCGGGTCTGTTGACTTTGACATGCACTTACTCCGAGCTAAAGAAGATCATTTATGCACACATAAATATGTATTTAAATATAGTATTTAAAGCTACAACAAGTGACAAACATAAAATTACCTGCAAGCAATTACAGTGTTTCTCGCAGACTGGAAGAGCCTGTGTTTACATTTTTTCGAGGCAAAGTCACCGTTAACAGGAAGCAGGAGGAGGTTTTTATTCAGGTAATTGTATTTTTGGCATTCCAGTTTGTGGTTCTGACAGTGAAACACCACTTTTGTCCAAAAACAACAAATGCACAAAGGTCCTTGTAGTAGCCTTAAAACTGAAAATGTTTTTATGACCTTCTCTGCACGACCAAACACTCGACTTAATGCTCTCTCAGGTTTAATTCAAATAACACGCAGGTTTGCTCGGACTGAAAAAAAGGGAAGTGCAGCATTATTTTTTGCAACTGTGCTTTCAACAGAAGGCAAGAAAATACAAAAACATGGAGCCGAACAATTCTCGTTAGCGGACTCTATTTCTAAACGAACGTTAGCTACCGTTGTTCTCTGATTGTCGAGCGTAGATACGAGGAAAGAAATCCAGAGTCCAGCAGCGTTAAACAACTGGAACAAATCATCCACGGACTTGTTTAGACAACCGAGAGAGACGGGGAAAGTCTCATTTTGTGATTAATAAGTGTAAATCAAGCGTCCTTTGAGTTGCATTTGATCGTGAAGCGACCCATTCAACAGTCCGACGCGCCAGACGTTCATCTGATTGCCTGATTGTTCGGGTTCATCGGGCATCATCATCCGCCTAGAACTGAATGTCAGCCGTCAACCAATGTGTCAGAAATGCATCCCACATGTATAATTGGTCAAGGTCAACCAGTCGGAGGTGTCAATAGTTAAAAATCCTCTTTAAATCGAGGCTGAAAAGTTGAAGGTCTGTGTGCTGCTGATTGATTGATTGATGCGACTGAGCAATTATCAGACACATTTCACCTCCACCTGCTCCTGATGAGGGCTTCATACTCTGAACACGCTCCTGTCAGCGCACAGAAGAACTGTAGTCTGAATGTAACGGCGTATATCAATCACGCCGGCGCCTGAAGGGAGAAGCTGTCCGTCTCTCGATGCCCTCTTTCAGTCTCTCCTCCCCAAAACACTCCACTGTCTCCATCTCTTCCTTCCTTCCTCCACTGCACCTGTATGTTTTTTCTTTCGCTGCAGGAATCTCTCGGCCTTCCTCCTTCCCTGCTGTCTGCTGACTGATTTGAAAAACTTGCACTGACAGGCACTTAGCAGATGAACCGCGATGAGAGGAGGAAGCCCGTCGACAGTCCCGCGAATTTCTGAAGCTCATTCATGCCGATCGTCGGCGTGCTGAGAAGATGTTGTGACTGCAGCGACCTGCGCGGCGAGCGTGAGGGGGAACGGAGGGGGGGAGGCTCGCGACCATTTGTTGACTCGTTCAATTTGCTTGTTATTCCTCCCTGAGTGGGTCAGCGGGGCCTCCTCAGCGACGGCTCCTCGCGGGTAATAAACAGAGACAGTTTTCATCCTCCCACTCGAAAGTCTAACTATGAAAGAGAAAACGGCGAACTATGAAAGAGAAAACGGCGAACGGCAACATCTGCTTGCGGGACGGCGTGAGAGACCACCCCTGTCAGAGAGCGTTGGGCTCAATATCGGCGGCACGGACCTCGAGAGAACTCGACGTCTATTGAAAAACAGCTGACTGCATGTGGTGGAGGGGTTTTTTGGAGGGTGGGGCACTTCTGGAAGCCTGGCGAATCTCTTTGAACCGCTTTTTCTTTCTTCTTTAACTCATTCCATCGGCGCCGCTCTCCCTTTCCAAAACGGCAGCACCTGCGTGGAGTCACCTGCGCACAATTAGCTCGCCGCCCACCCCGCTTTAACTCACCTTAAGCCGCCGAAAAACCTCCTCTCATCCGGGACCCCCACCCATCTCCTCCAATCTGCAGACACGCAACTCCTTGAGCCTTGTTTTCGCACACGTTACCGAAAGATGGGTGGGTTCTACGATAACACGGCTCAGCGCGTGTGTGTGTGTGTGTGTGCTTGTGTGTGTGTAGTCCTGAAGCGATGTATAGGACATGTAAAATGATGAAGTGAGGGGATCAGAGAGAGATCGCTTTGAAGAAGACGCCATTTGCTCAGCGCTCCGGATCGCTTGTGCATCTTTTCCCAGTCGCACATACGTAACATGCAGACAACACACACTTAAACACACACACACACACACACACACACACTCTGACCCACCAGGATCCAACACACCAAACACAGCCGCCACCCGTTCGTGCCCCGCGGTGGGACATGGAGGGGGATCAGACCTCTGTTTTCTCTGGATCCCAGAAGAGAAGCCCTTAATCCTCGGCCAAGTCTGAGCAAATATCTCCGGCAGGCACGCTCGGCACACAGCCTCCATCAAAACAGCCCAGAGAGGGGGGGAAGTGACTGAGTCGCACTTTCAATTTCGAGTTTGCGTTATCTGCCGTGGACTTCTGGTATCTTAAAGAGAGATCTTCACACTTCAAAGACAAGAGAGTGTGTCTGGTGCTCTACACGGCCAGATGTGAGCGCAGATACCTGCTTCCTCCACGCGTTTACTTTAAAACACTCACAAAACACAAAGTCTGATTCGTTCTGCTGATTCAAATTAGGAATGAAAGACTGGATTATCATATATTTCGTTTCTTTATTTTATTTTTCAAACCACACTCCAGATTGTCCGCGTTACGACAGAACAGAGAGGTTGTGGCTTTTTGCACGACGAGAAAATGTCTAGCTATACTGCTGGATTTGTTGGTTTTAAGTTTAAAAGACGTTCTCACGCAGAATGATTGTTTGTCCGTGATTAAAAAGGCATTTCACCAGTTGGGTTTTTGGGTTTTTTTGCGTGCCAGTCATAAAGCTTTGAACTGTCACTTTTCGACAGACGAAATTAGCAATTAAGATCGTCTGGGCGCAGGAACTCGTTCCAGACGTGTGTTTTGACTTTTCGCAAAAAAAAAAAAAAAAAGTTTTCACGCATCTCTTCTCTCTCTTCCAGACGTCCTCCTTCAAAAAAAGAGCTGCTGCGTTTTTCAAAAAGGGGTGATAATCGATCCTGACACATGATTAAAGACGTGTTCATGTTAAGCTCAAATTTTCCTTCTCCGGGATGAAAACCAGGGCGACAGGACTCTAAACAAGGCAGCCAGATCGTCTGACGGGTAGAGACCCGAGAGCGTCCTCCAGGGAGGGGAACGTTTCGCCCTGTTAGCGGACGGTTCTGTCAGCTCCGAGCTGGAACCTTTTAGTCACACGGCACAGTTCTCAGCTTCCTCTGTTTTGTGTCATTGTCAAATTAAATGTAGGACAGTTTTTTTTTTTTCTTGCCATGAGTCAGATGAGAATATTCATACCACTCAAATATGTGTGAGTGAAGTGTGGAGCTAAAGCTGGAGGCTGGTTAAATAAATAGTACTGAGACTTGTTTTTATTTGAAGCTACAGACAGAAGGCAACTTAGCTTACGTTAGCATAAAGGTTGGAATAGGAGGGAAACAGGTAAGCAAAGATCCACCTAATTTAATTGGTAGTTGTGGAATAAAGAGTTATTAGTGCTCTTTTCTTTAGAAGTTACATAAAACATTGTTTCTGTATGCTAACAATAAAGCTGTAGACAGAAAACAAATTAGCCTACTTTAGCATAAAGGCTGTAAGAAGAGGGGGAAACATCTCCAAACTTCTTAATCCACCTGAATATATAATAGTTTGTGTAAATACAGTTATTGGTTTTCTTGTTGAGCGTTTTACAGAAATTCAGATAACTCTGTCTGTGTTTGCCAATAAAGGCTGAAAGGAGCAGGAGAAACAGAAAGAAGTTGAATTAGCTTGCGTTAGCATAAAGGCTGGAAAAGGAGGGAAACAGCTAGCCAAAGATCCACCTGATTTAATTGATAGTTTTGGGACATGTTCTTATTGTAGAAGTTACATAAAACACTTGTTTCTGTATGCTAACCATGAAGCTACAGCCAGAAAACAAAGTAGCCTACCTTAGCATAAAGGCTGTAAGAAAAGGGGGAACAGCTTCAGGCTATCTCCAACTTCTTAATCCACCTGAATAGAAAATAGTTTGTGTAAATACAGTTATTGGTTTTCTTGTTGAGCGTTTTACAGAAATTTAGGTAAAACTTATCTGTGTTTGCCAAGTAAGCTACAACATGATGGTAAATTAGCTTGCGTTAGCATAAAGGCTGGAAAACGAGGGAAACAGCTAGCCAAAGATCCACCTGATTTAATTGATAGTTTTGGGACATGCTCTTATTGTAGAAGTTACATACAACACTTGTTTCTGTAGGCTAACAATGAAGCTACAGCCAGAAAACAAATTATCTTATGTTAGCATAAAGGCTGTAAGAAAAGGGGAAACGGCCTCAGGGAAATATAGCTACTGGTTTTCTTGTTAAGCAAAAGATAAAACGTGTCTGTGTTTGCCAATTAAGCTACAACCTGATGGCAAATTAGCTCAGCGTAGATAAAGGCTGGAAAGAGGGGACAAAGCTAACTAGGCTAGCAGTCAATACTTCCAAAGTCCACCTTATTAAATTAGTTTTTTTGGGACGTAGAGTTATTTTTTTTCTTGTTGAGCTTTAGATACAAAGTTACATATAAATCTCATGTTTCTTTATGCTCGGAGTGACAGAAAGAAGGTCAATTAGCTTACGTTAGCATAAAGGGGGACACAGTAAGCCAGGGTCTAGCTCTGAAGCTACAGCAATGAAACCAAAATTGCTAACCTTAGCATAGCTTGAAGGCTGGATGAAGGTGGGGACAGTTAGCCAGGCTCTGTCCAAAAAGTCCAAAAATACACTTACATTAGCTAAAACAGTTGTTTCTATGCTACGTAAGAAGCTACAGAGTGTGAATTAGCTTGTTTTAGCATAAAGGCTGAGAGAAGGAGGAAACATCTCGCCAGGCTCTGTCCAAATGTCAAACATACACCACCAAAGCTCATAAACATGATGTATGTTAGCTCGTCTGTACACAAACGAGGGTGTTATTAAGATTAACACGCTGTGACCGTTTCTTAAACAGCAGTCAGTCGCAGCGACTTCCCCGAGTCTTTTCATCACACTGAGGTTTCCATGAAAATCAGCCGAGACGTTGCACAGAAGCAGAACATAACTCGCCTGAAACCACCAATTGTCATTTTAGGAGCAATTTGTGGGTTTGGGGGAGAATAAGCGTGCAATGATGCGTTTCCACAAATGACTATTTCTTCCATTTGGACTTTTTTCGGGGGGGGATACAGGGAATTGAAGTGGGATGTTTCACTTTTTCTCCAAACTAAATTGACTGCAAGAGGGAAAAAATACTGATAAATCAAAAGTTTCTGATCACCGACTGGCTTGTGTGCAGGTTTGACTTCAGCTTGAGGCCAGAGAAGTGTATATTTAATTAATTATAATCCAGCGGAAGATGATCAGACACTCAAGTGAGGTGATCAGTAGCCTCAGTAATGATCTGGTAACGTACACGGAGATAAACAACCAGGTAATTCTGTGTTTCAGGTGATCATATCCTGATGTTTCTATCAGGGTGAGATGGTACAAATAGTTTGTTATTCTACAAAATGAGGACTGTAGCTGGAGACATGAGGGGACGACAGAGTTGCATAAAGATTACTTAGTTGTTTTAGAGGGAAATAAGCCTGCGTGGCCCGAAAACAAATAGCTGTAAATAAATCATCACACACTTATTCCCATTCACTGCACAGTCTCTGTTTGCCTTATGAATAAATGAGAGCTCGGCGCTGTTTACCTCCCCACTCATTACAGACAGCGGCCCATCACGCTCAGAGGTCCTAATCCACACACACCTTGGCTCACTTTGAGCCCAGAAAACACAACACAAAGTCCCGAAACAAACACAGAGTGAAGCTCACACTGAGGCAGAGTGTTTAATAATTGACGCCGTCGGAGTGCCACGGTGCCGGAGCGAAGGGACGGCGTGCAAACACCACGGAAGAAGAAGAGAAAAAAAAAAAAACAGTCAAGGCTGCGTCGAGTAATTATTTATCACCCAGGGCGACGACTGTGGAGGTGGAGGTGGAGGTGGGGCCGACGTGATGAACTCGCCCGGAGCAAACAGATCCAGTAGAACCTCTCAGACTGTAGATTCTGGTGGCACGGGTCACGACCACGCGTGGGAAAGATGTCCAGATTAGTTAGTTGCTCTTCAACCTGTTTTGGGAGTTGGGTTGTTAAAACTAAGCAGCCTGTGACATATAACTCTGTGTGTGTTTATGTAGCGTCACTCCCTCGTTCTGTCACTCCACCCGACCTGGGGGGGGGGTTCCACTCCACTCCCTGAGTTTTTGCCTTTTTAGCAAAGCTTTGTCTCGCTCTGACAAATGAGAGTGCCACAGGGGTCAACGTGTGAAGTATGTACAAGCTCTGGCTGCCCTCGCTCTCGTAAATATGACAGGTACGGCGGTTTGTTAGTCTTTCTGGCAGAGGACGGCGTCGCTGCAGAAGGTTCGGGTTGTAATCAGGTGATGGATTTGTTTCTGGGGATGCCACGGTAATCAGCGAGGTCGTACGAGGATCATTTACACGTGCTGTCAAGTGTTTCGCCACACTCTGACTGCTGGGAGGTATGTTTGAGCGTGATGTATCGCCACACATAACGCTGCCTGGCCTTCAAATAAAAAACAATCTGTGTTTCTTCACACGGTTGCTTCTTTTCTCAGCATGTTTCGGGGTCGCGCTGGTTCACGGTGTTTTACCTCAAGAGAAAAAATGTGTCTTTCAAGCAACAACACTGAGATACAGACAGATAGTGCCACAAAATATACGCAAGTTCAGAATTAACATCAGCAAAACTACAAGTTTAAGCTTGTTTAGGTTTGTGACTCAGCTTGAGACGTTCTGAAAACCCGGGGATGTCTTCTTTGGGGCAACGTCAGCTAAAAACTTTGCTGTATCCATTGCAAAACATACAGAACATCAGTACAACTTCCTCGACTGTGCCATTGTTCCAACTGCACTTTATTCCAAGACGGAAACAGTCCCATTGGACCGAAAGCCAGTTTGTCCAACAGCCCGCTATCCCAAAAACAATCATACATAGCTCCACACTGACTGTCGGCCCGTCCATGGTGCTGGATCAGCTGGGGTTCTCTTCTTTCTGGCCTTACTCTGAATATCTAACCCGAAAACCCAACTGGACGCTAGAGTGTGTGAGTTTTCTGAACAGCAGCTTTGTTTTCAAGCTGTTGGGACAAATGAGCTTTCCTTCCAAGGGGACATGTTTTGGACTGTTGGGGTTCTGGAATAATGGACTGTCAGAACAATGGACAGTCAACACACCTTCGTAGCCGTGAGATCTCCTAGTGAAGCTCATAACTGGCAGGTAGAAGGAAGTGGACAGTGTGTAGCCGTCCACAGTGTGCACGACTACGATGTACAGTCAGAGTAAAGAAAAGGACACTGTTGGCATTTGCGTCTGTATGTGCATGAGTGTGTGTGTGCAGCAGAGTGTGTATCAGGTAAGCGATCCAGGTGGATGGCAGCAGAGGGGCTCGGGTGTCCTGTTTCAGGCAGCAGCTGGTGAGCGAAGCCCGGCCGAGGTCACCCTCAGGGACCCTGCCCCCTCGTCACCTCCTCCCTCCCCGTCCTCGTCATCCGATCTCAGCCTCGCACGCATCGGAACAGCAGCTCGGCCGCACGACAATGGAGCTCTTTTAATTATCGGGGGTGACGGCGTCCTCGCTCAAGTGATGAGGGCTAAAATGCATTCGCCCCCGGTCGTGAGAGGAGCGGTTCAGGCGCTCGGGCATGCCGGCCTTTCGAGGCGCGGGTGATAATTGGTCACATTGTAGAGTCGTGTACGATGATACAAAGGCCGGGAAGGTGAGGAGTGTCACTTTTAGCCCAGATTACCAAAGTGGGGAAAAGCTTTTATAACTGCAGATAAAATAATAGCTAATACAACTTTAAAACGATCTGCACAGCTAGATGGATGAAGCTGAAACTGCTGGACTGTCTGATCAAACATATATAATGCTTATTAGTCGGCTTTAGAGGCGTTCACGGTCACTTCTGACAAAGCCTGGCTAGCTGTTTCCATCTGTTTCCAGTGTTTATGCTAAGCTAGGCTACAAACGTCTTGACTTAATACTTAACATACAAACAAAATGAGGCATCAATTTTGTTCTTCAGCCTCTCGGTTTTACTATTTTTGTTTCATATCTGATGAATTTCATGCTAGCTCATCAGATATGCTAATGCTAGTGCTAACTAGCTACATTAGCTGACTGGAAAAACAGCTCGTAGGGGAGAACAGGGTAAGAAGAGCCATTTTACTGCAATATAAAAGTGTTTTTGTTTGAAATAATAGTGACTTTATAAACCTCAGGTTGTTGTGTGTCCATGAACATACAAACAAGTTCTCTAAACATAAAAAAAAACAGTAGTCACAAATGAATACTGATGTATAAATGACACAAACCTCACAGTAAATCTGCTCATTGATGACTCCATTGATGGCCAGTGGATTTTATGTGATAGCATTATGTTTGACATCGGTTTTGTTGGGTGATTTTATTGTTTTTTTTCTTCTGACTTGCCTGTTTGAACCTTTTACGTAACAGATTAGTGCATCTAAAACCATGATTCCTAAAAGAATTAAGACGTGGTGCAAACGTGCAAAATATTGAGAACTGTATAAAGACAATAATATTTTAAAATTATTATTTTTAAATAATTGTTTGTGCTGAATTTGATGCTAGCAGCACTTTGTAAAACCATCGTTGGTAGTTTAGCAGATGATCACATCATGTTTCCAAACTCTTTCTTGAATCGATGTTTGAAACCATAAAACGCAGCGTGAGCGGGGACTGTTAAGTTTTGGCTTCTAATAATACGAAACAGGTTAATTTCTTTGGCCTCATTTCCCTTTCTGACAAATCTTTCCTCATTGAGATAACAGCGTAAAGACAGGATGACACGACGGAGAACACAGTGTGTCATTATTATCGCTACGAAGGGTCAGGACTCGGAGGAGAATAGCTGGACTGACATTCCTTCACCGCCGGTTTCCTCCGCTCACTCCCGCAGGACTCTGTGTGTGAGAGGTTCAGGGAGGATTCTGTATGTGGGACAAATTAAACAGGCTTTCTGCTCCGGGTTTTAAAGCATGGCCTCTTCAGCTCACCAAGGAAATTGAGTTTGTGACCAAAAAAATGCACTTTCCTCTTAACCCCCCTGACCAGCCGTCACAGACACACAAACTTTCTCTTTGAAGGCTAAACGGGCAGAAACGAGGGAGGATTGGCTGTTCTGGGGAGTTATGGAAGCCCTGATCCTATTACCCGCCCCCCTGAAAAATGTGTCTGCAGGCCCCAGGAGCTTTTAACCTTTCGCTGCTCTGCGCTTTGATTCATGGGGGCGGCGGCGGTGCTCTCGTGTGAGTGTTGCTTTTCTGTCGATACTGGGCTGGCCACTGGAAAAAACATGGAACCAGTGCAGTTTGGCCCGGAGGTACGACTGACAGCGTCGTCCTGTGAGTGCAGAGAATCCCTCCGTCCAGGAAGAAGTAAAGTAAATTAATAAATACGGGCAGAGGTTTGCGTGAAGGTATTTGGAAGAATTATTCAAGTAAACAAAGCAAACAGACGCTCAGACGGAAGAACTCGTTAACGGCCTCGTGCAAAACTCATTCGCTAATCGCATATAGATGACGTAAATGTCGAGTTCACAAGATTCATAAACATACCGGTAAACGACTCTGAGACTGAGAGCTTCAGACAGACACAACAACTTTATTCAGACATCCGGCAGGGATCCTGTAAAGTCTTATAAATTTATGAGACACACACAGACACTCAAGTGTACAGTGCACGCAGACGTGACAAACTCACAAACATGTTTATTTGATAGGATTACAAAATGGTTCATTTCACTGACGGTGTCTCAGGACTTTGGAGAGCGGGAGAGTGTTTCCAAACAAAGTCGTCTCATCAGTCAGTGAGACGGGACGACGTCACGGGAAATGAGGCGTGTTTGTCAAAGGACTTGAGGTTCATCTGGATTTAAGTCATTACAAATCACAAGAAAATAAAAGTAGAGTGATATAAGAAGCTGGAGTTGTTGTCAAAGAACAAATAAAGACTGAATTCCCTTTTTTTGGATGTAGAATTACAGATAAAAGAAGCGTGAGACCTCGGACCAGTCGCCAGATTAAAATGTTGGAAATCAACATTTCTGCAAACAGCTGATGCGTCCACATTTGTTTGTGTCATCGTCAAGTGGAATCGACACCCTCTGTGCATCACCTGCCATGATTTTCTAATGACCAAAACAGGTATTTTAGGCCAAAGAAATGATATTCTCCAAACCTTAACCAAGTGGTTGTTGTGCCGAAACCTAACCGGAACACAAGCACAGCGTTGTCACAACACAAAATTGAAAAGTGCACCTAAAGAAGTGTAAAGTTGCAACAGAAAGAGGCGTACAGTTCAAGAATTTGTTGGGTTTTATACCTGCAAGCTCCCTTACAGTATTTATGGGACGTTTCCACATGATTGTCAGTGAAGAGCCGTAACATTAAGAAGAGCTGACACAGAAACTCGCCCGACAACAAAGCGGGCTCTCTGCATTCAGCCAATATTTCATTACGGTCGTGCATCCGTTGGCCTCTGCGATATATCTACTTGTGTGGCACTTCTTAACTCGCCGTGCACCTCGAGCTAACGCGCTGGCTCAAATACCACAGAGAAGCTCTGAAAACAGGCATTAAAGCGGCCTAAATCCCCCCGAGTAGCTGTGTGCTTAGCGTGGTCTCTGAAAGGTATCCGACCGTTTATGTGAAACCTAAGCACTTCTTGATCAAAGGCTTTCACGAGACTGCGAGGTGAATGAGGAGCCTTGTAGAAATCTCAGCTGATTACTTACTGTGTGTGTGTGTGTGTGTGTGTGTGTGTGTTCAGTGTCTCGAAAGACAGGAATCTTTCACCAGGGAGAGCGGATTAACACATCAAATCCAGCCCCTTCAATCAATAGGGAGGTAATGGAGCGATAGAAAATATCTGCACGCTGGATTTAAGCAGCTTTCTGTCTTCACACAAACCAAATTTACACACCGCAGCACAGACGAACCGAACAACAGGAGCAGAGACGCACAACAGCTTTTAAGTCGACAACAGGAGTGTCGAGCGTGATGATGATGTTGTTCGGTGGTAATGAAGAAGAGGATGATGGGTAAAAAGGGGATCGGGTACGGATGTGATGACAGAAAAGAGCAAACGTGCTGCCTGATTATTTTACTGTGTTAAATTTGCTCCTTTTAACCTCCTGACGTCCGTCACAGACACACAAACTTTGTCTTTGAGCTAAATGCTAACGTCGGCATGCTAACGGGCTCACAATGAAAAATGTTTGCTGAGAAAACTCTTCTATAAATTACATTTTTAGAAAAAGTTCACAATATTTACAACCTTACCTAGCTTGTTAGCAAGCTAACATTTGGTAATTACAAGTAAACACAAAGTACAACTGAGGCTGCTGGGAATGTTGCTCATTTATTAGCCTACTTAGACTTTATTAAAATGCAATTAGCTTTAAGTTAACTCTAGTGCAATACATTAAATGTTACCATTTATGCTAATGTCAGCATGCTAACAGCGTCACAATGAAAAAGTTAACATCATAATTTGTTAAGAGGAACTAGTTCATCAGTTAAGGTAGAGAACTGCTATACAAATGCCGTCCAGTTACTGTTTATCTGCACAAACAAAGCTTCACCACCACTGTAGTTTAGCATGTTAGCATGCTAACGTTTGCTAATTACCCAGGCTAAGTAAACACAAAGTAACACACAGCTAAAGGTGCTCAGAATGTAATTCATTTACTTCTCAGTCTGACATCAGTTTTTAGTCATGGACACAGTTTAATTTCAGAATGACTCAAATTAAGCTTTCAGGTCATCTAGTTTAAAACATTACATGTTAACATGTCTGTTTATTGTTGTACATGATGTCATACAAATAGAATAAATGATATATTGACAAATGCTGGTGAAGTTAATCTGTGTTGGAGCTGCAGGACTGTGACGCTCCGACACTTCTGTAACACTTGCTGCCCTCCTGCCGTCAGTAGCTGCGACACGGTGAGCTTGTGTTTGCACAAACTCGACCTCTGACCTCCTCCTGCGGGCTCCTGACCCGTCTCACTGACCCATCAACAAACTAATTTGTCAACAGTGACCTTTTCAGGCCCGAGCCAGTCACTTTGACTTCTCCTCTGCAGCCGGCGCTCTGCTCACAATCAATACCAGAACTTTGTAAATACTCAGACGAGAGATGAAGCGCAGAGCCTTTAGCGCCGACTCATAAATATTAATGCACACCGCCGCCGCTGTTTTATACATGTTTGGGCCCAAAAGCTAATGTGGTGTTTAACATTAAGCTTGTGCTACACTCAGCACTTTCCTTTTACCGCTGCGATCACAAGCGCTGTGGATGATATCGCTGCTGTTCCCTCTTTCTCTGCTTTCATGAAGCGGATCATCAAGCTGATTCTGCACACTGGTGAAGAGCTGTCTGCCTATATGAATATTTTATAAACTCTGTTTCCCTACATTTTTCCAGTTGTGATGCTTTATATATACATAATTCTGGTGGTAATTCATTTCAACCCCCTTTATTTAGCACTTATAAGCAGCATATAAACTGTAAATATGTGGTTACAACACGATAACACACTTTAAAGTTGGTGAATGTATAAAAAAAAAAAAGTATATAAAAAACGTTTGCGTCTCCACTAGTTTGGGTTGAAATGCTCCGTTTTTAGCTCCTGTCTCTTTAAGGCCCCTCCTCCTGGATACCCAGTCTCCTCTGATTGGTCAGCTAACACACGCCCGAGCCAGCACCGCTAACAACAACAACAACAACAGAGCAGCTTGTCTAAATCAATCATTTCACTCTAAGCTAGCCTCTTAGCACAAATTATTGAACTTTAACATGCACACAAACAAATATAAAACACTTCTGTGGTTGATATTGATTGATTTTATAAATTTGAAGTCTGGGGACCAAACAGAAGCTGTTAAAATATATATTTTTATAAGGATAAGACACATAGAAGATACAGAATCCTTCTCAGATCCATGATTGGCACACGTAGTTAATGACTGATGCTGGATCCTGCGGTGCGGCCACGCTCCACCTCGTCGAGCGCCAGCGGGAGGCCAGCTGTGGAAACACTTTGCTCCACAGTTTTCTCCGTGTCTCCTGTGACATAAGATATAAAGAGCTCCGTCTTTATGAACCTGTGTCACGCATGAAAGCAAAGAAAAAGAAATTAAAGAAGTCCTGTCGAGGTCGAGGGAGAAGACCGGCGGTGATTTAATGTTCAGCATCCGCGCTGCTGTTCTCTCTCTTTCTCCAAACTTTATTTTTCTTCCTCCCTCTAACAGCATCACTGCCAATAAAAATCACAAATCGTACACATCAATCCAGCCGCTCTTCCTTTTTTCCCCCCAAATCCCAAAACACCAGAGGAGCAAAAACATGGCGCCGGTCACGCAGCAGCTGAGGCGCTTGATGCCAGATCGAACACTTCTGGTTTTTGGTCTGTTTCAGGTAAAGCTGGACGTGATCACACACACACACACACACACACACACACACACACACCTATACGCTGTTCTGCTCAGTGTTGTGGGTTACGTGCGGCGGGCCCGGCACCTCCTTGGCATGCAGCGCAGCTCTCGGCAGCAGATGGAGAGCGCCTGCATTAACGCTGATGGTACTGCGATTCTCCGAGGCCTCGTTCCCTCCCATTCTCTCTTTTCAAGCACTTCGAACAAAAGCGGCATTTCAAAAATTGTCAAAGCAGCAGAGGGGACTGTGTGAAAATGTGATAAGACAAAAAACGAGCGCGCTAAGCACCCGGGCGCAGAGGAGAAGCTGGAAGGAAGGTAGAGCGACGGAGCTCTGCGGGCTGAACTGACAGATTGTGCTCGTGAGGTGTGTCGGGGAAATGAACTGGACGGAAATGCAAAGCAGAGGATGTGATTTAAAAAATACTGGATGATGATTTCTAGAGTTTGGAGGCTGTTTGAACCATTTTCCCCCTTTTTTTTCCTCAAATCAACGCTGATTTCATGCTTAATATGTTAGCATCGTGATAGTTTCGCTTCACCCATCGGTAAGAACAAGATCGGTCGTGCCAACCATAAATTGGCACGACCGTTATAAATCATAACGTAAAAAAAATAATAAAAGCGGAATGAGATCAATTGCAGATGCAGCGTGTTCCTGAGCACATGAAGTAATATCATCATAGCCAACATGATACCATCACCTGTCACCAATGAACCAAACAGGTAGTTTCAGTTCGTTCCCCGGTCTGTCGTCACCAGCATTAAATTCACAATAAGCATATATTTTAACAAAAATCAATGCAACTGATGAAATACAGCGATGATCTCGTCTCTGTACCGTCTTTAATTGAGTGTACGTCGACAAGGATCAGCAAAATATTCTGTTTT
Organism: Sparus aurata; assembly: GCF_900880675.1. NCBI lineage: Eukaryota > Metazoa > Chordata > Actinopteri > Spariformes > Sparidae > Sparus > Sparus aurata. The sequence continues at coordinate 24,156,963 of NC_044206.1, read as the reverse complement.
TATTATTCTGCTGTGGTTGAGGTTCGGTTAGTGACGTTCAGGCACAGAAAAGATCTTGGTTAGGTTCAGGAAAACATTGTGGTTCGGGTTAAAGTGACTACTTTGTTAGGCTTAGGAGGGGATGTAGCGCCATGTTACCATAAAAAAACATGGGTTTAAAATTATGGAGTGATTGTGGTCATGATTTGAAAAATAACAAAGTTAATAGACACAACGGGAAACAACGGAAACCTGACTTCCTCCTTTGCTCACGACAGAGTCATGAGGACAGTCTTTTATAAAAGTTGTATCATGTCCCACCAGTGCTATCCATATAAAAAAGGTTTTTTAATTAATTTGTGTTACTTCCGAACACGACACTCGACTCTCCTCGAGGCCGATCGCCAAAGAACTTCTAAAATATCTCAAAAAGTTGTCAAAGTGAACATATGGCCGCGGAGGTCAAGCGAAGGCAAGAAGAACATTAAGAGGCATTAAAACGGTGCGGTTCTGAATGTGTCGCTGGGACGGGAGCAGAGTCGGAGCAGGCTGAGAGGCAGAACCCTGGCACCGGCACACAATCCATTTGTTCATGGCACAGGCGTTAATGGCCGAGCAGCTCCCGAGCCAAAAAACATAAGGGAGCGCTTTTAATCAAAACTTGCATGCATTACCTCGACGGGTCGAGGCAAACGTTTGCACAGGGCGTCCGAGAGGTGAGTAAAAGAAAAAAAAAAAGCCAAGTTTGGTCTCAGGGGCGAGGGGGATGACGGGGGGCCCCTGTGTGTGGACCACATGTCGGGGGGGAAATGAGGAACGTGTGCAGTATCAGACCGGTGGCAGGCGATGGAGGTTTGAACACGGAGGTGGGATTAGGGCTGTCAATAGAGCAGTGTGGCTGATCCTGTCAGAGCAGCGCCGCGGGTTAAAGACCAGGAAATCAGCCTCACACACACACACACACGGAGACGACTTAATGCCGCGTGGCTCTCTGCAGACCTTCCTCTGGTGGCTGATGAGGTGTCTTAGCTGATTAATGCCACGCAGAACTTTGGAGGTCATTTCCAGGACTTTAATTAGGCCGGGCACAAACTAAATCACACTTACACAATTGAGTTCTCAGTTGAGTATCGTCAATTAGGGCCCAGCCGAGGGCCAGGAAACCTGATTACTGTGTTTGCTCGGGAGGAGCGGTCCCAAACTTAAAAAGGTCACGAGGGAGTGATGGAATATCGGTTACCTACTGTAGATACAGGAGATTCGGACAAAACGAGAAGTTATGCGGGCTCTTTACAGTCGTCGTGATAAGTGCAGAGGTTGCTCGGGAGACTCCACGCCGAGGCCAGACACACCCAAATCAGATTAACGAGCTGAATCCAAGTAATTCGACCGACTCTATGGAGAGGTTGATCCCATTACAGCAACAACGAGACCTCCTCCCTGAAAAGAAGCCTTACAGGAAGTGGCCTGTAATTAATCGACCATCAAAACCTGCCCACCAGCACATCTGTGACAAGTTATCTCTATTTGCTGATTCATTGCTCTTCCTGTTTGCGGAGCGTCGGTCAAATAAACCCCCGGTTTTGTGTCTCATTACATCAGCGAGCGGAGGTGAGGAGGCCTCGAGACGAAGCACGCGAAGACAGCGAAGGGAAGGTGCTGAAGATAAAGACAGAACAGAATTAATCCACCGGGTTTTATCGTCTTTCAGCTCATTGTTTAGATTTTATGGCCCTTTTGTTTCCAGCAGTTATTTTCATTTAAGAAAGTGTTGGGAAAACTCCCTGTATGCTGACTGTGAAGCAACAAACAGCAGCTAGAAAAAGTTAGCGACTAGCTGGTGATTATAGTTTAGCATGAAGCAGCTCGAGGGCCTGATATGTCTTCCCTTAGAGGTTGGTGGAGACGAAAAACACGGCCGAAAAAGGTGGGTGAATGTTGGAATTGTGATTCATCAGGTGAAATAAATGCAAATATAGCTCCATATCTGTGGGTGCTGAGGGGCGATAAACTGCAGCAGGGAGCCAGAAAATCAGTTCAGGTCCGTTTATAGCAAGAAAACTGGGAGAGGCCGGCGAGGAGGGTTAACGGAGCCAGGACGAGGTGCAGATTTAAAACAAGGTTAATCAATAGTGAGCTGGGAGCGACTCTGAACTGGCAGGGAGGAGGTGACTGAGCAGGGTTTTCAGGAGGTCTTGATTAAAGTGATGCGGTTCAGCTGGCGGCTCCTCGAGAGAGAAACAGGAAGTTACTAAGAAACAGATAATGTTCCAGGAGCAGATGTGACAGCGGGACGATTTAATAATAAGTTCTCCAACTCTGTAACCATGTTGAAACTTAAAGAGGTCATTTTGTGCGAACTTACAGGTTCATACTTTTATATTTGGGGCTCCTGGTAGAATTAGTTTACATACTTAAATTTTCATAAACACATTATTTTTCTCACATGCTGCATCACTGCAGCATCCCTTTACACACAGAGTGAGACATCTCAACTATCTACAATCTTTGGTGAGAGTTGCACATGCTCATTACTTAACGGACAGATTGTAGCCAATCAGAGGCAGAGTAGGGCGGGGTCATGCCGAGCAAGGTAGTGTGATCTAAAAAAACGCCGCCACAGCAGTAGCAAATGAACATCTGCAGACTGACTGGAGTGTGTATATATATATATATATATATATATATATATATATATATATATATATATATATATATATATATATATATATATATACACACATTTAATAGTAATTATATAAAAATATAGATTTATATAAATCCTGTTTCACAGTGAAGCACATAACAGAATAAAGTCAAGACAAAACCCCCAAAAGCATGATAGAATAACCTCTTTAAAGCTTCTTTGGTTCAGTTTTCAATGTTATGGCAACACTGTGTTTATGATCTGGTTATGTTATGGCACAAAAAAACACTTGTTATGTTTTGGAAAATATCATGTTTTGGCTTAAAATACCTTCTTTGGCCAACAGAAATGCAACAAGAGACACCCAGAGGTCTCATTGAAAACACTTAATTTGTTGTTGATATGGTCGGAGTTTTTCTGACAGCTGGAAATAATCCCGATATAATAAATAAATAAAAACATATATTTATATAAGACCTGTAACATAGTGATGTAGCTAAGTTACAGAAAGTTGAGGCCTGACTCCAAACCAGGTGTTTCAGACAATGCAGGAGCACTGTTTTTCACTTTGTAGAGCTTAAACATGCAAAGAAAATGTTCCATTACACAATAAAGTAAAGGCAAAAACCCAAAAATGAGAATATGACCTCTTTAAAGGCTGGAAATCGTCCCGAGGTCTCCTTGAAAACATCAAATAAAGTCACACTTACAAATGCTGAAACGCTCATGTAGAAATACCTGTACAAGTACAAATCTGAACATATCGGTAGTTTGCTGAAACACATCATGTTGTGGAAACTCCAGACGCCTTAACTGCCATTTCACTGTGACGTTTATTGCAGTGAAGCAGCACAAAGAACGAGTGCGAGCGCTCTGACAGCGAACGACAGCTCATTGAAATCAGGAAAGAGTGAAAAGAAAATTTCCAACAATTAGCGAGAGAGATTGTCTCTCTGCTGACGGCCGCTGCTGATGGGTGGTGTTAGTCAGCGCCGGCTGATGAATGAACACTCGGGTTAATCCATGTGGGTGATGAATTTGGCCCGAGCCCCTTGTGGTGCCTACCTCTCCCTCCCTCCCTCCCTCCCCCGGTTCTGTCTCCAGCCCGCGCCCTCGCACAAGAGTTCATCAAAGCCTTGTGTGGTCAGAGGAAACATGTTTTCTTTCCTGCTTTCACCATTTTACGAGCGACCGCAACGTATTCCCCCTGTCTTATCCCTCCCTTCTCTCCCTGTGTCTTCTCTCTGCCTCCCTTTTCCTGTTTCCCCTCCATCTTCAATCCATCCTCCTCCGTCGCCCCGCGATGGCACAACGCTCCAAGTGTCTGGCTAATGTTTTTAAATGTTCGGTTAAACACCCGTACTCCGGTTAAAGCCCATCGCTCTCCGGGTAGAAAGGCATTCATAATTTACGCAGAAAGAAGAGGTTTAGGGAGGAGACGGAGGGGAGAGAGAGAGAGAGAGAGAGGAGGGAGCAGCAGACAACAACACATTAGTCTGATCAGCAGAGGGATCTTCCATCTTGTTGAGATGTTTCATAATGCGAGATGTTTTTAATGCAATGCTCGGAGGGGAAGAAGGAATTAAACAGCGCAGACCTTCGTGGATCGAAAGCTGTGGGCTGCAAAAAAAATATGATCATGCCGCGTTTCTCAGGTAAATACAGCTCAGAGCGTTTCCTGTTCGGTGACGGACAAGGTTCTGGTTTTGTGGCTCCTGTGTAAATAATCAAACCTGGACCGGGCCTCTCTAAAAGGCAACAGGGCTGAATTATGTCACTGTGGCATCACAAGTCAAATTACACTGAACTGTCACAGCAGTAACCTTTAACCTGAGACGGTAAGTTAGGAACATGCAGTGATTTCTTCGAGGTGACTCCCCCGAAATGTTTGAATCGATTCTGCTAATCAATCAACACTCACGATCCTGAGTTGCCTTTGCTTTTGCAGCATCACGATATTTGGGAAACCCGTCTCGTGTCCAGAGAAAGCAACAGACTTATCTTAAAGGCTTGACAAAGATGGCACCCCGGCGCTCAAACTGTTCCGCTGACAGGTATTTTAATTAGACGCAGCGAGGTCGCCGCCAAGCAAACAAAAGCAACACAGCGACAGAAAACGTCTCGCAATCTTTCTCGCTTGTAAAACTTGTTTTTCCGCCTCCCCCGCAAGTCGAAAGGTTAACGGCCGCGTGCTGGTCCTGCACTTGTTTTTTTTTTTTTCCCCAGCCGTCTCTTGGAATCCCAATAAAAGTCGTGGCATTTTTTTCGTCTGCAGCTCAGTATCCTGTGTTTGGACACGAGGACGGGGGGAAGAGGACCCGCTGAGATCTCTTTCGCTAACAGATGGGAACTTGCGGGTCCATTAGGCTGAGACGCACGCTTCAGCAGGTTGAGTCGGGAACGCCGCGGAATCTATTGATTCTCCGGTGAAAAGAAAATTACAATCCAGACATCTAGTTTACAGTTCTTAGGGAGCTTAGCCGGAAGAAAAAAACAAAAAAAGCAAAAAGCCATCCCCGTTTATGTGATCGCGGCTCGCCAGGGAACTTCTTTTTTTCCTCTGGTTGGCAGCTGTGTGGCTCGAGAGCGGAGACATGATGGATTTGCTGCACATCGGCCACCTGTGCTTCCACAAATAAGACAACGCTGATTTGTTTCACGTTAAAACGCCATCCATTTACACAGACGGAGTTAAATTCTGTGTTGCAGTTTGCTGCTGCTGTTGATCCGGTTCGATCCTCGCGCCCTGCAGAGGACCCCAGCAGGCCCGAGTCCTCCTCCCTCCCCCCTTTGCTTCAGCTGGCTGTGGGCTGTTAATGAGGGGGTAATGGGGCAGAAAGTTAAAGTCTGTCTGTTAGGTAGAAGTAACTACGAGGCTGCTGCGGATGCTGTCACAGAACAGCGATACAGCTGTCTCGTAACGGGTTCACTGTGGTTTAAACGCTCGGAGGAAGCCACGGCCGTCAGCAGGAATGCTTCCAGTTCACCGCGGTAGATTTTCTTACCTCAGTCAATTCTTATTCCGATAATAAACACATCAGATTAGCTCACGGTGCCTCGTAGCTGTCGGTGGAGTCGTGTTGCATTCAGGTGCTCGCGTGAAAAGTGGTGACTTTCACGGATTTGGCAGGCGTCGATCGTCAGCATCAGAAAAAGGTGTCAGACGCTGCTGAGATGATTCGACGAGGACTTTTATCCGACGCTGTTAATTCATGCAGGAACAAAACCATATTTTATCAACACCTTTGACTGCTGTTAAAATAAAGAGCCTTGTTTCTTTCTGTTTCAGCAAGATTTATATAAAAAAAAAAAAAAAACAGACACAAAACAAATCATCCATACAAGCTGTAAAACTTCAGCAGGTAAAACTTTCGCAGTTGCAGATTTACCGTAAGTCGTCCGCAGCTTCAGTCCATGATTGACACCAGATTTTAAAAAAAGCTACACTCACTCAAATTTAGATTTTGGCTTAATATATGCAAATAAAAACTGACGGGCAGGTGTGCGTCTCCAGAACACACCGCTCATCAAACCTCGAGGAAGACGAGCCATCTGTCAGCGAACAGGACGAGGATGAAGCTGCCGCGAGCACGTGATCGCCAAAAACTGAGAGTCTTCAGCTCCTCGCAGTTTGTGTTGCAGTTTGCCGATGGCGGGATCGCAACATGGCAGAAACAGAATGCATCCTGGGAGCCGCTCCGCCCGGTGCCAGCGGTACAGTACGAGCTGCTGCTGCTGCTTCGACATCTCATCACATATTTTAGACCCACTGGTACCAGAACCGTAATATAACTCCACCAGTTTTACTCATCGGTGTCGAGGGAGAGAAGCTAGAAAGCCGATAACGTGACTCGCGTACCGTCGGCAGTCCAGTTGCATCATGGGTAATGTAGGCACCATTAGAAGGATGCTTGTGAAGTACTTTTTAAACACGGTTGTTGACCGGTGTTGGTCTGTCTTGACGTTTACCGCCTGCAGACAGAGTATGTGTGCCTCCATTAGATTATAGATGACGCAATGAAAAATGCATTGTCCCCGGATTGCTATATCTTCAACACACCACACCTCTTTGTCCTCCTTTAAAAAGAGATCTCGCTCACATCACACTGCTGACAGGACACATCAGTAGATAGAAATTAAACGCCTGAAAATCATCTACAAACGAGGCAGGAAGTGCTGCATTTTCCCTCATTTCCTCTGGAGGAAACAAACACAAAACAGGATATATTCTGTCAGACATGCTCACACAGTAAACCAGTAAAAATCAGTTTGGCTGTGCTGATGCCCAGGAGGGAAAAGTCTGCAGACCACCGCCGCAGCGGGACATGTTAGAGAGCGGCAAAGCGTGGACGAGGCCGGGCGGCAATCTGAGCGAGGACAGCAGCTTGTTTGAGAATCCTATCTGCTGTCCGAGCTCCTGCACGAGCCGCTGCTGCTGCTGCGAGGGAGATAATGGTTTTGTCCCTCCTCCAGGCTCCCTGTCTGCTTCTGGTAAAGCAGACTGGCCCCCTGTTTTTTATGAGACAGGAGGAAAGTGGCGGGGCTGACGAGGTGGAGGGACGGATGAAAAGATTGGAGAGGTGGCGCTGAGAATCTGGCCTCGGGCGCTGAGCAATGTCATACCGCTGTGATTCATGTGCTGGCAGCTGGGAGGCCGTATTTCATGGCTTGTTTTGCGGGCGAGGGGGAAGCTGAAGCGGCGGCTGTATCAACCTGCATGTCACTCATTTGCATGCATGCGCGCTCGTGTGTGTGTGTGTGTGTCTGCGGCCGCCAACCAGGTTTTCAGTAAGATGTAGCAATTACGAACCAACATGTCGGTCTCATCGGGGATCACCTCTCGGCCCGGCGAGCCTCGCGTCGTCTGCGGTCGCACTTAAGCAGTTAAAATAATAAACGAGTCCGGGGGAAATTGATTTACGGTGAGTCACTGTGGGGAAACGGCGCGGCGGAATGACTCGCTGGAATAATTAGACAGACGTTTGATGAAGACAGACTGATAAACACGGATTTCGGGGGGCGAAATTAGCGACGGCACCGAAAAGGAGTCGAATCTGTTATTAATCGTATAAAAAAAAAGAATAACAAGAGAAACCGGAGACGGTTTCAGTCCAGACGAGTTGTTCGGTACTTTTCTCTGTCTGAGGAGTTGATTGTATCACCACCCAAAGGCACCGGCCCGCCCGATGAGTCATCTCCATATTGCGATTTAATAGCATACAATCAATTCACCATTAAAGACACGTAGAACACAGAGGGGCTTAAAGAGACAGTCCACCCCAAAATCAAGTGCTGCGTTACAATCGAGATCGTTTGGCGTTAGTTGCCAAGTTTTGGAGATATCAGCCGTAGAGATGTTTGTAAGAACTCGAGAGACGTGTTTCTCTCCAGAACTCGTGACCCGGTTACTCAAGATGATCCACAGACGAGCAGTTTCACGTAGGAACCATTAAATGACGTCCTCCTAGCTGAGCTGCGGCGTTAGCTAGCTCAATCAGCTAAGTTTGCACGCTCCTTGTTGATGAGTGGATTACAGGTGATGATTTTTGGGTGAACTGTCCCTTTAACGAGTAACCGAACCCCCATACCAATCATTTCTAGCTGGAAACCAATGTACACGGGTGTTTAGCAGCGTTTTTGTGGGTCCAGATCTTGATATTTTAATGCAAACTACTTTTATTTCATATATCGTGTTATAAATATGCATAGCGACTCTCTGCTGATTGAAACCTGGTTGAATGCAATTGAATTTTAGTTGATCTAGAGGGAGGTGACCAACCAACCCTCCCTCACCGACACTGGACACTGTATACCATGTGAGAGTGTGTTGCTAATATAGTGTTTATATATATATATATATGTATGTGTGTGTGTGTGTGTGTGGTGGGGCGAACGGGCCCGACCCACATTGTTTACTTTCCTCACGTTCTAGACGCATTTCTCGCATTTCCAGACTTTGAGGCACTTGGAGCCAAAAGCTCAGCTCGGGGTTTCGTTCCGCTTTGAGTAAGTTTTCCTCGCTGCAGCAAAAAGTCTCACTCGTGTTCTTCGACGCTGACGCAAGTTTGTGTTGGGCGTGCGCGGCGCTGCACGGCGGCCAGCGTACAGCATACCTGTGGTGTTTCTTCTCACTGAAAAGTACAGGGTGGCTGCAGCTGCTCCAAAACAGAGAGGTTACAGCCGGCTGGAGTCCAACGCCGAGGCCGACTCTCGCTCTGGCACCCAGCGCAGGATTTCTAGTACAGCATGTGGAAGTGCTTTTGGCTTGGAGGAGATCGAGCTGTACAAAAAAAAAAGAAGAAGAAGAAGGAGAAATGAAACAAACGGTGGCGAAAAGCAGCCTCTGCACGAGGATGAAGCAGCACAGACAAAAGCACATTACTCTTCATTTTCGTCACGGCGAGCACGCGGTGGAAAAACAACGAGCGGCAGATATTATGATGAATGCAGTCAAACGGGGGGGAAGCTGCTGCTAACTCGCAACGAGCTGCGTGCATACCATCCTTAAATTTAGTTTCATTTGAGGCAGCAGAGCATCTTGTAGGAGATTAGATTACAGCTGGTGCCAAATTAATGACATTTCCTGTGAGATTTCCTCGTACTGCTTATCATTTATTGTTGTCTGGTGAGGCGGCCTCAGTTTTTCAGACTTGATTTTTCCACTTTTAAACAGACCGTCGTTCAAAGCGCTCACCTTTTAAGGCGGCTTCCTGTCTCGGTTTGATCTCCTCCCCTCCCCGTGACACAGCCAGCCAACACCCCGGACTATCAGAGGCTTTCAGCGGCGCTCAGGGTTATCATCAAGTCCATCCACCAGTCTCAAGGCTAATATCAACGTCTCAAGGGTGCGCAGATAACCATCATTTTCCTCCCTCTGAACCCTCCGGTCGGTCCCCAGGGTGGAGGCTCAGCTGCCTCCTAAAGCCTGTTTTTACTTCACCCCTGTGCTGTTGTCACAACATTTTCATTACATTGCAGCTTAAGCCCTTAATGACCCCCTTCTGAGACTAAACACGAGGTCAAACAGGGTGTTGCCTGGACAAAAGAGCAGGCGAGGCGACGAGGGATCTGCTCCTCACTCCTCAAATGAAATTAGCTTGATAACAAATTCCTGCAGCAGATTTAAAACATATGACGTCGTGTTTTAATTTCATATTTGGATTCTTGCTAATGAAAGGCTCCTCCAGCGTGTTAGTGAGGGAATTAACACGTTCTCTTCATTTGTATAGTCTCAGAAAGCTGATTCGCTTCACAGTTCTGTAGAACAACGGCTACATTTAGCAGTGAATACATTCAAAACTCACATCTGATGACTCTGCAGACACGCCAGGTACTAATTAAACTCCCTCCAGGTAACTGCTGTCGTGTTCCTTCACAATAAAAGCAGCTCTCGCTCAAGAGGCTCTACATTTTGTTTTATATATCGATATGCACGTCCTCCGTTTCCTGGCGCTTGTTAATTCAGACAGAAGGCACACGTGGTACCACTTTAAACAACCAGGCTACTAAATTTTCTGCAACGCTTCAGACTGGATTAAAAGTCAGTTGCAGGTAAATTTGATGCAAAGACACGTCAGCAGTCACTTCCTGTGATGCAAGTTGAGGCAAAGACGTGCTAAATGTTGGTTTTTTGAGACCTAAACACTATTTGGAATCAAGAAATGAGTCTCAATGATCAATTTTCTTACGATGGAGCTAAAGTGAAAGTGTCTCCACTTAATAAACACACAAAGACGAGATGAAAAGCAGAGAAACTAGAGGAAAGTAAGAGCTGAAACCACCAGTTAGCGCGTAGCCGACATTATTAGCTCGCTAGGCTACCGCTAACATCTGCAGGCAAAGTCAAACACAAACTGCAGGAATATTCCAGAGGTCATATTTGTGCAAGTAACTCAAAACTGTACACATGCTCAGGATCTCGGGAACAGGTCATTAGCATTTCTGTTGGTAGCCGTTAGCCTCCGCAGCCAATATTAGCGTAATCTATAAAGTAACTTCTGTCAGTTTGAGGCATCAGATTGTAAATAACTCCGTTCTGGTCACTGTGAAATGTTCCGAGGAGCCTCGCGGCTGCAGTATCTCGTGGGGTGAAGCTCTTTATTGTTAGATTCTTCGAGATTCAGACTTTATTGTGGCTTCTGGCGTTTAAAAGCAGTCCTGTCTTGGATTATTTTTATGTATAAAGCTGTGGTGAATCACATGCTTTCTCTTATGATTTTTGCTGAGAAATCAGTGAGGTTTGAGGAAAAAAAAAACAGAACGTCCAAGATGCCTCAAATATTGAGAAGATTTGGCTGAATCAATGTTTGTGTATTCCCGCAGAGAAGGTCTAGCAGCTCGTGCTATGTCAGCTATTATATCCATGTAGCTGTAAATCCAGAACGCCAGGACTTCAACTTGTATGACTCCACAGTGATTTTAAGACCTATTGAACTGAGATGAGGGGTTTTTTTTGCCTCCCACATCAGGATAAATGTGATTGACAGGGTGACCGGGGCATTCGTCCCGGCTCAGCCTTTCCCACAATTAGGGGGGCTTGATAATTATCCCGTGTAAACTCGAGACACGACCGACCGCTCACGTTGCTCCTGCTGTCTTGTTGTCTGCGGTGGGAAGACATTTTGGTTGCCGCTGTCCAACTCGGTCTTTAATAGTGTCAATTTGTTTCTTCAGTCTGGTCTATACGGCTGCCGCTTGAGCCGCTGCCAGCGCCGAGTTCAGCACGGAGACGAGCTCGCTGAGGAAGAGTTGGGTGAGATGTTTTTGTGTGTGTGTGTGTGTGTGTTTTTGCTTCACCACGAAAGTCCACATGGAATGATTGATGGCTGCGACGGCTCGGCGCAGGGCCGGGGCTTGTTTCACAGCCCACAGGCCTCTGAGTCTGATTAACTTGTTTACGCAGACGGAGGACGGGAATGGGTGTAGGCGGACGTAGAGACGTGGATTTTTGGACAGTGGAGAAGATGAACAGAAGTGTCTTTCTTAGTGTGGATTCCCGTCATCACTCCTCCCTTTTGGGGGAAAGTCATAAAAAACACGTGATGGAAAAGTAAAGCGGGGAAATCAGTGTTGGCAGGTTGTTGGTTTTTGTTTTTTATTTAACTCGACAAAGGGAGCAGATCACCACTCCCATGACAAGCATGCACAATGAAACAAGCGTTAAAGAGGAGAGTCGCACAGCACGGAGCAGAAACATGGAACAATTGTGTTTCTGCTCCCAGTTTTCACGAGCTGAAGTTTCTGTGCAAACAAAAAAGGTTTAGTTATTTTTATTTGTGCACAAATCCACGTGAGGGAGAACTACGTCTGACAGGTGTAGCACATCAGGAACACGCTTATATTTCTGGTAAACTGAAAGTTTCTGTTTGCAACCGATGAAAGCGAGCGTCGCTGTTAATCAGAAAGAGGTGAACGTTTCATACGTAGCAGCGTAACTACGGATCCCAGTGTGTTATATCATGGAATTGCAAGTGGACGACAAGAACAACAACAGTTTGTAACGTGGAAACTGAATAAATAATCACAGAAGACGTTTATCATGATGGATTTTGTTTGAAAGTCTCCAAAAAGACGCTGAAGTTCAAGAGGTACCGCTCTCGGTAGCACGACGGTATCCTTCTTGGCAAAAAGAAAAGTAAGTCGCCAACAAACGAGATATTAAGTATGTCGTATGTGACATATTCAGATATACTATATGACATTGTGGATCCCAGATGTGAACTGAGCTCTGAGTGAGCCGGTTACACCTAAAGTCTAAAATACGAAGTTTAAAAACACAACACAAGTTCTCCGTTCATGTAAGTTTTGAGGGCCTGGTGCAGGAATGTGGACCGGAGCTGCGGCCCATCGACCGGCTCCAGTGTCCCCAAAACATTAAGTTCTCACGACGACGTTCAGCTTCAGTTGTGAGGTGTTTGTGTGATATCTTTGGCTCCCTTTACAGCCGGGTTGTCTTGTGGTCTGCGGTTTGCATTTGAGATAAACCGAAGTCTGCATGACAGCCCACAGACCAGGCTTCAGCTGCCAATCACATTTTTCCAGTCGGTGTGACGTAAATCTTCTCTTCATCTAGAGGACGAACAGAAACATAAAAATTCCCCTTTTGCGGAAAGTAAACTACAGAAAACATCAAGCGAATATAGTTTTCTGTTGTCCGAGCAGATCCCTTTAAAATAAAAACCCACCGTGGTGTCATTGGAGCGGCCGTTTTAACAACTTCCCAACAGCTTCAAAAGTACTCTCGCTGTTATTTATAGAGATCTTTACGGTGGACTCGGATCTCCAGGAGGTTTTAAAAACAGCAGAGCTCCAGTATTTCCTTTATTGCACTCCAAATATAACTCCTTGGAGATTTATCGTAATGCCCTTGAGCATTTCCTAATGCAGATAAGAATTCTGCGCTGGCACGGAAGATAAGAAATACCTCCGGGCACCTGCTCCCGGGGAGAAAACCCTCCCCTGTGTGCTGCTTTCTGAATAGCCTCTCGTACCTGTTAACATTACACCCCCCTCCTCCCGTCCTCAGCCGCAATTAGCTCACCTTTCAGTATAAAAGTCCTTCTTGGCCTGCCGGCCGAGGCAGCAGATGTTGCGTTGGCCTGTTCACGCAGACATGCTTGATCCAAGATGATTGGCCGTAATTATAGGCTGTAAGCTGATAGCGCGGGGGAATAGTCGGCCCATTGAGATGTCAGTCCTGCCAGTGTTTATGAATGCATTCAGGGACTGTCACGAGTACAGCCTGAGCAGCACCGGGCTGACAGAGCGAGGGGAGGTAGCTGTGATTTCAATGGGAACACCTGGAGAAGTGGACCGGGTCAAACAGTGAGAGGTTTGTAAGAAGTGTGTGTGTGTTGGAGCGGGACACTGTTACAGCTGGTGTCTGTTAGGAACCAGAGTTTAGGAATCTCTCAAGACTTTGAGAGGTGTTTGATGTTTTTGGAAATGCAGCTAATTTGGTTTCTTGCTGAGAGTTGGATGAGAACGTTGGCACCGCTCCTGTTAGCATACAGTAGCACGTAGCTCCAGCTAGCTGCTGATTATATTAGCATGGAGACTGGAAGCAGGAAGATAAAGCTAGCTAGCTTCATCTAGAGGAAGCAATCCACCTTCTAGCACCTCAAAATTTGCATTATATCTTGTTTTTTTGTGCTTTATAATGTCATTATGATGTAAATCTTGATCACACAGTAACAGAATAATGACACAAACGTTGCCTTCACTTTGATTTAGATAATATATTTGGACATGTCACAACTTCTACACTTTTTTATTGATTAAAAGAGAGAATTATGGTGTGTCAAAGGTCCCGTAATATATAAAGTGAGGATTCCTGTCTTATATGATTAAAAAGCAGGTGAAGCTTAAAATACTGTGAATATATCAAAAGATTTTGTATCCAGCCCATATTCAGGAACTGTGCCTTGAAATACGATGCTGTAAGGTTGGAGCAAGATGAGAACATTGACACCAGTCGTGTTAAGATATAGTAGCATGTAGCTACAGCTAGCTGCTGATTATCTTAGCATGGGGTCTGGAAGCAGGAAGGTAAAGCTAGCTAGCTTCATCTAGAGGAAACAATCCACCTTCTAGCACCTTAAAGCTCACTAATTAACATTCTATCTTGTGTTTTGGGCTTTATAATGTCATTATGATGTAAATCTTGATCGCACAATAACAGAATAATGACACAAACGTTGCCTTCACTTTGATTTTGTGATCTGGAAACTGAATTTCCGCTATTCACATAATCTATTTGATAATCTATCTTTTTTTATAGATTATGAGAAAAAATATTGTGCGATAAAAGTCCTATATTATATAAAGTGATGATTCCTGTCTTTAAGGATTAAAAAGCAGGTGTAGCTGCTTTAAAATACTGTGAATATATCAAAGTTTTTGTATCCAGCCCATATTCAGAAACTGTGCCTTTAAATAAGATGACTTCTGTAAGGTGATGATGTCACAACTACACAGTCACCATCCTCGGACACAGTGGGCGGTTCCTGCTCAGGCCTGTGGGCGCCGACCAATGAGAGCAGACTGAGCTTTTAAGGAGGGGGCGGGCCTTAAAGAGACAGGCAGACAAACATAACAAATGACATTTGAGTAGAGAACTTTAGAGGTTCTGGTTCAGGTGGATATTTTTCCCTTTGGACTGAGCCAGGCCAGAACTTCACCCTCTTTCTTCTAGTCGTTACATTAAGCTAACTGAACACTTAACGAACAGTTAACGATCTTCTCATCTAACTCTTGGCAAGAAAAGCAGACAAGCTTTATTTCCCAAAATGTCACATGTGTCCCTTTAACTGCAGGTCTAATGAGCCCTATTGTGAAAGTTTTAACTGAATAAAGTGTTCCTTAAACTCAGAGCCGGGCTTTTCGTCCCCACATGACCAGAAATGTAATTTATTTTAATGAGCTTTGGTCCCAGCAGAGGAGAGAAAGTTTGGAACCTGCTGCAGGGGGGCCATCAGCTATTTGTCATCCTGCTCGCTGAATGAATCACGGGGCTCGTTGCAATCGTCCCTTTGGACTCAAACAAAACTAAATTTAAGCAAATGACTTCAGCGAGTTTCGCCGGCGTGGAAGGAAAGAGAAAACGAGCGAATTGTCGGGGACGAAGAGGAGAGAGAGGAGAAAATCAGAGAGGCCTGAATGGAGGGAGGGAGGCACCTAATTGTCTACTGCAGCATGTAATGACAAGCTTACTTCACATCAATCTTTCATTATTAAGAGCTATTTCTGTCTCGATGCAGGAGGCGAACAGCTCCATCCTCAGCGGAGAGACGCCGGGCCGTCCGATCACTGAGCAGGAAGAAGGCAAAAGTGGATTTGTGCTTAATTAAAGTGAGAATTAGCTTTAAAATACATTAAATCAAGTTGTAAAATGGTTGTAAAAGGAGCCCAGAAGTCAGAGTAGCAGTAAAGATATGAGGTTAAAATAGTAGTTTGGTAAAAAATATGAGTAAAAGTCTTAAAGTGTCTGATATTACTGTGCTTAATTATCCAAAAGTAAAAGTAAAAGTAATTTAAACATGTATGTGACATGTTGCTACGGGCCTGGCTGATGATCAGATCCAATATTCTGCATTATTCTGATCATTAGAATATAAAGATATATATAATAAATACATCTTAAAATGCACTGCAGGGTTGTGAGGGCAACTTTAAAAATGTATTCCGATACAGTTACTAATTACCCAACAAAGTTAAGTAATGTAGCTTGATTAATTTAAGTTACTCTTGGATTATATCAATACGAAACGTGCAAATGAAAGAAAAAATAAAACAGATGTCAATAAAATGACTTGATGACAGAAGGACGTTCAGATTGAGTGTTGGCGTTGTTTTTCTGGAGATTCTGGGCTGAAAATGCATCAATCAAAGATGATTTTCACTCTAAAAAATGCAAAATTATCTTCAGCGGATATTTAAAGTGAGATCTGTACAGATGTGTACACCTCCGCAGAAATCTCACAAGTCTTACCAAGAGAATAAATGTGTCGCTTGAGTCGGTATCATCTCAGAAAATGTTTCAAATCGCCGTTAAATGTTGCAGAAATAATTCAGCGAATTGAAATTCTGATGATTAAATGATCCGTATGAATAAATGTTGCTTTATTTGAAAACAGCCGTCTTCACTCCACAGTTTAAAGTCGACTTCTCATCTCGTCCTGCTGTTCTCTGCCGGACTCTTACCTTTGAGAACGCTGCCCCCTATCTTTAAAAACTATATCGCAACTTCCCTTCAGAACAAGAAACTCTGCTGATACAGAAAAAAATAAATAAAAAACATGATAGATGACACGAGAGAGAGAGAGAAGGAGAGGAAGCTTAAGTGGAACTTTTAATTAAAAACTATTGCTTCACTCTGTGTGTTGCAGACTCTCGCCCTCATTCATCAGCTATTAGTGCGAATCGGTGAAACGTTGAGAATGAGCGACGCCGGGCGGAGTGCCAGAGGAAGGTCGCTAAACGTCGAGATGAGGAGGAGGAGGAGGAGGAGGAGGAGGAGGAGAGGATTCCACTCATCTCCATCCTCCTTAATAACCCCACTGGATAAAAAGTGCTTTGAGTGGAAATGATTTCCTCTTCATCACTGTTCACTCTCTCTCTCTCCACAAAAGTCCTGAGGAGATTAAGAGCTCTGACCTCGCGTGGCTTCGTTTTTAAACTCTGACACTTCAGCTTTTTCTCCAGAGTGGTTCAGCACAAACACACAAGTTTCTCCCTCTCGTGTGACACGAGAGGGAGAAACTTGTGTGTTTGTTCTGAATCACTCCAACATCATCAGGAATTATTCACAATCACCACGATCCTGCGACGTTCTGCAAAACCTCTGAGATAAAACCTCATCTGCATCTGCAAAACCTCATGACATATAACAATAAATAGAAATTAATACAATAAGAGACACTGGAGTCAGAGCTGTAGGTGTACAAGCTGTAAAACAGAAGCTTAAATATAATAAATAAACGCTGGAAATGTGAAGAAAATCACTGTTTCATTTAGCAGGATCATCGTACTCGACAAGAAATGTTCATTAAGTCGGGAAATACGTTGTTTTTTGATTAAATTACTTGAGATATATTCGAAAAAAATATATATTTTTCCTTTCTGCATTCTTAATTAGAAAAGATTCACTAACAAGTGGAAAATTACTTTATACCAGCAGAGTGTGAGCTGTTGTTTTTGTCGCAGCGAAAGAGATTATTATGTGGCTTTAATCTAACTTGTTCTCATATTTCCTGGAAAATATCTCTATATTTGTGTGTGTGTATAAATATATATTTATATGTATTTATATACAATAAAATGGAAAACAATAAAATAATCATAGGTCAGTCAAATAAATTAAAAACAGGGAAGTAAACTGATAAATATATTTAAAATAACGTGTTTTCGCACCGTTACTTCACCATATTTACACTGCTCTTATATATATTTTTTATATACATTTATATATTTCCATATATTTCTTTGTCCTGTCGTTGGTCTCTGATTTGTGAGCAGCTCCACCGAAGAGTCTGTTTTTAATACTTTAAAGGATTTAAACGCACTGATTCCTCCTTGTAATGGAGTATTTTTACACTCGTATCTGAGTACTTTTACTTGAACACTTCCTCCATCGCAGCCCGTGTTGCTCCTCTGCAGCCGAGCTCGATGGCGGCCTGAGATCCTGGTTGTATGACAGACCGTCGGGCAGAGACTGTTTTCCCAGCTGTCTCCGGCACGCCAGGCATGAGGGAACGACGGAGGAGTGACGGATCCGTATCCCCGAGGATTAGCATGCAGAAGACATCCTGGTGTTGAGCAGGAGCGGATTTAAAAGCACTTTGCTGATAATAATGCAACTCTGAAGTTGGCAGACTGGAGGAGGAGGAGGAGGAGGACGAGAGCTGTTGGGAAGAAAGAGCAGAGGGAAGAAGAAGAAGAAGAAGAAGAAAAGAAAACAGAACCTCATCCCTGCACTCTTTGAACCGGGAACCACCTGCTCGCTCTTAAAACAACTTGTCTGGCTTTTTATTATTTTGCTGCTCACCACTATAACACATGCTCACATGGAGAAATGTTTCATGTGCTGCTCGCAGGAATGTCCTGGATGTTTTTTTCATGTGTTGAAGCCACACATTAAAGGTTTCACTCACATCGTTTGGTCTGCGTATACCAGATATTCAGGGGCGATTGCATTTGATTTAAGCATTTTTGGATGTTCCAGAGGAATTTGTGTAACTAAAGTGTACTTAAGGGAGAATTGACTCGAACACAAACACATAAATGTAATCTATGTCTTTGTTGTCAAACTGTTTGTCGTATCTTAAAATGCAAAGACAGAAAGATATTCTATCATCTCACTTACCTTCTCGTTCGATGGCTCGTGTGCTATAATGGAGAATTGATGATCGGCATTCAGTTTCCTCCAACACTGAACTTGTCCAACAGGGTAAGTGTTTACTACAGGCAAACATCAGTGTTAGCTTCTCTAACCGGCTAACACTGATGTTAGCTTTTCCAACCAACGAAAGTGTATGTTTCTCTAACAGGCTAACATCAATATTAACCTCTCTAACAAGTTAGCTTTAGTGTCAGCTTCTCTAACAACCTAACTATTATTAGCGTCTTTAACAGGCTAAATTTAATTTTAGCTATACAAAGGGGCTAACAATTATGTTAGCTTCTCCAACAGGCTATCGTCAGTGTTAGCTTCTGTAACAGGCTAACATCAATATTAACCTCTCTAACAAGTTAGCTTTACTGTCTGCTTCTCTAACAAGCTAACATTAGTATTAGCTTTACTAACAGGCCAATGTTAGTGTTAGCATCTTTAACAGGCTAACTTCAGTGTTAGCTATACAAAGGGGCTAACAATTATGTTAGCTTGTCCAACAGGCTATCGTCAGTGTTAGCTTCTGTAACAGGCTAACATCAATATTAACTCCTCTATCAAGTTAGCTTTACTGTCTGCTTCTCCAACAAGCTAACATTAGTATTAGCTTTACTAACAAGCCAACAATAGTGTTAGCTTCTTTAACAGGCTAACTTCAGTGTTATATACAAAGGGTAACATTTATCTTAGCTTCTCCAACAGGCCATCTTCAGTGTTAGCTTCTGTAACAGGCTAATGTCGATATGAACGCCTCAACAGGATAGATTTGTGTTAGGTTCTCCAGCAGGATAAAAAATCAAGTTTTTGCAAACCTACAATAGGCTTACATTCTCTAATCGGCTTCAGTTTGAGCTTCTTTAACAGGCTAACTTTGATACTAACCCCTCCAACAGGCTAACTGAAGTGTTAGCTTCTCTAACAGGCTAACTTAAATATTAGTTTCTCCAGTGGGCTAACTTTAGTGTTAGCTTCTTTAGCAAACATTTACATTAGCTTCTCTAACAGGCTTACAGCTAGTGTTAGCTTCTCTAACAGGTTAACATTAGTTCTTAATTATTAGCTTAGGCTTTATTTTGATGTTCACGTTGTTCCCCATCTTCATTACTATTGTCATACACACTTAACAACAATGGTGCTCACATTTCTTCAGCTTGTTAGAATTCCTAACTTCATTAATTCTTCAGTTAAGATGCTGCAGTTAGGAAACATGTAAATGTAAAACCTAAAATCATAAAATATGCTCATTGAATTAAAACCCCAGGAATGAGACATATTAATACAGTTATCCGCCCTACATTATTACATCGCTTTATTCAAATTAAAGCTGCATTAACTCTTTAAGTTAATTAAGACTTCCTCTTCCAGCTTTAATTTTTAATGCCAGCCTCACATCCATTTTAAAGTTCAGCAAGCTCTTTCCTTCAACAAGCCAAAGTTGAGACATTCCTCACAAAGTTTGTTTTCGGAGCTCTCGGCCGTGTCTAGACATCTCAATCGGCGACGATACGGAGGCTGTCAGTAAGAGATATGTTCATCCATTGCATTCATCTCAGCAGGCATCAAAAGCCCCCGACAGCAGCCTCCGTCACGCCACAGGTGGAGGATACGCTGTGAAATGGCACCATTGTCATCTCCCTGAACCATCTGCCTCACTTTCTCCTGCTCCCCCCTCCTCGCGCTGCCACTTGTTGTCATCACAGAGGAGCCACAATGGGGCTGTCACCTTGTAATGAACCCTGAGGGTGCGAGGCACTGATTTAAAGTCCCATTACCGTCAGCACACAGAGGGGACTGCAGGAATGATGACTTGAGGTGTGGCGGTTTGCTTGGCTTCCGTGCACAGATGGCGCCTTTTTTTTTTTTTTTTTTTTTCCACACAGTAAACGTTACCGGGTAAATCTGCGACTCAGACGGCTGGACGATGAAGGTGAAAGTGTGCACAGCCCGCGACAGATTGGCGTTCCCTCGCTCTCCTCGTTCGGCTCCTTCTGGTCAGTAAACTCCTCTGATGAGTTATTTCTTGAAAACGAAAAAATAAAGCTGCAATATTCTGCACCAGTGAGGCGGAAAATGAAAACAGGCAGGGTAATTAATACGCTGCAGATCATCTATAAAATATTCAGGTATGTCGTTAAGATGCACGACCTCTTCGCGGTGACGGAAACAGAACAGGACTTCTGTTCTGGCCCGGTTGTGTTGACTCTTGTTCCCCCGGCTGCCCCGTGTCTTCGCTCTCTCCATGTGAGCCGTGTTTGAAAAGGCAGCGAGCAGCGTGAGGCCGCGGCGGCTGTGTCCGCTCACGTCACATGGCTCTTTTCATCTCTCCATGCCGCCATTATTGCGGGTCAAAGGGTGAAGGGCACCACAGTGGCAAAGCATGCTGGGATACATGGACTGTGAGACGCTCTCCTGCCGGCGCTCGCAGCCCTTGTGGAGTCTGACGGGACGTGTTGCTAGGGGACGCTGGCAGCTGCCTCAGCGCTGCGTGGAAACCGACCTATGGGCCATTAGTTCTGGTCAGAACCCGGCAGGATGTTTTTCAGCACCTGCATTTTAATTCGTCATCTGTATTCAAATGGAGGACGACTGCGATGTAAAACATGTCACCGACACTTGGATTTAAACTCAAACTGAGATTAAAAATCCATAAACATGAACTGATTCTTCTCCTCTGTGTTTGTTTTGACTCGTGTGATGATGTTTTGTGTGCACAACATTTTAATTTCATGTCCTTCTCGCCAGTAACAACACCTCTTACATGTTGTGTGTGCGTGTTGCTAAATTCCTACAGTCAGAGGAAGCTAACAAGCTACGTAATGTAGCCTCATCGATGATCTGAGCTCTAGTTCTTGGAGCTACAACTTCTTTTAAATGCTCGACTACTTTATACTTCTAGATATAACTTTAGATTACTCTGCAGATTCAGGTGAATGCAAAGTATAATCAACAATTACTTTATATAGTTTAAAATACTAGTTTTAAACTGCTTATACTCTCACTCTAGTAATACTTTCCATTTCTTATATATGCAATATTATTTAATTTATTCACATTTTGTTCTGTGCTGTTATTTGCGACTCTGAGGAACACGGTATCAATCCAGTTGTCACTACAACGGCTGCATTAACAATAACACCACTTAGAAAAAGAAGGGGGAAGTTATTTGCTGCCACACTGAGTAAAACTTTCAATTCAGGGTTTTAAACAAGCTGTAACACCTCTGCAACAAACACCCGTCTTTATGACAGCTTCTTTCTTTTACCTTGAACAAAACAACAGGAACATAACTCAGCTCTGGTGTTTGATTCTGGATAGCATGCCATCATTCTGCAGGCTATAAAGCCACGACGTGTAACTAAACAGGGTTCAGCATCTACTGCGGCACTAAAAATTGTTTACCGTCCCCTTTAAGCGCTGGTTGATCCTCTAATTTCCTCTGATCCGTAATTTACAGATGCGTTCATTTGCTTAGTTTTACACATGTTGATTAGGCGATGTTACTGTCACCTCGGGGTGAACAACAACAACAACCCGCCATTTTTTGGAGGAACAACGTCTCAACCGTCCTGCCTCGATCCCTGTAAAGTAAAATGTGGATAGTATTTGAGGTGTTACTACCTTTTACACAATTTTATGATACCAGAGACGTTCTACTATTGTAGAGACAGATCACTCTGATCATTTTGAATGGGGAAATCTGCGAAGCCAAAGATGGCGCATATCCCGCCCCTTTCACCAACAGCCAATCACCTGCGTTGTCACAGCCGAACGGGGAAAATTATAGCCCAATCATGTTGTTTCACCAGCGCATGCGCACAAGTAGTTTTTACGACAGCGAGACTCCGAAAGTCCGTTTTTCTTTCTGCCGTTGAGCTCATTATATATTGCACTATGTTGGACTCACTATGTAGTGACTAGGGAGTAGGGAATGAGTGGGTGATTCTGGACACAGCCCCAGAGCACAGCAGCCGGCACAGATTCAGCTGTACGATGGACGTCAGTGTCGTAAATCCACGCGCATGCGCAGTGGAGTTCTCCCTGTAGGAAAAGCGTGTTTTAAACATCATTTCTACGGTAAAGTCGATGTTTTTTGGTTTTTATGTGTATCGTATTTCACTGGCGAGCATGTCTGTATGTTTTTTCCGTCCTGCTATCACGTTAAAGGGTGGATTTGACCATGCCTCCATTCATTTAGATAGGGGTCTGGTCTCTTTGGGCTTTTCGAGGCGTCGCCAAGATGGCCGCCGAGTGGCATGACTTGCCTAGAAGGACTTTGGTGATACGACCACTTCTTCCACTGCTGAAAGGTACTCCGTGCTAAAAGTTAGCAAGCTAGGCCAGCTAGCTTCCACTTTCAGGGTGGAATACAAACGTCAGCAGCTGCAGAGAGAACAAATACATCACGTCTCGTCGGTACAGTTCATTCTCCGGCCGGTAGCGCAGCGCTGGAGTAAACAGTGAGTCTCTGAGCTGTGCAAGCTATCAGTTGTAAATCATCATAATGGGAAACACCCACCAGAACGCACCAGATTTAGATTCTGTATCCAGAAATGTGTCCAAACTCTTTTATTAATCCTCTTCTGAGGACCTGAACTCAACACACAACCGCCTCAGTATCATTATAGTTTATATTCCCGCGCTGACAGAGCGAGGAGAATTCAGGAATCAGTTTGACTTTCAGGCCTCTCAGCCGTGATGGACGCGCTACGTGTGGATTCTCAAACAAAAACAGCCGACGGATTACCGACGCTGAGCTCGTCACATCACTCACCCTCCAGGATGAAGAAGAAAACGTTTGGATCAAACACGATCCCGTGTCTCATGCTCCCAAAAATCAGCAAAAATGACTTTTGGGAGCGACGGGAAAAGTGTTGCGTTTCACCCGGAGAGAAGTCTGTTTGAAGCGCCGTGTCAGCGCAGGTTTGTTCACGAGGCTGATGGTTTACATTCAGCAGATTGATTAGTATATCCACATCGTCAGGGCTGACAGGTTCTTGATTCTGGCTTTTTTTCTTGACGAGGTTTTCCTGCCTGCTTCGGTGAAATTAGCCACGTCTCATCGCTAACCTGCCAACTTTTTTAACCATTTTCCCCCGCTAATGTTCCCTCTCCGCTCCCTAATCCTCCAACGGCTCGACATGGCAATCCATAACGCGGCGCTATTAAACCAATCAGACACATCTCAGGCTCCGCGCCCTGCCGGGGAGAGAAAAAATGCAGATGGACTGAAATCAAATGGCGACTGAACAAGAGTTGTTTCTGTCAAAGTAAATAAAAGTACCTCCGTCTCATCGGGCTCCAGATTTGAGCCGGGAGATCAAACTAAACTGTCGGTTCGAGCGGCTCTCAGCTACCGCTTGACCTTTATGGAGACGGAGTGATAATCTCTGGACAGTGCCGAGCTGACGCCGTGAACGAGCCGATGAAAAAGAATAGTGCATCCTCTCCGACACCGGCCGGCTCATCAGGCATGTGGCCCCGGCTGGCACGGAGGCAATATGAAACACATAAACCCGTCTGATATTAATGACTCTGTCGGGCTGAAAGCCTCTGATGCTATTCGGAGATAGGCGCTAAATGTCCCCGAGTACTGGGAACACAACATTATATGCATTCATATAAATATCCCCCTCGTCTCAGCACAAGACTGCCCGTCCTTGAGTTCCCATGAAAATAATAAAGAGGTGGGCCTCTTGTAACTCAATACCCAGATATTGCCTGCAGTGGTGGCGCCGAGAGATGAAATGAAATCAGAACAAGGTGATGACAATGATGCCACTTGTGGTCGAGTTGGAGACTTAAGGATCCATTCCCCTCATATTTCAACTCCCCCGCCGCCTCCTCCTCCTCCTCCTCCTCCTCCTCCGCCCTCTTTAGCCTCCCCTTGAGCGCTCCTTGACATTACAACTCTTGTAGAAGTAATAATGGAAAACCGGGTTCGCAAAGTGCCTCAAATAAGGCAATCACCGCAATCATAACGCAATCGAGACAACAAGAAGTACCTGATTAAAACGGCGACACGGGGGGAAAAAAACACAATGAAACCGAGGAGAAAATAATCTGCAAGTGGAGCAAAAACTGGCTGGATTTGTGGAATAAACTGGGTAAGATTCGAACGTAATGGTATGAAATCACATTCAAGTGTTTCAGATTGTTTATCTTTTACTGTTCGGTCCAAAATGAGGCCCAAACAAGCAAACGTTAGAAGGGATGGCCGTGTTACTGATTTAGACACTCGGGTGTTTCCAATAAATGTGCTCCAAAAAAAAAATAAAATCTGATCTAAGAATAAGGTCGGGGTTGGCGACACATCTTCAACACACGGTTACCTCGTCAGCAACTTTCCACATCAGCTCTCAGTTGTTGTTTGGCGCCATAAAAATCACGATAGCTTTTCTTTTTTCCCGCCATCATTTCCGAGATGAGCCGGCCTGTCTTCTCTGCTAACACGCTAACACATGTGAGGTAAGGACAGATTTCATGTTATCGAGCTGCGCTGTTTCCTCTTGAGTGCAACGAGATGTTTTATGGATTTTGCTATTTCTTGTGGATTTTCTAAAAGCCTCCCCAGTCAGGGAAGCTCTGGTGCTAAACACAAAACTGAGGATTTGTCTTCAAATGTATTTAAGAATGATTAGATTCAAGTCTGTCTTGGATTCTCGGCCATCACAGGGTCACGTTCGCCACATATACTTCCTCCTAGTTTTCTTCTACCAAACCCTGAAAGCTCAGAGCGATTCAACCGTTTCTGCACCGATGCCATATTGAGAATCTGGTGGAGAGTTTTCTAAAGACGCTGGTCGAGCATCCCCAGCAGCCAGACCCCCTAATCAGTTCTTGAGACAAGCCAAGAGGCTGTCATCTCTGGGGGGGTCCCGAACGTCCTTTAACGCCCAGATCTGTCACACACCTGCCACTGTCTTTTAAGAACACAGGGGTCTGATAGGCGGCTCGTCCGCTGGATCTGTGCCGATGAGACCGGCCATCAGCCCCTCCTGCAGCACTGCAATAACAACACCAGTGTCGGGTTCCCCTCCTTCAGCAGCGCACTACACATGGACGAGGGGGCAATCAAAGGCCAGCGTTAACATTAGAGGAGATTGGCCTGAAGTTAACCCTCGCCTGTCCGTCCCTCAAGAGCCGCGAACACACCGGGGACTCGCGGCGAGGCCGGTGTCCGATTTCTCTGCTGGTTTACCCTCTGAACCGCGAGGACGGATGGAAGGGCAGCTTAACCTCTTATCGAGACCTCGAGGGACGGGTAGCGCCGGAGCTGGACGGGCCCGAGAGGACCTTGATTTCATTACACGCCTGTTAGGAGTCGGCCTCCGTTGTCTCGCCGTCCCTGTTGTTTCCTGCGTGGGAATTCCCCTCAAACACCAAAGGATCTGCCATATTATGACTTATGTGAGAGACAAAGCAGCGATTAATTTGCAGAAACTTGAGCAGGGAAGCCAAACGGTCCAACGTTTTCTATATTTTCTTCAAACTAGATGTAAAAAACTGGGACCGTTTTACATAAATACAAGAAAACTGTATTTTCTCACAGTGCTGATAGTTTCGTTTTTCTTCTGCCTCCAACTGAGGCGAGAGGAAACGTATCACAAGTGGTTTCTAAATCAAAACTAAGACGTAGTTTGACGTCGTGAAGTGCTGTGGGGTCAACAGAGTTGCTTTCTTTCGTCCGATGTGTAAAAATGTCGAGTTGAAAACATAAAAAAAGGCCTAAAATCCTCAACAGTATGTGAACAAATACCAAGTTAGCGTGCTAGCCAGCTAGCCACAGCCCGTCCCGGTCCAAAGCTTCTGAGCAGTTGACACCAACAGTTCTCCGGTCCTCTGAGCTCCCAGCCCGGACTGCTAACTGCAGGGCTAACTGAGCTAACGAGCTTTCGGCAGCAATTAGCGTTTCCTCTGTTCACCAATTCTTAAATATTCCAACTTTTAAACAACCACCACTGCAGGTGATAATCCCTCATGACTCAGGCAGACTGTGGATGTTGAATTTTGAGTTTATTTAACTGACGTTTTAAAATGTCTGAGGTTTGTTTTCACAACTGGTTTCACTTTTATATCATTTTCACTTTTTATTTTTCGTGCATTTTTCACATTTAAAGTCATAAACTGTGTGTTTGGTGCCAGCGAATATTAAAAGTGTGTATGTTTTAATTAAAGAAAAAAGGATTTTAAAAGTATTAAAACTCTTCAGAAACAGAATCAACAGCGGCTTATTTTTTTCTCTGTTTTACTGAATAATCCTCAGAAACTCGCCGTCAGCAGCTTTAAGAAGAAGATTTCTTTGGTTGAAGTCGCTCTAATGAAAACTGCTGACGCCTCTCGTCTGTGGATTAGCACAGAGGAGACGCCGCCGCCGGATTCTTTAACGTTGACAGCATTTCCATTTTAACGTCCGTTGTATCCGGGTGGTAAGAACAAAATCAGGCCGAAGAAATCAGTAAGAAAAATCTGATCTTTTATCAATTTGAATGACTCGACCTTTTAATCTGCTCATGAACCGAGGAGACGTTCCTGCTCAGAGAGTGTTGGCCCTGATTAAACTGCTCGTGATGCCAAATTAGCTCCAATTGGGGAGAATGTCAAGGAAATCATTATCGCCTCCCGCTGCCCGGAGAGCGCGGTGCCACGGTCGATCGGCACGCCGCTCTGCCAACACGTCTCGCTGCCCACCAAACACAACATTCCTCCGTCAGCCTCCAGCCTGCAGCTCCGTCCACATCGCTGAGAGACGCTGCGGCTTTTCTTTCCGAATATCACTCACGTACCTGTTTTCTCAGCGAGGGGGGGGAGATGAGAGGAGGAATTAGCGTGGAATTATTTCGGGGGGGATGTTGTACTCGCTCTGAAATCTTCACGCCCAACATTCACAAAGCGTGAGCCAGTGTTAAATTATGGGTGGCAGACATAAATAAAAATGGTAAACCCCCGGCTGGTTTGCAGTGTTTGGATTGGACGGCGCTTCCCCCTTCGTGAGACCGAGACCTTTTAGGCATCGCTGACGAATCCCACCGCAGATGGCACGTCGATCCGCCGAGGCAATGAATAAAAGAGTAGGTGTTGAGCCCTAATATCCCACGTCTAGGACGAGCGCCATCCCGAGGAGACGGAGACGGCCAAGTCAAACAACAAAACTACACTCAGCATTAGTCGTGCTGTAATAGCCACTACTGAGAACACCTCCTCTCCGGTGCAGTTACAAATTACTCAGATGTTTTTGGTTTTGAAATACTGACAACTGTTCAAACACTTAAACCAGATGAGCTGCTGAGATGTTCAGACACTCACGCACCCTTCATGAAGATCCGAACGAGCAGCTAAATGAAAAAGAAGCTGATGTTCTCCTCGAGGTCGAGCTCAGCGACTGTTTGTACAATCAGATAATTCATCTGTTCTCTCTGAGCCGCCGTCCGACTCGCTTCACGTCACTCAAGCTTTTTCTTCAGCGCGTCCTCGAGGTTAACTCAAGTGTTTATTTCCCTCACGGTTTGTCTGAGCAGAGATATAACCGTCGTAACACCGAAAGTCTCTCTCTTAAAGTATCTGATAGTAAAAGGAAAAGTAAATTAAACATATTTACATGTGTGTCAGCTTCATTTAAAGGAACAAAAACTGAAATTCTCTCATCATCTTCTCGCTTTCATGCGGATGGAAAGTCTGCTGAAAGTTGCAGCATTCTCCGAAACAACTGAAGTCGATGGAGACTTGTTTTATTTATGATTTATTTATTTATATGCACAATGATAAAACAAGAATTCTGTTTAATAATACAAAGACAAATAATTGTGCAGGAGAGGAAAAGAAACCCAAAGGGCTTATATAAGATCCTCCCCCTCAATACAAAATCACAAAAACAAATCAATCAATAGAAAAAGAAAAGAAAAGAAAAAGAAAAAAAGGGGAAAACAAACAAAAAAAAAACAAAAAAAACAAAAACACAATAAACAACAAATAGAAAATATCAATAAAATTGCAGATTCATTTCAATTAAACCCAATGATGTAAAGATGTGACTAGGTCTGTAGGTATTGTTTGAACTTGGTTTTAAATGTATTTATAGAGAAACTAGATTCTAAAAAATGTTTTATATCATTCCACAGCACTGCACCTTGATAGACAAATGAGAATTTAGCAACAGAGGTCCTACAGAAAGGAATATGTAAATCATTCTTTCTTCTTGTAGAATGTGTATGATAATGTGAGTTAAACTCAAAATAGCTTGGAAAAAAAATAGGTAGAGATGCAGGAAGGCAGATTACTTTATACATAAGAACCCCTGTTTGGTACTTGTTCACCTCATAAATTGTAAGAAGTTGTAATTGTTTGAATAGTGGTTTTGTTGGGGCTAGATAAGAAGAGTTGGTGGCAATTCTTACAAAGGATTTCTGACATCTATGAATTGCTTGTAAATAAGAAGAGTAGGTGCTGGCCCAAATTATATTGCAGTATGAGATATGAGAATAGATTAAACTGTAATACAAGGTTAGAAGTGTACTTTTTTTCAAATGTTGTTTTACCCTTTTTATAATGCCTAAAGATTTTGAAACCTTTTTACAAACAAATTCACAATGATTCTTAAAGCAAAGTTTTTCATCAATGTAGACGCCCAAGAACTTCGCTGATGAAACTTGTGCAAGTACGCTATCATTGATATAGATTTTAGCTTTATCTGCATTGTAATTCTTGTTTTTATTTCTGAAAATAATGAAGTTTGACTTTTTGACATTCAATGATAACTTATTTAACTTAAACCAGTAAGAAAAATGGAAAAGTCCAGTATTAGCTTTAGCAATAAGGGAATCAAAATTCTTGTCAGTGACAAGGAGGTTTGTATCATCAGCGAAAACAATAGGCGACAATAAACTTGATGCATTTACAAGATCATGAACATATATCAAAAACAACAGGGGTCCCAATATGGACCCTTGTGGGACACCACACTTTAGTACAGCCCGCTGTGATTGGACACCATTGAAGACAACAAATTGCTCTCTATTGTGTAGGTAATTTGCAATCCATTGTAAAACATGTTTTCTAAAACCATAGCATGACATTTTTGATAACAAAATTTCATAATTTACCGTATCAAAAGCCTTTGATAAATCTAAGAAAATGCCTAAAGTGTATTCATTTTTTTCCAGTGCAGCAGTGATTTTTTCTCTGAGGAACAAAAGAGCCATATACGTAGAATAGTTTTTCCTAAACCCAAACTGATGTTCAAACAAAATATCATTAGTAGTTAGATGTTTCATAATTCTGCTGTATACCAACTTTTCAAGAATTTTAGAAAAACAAGGCAATATTGATATGGGACGATAGTTAGAGAATACAATTGGATCATCTGATTTAAAGAGCGGAATAACCTTGGCAATTTTGAAGGCTTGAGGGATAATACCTGATTCAAGGGACATGGAAAAAATGAATGTTAGGGGATCAATGATTAGAGAGGCTACCTTTTTGATCAATGAGGCAGGAATCTCGTCATGGCCAGCAGAGGTGTTTTTGAGACTCATAATAATATCAAGTACTTCCGTGGTCTTTACAGACTCAGAAACATTTATGGAAACATACTCTTTACTTATGAAATCAGTGGGAGAACCAATAGTGTCACCAATATGTTTTGCAAGACATGGTCCCACATTCACAAAAAAGTCATTAAATCTATTTGCAATTTGGGGTGGCTCTGTTATCTTTACTTCACCATCCTGGAATTCAGCTGGGGATGGAGAAGATGCATGTTTCATATTGAGCAATTCTTTCAGATTGTCCCATGTAGATCTAATGTTATTTGTAGAACTTCTAAATTGGTCACTATAATACTCCCGTTTAGCATTTCTAAGAAAATGATTGTACTTATTCCTAAATGATTTGTATGCAGCATAGTTTAGAGGAGTAGGACTTTGTATGTATTTTTTATACAATTTATTTTTCTTCAAGGCAGATTTTCTAAGTTCAGTAGTAAACCATGGTTTGTTCATGCCTGCAGTGTTTTTTTTACTGTTATTTATACGAGGAAGACATTGGTCAAAAACAGAATAAAACTTGGTAAAAAAATAATCATAAGCTATATTTACATTCAGAGCCTCATATGCAGCTTCCCAAGACAATTTTGCCAACATTTCTCTGAAGGTGTTGATATTCTTTTCATTGAACCTGCGAGATGGAATCTTCTTTGGTTCAGACATATTTGATTTACCACACAAGACAGAAAGCTGAAAAACCGGCATATGATCTGCGATATCTGTATAAAGAATACCAGATTTAGTAACATTAGAAAATGCATTAGTAAAAATGTTATCAATCAGTGTAGAGGATTTACTAGTTATTCTTGTGGGCTTGTTTTAAAACGTTAAAAGAAACATCGAATGGCTCCATAAAGTTTATCCGACGTAATGGAACTCCCTGAAATCCCTGAGATCCCAAACTGAGTCGAGAAGATGTTATTTACATTTCACCGTAGCTGCTGAGCTAAAATCGTTAGCATGCACAAGCTCGATGGAGTTTAAGGGGCGTAAAAAAACGTCTTCTTTAAAACAAATTTGGGATCTGGGGGCTTCTGGAGACGTCCGACAAATTGTAAGGAACCACTTTCTGTTTATTTTCAGTCGTCCTCGTCTGCTGTGACGCTATTTATCCATGAAGCTCCAGGAATGTTTTGCAGACTTCAAAAACTTCACCTGACTCTCCAGTGAGTAGATATCGACTGACTTTCCTTTTTTTTTTTCAGTCGAGCTGTTCCTTTAAAGTGCAGCACTCGACTAAAAACATTCCCCGTTGCGTCCCGTCATTATATCTCAGGGTGGAAGTTAACTGACTGCACTCTGATAAAGGGGAAGGCTGCGGGGTTCACGGGACTGTCCGCTAAATTCACCAAAGTGTGCTGTGTAAGTGGAAGCAGGAGACATAACTCATAACTCATTTACAGCCTGTCTCATAAGATCAGGATGACTCAGAATTTATGACGCGCCATTATTCTTATTAGGCTTGTAAAAGAAGGCATTAGCCCGCGCCGGGCGTTAGTAAAATTCACTTTACCTAACAAGGGGCCGGCGGAGGTGAGGGAACTGTTGCACTCAATCAGAGCGCTACAAGGTGATGGCAGCCTGCCCGAGTTCATCAACTAGTACGAGGCGCTCTAAATTAATAAATGTGACTAATTGTATGAGCTGTGGAGGGAGGGATGGGAGGTGAGGAGCGCAGAGGAGGTCGAGGTTTTTGTGCTGGAGGATCCGAGCAGCTGATGGCGTGCGAGGGACGGCGACTCATCACTGCACGTCGAATTAAACCCAATCCCTCTTCCTTCCATGAGATGATAGTGCAAGACAAAATAAAACAAACAAAGTGGAGGAGCTCCGATCCGTCTGCTCGGCCGCCCCACGCGGATCCCGATTCTGCACGGCAGCTTTAGGAAATCCGGCTGTCCCGGGGTGTGTCAAATCCCACACGGAGGACCCCGGAGGAGCGAGGAGCACAGGGCCCGGGTTCTTTGATTCCCGCTTCGTATGACACGGTTCTCACATGGCCCGATCACTCCGCGGCCTCTGTCGGACAGCTGGGCCGAGCCGGGAGGCCGTCCAGAGGGGGGAGGAGGAGGAGGAGGTGGGGGAGGAACAGGTGGGAGGAGGCCGGAGCGTTGGAAGCAGAAGCTATCTGTGGGGTGCAAACATGAGGCCGGACGAGCCGAGCGTTTGATTTACATTTGGGACATTTTGAAGCTTTAAATTAGGGGAATTTTCAACCTGGGTCTTATTTTCATATTATGACTAGAAGTTATTATAACACTGAACTCACAAGACCTGTTATTAGAAGAAGTCAAGCAAGAATTACATCAATCTGGGCAAAGACAGAAAGACGGAACTTTAAACTCGGCGTCTTTAAAGCCGCAATAATCAATATTTTATATTGGTAATGTTTCAAATAACTGTGTGTGATGTGAAAGAGGTTCATAGCAATGTTGTTGGAAACTTCCTCGACAATATTCATATAAAACAAAACTAAAAAAACACATTTTTCGATAAGGCTGCAAAAAGAAAGAAAAAGGCTTTTGGTTCACATTACCAGACTACATTGATAAAAACAGTAATTTTACCTAGCAGATCATACAAAACATTAAACTTGACAAAAATGATTTTAGATAAACTGACCAAAAAGTTTCCTGACCATCCGAGTGTGACTGAACTGTTGATTTAGCATCTTTCAGCTCATCGTTTTGGTTTTGAACTAAAAATACTCACCTACAACACCTGCAGCACCAACCACAAACAGTCATTAAATACTGGCCTCCAAGTCACCAGACTCCATTGACAAAAGCTGTAATTTTACCTCACACATCATCATAAAACATACTTTATTCAAACGCAAAAGAAACAAATGAAAACTGATAAATCTAACTGGTTTTGGTCAGTTATAATTTGTTTGTTTTGCAGTGACCTGCGAGGTAAAATCACTGTTTTTCTCAATGGAGTCTGGTGGTTTTGAGGAGAGCGATGTGAGGGCCGTTCCTGGTGAAACAAAGAGGTCTGGTGGTTTCATTTCTATAAGACGAAGCACTTTTACTTTTACATTTGCCCCCGAGGAGATGGTTCTTCTCATTTAAACACCAAAATATGTAAAACCTGCGCCGGGGTTTAGAAATACGAGAACTTCCCTTTAAGCCTGGTGAAACATTCACACCAGAATCCCTGAGGGAAATGTTAATAACAAGGATAACACACGAACAGAAGCAATTAATTAGTGTGTTTTGTGTCATGCAGCTGTCTCACCTCCAGGCCGGGGTATTAAACCCAGGACGACTGCAGTCATCAAGTGCATCAGTTCCACCATCAGCGAGTGTTGTTTCGCTCGTAGGCGCTGTTTTGTGAGAAATACTCTTTATTAAGCCCCCCGAGGCTGCAAACACCATTAAGGAATATGAATTCCATCCCACTCACGCCATCATCAGATCCACCAAGAATCAAATTAACATCTGCTGTTGTTTTACTCCAATTTGCAAACTGACATAAAAGTGCCGTAAAATTCAGGAGGGGTCGCTTTAAGCACGAAGGATGTAAATATGTTGCATTGGAAAATGTAAAATTAAAGCAGCGTCGCCGCTGTGATGTGATGTGATGTGATGTGTTTCCCCCCCGCTGACAGTTTCTTATGGGTTTTTTTTTAGCGCCGAGACGTTCGTCCATCATCTCCAGCAGCCGCGGATCTCCTCGCTGATCCCACACACGCAAAACAAATGGCGAATCTCCGACAGCGGGACACAATGCTTCATCCTGCCCAATCCATTAACCCCTATCACCAAGCTGCTCCCACACCGAAGACGGAGAGCGCCGATGTCCCGCCGATAGGGAGGGAAAAAGGTGCCGTGGATGGAGAGAAGGGAAAACAAGGACTGTATGAGGAAGAAGAGATAAGGGGGCGTGCAGGGGAGAGGATGGAAGAAGACGGGGTAAATAATGATGCGAACACAACGGCAGTAAAAAGAAGTTCTGCAGCGCCGCTCGTCTGATCTTCAGCAGCGATCAAAAGCATTTCTGCCACAGCTGGTGAATCATGATGAGCTCTAATGACCTTTACAGCTCAGATTTCTACATTAAACACACCGTAACAGAATGTGAAGAAGAAGATGTCACGTTATCACAGCGTTAGCTTCTGAGAACTTAGCATTAGCTGTTAAAGTGTCAAACTGCAGCGTAACATGTTTAAAGGGATATTCCGGTGTAAATTTAATCCATGTTCTAACACACCGTGACACAGAGTAGGACCCCCCCCCCCCCCTCGAGAGATCAAGTTAGCAGACTGCTAATGCACGTAGCTTTAGCATCCTCAGAAACGACCGCACAACAACAATACACTGCAGTAAATGGATCCAAATATAAACCGCCACCAAAAAGCCACAAATAATGCTCAGAACAGCACCAAACTTCAGCAACAGTACAAACAGGGTCTCAGCACATAGTCCGGGGCATCTAACCTCCGCTAGCTTAGCTGGATTTCTATTGTGAAGCTAAAAACAGACTTCAACTCTCCTCCATCAGCTTACAGGTCGGGGAAGTCCCGACACGACGATTACCGAGTGCGGTTAGAAATGCTCAATTCCTGTTCTTTTCCCTGTCCGCTCTCGATAATAACTGTTATAAACTGGCAGGTAAGACACATATGAACTTTGATTGCTTTTCCATGGAGTCATAATCATACATTTTCATCCATGAGCCGCGGAACTCTACTGCACTCGGTAATCGACTCGTCGGGACTTCCCGTCAACAGGAAGCTGCTGCAGAAGAGTGGTAAATTTAGTCAGCTTTTCAGTAGAAATCCAGCTAAGCTAGCGGAGGTTAGATGCCCCGGACTATGTGCTGAGACCCTATTTGTACTGTTGCTGAAGTTTGGTGCTGTTCTGAGCATTATTTGTGGCTTTTTGGTGGCGGTTTATATTTGGATCCATTTACTGCAGTGTATTGTTGTCGTGCGGTCGTTTCTGAGGTTGATAAAACTCCGTAAATTAGCGGTCTGCTAACTTGATCTCTCGAGAGGGAGTCTAACACAGTTTCACGGTGATTTAGACCATGGATTAAAACTTACACCTGAATATCCCTTTAATACGAAGGTAAAACTGTCAGTTCCTGGTCGTCCACTGTCACCTCTGCGTCTTCGGCCCACCACAGTCTTTCTCCGAGGTTTATAATCAGGCTTTTAATGTGGCGGTGTGTTCCTGGCTTACGGGAAAACGGTAGCACCAGCAGCCGCCACCAGCGCCGGCAGGTTTTGGGGAGAAGTCAGCGTGTCTTCATTAAAGGCAGACCGCAGAGAGCGAGGAGGAGGAGGAGGAGGAGGAGTGAGGCCTCCTTCGTCTCCCCGTTCTCTCCGGGCTGCCCCGGCTTTGTCAGCCCTTCTTTGTAATTACAGCAGACCTCCTCCTCCCGCTGTAATTAACAGCAATAGGATGTGTGCAGTGATTCAGCCTCCTGCTTTGTCATGCTGATATGTTCCCGGGCCGAGGTTCCAGCTGGGTGGGCCGACATCTCTCAGACTGCTGCAGAGTGGAAATATGGATGATTCAGTTTTTTACTCCCTCATGAGATAAATATATACACACCACATGTATTTATGTGCTTTCTATGCGATCACCTGGGTGTGAACTCCTGTCAGTTAAACTTCCCGGCATAGATGAAGAAGTCATGCGTCACTTTTCTGTCACCACAACGACCTCGCCCCTCTTTGGGTCAACTTTATAACTTTATCCAATGATTCTGGCGAAACTGGGTCATGTTTTATAGTTTTCTCTCCGCTGCTCTGGACCGATAGCTTTACTGTTGCTACAGTAAAGCTAACAAACGTACTGATAACCAGCAGCTTCTCGATTGGACACAACGGCATGTTGCTGTGTTACTAAAGTGAGCGCTAACTGCTAGATGTAGTTAGCGGCCGTTAGCTCAGTCAGGGATCCTTGCTGACTCCGCCCGGGTTGCCAGGTTGTTCACCTTTTTTACCTCAGACGTCATTTTACTTTCTTCACATGGCGTCTCGTCTGATCTGAATCTGATCTGCAGGAATAAATCATCGTGTTTGTAATTCCAAGTTGAACAGATGCAATTAGGACGAGTGCACTCGATGATACTGCAGCTAATTACCTGCTTTTGGTTGTTCCCTATAAAAAAAAAGACTTGAGAATGAACACCGTCGTTATAGGACCTGGCGGTATCACTCTGGATTCTATCTCTGACACCTTATTTGCGCTCACAGGAGCATGTTAAGACAAACATCTCCACCGACTATATATCACGTCGTGCTTCCAGAGAATTGAAAGGTATCGACAGCGCTGCGTTGACAAATGGAGAAAAATCACAGCCTGGATACGAGAAGACAAAGAGAGCAGAGATTCTGGTTCTTAGAGGGAAAAAGAGGTAGTTAAAAGGGACAAACTCCATTTTTAATTAGCAGCCCGAGTCTCTGAGCTGTAATAAAAACTCCCAGGACGGTTGGAAAATGATATTGTGCCATTTACAGAGATAAGTGCTTTTCCAGTCTTTGGCTCGGACAGAAATAGGTTTGTGTGTTTGAGCTCCGCTTAATGTTTACCTGGCCCTCCGCCACCGCTTTACTGTTCTGTGGTGTCTAGACGGAGGCGTTTCAACACACATGTTTACGGCCCGTGACCTGCGTCCGCTCCCTCAGGTGAAGTTTCTCAATACGAAAAACATTTCTGGAGCTCTGGGGACGACAAACAAATCACTCCAAGCAGGTCATCCAGCAGAATCCAAGTCCTCAGAAGACCTGAGACCCCAAATCCTTTTGAAAAGATGTTATTTACTCCGTTTTAAAGCTGAAACTTTCACCATAGCTGCAAAGCTAAAAGCGTTAGCATGCACCCGCTCTGAAATGAGTGAACAAACTCTTCTTGTGGTTTAAATCAAGCCTCCAGAAGCCCCGAGATCACAAACTGGTTTCAAAAGCCAAAATGTGCACCGTAGCTGCTAAGCTAAAAGCGTTAGCATGCACCCCGTCTGAAAAAGGTGCACAAGGGTGTAAATAACAGCTGTAAGGAGCCATTTTATATGTTTTCTTTGGTTGTTTCTTTACGTTTTACTCCCATCTACTTCAGTTGTCTTCTAGAAACGTGGAAATGTGGAAACGTAGGAGGAGATAATGTCTGAATCTGCAGTTTTAGGGTGAGCTACTCCTTTATTTCAAAGTTTTAGAAGTTCCTCCCCTGTTTGTACATCTTTGTTGACATCTTGGTGCACCTCGATGCCAACATGAGGATCCTCACAATGCGAGGACGGATGTGTTGACCGTGTCATGAAGAGACGTCGGCCGTGATGAATCGCCCCTGGTGACACATTGAAATTCTCCTGCTGCCACAGACGGAGGAGGAATGTGATGAATGCGCCTTCGTGTCGCAGACATAAGTGCTCCCATAGATTACTGCAACACATCGGACGCCACCTGACACAAATGTGTTTCGATGACGGCTCATCTTTCTTCCCAACTCATCTCTGTGTTTCTTCTTTTTTTCCCCCTTTCCTCAATATGCCGAGGACCTTTTGGACAAACAGGTTAAAAATATCATCCAATCACAGCCGGGTTTGGAGACAGAAGATGGAGCGGTGGAGGGTTCTGAGTTCTTCGGCTGTGGATTTTTTGTAATTTTGCGGTGAGTAAACGACAGCCGGAGAGTCAAGATCCACCAGGGTGCATAAAACACACACATTGTATTAACAAAGACGTCCCTCTGAGAGTATCTGGCCCGTGCTGCGGCATCAAACGCACCGATCTGACGCCGCCTGTTGTCGTCTCAACAGGATCAGTAACATCTCTTCTTCGCCACGTAAAACAGGAGATGCATGCGGAGAATCCCTGAGGAACATTTGTTCACACTCATCGGTCGAAAATAAATAGAAACACCCGTCTGATGGCCGTGAGAGCGGTATGACGAGCATCTTGCAGCTCATGCATCGTCCCTCCTCGCTCTTTTTAAACCTCGCTGCTCCAGAAGCTTCCACCTCCGTGTGCAGCTGGGAGCGATTTAGCTGACATCGGCCCCGTGATGGAGTGACGAGGGTGATACAGGATCGTGACATCCGGTGACCTCTGCTAAAGACCTGACCGGCATCTCAGACGCAGAGAGGAGAGGCTTTCAATCACCGTCAGGGTCAAACTTTTGTCAAGTCACGTTTAGTAACGACCAGCTGGTGAACACAGAGAAGCACGTCGCTGCTAAAGAGCCAGATGTTTCCCTCAGGAGCTGGTGGAGACCAAAACAGAGCTAAAAGGCGACTTTAATTCATCGTGCGTGTTAATGCTAATGTTGCTTTTTGTCTGTTGGATGTAAATACACTGTTTCACTAACACAAGAGCCACAACAACTCCACAAACTCATGGACCTACGAAAGTTAACGTCCTAACATCCCTGAAAACAATCGAACCGGTCAGCTGTTTTCATTACAAATTACAGCCTAATTAGATAATTATCTATGAATATGTCCTGCAAAACATCAGCGTAGCGATGTCTGGCTGCAAACAGGAAACTTTTAGACTCGCAAAATCGTCAACGTCTGATCCTTTTCGACATAATCGTGTCGCAAAATGTTGGGTTACATTGCTGAAGCCAGACAACGCGGCAGAAAAAACATTTCATACATTAACACATCCATCGTTCTCACATGCTCAGTATCGCAAAACGCTTAATTTAACTCTTGATCATTTACCAAATCTACTGGCAGACCACACTTTGAGAAAGGTAAGTTTACAGTTTAATACTTAATACTTGTTACTGCAGGATGAAAAGTAACACAACCTGCTCACAAACAGAAACGTAGAGATCATTTTAAGCTGCTGGAACTAAACCGAGTTCCTTTGATCGAGAAAAGGCCAAACAACAAGTCAAAACCAGAACTCGGTGCTGGAGAACCTGTTTATAAGAGAGCAGAAGGATGTTTTCACAACATCACTGATTCATAAGCAGCGGTGGTTCTGTGGTTCTGTGGTGACGGGCCCCCGGGCTGAAGCTTCACTGCTGCTGGAGCTAAAAAAAGAAGACGCTGTTGTTTATCTGCACCGAGCGCACAGAAGCAACAACCTGAAGGCTTTGTTTAAGACGACACCTGCGTGCGGCTGACGTCCGTTTAATTAAGTTCACGAACGAAACTGTCAGCAGCTTCAAAATCAAATGGATCCGAACAGATTGAGAGATAATCACGAGACGAGGCGATGAGGTCGTCAGTCGGGCGTCTCGGATCGCGTGACCTGATGAATATTTGAGCTGATCTCACCTGTGTTTGTTTACACCGCGCGCTAACGATGTTTCGCTGAACGTAATCTCTCCCCGCGTCGTCAGGGATGCATTGTTTGTTGTGGCGAGAGACGGGGATCGAGGTCAGAGCGCAATCTGCAGAATACAAAACCGAATTCATGATTCATTACACGTCCGTGTGTGTTTCAGTCCGCGACACGGGGCGGGAGATAATGAAACCCCGACCTGTTTTATTGGTTTATTACGCTGCCGTCCGCCTCCTACTGATTAGCATAACATCACCCGATTCTTTTTCACATCACACACCAGTTTCTCTCACAACAAATTACTTTGTCAGAGTCGAAATGAATCGGAGGACTGTATTTGCAGGATTACAAAGTGATGAGGGCGATGACAGGAAAGGCTGCTTCCTGTCCAGACAGCGAAGGACGGGGTGCTGATGTGCTGATGTGGAACACGGGCCAGAGGCACATCC
Source organism: Sparus aurata (assembly GCF_900880675.1). Taxonomy (NCBI): domain Eukaryota; kingdom Metazoa; phylum Chordata; class Actinopteri; order Spariformes; family Sparidae; genus Sparus; species Sparus aurata. The sequence goes on along the minus strand of NC_044206.1, from coordinate 24,117,215 downwards.
CCGCCTCCCCGCACGCCGCCCATTATCTCCCATAGGGTACAAAGCAGCCCCGCTATGGCGAGCATTTCCTGCTTCCTCTCCCGGCGGCACGGCCAGGTACGTGAACGAGGCAGCAACATGCAGCCACAGCTGGAGGACGGAGGATGGAGCGGAGCGTCTCGCTGGGTCGCGGCCTCGACATTTAGTGGGCAGGAAGCTTTGTTAAAGAACAAAGCTGCTCTGTGTTTTTGAAGTTACAGGAGCGTGCTCAGTGAGGGCGTGAAGTTCTGGGAAGAATAAAAAAAATGTAGTCTCACCCTGTCAGTTATTGTAGCCCAGCTGAGAGGAGATCAGTGGGCAGCGTCAGCAGACACAAACATGTGCTTCTATAAATTCAGGGTTCAGATTTTACTGCTGTAAATAACGACTTGGATTATTCTTAAACTGTTCTTAGACTTTGAAAATGTGCTACTTTTTTTCTTGAAAGCTTCTGCAAACTGCTTATCTTCATATCAAGAGCTCCATCCCGGCGCTCTGGATTGAGCCGTAAATAAAAGGTTGCTGTTGTGAAACTGTTAGCATGCACAATAGAAGTATAACGTGGTGAGACAAGTGTTTTAAAAAGGTGCAAACAGGGGCAGCATCACCAGAGTACGTGCTAAATGCTGCTAACTGTATTTTCCTTATGCATCCATGACTGTAGCTACTGTTAGCTAGTTAGCTCAGTTAGCTGTGGAGCTAGCCAGGCTACCAGGTGGAGTCTGTTTACACTCTCACAGGAGCTTTGGAGCGCTAGGAGGAAAAGGATGTCAGGTCCAGAGCTAGCTGGTTAGCATGCTAACTTCCGTAGATCTCTCCGACACAGAACATAAATCTGTTTGACGTAGCATTGAAACGGCACAGCTGTTGACTCGTGTCAGCAGAGACAAAGACGTCGTCTGAGGACAGAGGGACAACATATAAAAAAATAAATCGCAGTTTCACACGGCACTGACAACAAGATCTGTCATTTCGCTTGGAGGACTTGAACAAAAACACGCCTGATGAAGTGAACGTTCAACACGTGTGTTTGCGTATTTGGATCGTGCAGAATGTCATAAATCTGTCGTTTTGTCCTCCGTTCCCCCCCCCGACGGCCTCAGGTGACTCATTCCCGCTGCGACGGCGAAACAAAGACGACGGGTTTGTTTTTGCCACTTTGTTTAAAGACTTCTCCGAGGACACGTCTCTCCCCTAAACGCACAGCTTGGGCCTGAACAAAACGTTTTCCCCTTTTCATGCATCTGACACGGCCGTCCGTCTGCTGCCTGGCTCGGCTTAAGCTTGATGCATCTGTTTGTGGGGAGGAGAGAAGAAAAAAAAAAAACACCTGCATATCTCTCTCCCAGCTGAATTGCTCAGAAGTGCTGCCAAGTAGAACCGGACAGATGTGGGGACTGGATCTGCAGCAGACAACTCCATCACTCTCCCCACTCATCCCTGTGTATAAATCTCTGTCTATCACGGCCGCTGCAGTCGTCCTCTGAATCCCATTAGTTTTTGTCTGCCGCTAAAGGGCGTCGGGGAAGGACGAGGAGGGAAGCGAAGACAAAAGGAGCCGCCGCTGCTCGACACGCTGCGCACTGTAGGTCAGCGGCAACATGTGTGGTCCATCACGCCCTGACGTATTCTCATCCTATGCGTTGGCGCGCAGCCATCCACACGTTAGACTAACGACGTGTCCGCTCCTAAAAAAACTTGCTCTCGTTCGGCAGCCGACTGAGTCACAGGAGAAGCCACGAGGACAAGATGTCAGAGGCCGCTTCCTCGAAACCGCTCCCGCCTCCGACCAGATTCACGTCGCCATCATGAGTGTTTTTCTGTCCTTGGACATAACAGAGTTTATTATGTTTACTGGAAATGTTTAAACCTCCGCCTCCTTTTTCCTTTGTCCGTCCGTCAGATTCTCTCGCTCTCGTCTTGAGAACACGGTTTTCCTGAAATGTTTGCTGGCATGAAGACGACAAAAAGATCCTCGGCCCAAATCTTTTTCACCCGTCCTGGATCTGCCTGTCCAGGCGAGTCATGAAGTCCAACATCATAAAATCCACACGTGCGGCTTAAAGAAGTTCACTTCAGGGTTTACTGGAACTCGTTTTTATAGTTTTGGCCACGAGTCTATCAATCCGAATCACATTGCGACTGAAGTTAATCCCTAGTTTGATGTGTGAAAACGTCGCGTTTAAGTCAAACAAGGCAACAAACAGGTTGATAACAAGCCGGTAAATTAGCCAATCAATGAAGTTATGATCCAAAATGTACTTTTTTTAAAACATTCAGCTTCCTGGATGAACAAACACTGCAAAAATATGAAAACTTACCACGTGTATATAGAAATGTCTAGTCAGATATCTCTCTATACACATGTTATAAAGACACAATCACAAAAAGAAAACAACAAAGTGAGAAAACAAAATAATTAAACAGAATTTGAAGAGAAAATGATTTAATACTCGTGAAATTTCACAGGATTTAGTGAAATACTCTAAATGTTAGCAAATAATTAGTAATATAAGTGGAAAATGAGGCATAAAAGGCAGATTTGATACATTTTAGAATATAAGATGAGTTCAAAGTTAAACAAAGTCATTAGTCTCACTTTACATCTTGTTAACAGAACTTTCTGCAGTGTTTACTTGCAGAACTTGTGTCATGACGGATCATTCAGCTGCTCCGACTTCCTGTTTTCTGTTTTGGCGGCTGATAGAAATGTTGCCATAGCTGCAAAAATGAAGCATCAATTTTGTTTTATCTGAGTAATATGGAGTTGAATTTCCATGTTAGTCTACAGAGTTTATGCAAAAGAAAACCAATTTCAATTTTGGGTAACTCCAAGAAACTGTCCTGGGAATATCTGGGAAATTTGCCACATAATAAAAAGGACAAATAGGAAATTTCTTGAAATCAAAGCACCAGATTTCTAAATTTTTGCTTATTTACCTGACCTGCTGAAACATCTGTAGTCCCCCAAAAATGTAATACTTATTTCCCAACCAAATCTCAAGAATTAAAAGGTCAGCCAGGTAAATTTTCTGTTTCTCTCTTGTCCACGCTGACGACTTCCTGTGAAAAAACAGCAAAACAAACTGCTGTTGCTTGTTTGGACGCCTTGTAGTTTTGAAATTACGTAGAAAAGAAAAGTAACATTACATCCTGGTGACTGCAGCGTAATTATCTCAGGAGGCATCAGGACGCTACTCAGAATTGATCAAACCGAAGAATCTCGGCCTGATTTAATCGTGTAACAACATATTAATGGTTCGATTTGATTCCCGTGTTTAAAAGACGTATAATCCTCTCAGTGTTTTGGCTCTCGGTGGTTGCGAGACACCTTTAACCTCCGAGTGTTTCCAACTTATAGGTCCGTTTCTGCTCCGTCTTCTGGAGACGGTGGAATTAACGTCCTGTTTTAATCATGAGGACCAGATGTGTGCGATGTGTGAGTTGTGTGTGTTTGGGAGCGAGCCACCGTTAACACCACTCACCCGTTACGCCTCGCGCGGAGGCTTTCGGGCTGCGAGGTGACGCATTTCACTTTTCTGTTTCACACTCGGCTTGTCGGGCCGTCTCACTTCACGCTGGTAAAAATGCACTTTGGCACCGCCAGGGTCCCTTTGGGGTAATAGCTGAAGCCCAGGTTCTTGTTACAGTCTTGTGAATTTCGACGATGACATTCCTGCTCCGCTAAAAGACATGATTGCTTCTCGTAGCTCGGGAAAACGCGTCCGATCCTTTGACCTGTGAATTGGATCTCTGGGCCAATAACCGGCGTGAAACATTCTTGGTTACTTCCTTGGCTTGTCACTTGGTACGTATTAAATATTGGACGTGACGGGTGTGTGTGCGGTGGGGAAGGCAGCGACTACAAAGGCATTATTCACTGTGAGAGACAGAGAGGAGGAGGAGGAGGAGGGGAATGAAAGCCAGATTGGACAGAACCAACAAAAGGTTGTTAGAGCAGAGCCGGGGATGAAAGCCCGCTCCGTCGGTTCAAGTGTCCTGAGAGAGAGAAGTTGCTTTCTGGACGGGTTCTGAAACGATATGCGAGGCGGTGAAAGTCACAGCTACGGCGTATGGTTCTGGTCACGCTCGTTTAAAGCGCCTCACCCCCCCCTCGCTTCCCCTCGCCGCCGCTGGAGCGCGACAATGAAAACACCACATCTGCTTTGACGAGAACGTGGGTCCGACCAGCGCCAAGAAACACCGGCGCTCCGACGCTCGCTGCCTCGACGTTAGACGTGTAGATGGTGTGTGACGGTCTGATTCTGCTCAGGAGTCACGTGACTTGATTTTTGACATACCAGAGTGTGAATATCCAGGAGATGTTGAGCTGAAGTGAATTATATTTTATACATTTAAAGGAGAAGATAAATTAAAAGCAGCCTTTTCTTCCCCGCTGTAGTGTTGCTGTGCTGTAATTACCACTTCTAAATTATATAATTTAGTTTCTCGGATGCGTTTTGTTGTTTCGACGCGCTCTCCGACAACATTTCCTGTAATGCTGCTTCAAAATAAAAGACTTTAAACTACTAAATAACAGGGTTCCCACTCCTAATCTAGGGTCATTTTCCAGCACATTTACAGTGACAGTCTAGCTGATATTAAGCAAATATCTTTCTTAATTAATTAACTATAACTTATTACAGTATTATCATGGCTGAACGGCAGTAACTGAGGTTGACTGCTTTCATCAAGAGCAACAGTAAATATACAAAAGAAAAAATGAGATTAGTCTCTTAAAACGAACAACTGACTGGTCTTCGTTAAAGAAAAAATCATGTTTTTATAATATTATACAGTAAACTACTAATACCACACTGTGTTGTGTAGATTTTGGAGGGTTTAAATAATGTTTCAGGACATTCTGCTTTCTCTCTGGTGACGACTGGTCGACTGTTTTCCAGATTTTCCATGTTTTCCAGGGCTTTTCTTGTGAAGGAGTTGTAGGAAACGTAACGTGTTTGTCACTAGCCCTTTTTAGATAGAAAAGGCGGCACGTAATATTCCTCCTTTTCCAAAAGCCGCCTCTGAGGTAGGCGTAAACATGTGACGTGACGTGAAGCTCGATGTTTCGGTGTGAACAATGACAACGAATTTGACTTCAAAATAAGAGCTTTACATTGCACCCCATTGGAGTTTAGAACTGGGTTCTTAGCGGGGGGCTTTTAATTTGAAAGTAGCGACCGGTCTTAGCTTGCGGACACAACATCAAGCTAACACAACCAAACAGCTACAGAGAGCGAGGAGACGCTAGCATCTCCTGGATCTCAGCAGCTGTCCAGTTGCTCATCTTAATGTCCGCGGATGAAATGATGGACTGACTGCTGTGATCAGCTGTTTCCTGGTTTTAAAACTCCCTGGCTGTGGGTCGCACAACAGTGCAGGTCATTGACACCTCCGCCCACCTCACGCAGAGGCCAGCACATTGCCGCCTCGTTTTTAGATAGCAGGCGAGGTGGAAATAAGTGTACCCTCGGAGGCGGAAAAGCGGCGGACCAAAACAGACCCCTAATTTGCCGGCCTCTGTCTAAAACCGCGGACCGAGCCGCCAAAAGGACGGGCAGATTGGCGGCTTGGTGCTCTGTCTAAAAACGGCTACTGATTTTTTAAGATCGAGACGCTTTATTAGTTTGAAGACACGCCTTCACATGCAGGTAGACGAGCTGCGGTGGAACAGAGATTACCAACAGAGATTAAAACTGCAGCAAAACGCAAATATGATGTTGATGTGTTGGAATCTGTTGGCGGGCTACGAAATAAAAACGAGACGTTCCGCTGCGAACATGCTCGTCAGATTTCTCTTAATACTTCACTGTGAGCTGATTGGTTTCTAGAGAAGACGATAATCTTCAAAAATGGGAATATGGAAAAATAAATATAGAGATTAATTCATAATAAAGGCTTGATCACTTCAAAACAGTTGTAGTTTGTAGCCGGCGTGACTCAAACAGGAGAGAATAGTGAATGATTGGGAGTATTTCAAGATGCGGATCAATACACATTTGATGCTCTGTTGATGGTTGAATGTGTGTGTGTGTGTGTGAGTTCACTGTAATAAAAGAAGGTCACTCGGTGCATTTTTAAACAACAACGGATACTTCTAGCTGTTGAAAATGGACCCTCGCCAGTAACGCTGCACAATTTACAGGAGGAGGAGAAAAAACACACACACTCACTTATTCACAATGCAGAGAGAAAAAATCTACAGCGGAGCGAGACCCGGGTCCAGAGAGCATGTGTAAATCTCATTAGCTGTATATCCAACTGTCCTGCTCGTGCAATTACTAAATAATAAATGTGAAATTAATCAGAAAAAGGGCTCGGTGTTTGTGCGGAGGGGGATTAATCTTGTCCTTGTTGCGCCAATGGTGAGAGGCATTATTCATGAACCCTCCATCCCTCCCTCCCTCCTCCTCCTCCTCCTGGAATGAGAAATATAACTCCCAGCCAAGAGAAAGCATTTGCTCTCCAGCTCCGCGGACCCTGACAAAACAGAGTTGTAATTACGTGAAATTATTGATATAAACAAACTGATGAATAGCCTCGCGCCCTCTGCGTGTAGATGTGCGAGTTTCACGCAGATGAATTCACACAGTATCTGTTCGGCGTCAGAGGAAAACGGACAGCGAGAGTGATGTGTTGATTGGAGCAATTCTGCTTAAAATCAATGCAGGATAAATATTATTCCACACTGGGACGATTACCAGTGAAGAAGCGGAGGACGACGGGTGTTTCTAGCACAGACGGAGAGTACTTAACAATGTTTAGGAGGCACTCGAAAAACCAGTCGTAGCACTTAATTGAAACCGTGCTGCTCTCAAGAGAAAGTGTCTGTGCCAAACGCAAATCTGCCCGGCAGTAAAGAGGAACAGTTAGGGAATCTTTAACGGGCCGCAATCCATTACGGAGAGTCATAAATGTCCCCGGGAATATACACATCATTGCAGAAGTGGGGGATGTGACCGTACTCTCGCTGGAAGACTCATCCTCCATTTATGTGCCCATAAGCTGGGCTTTTATTGGAGGACTTTGTATAAGTTTGTGGAAGTAAAGCCGGAGACGTTACAAGGGTCTTAATCTCCGTGTGCGTCGCGTCGGGAGAGTTTTGTGAGCTGTACCTACGTCCCACATCGCAATTGTTGAATTCTCCAATTTCCTTTCAATAATACTGAAACAAAAAAAAGAGAGAAAGATGGTTCCCGCTGCTTCCCACGGCACGCTGAACACACACAATGAGCTCACTGGAGTCCATATAGACCTCGAGCCGCTGCGCTTTGACTCCACTTACATTCACGTCAATCCCGGTGATATATTCAAACCTGTAACAAATTACTCACTCCCCCCCCGTCCAACCGCCCCGCGGACGACAGGGGCGTCTCGCCCTCTGATTGGTTGGCTTTGCTCTCATTTGTCTTTGACAACCAGCGCCGGACAGCCAGTGGTGCCATTCATCTACCGTGTCACAGGCGAGACCAGGGGAGTCAAGCTGTGAGGGGAGAAGTCTGGTCCTCCTTACGAGCTGCCGCCGGTGCCAGGTAGAGTCTTTGTTTCAAGGATCTGCTGTGAGATATGACTGGCAGCAGATACAGTGAGGAGAATATGTTATATTTCTGCATTAAAATGTCTAAAAACGACAAGATCTTTGACGTGATGTTATCCCAAATGTTTCCAACATGTTGAAAGTCGTGATTTTATTCAAGGTGAGCTGCTCGTCTGTCAGGAGTGAGATTAAAGATAAAGTGAATAAACTTTAACACATTATCTTCATCTGTCAGCATTTCTCATTATCAATAGCGGCTGATTACAAATGAAAACTCCCATAATCCCACGCTGCTTCTGACTGACAGACCTCTGGCGACTGAAATCAGCCCACATACTGCGTTTTAAAGGTGTAGTTCATAAAATATGGTGTAGGGCGCCAGCGTACCACCAGAGTCACCAACAACCACTGCTGCTGTCTGCTAGGTATCGTCAGCTGTAGCTAGAAACCCTCAGCTAATTATTATCATATTTATTTTGAAAAAAAACAAAGTCGATTGTGGGGAAACGAGGTGAAGTTTGACTGAAGTGTGTTTTACAATGAGTCACCGAGGTTACTGAAGGTGTTGCAGATGTTTGGAAAGGAACAAAGATGTAAGATTACTTCTTGTTTTGTTGACTTATTGGTAAAATATTTTAAAGTAATATTGATAAAGGATCATTGTCAAACGTCAGCACTGCGTGACGTTTTTGAGTCATGTGTTATTTGTGAAAACATGCGCAGCGTGTGGCGAGGACCGGTCAGTCATCAGTGTGACAGGCTGAGAGTTAATGAGGCGTCTTCGTCTCATTCATCAAAATCCAGAAGTCAGATGTCACACGGGCTCCTTCGACGAGCCGTTCGAGGGTTAATGTTAGAATTAGTGCAGTAATGTTATATAAAAAGGGTTTAGCTGTTTTAAAAGAGGAAATGTTACATATATTATCTTTAAATTCAGGACTTTACCATTAAGTCGGTAACACCTGGCTGTAGGCGTGATGTCAGGAGGGTGGAGGACGGTCAGTGTAAACAGAGCGTTACTGACGAGTCACATTAGGTCCTGCTCGGTGTCGGGGCTTCGACCCCACGACCTCCTCACCCCTCGCTCTCCGTCACCCACCGCGGACAGCTCGCCCTTCAGCAGTTTACACTGCGAACACATCCGACCAAACAAATCCACGCTTGAGAGAAGCTGAGCTGCGAGTTGTGGAACGAATCCTCTGGTGCTCTGGTGTTTTCTTAATGATGACCTCAGAAACACAGAAATAAACGACTGAAGAGAAACCTCTGCACGTCTCTTTTGTCCGTCTGTTCCGCGCCGCCCTCACACGTACGACACGTGAAGCCATCGTGTGAAATTAACATGACATTATTAAGGAATAAAGTCAAACACGTCCTCCCTCCTCTCTCTCTCTCTCTCGCCGGCGGCTGACATGTCTCCATTCAGCATTATTCATACAGCGTTCTTTGATCCTCGATGCCAACTTTCACAAAAGCATATTTCAGGGTTTTACAGGCACTTTTATAGGCACACCTGGAAATTGCCCTATAAAAAAGGTCACAAATTGAAATATTACGAGTGTTGCAAATCTGCTCGGCACCTTTCCGCCTCGCCGAACGACAGCCCTGTTGCATATTTATAATAATTTAACTCAATTTGTTCCCGACAGAAAGGTCCAAAACATCCTCCTGTCAAACTTTCTGCGTCTCCTCATTCTCACTTTGTCTCCCGTACGAGGCGACGGAGACGAGCTCCGAGTTAAACTCCCTCCCCGTCGCTCTCTGAATCGACTCGGCTCTAATTCTTCTCTTCTTGCTATAAAAAGCCGGGGGTTATCTCTCCTTTTAGTCGAGCCAGAGCGGTTTATGGTCGCAGCGGTCTCTCTGGATCGCTGCCACAGTGCGAGAAGTCTGAAAGAGACGGAGAAGAGACGAGCATGTTGACATCTTGTTTTCAGGCGGCGGCCCAGATGTCTTCGACACGTTAAGAACCCTTTGAACACTCGGCGCTGGACTCGGTCCAGCCGCCAGAATAAAATGTTGGCGTTGTACGTGTCTGCAGATACTTTACATTTGTGCATTTCATACCTAGCATAGCAACATTTCTACAATATGTAGGGTTAAGTTCAGATTACACGAACAGATAGGAGGTGATTTACTCATCAGGAGGCGTGTTTGTGGCGACAAAACCAGATATTTTAATCCAAAACAGGATCTTTTTCTCACCCTAAACGAGTGGATCTTGTTCTTAAAGCTAACCAGAACAAAAAGTGCAGCATTGTTACAACATGAAGTTAAAAACTGAAATGTAAAGTGTGAATTTATTTGAGCTTTGCAGAAACACGTAGTGGCAAAAAGTGAATTCTGGCGACTGGGTTGCTGCATGGAGACGCTAAAATAATAAATAACATAATCTTACTTGGGTCTTCTTTACATTTCTTAGATTTATTTCCCAGCTTTATTTATCGGTTACTTTGCACTTGTTACATGCCTTTGAAAGAACAGATGAACATTTTGGCGAATATTTACTTTGTTGCTCAGAATTAGGAAGTTACAGCCAGCAGCCGGTTAGTTAGCTTAGCATAAAGACTGGAAACAGGGGGAAACTGCTAGCGTGGCTCTCTGTAGCACCTCCAAACAAACGAAGGACATACTGGTCGGTGGTTTTGTTCTTTAAGCTAATCGCTCACATCACTGTAACTGTAGAAATGTTAGAGCGGTACTAATCTTCTGTATTTTCTTAAGATGTTGAACTGTTCCTTTACATTAACACATTTTCTAGAGTTGATAAAAACATTATAAATGTCAGTGGGTTATACTGAATGATTGCAGGAGACTCAAGCCACCTGTGCACATGAAGACCAGACGTGATTATATTGACTCCACGCTGAGATTCTGATCCATAAAGAAGCTGTTGAATGGGACTCTGTGTGCCCGCCGAGGTCCTGAAACTGGATGCCTCGCAGTGGTCGAGGGTCCGCTGTACCCCCACAAAGGTTTTATCCCCTCCACTTATCATTCCTCAGCCATCAGCGGCTCGGCGCTGCAGCGACACCAGAGCCCGGAGCCTCATACAGCACACACACACACGGTGATGACAAGGAGCGCCGGCGAACAGAGCTGCAGGCCGCCGAGATTAATGCACGACCCGCTCAGGCTGTAACTCATGTTGGGCGTGTTTGTTTTGACTGTTTTCGACCTGTCGTACGAATAACACAATCTGATTCATTTGTTAAGTATTACACATTTCATATACAGTGGGAGGGTGACCTCCTGGTCGGCAGCGGTGGAGGGGAAAGGTGTCGTGCTTAATGAGCTGGCCAGCTGGTGAAGTCATACTAAATAAAAAAAAAGGCTAAATGCTGCAAACTGTGGCTGCCGTTAGCTGGTTAGCGCAGTTAGCTTTACATCTAGTGGTCCAGAATTGGAGCGTTTATTGACCCCGTCCCCACTTCCTGCAGACTGTCTGTGCATCACAAAAGCACCGGAAACATTCGTAACAGCTGAGAAAACAGACCCACTGTGAAATTAAGCGTTGTTTTACTGTCATAATCGGAGCTATCCCAACCAGTAACATTTGGAAAGTCTGGAAGAACAGCACGATTAAATTATCTTATCCACCTTCAAGTTAGCCGGCTCGGTCGGTGGTCCAGGGATTTCACAGCCGGGAAGTTGAACATTTTTTTGAGCAGCTTTCATAGGAACAAACGTGGTTCCACCTCCAACACTGTGTCCAGTAATGAAACATCCTTAAATTGATCACATCCCAAAATCCTTCTTTATTTACACACCATCACCAGATGCTGATAACGCGGCAGAATTTAGCATTTTAACCCGGGTCCTACATTTGGATCAGGACTGGGTTTAAATGGGTTTTCTGACCAGTGGAAAACAGGTTTTAGTACAATCAGGAAACTGCAACTCAGTTTGTTTCAGCTTCAAATTGATTTTTTTCTTTAACAGCCAAAAACTGTTTATTTTTGGTAGTTTACGACACAAAACGATGGCAAAAAAAGTCGTTTAACTACTGGTAGAGTCTGAATGTGGATGAACTGACAGCAACTAACTGCAAAAACAAGTTAAAATATTTGTTTAATTTCATTTACAGTAGTTTACTTCGACCCAACACTGCATATTTAATTATCCACATGTGAAGAAAAGAGCATCCCCACCACAAAACATGAAAACAGAAGCTTGGAACCTGGATATCAAAATCAGCATCTGTGTTATTATTTACTTAAAAAATAAACTCTCTTATGTAGAAATCAATCATCATTTTGACGTGAGCCTCGCTGGTAAACGAGCCTTTAATCGAACATTAGAGCTTCTCTGTAGAGTCCACTTCTCCTCCAGCGCTGCTTTAAAACCGGGCAAAAGGTTTATGTTTGTTTGTTAAACGCAGCCAAATAATTAAAGCTAAAACGATTATTTAATGGATTAAATCCTGGATCCTACATCCGGATCATTACCTGCTCTAATTAGCTGATGCGCTCAGGCAAGTTGCTTTCTGCCGGCTGGATTTTATCCAGTTCTGCTCCCTATTTTTTTTTTTTGGGAAACAAAGACTCAGTAAGTAAACATAACCTCTCTCCAAAAAAAACATTGATTAGTTTTCCAGGTATATTAATCTGGAGAGGAGGAAACAGTGGACACATTCAGCAGCAACAGAACTCTGATTCACTATTTTTAAACTATATTTCTGAGCAGAAACAGATGATTTAAAATGCGTTTGTCGGCTGCTGGTTGCAGATAAGCGAGCGATATCTCACAGCGACACATTAAAGTGTATTAATTTTAGCTCCTTCATGGTTTTTTACTGTTTGTACTTCAAAAAAAAAAAAGGGCTCAGCGCCGAATTTACACACATAAATCTGCATAACTTCAGGAGTGTGAGACCCGAATCTGAGTTTAAACCACCCGGAGTAGAGACCCTCTGTGTCGGATCATGTGGACGTGCCAGGTTCTGATCCGGGAGATACCGGATGAGTCTGACACACAAGCTGGAAACAGGATCTCACATCTCTCTGTGGCTCAGTCGCTTCCTCCTCCTCCTCCTCCTCATCGTCACTTCGTCCTGTCGCTGGAAACATTCACGTTATCGTTTCTGTCTTCACAGCGATGTGAACAAAAGGCTGTTGAAGGAGCGAGTCCGTCTGTCGTCTGTCGTCGTGCTGAAGTGCGTTAGGAAATCATTTAATTGGCATTCTGCTCTCAGCCTCTCCACGTTTCTGCTCCCGGCTGTTTGTTTGCGCCGCTCAAAGAGGCCACGTCGCCATGGCACCTATCTGCGTTTTATTTCATTCGCCGCTTTTATCGCGAGGCCGCTCGCCACTTTGTGGGTCCGCAGATATAATTCCGTTTCATACGGCTGATTTTACGGTTGGCTTTGCTCTTTGCTTCACCCTGAAGGCTCGTTCGCTCAGAAAAGAGATTGTGGTTTGTGTTTGTAAGCTGGCCGCCGCTGAAAGAAAGTGAGCAAGCTGGAGAACGGACGGCTGGATTAATCTGCATCAGTGTCGTATTAGACCTGCAGGTCTCAGGTGCCCTCACACCTGTAGGTTTGGCTCATGTGATTCCAAGGAAATAAATTATACATTGTCTTATAGTTCTTTTCCGGTTAGTTTTACAGAAACTTAGGAGCCGTGTCCAGCAGCATTTCTTTTTGCGTCTTTCTCAGGATATTTCGAGCTTCTTCCAGTTTATCTCACTCCCAGATCCTCAAATGTAGCAGCCATTTGACGCTGAAGTTAAACCTCTAGCAACATAATCAGAGAGAAGTGTGAGTCAGGTTCTGGTCGGATGGTTCGATCACTGGACTTCCTCTTCGGAGACTTACTGAGGTTCATGTCTTGTTCTAGTAGGTTAAGATGTGTTAGCAAGTTACCGCACGTAGATGACAAAGGTTACGTTAGAACAAAGATGGATTTTCTCCTAAACCTCACCAAACCACGACTGTTTGACGACGTTAATAACAAAAAGTCATAATATGTGAACTGCTTGTAAGCAAGCTTTATTTTGAAAGTTCAACCAGATGTTGTAGCCTGTTGTTCTCTGTTGTCAGCCTTCCCAACGCTGAGTGAGCTGATGTCGATCAAAACCAACGTCCAGCGTTATTCTCTCTCCCTGAACACGCGCTTCAACCGAGCAGCCAAAAGAAAATTATTAAAATCTGTAATCCTGGACAGTTTTGGCGACCAGTGTGCGACATAAACACAAATGTATTTATGACTTCTGGCGCCAAACACCAAAAAGGATAAGATAGGATTTTTTCCATACGAGGCAAAATAACGAATTTAATGTGTTTGTTGCTTGTAAAGAGTAAAAGAAAAGTTTAAATTATCTAAGAGAAAGTCCAGTTTCTGTCCCTGACGTCCCGCTTTCTGCTGATTGTTTCTTAAATTGAGTGTATGGGACATTTTTGACTAGAAATAAGTCAAATAAACTGGTGAGTTCTTGTTCTTTAATCTCAGGGTACATAAAGTCCGTGAGCTCTCTGCACAGACAGAATAATAAAAAAAGAGAATTCCGTCTGACTCTCTGTGCTCTGGTTTCAAGCCTCGGCCTCTGTTAGCACCTTCTTCATCATCTGAAGCGTGTTTATACGTGCTGTAAGAGCACAAGTGCTGCAGCCGCTGACCTACAGCAGACTGTTTACACATCACAGCGGCCACGATAAGTGATTCTTATGCCTCACTCCGGTCCTGTAGGCCTCTATTACACAGTGTGGTTTGATATGTGTTATTCTTTGAATGTGTGTCTGAACCGCACGGATGATGAAATGCCAGTAGCCGATGGTGGAAATAAATTAAATATGATAAGAGCGGAAAAATAATTAAAAATCATGAGTTTTTACTTCTGCCGGCTCACAGCGAGGTCGTCGCTGGACGTGAATGGCATGTGTGGGACGGCGAAGTGATAAACAGCCGTCTTCAGAACATCTCATCGTGCCGCCGAGCTCTCGGGGAAGAGAGCGATGTTGACAATGGAGCGCGAGGTGGATGTGGCATTCTTCCTTCTCCAAATAAACGAAGAAGAAAAAAACCCGCGAACATCACATCGTCGCACGAGAAACCAATCTGAGGCCGTGCTCGTTCTCCTCAACGCTGGCAGCGCCTGAGCGCTGAGAACAGGAACTTCCTGGCACCGCGGTGTTATTGTTGCAGAGGAAGAGGAGGGTGTGAGCCAGGTATACAGAGCTAGTTCAATAAAGCCGAGACCAAAAACAGCAAATTGAGCGGGGAGGAGTGAGAACAAGCCGGTGCTGTGTCTCAATCTTTTTTTACTTTCAGCGTATTCTGAATATTTGCAGGTATGCATGCAGAACAGAAACAAATGAATGAAGTGCGGACAGACAGATCGTCGGCAGGAACACATGTGTGTCCATAAAAGGACGACTGCGGGTGATTCGACACATTAAACACACGATCCAAGTGTGGACGGAGGAAAAGACACGAGCAGTCAACAGTGACGTACAATTCTGAGGTATTTGTACTTGAGTATTTCAGTTTTCTGCTGCTTTATATGTCCGTTACACCACATTTGGACAGGTAGCCTCGTCGAACGGTAACTTTTGATTGTGTCTCACACTCACTATTTCCCAAAAACCCAGAAAGAACAAGCACAGCAATGAAATCTCAACAGAACAGAACCAGACTGACCTGGGTGTCTTTCCCCAACCTCTCTTCATAAAAGGGCTTCGTCAGTCCTGATTGGCTGTGAGGAGAACCCCCCTCAGCTGCTTTCACTCATTAATTAGGAGTCGGCCTCCAAAACCTGCAACAGGTGATCTGAATCCACTGCAATCAGTCCAGAAACACAAACAAAAGAGAGCAGAGGAGTGTTGCACAAAACTAGGATAAGGGATTAAGCCGGGATATCTTGTTTATCCTGGCTCAATTTATCCGTGATCCGGTTGCACAAAAGCAGGATAGGGGGCAGTAGGATATGTTATGGTATAAGTTACCATGGAGATTTATTCTGTGGAGTTAGCCTGCTCCAGACCAGGCTAACAGCCGGGCTAACAGCCGGGCTAACAGCCGGGCTAACAGCCGGGCTAACAGCCGGGCTGAGATTAATCCTAGTGATTCACCTGTATTTCCACCGTCAATCCTGTGGGGAATTAATGTGTTTTACAGCATGTCCATGGTCTTTCTAAGTATGTTCCATCATTTTAACTATCCTGCATTAAAATATTACATATATATTGTCATTTTTCATTTCATTTAAATCTGTTGGCTGTTTGTAATTGCAACAGTCTTTTAATATTTATTCATGTGGTAGTATTATTACTTGGGCCACGTATTAAATTGCTATGCTAATGAAGACTGCTTGCCAAATTGCCATCAGAGATTTCACAAATATGTTTTATTGCAGAAATTGAGATTACAAAACACAGCTGATGAAGTTGCAATGGTGTTTTCAATTAAATATGTAACGAGGGCAATATAGTATATATAGGTCCAACTCACATTCACCTGTTCCCTCTTCATAATGGCTTGCCCTTTTTTTGGATGATGTACTTGATGAGGAAGCCCTAATCCTCAGACGAGCATTTAGGCGTGAAAGAGTCTTCCGGGACAGGTCAGACCCATTGGCCTTTGGCGATGACCATCTCATTGAGAGATACAGATTCTCAGGTGATGGACTGAGATATTTATGTAGGCTGCTGAGTCCAAAAATACAACACCAGACTGCACGAAGCCATGCTCTCACTGTGCCACAGATTGTTTGTGTTACATTGAGATTTTTGGCAAGTGGGAGCTTCCTTTATTCTGTTGGGGATGCAGAGAACCTCAATAAAGCAACCATTTGCCACACAATAAGACGTGTTTGTCTGGCGCTGAAGTCATTAATCAACATATTCATCACCTTCCCTGGCCACAGAAGACCCCTCCACACCAAGGAGGAGTTTTACAAGATTGCAGGTAACCTCAATTTCGACGTGCAACCATTAGTTTCTAATTTGATCAGTCACAGTTGGATACGCACTATTTTTTGTTACAGCTTTCCCCAACATCACTGGTGCAGTGGATTGCACACACATCAGAATCAAACGCCCCTCAGGAGAACATGAGGGAGATTACATTAACAGGAAATCCTTCCACAGCATCAATGTTCAGGTAAGAGGGATTTGTGGTTACTATGACCTACATAAATTAATTCTGTGCATTAAATGACCTTAATAGGTTACAACTTCACATTTCAGATGATCTGTGATGCTGACTGCCTTGTCAGCAATTTAGAGGCAAACTGTCCTGGCTCAGTGCATGACTCCAGAGTCTTTCGGGCAAGTCCAATTTACCAGAGACTTTCACAAGGTAAGCCAAACATTTTATTTGTACTGTAAGCACCTTGGACATCATGAGTGTTTAACTCTGCCGTGTAGTTTTCTAAATGATATCTTGCATTATCAGGCGAATTCTCTGGTGTGCTGCTGGGAGACAGAGGCTACGCCTGCGAGTCATTCCTCTTGACTCCCCTTGCGGACCCCCAAACCCCACCACAGCAGGCCTACAACCATGCACACACCAAGACAAGGGCTCGAATCGAGATGACCTTTGGCATTCTGAAATCTCGCTTTCAGTGCCTGCACCACCTGAGGGTTTCCCCGGACAGGGCCTGTGATGTCATTGCTGCATGCGCAGTACTGCACAACATTGCAGGCCTAAGAAAGGAGAGGTCCCCCCCGAGTGGCTGTTGATGTTGACTGGGAAAATGCTCCCATCTTCCCAGACAACATTAATGGCAGACTCGTCAGGGAGCAATATATTGCAAGTTTTTTCACCTAGTTTTTGGATCTAGCCTATCCTTAGTTAATAAAATATCTTGAAAGTTACTGTGTGTGCGCGCGTTTCATTTAGCATTGGTGGTCATTTTAAATTCTACTTCACATTAATGAAAAAGGGAGGACACCACAATGTTTTCTAATTGAATTTTTTTTTTATTTGGCAGTCATTTTTCTTGGTTGCTTGGATCCTAGAATAGAGAGAGCAGAGGCAACAAAGATTAAAACACTGTATTGCAGTTATGGTTCCTGTGTGCACTGAAATACTCACTTCTCTTTCTTGTTTCTGGATTTCCAAGTCCAGTTTCCTCAGTGTTTGGCGTTTGATCTCAAGATCCAGCTCCATTTCTTGGAACTTTCTCTTTTTTAATTTGATTTTAATGTCTGCCAGCTCTATCTGTTTCTCCAGGTGCTTAGAATACAGTTTTCTGACGGTTTGTGAAGTCTGTAAAAGAAATGTCAGTTAGCACAGCAGGATTTGTGCATAATGTAGATTTACTTTAGCCAATACTCACAATGTTACCAGGCTGTTTAGGGGACTGTGCAGCATCTGGGTCCTGTTACACATATTTTGTATTAGCACCACATCACTGACTTCAGATCAGATTAGTCACTGGACTAAAAAAGCCAGATATTTCCATAAAATTGACATACCTCAAGCCTTCTGGAGTCCAGTGACACAGTCTCCTCATCTGCAGAAGTACATTCTGCAGCTGCAGATGTGCCTTCCCATGCCATATACATACATCAGGGTTCGTACGGGTGCTTGAAATCCTTGAAAGTGCTTGAATTTCAATGTTGTGTTTTCAAGGTCTGAAAAGTGCTTGGATTTTAGTTTAAGTGCTTGAAAGTGCTTGACATTATAACTCTGTCTTTTACAAAATTGGGATCAGACTGGATAATTAATTTCTGAAGTTGTTGCTATTATAGAATATAATTTTAGATGTTTACAGCATAATACAATGTACATAATTGTGATAAAAAGTGAAGAAAAAAATCACAAGTATATATATTCCTTTAGATACGTATTTTACCCCAGCAGTAAGGTGCTGGAAAATCTTAAAAATGACCCTTAAAAGTGCTTGAAAAGTGCTTGAATTTGACCTTGAAAAAAGTGTACGAACCCTGATACATGTATTGAGAGAACTTGAATTAAGATTTCACAGGACATACCACACCAGTGATTTCAATACAATGTACTAACCGGATCATCTTCTGGTGGCTCCAAAAGAGTAACCGTGTTCCCAGACACTGTAATCCAAAGTCAGATAGTATAATATATTTATCTGATGGTGTACCATGTGCAGTAGTACTGCAGTATGTACCTTGTATGAAGTGGACAGTTTCTGCGGCTGGGACAGAGTCTGTTACTGTCCCTCCCTGGATCCCCTCCATCACTGGCCTCCCTTTATTCAAATGGAGAGCCAGCTCCTCTGCTAGGGTCGTATCCTGGCTTGGTGGGCCGCCCTGTGCCACTTCTATAGGCTTTTTTTTTAACTGCTACAATCATACAGACATTCAACATGTCAGCAGACACCTAATCTATTCACCTCAGTTGTTCACTGTTATCTACTTTAAAGTCACTTACCGGCCTGCAAAATGTTCTTGTATTTAATCTTAACTTGCTGCCAGGTCCTTATCTGGCCAGACAAGTTTGTTCTTTATGAAGGAGAGGGAAATAAAATAGATTAAAACGTAACATGAGAAAAATAGATTAAATCGTTTGCACTTAATCATACTATACATTTCAACATGAGTAACGCGCACTTCTACTTGCCAAATTTAAAGCAAAGTGTACAACAGTTGATTAGTGGACTTTAAAAGTATCTCCTTTAGTCCTTTAATTGTAGCCTCATTATGACAGTTCCAGTGGAGCACTGTTTATTAATTGTACAGTTTTGAACTACTTACGCATTAAGCCGGTCCGCTATTGTCTGCCAGGCTTTCTCTCGTTCTTTATTTATGGCACTTGTATCACCTTTTTTCCTTATAATGTCTTTCACATCCTCGTAAAACTCCATAAGGAGCTCTTGCTCGGCGGCCGTAAAATAAGACGCACGACTTTTGTCCATGTTTCCATCGGTGATTCTGTGAGTGATCGCGAGGTCTATTTAAGTCTGCCGTGAACACGCACTTATCCTGACTATCTACACCTGGCTTGACATAGCCACGCCTTTTCATCCTGGCTTGGCAAACGTGCAACCAATTAAGCCAGGATGCGCCGAGCAGACTAGGTCAAGCCGCGCTTGCTCAGTTATCCTGGATATCTTTATTCTACTTTTGTGCAATACCCCTCTGGTAGCAGGTAGCAATCATAAAACAGCAGTTTTTGGAAGCCTGGAGATTAAAAGCAGTTTTGTTTTGAAAGTCATTATTTAAACCCCTCATCTGGAGCTCAGATCTTCTCAGGAGCCCGACGACATGTCCAGGGTGTAAATAAAGTCTTTTTTAAATCAGTTTGAGATCTCTGAGGGCGTCTGTAGACTCGTGTTATAGCGGCTGAACTGTATCGAGCCATTATATGCTTTTTGGGATGTTTTGTGACATTTAAAAACAAGTCCCGATCTACGTCAGCTGTTTTGGAGAATGCTGTAATTCTGTTTTGCTGTGAAGCCCCAGAAATGTTCTGTGGACTATTTGGGTATAAAGGTGACTAGTCAACGAGTGAATTTTCATTTTTGAGTGAATTGTTACTTTAACACCAAATCAGTTCTCCAACACCATATCTTTACTTTGACTGACGCAGGACTTTCAGTTCCTTGTTACAACACTGGGAGCCAATTCTTTTTGCCAGCGTTCTGTATCACGACCCAGATCTCAGGTCTGATGGTTCGGCCCGTGCCAACAGAACAGTTCCCTGAATGTTTCCATGTGGGAAAACTTAAACCTCACACGAGATTTTTTTCCAGGGATATTTGTTTTCACCTACTGTCACGTTGACGCTGGCGAGCGTGTTTGGGACGGATCGAGACTGCGGTGCCAGAATCCGCTGTCACATCTTCGCGCCACTCGAGAGACGTTTCCAGAGGGAAACACTCAGCCAGTCAAATGTGGAACATCCACATGGATGTTTGGAGCATTACTGCGATATATCTCCACATCTCCGGAGTGTTTTTCACGACACAGCGATGCCAGATGTGGCCTTTAGTGTCGTCGTCCAGCGCGGCACTCGCTCCTGGGACACGAGCCACTGTTTTGGTCCTGAGAATCAACGGTTCTCTTTTCAGGGCAAGGGGCTGTTTATACGGGCTGAGCCAACTGGATCCGTGATTGCAGGCCACTGGTTTATTTTAATTAGCCGTGGAGAGCAGTTCCGATGGATTCTGAGTGTGACTCACTCCGTTTTCAAAACATTAGTCTCCACCGAGTCCCTCTGTTGCCCTTTGAGGTCGGGTTTCATTTCAGATTAGTGAAAAAGAGGCGACGTTCACTGCTGTGTGTGCATTCATGTTTGAGGACTACAGGAAACCTACTGTTAATGACAGTACGTTAGGATTTTTAAAAAAAGCACTCGTTTGGAAGAAAACATCTGTTTTTGCTCATCCTGGAACATCACACCGTTAACTGTGAATACGATTCAAATAGATTCAATTTTAAAATCAATTTTCTGCCCTCGAGGTCGCCGTCAGACTCATCCACCACTTAAAGTTACAACCAAGAAATATGACGTGGTGTTAATGATATTCTGATGATCATGGGCGCAGATCTTCAGGAGGATACAGGGGACTTTTATTTTGACAATCCACATGACTGAGAGCCTTCCTGCGTTTCATTTCATCACACCTGTCGCCTGAATTTTGTGTTTTTCTTCACAAAACTGAACATGTTTCCACTTTACAGTCAATTGATACAGAAAAAGCATAAATTGGTGCATAAAAATGGTATAACCAAATGGGATTAAAGGATTGAAGGTAGAAAACAAAAATATGATGATAAGATATTAATTTCCAATGGTTAAAATAAAAATAGTGCATCAGAGAAATGAGCATCACGTCCTCCGCCTCCACTTTGTTCACCTCATCCAACAGAACAGCAGGCGACTCAAGCTTTCTGTCTGTTTTTCTATCTTAAGAAATGAACAGGAGCAACATGCAATTTGTGTTTAACGGTGCAGATGACAAGAGTCCAAACTACGAACCCTGAGGACTGATTTGATGTTGGTCAACAAGTGATCATTAAGTCGTCTCTGCAGCGATCTTTCAAACATTTTTATCACAAAATCACAACTGTGAAAATATCAAAATGTTATAAATGTTTTACATCATAGTCTTAATATTTTAACAGGTGACAGACGCGGGAATAACAAAACATTCTGATTCTGCTGATATACATGAGGAGGAGTGAGACGTAAATAAATAATAGATAATAATACAAATGATAGATAAGTTCAAGAAAAAAGTAAATATATACTTTAGTTAGCATGCTAACCAGCTAGCTCTGGCCTCTCCTGTCTTATCTCAATACAACTCCGAGCTCCCAGTCCAGGACGCTAGCAGCTAACTAGCCAACGGACCGCTATAGTTAGCAGCAGTTAGCAGTTATTCTGGTCATATGCTTTCATCTTACTATTGCTGACGCTTCCTTTGGTTTTTTGCGATGCAGAAACAAATATTTACTGACTCATGTGTGAAGGTAGAAGCCCGGACATCCATCAGTGGACCATCACAATCCCACACTGGGAACGAAGCTGCAATTTTTTCCACATCAAATCCTTGAAACACACACAAAACTGAAGCAGAACAGCTATTTCCACATTTCCAAAGCACCGGATTGACCTTCTTTTGTTGTTTCTTTTCCTTAAAAACCTACTTTTATGACTTTAAATGGTAAATAAGTACATTATGTTCCATCTACAGTCTCAAGATAAGACCTGCAGATTGTAATTGTCGCCATAAAACAGGTAACGGAGCATTTTTACACTGTAATATCACTCTGGGAGATAGCGCTCACTTCCACTGCCTCCTTGGCTGAAAACTGAATCTAGTTTATTTGAAACACATGAGGCTGAGCCACAGCGGTATAGACATCTTTCTGATGCAGCCTCATCAATGCGCTCCACACACAAACATAGACATTCGCAGAAAAGAAGAAAAAGTCTGACATTTCCAACTTATCGCATGGTATCAAGTTCCAGTTTGTGTACACAGCTCGGTGGAATCGCCCTGGACGAGATTGTGGATGATATTTTTCATTATTTCTGTAACTTTTGTGCTTCTCCTCTTCGTGCAGCTTTCATGAAAGTGTTTTTTTTTCTTTTCCACGGCCTCTGAGAGGAGCTGTAACTAACTGACGGCCCTGTTAAACCCTAACAAACGTGAGATATGTTGTGCGGATCGTGTGGGAAAGACAAGCCCGGCTATGTCATTCTTACTTCATGCTTTTATTGTTGAGGAAAAGCAGCGCGCTAACCCAGACGCCTCTGCAGAGCACCTTTTTCCTCGTAAGCGTTAAAAGCTGCAGCTGCACGAGGATCGGTTTCATCCTTTATCTCACCTTATAGAGCTCTCCCGAATGAGAACTATAAATTCTGCAGACTTGGGTTTGTGTATCCGTAGTCCTTTTTATCTCCCCCCTATTTATTTTTTTTTTTCCACACTGGCTTCAAATTAATTTCCTCACAGCTGTTAACAGACGCTGAAAGAAAGAACGAAAAAAAAATGGGTTGTAATTATTAAAAGTCTACTGGGGGAGGTTACATAAAACAGCATTTGAGTGAGCGAGCAGCCAAAAGCAGAATGATGGCGCTCCAGAGGAAGAAAAAGAGAGAAGTTACTGGCAGACCCACTTGTAAGAAATGGCCGACGTTCTTCTGGTTAAATGACTAATTCTCGTAACATAAACACCTTTAAAAGAGCTTCAGAAAAACTCTGACTTGCACTTCAGTCTGCGGTGAAATCACCCAGAGAGATTATTCAGGCAAGGGAAAGATCTTCTGACTAAACCTGGGTGTTATTTGTTAAAAGATGGGAATGTTTTTGATAAACGTGAAACCTAAAAAGGGTGAGTTACGTCTGAAACCACGAGCAAACACTACAGAGACATTTGTGCAGTGGAGAACTAATTAAGTTAAGTGGCAGGGGAAGAAAAAAAAGGGAACCAGCATGCAGAAAGTCATATGTAATAAAGTGGAGGGGCATCCAAGGACATTTCCCCCCAGTTTGTCCAATGGAAGGGCACCTTAAAGGGCACTTCATCACATGTTGTCCACTGGAAGGGCATCTGAGGGCACTTTATCATGTTTTCTCCCAATGGAAAGGCACTCAAGAGGTTATATTATTACATTTTGTCCACTGGATGGGCATCCAAGGACACTTTATCACATTTTTTTCTACCAGTGGAAGGGACTCCATAGAGGGCACTTTAACATGTTTTTTTTCCCAATGGAAGGGCACTCTAGAGGTTATATTATCACATTTTGTCCACTGGAGGGTCATTCAAGGGCATTTCCCCCCAGTTTGTCCACTGAAGGTGCACCCTAAATAGCACTTTATCATATTTTGTCCACTGGAAGGGCACTCTAGAGGTAACATTATTATATTTTGTCCATTGGAGGGGCATCCAAGAACACTTTATCACATGTTTTCCCAGTGGAAGAGGCACCATAAAGGGCACTTTGCCGCATTTTGTCCACTGGAGGGGCACGCTAAAGGGCACTTAACCACTTTTTGTGTACTGGAAGGGCTCTATAGAGGGCACTTTATCATGTTTTTCCCATTGGAAGGGCACTGTAGAGGTTACATTATTATATTTTGGCCACTGGAGGGGCATCCAAGGACACTTGAACATGTTTGTCCACTGGAAGGGGCACAATAAAGGGCACTCCACTGCATTTTGTCCA
Organism: Sparus aurata; assembly: GCF_900880675.1. Taxonomy (NCBI): domain Eukaryota; kingdom Metazoa; phylum Chordata; class Actinopteri; order Spariformes; family Sparidae; genus Sparus; species Sparus aurata. Next base: position 24,093,056 of record NC_044206.1, on the reverse strand, counting down.
CTGGAGGGCACATTATCACATTTATTCCTCTGAAAGGGCTCCATAGATAGCACTTTTTCACATTCTGTCCATTGGAGGGACACCCTAGAGGGCACTCCATCACGATTGCCCTCCCCCGCCCCAGCCGACAGTCCACCAGTCCACCAGCACATATGTGTATCTTGGAGAAATCTGTTAATTCATATTATCCCATTAAATCACAAATCATTTATGCCTGTTCACGTTAACTCCACTGTTTTTCCCCGCCGCATACATTCCCCCACTTTATGAAATGCATATCAGACATGTCAGCCGAGGCCAAACAGATGTATCGCCGCGTGAGTTATTACAGTTGGAAGATGGCGAAGAAGAATTATTACAGAAATGTTAAACACAGCGGACCCAAATGTGACGAGGAGCCGTGTCATCCAATAAGCCTGAACGGAATGTCTTTGGGTCAGTTATACTACAGTTCATTTCGGCCGCTGCCTTTTTTATCAGGTCTTATTTGTTTTTAACAACCAAATTAAATGGTAATCACCTGATAATAAGTCAGCCACTCAGTGAAGACATCGTCTAAAATGTCAAGAATGCCAGTAGTCAGAAAACACTCGCCTTTTTCGTACCGCAACAGTTTTCGATTCCTTACTCATCCAGCCTGGCACATTAAAATAACAGCCTGCACGCTGAAACAATTATGAGAATAATATGGGGTGTTTTAACAGCTGTAGACCGGGGGAGGGCAGGGAGGGCAGGGAGGGCAGGGTGAGAGGCTGCGGGACTCAGGAGGACTAGACCCATCACAAGACCAGCATCTCACTCACCAGTGACACAAGAAGGTACATTTAAACATCAAACGTGCTGAAGATTAAAGATGTTACTATGATTTCTTAGGGACATACAGACACTGACACTTTTTTTTTGCACAGAGGGTCAAGGTTAGGGTTTCTTACATATTGCACCTTTAAGTAAAAGTACACAAGTATTAACATAAATAAATAAATATACTTAAAGTAGCAAAGGTTATCGTTGGATATTGTATATCAGCCTGAGTTAACCACAGTTTTTTTCTCTCAACGAACAAAAAAAGTTTCAACTTAATGTACAATATTGCATCAAAATTATCTCTTCGCTCTGAGGTCGTGTTTTCACCCGTGTCCGTTTGTTGCTGTGTTGGTTTGTCGCCATGATTTCACAAAAAGTACTTAACAGATTTCAACCAAACTTGGATGGATGACGGGTCTCAGCCCAGAATACACCCCATTACTTTTTGGTGTGGATCCGGATTAAGGAACGGATACAGGAATTTTATTTCTCTGATGTAGTTTATTGACATTTTCATTAATTTCTCACGAAGTAATGCATGGATCTTGATGAAAAAAAGGCACAAAAATAAGTGTTAAACTATCTCTAATGTTCACTTGTATTTCAAAAACAGACTATTGCTTCAGTTGTGTTCATTTTAAATTGAAGTCAGTGATGGTTGATGTTCCTGGTCTTCGATATGACCTGCAGTTGTCGGGAACCATTTTGGTCTTTTCCCCCTCCTTCATGTTATCAACACGTCTCAGTTTAAACTGGCTCCTCTCCAGAAACAAACTCTTACCTTCGGCTTTGCTCGACGGCTCGTCCTCCTCGCACAGCTTCCCCTCCAGCGGCCATGACTGATAACTCCTCTCACCACACGAGCCCCTGGGAAAAAGCACATAAGACGCTCCGCTCCGTGACCCAAAACATCTGCTGCTAATGTGGGTCAGTTTTATCCACGGGTTCCTCTGAGAAAAAAAAGGTCCTGCACATGACAACTAAATGAAAAACACAAATGGCATGAATCAGCCGGCCTGTGTGTTATTTCCCAGCACTTGTATCAACATGCTGGGGAACCTGCTGAGCTGTGAAATATCTAAGCTCGGACACCCGGCGGTTCTCCTCCGCTCCAAAAAAGGCTTTTCCTGAGCCGGGGTCAAGCGAGGAGAAAGAAACAGCAGTCGAGTTGTTGTGTCTGGAGACTGGAATTTGTTGTGACTGGTGTTGGATTGTTAACATTAAGATTAAGCTGAAGGGGAGATAGCAGTGAACATTTTCAGAAGTTGACCAGAACACTTACATATTCTGGGAATCTAACTGAAAGCTGCTGTTAGCATTGCTATTGTTTTAGCTAACTTCTGCAGTTAGCAATCCCCTCTAAGTTCTCATACCACAAAACAAACCAAGCGAAGGAAAATGCTAAAAGAAAAGAAAGATGCAAAGAGAACTGCCTCAAAAAGGAAAAAACGTAGGGAGGAGTTTGTTTTGCGATTTACAAAACAAACAGGAAGTTAGCTGAAGCTACGACAACGCTGCGTGCTGCAAGAACTACTTATTTTTGAAGGCTAACCCGGAAGTTAGCATCGCTCTTGTTCTCTTGGCAAAAAGCCTTTAGGAGTTTTTTAACTGGATTTTGGATTATTGCTGAAAATAATAGCAATAGTTACACGTTTTGTTCACAAAATGAAGAATACTTGGGTCATTTTTTAAAGCGTAAATGCAGAAGTAAGAAGCTAAAATGAGGCTTTAGACAAATAAGGCTACGTCGTGGTTGGTTAGCGTTGTTAGCTTGTTAGCAACCAAGTTTTTTTGAGACACGAAAAGGCTTTGTAAATCAAACGTGGGGTATTTTATGATGCTGTAGAAAAAAACATGAACATCTCTTTAGACTTTATCTTAATTGACTCTCGCTTCCTGTCTTTGTCTGTTTTCCCGCCCTCTTTCTGTGTCTCATTAGTTGATCACTTCCTGTCTATTCAACATTGTGTTTTACCCTCACTTAACGTTTCTTTCTCTGATTTCGCCTCACATCTCCAGCGTTCCTGAATCGTCCTTGTATCCTGGATTTTTTCCCCCCATGGCTTTAGAGTTTGTTCTCCATTTGTGAATTTCTGTTTCCTGGATTCTACGTGTTGCTGCCTTTTTATTTCTCTGATTTTTGCATTTTGGATTGTTGGACAACAGAAACGTTTGTTCTTTATCCTCCTGCCTCTGTAGGTCCTGCATTTGCGCCCTTTTGGTGTCAAACGTGACAGATTTTTATGAAATAATAACCTTCTGAGGAGAGAAACCACAGCGGGTCACATCCTGTAGCACTGCCGTTCACCCCACACTGCCATTTCTTGATTAATTTAAACTAAAACAACTCCCTTTTGCGACAAAAAAGTAACACTGCATGTATGTGTGGGCATGCGGGGGGCCCGTTTTCTTATCAGGTACCGCGGACCTCTCCAAACACTGAGAGCTCGGCTGGTATCAGGATTCAGAGGAGAGCAAACATCTGTACCAGACGCGAGCGAACAGCTATTTGTTTGTCAGACTGTGATTAAGTGCACGACTAAAACCTACGAGGGAAACACTGATAAAGACGTCCATTAGCTGCCTCGCGCTCTCCCTCGCACTGCGTCGCTGAAACTCACAGCTCGAAATAGAAACACTTGAGTCCACTGAGGAGACGTTTCTGTAGCCGGTCACCATTTTACTGTACGCAACAAAGATAATACTCTCAATAGACTCCAGAATGTCTCCTCAGTGAGATATCAAGAAAAGTACAATTGTGTCAAACATAAGACCTCTAATCCTCCGGCTGCCGCTCTGGGCCCACTTAGGCGTTTTGTACTTCTTCTTCGGTGCATGAAGACCTTTGTAGTCCAGAGTTACAATTAATTTTCTGTTCGCTTTGTGGCAGGAAGTAGAGCCGGAGTCACTCGCCGTAACTTTTTGGCCTGTGAATTGCCTTTTTGTTCCAAGTTGCCGCTCCCCCCCTCAGACGATATGCGTCTACTGACCTCTAAATAGGGAAGTTTTATGCAGTTGACCTTTGACTTCCACGTCTCCGTATTTATGTCTGAGAAAACAGTGAAATTATGACACTTAACGCCGTCGCCTGCATGTGTCTGGAGCTGCTCTGTGAAGACTGGGGGCCATTGAGACTACAGGTCAATCCGCTGACACCCTTCTCTCTTGTTTAAGAGTGACGGGCTGACGTGACATGAAAACCTGAGAAACACCAAATTCAAATAGATTGTAAACCCTGTTATTAACAGAAGAGGACTCGGATATTGTACTGAAGTAAAAGTCGTAATGCTGTAATGTAGAAATAACTGTTATTCTTCTTATACATCCATGATGTTAGCTTGTTAGCTGGACTAGATCTTTAATCTTGATCTGTGATTTTCAGACCTGGGGCTAGCTGGTTAGCATGCTAGCTTCAGTAGATATCTCCTCAACATACTTTACATGTTTGACATGATGTCACCATTGTTATTTCTTGATACGCTGTTGATTGCTTTTATATGTTTAAACTAAAGTTTTGAAATGTTGCACCTTTATGTAAATGTAATAACATATAAATAAATAAATACACTTAAAGTAGCAAAAGTTATCACTGGATATTGTATATTCACCTGATTTATATTTTGTTAATCTGGATAAATTGTGAAATTTCCCTCAAGGAACAAAAAAGTTTCAACTTAATCTACACTGTTGCATCAAAATGACCTTTTCGCTATGAGGTCATGTTTTCACCCATGTCCATTTGTTGCTTTGTTGGTTTGTTACCATGATTTCACAAAAACTACACAACAGATTTCCACCAAATTTTTACAGAGGACAGGTCAAAACCCAGAATAGACCCTATTAACTTTCGATGTGGATCCGGATAGAAGAACAGACCCAGGATTTTTTTTTCTGTAATATAGTTTTTAATTTCTCATGGAATAATATATGGATATGGTGTATTTTGGTAGCTCGTATCTTCGAGTGACCACAAATTGAATCCATATCCAAATTAAATTGAGATGTAGCAGAATTATATATGCTTGATTTGATATTGGATCAGGCTTGATTGAATTAAAGAGGACCGTTGGACCTTGACCGAGGTATGCACTCTATTCAGTGCTGTTCATCTACTTTATTTATCGATTTGCTGAAAGTAACAAATAAAGTTACCAAGTAACTGAAGCAAAAAGTACAAAAGTAACACAAAATTGAATTACAAGTACCTCAAAATTATAGTTAAGTACAGTACAGTTACTTTTCACCGTCTGTTATTAAAGTAGGTTCAGACGGCATTAAAATTCTGCTCTTATTTTTCCTATGAGAGTTTAATTATATCAGTAAATAGAAACAAAGATGGTATTTTACATGGAATTTACACTCATTTCACAATTAGTTCTGAATAATTGTGAGGTCAAACAGTAAATATCTTAATAAAGACAGCGTGAGATGACAAAGGCACATAGACGAGCTGAGAGTTGAAGTGCAGAAGCATTGAGGACTTGTCACTGACTGAGCCCATGAGCAGGTCTGGTGGGCCCCCCAGAGGACAAAGTGCTAAAGTTCAGCGCTGTCAGTCAACTGGCACAGACACAGCCGACGTTTAAAAGTAATATATCCGCCCTTAGCCTCCGGTGGTGTTTGATTCTGTTATTGTTTGTTTTTGTTAAGGACTTTTGTGCGGAACAGGTCTCGCAGATAGAAAATAATCTCTTTGCAATTACGAAAATACACTCCAGATGTCACGCTGTTAGAAAAACAGATGGTCTCACGGTACAATCAGTCGATCCTGTAATGAAAAAGAAAAACTTTAAACTTGATTGAATAAACACAAACAAAATCAAGAGTGGCGGAAAAAAAAAAAAGTCCCTCGCTACCTTTTTACAGGCTGATTTTAAACAATGGCTCTTTCTCCGGTGGGGTGAAAGCGTTTACGTTATCGTCAGCTGACTCAGGTGTCGCCTCCGCAGCGCTCTGACACGTGTTAACACTGAGACATGTGTGACTTCGCACAATCATCTGTTTGGGGGGGTTCGTCTTAGTGCGCGAGGAGCCAGCAGTAGCCTCTTTGATCATCTCCCTGATGTGTGGTCACAGCGGTTTCACTCCGCTCGCTCTGGCTCAATCAGGGGCCCTTGAGAGCGCGGCGAGGTCCAACTTTAGAAAACAGGAGAGGCACCACCAGCGAGATCCAATCAATGAGCAATCAGATTCCCTCTTATCTATTTAGCTTGGCTGGATGTGGATGTTAATCAGTCCCATATCTCAGTAATGGTGTTCCTGTTAATTGCCTCCCCTTCGTTCTGCCCGTATCCCCTTTCGCTTATGATCTCTATCTGCAAATGAGGTCAGAAAGGCATATGGATCTTGTTTCCAGCCTTGGCTCGGCGGAATCCTAACAGGGGAACAGTGCCGGCCGTGTGGCCTGGCGTTTAGAGCCGTCCTGAGATCAAGGCGCTTGTCGTCGCTCCCATGTGTTGATGTCACTGCGCCGTCAGGGCCTTGAAGTTGTTCGTTATGATCCTTGTTTAAGCTTCAAGCTCTCCAACTGTTCCCAGGACACAGAACAGTACATGGCTGCCTTTCAGAACAAAGACCGGAGTATGGCTGCGTTCAGAGCCGCCTGCTAAACCGGGCCAAAGTAGTGAGAAGTATTCAGGCAAAAGCTAAATCTGCAGTGAGTTGAAAACGCCTGCTTGTCCAACTGCTTAATTAGAAAAAAATCTCCAGTATGCGTCGGACCAGTCGACCTCGCCCGCTGTGTCCCAGAATGCAAAGCACTGACAAGTGGGCTGTGGTTTACTTCCTCTTTCCAGAACAAGAAACCAGCTAAGTCTGGCATGTGGCAGTATAAATACTATGAAGCGTTCATGGGACCAGTACGCACATCGGCTGTGTGCAGGAGCAGGTTATGAATACAGGCCGAGTTTTTCCACAATGGGCAGATTTAGTCTCCGCTCTTATCGAGAGTCGGTTCCCCATGAGAACGGCGTGATTTGCATATTCATTGAGCTCCTCCATCTGATGCCCATCTCGTTAGACCTGTGAACGGTGTGATATCTGAACAGCTCCGGGGCGAGTCAGCCACCCGTCTGAGTGACATGCAAATACAACAAAAATAATGCAGCCCGCGATTTGGTTAATCACATCTATACCATGACCGGCTTTGGACCGACCCGGTCTGGAGAGAGGCTTCCAGTCGGGGGAACAAAAAAAACAACGAGTCGAGGGTTCAGATCTGCTGCTGACACGGCATGACAAAAATTGAAAAAATTAATTTGACAAACGGACTATGATGCAAATATCAGCCTTTGGAGATGGAGATCGACGTGGAGCGGAGGTCGGCTCCACAAAGCCTCCGACCTCTTCTAACCTTCTCTGACTGCGAGAGGGTTAACTGTCATTTCTTTCAAGCTTCTCCTCATGCATAAATAAACCTGTGCCCTCCTCTCCCCGGCCAACCCCTGGGCCCGCTCAAGGGAGCAGAAGGTCTAAGAGCATTCCTCCATGAAGACTTTCCCTTTTCTAACTTTGCTTTGATTTTACGCTCATTATCCCCCCTGCAGCTCTGCCGGTCCTGGACAAGAGGCTCCATACCTGACGAAACAAAGGGGGAGCTGTGCTGCATGGTGAAGCTAAGCCGAGGAGGAGGAGGAGGGGGGAGGCTGCATTGTGTCCTTACGTCACACTGCCACGGGAGAGAAAAGGGGGAGACATTATTATCCCCAGTTTTTCTGCAGATCAAATTAATTAGCGGCAGAGCGCTCCTGAAAGAAGAGATTCTCCAAAGTGGGACGTCTTGCCCAGTCAGGTCTCCTCATAAAAAGCTTTGTTATTCGCGGGGCGCCCAGCTGTTGTGCTGCTGCCGTCAAAGCAGAGGACCTTCTCCCTGATCTCCAACCCTTCACCGCCCTAATGATGCCCTCCAGGCAGCGGGGCTGGAGGGCAGGTGGCACCGGGTGAAAGGTTCCTCTGGATGGGACGAACTCCTCAGCACTCTGGTGACTTCACTCCACCCGTCTTGTTTGAAGTAGTTTGAATCCACAAAGATTTGTTGTGGCCTGATTTCTGAAGGACCGTTATTCACAATGACTCATTAACTGGGGGGGAAATCAGTAGATGAGAATGTTGGAAACACTCAGCAGGTATGAAGTGAAAGGCACTGATTATAATAAGCAGAGCACGGCGGGTACAGGAGTTTTAGGGGCCAAAGTCGATATAAGAGGGGAAAAACATTGCTGACATTCTTATAAACACTCATTTTTTGCAATGATCCCTCAAATTTGGAACACACAAAGAGGGAGGCAGGATCAAAAATAAACTTTATCAGCACATCTATCCAACATTTATCTGTGAGAGGCGATTATCAGCCTCAGGACTGAATGAATGATTGCTGTGGTAAAAAAAAATAGTCAGATTTGAAAGTTTCACGTTTGGCTGCGATAAAACTAAAGAAGCAAACTACCGAGAATCAGTAAAAGACACTGAATAACAAACATTGATTAACTGTGAGGCTTCTTTCTCCTATAAATAACTGAAACTGAATATAAAAGTGGAAACTGATGATAAGTAAAAAAAAATAAATACATCCAACTGCAGAACTGCTCTTCAGTCACCCTGCATCTGTTCCAGCTGCAGTCTGGTGATACAACACTGACCCCTAGTGGAGCTTTACTGGAACATCACATTTAAAACCATGTTGCACTTTGACAACAATCAGCCATTGTGCAGTTGTGTAGATCATTGAAAAATAATAAATTAGCTTCTATAAAATCACATTTGGCTTCCTCAACACAGTTTGTTCCTGTTTCTGATCCCGTCTGGACAGTTTTTGCTTGCGGCTCTGAATGAGTTCCCTCAGCTGGGTCACTGTGAGCAGCCTGACTCCTGGCTGATCCTGGAGAGCTGGTACCAGTTTTCATGGATCACTCTGGGTTAGATGTTGTGAAATGGCACTTCTCTTTGGCGGTGAGTCCAGTCACTCTCTTTACCGCCTTGTGAGGCTGCGCTCTGTCTTGCGCTCTGTCTTGCGCTCTGATCTTTTTAAAATGGGAGCACATGTCTGGGCCCTCCTGTGCTGCCCATCATGAGTGTGCCACAGTGGACTTATCTGCGTCTGAGGCTCCTGAGACTTGCGAGGACCCCAGGAATCTCGCAGCCTGGCGTTGCGCTCCATGTTGATGCTGACTTCGTCGGTGCGCTGCGCCCTCTGGATGGCGTTGACCCTGAGGACGATGGAGTCGCGTGTCAGAGGATGATGGAGGCCCCTCTTCTTCACCCGTTCACGCGCCGCTTTCTCGCTCAGCACCACCGACTCTTTAACGCAGCGTTCTCTGGCTGTGAAGGAGAAATCTCATTTCTAACAACTCATCTTAAAATGCATTCCTTTTATTCTTTAGCTTCCTTACCTTGTGCTGGACTTTTTGTGGGAGTAGGCAGGAAGTGAGAGCGGTGAGGCAGCGCAGCTCTCTCTGGTTTCTTGTGATCGGCCCTGACAGAAGCGAGAGGAAGCTTTCTGAGAGGAGCTGCAGGTTCATCAGATACATCAGCACAGCCTCCGTCTGCTGTGTAATCCCAGAACACTTTGGCAAACTGGAAGCGCTTCACACTGGACGTCGTGTTCACTAGTATACTGCAGAAGTTGAAATATGAGAGAGAAATTCATACACACTGGTAAAAATAAAGACTTTCATGAGAGTGCATCACTCACCTGTCGTCATGGAAGTGCAGGGACAGTATCTGTCCTGTTTCAGTCTCTGCTGTGATTTCTCTCAGACAGTCTCCGGTGAGGAAATTAAATATGCGGATCTTTCCGTCCACACAGCCGGTGACCACGCGGAGGTAGACGAGAGTCAGAGATTTGACCTCCCTGCAGAGAAATCAAAGTCAGTTTAACATTTAGGGTAAAACACCATTTCGCCATATATCAAGATGCAACAAATATATTTGATTATCCAATAACAGCTAATGTTAGCGTTCAGCTACTTCCTACTGGAACTACTAGAAAAATGAGCCTTATGAAAAAAATGTCGCCAAACCTTTTTTTCCCTCAGTTACACTCATGAAAAAGAAAATATAGTTTTTCTCCTGACTATTTTTTCATGATTTCATTCCTCACATCATAAAAATGTTGAAATGTTTTCTTACTTCGGGTGGTTGAAGGTCATCAGACACTGCTGAGCGTCACCGTTGGTGCTCCAGGCCATGACCTGACCGTTACAGTCCCCGGATAAGAAGTGCCACTCATCTACAAACAGGCACTTCACTGACCTTCTGTGGGCGTCGATCACCTGCAGGACAGTAGAATATCATGCAAACAAATAAATACAAATGCAAAGATAACATCAGACACAGTTTTTGAAAAACAGAATGTAAAAACAGTTCATCAAATTAGAGTTTGTACTGTATGTAGTGCAGATAGTCTCACCCTGAGCAGCGACGCGGTCTCCATGTCCCACACTTTGACGAGGCCGCGGTTGCAGCTGCTGTAGACCGCTGTTGAGCTGATCTTCACACACTGGACAGAACTGGGGTGCTTGAAGTTAAAACCCTCAAAATGCTTCCCTGTGTGTAGACTCCACACTGGCAGCGTGGTGATAACGTTTAGCTTACGTGCACATATTAGTACAAAGATAGCATGCTGGTTTAAAAGCATAAATAAACATACATAGTCCTGCTAAAATGCGTCAGCCGGGTCTGATAAAAAGGCTCATCGTGTGACTCCTTTATCATGACGTGACAACAAAACTTGGATAGGAAATAAAATGCTGATCTTAAGATATGGATACCTTTAACTTGACAGTCTTTAGCTCCTGAGACGAGTCTGTCTGCGTGGACATCCAGGCAGTTCACAGTGCCAGAGTGACCATACAGCGCCATCACACACCTGTCTGTCTTCAGATTCCAACACCTGCAGGTGGGAAGGCACAACAAAAGATCACCCAGCCAGTCAGACCTACATCATCACTGCTCCTCAGTAATTATAATCATCGTTCATCTCCTCCTCACCTGATACTGGCATCGCAGCTGGCAGTTACCAGCAGGTGTCTGTCCTGACAGAGCAGCACCGCCCGAATCCTGCCAACATGGCCCTTCATCACTGAGACCACTGTTGTCTCGGACGCCACGTAAAGAAGATGCGCCACGCGGTCTTTGGAGCCCGTGGCCATCAACAACCCACCTCTGTAGTCCATCACCCGATGAGGGTCTTCCCTGTCAAACACAACCAGATTACATCACGTGTGTGACATAATGTTTGTTTCTATGTGTAGAGTTACTAACTAACTAACTGAACTCACTTGTTCAGCAGCACTGTGGTGAAATACGCACCACAGTAAACATTTCGCTCCTCCATCTGCACTGTCTCGGTTTCAACTTCAGCATAAGCAGCTTCAAACAACTCAACCTGCAATCAAAGAAGAAATAATGCATGTATTGAGAATCGTATCTCTGGTACGAAAACAAAAGTTTCCAGAGCAGACGTATTGATTTATGACCTTTTTGGCTATAGGATTAACATCCACTTTCCCATCATCTTTGACCGGTACAGGGACTTCAACGATGCTGGCGGATGTAGGACTGACTCTATTAATACCTCTGCACCTCTAGAAGACAGAGCGACAAAATGAAACAGATGGTGTAGTTTCTATTTTGAATCATTTCCACTGTGAACACACAAATGCCCGACCTTCATCATCGCCTCAACTTGATGCTGAAAGTTGCCTCTGAACTTGATTTCCTCCATGGTTTCTTTAGCGAGGTGCTGCCAGGACTGTGAAACCTTCTGGCAGCGTCTCAACGTGTGCTCATCTAACAGACCTGTACAAAGACACACACACAACTAATTACCTAATACACAAATATGTCTTGTAGATAAAAAGTTATGTATAATAAATGTACTTGTGAACACCTAATGATTGTCTCAGCCTGCGCTACATCTGTGTTGACTGACCTAATATCCTCTTTGACAGACCAACAGGCAGGCAGCTGATGAAGTCTCGGTATCGGCTGACTCCAGACACGGACTTTGAGGATCCAGGCACCACCATCAGAGCCGGGTCGTCTGAGTCCTCATCACTGTCCTGGTCACGGTGATTGGCACCACGACCACTAACTGAAAAAGACAAACGATTATCATCTGATAAAAATTAGTAAGGATATAAAGTTTGTGTGACGTTGAAAGATATTGCTTCATTAACTCACATCATACAATGCCATCTTCACTAGTTCTATTACAGACACTACCTCATTCAATATAAGTCTGTGCATGTATATTGTATTTTATATTTATTCATATATAGCGTTTGCCGTATGAACAAGTAGGCCCAAACAGTTAAGAATGTGTTGTGTTGTGTTTCACAACGTTTATATAGTTTCTCCTAACGCAACAAGTTTCAAAATTGAGTGTGTTTCTGAGGGAGTCTGGCAAAGAAATATCAGGCTTCTACAGCGATGCCGCAAAGAAACTGACACTTTTTACAAGAAAAGGAACATGTTAATGTATTACACTGAATGCCGAATTTACAAGGAGGCACGAATGAGTTAAAATCAGCATTAGCGGTTTCACAAAGTTAATTCAGTTTCTCCTCGTGATGCAAAAACGCTTAAAATCTCCGGATTTGTAAGGGAATCTGGGATGTTGCCCTTACAAGGGACATTCATCACTTCATAATGTGGTCCAAACTGATGACTTTCTCTCACTCACACACACACACACACACACACACTTTTGGGTACTTTTAACAACACTGGTAAAAACGTGTGTTGCAATAAAAAGCCAATACAGGACAATAAATAAAAAATGTAACTCCAAAACTAAAAGAAACATGAGATCTGTGTTGTTTTTTACCAGTAAACTGCAGGCTTCCTCGGTTCTGTCTGACCAGAAGCACGCTGGTTAAATTGGCGACCATGCGCAGTAGTTCTGGGTCACAAAAAGACAAAACCCGGCAAAGATATCGTGATTTGATCCAGTCGGGGCTGCTGCCGAACCAGTCCCAGATCTCCTTCACGTCCACGCCAGCCGGGCTCCCACGACCCCGCCCTGTGTCCACACTGTGGCAGCGGTGACCCGGAGGACAGGTCGGGCTACTGGACCTGGAGTACGAGAATAAACTCCACGATGTGACACTCAGCACACTCTGGATTCTTTGGAGCAGTCTGGTGTTCCTGCACCGCGAAATAAGCTCCAACACGAACCTCCTCCTGAACCCGTCCGACACCTTCCACAGGCACTGGATGGAGCCCGGCGGTCTGGGGGCGAAGGCACAAGATGGACACATGCCGCACATGTTGAGACATCCCCCCGGGTTACAGCTCAGCTCACAGGCCGGCACGCTTCTACCGAACCCGGTGGACTTCATGTCGGTGGTACCAGCAGTTCGTGGAGCTGTTCCTGTCGATCAGTCGTCGCTTTGAACAACATCAACAAACACACGGAGACGACATTCAGCTGGTTGCCCGGCAACGGGCTCCACGCGCCAACTGGGAATGGATGCTGCTAGTTAGAATTAGCTGCTAGCCTCAGTCAGTCCTGGTGTGCTGCAGCTCGGGTTGCCACCCTGATTTGTGGAAAAAAGGACACTCGACTAGCTGACAGACTAATATTGCCGTTCATAGTCCTGCTACTATTATTTATTTCAGGTCCCGTTCTATTTTATATTAATAAGTACTTGGTTTAAAACAAGGTTGACATGTAAAAACCTTGAGTCAAATAAAGCCTCATTCAGAGACCCATTCAGAGACATGGAAAGTAATCAAAACTAAAACATTGACACTAAAACAGCATCTGAAAGACAGAACAGGGGGAAAAAAAAGCTAAGGTAATAAGCTACAGATAAAAAAAATGCATTAATGTACTTATTTGAAAGCCACAGTGAACAGTTATGAATTAGATGAGCGGATAGTTTTACTTCAATCACGTTACTGACTATTTTTAAATAAGTAACTGTATCAGAACAAACATTTAAAATACAAGTAAACCAAATGTGTTCATTATGCAGCCTCATTGTTATATGCACTTTAAAATCATATTACTGGTCTGTAAAGCACTAAATGTTCTCAGGACTGATCATATAAACTACTGTAGCTGCTCGAAATGACCTATCTGTCTGCTTGGTGATGTCACAGGCAGCACTTCAGCTATATTTCATATCAGCTGCTGGTAAAACGTTATAAACTCTCACAGCTGCTGTTAGCTTCATTCATGTGATAAGAGATGGAGAGAGGCTAACTTACTCAGACATTATTAAACAACACATGGTTTCTAAATCAGTCATTCCCAGAATAGGAATAGATAATGAAGGTAATGGAAGACCTGCTCTCCATTACAGACAGAAAATGTATACATCAAATATAGTTAAAGCTTTGAAAATGCCACTGAGAGGAGACATTGGACTCCATCAAAAGACTCAACACGTTCTTTAAAAATCTGTAAAAACCACAATAGAGTGTAATTCAAAAAAAAGTTTTATTATGAAAATAAATAGCAAAGACAACAGTGCTCACTGTCTGAGCAGGTGAAACCAGAGTCAACAAACAACTGCACGACCTGAAGGAGTTCCATCAGAAGCCGGATACTCAGTTTTCCTGCTTCAGGTCCTGTGGCGGCTCGTCTTATTCGTCTTAGCTGCTCGTCCGTCACCTGCAGGAAGAGAAAGAGGAGCAGTGGTAGTTTGATGGCTCTTTGTGGAGGTTTTGTGTGGTTTTATGTTTGCTTGTTTGTTTTTAGAGGTTTTTGTTTGTTTTTAGGGGTTTTGTGTGTTTTGTTTTTAGGGGTTTTGTGTGTTTGTTTTTAGAGGTTTTGTGTGTTTGTTTTTAGAGGTTTTGTGTGTTTTTAGGGGTTTTGTGTGTTTGTTTTTAGAGGTTTTTGTTTGTTTTTAGGGGTTTTGTGTGGTGGTTTTTAGGGGTTTTGTGTGTTTGTTTTTAGAGGTTTTGTGTGTTTGTTTTTAGAGGTTTTGTGTGTTTTTAGGGGTTTTGTGTGGTGGTTTTTAGGGGTTTTTGTGTGTTTGTTTTTAGAGGTTTTTGTTTGTGTTGGTTTTTAGAGGTTTTGTGTGTCTGTGCAGGTTTTTAGTGTGTGGAGGTTTTGTTTGTGTGTGGAGGTTTTGTTTTTGTGGTAGTTGTTTGTCCTCCACAAAGAGACCTGGGTCTATTTTTGATGAGTTTTGAGTCTCCTTGTGGAGGTTTGAGTCCCTAACTCAGTTGTATTTAACCTGAAATCACTTTTCATAATTTATTTACATGGAGTTTTGATTTAATTTGGAAGTAAATTTGAACATTTGCAGGTTTTGTTTTACTGAGAGGAAATATAAACAAGTCTGCTTACAGTGCCTAAATGCATTTATTTGATATAATTCATGAAGTATTTAACATGTGTATACACTGAGAGCGACAACATTAGAAACATTGACAGGTGAACTAAATAACATTCATCATTGTGTTCCAATGCCATGTTCGGCTGTGAAATCATGAGTCCTAGCATTCATGTGGATGACTCTTTGACAAACACCAGTCACCCAAACACGGCTGCAGACCGAGTACACCCCCTCATGGCAGCAGCACTCCTTGATGGCAGTGCCCCCCCAGCAGGACAACGCGCCTGCAACACCACAAAAACTGCTCAGGAACGACCCGAGGAACGTGGGAAAGAGCTCAAGGTGTCAACCTGGCCTCCAGATTCCCCAGATCTCAATCCAACTGAGCTTCCACTGGATGCAGTCAGAGCCAAGAACGATCCACGGGGGCCCCAACATGGATGGGAGTTGGTTCTGGCGCATCCAACAGATGCTCAACTGGATTGGGATCTGGAGAATGAGGAGGCCAGTTTGACACCTTGAGTTCTTTGCCATGAGGGGGTGTAGTTGGTCTGAACGATGTTTGGGTGGGTGGTGTTTGTCAAAGAGGCTCCACAGAAATGACAGAAGTCAAAGTTCCCCTGCAGAACATTTGATTGTAACAAGATGATCAATGTTCACTTCACTTGTCAGTTATTTTAATGTTGTGGCTGAACAGTGAAGGTATACATGTTAAATACTTTTCATATTTAGCATAAATTGAGTTTTTAAACTATATTATTCATACTTTCACTGCACTTTGTCCAACAGCTTTAGTTACTAGTTACTTTGCAGATTTATACAAACAATATCAAATATTCTCTGATCAAACATGATGTATTATAGATTAAGTTATCCAGCATTAAAAGCAGAAAGTTGAGAGCCAGTGTGCTGCATATGGAGGACAATTATTAATCAGTTGATTAATTGGGTGATGTCGGTATACTTATAAAGCAATTCTGTAGAAAGACAGCTGATTTTTTAGTCTCATTCTCAGGTCGTCAAATAACGCACTTTGTGGGCTATTAACAGGACTCATAGAGTCGAGTTGTAAAAAGTGAGAAGACTTGTATTTTCATACACATTTTATTTATATTATATTTTATATCCTGTAGTTGTAAAAACACTCCTTGAATCCTGTGGGTTTTGAGGCGGGGCCTAAGTCTGCTGTGGTTGGTCGGTTCACACAAGCCTGATAACCAGGTTTGCCTAGCAGACTACTAAGAACTGGATTGCTGTTACTGAAGTTTTGTGCCTAAAACTCTATGGTGGTGAACTGGCTGTCATAGCTTACTGCGCTCAACATCGTTTAGCTAACACTGTTAGCCTGAAAAGCTGTATACCACGATGTTTCTCCAGCAAAACGACAACTTCAAAGGCTTCATAAAGCTTATCAAGCACTCTCTGAACTCACATTTGCGCACTCAATTGGAGATGAACCTGAACTGAAAACAACCTTCAGTACACTCATAAGGACGCAGACAAGCTAACAACCGCTCAAGCTGTTTGTAGCTATCAGTTTGCTGCATTTCCACCATGAACATAACCACAAGAACTGCTTCCAAACGAAAAACGTCACCACAGCACAATCAGATCCTTATTAGTGGCCTGCTGGGCAGTGAGGCCGAGGGCCCTGTAACAGCTTTATAATGATCTCTGCATGGTGTTATCAAGCAGGATGCTGTTACACACAGTTGCAAAGAAATTGAATTCCTGCAATTTTTATTTTATTTTGTTTTATCACAGAGGTTCAACATTATCTTCAAGCAAAGGCATCGCGTCCATGCGCACTGAACTTGGTGTGAGATCGGCATGGACAGATGAGGGCAGAGACCGGAGCCGCTTTGTTGGCGTCAGGCTAGCTTTTACCGTGGCCCTGAGCATGTCCCTAGCCAGGCACGAGGCCCAACTAAACACGCGCACTTTGTGCACGCTTCTACCAACCATAGGTATGTAACAACAGGGGCCTGTAAGTTGGCGGGATGGCACAAGGGCTCGTAGGATACGCTATTACCAATACCAGCAGCTGATCAAAGGCCTGACTACTGCCATTCATAGAAAACACAGCTTACAGCTCTGATGGACAGCACAGTGAAATTCCCCCAGCTCCGTGTGTCTCCGGAGGACTTCATGAATCCAGACACGACGGCGGGTGGTTTTCCGGCGTTTCTGGGATAGCAGGTACAGTGCAGCAACGGTGGTGATATCAGCCATAATAGACGTGGAAAGACAGCGGGTTGAAAAACACCGGTTCAAAAATGAGCGGGCGAGCCCGAATGACGCGAATGAAGCGAATAGTCCAAAATGATCACGCGGCGCGAATGGAGCGTCTGGCGCGGCGCGAACTAAGCGTCTGAAGCGATTGTATTCGCGTCTGTCGCGTTTGGTCTGAACGCCCCATAACGATGCTAGTATTAACAAGTTAACATTACACAGCAGGATAATGGCGTCATGCTAACACTCTCCAACGGACACACACGTTAGCTAACATGCAAACCTGTCTGTAAAAACACGATGATTAAATGACTCCGACGTCTTTACAAGCTCGTTATAGTGTCAGTACCCGGTTCATGTGTCCTCACCCGTTAATAAAGGCAGCTGAGCCGCTGCTAACGTGTTTCCAAACCGTGCAGTGCATCTCCAACAACTTTAAAGTCAGCTAGCTAACATAGCACTACCACTCACTACCACTACCACTTACACTGACCAGCTAACGTTAGCTAAACAGCTTTCACGCCGTTCTAAATAATAAATACATTTTAAAGACTTCTTGCCGACTTTACCCGAAACTACCGTTTTGTTTTTAGATAGTGACCAAAGTTTAGTTAACTGTGCATTATTTATGTAATTAACATGGCAGAGATAAAACCGACCAAAATCACAATGGAGTTTGGTGCATGGAACAAAACACAACGTCCATCACGGATTTAATTGGCTGTAATTAAAGGATTATGTTCCAGCTGAATTTACCTCGACAGTTAACAGTTAAATGAGACGTCTTCAGCTTCATTTTAACCCGCACATAAGTAGAACTTACTGGTTTAGACAGCCATGAAGGTAGTTAATATGTGGAGCTGCTGATATATGAAGGAACATCACCTGGACTTATTACCTGAGATCAATAAGTATTAACTATCTGTACACCTCCCACACAGACATGAATACACCTGTACTGAGCCAGTAACTGAACACATAAAGCAGATTCGTACACAACAGTTTACTCACCGTGTTTGTGTCCTCCGAGAAGAGCTGCTCCAAACAGAGTGACGATCAGTCAGCCATTTTTATACACATCTGACTTTTTGGAGGGAAATGCGCTAATTTCACGCGGGAAAAGAGCGAGACCGCCCCTTTTGGCGAGCACCACCTATTCATCAGAAAATCTGTGGGCTGGACTTTTTTGACGTGGTTTACGTCATTTTAACCAGAGAATTCTCTCACTCTTCAGACCTGTTTGACTCAGTTGGTAGAGTTCTATGTTCAGAGAGTTGCTTTTATCCTGAGTTCGAGTCCCTGCCGGAGAAACTCAACTGCATCATATTTACTGTATCTTCTCTTGTCAAAAGTTAAGATAAAATTTATAAAAATAAACACAGATAAAAACTTGTTAACAGGATACACAAAAAGCTACTTTTTCAAAATTGATATTTAATTTCTCTGGTCTTCATTTGTTCCGTTCCGTTCCGTTTTTTTTTCCGCTTTTTCCGTGAGGGTCGCGGAGATGTTTTATCCCCCCTTTTTCAGGGGAGGTTACTGGGGCCAAATCCAGTGACTGTGGGCGAAGGCTTCATTTGTTATTAATCCAAAACTAACTGAAAGTAATCAAGTTATATTACTTTAATATTGTAATCGGGTGCATTCAGGTAGTTTGGACACCTCAGCTCAAGTGTTACTGATTTCTGTTCTGTACTTTTACCATAAAATTAATTAAATTAAATGTGAATGATGACTTCATGGGGATGATGCCACAGAAAGGGGCGGGGCACTAGTTCATGTTATGTATGTAAGAATCTATTTCTTACCTTTTTATTATATGTTGTTTATTTTGTACTTTTATTAATGTTTATTGATTAGGGTGTTGTGACACGCAGTACGTTTTATACATAAAGTTCAGCTCAAAGTCCATTACACACAGGGAAAAAGAAAGAGAAAAACATAGAATAGACTACATGTAAAGTCATTCTGATGCTTGATAAGTAGGATGAAGGATGATAAAAGATAAGCATTTATTCATCCCACAATTTGCATTATTAAAGCAGCAGAGTTGACAGAAAAATAGAGAAGGATTACTAAAAAGCAATAATAATGAATAAGCACAAAAGCAAGTAAAGCAAGATATGAACAAGAAAAAAATATAATGCAGTCAGAACAATATTGACAATATGAGATAAGAATCAAATAACTGTGATTGCTGTTCACATAAATGAATCCATCCCTTGACATATGCAGAATTAACAACATGCATGATCTATCGGCACTTCCATATAATTAAGTGTTGTGAAACAAAAACACGTGCGCCGCCCGGGAATCGAACCCGGGTCGCAAGAATGGGAATCTTGCATGATACCACTACACCAGCGGCGCCCTTGTTCACTTGCGGTTGAATATGGAGTTTTGAAATACATTCACTGAATCTGATTGACCTTCTAAGGTAATGTTGAAATTGTATCACATGTGTCGCTTCAAGGTGTCTGATCGGACTTAATGATGACCACTCTGTAAATAACTGAAATAGCAGCTAAACCGGGAAAAAAGCAAAAATGTTATTCAGCTTTTATTTTGGAAAGAACAGGATGTGGACTCTTGTGTTGAAAGCGACATTTATTTACTTCCGGGGAATCTTCTCCAGCCTCGGATAGTTCAGATACTGATTTTCAGTCCGACACATATGTTAACCAGCACGGAACAGTAGCTAACTCAGTTATCAAAACCATTGCAGGATTATAACCGATGTGATTTCAGTAAGTACAAAGGTTAATATGCATTAATTTGGGAAGTATTAACCGGAAATGCACTGTGGTAATGTCAGTCCTACTCCTCTGCTGTGTTAGCATCGTAGCAGCAGAGATAGTTGTGGTATTGCAGTCTTATTAGCCATAACAGCTAACTTGACTGCCTTGCACTATGTTCACGGTATCTTTTCGTAACTACGGTTCTTCTGTAGCTGAATGAAAATAATGCTAGCAAGCTAAATTAGTCGCTAGCCGACGTTTAGCGAGATAGGTTAACATGCTAACGTTAGCTGCCTGTCTGTTCATGTAAGTTAGCACTTGGTGTTAGCAGCTGACAAAAACATTGATGGTTCTTTGGATTATCCACAGGAGTCTGCACTCATGTCGGCCAGGAGCAACGGTGTGGAGTGGGGAGAAACAGTCGAGGAGGTTGTTATAATAGAGGAGCGACTGACTCCTGAAAATAACAGCCCTGAAGGTGATAAAAAGTTACCTTATGGTGGCATCTTAACTGGTTATTGACTTGATTTCATATTTTATTTGAGCTTCTAAACTTGTGCGCCTGTTCTTTCAGTGGTACCAGCTGTAGAGCCAGCAGAAACACCAATCCAGAGGTTGCTGGGCACTGTGGGACATGGAGACAACTCAGAGGGCGATAATGGCTTCTGTAAGCGAGAGACACTCTTTCCTCTTCCCGTTGTACTCACAGCATCTTTGGGTTTAACACAAAGATCCCATATTAGATTGGAGATACTGTAGAACCACAGAGTAAAGACAGATAATGAGCAAAAAGTGCCATATGCCTGTTAGTATGGTCACAATGTAGTTGCTTTTATTTACATTACTGAGAATGCATCAAACCAACCTGATTCCATCCAGACATAGAGTTTAAACAGCTGATTGGTTAGTTTTCGACTATTAATTCAATCTCATCTCACTGTTTTGATAATTAATAATTCGAGTAATGTCATAAAGTCAAGAGTCTTTGATTTCAGGTTCTTAAATGTGAATATTTTCAGGTTTCTTTCCTTCTCTGTGACAGTAAACTCGTAAAATATAAGTGTTGTGGACAAAACAAGACATCGGAGAGCATCAACTGATCGACAGTTTCCCCCATTTTCTGACATTTTATAGACAAAACAACTGATCGATTTATCTAGAAAATGAATGACGGATCAATCTACAGTGAAAACAGCCCTGGTGGGAACACAAATTTACTTTATTTTTACTTAAGTTTTTTGTTTGTTTGTTTGAGAATGTGGGAAATACTCATATTTACAGCCCCTTTTCACTGACTCTGACATTAATTAACATGTTAATAATATCTACATGTAAAGTTCCATAACTGCATTCCTCTGTGTTCTGTTCTCTAGACTGTGAGGAGTGTCTGACGCTCTTCCAGGACCAGAGCGATCCTGCAAACATCAACGGCCCGTCGTTCATTCTTGACTTTCCAACCAGCACGGGCGTCCCCCAGAGGGCCCTCCTCACTCTTCCCTACGGCCTGATGATAGGCAGATCCAGTATTCCCAGTGCAGGCGTTGGGGTCGTAAATCATGGACAGACGGTGTCGCCGGGAATGCATTTTGGACCGTATGAGGGTGAAGTGACGACAAGGGAAAATGCCATGGCGAGTGACTACTCCTGGGAGGTGAGCTTACCTGACATTAAACCTTGAGTTGTAGTGGAAATTTTCCCTCTCTAGATTCTTCTTATTGTCATTATTGTCATTATATGTGGGTGTTTTGTTTTGACGATATTCTCATTTTTTGCAGATTTGCAAAGGAAAAGATGAGTACGAGTACATCGATGCTGCCAGAGACTCAGTCTCAAACTGGATGAGGTATTGTTCCGTGCATTCTTCTTCCTTGGCAAAAAAGATAATAAATAAATCTGTCCATGTTATTTGCAGTCCCTGTCGTTGCTCTTTATAATATTTTACCCTTTCTCTTCTCACACAGGTACGTCAGTTATGCTCGTAACAAGGACGAGGCCAATCTGCTGGCAGTCGAGTACAAAGGCAGCATCCTGTTTCACTGCTGTCGCACCATCCAGCCTGGAGATGAGCTCATGGTTTGGCCGAGCAGCAAACTTCTCGACCATTTCAGTGAAGCTTGGGCCCAGCAGTGGTTGATGAAGTTGAACGCAGCAGGTAAACTTAATCACCTGAGTTTCACTAGTTACACACTTGATGTTTGTAGTTATTGACCAGCTACATTTTTGTCTTCTTCTCTTTTAAATTCTAGAGAGTAATGCGAATGCAACACATCAGATCTTCCTGTGCTCCCACTGTCCGCTGTCCTTCACTACAGAGGCTTTCCTCCAGCGACACACTGACTGCATCCATCTCCAGCCTCAAGGTGACTGCACAACACCTGCTGAGGCAGCTGAACCCGATAATCCAGCTTCCACAGCCGACTCGGGTGACGCTGCAGCATCCCTGCTGGTGTTATCTGTGGACCCTGCAGAGTCCAATACGTGTGGTGATTGCGGGAAGATTTTCAAGCAGCTACCTCACCTCAGGAGGCACAAGCTCTGTGTCCACTCAAACAAACGGCCGTACTGCTGCACGCAGTGCAGGAGGAGTTTCAGCCAGGCGTCCGGTTTAATCCGACACCAGCTAGTTCACAGGAAGCAGGCTGCGATCAAAGTGACAGACGTTTCTAATCAGAGTGCAGAGCAGAGTGTGACACCGACGTCAGAACCAGCTGCAACTGAGGAAACAAATGAAAAAACAGACCAAATGAATGTAAGTGAGACTCCAGAAGGAGCTATGGATGTAACTGAAGCTGAGAACACTTTTGCAGGAGAGACAGGAACATCACAGTCCAACTGCTCAGAGTGTGGCAAAGGTTTCACCAATGACGGGTACCTCAAAAAGCACAAGTTGACCGTCCATGGAGGGTTACGCCCGTACGTCTGCACCGTGTGTCTGAAGTGTTTTGGCCAGTACTGCGACCTGACCAGGCACCTGCGGAGTCACCAGAAGAGACGCAAAACAGGAGAAAGAATCAAACCGGCTGGAGAGCCAGCTGCCACCATGCCCTTTAGCTGTGCTGAGTGTTTGTTGACGTTTCCCTCAGTGGAGGACCTTCAGCAGCACATCAGTGAGCATCACTCAGAGGAGATCGTGGTGGAAATTCAAGACGAGGATCAAAGACGAGATCCAGATTTCGTTCCACAATCCTCAGTGGATGAATTTCAGAAACGTCCTTCCCAGAGGCCTCAGCGAGCCGGAGCAAGATCTAAAGTTTCTGCCATAACCAAGCTCATCGCTCCAAAACGAAGGGCGGCCATCTCCAAGAAGCCACTAAGCGGCTCTCCTCAGGCTGAGAGGAGCTCCGCTGAGCCAGAGGCACCTGCTGCTCAAAACGGGAAGCTGACAAAATTCAGGTGGTTCAGCTGCAACCGCTGCAAACGAACGTACGCAAACCCAGAAGAGCTCAAAGCACACAAGTGTCCTCTGAGGCAGCACAAGTGCGGTCAGTGCGGGGCGACCTTTATTAAGTCGGGCTTCCTTCACAGACACGAGCAGACGGTGCACTCAAATGCAAAGTCTTACAGCTGCGGCCGCTGCGGTAAAGCCTTCAGCACATCAGGCAAGCTTAAACAGCATCAGAAGAGCAACACGTGTATGAAGTACCACTGCACGTCGGAGCTGTTCCCCTGCTCCTTCTGTCAGTTCTCCTTCACCATGAAGAGCTACCTGATTAAACACATCAAGAGGCACCACCCTGTGGAGTACCTGTCACACTGCAGCTCAGACAGCCACGTGGATCCAACGGAGGAAGAGAAGGAGAAAGAATGTGTATGCCCTCACTGCGGGAAGAACTTTGAGAGCAGCAAAGCCTTAAAATCTCACTCGTGCCTCCAGCAGGTGCAGGTGCTCTACTTGTGCACGGACTGCGGGAAGGGCTTCACCAACCACTACGGCCTCAAGCAGCATCAGCGCATCCACACGGGCGAGAAGCCGTACATCTGCCCTCACTGCAGCAAGAGCTTCTGCTACACCGGCCAGCTCAACGTGCACCTCAGGACTCACACCGGGGAGAAGCCGTACCTGTGCACCCACTGCGGGGAGAGCTTCCGGCAGTCGGGAGACCTGAAGCGACACGAGAGGAAGCACACGGGTGTGAGGCCCTACAGCTGCCCCGAGTGCTGCAAGAGCTTCAGCCGGCCGCAGAGTCTCAAAGCTCACCAGATGCTCCACCTGGGACAGAGAATGTTTAAATGCACCCAGTGCGGGAAGAGCTTCTCCAGAAACTATCATCTCAGGAGACACCACCAGAAGATGCACTTGTAGACATAAGACGCGGGGAATAATGTGCTTAAAGGGACAGTTCACTCCGAATCAAAAATACATATTTAAAGTGAAACTCTCGCCAAAAAGCAACCAAGGCTTTATTTGTGATTGTATATAGTCAAACATTTGTGTAAAAGCATAGTTACGACAAAAGTGGCACTTTTAAGATTTATCGTAGTTTCCTTTTTGGGCAAGCTAATTTTTAATGGGGTGCTACGGGCACTTTGACGCTAGCATCAAAATCACTAAGAAGGCTCGACACAGCATGAAACTTTGCTTGTAGTATCACCAGGGTCTCTACACATGAACACGGGCATTGAGAACATTGTTTGTGTACACAGAGTTTACAGAAAAGAAAGTTTTTGAACAACTCACGTTAGTAGCTGAATCTCCGGCACGCCGTTGTCATGGCAGACAAAAAGTGTCGATCCCCGAGTGCGACCTAATGACAGGCTTGAGGAGCGGTCCACCATTACTCTCCTGCCTGTTAGGTCTCACTCTGGGATCGACACTTTTTGTCTGCCATGACGGCAGCGTGCCGGAGGTGCAGCAGCTAACGTGAGTTGTTCAGAAACCTTCTTTTTAAAAGTGCCCCTGCACCCCATTGAAAATTAGCTTGCACAAAAACGAAACTACGGTCTTAAAAGTGCCACTTTCGTCTTTATTATGCTTTTACATGAAGGTTTGACTCATATTCAATCGCAAATAAAGCCTTGGTTGGTTTTTGCCGAGAGTTTCACTTTAAGTCTTACCTGTAGTGGTTTATTTCTGTGTAGATTGTTTCGGAGATGTCGGATCGCTGCCAAAACAATAAACTAAAAAACGGCACTGCAGGTAAGAATAAAAATCTGTATTATTGGTTTTTTTGGGTGAACTGTCCCTTTAAATAGTTGGCAGTATTAACTAAATTGCACTAAACATTCAAGTACTTCACAATTGTGTTCCTCAAGAGTGGCAGAGCTTTTTTTTATTATTATTATTTGAATGTCCTGTACATAACATCATATATTGTTTCTTTAAAGCATTTTATTCACCAGATGGTGGATTTCTATGTTAAGAACTTTCAGTGTTATTTGAAATAGTAACAAATATTTAACGACTCTGTTCATTCCAGCTGCAGTTAACAGAAAGTGTAAAGAAACTCCAGACAGTCACATAAACGTCTCGACTTCGCTATGAAATAAAAACCACTCGACCATCACTGTTGACCATTTATTCCACAAAACATACAATGCAAAGCATGTGCACTGTACAAGCCTTAATATTATGAAAATACTCATAACCATGCCTGTTGTTTTTTTTATTTTTCAATTCATTAATCTTAAATTTGTAGTCATCCGGATCTACTTCTTTTATACATGACACAGTAGAACTGTCTAATGAACATTGCTTTTTGCATTGCTTCTGTCAGTTTTAATGTCCTTGTTAGCTCGTATTTCCACCTTGACTATATTATAAATATTAAGTAAAATTAAAATATTTCAGTCTTACCTGAACTATACAAACATACTGGTATGACAGTTGACACAAGTAGACTCAATTTCATGTTTAAACTGTGCTGAAATTGAAACAGGTAGAAACCCGGCAGTGTTTTTCCATGTGCTACACACAGCGGTGTCAAAGTGCAGCTGCTGGTTAGAGACACAAGCTATTTTTTTTAAATCTATACGTTTGCTGCTGGTAACGGCTTCTTCCAACATCCCAGTCCCGTAATGTTTCTTTATATCAGTAGTCCTAACTAATACCAGTTACACAAGTCCTTGACAAAACATCCATTTTAAGGGAGAAGAGAGATCCATTTTTCGTTTGTGGCACAGCAGTTGTGGAGGCTTGTTTCTGTGGTCCTTGTTTGTTCGAAGAAGCGAAGGGGGGGAGGGAGGGGGGAGGGGGGTTTGAAACCGGAGGATCGGACGCTCGTTAACGAGTCCTAATGTGTAAAAAAACACACAAACACTTCTGAAAGGTAGGCAGCAGGTGGTTCTCAAGGTTAAGTGACGGGACCCCTACGAAGGTTGGGTTACTGTTTGTACAATTTCGAAGACACCTCAAAAACACAGTTCCCGTTCCGTTCCAGCGAAGCACCGCGTCGATGTCTTCTTCAGTGCAATCTCCGTCCAATGTACACTTCATCTTCGTCGCGTAAAATATACACCAGCCCCTCAATCTCATTAGTTTATATTATGTTAAATGTTATACACATATTAAAATTTTTTACAAACCAAACTGATTGTTAAACCACACAGTATCACGTCTGTACAAAGTCAGAAAAGAAAGGTCACAAAACTAGGCCAAAGGAAGAAAACAAAGAAAGAAAGAAAAGAAAGAAAGGGTTTTTTGTTTTTTGGCAATTAAAAAGCAACAGCCTGGTCTGTCACAAAAACCACAAATTAAGGGATTAAATACTGAACTCTGGAAATGAAAAAGGAACAGTACACATCTAGAGCTCGACAGAGTCTGTGTTTGTGACGGTGGAAGCGTTCTTCACGTTCCCACAAACAGAAAAACATGGTTAAAAAGGGGTTAAGTGGCCGAAAAACACACGAAGCCCGAGGACACACGTACAGTGTGTGACCATGAGCTCAGGTTGGAGACGAGGAATGCCCTGCAGGTCGTCGCAAGTACAATAACACTATCTTCTGCTCTGTGAGAGACGTGACGGACGAAGGCTTTTATAAAGGTTCAGATTTCAGCTCCTCCACCCGGCACTCCAGATCAGCCACCTGCACAGGAGACACACAGAAGACGGTTTGAGTAATGTCTCATTATGATGCTGTAGTCAGAACAATAAAGGTCCAAACGTCAGACAATTAAAGATGTTTTTGCTCTCCCTGATAACTTTATTTCATATGAAACTGTAACTGCAGGCAAAGCACACATATTGTCGAGTCGTGTCACTGACTGATTACTGTCCTTTGAGGTTTTGTTGCCATTCTGAGCACTTTCACTTTCACTTTCAAATATTTTAAGATTTGTATAAAGGCCTCAAGACTTTCTAAATAACTTTGGGGTCAAACTGTTCTCAGTGACTCCGTTTACATACACGAGATATTCGGTTTATATTGTAACCGCTGCAAAGTGTATAAATATTCCTACTAAGCTGCTGACACGGCCGGTGAAAATGAATATTTCACATGCAGCTGTGCACGTTCCCTCTTTGTTAGGACATCTGTGCGTATCCAAAGGCTGTTCGATATCCAAACGTTTCATCATGTTTAAAAGTCAACGTTCAGCAGAAGCGTGAGCTTTTCTTTGGTCCCGGGCGTCGCACACAGCTCACCACGAACAGGCGAGAGGTCACAAACTGAGACACGGAATGAATCTCGAAAGTAAGCTTCTAAAATCAGAATAATATCAGCACATCCCACATGTATGAATCAGAAGATCAGTCGGAAAATACCTTAATCAGGATTTCCCAACATAATACGCAGTTTACATGACCTGTATCAAACAAAGGGGCCGACTGAAACTCAATTTCTGGAGCAGATAACAATATGGGAGTAAAACTTTCTGTTATATCGGCCGATTTTCACACACGCTTTGCAAAGATCCCTAAAACGTGGTTATCACACACGCTGACATCAGAGCACTGAAACTGTAAACTTCTCCAGGAATTTAATGACTGTGGCTCTTTATCACAAATCTTTCTCATCCCTAAAATAAGTTTTCATATACAGACAACATAAACACAAGTACATTTTGGGATATCGTCATATTTAATATAATAGTGTGCATGTAAACGCAGTTCTGAACTCGCTCTGCAACTTTAAACTCCAACAAATCATTAAAAGTTTCTCTGCCACTTAAAACTGGGGGAAAGTTAAATTTGTTCCCAGCAGGACGAGATTCAATCTGAAGTGAGCGAACCATCAAAGAACGACTGACGTACGGACACAAACTCTGATTAAAAGATATTTCTTTTTAGGACAAATTTCATTGTGGAAGATTGGAAGAAAGCGTGTTGGAAGATAAAACTGCTTAAAGTTTAAATTCGTAGCTGAAGGCAGAGAGCTGAGACGAGGAGATAGAGGACGTTCTGCTCAGCATGTCGTCCTTAAACTCAGATGATTGATTCTCGGGCAGAACATCGTCCTCCGGCCGTGAATCAAAGTTTTCCCGGACTCTCCTTATTCAGCAAACCCTGACCCCCTCACTGAAAGTCTCCAGGAACATTTGAAGAAAGGCCAGAAACAGGAAAACACAGACACATTTCAAGATGCTCGAGCATTTTGATTTCTCAGAGTGCAGAAAGCTCAAATTAACCCCGAGGAGAAAGCATGCTGCGACAAATCTGAACCTCGGGGAACCTCAGGAAGCGTGTATGTTTCCTGCGACAATCATGGAAGATTTAGAAATGGCGGAAGAATAAAGAATCATGCTTTGAAATAAAATAACGTACAGAGGAAACAAACTCCACTTCCTTGTACAAAAATCCTGAGTCTGACCCGTTAATCCACCCCGTCCTCGTCCTCGTCCCTTGCAAGCCAATCTAGCGTCTGTTTCAGGACGTCAACATAACTTGAAACACACCACACAGTCCACCTCCCGCCTCCTGTACCTGCTCTTGGAGTTGTCCGGACTCCTCTTTGAGAAGAGAGGCCTCAGCTCCGACTTGTGCACAACGCTGGGTCTCCTTCTTCAGGTACTCGATCTCTCTGTTAAAGGAAGCAGACCAGAGTGTCAGACGGTGACTCATCACATCACACGGCTCTGTTAGCTCCCCGCCGTCGGCCCCACCGTCTTACTTCTGCTGGTACTCCTTGATCAGGCGCTTGGCTTTGCTGTACTTGCGCTCCAGGGCCTGATACTGGGACTGCGTCTCCTTCAGGTGCTCGTCCACCGCCTGGCACAGGCTCTGAGCCTCCATCCAGTAGCCCTCCAGCTTCTCCATCCGCTCCTTGTTCTCCTGCAGGGTCTGCTCCAGCTGGGCCTTGTCCATACGCCAGCGCTGCTTCTCCTGCTCCGCGTGGTGCAGCTGGAAAAGACGAGCGAAGCGTTTAATCCCTCAGTGCTTCTGCGCTGCTCGGCAGGATTAGGAAGAACTTTTATCTGATACAATCATCAAATCTTAATTGAAAAATCTCACCTTTCTTTTCAGCTGCTGGATCTCAGCCTGGGTCACGGCGTGCTTTATCTGGAGCTTCACGGCGAGGACAGATTTTAAATACACGTGTTAATATTAGTTACATCAGAGGAGAGACGCTGTGATTAAAACAGGAAACCGCTTAAGAGTTCATTTCTCACCTCTTTGTACTTATGGGCCAGTTTCTCAGGGTCCGTCTCCAGAGGCGACATGTCCTCGTTCTCCGCCAGGTCAAACACCTCGATGGCGCTGGGATACGGCGGGCTGACTTCCTCGTCCTCGTCCTCTTCCTCATCTGTGCCGTATTCACCACCCTGAAACAGACAAACGTAAATATATACAGTTTAAATGACCAAATCAGGAAAAAAAGCTTAATTCAGTTATACTCGCAGTTCTCTGTGCACACTTCTATTTGTAAATCTCTACAAAGTAAACAGAGTGTTCTGCAGATTATCCAGAGGAGCTGGGTGTTTGTAAGAGGGCAGATTGGTGATGAATTATTTATGAACCAAAATGTCTTTGTTTTGAGCATCGCATTGAGATTCAGTACGCCTCCGTTTTTTTGGGAAGGGTGACAGCAAAAGTCTGCTAATAATAACTCAGCCAGAAACCATCATCTGGTTACTGGAGGTGAGCTTTCTTTTTGGGGCGGTTGGGTTTACAAGAGATAAAGTTTATTATGTTTCTCCTCAACAACTCACAAAAAAGTCTTTGACATGTTTACTGACAATAAAATGTTGCCTTCTTTCATAGATTTAGCATAAATGATGAAATCTGTTGAAACAGCGCACTCAAACAGCTGGTTGATGCAGGCAGGCAAGACGTGATGTGACAAAGTGGCTCTTTTCACAAGGAATTCAGCAACTCAGTGTACTGTACTTGATGCCGAATTCACAAGAGAGTTGAATAATTAAGATTCCTTGCATATTATTTTAGAAAAAGTTTATTATGTTTCTCTTTACTTAACAATTAACTAAATTGAGCATTTTTCAAATGGAGTCTGGTCACATTAGTGAGCGCTTACTGTATTTGTCAAATTTGACATGTTCACCGCTGGTAAAATATTTTCTTCTTTCATAGATTTAGTGTAAATAATGAAATCAGTTGAAAAAGTGTGTGTAATCAGCTGCTAAATGTTGGGAGGTAAGATGCACTTTAGACAGAAGCAGACGGGCTGGTAGAGCAGCGCCTCCACAAACTGTCAGTTTTTGGAGAGAGAAAACATCTTCATGTATTGTATTTAATGCCGAATTTACAAGAGGGCTTGAATGATTAAGAATCCTGCCATATAATTTTAGAAAAGGTTTTTTTATGTTTCTCTTCACTCAAAAACTCTCAAAGTGCACATTTTCTTAAGGGAGTCTGGTTGGTGTCTTCTCCAGGGCAGGCAAAGTACACTCTCTATAGTATTTGTGAAATTTGGTAAGTTTATCTTCAGTAAAATGCTTCTGTCATTAGTGTAAATCAGTTGAAACGGTGCATTCAAACAGCTGCAAAATGTTTTGACACAAGATGTGACAAACCCAGACTTTTTACAAGAAAAAATACCACTTAATGTGTTGTATTTAATGCTGAATTTACAAGACGGCATCACTGATTATAAATCCTGAAATAGCGTTTTTGAAAAAAGTTTATAATGTCTCTCCTAAGTCAACAACTTACAAAATTGCACATTTTCTTAAGGGAGTCTGGGGATAAACAGTCTTGTAATGGTGTTTTTGAGCACGCGTTTCTGTGCAGTGACACCAGACGGACACTAGATGGTGCAAAACCCACACTACACTTTATATTACACAACCTAATGCTTTTCAGGAACCACCCACCATCACCCTAACATGACTGGGGTAACTTCCTCTCTCTCTAGTCATAATGAAAGTGCACACAGCTTTGAGGCACACACTCCATTTACGTAAATGTAAATCAAAGAGAACATCTGAGACGCTTGGATTAACAGAGCAAAGGGCCTCCGAGGGCGCCACGTTCCAGTCCTCCTGATCCTCGTCCCCGACTCGGAGCTGAGCTCATCGTTTGATCAGACTGATGCTAAACGCTGGAACACACAGCCACGCCGCTGAGGTCACTCCTGGTCACGGCGGGGCCGGGATGAATTTCATAATCCAGAAAGAGGAACCAAAGAACGAATGATTGCATAAAAAAAAAAAAGGGGAACATTTTTCATTTCAAGGCAGCATTTTGTGCCTGAGCAGGTTGAACGGTTACATAAACTTTAAAGCCTTTTAGTGATGCCTGTGTGCCGCCGTCAACAAGCTCTGTGCCGGATTATTTTCAGCTGCATGAGTTAAATAATAACACATGTGTCCTTCATTGATTCCTTACTTTAAATGTCAATAAATGCACTCTGAAACCGGAATCTATCCTCTTCAGATATTGACAAGATGACCACGGAGCTGTAACCTTGGGCTGCAAACTCAGGATTCAATTCATTATTGATTATTTATCAAAAAGTAATCATTTGGTCTTTAAACTGTGCAGAACCTCATTTGGACGATCAGGAACTGTCCACCCACTGAAACCGTAACGTTTCTAACAGAGGTGTTGAATCATGGCTGAGACAGAGACACTGTGTTCTCACACCTGATGCATCAGAACATCAAGGTGTGTATCTATGAAGTACACACTTTAGTACTACTTGCAGTCAAAGGGTGAAAGTGAGGAAGTACAAATATATTGTTGCTCTACTCAAGTACTTTTCCTCCCTTCATTTGAACACAAATATTGGAACTTTCTCCTCCTTACATCTTCAAAACAGGCTTGTTACTTTAGATTTAACGCATTTGAGGGTAATTATCTTTCTTTTTATTTGAATTCTTTGAAAACGAAACGACGTAAGAAGCCGTAAACAGACAGAGAGGGAGACTGGAATGTGGAGAAAAGGCGTGTTAGTGTCTCGCATCTGCAGAGAGTTTCTGATTTTCTCTCTTTGTTGCTGCTCGGGACGCTTTACCAACCCAACATGTGTCTATGTGACATCCTGGGAATGAGACTCAACAATCAACTGTCTCTGTGGTGCGTTCAGGAACAGCTGGGACAAAATGCTACTGATTCTACCTACCTATATTAATATGACGTGAGCTTCAGTTAGCTTTGACCACAAATGTCCTTCAGAGGGAGACTTTTTACTCTGATACTCTGAGTACATGTCAGAGCCTGTAATCTATTACTTTACTTGAGTATTTGTACTTCTACCTGAGCAAAGAATGTGTGGACTTTTGCCACCTTTGATTGCATTTGTAATTGTACTATAATTCCTTTTTTTTGTTCCTTCTAGCTTTATTTTTAAAAGCCTCTCATGGACATGTGTTGTAAATTAGCATCTTGCTATAAAGACTTAGCACAGTGCATCTCGGGCGTGTGCATGGCTGCACTGCAGCACCGCTTTGACTGTTATGTCCACGTTAAATAAAAAAAAATGGGGAGATAATTATCAGAAATGCTCATCACAAATTTCCAGAGCCTAAACTGACGTCTTCAAACTGCTTCTTCTGTCCAAACAACAGTCCAGAACCCAAAGAAAGGCAGCAAATCCTCACAATCAAGGAACAATTAACAGATATATCCATTTTCTCTTGATCCATGAATCATCGCAGCTCCGGATCACGCTGCTCAGACGCCGTGTTTTACATTTCGTCAGTAATTAGCAGCCTGAACCTCTCGTTCACTCCTCAGAAATGTGTTAGTAGTGTGATCATGGGACTCGGTGTGTTTGGGGGGGGAGGGGAACTGATTAGTAAGCACTGCGCCGTCTCTTCTGCACTGTGCGCGTGCAGACGTTGCACCACCACAAGGTTTCTTCTTTTTTTTTTTTAAAAGAAACGCAGCACGCACAGGAACCCGTGCACCGGTTAACACTCACCTCCTGCTCGTCCATGTACTGGTTGTAGCGCTGCTCCATCATCTCCCTCTGCCAGCGCTCCTGCTCCAGGGTCTGCTGGATCAGCTGGGCCACCTCGCTCTGCTCCCCCGGCTTCTCCCGCCCGATCACAAACCTGAGATTGGACGGTGAAGCTCAGTAAACACAAAGGACGCTCACAGTGGAGCTGAAATCGTCCTGTATCTGGTGTGTTATGTGCTCGCTAAATTATACATGATTGTCCTTTTTTTTTTCTCTTTTCCTCCTCCTGACCGCTGAGGACCAGGAGAGTGTGTTTCATATATAATACACAGCTTCAGTGGGCACAGTGTAATGTATTAATGTAGTGAGGAATGTGAAAGCTCTCTGAAGACAGAAAATGGCTTCCTGTTTAGAGCTGAACAAAGGCGGTCTCTATGGAGTCTTCTACGATTAAAATCAAAACCCTGGACGTCTCCTTCAGCTCATTGTACACTTCACTACGGAGGCCACACGTCCCCTGATTTAGACTCACATATCTCCCTCCAATTAAAAGCCGCCGTGTAAACAGGAAGTACTAAAAGTAAATCATGACAAAGACACACGGGCGGTCGTTAAGGAGGGCCGCTGCAGCCTTCCAATTTCTTGCGCGCTAACGGGTAATTAAATGTTCACAAATCACACTTCCTCCCGCGCCCGTCTATTCGTCTGCTTCTTTATGAATAGGCCTCATCGCCCTCGCTGCAGCGGATCCATAATGTATGAGCTCGTCTATGGAGGGTCTCTGATCTTCACGTCACACACACACACACGCACACACAACACCAACAATCACCCCTCGCTGCTGACCGCTGAAACCCTGAATTATGAATGAGCGGTGACGACAAAAGGCTCCAGCGAAGAAACGCCAAAGAGACGCGCTACAAATAGTCCTCTGGCATTTTTCGAAAACTGATACTTCTGATGGCGAGCGCATTTTGTTCCTGATAAGCGTGTTTTCTGTGGAGCGCTTTCAGGATGTCTCAAAAAAAAAAAGAAAAGGGGGGCTGCTGAATAGGCGCAGGGTATAATCATGACCCGGCGAGACGCGAGATATAAATCTACAGTCTGGTGAGCTGAATGAGGCAGGATGTGGTGGAGGTCGGCCCCGCGCTGTGGGCACGTATCAGGAGGAAACCATCTCTTTAAGCAAGAATGCTGGATGTCATACTGAGCTGTGACAAAAACACATAGAACAAACCCCGAGGGAACGACCCCGGTGACAAGACGTTAAAAATAAAACACGCTTTTCAGCGAGAGCGCAGCCGTGTTTAGGGACGAACGCTTGCGTAACTTGTGTTATTTGTCTTGTTTTTTTTAAAGTCAGGGATCCAAATAAAGACAGAAATCAGTCTGAGAACATGATGTTCACCTCAGTTCCACATACAATCACAACAGAGGACGTGGTTTGATGATGTCGTGAGGTAGCGCGGGCTCATTTTAGTCAGAAACGTCAAGTGACGTCACATCTGGAAGTTCTACCCCCGTTATGTCGAGTCACATTTTCTTCCTCGTTATCTGACGTCTCATCTGATGGTTTTTTCCCCGGAAGTTGCAGCGACAGGCGACCAAATAAAACGCACCGTTAATCTGATCACGGTTTTGAATTTCTGTATTTATCCATGGAAACTTTATATCATAAGTTAATAATACACACATGATAATATCGTGTAAATACTCCACACCTCATACCAGTTTCATTCCCTCCTCACACTGATAACGCAGTGATTAGCTAGCTGCGTTATCAGTGTGTGGCTGCTGCTGCTGCTGCACAAAATCATGACGCGAGCGAAACACTTCCTGTGGCGCTGGTCGACGTCGCGCTAATAATCTTGTGTGACGACAGCGCGAGTCGTGACTTATGCAGTTGATCAACAATTCCATTTCGCTGCTGTTGTAGCTCATAAACACGACGCCGATGTTGTGCTGCAACTAATGATTATTTTGACAATTAATTCTTCGGTTAGTTAAAAAAAAGCGTTCCACAGCTCGATGTGACATCCTCGAAATGCTTCTTTTGTCCAACCAAAGCAGCAAATCCTCAATTTTAAGAAGCTGAAACCAGCAAATGTTTCAGTTTTACGCTTGAAAACTGACTGAAGTGATAAATTGATCATCAGAATACTGACTGAACTCGTGTTGGATGATTTCTGTGTCTTGAAATGTCAAAGTGTCGGAATCACGACTGTCTCTCAGAGCGACTCTTACTTGACGGTTCCTGAGGTGTTCCGCAGGACCGAGGCGGCGAAGCTCTGGGTGACTCCCACCAAGCTGGTCCCGTCCACCTCCACGATCAGATCGTTCACTTGGATCCTGGAGGAGGCAGTGAAGAGACAGCGTCAGGGATTTACAGTAATAGCTCGAGTGTGGCCTCTGTTCATCATCTTTATACTCGAGCCCACACGAAGCCAAACTCCGTTTGTAAGTGCTCGTTCTTGGCAGCCGGACCCGCGAGCGGCTGCCAAGAACGAGCGAGTCGAGCGGGACAATGAAGCATCCGCTCCTGGAAATAAAAACTACAACCGCTGAGCTGACCTCAGGCTGACGTTTGGTTTACGCAGCACCGG
Source organism: Sparus aurata (assembly GCF_900880675.1). NCBI lineage: Eukaryota > Metazoa > Chordata > Actinopteri > Spariformes > Sparidae > Sparus > Sparus aurata. The sequence goes on along the minus strand of NC_044206.1, from coordinate 24,057,152 downwards.
CCTCGTCAGCTTGGATTAACGTACCGGTTGTCTCTGTGTGCCGCTCCTCCGTCCGTGACCGTCTTCACGAAGATGCCCAGCTTCTCCAGACCCATGTCGGCGCCGGCACCCATCCCGATGATGCTGATGCCCAAACCATCGCCATCTGGAAGAGGGTTGGGAACACAAGACCAGCTGTTACTGTACAGTTACTGTAGTCTGCTGAAAAGGTTGTAGTGAGCTTGATTTGTTACTGACACTCGGTGGTAATATTGGTGTCCGTTTGGCCTCATAAACCATTTAGAAAGCATCTTTTTTTAACACTTTAAACCTCGCTTTGTTTACATCCACGTTTGTTTCCAAGCAGTCGTCTTCTTCGCCGCCTTTCTTGGCTTTTTTCCCCCCACTACTGCCACCAGCTGTCAGTCATAGGAGCTGAATTAAAGGATTAAAACGGCCAGCAGGAATGTGTTTTGTGTTTTGTTTGCGTGCTCTCACACACGCGTGCATGAATGAGCATCGTCATGTGGGTGAACTCAACAGGAAACCTTTAAAGGGTAACTGCATGAAGTTTACGACTAGAGTTCTCCTGCACGTGTGAAAAAAAAAGTCGAATAAAGCTTGATGTGCCTCTAGAGGAAGCTGCATGTAGTCCCCAGTGATGTCACTCAGTGGCTGAGCTGCATTGTGGGTAATGTAGTCAGCATGTTTTGGAATATAAAAGCTGATGTCTCTCTGATGTCATTTGTTTTGAAACTGTCCATAAAGAGCCCAACAGTGTTATAAGGAGTACAGTGCAGACCGGTCTTCAAAACCTGCCGCCTACATTACCCACAATGCAACTTACTCCAGAATTCATTGGGTTGCGAGTCGGACCGAACATGATATTGAGTTTATTGTCACGGAGAAGTAAAGAAACCAGCGATTCACTTTTAAGAAGCTGGAATCAGAACTTCCCTGAAAGGTTTCACTTCTCAGCTGAATCTGTTCCGGAGGACGGGTTCACAACCGGAGACGGCAGCTTCACCGCAGCTCCTCGTCAGATTCTTCTGGTACAGCGAGCATCAGAAAGTGCACGGACATGATGAGTACCTCCACAGACAGGCGCTTCATATCTCTGCTGCACAGTGAGGCTCCGGTCCTCGACGGGATTTCTTCAGCAGTGGTTATAAATCAATCACTCCTCAGATTAACTGGAGATGTGAGCGCCTTTCTTTGCATTCCTTTTCTTACTCTAATTGATTTACAGTTATTTTAAACAAGCTTCTTTGTATCTGGAGGATGAAGATAAGTCCGACTCTGACGTAGTCGTGAAATGATTCTTCGTACACGGGTGGAAAGTTGGATAAGAATCAGTGATAACACCCAGATTTCCTGCCTGAGGTGTCGCGTTCTGAGGGAGTGCAAACTCCGATAACTCGAGCCTTTCTTTCTCCCCGATTCAATTAGAGAAGTAAACAGTAGCAACGCAGCAGCTCATCATTTATACAGAGCACAGTCACATATGGTATCCTGTGTAAACTTCCCCGTACACAAAGCTAAATTTAGTCCTCTATGAATATATTAATGCAGCATAATGCCGAGCGGATGCTGAACGCGTGGCTCGCTGAGAAGAGATGCACTCTGCCTCCAGGAGACAGGCTGGTGGGCAAAAGGCAGTTTGAAGGTCTGTTCACGTTGGTAATAAAGAGATGTGAGTGGGTGGTTTCATCATACCCAAATTCATTTTCCAAGACCTTCTTGTGAATGTAAAATGTCTTGTATTCACATCCCCGACCTGGTGCCCCGAGCAGCGTGGAATAAACGCTCTACATTTCTCTGCGTGACCAGAATTTTTGGACCAATTCTGTCAGCAGAAGACTCGAGGCTTTTTAAGGTGGACTTTCACGGTGTTCGGTACCTTTCTCCAGCTCCACGGGGAACAGGTCCAGCCTCTCCACCCTCTTCTCCAGCTCGTACTCGGCAGACGCCGCCATGGGGTCCACGTCTTCATTACGCCTGTCGTAGTCCTCGTTGGGGTACGTGGCGAACACCTGCAGGAGGAGACAGAGTACATTAACATTTAAAACATCTGTGTTTAAGGCCGTGGAAGGCAGCCTGAACCATGTGGGGAGAGTGGAGAGTGAGAAGAGAAGATGAACATCACTCTTAGATGACTTTGCGTTCATGTGCTGGTGGAAATATCTAAAAAACTTGGAAATCCAGAGTTGGGTACACGAGTTCCCGCCGAATAATATGAAACATGGTGGACGCTGGTAAGAAACCTTTATCAAAGTCATGCATTGTGTAGCCATCGTTTGATTCCCTTTGCTCTTCTTTGTCACTCAAATACAGGAAACATCCGTTAACACGTGATTTAAACACTTACAGAGCAATAAACTGCTAAAGCAACTTCCTTTTAGTGTCCGTGCTGCTTCCACATTCCAGCATGACGCACACGAACACACCGAAGCCGGAAGAACGACTTCCCAACTCAGGAAACTGGACAATCCGAGGAACACTTGAATGCAGCATCGGCGCTGCTGAAGGTTTAAAACAAAGAAACAGAGCCAGGCTAGCTGTTCGCCCCTGTTTCCAGTCTCTGTGCTAAGCTAGGCTAGGCTAGGCTAGGCTTATCCCGGCTGTAGCGTCATAGTCATCACACAAACATGACCGCAGTTTCACTTTAACATCAAACTTTAATGTCTTTTCTCTCTCAGTAACTGAACTGATGAAGGTCTCTCTGTGTTCTCTGCTGCTTCATTCAGGTGTGAGTTTTTGCAGACGCGGCTGTTTATCACCGTTTGTTCTTCTACACAGTTTCGTTTTGCATCAAGTCCAAATATAACTGCGACTGAGAAAACAAAAAAACTTTTAAAAGATGCATCACTTCCTGTGCACCCCGGGGAGCTGGAGGTCTGCAGCACTGACTGCTGTTCATGTTGGTGGAGCTGATCATGATTAAAGGGCGGCTTCGCCACACAAGGCCTCTTAATCATAATGTCCAGCTTTAACTAACTGTGTTGGTGTTGTTCTGTGGGGGACCACCACTCCAAAATTAATGTAGAGGAAACACCGTGTCTACATTTTTAATGACAGACAGATTTAAAAGAGATTCATATCTGCTCAGAATATCTGACCACCGGTGTTCAGGCGCGTTGTAAAGAACTTTAAACGTATCGACCATCTAAACTGAGGCGGCCGCAGCGTTTCCTCACAGCGGCGAGCTGCATCAAACGCACCGTGTGGGGGAGAGAATCCATCACGACCACTGAAGCCGCTCTCATGAAGACAGACAGAGGCCTCTGTTTCAAGGCCCGGCTTCCTACATTCACTCTGGCCGACCAGCATGACAGTTTACATAACCACCTCCAGCATGCTAATGGAGGCCTTCTGCAGCTGCGGCACACACACACACACACACACAGTAAGCTGAATCCTTAAAAGCTTCACTTTCAGTCCTCCAAGGTGATTATGCATGCAGCACCTTGCATGCTCTGCTAGTCACACCAATTCAGCGCCGGACCTTCATCCTTTCACACATTCTTTCACTCATTTCATTCGATTTTCTCGCCACAATCCTTTTTTTTTTTCTCCTTCCCGCAACATTTTGACACCTTCTCTTCCTCTCAACTTTTTCTCCACTCCGTCTATTTCTCACTTTCTTCCTCCAGCGTCGAGTTCGTCCGCGTGACAAAAAGCAGCATCTCTTGGCTTCGGCGCTGCCCGTCAGTCACATGGTTTCCCCCCGCCGGCGGTTTTGACAGCGCCATTGAAATGTAAACAGCCCCTCCTCTCCCAGATTTATTCAGTATCATTGTACTTTCATGCATCATTGAACACTGTACAAGCTCGCTGCCTCCACTTTTTAAGCCTCCCTTTACCCGTAAGAATAGGGCTTAAAATGTTATCGCCTTGAGCCAAATCACCGCCGTCGATGTGCGTTCACAGGAGTGGTGACGAGCAGGAAGCGCTCACATCACACGCCGCTCCAGAGTTTGGCTGAGGTCGAGCTGTTCCTTTACAGCGAGCATATTTTAAAAAGTATTATAAAATAAATCAGAACTTGCTAAAAACTAAAATCACAAACAGAAAATTAACATCAGTCATTTTTGGGAAGATGCTGGTTTGTTTTCTCACGATGTGAAGATCGACACCGCTCTCATGTCGGTGCGCTAAATATAAACAAACCAAGAAGCAGCCAGTTAGCTTAGCTTAGCTTAGCTTAGCATGAAGACTGGAAACGTTGGCTGATCTGACTCTTATGGAATTATCTTATTTTGTATTTTGATGTTATTTTTTGCAGTTATAGTTTGTTCTGCTTTTCCCTGTGCATTTAGCAGCATATTTATTTACTTTTCCGCTTTGCTTCTAGTCTTTGTGCCAAGCTAAGCTATGCTACGCTAACCAGCTACTGGATGTAGTGGCGCTTCATATTCACAGTGAGGATATAAAAGGTGGTGTCGATCTGCTGTTAGCTGAGCGTTAAATCACATCCTTTGGACCGTCTGCTCACATTTGCTCGATAAAAATGTGATTAGTAGATTTAAATGACCACAAACTGTTTCATAAAGCCCCTCTGAACATCCTATTTACAGACATCTAATCCTCCTTATAGATTTTTTACACCAAGTTGTTCTGTGCATCTTACAGTATCACTTCGCCATAATACTGAACTACTGACAACTATTTATGTCCATTAATTAGTCGAGAAACTGCTCATCAGACAGAACGAGCCGTTCAGACGTTCACACAGAACTAACACAACAAAAACACTAATTGGTGCTAAAGTCATTATGTGAACTCCAGCTTTTGTTGACACTGAATTAAGGGAATCATATTGAGCCTGACCTCCGCTGCAGATGACGGACAGCACGGCAGCAGCATGGGAGTCTGATGGCTTTTGATTTAGGTTACCTTCGTATTTAGAGGGATTAGCAGAATGTGGATTACAGGCGCACAAAATACACTGTTTGCATCCCGAGTAACACACGGCACGAAACAACAACAGCGCACTACAAGCCTGCGTGCCCGCTGCGGGTCGCTCTCGCTCTCACGTGGCGCCGCTTCCCTCCTTGACTTTACAGATCAGGAGGCCACAGCTGGTGGCTTGTGGGTGCCCTCGTTTCTACGCCCACGAACGAGGACGGGGAGGTTTTCGGGCCGAGTTTTAACGTGGCACTGTAAAGAAAATTACAGCCATGATGGGATGTGTGTCGTGACCTAAGGACCAGTCTAGTCTTGTCACGATTGATTTAACACTTTCGCTTCCCGGGGAGGAAGAGCGTCTCCTCTCCTGAGTGCCAAGATCCCACACAGCTCAGACAGACTAATGAGATCCTGCATGATACAACCTCCCCCCTCGATCTCACCTCAGCATGTAGAGGAGTTCAGTGAGGAGAACTCCTCCTGGACGAACGGTGAGGTGCCTATCTTTAGAAGATAAACATTGGGATTAGAGGCAGGGTAGTGAGGGGGGGGGGGCCGGGCTGGAGGAGGACGCTGTTCCAGTTGTGGCAGATAGTAGGTCAGAGGAGCTAACAGATGGCCAGGAAACTCCCTTCCTCCCTCCCTTCCTCGCTCCCTCCATCAGCCGCCTGGGATGTCCTACAAAAGCTCTGCGGGCTGCAAGCAAGAGCCGCTCAGCCACCAGCGATGTTTGTGTCTCTAAAGAGCAGCCACTTGGGGATGTTAGGGGTATTAAAAATAGCCGGTAAGTGACAACTACCATTTTACAACACGGTTGTCGTGACAGAGGGATGTTTAAATGATAGAGCTGCTCCGCTCTCCCCACAGTGTGGCTCCATCTTGATGGCCCTCCGGCTACAATGTGATTGGGTGACAGCGCGGTGGTTTCACCAGCGAGTCAGTCAGTCAGTCAGTCAGTCAGTCCACCCCCACCCTTCCCTCCTCCTCCTCCTCCCACCGCCTGCAGCAGCATGTCGGCTGCTGTGTTTCTTTCCCTCTGGACTCTCCAAACACGGGTCTAATTTTGGATCCAGCCAATAGGATGTGTGGAGGTGGTGCCGCCGGTTCCTTGACAACAGAAACGGCGTGTTTCCATTCGTGTCTCTCCACAACTTTCCAACGTTTTTATTACTCGCACTACTCTTGTTACCGTTTCGCTCCGTTTCTGGAAATGTGAGCTTCTCTGCCTCTCTGCACTGCTACCACAAATGTCGAGGGGATTTAAGCTGAATTTGATGCGTAATGTGAGATTTGGTTTCACTGTTCTGTTGATATGCTGCAGAACTATTTATTGATTCAAAAATTAATCGTCAAGCATTATATTAAAGGGGTTCGCTGTTAGTTACAGTTGAAAATGTTCAAAATAATTACTCAAATTTGTCCATAGCTCCTGTGCTAGCAGTCTAAATGCTCCCCCGGTCCTAGAGCTTCCAGTCTGAACCTCTAGCTGCACGGCTAACTGAGCTAACTAGCTTTTTTCTTTTTGTTTGGAGTATGAATTCTTACATATTGCACCATATTTTTAAGAAAGAAGTACCAAATTTCTCTGATTTCAGCTTCTTAAATCTAAATATTTTCAACTTTATTACTCTTCAACGACGGCAGACTTCATGTATTTGGGTTGTGAACCAAACAAAACATTTGAGGAGGTCATCTTGCGCCAACTGATCATTTAAAAAGGAGCAATGTATAAGATATGGACAGAATTTTAGCTTAAAATGTTAAAAGAAGCGGACATCATCAGCAGAATGTGAAGAAACAACCGTAACGACGTCTTTGTCCTTTCTTGCAGACATGTCTACCGAAGTTAGCATGCTAACAAGCTAGCCGTAGCCAGCTCCCATAGTTTCAGCTAGGAGATGTTACAGCAGGGAGTCACTATTTAGCTTAAAGTATATAAAACAAATTCACAAAATCTCAAGAAAGGAGATTTTTTACACCCATTCACACTCCTGTCAGCTAACAGGGTCACTTAGCCTCATGGCTAACTTGCTAACGGCAGCTAGTCGCTACAGCAGAAGACGGTTCCGGAGTTGCCCCTTAAATTCTGGCCACTTCTGACATATTACACCTTTAATCCTGAAAATAATCGTTGCAACACTAACATGCAGCAAATAATCCTCGTCTCAGGGTCGGGATGCTTGTGAGATACTTAATCAAGAAGCTGTAAAAGTCGGGCACACGCAGACAAAAACAAGCACTTTCTTCGTCCTTACACTTCAACAACAACACCGTTAATTGCTTTCCAGACCACCGCAGGTTAAACGTGTCCAGAAGTGGCAGGTAATCGCTTTTCTAAATCCTCCTTAAAATTGGGGGTTAATCCTGAAACCCAGATGCACAACACGGCAACAGAATAAAAAATAAATTATAAGGATGTTTCTCTCTCCCCCCACGCCAATAAAATAAAAGGATGTGTGCGGACGGTCGCACGGCAGCAGAGCCGGTCTGATTTGGCAGCCGCTGGTCAGCAGTCGTGTTCGGGCTTAGCGCTGACCCGGGAGAGACACGGCAGCATGACAACAAGGTCAGCCATGGAGGACTGAACAACAGCATGTGGAGGGACGGTTTATAAATCTGGTGTACTGCAACATACTGCTTTATGGATATTTATGAGCCATTCATACTGATTTTATTGATGATACGAGTGTGATTTATATGAAATACGGCTGAGAAATCCAACAATATTATACTGTCATCCTGATCTTAGATTGTGGATATCATCAAGTGAATATTTTTGGTTTATTTTATAGGGACGGACACATTCAAGCACGGGCCACCAATATTAGATATTATCAAATATCGTACAGCTGTTACGGCATCTTCAGGCTTTTATTTTGAAAGGAAATGCACGAGGAGGGAGCTGTATGTTATCATTAAACATAGGCAGATGCTAATGCTAAGCTAATTTGTCCATAAACTCACATTAATGTACACAGATTTAAGGAATTATGAGGTGAATAGCTTTAAATTTCTTATTTGAATGTAATCATTTATACCGTGCATGTTTCTTTTAATGTATACGGCCTTTCTGTGTCTTTCTCTTCTCATTATTCTTGGATAAAGACCTCCGTTGTGTCCAAAACGACACTTAAAAAACACATGAATGATCCACACAGCTGCACTTTGCTTCATTACGTTGAATGTGGACACTGTATGTCTTTATTCAAGCAACAAATATGTATTAATTAACTGAAAATAGTTCCAATCAAATGCATTATTTACTCTCGTCTGAGTGATCTTCGAGACAAACTACATTTATATGTTTTTTACTTTTTCATATCTGTTTATTTTGGGTTATTCTTTTACTCTATTTTATGAATAAATAAGTGTTGACGGTCGCTTTAACGCCCGTTTTATTCTTCGGTTACATTCATTCTGTTCTCTTGTTGCTACTTCTGGCTCATTCTCTGCTTTGCCGTTTGGTCGTTACAATGACAATAAAGTCTTTAAATCTTTAATCTGTAAACTTTTACAGCTTGTATTTATAGATTTACAACTTCAGGAGGAACAAATGGGTCATGACGGGCCCACAGACAGGGCAGAGCAGCCGGGTTTGGTCTTTTCTTTGACGATAATAAAAACACTGAATAAAATCCTTCTGTCTCTCCTGATGAAGTAACTGCATGAAAAAATGCCTCACAGACGACTGAACCGTTGTCAGCTTGACAGGATGATGACAGGTTGGACTCAGGCATCATGAGCGAGAGGTTGCATAACGCGGCTTGTCGCAGTAACCTGAGCGAGTGGGCACGGAGCGACCCACCAGCACCAACACCAGCACCGCCACCACTGCAGGGGCTGAGAAGTGGGGCAGAGTGACCTTGCTCATAATCCGTCTGGTCTCTCTCCTCCTCCTGGCTGTGAGCAACGCGCCGTATGAAATACTGCAGAGTCGCAGCCACAGACAGTTTGAGGATACTCTCCGACATGCGCTGATGTATTACCGCTCCTCCGGGGGCAACCCCTCTCATCGGCTGACCCCGAGCGGCGACCACAAACCGCGGGAAGGATGCAGTTTCTGCGCATCCGAGCTCAGATTTATTACAATATAAGAATAGTCATTGTTTGTGTTAATGATACAGCGCGGGAGGAAAATCATAGGTGTTCTCTCCGAGCAGCCTGGCAGGATTTGTTGTTTGGAGGCACGTAGGCAAGGCAGACAAACCCACGTTAAAGTGTGTGTGTGTGTGTGTGTGTGTGTGTGTTGTGATGGGAGTAGAGGGGGGATTAAGAAAGTAAGAGTATGTGAGGTGATGAGCGAGCAAGCATGGAAACATAAATCTGATTATTTCTGGTTCTGGAGGGAACAGAGAGAAGATTCCCAACACAACACGCCCCGAGGCGACATCATCATCATCATCATCACGCCAAAACAAACAAGCCAAACAAGCCAAACAAACAAACAAGTCGTCGAGAGGGCGGCTTCCTGTGAGGAGCGGCCCTGAGAAAAGCGAGGCGAGTCCGTGACGCCGACAATGCTGCTATTTTTACTAACAGTAGGGAGACGTGGTGACAAAGAGGGAGCGAGCGAGCGAGGGAGAGGAGAAGAAGAAGAAGTAGGAGCAAACAAAGGCTCTAGTGTGAACTCGACCCGACGCAGAGCTGCGAGGTTTGTGAAGACAGACGGCGAGGAGAGGAAAGCTTCTCGGTGTTAAACGGGGACAAAGAGAGAGTGAGAGAGAGACGTCCAACCGCCGTCGACCACAGCGACACTTCACCGCGGCCGACAGCTGGATTGTTGCACAGAAATCACTTCCTGTTTGGAAGAGAAACCAACTGACGCCGCGGCTTCAGAGCTGGCAGTTATACAGTCGCATGACATTTGGGCAGCATAATGACGCCCTCCCTCCTCTCTCCCGTTTGACCTCGCTCCCCCTTCCTCCTCCCTCCTCCCTCCCTCCCTCCTCCCTCCTCCCCTCGATGACTCTCATCCACCCCGGCATCAATCTCCATAACAAAGGCGGCTCTGATACAGTGTGAAAGGTCTCAGTGGGAGGTGATTCTGCGATGACGGCTGCAGGGTCGCAACCACATTCTGCCTTTTTTTTTCAAAATCGAGTTGTGACTTCTTCATCACGCCGTGCACAAACGCTTCCTCCTCCTCCTCCTCCTCCTCCTCCCGCCAGATATATCCGCCTTTTTGAGCTCACGGGGGATAAAATAATGTGATAGAAGTGATTCATGTGAGGTTTAAGGGGTTTGTTTTCATCCAGACTGCACGGATATTAAATCTTACTGCACATATTCTTTGTAGAGTTTGTCGCCGTGGTGCAAAAACAGATCGCCGTTGTTTTTTCTAAGTGGTTACGTGAAGCAAATCAACCTGCAACAAGCATATTTATCCAACATTTGTCTGGAGGATGGTGTAAACTACGAGCCTCGTTTGTTCTTAAATCAAGTTAAAAGTGTTTTAATTTGTAGATATTATTTAAATGTAGATGTTTTATTAAAGTCTCTCCAGTGGAGCTTCTCCCCAAAAGACACTGTCTGTATTTTGCTGACTGAACGTCTTTCCTTCCTCATAAAAACATTAAATACGCAGATTCTTTTTTGTCGCTCAGCGGCATCGTTTGTTAAGCGTTTACCAAAAAAACAAACGTGTTTTCTTACATCTGGAGGACGAGATCTGCAGGTCAGGTCATCTGTGCACGACAGAACGTCATCATGATGCTGTTAGCTGAAGGATTTGACCTTTGCGGCTTCTACAATCTGGATATTGCGACGCGATTATGATCATATTTAGAAAAACTGTGCAGTCGACGATCAAAACTCTGCTTCTCTGCTCCACGAGTGCCCGGAAAATCCAACAGGTTACCTTTCATTCCCAGAGACGGTTATTATTTGACATTTCTTAGCTTAATATTTACTTTTAAAGCTCGTGAAACCTTATATTCAAAATCAAATAACCGGTATGAGCAATATGAGCCACATTAAGTGAGAGATATTTCTGTTTCGTCTCTGCATCAATCAGAACTTCACAATTTAGACATCAAGACTGAATAACACGCAAAATAAAAAAAGATACCCTCCTCATTCCGAGCCTCAAATTCAGAAAGTTTTCAGGTGCTTGAATGTGTTTCGTTTGAGGTTACAGTCGTCTTAGTTGAGCTGGTTGGACTTTAAAGGAACAGTTCAACAGTTTAGGATATACACCTCATGCTTAAGAGGTGCAGGTGTGCAGATTTAAGTCGAGCTGGCTGTTTTCCCTTGTTTCCAGTCTTTGTGCTAAGCCAAGCTAACCCGCTCTGTGCCGTACCGTTGCGTATCTAGTTAAAAATATCAAACTGCTCCTTTGAAATCGTCTGTTCAGCTCTAAGTTACGTTGACGAGGTCGAATCTCGACCGCTCGCTCGTCTCAGCCTCGACGCTGCAGGCCGACTGTGCAGCCGAGGAGAAGAAGAAAGCAAAAAGCAAACGCTGGACGTGACCGGTCGTGATGCAGGACAGGACGCCTGACTCACTGAGACGGTTTCTGTGTGTGATGCACAGTGTCAGAACCCACTCGGGCCGGGCCGGAGTCTCTTTACGCTTCAGAGCAGCGAAGACGACGACCGGAGAGGATCTGATGCTCCTCTCCGGATCATTACACCACCCCCAGACACACAGAGACACTTTAAATCAACACAACCTCCTCCTCCTCCTCCTCCTCCTCTTCTTCTTTCATCTCACTGGTCCAAAGAGGAGATCACAGTCTCTCTCTCTCTCCCTCCCTCTTCTCACTTCCTCCCTCTTTCACACACACAGAAAAGAAAAACACTCACACACTGTCCGCTGGCCCGGCAGAGGATCCACTTCTCTAAACAAAACAGGGCTAATTATCCCGTCCTCTTTGTTCCTCCTCCTCCTCCTCCTCTTTCTCCCCCCCACTGCAATTATTTACAGAAGTGGCTCCCACTGCATCACAGATAAGCATCTACATCACTTCAGCTCTTTCTCTTTTGGGTCAGCTGCACAGCAGGAATGCAGGACCGACCGGGTCGTCAGCACCCTGTGTGGTGGAGGGGAGGGCGTCAGCGATGTGAAATCAAAATGTCAGCATCCTTCTGGAAGCTGAGTCGAGTTTATTAAAAACAGCTGACGGCGGCTGATGGAGGCTTTAAGGTCAGCGAATGAAAAACCACCAGATGTGGACGATTAGAAACCAGAATCAGCACCGGAGGCCCGATTAGAACCCGGCTCACACCTCGCCGTCTCCTACAGATATTAATATTCACTCTTTGTGTCTCCTCCATGTGTTTTTCTCACCTTGATGGGTTCTGTGCTGAAGCGGATCTTCCTGGAAGGAGGCGGTTCCTCCTCCACAGGCAGCCCCACAATCTCCACACAGCTGGACTCGGGCTCATAGCTGTCATCCTCCTCCTCCTCCTCCTCCTCCGCCTCCACCTCCTGCTCCTCCTCGTCCACCTGGCTCCCTCCGAAGTCTTCCCCCACCGCGCTGTAGGTGCTGATGTCCACAGAGTCTCGTCCCGACTGGTCGTCTCGCAGCGTCCGGTCCTCCTCGTCCTCTTTGGCCTCCTCGCCTCCCTGCGGGGGGCTGCTCCTCTTCTCGGGCCCCACGTCTCCGTTCTCCACGGAGATGCGGATGTCAGACCCGGTGTGCTCCTCAGACTTGGCCTCCACGCCGGCATCTGAAACAGTCTTTCCCGTCTCCCCCGCAGCTCTGAAGTGTTCGGTACTTTGGCCCCCGTTGATGCTGTCAGAGGCCCCCCTCCCCCTGGGGCCCCTCTGAGGCCCCTCCTGGCCGTTCTGGTTCTGCTTCTCGTCCTCCTGGTACCCTGCTGCAAAGGCACTGACCCTCTTTGTGATTATTTTGGAGTTCAACACACCCACCTTGGCGCTGACCCCCCTGGAGGGCAGCGGCGGGGTGGAGGAGAGGCGGTGCAGGTTGTTCCGGAGCTCGGCGGCCCGCTCGAACACGGCGCTGAGCTGGCTGACGGTGGGGGACACGGCCTCGCTGGTGTCCAGGCTGTCCAGGGACTCCGTGCTGCCGTTGAAGCGCGCCACCACGTCCAGCCTGCCGTCCTGGAAGCTGGAGGCCTTGTCGGTCTTCAGCAGGACCCTGGTGGTCGCCAGCTTCTCCTGCTGCAGCTGCCGCTCCTGCTGCTGCTGCTCGAAGATGCGGCGGGTCTCCTGCAGCTTGGAGTAGCTGGGCGAGGAGGCCCGCTGGTGCCCGTTCTCCGGCTTCACGTCGAACTTGTTGACCCGTTCGGACACGGTGGACCCGAGCTTCAGCAGCGCGCTGTGGTCCACGTTCTCGTTCAGGCTCCCGGCTCGAGGGAGGGACAGGCGCACCGATTTGTCGGCGTTCCTGGCGACCTCCTCTCCTCCCTCCGGATCGCCCGGAGACGTGGTCTGCATCTGCTGGAACATGTTCTTGATGCGGTGCACATTGGAGCCGTACCTGCGGCCCCGGGGGCCCTCCTGCAGGTCCCCGTTCGCGGCATTGTCTTTGACGGGCTTCAGGGCCTGCATCCCCGCCTCGTACGCGTTTCTGTGCGGGGATGGGCTCCTGAGCGTGGAGCCGGAGCCGGAGCCAGTGCTTTTGGATGTGGATTCGGTCTTCATCATGGTCGGTCGGTCAAGCGTCGCGACGGATGCTCAGCGACGGCATGTCGGCGGCGAATCGGTTTCTTATCCACCCGAACAAACAGAACCCGGTCCTGGAGGCGGCGCTCAGACTCAGAGCCGGCAGATGGAGGAAGAGAGAGAGAAACAAAAACAACAGATCGCATTAAAGGCCTTCAGCTGCTGCTGCATCCGCTGCAACACGCGTCCGCTGCAACGGAGAAAGTGAGCACGATGCATCTGTCACCCGCTCACACCATCAGCCCGAGCCGCGCGGATCGATACATGCATCGGTTATTAGAAGATAGATCTGCGCCAGAGGACGTGGGAGAGGAACCGAGCCGCGGATTGACCCGCAGCCGCCGACAGATTGCTTTGCGTTTAATCCCTTTTTACAGGCAGCATCATTTTGATCTCTTCACTCCGAGCTGCAGATCTGCTCACAGCGCTGCTGCATGGAGGAGGGCGCCGCCGGGTCCTAGCGCCCGCCCCTCCTCCTCCTGCTCCTCCTCCCTCCTCCTCCTGCTGCTGAAATCCTTCTTAAATATTAAGAAGAATCGTGTTTACTATCATGTGTCGTATTGACTGATACATTATTTATATGACACTGCTCATAGCTAGTAAATCACTGACCCGGAAGTGCTTCACAGGGCAACACTTCTTTGTTTACTTTGAAAATATGGAGCAACCAATTAAAAACAACAAATTAAATCTAATTTAAAATGTACCCACAAACTTGATTGAGAGCATTTGAACAGTAAGCAATAGTTAGCTATGCAAACAGACAGTGTCCTAAGGAGTAGCTGTTACAGTAAGCTAACATCAGCTAGCTAATAAACAGCTAAAACATTTTAGCTTTTGAGTAAGCTAACATGTTGTGGATGAATTCATGATAAGGCTAAACAAAAATAAAAACTAAAGGTACTTGATGGTTAACAAGCTAACTGTTGCCATAGTTAACTAAAAGTCACTAATGATAAAGCTAAAAAAAATAGTGGTAGAAGATAGTTAATAAAGCTAATTTTAGCATAACTGATAACATTTGATAGCTAGCTAAAAGTAATTGATAAACTGCTGAAACGGTTAGCTTGTGGGCAAGCCTTGGCTTTGATTACTGTCAAAGTAATGTCAGCTAGCTTAGCTAAAAGTAACCCGTAAGCAATTACAACAGTTAATACTACCTAAAAAATACTGAAAAAATTGTGAAAATATAAAATATAGTCGACAAATGAGTGATAAAGCTAAACAGTCTAACAGTAGAAGATGGTTAAATAAGCTAACTTTAGCATAACTGATAACAAAGTAACCTTAGCTAGATGAAAGTAAAATGATAGTAAATGATAAACGGCTGAAGCAGCTTGTGAGCAAGCTAACATGTTGTGGATAGATTAATGATAAAGCTAAAAAAAAATCAATCTAAAGGTACTTGATGATTACAAGCTAACTGTTGAAATAGTCAACGAAAAGTCAAAATGATAAAGCTAAAAAATCTAATGCTAGCAGATGATTAAATAAGCTAACATTAGTATAATTGATAACAAAGTAATCCTATCTAGCTAAAAGTAAATGATAAACAGCTGAAACAGTTAGCTTGTGAGCAAGCTAAAATGTTGCGATTTATTAATGATGAAGCTAAAAAAAGATTGAAAGGTACTTGATGGTTCACAAGCTACCTGTTGACGTAGTAAACTAAAAGTCATGAATGACAAAGCTAAAAAATATCTAGCAAAAGGTAGTAGCAGGTGACATTAGCCTGACTGATTATGTCAACTAGCTTAGCTATCAATAATGTATAAACAGTTGAAACACTTACCTACAACAACTACCTACAAATATTAAATAAAAGGTGAACAAGCTAAAATTTAGTCGACAATTAGAAGATGGTTGAATAAGCAAAATGTAGTGGACACAATTATTAAAGCTAAAAAATCTACATGGAGGTAGATGGTTAATTAAACTTACATTAGCAAGCATTATTATTAAATGGATAAAGGTAGATAAAGTAATGTTAGCTTGCTTAAAGTAATGGTATAAACAGTTGAAATTAATAACTGTAAAAGTAATCTGAGCTATCGTTAAAGCGGTTGAAACAACAAACTAAACATTTATGGATTAAGCTAGAGAAATCTAAAGGTAATCGATGGTTAAATGAGCTAACATTAGCCCAGCTGATAACTGCTGAAGTAGGTTAACAGAAGCCTAAAAGTAACTAAACAGTTAAAAACATGATATTGAATAAACAGTGAACGAGCTAAAAAAAAGCTGAGTGCTAAAGCTAAAAGTAGTAGATAGCTCAATAAGCTAACATTAGTGGATAGTGGACAGTTGGTAATGTTAGCCAAAAGTGGTAAGCTAGGTAGCTGCTAGGTAGGCAGTTGAAATAGTTAGCATTAGCTAAAAATATTGGTTAAATGGTGTACATGTTTTGGAATCATTGCTGAAATCATTAGTTGAAATATTAAATAAATGGTTTAAATTGGTCAAGGTAATTAAATATATAAATTAAAGGCTAGCTATGTCCAGCTTCTTCCACTAGCTACAATTGGTGTAGCCTAGCTTGAATGTAAATATGACCAGATCCTTTTAATTGTATGAAAACTATTGTAGCGATAGTCGCTTAAATATAGTTAGAATGTAAAATAAAATACAGTTTAAATTGAATGAAATGAACACAAACACATTGAACATTACTGGAGGTGTTGATGAACAAAGGTTGGGAACCATTGTTGTATATATATTTTTCAATCAACATATAATAATCAACATGAAATATTAATAATACTAATTTCAAAGACCCAACCCCCCCCAAAAAAATAGTTAAGAGCACTTCACTGCCTGCTCTTTTAATGGTTGTTGTTTTAAAAGTCTGTTAACTCCTTAAGTATCAGACTACAGATGGCTGTGTGTCAGTGAACGCCTCTGACACTAGGACCCAGTCAAACACCAGCACGTCAGGCCTCCCTGTCCAACAACATCCTCACAGCCACATTGTTGCTTCCTGCATTCTGCATCTGTGCTGATCGACACATTAAACAGTCTCGCTGACGGCAGACAAAGCATTTCCCTCTTCTGGGTCTAGGGGCCGGTTCTGAACCTTCCCACTCCGCCTCGCTTTTTTCTAGATCTCTACCTCCAAGGCCGAAACACGGGACAGAACATCAGCACACTATTCTCAAACTGTCACTTTAATCTCAGAGTGTGAAGGACGAACACTGAACAGATAGAACAGATAACTTTACAGAAAAAAACAGCATAGACTTGGTGCTGGTCTATGCTGGTTTTTCCAGCAGGATAGTTAAGGCGACACATTTGATTGGACTTTTATTGCACCCACATCCCCAAAATCACCAACTAATCTGAGTAATATAAATCTTTAAATGATTATATTAATAAAAAAGATGGACCATAGAGTGACTTTTCCTTCTTAGACAGCTTCATTTGAGTCCCAAAGGTCTCAAAATATCAAATATTTCACATGACAGTAAGCAATAGTTAGCCATGCAAACAGACAGTACCCTAATGAGCTAACATTATCTTTAAATGATTATGTTATTTAAAAAGATGTACAATAAAGTGACACAGCTTCATTTTTAATCATTCAGTCCTGAAGGTCTGAAAATATCAAATATTTCACACGACAACAGCAAAAATGAGACAAAATCACACAAAACATATATGTTGCTTTTTCGTAATGTCTTTTCCCTTCATGATCTCATGACTGCTCAAACTATGAGCTCCTCCTGCAGGACCTCCTTTGGCTGCATTGCTCATTTATATATTTATAATGTTTTATATATTTTCATTCATGAATAATTTACATGTAACCGTCCCTGTGGGAGTCGACAGGCCTCACCGGCTCAGTCCTGCACCAGGTGATGCAGCTGCTGCAGATGCAGATATGAACCACATCCCGATATATGAAGACTCCCATCGCTGCATTATAACCTGCTTATTTTGTCAATTATTTGTGATTATTTGTGTCTGAAAGAACTTTTATAGATGCTAGTTTCTGTGGTGTTCATGGATTTTGTCGAGACAAGATATAAAAAATACAGAAAACAGGTTTTTAAAATATTAAAAGCTGCAATAAGCAAGAATTATTCACCTTGAAATCATTCTCCCAGCATGTAGAGGTACCAGATTACCTGCTAACTGCTGCTGACTTTGTCCTGTTTACATCTGTGACTGTACTAGCCTCTTTTAGCATATTAGCCATGCAGCTAGCCGGCTACCAGGGCTTTGGGGGACGAAAGGAAAACATGCAAACTTATTTTATCCAGTCTTTACTTGCACATGTTTGGTATCGAGGTCATCCAAAAGTAACCGGAAGTAAAGAAGTTACATTACTTAAAGAGTAACTGTATCTGAAGCGCTATCAGGCCTGGGGCTAGCTGGTTAGCATGCTAACACCAGTGACATAATGTCAAAACTATAACTTCACACTCTGTTGATCACTTCTGGAATGTTTTAAACTAAAATTCTCACATGTTGCATCTTTAAAAAATACCATTCTGGTCTCGTGCTTCCACTCGCTTCATGATCCCAAAAGAAGTTATTATTTTTCTTTCGGAGCATTTTTTAACAACGCATCGTAATCAGTTTGTCCGTCACGTGTTCTTCTTCCATCTGCAAAGTAAAAAGTCTCTTCAGCCCGAGTTTGTTTGAGTCAAAACTGCAAAATTAGGCATATGAAGTAGAAGAAAACATGTAAAGTACCTCAAAATGAGACTTAAATGTACTTTATTCACGCCTCAGGTAACTAAGTATGTGATTTTATTTACTACCAGAGGGGATGAACAACACAGCTCCTCCTGAACTCAGCTTCCGGATGTTTTTATGGGGAGTGAGTCAGAAATAGCTCTGACATGTCGTCTGCTGTGACCCGGCCCGTCTCTCTCTCTCTCTCTCTCTCTCTCTCTCTCTCTCTCTCCACATGGTTCTGTCAATCACAGGCCCAAAACAAGATGGCAGGCTGCGGGAGCTGGTTCTTCTTCTTCACAGGCGAGTTTATATATTTCTGAAGTGATTTAATCTAACGTGGCGACACTGAGAAGCTTGTTTAAGTGTCAGATGTCTGTTATTAAGTGTGAGTGATCTCAGCTGTCCGAACGTTGAAGTGTCACGTCAGGGTGTGTGTGTGTGTGTGTGTGTGGTCAAACTGAGAGGTTTAAGTGTCTTTTAGCCTTTTGTTTTGTTTCTTCACTCGCAGTGTGTGCCGTCAGCTTGCTCGGGGCCAACGCAGAGATCAAATTCACCATTCCCGTGGGGAGGTTCTTCACGTACGAGGTGATGAGAGAGACTTTCCAGAACGACTTTGAACCTTTGTCGAAACTCTACGGTGAGAAGAATCGAATCGTGTCAATCCCACTCATCTACCAGATATAGATTTTCTTATCGTGTGTGTGTGTGTGTGTGTGTGTGTGTGTGTATCTCCGCCTCCTCCCTCACAGCCGGACGTTTGTACGATGACCCCATGATTTTTAAGTGCAACAGGCAGAACTTCCCAGACCTCCCAGAGTGGCTGCGCTTCACCCAGCGGCACCCGTTTGATAACGGCTTCCTGTACGGCACGCCAACGTCTCCCGGGAAAAGTATAATCGAGGTGTGACGTCATCATGTAACAAACCCGCCGCACGTTGCATTTCATTTAGCTGTGTATTTTCTTACGTGTCTCTGTTGAACCAACCAACAGATAAGATTCCTGTGCAGCTGCAGCAGAGACAAATCTGTAAAAACCTGCAGCTGTCTGACACGTCGGTGCTTAACGTCAGGGGGTTTTGTTGTCAGACACCTCCGAGACAAAAGCGTCGGGTTTCTCGCTGGAGCTGCTATTTTTTAACCAGCATTAAATATTCAGGAGGAAACAAGCCTTTGAAGAAGAAGGAGAAGAGTGGCACCGAAAAGAAATGTATTCTGGCTGGAAAACAGGAGGATGTAACAACAGATTACAGCTGAAACTCCGAGACAAAACACGTCGTTAGCAGCTCCTCTCTGGAGTCGACTTTGCTTTGTGTTAATTAATCTCCGTCTTTGTTTTTACATCGTTTTGAATTGTCCTTCAATACATGGACAGAAAAAAGGTGTCGGCCAAAGCTTCAGCTGATGTTACCTGCCTGTTAGAACATGACAGAAAAACAAAGGTCATAAAAAGAAGTGATCCTTCCTGAATTCAATGTTTGCTCACCACTTTAGTTTTTACTTTTATTACGCTCAACATGCTTTTTAAACACACAAACACAGAAGAATACATTTTAAAAATAGTTTATTTGCATGCAAAGTGATCTGATTCTGACTGAAAATGTACCTTTTTTCCATCTAAATCTGTTTGCCTGTAAATTACTTATAATATTAATAGTTTGATGATCAAAATAATCAGTTTTATTGCCAAATCTGCTGCTGTGGTGTCTTTGTGCACAGCAACGTGGGCTCTGATGCAGGATGCAATCTGTAAAGTAAATGTGCTTCCATCACTGCAGACGTGTGTGATGTTCTGGATGTTTAAACTAACTCTTCTTCCTCCTCTCACAGATCTTCGCCGTCAACAAGCGGAGCTATGAAACGACCAGACAGATCGTCGTCATCAAAGTCACCGCAGGTACGGGTGTTTTAAAATAAAAACCCAGAACGTTCTGTACGGTCCACGGTGAGTCCAGGAGGAAGTGACACGCTGTTCTGCATCCCTCACAGAGACGATGCTGCCGTACCAAGCTGAGTTCTTCATCAAGCTGAGGGAGATTGAGAAGGTGCTGCCCTCTGTTGTCCAGGATGAGATAAAGCAGGACCTGCAGAAGCTGTGGGACACAGAGGAACTGGAGGTCGTCAACATCACCAACGCTCTGGACCGCGGAGGCCGGGTTCCCCTCCCGCTCGCAGGACACTTTGAAGGGTAAACGGCTGGACTCGGCTGCAGACGTCTAACTCCTGCAGCTGCTGATTGTTTTCATGAGCGTGTGATCTGTGTCAGTGTGTATGTGAAGGTCGGGTCCAAGCAGTACTTCTCAGACTGTCTCCTGAGGGTTCTGGCGCCGGAGCATGAGAAGCAGTGCACAGCCGGGTCCAGAGTCAAAGTCCCCGGAGGATGCAACTTCTGCACCATCCCCAGCAACTGCATCAGCTGGTGCAAGACGGAGCTGGTGAGGAAGGAAAGCGATAGAACAACATGATATGTATGAATGAACCATCTGTCATCTTCTTCTTCTTCTTCTTCTTCTTCTTCCCTGCAGTTTGACCTGACGCAGCAGGAGCCGGCTCCCCCTCCTCCCACCGTGGGTTCGGGGATCATGGAGACCGGCGTGGAGTTCGACCCCCTGGAGTCGCCCCCGAGCAGAGACTTCTTCCCGGACTACCTGGTGACAGTGATCGTGCCCCTGGTCCTCGCCATCATCCTGTGCGTCCTGCTGGCCTACGTCATGTTCTGCAGACGGGAGGGAGTGTACGTGAAACTTAACAACGACCCACAGTGTTGTTTGTTGAATACACACATTTCTTTTTGACCCTTTAACCTGAATGTAATGATCGATCCTGATGTGGCACATTGTTCCTCTTTCTTTTCTTTTTGCAGAGAGAAAAGGAACGCAAGAACAAACCAGTAAGTGCTCTGATGAGAGTAAACACGAGACACTCTGAGTTTGAATCTCCAAATTCTGCATCGCGCCCCTTTAAGTAAACGATCTAAACACTTCTGAGTATAAACACGACTTCCTGGTTCGTCCCCCCGCTGCAGGATCCAGCTGTACCACCACCACACCATCCTCGGGAACACCGACGAGCTGAGGAACATGGCGGGAAGCCGCGGCGTGCCTCCACCTCTGTCCACGCTGCCCATGTTCAACAGCCGGACCGGGGAGCGGGCCCGGTCTCTGCAGTCCGACAGCCCGGTCCCCCTCATCCGGGCCCAGCAGTAAGAACCAACACCCACACTTACTCACAGATCTCCACCAGCATCACTCAGATCAGATCCTAACGTAGGATGTGTTTGTGTCTCCTGTTTCCACAGTGATCCCTACGTCGACACTCTGCCCAGGTAAAAACTCACTCTTCATATTCAGGCTCCAGTCGTTTTATTATTAAGTTCATAAACTCATCACGGTGTTTGTTTTTGCAGGAAGTGAGAACAGCGATGGATTAAAGCGACGCAGTCACCTGCTGCAGCCGCCGCGCTCTGCGGACATTTACAGTTTTTGCAGTGAGAAGTTACGCTTTGTTTTTTTTTGTTTTTTTTCTTCTTCGAGATAAATTAATAGTGTTCATAAAGTTATTTGCAGTTCATGTATATCTGTGTTCCACCGTCCAGCACGACTAATAAAAACACGTCCAAAGTTACGTTCTTTACCGTCGCATCCATCAACACAGACTAAAGTTACGTTCCATCCTTTTCTCTTTGAGATGATGTGAGTGGTTTCGTTCACATGAGCGCCTCTCTGTTGTTTTAAAGGGTTCCAGACTGCCGTGAAAATGTGTGAACTTCTCCTTTAAGACTCAAACATGACAGTTGCTGTGTCTCAATTCAGGGTCTGCATCCTCCGAAGGACTCGGCCTTTGCGTCCTTCGAAGGTGAGTCCTTCAGAGAGACCTTGTTAACCGCGTCAGCCGTTGTTAAATGGGACGGTCTAGCCTTCGGAGCATTTACTGGCTGCGTCACCAGATGTTTTACCCTTACGTCAAAGTGCGCAAAGAATCTTGGGATATGTGAGGCCGAGAAGGATCGTAGCCGTGCATCCTCCAAAAAGAGGGCAAAGGAGGAGCATTTGGAGGAGCCTTCAGATTGGGACAGCCTTCGCGGGATGTTGTGACGTAATTGGCCTTCAAATGCTCCTCCGAAGGATGCAGACCCTGAATTGAGACACAGCATGTGTTTAGTTGGAGAAGGCAGCCGTGTTTGCAGTTTCAAACACGCCCGGCAGCTTGAGGGATCTTTGTACCCCTGCAGGAGGACGTACGTCAGGTAGAGGTTGACTCAGGTAGACTGAAACGTCCACCAGGAACAAATCTGCTGCAGTTTACTTCAGAGATTCAGCTGCTAAATCAATTAAGGGAGTCAAGAAAACGTTAAAAGATATCAGCCGTCTTTATCTGTTTAATCAGATCCAGAGAGAGGAACATCAGCGTCGAGTGACGGCTCAGTCTTTCCTCAGAGCCTGACATCTTTTACATTTCTGAACCAGCTGTTGTTGCACTGGAGGTCCAGAAGGGGTCGCCGGTGTGTCTTCATCTGGGGATCTATTAGGGGGTCCGACACACACACACACATCTCCTCTCAAACTTCACTCTCACGTCTCTGCTCAACATCTGATTTTCACATTTTTCTACAGGAATTTGGAGGCAGGTGAACGTGTGTGTGTGTGCAAACGATGGAGATAAGCCAGGTTGGAGTATTTTTAGATATTGGCCTTGTTTTCACTGCTGCTTAACAAAGAAATGTGTTCATCGCAAACTGTTGTGGAACAGTTGAATCCTGACTTCCAGAACCAGAACATGCACGATATGTTTCTCTCTTCTCTGTGGTGGGATGTGAAAGATGTGAAATGCAGCTTCAGTAAAAAAAATAAAACGGGACTATCTGACTTAACAGCGGTTTCACAACAGTTGCAAAACAGGACAGTGAAAACTCAGCCACTGAGTAGACCACTTCACATGCTTTATTTCAGCACCCAAAAAATAATTAAAAACATCTCAATTTATTATACATGTACAAAATAAGTACAGAATCTCTCTCTCTTTTTTTAAAAACCATGAAAGTGGGTCTGCTTCAAATCTTTTTTAAGAAACCCTTCGCGAAAAAAGAAACAAAACAACAAACAACATGAACAAACAGGGCGGGAAGTGTGTGCTGTTATTTCTTTCTTTCTTTTCTTTTAGTGAAGAGGAAGTTTTTTTTTTTGTTTCCACAGGAGGAGGTCGAACAGACAGAACAGGATCAACACTGAACACAACGGGCACGGAGATGAAATTGAACCAGAGTCACTTGCTTTCTTTCTTTTTATCTACAAAGACATGATTGCATGCGTTACATCTGCAGTGATCGCCCCCTTTTTTTTTTTAAAATCTGAGGATCACTTAAGAAGAAAACATTTGCACTGAACAGACAACAAGAGGCAATTTAGTAGCACCAAAGGTTCATTAGTGGCAATAATTACAGTATGACAGGTGAGTCACACCGTCAAACACCAATAACTGGACCTCGTTGAGTGTTAATAGCACCTTTTGACTGTTTCTTTTTCGATTTCCTCGTGTAAAATCAACCCTCTTCATTTAAGAAAAACAAAAAAACAAATGCTGCCTGGTGACTTCTTGTTATGAGGTAGCCATCTACATATTGCAAATGAAGGTGAGCTTCTGTTGTCATGCTCTCAGGTGTTTTTTTTTTCTTCTTCTTCTTTAATGAATTTATAAACAAGAAGACGCTTCACACTTTTTACAATTTATTTAACACCAGGAAAAATGGTACATATCATTTGTTGTTTTCAATGTCCTTCTCGCAGTGGTAGAAAATGGCAAAAGTCACCTGTGTTTCATCGCGTGTGTCGATCTTTCTTTCTCGCTCGCTCGCTCTTTTTTTTTGTTTTCTTAATCTCCGGGGGGGGAAATTTTACACAAGCATATATTATTTTCTTGTTGCCAGTGGAAACAAAAGATTCTTTTTAAAGTGTCCTTGTGGTTTGGTTGAAGTAGCAGTCCCGGAAAAAAAAAACTTCTCATGATTGGGAAAAAAAACAAAACAAAAACACGAACACCGTCTTCAGTAGAGTGGTTTTTTTTTTAAAGCATGTGGACCAATGGCAGCCGAATGAGTTTTGAATGCATAGAAAAAAAAAAGGATTTAGAGATGACTGCTAGAAAAAAAAACAACAACGTCATGTCCATATTTCTTTCATTTTTACAAGAAGCAAACTGGGCCAATTTCGACGCCAAACTCCTGATCAGGTGCACCAACATCCATAGGAGCAATGTCAATGATGGGCAGGCGGGATGTTTTCGTTGTCTTGTAGTCGATGACTGTCTTGCCCCATGAGCCAGTGTGTGACTGTGGAGGGGAAAAAAAAGAGAGGAGAGAGTGAGTCGTTTATCTGTCTGGATCGAAATCTGGCGTCTCTAAATTTTAGCGGCTCAGAGAGAGGACTCACCGTGCAGCCATCCTCGCTGACGGTGTATGTGAAGCGGCTGTTGCCCTCGGCTCTGATCTCGATGTCGTTGGAGCCTCCGAGCACCATGGCCTTCTTCAGGTTGCCGGTGGAGGCGTCCATGTAGGCGATGCTGTTCTTGCAGTGGTATGTGATGTTCTGGGAGGCCTGGTTGGACATCAGGCGCATGAAGGTCATCTGGATGTTGACGTCCTCGGTATCAGCTCCATCGGTGCCATACTGGAACTGCAGGGTGGGGAGAGGAGAAAGGTGCTTTACTGTCACGGACCTGTGAGGAGGATTTTAATTCATGCAGGAAGCTGTTTTATTGTTTTGGACTTCTCACCTGGGATCCACCGGTCATGGACTCGCTGAACCAGACGTGCTTCTTCTCCTTGTTGTTCTTGCTGAGGTACCAGTTCTTCATGGGGATGCTGGACTGGCTTGGGGAGATGCAGGTCTCGCCAGTCTCCATGTTGCAGTGGACCTTGATGGCGTCCAGAGCAGATCCCTGGTTGGGGTCGACCCAGTACATGCCTGTAACAGAGAAACATGAAACTGAGCTCGTACGTATCTTATACTTCATCTACGGGCTGCAGCAGGACTCGGATCTGCACTCACCGCTCTTCCACTCGGGGTGGCACATCCTCAGGTCACGGCACATGCGGGCAGGGCTCTTCTGGGTACCGTCGGGGCTGCGGATCTTCTCGACCTTCTGGGTCAGGGTCTTGAGGGTGGTGTCAACCTCCATGTCGCGATCGCGCATCATGTTGGGGTCATCAGCGCGGTATCCGCCACCACGGTAGGGATCGGGAGCCTTCTCCTGCAGGGGCTGGCTGACGAAGTCGAATCCACTGCCGGGAGGTCCGGGGGGTCCAGCGGGTCCGGGAGGTCCTGGAGGACCCTGTTTGGAGATACCAGGTGTTTACAAACTGCCGCAACACTCCAAGTATTTGGTTAAAACAAAGGGTGTAGCGTGACTTACAGCAGGTCCCATCTCTCCATTGCGACCGCGAGGTCCAGGGGGTCCAATGGGTCCGGGCAGACCGTTCATGCCATCCTTACCGGGAACGCCGTTAGATCCAGAAGGTCCCTGTAGAGCAGAAGATACATGACTTCTTCATGAGAGAAAACAACAATTCAGATTGCCATTTTACTGACATCCTGTGGTAGGACATTCAGCCGGTTCAAGCCTTGAAGAAAGTCTCAGACAGGCAGCTTCAGTGCTGTTTAAAAGACTAAACACGGACTCCCCAAAAACCAGATTGGTTGTGTGAATAAGTAGCTGTATAACAGATCTACTTACACGAGGTCCAGCAGGTCCAGAGGCACCAGCGGGTCCTCTCTCTCCAGAAGCACCCTAGAGGAGGAACAGGATGTGAATATCAATATTGCACACTCCAGAACGATTGTTTAATCGTCCCGTGAAGTTGAGAAAAGTTGAGTTTGTTTCAGGCAGTAACAACAAAGGTTTACTCACAGCAGGTCCGGGCATACCCTGCATGCCAGTGAAGCCTCTGTGTCCCTTGTGTCCTCTCTCTCCAGCCTCACCAGCCTCTCCTCTATCTCCCTTAGCTCCAGCGGGGCCCTGAAGGAAAGCAGCAGGAGTTCAACATTCATCAGCACGAGAGTAACGCAACATCTCAACACTATTTAGTTTGCATGTGTAATTACGTACAGCAGGACCACGGACTCCAGCAGGACCAGAAGGGCCAGCAGGACCAGCAGCACCCTGAAGGAAAAATCAGATCACAAAAAAAAATCAAGTTGAGTTTCTGATATTTAATTCCATCTTTCAACAAGTTTAAGATAAGCAGGAAGGGGCCTTACAGTCTCTCCACGGTCACCAGACTTGCCAGAGGGGCCAACAGCTCCGGGGGCACCAGGAGCACCAGGGGCTCCTGGGGGTCCGGCCATACCAGACTCACCACGGTCTCCCTACAGGAGGCGGAAACATCCAGTGAGACAATGTTTGGAAGCTAAAGCTAATTTTGTATAACATAGCAGAATTATTTGGGGTGTTTTCATGTGTCATGACTTTTAAGGATGATGGAGATTAATCCAGGTGAGGAGGGTTACCTTGGGTCCAGGGGCTCCATCGCGACCGGGGGCACCATCGTGTCCCTGAGATCCCTGTGGCAGAGAGCATCAAGAATGGTCAACAAAACCGTTGATCAGCGGGAATAAAGTGTACATTTGTGGGTGCGTTTGCAGCGAGTATACGATCCATCGGAGCCTCTTACCTCACGACCAGCCTCTCCGCTGGGACCAGACAGTCCAGGGGGTCCAGCAGGTCCGGGGGGTCCACGCTCACCAACGAGTCCAGAGGGTCCCTGCTTTCCAGGCTCACCCTGAAGAAAAGCAAGAGGGGAAATTAATACACAGTATTAGAACGTACATCTACAACGTGGATCAAGAGGTTATCCTGTCTCAAGACTATTCGGTCCTTGAGGATCACGATGTCGTACCAGTTGATCCTTTTTAATTAATTAAAATCTCTTATATTATAAGACACTGAGCTGACTGAATGTGGATGTTTTATCCATTTTGATTACGAGAAATGTGTGTTTTTCAGATAATCCATGACATGAACTGGGAAAAAGTTCTGGATAGTTGGCGAGTCGGCGTGGAATGACCCGTATTCTTTGCATCTTAAGTAAATAAATATATAACTTTAACCTATTTCGTTTGTTTCATGGTGGTCATGTTGAGTACTCACAGAACCTCCAGGCAGACCGGGGAAACCACGCTCTCCACGCTGTCCGGGGAGACCAACAATACCACGCTGTCCAGCAATACCAGAGGGTCCGGGGGGTCCAGGAGCACCCTGCACAGAACGAAAGAACAGATCACTTCAGTATATCCGAGGCAGCCAAAAACCTTGACGGAGCAGCTGTTTGAAGAATCACAGCGGGCACTCACAGGGGAACCATCAGAACCGGGAGATCCCTTCTCTCCACCGGGTCCTGGGGCTCCAGCGGCACCAGCCTCACCAGGGCGACCAGCGGGACCGGTCTCACCACGGCCTCCTCTTGCTCCATCTTTGCCGACGGGTCCGGCGGGTCCAGGTGGTCCACTAGCTCCCTGGACACATGAAGAGGGTTCAAAGGTCATGATTGTATCATACACGACACTGGGCTGGTTATTACTGCTCGTGATGTGGACTTACAGAGGGGCCAGGGGGTCCGACTCTGCCAGCGGGTCCAGGGAAACCAGTAGCACCCTACACACACACACACACACACACACACACACAGAAAAAAGATGAGACTTCAAGCAACATCCTTTCAAAAAAGCTTCACAGAGGTTGCAGGTCTTCTAGATCTTAAAGGCTGTAAGAGAACTATACAGCAGGCATATATCTTCATATATATATATATATATTTAAAGTTTAGGTTAGGTTTTAATAAAAACATTGTATGAACAGATAATTGTATAAAAAGTTCCCCCCAAAAAATATCCAGAAACCTGATCACTGTTGCTCCAAATTCATCCACATTGCTTGTTTTACACAAACTTCCTGCGTCACTGTTCGGGTTAATTCTGCAGTTATTAGTTATATAATACAAAATATCTGAAAACTATTCCAGATATTTATATTCCAGAGCATCTACTGTCTTATCCTTATCTTTTGTTATTGTTTCGTTTTTCTTTTCCTGAACTCTTCTGTTCCCTGAACATGAAACCAATAAAAAATAAATAAATAAATAAATATCAGAAGAATTTGGCAGTCGTCAGTTTACTCGATGAAAAGAGAAAAGAGATCCCTTCATGAAAATGTTGGGAGCTGCTGATTTAAGTGTGCAAAATCTCACATCATAATAAGACACTTACAGGAGATCCAGCACCACCACGAGCACCTTTGGGTCCAGGAGGACCGGCAGGTCCCTGTTGACAAAAAAACAAACATTTGTGAGTAAAAGAAGAAGCAGAATCTAATAATCACCATAAATTATTTGAAAAAATAGGAACAATATGACCACATAAGATTCATTATTAGCTCTATTTCTATTTCTTATTCTTTTATAAGCTTGAAAACTCTGTGCTGGTGCCGTTCTGGACCGGGTCTCCTTTGTAAAAGAGATCCATGACCTCAGTGATCCAAACATGGTTAAATAAAGGCCAAGTTAATAAAAAATACAAATATAATCTGTCAAATTAGCGCTCTTATGCTAATAACATAGAGAAGTTGGCAGGCTGGGACTTGTGTTTTGACATGTGTGGCCCTACCTGAGGTCCAGAAGCTCCAACAGGTCCGCCAGGTCCGGGGGCACCAGCGTCTCCCTTGGGTCCAGTGTCACCAGACTCTCCCTTAGCACCAGGCTGACCATCAGCACCCTGAGGTTGGAGGGCAAGAGACAAAACAGTTCAAGACATGCCTGGGCTGCGATGTGACACGATAGAAAGCATCTTAATCTGTCGATGTGTGAGGTTCTTACAGGAGGTCCAGCGAATCCAGCGGGTCCAGCAGGTCCGGCCTCTCCACGGTCACCCTGTTGAAGTAATGAGGAGAGAAAGTTTAGGCTCATACCGTCATAAATGTACAACGGATGTCATATTACTTCGCAATTTGATGAAGAGGATCCAATAAAGAGTTTATATCATCAGCTCTCAATCAGGTGTGTGTGTGTGTGGCGGAGAACTTACAGGGGCACCGCGAGGTCCAGTGGGTCCAGCAACTCCAAGAGGTCCAGGCTCACCCTAACACCAGAGAAGAAGAAGGAGGACAGGAAGTCAGCGCACAAGTTGCTTGGCGCTCCTAAACACTTCATTCATGAACTAAGACATTTTGTGCCAAGAAACCAAATTTAAGGCAAAAATCCAGACGTCAGAGTTTAGAAACACGGAACTGAACTGAATCCTTGACACCAATCTAGCAGATATATTGGACCTGGAGGTTTAACACCAAAAGGTGTGTCTGGTCTTACCTTCTCACCCTGAGCACCAGGAGGTCCAGGGACTCCGATAGAACCAGTCATACCACGAACGCCATCTTTGCCAGGGGCGCCCTCGCCTCCCTTGCCACCAGCATCTCCCTGAAGAGAGAAAGTTGAAAGATTACTTTCCTTACTCAGTTACAAGAAGCCAAACATGTAACACATAAATATTTCTGCCCTCGTTTGCTCACATTTTATAGACAACTTTTGGCTAATCGTCAGGCAGATTAACACCCTGACCTTTGCATTCACTCAGGCTTGGCTTAATTAATAAGTCAGTGTACCAAATGCATTTTTGGCAAGTGTTAATTTAATTTATTCCTCAATAAACTCTATATTTGTCTCACAAACTTAAGAAGCATCTGTTCACCTGTAATAGAGCTGAACAGGTGTGCTACTTACTCTCTCTCCCTTGACTCCGGGGAGACCAGAAGCTCCGCGCTCACCGGGCATTCCCTGCATACCAGGGGCTCCCTGACCACCAGGGGCTCCATTAGCACCGGGCTCTCCCTGCACACACACACACAAAGAAACAGAAATACACACATTAATATCCATTCAGGCGCCTGCAAGTACACAACAACCAACAGAGGACAGTAACAACAACAGTCTTTCTTTTAGCTACATCCATGATGAAAAGTAAAATGAAGGACTGTTTCTGTGATGGTTTTTGAAGGCCTCACTGACGTACTGTGTTCAGGCCCAGTAAGAATCCAGACATGGATATGAGAAGTGTTAAATATCCAAGAGAGGGAGTCACATGTCTTGTTATGATGTGAGTGCAGAATGCTTCATACAGTTCTAGATGATATATTTGTACTCCAGAACTTAAAACCTGTCAAAGTATGTGTTTATGTCGGGTCTATCAAGAACTGGAAGGGGCCAAAACAAAAAGACGTCTTAACCCACCTTGGCTCCATCGTTACCAGCGGGGCCAGGAGCACCACGGGGTCCAGTTGGGCCAGCAACACCAGGAGCACCACGCTCACCAGGGAATCCTCTGTCGCCCTGAAGGAGAAAAGAGACACATCGGTTACAACCTGTTTTAGCTGCAGATCAGAGGATGAGGAAAATGTTTTGTTTCTGAGATACTCACTCTTGGTCCAGATGGGCCAGAGGGTCCACCCTCACCAGGAGCACCCTGAACAGAAGAAGAGGGAGGGAAGAGAAGGTCGTCATGAAGACTTGATGAACAAACATTCATGACATTGTATTGTATGTCATGCCAAGCTATGGAACAAAGATTTTGAAATTTACAATTTTCTGCGATTCTTACCTGCTCACCAGGCTTGCCAGTCTCACCAGTAGCACCTTGGGGTCCAGGAAGTCCCTGCACAAGGTAGAAAGGTACAAGATTTTAGTCTAACAAGATAAAAACAGCTCGGGAATATTTCAACGAAAGCAAAAGCACAGCATTCAGGCTGCTGAGTTGCTTGGAAACCTACCTGGAATCCGGGAGGACCAGCGGGTCCCTGCTCTCCCTTCTCTCCAGCAGGTCCCTGAACAGAAAGAAGAAAATGGTGAGAAAACTTACAACTGATAAAACAACTATGTAACTAAATACTGACAGTAATATCAGTCATGTTATAATGATCTGAGGAGATACGTACAGCAACACCAGAAG
Organism: Sparus aurata; assembly: GCF_900880675.1. NCBI lineage: Eukaryota > Metazoa > Chordata > Actinopteri > Spariformes > Sparidae > Sparus > Sparus aurata. The sequence continues at coordinate 24,025,977 of NC_044206.1, read as the reverse complement.
GTCCAGGAGCACCAACGTCACCATCTTTACCAGGAGCACCCTGTTGACGGAAACATCACAAATCAATTATCCATTTTAGCTTCGACAGAAAACATTTTGTGCAGAGAACAGAGTTTGATCCGTGTGAATTTAAAGGTACTTACAACACCGCCAGAGGGACCAGCGGCACCTCTCTCGCCAGGCTTGCCACCATCACCCTGTAAGGAAGAACCACATCATTTGAACCCTCACGTAGATATCACAGGCACCTTCTGGAATAGATCTATTCTTGAGCTTCAAACCAAAATGACTGTGGCAGTTTACTTACTCCAGCTCCCTTGGGTCCGGGGAATCCCATCACTCCGGGCTGTCCTCTGGGTCCAGATGGGCCGGGAGGTCCAGGGCGTCCGTCTTGTCCTTGGGAACCCTAAAGAAGATCAGAGGAAGGCGGGAAAGCTTAAGAAAAGACTCTCCTATCATGATTAATGGGATTGTTTTCAGCTGTTGCTCAGAAAGCATTCATGAGTCAGAACTTACAGCAGGTCCAGCTTTGCCATCAGGGCCAGGGCTGCCAGGGCTACCAGTCATACCCTACGGAGGGGAGGCCAAAAGGTGAGTGAGTGAGTACAAAGACGAGCAATACACACATGCTCATCAACACAGACATGTTGCACCTGAAGGAAAATGTTGCAGAACTCACCTTGGATCCAGGGGCACCAGGAGCACCGGAGCTACCAGACTCACCAGTGGCTCCCTGAGCTCCCATTGCGCCAGGGGCACCACGCTCACCGGGGGCACCCTGCCATACAAGAGAAGAATAGTTAGGAGAGTGCACAAGTCATAACAGTGGGTAAAGTTTAATTTATAATAATTTCTCTGTACAGTATCTATCTGTCTGTCGGTGCTTTTAGGATCCACTGAGCTGGAAACAAAGTTCGACAAGCTTTCTCCTGGTTTTTGGGTCGACTCGCCAACTCACCTTTCCACCAGCAGCTCCATCAGCACCAGGGAAACCACGAGCACCAGGGGCACCCTAACGGAGAGACAGACACACGGACCACGTCAGAAGCTGTAGGGGTGAATCCCCCCGGGAATTTAACATACTTCAACTGTGCGAAATGCTTTGAAGGAAGATAGATTATAAGGTTCAACAAGGAGATCTGATTGGAACTCCACTAATACATCAGTCTAAGGCAGTGGGAAATGGATTTGTAGTATCATCTAAAAGCAGTGGTCCATGATCAAGAGGCTGAAGACAGAAGTTTAGGTCACATACACGCTCTCCAGGGGGTCCACGGGCTCCAGCACCACCAGGCTCTCCACGGGGTCCTCTCTTTCCTTCCTCACCAGAGGGGCCAGAAAGTCCCTGAACTCCAGAGGGGCCCTGGAACAGAAAGCAAGCTCGTCAGAAACATTTCATTTCCTAAAATCACACGGAAAGGTGAAATTAAAGGCAAGATGTTTATTTATTATGTAACTTACAGGCTCTCCCTTGGCACCGGGCTCTCCCTTAGGTCCAGGGGCACCATGGTCACCCTGTTGGGGGAAACACACATTTTAATTTAGGCTGTCCAACGATCCTGTGTGTCTATAAAAATATTTTTGTAAACAGTTTGTAAATGCAATTGTCTACTCACGTTGTTACCCTTGGGACCAGGAGCACCAACAGTTCCCTGAGCTCCAGCAGGGCCGCGAGCGCCGGGGAAACCGGGAGCACCAGCAATACCAGCAGCACCCTGTGGGGATGGAGAGTCTGGATGTGAGAACACTGGATGTGCAGGATTCAAGAGCAGCAAACATGATCAATGAGGATGACACTTACAGGAGAACCCTTAGCACCAGCAGAACCATCTGATCCAGGGGCACCCTGTGGACAGAAGGACGGAAATAAAATATTAACACTGATTCGATTACATTCGGCATTTTTCTATTTTTCTATAAACCTACAAGCAAACAGAAAAATCCAGTATCTACTCACAGCAGGTCCAGCGGGGCCAGCAGGTCCGGGGTTACCGGGCTCACCACGGGCTCCCTGGGGTCCATCGCCACCACGAGCTCCCTGAGGACCGGTCTCTCCCTGTGGAGGGAAGCAACAGAGTCTCAGAAATCTGCGACTTCAATATAATAAGTGTCTTAAAGAAACAAATCATATGTGTTTAAATAAAGAGTTTAGACAGAGACAAAGTGTTAGATGACGTATCCGGAGAGCGACGACACAGCTGGCTGCTTTTTCTTTTCTCCTCCACTCAGCGCTTAATAAATCCAGGTGTGTGTGTGACTTTTATAATTGATCCTGCAGCGATGGCAACAGAGGTGGTATTAGAGGTGTGCTGATGCCATCTGGTGGCTACACTGTTCACCTGGCGTGCACATTATCAGGCCAGATATCTTTACAGCAAACCTCGCTGAGGGCTGAGGATGCAGAGTGTGAGACACGTCTGTTAGCATTAGGAGGTTTCCCCACGGATGATGTTAATCCTACAAGTGCTTTATTCTTACAGACTGTTTCCTACTAATGCACAAGACCAAGGAGGTGATTGAAACACCTGGTCAGGTAGGTAACAAAGAAGGAGAGGGGTTAAGATGGAGTCATGTTCCTCCTCAGTTCGACATTGTTGACCATAGTTGTTTGGTTATTTTTGTTTTGTTTGTTTGATTCAGGTGTTTCTGCTTGTTTCAGTAAAAATGTTTTAGTCCAAGTTATTTATTCCGATACTTGAGAGTTAGTTTTTAGTTTTTATTTGTCAGGACAGAGATTTAAGGTCGTACACAGCAGCTTGTGAAGGAAACTGACTCACATTCCTGACAACATGCTGTATATTTCTATTTTATTTAAGTTACTTATGAAACAAAGATGTTTTTTGCACTATTACCTGTGTACTGTTTGAGTGAGTGCTTGTGAATGTGTGTTTATTTATACTTGTTGAAGTTTTTCACACCAGGGTTTAGTCCTTCCTTCAGGTTAAGTTACCTATAAAAAGCCTCGATGGACCGTCTATTTATCAGATGTACAAATGTGCTGGGTGTCTTACCTTAGCGCCGGCACCACCGGGGAATCCAGGGGGACCAGCAGGTCCAGTAGATCCCTAAAAAAGTAAGACACACAATAAGACATCCATAGTTTTGATGGAATGCTAATGACAGAGCAGTGCATCACACCCTTCCATATAGCATCAGGTGATGATGTCACAACAACAAAGATAATACTTACAGGGGGTCCACCAGGGCCAGTGTTGCCATCATTACCACGAGCGCCCTGCAGAGGAGGAAGAGATTAGATCAACGTGATATTTGCAGGATTGGACACTCAGACATCACTAGCTGCTGGAAACAGATCAAATGTAGCGTTTACTTTTACAAGCAGTCACAATAAAACATTAAAACATTTAACTCACAGAAGGTCCAGGAGGTCCGGGGCGGCCTCTCTCACCAGGGAGACCACGAGCACCCTGCAGAAGACAAAAATCAGAACAATATTAGCGAGATCGCTGTGAATCAGATGAAACTAAAGAATTGCTTTGATCAACATGTTAACTGTGACGAGATACAAACGTACCATAGTGCCGGGGACACCGTTCTCACCAGAGGCACCAGCCTCTCCCTGTAAGCAAATACAACAAGAATCAGCTGCGAGACAATCACACTGGAATGGCTGCCAGCCTTCAAACTGAAATTTTGGGTCAATCTATGACAGGATTCCGAGTATCTTACCTTGGGGCCAGCAGGTCCGCTGTCTCCCTTGGCTCCATCCAGACCGCTGAAACCCTGTGAACAAAATCAATCAGCATCCTCGGATGAGTCACCGCTCGTTACAACATCACAGCAGCTGAAAGTGCAGATTTTTTTATCTTTTGGTCAACAAACTCACTCTGTGTCCCTTGATGCCGGGGAGTCCAGGGGTTCCGGGGAATCCACGAGCTCCCTGGAAAAGAGGATGAAAACAAGATCAGCACCTCATGCGTGATAAGCGACCTGTGAACGTGTTTAATGTTTGTTTTAGTTTTCTACAACTGAGCAGGAAGTATAAGCACTCACCTGAGGTCCAGCAGCTCCACGCTCACCGGGGCGACCAGCTTTTCCGGGCTCACCCTGTTGAAGACCCACAGAGAAGAGGTCAGTTTGTGCTCATCACCTTTAACCGACTCACACAGACTGATTTATGACTTTTATCAGAAGGGTAACAATGACTAATATAAGAGAAGGAAATAAAAACCATTAACTCATGTCTGTTTAGTGTTCGCAGAACCAATTAAAGCTGCGAATTGCCTCCTAAAGAGGCATGAATTATAATCAATAAACCTCTTACATCATCTCCGTTCTTTCCAGGGGGGCCAGAGGGACCACGAGAACCCATGGGACCCTAAAAAAAACACAATAAATGACTGGATTAGCACCGACTGAATCATGATGAGGGAGTATTTATTTATCACCACCGATAAGTGGGGCGTGCCGATGTGTGTCAGTGGGTCATGTGACAACAGGAAGTGGAACAACGAATACAGGAAGTAGCACGTTAAAGGAACCATTCAGTATAGAATAAAGAATAAAATGGAATCATGCAGATTTAGGAGAATAAAGCTGTATACTCACAGAAGCTCCGGGCTCACCGGGCTCTCCAGGGGGGCCAGTGAAACCCTGAGGACCCTGATGGACAACAAGAACAACAGATTAACGCAACATGTCTTTATCTTAGGTGCAGGGTAAAATCTGATATAGGAAGAAAATGACTGGATGAGTTAGAGGGGAATGAGTACTGAACCAAACGGACTACTTACAGAGGAGCCAGGGGGTCCAGGAGGACCACGAGGACCCATGGGACCCTGTTGATGAGGGGGAGAAAACATTTTGTCTTTATTTGTCTGTCAAATGAACGGCATGATGTTCGGAACACAAAGTCTAAACTTTTGCTGAGAAAGAGGAAAAGCCTACGTACCATTGGGCCGGGTTGGGGTGGGCCGCTGGATTTGGAGTGGTCAACATAGCTCATTTGAGGAGAGAAGTTCTGCAGGAGGAGAAGATGAAGAGTTAGTCACTGAGGACCAAAAACATCAGCGGTAATGTGGCACAAGAACGTCACGAGACACCTCGAGATGACTTCTCGTTATCACTCTCTTATTCCGTAGAAGTGTTAGAATTTCTAAGAGGCAACACATATTCTCTGTAGCACAGGTACTGAATGAACTGGTCAGAACCACACTTGATATTCAGCACATTCCCCCCGGACCTCCACCTGAGGAACAGGGAGCTGTCTGCACTCTCAGTGCTGAAACAGAAAACCTCTCCTGGTGGAACTGATGCAGAAAGAAAAGCCTTTCGACAGATTTTAACCTGAACTATCGTGGGTTTTTAAGATGGATCTAATTACAAACTAAATTTCCTTCTTGAATGTTGTGATGTGGAGATACTTACTCCGCCAAGGCCAGGGGGGCCAGGGGGGCCGGGTGGGCCGGGGAGGCCGGGCTGTCCATCGAGCCCATCGTTGCCAGGAGGACCGGGAAGACCCTTCAGGAAATTCAGGGTAGAGAGTCTGTTAGCATTTTTTCTTTACTGATTGTTTATGTGGCCCAAACAAAGATGATTAAAATATCAAATAATTACACGTATTATATTATCTGAATAACAAAAATGAAACTCTGACACTGCTCATGCTCAGTCACATGATTTACATGATTATTTTTGTTTTGAATCATAAATATTTGCATAAATAAGTTGTATTGCTTCCAATTGCTCCTCGACAGTGATTTCATATTACTTCAACATGATGTGACCTTTGAACTTTTGATGACCTACTGACCCTGTGACCTAATTATCTAAGGTCATCAACACGACTACGTCACAGCAGGTTTTGCGACGTTTAGAATAGCAAATATATAACACAGATTTTCACACTGTAAAGCAGCAATCGGGGAGAAAACTATTGACGAATGTAACGAAGATAAACATAATCAACAACGTGCAGAGCGGCAACGATGAGATGATGTAGATGATACTGAATAAGTCAGTATAATTTCAAAGACTGATGTGACATAAGTGATAAAATGCATCTTGTTGATGCAAAGACAATACGTCCAAACATTATAATTATGTCCACAAACAGCTACCATTAAAAAAACACAGGTGTCATTTGCATTGAAGGACAGAAAAGGTCTGTTGAACCTACCCTGTCTCCCTTGTCACCAACGTCTCCGGTTGTTGGCTATGAACAGATGGAAAAAGGGAGTTAGGCTAATGACAAGCCAGTGAAGCTAATGCCAGTGAAGTTTGGGTTCATATGTGTCAATATCAAGCAAATTTAAAGGGCAAAATACCTCTTGGGGAATCTGGGGTCCTACAGAACCAACGGAGAGAAAGAAAACGTCAGCACCTCTTAAAAATTAATGCGAAACACATTCATATTTACAAATTTACATTTACAAAACAATCGTACGTAAAGCAAATAAGCTACGAGCAGGTCCGAGCTGGGAGTCAGTGCTTAAATGTTTTATTCTAGATGTTATCTGTAGTGAATTGTTGAGATGTGGCCCTGTCGCACCCTGCAGGGTCACTGAACAGGTCGGCATGTTGGGAAATTACATCGCCACAGAGCCGGTATAATCCAGTGTTAAAAAGACTGCATATCGAAAATGAAATGAATTGAAGGTAAATCCAAAGCGATTCTTTTTCTGAATTAAAATCCTCTGGAAAGCAGGCGGGCTTAGGGCCTCACGTCCATTCTCTGGCCAGTGAGCCATGGATGGGTCAGAGATGAGCTGACGGGCACTAGGTGGCGCCACAAAGCTAATTAAACCACAGAATTGGAGAGGAGGATGAAGGTGGGAGTACCCTCGGGGTCTGGGCAGATGGGGCAGCACTCTCCGTCTGGGATGATGGGGTCGGCGCAGTCGGATGTGTCCTCGCAGATCACCTCGTCGCACATGACGGTTCCGCTGTCGCAGACGCAGATCTGGCAGGGTTCTGGTTTCCATACATCCTTATCGTTGTAAGCCTGTCCATCTAATGTGCAGCTGCCGGGTGCGCCTGAGAGGAGGAGGAGGAGGAGACAGCGGTGAGTTTGGTGAGACTGAACATGCAAAGAGAAATCGAGCTTATTGATTTTTCTTTAACCAAAATCTGTAATAATAATTCTGTAAAACGTGTTGACCCTTGGGAATCGTACAGGAACCAGCTGTGCCCAATAAGCCTGGATCAGATACCAGACACAATAATTTGTAATAGCTATTCAGCAGTTTCCCCATGCAGACCTTTACTTTTATTTCCAGTTTCTGAGACTGTAAACTGATGAGCTTTGACCTTTTTGTCCCGCGTCAGATCAGAGTCATAGAAACTTTCATTAAAGGAGCTTGAATCTTATAAAATCTGGTGTTTGGTGACTGATTTGTGAGCAGGAATAGAGCTTCTAATTACACCTTTCAGGTGATTAGAAGGTTTTTTGCAGGTGGTTACAGTAATTTGGGCAAATGTGAGAAAACAGAGGGCTAAAAAGTCACTGTAATCACATGTAGACCTAAAGAAGCTCTCCTGGAAAAGGACAAGTGGAAAATTACACCGGTGCCTGATCACATTTCAAGCTGCTGGATGTGTGGTTGGGCCTCAGAGGAGGGAGGAGGAGGACCCAGGTTGTGCAGGATGGACCAGCTGTTCCAGAACCTGCCACTGAGCGGCGCTGTTAACCCACGAAACGAGATGATCCGCACCCTCCTCAGCACGGTGATCAATTAAAGTCTAGACTTTTTTTTTGTACCGTCGACGTCAGACTTAAAACATTTTTCCATTGTCCTTATTTTCTGCTAACCATGTCCGATTTTACGCAAATTGGAGTGTTGCGTTTTAAGAAGCTTTAGTGCAAAAGTTTAACATTATACAGGAGGGAAAGTCAAATTTCTCCAGTTTGATTCCTCAACTTAGTTTTGTCTGCTCACTTTTTGATGCTTTAATGATGAAAACTACAAAGAAAAATCCAAGTGATTGGATTTATAGACTTTGGCACACATTGGATCTGTTTTTTTCTTTCTCCCAGAACGGATGGAAACTACGTCCCAAACCCAACATAATTAAGATTTAATCAAACGGATTTTGACATTTTCCAGCTGTCTTACTGATTGCACTCTGCTGCATCTCCCTCTGAACTCAAACGTCCTGTCATTGCGCATCAGAGACCCTGCAGCTGCGCCCCCTCGGGTTTTTTGCGCACGGTGAGCGTGTATCTGCACGTCCGTGAGAGCAGCAAACAATAAAGAAAAAGTTATATTCGCCTCCAGATCTCCAAAGAAAAACCTCATCAAAAACGCATCCCTGTGTTAACAAACTTCACAACCTCTGCCCAGCTGGAGTCCCGCAGAGGACGATCTGTTCCAGGGAACCGCTCAGCATCCTTGCGGGCTTTCATCCACATCCTGACGGTCCCAAAAAACAACTCAAATCAATGTTTGAAAGTGATACTTACTATCATCCTCGCCTTGACCTCTGGCCAAAAGTACCGCTGCGCTGAGCAGCAGCGCTAACCGAATATCCACAAAGCTGAACATGTCTAAATATTAGACATGTAGATTCTTTGCGGCAAGGGGGGAATCCTCTTTTTCTCCTCAGACACCACTCATACACGGTAGGGTCCGGTCTGTGTATAACTCCAATCCAGACCCTAGCAGAAACTCCCTACTGCCTAAACAAATGAGTTAGCTTGGCTTTTATATGCCAAAGTTTTCGGGGAGGTCCCGTGGCGCTCCAGACAACTTGTACATGTTCAGAGTCGGAGTCCCTCCTTCACCAGAGGAGAGGGGGACGTCTTAAAACATGTCAAACAAGTTCACGTTTCAGCTCAAACGTGGATGATGAGGATACTCATCACTTACACGACGGCTCGCCACCGTTCAGACGTGTTTTGTCATCTTCTGCGTCTCCGTGGACTTTTTCTAATTGAGGCTTTTGTTGTTTTTTTTTTCCTTCTTCATCTCACCTGAGACAATGTCGCTGGGCTGATTTTTATCTGTCTGGACTCTGGATGCTTTTATGAACAGAACAGATTCATTAGGCCCCAGATTATTGAGGATATTTATTTGAGGAAGTTACTTTGTTTGAGTGCTTTTATGTACTGGTGAGGAAAACGTTAATGGGCACCAAATATCCTCCATCTGGATAGCTCTCCGTGCGTAATTTACGCACGGAGAGCTATCCAGATGGAGGATATTTGAGGCTCATTAACGTTTGGAGACGTTCTTGCTTCTCTCTCGTACAGACATTACTGAGAGGGAATCCTTCTCATGTTATTGTCTAGATATTAAAACTCTCTCTTTTTCTTTCTTTTTTAATATTCTGGGCCTTCAGACCTGAGCACCAAGCACCTGCAAGCAACTGCAATATCACACCGGTCTACTGTATGTACAGAACACGTGCATTAAAGATTAAATACATCTTTACACACACATTTTAAGAAGTTACAGGTTATAAATCTTTCAGGGAGGAGTAATAAAATCATTGTGAAACGTGAGCACATCATTAAGTTTCCAAACATCTTGCTTCTATCAAAAAAAGGGGCGCGTTTGTATTTGTGTTCTGATAAAATTAACCAGAAGCAAAATGAAGTTTTAAAACATTTACAACAGGCTTGTGTTGAATTTTAACTTTTCCCAAAGAGGCATGGCCATCCCATGATGTTAGAGGGAAGGAGGGAGAGAGGGGAAGAGAGAGAGAATAAGAGAGAGAGAGAGAGAGAGAGAGAAGAAAATCTGGCAGATCCACAAAGCAGTCTGGTTACACTGTGGACACGTTGCAGCTTCTACAACTACACTGTGGCCCTATTTGACCTTTTCTCAACTCTTAACTGTTGTCTTCTTTTTTTGGACGTTCGACCCGAAGAATCGCTCCAGTTTTCACCAGTTGGGAGTCGATGAAGACTTTGAGTGTTACACGTTCAGATGACGTTCAATGCACGGAGCACAGAAGTGTGTCAGACAAATATCAGTGGATATAATGAATTTATGGGATAGCCTTGCATATATTTTATTCATTTGTATCTTACGTTGGAGCAGAATAGGTCAGGGGAATGTTTTAGTTGTGTAATAGACGAATGAAGAGTTTAAAATACACTATAACTTCTCCCTCTCATCATTAACTCACATTATCTTTAAACAAGTCTTACTGAAGCCAATGATTTTCCTTTGTTTCAGCAAACATGCAGCTGGAACGAGTGATGACTACGTCATATAATCAACAGAGACCGTAAAGAAAATATAAAAAAAAGGCAAAACTGAAACTATTTTGGAAGAAAAAATAAATGTAATTTTATGATTCAAGTAGTTCACTAGCTAACATGACTGCAGAACCGTATAGCCAGTGTGAAATACTCGTGCTAACAACAAAGAGTACATTTAAGATTTCCTAAATTAGCACGACTTATGATTTAAAAGCTAGACGTCAATATTCAAAAACCTTTTCACAAAGCTTACGTATATTTATGCAGTTTGAAATCATCTGATTCTAGCCGGGCTGCTTCACAGTAGCTGAATCAACAAATAATTAAAAGAACAAAACAAGCAGCAGACCAGTAGATATGCGTTATTAAGGATCCCATTTCTTGTCTTGCAAAACCCATCCTACTCTGACTCTGACTGGTTCTCTGTAGCCCACCGAATACATCCATTAAGTACTTCGACAGGAGGAGGTGAGAAAAGCGTTGAAGTTCAGCTGATATGTCTTCTTACCGTCACAAGAACTTGTAGTGAGGGGGGTCAGTGAGCCACGATGAATTTATTGTTTTGTTTTTTGTTTTATCAGACCAGAGGAGACAATAATTAGCTCGCTAGTGCTCTAGTTCAATACTGGATGTTTATTTGTTGTCTGGTTTTAATGGGTTGAGTGTCGTGCAGTTGGTTCGTAAAACAAACAGGCTGCGACAGAGCTGGTAAAACATAATCTGACTGTAGTTTCCCCGGTAAACACACCAACCTTATTGGCTGTCGCAGCTGCGTTGTCTCTGATTTCGCACGACTGTCGGCCAGCCTGTCCGCTGTAACCAACGAGCCCAGAGACACTCAAGGGAGGATGAGTGACTGTGAAAGAGGCCATTTATCAGAACCACTACTAGAGCCACGATATGAGTCAACAGTTTGACAAACAGTCAAAGCGAAGGCAACAAATCAGGGGCAGAGTAGGATGGAGTGCAGTTAGCATTATTAAACAACCTTCTACTTGGTATGTAATCATCGAACCATAGCGATGAGTCGAATTATGTGAAAAAAATACATGTAAACTTTAAAAACAAAAGTAACAGTAGACAGAATTTATGTTAGCTACATGCTAGCTTGTATGAAATTATCAGCAGAACTAAGTTTTCCCAAATTATCATAAATAAAAGATTGAAAAGCTGCAAAAAAAAAAAAGACAAACAATAAATTCATAAAGGTAATTCTGAAGTTTATTGAAGTATTTCTTACGCTGAGACAATAACAACTCCACATGCACACATTCACAGTGTGAACACGGTGGCTCGATATGTCCTCAGCTGCAGGGAAAATGAGTAGTTTCTGAGGAAAAGTTGTGTGGTTAGTGACTTTGTTTGCACGAAGCAGGTATTTCTTAGCATCTGTTCCCCCGTCTAATGAAAGTTGGGTGTCTCGTGCAAACACCTGCCAAACAGACAGACAGCTGTTGATCTCGATTTCAGTGACTTAACATTTTTTTTCTCCCTAGTTTCTGCAAGCTGTCATGCTGCTCCTTATGTCATGCAGGAGGTTTACATCACCTTTCTAACGTATATCGCTGGGAAATATGTATTTTCTGATCCTGTACATTTGCTGCTGCCTCTTAAAAAAAACCCCACTTTCACCTGAAACTTTCTTTTTTTCTGGGCTTTTGCGGTGATGCAGCGAAGGAGATAATTTTGAGCTCAATGCCACAATAAAGTGGTTTTGAACTGCCACAAGTGCACAACCTTCAGAATAAGACACACCCATCTGAGTACCTTTTTTGGGGGGGGACAGACAAAGCCAGACATGAGGGGGATTGTTAACGTTACAGAATATCACAGATTTCAGGCTGTTCAGAGTGAAATGAAAATAGGGAAGTCCTGTTGGTGGTCTGAGAGGAAACCCACTTGATAAGACTTCTGCATGTGTGCTGTCACTTTGCCTTTTCCTCTGCACAATAATATGACTGCTGGTTTTATTCTCTTTCTTTCTGAGTGTGTAAAAAACACCAGTTGAATAGAGAGAATCTGTCTTTTGAGCAGCGCCTTCTGAGTGACTTTCCGTGAGTTAAATGCAGCCGAAGCTCACAGGACAGAGTTAAAATAGAACTGGTAATTTTCTGGTGTTTGGAGTTGCTGCAATCTATAATATATTTTCTTCTGGTGGCGAGTCTCTCGGAGTTCAGTCTGGTGGTTTGGGTGGAATCCCTCAGAAAGACTTTATAGAGTTTCAGCTACATTCAAATTGCTGCCATTGTAGCTTAGAGCTGTGTGTTTTCTATCCGGTGGAGAAGATATTAAGCATATTTTAGCAAAAGGAACTTGCTCTCAGGTGTTTCAGCCAAGACAATCAGAGAAAATCCACAACCTTGAACATTGCCAGAGTAGGTGATCCCCAGAAACCCATCTTTCTCTCCTTGTCAGACAGTATTTGTGCAGTAAGAGAAGAGGGAGTACAAAAATTATTGAATTGCAGCCACCAAGCTTTTGCCGACTCGAGGGAGGAAATTCCATGTTTGTCATTGGCAGCTCGCGGAGGGACGCGAGCCTGAGATGTAACAGGTTGTAGGAAAAGGTGTTTTCAACATCACTGCGACTGATTTTTCCTGACTTTTTTACGTTAATGGGGAACTGTGCAACTTGTTGAGCTGCATTTATGAACGGAAGGTGCAGCTTTTTGATGGCAGAGGGGTTTTCCGGTTCGTTAAAGACCCTCAGAAGGCGTCAACTCATACACCTCTCATTTGAAACGTGCCTTGTACAGATGCTAAACAAAGTCCGGAAACTTTACTTGAGACAATCTGCAGTAAATCACTCGGCGTTACATTTGTGGTGCATCGTTGCAGCATTAAGAGCAGGCAGAGCTTGCAAAGTGACTAAAAAAAAGGCCAAATCTGTGCATTCCCCAGCGAGCCTCTGAGCCGTAGCCAGCAACACGTAGCATCTGCCTGCCTTGTCCACGTGTTTCTACTTGTACGTCTCTGAGCTGCTGCTGCTGCTCTGAACTCTAACAAAGCCAAACCCTCTCTGTCTCCCTCTCTCACTCGTTTCTATCACTTACTGCCTGGAGGCCCATTTTTTTCCACCTTAAATAAGCTGCTAACGGGCATTTATTTGCTTTTTTTTCTCTTTATTTAACTTTAATGTCTCCTTCAACTCGTATTTCACGATAAGGCCACTATTACCTGCTGTTGAACCTTTGTTCCAGGCCGTTTCGATGTTTTGTAATTGTTTTCAATGACGGGTTCTTGCAGACATTTCACGCTTTGTTTACATTGGAGCCCATTGTCGGCCCACCTGCTGCAGACTAATGACAGGGTGCGACGGGGGGAAAATTGTACAGTATCACAAATAAAATCAGTCGCCGTACAGTATATCTTTAAATTCTAAATGGCTGTTATCAAGTGAACGTGCAAACTGTAATATCTTAAATGGTTTTAACAAAATTATATGGACACTATTGGCAAATAATCTCGGTAAAAATGAATTTCTGGCTCCTTTGTTTTTAATGCAGAATAACTTCCTGAAAGTTGGTGCAAACCAGATTCATAAGGGATATTTAAAATGAGATTTTGAAAGATAACGTACGCGGACAGAAAGCATACAGTGGGTATAGTTATTAGATTAGTTATTAGATACCTAAATGATCAGTTCTACCTATATCAATTCTTGGTAACAGGAACAATCCTCTTCCTGCACTCTTTGCTTCTCTGCTGCTTTTAAGTGAACATGGACCCGATTATTCACACGATAAAGATTAATGCACCACAAAAACTGACAGGGTTGTCTAACTTGCATGTGATTAATGCAGAATAATGAAACATGAGCTACTTTTAACACTTTCATAAGAAGCATCAGAATCTGTAGCGGTACATGTGGCGCCTTTGGTGATTCTGGCGCTGGTATCACTAGGTATTGGATCAAAACAAGCGTTTTATGTCATCGCACACACCATCATAGGGGAGCTACTCAAATAAAATGGTTTGTTGGTGTTACAGATCATCACATTAGTGGGTTAGTGGGTTATATGGTAGCTCATGGTTCAGGTGCTCCAGTTCAATTCCACGGAAATCATAACTGTATTAATGAAATTTTCTGTATTTCATAAAGCCAAACAGTTCGACAGTTTTCACTGGTATAAATACAGGGATCTTTGAAATAACTTCCCTATCTTTAACTTCAAATGTTATCAGAGCAAATGGATCAAATCCGCTCCATCTCTGCAGGCTTGGTCACACCCCGATCTCTCCTTTAACCATTAACAGTGATTTATATGCAAAAAGCAAATGGCTGAAAACATATTCTATCATCCACAGTCATGACTCGGCACGGCAACAGATCATTTAATTAAATCAAGTCCACTACTTTGTACACTTAAAGTCTCCAGCAGGGATCCTCAGTCACAGCCGCAGCAGCTCGATTCTGCCGCGTACGTGTACAGACGAGAAAATAACTAGTGTGACTGCAGCAGTCGCCTCCGTGAAGATAAACCTCCCAGCCCTCCCTGGCCCAGACTCATTCAGAGCTGTAGCATCAGTCGAGAGACTTCCACGCGGCATTATGGGTAAATGCTCAATTACAGGGTGAGCGCTTCAGCCCACTTCTGACTGCTGCTGCTGAAGTGGAGCCTGATGTGAACTGCAATCATCCCGTAAAGGCCCGACTTTTGTCTCTTTAGTCTCCAGGCTGGGGTTAGTGTTTGCTGGCTGAGCACCACTCTCACCGCTACAGTAGTCATTTACAGTCAGGACGGTCATTTTCTGCACGAGTTGGCAACGAACCTTCTGAATTCATGCTACTGTATAGATGTATATATTCAGTGAATTACCAGAAACCTGGACGAGTCGAGTGAGAGAGAAAACTATCTTATGTCAGCCCAAAATATCAACCTTCATTATGCATTCAGGGATAATTTGACATTTGGGGAAACATGTTCACCCACTTTCTTCCCTGGAGTTAGATGAGACAGAGCCAGGCTAGCTGTTTCCCCCTGCTTCCAGTCTTTATGCTAAGCTAAGCTAAGCTAACCATCTACTACCTCTAGCTTCTATATTTCAGTCCCACCGCATCAGACGTTTTTTTTTTTTTTGTTAAACCAGAGCTCAGCTGCCGAACAGATCCAGCCTCTCGTGAGCTCCACCCATCGAGACACATCACCTCCCCTTTGGGGCGTGAGAGAAAATGGTGGGGGAACCCGAAATCCAACATCATGGTACCACGTCCTCCACTGACTTAATGTTACAAAAAGTCCACCTTCTGATTTACAGGCCACGCTACGAGTTTCCTCTACACAAGGCTACACAAGTCTTTCACGTGTTGGGCTCCACGGCTATCTGCTGGCTCTGTTTCTCTTACAGAACACATTTCAGCAAAAAGCAAAAGGCCCTTTTTTCCTCTATTTTTCTTGTGTCTGGTTTTCTTCTGCATCTGGATTTCTCCGCCGTCCCAGCCCCCCCTCCATCCAAAAAAACTCTTCGCTCTCCATCCCTCCCTCTTTTTTCTTCCTCCCTGCCTGCTCTCTCTCAGTTCTCCCACCAGCGCAGACATCCAGTCAGACACCGAGAGTGGATGGAAAATATGACTGGATCCTTTTCCCCTTGACTTCAGATAATGTGCTAGGGCTGCTGGCAAAGCGTGGCACCACTAAAAACAGGGAGAGCCAGACGGGGAGCGTACCGGACAGTGCAAAGTTTATCTGAAAGGGTTGCACTTAAAAGAAAGCAGGACAGTCTTTAAAGAAACATCAAGGTGTGAGATTTTGAAGTTCACAAGCTCCAGAACAGCTGACTTGTCCCGATCAGTGTCCCCTCACATGTTTATGTTGATCATCTACATGTTAGTGCAACGTCAGACACCTCAAGACAACAACCAAAGAGCCCCCGATGTGCTTCTGGGTGTCATATTTCGCTGCTACAAAAGCCGAAGCTGTGGGAGAGACACACACAATAAAGGAAAAAGTGACACATGCGTTATTCCGTGATTGCGTCTCCAAACTTGAGACACACACAACTCCAAATTGCTTAAAGAATTGCTGGTATTGTAAAGTTTTTAACGAAAAGTGAGGCTCTTCTCTGTGAATGTAGTTTCCAGGTGACCTGCAGTCTCTTCAGGGTGGCTTGACGCCGGTCTTTCCCAACATCTGGGAAAGTTAGTCAGCGCTTTAACGACCCTGCCTTGTCTTTTTACTCTGAGTTGCCTCTTTTGCTCCCTTTGCATTCTCTGAATAATACACCAGTAAGCCTGATAAAGACTTAAGTTGTTTTAGGATCAGCCACTTTAATAAAGATCTCCGCTCCTTTTGTACTCGTCCTTAAAATCTAACTTTGTTTTGCAAACCTCTTAGTCATGCAAAGCACTTTAATCTCTCCTCTGTACCATCAGGACTAAACTTTAAATGTATAAATAGTGTCAAAGAATCAAGGGTTTGAGGCTAAAGTCTGACTCAGTCATAGAGCGGAGGGTTCTGCGAGGAATGAACTGGGGGGGGGGTTGGAAATGAGCTCAGAGAAAATGTCTGGAAATGTCGTTACTCCGGCGCTGCGAGCTCTCATAAATACTGCGGCCTACAGAGATGCTCACATGTGAGGGAAAACAGGGGAAAGTAGGAGGTACGGCCGAGGAAAAAGGAGAGCGAGAGAGGAGACGAACAAAGAGAAGCAAGGAGAGAACGACGGGTATAACTGAGGAGGAGGAGGAGGTATTAACCTCTCAAACGGATTCAAAGTGAAAGTATTAAAGCTAAAGCACCAACAAACAGAGAGAAAGAAGCAGGTAACCTAAAACTGAGAGCGACTGGAGATGGAAATAAGGGAAGCCAGCAACTATGTAGGGAAAAAATTCCCATCTGTCCGATGACTCATTCGCTCCCCTCAGCCACAGAAACGAAAATTAACAACGTCCTAGTTTCTACACTGCTGAGACAATAAGCAAAGGAATGTCTTAATACCTACAAATATTTGAAAACATTCTTGATCTATACATTTTATATATGATTTAATTATAAATGATCATCCCAGGTTTTTACTGTGTCACTGTAAAAGAACAAGCTGTGATGTTATCTCAGTCCTGGCAGCGAGCATCTTGTAGGATTTCCTCTCTCAGTAACTTTCGAGCAGAAGTACACCGACATTAGTCCAAGTGTCTGCAACGCCGTCCAATCTGAATGTTTCCTTTGGAAAAGAATAAAGAAAAGGTAACTTACCTCAGGCCATGAGATCTGTGAACGCCATTACTTGTAGTGGATTGAAGTCATCTCCTGCACGCAGGAAGAATAATGTGAGAAAAAACTAAAATAGGTCAGAATTTGGTATCCCGTCGATAACATAAGGTCAAAACTTTATGGACGTCATTGTATTGTTGACAATATTAGCATTATTTTCAATTTTAAACTGACATAATTGCGTTCAGATCCTTAACCCAATGAGAAACCAAATATATACTTATTTATTTGCACAAGATACAATTCAGGAAAGGAAGCCTCCTTTGATTGTGTATTTTGAAAAGTGAAAAGTACCCAAAAGTCACACTAAAGATTAAAAAAAGTAAAGAAAAGTCATAATCTTTACTCTCAACTTCCCACTGAATGAGGGTCAGTTTTCAATGTGATGAAAGGGCCTAGATACTGTACAAACTGGTTACACCTTTAAGACTCATATCTCTGTTTAAATTCAATATTTTGTTAGTTTTTATGTCATAACCTAAAATCTAGACATTTTTAGCATTGTGGCTTAAATAGTGTTTTATATTTCTGCACTCAGCTAACTTGTTATTTTTGGCCCATTTAGTTGATTTTGCAGACAATAAGTTAGAAAATGGTTAAGTCAAAAGCATACTGTTAGCCTAGCTTGGTACAGAAGCTAAGCAGGGGGAGCAGCTAGCCTAACGTTAGCTCTGTCAAAGATGCTTCTAGCTGTCCTATTTGTACGTTTTATTATGTTTATAATATGTGTAGAAAAAGAAAACGTGGCAGGTTGTGTTTCAGTTATTTACCGACCAACAGCCGCTGGACACGACTGCAAGCTGCCTCTCTGAAGTCCTCACTTCAAGGTTAACAGGTAAGGTGCTCAGGTGGCTAGCTAGCTCTTGAGCCGCTAACGGCTAGCCTTTAGTTAGTTAACGGCTAGCCGTTAGTTAGTTAACGGCTAACGTTAGCGCGCGAGCGAATAATAAACAACACTATTGGCTGAGTTGCTTAACACACAATGCGTTCTGCTAACACGACACGACGTGTGAAGTTGAATAAAACTGCTTAAAAGCAGTTTTTATTCTTGTTATTTGGCGTGATGTTACAGTTTGTAGCTGCTTTCAGTCTTTATGCTAAACAAGCTAACGTTAGCTGTTAAAACACATCCAGGACCAGAGGAACAAAGTAAGTACATTTCCTAAAACCCCGTTTCTTTCACGTTTTTAACACATTACTTGAGTATTTCAATTTTCTGTTACTTTATACTTCTACTCTATTATAATTCAGAGGCTAATATTGCACTTTTTACTCCAATATCCATTTATTTAATAACAGTTTGTTTTATTGAATCAGTTTTAGATCTTACACCTTAGCATTGTGTTGTGTCATGAATATAATGATCTCTGTAGTTAAATTCTGTTCCCTCATGTCTACCTTTTTCTTAGCAGACCAGTCTACCAGTTACATTCAGTAGGTGACTATCATATAGAGGAAGAGAAGTAAAAACCTTTATCTTGCATACAATGAGAAAACTGGAAAATTATGAGTAAAAGATAGAGTTTTAACAAATGACAATATTTATCAAGCTGTATGTGTTAGATGCTGTGATTCTAATAAACCAAAGCCTTGAGTCAGCCTTACGTTATGACAACGTGTTGCTCTTATTTCCAGTAAAGGGCAAAATTCCTGTCTTCACACTCAGCCAGTGTTGTTTTCTGGAGGCCTCCAGGTCCCAGTGGTGGACATCACATCAGCACATGGCAGTGAAGGATGACAAGAAGCCTCCCAGCCTGGACTTGTACGACTCCCTCCAGGACCGAGCAGGAAACCACATGAGTGGTTTGTGCAGGTAAACAACACTCTGTGTGTTTGTTTGTTTCATTTACGTAAGAAAATCTCACTTTTTAAAGCCTCTTACGTCCAGGCCAGAGGTGAAAGCTATGAAGGTTTCATCATGTCTCTGTGTAACTGCACACATTTTCATTATTGGATGACTGAATGTAACATCAGTTTGGACACCATAATCTCTACCAGGCATTTTAACCTTTCTGGCTTGATGTGAGCATGATTTCTGATCAAGTGCTCTCACAGATAGTTTGTGGAGTTGATGGGTTAAATCTAAATCTTCCCTCACAATGACCTCTCTCAAGGACAGATTTATTAATATAGCAGCTTTCAACAATGATTCAAAGTCAAGTCTAGTCAATTTTTTTTTTTATATAGCCTCATATCTCGAATCACAAATTTGTTTTGAGGGCCTTTACAATCTGTACAACATACAATCCTTAACCCTTTTAAGGAAAAAGTCCCCCGAAATGCAAATCAAATCAATTAAAGTCCCCAAAATTCAGGAATAGCAACAGAGGAGGCAATCCTCCTCCAGGACGGACGGACCAACATAATAAGATTACAGTATGGACAATGAGGTTCGCAAAATTACAGATAGATTGTAAAGTTATCGGAAGACAATAATCTGGGAGGAAGTCATTCAACTCGTAGCCAAACAGTTCTCTTCTGCACTACATAGAACAAAAAAGGTATTAAGACTGGATCGTATGAACACAACACAACATAAAAATAAACAGAATAAGTAAAACAAAGAAAAAAGAGTACAATGAAACAGTTGTATGATGTTGTTTTGTGCCACAAACCTCATCAGAGGACGGGTCAGCAACCAACGTGACTGACAAGCGAGAACTGATACTCAACATATGCAAGTACTTTACACTGGCAATGATAGATCAGAAAACAGTCATATCAATCTTTTATTTGGAAGGTGCTAATACAAGATTTTCCAGCTGATAGATCAGAAATTGTAGCATTAGCTTGGAGGCTAGGATGGCAGTGACACACAAACATATTTTGTAGTTTAGTTTTGAAGTCTTCTGGCTGCACGGTGACACATAGAAAAGATATTCACATGATTTCAAATTTGAGTCAAAAATATTCCTCCTCACAGTCTGAAAAGATGACGGATGGTTGGCGTGTGTAATTAACGTTTCCTAAACACTCTTGTAGCAGCTGTTTCACCCTCTTAATGAATTATTCCTCTTTGATGCTTTTGGGGGGAAGATTGTGTTTTGGAAAACATCGGCAAGCAGTTTGACCCTCTGAGCATGTGCAGTAGATCTGTCAGTGCTCCATTAGATTGAAGTCCGGTCCGAAAAGTCTGCTGAGTGCTTCAGAACGGTTGAGAAGAAAAAAGTGACCTCAATACAGAAGAATGCAGTGTGGTCTGTTCTCCCTCCCCGAGCATCCAGCATGGGCAAAAATGACTCCTCTTAACCCGCTGTTTAGCAGAGGGAGTGTATATACGACCTGAGCCGTTTAAATGGCCACAGCCGCCTGGTCTTCTCCTCCTCGCTCCTCTTCCACCCTTATTTTCACCTCCTCTTTTCACGAGGAGGATGTGAGTGAAGTTGCCACGTTAAATGCTTTCTCTCTTTCCGTTTTTCTGCGATTGTTCTCACTTTGCGGAGACGATCCCTGAGAAAACAAACAGCTATGCTGTTGGCAGACGTCTCTTTCTTTGTCGTTATGCTTCATAACAATCATACATTTTTGCTCATATATTGTGACATTTTGCTGATATTTTCAGGCCTCATTCAGTCTCATGAACATGTTCTCATCAAACATGCAGACAGCAGTTTGTACTTCCTTTTGCTTTTTTTGATAGTGTGTATTTGCTTGCAGTAGAAGGAGTCGTCCTCCTCGACCTTGTTGCAGGATCCCTCTGTGTGTTTTGCAGCAAAGGAAATTTAGACAAGTTTGAAAAGGAGGGAGCGAGCTGAGTCACAGTTTATTTGTGAATGCTTCTTTTCTTCTCAGTAGAGTTTAGTTAGACAACTTGCATGATACATGGAGTAAGATTCAGGTCGATGTTGGACCTAAAATCTAACACATTTTTAAGTCAAGCCCAAATGATTTCCTTCTCACCTAGTTCGATCCAAAGAAGTGTCTTTTGGCCTACACATTTTACAAGATATTTAGCTTTTCCCGACTGTTGTTGTGACATTTGTGGCTGTTTTCTGCCACTGGTTGATTGTTTGCAATGTTTAGATTCTACATCTCATGCCTGACGAGGTATTCCGGTGCCAGCCATATGTGCAGAATCCAACGCTGCTGCAGCTGGAAGAGGAGGAGGAGGAGGAGTTAAGATTTATGCTCGACTCTTGTGTCACCCTGAAAATGCACAGCTAACAGCTTTCAGATGTGAGAGGAAGTATAGAGCGTGGTGGTGGTGGTGAGGTTAGAGGGGTGTGTTAGGATTGTCTTGTGTGAACTACACAAATGATATATGCTAATAAAGGCACTGATATTTTTTGTCACTTTCAGTGTTTCTAGCATTGAAAGTACTAATTCTTTTTTGCTTTTTTATCACATCAAGCGTAGTGTGTGCTGTGAGGCTGCCATGACAGCTTATCAGGAATATATTGTAATGGAAAGGAGCATTGAATCTGGCATGTTGGGAGTTTAGGCCTTGGTAGATAGAATAGCTGTTGTTTGCCTTTGTCATTTTTACATACTTTTATAGATATAATAGTTACGGACGGTGGCTCCAGCAATCGATGTCTTGGAAGCGGCTGAATACGTACAATTCCTGGCTAATCCAAAAGTGGGCAGAGAAGCAGAGCTGAGGGAAGCTGAATGAAGTGTGGTGAGATAAGATGAGGTGACACCGGTCAAAAAGCTAGCAGCTAGCGGTCACTCAAAGTGGCCATCAACTTATCTGTGAGCCTTTCAAGACACAAAGTTATTTGCACTGCACTCACTGCTGGGTTCAGCACAGAATAGTTTTAGTTTAGTTTACTTTTGGTTTAGTTTATTTACGAAGAGATAGTGCAAAGTGATAAAGCACGTGGATACCAGAATTTAGCCAGAGGCACTTCAGTTTTACCAGGTTGTCACATTGTGCCTGAAAAGGGCCATCATGCATATCTTTCTGCCTTAATATAATGTAAACAACTGAGATATATCAAACTTCACTCCCCTGTACAGTTGTCATAAACAGGGAAACACATTTATTTTGCACCAGGCCATAAACATGTTTATTTCAGCTGTAAATTCAGCATTTTTAACATGTGGGTCAATTATTTGGTCATTTGAGAAACTGCAGTTTGTATTTTGACCCGATAATGGTCAAAGACGGAGAGTCAGGGCATCATGAAAGTTATAAACAAGCAATTCTAAGGGGGCAAAATTTTATAGAAATCCATTGGATTATTGTTGATGTATTTCAGACTCAGCAAACACTTGCCATCCCAACACTAGACTGCTGGTAGAGATGCAACAGTGTGAGAATATCACTGAAGACCAAACTATCTGCGAAGATATCATAATTTCATGGTATATTGCTGTAAATCAGAATTATTATTATTACCAGTTACATTGACCCTCGAAGGAATGAAAACATGAGTTCTTTTGGTTGAACAGACGTGAAACCTGATATTCAGTAACGTCGATAAGTAAATATATATGCAGTATGATAACTGTCAGTTTTAGCTATAGATCCGCTGGCTGCATGCATACTATTTTGCCCTGATTGATACCAGAATATAAGCATTTGCTAGTATTTCATTTCAATGTATAGGCTGAATTACAAGGTGTCGTTGAGTGCGTGGCCCAGGTGTTACGTTTGTCTTCATTCACAGCACTTTTCATGGCAGAAGCGACTGTAGGTACTAATTATCCTCTGGTTCTATATCAAAAACTGCCAAAAAATCAGCTACAGACTTCTTTAAATGTGAAAGTTATGATCCCATGCTGACGGCTCACATAATGCTTCCTCTCACTATTCATCTTCGGTGACAGTAAGGGAATGGGCGATGCCGACTGAAGGCCTAAGCTGTCATTAAAGCCGACAACTGTAATTTTTGCGCCCCGTTCTTTACACCTCCACATGCAGTTATGTTGCACAAACACCTGGATAGTTCTGAAACCAGGTGAGCTTGCAAATTTGCGCTCATATTCTCCCATTTTCACTGTGCTGTACGGCAACTGGAATTTTAACAGAGGCTGCATTTAACGGCGTCTGTTAAAATGCCACATAAAGACAAAACTGTCGCTCTTCTGGCACCTTGGTTTCCTGACATAGTCTCACTCTCAGCTAATTAATATTATATCAGACTTTCTGTCTTGGTGTCATGGAAGCAGGAGAATGTGCAGATTAATTTATAGTCATTAAGATGTGTCTCTAAACTTAAATAGAGTGTCAACACCACAGCGACTCGAAATAAACTGCAGTGAAACCCACTGTCCTCTGATGCGTAAGTCATAAATGAGCGCATAGGGCAGTGACTGGGACCTGGGCTTTCTGCTCTGGACTGAGACTGGAGCTCAACAAACGCTCATCCTAAAATAAATGCTAAATTAGAGGGTTATAGAAAGGAGAAAAAAAGGCCACTGGGCTTGGTTCTTGGCCCCCACGCACTCAGTCGCTGTGGAGTTCGCTTTCCTGTCTCCTATTATTCCTGGTCTCCTGCCTGGATGAGTCAAGAGATGGAGAGAGCTGCAGAGAGAAAGGGAAAAAAGAGAGGGTGGAAGGGGGAGGTAGAGACAGAGATAGACAGACAAAGAGGAAAGGTGGTGTAGAGAAAAAGGGCCAGACTGGCTGTGCTGCTTCGCTCCTCCGTCTGATCTGACCAGTGTTTAAACAAGGATTTGAATGACAGAGTAAAAGTAGAAAATGTGGGAGGTGTTCAAGTGCAGACATTTTGTTTTGAGTTCTAGTTTCAATTCACAGTAACATTTAGCATTTTCTTGTATGGGCTCAACTACCAAACTCTTGTCTACAAGCATCTTCCCCAATTAAAATCCTCTAAGATTCCTTTAAGATCAGGAAATGAAAAGCAAATCAGCTGTTGTGACAGACTAGTGCTAGCATGTTAGCTGTTAGCTCATCAAATACAGAACTTTGTGAGCTAGCCCTGCGAGTACACACTGTGTCAATGAGAAAATTCCAGTTGGAAACTATGAGTTCTCACCAAAAAGGTGTGCTCTTGATTAATTCACAGAGAATGGAAGCCAGTTGACAGGTTGGAAATATAGCAAAATAAACTAAAGATAAGATAACTAACACAGGTTCATAAATTCTCCCAGGACTTTTCCAAACACTGCTCTCTTTTTCTGTCACTGCCTAATGTCTTTTCCAGTCAAATCCTAGTAAGATGTGAGAATCTGTCCAAGAGTGACAAAACCAGATGTTTTTGGACGCCGCTGGCGCAACCTGAGCGAACATCGTCCCTGCAGCCGCCAACTGTGTGATCGATATTCACTGAAACAAGTATCTCCCTGGAAATCGTCCTCAGTGAAGACTGATGTGCAATATTCAGTGTGTGCTGTCCACAGTTTCACAAAATTATCTTTTTTTAACATCTGTTCATGTTTTGTTTTATCGCAAAAATGTATTTGGGAACCTGTGCCATCGTAACTCCACATCAAAGAGCAGCTTGCGTTTGCATGAAGGTACAAAGATGCTTTTACGCAAGTGTTTATTAGAGTAAGTTGAGATTCATAAGCACAGGCCCGCTCAGTAGCAAGCCTGCGTTTAAAAGAGGCTCTTCAGCTGTGCTAATTATTTACTAACTTGGAAGATCAAGGACTCTTTATTTGAGGTGTTTCAGCACCCCTGGGTGTTTTACAATCGCTCTAGGTGCTTCTGTTGCTTAATTGGGAGCCAGAAAGTAGTTTGAGGCCCTTGGAAAATGTACAGTAGAGGGCTAAATAGGACAGTGTTATAATGTTTTATGGTAGTTGAAAATTAATATGGAAAAGTGTGACCTCATTGTTGCACAACTCCTCTCTATAATGCTTCATGCTGACATGCCATCTTCTCTGCAACCAAGACATGAACCTCTTAGCTTGATCAAAGATGTTTTCTTGTTTATATTATCTGTGCATTATTCAGAGATTGATGTATGGACACAGGGATTAATAAGTAGCCACAGGCACCATGGAGGCCCCCAGATTGAGGTTCAGCAGGTCCAATTTGCTTTTTGCTCTGTTTTTGTTCTACACCTGCTCCTGAATGAAAACATTTTGCTGTTCAGCAGGTAAATGCTCCACCAGGTCTTTGCCATCTTTGGTCTGTTTGCCTTTTTATGCGCAGAAGGTTTAGTTGGGTTTCAGAGCTTCTTTAGGCTGAAAAAACAAAACAATGAGCTGAAAGATGCTGAAATGCTCTGCAGGGCTGAGGGGAGCTGTAGAGTCAAGTGATATTGTAGCTTTAAACAAGGACAATATCTCCACTCATGTAATGATTGTTGACTGACTGACTGAGTAAATAAATTAGTCTGCGACTGTTTTAATATTCACATTTGTTTGTGTCACCTTGGAGTCTAACAAGTGTTTCACTGTTTTCTGATATTTGATTGAGCAAATGATTAATGCAGGGTTCTCCCCAGACGGTGGAACAGCGGCGCTGCGCCGCTATACCGCTCGGTCAGCGCCGCTATACTCCGCGCGTGACAGTGTCGAGCGTCCGTCTGTCCGTCCGTCCGTCCGTCCGTCCGTCCGTCCGTCCGCCGTACCCCGGTTGACAGCTAGGAGCTCCCGGCTGACGGCGATGAGCGTCCGTCCGTCCCCCGGCTGACGGAGTTGATGACCGGCTGTCCGTACGTCCGTGTCTCCCCCCTCCCGGACTGACGTTGACGAGCAGTCGCGCACCCCCCCCCCCCCCCCGGACAGACGGTGCGCCGCTATACTAAGTATTTCTGGGGAGAACCCTGATTAATGGATTCATTGAGACAAGTAGAACTTAACTGAGATATTTGTTTAAGCTTTGTTAGCTAAAGCAGCAGGAGCAGCAGTGAACGTAAATCCAACTCGCATAATGTTTATGGTCTTTACTTCTTGAGGCGAAAGTGCTGATTGTTGCCTCTGGGCTTTTGCTGGTTATTCAGCAGATTAAGCTAAGCCAGGATCAGGCTCCCCAGTGTCAGGGCTCCATAAAGCCGCCTCCTACCCCTCGGATAATGGGTAGCATACGGCAGGTAGAGTGGTAAGAGTACCTGGAGGTTTTACACAGCTTCAAACCAGAGGAGATGATGTGCTCGGTGTAAACCCTGAACCCCCTGCCTGTCAGAAACCTCTTGCCTTGTTCATATGTGCAAAACAGAGAGGTGGCGATTAAGCTTTATGAGATGCTGGCATGACTGCATCCTTGCAACAGGGAGTATTGTGCAGCAGTTTTTAAGATCTGTGCAGTTCAAGATCTTCACAAGCAGAAGTTTAAACGCCTTCTGTCGGTGGTCAGGAGAAACACAATTTATGTGGCGCTGGCAGCTGCTCACATCTGGGGGGGAGGGGAGCCCTGATGATTCAACTGGACAACACCTTAAAGGCCAGATGAACACGGCAAGAATTTAACCCGATTTAACTCTGCCAAGAACGGCCCATTAGAAGCTGCACGATCTTGTCTTCAGGTTCCACGTCACAGCTCAGATTAAGCCGACTGACAGTTTGATTTCTTCTAATTTTAAGACTTCTATGCTGAATGTAGTCTGTGAGGGAGTCAGACAAGGATTTGGTTGAATTTCTCCTCTTTTATTCAGATCTTTTGTCATTTATGAGCAAGTTTTCCAGATGTTGTCAGGACACAGAGATGGCTGTCGTTGTATAGTGCAGCCTCCGTGTCTCTGCTGGTGGAAGATATACAGAGAAGAAGGGAAAAGACACTCTGAGCCAAATGGTTTAGGGATGGTAAGAAGAAACAGCAGTGTTTAAGGTCTCCACGTCACATGTTTAACTACATTGAGGAAGAGTAGAGGGTTTGGGGTGAGTTGGGAGTGGGCGGGAGTTGTGGATGCTCACGCTGCTCTGATTGGCTTCAGTCGGTTGCCCATATTTAGATTAGTGTCATGTCCCTCCCTGGTTTGTGTTCAGCTGTGCTTCTGGAATGAAAGTCAAGATGTCTGGGTTGCTCACTCTCTCTCTCTTTCTTTCTTTCTCTCTCCACATCACATCATGGAAACTCACTGCGAGCTCGTTCACTGGCTCTGAAACGCACCTTGCTCTGTCATTTATTAGCCGTCCCTCTCCTGGACAGATTTACATGTCGGGAGAATCTGAAGCCCAAGAAAGTTTTGTTCTTTTTCCTGGCTCGTGATTGGTGCTGTAGATGGAAATCAAATCATTTATCTTGAACACTTTTATGTGTCTGTTTTTGCTTGTTGCTCCAGGGACTCAAAAAGGAAGATGAGTGTTGGTTTATGAGGACAAAATTTAGGGGTTAGCTTTTGATTACAATCAGAATGTAAGTGTTATTTACTTACAAACTGTGACACAAGACTCAACCCCTTCTCTCCTCCATCTTTACTTTTGCTCGCCAATGATCGCTGTTCAACAGATATAAATATGTTCAAATGAAATCAAGCAGACAGAGCAGACGGCTGCTGTCTGCTGGCCACCACTAGCCCATTTGCCAAACCTGACATTCTCTGTGATTGTGTTAGCCTCCCAAATTATCCTCTTTTTTTCCCCTCTTCTTGTCTGTCCACGTTTGCAAGCAAAAGAATATAAAAAAAAGAGAAGAGGAGGTGCTCGTCTTTGCCTGACATGAAGTTTCAACTTTTCATTTCCCAGGCCTGCCACATCAACAAAGGGAGTAAACTTGGCCGAGATGCAAAGAGGAGGAACAAAAACAGCGTCGAGACAAAAAAAAATGTAAGAATCGACCACAGAGGGGGGAAAAAAGAGAGGGAGGAGCAGTTCATTCTGGCAAAATTGAGTTTGTGT
This sequence comes from Sparus aurata, assembly GCF_900880675.1. Lineage (NCBI taxonomy): Eukaryota > Metazoa > Chordata > Actinopteri > Spariformes > Sparidae > Sparus > Sparus aurata. Next base: position 23,997,901 of record NC_044206.1, on the reverse strand, counting down.
GGTGATGCAGTACCCTCTGACACCATTGACCTACACTTCTACACAATCTCTGTTCATCTTGATGACGCTTCTCTCTACTGCACTACACTTACGGCGTGAAGCTTCGATCGCATCCTTTTGAAAACGTATATGAAAATGAAGAGTAGGAATCCGAAAAGAAGCGCTAGGAGCATTAAATGCGTCTTCTTGCGGTGATATTTGATAAACACTTTTGTGAGCTGAACGTCTGAACGCAGTGAATCATCTTTGCAGTGAGTTCATCCAAAACAGATGGTCTTAGTTAAAGCACATTGTTCTAGATCAGGGAAGAATCTGAAGGTCCTGCAAAAGAATATAATCTGCAGAAATACAGAAATGTTAAAGCACTGAATCTGATGTCACTATCCCGAAATCAAGCGTCACATTTAATGCAAAGTTGTTCTATCATATTGAGTCTCTGGCTTTAAAATGTTTATTATTCCAGTCTAATTCAAATATTTAAAGCAGTGCATGTACTGTTAAATTACAGCCACATACTGAAGACTTCTTGCTTGAATGTGAGAGAAACGGTGCGTACGTCGTCATCGGGGTATCAAGCTGCCACCTTCCAATTTCAGCATCACTTCAGCGTGCGACCATCACTCACAGAGGTTAGACTTTTCATTAAGTTTAATGGTTATACTTAACCTGATAATGACAGTGGCCACCCACATTTAACACAGGATTCCACTTCCTGCCGCGTCAAACTCCCCTCTGACTCCTAATGACCGCACTTAGGCTACACAGCCACCTGGGTTACTGTTAGGCTCCTTTTTAAACCTCCTTTTTTTAAATGATATTTTCTTGAAAACCTAAAAACTTGTGAGTGAAAAAAAATCTAAATTGCATCTTAAGGGAAAGAAAATAAACAGGTGTGTGATGACGCTGCATTTAGCTGCAGAGATCATAGAGATTAACCTCTGAGATTATGGAGGATGTAAACCTCCAGTCACTGGACTCTCCCTCAACAAGTCAAGGCGTTCAGCAGCCTGCATTCCTCCTCCGAACAGTTTTCCTGGAGCTCAGCCGCTTCATAAGACATGATTGTCGATTGCAGTCTGTTGTTATAACATTTGCAATCTTAACAGTGATGTAGAGTGTTATAATCTGTTGGGATGCCGCTGCGTATGTCTGTTTTTAAGGTTTCTTTGCTCACCTTGCAGCTGTAACATACTAAGAACATCTTCGACAAATATCAAACATGAAGTAGCCCAACATTTGATTGTTTACACTTCATCTGTTTCCCCTTTCATTTGGTCTGCCACATCTTCACTCAGTCTCTTCCTCTCACTCTCTCTCTCTTTCTCTCCTTTAATTTTTGTCCTGTCTCTACCTGTCCTACGCATTGCTGGAGTTCTTTATTTTACTTTACACCCTCCCCTCCTCCTCCTACTCCTTCTTCTTCCCTTGCTTCCATTTTAACATCTCTAAGCAGTGGGAGGGAGAGAAGCACCCAGTTAAAAGAGTAGCCACCCCGAGGCGTCCTTCCTGAGAGTTCACGAGGTAGTTTCAGACTCCACCTTCTCCCACCCGCTACACCCAGCCCAGTCCCACCCAGCCATGCCCTAGTGAAACAGATACCGACTATGAAATCATGCAATTTGTCTTTGTATTGTCAAATTGATGGACGTTGATGCAAGGAGGTCCAGCGTTGGTTTAAGGGATTCTCACTCCGGGTGTTGTGTAGTTTTTGTGTCATATGCAGAAGGTTTTATTGTCGAGTTCACAGCAGTTAAATGTAAGAAAAAGATTATAGTCCTGAGATTTTCCTCCCACGTCTAACCAGAATTGCATTTGTTCCAAGTTGTCCAAACTTTTTTGTTGCATATCCAATGAAATCTGATATGTTAGCTCGAGGGAAAGAACTTTTTTCTGTCACATTTTAATGCCCAAATGTTGCCTGGAACACAGGTAACTGTCTCAGTGCATTTTCTGTGAGTGAGTGGAGGAAAGGAGAAGGAGGATGACAGCAACAGAGAATAACTTGGATAAACGAGGGAAAGAGGAACATCTTTTTGTTCTGTGCCTGCACATGAGTTCAATTCTTAAAGCATCTGGAATCACTTAGCGCTGTGCTGCTGGCTGCATTATGCTCAGCTCCGCGCTGTGACTTCAGCCTCGGAAACAAAACCTTCAAGAGGAAAAATGAAAACAGTCCTGAAACAGTCAGTCTCCGGTGCTAAAGGTTTTTAGGGTTAGTCACAGAAAAACAGTTTGTGTATGCCACATTAGACATACTGTTGTTTGTGTCATGGCAATTATCTGCAATGCTGATTACCGTGTCATATGAAATTCAGGCAGCAGGTTAACGAACGTGACATGCAAACAGTTACGCATGCCAGCAAACTAAGAAGTTGTTTAACTATCATGTTGATTATGTAGTTCAAGGATAAGCACATTTTTCGGGGTAGGTAACCTTCAACAGTTGGTTGATGCAGTTAGAAGTCAACTGTAATTGGTCAATTAGCTGACCTCAGAAATAGCAAATAACTAAGTATATTTTACTCGGATACATCACTGAAATGCCATTTTCTTTGCTTCTTGTTATCAATATTTGTCACACCAATTGTATCTGTCGACCAAAGATAAATCAATCTATGTTTTGTGTGTCTGCGTGTGCATGTGTATGAGTGTGTGTGTGAGTGTGTGTGTGTAAAGAGAGAGAGAGAGAAAGTGATTTCTAGCTGTAGGGCCGTGCAAGCCATAACAAGTAGGCTGCCTCTTTTATATGACCTGTAGCTACGTATATCCACCCACACACACACACACACCTCCACTAGTTATACAGTCTTGTCTCAGGTACTTTTATGAATCAATTTAGAAAAAATAGTGTTTTTTGGGTTGAGGGGTGTTTGTTAATTTGTTTGTGCCTCTGCATATAATTCTACAAAACACACTTTTCATTTCTGTGTCAGAAGAAAACTCCCAACACAGTTAAAACATCCTGTTCAGGGCAGTAAAAATTACAAGGAATTCCCAGCAAGTTAAAAAAAAAGATGCTCCAAAAAGTCTTTGATCAGTGACTTTCTTCACAGGAGAAACTCTCAGACCAGGAGGCTAAAGGTGGAGTCTCTTCTTGTGGTCCTGGAGATGTCTTAAGTCTGTGGTGCAGGATGTTCAGTGGGGGTGTTTAATCACACAAAGCCTGCTAGCAGACCAAACATCTGAGTTCAGAGAGGATGAATCATGAGTAATGGAAACCTCTAGTCTTTTCTCTTTCTTTATCTCACATTACAGACCAGAAGATGACTCAGAATCTGTATAAAGCTGAAAGAAAGTTCATATTATTCGCTTTAATAAGTAGGCAACAGTTCCTGATATTTCCCCACCTGGAGCTGTTTAGATGTAGTCCACACTGAGAGGCCATCCTGCCAACATGGCCTCAGTGCTGAAGTAAAACCATGTAGGTACAACTCCTCTGGGGATCATCATGCTGTGAGGCCTCGTCCTCAGACCTGGAGACCAGAGAAAACAGCCTCCACCAATAAGAGAGCAGAGCTTTCACTTGAGATTTCACAGATCTGGACGGAGGAATTAGTGTCTTGTCAGCTGGAGGCCTGAGCTGAGACAGATGACATCGCAAACCCTGCCCATGTGTTTGTCTCTTAACCTCAGAGGAAACAGTCCCTGAGATTTGAAATGTTAAACTCTGATAATCATAGTCAATTCCTAAATTGCAGCTCTGACAGTTTTTAATCCAGCCTGACGTTATGTGGCCATAATATTAAACCACAGGGCATCAATGAAGGACTTGAGTATGCCACCTTCTGGCCGAATGTTTCTCATATCTGTGCTAAGTGGAAAAGTAAACAGTAGGTGTGTGTGGAGATCAAGACCTGAGCATGTCTCAGCAAACTGTGTAACACTTTGACAAATATGGAAGAGGTGTGTGGTGAACATCAAACAACTGGTGAGACGTTAGTAACAGTTTACTTTAAGGTACAAGTCTTCACCATTAACTAGTTGTTTATTAGCATCCATGTAATTATGAGCAAGACTTCACTTCCTTTAGAATGAGCATTTGGACACTATTAGCACTTATAGTTTTGTTACATTAGAATGGACCACATTTATCAAATGTTAATAAGGATTAAAGGCTATTCTTGTGGTACTACGGCTAAGGCCCAAACTGAGTAATACATGCTAAGATTAAGGATTAAGCTATAAACAACCAAAGATAGAAATTTAGTTTGCTACAGAGTGTAGTTTCTGAAATCTGTTCTGAGTGAACTCTCTCCTACACAAATCAATAAAGGATCTCTGGAAAAGAAAAACAAACATCTGCAGTGCTTTCAGTCACCTTCTGTACTAGTCAAATTGTGACACCACTATTACTAACTATCAATAAATTATTAGTTATTATCAGTTATTAGGAGATTATTAAAGGAAAACTGTAGCCAGTAGTTGTAGAATATGGTCATGAAGAATAAGGCATTAATCTGTGTTGTGAGTAATGACAAGCCAAAATGCTACTAATATGGTTGCTAATAAGTAAGTACTTAATGGTTTGTACCTTAATTTTAAGTGTTACCTGCATTTGTTTTTATGTTAATCATTTATAAACTTCATTCATAAAACCTGGATTAAATCTGCATTCAGAAATGATTTTTAGCTGCATTTGTTTTGTATCTTGCATCTTCTCTGCTAAGAAGTGCTTCCACAGCATTTAAAATGTTATATCCGTAGATGTAGGAATAAACAGTTAATCAGAATATTATCAGTATGGTTAATTGCCCAAATGTCCAATTTCCAATATCTGGGGAAATGATCCCAATCAGATTTTTTTGCCTCTACTTCAGCCGCACTCAGAGCCTTGATTCATATAAGAAAAAGTGCCACATAAACTCTACAGTGTACTGTATCTAAACCATGTGTTGAGGAGTCATCTCCTTATGAGGGTTGGCTGGGATCACACCCACAAGAAGAGCCCCCTCTAGTGCATAACCGTCTCCAGCATTTGGACTCACCCCAACTTCACAAGCTGGCTCACCATGTAAACACAGAGCGGCGATGACGAATGCGGATGCATCAGGCTGACGAGGATTACTCAGTTCAGTGGACGGTGGGCATGTTGCAGGAGGAAGGTGGAGGTGGTGGTGGGGGGGGGGGGGGGGGGGGGGGCAGATGAAATGTGAGAACACGGGATCATGTCTTAAACATCCGCTGGAAGGAGGAGCTGCGGAGCAGATCGGTGTGAAGGAGCTGAGAGATGAACTCTTTGATTCAAACATAGGAACATTATTATTAATATAATATGGCCGTCTTCCTTCTAAACACAAGCTATACATGATTTCTTCCTGTGTAATTAATCATGTGTAAAATTCCTGATTTCTCGATCTAACGTTGTCAGTGCCGGATGAAAGCCAGAGATTCTTATCTTCTGTAATCTATGATCACATAATGGAGTGCTGTGACTTTGTGGTTTAGCAGGTTGTGATTACTTTTGTTTTCTCTATAACAGCGTCTGCACCGTCGCTCTGTTGAACTCCTTTAATTTAAAGGACAGAAATGCTCAGATTCGGGGTGTAGGAGCTGGGACCATCTCTAAAGTAAAGCTAGATGACAAAGGTCGGCTGTTTGTTGTTGCCAGGTGGAGGGATGGAGCGTACCGTCTGTATCCTCATGATACGATCTCTCACATACATCACAACAGAGCAGGAGCTTGTAGAGTGAATACTTTGAAAAGGACGAAAAAATGTTGCTTTTTATCCAAAGTTGAGCTCCAAATGTTGTCCTATCTCTGGGCCTCCCTGTTCCTCCTCTGCTTCCTCTCTCTCTCCCTCTCTCATCCATCCAAACATGGAGCTTATCTACAATCAGATGTGCAGAGCAGCTTCACGGGACATATTACAAACAGCTGAAAAAGGGAAAGTAGAGACCTGCCAAGATACATTCCTTAGTTGTAATTCAAGTCAGTAGGATGAGAAGAAGAAATAGTGAGGGTGTTAATAGAGTCAATCGAGGTGGGAACATGATAATGCAAATTGTTGTAGATGCACTGTACTGTCAGCAAAATAACATCTCAAATCGCCGTCTTTCAGGCTTTCTTTAACTTCAGCTAACTAGCATGTTGATTAATTTAGCTTTCTGAATTGTAGGGGTTTGGGCAGGCAGTCTGAGTATTTCTGACTGTGAATAGTATTCAAAACAATATGAAAACAATGTGAAATGGGTCAGTCACTTGAATCTGCTAGTCCTATTAGCTTTAGAGAGCTTTAAAACGAGTTTCATCTGATTGTTTAGATGTCTAGACACTGCTTTCATAGCATTGTTTCTTACCACAATGGGCAACTTTTTAAAGTGAAAAAGGTCTTTAAATCTACTGTACACTACCTGCTCAATACCAAATGGCAGTCAGACAGAGTTAGCGACTTGCTGGTGTACAAAGTTGAGCATTTAGCAGCTAATGAGCCGGGTGTTTCTCTCAGGAGATGGTGGAGACCAAAAACAGAGCTAAAAGAGAGCGGTGGCGAGAAACACAACTCCAAATGAAAGATCATCTTGCTCTGCAACTGCTGGATGTGTGAATAAGCAGGATATCAACTTAAGAAGGTGATGATACTTCGAGATTGTGTACTCAACTTGTTTCTGCTGCCGAAAAACAAAGTAATAGTGAGTTTAGGTTTATTAAGTATTTAAAATGTCTGAAATAATGAAAAATACCTCAAGTTTCCGCAAGTCAAATTGATGTCAGCAAAATGTTTGTTTTACTCGACCAGCAGTCAAAAATTATATTATTAAATTATAATTATATTCAAGTTACTAGTCAAACTTTGCAGGTGAAAACCTGAAACTTGGAAGTATTTTGTATTTTTGCTTGAAAAGATAATCATTGATTATCAGAAGAGCTGGCGATTATTTTCTTTCCAATTCATTACTCAACTACTACTTTCTGTCTGTGTGCACATATAGCGATGAAACAACCGACCTGAGTTCGGGATTGAGATATGCAGAACTAACCTAAACCTAATGTACAACTGCTCGTCTGAGCTCTCAGCGGGCAGACATGTGGGCCAGCAGTGTTTCAGATTGTAGAAAGATTTTTCGGGCAGAAGGAAGATTTGGGGAAGATGCCATTTTCCCTGGTTTTTCCATTTAGCTCAACAGAAAGTTGGCCTCAAGCAGCAGCTTTCAGCCGACATCGGAGAAGAGGCCTGTGATCTGTGCGGAGCAGGAAAACCGCGTCAGTCTGATTTTGTTCAATCCAAAGAAACAGGAATTAAGAAATCGGTGCCTGTGAAAAAACACACATTGTTCATCTTGATTTTAAATTACCATCAATGGCAAAGACTTGTATCTATCAAGGACATTGTAGTTTACAATAAAATGGTAGTTGAGTTGGAGTGACCCTTGAAAAATGTCTGCTGCTGCTTTCTATCACCTGCTCATGCCTTAAAGCCCAGTCTGATCCTGGGTGCTATCTTCAGACCGTGTCTTCCTCTCATCTGGGTCGTCTGAAACTTTCATTTGAGAGTTGTCAGATTGGTAGCAGCTGTGGTTGTTGGCTGGGTTCAAGCTGTGGGAGGCTGCGGCAGGCCAGCGGGGAGGAGCTCCAACATCTGGAAAAGAAGGAAAGCTGGCTGAGGCACTGAGACGAGAGCAACATGAATACTCTCAGAGCCAATCCTGCTGCTACACTGTTTGCGAGTTCACTGTTTACTTTATGTTTTTTAATAGTTGTTTAAGAGTTGTCGGATTAGCTTTGAAACACAGCGTCTGAAATTTAATGTAAAATGGTGCATCTTGCTCGACTGAGAGATGGTATCGTACAGAGTGGTTGAGACAGTGGAAAGAGTGGACTGCTGTTTTTAAGATCCGACCCTCTGGGCCTCTCTTGATGTAATGGCGTGTCTAAACATGTGGGAGCCGCCTGCGAGAGGAAAAAAGAGGAAGGGGGGGTTGAGGTGGTGCTTAAGCTGCTGGTCAAGAAAAACTGAAATTCCTCCTCAGATCTGCCCATTTTAGCTTTTCTTTAAAGTTAAATACAGAATGTCTTTCTTTGTGAAATGACAAGGGCCTTTTCCTCTTCAGTGTCTATGTAGTTGCTTTCTGCAATAACAGAGAAAGACCTCCTGCTACTGAATTTTTAGCCTTAGCCATTAGAAACTAGCATTAAAAAAAACAAAATTAATAATATTTTTACTCTTCTTTTCTAAGATTCAATTGTGGTACCACCATTTAATTAGGCTTATAAGAGGTTGACAAGAGATAGCTAAAGGTTTTATTAGTAGTTCTAGTTTAGTTTGTTTGACAGTACAAGAGTCACAAATCACTCACAACTACAGCACAAAGTTTCAAGAATAACACAATAAATTATATATAAGACGCATGAGTTCCCAGGATGTCATATACCAACATTTTTGGTTAATTTTGGTTAATAATTGATAATTCCCCTCAAATGCAATAAAATATGGAGCCTGTTTTGAAAATGTTGGGAGTAGAAAGTACAGATGTTTGTGTTACAAAGTAAACTAAACTAACATAAATTAGATTATAATTATTTTGAAAATAAAAGGAAAGGAAAGTTATCCAATTTATAAGGCCAGGTGCCCATTTTGGTGTTAAACCTCAGGAAGCACACGTCTGCAACAGGAGCTCTAGTCTGGTGGGAAGATTCGTCCTTGAGGTAATGACAGATAACAATAAAAGTAATGGTTTACAGATCAGTAATAAGCTGTTGAGGTTGCCAGGTTGTTAAAAAGAAAACCCATTTAGATAGCCAGCTCTAGAACTTACGCAGTGTTTTTTAACCGTTCTTAAAGAACTAACCATTCCGACAAGTAATACATAGATGAATGTGGAAATGAACTGATGCACAAACAACTTCTTCTTAAGTTGTGAGACTTTAGTCTGAGGGTTACATGAATGTGGATTCCAAAGTTAATGGTAACCCATCAAATAGTTGTTGAGACATTTAACTAGAAACAAAAATGTTAACCTCATGGTAGCACTAAAGGAAATACCAGTAGGATTCATTCTCTGGAAAATTATCTGTCAAATAGCCTTTGAGAATTGTTAGCCATCCCTGAAGTCACATGGCTAGCAATTGTTGGTTAAAATGATTTCCAGAGCTCAAAAGATGGATGAACGGACTTAAGGTGGGTTTGTTTATGGCTCTGTGAGTCAGTCAGAGCACAGCGTAGGAAAGTAAGAGTTACTGTTGATCTCACGTTTATTTCTGGTGAAGTTCTGCACTTTATCGTGCCACGGTAATTATATGTTAGGGCCTACTCAACTTCCAGCCAGGCAAAGTCAATATAATTAACTTCTCTCCCTCTTATTTCGCTTTTCATTCCTTCAGCTTCGCTCAGTTTTTTTGCCTTGTTTTATTCGCTATATCAAAAAAGGGGAATTGGTGGCAGTAAAAACTTGCACATCTCGCTGCAGCTCCGGCAGCCGCTGAGAGCTCTGCCTCAGTTTGTACAGCAGAGGGATGGAGGTTAACTGAGCTAGAGAGGTACTGGCATCCCACCGGCTGACTGGACAGAGGGGGCATTCTTCTCTTCGGATCCCCTCGGTCGTCTCCTGCAGACCACAGTTTGTCAGCCAATATGCCCACCGTTTACTGAGGAAATGTTCACTTAGTGCAGGAAGTCTGAGGTTTCCCCCCGTACCTTTGATTTCAGCAGTTAGTCAAACAACGCTGGGGTTATAAGTCAGGTCAGAACAACATAGGTGGGAACTGAGAGACGCAGAGGGGCTTACAATCTCAGTTCTCCTGTAAGTGAGATATAAATAATCAGCAAACCATTATAACTGATGCTCCTAATTATTCCTGATGCTTTTCTTATTTACAAATAGTAAGAAAAGATAGAAGAAGTAGTAGAGCTTACAAATCTTTGCACAAAGCTAGTTTTGTTTTAGCACATTTTAATTTGGTTTATCAAGTTTGTTGCGCATGTACAGCAAAAAAAAAAAAGACATATATGCATTTTGTTTAATGCTAAAACAAACCAAGCAGTGACACTAAAAGACATAAAGCACATAGAGATATAAAGTCCTGTACATACATCGCAAAAACAAAAAAATCTTTAAAAGTCTAAAAGTGTTTGTCATCATGCAGTCACACCGATGATTAAGCATCTGCTGATCTTTCTAAATTTTACATTAGGACAAGATAACATGAAGTGAAACTGTACGTTATGTCGTAAAATTGTTCCGCCGAATAACAACAAAATTGGAGAAAAAACATTTTACATAGATAAATGAATAAGACAGTCAGATAATCTTCACCATCTTTATGTGCTCACAATCATAACAGCAACACTGCAAACTTATTAAATATATTACAACAAGTCAAAGATTTGAAATACTGAGAATAACCAGTAACTGCACCAAAACCTCCCCCAGCTTCTGGTGTATATATACAATGAATGCAATATTGTATATGAGACCGTTTGGCCTCTTAAATTAAGTTGTAGACTCGTTTTGTTTCCTCTCACTTGAATTAATTACCATGACTCATTATCGAAAATCAAGCCAAAGCCTCTGGTAGGTTACTGCCGTCAGTGCTACATGCAATGCTAACTCTTTAGCATGTTGTGTGTCTGTGTTAAATCACAGTTCAAGACGTCCTCAACAGCAAACACAGTGAGAACGTAAAGCAATTCTATGATTAATCTGACAACATAAATGTCTTTTTTTGTGAGTGGATCAACTGGAACTAAGCAACCATGCCTGTTGCAATCCAGTCTAGTGGTAGACATCACCCGACTGTTCAACCAGGAACCAACACGTGATTATTCTGAATTTCTCACAGATTTTCCTGACAACAGCGTGACGACTTCAGCTCTGAAAACAAATCATCGGTGATGTTTTCAGTTTCAAACAGGACAAAACATCCTCGTAACTGTCGGAAAAGTGCACTATTGGCATTAGTATATTCAGACTTTATTAGATTGGTTAATAGAGTAGATCTTAGACTCAGCGGCGTTGTGTTCATGTTTCCCACAACAATTTAAAGTTCCTTCTTGGCACCAGGTATGTGCAGTTTCATCACTGTCCTGCAGGGGAAGTAGAGAACATGCTCACTGAAGCTTCTTCTGAGCCAGCTGGGCCAACTCTCTGGCTTTTCTCCTCTTCAGCTTCTTCTTGAGTAAGAGCAAGTCGATGTAGACGATGTGATCCAACACAGTCGAAGCGCAGAGGAGTCCGCCGTGTAGAGCGCCTGCTATCCCACAGCTGAACACGTCCTGACCTGGAAGAGACGGACACACACATGCTGGATGAGACACGACTGCCTGGAGTCTGGAGACAAACGATTGTCAGTCACAAGCTGTTATTCTTTCTGCTTTGTGACTTTTCTTATGATTATTTTTAATCTTTTCATCTTCACTGCAAAGCTAATCCAGCGACAAGTGGTTAATATGGTGAGGAGAAAATCTCCCTGCAAAGAAAGTCTCACATTTCAAAGCCCTCCTGCATCAAGTGAATCAATTTGAGGGCTTGTTGAGACAGTCCTACGCCCATGATAACTTCACACCAACAACTTGCAGAGCTTTAAAGAACATAAAGCCTCGGCTAACTTTTCATACCTGAGATGTAGAGGTTCTTGATGGGGGTGTTGCACCTGTTCCTTGCCACGGCCTCGGCTTGGAAACGATCTAGGTTGTGCTCGGCGGAGTACATGGCTCCACGCTGGGCACCCAGGTAGTGCATGTTGGTCAGAGGGGTCGCCACATCCTGGAACACCAACTGAAAAAACAAGTCATACATGTATTACAATGCAGCCTTACAAACTTAATGTTGCAGATGATTTTGATGCACTTGCACCGACAATGAAACAACTCTTAAAATGTGCACGAAGAGAACGACCGGCTCGTACCTTGTCTTTGATATTAGGGAACAGAGTGCAGGCCCAGTTGAAGAGGTTGTTAGCAAATCTCATTTTGTAGTTGTAATATTCATCACCCCGTTTGCGCACTGAGGTGTCCTTCCATTCCTCAAACCATTCGTACTTCACCATCGTCAGTATTGTCATGCAAGATTTTCCTGTTAACATGAAACACACAAGACGTCAAAACTAACGTAAGATGTGATATTTAGTATGATGTTCCACTAGCAACATTTGTCGCTTTATCTTTAGTTTCCTTTATTTTAGTTGTTAGATGAATTTATGTTGTTGATAAAGAAGTAGGTCTTTGTACCAGGGTGTCTCAGTTTGGCCTCTGGGTCTTTGGCTGATGGCATTGTGATGAACATCATGGGAATATTATCCGGTGCTTCCTCTTTGCTCAATGCAAAGTAGTCCTCCATCCTACAAGAAAAAAAGACATGTAACATGTAAAATTCAGACTGTCATCCGTCTGTCAGAGAGGTCAGAGCTGCTTTTATCAGCAGTGTGGTCACTTATTAAAGAATGCATGAGTTTAGCATCTAAATCCTCGAGCTGATCATGTACTCCATCTAGAGGACGAACCAAGGAAGTTGCAGTAATATACTGTACTGTATGTTTCTTGATATATAGGGTCAATGAATATTCAGCTAGACAGTGTTGGATGAAGTGAAACCACAAGAAAGATGATACATCTTACTGTAACTGTGAGCAGGTCTACTCTGAGAACTGAGTTTTACTTCTGTGAATGTATTGCCCTCCTACTTCTTATACAACAGCACCCCCTTGTGGAAACTGAAATCGACCTTCGTGTTTATCTTTCGGTGTGATCAGTGCCTTGAATACTTACGACTTGTCCATGTCGTTGTTTTTGAACAGCCAGAAGTTGGTGGACTCGAGGCCTAACTCCTCTTCGGTTCCATCAAATCCAGAGAACACCAAGAACGATCCTCTGCCATGTTTCATCATGTCCAATCTCTTCTGAACGTCTACAATGATTAAAACAGTTCACAGTTATTCAAATGTTCTCACTATTTCACTACAATATTGGATCAATCCAAAAAGATCTATTGCACACCTGTATTGACTCTGATCTCAGGGGGAAGGAGTTTCTGGAAGGTGGTGAAGATGCCACAGTTTGAAACAACCACAGGTGCATGAACCTCCACTTCTTCCTGACCTTTCCTCACTTTCACACCTGAAAGGAAGTCTTCAGTCAGCTCAGAATATTTTGCCTTCAACAGATGAAAAATTAGCTAGAATCATTTCTTACCGTACGCCGCTCCCTTCTCGTTGACCATGATCTGGGAGACGGGAGCTCTGACCAGGCAGTTTCCTCCATATTTCTGGATGGTGCGGATGATGTGGAAGGCAATCTCGCTGGCTCCACCTCTCGGGTAGTAAGCACCTCGCTTGTAGTGATGAATCAGGAGGGCATTGATCAGAATACTAGAGTCCTTTGGAGGCACACCTGCATATAAACAGAATGAAGGCTTCATTTTAATTATGTCGATATTATTTTTTCCAAATCATAGTTCAGGAACTGGAACCAGCAACAATCCTGTCGGTCCATTCATCCCAGACGTTACACACAGATGAAAAACTAAGACATGAACATGGTTAATCCGCTTCATCCCTACTGCTCTCAATTATTCTTATGATAAGTCGAAACTGACTTGAGGTTCTACTCTAGTAACATTTTTGAGCACCCACCATAGAAAAGATAAGAAAAGATGACTTGGAGATCCTTGTTGCTGGTCAGCGTGTTGACGAAGTCTGCTGCACATGTGCCAGTGAGGCGAAACACTGGGGAGACGAGGTCTGCGATGCCCGACTTCAGCAGGAACAGAGACACCCACTGTGGGATCAGCTTCAGAGTCGCCAGGTAGTGGGTCTTCTTAGCTGACACCTGTTAGGAATACAGACGTTCAGGATCGTAATAATTCATAGTTTTGTGTTACGTAAAACACACTGTCAAACAGTTAATAGTACCTTCATGATTTTGAAGAATGTCTCGATGGCCTCCGTGTCATCAGGGAATTGCTTCAGCAGATGCGCTTTCATCTCAGTTTTACCGGAGAAGATGGTGTAGTCGCGTTTGTCATCGCCCACGCCGATCTGGATGGTGTCAAAGTGTTGTTTTAGCTCCTGGAACTCCAGCTGGCCCTCAGAGATCTGGTCGAAGGCGATACGCAGCAGACTGTTCTCATGGACCTGACCAATGTAGTGAAGCCCTGGAGGTGAAAGAAACAGTGTTTACATGGTGTTTAGTTAATTTTAATATTGCGATTCCTTCCTAATGACACAAGTTATCAATGCTCATGTGCGTTATTGTTTGATGGTTCAAGTTATAAACTGCTTTTATAAATTAAATGAATGAATGTGTCTCACCAACATCAAACTCAAAGCCTTTCTCTATGTATGTGTGGCAGCAGCCTCCGGCCTGGTCGTGTTGTTCCAGCACCAGGACTTTCTTCCCCGCTTTGGCCAGTGTGGCTCCAGCAGTGAGCCCTCCGATACCGCTTCCAATGACGATGACATCCAGGTTCTCGGGCACTCTGTCGAGGCTGAAACCTGGACGGACGCATACAGATGGATGTAATCATGGTAAGACTTATTTCTCTAGGTCAGCCAGGTTTCATAAAGATGCACTGTAAGCATTGTCGATCAAAAACTGTTGCTTAACTGAGTTGCGTAATAGTTTGAAGGTTGTACTGCACACACTCTTCTCTCATGACTGCTTAATTCTTGTACCTGTGATCTACTGTTGGCAATAAACAGTAAATTGGACTGTTAAGATAATCTCCATGCTGTAATGTAATTAAGATAAAGCACCGAGATGACAGGAAAAATGTAGGTCTAATCTAAAACTCTGCATTATGCCATTTAGATAATCATTTATTCATGTATTTAGATACTTATATTAACACACGTCTGCAGTTGTATGAAGTACAATGAATTATTTTATGTGTACACCTTTTAGAAATATATATTTTTAAAGCCTCTTTTTAGTACTTTTATCATTAGATTTACTTTTGTGTAGGTAATTGGCTATTTACAACCCGCCCAAGACTTCTTTAAACTAGCTTTAACAAAATCTTAACTTAACTATGTTAGATCAAGATCACTAATTAGCTAGCTGACGCTAAATGTTGTAATTTGTACACACACTGAAGTGTAAAAAATACAATTTGCTGTTTTATTAGGAGATAGCAGAGGCAACCACGCAGAGACTCTAAGAGGTTCAGTTTATATGTTTGAACCCAAATTTCCTCAATAATGTTAACTCATTAATACAGTCTGTAGCCCTTTATCACAGCAGACTTTAAGAATGTCATCAGATGAAAATTACAGACTCTGTGTTTGGAATTATTTTTTTTTATCAAGGCAACATTTTACATTGGGCGTTGATGCTTTTCCCTTCGTACAAAATACAGTGTGCTCCAACATTTTGCTCTATTTGTTACCAAGTTTTGATTAATTTGTGCGTTCAAGAAAAGTGTAAGGTTCACAGAAACAGACTATACACTTCTTTTGTGAGTATGAATTAATAAAAGTGTGGTAACATATGTATGGGAAGGTATTATTATATATACCCACAATAGCATTTTGAGCACTCATTATCTTAAAACGTGGATGCCGTTTTTATAACCCCTGTTTTCACAAGAAATCTACTAACAGGTGTTTGTTTTATTTGTCGTTTCTGGACAATGTAGACTAGATTTCACATGTGCATGCATGTTGTTTCGAGTCAAACGTTTTAGATATAATAATGTAATTATGTTCTGTGTTGTGTGTTGTTAAATTGTGTGTCAAGAGACCCTATTTAGGCTGAATTGGTAGAAAACATGCATCATTACCAAAGCACCACATTGCCTATAACTTTGAAATAACAAGACATAATTTTACCTTGCTTGATGACTTTGTCCCGCTTCTTCTGATCAAACTCTCGAGGTCCAGGCGGTCTCACAGACTCCAATGAGAAAGGGCTCTTTTTCCCAAACAGGTACCAGTATGAGCCACCGACCCATATAGCCACCCAGACTAAGAAAATCAAGAGCCACATTTTAGAGACGGATCTCTGTTTCTGAATTCTCAGTGTTTCTCTGTAGAAGAGAAGCCGTGTTCACAGCAGCACTGAAAGTGTCTCTGCTCTCCTTGCGAGGCTCTTTTTGTTACCTTGAGGGTCAAAGGTCGACAGAAGAGGGGCTGAGTCTGACATGTAACACTGTTGGTGTTGTGACAGGCAATAAAGATTGCGATGAAAGTGCAGATGTCATAATAATGCAGCCTGAGTCAACACCTCAAATTTAGATAAAATATCGCTGAGCAGTTATTTGGTTTTTTACTTTCCTCTGTTGATTTGGATTGATCTCTTTTCTCTAAGAGAGATAAAGCACCCTCCTCTAATCTTCATCATATTTTAAAATCAAAATAAAGTTTCATTGTGTGCACAGACGTCGTTAACACAGTTGTTACACTCAAGCTTGTGATCAGAAGGTTGCATCACATTTTTGTTTTTCTTTCTGTACAGTATGTAAGTTTGATCAATCAGACGTTCCAAGCGTCACAGGAAATTTACACAGATTAGATATGACACTAATTGCTCTTATCTGATAAGGCAATTAAGATAAAGAATACACCTTGGACCAGTTGTACAGTTGTATGTCTTTACAACAGTGGGACAGAGTGACATTACTGAGTTGCAGCTTTTCAGGTCTGATATGGACAGAGTCTGTGTCCTTGTAGGAATAAGACAAGTAATCAAGACATTTCATTATGTAGATCTGTAAAAAAAAACACTTGACATAAAATGTTCTAATGTATACACAATATCTTCCTCCTGAGGGATGATAATGAGCCTAAGTGTGAAATGTAAATCCATAAATTATATGTGATAACATCTAGTTTCATGCAGTCCAGGACGGCACGGACTTTGTACTTAAGTTACGTACAAGTTCAGTTGACTTTGAGCCATACATTTAATCTAAAGCGATAACATGAACCACAAAAAGCTTTGTTGGCTTCAGTGAGTTTGCATTTTAGACAGATGAAAACATAAACTGGAAGATACGATATGTAACATGCATTGAAATGTCTCAACAACGATGTGACCTTTGCTTTGTATTTTATTTTTAGTTGTGTACTAAAACTTACTGTTCTGTAGCTTCTAGGAGAGTGTCACAGATCGAGGAGCGAAGTTTGTGAATGTGACTAAATATAACCTGAATAAAACCTTTATTTTAGTTTATGTCATTAATTATTCAAATATGTATTCTAAAGATTTTGCATTGGAGCAGTATAACATTGACAGACTCACATTATATTGTGCTTTTTATTCAACGCCTTGTTTGAATCTGGGGATTACATTACCTACAATATTTTACCGTGATATCTTTACTTTTACTGTAGTGTGACTTTTGGGGTACTTTCAATATCAGTGCCAGCTGCAGTGCTACAACATACATTGCCCTTTCATTGAAGCAGGGAGTTTAAAGTCTTGAGGTTGTTCTGGCCTCTGTGTTAAGGTCAGCTAAGATCTGGACCTTGTTGTAAAGGTCCTCCACCTGTAAAACCATAAAAAGGTCACTATATTCTTAGAAACAGTTTAAGTTGTACGAAAACAATGATACGCCTGTGCTGCCTGAGGTAGAAAAAAAAAAAAAAGTATTTTTTACAGTCATCGATATTAAACCTGCACTTAAAAAGCTGCATTCACATAGTGGTGTTGCAGATTTTGTGCAAATGATGCATATGTGTTGTTGACCCAGATTGAAAATGACTCTAATTGGATGGAGAGCTTGAAAAGGAAGCTTGGATGAAGCCGCTGGAATAAGCTTAAAGACTTTGATACAGGAAGCGGCTCTTTGTCAACAGGCCTCTGAAACCGACTGAAATCCTATTAAGAATTAGACTAAGCAGTCGCTGCACGACTCCTGTGACTTTGCCCTGCTTTGTCAGTAACACGAGTGAGCGTCATGATGACCTACACTGATGTTGGACACCAAACTATACGCAGCCTATTGAACATTAACCACGGTGATATAAAGACATGAAAGTGCAATAAAGGTGAGATATGTATAGCAATAATGTCAGCAGCCAGGTGAGGTCAAAGCTTTGTACAGCTATTTGAATTTAATTACAAATTGACAGACATGTTCATATCAACAGGTAAATACAGTAATCCTTGTTTCAGTACTATTACAGATCTGAGTTTTCTTGCTGCCACTATACATTTCATCCACAGGAATTCCTACAGCAACGTCCCAGCTCTCATAAAAAACATTGCGATTTTTCCCTGGATGTCTGCGATGTGCTATGTTACTGTACAGCCTCCCTTGTCTCCCTTGTAGGGGTTCTTGTCATCTGGGACGCCCTTGATCAGCGGGTCGTTTGGTAAATGTTCCTCGCAGAAAGCAATGGTCTCGGCACAGTTTGCACTCACCTGTTGATCGGAGGAAAGATGAAGAGCAAATGTGAGTATAGCAAAACAAATTTTCTTTTCACAGTCATTAATGTTTAAACTTGCATGTTTAGAAATGTATTTGTGAAGCTGTAATTGTTTCTATGTTGTTTTAATACAGTTCAAGCTTTTGGTAGCAACAAATCAAAAGTAACATTTGACAGATTTTTCCCACAATTGATGGCAAGAAAGTGTGAAATTCTGTTCAAAGATGAAAGGTTGTTTTTACTTACTGGTGTCCTGGCTGTGCTAACTTCTTTCTTCAGCTGATCCAGTTCCATTTTCAGGATTTCCTTATCTGACATATCCCGAGCCATCCTGGCTGTAAATCAAGATCAACAAGTGTCTCAAAGTTTACTCTCGTGCTTTTCTTCAAAGCCAAATTAAATCTTTTTTAGATTATTCTTTTTCAGAAGCACTCCCTCGACAAACATAAATGTAAATCCATGATAGAGAAAACATTTCAGTTATCAGTCCGTACCTGTTGAATGGCGGGGTCCCCAACAATCAGAAAAAAAGTGTTGGCTCCTAAGAGCTCATCGATTGTCTAGCTTCCTCTTGTCTGGTCGCTGCTTCACACTGACTGAACTGTGCTGTCCCACTGCTCTTCATCCCAGCTCATCCATGCTGCAGGAGGTCGGCACAGGATTGGACCTGATGTCACCAATCCCCCGTGATGAGATTAAACAATCAGGAGCCGTGACCCCTGGACAGGAAGGAGGAAGGGAAGAGGACGCGGATCCTTAACAGATCTGCAGCGGGCGACATGTTGGAGAAAGTGAGATGAGTAGAAATGAGACGTCATCTGTTGCTAACTGCAAACTGTGGTAGACGTGTACAGCACATATAAAGTATATACAGTATGAGCTAACTAGTGCTTTGCTAACTGAGACAAGAATACTAACTATACAGTTTTTAATCCAGTATGTGGTAAGAGTTGGGTTGATTGTGTTGACACATTATAAGCTCTTGTGCTGAGAGGAAACAGGCCAAGTCTTCACCACTGATTTAATTATATGTTTTAATCTTGCCGTCCATCCAATCAGCTGTTCTAAGTCTTACAATGACGCTCCAATAAATTTTAAAAGTGTTGACCTATAGGAGGCTACAGACGCCTAATATACAAGACTGACGCTGCTGTCAATTTTTTCTGAAGGTCTCTTTTCAGACAATTGCATTGTTCCTGCTTTAACACCTGCAGAGAAACAAATATCCATGTTTTGAAATACTGCATCATGTATGTAGTATTTTAAAGGTGCACTATGGAACAGTCTTGCTGGCCTATAAACAGAGAAGGCTCTCCATACAATGAATATCAGTTTACAGGAGCTAACATGAGTTTTACATGTGCTTTTAAGCCTCATGGTTACATTTAGTTATAAAACAAGCTTGTATTTTTCATCTCTTGTCAGCAATTTGTTGTTTAATTAACCATCGCGGAGTTAAAAGACGATCCAAGTGGTGGAAAGTAACTAAGAACATTTACTTTTTTTGGGTACTCTGCTTGAGTGTTTCCATTTTCTGTTACTTCATACTTCTACTCCTCTACATTTATTTTACAACTTTACCTACTAGTTATTTTGCAGATTGAGTGTGATAATACAGTGTCCAGCAATTATATAATGATGTAATGTTATAGGCTAAGATAAACTATATAAAGTAGTTCAACCACCGTCACCAGCATGAACATATTAATGCAACAATAACTATAAACCAATAATATAATACAGATTTTGCTGAAATATGGCATTCTGCATAATGATAACTTCTACCTTAACTATTCAAAGTATATTTTGATCTTAATACTATTGTATTTTTATTTTAACCAACCACAAAGAACTTTCAACTGATTATGAGTCAGTCTCATAAGTCTCGACACTTGATGGCGGTCAACTTGTCCCAAAGCGTCAGTTTTTTTATGTGACTGAAAAATCTACTTTTCTTACAAAGAGCACCTTTAAAGCTTGTCACAGGTGGGGTTCCATCTAATCCAGGTTGAGTACGTCTTAGAATTTCAATATCTTTTTTTATTGCAGGGAGTTGTAGGATGAATTAAGGCGTCTCACAGCCTGAGGCAAAAAGCTGCTTTGCAGTCTGGTGGTACGAGACTAAAACGGTTTACTTTTGTCCAAAGGGAACGGCAGAATCAGCAAAAATGAAGGTTTCTTATAGAAGTTTTAGGTAAAAAATTTAAATGCATGACTTCTACTTGACAAGATAATGCTATAGGCGACAGTATGATCGCTGCTTTTAATGAAGTACAAGATCTGAGTACTTCTTCCATCTCTCTAATGTCTCTCTCTCTCTCGAGCCTGTTGGTTGTATGCTCTGCATGCAGGATATGTGAACAGAAGAATCTGAAATGCTGAAGATGTAGATGGGTTTGTGAATGTGGCCTTCAGCGTGTCCCATCCTCACTCCAGCTCACGGGCGACGCAGGATAAGCAGGAATAGTTAATGGATCGGCTGACAGCATCCGAATGTCTTGACTTGTGTGTCGGAGCACATAACTGTATCTATTCAAACTAACGTTTCTTAAGAAGCTAAAGTTAAAGGTTTGATGTCTTACTCTGTGAAACTCGTCCCACTAGGTGCTAATAACCTCTGATTAACATTCGATGTGAGACATGACGGGCTGCTGATCCTTAACTCAACCTTTAGCAGGACTCACACTAAGCCATTTTCATTATCTGGGTTAGTCTCATCTGCTGCAGATTAACCTGAGACACGTCACTGTGGATCAACAGCAGCGTGGAGACGCTCCTGGTCACCGATCACCTGATGACAAACTCCCCTCCCCACTGATCAGTCCTATTTTAGTTCCATACTTGAATCACTTTCATTGTCCAACTTTTTATACGCTAGATTTCTCATTTACACCGGAGTGTGGAAGCTTACTCTGATTTCTCTCTAAAGATTATGACACTTCACATCAGCGCTGAAGATTCAACAAGAATTTTGTTAATAGTTTTATTGTTTAAGTCGTTTATCAACTATTGCCAAACATCCTAACGCTTTGGATCCAGACCCTGAAATGTTAGAATGAAATGGTTATCTCAGTATTTTGTTATTGGAAATTGAATATCTTTGGGTTTTGGACAGTTGGTTAGACAAAATAAGCCAAAACAAGATATCTCCTCTAGCTTTTTAACTCTTTGTAGGCCGTAGTTCCTTCTGAGGACACTGTGACGTCCTTTATGTGTATTGTTTAAGAGAATTTGTTGGTTTTCATGACCTGAGGAGTTTACATTCTACAGTTACATGTCTTATTTAGTGCATGTTTTTTACTAACACTGATATTCTCCATTCAATAACAGTGTAGTATAATGGTGCCCTGTTTAGTTGTGGAGAAGAAATTAAAACTCAGAATTTTAAAGGTGTTCTCAGAGGAAAATAAGGTCCCAGAACACTGATTGCAGCTAGAAAGATGGCAGGGTCCGCCACATATAAATAAAGTAAAACTGTATGAAATTCTTGGCCTTTAAGGTCACGTTGTTATTTAGTTGTTTGTTTTTTCAGTCATGAAATTGAAAGTGTTTGTTCATTTAATTTGTTTTGGCATAAAGCTTCTTCCCCAAAACTACACAGTGCACCTTTAAAATAACCTTTAATATTCTTGCTATATTTCTATTTTTACTTTGCATGAAGCATCTGGAACAAAAACAATTCGCCACCTGGGGATTAATAAAGTATTCTTAATCTGAATCTGAATGATACTCTGAATGACTAAAAACTTTTGTAATCTTAATCTTATATTCTTGAAATCGTCTTTATGATAGCTTCGTAACATCTGCCCAGGGACTTCAGATGGAAATAAACCAACTTACAATTAGTTTTAAAATAATAATGATTAAAAGCTTTTTTTTTTTTTTTTGTAAATGTATTTTAGGTCAAAATTAAACAAAATGTATATTTTAATTTGTATTATTAGATTAGTAAAAAAAAAAAAAAAAGAAAAGAAAGAAACTATTGTAGGTCGAAATATATATATACATTTTTATTTGTATTTATTAATTATTTAAATAACTTTTAGTATTTAAAAAAAATAATTAAAAAAAATAATTCCCACCAGAATTATATTCCTGACATTTGGGGAACGGTTTGAAAAAGGTGATGGCAATTATGTCTGTCAATAAAATGTGCTATGAGCATTTATGCTGGTCAATTAACACAGTTAAATTAAAACAGATCTCTTCACATCATTTTCGTCCTGTGACCTTAAATGTTTGTAATAATCGACTCTCTCCTCAAGATGGCGGCGTTTGTCTTCTCTCCCGCTCCGACGAACGACTCCGTCCCGCCCAAATGGACGTGTCAGCCAATAGGAGGACGTCTTTGGACTAGACTTAAAATTCCTTTCAAAATAAGAGCATTTTAGTTTAAATCAACGATACCTTCTGTACAGGAGAAAGCACATACTTTTACTTCGACAGGTGTATGTATTTTGACAGGATGTCACTCCAGTACCTGTCGTGTCGTTGGAGGGTTTGTGTGCAGCAACAATGGCGGCTCCCAGTAGGAAACAGACGTTGAGATTTCTCAGCCAGTTGGGAGCATTTATTTTAACCCGGTTCGGATTTTGGAACTGCTTCAGCATGTTGATGCTGTTTGCTGAACGAGCGGACTCGAAAAGGTAAAAGGAACTCATGAATAGAGCGCTGTAATGTAGCTACTGTTAGCTAAAGAGCTAATGCTAGCTAACCAACCCAGCGTCAAACTCATGCAAATGCAGCCTTCATTCATCAAGATACCTGTCCAGGACGTTAGTGGGTGTATGTAAATAACAGCTACTGGACAATAGGCCTATGTGTGCTTGTGTGTTTTCTGTTGAAGGTTTGAACTTGTGTTCGTGCTAATAAGGGTTGTTTTTCAGCAGGTAGACTAAAACTTAGGCAGAGAGTTGCAGCCATATGAACTAGTTTAAGATAAAAGGACAAGTTATATTTAGCCTGGCCTGTAATTTTCAGTCTGACAGGGGACAGGCTGTAATTTCTTCCTGGTAGTAATGATGGTTTTAATCTCTTATGTACACTGGGCGTGTATTGTTTCAGTCTGTGGTGGGCTGGTCTGTTTTAGACAACCACACCCATCTGAATTATCTGTAATTATACCAACTTAAAGTAAAATTTATACTGCTTTTGTCATGCCAGCCTGCATCTGTTTCTTTCCTACAGTTTCATATGGGTGCCTTTTAAAAGCAAGAATATTTAAGTTTGTGTTCTGCTAAAAGGGCTTATTAATTGGGTGTGTTTACTTGATTGGAAGTAGTTTGGTTGTGGTTGTCCATTTTACACAGGTGAAAAAAAAAAATCAGTGTTAAAACACACATCCATCTAATCCAGTGAAGTACAGTTGAATATATCATAATATTACTGAAGAATTTGGAATATTTGAAATATATATATTTTTGATAACACTATTGGGGTATGATTTGATTATGATCACAGCAAAATAACCATCAAATTTCATATCATGGAATACCTTGATACGGGTATACTGCTGCAACCTTAGTGTAAAAATAAATACATACACACATACAATTTGAGTGATAAGACACAATGGAGATTTAAATGTATGTATGAATTAAAACAATCCACTGAGTTTGATTTTTGACTCATTGTCTTCTCCAGGAAACCAGACATCCATGTGCCGTACCTGTATGTGGACATGGGGGCTGCCGTGCTCTGCGCCAGCTTCATGTCCTTTGGGGTGAAGAGGAGGTGGTTTGCTATGTGCTCTGCCATACAGCTGGCCATCAGCACTTACGCATCGTATGTTGGAGAACAGGTGTACTATGGGGACTGGCTTAAGGTGAGTAACCTCCTGTCATCTCCGGTCTACAGTATCAAGCTGCTAGTCAGTTACTGTGTGCTCATCGTCACCAGACTTCCCACAACCTTTTGATTAGTATGAGGGTTTTTTGTGCAGGTAGGCTTTTCCTCTTGTTTAGCTTACGCAGTATCAAGGTTTGAAGTTTACTGTCCTAGAAGAGGACAGAAAACAGAACATATTCACATTCAATAGGATAATTTTGACCAAATAAAATTACTTAAACCACTTAATATTGACACATGAAAATAGTTGACAACTCACCCATTTAATGTTCTACCTAAAGTCAAAATGGAAGGACAATGTGCTTCCTACTAAAGTCTGACTTTTCAGAAGTCAAATTGCCACAAATTGGGTGTCAGATATAGAAGCGCATGTGAAAGTGGCCCAGAAAAATAAAGAACAGATCTGTGTCACACATGAGGGAGAAGTAGATCTGGGTCACCACTACAAGTCTGAAAGTAGCTGGTTTTATCAGAAATGAGCATTTAGAGGATACTTTAAATCCTAACTGTGTTTTCCTGCAGGTCCGAATGTACTCCAGAGCGCTGGCCATTATTGGAGGCTTCCTGGTTCTGGGCAGTGGTGCGGGGGAGGTGTACAGACAGAAACCCCGCAGCAGATCACTGCAGTCTACTGGACAAGTGTTCCTGGGAGTCTACCTCATCTGTATGGTAAGACTCGTGTCAGTTTTGTGGATTTTTCCGTGGCGTGATAACACAAACACAGATCCATTCTCAGGATTCATTTATTATCTACCTGAAGCTGTTGTCCAAACTATCACATGCTCCTTTTTCTTTTATATATCACAATAAACCTGAATCTGTGGTTATTGGAGTGAAAACAAAACATTTAAATTAATTTTCTCAGCTCCGAAACTATATTAAGCTGAATCTGTGGCAGTTTTTTTTACGAAGGATCGAATGACTTCTAGACGTGATGGAATTATATTGATATGACACAGAATCAAAGTTTCATCGCAGAAAAGTGAAAACTAGTGAATATATTAATTTTTGAAGATGGAAGATTCTTTGAAATGGTGTTTTTATTTAATTGCTGTAAAACATTCTGCAACAACAACAACAATTGCAAATTATAGTTCCAGTTTATTTAATGTGTAAATAATACAAATTTCAACTCAATTTAGTGAAACATGACAAAGACTTTGAATAAAAACGCATACAAAGAATCACAAAAATGCTGAAATGTAGCTCTAAGGGAGAAACCTCAATAATTCATAACTAAAAAGGGAATTGGAACAGAGCTACATAATTTAATCAATTCAGCAGAAGTCTTTGTATAAAGTTCACAAGAAAATCCAGGACTTTAACTGGATGAGCTGGTATTTAATTACCTTTAATACTTAATTCACAAAGAGTTCATCAGTATTTTCAGTGTCATTTTAAATAACGCAGTACCACTTTCCCTCCACTAGGTGTACTCGCTGCAGCACAGCAAAGAGGACCAGCAGGCGTATCTGAACCACATCATCGGAGGAGAGATCACCCTCATGCTGCTGGAGGTGCTGTTTGGGGTGCTGGCTCTGGCCTTCCTCTCCGGCTGCTACATCCGCCTGGCGGCTCAGATTCTGGCCGTCGTCCTGCCGCTGGTGATCCTGCTCATCGACGGCAACCTCGGCTACTGGCACAACACGCGCAAGGTGGAGTTCTGGAACCAGATGAAGCTGATCGGACATAACGTGGGCATCTTCGGCGCCGTGCTGATCCTGGCGACCGACGGTTGAACCCCCCAGCTCTCACAGACAACTTTTACAGACCGAGGTGTCTGCGCAGGGTGAGATTGTCGGCCTTTACGTTGCAGCTCGGCTTTGTACTCAAAGCTGCCGCGGCTCGGTGACCTCTCAGGATTCAAACACTCCCAGCTGAGACTGATGGATGTACGCAGCGTTGATTGTCTTTGCCTATCAGACGGTAACTTTGCTGTTACAAGAAAAAGAAAAAAAACAGGAGCTTCCTTTTTTGCAAATTAATAATTTATTCAGATTCTTGTTTACATTTTTTGTTTGTGTTATGCTCTGAAACATAACACTGAGTACTGTACTGCAAGTCTACGGGGAAAATATCTTTCACTCCCAAACAAAGTCTTAAATGGTCCGATAATGTTTTACAGGATATGATTTAAATATTTTACAAATAAAGGGAAACTTAAATTTAACTTTGGCGGTATTGTCTATGAAATGGGAGCGCAGCAGCTATTTGATTATAAACACTTATGTTGCTTTTAACTTGCACTCTTGTTCATTTTATTGAATAAGTGCAGCTTCTTTATCTGTGTAAGTATTGATCACATTTTATATGAAATTACTTAATTTAGTTACATAATGGAGCACAGAATGAGTATTGTGATGATTTAGAATTGGATCATTTCACTGAAATTGTGCAAACTTTAATTAAACTGTATTTAATAAATTCATACTGTTTACTTTGTATCTGTGACCTCTACGACTTTTCTTTAAATGAACAGTGTTTTGCAGGATGTGAACTTCTGCCTCGTGGACTAAATTGGATCGTAATCAGACATTTATGATTAAACACTCAGTTGTACGGAAGCCCTGAATGGTCATGGGTCGAGACGTATTATTTCCTGTTTTCCTGTGATAACGAGTTTGATTTGTTTTGTCGATGTCATTATAATGATGATATAATTTTTTTCCAGGTGTGCAAAAAATAATTTCCTGACATTTTTTTCTTCCCTTGTCTTTACACACGATTTATTTTCCCTAGAACAAATGTTTCCCCCAAAGGAAGATTAATTAATCGTGAGAAAATGACCTGATCAGATTCATTAGAGTGGACCACAGCACACACTCTGCTCTGTGGGGTTCAAAACAAACCACATGAAGTTTTATATAAAAAGTGATCGTAAAAAGTTTTATACATTGTTCTCTGTTGCTGCTCTCGTTCAGATGCCATGTACGCTCCGCTGATCTTATCGACATGAAGCCTAGAAATACGACGGACCACTATCTTGTTCCCTTTCGATAGTGAATTAAATTCCTGCAATTTTGGGAAAACAGCACTTGTTATTTTGTGATAACGACAGAAATATTATGAACTTGAGAAACGGTGATCTCTTAGTCTGTCACAGGTTAAAATTTGGTTACATTTCACTGCAGCAATGTGAAGAAATCTCATCTCAGTGTGAAATCTCATTTTCCCTGGAAAACAGGAAATAATGTATTTTACCCGTGAACATCTAGGCCAACAATGTCCACCCACTAAAACTAATACAGTCCGTAGATACGACAGTCCTTCAATAACTTCCACCTTTCTGGATTAAATATGGTCAAACAGCACCACAGACTGCAGGACGGTTGTATAAGACTGTATTAGTTTCAGCTGGTTGTGTAATTTGCCACTAAAGGAGACGCCTCACCTTTGAGTTTCAGGTGAAGTTAGTGATCTATCAGTAAATTCCCCGGGGCTCATGAATGACGCACGAACATTTGCAGTAATCATCTTACTTATGCAGATGTTTCACTTTCATTATCACTCAGTTTCTGTGGAGGTTAAATAAACACGTTAATCTCACTGAACGACTTTAAACCTGTCTCTGTTTTTCCTGTTTGCTGCCTCTCAACAGTTCATCAGTTTGCTGTTTCAGACTGCTGTTGTTATCGTGACGTTTATAAAGTACAAAACAATGATGACTAATGAGGCGACCATTGAGACTACCTTTATTTGGGACATCAGTTATAGGACACCACTGAGCGGTTCGAACAGAAGCCCAGAGGCAGGTGGATTTTTTGGGGGGATGATCCATTTTCTAAATATGACCTAAATTAAATTCTCTCTTTTTAATGACTATAGAACAGAAGCCGTGGAGGAGTATCAGGGCCAGGAGTGAGGAGAAAATGATGAGAGGAGAAAGCTTTTTCTTTTCTTGTTTTCACACACAATTTATTTGTCTCTGGAACAAAACATTTCACAAGATTTCACAGATGGAAAAAAACTCAATGGAACTATCATATCGTCTGGTTATTTGAAAGCCTCGGGATCCCAAAAAGTTTTGAATGGATTTTTTTCCAGGCGCTGCAGCAGGTTTCACACTAAAGTTTTCTCCCCATTTTTTTTTCTCACCCAGTTCCAAACATTAAAAAAACGTTCTTGAAAAAATAAAGTTTTCTTCTGAAACATTTTTCTTGAAAAATGAAAATGAAAAAATATTCTCCTAAAATTTCTTTTTCTCAGTTCCACACATGAAAAAAAAAAATATCTTGAAACTTTTCTTGAAAACAAAATCTTTTGCACTTGGTTCTGGTTTCACATGTAAAAAAGATATAAATTCAGTCAGTACCACACATGGAAAAACAAATTCTAAAACCATGTTGAAAAAAGAGACAGCTTGACTCGGTTTGACGGGTTGTTTAATTTTTCTCTCTTATTTCCACACATGGCAAAAAAGAATCTCCCCACAAATTCTGTTGCACAGATAAAAAAAAGTCTAATGAAAAAATATTCTCTTGATTTTTCTTGTTAAAAAATTCCCTTCACTCGGTTTCACACAAGTTTTTCTCAGCTCATGAAACCAAGAGAGATAAAAGAAAGTGATTTTTTTTTCATGTGTGAAATTGAGAATTTATTTATTAATTTTTTTCAAGAAATTGAAACAAATTTTTCAGGAGGATTCTGTTTCAGGTTCTAGGGTTGTCAAAAGTATCGAAACTCAAAAAAGTATCGATACTAAAATGTTGTATCCAGATACGATACTCATTTTCAAAAGTATCGACCTGAGACCTGAAACTTGTTATCACAGTTGCAGTTTCTTTTTGAAGAAGTGTTTTTTATTATAAATATTTAACATGTGGTTCTGTTAATTTTTAATTGTTACATGTTGTAACAGAGGTTATTTTTGCATTTTTCTTGTTGATAAAAATATTTCTTTTAAATTTTGGGGTCTTTTTTTTATCCTTGTGGTATCGAAAATGGTATCGAATATTTTCCTGAGTATCGGTATTGAGTTGAAAATTTTAGTATCGTGACAACCCTGTCAGGTACTAACCTCAATATTTCTTTGAGGTAATTTTTTTCGTGTAGAAAAAAAAAGTGAAAGGAATTTTTATTTTCAGGGGAAAAAAATCTACCTTAAAAAAAAAAAAAATACTAAACGGAATAGATTTGTTTTTTCAAGATAATTTTTTTGTGTGGAAAAAAAATATTTCCTGAAAACAAAAATCCTGAAATGTTTTTTCTTACACTCATAAACAGACTTGAGCCGTTTGCAGCCGTCTTGTGTCTCGTTTTAAAACATATTCCGTCTACGTCTTTTTTCAGGGTTGTTCCTGTTTCTCCGCATCACTCACAGCTTGCTTGGTCTTACGGTTCTGCTCTGCTTTGACCACAGCACCGATCACGGCGATCGTCACGGTGATGCTGATGACGAGCACCGACGCCGTCTCAGCCAGACACAGGCGACCGTCCTGGGATGCCAGGGAGCTGCCGGCCAGCTGGGCGGGAGCGCTGCAGGTGATGTCCTCGTAGTCGGACACTCGCAGGTGTCGAACCCGGTGGATCTTCCCGAAGACGCGCTGCAGGTCACAGTCGCAGGTCCAGGGGTTGGAGGACATCTGGAGGTGTGTGGTGGTGGTCTGGAGCATCAGGAAGGTCTTGAACTTGATGTGCTGCAGCTGGTTTGCCTGGAGGCCGAGCCGAGTCAGACTCCTGAGAGGAGCCAGAGCTTCAGTCTGGACCACTGAGATGTTGTTGTGGCCGAGCAGCAGAACCTCCAGGCTCTGCTGTCGGCTCAGCAGGCCTTCTTTCAGCACATTCAGCCGGTTCCCTTCCAGGTTGAGGAGGCGCAGGCGAGACAGGCCGCCCAAAGCCCTGACATCCATCGTCCGGATGCGGTTGTAGCTGAGGTCCAGCTTCCTCAGGTTCTCAAAGTCAGCCAGCGAAGTGGAGTCCAGGTGCTGCAGCAGGTTCTGGTCCAGCCGGAGCTCCTGGAGGGAGGACAGACCCTGAGAGAAGTCCTCAGGGAGCCAACGCAGCCGGTTAAAGCTCAAGTCCAACCTCTCCAGGAACTGCAGCGAGGACAGAGACTGGACAGCACAGGAAAGAGTCTGAGCAGCAGATCTGAAATCACTAAAGAACTGTAAGAAAGAAGCCTGCACTCTGGAAGAAGCTTTACTTGATCGATTAAGCTGCTGATCATTGACTTGATTAATCATTAGATCTAAAAGTCTTTATCACAATTTGCCAAAGTGACGTCTGCCTGAAACTGATTCCTGTTCCTGATATTGTAACAGTCACAGGAGACATTTACACTTTTAACCCTTAACGTCCATTTTCCTGATCATGGATGAAGGACTTGGAGCATTTTCACGGTGTGTAAGAAGAACTTCTTCTAAAACTGCTTTTATTATTTGTAAATTGAAATCTTTGAGTTTTTGGAGAATTGATCGGACGAGAGGAGCGACTTCGGAAAACATCACTTTGGGATCTGAGGACACATTTCAACACGTTAAATTGATAAATCCCCCCAAAACAGATTAATCGATAATGAAAATAGCTGCAGCTTAACTTCACAGGTTTAGTTAACGACCTAGTCACTTTGTACTTTTACTTTTGTACATTTTACAGAAAGATTAACTCAATTACAGCTTAAAATCTAAATATAGATCATCTATTAAACACCAATATAAACACTTTTATCATTAATAAGATTAAATTAGCTCCACAAGCTGTAACAGTTTTGTTGTTTCTTTTTGTACTTTAACTTCTGATTTGTTAACTACATTTATCTCAGAATACTCTCAGAAGTTTCACATGTAATCGAGTATTACTGGACTGAAGTACTGGATCTGAAACTGTGTCTGAAACCTAATAAACAAACAATATAAGCGTTTTTTTGTTACCTGTGGCTGCAGAGTCTGGATGCTGTTGTTGGACATCAGCAGGATCTTGAGCGTCCACAGACCCATGAAGGATCTGCTGCGGACCTCCGTCAGCTTGTTCCCGCTCAGGTCCATCAGCCAGGTGCCGTGGGGGACGCTGAGAGGGACCTGGACCAGACCTCGAGACCGGCAGTCCACCAGGTCAGAGGACTCGTAGCAGAGGCAGGAGCCGGGACACAACTTGAAGCCCGACGCCGTGTTCAGGAGAAGAATCACCACGCGGATCATCATCCAGCTGCTGACAAGCATCTTTAGTTCAGAACCCATCAGAACTCCTCAGTCATGTTCCCCTCAGTGCAAATCCTAAAGAAGCCGTTTCACCGGTTTGATATTAATGTCATTTCAGTACATTCTCTGTGAGCGGACATTGAATATTCCTGATTAGAGAGGGATTATGGGCTTAAACAGATAATCACCGAACATATCAGGGAAGCGAACCTGGTCCGTTTGGACTCCTTCCTGAATTAAGGATTTACGTCTGCTGCTGTGGTTACAGACATGAGAGCAGTCACTTCATCTCATCGTCTCCACATCAAAAATATGAGAATCAGGTCGTTACCAATCGTTTTAATTCGTAGTCACATCAAAATTAAGTCTGAGTATCTTTTGATGATGACATGAAATCAAACCAGAAGAATGAAAAACAAGATGTTTTCCAACAGTGGGATCAAAAACTAATCACCACTTTCATATAATTCTAATAACTGATTCATCATTTAAATCATTTTCTAGTCAAGAGTCTCAAAAAGTTATGATTTTTACATGATTTCTTTCTCCTTCATGACAACAAACTGAATATTTTGTACGATTTATCTGATTCAGTCGACTGTTTTCTGACATTTTAGCGAGAAAACAGAACCAGAAATAAAAATGTTTCTTTCTGACCTACTTTTTCATATAAAAGTATAAAAGCACCCAAAAGTCACTGACTCTTAAAGTAGTTGAGTAAAAGTATCTGATATTAGCTGGATTTAAATATAAAAAGTTATTTTTGGTTATAAATGAACTTATGTATGAAAAGTAAAAGTAAAAAATGAATATATTAACACTACATGTATGTATATTTTCTATACCAGGGGTCGATTATTAGATCCTATACTCGGCATTCTTGTGATTAATGGAATCGTTTTGTTTTTTTAAATCATATTATGGATAATGAAGTTTAAAACATGACTTTTGCTCTGATCCTGCACGTAATCTGCAAAGTAACTAGCAACTAACGTGAATACATGAATGTAAAAAGTTATAATACTTGCCTCTAAAAATGTAGCTGAGTGAAAGAATAAAAGAAAATGGAAATACTGAAGTAAACTACTGGAGTAAATGTTCTTTAAACTACCATCAAACTTCCTCAGCCCGCCTGGATTTTAGCTGCATCTCGACCCAAAAGCATAAAATTCACTGCTGTATTTTCCAATTTAAAACTACATCCGCTGTAGATTAAACGTAGAGTCTCTGGGTTTTGAAAATGTGAAGACTTTGTCATTTTACGGACAGAATTGTGAAATAAATCAGCAGATTAATCAATAATTGTTGGTTGCAGCCCACACTGACTCTGTTAAGTGCTCTTTATCATCCAGAGAGCAGTAAAAAGCCACTCGAGAGACCAGAAGCTTTAAATAATTCATGTGAGACAGAGATGCTTCAGGTCCCTGTAGTTCGCTTCACTATCAGACCGCCCAACAGCCCTGAAGAGAGAAACCTCGGCGTCGTCCAAAAACAACCTGTGACGGACAAAAATGCAGCCGAGGACGAGCAAACCACAAACATGTCGGCTTCGTGTTTAACCCTTAAATATATAAAAACACGAGTCCTGTTATCTCGGAGTCAAAACCAACAAAGTGACGGCACAAAAATCATCGTGAGCTCTTCAAAAAGTTGTTGAAAATTACAGTATTACAGTCAGAATTTTTGTTACTTTTATTTTAGAAAATGTCCTTTAAAGTGTGGCATTTCAAGTCACATTTTGTTTAAAATACAGAAAATACAGACAGTAGAACATGGATACAGCAAAAAAGGAAACAATGACAGAAAATAAAGCTAACAAGCCTTTCTGACTGCTCTAGTTTTCTCTTTTTTGAAATGGAACTGAAGGCAAAGGAAGGAGGGCGGAAAAAGAAAAAGGTTTCAGGGACAGGGGGGAGGAGTGGGGGCAGAATGAGACGAGTTAGTTAAGGAAACTATGGTTGCTTTATGGTTCATGTTTAAATTATTCTTTATAAAGTCTAATTTAAGATTTAATCTTTCCTCTTTCTTTTTTGTCTTTTTCATTTAATG
This sequence comes from Sparus aurata, assembly GCF_900880675.1. Classification (NCBI taxonomy): domain Eukaryota; kingdom Metazoa; phylum Chordata; class Actinopteri; order Spariformes; family Sparidae; genus Sparus; species Sparus aurata. The sequence goes on along the minus strand of NC_044206.1, from coordinate 23,964,568 downwards.
GTATTTTGATCTTCTGGATCCAGGGCCCTCAGCGCTCCTCCTCGTGGTCTCAGACTTGACGACAGTGAAATGCCGACTTCGTCTGGCAGTGGGAAACAAAACCACCCGCGTCGCCTTCCCCCGGCCGACCCGCACTGCCAACTCAAGAAGATAAAGTGGAGTCCTTCTGTGTTTGCTGTGCTTGTGAACGTTGCATGGACTTCTGACTTTCCACGTCTCTAAAATGTTTCTCAACCTGCAAGAACGAAGAGACATTAATGAACAACTGACTCTGAAACACACAAACAGTTTTGTATTTATGAAGGTGGAGGTGAGAAGAAAGAAGCGTTTTAATTTCTTTACTTCCCTTCTGCATTTCAGTAAAACCTTTTCTCCCCGTATCTTAATGATTACTGTCAAATGTTCAACTGCATGGATGATTTCTGGCCTCGCCCGCATGTGTATGGATCATTACCTTCATCTAACAAGACATCTCTGTACACCAGAGGATCATACGCATGCCGGACCAGGAGGTGGCGCTAAAGTCTGTTTCAACAACATGTCAAACACCAGAGAAGAAGATCCTGAACAGGTTTGATGAGCTTGTTCTATTCTAAACTTGTTTCCTGTGCAAAGGATTTTTTTTTTATTTGACTTTCTGAGGTTAAAATCTCCACTTACATGTGGACGAGGCCTGACGCCATATTGGTACAGCTCCATCTCACTCATACAGGTGCTCAGTTACCTTATGTGACTGAAATCAGTGTAGCTTGTGTCGTGTTGGCAGGTAAAGTACAATGTGCAGAAATGGAGCGAGAAACGTTTAAAGCTGCGTTACTCCAACAGGCGCTTTGAAACACAGACAGTCACAAGTGGAAACATCTTTGTGGCTCGTTAATGAATGTCGGGGCTTTAAAAGCAAATAAAAACGGTCCCAACGTGAATGTTAACCATCTCAAAATCAAACTGTTTCCTCACAGTTTTTAATCATCTACTGTTTTTAGTTAAGTATCGGCATTCAGAACGTTTCTACCTCCAAACTGTGCTCAGCTGAAGTACGCACATGTTGTCACATTTAAACTGCGGTTCCTCGTTACGCTTCACGCTCTCTGGACAGGAACTCTGAGTTCTGCTGATTGTTTAGCGGTTAGCTTCTTTACACCGCAAGATTTTACATCATCAACTCCTGCTGCTGATTTCAACATGAATTTGTTGTTTGAAATGAATCATCAGAGAAGAAACAGGATACGTCCAGTTAGATATAGGAAAAGGCAGTTTGAAGATGTGACCTTTGGCTCTGAGCAACTGTAATGAGCATTTATAAACCATAAAGTAAATAATGTAGTTGGAGCCCTGAAGCCATGTACTGTTGGTGAAATACAGTAAAAATATAAAAGGTCATACTTACTATTTTGCGTACATGACTTAAAGCGCTTCCCTCTTTGCCTTTGCAGTTCTCAACCTGGTAAGGCGGTGAGATTACGACGTCGTCCATCACAATAATGTTCTTCTCCTGCCATTTACAGTCTTTGATGCTGCAGAGACAAAAGTAAACATCATCTCGTCTTGCGGCTGAAAGCGTTTTGTTTGTGAGGCAAACAATGTAACACGAGTGGAACGATCCGACAACACGCTGTCATACTGGTTTTTATTCCATGACAGTGTTTGTCAGTATGACTGGTGAGTGTCTGAACAGAGTTTCCACTGTGAATATTATAATATACTACGTCAAACATCTTGCACAAATAGAAGATGAGGATATATAAATGTGTGGTGTGTAAAAGTGAAACTTGATCTAATAATAGAACCGTTTCATAATCACTGGGGGAAAAAGGGAGTCACAATTAATTCAATGTTGGTTTCAGATTATAAGAATTTATACAGAAGCCAGATTAATGTAATCACGGCGTGACAACTGACAGAAGTTTCATCTGTCTTAAAGTTGTGAAACACGCGTACAGGTGTCCAATTACAGTGTGATCGGGTCTAAAACGGAGTGATCAGATATCTGGGAATAAAATCTGACGCCATCAAATATGTAACGTAGGAAACATGTGAATGTGTCAGAAAGTTGAACCTTTTTCTGACAGAAACAGAAGACATGAAGGAAATAATTGTAAAAAGTGATCGTGAAGTCAGTCAGGAATGAGATCAGGAAATAAAAATAAGCTGTTTTAACTCCAAGATCCTTTGTGTTTGATTGGAAGTGTGCTTTTCGGTCTTTATACCTCTAAACTGGTCTGGAGTCAGCTCCAGCAAGCCAAATGCCGACAGGCGAAGGAACAATTTCAGCGTTTATTAGATTGTGTGTTAAATACGACTTCTTTGGTGGATTTACAGAGAAACCATCAAGGTTAAGAGCGTTGTTTCTGCAGATATACGAGCACCTACTCACTACTAAATACTAATCCAGGGAGAGAGAGATACCTGGACTGAGAGTTTGTAGGTGAGGTAGTTAAATTAGAAGACAAAATTCATTTTCATCCGCTGTATTATTCACGTGTTCTTTCACCTTCTAAATCAGCAGCATGTTTCTGCTCAGCTGTTCTTTTTGTTTAAAAAGATTAATTCTCTAAGTTTTCCTTTTACTTTCTGTTTTATTCTTGGCTAACACGACTCTATGAAGTGAGGCAGAAGTCTTTATCAGCCCTCACAGTTCTTTGTAACGAGGACTCGTCTACAAACCTGAGTGAAGCACGTGTTCATATTTTCAGGGTGATGGGTCGGGTCTCGCTCTACTGCCACAGGACTCATCAGCTCTGAATCACATGCTGCTTCATGATCACTGGAGGACTAAGAGGTGACTTTTTACAGACAGCCTCATCCTGCTGCTGCCAGTGTTGGTGCTCCGTCTCTTTGAGTGTTTAATTCGAGCACATTCCAGATCATAAACTCAGACTGGATCGCTTACTGACATTACGTTTATGTGTGTCTGGTTCAGGAAGACGTTAAAACAGCATTCTTAGATTGGCTTGGCTCGTGAAGACTTTCAAGGTTTAAGCGACCCAATAGAAGGCGGCATAAAATATTTGTTTATCAGCATCGTTTCATCTTCTTAACATAGTTTTAGTTCATAACTGTCTGACACGTGTAGTCATCAACCTCTTCCACTCTTTTAACTCCACAATAAAATAAAGTTCTTACGTTTTGTGAATAGTCTGGAATAGCTGTTGGCCCTCCACAGAAACCCCAGCACTGATTGCATAGGCTTGGGACAGCTTGTCCTCCTTTTCTGTCCGTGCTCGATTGGCAAGCTGTGGAGAAAAAAAACAAAAAGACATCAACATCAAAACATTTTTTTTACTCTGAGATCTTTGAACTGGACACCAGTTACAGGACAGGATGTCATTTACACACACGTGATTTGTTTTAGCAAATTTAAAGATGCATTAATAAACATCAGGGCTCTTTGCTGCGTCTCAGTTGAGGAGTTATTATACATTTACAAGTCTGTTCTCTGACAAACCAACCCCTTTGTTGCTGTTGCTGGCCGTTTCAGGAAAGTCTGACCGCCTTGCGACAAACTTGGGACATTTTTTTTTGAGTCTAATGTTGACAAAGGGTCCTGTGATTGTGATTACACCGTCAGTTTTGGTCTCTGTCAGGCGAAACTGTCGTGAACTAAACTGGAACTCGTACACGATTATAATAGTGTTTAAGTGTTTAAGCTCCGAGAGACAAATTCAGCATTTTCGTTCATTTTTCAGGGAACTTTGAGCTTAATGAAAGAAAAGAAAAAACATGAATATTTGTGCAGCTGTTATCTTTGAGCGTACACTTTGATGCAAGTCCTTGATTGGGTTTAAATAACGATTAAGCAGTTATGGATGAGGTTTCTGTTGGGCTTTGGCAGATGTGAGTTTATTTATTTGACTTAGACGTTCAGGTCAACATTTACAGTTTCTCATCAGGTCATGTTGTTCATTTGACAGTGATCGATTTTTATATTGGCCTTTAAAAAGCCACTATTGTTTGACCTCCACTGTGAAGGATAATCTTTGTTTGTGATCCAGCCCTGGACGACCTTTCACTTACATGTGTTCTAAAGTTCAACCTCACACTCAGAGTTTTAACAGTAAAGAGTCTTGTTTGTTATTTTTGTTTATTACATGTGTGCCTGTACTGACAATGATGAAGATGATGGAAATGATTAATTTCAGAGCCAGATGAATCAAAGTTAAAGAGGACTTACCTTGCTAACATTCAGTGATGCTAGTGGGGGTGGAGTCTCGGTGCGGTCATTTATTATGTCCACATCAGAAACATAGGCTAAGTTGATCAGGATGACGTCGTTGAGGTTCGGCTTACCGCTGGAGGAAGCACATTCTTCGAAGGAACTTTAGTCAAGGCGAACGACTTCATGGAGATGCATCACAGACTGAACAGAGAGGCTTGTGATAGAGAGAGCTCTGCCTGACTAACACCGACAGTGAGAGGTGGTGCCAGTTACAGCATGCGGCTACAATCGGCAGTGCTGCCACCTACAGTAATCATGGATGAATGAATGAATGAACAATTGTTAGAGATGAGTAAAATGATGTGCAGCTTATGAGGGAAAATACATCAGCAAAGAAGGCGTTCAATTTCTGTGATTTGGGGTGAAAAGCCCTAAACTTAATTGTCTTTTTGAGTTGATCACCCACCTGAAGATTTACTCAAGTTATAAAATGCCTGATCAATAAATTTAACTCGATCTCTGGCCCATTCATTTTCAAGCACACTGGTTTAGAGCCAAATTTTCACCCTTTTCCGGGGAAATATTGAGAAATTCGCCCAAATTTTGAACTTACAAACAGAAACGTGTACGAGAAAGGAACAGGAAAATGTTGCACATTAATCTGAACATAAATCTGTTCTTCAGAAACACTGACAGAGCAGAGCCTCGAGGCTTCGACCACACTTTTCTTGTCAGTAATACGAGCACAGCCTGTCAGACTTGTGACAGTAAACAGGCTTTTCCAACATATTTCAGACCACTTTGTGACACATTGGTGGCAAGTTTTTGGCTCATTGTTGCAAAAAACAGAAGACACATGCTAGAATGGGATGTGACCTGTTATGCCAGTGACAGGATGACCTTAAAAGTTTGACCCAAGTTGTACAAGTGACCTGCTCTTACCTAAAGCCTAGATATTGCTCTGATTGTCATTCATTATGAGCTGTAAATCATTGGACTGAATGTGAGGCCTATAAAGGAAATGTTCTTGTAAATTACCAGGCTTTTCCAGCACACTGCCTGACTCACAATGGCATTACTAAACACATATTTCACCGCGCTGCTGGTTCGGTTTATTTTGGAGGGTAGTTCAGTGTCAAAACGAAACAAATTTAGCGTTCAAGGCCTGTAATGTCAAGTGTCAACCCGCCACACTGTGTTAACTTCATTCATTTATCTCACCACAGCTCGGTCACGTTGACGTCAAGTACATCATCCGACTGAAGTGAGTGGCAGTCATGAGGTGACCGAGCAATGCCATCCACATCTCGATAATGTTAATACTCGTACGCACACCCATGAATGGGTGTAGACCACCGGTCCACCAGCAAGCTGACGCTGGCTGTGCTTGAACTCATGATGCCTTTAACACCTAAATCATGTGGAAATGAAACACAAATGTGGCATAATCGTCCGAATTAATCACCCAAGAATTAAAATATCACCAGAATCGGGTGAGGTATTGTAAGAAAGCCCAGCTGAAAAGCTCGGGAATGCTAATACCGTTAATTGAGCTAGCAGCGGCAGTGTGGGGTTGACCGAAACTTAGCATGCTAGCCGCTAGCTAGCAGCAACTTGAATGTAGCGTGGAAGGGTACTCAGTGTCCATTCATCGCTAGATGTTTGAAACAGCAGTTAGCGTCTCCATCAAATGCCATCATAAACTACGTGTGGAAAATGTGTGCACACGAACCAGCGCGACGTGAGATTAATGTCAGTTAGCTCGCTAACTAGCATCGGTTTGTGCCTGTTGAGAGCACACAGCCATGATGCCTTACTAGGATTCGTTGCCAGGTTGAGGTCTGGCAATACAATGAGTGGATTCAAAACACATGCACTCCCCTAGCAGATATCGCGAAGCCGAGAAATGACCCGGTAACACCAAATGGGTCCTCAACAGATAAGAAATGGATGGGCAGCTAACTTGCGAATTAAAATATTTAAAAACGGACAAAGATATGTTACTCAGCCAGCACCAATTACGCCTGCGCGGATCACTATTTGACATATTTTCGGTTACCCTACAGGCCCTTGCAGCCCGGCAGGCCAGCAAGCCGACCGCAGCTCGAAACAAACAAAGGATACTCAAAGTTAACATCTTAGACTGGTAGTCAAAGGCGACCACTTCTCCTTGCAGACGTTGGCCCAAGCAGGTGAGGCAAGAGACATGGCTCCCGACGCTGAAATACTCCCCCGGTCCAGGAGCCGCCATCTTCTCCGCCAGGAAACCGGAGCGCCTGCCGTACGTAAAACGACGCGATGTCGTAGTGAGACGAAGCCTGGGCGTGTCGACGTACGTCGCGCCGTTGTCAGTTATTACAATACTATAACTTATATTTAAAATTAAATCAACTTTACGTGACGTTATATCATCAAATATCATGTCAGACGTTTGAACTTTAAGTTTTATATGAGCACATTTTATTCATCGAAGAAGAAACTTGTGTCTTTGTCTTCTTTTCTACCGCTTTTCAAACCAAAGAGCTCCCCCTACTGGGCACGAGGCGGTACTGCCCGCGCTGCTGCAGCACTTCCTGAAGAAGCTTACAAAATTAACCCAGGATTGCATTTTAACAACCTTCATCACACTGCATGGTTTAAAAAAGAGAGGGCGTAGAAATGGAGGCCATTCACACTCAAGGCATCTGGATGGCGGAAAGTCTGCAGCAGAGGACGATGAGTCAAGAAAAGATGTGGCTCGTTGTCACTCATATTGGAGATCCTAAAGCTGCCTTCCTGCTCGTCTTCCCCTTCACATATTTCATCAGCAAACGAGCTGGAGTGTCGGTGCTGTGGGTGGCAGCGATATCGGAGTGGCTGAACTTGGTGTTTAAATGGTAAGACTGAGAGAGACACCGACATTGTTTAACTGTGTTGCTCTTAACGGCTCTCAACGGCTGTTACCTTCTGTTATCTCTGACATGTTAGCATGAAGCTAAACGTCATTTTATTTAAATCAGTCAATGTCCGGTAGATACAAAGACAACTGCGGTGTTTTCTTTTTCAGTTTTTATTCGGAACCGTCACGTTAAAGCAATTTATTTGGGTTGTGTTCTGTTGACGCAAACGTTCATGTGTTGACGTCGCAGCTTCCGGCATCATCAAGTGTAAGTGCACCAGCGTAGACTGTCCGGAGTGAAACGGCTAGAGGCGGAACCTTTTATAAACAGTTCAGATTATAAATTAATAGTGACATTTTCTTATTGATATTAAAAGAAACCTGCATAAGACAGAGAAAAGAGTGATCAGAAAGGAACATTGATGACACAGATAAAATATCCCAACTTATTTTTTATATAAAAGCAGTTATAGTAGGAATTGAGTTAATTGTTTTTAATCAATTTTGCTATTATCCTTACTACTTTGCCTTTTATCTTTCCCTCTCTATTATTCTTTTATAAACATATACAGTGTGACTCTTCCTGCTTTTAATATTTTTCAAAACTTTTTTCTTGTTTGTAAAGCACATTGTAAAAATGTTTGGAAATGTACTCTATTAATAATGTTTAAAAACAGCATTATAATAATTACATTTATAGTTATTTAAAATGTGTTTATAATTCATGTGTGAGGCATTGTTAAAACAATATTCAACAGAGTATCTGCACAAATATCAAACCATAAGTCTTATTGTCATTAGTCTAATCTGGATAGAGGAAGTTTAAACAATTTAAATAAAGTCATATTACTGTTAAATGCACTTGTATTTTTTTGTTATTAACAAAAGCTCAACAAAGCAATTAATTTTTTTAAACCTTCAACCTTCAGTTTATAGAGGTTAGTGTAGAAAATGCAGATTTCTCTAAATTTAAGTGAGGATGTTCATGGCTTAATGCAACATTCACGTCCAAGACAGTATTGGAAAATATGAGGTTTGTAAAGAAAACGCTGTGAATGTGCTGATAGGATGGAAAAAAACTCAGGGCAGAAAGAGAAAAACTTAAGGCTAACGTTCAAATTGGAAAAAAGCGGAGAATTCAGTAATTATTGGACATAACCCAGAGTATAAACTACCTAAAGACATGATGTAACTCACTGTGGTACAGCAGGTGGCAGCATGCTCCTGTATGATAGAGAAAAGTTCATTATTATGTGTTGTGATTAAAATTTTGCCAGGATGCTGTTTGGAGAAAGACCTTTCTGGTGGATCGGTGAATCAGGTCTGTTTGTCAACAATCAACCCAAAGTTCTACAGTTTTCCTCCACCTGTGAAACCGGCCCAGGTGAGAAATACTCAAAGAGAAAACAGATCATGTATGAGTCATAGATGGTATATTAACTTATAGCACAGTCAGAGGTCTGATGCTGCCGTCTGTCTCGCAGGAAGCCCGTCGGGACATGCGATGGTGACGGCAGCCGTCTGGTGGGTGGTGGTGTCCACGCTGGGTTCATATCTGTACTCACGTACTCACAGGTATGCCCGTTAGAAATAAACACATATGCTTATTTGGCTTTAGAAATACACAGATGAAGAAATCTAAATGTATCAGAGCGTCTCTCTTTCTCTGCACCTCCAGCGTGGTGATAGCAGCGGTACCCTACCTGCTCTATGTGGCGATGCTGGTCGCAGTTGGAATCTCCAGGATCTTCATCCTCGCCCACTTCCCCCATCAGGTGGTCGCTGGATCCATTACAGGTCTGAATACAGCTTCATGCACAAGCTGAAACATGTGGGATGTCAGATACAATAAACTAAGGCTGTAACCAATGATTAGGCTGTCTTCTTTGCCGATTTTCGCGATCAGTCGATTAATTGTTGTTTATAAAATTCATATTCATTTTAATGAGGTAGAGAAGTAAAGAAACCAGAAAATATTCACATGTAAGAAGCTGGAATCAGAGAATCTCGGCTGTTTTTAATTTAAAAAAGTACTCAGTTCGATTTTCCTTTTATCAAAATAGTGGCTCTTCATTTAATAGCTGACAACTAATTGATTAATTGTTGCAGCTCTGAATATAACATACTGTATATATGACATATATAGTAAAATAAAGCAGTTCTTGGAAAATCCACAACGCTTCATAAATAACCAGACAGGACCAGATCATTTTGTCTAATTCATTGTATTAAGTGTTTAGTCATCATGATGCAAAAATCATATAAATTCAAATTTACCATCAAACTTCTGTCTCACTGATTTTCAACAATTCCCACTAAAGTATAAAAACACTCAGAGGTACAAAATGTGTGAAAACATCTTTGACAGAGGAAAAAAACATATGTTTTCTCATTTTATTGCAGTTTTTTTTCTATATTTTGCGAGTACTATATTTTATTCAAAGTAAATTTAAACTGCCTTTCTGGTTCTGGTCAGGTTTCATTCTGGGGGTGGTTCTGAGCCGCAGGGTACCAGAAGGTCGCCCCCTGCTGTTCTTCTTCAGCTTCAGCATCGGTCTGCTGCTCGGTACTCTCATATTGCACACTGGACTGCAGTGGCTGGGAATCGATCTCTCCTGGTGAGATATTTTATTATATTCATGTGTAATTTGATGAGTCTGTTCAGTGCATAATAACACATTCTATCTATTCAACAGGTCTATTGCTTTGGCTAAGAAATGGTGCAGCCGTCCGGAGTGGATTCGTTTGGATACGGCCCCGTTCTCCTCTCTGACCCGAGACTGCGGGGCCCTTCTGGGTTTGGGTCTCGCCCAGTACTGGAAGCCCGGCGGATATTCTCTGCCTTGGGCCCCACGGGCTTTGTCTCTGGCCATTTCCTCCATGGGACTGTACCACGTCAACCGCCTGCCGCTCCCGATCCGACCACAAGGCCTCTTCTACGGGCTGTTCTTCGTTAAGTTCATCATAGTGCCGCAGGTCGTCATGGTGCTCGTCCCTGGACTGGTTCATCTTTTTACAAACAAAAAGAAGAAGGACTAGAATCTGTTGTCACTGTTAGAGATGTCTTTCACTCCTCTAAAGACAGTTTCTCCAAACACTTGAAATGTCTATTTAATGCATTTCACGGGTACTCTTGTGGGTGAAGGCTGTATTTAATCACTCCATCTTGATTTGTCCTCACTTACAGCTCCACTGGCTCGAGACTTCAGTTATTGATTGTTTTTTATACGGGAGATGTGGCAGATTTTTTAATTTACTTCACATCTGCTGTAAAAAAAAATATATATATATATGTCATGATATTAAGTGTTGTAAACACGACAGTATTTTTGCTATATGATGACTGTAACTGTTGAGGATGCTTTGAGGTATAAAGCATCAGAGAATATAATCCATCGTCAGGGTCGAGTTTATGAATGTTACCCAAGAAAAGGTTGTGTGAATCCATCTCAGTGTTTGTGCTCACTTTAATCACCAGGTTAATTTAAGCCCTCAGACCTTTATCAAGTAAAAGATTCACTAAAGCAGATGGAAAAAAGATTTACATAAAGAAGTCTTGAGGACCAAAACATTGTTCATACGTGGCTGTTATTTGTTTATATTCCCACTGTGGAGTTTTTGATCCTCTGTACGAATCATTACGACTTTCTGGTGTGTAGGAACTTTACTTTTGCTTATTACAATCTTTTGTTTACATTGTGTAATAAAGTCATGAGAGTACGCCACTGATTTAAAGGTCCAGCTTGTAGGATTTGGTGGCATCTAGTGGCATGGTTGCACCGACGTGCTCCCTCTGTAGATAGAAAAGACTCCTAAAATAACTACAACTTTTCTTAGTTTCAGATTAAACTCTAATAATTCTTTTGTTTATTTTCTACCTCTAGATTCTCCGTGCTGGACCTTTAACACTGCACTCCTGTAACACTGTATGACAGTTGGACAGTAAAAAAAAATCTGTTTTTATTCCACGCATTCTTCTTACTGGTCAAATCCTTTTGCCTACATTACCCACAATGCAACCCACCCACAAACAGTTTGGAGATTCAGGTGTGCTGTACTATCAAGGTAGGTCTGGTTTTCGTCCTTTAGACTCCAAACTCGACGTCACTTGAGCTTTTTTATTCACTTGGCTGCAGTATTATAAAGAAGGGACTTTAAAGGGTAAGTTCACCCAAAAATGGAAATTCCCCAACAGTCTCCTTTAATTCAATCAAGTCCAATCTGAGTAAAAATACGTAAATACACAAGATCTGCAACAAATTGTAATCACTTGTAAATACTAGCCACCCAAACGTGCCTGATTTTTAATTTTTTCATCAAGATCCAGACATTATTCACTGAGAAATGTACTGAATTTGTTTAAAATCAGCCCATCTCGCTATTTTTAAAGAGAGGAAAAGACTTCCTGGCTCCATCACTTTATGTGGATCTGCACCAGAAGTTGATGGGGTCCATTCTGGGCCGAGACCCATCTTCCATCCAGGTTTCATGGAAATCTGGTCAGTTGTTTTTGTGTAATCCTGCCGACAAACCAACCAACCAACAAACAAACAGACACGATGAAAACATAATAACCTTTGGTGGAGGGGATAAATGATAAATGATGAAGATATTATGATATTCATGTACATTTTAAAAGACTCAACTTACAAAATTACAGTAAAAACAAATGCAAACTATAAATATCTTGACAAGCGTGCTCCGGTTTTAGACCCCACTGTATAAAATGGGTGGATTTGACCTTTAAAATTGCACAACAGAACCATTTCCAGGGCAACGTGCCATCTTGAGGTCAAACCGCTGCTCACACCTTAATCATTAATATCTTTACAAATGTCTTATTTATGGCCGTTGTATTGGACTGAATCATATTGTTAAAATTGGTGTCACTTGTTGTTTTGTCGACCAAATAATCAAATTAAATTAGTATGTTATATTCAGATAATCAACAAAACAAATGAGCGACATGCAGGGCGTGTTTCAGTTGGTAACCATTTATAAATATGTTCTTTTTTTTTCCAATACATATGTTTTTGACTGTACAGATTACAATCAGTTATCATGAGATAAAAACACATTCTTTTTTATTGTTTTTAATTAAACTTTTTATCACAGCGATCTGAAAGCTCACATTTACAGACAAGAGAACTCTGCTCAGCAAGCAAAATACATTAAAATAAAACCAAAAGAAAAAACCTTTTTCGCGTTTGTCTGGTGAGTTTTTGAAGGGTAAAATGATAAAGGACAGTTCGGGGATCAGCAGTCTCCTCGTCTTGATCCGAACGTCGTGTCACACACACACACACCAGAGTCAGAACACTGCTATACATGTTTCCGCTTGAGCTCGTGGAAAGAATAGAACATGCATCAGACTATTTACAGCAAACTAATATACACAGACAGCTTTGAAACCATACACCCTCAAATATCCTCGATTTAGAAGTTCTGTTTAAATTAAGTATCGTACAGTTTATACCTTCATTTCTGTAAAGATAAGTGGGGCATCTCTCTGGGAGCGGGTGAAACTGAGAATGAACGTCTTCTCTTTAGATATTCTTTAGCAGAGGAACCAAAATAAAATGTTACAGACAAATGGTCTATAACTTTTTTTTCCCACATATACAAATAACTTGAATATTCTCATTATCACACTTTCTCTTGTCACCCAAACTCCAAATTACGGAGCTTCTCGTTACTGGAACTTCAGTCATTCTTTCTTTCTTTTTTTTTTTTTTTTGCAGTAGATTCGACTTTTTTTTCAAGACGTGTGCAAGACCAGCGGATTAGACTGGTGAATTTAGAGTTATAGGACTGCGATGGATATTATTTTTTTTGTTCATGACGTGGAGTACTTAAATATGGCCTCTCGAAACACACTTGCTCAACTCACGAACCCGTTGAATATCTGAGTCGGTATATATATACAGCTTGTGCTAGAAAGTCTATACATCTTCACCAGTTTAAAAACATTTGTTTGCTCTTCATATTGTCATTCATCACTGCTTTGTAAATCATATAGTAATAGTGTCTATGATAGTCTGGTATCACCGGTCAGAGGTCTGACCGATCGCACGCCCACACTTTCTCCAAAGTCAACAATCGTAACAACAAGGTAAGTAAAATACATAAAGTGCACCCTTTAGTTAAGAACTTAACAGGCATTTTTAGTGCAGAAGTGGCGGAGTAAAAATGCATCGTGGGTAAAAAGAATCGACACAAAAGTAATGCAGGAGAAAGGAGGAAGGAGAACGTCTGTAACAGTGGTCGTGTATGCATTTGCTTGCTTTTAATCGCTGAGCACTATCCATGTTAACCCGTCACTAGCATATGTACTGCACGCTCTACCCTCTCTAAGGAACACACAGCGTTACGTAACGTACGGAGGAGGGACAAAGGCGAACTTTGGTGAAATCACCTTTGACAGGAACATCGGCCAGTCAGAGATGAGTTAAAACTCCTGCAGCCAAAGATTCAAACTGAATGCATTGTTTCCGTCTGAACTCTGCAGAACAATCATACGAACATTTTACACAACTACTGATCCTGTTTTCATAGAAGCAGAAGTTTAAGCGGGTATTCAAAGTTGCCTACTGACAGAAAACTGGTTCAGTATGTCAAACTGCAGCCTCGACAGTTGGCTAAACGTCACACTAAGGCATATCATGAGGTCTGTGATACAGTGAAGATACTAACAAGAAATACAGAAAAATCATAATTTACATATCTGGAGGTTAAATGGTTTAAAAAAATGATTTAATCAACAAAAACAGGCGTGCGATAGTGATTTTTCATTCAGAGACAAACATTTGAATACCAGCTTAAAGCTCATGTTTCAGATCTTCATCCATAAATCAACTGAAATGTAATCAATAGGATATAGTATTTTGATGATTAATTGATCATTGCAGTCATTTTTTAAGTAAAAATGCCAAACGTTCTGCGGTTGTAGCCTCTCCTAAGTGAGGATTTGCTGCTTTTCTCATTTTATATCACTGTAAACTGAATCTCTTTAGGTTTTGAACAGTTGGTCGAACAAAACAAGACATCCAAAGACATCATCCTAGACTCTGGGATATTAAACTATTGTATTTTTATGGTTTCCTCACATTTTGGTGAAAAAAACTTAAAAAAACAACACCTGGTTCTAGCTTCTCAAATATGAGGATTTGCTGCTTTTTTAAGTCGTTTAATATCATTTTGAGTTGAATATCTTAAAGTGTTGGACAAAACAAGACATCCAAAGACGTCTCATTTGATTCTTGGAGCTTATACTCGTGTATATTTTTCTATTTTCTGACATTTAACAAAAAGAAAAAACTTTCTATCAAAAAAAAACTGCAGATTAATCAAAACAGAAAATAAATTTGGATAACTGAGGAGCTACTGCAGCATAAAAAGCATTTTCTTGCATTAAACCACAACAAAATCTTGTTTATTTCAACACCAGGAGGCAACTCTATCACTCAGAGCTGGTCTTTGTCCCTCGTTCCGAACCCTGGATCGGTTTTCTCACATCCATATGACTAGCAGTGGGACACGAAGGCAGGGTTAACAGAATACAATTCAAACGCAAACTATGTCTGGTTTTATTTCTATGTACAATATATAACTTAATTATAAATATTGTCATTTTTCTCTAAGTACTGAGTTGTTGAGCCATTTGTATTTTCTGAGCAATGTACAGTATTGAACATATAATATTGTATTACATAGAATAGAGCCTACTAGCAACCTTGGTTAAGAGCACACTTTGAAAGAACAGAAGATGGATACAGAGTCCACGAGTAGAGTCCGATTTGATGATTAGTACTTTCTCTCCGACGGTCCCACCTGTTGTGGGAACTTTGTGCCACACAACATTTTGGAAGTGCACTGGTCTTTGATTCAGAATGAGATCAGAACTTTGGACCCTCCTGTTTTCCTACCGGTGTGCAGAATATGATAATGAAACTTCTCACTGTTAGTTATGTTTTTCATATAAGATAAAGTCTAATACCCTACGTGTGTGTGTGTGTGTATGTGTGTGTGTGTGTGTTGTCTCTCATGAGTTCCTTTAGGTGAGTTCGTCCATGTCACATACACGAGGGGCAGCAGCATCTGCTGTTGAGCTAAATATTTTATCTCCTCTCACTCCCACTCACAAGCCCAGTCCAACCAACCAATCACAGGCAGGCCATCACACATTTGACTCCACAAATGGTCTCTTTGGTTTGATGGGGGAGGTGGGGCCTTGGGTCCGGGAGTCACGCGAGAGCTGGCGGTACATGTTGTCCTGGTAGGCCTGTGCCACGGGAAGAGTCCTCGCCACCTTCACGTCCGGGTACGTGGGCACCTGGCTGACCCGCTCCAGGATGTCCCCACTGCCGCGGGAGCCGTTGGCCAGCTTGCCCAGAGAGGGGGGCTGGGTCTGGGAGTAGTAGTCCTCCTCCAACAGGTGCCCGTTTTGGGCGTTGTTTGTCTTGTTGTAGTAGGCGATGTTGCCCAGCGAGGCGGGGGGGCTGTAGGTGGAGCCTTGCTGGACTAGCTGGCCAGGCGAGGTGGGGCTGATGGCGGAGTCCATGGACGTCATGGCCCTGGACCGCGAGGGCTGATGCAGGTACTGCTGAGTCCGCGCCGTCTTGTCTATGATGCCCATGAAGGGTGTGTTCCGAGAGCGGGTGGTCTCGCCTTGATACAACCCCCCGCCGCCCTGCGAAGGCGAGATGGGGGACATGTCATCACAGGCGCGCTCGTATGTGGCTTGCAGGGGGATCTCCATCTGCTGAATGGAAGACGAAGGCCTGAAACCCGGCGCTAAATTCGAGGTGGATCCAGTTGAGATGTTGTTGCTCGACGGGGAGAATCGAAGGCCTACGCTCTGAGAATGGATGAGAGGCCTGGGGGTGGGCACGTGCTGCTTCATCTCAGTAGTATTGGCACTGACGGGGCGTCTCACCATGTGGGGGATCTCGGGAGAGCCCAGCTGGCAGGGGGGCATGGCATTGGCGCGCTCCAGTACATGTTCAGAGACTGGGTAGTAGGCGGCGGACTGGCTGCGGCTTATCTGAGGTGTCTGGCTGTAACGGATGCCCCCCGGGCCCCCGCTGCTGGCGCGGTAGGCAGAGGAGGGGCGCTGGGGTAGCTCATCCTTCAACAGGCCCGACTCCATAACCCCTCCTCGGCCGCCGTGCTGACAGAGGGCCCCAGAGCTGAGGCTGGCCTGGACCTGGGGCATGGACCGTCCATCCAGCGAAGGCTGATACACCAGCCGGCTTTCCACGTCCACTGAGCCTCCTTGGTAGCGACCACCCATGGAGTGGCCCATCTGACCGCTGTACAGGCTGTTGCCCATCACATTGCTGGGCTGGTTTGTGCGCACTATTTGAGCTATAGAAGGCTGAAGACGAAGGCCTTGGGCTTGGTGGTGCTGGGAGGACAGAGAGGGCTGCGAGCTCAGCTGGAACGAACGCTGGCTGCTCATCTTAGAGAGGGGAGATTTGGGTCGGCCGGGGAGCTGCTCTGTCTGGTAGCGCACAGGCGACCCGGACTGGGACCTGTACAGACAAACGCTCTCTACTGGTGGACTGGCTCTGTATTGAGCAGCCCGGCGTAAAGGGGAAGGCGGTGGGCTCTGGTGATCCCCAGCACCCATAGAAGGCGGGCTGAAGCCGTAGGACTGCTGGTGCACTGGGGAGGTATGAGGCGGGCTGTGCCGGTAGTGTGAGTTCTGATGTGTCGGGGAGAGGGAGGGCGACGTGGGCTGATACGACCCACGTGTTGGAGAGGACATGGAGGACGAGGTGGGGTGGTATTCGTAGGGCTGGCCCATGGGGGAACCTCCAGATAAGTAGATCTGATCTGGATGTGTGGGGGACAGCGGCGGGCTCTGGATGATGGGAAGGCTGGAGGGGTTGGTGTGAGACTCAGGTGGAGGCAGACCCACAGACATGGCCTCCAGCTCCTGCTCCAGGTAGTCCTCGTCCTCAAACAGGTCCTGGACGGGCTCCATGTCCTCCAGACGGGGCTCTGGGGGAGGGGGAAGAGGCATGGACAAGGACAGGGACTCCTCCTCTTCTGGGGGAGGCGTAGGAGGAGGGGAAGGAGGAGGCTCCAGCTCCAGGTCCTGCTGCTGGTGCTCCTCCTCGTTGAGCTGGTGACACTCCTCCTCAACCCTCTGGAGCAGCCGCTGGATCTCTCGGTTGTTGGGGCACTGCTTTATGGCTTCATTCAGGTCCTCTAAGGCTTCAGGAAATTGTCTGTAAAGATGAGCACGATAAGTATTTAAGTATTTTTTCTCCAAAATCACTAACAATGACATTATTTAGCTGCAGAGAGAGTTTGAGATGTCAGGAGAGTATCTCATAAACGAGTGTACCTGCTGCTACGCTTGGCGCGCGCCCTGGCATAGTATGCCTCATATGATTTTGGTTTCAGCTCGAGTGCCTTCGTAGCAAATTCCTCAGCCATCCCAAAGTCCTGAGGAGATTGAGCAGAAGAAAACAATTGAACATCACCAAAAATATGTAAATAAATGCCTCAACGCATGACATTTTGGCCTTTTTTCGTCTTCTTCCGACTTACGTTTGTTTTCCTCCGACATCGGGACAGGTTGAGGAAGAGCGATACTTTGAGTTCCCTGAATGTCTTGAGGTCCTCGCTGAAGCCTTCGCGTGGAAACTTTTTGAGGGCATACTGATAACGCTGCGCTGCCTCCTTCACCTTCCCCTTCTGTTGGACGAACGAAAAGAAGTCCCGTTACCCTCCGTTCACGATAAAATACTAAACGGAAACCTTCACGATATAAACTAGAACTAGACATAAAGATAGATTTATCACAGCATTTGTTAATGTTTCAGGAGCTCATTCTCTTTGAAAGACTTACATTTACTTGTGAGGAGAGACTACTTGGTTTTTATTGACAATAAAATTATGAATAAAAGACTGGCAGGCTGTTCTCTGACCTTGTAGAAGCTGTCCCCCTCCTCGATGAGTTTGCTGAGTAAGATGATCATGATGTCGGGTTTGGAGGTGGCCATGGCCCATGTGGCTGGACCTGAGTAACACAGGAAGGAGCAGATGAAAAAAAAAACACAGTGAGAAAGACACACAGAAATGAAGAGAAGAGGAAGGAAGGAAGGAGCGACTGGGAGTCACACCACACACAACATTAATAACAGGGATGAAGACAACAGCCAAAATGGGGGGGAGGGGGGGGGATGGAGGAGAAAAGACAGGCAATCCACTGCAGAGAAAAGATTACAAAAAAATCTGCCCTGACACCTCGAGAACATCGTGACCTCGCTGTGGGACATCACACCTGGGTCAAACGCTATTTGTCGATGATTATGAGCTTTTCTTTGATCCCGCGGGGAGGCGAGTTTGTCTGATTGGAGCGCAGGATGATTACGTTTTTGAATCGAATGGTTGATTAAAGTTAACTGTGGCGATCATCTGCAAACACGATTTGGCCCAGGCAAACCCAGAGTAGATGTACAACAAACAAACAAAAAAATAATCACGCTGTCATGTTTTTCTTTTTTTAGACACATTTTCTGTCTTGTCAAGAAGTGCAGATGTACAGTGAGTCTTTGTACGACTGACTGATTCAGGGATGTGATCAAGAACAGCAAACTCCCAATTAGTGTTGTCACAATACTGAAATTTCTCACTTAAATACAGTATTTTTGAAAAATATCGATATTCGATACCAGGGGGAAAGATTTAGATGTTAAAGGCATGATATATTATATTTTAGATACTTATCTTTTCTTGGCTATTAGCAGAGAACAACATGAAAAATGTGGTAAACATTTGTAAAATATGGCCAGAATTCAAGAGTGGTTACCAAAAACATAGGGGGCAGTATATTACCAGAGTAACTACATATTCCTGCCTGTAGCTATGTTAGCGAATTAGCTCATGAATCAGTTAACCTGATGTTAGAGTTAACACGTCTGGACGCCGAACTAGGACTGAATACAGTATTTGAGACTGACTGAGGTCAGTTTGACAACAGGGGATAAAGTACAGAGGCGATTTACAGCAGCTCTGACCTCAGGGACGACAAGACACGACAGGCGGGGACGGGAGAGGTGTGCAGGAGTGGGAGGAGGCGACAAAGAGTCAGACATCAGCATCGGGTTAAAATGGCGCATAGAGCCATAATATTTTCAAAATTGAGGATTTATTTTTGACCACACTAGAGACGATTGTGGACAAACCAAGACTGTTTTGGTCAGTTTATTTTGTTTTTTTGTCGAGTTTGAAGGAAGTGTTTAACGATGAGTTAACGAGGCGATTAAACTCGTCAAGAGAGAAACTTAAATTCAGAAGCTGTACGGTTGTATTATTCTATTCAGTAAGGAAAATAGAGGTAAGAGTATTTTATTTCTTGACAGTTTATTTAGTTCATTTTTTTACGGCAAAAGCTGATATTTATCTTCCGGCTGAAAGAACGTGAGCTACAGACTATCACCACCCATCATTAGTTAGTGGTATCAGGAGACAGGATAGGCCGAGGATTGCTGGTTAGCATGCTAGCTAAATACATGTTTGCAACACAGCACATAGACGTCTGTTGTTGTTGTTTCTTCACACTCTGTTGATAATGTTTGTTCACTTGAGTACACTTTGGTACTTGAGT
Source organism: Sparus aurata (assembly GCF_900880675.1). Classification (NCBI taxonomy): domain Eukaryota; kingdom Metazoa; phylum Chordata; class Actinopteri; order Spariformes; family Sparidae; genus Sparus; species Sparus aurata. The sequence continues at coordinate 23,944,912 of NC_044206.1, read as the reverse complement.
ATTTCAATATTATGCAACTTTACACTTCCACTCCACTGCTTTTTGGAGGCAATTATTATAGATTTTACTTACTACACTTATTTAATATCTTAAATTTTAGTCAAGTGTTACTTTTGGGTACTTTTTACGACATCCAGCGTTGAAATGGTTTCAAATATTCAGATTAGATATGTATCGATATTTCGATATTTTTGACAACACTACTCCCAAAAAACAAAAATGGGAGAAATTAAATAAAAGCAGACACTTCATCCCTGCAGACTGTCTTATGAGTGAAAAATCAAAACACAATCCTTTGACTGAAACTGACGTGTCTTTTCTGTATCTGCGCAACAGCAATCCTTGACACATGTACACACACCACAGAGATGAAAAGGAAGGGATTCTTGCACAGGGGAAGACACAGGGCAGGTACAATAAACATAAAAAAAAGGCAAGCAGGAGGGATATAACAGAGCTCTGCAGGCGTTAGCTGTCCTCTGAGCTGGTGGTGGTGACGGTAGGAATGCTGCTGACTGGCCTAGCTGACACTGAGGAAAACGTCTGGAAGATGAACGATGCACAGTACAGTGGTTTATCACCTCAGTCTGTGGTGGCGGTGGTACAGAGGAATTACAAGAACATGCACTTTCTGCTAAATCACGACCACGCAAAAGTGTTACTGAGGGCTTCCGTCATGCATCTGTGGAATGGAAGGTCAACACCTCGTTACGACGTCGCAGGCTTGGAGGCCGGGCATGCTGTCATTAACCACTTGAACGTTAGCATCTACCTCTAGGGCAATCCCAACTGCGTCACTGTCAGTGCTAATACCTTGTGCATGTTATTATTTGTCAGTTTGAGAAGGTTTTGGTAGCTAAGCTCGCCTGCCGACACTTAGGACGACACAGACAACACAGAGAGAGGAGATAGAGCTGTCAAAATGCCTGGTGGGGTGAGAAGTCGACAGCCTTGGCTTTACCTCGGGGCCGACTGGGCAGCGTCTGACATCCTGGGGCCGGAGAGAGAGGCGGGGGATAGTGGGGGGGGGGAAGGAAGGAGGAGGAAGGAGGTCATGAGCGAGGGAAGGAGTGTAAGTAGGAGGGCAGAGCAAACAGAGGAAACAGAGGGAAAACAGCGAGGAAAGAGAAAGAGAGGTGATGGCAGTGGAGGAGGAGGAGAAGAAGTGAGAAAAAAGGAACACAAAAAAAAAGCAGCAGTGAGAAGCAGTGCCTCAGCAAAATAAAAAGAGAAGATACCGAAAAGAAACAAGCGCTAATAACAACCTGTCTCTGAGCAACCACAGAGGAATAAAAGAGAGGAGCATGTGATTGAGACAGGAACCGGGAGGTTAGCGTGAGCGATAGAGAGACAAACAACAGGCACCGAGAGAAAACGTGACAGAGAGAGAGAAAAGCAGAACAACACAACAACAGTAGTACAATAAAAAGAAACACACATCAGAGCCATAAATAGCCGAGGAGAAGAAGCACGATGCGGCAGTGGGGGGGCGGATGACATACAGTAGCAGGAAGTGGTTTAGGCTACATGGAGACACAAACCTGAATCCATGGCTCAGTGCAGTAAAATGCTACAGCGCTCTTTAATGACCAGCAGGAAGAGCGTTTTCATCTTTGGATTCTCCCTTCATGCAGCTCATGCTTGAATTCTAGTGCATGACCTTTTTCAACCAAATCTCAAAGTGTATCTCATTTCACGGCAGGCAAATAACCTTTCATTAAGGCGCTACAGGGCAGAGATGCTGCGCTCGAGAAGAGCTCCTCTGTCAGCTACAATGGTAAGCTCTTCTCTCCGTCGAGCCGCTCTTACCTATCTTGGCTCCTTTCTTGAGCAGGGCGACCACCACCGACGTGTTTCTGCAGCCCACCGCCCGGTCGAGAGGACGCATCCCGCTGTAGTCTACGTGCTCTATCATGGCCCCGTGGTCGACCAAGAACTGGACCTGGAGGGACGAAGACATGAAACAATCCATCAATTATCCAAGAACTGCAGCTGTGAATTACATGTTTCTCACATTACGACAGGTGCAAGATTTCAAACCCAAACTGGTTCCTTTGAGCGAGGATTCAACGCCAGCTCTTGGTACTTGACAGCTTGACAGTGTGATACCGACACATTTCAGTTTGTAGTAAACAAGAATTAAAGTTTCCCTTGTTGAAACTGCATCTACTCCTTTTCTTAACTGAGAAATCCAGAATGCATTTTGTGTCTGTGCAAATCTTTTTTGGTTTGAAGTGTAAATGCTAAAAAAAATGTCTGACTTGTGATTGGTGCTTCCAGGAGGAACAGAAACATTGCACTGGTCTGACGGGAGTTAAAGATTGCTGAATGCCTCCATGATTAAAAGGTTTTGAAACAACAAGTTGTCAAAGATAAACAAAGCTTGCAGCTAAAATGTGTTCAGCCGTACATCACTTAGCTTCCTACAATAGTACTCCAGCTGCTCCCCCAAACTGGAGGCGTGACGGCTGCCACCTACTGTAGTACAAGTACAACAAGTACAGTAACTATGAGTCTGGGTTGATCTTCGATGCGCTGCCTTTTCATTTATGGATTCTGTTTCCCCAGCCGGTCACTCACCACCTCAGAGTCGCCGTAGAAGGCCGCCAGGTCAAGGGGCGTGCGCCCGTTCTTGTCTGCGTGGTCGGTGGCGGCTCCGCTCTCCACCAGGCAGCGGACGACAGGTAAGTGTCCTTTCAGACAGGCCCAGCTCAGAGCAGTCAGACCCTCCTTATCCATCTGAGACAGAGAGGCTCCTGGGGGGAAAAACAAGAAACAGCCGGAGCGTCTTTCACTCTGAATTCTTTTATACCCCGAAACACGCTCCATCTGTGGTTGTCATTTAGTTTTCTTTTTGCTCTTGTAGAACTAACTGCTTGATTCATTTTGATGGATTTAAAAAAAAAAAAAAGAAGCTGTTGCTGATTTAATTTGGCTGCAATTACTGTAAACACAATTTGAAAACGGTAATTATGCTTGTTTTTAATAGTGCGGTGTCTGTGTGTCTGCTTATGAATGACTGTGGGGTTCAGACAAGCACCAAAAAAAGGAAAAAACACCCCGGGCACATCAGAGTCTTCCTGTATTCTTAGCTTGTACATTAGGACTGTAGATGGTTTCTGGATATTTCAGCATCCACATGAGATGAGACTTTTCGCTCGGAGGCAAATCGGACTCTACTGTACGCCTGTCAGGTCTGAATCTTTGTGTTTGCATCCATTCCAAATTGGGAAGGACACACAGGAATTGCTGTCACAAACACTGCACGGTGATTGAAGATAAGAGGACGCGTTTAACGGAGCAACTGAAAAGGATGCTCCGCGTAAATCTCAGTTTATCCTCACTTTCCACTCCTCCGTGCTCTGAATACCAAAGATCAGAAATCTATTTCCTCTGTTGAGATATTTTGTGTTTACGAGGTTTGATTTGTCCTTTAGGCAAATACATAAATCTGTACCTGACCCAGAATGTGTTCCTTTTTGTTTGTTTTTTTACCTTGAGCCAGTAAAAACTCAACAGTCCCCAGGTGTCCCTCTGAGGCGGCCATCATTAGAGGAGTACGACCCTGCTTGTCAGCCAGGTTGACATCTGCGCCGTGTGTGAGGAGCAGGTCCACGATCTGAAAACACCCAAACACAGCAAACATTTTGTTATACAACTGGAAGTCTTACTCACTTACGAGGGAATGACGGAGGAAGAGAATGAGAGCGACATACCGAATCTTTACCGTCTGTTCGAGAAAGCAACATGTAATCTTGATGAACCCAAATCAGAACAGAAACATTCAGCTCACCTGCCAGTGTCCCTGTCGGACGGCGCTGAACAGCGGGACGATGCCTCTCCTGTTGGGCTGGGCCACGGCCGCGCCCTGCTCCAGCAACAGACGACACACCTCCAGCTTCCCCCGACCGGACGCTGCGGTCAGAGCTGGACACAAAAACACACAATGAATCAATGACGAGATGAGGATGAGTTTTACATTCAGCATATCATCCCTCTTAATATGTTGAGCCTTATTCGGCGTGTTTGTGTCCATCTACTGAATGCTGCATGACGACAGTCCAACAATCACTCTCTCTCAGCTCTGTTGTCGATATTTACCAGCTCCTGAGGGAAATATCTGTCTCTCTAGCTGCTAAAAGCTCCCTGAGCTGGCTGCTAAATCTGTCTGAGCAGCTTTTCAGAGCTTTATCACTAAAAGCAGCTGGCTTCTGTGAAAAGAAACGCAGTGAGAATGTACCTAAACAGTAAAATTAAAGCTGAGAAGAGTAGAAGAAGAAGAAGAAGAAGAAGAAGAAGAAGAAGAAAAGATGAACAGACTCTTGGGAGTCATTGGGAGCAAAGGCCTTTGAAAAGACGTCTTCTCAAATGTAATGATTATAATTGGAATAATTTAACACATCTCTTCTCGAGTCTCCAGTGGTAGCAGCTCCACAGAGTGGAGGACTGACCCCGACTTCAACTATAACCCAGCAGATATCTGAGGCTGAGACTGATCACAGCATTTGGGAGTTTAAAAAAAGAATTTCAGCAATTTTATTAAATAACATACACTATTATATCATACATATAATATAACTATATACCAGAGAGGTACACAGCAAACAGAAGTACACTGCATCTGGCTTGTTTTCAAATTTCTCCTAACGTTACGCCCGGCGTGATCACACCTGGTTTCACTTAAAAGTTTGATCATTAATTGCTGTAACTTGCTTCTGAAAGGTCAAAAATCTATATGGAAGACAAAAACAACCAAGTTCATCTTTTAAATAATAAAAAAATAAACTTCCTGAGCTTCTGTTTGAGTTCATGGTTAAGTTAAACATTCCATTTTGACTGACATTTTTAAAAATATCTGGTAAATTCCTCCAATCTCAGACAGAGCAAATGTAAAATGTGACTTTACATCAGACTGAAACTTGAAAATGATGTGTGGCACTTGATGGCAGGCACCCGAAATACAGTTCTAGATCTTTGGGGATTACGTTAGAAGATAAATATTGTCTGACTCGGGTCGACTTGAGTCCAAGTCACGATTAAATATTCACTGACAGGACATATCTGCAAAGAAAATATCAGCAGATTTATTGGACTCGCTCTGGTTTCAACCTACTTCTTCTTTGCTGGAAGAACATTTTGATCAACACACTTCAGTAAGTAGATCTGCACATGCTGACACACTGTACTCACTCTCCCTCCGGCTGTTGTAACCAATAATGTCTTTTCAGTTGACCTAGCCTGTAACGCGGCGATTTACAAATCATCTTCCAGAACAATCCTCCTTACAAACAATGAAACTACGGCTGAGTGAGTTCCTCTCTTCAGCCGGCAGTCCCAACGCCGCAGCTGGAGAATAACAGTCGCAATGAGGTTTGATAGCTTTAGGACACAATGATACATTACATTTCTCAGCACCCTGCCACGGGGCGATGGCACTGTCATTTTAAAGCAGCCCGGATCACTCTCATCCTCCCTCCTCCTCCTTCTCCTCCTCCCTCCCCTTCTTCCGTGCGAGCCCAGCCCTGTCTGAGATCCAATGACACCACTGCACTGCCATCAGCATCTGACGCAGCAGCAGCAGCAGCAGACACACAAGAACGATCCCTCATATCCGCACTGCAGCGCTCTGCCTCGCACACAGAGGCAGCGTCTGATACGTCTCAGGACGGACTATAGTTTATTTTTCACGACTACAAAACCCATTAAGCACCCACAGCCATCTGTCAGTGTTAGATTCAGGGTTTTATTGGTGTAACGTCTGGATAAAGTAAGTAATCCCACCTGTCTCCCCCCACAGGGTGTCGAAGTTATTGATCTGAGCCCGCTCCACCTCCTCTTCGTCTTTCTCCGGCAGGTCCAGCAGGTAGGACACGATCTGATGGGGGGGAGGGGGGACAAAGATTAATGTCCAACAATGTTGAAGAAAGAAATCATCATGAATTCACTTTCCTTTTGAGTATGATCTAAAAAAAAAAAAAAAGGCCAAATTTGAGATGACTGACAGTCATTATTTGCAGCTACATCGACCCCCGGATGCCAATCAATCAGCTGCTGGAACAAGATTGTTGCTGCTTTAGCCAAAGTGGGGCGGTTGATTTGGCCCCCTGAGGTAAAAATGCTCTGTAATTATGTTGGATCCCTAAATATTAATTATTTTTCATAATCACAGCACGCTGGGCTGAGTGACACCCGGCACAAGAAGTCAGTCAGCCGAAGGGAAACTGGGATCATGGTGCCATTTTGCATCTTAATACATACAAAACAATATAATAGGTATTTACTTTTGGCCCGCAAGTAATTACCGTTTCATTTTTAGCCCTGAAGAGAAAAGGTTTGGCTCCCCTGCTAACCTATACCCAGATATAGAGTCTCTCTTTCTCAAATTGTAACTTTACTCTTCTGCAATCTTGAATCCTCTCTCTACCTGCGTGATTAACTACTTCACCATCTGATTCCGTCTCTTCCGGAGCATTGAGACTTTGTTAAAACTGTCATATCAGGCCTTGTTCAAAGTTTTGGCATATCCAAACTGATTTCTGACCCGTTGGATGTTTAATATTCTAATATTCTTTTTCCTGTAGAGCTTAATTACAAAACCTCACAAAACTGACCTCAACAAATGTAAGAACCCCAGGAGAAGACCAGTCGATAGAAGTGCCGGAGTTTGAAGCGGTAGTAGCTGCGGTAGTTACAGGAACTCATTTTAAGCCCTTAATCACTTTTGCTTTAAATCACTTAACATTTAAAGTCTCTAATTTGGGCTGAAGAACTCATTACACCGCACTGGAGTGCATGATAATCAAAACCATTACACCATTTTCAATCCCATCGACCTCCACCCTCCCGGCCGTACCTCCGTGTATCCCATACTGGCTGCAGCGATGAGGGCCTGCTGGACGGCGTGGCTCTTGGTGAAGGACGCCTGCTGTTGTGTTTGTGGTGACTGCTGCTGCTGCGGCCCCAGGCTCCAGTCGCACTGGATGAGGAACTTCACCACCTCCATGTGGCCCCTCAGGGCTGCATGGACCAGGGCGCACTGGCTGTTCTTATCCAGGTGGTCCACCTGTTGACGGGAAACAGATTTGATGAGGAAAATGCAACACATGTGGCGACAATTTCCCTTTTATTTTCAGGACACAGACAAAGTACAGAAATCCAGCCAGCTACTAAGAGAAGTCAATATCTTCACACAGTCTTCCTCTACCTACACATTTCCCTTCACACACCTTCGCTCTCTTGCGGCAAAGTGCAGTCACGATGGCCATGTGTCCACCGGCGGCGGCGTAGCCCAGCGGCGTGAGACCGCTCTCGGAGGGGGCGTCGACGGAGGCGCCGAACTCGAGCAGCAGAGCCACCATGTCCATGTAGCCCAGGTGGGAGTGGACGCACAGGACGGGGGCGTTGTTCAACACCTCCGTGCGGTAGTTGACATTTGCGCCACCCAGCATCAGCAGCCGGCTCACCTGCACACACACAAACACAGAACGAGGGAATAAAAAGTTAACACAGCTTCAAGATGAAGTTGGCTTCAAATATTCAAACTATGTTACCCGCGAGAGAGGGAGATTTTTTTAGGGAACTTGCTGAAATATTCTTAAAGTCTGACTCTTCTCTGCTCAGTCTGTACCTTGATGTTGGGAGTGTAGAGGTTTCGGAGTGAAGAAAGTGCAGCAGAAAGGCCCTCTGTGCTGTAGGATACCCACAGGCCTTGCAAGATGGATGAGGAAACCCCGACTTTCTTGCTGAGACCCTTGAACAGAGAGAGAGAGTGTAAATATTCATTATTTCAGAGCCAGACTGCAGCTGTGTGTGAGTGTGTGTGTGCGGAGACAAATGATGGTATACCTTGAAGATATGTGCTTTGAGGATGTGATGGCCCAGCTCAATCGTCTGCTGCCTGTTCAGCTTGTTCTCCTGCCGAGAGAACCAGAAGGCCAGTAGCGTGTGACCGCTCCTGCAGAGAGGACAAACACGCCATCTTTCAGGACTGGAGACGGACTCATCAGGTCATTACATCGCGCTATCATCTGCACAGTTGGTGCGATCGGTTTTAATTATAATACAGGAAACAAAATGTCTCATGCGGTGGACAAACATAATGTACCTGTGGGCTTTAGAAATACATTCTGGCAAGTAGCTGCGAGAAGAATCATTATTTGTCATATTTTTTGCAAAAACATTGATGAATGGTAACTTTTAAATGGGGTTAGGTACTGCTGTGACATCATACTCAATAGTCTGACATCAATATATTTGATAATAGATGTGACAAAGATCGACCTTCATGATTCAGTTTTAATCTGAATCATCTTAATTCTACTTTTTGGAAAACAGATTTAATGAAGACAATCTTTGTGCAGCACTCGATGGACAACCGATGACTCAGTCAATGATTTTTAAACAAACTCCTCTCACGACCTAATAAGTAACTCTGGGTGTTCACCTTTTAAAAACCTTCTTTCCTTTTCCAAGACATGATAGTTTTAGTCTCTCTTTAAGCTGGCGCATCCTCCTTCAGCACTAAAGCAGACGGAAACTTGTTTGAAAACATGAAACAAAAATAATCCAGGTCTCAAAAAGCCCAGAGATCCCAAATTAGAGTAGACGTTATCTACAGCATGTTTGAAACTCTTCACTGCAGCTGATGATCTAAATGTGTTAAGGCCCTCTCGGTTTGAAGCCGGTGTATGAGCTCGGCTGCACATCTACAGTGTAAATAACGTCTTTTTAAAAAATTAATTTGGGATCTCGGGGCTTCTGGAGACTTTGAGCCATTTTATATATATTTCATAACGTTTTAAAACAAGTCCCCGTGTCACCCAGCATCCAGTTGTTTAGGAGAATGCTTTGATGCAGTTCTGCTGTGAAGCTCCAGAAAAGTTTTATGGGCGGTGAAACATCACCTGACTTTCCATCGACATGACGGTGAGGAGATAATGACTGAATTCTTATTTTGGGGGTGAACTGTTCCTTTAAAGAATAGCTGTTGTCTTACATCAACAGAAAGAGAGTTTTGCGTCCTCACCTCGGGTCGCAGAGGAACTTCGTCTTCTCTCCTTCTTCTCTCCAGATCAGCCACTCCCTGAAGGACGGGTGGACGAACATCCTGGTACCGTCCCTCCTCTTCACCAGGAAGACTGACAGGTTGTCCACACGCTGCTGGAAATCCTCCCAGTCCAGTGTGCCCTGCAGCCACACACATCATTTGTTATGTGAAGCTGGATATTAGCCAGATTTCTTGGCACGAAACAACTTACCTCGTTACAATTTCCATAATGATGGCTGAAATATTTGATATCTAGACGTGTAAGAAACTCTGTGCATAATTACCTTCTCACTGGTTAAGTGCTCATTGAACACACACAGAAAAACACTTTTTCTTTTCTTTTGACAGCAAGCTGAAGGACTCCATCTTCCAGCACAGGTTGAATATAAAACCCATTTATTCATTCTATTCATTGGAATGAAAAGAACAATTTTCTTTATAATATAAATCCCTAAAATCTGTATTTCTCTATGACAGTAAATACTTAAGACTGAAGAAGAAACTAAACGTATGAGCCTCACCAGGACTATGAGTGTGTCTCAGATCTGAACAACCCGCTAACTATCATCAGATTTTGAGTCACATATTCCACCATTCAGTCTTGAGAAATGAAGATCCTGCACACTGCTTCTGCTCAGCATCATCCACAACTGATCGTCAAGAGAATTTCAAACAACTCTTACAACAACAATCTTAAATAGACGTTGTTTCACATTCCCACTTCTCAGTCTTTATGCACAGCTTAAAGTTATTCAGTTATTCTCTCTCAGTATCTAACTGTGAAATATGTTCAGTCTGTCATGTTATAGTCCGCATGAAGTGAAAGGGAAGTGACAAACCCCAACACACAGTTAGGTCTGTGCACGAGAAATAAAATGACAACATCAGCCTCGCAGCTTTCGATAAGTCACTGTATGAAACTATCTTTTACGAAGGTCGAGAGGGACCGGAATGTGAGAATTATTAATAAAGTGTGACGCTCCTTCACGTTTCAAGACTGCAGTCAAATATTGCCAAATCCAATATCACATTTTTCCAGCTCTCCACTTGAAACCATCCGTTACAGTACAGAGGAAAACAAAAGAAATACCAAAAAAGTACAGAAATGTAGAGCTGAAGAACAAAAACTACTGTGCTCGTGTGAGACCCCGTCGCTCACAGTGAGAAGTTGATTAAAGAAATACGTTTTCAGGGCTTTTAAGCTCACGTGTTAAATAAAGGTTTAATAACATGCTATGAACTTTGATTGAATCACTGATCATTTTAGCTTTATGACAGATTAGCAGGAAGCGACTTCACAAAATAACCAGAACTCCATCACAGAACCCATCATTCATGCATATAAAAACGTGGCCCTTTAAATTGGAAGTTTGACTTTGACTGGATCACTGAGGCCATTTTCTTCTACATTAACTCCATTGAAGGGCTCGAGACAATAAAAGATTTGAGGTGTGGTGTTTTTGAGGGTCACTACCTGCAGCGAACCAGAGTTGATGGCCTGATAAATCTGCTCATCAGTCAGCGGATGAAGCGAGGCCACGGCCACATTGAGCAGAGGGAGCGCCCGCTCGAACGACGACTGCGTGGGGAAGCGCATGTTGCACTGCAGCAGATACACCTCCGCCAGGTTGACTGGAACCACCTATGGAAGGAAGGAGAAAGAGTCTGAATTGCGAAGCTGATTTCCACTCGATCGACTCTTCATGAATAATGCATCGTGTTTGTAGAGCGCGTCTTCGACTATTCCAGCGTGGAGAGGAGAATGTGAATTTATAAGATGTCATTTTTTATGGAGTCTGGAAGCACTTCTGAATACATGAAATTAAATGAATCTGGGGGTGTGAGATAAAATATTTCATTATGAAACGCACACTAAAACAATTCAACTGCATTATTTATCAAAATAGGTGTTGGGCTCCGACTGTCAAGAAGACTTCATGAAACTACTTCTACACAAACCGTGTCAGAGTGCAGGTAAATAAAAACTCCCTTTAAGTTTTACCTGCAAATGAGCTCCCTATACAAACACTGTCTCCAAAAAGTTGGGATGCTGAATAAATGTTATAATAATAACAATGTAAACACATTTTGACCTATATTCAATTATACAAAGTTGAGATATTTAATGTAAAAACTGATATACTTTCAGGGAGTTGGTTTCAGCAACAACTTCAGCCAAGTTTTCTGAGCCTATACTTTTTTAAAGTTATGGCAAACTGGCATGATTAAAAGTATACGGAATTAGCTATTACATGTTCCTGTTCACAACGTTCCCATAAATGTACAAACAACTACAACTTAATTACTTCGATACTAAAGAAAGATTAAAAATATGATGTTTCTAAAGCAAGTTTTGCAGTTATAGGCAGCGTCTTTTTTTAGTTCTTTGTGGATTTAAGGATGTTTAATTGTGATGGTCATCAAATAAAATTATATTTTCAGTAAGTGTAGATCACAATTAATCTAACAATATGTGTAAAATGTCTACGTGTTTAGATTTCAGCAAATTATGACTCTGAGAAGGAGCACGACTCAGAGCGTTCCCACACCTTCTCAAACACCAAATTCAAAGGATCTTCAAGCACATTTGAGATCCAATTCTCTCAAATTCAAGGACCCAACACGGCGCAGTTTGAGAGGTGGATCGAAGTCGATGCTGTTGCAACACTGAGAGTTCTTATAAGGAGAATTAACAGGCTTTACAGAAGCTTACAGACATATATTAAACAGAGAGGGGAGCCAATATACCAAGGTCAAGCAAAAATATCTAAAATTTCACTTTCTATTCTGGCACAAAATCTATAAATTAAAACACTTCCAATGATCGAACTCTATTTATGTCTATGAACACTTTTCAAGGCCTCCATGAAGTATCTTTCAACTCTCCTTCGTGCCCCTGTTTTCGTAGCTACACACATGAACACCGTTACAAGCTAATCAATAATTCCGTACCTTATAACTGGAGCTTTTGAGAACAAGGTAGCCCTTCTCGATGAGGTCAAAGGTGAGCTTGAGGTACAGGTAGGAGCCCTGGCTCAGGGCCTTGAGGTGGGCGCTGAGCTTGCCGAAGGTGGTGTTGTCCATCTTGCCGTTGAGCGAGATGTTGTTCTGGATCTCCGGGCTGCTGTGGATGCGGTGCAGGATGTAGCCCTGCAGGTCCTGGTCTATGGCGTCGTTCTCCTCCAGGCCGTCCAGAGAGATGCGGTGGAACGGCAGCGCGTTGGTGATCTCCTGAACAGAATCGTTTTTAGTTATAGACGGGATACATTTGACAACAGCCTACGTACTCACTCACTTCTAATGATTCATATACAGGCCAAATAAAGTGCAACACGCTGTGAATAAGTCCTCATGAACGAAAAGGGAAATGCAGAGTAAAATACAAACAAAAGGTCAGATTTTAATTAAAAAAAGGACAAATTAAAAGGTCTGAGACAGAGAGGGTAGAGTTGTATTAAAGAGAAATTCAACAGTCAGTCAGTGACCTCCACCTGATGCTTAAATAAACTGCGATAATGTTAACAAATAATACAATAAAGAGAAGCTGGTTTTAAAAACACAACCTTTTGAATTAGATTGAATAGAAACAGACACAAGCAGTGGGGATTTACTGAGGTGGATACTCTGACTGTTCTCTACCTGTAACGTGGTTCTGACTGTGACCACCAGTTTGAGCCACGGAGGGAACTTGTTGATGGTTTTGGTGAGGAAGGACACGATGGTGTCTCCGTAGTCCGGCTTGTGGAACTCTGCCTCATTCAGACCGTCGATGAGGACGATGAGGTCCTCCTCGGAGTTGATCTTCCTCTCTGAAAAAAACAAAACAAGGGCTGTCATGAAAAACAAATCTACATCTTTAGCTTGACGGTTTATTTTTGAGCTTGGAAACAGGAGAAAGTCTCACCACCGGCCCAGTTCAGTCATAGTTGTGGACATATTAATTATGGGATAAATCATCCAGCCTGAATGGGTGGACAGCTCTAAGTACAGCTGTGAACACCCCTAAGGCATCGAGGATGCATCTGAGATCCAATCACTCAGACCACATTAGTAACCGCAGTATCTCAAGACTCCCTTAAAAAATCACTCGATTTTGTGAGTTGCTACTTCAGGAAAAACTTTAGAAATGTTATGAAATGCTGTCTATGACATATTGTGGTAAATTCGGCATTAAATGCAATACATTAGGTTGTTTCAATCCTTCTATAAAGTGACATTTTGTTGCAGCACCACTGTACCAACCTGTGTGCTTCTGCCTCTAAAGTGGGTTTAAACTGCCAACGTTAAGCAGCTTTTTCTAGAAAGTACATTTACAATTTTACAAATGCAGCAAACAGTACCGAAAATAAGCCAGAGTCCCTTTAAAAATCGCAATCTCAATTGCATTGAGTTGTTGCATTAAGAGAAACTTTATCACTATTGGAAATGCTTTAGAGACAAATTCTTAATTATTTAAGAGTTACTGTAAGTTTGGCACGAAAAATAAAAATCATATTTCACTTCAAAGTAAAAAAAATAATCTTCACTCTTTTTATTTTTCATCTCTTTGTGTGAAGGTCGTTTTGGTGGAAAAAGTAAAGACATTTAAACAAAAACATACAAAAATATGTTTAAACTGAGAACTTTTGACTGCACTGGGCACACATCTCATATTTAACGCCAAGGATTCAATTAAAGGATGAATTGGATACTTGAGGTCTGAAAAAGCAGCAATAATACATTGCCAAAAGCACTTAGTTTGAAGGAGGCAAATACCTTTAAATTATTACAAATTCAGTCCAGTTTATTCTGAAGGATTTGAAAACATTCAGGCCAACAGAGCAAATATGTCCAGGTTATACCAACTGAAACTGAGACACAAAGACTTGACTATTGTCTAGTTCTGATTCTTTTTGTATGTAAGCACTGTGTGTTACTTTGCTGTATGATAAGTAATATAGATGTAAGTTTGACTGACTGAGATGTATCACCTTTGTAAAGTGCATCCAGGGGCTCCAGCACGCCCCTCCTGAAGGAGGCCAGGGGGTCCTGGACGCAGGAGCGCAGACTCAGGATGCTCTGTAGGTGTGGCTCCCTCAGCAGCTGCTCCCTGTAGGCAACGAGGTGCGGCGAGCGGCACAGCAGGGCCGCCACGTTGTGCACAAACTCCGGCACCAGGCAGGTGTAGGCGTTATCTGCCTGGCAGTAGTGGTACGCCACCACCTGGGGGCGACAGAGAGTTGGGAGAGAGAATCCAGGCAGGTTAGAGAGAGATATAAAAGGTGAGCACTTCCATTCCCTTCTGGTGAACCTAACCTTCACCACAGGATCGGTGTCAGGGAGCCACATGACACACTTTTCCAGGGCTCAGCCAGTTTTCCCAGCGTCTACTCCAGCTACAACTCATTTGGGATTGAGTCAACTTCATGGTGGATGATTGCAGTATAATGAAACATAATACTTCTCGTTTCGCTGTACGGTTTCAGCTATTAATAATTCATCGCTTCCGGCTGCCAAGAGAGACTGATTCGGAGTTAGCTCATGCATGCTCATGTGTTAGACGACTGTGGAGTCGAGTGTTAAACTGTCATATTTCACAGCCACGTACTGGAAACATGTTTAAATGAGCGGCCGGGTGAATAGAAAAAGTCCTCGCGCTGACGTGTGGGTTCAGAGAGGTCGGTCAACAAAACAATAGCAGCAGGTGTGACTGAGCGCTCGTGGGGACTGAGAGATCACAAAGAGTTTGGATGTTCAGAGGCGGTATCAGAGGGCAGCCGGGAAAAAAAAAACACTAATCAAAATGGAATGCTAATTTTTGGGGCACAATGGAATAAAGGGCTTTAAAACAAAAGGGGTGAAAAAGGGAGTGAGCTCAATTATTAATGCACAGAGTTAACAAGATCTAATAGGTTGGCTGGGAAATGGCTTTCTGCAGGTATAAATATTTCATAAGGCTCCCTGGCAAAGTTGTTTTTTCTTTTTTAAACACATCTGCATAATGCATCAGGCTGGGACCGGGGATGCAGATGGCTAAGCGGCAGAAGAGGGGGGGGCCGATGTGCAACAGCAGACGGGAGGAAGAGCAGGACAAGAGATCGCCGTCATAAAGGTTGACGTCGCAGAAAAGTTATACGCTCCAGCAATAATGTTTTAAAAGTCAACATTTGAAGGCAAAGTCGCAGCTGATCTCCTTCTTGTTTGAAGCCGACCACCTCAGGAGCGAGCCCTGTGTGAGGCCACGATAGCTCGACTTCCTTTCAAAAGGCTCGACACCGTATCACTTCTCACAGGAGCCAAGCCGTGACCGTGCTCGTATTGTGGAAAGGTATTTTTTTTTAAAAGAGCGAATCAATCGGCGATCCTGCCACCTATGATGTCACTAATTGAAAAATTAAGACATAAAAAGGAGCCGTTTAAAATAATCTCACGGTTTTTTCAATTACAGACGGACTGAGAATTTCACGCTGAACCACACGGAACGAAATGTATTATTATACTAAAACAGACATTTTTGTGATAGTGATACAGCAATGATTCATCCTAATCATCATGAACGCAGTGTGACTCTTTGATGAAGAAAAGAAGAGAAAAGAAAGACATTAAAGTGCTCAACACATTAGACTCCTGACACAATATTTCTCAGCCAAATAAATAGATTTTCTTATTTCACACAGCGGTGAAAGGGGAAGGGAAATGGGGTCGAGGTTAAGAATACGTGTTATATGTTGTTCTGATCATGTTAATATGTCTTCTTGTAATATCAACTCAGTCATCAGTGTTTCTGTAAACCACAGATATGTTGAAAGAAATGTAAATGTGCACATGGTGGTCACAGGTGTATGAGGTACCTGAGACGCCAGCCTCCTCATGGCTTCTTCCTGACGCCGCCTCATCTCAGGGGTCCCGGGACAGCTGCCTCCTCCCAGGGTGCCATGAGTGGGCTGGGGCTGGGTGAGAGGGAGCCCCTCTCCATCTGGACACAAGACAGCATGACGGTCAGCGACAGCTCCATGCAATCTTTTCACACTGTTACTCTCACAACACAGGCTGAACTGAGACTGTCCAACATTTCTCAAACAGTACAATTTAGAAACAATCATTAGAAATAAGCCGATGCTTACGTTTGGGTGAAGCCTGAGGGCTGTCGGAGGCGATCTGCCTCATGCGGGTGCCGTGGCAGCTGAGCGCCACCAGGCGGGAGATGATCGCCGTCTTGCCGAAACCGATGTTGCCTACTACGGCCACGCCGCGGTTGGTGCTGGCGTTGGGGCTGTTGAGGTGGGCGTCGATCTCCTGGAAGAGCCACTCACGGCCCGTGAAGACAGAGTCCATGGTGATGCTGGGCACCTCGAACAGCAAAGGCTTGAGGGCGATGTCTTGAGGCCGATAGGGTGCAAAACGCACTAGAGGTCAGGAGGAATCGAGACTCAGTTACTGGACTGCACAAACTGCACCCTTAATCCTCCAACAAACAAATGAAGGGGCTGCAATTAAAATGTCTTTATAGGTTGAATTTGAGCAGGTTTTTCTAAAATAAAAAATATTCACTATGGTCTCACTATAACCTAAAGATAAGATGAAGTTGGAATAAAACATTAGCTCCAGACTTCAAAGAGAGAGACGTGTTCCCTTCAGGTGCATTTTGTTGTAAAAGAGAACTCGCAAAAAAGTCGAGCGAGCGACTACTTTTAACAGCCACTGTCGACTGTTGATTCTCCTCACTAGGGGGAGTCGTTAAACTAAAGTCCTCCAGAGGTTGGGCATCTTCTCAACTGAACATATGGACCATTAAAGACTAATGAGGCTAAAATGAATCTGGTATGAACTTCTGAAGGCGAGAGATAAAATCAGTGTAAAATTTAGTCGGCCCGCTTCTGGGTGTCATCTCCTGGGTGCCGTCTTTAAATCCGATCCGAGCTTTGAGAATAAAAACATGCTCTCTTCTATCTGGTGTGTCATTTCCTTAAATGTTATATCAGCATCTGGTAATTACGCCCGATCTAGAGTCTGAGTGCTACGTGAATAATCCAAACACTTTTGCTGGCAAGAGTGTGCGGCACTCGACAAGAGCACTTTGACTTGTAAAGCGTTAAAGCCCAGCGAGCAGAACC
Organism: Sparus aurata; assembly: GCF_900880675.1. Taxonomy (NCBI): domain Eukaryota; kingdom Metazoa; phylum Chordata; class Actinopteri; order Spariformes; family Sparidae; genus Sparus; species Sparus aurata. The sequence continues at coordinate 23,927,773 of NC_044206.1, read as the reverse complement.
TGATGCAACAAATTAAAATTAAAGTAACTTACGTGACTGGGATTGCCAGGCATGGGTGTTATTAGCGGAAGCTGAGACAAAACAGCAAGCAAAGGACAGAGAGAGAGAGAGATAGAGAGAGAGAGAGAGAGATAAGACAGAGAGTGATGAGAGAGGGAAGAAAGACAGGCAGTGAATGAAAACTGGCAGCAGTGTAACACGGCACAGGCAAAGGTGTAGCAAACAAAAAAAGAGGAAGCAGCTTCAGCATCAGCACATCATGACGTCAGATTTACGGGGGAACCACCAAACCAGGGTCGATTACTAATTGAAATCCTCTGAATTACCTCGAGCGTAGTCCTCAGTGTGCTGGGAGGGGCGGCTGGGGAAGCTTTGCACTTTTGGGAGAATCTAATTGGTTCCATTGTGCCGGGCCAGATCAATCAATCCCAATAAATGTAATTTAATCCAGTTCTGTCGGTAATTTGACCCTGGATGGTGAGATTCCAACCTCAACTCGACAGACGAGGTGTGTGTGTTACAGACTGCTAATGTTAGCCACATCTTAGCATGAAATAATAAACCTCAGTACAAGACAGAGCTGCAACAATTCATCGATTGATCTCTGGGTCTTCAACAGGAGGTCGGCGAACGTTTTGAATGTTTTCAAGCACAATTCTTACATATTAAGAATCTCTCTTTACATATTACACCTTTAAATGTGTCTGAAATGACACAGTAACATGAATCCAACATATTATTAGCAAAGATAAAGTCCTAAAAATATAAATATTTCATTTTCCGTTACATTGGAGATTGTCTGCCCGTGAGTTCCCGAGCAATCACGTTAGAAAACTGTCAACTGTTAAATCATTGGTGAAATATTTTAATAAGAGATCAATCATTTGACAATCTTGTTGAGAGAAAAAAGCAAAAGTTCTCTCCTGGTTTCTTTCCTCCTCTATGACAGCAAACTGAATATCTTTGAGTTGTGGACAAAACAAAACATTTGAGGACGTCATCTTGTGCTTTGGGAAACATTTTTTTCACCATTTTCTGCCTGTCGTAGACCAAACAACTCATCAATAATCCCAAAAATAATTGGCAAATTAAAAAATAATCACTCGTTGCAGCACTTGTACGAGACAAATCCCAAGTCTGGAGTTAGAGAAAAGCCTCGGTCCAACTCTAAAATCTGATTTCACCTCAATCTTTCTTTTAACAAGCTTAAATTTTGTTCAGATTCTTTGCAGTGAGCGGTGAGTAATAGCCTCTGGTCAGATGATAGCCAGTGCAGTAGTTCATTTCACACTCTGCAGCATGTTAGCAATAAGCACAGTGTGAGTCAGAGCTGCAGGAAATATGTATCATACATTAGACCGGTCGGATAAGATGGTGAGGGGAGCCTGCAGACATTCTTGTGCCTCTGCAGAAATTCTTTAACTGTGTGCAGGTACGGTGCTGCAGAACGTTATCAGGGCGGCAGGGAGTTGCATTAGAGCTGTATGTCCTCTGTAAACGACTCCAGCGTGCTGATTAGAGGCCGTGCTACATAACGTAATGAGCTGATTTTGCCGTAATGTATTCCTTCACCACGCAGCACTCCAAAGCGCTGACTTCTCCTTTTTTTTTTTTTCCAGGAATGCTAATTATAATCGTGAGGTGAAAAGAAAAAAAAAATAAAACACGCTGAGAATATTCCTACTTATGCAATCAGCGAAAAGTACAAACACATATACCTGGAAGTGGGTGAAAAGCTGCCCTCGTTTTCTACCGACTGCATGGCCAGCGCTGCATTTTACTGCACTGAGCTCTGTGGCAGCTGCAGCCCGATGTAATAAAAGACATATTCATCCCTATTCCCTGGTCAGATTATTTTAGTGCCAACTCAACACACACACACACACACACACACACATAAACACAGTCAGAGAGAGACAAAGAGACAGAGGGACTTTATTCTGCCTATAAAATGCCTCAGAATGATGTAACATTAGATGTGAAAGAAGGTACCTGACACAACACGAGCAATGGGAAATGTAAAAACAACCCAATGCTGACATTTACATCAACATAAGCCACTGAAGTAAAAGGCTAAATACCAACAGCTACTCTGTTTTAAGTGGCGCTAATCCAATTATCTTGGGGGTGACTGAATGCCAAACGTGCCTGTAAAGCTCCTTCCGTTCTCGTGGAATTACTAAACGCACCCTCGCACCATTGGGCGCCATCCACCGAACGGCGGGAACGATTACGCCGCTTTGTGCGCAGCAAGTCGTGCAGCCACTACTGCTCCGCTGTGTCAGGTATTCCAGAAAAAAAAAAAAGCATGGCAGCCATGTTGTGAACGGGGGCTGAGGGAGTTGTTTCCGGGACGGTGAGAGCGAAAATGTGTGTGAGGGATGGATGGATGGTTGGATGGATGGATAGCGGTTGCTCATAATCCTGCCCATAACACTCCCCCTCAGGCGATGTTGAGCGAGGTATCACTCCACCTCCCTCTCTCCCCCTCCTCTTCTACCAACGGGCCCTCCGTGGCCAGACGGAGTGAGAGTCTCAGACGTTTTAATTATTCACCAGGTGAGGATGACTCACTGTGGCTGAACAGCCTTGAGAAGGAGGGAGAAGAGAAGGAGGAGGAGGAGGAAGAAGAAGAAGAGGGAGATGAGAAGAAGAAGAGGAGAGGAACAGTGGAAGGGAAGTGGAGGAGGAGGAGGAGGAGAGGAGAGGAGAGCTGGCAGAGAGGCGGAAATGAGAGGGAATGATGGGAGGAGGAAGAGGAAGAGAAGCGGTTTGGATGATCCGTCTGCTGTGCTGTGTTCGGGTTGTGAGGGGAGTGTGGCGGAGGGTTACCTCAGGTCAAGCGCAAGATGTGGGAGTTAGTGGATGAGTGACTTTTTTTTTTTTCCTGCTGTCTGGTTTTTCAGACGGACTGTTAAAATTCTGTAGCGCTACACCAACAAGAGCTTACATAATTTCCGATTTTAAAAAAAAATAAAAAAATCTTATCTTATGTAATTTGCACAGTAGGCCTGGAGCAACATAATAAACCTGGATGCATGCATCGTCTTCTGTTTTCAGATCATGCTTACGGCGGCTAACTGTCACCTCTCATCAAAAACATACTATTTCCTGACTTCCTGTATGTCTGATAGACGAGCAGCGGAGAGAAATTATGCCAATATGTTATATAAGAAACCCCCCGAGGCAGACCGACGTATCACATCTCAAATTCTATCGTCTTTGTATTCAACGCAAGATTGTAGAAAACAGATTAAGGCAGTGGTGTCAAACAATGTGATGAACGGCAGATAAAGGGCGAGATAATCATCTGAATCTCCTCAACTTTGTCGTGTTTGTGCACGGTCATCAAATCTTAGACTCTTATCTGCCTCACTTAACTCAGACAGCTATAGGGGCATCTCCTTCAGTCTGTTTGCTGTAAATAAATGCTTACTGTAAAAATAAACAAATGCCGTGAAAAGACCAAAACAAACACTATATCAGTATGTCTACAAACATTTTCTGACTTCTTTGTCTGTGGCAGTCAGGGTTAGCCCACTGGCTCCTCCCTCAAGGTACAGGAATGATTTTAAAGGGTAATTTTACACTTTAAAGCTACAACACAGAGTCTTTAACTGGTTATGATACAGTCTCAGTTTAATGCTGATGCCTCTGTGTGACTGAAATAAGCAAATGAGACCATAAGTGAGTTTAGTTTTTCTTCATCCATGTGCAGATTGGAAGAGACTGTGTTTACATTTTCCCAGCCAAAGTTACAGTGAGTAGAGCGTGTTCCTATGTTGTGGTTTTGATAATGAAAACACGACCACCTTTTGTCCATAGGGGCCTCAAAAATCGACAAAATAACAAAGTTCCTTGGAGTAAATTAGACATTTTGCACCTTTTATTCCAAGCATTCTTGTTCCTATTCAAAACCTGGGTGTTATATTGGTGGCGCTACCCTTTAAAAGCACATATATGCAGTTTTATCTTTGACAAATTGGCAGTCATTTCCTGAAACACCTGGGTACTGTAGTTTTTTCACAAATGCTACTTAACCATGAGTAAATGGTGCACTTGTTGGGGACTATTTCCAGCGGAGGATGAATACACATTTAGTGCTGTGATGAATGTTTACAGCAGCAGGACTGTGTGTGTGGGACTGAGTCGAAATAAACCACAATGCCAAGGTTTATCAATACCAGCGGAGGTCTACGGCTCTATATAAGGCTTTGACAGGCGGACAATGCTCTGTGATACGATCAATTAATTTTTATTTATGTATTTTTATGGAATTTGTTGACAACAAGAAAAACAGTGATTTTTTAAAGACTGCTCATTTAAGATCCAGCCCCTGTCAGGGAGTTTTTTATGGAAGTAATAAAACCGTCGAGAGAATATTTTTATCAGCCAAAAGCTGCAAACATCCACTAACACAGGTCCTGTTTGTGTATGCAAGCAGAGGCAGACAGAAGAAGGCAGGGAGGGAGACGACAAAAGACAAAGAGAGGTAAAGTGAAGATAAACGAGGGAGAGAATTGTGAGCGCAGTGTTCAGTTATGTGAGTGAGTTTTGCGGTGAATAGATAAGGTGGGTGGTAAATCTTAGAGGTAGGCAGGCAGGAGCACAAGAAGGTCCATCACAGTCTGACTCACTCTCCTCAAAACAGCAGCACATCTCAGGCCCCCGATGGTCCGCATCAAAAGAGGCCTCGACTAAACCCAACGAGAGAGAGAGCTGCATCCGTCAGCTGGTTACCACCTGACCAACACATTACCAGCAGTCCTCTTCTCCTCCAGCTCGCCTTTTGGTCTGCATCCAGCAGTCTCAGCAAAACAACAATGCTTTTAAATCGAATGTTATATTCATAATTATGTTTTCATTCCATGTATAATCACCTGAAACTAAGAGTCCTGCGTTTTCATTATATAAGAAGGAACCTTTTATATCTACAGAGGCAGAAGGTCCTCTTCTATTTAGTCTGCCATGTTGCACCGCCAGACAGACTCTCTAGAACATGAACGTGCTCCAGAGTGCCCATGACATTATGTTCAGGATCTGATTTGGTGTTGTCAGTAGAGAAAAGGTCAGGAGAGGTCTCTAAGTCATGAATCATCCTCAGGGAACCCTGAATATTCACGCCTGACTTCATCACGATGTCAGAACTACTCATCCGGCTCTTAACAAGTGTCAAACAGCCGTTGACCCCATTGAAGGTCAAGTGTGTTGGATTTAGATCACTCATTTAGCAGTGAAATTGCAGATTACAACCAGCTGAATCACTATTCCCTACTGTGTCTGATAAAAATGCAAAAAAAAGGGGAAAGGTCCTCTCAGGAGTCAGTGTTCGGTTTGTCCTTTCTGGACTACTGTAGCAACATGGCAGTGCAACATGACCCAGAGGACGAGGACTCTGTCCCTCTGCAGATATAAAAGGCTCCCTGAAAACATAAAAACTCCTCGTTTCAGGTAATTAAACAGTAATGAAAACATAATCATGAATATGATATTACATTTATGCCCCACAAACTCAATCAGGTTGTGTGTCTGTTGCCTCAAATATCAGGAATAAAATCATTTGGTATGTGTCGTCATCGTCTGCAGGGAGAACCCCAGTCTTCAAGTCACTACATCCTGTCTCCCTCGGTCTCACTCTCTGTCTCTGCCGGTGAAGCTGCTGGAGCAGTGCACTCGGGGAGGCGCTGACACTGATCCGAGGAGGCAGAACGCATGCTAGGACGCAGTCGTTTGACATGTAAACACACTTGGCTGCCCTCAGAGGAGGAAGGATGAAACAAGTGGCTCTGGCAGTAACAGCAAAGCTTCGAGAGGAACTAGCTCCTCCCTACTTCTTTGTCTTCCTCTCGGCCCATCTCCATCCCTCTCCTTACCTTTCCCTGTCTTTCTAACTCTCTCTCACTCTGCATTTGTCTGCAGCTGGCTGCCCTCGGGCGAGGGAATCACATCGCAGCTCAGCCGAGCGCACTCTCAGCTAAGTGGGGTCTTAACAGGTGTTTAAAACACACAGGGACGCATATTTGTGTTCGCCTGGATGGCTGAGGGCTGCCATTACCGTGCTCATTACTGGCTAAGTGACAGAAGAAGAAGGGCAAGGGGACAAATAATGTTGTGACATAAGGCCATTTGGCCATTTGGTGAGGAGGCTGAGGACAGTTTCTCGATCATGGAGTCCTAGACTTGAACAGGGTGCAGTGGAGCGCACGCTGACTGTGATTGTTAAGAAACATTTTTAGCTTAGTTGCGACACAACCTGACAAAACGCTCTTTGTGCACTCCTCCAGTCTCTCTCACTCCTCTGTCTCAAACACACACAGACACACAACAGACATTAGCCGACAACCTCCAGCGTCCACCATCGACAGCTCGGCACGGCAGCGTCGCTGGTCTGATGTGGGAGCAGCTTTGCATGCAGACAGTTTCATCTCAAACACATTCCATCTGCAAATCAACCGTCAGCGACTTTCTTTTGAATTTTAAAAATAACTTGCTCGCCTTGTAACGATCAGCTGCTTTGAGTTTGTGTTTGTTTGTGGATGAGAAAAACAGAACAGTGTCCTTTTGTCTGCTCCTGCACTGAGTCTGCTGTGAAGCAACGGGCTGGTCGCAGCCCAACCTGACACAAATCAGTACTTTTTATAGTCAAAGTGAAGGTAAAGGACGTGGATGTCTGCACGTACTGCAGGGTTGCACTTCAGTCCACAGCCAGTATTTACAGTGCAGTATCTCCTTTCGGACAACATCTTTTCGTTGGCAGTGTTTTGTTGCAGGTCGTCATGGTGAGCGACGATAAACTGGAATTTCTGGTTTCAAGATGATGACGATGCAACTGCAAAAATCTCTTGTTGTGTGTAATCCTCCCTTATCTTTTCCCTAATTTCTTGTCAGCTCTTCACTATCCGCTGTTCAGTTTAAAGGTGCCATATGTGAGAATTCATAGTTGAAAACTTACTAAAATTAACTAAAAGTTTCAACAGACCGAGAAGAAATAAGGTAATGTATTTTGTTGGAGAAAGAGATAGAATTGACTTAAATTATCAACAGAGAGTAAAGAAATACCAGTTTTTCAGATCGTACGATTAATATGTATTGTTGCATTTAGTGAAGATAGCATGCTAACCCGTTAGTCCAGCTCACTGCAGTCAGAAGCTCCTGAACTAGCGATGTTCTGAGCTCCCGGTCTGGACCACTCGCTAACTGAGCTGACTCCCCAATGGCAGCTACAGTAAGCAGCAGTTAGCGATTACTTTGGTCAGCAAATTCTTACATATTGCACCTTTAACATAAAAAAACCTTTAAAAATGTCATATTCAATTGTTGTAGTTTTATTTTTCCTTATTAGTCTTTTTTTGACAATGAAAGTAAAGCCAGACAACAGAGAGAGGAGAATCACACACAGTAAAGGTCTCTCTCCAGAATCTAACCAGCTGCTCAGCAATTATACAACACCCAACTAAACACAAGTACACAAGGACGCCCTCATCTCTGGATAAAATCCAATATAACACATCCTTTATATCTTTGAGTTGTATCTGTATTTTTCCAGCAGCTTTCATTGGAAGAGGGGGAAAGAGGGTGTGTGTGTTTGTGTTTGTGTGTGTGTGTTTGTATGTGTGTGCTCTCTGCAGCTCTCACCTCTCAGGTCCTGCCCGGAGCGACCCGGCCCGCAGGTGGTGCTCTGTCTTGGCATGCGCAGCGAGGTGCGTAATGGAGTGTGTCTCTGCTCATCCAGGTATGCCAGGTCCTCCAGGTGAGCTGAACTGGTAGCTGTTGTTGTGTGTGTGTGTGTGATGGACACAGAGAGAAAGAGGTATTTGAGAGAAAGGAAAAAAAAAGAGACTCTGTCAGTATGAGAGATACATTCAGTAAACAAACCCATTATATGCACACACACATAAGAAGGTGGCACCGGTTCATGCCAGTGTCTGGAGGCAGTTGTCAGGCTCCCGCTCTCATACTTGTTAACTCCTACAGGAAAGAGCAAGCCGGCCCTACATGGCTCTGTCCTAAAATTCCCTCCTCTCAGTGTCTGTCACGCGGCACGGAGGCAGATGCCATCCGGCCCCTCTCAGGATTAATTAGCTCAGCAGACAAATGTCTTATTCATGGAGTGAGCGCCGTCTGACGCCGGCTGCTGATTGTTCACACCACGCGGTGTCTTTGGGGCCAACGCTCGGAACCAGTGAATGTTAAATGAGATTAGACGCCGCCAGAGTGAGTAAGCGACGGACTCGAATGCTTCGTCACACCTGAACCCCCCCGGCTCAGTTAGAGGTGAAGGGGAGTGTAAGACAAGAAACTGTAAAATCCAGGAGAGATGAGGGAATTAACCAAACAGACGTTGGTGTGTAGAGGTCATTCAGTTTGTCTGTTTAAAAGTACAGGACGGAGGATTTGCTCAAAATAACCTTTGCTAATGCAGTGATACTGGAAAAGTTAAGGAGGTGACATTAGAGACGCAAATTACTCACAAACTAGGAGTTTGGGACCAACAGTTTACCAGGAAAACTTAATGGCTGTATTCTTCCAGTTAGAGTTACGTAACATTTACATCACTTTCCCCCATTGTAGGAGCTTTGGACCGGGCTTCCCCCGCGCTGCATCCATAAAAAAAACATTCCACATAAATAAAATACGTGATGTATGAGAAGACGGCTACAGGCAACAAGAAACATATCGAAATACAAAGAGATTCAAAACATGCAGTAGAAGTAAAGAAAAAGAGAAAGAGGGAAATAAACATATTTATGTGATATTAAAGTAACAGTTCACCAAAAAATGAAAATTCACCTCTCGTCTACTTATTCCCATGCTGATGGAAAAAGAGATCCCAAATTGATTTTAAAAGAAGTTATTTACACCCTTGATCAATGGTCGCACTTGTGCTAACACTTTTAGCGTAGCTAAGATTTTTTGGGTTTTATTTTTTTTGACTTTTTAAAACAAGTTCCTGTTTACTTAAGTTGTTTAGGAGAACAGAAAAAAGTACAGAGAGGCGCCACAACTATAAAAAACAATAAATAAAGTAAGTAAACTAAGTGAAAAATAAAGCTCTGTAGGTTTCAATGTCATTCCATCTATGGTACATTTAATTTACGGCCAATTAAAATATTTATTGAAGTCGGGATAAAAGACATTTAAAGTCTATTCAAGTGGCAGCGTGGTGCTCTAAACCTCGTCCCCGGTGGCGGTAGCTGGTACTCAGTCGAGTTGCACTTGGGATGAATCAGTTATCATCGTGAGGCTTGTCTCAGAACAGTCTGTTCGTAGGTAGACTGCAGGGATGGATGCTGTCTCACACCTATTATCTTCCATGCTGTCTGTTATGAAACCACCGTGCTCAATTAGATCTGGGAACATCTTGACAACAGATTCAAATGGGGAAAGAAATACAAGTTGTGCAAACGATCGGTTCAGTTTTTCTGAGCTGCTTTTTCTGGAGGTAAAACTTTTTTTCTTTTTATAAAAATCCCCTATAGCACAGGAGGACAAGAAGTTGGTCTGTAAGCTTCTGATCATCTGACTGCTTGTGTTCCTTTCAATTAACTTGGTGAGTACAATGTTATCATGACTGACAGAACAGAGCTACAGCAATTAGATCCACGTTGTAATAAGCCGGGTTTATCCTAATCAGACCTGGGAATCCTTTCTCTCTGACACTATACCTGACACACTCTGAGGTCCTGAGATCCAAAGTCAAACTCAAGGAGTTTGGGAGAGGTGTGACTGGTATTGCATGTTTCTTCTGCCTCTCTCTCCCAGTAATCCCTCTGAGCGCACCACCTCAACACTGATCTTGTCCTGTCGTCGGTTCAAAGAGTGGTTTCTGTGCCACCGGAGTTAAGCTCAGAGAGGCACACTGAGCATGTGCACGGCTGTGTTGCTGACTGACTGAGGACCCAAAAATGAGCCACATGGGTTTCCCAAAATGGAGGGAAAATGGCAGCTGAGAATGCCGGAGGCCTGGCCCTGATGGGAATGGGGGGTGCTGGTCATCCAACTGGGGCTAAAAGTGGAGACAGTGGAGGCATTAATCTACTGCTAAACCAAGGAAGAATGACTCAGGGCTACAGGGCTGAAAAAGATCCTTTTCTTTCTCGCTTTCAACTGTGTCTGAATGTGAGGACTCAAATCTGTGTGCTCATCATCTCTATCTGCAATGCAGCAGGCTGCTGGGGATCACATTCACAGCTCCTGAGCCAATGCGCTAAGACTGCACGCGTGGTGGAAAAGAAATAAAGAGGAAAGACAACACAGTATGTAAGAGAAAGAGCGAGAAAGAGAACGTGAGGGGAAAAGTCTAACTCTGCAGCAGAGAGCGCCGCTGCTTTGGGCAACGACAGCCACATCAGACACTTCCTGTTCGAAAGCGCGCGTACACACACACACACACACACTCAAAAAACCAGCTGGGCTGCCGTCCAGAGCCAGCAGCAGCATCAGCCAGGGAGCAGATATGAGGTGGCTGCTGCTGCTGGTGCTCTAAACGCCTCAGCACTCTCCTCTCATCTCCCCGAGAGATGACTGGAGATGATAAATAATGGAGGCCTGGTATTCAAACAATAATATTTCCGGGTATTACACAGGGAGTATAGGCAGAGGTGGGCTCAGGGACAGAGAGGAAATCAGGATAAAATGGAAATCAATGGCACTTGTCCGCCCCACAAATTGAAAAATGTTATCTCAGGTGAGCCGTTATCTTAATTTAGCGAATTTAGAGACTATAGAGTGAGTTCACTGAATATCAGTGTCTTTTATTGTCCTTTAGTCTTTATAGAGACTTATATAAACTGATGCATACAGAACAGGCAGTTAATGCAGCTTAAAAATAACTCTTCTCTTACATCAAGGCACAAAAATGTCAGATAAATAACTCAAGACCAATCATTTTAACAGCGAATAAACCTATTCTAGTTGTAACTCAAAATAAAAAAGTATGAGCATAAAACATCTCCTTTGAGTTGCTCTTTGACTTGGCTATCAAAAGTTATACAACCAGGCAGTGAGATTGAACTTTTGGATTGGTCGGAATCTGTTCAGGTGTTCGACGCTCCTGGATCTTTTACCAGCTGTGCCGTTGAGCAGGGCACACAGCGCTATAAGCTGTGTCATTTGTGGATGTTTTTCCTACATTTGTCAGTTGAAAAATATATTTCTTTGCAGCAGATATCTTAGTTATAACAAGACCGGGCTAGCTATTAGTTTTGTTTATATGTGACATATTTATTCAGCTTTGGGAAATCTGACAAAGCATTGAAGGTGCTATTTGAAAGAAAACTTCTGACTCAAAACTCTTCTCACAAACACCATTTTTAACTTTTGCTCAAGTGAGCTAGCAGACTGAACAGCTTCATTACTGGAGAAGTAAACTAGGTTTCATTACAGTATAGGAGTCCACTGATGTTACTGATTGTTTTCCAGTCATTAGTCAGACCCCATGTATTTCCAACAACGATAATATCACCAGCAGAAAATGTATTTATTTGAAGAGCTAATTGCCCCGGAGCATGAACATATCTTTTTCAATCTGCGTCCAATCTGTGGAAGCACAATACTAATCCGCTCAAGTGTCCCTTTTTAATTTTCCTATTTTAGGTGATGAACGAGCAAATTACACTCTGACTCTTCTTGTCTTTACTCACAATTCTACACTGAACGAAAAAGAAAATGTGTGCAGTAAAAGACTCATTTTTTGAACTCCGATCAACTGGGCTCCTCCCGCCTGAGCAGTATTAGCACCATGAAGGCAGAGAGAGAATTTAATACCAGGTCTTGGTTACTCTCCGTCCTCCATATCCATCCTAAGCTCTACCAACGCGCTGCCTTCATTAGGTAATAAAGTAGCCCCCTCCGTCCTCATTCTCCTCCTGCTCTCCTCCCTATCTCCCTCTCTCCGCACATCAAAGCCGGTCTCTCTGTCACTCTGGGGGATAGAAACGGTTAATGCCTGGGGCTTTGATGTTGCACTGCTGTGTGAGCCCAGCCAATCCTCAGCCGGTGCTTGCCTCCCATCCCTACATCATCTAATAATTCTTTGTGGAGGAAGAGGCAGAGAGCGATTATGAAACTCTCTCTTCCACACATGCATCCATCTCTCCGTCCTCGAGACAGAATTCCTGCTCCTGACAACACGAATGCCTTCAGAGACACCGTCCACTCCCTCGCTCTGTCTTTATTTTATTTTGTTGCATCATCCGCAGCTCATAGTATGACTTTAAAGCTGTCTCCAGCCTCCTTTGAAGGTCTGGGTATCGAGGGGCGGAGACGAGATCGACGGTGAATCTCTAAAGCCGGCGCTGGAGTCGCGGCGCTGCCAGACAGCGGTGTCAAACAGCAGAACATGACCAGCATAAAGAGAGGGTCATAGCAGCAGCGACGTGCCTTGTCAGCCACATTACAGTGTTTAGCGGGATACATATGCGTGTCTACAGCACACTCTTTCCAGTGGGAGTGAGAGGAGTGCATAATAGAGCTCATCGTCTGTAACAGCCTCTCTGATGATGAGAACAATAACACAATCAGGCCCATTAGGACCGTCTCAGTGTTATGAAACTGACATTTTTCCTGATATATTTACTGTCACTTCTGGGAGCCGTTTTTGAGGCGGCTGTGGCCTACAATGAGAAACACACATCAATGAAACCTCTGTCAGCAACACGAATGCCAGTTTTCCTGTGTGATATTCTTCCAGCTGCAGTATGTTCCTCTTTTTTTTTTCTCCTGCTGAAGCTGTTTTTCCTCCCTAGACTTGTGTTATTCTGCGCTGTGGTTTCAATCCACACCAGAGGGCTGCGAGAGTTTAACAAAATACCGCTGCGGATTTGCAGCTAACCGAAATTCCAACAGAACCCAGAGAGTTGTTTCCACCGTCGATAATCGAAGAATGCTGTCAAAATGACGACAAAATGACTCGAAACGAACCACAATTTAGCTGCCGCCAAGACCAGGCACGGATCTGAGGAAGTTTATCCCAGATTTGTGGGAGAAATGTGGTCTGGAGCTTTCACCTCAGTGTACATCATTACGGACCCCACTGCAAAGCCTACTCTGCCTCTGATTGGCTCACCCAGATATTCCTACCCTAACCTCAACCAATCTCACTCCTCATGCCTAAACCTAACCAACCAATTAAATGAAGGCAACCAATCAAAGGCAAAGTCCGTTATAGACCTTGTATATAGTATATCCATGACAACGTGGTCGGTTATTGGATATGTGAGTCGTATAACGCTTTTCTATACTTCTGGCTCTCACAACTGGCGAATGATATGTCAACTGATGAAAGATGGAAACAATTAAAATCCATCTGACATTTTTTAACCTGATTTTGGGGACATTTTTTGACAAAATAATGTGGCAAGAGCACTTATAATTTTGCTTCCTTACTGTAGCCTTCCTCTTTTTATGTAAGCTAATTGATGGCAATTAAGAAACACTCTTCAGATGGTCTAACAGCTCAGCCTCGGTGATTTATACAACTTATTAAATGCCTGTAAAACTTTATGGGTGAGGAGGTCTCTGAAGGTTCTTTTTCAAAGATCTGTAGGATAATTGATGTTCACTAAAAGTAGGAATAAAGTAAGTCTTCAAAGAATGACAGAGTGCAGGATTCTCTGAAAGCCTCTCATCTATGAAGAGATTCTAAAAAAAAAAAAAATATCCTTCTTGTGGTTTTTTTGTATCTCTGTGCAACATACATCACAAACAGGTCAATATGCCCCATCACTGTGCAGCGTGTGCTCGGTGCCGCTGCTTATAGAATAAGTTATTGTTACACTATTCATTATTTGTGTGAACGCCCCTTTAATTTGAGGGTAGTGGACAGATAGAGTATAGAGGCTTCATTTGATTGGCTATATGAGAGGAATGCATGGCTTAAGTATTCAAGGCTTCACCTAAAAAGATTTTTCTTCTAATCACCTCGTTTCAAGCAGTCTTTTGTGATTTATCTGCTGGACATGCTCACATCGACATGAAGATGAAGATACAATTTATCAGCTGGTACTAGTAAAATCTCGCTGCTAATAGAGTGAGAGGCAAGGACGGGGGAAGGACACTCAAACCAAGGTCTAATGATACTCTATCAGACTTTTTTTTGGCACGATACAATTACAGATTTAATGTCACATTGATGCGGCTGGACTTGCTCCTCCAAAATACTGATATATAGTTCTCTACTCCTTTCAGTTTCATTGTTACACATTTTTTGGTCACAGAAATGGACGTCAAGGAATTTAAAAAAAGGAAAGGATCACACTTCATCTAGGAAGGAAGCAAGCGAGGAAAGGAAGCTTGGAAGGAGAGAAGATGGAAGTCAGGAAACAGCAGTTCAATCCAGTTTTGCCAGAAAAAGTAATCTCTCTCAGGCAGCTGTAAACAACCTTATTTTCTGGCTCCTCAGACAAACTGTTGCCTCCTTTTCTACTTGGACAGGAGAGGTGGGGAGAGAGGAAGGGACTCACCAGCCACAGAGTTAGGGCGGGGCATGAGGTACAGAGGGATGGAGTGGGCGGAGTGGGAGGACATGCTCTCCAGGTTGCGCTCAGGGATTTTGTTGAGGCTGTAGGTTGAGGCGGTCATGTTTTCATCCACCCTGTACAGGAAAGAGTCCATGCCTGATTTCTGGGACTGCCACAGTTTCAGGTTTCCCCGGGAGCCCTCGCCGTATTTGCCTCCTCGCTCCATGTTCTCTGAATAGCTGGTCAGTGTGGCTGCAACAGAACAAAACAACATTGTTTCAGTGTGATCGTCTCTCTCTCACCTCGCCCAGCCCTGTCTGCATTCATACTTATTTACTGCTGCTCTGAATTGATCGTCAGACTGCAGGTGCTCAACATTGTTGCCTGGAAACAATGTCGGCACCAGTTCTGACACGAAAGCTTCACATCAGCGAGCGTTTTATCTCTCCTGATTTCTTGCTAACAATGCAAGAATACCACAGTTGATGTCAGCACGACGCGCGCACCTGAATTGTATTCCAGCGGGAGAACAGATGGCTTCTGACGGCTTGAGAAATAACACAATCTGATTGTAAACTGACCAAAGCAAAAGGTTTTAGTACCACATCTTTGAAGTGCAGCGGATAGTGGAGAGTCATTTTAGGCTATAGGAACCGAGCCACAACCTCAGGCATGTTCTGACTAACTGCAGAAGAGGAGTCTGGCTTTCTGGCACAACTTCACCTACTGCCATGGTGCATGGTGAAGGGATTAAGTCCAGAGAGGTCAAAAAGCTCCTGCAACACTTGTAGTATATAACTATTTAAGAAACGAGTCAGTCCGATAATGTTGTTCTGGAGCTTATTGACCTCTTCGGACATGTTCCCACTGACTGTCACAGGTTTGAACTGTCAGGTATCCTAGACTATTAAAATACCTCTCTGGCACTAAGCCTAGAAAAAAGAAAATGAATATAGGATTTTTTAAATATACATTCAAGCTTTTCAAGTCCATCTAAATACAAACTGACCTGCTTGTATGTTCACTGAAAGGGTTTTTTTGGTTGCTATAATTAATCCTGTTCATACTGGCAGCAAAGAAAACTCTTCTTGAAGTGGTGGGGGACAAAATCTACAGCCATCGCTTCATGCATCAATGTAATCTGACGTTTAGCCAATTTGAAACATAAATCAAGAGCGTATCTACAAAATCTTTAACACTATTAATGGAAACATAAAGTGAGATCATCAGGCTGTAATAGTTTGGGTTCTTGGTTGATGTAGCTTTGTGATCGCAGCAGAAGACAGTAAAGTTAAAGCCCAAACACAGAGCCACATGTGTGTATGGAGCCCCACAGTGCTCCTTTTCTAACACATCAACCAATCTACAAAGCCCAGTTGGACGGCTACAGTTCTATCACGCATGATCAAAACAGTGACCACACCTAACCGGAATGTTACACTTGACTTGACAGGCAAAAGAAACAGGAGCTTGATAGGAGCGCTGCCCAACTGACTCATTGAGAAAAGACGTGCTGATGTTGCTCCTCTTATAACACCGAAACCAAGTATGTCTACACTCAGACTGCTGGCGCCTTAAATTATCTCCAGAGTGTATTTTTGCACAGAATGAGGGCCAAACATTTTGACCTCCATCATTTACAAATGATGTCAAGATGGGATGGAGTTGTAACCAGTATGGACAGAAAGAACAGAGATCAAAAACTTCCTTCAACCTGTCAGTATTGTTTTATTGTCTTCAGACCTACCTGGGCACATAATGCTTTGAATATTTAAATTAAAATGATGGTAAACATGAGTTTGCTGCACAAACAAAGCCAACAGAGACTGCTACAGTATATAATCAAACTAAGTAAGACTCAAATTAAGCAGACTATTGTCATCTTTTTCTACAGGAATGTGTGCTCTTCTACAATAAAAGCTGGTGATAATTATGCTCGTCTTATCGTCAACAGTGCCATCAAACATCATCTTTTCAGCCATAGATGTCTATTGTCGTCTAAAAACACATTTTCAGTCAAATCTAGTTGAACACAAACCCACTAATTCCTCCAATTTGAGTGATATCTGCTAGAAACTATACTCCCCAGAAGAAAACTGGCTTCTTTTATGATAAAACAACATGTTTATGAACTGGTTTTATGTCCTCTAAATGCCACAGACTGAAACTTGACAAAAATACTGAAGAAGGCGATCTTTATCCCTTAAGGACTTTGTGTTTTACATGACCACATGTTCGTTAAGACTGTCTCTCACCAATAATCCCGCTGTCCCTGCTCTCCAGGGTCGAGGTGGGACTGGTGACAGAACCGTAGGCGCAGTCCTTGTTGCCAGCCTGGCCAGGCATGGCAGGGGGGAGGGTGGAGCAGGGGCTGCCTGCAGGGGGTGAGGCAGTGCTGCTGGTCAGGGTGGAGCACGGGCTGATCCTCTGGTTCTGGCCCTGAGAAAAACACACATACACACACGTGCTTTTAAAAGCTTTGCTTTGTTATAGCCAGTCAATTAATACACAGGGGCATAAATGGCAGGGAAGAATGGTTTATTTTTTTTTAGATTTGAGTCATAAAGAGATGAAAATGTCACTTCAATATTAGAGTTCTGAAAAGCTCAACCCCCTGCTGCACTCTTATAATCAGGCATTCAAAGGATTGTCTCACCCAGCTGCATACAAACAACAATCATAAATACTAGTTTCAAAGAGCTTCACAGAACTGGAATTCTTTCCAAAAATCTTTCCAAAACCAGTAAATACCACATACATACTGCAGCAAGCAAACAGTGGAGAGGTAGAATACATATCTGAGACGTGAGCGGGAACATCTAAATGCAGGAAAACAGTCATTTCCCCCTTTTAGAAACAAAAGGAAGTGACTTCTTCCAAAAACAGACTTGGTGCAGTCAACATTATTTCAGCACTAAAACAACTTTAGAGTCTTTAATCTGGATGGAGCTCAAAAATGTCAAAAAAGATTTTGTCAAGCCTTACCCTCACTGACAGATCTACTTTCATGCATATTTCCCTCTTGATTGCCACACACAATCTCTGAATACATATTTTTCCTCGTCCCAGCATCGTTTTGGCACCCCGCGGTGACCCTCCTCTTTATCGGCTCAGGTTAGGAGACAAGAGACCACAGGGGACAAAATAAAAACACTCTGCTGCATGTAAGCTGCTGCTGCACACGCCCACTGATGCACTCTCACACATACCTAAACCAGACATACATGCAGCATCCATAGAAAAGTAGAGACGCAAGAAAAACAGGGATGCCGAGCAAGTGGTGTGTCAGACACCAGAACACACAAACACATGGATGTCTCTTCTGTGGATGAGTTCAGGTCAACACCAGGGTGAACACAGAGCGAGAGCAGGAGGGGTGAAGTGGTGCTCAAGGCTAAATCAACTCGAGTTTAATCTGAGGGAAGAAGAGACACACACTAAGCTAATACAAACACCCACACACGTACAGCTGGGAGTAGAGCTGCAGCTAACGACTATTTTCATTATTGATTAATCTGTCAATTATCTGTCGACAGCCTCCCGAGGCCGTGGCTCAGAAGATAGATCTGGACGCCAATTAGACGTACGGTTGGTGGTGTTATGCTTGGGTCCTCTTGTGCACATGTCAAAGTGTCCTTGAGCAGGACCAATCACCAGCAATTGCCACTGTTAGCCGAGTTATCATGGCTCTCCTGCTAATTACACGTTTGTGTGGGGGTGAATGATGCACGTTGTAAAGTACTTTGGTAAAAAAAAAAAAATCTGTAACTAATGTCGTCATTTTGGTGATTGATTTGGAGCATTTTGAAAAAATGCTTATTACAATTTCTCAGAGACCACGATGATGTCTTCAACCTGCTAAATTTGTCTGATCAACAGTCCAAAACTGACAGAAAAAACTGAGTGAACATTTGACATATGTATTTAATAAATCATTAAACATCTTGGATCAAACATAACTGCGATGTCATGCAAGCAGCTCTGTGAGCTAAATGCTAATGTAGGAATGCTAACATGCTAGTGTTCAGGTGGTATAATGTCTGTCATGTTCATGTCATGGTTTTGAGTTTTGAGATTAGAGATATCCTGTTTTATTTTGTAGGTTTCATCCTACATGGTTTGTTTTACACTTCCTGTCTTTGTCTTGTTCCTGTCTGTTTTCTGTCTTCACCTGTGTATCATTAGTTAACAAGTCCCTGTGTATTTAGTTAGTGTGTTTCCCCCCATCAGTTGTCAGGTTGTCTACATCAGAGCATGTGAGCGGAGCTGAGCGGCGAGAATTTCCGCTCCCCGCTTACGTGGGTTTTTGCTCCTTCGCTCAAAGTGAAACCAGAACGCTCCACTCAAAGACCGCTCTCCGCTCGCGTAAAATTCAATCGCTCACATGCCCTGGTCTACATCTGTCTCACCTTCTTTTGTTCCCCGTATTTTTCCTGTTTGTTCCAAGCTTAAAAGTTGTTGTAGTTCTCTTTAGTTTTGTTCTTGGATCATCATTAGCTGGAATTGGCTGCCTTTCTTTTGTTCTTTATGTTATAAAAGAATCTAACATTTGGGTCACTTTATTTTTTACTTTATAGTTTATCAATTTACTTTAGCATGTTAGCATGCGAAATTAGCACAAAACACTGTACAGCTGAGGCTGATGGGAATGTCCTTAGTTGTTTATTTGGTCATAACCTAAAGTGCTGGACAAATAAAAAATTTGATCTGATGACACTGGTAGATTAGGGCTGCCTAAAGCGAGGCCCATGAGCCAAGATTGACCTGCTCACAAGACCTCGCCTGACAAGAAGTCACCACCCTGAAGTCATCTGAGAGGAAGTTCCATAAATGAGGAGCCCTTATAGCAAAAGCCTGGTGTCCTTTTATGACGAGGCTGGACTCGTATAGGGATCAACAGAAGGGACACAGCTGAGGATCTGGCCATTTTAAGCATCGTAAAGGTAGAATATGTATCAGAGCTCTTGTACGGGATTGTACCAGATTGTATAGGTGTACCAAATAAGTGCGCAGGGAGAGTATACTGCACACTAGTACTGTGACATCTGTAAACAAGTGGACACACTGTACTCGACAGTACGTGGCCTCTTGCCTCTGCTCACACTGTGTTTGTGTGTCAGCGACTGATTGAGAGCAAGAATAACATTTTGTCAGCCACCGCTGCCCTCTGCTCCTCGCCGTGGACGGGACCGCTTAACTGTCATGTTTACAGGAGGTTGACCCCAACAGCAACAAACAAACACAAATGCGGAGCGACGCTGCGGCTCTATCTGCCGGGCTAATGAACCTCGCCTTGTGCAGGTCTGACCTTAAACGTCGCACGAGGATTGGATTGAAGTCAGAGCATTGCGTCTATTCAGGGAGCGAACGCACGAGAGTATGAAAGGCAATTAACTGCACGCTTGGCGGGTTAAGGTCACCTTGCTCCGTCAGCTGGCGAGGCCTGGCAGCAGGGATGCCAGCTATTGTAGGGATTTAAGTAAACCCTCACCCCCGTGCTGACTGGTCACTTGGTTATAATGACAACATAAAGACGGACTTCTAGCATCCTGCAAATACCCGTGTATATACTGTAATTTGTGCTTTCCAATTAAATACAGAAAATCCCAATAAAATAAGAAAAGTTATCACAACAGCCAACCCAAATCTGATAATGGATGGTGTCTTGAGGCAATCCCTGTTATGTTCGATGCTTAATGAATCAAACAAACTGCAATCCGAAGAACAGTATTTGGGACAGATATCTAAAATAATAAGTTTGTACTGTGTGCACGATGCAGCAGGGTGCTAGTATGAGTCACGTCTCTAAAAAGAGCCGCTTGAATAAACCTCTCTCAATTTATACACCCCCACTGCTACAGCAGCGCTCACATCAAGCACAGGCAGCCCATCAGTCTAATCGCTTATCCACACTGCTTTAGTGCAATCCCATACCTGGGTCTGCTTTCACTGTTCAGCAACAGGTTCACCCCCCTTTTCCCCCTCCCCCCTTTGTCCTCCGCCTTCTGTCTTTCCGCCGCGACTGTTTTCCTCCCTTGATTTGGAAAATTCATACCTGTCAAATCAAGTTTAGGTAGAGAAACCAGGGCATCTGCTGCAGAGCTTAGAGCCGGGCCCGTTGTTGCCAAGAGCTGTTTGTTGCACAACTGCCAAATTCACAAACCGAAAAGGTTACGGTGCAGAAAGCGTTGAGAGGGAGAAACAATCTGCTGCATGTCAACGCACACCAAACTTGCTTTGTGATAATCAAAGTTTAAAGTGCGCTGGGAAATAATAATTGGCAGTATTTGTTATATAAAATTCTAATTAGACGAGCAGATATCTGACGCTTGATGTAGAGGCACTGATAAAATTCTGAATCCAAAGCGCTGCGGTGTCTGAGGGCAATTTACAGAGACATCTTTTGATCTGGCAACCCTGTCTCCCAAAGATCTGCCAAAACCGAGTGTAAACAAAGGCGTTACGAAGATAAATGTCAAGACGGATCGAAGCCGACGATGGCGTGTTTGTTCAAGTCCCGAGACCTGATCTCACACAGTGGCAACATGTCAAAATCACACGAGAATCAGATGAGGATGAAAAAAATAACAATAGCATGATGGGAGATAAAACATAAAGCAAACCAAATCTTTATCCTTTAAGTCTCACACAACTCCAGACAAATCCAGCTTCCCATAAACTGACTCACAGTGACATCACACGCATGTGGTGACATCATGAGATTTGAATGCATTGCCGGAGCTGTGAACTCAGAGCACTGTGAGGATGAAAGAGTTCCTTTCAAAGAGATCCAGACAAAAAGAAGTCTCTCTGTCATGAATTCAAAGCAGATCGGAGTCCAGCAGGGCCGCATGATTAATCGATAAAGTTCAAATGTGTAACAAAACAGCATCATAATGAAGTAGTGTAGTGCTGCAGAGATGCAATGGGCTCCAAATCTTGTTCTCCAGATGTAACTACACATGTGTTTTTGGTTCAGACCCCAATGAATATCACATCATTTCAAAAATAACCATAAAACCCAAAATTAATGAATTGAATTTGAATTGGTTTTCAGTTAAATGCCTGAAATAAGGTCTGTGGTGACCACAGGCTGATGATATTTACACATTTTGTTTTACAATATAAAATACATTATCAAATGTAATCATAAATCATTTACATGTCCTAAAAATGTATCTGACTGAGACTACAGAGGTTGTCAGGGACTCTTTATAAGCCAACATTAGTTACGAACTATTCGAACTTTAACTTTACAACTTGTACATTGATCAATTTATAGAAAACATGTATAGTAATTGTGTAGTAAGACGCTCAGTGGTGACGTGTAAATCATGCAACCTCACTTTAAAATCAAAAAAGTGGTACTCTGCTAACTGTTGCTGCCCTGAGCTAGTTAGCTCAGTTAGCCGTGCAGCTAGCCGCTCACACTGGGAGCTGAGGCTCCAGAGGAGTGTTGGCTACTTGTTGAATTCATACTGCCAACAAATACAGGCAGCATATCACCAGAGTTACTGCCAACTTCCGCTGACTGTATTTTGTTTCATGACTGCTAGCCAGTTAGCTCAGTTAGCAGTGCAGCTAGCCAGACTACAGTGTTGGTGTTTACACTGCTAGAACAGGTTCTTAGGACCAGGACTGGCCGGGGCTAGCCGGTTAGCATCTCTGTAAACACAACAGAACTGCTTTTTATTCACATTCTGTTTTGTTTACGTCATAATACTTTCAACCAATATTCTTACATATTGCCCCTTTAAAACAATCACATTATTACCATATAATGCAGTTCTGTAGTGAGAACTGTTACCTGTCTCGCCTCGGGTTCCTCCATGCTGTACTGGGTACCGGCCGGCCCCTCGCTCACTTTGTCTCCCAGAAGGAAACCCAGGCGCGTCATCAATGTGTTGGCTGCCTCATCCACCGATGGAGGAGGGCCCAGCTCCTGGCTTGACTCCCCTGCAGAGGTAGAGACACGCGAGGAGGAAGGAGAGAAGAGCGAAGAGGAGGTGGAGGGGAGGGGGCGGTGAGTAGAGAGAGAAGAGAGAGAAAGAAAAGAATGTGTGTCAGTGGTGGGTAGAAACTGAACAGAAAACCTTTTAAGGCTTCATGTCCGCCGCCTCTTTACCTGGAAAACACACATCTGCTCCAGCGGCTTTGCATAAACCACAATGGCAACAACACACCCGGATACAGGATCCACAGCACCTGCGCTAAGGACAAGGATATCAAACACCCTACCTGAGTTTCCCCGCAGCTCAGAGCCGTGCATTAACGGCACATTCCTCCGCAGCAGTGCGAGGTATCCCTTTACATAAACTCCAAAATCCCTTCAAGCCACAACTACAAGAATCCATTCAGTGTACAAAACCTCTTTCCACGCTGACTCGCAAAAGCCTTTCCACACTGACGACAGCTCCTTCCGCACCACTCATCATCCCCACTGCTGCTCGTGTGACGTAATGAGATACGCCCTTTACCTGTGTGTGTGTGTGTGTGTGTGTGTGTGTGTGTGTGTGTGAGTGTGTGTGTAGATGAGTGTGTGTCAGAGGAAGAGGTGGTGTTTGTGTGACTTTCCAAGACAAAGTGGGTGTGTATCCACCTCTCTATCCTGTTTACAGAGCTCTGAAGAGAGCAAAAAAAACAGCAGCGTGATGATCAGATGATCAAAAACCACACACACACGTAAACACACACTCGCGGAGCTGAGGGAGTTCAGTTGCAACGAGACCCAAAACAAAATCCCTCGATGACCTCATCTTCTCGCCCTGTTGCCTGGTTACTTTCCATCCATAACAAACCGTCATCGGTGGTGTCCTGTTTTTTCAGTAACACCTGGCTATCTCGCCCCAGAGGTGCCCACAATATCAGCTTCAATTCAATTTCACTTTATTTGCTGGAGTGTCACCCTCAGAGCCGAAGCGTCCACTAATTACTCACCCTGCCTGCTGGTTGTGGAAGAGTAACTAGTGGTGAAACACACAGACTGCTGTGATTGGATGTATAAGCCTCTGAATTGGTAGAGACATTAATGACATTGAAGGCGGCAGCACGAGATGACCGGAGTTTAAATAAACAGCAGTGTGACAGAGACAGCTAGCAGCAGAGCCAGTTCTCTCTCGCTTCCCCGCTCCTCGATCGTTTTCCTGCTGGGCAGGTTGAACTAGACTGGCAGGTAGCTACGCTAAGTCCTGACTTGACGACCATTAGACAATGCTAGCCACCACTGCACCTCCTTTCTGAAGACAGACAGCTTGTCTAATGCCTGCGGGCTCTCACTCTGCCGTTCAAAGCCTTACAGACAGAGAGGCAATCTAAAGCTCCCTTCTCTGTTCGCTCTTGGACGGACGCTGTCAGGAGGATCCTCATTAGATTGACTCCAGTCTCTCTGAGCACTGGGCACCTCCTGAGAGAGGGAAAAAAAACCCACCGAAGCTTCAATAAAAACACACAGCAGCGAGCAGTAATGAGGTAATCACAGCACACATTAAGGTCCAAAACAGCTAATTACGTATGAGCCCTGATGAGATGGATATAGCGGCTCAGTAATGCAGCTCGAGACACTTTATGTGGAGCAGCATACTAGGGCCCCCAAGGTCACCGAATCCCTGTGAATCCCTTGAGGAAGAGTGCTGAACGCAGTAATGGAGAAGATGTAGGTAGATGGAATTACTGTTCCACCTCCTTACAGCTCAGACCACAGGGGACGAGCTGAGATGTGCAGCCGCCAGTGGGAGAAGATCACAGGAACACAAACGCAAAAACAGCGATCGGCTGAATATTCTGAACCGCAACTTCATTAATTTCACGATGAATCGATCAGTCATTCACTGTCAAGAAATTATGAAAAATCACAATATCTCTGAGGACTTAAAAGACGTCTATAAATAGCTTCCTTTGTCCAACCAGCAGTCTGAAAAACTGACATAAGATAGATTTTTGATTCCGATTCTAATTCTGATTTATGAAACATCTTATCCATAAATACATGGCAAATTGTTTTCTTTCTTTATGGCTGTTTACAGTATTTTCTGATTCAGGGAGAGATGCAAAAAAAGAAACATCCAAAATTCCCTCTGTAAAAAACTGTTGACTCTAACATGTCAACACAATGAAACATGAATTTTAAACCTGGCTTCATCCAGTTTACAGATTTCTGTTCCAGATTGAACGCAACATAGCAAATATTTAACATAAAGAGGGCTCATTTGGATATTTAAACATACGAGAACACTTGCAGAAAATATATAATATTGCTCGAAAAAATTACTGAAACTTTCAGTGGACTATCAAAACAGTCAGTCAGTAATTTTCTTTACTTGCTGCAGCTCGATTCTGGCCCTTATATATATACATATATATTGATATGTAGCTGTGTTAGCTGCAGTGTCTGTGCTCTGTGTGTCTGGAGGCACTGATGGCTTCCCAGTTGACAGACTGGTCGTAGTAAGCAGTGAATACATTAGCACTGATTAGTCAACTGCTCCTGAGGGTTTTTTTTTGCGGCCGTGACCGTGATCAAACAGGGGCTCAGCCTGTCTCCTCGGCCTCTGAGTGAGTGTTTGTCTGTCTCGTCTCTACCTCTCTCTCCCTCGTCTGTCCGCAGTGTGTCTAGCTTTATTCTCGCTTTCTTGCAGCGGCAGCTCTGTCGCAGCAGCCAGCTGTTGGACAGCTCAGTGCAGGGGCGAGCAGTTTGTCTGGTTTTTTTTCCCTCTTGATGTGGGTGCAAAATCTCTAATCTGGATGCCGGGAGTGCACAGTAACTCCCTTGAGCTAAACATAGGCAATCCCTTTGTACATCCGTAAACTCCAACACTCCAAAAAAAAAAAACCAAAAAAAACCCACTACAACACAGTCAAACATACGGCGAAGGACAAGTGGTTCAGGCAGCTATTATCCTATAAAACACATTCTGAGGAATCAAAAACAAGATCGATACACTTGTGGTCCATCTAGATCACATACATCTGCCTTTTAAATCTTCCCCGTGAATGAAAACAACACTAATGAGCGACTATCAAAGCCGATACATACATTACCATAATGTAGAGGTTGTATGTATTGATTTCTTTCCATTCTTAGCTCTACCTTTTGTTCTTAAAATGTAGATTATGACAATCACACACCTCCCTCTGAAGCCTCTGAAGACACACACTGAAGGGGCTTCAAAGCAATGTGACAGCGTCGGGAAAATAAAGAGGAACTTCAGGCGTTTCTCGTCGCAGTGACACCATGAGAGCCGAAATGATAACATTTGACTATGAAGATAAAAAAATAAAAAATAAATCAAGCTCATTTCTCTGAACCAGCCCCCCACAACACACGCACACACACACACACTCCTCTCCATTGGATTCCTGAGCTGCGAGGGAGACAGATGGTTGCCATAGCAACTATCTTTGCGCGCAGCTAGGAATGTGTTTCTGTGCAAGCGCATCTGTTTCTCCCTGGCCGTCCACAGATCTGCCCTCACGCACCGCGAGGAGGGAGAGGGGGAAGCATGTGTGCTGCACGCAGGGGACTGGACCGGACCGCGTGATGGTATTAATAGAGCCGGGCCGCAGGTAAGATAACACACAGCATGTGCCGCGCCAGTTACTTCACCCGTACCTGCCTGGGCACTTCAAGCCCGCAGAGAGCAAATACCTCGTGATAAACAACAATCTCAAAAGTTAACCACGCATGTTTTATAGTGAAGAACATTCCAAGAGGAGGTGACAAACGTACTGATTAAAAGGTGTAAATTAACCTGCAGAACTACGGGAAATTGAAACAAGGTAGATTCACACCTTTTTTTTTTAGAGGTTCAGGTCAAAAGAAAACATGAATAACAATAAGCGTGCATAGCTGTGAAGAAACGAGACACCTGACGGCTAATCAAGAGATCAGAAGAGTGAATTTCACATTCCTCATGAGCACAGACGTGATCTTATCTACGCAACAATATTTGAAGGTTTTATACATGAAAGCGAGGCCAGGACACCATGTCTGGGTTCACACTGGGTGATATGAAGATAAACAGGACATGTTCACACTATGAAACCATCATCTGAGATTTATTCCTTATCAGTTATACCATAGAAATATTTCCTCTATCATTTCAGGGTATATTGTGGCAACGTTACTATTTCGGGTGTCGCAGGAAGAAGAAGAAGAAGAAGAAGAAGAAGAAGACGAAGAAGAAGAAGAACTGTCAACTACAGAGCTAAAGACATTTATATCTTGTTATTTCATCATCTTTTCTAATGATTTTTTAAAATTTTTATTTCAAACTGGATCAAAACTCTTGAATGGGGCTCTAATTAACAATAATTCTCATTGTTGATTAACATGACGATCGTTAGCCTATAGGATTTGATATTCAGCATTTTTCTGATAATCACAATCAGTGGAGCTTTTTTTTTTTTTTTTTTTTATTTACCAGGTTTAGAAGTTGCTTAAGTTATCAAATAAGTGTAGTAGAGAAAAGTACAAATTGATTTCTAAAGTAGCAGAAAACTGTTCTTCATCCATCCTGTCAGTGGATATTGTAATATAAAATTATATAAACCATGATGGGGGGGG
Organism: Sparus aurata; assembly: GCF_900880675.1. Taxonomy (NCBI): domain Eukaryota; kingdom Metazoa; phylum Chordata; class Actinopteri; order Spariformes; family Sparidae; genus Sparus; species Sparus aurata. The sequence continues at coordinate 23,900,752 of NC_044206.1, read as the reverse complement.
GGGGCTTAATCCATAGTGCCCACACTGACTCTGGGTAAACAAAGGTTCATCATTAGAGAAGCTCTCGCTCTGAGGCCAGCTGGTGGTGAATTTTACAAGCTACCTCACAAAATATTCACAAACCATATTTATGACACCACAAATTTCTTTGTGGCCCATAAAACTCAGCTGATACCTGACTTCCTCCCGGCAACAGACAGTGTCAGCGGCCGACTGGCATGCGATCAGATGTTTAAGTCACTGCCCTGCTGCTTCTCATGCCAGGGGGCCCTTGTTAAGAGCTAAGATGTCCATCTGTCCACCTGGGAGGTGCGAGTCCTCCTCGCCCCTCGGAGAAACTCATCCCAGCCCTCCTGTTTCCTCTCCAGCTTCAAATTGTGAAAATTCCTGCCTGTAATCAACTGTTTTCCTGCCTCAGTGGCGCTAGAGATTACCATTTCAACCCTGAAATGTCACATCTGCTGGAGCTCTTAGCGGCTCATCGCTAGATGAGAGGCTATTCCACCGTCTGCTTCACAGGATGTAACATAAAGGCAGGGTCATCAGCTTTTCATCCCTGAGATTCAACAGCAAGTGCCACAGCTAAAGGGTCTATCCTGAGGCACTACATACTATTTAGACGCTAACAGAATATAAAAATACATTCTAGTATAGACAGATCACCTACTTAGAGCTCCCACTGAGCAGAGACTCAGCAGAAGAGGCTGACAGACGGACAAGGCTGGTAGCACTCTGTCGACCATTTTCCTCCCAAGTTACAACAGTTGAGCCCTCAGACTCCCATCACCATTTCTCTCATGTCTTCATCCAGCCCTGGAGTGTCGCAGCATTATCCCGCTCTGCCGAGAAGTCCACACAGCCAACAGAGGTCGAGCCAACGAGGCAGGTCAGGAAAGCAAACACCGCGCTGCTTCTCAGCGGCAACAGGAAGAGGAGCGACGAGATGAGAAAGCAGATACACAAGGACCAAAATCTCAGCGTAAGAGGGGTGAGACATGGGTGTGAGGGGGGGGGGGAGGAGATGGGGACAGATAGCGGCGGTAGAGAGGAAATCTGGTCCGTCCACGGGATTACAGAGCAACCGCCAACTGTGACAGAAAACAGGGGCGGCACCTAAACGAGCTCCGAGAAGCAGAGCGGAGTGAAAAAGCAGCGAGAGAGGATTAGAGAGACGGAGAGGGAGGAGGCGATAAGCACGGACTCCAGCAAAGCTATTTCTTTAACGACCTTAGCGATGTTTTTGCGGCAGGCGGACCCAGAAATCCCTCTCCCATCTCTCTTAGTCTTTTCTACTGACATGCAAAAAAAAAAAAAAAAAAGGTAACACAACGAAATGAGGGATGAGCTGGCTTGAAAAAAAAACTTACCAGGGCAGTATGTGTCCAGGTCTGGATTCTTGGCAGTGGTGGAGGTGTGTGTAGGGGAGCCAAGCTCTGATTGTGGAATGCGAGGGCTCTCCACAAACTTTGCTTTCCGCAGAGGGGCTGGGAGCAGAAAGCACACACACACACACACACACACACACACATATAGAGAAGGAGACAACATATACACACACACACACACAGAGACACACACACACACAAACAGAGAGATCAGGGAGATGGAGGAGGACAAGAAAGAGAGGAGTGACAGGGACAGGAAAGAGAGGGAGGAAGACAGAGAGCGCATGAGCTTGAAGCACCACACTGATAAAATGAAAACATCCTCAAGGCTTTCTTTGTGTTTGCCTTGGGTCAAATGAAGCTTCAACACGGGTCAACGAGCAGTAATCAGGTGGCGCATCGGCAGAGAAAACGCTAAGATATCAGTGCACGTCATCTGTACAGGCCTCGGTTTCACTCATCACAACGCCCGCGAAGCAGCAAACAAGATGGATCGGCTTGTTGTGTCTGTTCGTCCGGTGTCATAATCACGCCGAGAAAATGCAAATGAGATCCATTTTTGGAAAATGTTCTCGCGCCTGACTCAAGCACAAAGTCTGAGATATCAAACGAGTCACTTCGACAAGACATTCAGAGAGAGGGAGCGAGAGAGCGAGAGAGAGAGAGAGAGAGAGAGAGAGAGAGAGAGAGAGAGAGAGTCGCATGTTGGAAGGCGGGGGTGGTGGTTGTGACACGATCTTTTTCTGGGTTCTCGGTCACAGCACACAGAGATTGTAAGCGCTGTTACCCAGACTAGCTTACAGTATCATGAGTGCATAGACTGTGACAGCAGTATCAGGTCGACTAAGCACAAGAACTCACAATGCAGAGGAGTCTTTAAACCGGCGAACACATGTTGTGCCCACAGGAAGAGATGGCGAAGGGGAGGATGATGCTGTAAGAAATCACACTCCAAAGAACACGATGCTGCTGCACATGTCTCGCACACGTCTTGATGTGATGTGCTGTATTTTTGCTGTTTGTTCTTCTTGGGTGAAACTTTCCATGCTGCTGTCTCGGCCACACTCATCAACCTTGAGACCTCAAATATTGGGAGGATTCTGAACCCATGGTGGGATTAAATTTGAGATTCAATGTGTTTCCTACATTCTGGTGACATTTTAAGGATGAAATTAAGATGATAAATACAAAGGGAAAGCATTCATATGTCAAATCACTTCAATTCTCAGAAAACAATACAGAATAATTCGTTCTCCAGCGTGAGTGATTCAATTTTTGCTCTTGACCCACAGAGAGTCGATGCAGACCTACTGCCCTGTTTGTCTGCCTCTTGATGGGGATTGACACGGTGCGACCCCCCGCCCTGATCGGCAGAAAACTCGACGTGGCAGATTTTACAGCCCCGTTCCTTTTAAAAATGTATGAAAGAAACAGGATTTTTTCTCTCCAGGGCTTATGAAATGTGTTAAAATATTCCTTCTACTCTCCATATATCTGTCCGTCTCTCACTCGCTGAGCAGGACGAGGTGCAGATGTACAGCAGACTACACTCTGTACAGTCCCAGAAACAGGCTAGATGACTAAAAGGGTGAAAAAGTAAAAAATAACCATATATCGGAAGAAATACGGAAGAATTGTGACCCTGGGAGGAAAGAGGGAGAGGGCAATGAAAAACAGGAGTCTAATTGGGAGGGTCTCAGCCAGGATTTTGAGTTTCACCAGGAAAGTTCCTGGTAAAATAAAGGTTAAACATGCCTTAAAGAGACAGGAGCTAAAACTGACAGGACAGTGTAAGAAAAAGCATGGAAACCTAGTCTAGCAGTGAGCTAAAAATGAAATTATTAACCTAAAAATAAGCATTATGTGTGTTCTTTAAATACATACAGCAGCAGAGTGTCTTCTGTTGTTGTTACAAAAGAAACCCATCATCTCATAGAGATGTGACCTTCAGAGGACACATTTCTGAGCATCTTTTCTTTGGCTCGTGATAAAAATACTCAGTGTCTTGAAATGGTTCACGCGATGGAGTTGGACACAAGGAAATTCAGCTAATATCAACTTAACGGCTCATTAGTTCAACCTATTGTGCGGGTTTGGTAGCATAATTTGTTTTTAATTGAGTAATCTAGTTAAATAAGGGTTTAAAATGAGATTACGTGCTGTATGCTGCAACTGTTAACCATTCTGATTATGGGTGAGTGCACACGTCTAAAGCTATCTGATGGAGTGCTGAACCAGAGTGGGGTGAGCAGGAAGTAACGAGCAGCAGTTGAAACATATGTTCGAGGAGCAAAGACTGCAGAACAAGAACCGGGCTCTTGACCACTTTTGTTACGGGTTCATGTTACAGCTAATGCCAGTAGTATGTGTGTGTGTGTGTGTGTGGAGTTGTCCGTCTGTCTATAAACTCTTTGTCTTAGCGTCTGTGAGGACAGACAGAAATAGATCGCTCTGCTGCAGCAGCACAGACTTTTGGTCAATGCAAAATATGTGATAAAGGATTTGTACAGTATAATAGGCAGCACTTCGAGTTCACGCCTCGAGGCGGCAGGCGGCACAATCCTCTAAACTTGCCATTTTAAATTTTCAATCTGCCATCCTCCATCCTTATCTGCATAAAAACAGATACTGAACAATCCCCAGTCTTCAAGACATTTGTGCTCAAAAAAGTCAACTTTTCAGGAACAACGACGGCTCTAATTTACACTTTACTGACTCGTTTCTTTCTCTACCAAATACTGGTAATCTAATGGGTTTAACAGTCTTTATATTCAATATCAGTGGTAGAATTTGGAAGCCATAAGGAAGCAAGTAACCCTTCATTTCATCTGAAAAAGAATTAGAGTCTACAGCCATGTTAGCAGCTCTGTGAGGCTGTTCTTTGACACAGCGACCTGTGAAAACAACATGTTCTCATTCTGTGGTCAAATTAGCATTTATAAATACACAACACGTGGTTGCAGTTTCAGAATAAAAGGCACTAGAACTACTTTAGGTTTAGGAACAGATCATATGTTCTCCTTAACACAACAACTCCTTGAAACAGTCACTGTTGACTTTCTGCCTCTTTACTGGCTCTTTGTGCTTTGCTCCTGTCATAATCACCACCCCTGCTGGCACTACAGCTCTATACACAAGTGTACTTTTTGTGCCTCGGTGAGGTAAAACCTTCCGCTTGTGGATTGGTGGGTCTATGAGACAATGAGCTGAATCAATAAGGTCTGTAAGACCCATCAGCTGAGAACTGTGAATGTCTTTATAGATCTCATGTCAATCCATTCAGGACAAAAATGGTGGATCACACTGTCAACCGACTGACTTTCTCATCCATAAAGCCACAGCATGGTTATAAATATACAGCTGTACAGGTTCTGCAACTGCAAAGGTCATACGTCTGGGACTTGATCTGGATTTGCACCAAAAACGAATCACTTGTCTTCTGTCTTTGGTCTAACTTTCCACCAATCCACTGCAATCTGCCGTCAAGATTTAGGATCTAAGATATTCTGCTCACTAACAAACACGCAGTCAAACAAAGAAAAACAAAATACTCTTGGCAGAGGAAATACAGAACTCCCTCAGAACTACGTGTATGGGTGTGAAGTAGATGTGCTCACTCAACACATACACACACACACACACACACACACACACACACACACACACACACACACACACACACACACACACGGTGCTAATGCTGTGTTGGTATGGTCTGGAGAGGATCCCGCTCATTGACCACATCTAGGAAGTGAGCCAGCACAGATGCCACAGTGAGAAACTACAACTGACAGCCAGAAGGAAGGAGGGACCCAAGTTATCCACGACTGGATCAACTGCCGTGACAGCAGGTCTGACGGTGACATACTCGATGATTTCTGCCTGACAAACGGGCCTACAGGAACCTTGTTTTTTCATAATTTGTTAAAATCAGTCGACAGCCTGAAAAACAACAACTGCACTAAAATATCCTGTTCATCCATACAAATTATCACCATTTCTTTTAAATATATTATTCTTATTTGCCATCCAAAGCTATTCCTTCATTTCAAAGCATCATTTGTTTTAAAACTCTGGTCACAATCAGTGAATCCACAATCGATCTTCACCTGTTCGTCTCGAGAGGACTTGATTCCACACTTGAGCTCAGCATCGATCTTCTGCCTTGCATCAGAAGATATTAACAAGCATCCAGTCAGTGTTACTGCACTACTGCGAAAGACAACCACATTCAATTTAAAACATTGTACCATCTATCCTTCAGTCAATCCTCCACTCAGAGCTCAGATTTCATGTCAGGAAGAAGCAGCTGATTACTGTACAAAAACACAAATCTTAACAGTGTTTCTACATATTTCTGCTGTTTTATTTGCCGAGTCTTGATGAATTCAAATGCTAAGATCACAGAGGAACGGAGCAGACTGTGTTGGCTCGACTTTCTAAGTTAGAATTCTCTTTCCAACCACAGTAACCCCTTTTCAACCAAGACGGTTCAAGTGCCAGTTAAGAGCCAGTGCCTAATCTGGAACCAGTTCTTTGCGTTTCGCCAGAGCTAGACCAAAGAACCGCCTACGCCAGGGGCTTGGGGTAAGGTTATCCTGACCAAGGACCAACTAAAACCATTTATAAAATCCAGAGCTGGTGTAGCGTGTAGTCTGACTTATCCAGGGGAAGACTTTCACTATGGATGCTCAACTGAAGCAAACTAGTCCGAGGACAAGTCATGTAGGGATACAAAGCAAAGAGCAACACTTGAAAAGAGTCACTGTAGTCTGCCAAAGTCGTTCTGAGCAATGCCGGCAAATTGGAGACGTACACCGTGACTGAATGATGTGACTCTGTGGCGGCCCAGAACCGGCACTTGGTTCGCTTTGGACAGACTTTCTTTCATTCAAAAAATGACCCAAAGTTGGATTTCTCTCTCAAACCGCAGTCCTGCCTCTCTTTATTTTTTAATAAGCTGCTCTTGCACCTACAGTGTCAGGCTTGCAACAGCTTGCACTAGCTTCAAGGAGAGGATGATGGACTGAGCGTTTACGTGACTCTGAGAGACCATCCATAGAATCTTTCACAGCTCACCTGTGCACCAGGTGACAATGAGACTCTGTATTTTTTCCTCCAGATTATCAGTTTGTGGATAAACTCTTGTGAATGAGAGATTACTGTTTCTTTTGGTTTTTGTCTCCCTGATCTCACCTCTATAAAATGGCGAAGTGAGGCTCTGTCTATTGGAGTAAATCCTCTCTATAGCAGCAGCTCCAGGAGACTAAATCCCAGGGACTTCTCTCCTGCAGCTCTGTTGTCAGTGTGTGCCAGGCTGGGGATGGGTGACAGTGTGATGGATGGCAGCAGGCAAATCCACTCCTCTAATGAGCTTATGAATAAATATATCTAGTCTGAGTGTGCAGGAGCACGTGGCCGTGAAATAGATATTTGTTACATGCTCTGGATGTGAGGGTGTGAATATGAATATGCATGTGGCATGTATGCAAGTGTACATGTGAGATTAGAGTGAGAAAGAGAAGGGGATGCTGGGAGATTGGTGACAGTACATACACTAAAGAGGACAATGTGAAAATTTAAAAAGCTGATCCCTATTCCCAAGACTGTCAGCACACACACACACACACACACAAGAAAGACGGAGAAGAAACAAAGTCAATATTGTGATTCAAATTCACGTATGCAGGTTGTTGTGCATATGAAAGAGGTGAGCTCCAGCATGACAGTCCCCTCAGACACAACGCGGCTTTTCAACAAATGAATGACAAGATCTGAATATGAATCAGAAAACTCTGATACGCGATGCACATTCTCATCTCTCATTTGCTGCAGATTGAAGAGGACGATAAGCGAGTGAAAGGAGACATTTCTATAGCGATGAAGTGGCGTCTGCACCGCCGCGTCTCAGTTACATACGACCTGAGGCTCGCACTCAGACAAAGACACAGGCGCCCACACATTAACATACACAACAATGATGTGGGTGAGGACATACATTGCCCAGCTGTCTGCAACCCAAGCAGAGCTTTTAACAGAGACCGAGCATGCGGCCCTGGTCACTATGGCAACAGCAGAGGAGCACGGGGAAACGGCGATTCTTGTCCACCTTTCTAAAGGTGGTGGTGGCAACGCGGGGAGAGGGAGTTTTCAACCGGCGAGAAAAGCTTCAAGGTCCCAACACGTTTGTTCACATGTAATCAAACGACGTCTTTGTGTTGACAACTCTCAGCTGCTTTACACGGCCGGGTCTTCCCCTCGTCACCTCTATTCAAGGAATTCAGCTCTGAGAGATGGAAGCTGCTGCGACGGAGGCTCTGATGCTTTGTGCTGCGGATATCCTCGTCTGCCGCGGCTCGCAGAGAGCTGGAGTGTTTCTTATCGAGTTTATTTACAAATGTGAGGACGCTGAAGGGCCTTGAACACATATCTGAGTCCCTGCATAAAATATATGTTCACCCATGTGATTAAATCTAGTGTACATGGGTGATTTCCAGGAATAGTGAACTTTATGACATGCACTGCATACACAGAAGAATGATTTGCTTATACTCAGTGTATTTCACTTAGCACTGTGCTGTAGCAAGTCTGATCTCAAGCAATTGGATTTAAAAAGCAGCATTTTCTTCTTTTTTTCCAAGCCTTTGAACACTTATCAGAGCTGATTTATTTATAGACTGGAGCAACTTATTTTAAGGTTTCTTCTTGTCAAGTCAAATAATCTCACTGCACTGGCAGATACGTCCACTTGTTTTCAGTCTGTATCTTCTCAAATCAAGCATTTATGTGTTATATTATTCTGGATTAGACATCATGAGATTTGGAAGCATTTTTTGTGATATTTGCTGAAATTCTCTTTACATCGAGACGGCAATAAATAAATCAAATGCTCTGACAAAAACGGGAAAAAAATCCAGTGTCTGTGGCCGTCATTTCACGTGGATGGCTGCATGCAATCTGTGTGGACGGTACTAAAAACAGCCGTGCTGATTGTTTAGGTTCATTATGACAATGTCAGGTCTTTTCTTACATGTGAGTGGGATGTGAGGCGAGTTGATAAGTTACATTAGCGATCGTAACGAAGCGCTACGCTCCTCTTTGGTTGGTTACCAACGGCAGCTTTCAGTACAATGAAGTGTGTTCAACGTTTTGTAAGATAAAAATAATAACATCATACAAATCAAAATAGATTCTGGGTCTCAATGGGAATATTTCTGGTATAAATACGTTTAAAACAAGAAAAAGTGATATTGACAATATCGCCAGACCAGATGTTGTCGTACAACACAGCGAGCTGTCCAGTCAGAGGCTCAGAACAGAGGCTGCTGCTCACAGTCAGCTGCAAGTGCAAATCCATTAGCTAGACTGCCTCTCTCTCTTTTATGTATGTGTGTGAGTGTATGTGTATCTATCATTACAGCCTTGGGAGGATTAGCGGAGCAAGGTGAGGTGCAGGAGGAATTTTAAGAGGGTGGAGGGAGGGGCTGATTTTTTAAGAACGCTCATTAGCTCTCTCTCTCTCGTTATCTCTCTCTCTCATCCAAAAAGCTGTTAATTCTACGTTTCACTTTCGTCTTATTGGGTCTGGATTAGACCAACAGCACAACGTGATATCAAAGCTACATCAGCAAATGAGTGAATTAATCTGGAGCACTGAAATCTGGAGAATTTATTCTGAGCTGTTTATCCGTCAAAGTGTCCGACTTCGCAGTGGTGGAATTTACTCAAGCATGATTTTTATGCAGTTGTACTTTTCTTAAAGCTGCTTCAAGGAGTTTTTAACTGATCATGAAACTCAATGCCTCCATGTAATAGTGAAGCCTCTATATGTCCTACATAAGCAAATGAGACCATCAGCGTGAAGATGAACTATTTCTATTTCGTTTTTTGTGCAGCGTTGAAGAGCCTGTGCTTACATTTGTGGAAACACTACCACTTTTGTCCACAGGGGCGTCCAAAATCCAATAAATATCAAAGGTCCTTGTGGTACATTTAAGTATTTCCATGTTATGCCACTTTCTACTTCTACTCTGCTATAATTTGGAGCCAAATATTGTATTTTGTACTCCACTTAGTTTATTTCAAAGCATTAGTTACAAGTTATTTTGCAGAATCATATTATACGATAAATAAATGATGCTGTATTGTTATAGATTACGATACCCAGCAGTTTATAGATTATTCAAAATGAGCTCTACCTTTACCAGCTGCAACATTAAAGGGGCACTACGTAGTTTTGGAGAAGAAATTCAAACCCAGAATCTTAGAGGTAGCGACCAATAAGCCAGATTTCCAAAGAATCTTCATTTACTGTGATAAATTACAAAGTAAAGCAGAAATTCGTTACATTTATGGTAAGTAACTGGAACATGTGAATATTTGACAATGTTGCTTCAAATATGACTCAAACAACTGATCGGATTGATCCATTAATCAACTGATCGACTTAAAAATCGAGCCTCGAAACAAAAGCTGAGATCTGAAATCTGAGTGGGAGGATTTTGAAAACAACCTGACAGAGAGGCATAGTTAGCAGTCCTCACACGGGCCCTTTAAAGTGGTTCTTAAGTCGAGATTGAGCTCGACTGATCAAACATGAAGGGCCTTTTTCTCCATCTGGGCCCGCGGCGCTGCGGGACATCCTGTGTGAGCAGCCAAGGCTAGAAAACAGTCCTCCTTAAGAGCACATTTTAGTTTGAGCAAGTTTTTCTATCCAGCTACATTATTTATTCTGACTGCACTGTTATCATGTTTTTGTCTACTATTTGTCTCCCATTTCATTGTCCTAAAGGCACTTTATAACATTGTTTATGAAACGATTAATCAAGTGTACTGCTTATAAATGTTGCTTGAACAGAGCCCTGCAGCTCCACATTATTTTGGGACGATCAAAATGGTGTTAAAATAATATTTTGCCATTCATTTGCTCTGAGCGGCTTTATTCTTTATCAAACCCTCTAAATCTAAATCCCTGTTGTGTGCATCCTCCTCGCGTCCATACTGCAGGCTTTCTGGGCAGCTGTCTACTCCAGTGAACAAACCCTTCATTCCTGAAGGACTCGGCCCTCATGACTCAGCTGTAGAAGCACAGCGGCTATTGTTAACGCTGAGCGGTTCAGACACTGTTAACTTTCTTGTCTCATGGTCAAGCTCCTTCGGTGGCAGGGATGACACAGAGGTGCGACCGTGAACTTTTCGGCAGGACACATGGGAGGCCAGCGCTCGTAAGGGCATGAGGATAAAGTGAGATACGACACCGCTTTAAGAAAGTGAGAGTAGCATAATTGTCAAGGACACCGCTTGATACAGAAGCCTAATAATAGCTGGGCTGCCTTGACCTCTGTCCCAGCTGGAGTTCAACGCCTACTGGGGATATTTATATCCTCCCAGCTACGCTCAACTGGAGGACCACACCCTCGTCATTGAAAAAATCAGGACGAGCTGGATGTTTGTCTGCTGTTATTCAATTAAGGAATTAAATTAGGCACTTAAACAACACAATACATGGCTGATTTTAAGGCCTCTGATTAAGATGTTTCTGATAATCTGGCACAATCTTTAGCCTGAACTTCAAAGCCCCCCTGAAATGTCTGACAAAAGCTGTAATCAATTGTTGCTCTTATGTAATCCCACAGACATAGTTAGCAGACTGATTGCAGCCATACAAAGTCAGGGCTGTGATCCAGACTAATGCCTCATAGCGGTTCAGCACCCTGAAATGACTGAGCAAATAAGTTAACAGCAGACAGACAAGTGGCGAATGCTAATACTGACGCTGGTGTCATTGTGCAGTCCTGTGCAGTCGTCTGTGAGGATTCCGGATACGCATGGACACACACACACACACACACACACACACACACACACACACAATAACACATGTCTTTAAGCTTGTGTGTATGGATCTCAGATAAATGTTTGCTCAGCTCTCCACCATCAGCATTCGCAGAAAGCAGTGAGGTGGTATATGTAACCCACTGCTCTGTTTTGTAAGCAAATCATTATCACCGCTATTAATAGCACACTGCGGGTTTCTCTTTTCCTCACTACAGTCCTTTTTCCAGAAGGTACTGCTAAAATATCCAGATAAAACCAAATGTAAGCAACGACCACATTCAGCGGAAGAGAGATGAGGGTTGATCGTTAATGTGCTAGTACAGCAGCTCTCACGCAAAGATGATCTGCTTTACGTGAGAGGATTCATATTCGGAAAAGATCAAGAAAACAGCAAATATGTTGAGGAAAAATCGGGAAATTCTGGGGATGAAGGGGCAAAACCAAAGGATATCAAGAATAAGAGTCCTGGATAGAACATTCTGAATTAAAACCCACAAAGAAGAATGAAGGATCTTCGTATTCAAGAAACATTAAGGGCAATTTTACTTTTCTCAGATAAAATGGCGTTCTTGGCAGTTTTATTGCGTACAAGGATGGAATGTCTAACGCTCTGACTACACTGAACGCATGCATAAGATATATGCTGCAGAAAATAATATTTTACACACACACACACACATATATATACACACATATATACACACATATACATATATATATATATATATATATGTAAGGAGCCAAGAAGGGTTCCTTGAGGGACGCCATACTCAATATCACACAAAACTATTTTTGGTAAAGGAAACATGATGATCGATTTCCCAATCAAAATTGACTGTCAATCAAACTGTTATAATCTAAAGTGCTGAAACACTGTGCGAAGGACAGACTCTTCAGAGCTGAAGTTTGCTTGATAAACACTTGATAAACTTTTTTAATATGCTGTTGTCATTTAGATGATTAGGTAAAAGGTTAAGAGATGTTTTTCTTTAAAGGTTTACCTAGAAAAAGGAGATTACAGATGGGCCTGTAATTGCAAGGGTCGACACTCTCTGGGCTGCATTTCTTTCGCAGAGGGTGTACGCTGGCTGTTTTGAAAGCTTTGTGGTAGATTTCTAATTGCAGGTTGTTACCTGACATAGACACTGGAAGCTGAGTTTAAAGAGCACGGTTGGAGGGGGATCAAGAACACAAGACACACAGGAAGATGACTTCATCTGGCTAATGGCGGCATAAACTGTGTCTCATAATAAAAGATTGTAATTCTAGATCCCGGGGAGTCGTTACAGAACTGGCAAAACTAGCTTCCTTGATGACTAACTCAAATTCCACACCTTTGAGAAATGATGGTTGATGAGAAAAGGAAGGGGACTTAGGATGCTGTCATTTAACTCCCTCCAACTTCCGTATGCAGCTCATAATAAGATTCCTCCTCTAACCTTTAGCTCAGACTCAACAAAGTGAGGGATTTTAAAGGACAGTTGTGTCGCACATGCGTGATTTATAGCCGGGGTGTCATGCATCGTACAGACTGTGCCCACTCGTCGATAGAGTGGCTCAGCAGGCTCCTTTTGTAATCAAGATTGAGTGGTGAGAAAGGCCTGCATCAGAGATCCTGACGCCACACTGTCACTAAATGGTGCATGTAGATACATTAAAATCACATTAATTTCCAGAGGCATTCAAATCCAACTAATGCTACATTGTATACACTAAAAACTGTTAGATTTCAGACAGCAGGTCATATTTATTTCAACTTATCTTAGACTCACAAGCCATTTGTCTGACACCTGCTCAGGGGACTGCAAGGGAGGGAAATTGAGCAATTATATAAATCAATATCACTCTGAACCACTGCAGAGGGCTGATTTTCAGGTAAGTGGGCCACATCAATTGCCCGCAATTCAAAGCCAGGCTTAACTGACTTGTCTTGTGAATAAATATGAGATCATAGGCACCGACACAGACAACGAGACACTCAGGAGCAAGTAGAGATGAGAATAACCTTGGGAAACACACTGTAACGGCCACGTCATCGGCTGTACTGTATCACATGTTTTCCCTGGGTTTTCTCACAGAGTGCAGCCTATATTTTGTTTTACAAGCTCCGTAACTTAAGTATCTATACTTCTGTCATCACTCAACCATGGAGGGATGCTGTATATCATCCTGGATGGTCCGTCAGATTCAACTAACCCCATGAGGGATCCCAAACTCCTCCACCTTGGAGACAATCAACAAGGCCACTTAGCCACCCCGAAATCGAAGTGCTTAGTGTCGTTGCCCGATGCATCCTGAATGACAGCTGACAAAGTAAGCTCATCAAAGCACTCTCCAGGTGGCGATACTAAGTGGTGTGAAAACTGGCTGTGGGCGCCTCATCAAAAACCATTCACCTGAGACTAGCAATAGCAGCTGCTGATGAGGTGCTTGTGTTTTGCTGGCAGATAGTGTTATTGAGACATTTTGTTCTGTTCACACACACCAGCTCGAAGTCCCCTGGGACAAGGCGAGGGAGGAAGCCAGCCTGCAGCACTGGAACTGGAGGGAGGAACCAGATCCCAGCACATGACAGGGTGATACTGGTACACAACAACAAGCTGCCGACTGCGTGGTGTGGTGGTGGTGGTGGTGGTGGTGGTGGTTGGTGGGGGGGGGACAAACTATTCCCCACCAACTTAAACCCATTTCACACAACCATATGCTACATATGATGCTGTGCTCTGGAAGGAAAAGTGAGACACACAACAACAAGAACAAGCACCATTAGCCGCCCACAGCTTGTGCTTAGACACACACGCACACACACTCCAACAGACATACACACACGCACACACACACGCACTCAAAGACAATTGAATGCTCACCCACGCTGACGCATGAAACAGAGCAGCTCGCCACGAAAAAACACTTACATTATCGCACTCTGGTTGATTCACAGGTCCTCAAGCCTACGTTGTCATTAGAGTGCAGCCCTTTGACAAATGCATCATTACACGGAGAGAAATTACTTTCCTGCGCTCCTCCCATCGGCCCCATGTCTGTACAAGCGTCATTCGAACCAGCGGCCGACACAGCTGTCAGATCAGAGAGCAGACAGACTTGGACCGAGTGAAAGGTGGAGCAGCAGGTGAAAGGGTTGGGGGGTATGGTGGTGGTGGTGTGGGAGGGGAGCAGAGTTTGCAGGCACAGATGGAGGAATGAAACAAGCAAAAGAGGGTGTGGCAGGCAGGGCTCACCATTCTCAAACCAGACCTCGCATTCCTGAAGGCTGGGGTACGGCACCAGCTCCCCTCCTTCCCCTTCCAGCGACACGAGCAGTCCTTCCTCCCTGAGCGATGACCAGTTCATCAAAAACAAGCGGAAAAAGAGGAGAGAAAAAGAAAACAGGAGGAGGAAAACACCTGCAGCCGAGCAGGGGGAGGACAAGTGCGGAGGAACTGAAGCTCTCTCTCCGTTTCTTCCCTCTTGTTTCCTTTCTGAGGAAATCTCCACAGGTTTCAGTGCTGATGCTGCCCGCACAATTCAGTCGCAGTAAATGAAACAGAGCCAGGCAGATATGGCAGGGACGGGAGGAGCGAGAGGAGGAGGAGGAGGAGGAGGAAGAAGAAGAGGAGGAGGAGGAACGAGAGGGAGAGAGGGAGGAAAAGGGAAGGAGGAAGGAAGAGCGCAAGCAGTCACTGTGTCACTGGGGGACACAGAGGTGACACTTCTGCGATGGCGGTAGTACCGAGGGCTGACAGGTGAGCAAAACCTTCGCCACTACGACAGAGGACGGGGGAAAAAAAAGAGAAAAGGGAAAAAACAAGCAGCGCAGGGAGCTTCTTCCTGCGAGGAGCCTGTGTGCACGGATAGGACCGAGCTCCTCGTTCGCCTCCGTGACTGCATTAGCGCTTAGCGTGTTATGTATAGATGTGAGAGGCGCTCTCTCTCTACAGGAACAGGAGCCCAGGTCTCCAACAGATGAATGGTGCAGTGCTGCTGTTGTCATGGCAACCGCAGAGCAAAAGGAGGGGGAGGAGGAGAAGGGTGGGTATTGAGGGAGGAAAGAAAATGGCATAAAAAAAAAGAAAGGCAGGGAGGGAGGGAAGGAGGGAGGGAGGGGATTATTAAAGGGATACAGTTTTTTGTGGACGGAGCTTTGGGGACATATAAGATCACATAAGCGGGGGGGAAAAGAGGAGAGGTATCGTTTGATAGGGACAAGGCTTTCAATAAAACCCGCTCCATCTTCCTCTTGGGCTCAGGCATCCCTGCCTGTCCTTGTTTTACCCTTGAAACTGTATTTGTACAGCTGCAGACATGTTTTACGCCTATTTAGGGGTTCAAACCCACGGGGCTGAGAGTTTATTGTGTACGGCCTTTCCTTGTGTCCAAGTTCATATCCGTCAGCCTGTAAGCCCGCTGTTTTCTAAGTGTTTTTTTATTAATCTCCTCCAGTCACACTTATTTCCCCAGGGTGACATCTCCGAACAGCATTTGCAGCGTGCTACCAACGAGCCTTAAAGATGAGCTACAGTCACAGGCAGCGGTGGAAGAAGTAGTCAGATCCTCTACTGTGAAAATACTCCGCTACAAGAAAAAGTCCTGCATTCAAACCTTACTTCAGTGAAAGAGAAAGCGAAGTACGTAAAGAAGTAAAAATGTCCCTTCCAGTGTTCAACTATTACAGATAATGTTTTTGATTAAAGGACAAGTTTACCCGAAAATACAAAATTCAGAAGGTCCACAAAACATTTTTGGAGATTCACAGAAAAATGTATTTGCAGTGGTCTTCCAAACACGTAAAGTAGAAACAGTCGTCTTTTAAAACAACATAAAGCATTAAATGACTCGAGACAACTGGGCTGGCGTAATCAAAGTCCCTGTAAGCCCACAGATGCCAGATTGATTTGAAATCCTTTATTTACACCATTTTAAAAGCTGAAATCGTCACTGTAGCTGCTAGGCTAAAAGCTTTAGCAGGCACCCTGTCTGAAGTGATCGCATGAGCTTGACAGTGTTTCGAGGGTTTCGCATATCATCTGTCAAAATCAGTTTTGGATTTTGGAAGATTGTACCGTTTTAAAAAAAGTCCACGTAAAGAATGCTGCAATGCTGTTTTTGCTGTGACGCTCCAGAGATGCTTTGCGTGCTACAAAACTTCCCCAGATTTTCCGTCAGCATGGGGCTGAGTAGATAAAGACTGATTAATTTTTAATTTTTGGGTGAACTTATCCTTTAATATTACAGCGGCTTTAATGTGTATCCGCTTTGTGACGATTGACCTTCCAGCTAATCGAAGAGGGTTTTTAAAGAGTTTATTTAGCTGGAGAAGTGGAAAAGTACATGAACTTGAGGATAATACTTGATTACATGTACTTAGTTACATTCCAGAGCTTGTTACAGTCCAAATGTTTATGATTATTCTGGGCCATGAAAACTGGATCTTTTATCTAACCAGTGATCAGTGATTTATTTCCTTCCATTTTTAGTTTTTGTGGGAATAAATAACTTTACATTTACATCTGCAGCATGATACCAAGGGACGTGTATTTTTAGGCTGGTTGAATATTGTCAAAAACATGCAACATAATCCAGTGAGATGACAAGTGGGGGTGTTTGATCACATGCCTCGCTTTAACAGCAAGGAACCATTATGATTGAAATGAGCACAGATAGAATAGCTCAAGGAGGTGTGTGAGAAACAGGAGCATCAGGAAACATTCAGACTTTGCTGCAGACTTGCGTCTTCTTTTTGTAAATGAAAAGCTCATAACGATTTGGGGAGTAATCCAATCCTGAGTGTTCAGTTTTGTTTGGATTATGTACTCTGTTTTAAAATCAATATAAATCTTATGCAAATGCATTTTGTCTTTAAATCGTCCTCACACGTCTTCATGCAGCTCCTGACAGCTTAAAGCTCCAGAAATAAACTCTGATCTTTATTTTCATTCCCACAAAACACAGCTCTGTGGATGTCATGTGGTGTTTTGTCTCTCTTGCATGCATAGTTTATATTCCCTGTGCCTTTTCCATAAATTTATGCAACAGAGATGGTGGCAGACTTTCTTTTTAAAAACATTAACTTGTACCTTTTATAACAAGTGACCCACAAAGATTGTTAATTAGGATTCCATCAGATGTAAAAACTCAGAAATACAAAAGAAAATCTAAGAGACTTTAGAAAATCTTGTAAGAAAACCTCTGGGCTGTACACCTAGCTGCCTTTTTTAAAGTTCAAGATCATTGTTCTAACCCTGTGTATTGTTTTGGAAAGAAGTATAAAGATATTTGTTTTCTAACGGAGAGTTAAATGAGAGGATCAATGGCACGCTCTTATACGCATATGCAGTCAAATATATAGCTACACCCAGCAGATGGTTAGCTTAGCGCATTAACAGGAAAATGAGGAAAAGGAGGATTTCTGATGATATTTCATTGCTAAACATCGAGACTACTGGATGAGTAAAATATTAGAAGAATTTCTGTCACAGCACTTAATCCAACTGGATCTTTAGTGCTCCTCCTGAGTGCATTCGATTTCAATTACCCCCTTCCACACTTAACCTTCACTCTTTATTTTTTCCGCCTGTGACAGTCGAGCTGAAAATGTCACATTTCCTTTTCAGCTGAAAAAATGATTTGGAGGTGTCCGTGGTGGCTGTGACGGCTGAAGCAAGGAATAATGATAATAATTGTAGAACAATTTTCTCAAGGTGCAGTGTTGGGTAAGGAGGCGTGGAGATTGAGTTGTCCCGAATGTCAGTGTTCATTTCCCAAAATTCACAGAGGATACCAGATGCCGTATAAAACGCGAGGCTGGCTAAGGAGGCGTGGAGAGAGGGAGATTGAGACGTCCTAAACGTCAGCCTTTGTTTCAAAAATACCCCAATTGGATAAGATATTATAAAGTGCCCAAGGCACGTAGACCTGCAGGAATGTGTTAGATGATATCTTGACTTATAGGAAAAGTCCAGACTCACGTTATGGTGACCAGAAAGTAACATTTTGACAACAGGACTTCTACATTTGTCTTTTTCTACTGCATAAATACCTCATCGTTAATCCTTAAAGGGGTACTCTGGCATTTCCAAACCAATTCAAAGCGTCATCAGCAATATTTCTGGAATAAGTCCAGTACATCACTTCAGCTGCCATGTAATCCTTCAGGGGGCAACTACGACCCTCAAAGTACGTCCACTAAAAGTTTGTCCTTGCCAGTGACGGGCTCTGATGGTTATTTTAAGTGTCCGACAAAATTACAGAGAGAATCCCGAAAGAGAAAGAGCTTTTGGTTAAAGAGTGTAATCCTTTCAAACGGCTGCTATATTTCTCTCAACAATCAACCACACTCCATTTAAGAAATAGCAATTTTTGCACACTTTGTTCAAACTTTACGGAAAAATCTGATTGTCTCTACACTGCTCCAAAAATCATCGACTCTTTGGTTGGTTTGGTCCAAATAAACCCTTTATCAACTTTGAACATGTAAAAATATTCTGGCTCTACACACCACGTTCTCTGATGTCAGGATTATGTTGAAGCCGTTGCAGCTCGTGTCGCGGGTGCCGCCTGAGCTGATCCGTACCAATACCAAAACATTTTGTACCTATCAGTCATTTACACACCAAATCATGTGAACATCTACGTGTTTATAAAAACGGGGGTTTCCCTTTTTGTACTTAAAGGGCTCTGACAAAAGACCACGACAACTGGGGGCACAACATCTACTGATACGAACACCATGTGACACGATCTTGTGGTGAGACTGTGTTCTCAACAACAGTAAAGACATTCAGATAGAGATATTTTCTAGCAGGAACTAGTGAGCGTTTAACTTGAAAGACAGCTTGAAAGAAATCGATTATGGTGCAGACAGTTTGTCATTGACGTTTATGTTAGAAAGAGAAGTTGTATATGGTGTGAAAGAAACTATTTTAGTGTCATTCGCTCGGTCATTTTTCAAGAAAAACGTCAAATGTTACATGTGAGAAACTTGCTTTTCTTTGTTATTTATGATCGTAAATGAAGAGTCTTTCACTGTTGGTTTGACAAAAGAAGCAATCTGAAGAAATCGCTCTGAGCTCTGGGGAATTGTACAAAGCATTTTTCACAACTTTTTGACCTTTAATAGACTAAATGATTAATCGTGATTGATGAATAATGAAATGAATCGTTTGTTGCAGCCATCCTTTCTTGAAGTTACTCTCCTTTTACATCACGATGTCACTCCGTACGACATTAACGACCTTCAAGATGACTCATGAAGTATTTTCTGTTACCAGCCTTCGACTTCAGGTCATGTCAGCCTAAATTTCCTAGATGCCTTTTGAAAAATCCCCCGAATAATGAGCCTGAACTTGAGTTTCAGCTTTCAGGGTTTTAAAATCTTGTTATATTCCATTGTACTCGTGCAAGACATATCCCAACAAGTGATCCTCTCAAACACTTAAACGCCAAACAATGACACAGGCAGCATTCATCACGAGCAGCTAATTTAACAGCGCTCGTCTGTTTTTACTGTGGATCCTTTAAGGACACCCACACAATGAGCTGTAAAGCCTGACTAAGCAGTTCCCCGTTAATCCTGACCATCCACGCTGCTGCCGAGCGGTTTTTTTATGCCCGCGTCACATGACCGTTTACAAGTTATCTTACTGTAGTACACTGCCACTTATTCACACATCACTCTATTACTGTAAGCACCAGAGAGACAATTGATTTTAGATATACTCATACTACTGTGATAATTGCAGCGAAGAGTGGGAGAAAAATTAGGCTGTATAATTAAATCAAGCCTATTCTCAGGTTTTAAGGCCAAATGCAATTTTCCACCTTTATGTGGCAATCCATGGGGAGGCGGTAATTGTATTGATTACTGCCATTAATTAGGGGAAAGCGGTGTAATCTGGGGAGGGATGTTGAAATAATTCCCTTTACATGTTTCTGAGTGAAGCAGCGCCAATCAATCAAGTGGGGCGACGTCTCTGGGAGCATTTCACTTGAGTGAGGTATTTATTAAGGAACAAATAAGCATTCAGTGATTACAACTCATAACAATCAGCCACGGAGATATCGCTGAGAGAATGAGCAATCATCGCCACTCATAGCATTAGACAACAGGGGACTAAAAATAGCCGACGTAAACACGCATGAGGACGAAGGAATGCTGCAAGAATCGCAGCTGGCAGGAACGTATGTATTCATGAGGGCACAGCGGGAGACGGAGGAGCTTCATAACACATGACATGCTCTGAAAAAAACAAACGTGCCAGAAAATGAACGTTTTTCTGGAGAAATTGCTTGTAATTACGTCAAATCACAATAGTTAGAGAGCAGACAATGGCGGTGTCACGCCCAGTGCTGGAGAAAAAACATTTGGTTAAAGTGCACTCAGACACAGAAGCTCTGTCCCGACTGTGCAGTCCGACCTTTCAGAGGGATTAAAAACACTTTCCCTTCAGGGTTTAATAAAGAACAAAAATACTATTGTTGGTTCAGTTGGATTAAAGGGTATGGAGGCTCCAGTTTTGATGAGTTTGTGTGAAGAACTAGAGTCTGGGCAAAACATCAGCAGGCTGATACTGGGTCAGTTTATTTATTCATTATATCTTACATATTTTAACCTGCTGGCTTTTTGTTGTAAATCACTGTATGTTTTTGGCTTTAACCTCAATTTAAGCTTTTAATTCTTATGATATCAAAGTATGACTTTACACAACTAAACTTTTCTTGCATCGACACATATAACATGCAGAGAGGCCCTCGAGTGCACTGAGGTCCCCCTTCGTCCTTCAGGTCCTGGAAGACCTGCTCTCCCGTGGCATCGAGCACCAGATTGCACCAGGTCTCAACCACCCCGGCTTTCTCACCCTTTAATTAATTCGACTCAGCACCACTTCCTGCACAGCTTGACTATACCAAGCTTGTGTGTGTGTGTGTGTGTGTGTGTGAGCCTGCGTCAAAAGGCCAGGCACACCCTCCCATGCCAGAGATGGCAGAGGTGGGAGAAAGAGTGGTGGGAGAGGAGCACATTAGAGAGCACACAGCAGCAGGTCTGAAGGCTGCAGCACTTTGATCTCCCCCCGGTGGCTCCCACTGACCGCAGCCTCTCTTTTTTGCCCTCCTGTGTGGCCCCTGATTGGCCTGAGGGAGGCTGAGAAGTGGTGGTGTTGGGGAGGACTGGTGTTGAGTTATTCAACCTCAAGGCTCTGATAGAATGAAAATGCTATGAAAGCTCTGACCTTTTTAGAGAATCATTGAGTTTCTGATTTAATCCCCTCTGCCTGCATGAAGACTCTCGAGGGGGCCCTCAGATGCTCGAGGGGTCAGCTCGTGAAGCGGAGTGCTGAGGAAGGCAGGAGGCGTACTGCACCATACTGCCGTCGCAGCGGACTGGTTTCAGTTCACCTTTTGGTTGAGCCACAAGTTGTGAACTCCTGATTTCATATGGAAATTAAATTATGCAAAAGCAGTAACACTATCTTACCGTATTTATCTAAAATGTGAGAAAATACATCTTAGTGCCGTTTTGTATTGATAAGAAAAGTCCAGCAACAATATATTTGAAATTTTTGCTATTAAATATACATCAGACACATGTTCACACCTTTCTGTGTCTGGCACCGTACAGAGTGTAGTTTACTCTTTTATTCTGACGATCGCAGGGGGCACGCTGACGTTAATTGCCTTTGAGAGGCGGTGCGAACACAGAGCAGTGACGTGAGCGGACTCTCCAAATAAATGAATCAATGAAAACTAATCAATTTTAGTTTCTGCCAGAGAGTCACACAAGTTCAAACCAGAGGGAAGAATTACTCTGCATTCTTCCCTGTGAGTTAAAGGGAAACTCCACACATTTTACATTACATTACCTCTGCACTCCCCGAGACCAACGTACACACTTTAATGTGTAAAAACTGTTACCCTGGAAACCTACCCTGGGTACCCTTTCAAAATAAAAGTGTAAAGAGTGTTGATTTAAAATAAAAATGCTGTGGCAGTGTAGTTATTTTTTGGTTGAAATCCTACCTGATTTGGAGGTCTCAAGGTGGGCAACTATGTCTGTACGAAATTATATTTTATGTTGTTTTCATCAGTGATGTAATTATTACAACAGACAACAGTAAACACACAATAGTTGATATGACAGAGACATAAATCTGGAAGGATTAACACAGTTAAGGGCTTATCCTGCCAAAATGATGTCGCTCACTGTCGCCGGCACAAACACACACGAATACTTGAGATGACAGGTGTGAGCAGGGTTTACAAAGGTAAAACAAATCAACTGCTGCAAAGTGATGTTTCTAAAAAATCACTAATTCCCGAGTTAAAATCTAAAAGCAGCCCTCAAATCCGACAACATCTGACCTGCTGATGACATGTGTGATTGTACTGCGAAGAGACATCGCTCTACGTCAGCCGTGGGGTAAGAATAGCACCAATGAGACAGCATTAATCACACCGTTCTCAAACAACAGGGTCTCCTTTCAAAATAACAGCACAGCCGCACAAATAGAAGTACATTTACAGCTTCACATCAGTCTAATAAAATTACTTTGAATCTCATTGATGAAAGTAAACACATCAAAATAGGCTTTATCTGCCATGTTACGTGAAGTAAAATGGAACAAAGGTGGCCCCCCCAAACAGCAGAAAGTGTGATAAAACCAGCTTGGTCTGAAATCCAATTCTCAAGTCCAGATTCTCCCTCTAAACAGCCTCTGCTGGATCCTGTCACCCACACAGAGCCCTCCACAGCGGTGTGGCACACCCGGTACAAATGGAAGAAAAACCACTTTCGGCGTGTTTCCTCTCTAAAACCCACACTTTGGATGACCCGGGAGAGAGAATAAATCATTCTGTGTGATGTGAAAAATAAAAATAAATCACGGTCCCCCCCGGCATATCAGAAATGGTTAATGATCTGAAGGTAGCTGAGAGGCTGGTGCACCCTAGTGGTGACTACTGAATCAAGCTTTAAAGTCCTTCACACCCACTCTGCCTCTGTGTGGAGGCTGCACTGATATTGGGTGAAAGCTGCAATGTCAATATTTCATTTTGCAATTTGAAAATGCAGCGCAGCAGTAAAGCCTCGGACGTCCACGCTGACAAACCACAGCTTCCCCCCAGAAAGAACATGACATAAGACTCATAATCCAGTTAATGGGGAGACAAGGAGGGTGTGTGTGTGTGTGTGTGTGTGTGTGGGAGGGGGGGATTTTCCATATTGTCTGAGTGTGGAAGGAAACGATTAGCAGTGGGAGATATAGAGCGATAAAGGAGGAGGCAGAGCCGACCACAGCTCAGAGTCTATCAGCTGTTCTTGGCACTGTCAATTAGGTAGGACTTTGGTGATTACAAGAATTGGAAATTGCAGTGTTTGCCGCAGGCCACAGCTTTATGTTTCGACTCACAATTAGTGGGTAAGTAGTACGGTAAGTGATTACTGCTTTTTGGCAACCGTCGGGTTGAGGAGCCATTCCACTCCTCTTCACTTTGTGTCATAAAAAATCTGTTTTACTTCAGTGTGCGTGATTCCCTGATTACCCTGCCTACAGTGGTACAGTGAAGGGTTAAAGGGAGGCTGTATTAGCACAATGAGTCTATGGGGGAGGACAGCTACAGGCGAGGATGTGCGTACAAGACAAATTTGAACCAGATTCAGCCCACATCTCTGCTGGCTGTGGTTTTCTTTTCCCAAATGTGCCAACCCTGCTTGACTAATTCAAATCTTGCACTCAGTGTGGCTCTGACTTCACTGCAGTGTCTCTACCTGTGAGCTTCTTCACCGGCTGCAGCCTGACACTGATGGTCTGGTGGGTGAGCAGCGGGGAGGAGGGCAGCGAGCGCGACACGCCCTCCATTATGCGAATGTGCTGCATGCCCTCGGTCATGGAGAGCGGGGGCACAGCGTAGTCTCCCTCGAAGGCACAGTCGCTGTCTATGCTGCCACCTGCAGGATGGGAGGGGGAGACAAAACAGTGTGAGAGGCTTTCCTCTGTGTTCAACAGTGCATTGGAGATAATTACAACACTGCAAGCAGGCAATGGAGGAGTGTATGGAGATTGTATTTAACTGTGAAGAAATGACGAGGCAAAAACCTGGGATTGAGATATTGAGAGATAAGAGTTGTCAACAATAAACAATATCCAGCTACACTGCAATACAAAATCAGAGACAAAACAACAACATCATTAACAAACAGTAAATATCTAGTTAACTGAAACGTTAAATCTTAAATTACATTTTTCCCAGGCCTTTAAACAGACTTTCAAACAGGTGACAGGAGTTTTAGATGCACTGCAAAGCATCACATTTGTGTTAACATGGGAGACAAACATGTGTTTTGAGTTTTGGTAAGGTTACGCTGAATACAAATCTTTTGGTGGGGTGAGAACAAAAACAGCACATGCACTCCTGCAGTTCAAGAATTTATGACTATAACCAAAGCTGTGCAGTGCAGCGTTTACATCTGTGGACCTCATCTCATTTACATAAGAAAAGAACACATCAGACACATTAATAATGGAATCAAACACAATTGAGAACTGTTCTTATGAAACTTTTAAAAGTCTTCTGACAGTCTTGACAGCCAAAATCCACCAAGGTGGTGTGTTAGGCTTTTAACTTAACTTGCTGATTAAATCTTTTGAGTCAACTGATGGTTCAGTCTGTAACAGTGGTTCCCGAATGGTGTGCTGCAGCAGACTGGTGTGTTGTAAGGCAAGTCCAGGCATGTCGTGGGATTGTGTTACTACCCTACATTATGACTACAATATACAACCAAGTGATGAATGAGTTTTTAATCTACTATATCAGTCCTTTTTACACCCTATACACCCTAAAAAAATCATTTAAAAGCCTTCCTGCGAGCCAAAAACAAACATTACAGAGTGATTGGATATAGAGGCTTTTGTGCATGGATATTATTACAGGTATGTCTTGAGATTTTTCCCCTTTTGTGTCACAAAAAGTTTGAAAACCACTAAGATTGTCACAACATCCCACACACAAAGTCTGTGCTCTTAATAGTTAGACTGTTGAATTTACAACCTTAATAATTACCATGAGGGTATTTAAGAGAGAAGCAGCACATCCTCACATTCACTGAGCCTGAAGGAGCAAATGTGTTGTGTTTGTTTTTGATAAAAGAGAAACGATTTATGATCAAAGCCCAATAAATGGTTTAACACTAGCACTGTTTATTCAAGTGCAACTGAGTTGGACTACATTTGATTCTGCTGTTGTTTCTGTTTGTTTACCCCTGTAGAAAGTGTATGATAGATATGATTACTCTCATAGTGCCTCACCCTGGTCCCTGTGCAACAACAGTATTGAGTGCAACAAGATTGGCGTGACCCAGAAGCGAGCGCAGCCCTGCAGGCAACACGTGCTGTTTGCTTTCACTGTTAAAAACTACAGTCTGCCTGCCCTGACCTCTGTGAGCCCCACAGTAACACAATACCCTGCAATTTTCATGTAATAAAGGAGGACTTTCTAACCATGTGAAATGTTTTTAAATAATTCAAAAAGAAAGAGCACAGTCATGACCATGAGAGGGCATTTTATTTACAAAAAAAAAAAAAGGCCCGCACAATGAGCCGTAATTACAGACGGAGCACAAACAGCCACTCTCCATCACTCACACACACCGCCTTTTTCTCTCTTGCTTCAAAAACCACAAATTATGACAAGTTAGGGCCCTGTTTTTAACTCCACACACACTCACACACATTCCCCGGTGAACAGAATCAGCCAGCTGTCTGTAAACACAACATCCATTTTGTGAATCGGGCTCTGCCCTCGGACTGCCCATTTCCCCGCAGACGGAGCTGTAAAAGCAAACTGGTCAAGCAACAGTCTCGCATCAGAAAGCAGCCGCGACAGTGAGACATGGAGCCATTATCAGACACGAGTCCGTGACAAGTCCCAGAGGAAGCCAGCGCGACTGTTCGGATTAGGTCAAATCGGTTGTTGTAATGCAAAAAACAAAACACCAGTCTTGAAACACTTGCACGAAAAATAACAAAAACACATCCACACGTCTCTGTGTGGCTCCAGCAGTGCTGGAGTCGGTCCATCCATTCACTGGGGAATGTCACTGCAGAAGCAAAAACAACAGCCAGAGCAGCGGTTACATCCCAGAGCGTGGAAATGGAAATTTTCCTCATGTATGCAGAGCCTGGTGTGAATACCAACGGGGAAATTGGTATTCTGGTTGCAATTATCGGTAGTCAAGACCCAATTTAATTCTAATGCATTCCAATATTGGATGAAAAAACATGCTTATGCAACTATTTACCAATTACGATACCAAAAGTGGTACAAATTTCACACAGAATCACTTGGCAAAATTCTTTTCTGCACAGCCTCATGAAAGCAGACATAAACTGAGATACGTTGAAGGAGAAATCAAGAGGTGTGATTTAGGGCAAAAAGAGACGCAGGGTGGAGAGGGAGGAGAAGCCGCACTTCAGCGGTGAGATCCAGAGAACAAAAGCGTCGAGGGGGGAAATGATGGTGTTTTATTTTAGTCTGTGATGATGAGAGACATGTTTAAGGGCCACTCCATGCCTCGAAATAAACACAAACACCTACTTGTCGAGGTGTTCCGCTCAAAACATGCACGAGGAGAGGGAAAGAAATATGAAATTATGATCGCTCAGAACATTTCCTGCCAACATTCCTGCTGTTGATAAACATCTACAGCCTATTTTCTCCTAGACGTGACTCAGATTTAGGGGCAAAAATTACTCAAATATAAACTTCACACAGTTGTCTCCTTGTAAAAATGAATTTATTTCCAGGAGTCGTAAAGTTTGCTGCCATAAAGTCGAATAAAATACAACCAGGTAAACAAGGCCTCTGTGGGTTTGTACCGCGAAAAGATTAAAGGAGAAGAAATAGAGTCTAGCAAGCGAACGCCAAGAGGGAAGTATTACAGGAAATGAGAAGGCAAAGGTGGAGAATAGAGCTTGCATGGTTTTTCTCGCCCTCTCATTCACTCACATAACACACATTGGGGCCCGGGAGCAGCTCGGTACACATCGTAATAAGCAACAGAGGAGAAGAGGAGCTATTGTGGGGGCGCTCAGATGGGCTCCAGACTCCTGCTGACTACCTGTAACTCTTCACCTGTCTGACTAGAGCTGCGATGAGTAATCGACCGAATATTCAATTATCAACCAACTACTTAGATAATCATTTAATGTCTTCGTAAATCAAGTGAATCTTTTTATGTACATTTAACAAAATAGACCAGTTCTAACGATCAGCTTTTGATAATCTGTCTGAGTATGTGTTTAAGAAAAATTAGGTCAAATTCTCTGATTACAGCTTCTTAAATGTGGATATTTTCTGGTTTCTTTCTTCCTCTGTGACAGTAAACTGAATATCTTTGGGTTGTGGACAAAACAATACATTTGAGGACGCCATCTTGTGTTTCATGAAACAACTTTGGGACAAGGTGTTTGAGTCTACGTTTCATTATTTATAAGTGTGAAACTAGATGTATATATTTGATGAGGGATCACAGTGTTTGAACATTTGTAAGCAGGACACCACTTTTAGGGAGAATCTGGGACACTTCCAGCTGTGTTTGTCGTGACCAAAACTGGATATCTATCAATGGCATGTCAAGCCATTTCCAGTCGTGTTTGTGTTGACAAAGCCAGGTGTTTTTATGGAGAACTTGGGACATCTCCAGTCATGTTTCTGTCAACAAAACCGGCTGTTTTATGGAGACCTGGGGACAATTTTTAGCCAAACTATCATGTTTTGTTAACCATAACCAGGAGGTCTTTGTACCTAAACCTCACCAGAGCATTAGGACAGTGTTGCAACATAAAGCAACTTAAAGATCAACTTATCTGGGATTTTGCAGAAATGTACCTAGATTACATTTATTCTCGCAATCAATTCTGTCAAAAATAAGTGATTCTTATATATAATAGCAGCCAGACAGAAAGTAAAGCCTCTTGACGGTGGAGGAGTTGGGGCTCAACACAAGTATGACATAAAAAACATGCACACAAGCAACAGGCACATAGTTAGCAGACAAATACTTCAGTGTAGTGAGCTTCAAACTCAGACAGAAGCAGAAAAAGAAATATGAGTCGAGAGGTATTTTTGTTTGCTTACCTTGGCCGACGTGGCTCAGGTGAGGGTCTAGACTGGGCGAGCGGGGATCTGCCAAGTCCTCGCTCCCACCATCTGCAGACGAGGAGCAGAGAGAGAAAGACAGGGAGTGAGCTCGATGATGCTGGTAGCGTGGCAAGGAGGAGTGGGCCAGCAGCACGGCCACATCCTCCTCCCCGATCAGCCAGGTGTGGGACCGGAGGACCCCCAGCAGGCTGCTCACACACAGACCCTCCACACCCTTCCTCCTAGGACCCAAGTGGCCTCTTATGGTGGCGAAGGGGGACCTCGCCGCCGAGCTCCACTTCTTCCTCCCCCCCATGTTTAGACTAAACAGCCAGTGAGCCTCTATCTTTAGGGCCTGATAACAAAATAGTTTACATTGCAGCCACTGTTGCGTACACCGAGTCCTGTGTTAGAGCTCACTGGGCTCTATGGTTCACTGAGCGAGGACTAGCGGTAAAAGAGTGGGCGTTTCCCAGGATAGATCCACATACGGTTAATGATATGAGGATCAATTACGCCCAAGGGAGCAGGCAGGCAGAATTAGCCACAGTGGATGGAGCTGAGAAGAGGGGAGTGGAGGGGGGCGGCATCGCTGGGAAGCACAGTCAGTGTCACCGGGGGATTGTTTCATAATCCTGTTCGAGTGCGGATGGATCTACTGTAAAGCACGACAGGCCAGCAGAGGAGGAACAAATGATTTATACTCAGAATGAATACATCCCGCAGGAATTAAGCAAGCTATTAATACAATCTGAACCACGAAGATGTATGAAAACGTGCCTAAGCCAACGGATTTTCCACGTGTAGACGGATCAAAGATTGTTGCATTAAGTAGAAAAGGCAAGGAGGGCTGTTATCAGTAAAAGGATTGTGTATTTTGGCGGGCCCCGCATTGTGTTTCAATCACTGAGCTCACCATCAGCCCAAACAAATACTCAAGTATTATCTCTCCCATCGCAGATTCACACACTGTGTGCCAGTAGCCACACAGCGGGCTAGATTGGCTCGCTGGTGGAAAGATCAAGCTTGTCGATGGACAGATAGAATAAGCCGTGGGGCATCACTGTGTGAGAACTGGGCCAGCCTGCGATTGACACTGATTGTGGAAGGAGAGTCCATTACAGAGGATTTTTTTAGTTTGACCTGAGCCACCACGTCAGGAGGATGTGACAGATTAAAAAGTTTACCAACAATGTCGAATGAATTGAGATCAGAGTCTTTCTGTGCACACAAAAAGTTTATTACTTCTGATTTTGAGCACAAATGTGTAGAAATAAACATTATATGACATATAAAGATGACGATTAAAGCAACAGAACGTACATTTCTGGAGAAAGGTCTTTAATCATTGAGTGTCATCCCCAGATCATTAAACACATCAACCATTCCTCACACTTTCTTTGGATCATTTGCGTTCTTCACGTCTGTTTTCTAGTCCCGTCTCGTTTTTTTTGCCTTTTTTCTTACATGGACAACATGGGACTGCTTATATACGTTGAGTCTGCTTGGCAATACCAACAACAAAGGTAAACAACAGAAAATCCTGTTCAGCTGCACAAGATCATCACGAACATACATGAGTCATAATATACAGGTAATCACAATAATCATCCAACTATTTCTCAACGTTGCAATAAAACGTCTTCTTTGAGCTCTAGAAACAACAAAATGTAGAAAACGTAAATGGCGTAGTGAGATGTGCTTACTGACCCCGATTTCAAGAAACTTGTGCTTAAACTCTCTTTTTGTGTGTTTAAATAAAGTATTAAATATTGTACAAAATAAAAAGAATTTATATTTGTGTTTTGTTTTCCTTTTAAATTATGTATAGTGTTCTTGAGTACCAAGAAAAGTGCTTTATGAGTAAATTATGCGCTTCATATTATAAGTTTTGTTCAGTGACTCGTAAGCAACACAGCCGTGACAAAACCATAGATCCTGCTACTAACACCACCTTCTCTTGCATGTTCATCATCAGCAAACCCACTGAAAACAGCTTCTCACCTCGCATACCTGATGAGCCACATCATCTAGTAAAATCAATGTTGTGAAAATCAATACAGGGCTTTTTGAAGACGTTGCGCTCCCTTGCACAGTGAGCCGTGAAAACACACACACACATGCGGGCACATATCAAAAGTGTGACGCTGCGAGCGGAAAAGCTCAGTGATATACAGTAATAGATTCTGCACAGTTTGCCATGCTCCTGCAGCGTATCTGATTAGCACCTTAGGTGACGTTTGGAGCAGCTCGCTCTTCATCAGACGAGTTCAGTAACTCGAAATGTCATAACTGAAGCGTTAATAATTTAAATGAAGGGAGGACAATGAGCTGTAGAATTAGTTACAGTAGATCACATAACTCTTTGGCCTTCAGATGTGTGGCGTTATCATTATTGTTTCATTTTAAATCGGAAACGGTACTTCTAATTGTGACACAGATATAGCAGGTAAAAAAAATAAAAAGGAGAGCTGCAGGCTTTGCTGGAAATGAAACAACTTTTTATTCAGGTTCAATCACTTTCCGCCCACTAAACAACTATTGTACGTTAAACCTTCAATTTGAATTACTTTGTTACTGAGGTTTTTGGAAGAATTCCACACAGCACAGACAGGGTTTTACCCCTTTTACAGCTGTTTCCTTTCTCTCCACTATTTTTTTCTTCTAGGCTTGGGAAACATCTTTGTCCTTCTTTTATTCGAAACAGAACGCGCCTATTCTTCTGTGCAGATTGCTCTCTTGTTACCAGTGATCACAGCACAATGTCCTGCCACACAGATCAATGGCCTATTAAGCAGGGAACATGAAAGGGGAGGACCTTCGGTTGACAAAAGACAGACATGTTTTTTCCATCCGACCACAGAGACAAACACTGGACATCATTCCAGTCCCTTACAGAACATCTGTCAACCACCTGTGTCAACTACAACATACAGCTACAACACAGCTGAACACAGCTCAGTATCCAATTTACAGTCACATCCTATTGGGCCGTAAAATCAGAGCTGAAGGTAAAAGACTGGCTCCTAAACCGGAGGAATAATGGCGCACTTACTCTGTTGGCAAGTCTTTGGAGCTGTAATGCCACGGTGCTGTGTTAAGGATGTCAAAGGAGCAAGCCAATTTCGCACTTGGACAAAGAGTCATTACGGGAGAAGTCGGCGTGACATCTGATAGCGATCCCACGGAGCATGGCAGAGAACTCCACTATCATTATCGCTCAGACTGACTTTGATGAACCTGCTCATGTTCACAGTGTTCACTGTGACCTCTGATCCAAAATCAGACTTCTTTCCTAGGTGCTGTCTGAAAGATGGGTGCTATAAAATGTGGACTTTTGTGTGAGGAGTTGAGAGTTTAAGAGACAGAAAGCAAAGTTATCTCTAGTTTTGTAACAGAAATATATTGTATTATCCAAATATGTAGCTTTATTTTCATTATTTGTATCGTGACCTTGGATTATGGGGGCTGTCACCGTGGTCGACTCAGCCACCCCCTAATGTACACAGATGGACACGGGACAGGGACTGAACACAGCATCGGAGACCACCAGATACCATCTGAAGGCAGTATGGAGGCGATTTACATCAGCTCTGACCAGAGAGGAGGGAAACAGCAGGCACGAATATTTTCACATCTTTCTTGGTGACATTTAGTGAGTTTATTTTGTTAACATATTAGACTTATAAGTGGCAAACTGACCACTTTTACATCTCCATCTGAAACGATTTGGGCTATCATGCTATTACCTCTTAGCGGTACGAACTGATATTAGGAGACAGGACGGGCCAGTGCTAGCTTGTTAGCATGCTAACTGCAGTAGACAGCCCTAACATCTTTGACATAATATCAGGACTGTTGTTTCCTCACTTTCTGTTGACAACTTTTAATCATTTGTATGTTTTAAACTAAAATTCTTAAGGAAATGAAAATACATTGGCATGTATTGTCATATATATTTGGGCTTGATCTTTACAACTCAAGTATAACTAATCTCAAGGAGAGTACACATCTAACAATTGACTATTTGAAATTGGGTTTTTTTTCTGTGACTTATCGATCGACATTACACAAAAAAAGGAACCGATCCGAAAAAGTACAATCGGAGCACGTCTACTTTTACTCGCGGGATGCTGAATGGACAGAGGAAAAGATTGCAACCGAGCCGTGTAACTGAGACACATCCTGGATATCAGGAGGCCAGAGAATTACATCCTTCAGCTCAATGACTTCACTCAGTGACGGGGCAGTGATTCAGTGTTCGCTTCAATTCCTTTCTGCCTTATTTCTTACCTTTGCTGATTGCCTCCGCGGGGCCCTAATGTTGTGTTGCCAACTTGTTGTCAATCCCCAGTTTCTCACCAGGAAGCGACCCTAATTAAACACCCGTATTCTCCCTGTTACTCCTCATGTCACGGCTGATTATTCTCTCCATTCATCACAGCAACATTCCAGGTGAGAAACAGAGGGGCCACGAAATCCTTCAACGAGTAGATCCGGAGATTCTCCATCGTATTTTATAGAGGTTTCTCTACCAGACACAAAGATTCATTTTCTACTTTGCATACCTTAAAGGCATGACGTCTACGCAGACAGAATAATAAATAATTGTATATAATTAAGTGCACAGCATCCTTGTCTTATACTAGAAAGCTATTAGACACTTTTTTTCTCAAGACAGCTAAATGTTAAACTATCTCAACTCCCCATAAATCTGATGTAGAAACAGAAGAATCATGCGCGGGCTGCAATAATAAAACATGCTGACATTTATTCAGCACACGGTGGCCCACACACACACACACGCAAACATAAACGTGCATACCATATATCACATAGAGTTGTCGTGTGTGCACAGATGCACCATGGTTAATTTACCAGAATAGAGATTGATTTAAAGAGTGTTAAAAAGAAAAAGTTTGAAAGTGGTGAAAGGTAAATGCCAAGAAGTGAATCAGTGCTGTGTTCTCTGTAGAGAGCAACAATAAGCAAGGCTGCCAAATTGCTTCTGATGTCACCAGAGAGGAGGCTGTGAAATGTCTGCTCCTGTGCCTTTCAGCAGGGCATTTAAAAACCACCGAGTCGAGTGGACATGGAAGAGTCAGAACTTGCATGTTTATCCAGAGAATCACAAAGTTGCAGGTTCTTTTTCTTCACATCAAGGCTCCAACTTTACAACCTCAATTCTAAAAATGGCGACGCTGAAAAACATCTCATTTTCTCCTGTTTGACGTATCAAAAACATGCAGAGACTAGAATGACCACAGTCAAGTTGCTGTTCCAGAGAATATCATGACGTCACAGTGCATTTAACCTCTGACCTTTTGGATATCAAATACCATGACTTCAGACCTTTCTTAATTAAATTGTAACATCATATTAACTCTTGAGTTATGGCCAAGAATGTGCTCTGTGAGGTCACAATTATGTTGACCTCTGACCACAAACATTCTTATCAGTTCGTCTTTGAGTCATAATGCACATTTTTCCCAAATTTGAAGAAATTCCCTCAATACGTTCTTGAGATAGGGTGTCAGCTTATCCTTGAGTCCAACATTATTTCAAATTTAATTTATTATGTTGACATTCTTCTTCATTAGAAACATCTGGCAGGCCGCAAGCCCCACTAAAACTCCTTTCTTGTGTTTCTATCTATCATATAATCATCTTACTTGTGCCTGAAGTTGTGACGGTTAAGATTTTGTCGAGGAAAATACTGACAGCAGCAAACTCACCACACCGCAGGTCCTGTAATCGATCGACTAAACAAAGTATCATCAACCCATTTCGACACTAATAGACACAGGTAAGCAGCTGTGTCTTTGAGTTTGGTCTCTCCTCTCCCCTGCTCCTCTGTTTTGACATTCACTTAAGCTGGATTTGAAATCATATTCACAACAAAGTGGATCATCTTAATGAATCACAACACCACAGTTAGCTGCACGGCGCCATATGAGCGCACAGACATCTGCTCGGCTGTAGAGCTGGCCAACATCTTCATTAGCATCGGTCTCAGTGTGAGCTAATGTAAAAATGCATGCGTACTCCAAAAGGATACACAAACACACACACACACACACACACACACAGACACACACACATCTTCTGTGAGAGAGCCTGTCGAGTGTTTTTCTCTCCACCGCTGCACTGAGCCAGCCCTGGTCTACCACAGGAAGTGGAGGGTTCTGACATCCCGCCAATGTAAAACAATAGGGAACTGCTTCCATTCAAACCACAGCACACACATTTACTGTCTATACGTACACACTCGGCCGTACACAGCAGGAGCAGGGATGATATGCCGAGACCAAAAATATTCTTTGCGGGGGTATTCTTTTGGTGTCAACAAAAATCCAGCAACAGAGACAAAGAGACGGTTTCACTTCAGTCTGGAACAGTTTAGCTGCATTTTTTACTCCTTCGTGTGAGTTGCAGTAACACTTCATTTTACAGGTCTGCAGATTTAATGGTCAGTAGGTGCTGATTACCAAGTAGCCTTTCTAAAAGTTCTATAAAATTGCCCCCAAAATTCCCACGGAAATAACCTTAAAGTTGATTGAAAAAATGATATAATAATAAAATTCAGCTAGCTTCCAATAAGCAGTTAAGAAATGGGTTATTTCTTTAATACATTTTCAGGAAACTGCTACTGGTTTCAGCTTAACTTCTGCTGATCATGCACATTTTACATTTCTTACTAGTTTCTGTCAAACTTCTGCAGGTCGGTTAACTGAGGTATGGGAAAGGTAGACAGTTGGAAGTTATAATGGCATAATCAGCAGAGGGTACGCAGAAACCAGTTTCCTGGAGATGTATTAAAGATGTACAGGAATTAAAATTGCAACAGATTAACGTATCGATGGTTAAAGAGTAAATCCGCGACTATTTTGATAACTGACTAATCTTTTTACAACTTCTCAAATGTGAGTATTTGCTGCTTTTCATCATTATTTGTCATCGTATACTGAAGATTTAGTGGTTTCTGACTGCTGGACGGACAAAACAAGACGTTTGAAAACTGGCTACAGCATGAAGACAAAATGATTAATGGAGAATATAATCTACAGTCAGATTCATGAATAATGGAAGTTATCATGGTCACGTTGTACATGAAGGATAACAGGACCATGTTTTCCTGTAAGCACTCATGTATATCCATGTTAGCCGTGTAGCTAACATCTCTGTTTAGACACACACATGAATGAGTTGTCACTGACTGTTTTACCTGCAGTAACCGGCCAGAAGACAATCCTGTCAACTCTTTAGTAATATCACTTTGAGGGAGGACAAACTGCACCGGTTATGAGGGCTCCCAACAGAGGGAAGATACTGTTGTGG
Source organism: Sparus aurata (assembly GCF_900880675.1). Classification (NCBI taxonomy): domain Eukaryota; kingdom Metazoa; phylum Chordata; class Actinopteri; order Spariformes; family Sparidae; genus Sparus; species Sparus aurata. The sequence goes on along the minus strand of NC_044206.1, from coordinate 23,865,062 downwards.
ACCTGTGATGTTGTGAGTCCGTGGGGAAGGTATAAAGCAGGTGTGCTGAGCCGAACAGTAGGAAGGAGAATGAGAAGAGGGAGAGGACGCCAGCCGGGCCAGCAGTTTCACAAGCTGTTAACTGCATTTAGGGACAATGCCCATATCAGCTTTGATTTAATGCGTGTGTCCTACTCTTTTACAAGCAAGAAAAAAGCACAGCCAGCCAACGTGAGAGCAAAGAAAGTGATGTAATGTGTGGGTAGCAGACACTTCTGAATGTTTCTAATGCCTACTGCCATCTGAATAGTCCAATTAAACACAGCACAAACTGAATTTAAAGCACGCTACAAACTGGAGACGTTTGGACAGATTAATAATACATTTCAAGACTTTATGCTCGAGTCTATTTATCAGGATTCTGGACCATTTGCTCAGGGTACCTAGTAAATCAAGGACTGGTTACCTTAAAATGAGAAAATCACATGACAAACCAGAGAAAAAATTTGAACAAAGGACTTTTCTGATATTTTCTCCCAGAGCCACAAGATTTTGTGTAAATCATGTCAGCAATCTAGCACAGTTAGGGGTTAAAACAACAGACAAACAAAGTTAGCAGATAGCTGGTGAACATTAGAGGGACAATTAGTAGCTAATGCCAAACAAATATCGTTGGTAGAGACCGAAAATGGACCTAAGAGAGAAAATATTGGACTTGTGATTGGGTGTCTGAAAACATGATCCCAAATGATTGATAATTTTGCTTTGTAACTGTAAATAATCAACTGCTCAAGTTTATCAACTAAAAAAATGTACTATATAAATACTGTATTCACAACTTATTGCTGCTGCCCCAAAAATCAGTTCGAGCAGGTTTAGGTAGCTTTTATCCCGTTTTATATCATATTTTAAAGGTCTGGATTTTAATAATGGTAACTTCAAATAAATTAAAAGTTTGTTTCCTTTGAACAATTTGATTAAATTTGAGAAAGCACAGTTAAAGCAGTCTGAGCTTCATTATAAGTCGAAAAATAAACACAATCTTTTGAGATATAAAACTTCAAAAAGTATTTATTGCTCTCTTCTGTCTTGAAAGATGAAGACTGATGTTTATTAATATTTACCCACTGATGGGTTATGATAACATTTCCTGCATTCTCATTTATTTTAATCATCTCGTTGTTTTTGAAGAAATCAATTTACTAAACCACCCTGATGGATGCAAGTTAGCAGATACGTTTAAAGAAACTTGTTAATTAGAATTTTTTGGTTTTAATTTTGATGGAGTTCTTTTTAGGGAACATTTTTAGCACTGAAGTTATATTAAAATGCTGTCTGCAATATCAGCTGTTCATAATTTTAGTATAAAAACACTGAGATGAGCCAACCTAATCCCATCAGTCAAACTCTTGTTCAAAATAACTGGAATATGTTGTGCAATACAGGTCATATTGTCTCTGGGAACACACAAGGTGAGGTAATAAAAGGGAACAGAAGCAGCAGCAGTAGTACGAGCTAAAAAAAGGATTGCTTTGGGATTTGTCGTAGCCACTGGATCATCAACAGTTATGTAACAACAGGACGAATGGAGATACCCCTGTAGTGCTCTGGGCATGACTGGGATGTAGGAATATTTCTTCTTTTATTGCATCCGCAGCAAGTAGGCAAATTGGAAGATGCCGCTGATTTAAAGTTTGCTCTCGGCATGTAAAGCAATATGCAGACAGAACAAATGAGCCGTGGACACAACATGGAATTATATACACAGTGCTATTACCTTAGATGTTAAATAAATAGAAGGCAAAGCATGTTGGTGAGTATCAATAATGCAAAATATTTGAGGTAATTTAGAAACTTGCCAGACAACTAGTCAGAGAACACTAAACATCCGGTGAAAGAGACAAAAGTAAAAGATCCATCATGACAATATTTGTTTGTTGGTACATTAAATGTGCATTATCTAGGAATCTTAGTTTAAGACATTCAAAAATGAACAAAAATTGTCACCAGATTGTGAAGAAACAACAGTTCGACGCTCTGTTGAAGAGTTACCTATTGAAGTTTGCATGCTAACCTGCTAGCCCATTAACCACGTTGTACTTCAAGAGGTGACAGTCTGATGTAAAACAAAACCAAAACTCCTCCGGAGCTCTGAGCTCCCAGTGCACAGCTTACTGAACTCACAAGCTAGCAGTAGCTACAGTTAGCAGCAGCAGTTAGCGGTTACTCCGGCGATATGTTCCCCCCCATTTCTTTGGAGTTTGTATTTAACATATTGCACTTTTAAGTGTTTCTTATATGTAAAAACTAAAAGTAATATCAACCAATATATCATTATAAGATTTTCTTCACCGAATTGATGAAAGCACAGTGTTGGCTCGGCTATAAACGCATTTCTAGTGTTTTCGAATGATTCAGCATCGACGTGTATGATGGTGTACTTGCCCCAGGCGTGACCTGTGATCCTCTACATCATAAAAAAGTGAGTGTTTCCTTGGCTTTAAATAACACTTCATCCCCTCCCACCCTCCAGAAAAGCCCAGAGCCTGTGACCCTGGCCAACGAGGTATATGTGGAGGACAGAGAACAGCACGGTGGCGGCGCTGGGCCAGAGAGGTGACGCATATGTGAGTGGCTGAGTGCGTCAGGCTCTGGCTGACAGCACCACGACTCAGCAGTGTCCTGGATGGATGGAGGTGTTATGATGGAGGAAGTAGGGAGAAGTAGAGAATGTGCGTGCATGTAACAGAGAGAAAGAGAGAGAGAGAGAGAAAGAGAAGAGTGATATGCCCTGACTCCTACACTGCCATCCGAGGCTGAGAAAAGCTGTGTCGCAGCACTGAGTGGGTGGGCTTCGTTTACAAATAAAATAAAAATAAAGGCCAGTGAAGGAGAGTCTGGATGAAAAAAAAAAAAAGGGAGGCCGGCTGCATCAAGCATCTCCTACCTTCAGTCTGACACACCACTGGGGTTACATCACAGAGCCGAGAAGTGAAAAGCATGAGGCAAAAATAACCAAACGGAAATGGAAGTGTTAGAGGGCTTTTTGCTTTGGTTGCCTTGAGACTCATGGAGAAAGAAAAGAGGATGAGCAGAGAAATAAAAAGGCCGGCGTGGCTCCCGGTCTGCCTCCAGGCCTTCCACTGAGCAGTGGTGCTTTTATTTCTATACATTTTTAATCCCTGACAATCACACACAGGGGGAGCACAGAAAGTGTGAAAAGCAGACGTCCCACCTGTACCAGCTCATTCCTTCACTCTCACTCTGTCTCTCCAGCACTAATACTAGAATTGAAAAAAATGAAAAGCTCCATCACTTTCAGCTTTTCTTTCAAAATGAATTAATTAAGTAAATCTGGCAACTATTTAAGTCGTTATTTAAAACGTCAGGAAATACAAAGAAATTTGGATTGTAATTTCCTAGAATTTTGGGAGATGGGAGAAGCCCCAGAGGAGGGATCGCTCTACCAGAATAACAGAACAGAACAACAAAATCACAGTTCGTAAACTGCACTGACAGAATATCTGATTTATTATTTCTATAATATATGTAAAGTGTGTGGATCCAGGAGGATGTCTGAGCAGGCAGTGGCATCACCAAGTGGTGCCTGAGTCACATCACCTCCTCTCCACCGCGGTGACCTGGACCCACATATATTCAATTTACAATGAAATACAGCAGAAAAAGCAGCAAATCCTCACAGTTGAGAAGCTTTTCTTTGGCTTTTTCTTTATAAATGTATTCAACTTAGCCTATAACCTACTTAGCATAACCTAAGGTACCTTTAGTGACAAATGTCATATAACATATAATGTATCCCCATTGTGTAAAAGCCAGGATCCTAGAGATGCTATGACATTTAGGCTAACATTAGGAACTCTTTCAATACCAACACCCGCAGTCAGCATAACCCAAGATAGCTTAGCAAACACATTGCTATGGCCTCAAATGAAAACACAGACTACTGCTTGACAATACAAACCAATTTGAAAGCTAAGCAGCCAAATAGGGAACAAATAACAGGTCTGCTAAGTCTCTCTCTCTGGTGAACTGCTGACTTTTCGTCTGGGACGTGTACCTTTAGCCTCTTTCTGGCACAATAACATGTATGTAGCAATGAAGTGCATATTTAAGGTCCCTTTACATAATTCTCCTCATCAATTCAAACATTAAAAAGTCAGCCAGAGTGTTTTCACCCACTCATGTAGGCTAATGTTAGCATAATAGCTAGCTAGCTACAGCTGATGATATCTGAAAGTGACAGTTGTCATTTCAGCTGGCAAAATGGACAGCTGCCAGTTAGAGACCAGAGGCCTGCTTTCGTCTATCACTGTCTGAAACCAGGCACCCACATTGCTTAAAAAATAACAAAAAATAATGAATTTCAAGCGGTACATCTGCCACCATTATCACAGCAAACTGCATATGTTCCCTGCAGGAGCAGAAGTAGCTTGAAGGCTTAGCATCAGTCACTAAGTGTGATGGGGCTACGCTATTGTAACAGTCGGTTGATCATTACTTTTTCTCTCTGATTAATGAATTACCCCATTAGTCACTTCAGGACTGGTTCTAAACATTTTTCGTTTGATCCGTGGTCATTATTCTGGACAGTCATACTGCATCTGCTGTGGAGGAAAACCTGTTTCTGTCGGTTCTGTTGCTTTGTTTTTAGTTAATCTACAAAACTCGCCTCGCTGCACAAGAAGCATCACCTCCAGTTCCCTCTGACCTCTGGCTGTCTGCGGTGAGAGGAGGGGCGTCTTCGACTCCCGCTAAGGGTGCAGATGCCTCTCTCAGCATCGACGAAGAGTGTTTAATGAGAAAAGGTTGGGATCCTGATAAATTCACACAGGGAGGCTCAGGGAAAAACAGCTCCTGCTGCAGTCGGTGCTCGTTCATTATGGGGGAGGATATTTACTGCCTTTCAAATTACTGCCTCTGTGAATGACACACTGAGCTATTACCATACAGCGGCTTAAAGAGGAATACTGCTAAAATTTGATCCTTATTCCTGCTGCTTAGGGGGCTCTCTGTGCTGAGGGGATTTGTAAGCTTCACAACAAAACCAGATATGTGGAGGGAGAAGTTTCTACCACACCCTAATCTCGTCTTTGCCGGCTCCACTGACGGTGAACTAATTCTTAGACGATCATTCAAGGATATTCAAGGAATGCAGAAAATGTTCTCTTCAAAGTCAACAACTCAAAATGCTGAAACCGATGAACAAAAATACCAGACAGTGAGGATGTCTCGCCGCCATTCAATGGGTAACTCTGAAACCATTACATATAATGCCAGCAGTAACAATTATTTGTCTTGTTTACCTCACACAAAGACTTCAAAAGCCCTGTATGATTGGAGGTGAGATTGTCTGTCTCACGTACGCTCAGCTCAGATTAATGCACACAGCCCGTATTTGGACACTGAGTCTGTTTCTAAAGAGTCGCTAGAACGTCTTTAACACTGTGATGTCACGACTATACACTCAACAAACAGTAACCAAGTAACCGATAACTGCTGCCAACTGTAGCTGCCTCTAGCTAATTAGCTTGGTTAGCCATGCAGCAAGCAGGCTGGACTGGGACTTGGACGTCATAGCTTCTGAATGTGTGCCTCTCTTTCTAAAGGAACACAGTGGGCGGGGCCTACTCAGGCCTGTGAGAGCTGAGCAATCATAGTATAGCAGCCTGAGCTTTGTTGAAGGGGAGCCTTAAAGAGACAGGCACTGAGACAGTGTTCAGAAGGAGAGAGAATATAGGTGCGGTGTGCATGTAAACATCTAAAACAGAAGTATGAACCTGTAAAATGATTGACTTGACAATGCCGGTCTATCAAAATGATATCCCATTTTAAAATGTCAAGGTGACTTGAGTTGCATTAAATATAAAAAGCTCAAATTAGCTAATGACATTAGAACAAACAACCCACAGGGGCAGCACTGCAGTTTCAAATTCAGTTCAATTCAGTTCAGTCCATGCTGTAGATTAGTACCACATTTAAAGTCTAAGTCTCTCTCGCAGGTTCACACAGAAGTTAATTTAACTTTACGCGTAATGTCTGCAGGCAGTATGACTAATGCAAATCATTTCGTTGAGTGGCCATTTGCTGGATATTCGTTGTGAAGAGCGATAACTCTGAAAGGAGTTGTGTTTTCATAGACTTCCACCTAATTGAGGGGTTCAGCGAGCGAGTGCCACAAAAATACATCCACAGAAAAACAGCCTTAAAACAACAACAGAACACAAAAGCGACTCCAAAGAGAATACAATCACCGGTTTATCTATTTATATGATGATTTAATGCTCAGTACCCGTTTATTTGGGCCGCAGCCTCAGAGTGCACCTCTCCTTGTGGAAAACCAGCTAAATGCCAAACAAACAAGAGATAAAAAAGCCCGACATACAGTGTCTCCAAAATAGCCAGGAGCACAAAAACACAACCATAAAAAGGGTGTTTGATGCTGGATAGAAAAAGGCCAGCGGCAGACAGGCAAAGTGTCATTTAGTTTCTCTCCTCATTGCAATCGGAGTGCAAAGCTTTCGACCTGTAAGGGGACGAACAATTAGGGAAGAGAAGGAGAAAGAGACGGAGAAACAGGAAGAGAGGTGGCCATAGTAACACAAGAAGCTTAGAGGACGGAGAGAGGTGAAAGAAGAAGACGACGCAGGCCGTCCTTGCTGCCGCGTCCTCTTTCCTGGCGCTCTGTTATTCTTATCCTGAGCTTGCCTTCAGCAATGCAATAATTCATTCTGTTCTCAGTGTCATTGTGACGACAGGAGAGGGAAAAAAACTACACTCACACACAGAGTATACCCACACACCGTCTCAATTGCAATGGAGATGGGCCTACAACTGCAAACAAGCAGGCCTGAATAATGAAATACACATTAAATATAAAACAGACTGGGGGATTGTCGACCCGGCAGTGCCACAGCAGACACTAACAGCTATGCAGGGTGAGAGGAAAGTAGGCTACTGTATGTGGCTGTATGTCTTATATCATTAACATGACAGCTACACCCTTTATTACAGTATATGTGCCATCTTTAGTGTAAAACTAATGTCCTAACCTGAACCGCTGCTGCTGCTACATGATTCATACTGCTATTCCATCAAGCAAAACAACTAGAATTTCATATTTCAGACAATATATCTGTTAAAAATGATAAATTAAAGCAGAAATCGTGTTCAACGAAAAACAAATCGACAGAGCAGCTAAAAGTCTGGGACAAAATTCTGTCAAGTTTTATATAGAAACGACTTTTAATGCAATGAAAACATATTTGCTGAGTACAAAGAACTTGACAATGGGTGAAAAAACAATGTCACAAAGTCCAGGATATGGGTCAGTGTGTGTGTGTGTGTGTGTGAGGCGCAGACGTGTATTGTTATTCACAAATCCATGGAGCTGTTCTGACATCATTTTTTAATGTGCAGCTTTCAGCTGGGCACACACTTCTGTTCGGGTGGAGGTCTCATTGTTTGGTTCTTTCCTTTAGCGCTGCCAGGAGATGTTTGAAATAGTGGAAAGATTTATTTTTGGTTTGATTATATAAATAGTTTTCTCTATCAATTGTTGTATTGTTGGTCTACAAAACATCAGAAAACAGTCCAAAACCCAAACAGTGGACGTCAACATTAACATGAAATACTACAAAATAAAGAAATCAGAAAATGCTGATATTTAAGAACTTAGAACCTGATTTGAATGTTGCATTTTTGTCTGAAAATCACTGTCAAATTAATAGACTATAGAATATAGTTGCTAGATGCTGATCAAGTTTCTGTTTCTGTCCTCGTCTATATCATTTGGGGGAAAATGTGAAAAAGTACAGGTTTGTTTTGTCCAATAAACAGAGATATTCAACTTCTAATAACATAAAATAAAGAAAAAGCAGAATATCCTGATATTCAATAAACTGGAACCTGATATAAATGTTGTATCTTTGATTGCAATGTGACTGAAACGATTAATGAATTGTCAAAACAGCTGCTGATTAAGTTTCCTTCGTTTAATTAGCCAATTAATTGGCTGTTTCAGCTCTATGTGAATGACAAGCTGTGTACAATCACTTCATTAGTACGATCTGTTGCTGCACACAGCCCCCATCTCTGATGATCCATGTTGAGACAAAGAAGCTTTAATTTGGAGTCATGGAATTGAAACATGGAGTCTGGTCTTATTTGACATTCCTGTAGTTTAAAAAGAAAACATGCGTATCTTCATCAGTGACAGTCTTCTACAAACAAAGTTAGACATAGACAAAAAACCACATCTATCCTGTTCTCCATCTATTTGATGATTCTATTCATCATCAATTAACCTGTCAACCTGTGTGTAAGAATCTGAAAAATGCACATCACAAGCTCTCAGACCCAAAGGTAATATCTTCTAATGGATTGTTTTTGTCCTAAATCCAAAAGTTTTCATATTCTAATTATAGAAAACAGAGCAAAGACATAAATCCTCACATTTCAGAAGTTGGAAACACTGATCTTTGGTGATAAATCATCAAGCAATCAGTCGATTATCAAATTTGTACAGTAATACAATTTGACTGACCAGTGATCTCAGCACTAAATGGGATGCAGTTGTTGCAGAGAATCTGTCAGTGCGTACGTGTGACTGATCATCAGACCTGTCAAAGAAGATAAATTCGTCCAGAGGCCTGATAAATGCAGTCCTTCCAGCGAGTGTCAGCAGGAGTTAGAGCTACTGAGAGTGGCAAACATGGCTGCCACAGACTGAGGAGGAGGAGGAGGGGGACACCAGACAGTCAGTCAGACAAGTACAGACTGAGACAGACTGTAGGTTTGAATTCAGAGATGGCACGACAACTGTCACCAAACAGAGACAGCCGGGGAGACGCATTCGGACTCGCAGCTGGCGTGGGTTTGGTCCACGCCTCGCCGCTGTGGTCCTCGTGATTGCATGAACCAATGCCGCCGTTCGCTTATGCAACGTTGTGTTTTGCAGCGTTTTGTCATGCGGTGCGAAGCGACACAATATCCCTCAGTATGCTCAGCTAGCAAGGGCACTTCCTGCTATTCAAAGGCACACAGCGTTGAGCAGCAATAATGAGCCCATCCACATCAAGAGGCACAATGAAAGCCCAGTTTCCCGACTGGCAGAAACAACAGGATGCCGCTGCAGAGGGGCAGGGGGGCTGATAAGTCCTGCATGCATGGCATCAAAAATTTAAATGGGCCACCCTCGTGTTATTTCATATTTCTCACGGCCGAATGCACAATGGAGGGGGCTGTTTTGTTTATGGAGAATTCGGGGTGTGTATATGTGTCAGTGTGTGGTTTGCTAGATATGGATTGGGGTCCTTTGGATGAAAAAAAAAAGAACAAACAGTATACAAATGGAGAGAGAGGAGTTGAGATGGCAAACGTTAACACCTGTAGTAACATGAATAAATTAATGATGAATGGGCGGAATGAGTGGGACTTGACAGAAAAGGGAAGATGAGGGGGTGTAAGAAAAGTAACCACTCCGGAAGGAATGAAAGGAGAGGAGGAACGGCGATGTGAAAAAAGAAGCTGCGATGAAAAAATACGTCGGAGCGTACGGGTTTGATGAAAAGAGATGAAGGAGGAGGAAGAGTGGCGGCCGTGATGAATGGAGAGGACAAAGACGACACCAAGGTGGGAGAACCTGAAAGGGCTTGAGGTGGACACGTTTGCTCGTGAGATGATAAATGGACGCAGGAGGACTGAGGAGGATGGGAGGAAGAGAAGGGGGGGGGATGGAGTGGCGAAGACTCATTAGCCTACGCAGGGCTGGTACATTGAGCCTTCCCTGCTCTACCGTTTTATCTCCCTCTCTTCTCTCTCCTTTTGTTCTCCAGAAATATCTGAGTGGGTGGGAGAGAGAGTAACAGAGTGTGCGAGGAAGAAGGAGAAAGTTACAGTAAGTGAAGTGATGACAGAGTGAGGGGGAGAGAGTGACAGAGGAAGTAGATGACTAGTGAGCAAAGCCTGATATCTTTAGAAAGAGCTCCATACAATACCAATAAGACAGCAGAGTTTAATTACTAAAGCAAGTCTCTGATGTTAGCCAAACCACGATAATAGCAGGGGCCACACAGTGTGACATTTAAGGATATTATTGCATGGTTTCTAGCAGCGTTTTATAGCGGAGGCGTCCCACCTCGCCTGAAATACAGAGGGCTAACGTCAGACGATATTATCACATAATATTAAATATAATAACAGGCTCATTAGGCTTTGAATTGGGCAGTGGAGCTTAATCACACTGCAAAGGCCATGTATTTCATAAGCGTGCTGATCGTGTCAAACAGCATTTATTACCCAAAGATCACGTTTTGGACTGAAATAGTCCAACATGGACTGGAATGGAATTTCTGTTCTTTGTCAGTCTAAACAAGGCGGGAAAGGTATCCTGAAAAGTATCCAGCTGTGTCACGCTGACAAAAGTTGCATCTTACTTTTCTTTATGTTCAGTTTTCTATTCTGTGTCATGACAACTCTGTACTTATGCTCTGGCTAGGTTTAAGCACAAAACCGCTTGGTCAGGGTTCAGAAAAGATCATGTTTATATCCCGTCTATAAAGTAAAGATGTACTGACTTTTCGTTCAACATCTCCAGTTTTTGTCACCACAAACATGGTTGGAAATTGTCAAGTTTCAGCTGCCAACTGCCGACATTTCAACGTGTCGATTGGACGAAAACATCTATCACATTAGAGCTGAATGATTTGTCATTGATTAGCTATCTGATAAATACTTTTAAGACATGTTTCGCGCACAAATGCCAAACATGCCTGAGTTCAAGCTTCTCATTTGAGAGGATTTGCTACGTTTCTTTTGATTCTTGTGATAGTGAAATAAATATATTTGAATTTTGAATTGTTGGTTGGACAAAACAAGACATTTTAAGAAGGAATAAAGGATAACAATGTGCAGGTTTATCTTGAAGCGTTCATTTTCATTTCCACCTTTAGATAACTCTTAATAACTTATAGAACCTGTCTGATGCTTCAAACTTATTTTTAGCAATGATGCTGTGTTGCTATCTCAACAACTTACTCAATGAGTGCGACATCATCACGACAGACAGACCTACAAAAATACATCCAAATCGTAATGAACCTCAGATATCATGTAAATTACGGTTTAAACATCTGATTAAATGAAGAAGAAATCAAAACAAAGCATTTTGTACCAACTTTGAGAACTTTAGATAAAGACTGAATGGATGTATTTAAGTTGTATGTGAGTTTAAACCTTAAAAAAACAGACCCAAAGTTCTCACAAATGTATTCCAAGGTCTAGAAAAAGTTCAAAACTTTGAGTTAAATCTGGTCTGAACATCAAGGTTGGATACCCAGCTCTACAGGGACGAGAGGTGTCGAGATGAAAACAGTGAGAGGTGACATCATTTTGTGGAAACCAATCAGCAGCAGCGAACAGAGATACTTGGGTGTTATTAATAAACTTGAAGACATGAAGAGCGACAGATATTACGTGAAGACCGCGGTGAATCACTACCAGGAGACACTTGATCTTTCATTTCTCTCTCTCATGCAATTTTCTCCACTAATGGCCATCTGTCAGACACCATGGCCACTCTCATCCTCTCACTCCATCATCCATCATTTCAGTATCTATCCATAGTAACACACACACACACACACACACACACCACACTCCTACAGTGTCCCATGCTTAAGGTGTGGCACCATGCCACCAATTGAGTCCACTACCTGGGTCAAGGTGACACCCAGCGCAGCAGCCACAACAAACCAGACGGAGAGAGGGTTTGACACATGCTGCTGAGGCCACGCTAACTACAGACACTCAACACTGCTCTTAAATCACATACTTGAACCCCCCACCTTTAAAAAATGCACATTAAGACGCCTACACAGCAACAAGAGCCGCTCAGACAAACCACCAAAATCCTGAGAAACAATTAACGGCTGAGTCTTGAAGAATAGTGTCTCTTTACAAAGCCAGTTTCCACCACTCCCTACACTCACAACCTCTATATCATCCATCCATCCATCCATCCATCCATCCTCCCGCCCCGATTCATCCGGCTCACCTTTGTCAGTCGAGCGCCTCGTCTGCCCAGGCAATAAAAATCCTGCACCATAGTAAGGGAGATCCTAAACAAAAGGAGGAGATTGTAGGGGCACGGAGAGGAAGAGAAACAACGCGTGGAGCAAAAAAAAAAGGGCAGAGAGGAGAGGACAAAAGATAGACGGAGGGAATAAAAAGGGAAAAGAGAGAGAGAGAGAGGTAAAGAATGGCCCAGACAGGCAGAGAGCTCTCCACAATGTGAGCAGCGAGGGAGGGCGAGCGCCAGGTGTCAGTACGCATACACTCACTGAGCCTCGCATGCACACACACTCTCACACACACACGCTCACAAACACAGGCAGACAGGCAATTCTCTCTCTCTCTCTCTCTCTCGCTCACTCGCTCGCACACTCTCCTCCTCCTCCTCCTCCTCTCCCTCACTGGCAGCAATAACTCTCCCTCATCGTCCTTCTCTCTCCTCTTTCAGCCAGGGCAGAATTCCTTAACTCTTTCAAAGCCACAGATCTCAAAGAGAGATTGCTCTTTCTGCCTCCACTTGGGCGAGGACTGAACGATTAATCAATTCATTAGTCGCCGTTTGAATGGCAACAGTGGTGATCGTGAAGTATGGAAACAGGCGGTAAACTCGGTGCATGAGTTAGCAAATAGTTTCTTTTTTTTAGCGAGGGTCAGGGGAGAAAAATCTATCGTCTTTTGAAATATTATGTCAAGGCTAAGACATTTTAGATCCAATGTTCAACATTAAGATTGCAGTGTTTCCCACACATACTGTTTGCGTGCTCAGGCCACCCAAGTATTTTTATTTTTTTTTCCAACCAATCCTGGCCAAGCTAGCCAAATTCACAAAATTCCATTTGCCATGCTGACCCTGTATACAGGCATATACATGAATTCATGAGATATAACGGCAGTGAGTCCCTTCTTTGGAGTCCAGATCAGGTCTGAAATTGTCTCTTCACCTTGTTTTCTATTTTAGACGTACAGAAAAGCCACTGCTTTAAGTTTACATGCCCTTCTATATGGATAAGGACATCGATGTACACATCTTTAGAGCTCCAGTATCAGAGTGAAATAATACACCAGGGCGCTCACTGCCCATCAGGGAGTGAAGCTGAAACACGCCCTATGTGAAGATTCATTAAATTGTTTTATGTGTTGGGACACAGAGAGGGGGATTCTGGGTAACAGCTGCTCATGGAAGCTTGCAGAGATGCTCACATGATCTTGAAAATCTCAATTACATGTTGAGTGTATCTGCTGTCCTGTGTATCAAACAGGGAAGGATGTCCCTGAGGATTGGTGCTGGGCCAACGTTTAGGCTTACCTCAATAATCAGGACGTTGGCGCTGTGCCTGCTATACTACAATACTCTACTCCAGCATCATGCACCTCTAAAATCCGGATTTAAATGTATTTTATCGTGCAATTTTGCCATAAAATGTTTGGTTTTTTGCTAATGTAAAGGACTAATATGTGTAAGCAAAAGGTATATTTGTTTTTCTGTTAGTTAGCACATCATTTCTAAAGCCTCTTAACAGATTTGAATAAAATCTGGTGGAAAGTTCGGCGATGGGCCAATGAACAAGCAATTACAGTGGTTTTAGGTGCATTTTTAATTATCAAAACAACATTTGGAGGACAGCTCTACCTTGGCAGAGCTGCTGCGAGCACTTTCAGGCTGTAATTCATTTTCTAAATTCATTCTCACATCAAGATTAATTTTCAGGGTCTGATTATTTTTTCTTAGTTTCCCATTTAATCAGTTCAGTGAATGCAACACTGCCCCCGAGTGCACATGAGCAACACATCTGTGCATGATCAAGGTAGCAGTTGCAACAATTAGGCGATTAGTCCATCAGTCAACCAAAAGAAGATAAGAGGACTGTTTTGATGACGCATTTTGCGTTCAGGCCATTTTTCAAGCAAAAACATTGGTTGGCTCCAGCTTCTTACATGTGAGGATTTGCTGCTTTCCCTTGTTGTTTACGGTGGCCAATGAAGAGTCTTTGGGTTTTGGACTGTTGGTTGGTCAATACAAGTAATCTGAAAGCCTTATTAATTGTGAAATTATTAATCAATCAGTTAATCAATAATAGAGAGTCGTTAGTTGGAGTCCTACTTTAACGGCTAAAGAAAAGCAGGTGTTTAAGGCATCAGGTACCACACCAAGCTGTGTAAACTAATCTAAGAAAAAAATGCCAATATTCTTAATCTTCTTTTGAATAGTTTACTGAATAGCTTTGGGTTTTGGATAAGGTTCAGGTTACTTTATTGACTCCCATAGTAGAAACTTGTCTTGGATTAAGGGAACTGCAGCCTCAAACCACACATTACAGTAAAAACACAAGAGATAAAAACAACCGAGCAAGTTAATCCCAGTGTTGCACACTATTAAATACTTACAAAGGTAAGAATATTTACCGTAGAGCTGCAATGATCAATTAGTTGTCAACTATTTGTGAGCAATTTTTCCGGGTAAAATCTCTGATCCCAGCTTTTTAAATGTGAATATGTTTTGGTTTCGTTACTCCTCAAGGACAGTAAACTGGATATCTTTGGGTTGTGGACAAAACAAGACATTTTAGGACGTAATCCTGGACCAGGAAACACTGATCAACATATTATTGACCAAACAACTAATTAATCAATCCAGAAAATAGACATCAACATTGAAATTGTGATGGGTATCTTCGGTATTTTCTAACATTTAACAGACCAAACAACTTGTATGCTTCATTGAAAAATTCAGTAATGTAAAACCATGTTGCCAGATCCGAATAGATAAATTCTGATTACATTTTATGTTCCCAACCAATGTTATGTTCCCAAAGTTGTCTCCTTTTCCAACAGGACACAAATCGAGCCATCGCTCACAGCAAATACATGCATTAATGATTTACCAGCGATCAGATGTTGAAGGCTGATCACTTTCCATGACCATAAAACACCGCCAACAATATCCCTGCTCAGTTGCCACCAAAGAAAGGACACCATATCTAGGTCACAGTAACACCAACTGCTAAATATCAGTCACACTTCAGCCGTGAACACCCTGTAATCAAGCTGTCAGCATTAAGCAGAGGGTTGACTCAGATCCAGAAGGAAGTATCAGATGGAAGGATGCAACAAACTCTGACATCACAATCAAAGTCTGATTTTTGTTCAAGCTCCAGTCTGGAGTGTGAAGTGTAAGGAAATGAACAAGAGGAAAGGGCCATAGAGGGACAGCAGGAAAGTGAGTAGACTAAGAGGTAAGGGAAGGGAAGCGGACACATTGAGACGGAGTGAGACTTCCCACTATTGACGTTGTGATCAGAGAGTGGAGGAGAGGTTAGACCAACGCTTCTCTTACCCACGCATCGTTCTGCCCACTCCCTAACGCTAGAACTGGAATATACAGCTCCCGTTTTACAAAAGAGCTGCATGGGAGGGCCGCAGCCACAGACTCTACATTTAAATGTCACACACGGCAAGTGAAATTACTCGGAACGATACGAGAACAGCCGTCAAACCACCGGCGGTGTTGTGTATCGGTGGGATCCTCGAGACCCCCGCTGTGGGCAGTGTTGCAGCTGATGGAACAAGCCTCACGTGTGCTGTGCTGATTTTTATACACGCATCAGGCCTTTAGTACAGATTTATGACGGCAATCACACAGGAACTGCTGAACGCAGGAGGCAGACTGGTGGCTCGGCAAACTGAGACATGATTCACGCCATCTTCACACATCAGAGTGCGCTATAGCAAAAAAAAGCATAAGAGGATGTGCTTCAGTGTGATTATTGCGACGATGGTGATACAAAAGGAACAATGTGCAGCTGAGTACCATTGGCAGCAGTGAGTAGCAGCTATTACAGCAAAGAAAGCACTTGACGGGATTTAGTTTTTTTATTCGGCACTTGAATAAGCTGTCTGCTGTCTGTAAAGGACAGCATGTACATGTGCAAGTGAAACACTGAAGGAAAACTAATATAAATGGGCCTTTTTCACAGCACATTTTGACTTGTCATTGCAGGAAAAGCTCAGGTGTTACTGATTACAGTAGTGATGGCTGGCATCCAAGTAAGCCATAAAAGTGAGCCAGAATGGACAACAACAGGAAGCTGAAACTAAGGTGGCAAGATGAATTCAGTCTTCATTAATCTCTATCAAAACATCATATTTTGTACTACATATTTCTTGGGGGGAGGGATGCTGTTGAAGCTGTTCTGGAGACCCAGCACTTTATTATACCACTTTTACACCACATTACCATCTATAGGGTTTTTAAAAGCAGGTAAACTCGCTACAAAAAGGCGACTGACTTTCTCCTTTCTCATCTCCAGGAGACGGGTTTGCCTTTCTGTTTTGTTCAGGGTGTTTTTCGCTACACTACATCCAGAGGACGTTAAAGCTTGTTTTGAAAAGCTTCAATCATTCTGAATCGGACACATTTTCTATTCGGGAGCCGATGATGAAACTAGTCAGGAGCAAGACATCTCACGTCTACTTCATCTCTGTTGAAAGCTGCAAATGCACAATACCAGTGGTTACTTTTTTTAATATCTTTGACTTCAGACTCCTGGCACCGACTGAATGGTGCTCGAGCGCTGCTTGAACACACACAGATTGAAAAGTAATTTAACAAGATTATCAAGCCAGCAGCCTTAACTTCAAGGCGCGTTGTCACGTCGCAAACCTGAAAACTGCGAAAATTATTGTGTCCACCCAGATATTGTGATTCTACACAGCCGATAAGATCGACTACTGCAGAGTCATTTGACCCGGGATTAAAAGTTGATTGTCCTTATTAACATTAAAGACTTATCAACTGTGAAAATAGCCCCAAGTTGCCCCAAGGTGAAGTCTTGACATTTCTTGTTTTGTCCAAAAAACATTTCAACACCAAAACATATGCAAATTTAAAATACTATATAATGGAGAAAAGAAGGATCTGAGAGCTGTAAACAATTACTTTTTAAGAAATTAAGTCAAAAATCTCTTCTTTGCACATTTATGACAATAAACTGAATATCTTTGGGTTGTTGTCAAGACAAGAGTTTGAGAAATACTGATCATTTTATAAACCAAACAACTACTAAATCGATTAAGAAAATACATACATTAATTGGCAATGAAAAGAATTGTTAGATGCAGCTCAGGAGAAACTTGACATCATGTTTCAGCTTTAACACCATTGATTTGGGATTTTACAACAAGTCCTTTGTCTCCCGTTACAATCATTACAGCCAAGTGGACGACATAACCATCTCTACAACCTAACTACTGCTGCATAAACACTCTTGATTTCTTTTTATTGACTCCAAAAAAGAAGTTATATGTGCTGCTATTCGTATAAATTCTCCATGAGTTTGTAGCATCTAGATTTTTACCATCTCAAGTGGTCAGGGTGATGAAACACAACTCTCCTCTCAACCAGCAGTTGATTGTTATTACTGTGAACTGGCCTTGTACCACAAGGGCACGGAGTACAAGGTTTATCACAGATTTTGTAGAGATGATGTAGAGTTGTTGAGATGTGTTTTTCTTTGGAAAAAGCCAAAGAACCGCTGTTGTAGTGAACTCTACAGACAGGCACCAGAAATTAAAAACCCTACATTTATTATTCGTGATAATTATTCAACCCTAAAAGAGGATTTAGAGTCAAGTTACTCTTTAATATCATGATACTGATTTGCCACAATCATGACTCTCAGAAAGGACCGTAGAGGAGGTTTCAGCTGGTCACATTCTTGAGCCTGAAGGACTTAAAGGAGGTAATTCTGTCGAGACACACGGGTGGCCTTGACCAGGGCGGTATGTGCATCAAGTGGTGCCACTGAACCATAATGATGGGCCCATAAGTGCCTCCCACACTCGCCGAGATAGGAGAGTGCCTCGCTGACACTTGGGTCGGCCGTCTCTAAGCCGTCAGCCCTCTCGACTCTCCGTCTGAATTGTCTTTGACCTTCAGCACACTTTCCTTTTGCTACAGCTTTGTTGCCATGGTTGCCTGGTGACAAGGCCACAGGTGCCCGGTGATGAGGTTGGCAGCTTCGGGGTCCATTTGCCCACCTAACCGACACTGGTTATATTGTTTCTGACCCTTCGAGAGGAGCAACTTCTTCTTTTCTTTTGTTGGTTTGAGGAGATGGACGATGAGGCTATAGGCAAGGAAGTGATGAGGTGTTCCTGCTGATGACCACTCGTGAAACCTTTATAGACCGGCTGCACACTGAGTTGTCCAACAGACCTTATAAATGATAATGAGCTTTCAACAGAGACGGGGGAAATATACAAGGCAATCCTCAGAGGAAAGAGACTAAGTGAAGAGCGGAAAATAAGACCTTTCTGACAGTTCCTTTAACACTTTATATCTCAAAATCTGATGAGGAAAACAAATTATACCACAATAAATGTTGGCCATGTGTTTCTGAAAACCAGACATGTAAAAACTTGACATTTCCTCTGACGTCATGCTACAAAAGGATGAGCAGCTGAGGGCCACTTTTAAGGTAAAATACATGTTTGTAACCAATCAGCCTCCGTTAGCATCCAACCAATACCTAGTAAACACTGTTTAATTTCATCCAGTCTGTTTCACCTCCAGGCTTAAAAAAAAACAAAAAATGTCATTTTTACAGTAGTATCATGGTAGACAATGAAATGGTGATGTTAGTTAGGAAGTGGTTAAATGCTAATGTTTGCTAACTGAAGCTAACGGGTTTTCCAATGTGTTGTTTTACCCTGAAAAGTGTTCCGATGTTCAACAAATGTTGAATTTGTCAAATTTTCCATGTGTCATGCTATCAAACGTTGACACACAGTCTTGAACAGTGGTCTCTGGCCTGGCTACCAGTATTAACACTGATGTCATCGCCTCTTGCTCCCGACAGGAAAGTCAACTCGTATACATTTCATGTGAAGGTGATATGACACATGTTGTTAGAAATATCAATATCTGAAGAAGAAAAAAAAACAACTACATGACGTGTTGCAGTGAAGCTCGGGGAGGTTTTAGCCATGATGTGGTTGTCCTTAGTAACCAAAGGTCAAAGCCCCTCTTGAAAGGAGTCCAAACATATTGATTCATGGATTCATTGTCTGCTTTGCGGTCTGCAGTCTGAGTTTATACAGCATCTTATTGTTCACATTCAGCAGGGAATTAAGACATACAGAGATTGCTAATGCACAGCATGTGATAAAAAGGCATTTACAGATTAATCTACGCTCTACAGGAGCATAACATTAACAAATCTGAGCCGAATACAAATCAAGTAGAGCTCAAATGATCAGGCAATCAACAGAAAATGTAACTGTTACTAATTGGAGGGCTGCAACTAATGCTTGTTTTCTTTCTCGACAAATCTGATGATTATTCTGGTGTTTGGTCTATAAAATGTCGGAAAATGGCGAAAAATCAATCAGCATTTCCCAAAGCACCAAGATGACGTCTTCAAACGTCTTTGTTTTGTTCACAACCCAAAGATATTCAGTATGATGTCATAGAGAAAAAAAATCACAAGAACAATCAGAAAATTTTATGTTTTTTAATTACTCAATCCAATTGGTGATGTTGCTCTAACTTATTGATAATTGATTAATCATTTAAGTAATTTTTAGAATATTTTCTGGGTTTAGTTCATCCATTGTGAGGAGTTGCTGCTTTTTTCCATTTACTGTGAATTTTAATTGAATTTCTTTGCTCTTCTTGAGTTGCTGGTTGTACAAAAAGGCTTTTGCAGAGACCACTCTGGGCTCTAGGAAATCTGATGGGTATTTTTCACATTTTTCTGACAGTTTTTAGATCAAACAATTAATCACTTAATCAAGAAATTATTTGGAAGAATGGTGACTAACAAGAAAAATTGTTAGTTGGAGCCCTTAAACTGAGCATAAATCATTTCTGACAACACCAAAAATAGATATTTGGATCTATAAACACATCTTGCAATCTAGTGATTGCAGGGCTAGATATGATATCCCTCTGCAGGAGCACAACGTTCCCACATGTCCACTGAAATCCCTCCGTTCATTCATGTTTTTTCATCTCTGGGTTCATTAATACAGGACGGAAGAGGACATTCTGTGGAGCAGTAGGTGCCAATCTGTCGCTCTGTGGAGATCAGCCAGACTCAGCTCGTGTTAAGCTGCTGCCGCTGCTCCTTCTGCAGCCTCTTGCATCGATCTGATAGGTGGAATGATTAATTTCTGCGCAGTAAACGCAGTCACTAATGTCGCTGAATATCCCACAGCTTGCTTTGAATGTAAGTAGCAATATATATGTAAATGTGCAACATCTGCATATACATGTTCTTTCATTGCATTTATTAGATTCTAAAGTGCGCTGACTACCAAACGGACAAAATAATTTATAAACACATAAGCAAAAATAATATATATGATGGTGCGAGTGTGGTGCGTAAATGGACCACTAACTAGATCTGGATGTAACTACATCTGTTTACATCCGAGTCTCCCGGGATACTGCTCATAAATTCAGTCCACATTTACATAATAATAGATTTTCCATAGACAAACACTGACTAATTGTTTTTCAAAGAATTCTTAAAACAATGTGAATGTATTTGTCTTTAAATTCACTGAATCACACCATGTAATTATTTTAAAAAAGATCATGCTTCACAGTTAAATCACCAAATACCAGCATAAGCAGTTTAAAAACATGCTGGAACCAACGATGCAATATGAGGACCAAGGTTATCTTTCTAACCTTTCACCTTTCTGATATAAGAGAATGTTTATAGGATATATATTTTATCTTTACGGTTCCTGTGCCATCTCTAACACTTGATTTTTAATTTTCTTTGTACAAAACAAAAAGGGTTCACAGTATTTTCTGCAACAAGCAATCAACCACAGAGTTCACACATACATGAACATGTCCTGTGTACATGAAGGTTCATCGTCTCGATCTTGTCTGGAAATTAAATGTTTTGTTTTAAAAAACTGATATTGAAAACATGGTGCATTCTCAATCATGGAAAGTCTAACAGTAACTTAAGCACATCATTAATGATAAGTTTACTACCTACATGCTTAATATAGACCAATATGCTTTACACTACTTGCACTGAGTATCTAAAACTTACAGTTGTAAGATCTGATTTTATAAGAATTTATCTGCTTATCTGCAGTTTAAGATTGACAATAATTACACTGACTGCATTGAGCCTGGCAGTTGTGTCACTCCACGTGCCTCCGAGCTCAAAGCTTGTTTGCTGATCTGATGATCTCTAATTAGATTTCTCCACCACTGTGGAAAATGAGCCATCAATTAGAGTGCTGTGATTAGGGGGACCAATTTGATTCCTGTCAAGCACCTGCTGCCGTAAGACTCGTCGAGTGATGGGAAACGTTCTGAGTGACGGAAGGAACATAGCTGCTTCTCTGTTCCTGTAAGGCAAAAATAAGTGTGTTCCCAGTATTTCTAATTGACCTTTGTCACATTTTATAGATTTTCATTTATAATATGCAGCTTCTGCCACTAGGGTGCTCTCTATTGAAACAAAGAAACAGATGTTTGTCGATTATGCTCTGATCAAGAACTGTTTACCGAGGGGACTTACTTTTTAGCTTTTGGATTGAAAAAGTGGATCTATCTTCACTACCTCGATGGCTGGTCGCTAACGTTAGCTTATGGCGAGTGTACTGTCAAGCAATCTGGCTGTTTGAGGCATAAGAAATGAAACAAACATAAATGCTCATTCTTGATGTATATACCAATTTAACAACCACCCCTACTGATGGAAATCTATCAAATGTCAGGCAGATAAGTTAATGTTTTAAAGTTTTAATCGCATTAAGTTCGTCAACCTTCTCATCCTGACAGTAGCAACAGGCAACCTATTCTATCTTTAACTGAGGAATTATTCGTCAGACTAATGGACAATGAAGATAATCGTGACTTGCAGCCCTAATTTCTCTTCCCGGTGTGAGCATGTGGGAATGTGTGTAAACTACATCTGGTCTGCTCGACTCAGGCCCATCCCTCAGTGCTTATTAGTCATGCACCAGCTCCCTGTCCAGCACCCCAACCTTTTAACCCCATTTCTCATTTTCCAATCAGCCAGTGCCATAAACTGTAATTGCAGTGTCAGGCGGTTGACTTTGTTTCAAGTCTAGACACAATGATGGGGAGTAAGACGAAGATGGCAGTCACAATTTTACCAATAACACCACAAAAATGAAACAAACGCCTCCTCAGTGCTTCTTTTTTCGAGGCACAATGTAATATCTGAGACCAAGAGGGGACACTTTCCTTCTCATTCACATTTTGGCTTTCCAGATGGGCGTAGTGGTACATGAAACCGCCACGGGCAGCAGTAACAGTGCGCTGCTGTGTCTCAAAGAAAGCCTTACATGCAAACACAAGTTGAAGCCTGTGTCTTAACAAAAAAGACTGAATCTGATCTCTCAACACTGCTGCTGCTGTGACTGCAAGACATTTGTCCTTCTTGTTTAAACAGCATGAATCTCAGGGTGTGAGATTACACTACACTCTCAAGTGAGCATTCACTAACAGATCTTAAGAGGCGTCTGATGAATCGCAGAGTGGTTGGACTGAGAAGAATGGAAGCGAGTTACAGACTGACTCAACTATTAATGACAGTGTCTGAGAACAAAACACAGCACATTTTCCCGATATAAATAAAGCATAAGGCTCAGTGAGATCTGCATGACTTGTGGCTGCTGGAAATTTGATAGGAGCAAATAAGAGAGAATCTAGATGCTGAGCTACAGCGTTACTACATGGCTCAAAATGAGCAATTTAATATTGTAATTTAGTATTCATCCCACTAATAATCAGAATAATAATACCTCATAATACCTCAAAAATCAGAAGAAACCAATCCAACAGATACATTTTTTGGTGTTTCCCACACATATACTTTACTTGGGCAGTCCACCAAGATATATCAACAGCTGTCCAAGTATATTCGGCGATCCATTTCAGCTTTTTATGCTACCTTTTTTCAGTCCAAAAGAACAGCACCATTCCCGATCACTTAACTAGTGGACAGTCCACCCTCGCTCCTTCCCTAACGTCTACTGGCGATCATACGGGCTCCTATTGAATTAAGGCCTCCTTATGCAGTTGTTTTGTTTGAATGTGTTGCGCTGTCTTTCCCTGGATGTTTTTTTATTATTATTATTTTTGAACTTTGATCAGCTTCATAATGAGCTTCCTCTACAAATGGCTCATCTGCTGTTATGACCACAGAAACCCAGGTAAAAAAATCCTCCCAGGAAGATATGCAACTTTATAACCTAACAGGGAATAAAGAATATAGAATGAGAAGTTTGATTTTCTCCACGTGCGTCCATGTTGCAATGATGATGCAGGATGACAGTTGCAAAAAAACTGTCCAATCAATGAGCTGTCAGTCCTATGACGTAAAGATTACAACTTAGCATCAATGTAAAAAAAAAACCAGACCAGAGCTAAAAGGCAACAATAGATCTGGTTTGTCTTTGGATCGAACCTGATGAACCAAACACAAAAGGTGTGAGAAAATTTCTCATAAGACAAATCAGTGCCTCAGTGCCTCAGCCTATTATATTAGCCGGACAAAACAGGCTACCCAATGTAATTTCCTGAGATAAAAAACCCTATTCCCTGAGTGTGTCACAGCAGAGATTTATGCACTTGAGCATCGTCACAATCAGAGCAGCTAATCTGTGTTATTCAATTTTAAAAATGCCATTCACCAGCTTAGCAACTCGGGGCACAAACAATTTCTCCAGCACAGATCAAGGGACAGCTGGCTCATCTGTTGTCTTCAGATTAGCGGGTAAATTCCCCCTTCAGAGCGCTGGCATTCCTGAAGAGAGACGCTCACTCGAAACTGCATCAAACACAGCCGACGATCATCATATCTCCCAATCTCACATTTGAACCACGGACCAATCTAACAGCTGGCGCATCCACACATGGGGCAGTTTTTAAGAGTCCTCTCTTTGAGCCAAGTGGGATGTGGCTTTCTAGCGCTCCCTGTCTGTCAGTAGCTGATAAGTCAGGGTTGCTACTGCAGAAGTGATCCTCCAGATGTCCTTGGAGAGAAGCAAATAGAAAACATGTCTTTGTACAAACACAGTGTTGACTGCTGTCAACAACTTAAAAACTCATTTTTTGAGGAGGCGTTTTTTTTTTTTCAAGGGTGTTTCTCTGTTTGCTTCCTGTCTTTGTGTTTGGATATATTTATAAATGTTTTATTCTTGTTTGTGCTTTGTGTTTTCTTTTTGTCAGTACCGATGTTGTTGTAAAGCACCTCTTAATCTGAGGTTCTATATAAATAACGTTGTAACAATATTTCTGAGTTTCATCCTCAGATAAGGCTGCAGCTTGTGATTATTTTCATTATCTATTAATCTGTCGATCACCGTCTAAATTGATTGATTAGTTGTCTGGTCTATGAAATGTCAGAATATGATAAAAAAAATTCCCATTAAAATGTCCACAGTGAAGCCCAAAATTTGGGCTGAGACAATCAATTAATCTGGCAATTATTTATTGTTTTCCAAAGCCTGCGATGACACCCTAAAGTGCCTTGCTTTGTCCACAACTCAGGATATTAAGTTTACCATCATAGGCCAGAGAAGAAACTGGAAAATATTCAACATGAGAAGTTGAAATGAGAGAGTTTGGATGTGTCAGCAGTGGGTAGCAGTGTGTGTGTACGTGTGACGAACTGTGGGATACAGACATTTCAGTGCAGCAGCCACTTTGTCATTTGCACAGAGGAGTGGATATCCTGCAAAGTGACTGCAACAGATATCAAAACACTGGAGGTTACTCCGGTCGTGCTCTACTGCTCGCTCTCCTCCCCACCTCACATATAAATACACAACCACACTGACAGCAGAGGGGAGGTCGGTTCTGTCAGTGGCCGTGAAGTCTTGCAGTAAAACATGACCCAATGAGTGTGGATTATTCAGAAGATCCAATCTCTATATACTGTATGTAACGTTTGTGGCATGAATATAATTAAAAACAGTACATAATAGTGATAATTTCAGATTACAGAAAGGGGAATGTGTGAAAATCTTCTGAAATGTTGTGGTGTTGTGGTACTGTAATGTTTTGACCTTCAGAGCCACCGAAAGGACGAGTAGATAATTGTGGATCACAATAAAAAACACTAACAATAAGTGGATGATCACCTAGAGTTTTCTTTTATATAAAATTAAAGAACTGGGAGAAGCTTGTGTAAACAATTTAATCCAATTTCATCTTTTGCGTCACATTTCGCCCACAATGTTTATAAAATGCACGTCAGCTGTGAGAATAATGTGATTTTCCTGACAAATATAAAAGCTTCAGGGCAGAAAGTTTTTATCCAGCAGGGCTCTGTCACAAGTTCATGAGCATTCTTGTAATAGTCAGCAGCTGACAGATAACAAGATCATTGTAGCTGACTTAAATTGAGTGAGACTGATAACAACCATGAAGTCAAATGTCAATTTTGCTCTGAAAGGAGGCCTGGCGTCCTGAAGTCTAAAATGAATTACATAACATCTAAATACTGAGCACTGGGAAAAGTTGATCTACTGAATGTCTTCAACGCGACACCTTGAGCTTTCCACAGAACACATTCATTGTCGGAGTGCAGTCGAGGGAAGAGATGGCGATATAATATACTGTCGGAGATTTCAAGCTGTACAAAATTAATTCATCTGTGCAAATCAAGTTTTTGGCTGGACGAAAGCCTCGAGAAGGCACATTTTTACGCCATAGACCCTGGAAACCCTGGGGAGGCAGTTAAGAGAGGGGAGGTCGTTCCATTGGCTCGGCAATAACCCAAAACTTATTAGATTCAAATAAGAGCGACTGTGCTGTTACGAAATGAACACTCCGAACTCTCCCAAGTGTTGCTTTTGGCTGGGATTATCTGCCACATCAAAGGCCTCGTTCCTCTGAGCGGGAGCTTTATGAGGACTGAGTGACAGTAATGCATGTGAAGGAACAAAAGGTTTCATGTGGCTCCGTAACACAGTTACAGCATATTAATAGTTATTTCACCTGACTGAGTGGGGAAGGGGGACGTACAGGTCGGTCTGTGAGCCTCACAGAGAGACGGTTTTTGATTAGGCTGTCTGCATGCAGCGCTCACCATATTAACTTCAATTTAAGACCTTTTAAACACCATAAAAACTTAAATTCAAGACTCGATCATGCCAGAAATACTTAACAGAAAACCAGTAGGGACAATAAGATACGTGAATGTATTGACATCTACTGTACATATATATAACTTCTGTCAGGAAGTCCCAGCTGTACAACGACGATTGCTATTAATTCAATCAATCAATTTACATGAGCCAGATGCAAATAGGTTGCAGATAATGGATGAACACTTCCAGGGAAATTGACCTGGAATCAGTCGACAGCCTCAGGCACGGTCACAACAACCACCCTCTCAGGTAGTAGTCACGACTGGCTCTTCTGGACCAGTTGTTCAGAAACCGGGGGTGTCTCAGGCCGAGTTTGCCAAGAAAGATTTTTATGTTCTCGTTTACAATCAGCTCCTGGAGCGGGCCATTTGTGGTTTGAAAGCAAAAGAAACCAACCACAGGATTTTATGACAGCAAATATTTGATTTTAAAAGGCTAAACTACTAATACAGGAGGCGATCCAATGTTAATATCTACAGCAGGCAAGAAAGAAATACCTAGAAAGCCTCTTGGAAGCCTTTTCAAGCCCTTCAGATACCCTGTTCATTAGGGTGAGTGATACCCACAGTAATTTTCATAATAAAAACACATTTAAGGATTGACCTTGAAACTGTATCTGTGGGGAGGACTGAGGTTCACCCAACCAGCAGAAAGTGGCTCTCTGGTGGGAAGCTTTTACCGTGAAACGACTTCGGGAACTGTTGAGTTTGCTTTAAAAAGCAGATTAACACTCTGCCTTTATTACAGCTCTGATGGCACAGCAAAGATAACCACCATTAAACAGTGAGATGCAAAACTCAAACCTCCAGCGACAAAACAACATCGAGAGCAACATTAAGCAGGTGCTACAGAACGGCTGGATCGATAGTAATAATAACGTAATGTTTGTGCTCCCGAGCAGGGCTGAACAATCGGGAGGCGGCTCAGGAATCAAAAAGGAAAAACTCCACAGTACAGCACGACCAAAGCATGGAGCTCACAGCAGGAGGTAAAGCTATTCAAGCAGCAGAACTGATGAGCTGGTTGGCATCTATTTTTAAGCATAAAACTGCTTTTAATGGATTGAAAATGCATTTCATCTGCTGAGCCGCATGTTACTGCTTCCTAAAAATACACTTGCCGAACAAGTGACCACCTTCTGTGCGCTGACAGGCAGATGCGTCATTGTTTGTGGCTGGCATCAGAAAACACACTCACCGCTGCTGCGACTCTTGCGGTTGGCCTTCCCTCCCGTCAGCAACATCTTCAAGCTGTTCCTAAACATGACTGCAGCAGATGCCCTGGACTAGACTACAGAAAGAATCTGTTGGGGAGAGAAGAGAGGATAAATATTAATGTTTCTGGGAGCACTTGGAGTGTGACCAACTGTCTGCTGTGAGATCTCGCTGACACTGTTAACGATGTAATTTAAGAGTTAAACGCTTTATTAGATGTATCAGAGCAACGCAACAAACAAGCATGTCAAGGCCGAGGAAGAAAGAAGAACCTTTGATGGGATTCTGAAATGCGGGAAATCCTTTTCATGTGAATGTGTGACGTTATGTGGGTCCAAGAATCAACTCAGAATACAAGAGGGTGCCAATTAACTTCTACTTTTTATCAAAAAATTATATTAAATGAAACTGAGGCAGTAACATCTGTTGTTTTTGGTTGTTGGTAAAGGTAGCCATTAGGCTGATTGAGGACCTCAGAGTCACTTTGACATATGACCTGGAGGAAGCCAGGGATTAAACCACAACCCCTGCAGTTAACGCTCAACCCGCTCCACCTGCTGAACCACCGCAGACCAGTTCTGTGTTTGACTGCATCCTTATTATCTATACATATCAACTGGGCTGACAGAATTCAGTCAGCTTACCAACATTCATAAGAAGCACTGTAAGGCTACAAAACCTCACCGCATTCCTGATTGTGACCTGAGCCTTTCGAGGATGCTCCTTTCATACCCGACCGTGATACTGTCACCTGATACCAATGAACCTGTTCAGCTGTTTAGTGTTCCTAACGGGTCTTTCTGCATCATTCCACAATGTTCACAGTCTTCTGTCGCTCCTGTCCGAACTGCTGAATTCAGAGTAAGCAATCAATAAGTTGTTGAGCTATACGATTTTAGCTCGCGACGAGGCAGATGGGGAGCTTGTGCCAAAGAAGAACGATCTTTAACGCAATAATGAGTTCAATGGTTCACAAACAGAAATTCATAGTCTATTTAAAGTCTGGCTTTAAAGATCCTAATTTAGTGATTTGCAATTAAATAGACTGTGAAATTAGTTCCAGGCCTGATCGCCCGTTCTGAGTTTGTGGTGAATAAACACACATTTTCTGTGAGGAGACATTTCCTTCACCTTTAGCAGGTCAAGGCCATATCCAACACACAGCATGTAGAGCAGACGTTTGGCACAGATCATATAAACAATGTACTGAACAGTATCGTAAAACTACTGGTGATAGAGGGAGGGCTCTCAGTACAAAAAAGGAGCTGCACAGCTGATAGATAGCACCATAAACCATAAGATCATCTTCATTTCTTGACAGCAGCTTGCTCCATCCTGCTAATTCCTCTCCTCCGACCCCCCCTCCATACACATATCTCTGCTGTGAGTAGCTAAAAAGCACGGCAGCAGATGTTCTCCATTAGATGGGAGTGACTCAGCAAAGCCCCACAGACGAGCTCCAGCTGAGGAGCCAGCTTTGGACCCAAACAATTAAAAAAAAAAACCCTCAAAGAGGAGGACATGGAAAAGCTCTCAGAAAGCCCTCGTCTCCCCTCCCCCACATAAAACCATGCTTTACCAATGTTTTTCACAATCCCCTCCTGACCTTGCGAGGGGTCTAAAAGGCTTGCAGGATCATTAGACTACAGACACTGCGAGGGACACCGGGGGAACTGGTCATGATGATGAAGCAGAGATGACATTATGGTCAGGTGGGATCATGAAACTGAGCCATGAAACACACATATTTGTGGCTCTGTTTTCTTTTTTTTTGAGAGTGAATCTTAGGTCACACTTTAAGATTAAGCCCAAATGAATTAGTAGAGCCCGGGTTAAGACTAACCTAAACTGTGATGAGGTTGGACCTTTGAACTCCAGCCCCAGAGAACACTTTTGTTTGATTTCATCAGGCTCTGTCTGTCGGGCCTTCTGTAGTATTAAGTCGTCCGCAGAAGGTCTCAACAAGATTGAAAAATGGAGTGCAGTCCTGGCAGTTGCCAATTTGGAGTTTAGCTCAAGTGTGTGGAAAAAGAGAAAGAACTGAAGGAGAAGTCAATTTGAGCAACAACAAATATACCAGGGGGAAAGAGAGGGGAGCGACTGTAGCTGCCAAAATGAGACCAGGCCCAGACTCAAATCACTTCAGATGCTTTTTCGGAGATGCCTCCAGCTGTGTTTGTTATTTGTTTCTAAAGAAGGTGTGTGGTGATACTTTTTCATCAGTGACCATTTCCAATTTTTTCTAAATGTGTATGTTTTCTTGTTTTGCAAAATGCTGACGCACAGACAGGAAACACCAATGCAAATGTCTTCCTCAACGAGGCACCACACGGATAAGAAACAGCAATCATCCAGCCAGACAATCATTCTGGTTTCCGATACCCCACATCCATCTGATCGAGCCATTATCAGGCTCAAATCATGAAGTTTAATCTCAGCCCTCAAAATATAATGAATTGACTCCTGTAGGACATGCCGTTCCGAAGAAAGTACATGCAGTATCATCACAATTAAAGTGATAGTCTAATTTCTGTCCAATTTAATGACCTTCCTACAATAACTACATTTCTTTCTTGCCACTGACTGGTGAGCTGGAGAAGTAATATCTGGCTATCAGAGTCAGTGACGGAGGATCGTGATGTCTGATATGATTGTGCATCCAATAACACTTTTGACAGCAGTAACCATTCCTCTCCCCCCAGTCGATAACAGCGCCAGTAAATGTCCCCATCAAGGCCAATGCAGATGAGGGTTATGGCAGTGTTTTATCTTCTGATGTAGGCTCAGACTTACCAGCTCAGTTTGATAATTCCACCCGCTCATATAAAACACGTCTCAACCGCTCTGATTCAGAGGGATCACTGACGATACATACGGATATTTTTGACCTCATTTGCCATGCGGAGCAGTGTCGCCCTGCCATTGTAACAGCCTTCCCTAAATAAAAAATGAGCCCTGATGTGAATCAGTAGGACCTAAAAGAGGAGACTGACATTTGTCTGTGTAACTTTTGGCCCAGATCCTGATACAACTATTCTCTGGTGAAATGAAGAGTATCTGAAACTGTAAGCCTCCTACAGGGCTGTCTATTATAAACGTATTATCAGCTCCTGATACGATTGTTTCGGCAACTTAGTGGAGTTAACTGATGCTACGGGCAAACACACCCACAAAAGACATGACAATTCTCTAATTTAGGGAATTTTGCCCATTTTGCTAGATTACATTTGCCACAAAGGGCCAAAAAATGATATGTGGGGTTTTATAAATCATAGAACAAAGCAGCGCCATGGCTGCTTGTCTTGCATTAACAAAGGACTGATCATGCTGCAAATGCTAAAGGTTCATTTGCAACTGTATTCCCATGCAGGGGGGCACAATACATACTATCTACACGATAATGCAAAATGTATATCATCAGCTATTCAATGATAATGATAATATACTTAAATGTATTTAGCACTTTTCAAATACAAAGTTTGAAGTGATGCCGCCCATCTTAGTGCTTGGCTGCACTATCCTGAAGATCGAAGAGGCACTGAGTCCGGCTCTCCAATCAAGACAATCAGCACAATCAAGTGCAGTTTCATCAGATAAGTTATATTGTGCTGTATATTCTCAGCCATGTCGTCAGCGGGTGTGACTGTAGTTTGCTGGGAACAGCACACAGCTGAGTCTGTAGATCAGTTTAAATTCAGTTACTGCTGTCTGGAATAGACTCTCATTTCAACAACCCCAATTCCAAACTAGAATTATCGCCTTGCGGTTTTATGCCACAGCACACCAGTCAATTTGCTGTTCCTGAGCTGAGTGTTGAATAATGGCCAGAACTTTTTTATTTTTATTTTTTTGCAGAAAATGATGCTGTCACAGAGCAGTTGACCTTTGACATTAAAAACGTGAAAAGTCTTTACTTATAAACCTATGATACATTTGCGTACATTTCTTTGCCATACTTGTAAAATGTGTTTTGGGACGTCACAGTGACTCGAATTCACGTTGATAATTGACATTTGTGCAAAATTTGAGGAGATTCATGCAACCTAAATCTAATTGATTATAACAGAAATACAACCTTCTTGAGATATCACTTTCACAACATTGGGACAGACGGACGAACAACCCAAAAACATAATGCTTCGGACCACAAACATCACCAGTGCGAAGGTTATAAAATATTGGGAAACTGTTAAGAACATAAATAAGATCGGCTGCAATGATTTGCAGATCATCATTGTTGAGGTTTCATGTATTTATTTTGGTCTGTTTCTTTTATCTAGAGTCAGGCAGACCTTGCTACAAATGAGTTAGGAGTCATCTTTTGATAGTTTAAGAATCCTCATAATACTTTTATTGCACCACCTCTGAAATTATCTTGACTGTAAATGTATCTGTGATGAGCGAGAAAAGCTCTCGGCTCAACAGTCAACTTCAATTGGATTTACCAGCACCTCAGCCGTGGGAGAGAACGAGTTAAAGCCAGCTTAATCACAGCAATCATTACAGCTGCTTCATGATACAGTGACACAAGTGATCCCTACACCTACCAGAGGGAGAGATGAAAAGCATTAGTCACATCAAAAGCAGCAGAGCTTGTTCAAGGTGGCTGAGCGGTGACACACAAGCCACGAATGGCTACATTGTGGTGTGGACTGACTGGAACAGTCCAGATTTCTTTCACAATCCAAGCATATTTATTAGGATTTTCACACTATTAATTACCTTCAACAAAAAATAAAGTACTGAGAACATACTGTTAAATAAACACTGTGATGAGCAGAGGTTCTCTTCATTCTGCCTGAAATCTATTCATTGGTATGAATCATGCACCCTCCCATGACAAGATGTCGACAGTGGTAAGAGAGCATGAGGTGGCAACAGGTCACATCTATTGGCATGCGCGCTCATCTCCTATGATACCGGCAGGGCCGTGCAGGGGCACCTATGAAAGTATCTCTGCAGCTCACCGCGACTTCACCTCAGCATAAAATATGAGCGGGGAGTAGCTTATTATGTCTGGTCTGGTTAGCCTGGAGGCCAGAAGGCATTCTGGGATTATAATACTAAATCAAAATCTTAAAAAGCCTCAAGTCTCTTAGAACATATTGTAGCTCCAGCTCTCCACAGTGTTGCTAAAGTAGTGTGTCCACAGGTATCACGCTCTTACATTAAATGCTTTATAAGAGCTTTTTAAGATATTCTTTTTACCTAATTTAACACTGGTGTTTCTGAATAAATCATGTGTTTCTTGTTTAAGCACAGCAGGTAAGGAAAGATGTAAGTAGTCCATATTTAGTTCTGTGCAGAGGTAGATTTTATGTCAGAATATGGTTATTAGAGTCAGTTAGAGGAGTGAGTCAACATTTTGCCAACAGGTAGAAAAGCAAAACGACAGTATTAGCATTTGGTACAGAGCTAGGTTTAAATATTTGTAATGTCAGAAACTCTCTGGCAGAGAAGCGTGACTCATTTTTATTAATGATGAATTCGTTAAAATGTTTGTGAATATGGTCAGAATTCGAAGGCAGATCCAAAAACGCAGGGGGCAGCTTATCATCAAAGGAACCGACAACTGCTGCTGTTGGCTAGCTAGCTAGCCTCCGTTAGCTTTTGAGCTCAGGGCTCAGTTAGCTGTGAGACCTCAGATCACAGTGGGAGTCACCACAGGTGACAGGGCTCAGCTCATCTGGATTTGGCAGCCTGATGTGAGAAGGAACACAGCTGGATGCAAAACTGGGACAGTAAGGAGGTGATTTACAAGATTTTTACATCAGGGACGAGAACACACAGCAGGGAGCGGCATGAAGTGGGAGAGTTGAACATCAGAAGAGGGCGTGTAGAGCTGGAATAGTTTCACATCTTTCTCTGTGAATAGAGGATGATGAAACAAGAGGTGATTGCGGAAAGACAAACACAGACTGTTTTGGTGAGTTTATTTAGTTTATGTCAACTTTGAATGAATTATCTTACAAATATGCTTCTTTAAGGCCTAAGATTTATACATTTGAATTTATAACATGCAGACACCCTGACTGAAATTGGGCTCGAAATATTGTCTTCACAAAGCACTAAATGCTTGGACTGGGAGACAAAATCCTCAATATCAATAAGCAATCAAGCTGTAGGGATGTCTATCGGTACTTTGACGAAATAACACAATGAGAATTTTGATCAATAATCATAAGTAATGTGGATATGAAGCCTCAGAGGGTAAAGGTAAGTAATAGAAGAAGAAGAACAGTCAAGATACAAAGACAGAAAATACATAGTCTCATACCATGATGATATAATATCCATATATTGCCCTGCCCTTCCTAAAAAGGCTGGGGATGAAATACAGAGGCCTCCACAGTCTAGCCCAATAAATCTGTTTGAATATGTATAGCAGGGAGCTAACCAGGCAAGGCTGTAGCCGTTTACTAACTGCCAGAGCAGAAAATAGGGAGAGATGTTGCTGTCTGTTTCTAGAGGAGGCAATCAATGTATGAAATCTTAGAGGACAGGATACTGAGTAGGCACACACACATACAGACTCGCAGGTCGCCATAGAGAGACAGCCACGCACATATAAATGTACCCGTATACACAGCTGAAGCAATGTTTCATCTGAGGGTGTAAGCACACACATCTCTCATTCCCACTCTCTCTGACCCTGTGTACCGGCCTTTGTGAAGGGAAGCCAAGAAGCAGCATGCTCTCACAGCTAATGTGCGTAAGCGGATGCAGCCCATCTCAGGCTCTTCCACAGCTCGGGCATAATGCTCCTCCAGTGTGTTAAAAACCACTTAAAGGCACATTCACCAGACCCTGCGCGATGAGCGGCTTTCATCTGGTCACCCGGAAAAAGCAGCACACTTGTTTGTTCTGACAAAAAATGAAACACAGACACGGCTTGGTTTCATTTGTAAGCTCACCCAGGCTGAATTAACAGCCTCGAACGTGCCTTTTGAGCTAGACAGATACCTGCATTTAAACTGCATTAGTCATTAAAATATGTTGGTTTAGCTTCAAACCGCGCTCGAAGAACTGCTTCATCACGGCATGATGTTAAGGAATATTAGAGGATTAGCTTCGGTCTCCTTGTGCAGCTCTTGTAGAATGAATTAAAATTTTAATCACTAAGCCCCATCTAAATTTTTAAACATAAAAGAAATCCAGCTGGCAGCAGGTGCAGACGTCCCCCCTCAGAGGCTTAAGTCGGGACTGAGAACCGCCGCGACCCTCCATTAATTATAGAGCTTATTTACAATCAATAAAGTATCCTTTAATGGGGCCAGCCAAGGCAAAGGCCAGTGTTGCAGGGCATCCAATAGGATTTATCTCGTGTTACCCCTGGCCTTCAAATTAAAACTCATCTGAGAGGAAACCACACAGACACAATCATAAAATTAGAGAGGACTCACGTTTGCCCCAGGGAGTGCTCTTACTGTGATTATAACACAGATTGAGATGGAGGAAATTGGGCTTCTTGAACAAGGCAATATGCCCAATGATGGTGAATGTCTACAGGGACGTTTCAGGGTAAAATCTAATTTCTCTCAAAGATATAATAAGAATCTGTCTTATTATATTGGTCAACCATGAAAGAAATACAGCTCAATATTGCTGGTGAAAGGAGAATCCCTGGGAGGCCAAAGAACAATGGAGCATCAACAGCTTCAGAGTGACAAATGGACTTTGCCTGGAGGTACAACCATTTCTTGGAGGAGTTACGGTAGAACTGGGCGTTCTGACTGGGAACTAGGATATCAAATATTAAAGGAACAGTGCGATGAGTTTTGTGTGTTTGGCACATTAGTCAAAAATGTGTCTACAAAACAACTTTTTCTTATATACATTTGTTGACAGTGGATCAGTCTGAAATATGTCAGGGAGTTTTATGCAGTCTGTGGGAGAAACGGAACAAGAAGGAGCTGTTAGATGAAGCGCTGCAGGCGACAGGCTGCACACCACCAACTCCTTTTTACTAATTGATGTTGCCAAATAGGCGCTTTTGATTTTCGCTTTGAGAACAAATCTTCCACCATCATCTTGTCAGTCAACTGTCCGTACTCCCTTCATGTTTTAAATGATCTGTAATTGTAGCGTCCGTCGTCCGACTGAGTATTTCATGTAAGAAAGCAAGTTATGTAATCAGTGTCCGTGTAACACTGGAACACCAACTACAATGGCAATGCCAGGATGGAGCCATTTTATCTTCTTAAATTTTTTACATTTAAAAGTCTCAGTGCTGCAACTCTCTTCTACTGTGAAGCTCAGGAAATGCTTTGTGGACTATGAAACTTCCCCTGCCTTTCCATCGACATGGGGTTGAGGAGATGATTTATTCATTTACATTTTTGGATGATCTGTTCCTTTAATCAAACAAAACAGTCTCAGATAAAGCATTGTATCTTATATTGTGTGTGTGTAGTGTCAGAGCATCTTAAACCATCGGTCCAAATGAAGCGAAGTCATTCTCAATCCATTGGTTTGCTTCACTTGCTTCTACACACCGTCTTCCTACAGGGTGAGCAGAGTGGCAGATGGACCTGTTCATTAAAACAAAATCCTGCTGCAGAGGTGCATCTCTAAACAAGGCACACAACATATTCTCGCTCAAAAGGGGAAACGCACGACTCTGGAGCTGGAGCCTCCTCCCTCATCTTACCAGCAGCAGACGCCCTGCAGCATCAGACCGGGATAAATCACACGCCCATCTGCAGGTTGAGGATGACCGGGGGAGCACAGTTCCATAAATCACACTGATATCAATAAGGGGAAGTGTCAGGCTCCAGCTCACAAGGTGAGAGTCGCACAGGGCAATGCAGAAACCACTTAAGGTTGCTGGTAACAAAGTTTCACTCCTGGCCCTCGCTAGATTATTTATTAATCTAGATTAATGCCCCTGCACTCACTGCTTTGCAGGGGAAGGTGGTGATATCTGTATCACGATGCACCATATAACGGTACGATCAGTCACTGATGATGGCATGGTGGCCTAGATTGCCATCTAAAAGCTCCTCGTCTTTTCATTTCTACATGAAACATAAGGTAAGTTCAAATCACACTTTAGAGCTGTGTCACATAAAAAATACAAGAGTTTCAGAAGGTAGAAAATTGACCTGATGTTGTCTCTGCAGAAAACGAATTGAACATCTGCGACTACTGTTTCTGCTTTGCAACTCTACAATGGTGAATACTGCTCAGATTGAATGTGTTGTCACGAACTCAAAACTAGTTACTCATCTACTCTCCACTGACACATGAGCTGTAGGCTTCATGTCTGCACGGCATCTGCGACCTCAAGCCTCAGGAGTTCAATGCTGAAGAGCAGATATACCATTTGGCACAGGTTTTAGGTTTCCAAAGTGACACGTTCACATAAATATAATTTCATCTCTGTGCTGACCTTTCGAAGTAATGTTACAGAACGAGGGCCAACAAGAGTGGGTGTCCTCCTGAGCAGTTTCGATCCCGGGAACTTTTCCCTGGAAGCTTTGAAGGAACTCAGTGTGTTTCTACTCTATAGACCAGGGTCAGAACAAACATGGTCGGCTTAGAGATGCGATTAAATGGCTGAAATTTGAAGTCAAGCAGAAGTTAAAAGATCAGTTTTTGCAGAAGTGGCATTATGAACTCCAGAGCATGTCATCATGGGATCTATACTGTGAGTTTAAAGGGGAGTTTAAGCTTGAAGAGTATGTTCTTTGTGAGAATTGGCAGTTTTCTCAGGCTATTTGTAATCTCAGTGTTTCTAATAACAGGAAGATATAAAGTTCTAGAAGGGAATAAAAGATTTGGTGAATTATGTGATGACATTAACTAAGTTGTCTGAAACAGGGAACATTCTTTTGTTTTCTTATTCCCCTTTGTTGAAATGCCAAGGCCTGCATATGTCATTCCTTTCTTGATCTTTCACGACAAGATTTGTAATCATTTGATGCTAAATTCATATTATCCCGTTCATTTCTGCTTAGTCATGTTTTTAGCCACAAATTGAATCTTAATGCAAACAGATGTAGAGGGTTCTCTGTACAATTTACAGTATCTTTTGTCTCAGAATCTCTTTTATATGCTCTAAAATTAGTTTTGTAGCTGAAATATGAATCGATATTGATTCAAATCGAATTTGGACATTGTAAATTGGGTTCAAATCAATTTGGGAAGCTCTAGTGAAAATGCAGAGAACAACAGACCTTTAAGCTCCTTGAAAAGTAGTTCATGAGACTAACACCTTGGGGTTTTTTGGGTGGAAACTTGTCTTTTCATCACCCTCTGTTTAAGGCCACACTGTTTGGGCAAAGTTGGGCTTAATGTGTTTATTCTCCAGCAAACAGTCACGGCTCACATAAAGCCAAGTGAATTATCCTGTGCTTTGGTTGTGTCATGTCCCTGTGGGGAAACAGAAGTCCTCCTACACAGGCCAACTGGCAAACACTCTCATTACCAGATCTGTGCCCAGTTTATACCAGCTCGGACCTCTCTCACCCTCCCGTTCAAATCTATTCAAAAGGAAGCGACTGAAACAGTGTGTCAACTTTTATCAGAGGAGAAGCCAAATGAAAGAGGACATAATTCATTGGGTTTTATTTTCCCCCTGTTTGTTTTAGGGGATGTCTGGGCAAGACCAAATAATGGGATGAAAAACTGTGAGCCATGTAGGCAGGTGTAGAAAATTCCCCTTGCCAGACCGAGGAGGGAAATAAATCATCTAAATGCACAAAACCCGTTTAGTCCCTCGGAGCTGCAAGACCACAGTATTTTTTAAAGTTCAGCTGCATGTCTTCTTTCCTAATCTCTCCAGCGGCAGACAGTGCAGGAGCCGGCATTTGTTAGTGATTAATGAAAAGGCGTTTTTCCGCTCGCAGACACCAAAATGACATCGGCAGGCGAGCTCTGATTTTAATATGTTGTGAGAGTGTTCGGTCGTTGCTGTGAACAATAACACAAGAGCGTATGGATGAGCAGCAGTGAATGTGAAGCATAAATCTCTCCCAAGTCTTGCCACAGAGCAGGTAGAGGGAGGGAGAGATACCGGAGGAGGGATGAGCTGCTCAGCAAATTCCTAACTGTGATGTTTTGGAACTATTCTACCCTCAATAAATCTCTTCAAACTTCACAATTTTAACAACAAATGAAGCTAGACGATGATGTGAAAGGTCAAACACTGAGAGAAGGATGGTTAGATGAGACGGCTCGATTAATCCCTCTGACTGCTGCTTCCACTCCTCTTCCTCATCCTGCCTCTTCATTCAGAGACCTCACTGCTACACCTGCTGGCCATTTGGAAGTGCTGCCGCACCATCTGCATTGACACGCCGTGCAGAGGTGCCAGGACTCCTATTAACAAATTGATTCATCTAAACCTAATCTAAATAATAGCCTCTCATCTTCGCTGCTGACAAATGACACTGACATGTCCATCATCTAGTCAGCAGAATACACAGTAAATCTGTTTTTTGCATAAATCCTCTCCGAGGCCCCCATTTGTATGCCTCCGGAGCCTTATTCCTGCTCGAACAAATAGACCGGAGCCTCGGGAAGAAGAATGGTTCGATGTTTGACAGGCAGCTTAAAGGGGCGAGTAGAGTCATGACACGAGGGAGGGAGAAGGTCATCCTGCAGGAAGGCCAGTAAAGGCAGGTAATCAACGTTGGTACAGGGGCACATTTGCATTGAGATGGATGTATTTAAAATCAGCTGGTGTGTCTACTCCAGGCAGGCGCTGAAATGAAATTCTTTGAATTAAATCGCCTGATCCTGGACTTCTATACTTCTTTGCCTTGTGGCATTTGTGGCCTCGTAGCTGCATCTCATATTTTATTCGCTGCAATCAGACTACAAGAGACAACAGAGCTACAGGGTGAATAAATGATAATCGCTGTGAAGTTAAGTTGCATGCAAAACGGGATCTCAAATTAAATACAATGCCTTGAAGAAGTATATTACCTCTGATGTCTTGGTGTATTGTTTTACAACACTAAATCACAGTAAATTTAATTAAGCTTAATTTGACACTGATAAACGGTTAAGGTTGGCATATGGGGCACGAAATCTGCACATATCATTGCAGATTTTAATAATAACTGGCACTGTTAATCAGTGGGAAGCCTGCGAGGGGTCGCATCCTTGTCGCTGTAGAAGTGACTTCTGGAGGTTGGTTAGGGTGGTGTGATCTGAGAGGGAAATCAGCTGCTCCTGTTTGCCCTTAAAGTTACTGCAGTTACATTGTTATTACAAACTTCCTGTATCCATTTCAAATTAAAAGCCCTCTGGCGTTTCAGTAGAAAGGAACCCTTAATATCTTAACAAGTCTTTCATTGAAACATTATCAGGAACAGGTCTCCAGTTTCACACAGCTCATGTCTTATTTCATTTTTCATTAGGATGTTCAAATTATGAAGACAGGTTAAGTTCAATTGTTGTTGAAAATGAAAACACAACATGTCGCAGTTGCACTGATGGACTGCAGTGCTGCTAAACATTCATTCAAGGTCTCTCTTTTAAGTTCCTCTTAGGAGCAGCTAAGGGTCATGACACACCTAGTGGTGAAATTTGGTATTACTGGTTTGTTTTGGTCTTAGGCCCAAAGCACAGATATGTCTAAGTTTGTATGTACCATAGGCTATTTACTCTATATCCATTTGTACCAAACGTGCCTTTTAGTGACGGTTTCAGTATATTATAATAGTATAATAAGACAATAAGACAAAAATAATCAAAAGTATTGCTCCAAGCCCCATGGTGACGGAGTTAACTTCAGAAGTGTGAAAGTAGTTTGGTTACAAAAGATCAGGGGTATAACAAACCAAAGTTATATCTCGTAAATAAAGGAACACTGGTGCAATAAAACAAATGTATTTCACCACCACAAGCAGAAAAGCACCCAGCTGAGTACAAGGAAAGCTCAAAATCCCACAAAGAAATGCTCAACAGCTACTGTGAGCCAGTAAGTAAAAAATATTTTTCAGTATTTTGTCATCATTGAAAATATCTTTATCGCAAAAAATACCCTGAAATAGCATGATGTTATCTTTGCTCCATATAGTTCATCCCTACTGCCCCTAAATGTCCAGTCCTACTGTATCAACCAGGTTCTGCTACTGAAGATAAAAACATGCTCGGTAACTAAAACACAAAATCAGCTGACATGATGAGGACGTTGAGCTGGGTCCTGTTTTATTACCTAACATGAGTCAGTTGTAATACCTTTATTATTCCCAAATGAAGGTATTTAATCAAGTTTCTTACACTCACTGGGCATACAAAGGAGAAAACAAATCTCATTATCTAAATCAAGAACATCTAGTATTTTGAGGACCTGCAATGATCATCACTGCATCCAGTGTGATTTGGTGTTGTAAAAGAAAAAACAGAAACTTAAGAAGGTGTGACTGCTTTTTTCCCTGTAAGCCCTCTGAATGAAAGCATAAAACGGCTGTGATAACTTCTCAGAACATCCTCACACATCTTGTCCTGGCACTGCTCTCGCAGGGATCCGATGCCAGCCTGAAGCTGGTTTCACACAGAATTGTAACTCCTTCGCTCCGCGCTGTCATGACATAACCAGCCCTCAGATGGGTCGATCTGGCCACTTCAAGGGAAGAGCTAAACAACCAGCTAGCACAAGCTACCCACTTGCTCTAATTTCTTGCCGATGTGTGTATCCCAGTAACATTCATTTCCTTAAAATGCTTGACACACAGTAC
Source organism: Sparus aurata (assembly GCF_900880675.1). Taxonomy (NCBI): domain Eukaryota; kingdom Metazoa; phylum Chordata; class Actinopteri; order Spariformes; family Sparidae; genus Sparus; species Sparus aurata. Next base: position 23,823,931 of record NC_044206.1, on the reverse strand, counting down.
TTAGCCAGAGGCCTGCTGAGGGATTGTAGTAAGTTTGTATCTCTGAGCAGCAGAGCCAGATAGAGTGCTGGACTTCCTTGCCTGAGGCTATTGTGTATCAAGTGCAGCAGAGTGGCTGATAGGCTTAGCATGGCTTCTAAGTGGAGTAAAGCCACGGGGGTACTCCTGGGTTGCTTTCCTTCAAGCTGGCAGAGTTACTAAAGTCTTCATCTGAAATGAACTTGAACCAACTTAACCGGGCACTGGAGCAGACGCATGGGATGATATCTAACCCTGCGTACATACAGCCGAGGTGCACGGACTGCAGACTGCAACTCAAAGTGTAAGCCAAGTCAAGCCAAGTCAATTCAAAATCTCAGCTGCTTTAAATTGCACTGCTGCTCGCAGCCAGATAATAATAAGTGTGTCATATTTTACTTATCACACTTGCCAATCATTGACAGTTGGATGCTTCAGCTTGCAACAAATAAGTAGATTGGATGATGGAAATGGTATCAATGAAATCTAGATCGAGATTCTCACTCTTGTCAATATTGATGATATCAGCCGACCATTATATCAGCTCTTCTGTCCCGCCCCCGCTCCATATCATTGTCCCAAGCGTTAAATACATATTGCAAAAAATGAGAGCGCACTGGCCGATTATTGACATTAGAATACTTTACCTCTCTTATATTAATTTTGCCATCGGCCATTGGCACCAACATCGCCCAAAAATCAGTAAAATCAGTCAAGCTCTAATTTAAGCAGCAACATTTTCAAGTGGCACTATGAAGTCTTGGAGAATAAATTCAAACGCTAAAGTTATTATTTACAATATTAATAAGGTAATAATACAAACTCATAAATATGTTTTATTTCCATAAGTGAATAAACAAGCTGTTCTCAGAGGAAAATAAGGTCCCAGAACACTGTTTGGAGTTAAAAGGTGGCAGGGTCCGCCACATATAAACAACTTAAAGCAGTATGAGGTTGTGTTGTCCTCTAAGGTCAGTTTGTTTACTCTGTCATGAAAAAGAAGAGTGTTTGTTTATTTAGTTTGTTTAGTTTGTGAAGATCTTTCTCTTCTGATAATTATTTCTGTCCCAACACTACATCCTTCACATTTAACAAAAACACATTAATAGATGAAATATAAAATAAATGATCACCTGAACACAATGGTGCTGATTAAGTGAAATGACGCGGTTCAGTGGGTCAAGACTGATTTGAGTCCAGATGTTAAGAGACATCCAGACATCCTGTGATACTCAGCACCACCTCAGAGACACACATGACTTCTGAAACCGCCCACATACACAGCAGACATACATGTGGTGGACCCTGCCAATTATTTTGTGGACCAAGTGCCTGGCAGGGGTCCATTACGAAGGCGCTCTCTCCTGGGCAGCCTGCCTCTATAAAGTTCAGTAATGAAACCCAACCGTAACTCACATGGTCACCTAGTATTCTGATCTGCAGCCCACCAGTTTTCGAAGACTTTATTGGTCGTTTGCGGGAAGGGAGATGTAAGAGAAGACCACCACACACAACTTTTTCAATGTCAGCGGGCACTGATATGAAATTCATTCATGATGATGTGTTTAAGCTCCTGCTGATCAGTGTAGCCAAAACAGATGGTGATGGTAATTTTATATCACCTGCAGTTGACCTATAGTATAAACTCCACTGGCTGCTGCACGGCCAAAAATCCTGACTAATTAATTAAATATGCATGCTTTGGATGGACTTGATTATTTTTCTTTCCTAATTCCATCCGCTCTAAATATCCTTCCCCACAGTCTCCTGTTTTTGCTCTGTTTACACTCGGTGTAGACAGAATGTGTCAGCCATACACACACCACCTCAAGAGGCCAAAAGCACCTAGCTCTTCTCTTTTGCTGATGTTGGCAAGGCCGGGCTCAGCCTGCTAATGTCCGTGGCATGAGGCCTGACGAAAGGCAAACTCATCTGTCGCTTGTGACCTTCAGGGAAGAGGAAGGACTGGAGGGGATCCTGCATGTTTGCATCTACATAATATCTCCTCACCCGGAGAACCAGCCTGTATTTGCCACTTAATCATCTTCTATCTGATTGGCAGGTTCACATGGCTTCATCTTGCACACACATACAGACACATGGCCTCTTGAAGATATGCTTCAGACAGCAGACACTATCACCCAAGAGAGGATGGGGTGTAATAAGAAGACACTGTTTTGTATAAGTGAAATTAATCAGGACGAGACAGAGTGAAGATGCCCTTTCTTTCATGTGTAGCTCATTAATTTTTCTCCGCGCAGCCTCATCAACCAAACACTCCGGATTACTCAGAATAACAAAAGACAAATAATTGCAATGCGACATGAAAACAATCAAAGTCATTTAATGGAATGACTCAAGATAAGTATCTTTCAATTAAAAGCCACTAAAACGCACTGCTGCTAAAGTGAAAACAGTATGGATGATTGCCAACATCTGTTTGAGAGACTTAAAGGAGCAGTTCGCCCACAGATGAAAATTCAGTCAGTATCTTCTAGACCTCGTGCAAATGGAAAGTCAGGCGAAGTTTTGTTGTCCACAAACAATTCTGGAGCTTTACCACAAAACAGCGGTGCAGCATTCTCCGAAACAAATGAAGTAGATGGGGACTGGATGGGGCCATCTGGCTAAAGATACAGAAGTATCTGCTGCCGTACCGCGAGACTACAGAGCAGATTCCTCTTCCTCTCAGGCTGTGAGCCTCCTGAACTCATCCTCAACACTCTACTGTCTAAAATAGATGTAGACTTTTATTTAGATTTTGTCATAATGCAAGGTACAAGATGAATTTATTGTGAAATAATGTAAAACATCTCAATAGAATAAAAGGATGAAGTGATGACATTTTATACCCAAAAGATCAACTTCAGTGTAAATTTAATGTTCAGCAAAAAATGTCCTGTCCATTACTCAGTACCACAGCTCAGGAGAAATGGTTTATGGACTACGAAACCTCACATGACTTATCACTGGCAAAGGCCAGAGCAGATTATGATTCTTTCAGTTTGGTTGAACTGTTCCTTTAATGGCATCCTAGGGCTATCACCATGCTTGTGTGCTTGTGTGTACTGTTTGACTATGGGAGTCACTCTGTGCCTGAGCCACGTGATCCACACACGGTGCGGTGGCGGCTGGAATCTGAGAGACTTTTATTGCTGGTCATCAAATGGCTATCAGAGGGGTCAGTGGTCAGCTAACACGCTAATTGGGTCTTGTTTTTTTTTCCGCGGTCTCGTCTGCGCTTTCAATCAAACGTCAGTCCAGTCAGCCTGACAGCAGTCTGGTGGTGGGCTGAACTGGAAGAGCAAGTAATTTAAGATGTTTTCTCTCCTGCCCACGCTCCCTTCTATCCTTTAATACCGTCCGCTCGGATCCAGATTCATAGCCACAAATAGCAACCCTGAAGGTATCATTGCCCTTGTGATGCACTCCAATATGTTCTGTTCATTGTGGTATTGTATTGCTGAAAATAACAGTGAGTCTGGTCTGAAAAGTATATTTATAAAGCTCGAGACGCATGTCAGAAGCAAGAATCTAAGGCACACATTCCATTTCTAATGACAAAGCTGAACTTATTTGTAGACCCGAATCCTTTTTTTTTTTTCCTTTCCACATGACTGATTACATTAAAAAAAAACAGTAGTACAGTACATTCCTGGAACCTGTCAGAGCCTCTTTTTCAGCGTTAAGTAATTTGCAGCCTAAAGGCATACGCACCTCACGTGGAAACTGTCTGAGGCTGAGATGAAAGGAAATTAGAGAGGTGCTGCTAATTCACAGTGGACAATGAAGCTTCTCCACAGAGTGGATGTGAACATCATGGATGTGTAGATGGTAATATAGGACAGGAGCGATGCATAATTCATTGGGAAACAAATTCATTTCCTATATCAGTCTGTGTGCCTCTGCTTCAATGGAAAAAAACATTTATATCCATGCTGGTGTAATTCACAGACTTATTTCCCCAGACGTGAACGAAACTGTCAACATTCACTTTTCACAATTGGACCTGCATTTCGGTCTTATTTATGAGCGGGCAGGCCAGGCTAAGGGTAGAAACTAATTTGGTCAGCACCAAATGTCAGTAGGTGAACCTTTCTGTTACACCTGAACTACTCCACCTCCTCTCCCTGCCTGTTTGGATGGATCGCAGTACCCTATTGATCTGTTCTGTTCTTGTCCTGTGGTTTTGAAACCGTACCCAGCCTCTGAATGTCTGATGACTCTCTGTACCTTTGGGATTGGCACGGTACATGGACTTCTTGTGGGTTTTCTTGACGTCAGCATCATAAATAGAAAGCATCAACACATTCGAACCTAATCGTCGTGTTTCTCTCCCCATAATCTGACAGTATAATTTAGTTTGTCTATGAATGACATCAGTGCATTGCATCAGCAAACTTGACTTGGAGTTTAATAATTACAAATTACTTTAAGCATCTTTTTTCTAAAAGAACTAAACTAAACTGAAGAAACTAAAGAAGTTTATATCTGAAATATATGTGAAAGGCCAAAATCAGAAAAAAAACAAAAAAACATATTTAAATCCACAAGGTTTAGATATTCATTTGGATCTGCATCAGATCATACGCCTTCATATCCACCTAAATATTATAAATAAAAATTGAAAAATTGAAATAAATATTTATTTTCATCAAGATCCATGCATTATTCCCTGGAAAATCAACAAAAATCTACCCAGAAAAGTACCCAGATTTACACAAAAGATAATGAGGTCTATTCTGGGCCGAGACCCATCCGCCATCCAAGTTTCATGTAAATCTGTTCTGTAGTTTTTGTGAAATCCTGCTGACAAACCAACTAAGAACATAATCTCCTTGGCGGAGGTAATTAATGTCAAATCCTCACAAATTTCCCCCTGGACGGAGAGGATTGACCTGAAATGAATCAAACTTAAAGATCAAGCCACGCTTTGTGAACCTACATGACGTGAGCCAAAACGATTAGTCCATTAATCAATTTGTCTACTGACCGAAGATAATCTGAAGTTTGAGTCACTGACATAAAAGCTAAATATTATCTAGTTCTTGCTTCTCAATATTGAATGTTTGCTGCTTTTCTTTATTAGATGCGATTAGATTAATGTAATATCTTACTGAATATCTTTTTATGTCTTTAACTGTTATTTGTGGTATATGTTGTCTTGGGTTCTGGGAAACTGTAATTGGCATTTTTGACTTTTTCCAAACGATTAATCGAGGAAACAATTGGCAGATTAATCAATAAGGAGAATAGCTGCACCTCTAAACAAATCAGGGACCACCCATGAATTCCCAGTGGCGTCACTCAACAATTTGCTCCCCTGCAAAGCACCGTTGCTCGCTGGCAACTCTTTTTGTTTTGTAATGCATTAGATTTTGGGGGAGGGGAGGCAGCTGTTAGCGGGGCCCAGCTGTCAATGACGGCTGGCAGAGATGAGAGGGGAGGAGTCGATTTTGAACAAACCTGTGCATGCATGGTCCCACAGGAGCATCACTTTAAAGAACTCCCTGAAAAGCCCAGATGATAGCCGGATGTCTCTGTTTACCTCTGCGTCTGCTGCGTATTTGTAATCTCATGCACACATTAATTATGCTAAATACTGTGATGAAGATGAAGAAACCATGGCTGACTGGGCAGAATGAAGCTCAACATGGAATGTCTTAATAATTTGCAATTTACTGTTGATGGTTACGGAAAAAAAAATTTCCCCACTACATACCTCAACAAGTCAATTCAGAAGAGATGCCCACAAGCTGTTGTGGTCTTGTTGCACTAAGTCCAAACACAGCACAACAAATTACAGAGGAGATATTGAGGTGAGGTGAGGTTAGGCCAGGGATCATAATAGATTATGATTTGTAGCCTGCAAACTGCCACACTGGACTTAATCTGGCAGGGTTTTGGAGAGAAGTGGTTTAAAAAAAGAGTCCCAATTTTGACAGGAAGGAAATTAATTCACAGCACTTTTGCTGGGCCGTATATCTTCTTCTACCCCCACTATTATTATGCATGGAGTGAAACGAGAAAGAATTGTGAATTGTTTCTTTTTCATGCTGTTCACGCGGTGTGACTTCTCAAAACCATACATTAGCACAGACTGACTTCTGGGCCTTTCATTTCCTGTGCTGGACGCTGGCTAGTACATTCTGGACTTTGCAAGCCATTAGAGAGACCACTGGAAGCTATTATGCTTAATAACATTGCTTTAAGATGGGCAGCTGAGGTCTGTAGTTAGATTGAAGGCTTTTAGTTGTACAAGACCAGATTTTTCTGAAGAAATTACTTCGGAAAATATTCTCTGCCAAGCAATTCAGTCATTAACAACATATATTCATAACTCGACTGAGGAGACAAACACAGAACTCTTCTTTTGACAAATGGTATAAAAGCCTCCTGGAGCTCTTTCATGTGCAGCTTCCAATATTTCCCCCTGACAGAGAGATTTCTCTGCTCAAAGCCGAAGCAGCAGCCTCCAATCTCAAGCCGACGAGTCCAGAGCTGACCGACGTGTCCAGCTTCAAAGCCACCAGCCAGACATGCTTAAATGAGCTGCATGACAATAAGACTCACTTGTAGCTGTAAGCAAACAAGCCAGAAGACACTGAAGAACAGGGGGTCCTCAACTGCTATTGTCCAAGGGCCAGCATTAGCTTGATATTGTTTAATATTTATGCTTTCTTAGAAAATTAATCTCATTTTTATTGTCAGTGTGAACATACTCCTAAAAACTAGGGATATTATAATTATAACAAGATGTTTAACATGATGGGGAGGCGGTCAATACAGAACTCACTTGTTCAACTTCCAATGAATGAGCCGTTATCTCGACAAAAAGCTCCTCAGAATCTTTTAGTCTTTTTGGTTGTACTACGGATTACAGACATGTTGGGTCGTTGGGTGGGGAACTACCTACACCGCTAACTAAGCTAACTAGCTAAATTCAGCAACATTTAGCCGATACTGCATTGATAAGCTGCCCCCTGACTTGTTTAGAGCAGGGATTTCTAGATAATGCACCCTTAATATTTGAGATGTAAGATACAGTAGTGAATAAAACGAACAACTCAGTTGGTTGGTTGTGTTCCAAATCAACATGATGATGCTACAAGTCAGGTTGAGGTTTTCCTAGATGCGCGTGCTATACATCTTGGATCCCACCTCTCAGCATTCAGGCTGGAGGAACTCGTCCGGAGCACAATCCCTCACTGGCTTCCCGCTAAACTCCCAACAGCGTTAGCTGGAATGCATGACTAAGACAGATGTAGTCCTACCGGGAATTGAGGCCAGGTCTCTGTGGGTGAGAGTTTTTTGCCTGTGTGTCACAAGAGTTCCCAGCCAATTCTGTCTGAGTGTTTCATATAAGACAAGACAGAAGTACCTGAACTGCATGTCTCAGTCTTTATCCATCTTCAAAAAAATGTAGATCGAAATCTGGGGCTTCTGTTTTATGTCTAAGAAAACCTTAAAATGAGCATCCTACCTGCATCGTGTCCCTGGTACATTCCAGCTACTTGAGAAAATAAACTCTTGTTTAATCTCCTTTAAATCTTTGGCAGATTTGTGACTACAAGTCCCAACAGAGAGCAAATAGAAACCAGCCTACCTACCACCATACAAGGATGACTAAAAGACTAAAGGAACAAGATCAAGCCAGGGAGGACAGCTCCCCCACAACTCAAACAGAATTTATCGTGCCTGTAAATTGGTTTTCGTCACAACTGGCTGTCAGTGTTGGCGTTTGTGGGTTTCGGCATGTCAGATTTGACACAGCTCCCCTTCAGTAGCTGTGGGCTGCAGCTAGCCGCCCACACATCCCACAGGGGAGAGGCCGTCTTCTTCTGATCCCCTTCTACAACTTGACAACGCTGATCACCCTCATCATCGTCCCCTCCAGCACTCAGCCGAGATTTACAGCCTGAAGCAGCCGATTGGTCAGAGCGTGACTAATACTATGAGAAGAGAGCCTATAAATGCGGTCGACTTACACGAGGCATGTAGAAAATAGTGACTACAGCTTCTCCACATTGAAAAATACACCGAAAACCACCTCCACCACCCAAAACTTCCAGAGGGGAACGCCATCACATTTGATGACACGCACAATTGGAGGAGTAGAATCCATCTTTTTTTTTTATGTGCCTGGAGATGCTGTCATGTTTCTGCATCTTTGCACCAGTGATCAACACAAGAGCTGACCTGTCAATCACAGACTGACAGATCAAGGCCGCATGCCAAAAGGGACAAGGCACTTGTGCATGTTTGAACAGATGTCAAAGACGGGGCTGTAAACGTAAAGCAAGATTAATCTGCTCACCAGGTTTGAGAGGTTTTAAGCATATAAACCCAATTAAAGGCTCAGACAAACCCATTCCTTCCTCACCCTTGAAAATGTGAGTAATGCGGACCTTAGCGGCAGTTTATGGTATGATTATAATTTATGCCACCACCTAAGCAGTGCTCGCAGACTGTGTCTCTTTTGTGCAGCCCCGGCTTTTTACGCCGGTGGTGTCTCGGAGGGAGAAAAGAGCCAGTGTCGTGCGGTCAGAAGGCATTTCAGTCAGACAAAAAATCTGTGTCAGCACTTTCTGCCAGGGAGCGAGAGGCCGGCGTTCAGAGCCGTTAGCCTCTTTCTCAGAGGAGAGGCAGAGTTTAATTGGACTACTCTTCCACTCCATTTGCCGGCCCGCATCTTGCAGGCCACAGCTGCACACATTCGAGCCAGCGACTGTCACTCTGCATACCTCTCTGCAGCCTGCGAGCTGCACACTCCCTCTAACAGCTGACAGAAGTTGTTTGTCTTCAGACACACACTGCAGACTAATGTGTGGATTACAAAGTTACATGCTGGTAATGAGATTACCAAAGACACTGGCAGGTACCTGCGTCAACTTCTTACTAGAGCTGAAACTAAGGATGAATTGTTGTCAATTTATACAATCATTTTCTCCATTAATCAAAAAAAAGTAATCAAATCGATGAATCAGTTATAAAAAATATGTTTTCATTACCTTATCCGCAGCTCCTCTCCAATCATCTTACAGCCTGTGCAATGCTACCACCGTCACTTTGGTTCTTATTTTGCCAGAACCAGACGGCCTAACTCTTAAAAAAACTTCTTATTGAATGACTTTGGATCCATTTCAGAGCCAAACAACAATTTCATGGCTGGCCAGTCACAGAGTAATTACATATGGCCCCGGGCCGACACGTCGATCAGTACTCGAGACGCTTCTTAAAGATAAGACTTTTTCTGACGGACAGCTTCTTCTGAACAGATGACAGCAGGTATTACAAAAAAAATCATAATGAAGATAGAAGCAGATGACATGAATCTATTTCCTTATGATAAGATTTTGCCGGCGAAACAGTAACTCTGCAGTGTCACCTTGATGCATTGTGATTAAGTACGTGTAAAGGGTCAATTCTCCAAGGTTGACTAGTTTGTGGGTGCTTTGTTGAAAAGTTTGTTTAAGGAAGAGTCTCTTTAAAGGGGAGACCCGACATTAGGACAATGTTTTTTTTAAATGTATTGTTAAAATACACAAGTAAGGCATTATGTAATTAAAAACACACATTTCCAGAACAGAAATCTGAACATTGGATAGAGCCAGGTTCAAAATACTGTCAACAACCCTAAAAAATAAATCTGTCAGTGATATTAAGAATAAACTGTCAGGCTATAAAAGTCAGGCTATGAATATGTGAACAAACAACAGTGTGTCTCTCATACAGCAAAAGAGACAAGACATCCCTGGTATCCCCGCCCACTTTATCCAATCAGGACAGAGAACTCCATAAAGAGGCGGTCCTGTCCTGTCTGTGTGCTGTTGTGGTGATGTAGAGAGGAGAGAGGGGATGGCTAATTGCAGAATGGACAGGACGTTAGCTAAAACAGTGTTGCTTAAAGCCGCTTTACCTCATAGATATTACCGTGAAACATCCCCAGCTGATTACTTACATTAAGAAAATTACGTTCTGATTTCCAGTAATGAAAACTGAATGTGTATTTTAGATGTATTCTTTCCACTAACCTGAAAAAAAACATTGTGGAGGCAAATATTTGCTTACAAGAAACAACCTGCTTCAAAGGCTTCCAATTCATCGTTTTAGATAAAATACTATGAAACAGTGAGCATGTACTCAAGACCTTTGTCTACTTGTAAACACATGGATAACAATTCATCTATTGTTCTGTGAATGTTGTACACAATGACTTCAGTGTTATGTTGCAATAGCTAAAAAGGTCCCGGCTATAAGCGCTAGTTCAAGTGCCGTGAAACTTGAGAGATGACTCACCATGAGTAGACAGCAGGCAGGTCTCCAAATCCGGCTTTGAGGGCAGTGAGGCGCTACATTTCGCTAGGCTGAACCACGGTCCAGATCCCTCTGCAGAGGGGACACCCGACAGTTCTCTACAAAGGCAAACCACAGGGAAATAAAAAAAACTTTAACTCAAGGCTGGCGACTGACTGAGGGAGGCTTGTACTGACACATGGCAGAAGACGCAGCGTGGCGGGTCTACGCGGTGGACTGCCTGCCCGGTCGCTGTTCACTCTGTTGATGATCTTTTTCCAACAGAGAACACAAACAGCGGCTGCTGATGCAAAAAAGAAAAAAAAAAAAATGCAGTTTGCGGTATCGACAAGGGCTGCTTGTCAAAGGGCTGACTGGGACAGTAGACAGTTGTCACCCTCTTCAGGGGGCGGATCTGACATAAAGTGCTGCTTTCAGAGTTGTGATGCAGAGCCACTGAGTCCTGAAGCACTCCGACCAAATCTGTCATTATGTCATTAGGTGGCCAGTTAAGAATGGGGGAGAGAGGGGACTGAAATTTTTGTGTGGGAGATGTCTGGAGTCATGTGAGAAACATGAAAACAAAGGGGAGGGAGGGAGAGGGAGGGAGGGAGAGGGAGGGATGCGAAACTCAAATATTACAAGTTTACAAAAAACTGTTCATCAAAAAATCCAAAGATTTTATACATTAAAGCATCTAATGGTCACAAAACACAGTAGAGATGCAACAAGTAGTCATCAGTTAAAGGAACACTTCACTAATGAATAATAAATGCAGTCATTATCCAGTTACCGTCACGCAAATGGAACAAGACATTTCTTCATATTAGAGGAAAACTAAAACCTAAGACCAAAAGACTTAAATCTAAAACCAAAATACTCTAATCCAAGCGTCTAGAAGCCCCAAGATCCTAAACAGGTTTCAGAAGATAATATCTACACTTTTGAAGTTGAAGGGTGTAAATAACGTCTCACAGCTCCTGGAGACCTGGATCACACCGGACGAGCTGTGAGGAGCCATAATAACATTTTAAAAGTTCCAGCCAACTTCAGATGCTGTGAAGCTCCAAAAATGTTTTGTGGACTACGAAACATCACCTGATTTTCTATCAGCATGGAGGTGAGAAGATAATGACTGAATTTTAAACTCAAAAAAGCAAAAATGTCAAACTTTTGCAGGTTCCACATTATTAAATGGAGGATTTGCTCCATAAACATGTAGTCTTCAGGTTTTGGACTGTTGGTTGGACAAAAGAAGCAGATTGAAGACGTCACTTTGTGTTCGGGGAAATTGCGTTGAGTATTTTTGATGGACTAAAAGGTTTCTCAATTTATGAGTATGATTTAGGGAATGAATTAATACAGCGCCAAAATCAAATACAATGATGTATTTGACCAAATGCCAACCATATTGTACAGATGACATGACTGTTGGTAGATAGACCATCATCAGTAATGTGGATATAATGACTTGGTGAGTAAACACAAGTGTTAGAACTCCTAAAAGAGTCTGGTAACTTTAGAAATTAGCCTCATTTTACAGTAATGTAGCCTTTAAAACCAGGAAAGGACAACACTTGTGCCGTGTCACGACATAAATACACAATATAGTGTTTTATCATGACAACAAGATAATGTTGTTATATTGCCCGACCCAAATATCTCATAAATTATTTTATTTTGTTATAAACGATGCAGTAAAACTAAACAATGCCCCAAAATAATCTTTGTAAAGATTAATTAGTCGGAGCCACACTGGCCCACAGAAACATATGTTCCAAGTTATCAGGCGATTACATAAACACAATTGGCAGCTAAGTTGCTCTGTGGAGAATTAATTAGCCCACACTTTTGGAGGGAGGACTCCGCTCGGTTTTAAAACTAAGTTATGAGAGAAATACTCCAGTATTTGTTAAACAAACGGTTCCTTAGCTGTCAAGACTAAAGATCAGCCCCCGGCGTGATTCAACTAATTTGTTGGAGCGTCTCAGAGTCCTTGCAGAAGCCCTCAGTGATCCCCTCCAATGTCAGGCAGCTGATATTCATAAACTAGATTTTCAAAGGTAGCAGAATGTCATTTCGGCACAAAAGACGTCTTCAAACAAAACTGCAACACAATAATCAAGTTTCCTCAAGGGTGTCACATGGACTTAATGCTTTTTTTTTTCTCCATTTTCTAATTATGGTTTGCACGACGCTCTCTGAAGGGAACGCTTTATAAGACTTAATCTGAATTTCACACCGAGTTGCCAACACGTTAATTAAGCTGAGGCAACCAATGGAAGTCTAAATAAGTTACAGCAATAATAATGAGAAGCTGTAAGACATTCATATCTCCAGAAGTCTCAGTTTGATTATATTCATATTGATTATATATTGAATTCTTTTTGTTCAGGGCTTTGAAGGCTTGCAGGGGGGATTTAAATTGCCTCTGTTTGGGGTGACATTCGGCTGTTTTAATCTAAAATGAATAACATGTTTGTTTAATAAAATGTCATCTCCTCCAGCAGAAATTATTTTTGTCTGTTTTCTTTTTGATTTGCTCAAATTAAACACCTCTAAAAGTTTTTTTTTCAGCGAGTAAAAACGACTTTAATGGACAAGTTAGTTAATGGTGTCAGGGTTAAGGAAATATGGCCGCTGACAGACACAAAACATTTTGGAAGGTCGGCTCTCCTTGTCACTTGAAGCTAGAAGGGTCACGAAGGCCGGGCAGCTGTCGCCCCCCCCTCCTAGCAGATGATGATGAGAAGAGAAGCAAGGGCAAAACACCTCCCTGCGCTAGTCGTCTGGTTTAATATGATATGGATTGCCGAAGCAAAAAAAAAAGGGCACTCAATTAGAAAAAAAACAACACTGGCTAGCTAGAGTCCCATAGAAAGTCCCTTTCAAATCTCAATCATGTGGCAGAATGCATAATTCTCCTTTGTCCACTGTGGCTTCTGTATTATTACTGAAAAGGCCAGAAAATGATCAAAACAAATTATCCAAGTCCCCATTTCACTGATAAATATGGCATTTAAGCCTTCCCCTCTCATCTCCTTCTCAGAGGCCATGAGTGTTGAAGCTTTCATGTAATACAAACGCCTCTGTGTAAAGTCGAGCAGTTCATGTTTGGCCAGAAATGTGCTGCTGCTTCACATCATGAAGAAAACCGCAGCTGTGTCTCAGGCTCTTTCTGCCACTTTGAGAAATAGGTACTCAGACAAATTGGCCAGCTTAGACCAGGCTGCACACTCAGGACGAGGCGTCTGTGATCTCCCCTGACCGTATTTTGTTTTTGACAAATAAAACACAGGTCACTGCGGACCAATTACTCACAGAAACAAGAAGGAAACAGGAGAAATATCTCCTACCATCGTCATCGCCAATTAATTTAGGGAACATCTGCTGAGATATAAAGAGACCAAGCAAAGATAAGTTCATGGCTTCATAACTTGATGGCTTAATGAATCTTTAATTGTGTATTGAAAAAATCTACTGCTATTCCACGTCTCAGTCTGAGTTTTAGAAATAAAAAGGGTTTCTGCAGGTTTAAACAAGATATTAAGACTATAAAGACACTTAATCATGCAATTTAAGACCCATTTTATGTCCATACTGCATTTGCTTTTCAAAATAAATCCCATAATAGCTATTTGATATTCAATATTGTGAAGAATATGTCAATAATCGATAATATCTAATATTGGCCCAAGCCTTGTTTCTAATTTGACTGTCTGGCCTTCACCCCTAAAACCAATGCAACACTTTTTTCCACCGACTTAAGCATCCTTTTAAGCACAGGTGCCCTTTCATCTGAGCTCCAAAATAAGAATCGCTGCCTCGAGTGCTGAGACCTTGGCTCATTAAAACATGTGTGTGGCAGCCTGGAGAAAGAGGCTGAAAAGCACCAACAAAAACACAAAGGTTTCGAACGGACACTCAGTATAAAGCTGTTGAACAACAACCACCTCCGACGCCTACTTATACTTTCAGAAACCATCCTGAAATGTGTTTAACATTTATCTCAAGAAACAAAAAAACAGAACATCCGAGCGGCAGCCTGGCAGCCGTCTGCGCTCTAAGTGGCAGGTACAGGATTGAATAACGAGAGTCGAGCCATTATCCGAGCACATCGAGTTAAACGGGATCGACTTTAAACAATACTAACCTTCTTAACAAACACGTGCTGTCTGCCAAGTCTTCACTCAGCACAGCACGAGAAGTCTGCAGTTGCTTTGCAGCCACGGTTATTTTGGGCACTAGATTGGTCTTAGTCAGTTTTGATCAAGATGAATGAAACGTTTAGGCAAATCGAGTCTGAACGCCGTCCTGGCAGAAGGGCTAGAGCTCTCTAAAAGCGTGGAGAATGGGATATGGTTACAGAGCTGGTTTAAAGCATCGCCCAAGATTAGCCCCTTTCTTAAAATCCATCTCATTACAGCAGTTACATCTAATAAAAGAGTGGGAGATGATGGGATTCAGTCCCTTAATACTGCAGCTAGCATGGTGGTGAAGCCACATGGGAATGTATTGCTGGCTTTCGCTGGAGGAGGCGTAAAAAACTACGACTGACCAGAAGAACATTATTAAAGCGCGTGGTCCAAGTTAATGATGGTGCCGTCATAAAAATAAGTGTGTAGAGTGTGTATGAATGTGTTTGTGTTATGGGTCTGTGCTCACACTGTGTCGTAAGCTCTCATTGCCTCTGTGACTCCATGTTAAAAATGTATGCTTCAGGGCCTCCTATGTCTCGTTGGCTAAATGAAGAGGGAATCTAATATAGTTTCCTTGGAACTGGCATTAACACTCTGTGGGGCTTTCAGCTGGATATCAATTAGAGGCTCATTAGGCATTTAGCGATGGCAGTCCCTCTGGCTTCCTGTCGCCCACTGCGAAGCTGGCTGACCCTGACCTTGAGGAAATGCTGGCACTCTCAGTGTCTTTTAGCTTTGGGAGATCTGCTATCAAGCAACTGTATCACACATGCTTCCTTTAAATCTTATATTTCGGAAAACATTGTGTACGCGTAGCTGTGGGAGGCAAAACATGTAGTCTCTGTCCAGGCAAGCAAAGCCATTTTCTGTAGAACATGAGAGCAAATAACATACTTTAATATTGACATATGTCGTTGCTAAGCAGCGGACCACTCCCCTACCTTAAATACAAGCCACTGTTGTCGAGAACAACTCACTGAAACTGGCCCCCGGTGCTGCTGCATTCAGACTCTAATCAATTCTTCTCATTTTATCTCGTGCAGACTGCTACTTTAATACGAACTACAAAGGTGTGTTCATCTACTACAAGTCGATAAATCAGGTTAGTGATAAATCATTAAAGGCACAGTATGTCATTTCTGCTCCTAGGTGTCTCTTAATGCAAGTGGTTTGATGACGTGACGAGGCATCATGGTAGTTTGTTGTTTTCTTTGTTAAACCTTCCCGATGAAACTCTCTCTGATATGACTCATACAGAAATGTTCACACACAAGGTAACGTATTAAAGTTTTATCCACGTTACATTTAGTTGCGTTCACCGATTTCCTTTCTTACTTTCTGACATATCATCTGATGTCACGCTGAAATTAAATGCTACATTTCCGCTATTAAAATTGCAGATTTCTCCGGGTTTAAACATTTTTGGAAACATTAATGCCTCGTTTCCACATACTCATGTGTACAGAGGCGAATCAACCGGAAGTCCATTAATTCCTATGGGAATCTCTGTGATATCCGATGTGCCTGTGAAACTCCTCTCCGCAGAAAGAAGCAAGGAAGCCAGTGACAATGTTACAGTCATTACTGTTTTATGTCTTCAACTCCAGTCTCTCTTTAAAACTCAACACACACTGAACCATGTTCAAACGCTGGTTCTACAGAGACAAATGAAAAAAATGTGTCCTTGCCAACTTCCTCAGCTTCAACCAAGTCGCAACACTGCACTGGAAAAGGGGCGGAATATGCCTGTCCACCTGTGAATCATGTTTAAATCACTGCAGATGGGTCATTAAATATCTGTGACTACTGCAGAGTCATCTGACTCAGGAATGAATGCTGATTTTACCCTTTTCCACTGAAGACAAAACGCACACTTGTAACTTTCAAAAGGGAACTGTGTGCGAATCTAAAAAGAAGTCCTCAGCTCTGAGCTTTTTGTCCAGTGGGAAGTGTACAAGCATAAGGAAAAAATGTAATAAATAAATCTGTTCAAGCTGAGTCAATTAGGATGGCAGTGCCAAAATACCTTAGGCAAAGCAGTACATTTAAAACACTGAACCTCAGGCTACAGAGGCCAGCTATATCATTTCAGAGTGTATTGCTAAACGTGGGAAACCATTTACAGACAGAGAATACATAAAGAAGGACTTCCTGAAGGGTGCAGAGGTTTTTGTTTGATGGACTGAATAAAGACACAATCACGCCCAGGATTCAAGACCTTACTCTGTCTGCAAGCGCTGTTGAGAATTGCATTACTGAAATACTGACAACGAATTTCACTAAATGGTGATCCCAGTTTGCATTTTACGTTTTTAGTTGCATAAATTACAACATGTTTTTGTATGGGTGATAAATAATAGACCCACAAATCTAACCCCTGCATTGGAATCTATCGGCAGATCCGGTAAAAGTCGGCTTTTGCAAACTGACATCAGATTTTTGTACTGTAATACAAGCTGACATGTACAAACAACTGAGAGGCTCCAACAGTTGCTTGAAATGCCAGCCTAGTTAGACCTCCGAGCAGATTGCAGGGGAATGCATTTAGCTCTGCTTAGTGCTGCATGTTTGCGTGTTTACTCATCTAACCTCATGCAGCTCCTCTTTATTCTTGCCCCTCGGTGTGCAGTATGGGGCAGAGGTGGTATGGAGTATTTATAGACGGACTCAGAGGGGACTCTATGTTCACAATGGACTCTCATGGCTGAACAAGGACATATTTTGGTGACTTGAGGCCAAGCACTAGACCACTCCCCTACCTTAAAAACAAGCCACTGTTGTTGAAAACCACTCACTGAAACGGTCCCCGGTGCTGCTACATATGGACTCCTTTCATATCTTTTCATTTCTGGAATAAAAATGGGAAATTCTCCTCATTCTGAAAAGTAACTCGTGCAGACTAGTCTGCATTTATGCACAGGACCTTTGCAAAACTCTCTTAGACAAAGTGCATTATACTTAAGTACCACCAAAGGGTATAGTTCTGTAGTTCCCACAGTAAAGCTCGAGTGGAGACTTTTCATCTGCGAGGGACAAACCAACCCAGCTGCGAGCACTGTGGTCAGTAGTCTGACATTTGGTTGAACTGAGAGAACGTCTTTTTGATCTGCACGCACTTTTCTTTTTAAAATTTACAAGTGTGCGTGGCCTGGGTTGGCCCAAGTAAAACACAATAGTTTGACTCAAGGGAGTCTTAAAAATAGCCTGCATACTATGCCACGTAGCATGACAGGGCTCCAGAGTGACAGTCTGCAGAGCAGGAGCCACTTCACTTAGCCACTTAGCTTTGATTCATTTCAGGAAGACGCGTTGCTTGTGGGCACTGTATTCAGCATGTTCAGTAAAGCATAGCCGTGTGTACTACTGCTTCTTTTATCAACGTAATATCTGCCTTGGAAGTACTATCTTGTAAATGTGCTTTTATGGGTTTAGTACCAACAAACAACTTCAAAGCAACAACAAGAAAACCAACAGTGCCTAATTTTCATCTTTTATTGGTAAAATCTGCAATTTGCAAACCCTGCATACAGTTGTGGTTAATCTTCTATTCATAAATGAAATCAGGGACACAAATTCAAAAAGAAAAACTGCAACTGATGGTTATTTCAATTACAAAAAATATGTTTTAATGTATTGTTACTTACTGATATTGCTATAAAATGTCAAAGAATATGGCCAAATGGCTTTGGCATGGATATTAAGACCAACAACTAACGCTGCAACAAACGATTATTTTCACAATTTATCAATAAATCATTTAGTACTATTAAATACTAATCACAATTTGTTGTCAACCCACAGACTCTTCATCTACTATCATAAATGTCAACATTTTCACAGTCAAGAATTTGAAACCACAAAATATTTGACATTTTTGCCTGAAACGACTTAAACGATTAATTTGTTATCAAAACAGTTGGCAACTAATATTCTTTTGATTGACTAATTGGTTTATATTACTAAAACGACAGTCAAATACATGATGGATATTATTTTGTACATGAATGTATCCTCAAGCAAGTATTTGCCATGGAAAGCTGAGCAGCCGAGCGTGTGTGCGTGTGTGTG
Organism: Sparus aurata; assembly: GCF_900880675.1. Lineage (NCBI taxonomy): Eukaryota > Metazoa > Chordata > Actinopteri > Spariformes > Sparidae > Sparus > Sparus aurata. Next base: position 23,805,350 of record NC_044206.1, on the reverse strand, counting down.
TGTGTGTGTGTGTGTGTGTGTGTGTGTGAATGTGTGTAGTAATTCGAGCTCCTCTGTTCTTTGTTTTGGTAGCCGGGCTGGACACATGTGCGTGTGATTCTCTGTCCTCTCCATGTCTGTTTTCAACATGGCGGCCTGGTTAGAACCGTTATCATATTACAGCTGAACAATACAATAAAATGAGTTTCTGAAAACATCTGAGGTGGAAAAATAGGCTGAACTGAATCTTGAGTCATGTTTGATCAGCACTGCCTGGTTGGACAGTTTGATCTGAGTTTGACGTAAAACATGAAATGGCAGCCATCTGGTGACAAACTTTCTCGTTTGACAGCCAAACGTTACACAAAAATATGTTTGTGAAAACTTCTGAGGCAATACACTAGCTGTGCAGTAACAGAACATTGATTCAGCACCGCCTAATTTAACAGTTTGGTCTAAGATCTGTGAGCAATGTGTTTCTGGATGCCGCTTTCTTTGTTTTTTTCTAACTATATAGAGCGAATGATGTGTACATGTGTTTTAGTCTGAGATGCTGTTTTTCTATAAGTGATAATGAGTTACTCACATCCAGATAGGCAATAATGGAAAAATTAAAGAAACACAGATACTCGAACAGAGACTCCATGGACTTAAAAATCCGAACAAAGTTTTAAAAGGCATTGCATCATTCAAGGATAATATTTACACAGAGATTTTGAGCTCAGCAGATGTAATAAAAAGGTGTTAATGAAAAAGGTAAGGGTTTGATATCACAACACAATATGATAGAACGTGAGAAAACCCCCTACAGCTCAATGACAAGTAACTAACGTCCTCAACTCAGAATGTGTGAACAAAACTGTGAATAATTCAAATAGTGGCGGTACACGATTGGATTCAGCCTGCCACACTCTAAACTGGCCTCTCATTGCGATCAGCTCACTCCACAGACAGACGTGAGGACATATCAAACATTTGAGATTTCACGTTCATTCTTAATTGGAGGATTAAGGTTGAATCTTTATCCTCTTTAGCTGGGAAAATTGAATTGTTTCCCTCAAATCCTTGAACATTTTGATTCACAGCCGTCTTTTATTGCCGTTTCTTCACATAAAGGGCATCACTGAAAACAGTGCTGGCCCAGACCTCAAAACAATGCTACTTTTCATAAAAATCCCTTTCTCCTACACTCCTACACTCCTCGTCACACCCTGTTTTAGCACACAAAGCCAATGGAAGCAGCTGTATTAACAACAACGTCTCCACTATGTTCTACAGACACAGAAATGCCTCAGCAAATTATAATGAAGTTAACCCATTAATGGCTCTCCACATCACAGAGCGGAGGCCCATCTCCCACTGCTAGCTGAGCACCACACACACAGGAACAGTGGCACTATTTAGACATGACAGAGCACCAGTGTTTCAACGACAACTTCACGCCGGCCCACAGATTGCTTTACAAAAGCCGCAGCGGCAGCAGTGTCAATGTATGAGCATTAAGGAGGTGACATGGTGGTAACCCTATTTGTCTTGTGCTGAACCCATTATAGCTCGCAGTTAAAATGCACGGCTTTCATGAGGAATTGCAAAGCCCCTGGTAATCTGCTAATAGTGACAGCAGATGTTTTGAGTGAGGAGAGCAGGGAGGACGAGTGCGACACTTAGATGATGATGTCTCGTGTGTGCAATAGAGCAGCAACTAACAATTATTTCAGCCCACTCGTTAGGACAAAATGTTGGCAGCCAACGTTCTGCAAACAGATGTGTTTACATCTATACGTGTCAAACATACCGTACAGACATTTGTACAAATATCGCGGTCACATTACATGTTTGTGACCTGACTTTCATATCAGGGGATGCTGGTGGAGCCAGAAGACTGGCAAGCCAGTGACTGGAGTCCAAGGATGTGTTTCAACATTTAGAAGTGTGACACAACTGAGTATTTTAAAGAGACCTTTGGACAGACTGAATATTTTTATGGGGAATTCCAGACATCTCCAGGTGTGTTTGTGGTAACCAAACTAGGTATTTTAAGCCAATACGTGATCTTTTCCTCACCATAACCAAGTGTTTTTTACCTTAACCTAACGAGACCATAAGCACAGCAGTGTCACAAAATACAATTTTAAAACTGAACCTTAAGAAACGTAAAGTTGCAACATAAAGAACTGTGAAGTTCAAACGCACCCGTGGTTTGGAGAAATGTACATTGCTAACATTCCAACAGTACAAAACCAAAGATTATTTATTCACTGTCATAATTAACAAAGAAAAGCAGCAATTCTATCGAAAATACAAAGTATACAAAGTAATTAGATTGATGCATCGATTAATCAACTTGTCATTGCTGCTCTGTGTGCGCTGAAGGAGACGGGCCAAGAAAATACCTGGTGGGCGTAAAAACAGGCGCTATCAGCATAAAATCAAACTGGGGCAACGGAGGTCACTGGTTGCTCCTGACACCACTGCACAGTGAAGGTTGCTGGTATCATAGCTGTTGTTCCAGCTTTCAAGCCTGATAAATACTCTGTCATTCATCTGCCTTCAGCAGCTGGGGTTGGCTCAAGCAGCTGCCTAATAGGCTAACAGGGATCTCTGGTTCCCCGGGGGGAACTTTGAGTGGCAGACTGATTGGATAGAGCTGCATAGCCGATCTTTGTTATCTAACAGTCTGGCAATCTTGGCAGAATCAGGTAATGTCATGTAATTTAAGAGGTAGCACACATAAAATAATGCATGTAACGCTTCCACTTGTCCTGAGAGAGGTGATTAACTTGATTTCATTAAAGCTGCAATGCAGCAATAAGCTCAGAGACTCCAGTCACAGCAGTAACTGCCAGTATGAAATATATCAGCGTAAACTACAGGGGAATGGGAGGAAATGATTTTTCAGACATCCCACAGCAAGAGCAGGCCATCTCAGGCCATGTTCACACAAATACATCAGTTCTAACATGTTGTTACATGTCAGCATTTCTCAGGCATTATTAGCTTTTTAAAGATAATTCCCTAAATCCACAATAACATGCTGCAAATAAGAGAACGCCACTTCAGATTGCTCCTGCAGAACTCGAGCCAGCAGCTGTACTCCAATCCCACCAAGTGGCTTTCTGTTTAGTACGCGTTGCTTATCGTTCAATTCTGATAATTATAATTAGTGGTAGAGATGTTCCTATCCACCACTCCTTCCCACTAGAATTTGACATTTAACATCTGAGTTATTTTACCTATAGAGGAGGTGGGCCTATGTATAAGAAGTCCTGATGTGTCAATACTGCAGAAAATGAGCATTGAATCAGTTTCAAATATTCAGAATCGCTATTTCAAATAAATCAATATTTCTGAAAAAAATACTTCCCAATACTGTTACAAGAACTTGGATGATCCGAGTACCGATCCAATACCAGTGTGTTGAAAACAGCTGTAACCTACTAACTCTGTATGGATGTGATATGATTGCTATCATTGTTGTGTGGCCTGGCTCAGATCAAACCCTACACGAAACATGAATAAATGCATACAGAATGAATGCCCTGGAAGTTTAATTTATTATCTAGTTGGACAGTAAGTCAGAAGTAAAAAAGAACATAAATATCAGACATTGTTAGTTTGCTGACATGCTTGAAGTAACATAAGTTGCCTGCTGCTATGGATATTGTCTTGTTGTTCAGTAAAAAGATCTGTTAAGTTGCAGACAGGTGTAAAGGACGCTGCAAGAAAGTAGCAGGGACCCGATTTATGGCAAATAAATTACGTGGTATCACATCTCTGGTTGCATCTGAGATATTTCCGAGGCATCTATCGGAATATTTGAAATTTTTCCCCGTAGTACCAAAAATGACATTTAACATCCATATTTTTCTAAGTATTGCATCAAAATTAGAAACTTAAACACTTAGCAGATCAACCCTAATTAGTAGTAGATCTAGTTGAAGTAGCAGCCATAACCTTCTTAAGACATGTGCAAGTAGGTTAGGGTGGTGTGGAAAAGGAAATCTGGACTTTGAACATTAAAATGAAATGTTCTTTTTGTTCGATTTTGGATTTAGAATTGAAATCATTACACCTAAAAGAAGCCTTGTATGAAAGTGAGAAGCACTAAAGAAAACAGCAGTGGAGGGTATGAATGGGGCCACCAGCTCTTATTATTATTATCAGATCTTATTACACACTTTCTCATATGGGACGTACAGCAGTGTCGCAATAATACCACACTACTATAATGATGTGTAAACAACGACTCATGGGAACCGAACACATGCTCCTGCTAGATATAATGCTGTTAAAAAGCAGGCAGACACGAGTCCTCAGTTATAATATATTGATGCAGTGCTCCCATTTATTGTTATGAAACTGTAACTAGGTCTACATATCATAATAGCCTCGCTTGTGTGAAGCAGACGAGAACACCGAAGCACTTTGATCCTGCGCTGTATTTTCGGTCGAGCTGCTGGATCCTTTTTTAAGGTGTACGTCCAACTCCTTTGAAGAGGACCATGCAACAACATGTACAGGAAATACAAAGCACACTCACCAGCAGCTTTCTGCAAATCTATTCTGGTGTTGGTTTGAAAATCCTTTCCCATACAAACAGCACATATTCAAAATACTGTCACATTGTTGTCGTGGTTTCGTTAAAAGCGCTTGCAGTAACAAAGCCACGGAACGTTATATGAAGTGGTATTTGTGAGGAATAATATACCCCAGAACAACCTCTATTGTCTGAGACTCCTGACTCCTAACACACACATCAAAATCTTCCATCTAGTCAAAGGCAGTGTGGTACAAGTAGGTGAGAAAAACAGTGGAAATGTACCAATCAGAACTTAATAAATGTCACGACTCCCAGCAGCACAGGAGACAAAAGATGTAGCAACAGCTAACCACAGCCCGAGATGAAACGGCCCGGCGTACCTCCGGTTCCAGTCACTAACAAGAAAGAATGAGGCGCGAAAGACGGCGTCTTTTTCGCATCATTATTACATAATCAAAGGGCCGCAACGAAATGAGGGACATGCCGGGGGAGAATCCATCCCTCATTAAAGGAGTTCAGTGCACCGGCGTCTCTTCCAAATGAGGCAATTTCAGAGTGTTTTACAGGCTATCAGGAATATCTTTATCCACACATTTCTCCACATGTCAAAGCTGCTGCTGGTGTTTCTCTGAGATAGATGTTTTTTTTCTACTGACAATATTCGCCTTGCACTCCTTAAATGACTGGCTTGCCCCTTCTCATAGCTTAGAATTGAGTTACTGACCAAGAGAGACATAAATTATGAGCAAAATATCAATTTCAATTCCATTTACACTGCATTTTCTTCCCCAAACTGATGATTCCACACATACATACAAAACTCAACAGCCAAGCATTTTTTTCCAATAGGCCTTCCTGTTTTTCCCTGACTGCTTTTTGCTGATTAAAATGGCATAAAGAGCACCGTTTCCCTCAGCGCTCAGTGGAATGAATAAAAACATCCCCAAGGACGACACCTTTATTCCCCTCCGTTCAGGAAATAATCTCACATTTTCAGAGCTGTTACGATTCACCCGGTGATGTCTGGCTCGGTCACGGATGCACACCAAAAGAGCCGCTTTACCTCATTAAAACAACAGACTGTTTCATATCTGAAGCAGCAGTCAAACACTCTTGTGCTGTTAGAAGTCTCTTAATTAACTCTGACCACTTTAAAGAACAGAGTGGAGTGTCAGATATAGTTTTTACTGGTATCATTTTATTATTTTTACCCGTAAGTTGGAGGCTATAAAACTGTCTGTAAACAGCTGCTGGTGACAATTCAAAGGAAAAGATAACGAGTTTAAACTTTAACAATATAATGCAATATCTATCCTTAAAGTTTAATATATTTGACACTATTTCATTGTTGTGATGTGCCTTTCTGATGTCTTGTCCTCTCCTGATTTAATCAGTGTTCTTCTACATTTCCAGGAAATGACCAACAGAATAAAAATGTGCTCGGTCTGTGCTTTCCAAAACTGAAGAGATAACTGTTGAAAGATAGAGCAGATTTCCTGATATGGCAAACGCTATGGTTAAGATGTGGTTTGAGTTTAGGTACAAAAGGGATAAGCTGTGACAATCAGTCGATCAGAAAATTAATTGCTGACTATTTTGATAATTTCAGTCATTTTTCAGGCAAAAATGTCAAAGATTTGCTGGTTCCAGCTTCATGAATGTGAGGATTTGCTGCTGTTCTTTGTCATTTATTACAGTAAATGAAGAGTCTTTGGGTTTTGGACTTCTGGTTGGACATAAGAGGCAACCTCACTTTGGGCTCGGGGAAATTGTGATACATTTAAAAACTAAACGATTACTTGTGAAAACAATCGGCAGATTAATCAACAATGAAAATCAATGTAGTTGCAGCCTTAGCTTAGGGAGAAATATCATGCACTGGGTTGAAATAACTACTTAGTTAAAGCTATTGCAAGGAAATTAACATTTTTGCTGATTCTAGTGGCACATTTGGAGAAACGATGATGATGGTGAAACAAAGCGAACTTCGTTTTAGTATCGTATCATTTGACCTGGTGGCATTAAGAATTACCATAATAATCATGTAGAAATGGATAATCTCCTCGTTGATGGTTAAATTTGCTTTTTAAGGTCATATAGAGGCATCAGTATTAAACAATCAGTCAAAAGTACCTTATAGTACGGGGTTTGGGTTACAATTTCCACTATGTCATCATGCTACAGTAATAAATGGTCATGCTTAAAAAAAACAACAAAACGGATTGTCATTTGTTTATGGCACTGACTGCAAAAAACACTGATGCCGTCACTTCTCTTGGGATGATGGGCTCCACTTTGCCATCAACTGAGGTTCAGTACATTTTTGCCAAAGTGTCAGATGAGTTAACTGTCGCTGTGATTGTTGCAGTGAGATTTCTGAATGTTTCTACCCAGTGGAATAAGAAAATCACACCAATCAACATAATGGAATAAATGTGCCCAATATCAAAATTCATTATTATCAATTGGTGGATATTTCTATTGAGGATTGTTCACTCAGACCCAAACTGAGATTTCATGTATTCCTGATAATTCTTCTCAATTAGGGCTCCGTAATTAATCACATAATAACTGTGATAACGATTTTCTGCTGAACCGTAAATTACAAGTTGGAGAGTTTCCAGTGTCTATTCAAAGTTTCAGTTTTTATTCAAAGATTTGGGGCATGAACATTTCTCAAGTAGGGTGTGAAACTGATGGCTGGTTTCTGTCAACCTAAGTTTAAGAGAGAGCCGTCACCCATTTGCAAAAGCAGAATCTTTTTGTTTTGACCTTTGGCCTGTCAGTGAGCGTGACAGGAGGGACTGTGTTGGCTCGGACTGTGGAAAAAACACAAGGCCTTGTCTCTCCCCCCACTGAGCAGGGAGTGATAAGAACCGAGAGACAAAAAGTTTTGGAGCTGGTCGACTACAAAAGAAAAACATCATGATCTCATAATGGAAAACCTCCACACTGTGTGAACTCAGATGTGTGTCAGGAGCAGGGTAGCAAGAGAGAAGCAAAACTAGCGCATGTCACTGATGTGATGAAGGAACGCTTTGAGGATGACTGTCTTTTATCTGCGCCGAGCCGAGCTGACAACCGAGAAGTTGAATACAAAAAATAAAAAAAAGTACAGCTAGACAGCAGTCATCTCGAGCCTCATACAAAAACCATGAGTGCTGGAGCCACAATCTTAGCAGTCTGCAGACCTATTTTTCTGATAAATGCTTCATCACAGCACTTCTCCAGATGCAATGAAGGCAGATCTTTGTGAATGTAAGAGCGTATGTAAGCTATGCCCTAAAAATGACATTTCTTTCCGTGACAGTTTTGCCATTTTTACAAATATGCACCCCATTTAATCCAAACACCATAACTGAGAAACATAAAACATCTAAAACAACTGCCAAAAGGTTTTCACATCTCGTAACATTCCCCAATCGAAAGCACACTTATTTTCCACCATATAAAGTGCTGAATGGTGATCACAGGGAAATAAGCGTTTTCCCCTTCCAAACAACAGGCATTACACAGATTAACAGCCTTTGTTGAAACATACTATTACCACATAAGTCGCTGTCGAGAAGGACCAGATGTCAGATAATAGGCTGTGCAGAGTGAGGTAGGTGCTGGCCTGAAGCCATTGAACAAGTAAGAACAGCTTCCAACATATAAACCTGTTCGCTTTATGGACAGCATGTTGTCTGGGTGGGCAACCCCCCCTTTACCTCGATACTGTGTGTGTTGAATATTGGTTACACACAGAGGATAGTCATAAAGCATTTTTAACCTATAAGTAACAACAACTAAGTACGAATTAATAATAATCTTCATAGCCATTCATTGAGCAAGGCCTCTGTTTTCATTTTATGTAGCCTACACAGTCTTTAAAGCAACGTAATGAGACTATTTTAATTATCATTCTGATGGTACATTGTCTCGTAATAGGCTGAATGGTGTCTCTGTCACAGCCACTCCACCTTCCTATCAATTATTTCTGCTCTATGTAACTTCAGTGAGAGGGTGGGATCAAAGCGTTGCACTCATGTTTACTTCAAGACATAACATTGTTCTGACATAATGAGTTTTGTTCGAAGTTAACACCTACATTACATCTCAGGTCTGTATTTGCTACAATGGTGTCGCACTCAGAAACTTTGAGAGGCACCAAATACACTTGGTCAGTAACCCAAATGCAAAATATCAATTTTGTACATAACGATGCTTTAAAAAGGGGCAATATGTAGTTTTAGACAAACAATTTAAAATCTGAATTTTAATATTTACAATATTAATGAAATAATTATACAAACTCAGAGGAAATAAAGATCCCCAGAACACTGTTCAAGCTAGGAAGGTGGCAGGGTCCGCCACATATAAACAAAGATCTGTTTGGTTTATTCAATAATGAAAACAAAGAGTTTGTTTATTTAGTTCATTTAATTGACGGGGATATAAGGGCTCAGTACAAAGAATAATGTGTAAATGGTCTTCATCATATCCAATTTTAGGCTGTAAAATAATATTTTATGAGGTCAGAGTAGATAATCATTCCGGCGGGAAAAAGAAATAATGGTGCATCACAATCGTCTGATATATCCTAGGTATGAGATATTTTTAGCTGTTTTTTTTTTTATAATCATGTTTTAAAAGGGAACTTCTGTGTTGTGCTGGAAGTCAGTTGTAGGGTTTAAGTTAGCGTTAGCAAAGGCCGGCAGTTGGTCGTTAGTTCACGAAAGTAATTGTTTGTTTTTGTTTAGTTTTTTTTTATTAAATATTCAATTTTGCAGTAGCAGACAAGTTACCAACTAACTAACCAACTTACGCCAGTCTGTGGATGTTAGCCACTGTTGGCCTCTGTTAGCAGACGAAGTCAGGTCGCTAGCTTACATTAGCGTTAGCGAATGCTGGCAGTTGGTTGTTAGTTTAGGTTAGAAACTGTTGCGCTCTATTAGCAGAGGAAGTTGGCTTTTAGTTCATGTAAGCAATTGTTTTGGGGGTTTTTTCTTCTGTTTTTTTTTTTTATTAAATATTCAACTTTGTTACCAAAGAAACTAACTGACAAACGCAGACCTGTGGATGCTAGCATCTGTTGCTGTTCTGTGAGGAAGCGGCAGTTAGTTTACGTTAGCCTGCCGTTAGTTTACGTTAGCGTTAGCAAAGGCTGGAAATCAAGCAACAAATCATACACAGGCTTGTATAGACGAACGAAAGAGATGAAAAAGGTCTAATTTTTCATTTTCTTCTCACTCACGAATGGTGAATAAAAACATGATTAACACAGGTGAACGGCTGAATTGTGACATAAAGCCCCTTTAAAATGTGCTTGGGACAGAATTGCTCATCATCACGTCCCCAGCGTCCTGACACCTTTGTGTTTTAACGACTATCACCAACAATAAACCATAAAATGTTGTAGACAAACACATAAAAATGTGCCACACAGCTGTAACATGGAAGTCATAAAATAAAAAATAATAATAAAAAAAAATGCATTACACATGTTGCAGTGCGCTTGTTATTATGTACAAAAGGAGCAGCTAAGTCTATCTCATTAAACACTACTGGGGGTGTTTATTGGCTTAGCTGGCAGGCTGGGCTTTGCCTTTGAGCAGCAGCAGCAGAGCGAACATGTTATAGGTTATAGATTGGCTGCTGCAAGAAGAGCCTGACACCTCCAACACACATATGTCATTAAATGTAAATCACATAAACTTTAAGACGCAGGTGAGAATAGAGCAGAAAGTGCTGTAAATAATAAGCATATGTTACCTTTTCTAGACTTGAACCTTTGTGTTTTTCCAGCCAGCTTTGGCATCACCTCCGCGCCTCCTCTGCTGCTCCCGCTCCGGAGCTCCGTGTCTGCTGCAGCGCTCCGTGCCGCCGCTGCTGCTGCTGCTGCTGCTGCTCCTCAATCCCGATCAGACGACCTCCTCCGCTGCTGCACGTTTCCAGCCGAGCTTGAGCCTCTGACATTAACTGCACCGAGCACAGCGGCTCCGGTCAGTCCCAAAAAAAAATGCAGAAGACGGTCACAGTAGCGACACCCATTGGGTGTACGCGGCGCGAGCTCGGGTCTGCAGCAGGTAGCAGCTCCGGGACTTGACGTCCCGCTTCACGGTCCCTCAATGTGCCGAGCGTCGGGGGGTCTACACACTCGCTGGAGGAGCCGGGAGTATGGTGCAGTCAGAGCCAGTCGGTGCCCAGTGCCACGCAGCGCCGCAACATGGAGCGCTGACCTGCCCCTCACTGCGTCAAGCCCGCTGCACCCACCGCGCGTGACACTTCCGGCGCGAACTTTCAAAATAAAACCCCGCCGGCTGCAACATTTACGATTACATTCACGTTTACAAACCCGAAAATCACCTCTTAAACACACATTAAGACAAACACAACACGTTTTTATTATTCAGTGTGGTTTTTTGGGATCATCTCTACTGTATTTCCGGTGTTAATCGGTTTATCTCTGCGCGGCTTGACGCAGCTGAAATCCCCGGAGCACATGAGCAAACATACAGTGGGGGGTCGGGAGGCAGGCTTTAATGAATTATTTATGATGAAAGAAGGCACTAATACCTAAATCATTCATAATTATTCAGAGGGAACAAGGTCGATGCCAATCAAACTTCCATCCCTCTCCCCTGCACCATGATGGCGTCTGACATTTGGACTGATAGATGGAGAAGGAGGTTGTTCTGTGTCAGACATTATCCTGACCTCCTCCTCCACCAGTCAATACAATTACAGGCCCATCAGCCAGAATTACATTCATGGCTGCCTTTGTTGTAAAATTACCTACACACAGTAGTTGGTTGTGACTTAAACTTAATTTAATATATCATAATTAATACACAGGAAAAAGTTTAAACGTCTTGAGGGAACTTTCTATTGATTGTATTTGTTGTTCTTGTTGTTAAGGCCTGTTGTAATAGTTTAAATGCCTCTATCATTAACTGCCACATTAGTGCTGATTCATAGGCCGATGGATTATTAAGTGAATGATAATGTGCTTATCTGGCATCAGCTGTAAGCTACTTAGTCTCTCATGGCGTGATTAATTCACAGCAAGTAATCAAGATATGAGCTTAAGAGGTAGAGCTGGGGAGGCGCGATATTCCAATATTTCCCAACTCGTTGTGATCGATTAATTATGCTGATAAACACCAAACTCCACAGTTGCATCAACAAGTCTCTCCTTATGTTATTATGTATTCTCTAGGCAAAAAAAAAAAAAAAAAAATGAAAGCTATGCGGTCAACAGTTTGTATTGCTATGCATAATGAAAGCATCCTCTTATCGACCTGCATACCAGTGGGCCGATGCCGATATTTCATTTTAAAGCCTTTATTGACTGATACTAACGACGTGCAGAGAATGGTGTGCATCCCTCATTGCAGTCGCCTCCATAATGTGAATTTTAATGTTTGTTTTGGGGGGATTTTTTTGTCTACACAGTTTAGCAGTGGATTACTCGGGATGTTTTAAGGGGCAGGGGCACAAGATATATGTAGCTGGGCACCAGTGAACAGAAAAAGCACCCTTGAGATCACTATATCATGTTTATCTACCATAGGAGCATCCAAGAGGGCAATTTCACCAGCAGTCCAGCAGTATAGCCTCTCCTTTTTCAGTTAGCACTGAGTAAAAATGTTCTTCACAAGCACCTCTGATTTCTCAATCTCACGAGACTAGAGAGATGCTAGTTTTTGCAATCGTTTAGGGTTCATGTACATGGTTTTTTTTTTCCCTCCCCCAGTCGTACAAGTGAGGCAAATTTATTACTTCCCCTTATACAAATTGTTTTATTTATTAGTGTTGCAACCATTGTCATTTTTTTTGTGTGTGTACTTGGATTCTCTTTGTTTCTCTCATAAACCAACTCCTCCCATGCAGCCAATCAGTGGCACCTACAAAACAAAAAGCCCTTCCTCCACCTTCAGCACCCTCTCAGCCTGCAGACTGAGCTCTCTCTCTCTTTCTCTCTATTCACACCATTTTGTCTTTTCATTGTTTCCTTTAATTTACTGAATAAATCATGTTTAGGCATCTTTATTAATAAATGAAAAACAAGGACTGAATGTGTCATAGATGCGAGGCAATACAAGTTTTTGCTAACCTGAGGAATCAAGCCTTCATTTGTCCTTTTACTCATTTTACATCAACAGTTGATAACAGTATTTTATTTTGATAAATACATTAGTACATATGGTAAGTTATACAGTAATACAGTGAAAATACAGTGACAATTCCATACAGTATAATACTGTACTTCATTTTACAGTATGCTAAAACCTACTATAGTACTTCTAGATAATTGTTGCCAGTCAGTTACTGTTAATTTGACAATAAACATGTTTCAGTGCTTTTTCCTGGTTGAGTGAAATGTGCAGAAAGAAAAGGCCTGAATGCTCAGGAGCTTCAAACGAAATGTGATGAAGGTGCTCTTCATTGGGGAACACAGACATTTTAAAAAAATGAGAAAAAACATCCAAGGCACTCTTCTGGCAAAAAGGCTAAAAAGCCTTTATGGCTGTTTCATGCTGAAATTCTTAGAAACACTAACAGTGCATGCAACCAGTGCATCAGCTAAATGTTCTGTCGTCCTACCAAATGAACCACTCCCTTTCACGTCTTTGGTAACATTATTGTATTCAGTATATGTGTAATATGTCAGGCTGAAAGATGTTCTACATTATATCCAAAGAACTGTGCGGTGCTGGAGGAAACGCTAATTAACCAGTCGTTAAAAGAGACGGTAGTCCTTAAGATCATTAAGACATGCCAGCATCACACATCTCAGCTTGATGGAGCTAAATATATGCTTCGGTTGGCAGGCATAACAAATCCACCAAAGGACATATTTGTACTTTAAAAGGTTCCCTCTCCACAAATAGTAATGAGAAATACCTGAGGGAGTCCCTGGAAACTGGCTGTGGTGCAGAGCTGCTGCTGGTGTGAGTGTGATGGACGAGGTGGTCACAGATAGCAGAGTGGTTGAGGCCCCCCAGCCTCTGGAAACACACATGCTTCCACTGGCAGTGAATCAAAAGCTGCCAGGCCTTCCTCTGTCCCTGCTTTCCTCTGTACTTCCTCCTCTGCCTGCGTATGAAGAATGAAAACAGTAAAGGTGAGTGTGCAGCTGGCTCTCCCCTGAACAGGCTGCGAGGGGAGGTGAGATTAATGTGGGCCTAACACAAGATTGTGGGGAGATCAGCAGAGTCATGGGGAGCCAGAGAGGTAACTCAATGAAGGCCGGCCCGGATCTTCTGCTAATCTAGTGGAGCTGGAGCTCCTCTGGCGCAGCTGTGTGTGTGTGACGTCAGTCAACGTCAGACTGGAGGATCACGAGTCGATGCTTTTATCAGTTTTATGTGTCTTGTGTTGCTCAGTGTTTTTAAATGTAGACAAATATAAAAGTAAAACACAGTGGTGGACTTTTTTAAGGGGAAATATTACTTCTTATATTCAGTTTAATAACACAAAATCTACTGACAAATAAATAATGACAACATTAAAGTTGGTTATACATTAATACATCAATAATTACAGTCTAATAATACAATATAGGCCTAAATGACTCTGAAATATGCCTTTCCTTTTTTTAGGTACTTTATTTGTGTATTTTGATGCTAGTACTTTGAATGCAGGACCGTCTCTTGTAAGAGTATTTCTCAGTGGTTGAAAGTAACTGAGTACATTTTCTCAAGAAAAGTATGTGATGCTGTTTTTATTTGAATGTGTTTATTATTATTATTATCATTATCAAACGAGACAGAAAAAAGAATAAAAAATAAAAAATTGTTTAACCAAGAAAATAATTTCTCTTTCAAAAGATCCTCGCACTACTTTATTTATTTACTTATACTTTAATAATTCAAATACATATTTTTGTATTCATTTTAATAAAGAGGTCGGTGATTTAAAAGGAAATAACAAATACGAAACAATAAATACGTAATACGTAACAAACAAAACGTCGCATTTAGGGTAAAAAGTTTTAAATGTCGCGTGATGTTGCGTCGCTCAGCAGGCCGACTGTCTCCATGGAAACGCGTCTTCCGGGCTAAAAACACAGTTGGGGGGATCACAGGTCAGCCTCACTTCATCCTCTCCTGCCTTCGTCTTTGACATCGAGGTGAGTCATATAATGAATAACCACAGTTATTATCATGTCTGACACTGGGTGAACGGATGTTACACAAAAAATAATGATTCAAAATGTAGTTTTCATCAGAAGACCGTTAATTATTGTACAGTTTAAACCTCTCTCTACAGGTCGACAAAGTGTTTTCAACGCTAATTAATCTAAATTTAAATGCGCCTTAATTTTAATTTTCAAAGTTTATTTTCCTCAAAGGTTTTTGTAATTTGGCTGAAGACATGATGACTAAAGATATTTTGGTTGGAAAGAAAACAAAACAATGTTTACTCGCATAACAACCTGTGCGTGACTGTGACGTCACCCTGACGTTGTGGCTTCAGAGCAGCAGCCGATCACTCACAGTCACTTCACCTGATGCACCTGTTCCTGCTGAGGTCTGGCTTTCTCCAGGATTATTTCACACCTGATGGTATCTGAGCCTGCACATGTTCTTCCTCACTAGCGGGCCGGCCATCTGTTGGGTTTCAGCGTTGTACCCCAGAACCGGGAGCGACAGGGCGATGAAAACCTCAGCATCACCGAGTATATTTGGGGTGTGAAAGTAGCAACAAAAATTCTTCCATGCCACCCATTATCTGTCAGAATCAGGATTAAAAGACAGGAGAAGGAGAAGGTAGACAGGTGTAGCAGGCTTGACGGAACTTCATCGTGTAGTTTGGTTGGGTTTAGGCAAGAAAAATACTCAGTTAGGTTTAGGAGAACTTTATTATGTGGGTTTAAATTGTACAGCTGTCAATGGTGAGAGACAAATACATTACTGATCTGGTTTTAATTGTCCCATGAATCACAAGTATGATGTTTGCAAATTAAAAACAGACTTTTTTAAATCAATAAAGTTGCTGTTTGTTGCAACATATGAATACATTTTGAGTAAAACCACTCAGTGAATGTCACAAACGCCAAGATGGCAAAAAAAAAAACCAGCGACATTGGTTCTGGATTTTGGCGACAATTAAACAAAATTTCACCCAACTTTGAGTAGATAGTGACTGAATTCTCATGTTTTGGCGCATTGTTCCTTTAAACCATATATAGAACTATGAATGACTCCAGCTGTGGGATATACTTAGTTTGTTACCACAGTTTAATTAAAGCAGCATCCAACAGACCTTGTAACAGCTTTCCACCACTTTGTCTTTACACTCTCAGACCTCGTTTGTTGCCACCTGCAGTTGTTTCGCTGCAGCTCTGGGGGGAAAATGCTTCGTCTGAGCCGAGGGTATAAAGGCTCGGTGTCCTGCCCTCCAGCTCTCTCCAGTGCAACCCAGAGCATGACCGCGGAGCTGGCAATGACTTCAAAGATTCCCCACAGAGGATCGGCCCCCCTGGCACCCAGATGTAAGTTTTCTCGCTGCAGGTTGTGGCAGGATGCAAACTGGCCAGGTTTCCTCACTATGTTTTAAACCCATTGATTTTTTTTTTTTATTTTAGCTTCTATGAGATTTCACAAACTCCACTGTTATTTGATATCTGCTGTGTTTTTATTGCAAGCCAATATGTTTGATTTTCTTTTGGCATCTTTTTCTTTGTCCAAGGCAATAAGCTGCTCCCTGCCCAGTATCATAACAAGCACAGGTCTGAGCATGTGAGGGACGGAGTATTAACTGGATCCACCCAGGGGGAAGCCAGCGAGCGAGCACAAAGCCGAGACATCCTGAAGAGCAGGGACAAGACGAAACACCTTTGCAGCAAAACAAACACAGAGGAGATCACAGACTCCGAGCGTCCCTCCACTGCTGAGACTCTGGACGACTTCCTGGGAGGTGCCACCACAGTCCCATATCTGTCCACGGTTGATACACCCTCCAGTGAATCTGAAGCGGAGGAGGAAGATGATGACTTACTGGACTCCTGGCGGGACACATGCGGGGAATATAAGGACGTTTCTCAGTCGACATCAGCCCCTGCTGTCCTCTGCCACAGCCCTTTGAGCCCAGAGTCTCCCCCTGCACAGTCGAGTACATCAGCATTTTCACATGAAGGAAATGTGAACACTGATGGATGCAGTCTCCACACAACGCGCCATCATCTCCATGAGCTTCAAAGCAGCTGGCGAATGTCCCAGACGAGCCTGGTCTCTTCACCCACGACCAGCTCCCGGCAGGAGGACGCCGCCGCTCAGATAGGAACCAGTACCACTGACACACAGCAGTCTGCCACTGAGGCCTGTGGTCCCAGTACATCCAGACAGATAGATAATCTGAATGTGGATGATACCAGATACAGTCAAGGATGTCCAGCAGCCCGGGGAGGAGCCACTGCTGCCCAGTACACAACAGATAGCAGCGAACAGATTGCATGCAGAAGCAGAGAGAGGTGATCACACAGATAGCAACTAGGCTGCACAATTAACTGAAATCAGAAAATGGTCCAGATCCAAATCAAAGAAGCTGAAGTTATTGAGTTATGATTTTGAAGCCAAGAACCAGCATTAAAAATATCTATCATATAAGATTAAAGAAGTTGAATTTTGTCATCTCCTTCTCTCTGTAGGTCATTAGCCGGGTCGTCTAATGAGGAGGATGAGGACCAGTGTCGGATCTGTCACGGTGCTGAGAGTCTGCAGACGAACCCGCTGATATCACCGTGCCTGTGTTCAGGAAGTCTGAGCTTCATTCACCTCGAGTGCCTGAAGAGATGGATCCAGACAAAAATCGAGTCGGGTCAGTAGACGGCTAAAGTTGAAAAGTTCACTGCCAAACAAGAATATATTTCGTGTCTGACATGCCGTTTCCTCTCTCGCAGGGTCAGAGCCCTGTGTTGTCAAAAGGTGTGAAATTTGTATGGCGGGGCTAACGCTAGACCTCGACACATTTGACCTGGAGGATTACTGCAGAAGACACAGATGGCAACAGGTACAAAAAAAAAAGAAAAACACAAAGAAAGACATAACAAAAACCTGTTGCTTTTATTCATGACGGCACTTTTGTGTTTTTAGATGGGCCTCTCCCAACCCATACCTAATGCTGAAGTGTTAGCTGAACTGTCGATCTTGAGGTCCGTCCACTTCAGAGTTTTACTGCCAGCGCTGATGACATTTTACAGCCCATACCCCAGGGTAACTATCCCTTCTATGTGCCGTAACTACTTAGTACGTTTACTCGTGTAAATCTGTTTGGTTTCATGTGGTGTTATTATGTCTGTCCTCAGGTTCAGGTAGGGCGAGTACATGAGGCCTTAGCCAGGAGACTCAGAGAGTTCAGGAGCCCCTCACCAGAGCCACCAGAGCCACCAGAGTCCCCTGAGTCCCCAGAGCCACCAGAGTCCCCAGAGCCACTTGATGACACTTGATGACACTTGATGACACTTGATCCTCCGCTGTGTTTTTAACATTTTGGCTCCTGTACAACTAAACACGAGTATCAAAATAAACCAGAACGCTCCTGATTTAAGTGACCTTTTTTAGACACACGTGTTGCTTTGTTTTAATGCAATTACCTGCACCAACACCTACAGCTAGACAACTATGAACAGTGTGAGTTTAAAGCAGTATTCAGTGGATGAGAGTTATGAAGACTCAAGTTACAGAAAAGCAGGGACGTTGACAATGTGCATCAGTGTCACATGAGCGAAATCGCTGATGCTCCTCCTTGAGATTCCTGTGATGTGACTCAGTTCTCCCACCACCTGCAACGCATTAAAAACAACGCCTACGTCAACACAAACGGTTTGAATTGTGACGGATAACACACTAACATCAACTTAGATAACTTGGGTGACTTTGACATTTAAAACACAAATGCTATTGTAAAGGGAATCAGCATTAAAGCTTATAAAGCCTCACCTGGTCCCATTTTGTGACGTAGAGGACGAACGAAGCCACAGCGATGACACCAACACCAAGAAGCATGTAGTCTTCAGTCACTGTCACAAACTGCTCTCTGTTCACAGAGGGTTGATTTAGGATTAAAGCAGCTACAGCCAACATCTTATATTAACAGTAGATTCAATGTGTAACGTGAACAATGGTCGAAAGTGGATATCAGCTGACTAACTATCACCTGACTCTGTTCTCCTCTGCTCATTGTTTTGGTTTTATGGCTCAAACTTATCATCCTGCTGCACTCTCACTGCTCTCACAGTGTTGTTTCAGACCACAGCAGGTGGCCGCTGTCAGCTCAAAGCTCTAAAAACCCACCGGTCTACTACCGGCCCTGCACCAAATGGTGGACTGACAAAATAAACGACTATATGTTGAACACTGTGGAGTATTTAGGAGCCAAAATGATAGGTTTCTCCCTCAGTTTCAACAACTTAAAATTACAACAAGAAACAGTCTGTGTTTTAACACTGACGCCTTTATATGACCTACCAAAGCAAACAAGACCATTTCTATTTCTGTCATAGTTATTTTTAATGCCCGTCACCAGGTTGGATTGTGACCAAGTTGGATAAGTCATCAAATTAAAAGTATTTCTCCGGCAGAGTGCTGAGGATGAATTAAAGAGCCTCACAGCCTGAGACGCTCTTCCTTGTGACAGCTTTATATTTAGGACATTTCATGGTCTTTTTGACACCAAACTAAGGCCTATTTCACATCCATACTGCTAAAGAGAAAACAGGATGAAGGCTTTGATCGAAATTTGAGGTCCAATCACAGAATATCTTGCAAAATAAATGAATTTATCCAACTCATTGGACTCCAACTCAAGTTAGTTAACACACCACATTGTGACATGCTAGCTGGTTGTGCTACAGTAAATTCTGACCTGTTATTAGTTCCTTGTTGGTTTAACATTGCAGTTTTGTTACATTAATGATTAATGTACCTTTTCCCCCTGAAAATACATTTAAAAGTGTGAATGAAGTAATGAAACTTTCTAAAACTCTAAGACTTTTTATGGACCCGTGGAGATCGTGGTGTCTGGATGAGTAAATAGACAACTGTTTGCTAAAACAAAATCAGTTAATGCAGCATTGAGCTGCACTGACTCCTCATCTCAACGCTCACAGGGATATGCGTTCCAGGAGAGCGAGCTGTAAGAAACATGAGAAGCCAAAACAACTTCGACAGTTCCCAGCTGGCTGTAGTCTACTCAGCTGCCAATCCAGCATCTCGTCCGCTCTTTCGGTGACAGTGACCACCTGTCCCCCCTAAAACATCTAAAAAATGTGTCTTAAAAAGAAATGTAATACCTCTGTTCACTGGACGGGCTGACACATTGAGTAGTGGTGACTAACAAGGAGTCGTAGATGACATCCCTCTGCAGGCTGACGAAGTGGAGAACGTGGCGGCACAGGTGATACAGGTGCTCCACGCTGACGGACGGCTCATTATGTCCTGTAAAAGTTTTGTCACTTCTTCCCAAACACTTTTGTCACATGATAATACTTCATATAAGTGTCTCTGTGTTTAACTATCATCTCTTACCAAGCACCTCCAGGAGGATTTCCACATATATGAGTGGGTTGAGGGTGTTCAGTCCGAATTCAAGCCCTTTCAAGACCGTCAGCTCTGACTCCAGGAGAGTCTTCTTCGAAACGCTCTGGCCGAGTGAACGCAGAAAGCGTACGGCAGTGTGGTTGTCGATTATCTAGACAACATTCGGAAAATTTTAGATTATTTCATTTCTTTTCTCAGGGTATTTAAAGTCATCATGGAAATGAGCGCAGTCAATACAAGGTCGGGTGAAGTTTCATGGTCCCTGAAACATTTCTGGAGCTTCAAAGCCAAACACCATTCACCAAAACACCTGAAGTAGACGGGGACTTAAAATGTTAGAAAAACAACAGTTAAACCATGACATGGCTCCATACAGCTTGTCCAAAACCCCAAGATCCTACATGGTATAATCTTTAAGAACAGTCTTCACTGTGGCTGCTCAGCTAAAAGCATTAGCTTTTGTCTTATCTCAAGTTGATGCACAAGCCTGTAAAAATTGTCTTTTCAATTCAATTTGGAATCTCTGAGCTTCTGGAGACTGAGATCTTTTCTTCTAAGGTGTTTTTCTACATCTTAAAACATCTTCTTCAGTTGTTCAGGAGAACGCTGCAGCACTGTTTTGCTGTGAAGCTCCAGAAATGTTTTGTGGAACTTTGAAACTTCACCTGACTCTTGATCGTTGGCATCGCGGAACTTACATGACTGTGTAGAGACATTTTGCTTGCGAGTTGCACGCAGGAGAAGATGATGAGGGGGAATTTCTCCTTGACGTTGTCAAACACAGCGCCCTCATCACTTCTCTGTGGATCAGCAGCTTCACCCTGAGGCGTCAACAAACCTGTAAGGTGCTTGACCATGAACCTGAGGGAGATAATCATTCACATAAATGTCGTATTATCATTCTGGGTGTGGCAGGGAAAGGTATACGTGCTGCTCCTTCTTACCTTTGTAGTAATTCTATGGCATGGTATCCAGCGAGAGGATCGAGGCTTAGCTCTTCAGTCATCAGGAAGATGTATTCTGAGTGTCAGAAGAGAGGGGTGCAGGGCGTTAGCAAAAAAGCAGAGAACAAAGCATGAAAATCCTTTTAGAGTGGAAGCATGTTGGGACAGCGATGACAGACAAAACTCAGAGCAAACAAAATACATTTGCAGAAAGGAATTTGTACGGCGGTAAATGTGTTTGGGCAATCAAGTGACGCAACGAGAGATCTCAAGAGGTTCTGTAAATGGCATCGGAAAAATGAAATGAGAGCCGTTTCCTGTGGTGTTTTTTTGTTATTTACGGTCACTTATGAGCTTCTTGCGGTAATGCTAATTTCACATATCGGAAATAAGAAACTGTAAAACGTCTGGGAGTGTTTATCGAGATACAAATCTCCCTCTAGATGACACACATAGGGCCCAGATGGAATGACACATATTTAAAACGCTCATTTCTCCTTCTTTTTTTAAAAAAAAACTTATTATCAAGTTTTATGGGAAATAACAGCTGAGATCCGTGCAAGTAAAGAATGTAACACTGAATCACAACCATGCTGGGTTCTCAACACCGCCCACCAGCCGACACCAGCAGAACTGTATCGTGACTGGATAGTTTCTCCTTTGGCCATTCAGTTAGACAGAAAAAAATCTATTTGTAAGTTCCTTCCAGGTTAGTTGAGCAACCCGATGTTAGAGAAACAGAAAACTCTCAACTGAGACATTACTTTATTTCAATAAACCGTATTTTAGCCGTTATGTGAACGCAAAGGAAGTTTATTTAAAGACGTTAACCCTGCCTTCAATCAGCTCCTCCTCACTGACAGGCTGGGTTTTCTCTGCTGAGGTGCTGACAGCCGGAGAGACTGCGATCTTGTGGGGTCTGTATTGAGAATTGGCCTGTATAATAACAGGGCTCACGGTGTCAGGTGTATGAAAGACTTGAGACTGATGATAAGGTGCAGTGAAGCTTCAGAAACAGTTCCGTACAGCTGAGTCAGACCCACCCGCTGACAACATTATTAAAGCTATTAGAGAACGAGACAGTCTGCAGCCCCAGTGAAATAATTACAGCATGAATATACATAAGTCTGCTCATAAATGCCTTATTTAGTGGTGAATATAGAAGCAGCCTTAAAGACACAGTGTGACGTGATGTTTTAAATGAATCCTAAGCAGCAGTGTATACGTATCTAGAGAGTACAGCTATAAAGTCATTTATTAAAGTCAGAATCAGAAACACAAGAATAAAATAAACTATAAAATACTGTAAAATAATACATGCAGAGAGAGATCCAGCTAGAAAAAGAGATGTTGTGTGTATCATACAACACAACAACTACAGCAAATTATGCATATATTTACATTTTCATTTGGATTGACCAATAACGGGATCTGATATTCAGTATTTTTCTGATCATTAGACTTTTTGTTTGGTTATCAAATGAATATAGCAGAGTAAAAGTACAACATTTGCCTCCGAAATGTAGTAGAGCAGTATCATAAGTACATGATATGTTGCATACTGTGTATTTATTATTGGCCTGGTCAATTATCTATCCTATGATCCTTAAGTAATTTTCTGGTTATCGTTATCAGTTTTTATATTTGATTGCCAATAAATTAAATCAATTTAAAAATACACTACTCTGATGCAGGATGTAATATGTAATCTGCAAGGTAACTAGTAGCTAAAGTCATCAGACATATGTATTTGAGTAAAAGGTAGTGGAAGTAGAAGAATATGGAAAATACTCAAGTACAATACAAATACCTCAAACTTGTACAGTAGTTACAGAGTACAGAGTAAATCTACTTAGTTACATTCCATTCCAGACTACAGTGTAGATGATATTGAGTAATAAAAATACAAAAAAACAAGCACACTGCAAAGAGTAGTTTCTTATCTAGCAACATACTGATTTCCACAGCTGTTTGTGATAATAGGTCATTAAAAACGGTAGTTTTCTCAGGCCTGTAGATTGATTACATGAATTTCTACAGAGAAATTAAGAAAATTAGTGACAAAAAATACAAACAAATAAAATAAAATAAATGTATTGTTCTACTTAATATCAGTTGTAAAGGTGAAACCAGCTGGAAATCTGATTTTTGGAGTCTTACGTGTTTAAAAGGGGGGCAGAATTAACGTTACATAACGTTTAGCAACGTTTGTTAGCAAGCTAGCTAAAATAACAAATTATCGGTTAATATAGTAAAAGTAACGCGATTTACCAGTTAATCTCTGATCTTTGAAGTTTCCACTGCACTGAGACAAACTGGTGAGGTGGTCTTTGTTTCTTTTGTTGAGGTTAATAAGGAAATCTGTGAGCAGGTCGGAAGGAGCTTCCCGGAACTTTAAATTTATTCTCTGGCTGGGAGGAAAAAAAGTTCTCGCCATCTTTACACCTCCTAACGGTCGTGTCTAATTACACTCACAAACAGAGTCGACAGCTAGCAATGTGTTCACTTCTGTTTCAAATAAATTGTAAAAAAAAAAAAAAAAAAAAAAAAAATTAAACTTATATTTTCCGGAAGATGGCGCTGTTAACTCGGAGTTCAAGGCAGGTAAGAGCCCAACGTCTCCTACTAGGAACCATTAACAACCAAGGGGACACATTTGGATGCTGCACACTTTGGTTCCACTCGCGCGGTGCATGTTGGGCGTACACACTGCGCAGCGCAGATCTGACAACCTGTCGACGAGCTAATCACCGTACCGAGAGCCCGGCAGATGATTTAGAACACGGCCGTGAGTGTGTTTGACTGTTGCGAAACAACCTTCCATGCCCCACTGACAGCAGACATGGCCGACAAGACACCGAAGGAGTCCAAGGCTCCCTTTGCAACTAGGATAGACCCGACTAAAGAGGGTCTTTCCCAGGAACAGATCAACTTCATCCGGCAGGTCGAGCTCCAGCAGTGGCAGAAGAAAACACAGAAGCTGCGGACACGAAACGTGGTGACGGGACTCGCCATCGGAGCTCTCGTTATGGGAATCTGTATCCTTGCTGAGCGCACTAGCGTCAACACAAGGTGAACTATGTAACGCTAGCTTAGCATGCTACAGTTACATCAGGTTCATTTGAGTTAACAACAAAATACAACACATGTTGTGTTTGGCACGTTACTGTCTGTGCAGGTATTTGACTGGCTAGCAGCTGAAGCTAAAATGTTTTTAATTAAGCTAGCGTTACAATGTTTCCCATTCATTGGATGCTTACATGCCAACCAACTTCAGCTAGCAGCGATTTCCTTGTAGCTTTCACAGTTAAAGGAGGTTTGGAGTTATAACACTCAGGTTAATTGTTGTCTTTCTTTAAAACCATGGGTCATTTATTAATTAGCATCAAGCTAGCTGTCCTAGCTGTTGTTTTTGTATCGTTTGTTTATCAAAATACGATTCATTTTTCCAATGGAGTCTCTTATATATGGAAGCCCAGTTTGGCCAGGAAAAGAGAATACAAGATTATCATGATGAAAATAAAAATGTATACATGTATATTCAGGGTTAGCTGACTTATAATCTCAAAATTAAGTCCTGCTGTAAGTCATAATATATAAGATGTTAAGTAATTTTTGACTTTCTATCTTATGACATTGAGATATCAAAGGCATTATATTATTTTTATTCGGGGTCGACTGATATGCATTTTTCAGGGTCGATACTGATTATTAGAAATCAATGATATTGAGAACAGATATTCATGTGCAGTAAAAGCTGAAATATTTGTATAAAAGTACAGTTTTGAGGTACTTTACTAGTATTTCCTTTTTCTGCTACTTTATACCTCCTCTTCAATACATTAATTTGCTTAATTTCGTGACTAGTAACTGTGCAAATTCAGATTATTCAGTGCTTATATCATCAATTTAAAGACGGCTCCACTCTATTAGATGACCCAGTAAGCCGTGTCAGCAGGTGAAGCATGCACACGACCAGCCTCCTGGAAATAGCTCACCTGAATGAAAAGCAGCTGTTGTCTTTGTTGTTATAAATCTCAGCTGTGCTTTTCCAGCTTTGACAAGTCAGAATGTGCTGCAGAACGGCTCTGAGCTCAGGTGAGGAGTGTGTGTGCAGTAAATGGAAGAGAAAAAGCAAGTGAATTAGTTTTGTGTCCATGGCAACTAAATGTACCAGATAGCAAACAGGATAACATGTGGATCTTTTAATGTTTTGATAACTAATGACAACCCTGAGGTGTTCACACGGACAGCTAAATGTTTTTTCTGTCACGCTGCGTGCGTCACTCCCTCGTCATGTAATGTTCTTTTATATTTGTGTCTTCTTGCTGTTATTCTTCTCGCAAATATTTGCCTTGACCACTCGCTCGCCTGCCAGACGGCTACACGTTTTTCTCAGTCTCCCAGGAGCGGATAATGGATGAAATCGACGAGGAGGCCAAGCGTGCGAGATTGCAGGGGCCGAAGACGGGTGCCAACTGAGGCGCATGCGTCGCCCGCCTGTTGTCGGACTGTGTGTCTGTCCTGCACTTAACTGAGGAGGGACTTCTGTGGACACTGGTGCCACTGATGTATATTCCATGGCTGGTTGCTGTTCGCATGTCGGAACAGCGCTGGACTTTTTTTTTTCTTCTTGATTGTGAAGGTTAAATTGTGTGGTTCCACTGGTGACTCATAACTATATGTGTCTTGATTTTGATTAAGTTTGCCTGTCAGCGAAAAAAAGAGTAATCCGCTGACCTTAAACGCTACGCAGAAGGCCCCGACTGTAGAGTGATTACAACCCTTACCTGACAAGTTTCTAGCTCTGATGATGTGATGGAGAATATCTCAAATTTCACTCCTCTAATGATGTTAAGTCTAGAGTGGCCTTTTAACAGCAGAGTGCTGAAATGACACATGGATCAACCTGTTGAAACATATTTATGTGGATAAACGAATAGCTTGTAAAATAAAGATCTAATGTATTTGCTTTTTTAACACAACTTTGTCCGTGTGGAGCTTTTTATAACAGAAAACAAACACCAGGTGCAGCAGAAGAGACGAGAAAAGATCTGCGGTATTTACATTTTGTTTTTATTTCTGTCAAAATTTAATAACATATGGAGTCCGATCTTGCCACCAAATCTCAAGAGTAGAAATATAAAATAAGACATTATAAGGGAAAGGCACAGATTCAGCATGGCGGGACAGCAGCAGCTTCAGAAAGCAATACAATTATATATATTTTTACATTCAAAATTTTGAAACCTCTTTTGAATATATTATTATTATTATCATGAACTTTGGGGAAATCTCACAGGAGTTTCACTGCCAGAAAAAGTTCAGTGTGTGTTGTGAATATTTTTTATAAGGCAACAGCTACACATTCACAGCTTGGACTGATTATTTAAAACTGTGGGCGGGTAGATCATCATATGGAAGAAGATCAAGGCCACTGTAAAGATTAATAAATTGAGTATAGACTTTTTTTTTCCTAAGAACTATGATTTTCATCTCAGAGTTCACACTTAAATTTCAGAATTCAGACTTTTTTCCCTCAATTTTTGATTTTCTTTTTGCTCAGAATTATGACTTTTTCTCTCATATTTCTGACCTTTTACTCAGAAATCTCACTTTTTTTCTTCTCTGAGTTTAATTATAAGATTCTGAGAGAAGAAGTCAGAACCCATTTTTTCCCCCCAGTGGTCCTTATCCTCTTCCGTATCACCATCATCACTATGACCAGTATGAAATATTGCGATCAAACATAAACCGGAGTATATCCTCTCCCTCCCTTATGGAAAAATACCAGGAAACATCAGCGTCTCCCGGAGTGAACACAGTCTCACCCACAAAAGTGTTAAATGATTGAGAACTAAAGTAGAATTTGACTAAAGTGCACAAGGTGCTTGATCTAAGGAACAAGCGTCAAATATTATTTTTGCTTGAGCGAGAGTTAAGGTTCAGTTTACTCGTAACATGTAAACATGATCTAAAAATGCGTTCTACTATATACACATGTACAATCAACAGGACAGCCAGTAGTCTGAAACCTTATTCACAACTGATCAATACAAAGCAATCATTGTTTCATTGATGTGACGTCTGCGCGTCATCTCACCAAATCTCTTCCCATTTTATCTGCTCGAGCAGGCAACATGCCAACATTTAAATGCTGTACAGCTTTTTTATCCTCGTGATGTGTTGATAAAATGATCACCTTCGTAATTTACGTCTGTACAATGTGGAAAATCACTCTGGCTACATCTAAAAGTGTCAGGAATAGAGAGTCTAGAGAATGTAGGTCATCCTATCACTAAAGAAACCAAAGATGTTTTCATAACACACATAGGAATAAATCAAACTGTACAATGCATCTATTCTGCTCTCGTCGGGCCCTAGAAGGCAATAATCAGAGTGTATTCACTGTGCATTCAGCAGGAGCTGAGACATCATTAACAAACTACAGCAAATAAGTTGCGAGATAATCAGAAATGTTGTCGTTTTGTGTACGACAACTGTCAGTAAAGGCGTCAAGAGCCTCGCTGTGGTTCACATTTCTGTGCTCGGATTGATGAACGGCAGTGAATCAGACAAGCAGGAGAACCGCTGGGTCAGAATCACAGGAGGTGCCACAACTCTGCAGCTCTGGACCGTGTTAAAGCTAAAGACTTTACACAACCTGTGATGTGACACTTCAGAGAACGATCGTGTCATTTTTAACATGAACCAGACTGGTAGAGGTTCTGTCCTTCAGCTGCAACACATTCTGGTCTGACGAGGGGCTGAAGACCGGATGTTACAGTTCCCGTGTGAATCCAGCTTTCTTGACGATGAGTCTGTGTGTACGTTGAGGTAAATGACCACTGGCAGAGAGGAAGCAGTTTGCTGACGGCTGTGCCAGTGAGGAGTGTCGAAGCGATCCTCCTGCAGGACGGGTCGGAACCGCCGCAGTCACACTTCAGATGAGGTAGTCCAGATATACAGCGTGCTTGGCTGATGGTTTCTTACTGAGGAAGAGAAAAAAGAGAACAAAGTGAGAAAAAGTGAGAACAGAGCTGTTTTCTGTTGACTCTAACAAAGAGGATAATAAAAAAATGAAGGTATGGAACTAAGTTAGATTATTCAAGTACTGTATTTGAGTAAAATTTTATTTACATTTTCTGCTACTTTATTTCTGCTCAAGTACTATTCGTATCAGTGAATCTCACTTTTACCAATGACACGTTTCAACACAACTTGACTCTTGGATACTTTTCCACTCACCATTCTACTAATGTCAGTGGCGAAGGTGACACCTTTGTTCGGTTTGTCCTGGGAGCCGCTGCTGCTGCCTCCGAGGGAGTTTCTCCTAATGATACCTGGGAGAACAAACACGCGTTCACACATCAAGTTCAATTCAGGAAAGAGAGTTAAATCAGACAGAAAGTCAAGGCAAGAGGTGTGGGTGTTCCTCCTCACCCTGGATGGGCAGGATGTCCAGCCGCTGCAGGCTGTTCCTGCGGGACGAGGGGAAGGTGCTCCCCTTGGACAGGCGCCGCTGTCGGCTGGACAGCATAGCAGCAGGAGAGACGATCCCTGCCGGGGGAACCTTCCCCATCTTCTCATACAACTCCTCGATCTCTCTCTTCTGAGCGGCCTGCAGGGCCTGCACCTCCGTCAGATGTCTGTTAGAGGACAAACAGAGACACGTGTAAGAGATTAAAGTTTCCATGTGATTGGACATGTGGGTGAAACAGGGTTGCTGTTTTTTTTCCAGAAGAGAACATCTTCATTGACGTTTGTCTTCAGTGCTCTCACTTACTTCTCTCTGAGCTCCTGCAGCTCCTCCAGCATGTCTGAGTCGTCACTGTCTGAGTCGTCGCTGCTCAGGTAGGGGGTGTTGCGGTTGTAGTTCATCATCCATAAGTGGTGGAGGGCGTTGCTGTACTGCGGGCTTCCTGCCGCTCCGTCCCAAACCCTGCCCTCCATCTCTGCCGCTGTCACCGAGAGCCCGCTGTCCGCAGACGTTCCCATCAGGCTCAGGCTGTAAGCTCTCCTCCGACTCCTCTTTCTCGTCCTCTGTCGCTCCCCGACAACTTCTTCCTCCCTCTCCTCCTCCTCTTCCTCCTCCTCCTCTTCTTCTCTGTCATGCTGCGGCTCCTGGCTCCCAGCCCACTCCAGCTGCCCGTCGACCTCCTGCAGGACCGCTGCAGAGCCTCTGTGGGGCTGAGGGTGAGGAGGGGACATGGTGAGGGAGGTGGCCAGGCTGGTCTCAGACTCCCCCTGCTCCTCTGTGCTGCTCTCTGAAGGGTTGCTGCCGCTCTCTGCTGGCTGTGGGGCGGCAGGTAGTGGCAGAGCGGGAGCAGGGATGTCCATGCTGGGCGTCACCTGGAACCTCCCGACAGTGACGGGTGCAGACTGGACTTCTGTAGAGGAAGAGAAAGAGTTCAGTCCTTTAATCCTGCAGCCGTTTTTAAAATCAGATCAAAATGTGTCTCTACAGAAGAGAGATGATCTCAGTTTTGGTTAACATCAACTCCAGTAAGCTGTAGTACTCTCTCTACTTACTTGTAGCCTCCATGAATAAGAAGCTGTAACATCTGGACGGCCTATTTATATGAGTGACAGTCAATCATTGGTGAAGCCACTGATTGTTCTGTAATCCAATCAGAGCTGACTGATCTCTAAAACAAAGCCTCGCTCCTTCCTGATAGCCAGGCTTTGTTAGAAAACTAATCATGAGTTTCTTTAAAGGAGTGGGTTTAAAACAACCATCATTAATGCTAAAGGTACATTTATAATATATATAGTTATTTCTTGTCCAGAAGGTGAAATGTCTTTTTAAAAACAAAAAAATAAAATAGTTTATAAAGCATTTCATTGTTTGGTAATAAATAACCATTAACTAAACTATACATTTACCATTTATATAAGGGGCTCTATGTAAGAAAACATCTGAAAATTTGCTAAAATGATCAACAGATTGTGAATAAACATTATGACATGATGACGTCTGTGTGCTTTTCTGGAGGACGTTACATTTTGCTGCTTTCAGATTGAAAGATGAGGTGCCATCAACTTCCCACTCAGCGATAAGAACTTTTCCTGACTCACAAACTGACGGCAGAGATGTCTCGAGTTAGTAGCTCATAAATGTGCCAACGCAAAATTGATGCGACACCTCAGATAAACATCAGCGAATGCCATCTTTATTGCTGATAGGCTGATAGTGGTCATGCGAGTCAGCAATGTCTGGATGATAAATCAGAGCGTTACTGACATCCTTTATAGAGCCATAAGTCATGGCTATTATCAAATAAATATGTTGGCATGGTTTGCCGGTGTCACTCTGGCGATGCACACAGCTGGAGTCACTCCATGTCCTCACATCTGCAGACCATTTCAGGGTTTGAAGCCCTGCAGTGCGTCCGTTCGCCCACTGAGTGTCCCTCTTACAGTAAACTCAGACAGCGTCTGGGTTTGTGCCCGCTGAAACAGAGGGACTCTGTCTGAATCTGGGCTTCTGAGGAGAATATAAATACTGACAGGTGTGGGTATGGGAGGAGAGGCCTGTAATGAGCGCGGCTGCCCTCTGATTGGTCGTCGGCGGTGGGCAGGGCCGCCATCACACCTACGTTTGTGTTTGTTTCGAATGGAACATTGTATCCAGACTCGTGGTTACGCAACGGCTCCTGAGGCACCGCTAATAGGCGATAATGTCACCGCGGATACGACGTTGAGAAAGAGACGGGGAACTGAAAACAACTCCAATTGGCCGTAACAGAAACACTGGACGGTATTTAGACCGAATACATCATAAAATGGAGCAGGGGGGAAAATACTCGGGCTGTGGGTGCGCTTGTGTGTATGCGGGAGCATGTGTGTGGGTTTGTTTTGGTTGCAAACATAAACATCAAGCCGTATGTAATTTTCCAGCTCTCCAAGCTCGTGGCCTTTAACATACATCGTGGGGAGTGTTTATGTCGCAGAGACGGACGAGAAGCCGGTTCAGAGAACACAGACAGAGTTTCTTACCAGATTCGGTGGAAGAGGCTTTCGGTTTTGGGGTACTGGTTTTCATCTCAGCCACAGCGGGGTGCAACTCAGTGCTGAAGGATGATAACTAGACAGGAAGAATAAACACCGTTAGCATTTGTGAGGTCAGTCACTGGACAGATGTGACCGATCCACACTACAGGTACAGCTTGTAACATCGAAGTTGTTATTGCCACAGAAATCCCGACTGCTCCCTTAGATTCAATTATCGGATAAACAGGAACAGAGCAGGACATAGTTATTAAATTAGGGAAAACTGAACGTTGCATTGGATTGGCATTGGCAGATAGCCTGAGTTGATTTGAATCGAAAAAGTTTGATTTTTATATCACTTTTTTTTCAGTTAAAGAAAGGATTGTCTATAGAATGTAAGGATACAGTGGAAGAAGCCATTTTCAATTTACCACACAGAAGTTTTCAAGTTTGTAAATAACAAATTCTGTCCTACAGACAGTCAAAAAACCCAATTATTCAAATCAAAATCATATCAAATAGAGAAAAAGGGGGAAAATTCTGATATTTAATGAGCTCAAACTGGTAACTGTACGGCATTCTGGCCTGAAAATGTCTAAAGTGATTTATCAATAATTGAGAAATGAGAAAAAAGTCGCTCAGAGGGACTTACAGTGCTTTCTGGGCTCTCTGGAGGTGATGGGGAGAGATCTGACGAGCAGATGGAACTGGACACTTCTGATCTGGCTTCAGCCTGGGCTGGAACCTGTGTTGAGTACGGGGGCACATAACTGTGGAGACTGTCTTCTGGGGACAGGATGGGGGGACTGGAGAGTCCAACCTGCTGCAGAGGCTCCTGAGGAACCGGTGGAGGAGTGGAAGGCATGGAGGGATGCATCCAGCTGGGATGACTGCTCTGAGGAAAACCATCCATCTGAGGCATATGCTCAGGGCTGTGGTAGAGGTTGTTCTGCACCGGGATGCCCGCTGAGGGGTACGGGACCTCTACTGGATGGGCCTGGTAGTGTTGTTGGTAGACTGACGGGTAGCCTGACTGTGCGGCCATGTGAGCGGGTAGCTGGGGGTAGAAGTCTGGAAAAGAGGGCATCCCCTGTGTGGGAGGGATGAAAGACTGAGCCATGCTCATGGCCATGGAGATGACATTAGCCAAGGAGAACAGGGGCTGTGTGTGGGGGGGCCACATGTTGGGATGCTGAGGGGCAGGCGGGGACATGGCGAGACTCTCAGTGCTGCCGAAGCTCTGGGTCTCACTGAGAGGACTTGGGGATCCGGGGGCTGGAGAGGGAATGGAAGGGAAGGTGGGGTTACTGGCTACACGTGTGAGGGGAGGGTGGCCGGCTGGTTTGGGGGAACCTGGAGGGCCTGGGTATGGGAAAGGGAAGTGACTGTGGCCCATGTAGGGTGAGTGGTAGTGCTGGTGGTGGGGCAGGAGAGACGCAGGGTTGTGGTGGTGGTTGTGGTGGTGGTTCTGATAATGGAGAGGAGAGCCTGGAAGACAAAAAGGATAAAAAAAAAAAAGAGCTTTAATTTGCTATTTGCAGTCAGTTATAAGAGGTTTAATTGTGCAGGAAACATTTTTTTTAAATAATAATGTATAAAGGATTCTACAAAGACTTTGGATCACCTCGTAAAACTGTTAATGAACACAGTTAATTTCTTTATTTCTGCTTTTTACGGCATCACAACCGTTTTTTGGGGAATTGGAGACCACCTGCCTAATACGTGTAGTTCTGCACAGTTGCAGTGGAACATTGGACAGAGTTTAACCCGGGTGACAGGTTAGATCACTCATTTTTCCTCTCTCCTCAGCTTTGTCGTCAGTCTAAATCTTCTTTCAGACCCCTTCCAAAACACACAGCATGCAGAGTCTTTCCTGCACTTTTTTTAAATAAAAGAGTTTCCGTGATGAACAAAGACGTTTTGTTTAAAGCAGCATCTGACTATAATTGCACACCGGGCTTACATGGCTGTGAGGGATTCAGCATCAATGGAGCGAGTGAAGTGTTTACGTTAAATGGAACACACATGCGTGCGCTTCGGTCCGATTGTGAGACTAATGTCGTCATGATCTCAACACCGCTCCTTGAGGAATACTTAATGGCGGCAATGTCCTCGTGCCATCTATTGATTTGACATTTACCTCAACAATGGCTCCACAGTTATAAACCGCGCCTCCTGTTGCTGATGATGCAAACCAGCCTCTACTTTTTTTTCCCATGCGGATGGAAACATAGGTTAGGTAACACTCTGTCACGGTGGCGGGAGGCCAAGAAGCATCGCAAAAGCAGCCGTGCAGCGGACGTCCAGCAGAGAGGGGACGCGGGACGAGAGGGGGATGAGGATGATCAGATGGCGGCTGCGGCTGAAACGGGGGGGGGGAATTTGGAGGACACGTGCTCTTTAACGCTCCTCCTGTGGGGAAGGAGACTCCGACGGGGGGAGGAGGCTTTCTTGGAAATTGTGGAGGAGTTTGTGCTGGCAAACAGATGTTGCCGACCATAGCAGCAGTGGAGGAGAGCTCGGGCTCTACAGCGACAGCATTCACAGCTCCCTAAAAGCCAGAAAGCGCCCTTCAGGTGAGGTAATTACCCAAGAGGCCCTGCTGCAAGGCAGACACAGACGAAGGCTTTGAGGTGTGGGGATGGCGGATGGCGCCATGCGAATGTCTGAACAATACCAAAAGCGGGCCCTGAGAAGGGGAGGGGAGGGGTTTTATGAGGTAGCTGAGCCTTGCTTCGACTTATTCTTTGCCAGAGGACTGTAACAATTTTTCAGTGTGCTGCAACAGTAAACAATGCTCGGCCTCTTCACGCAGGGACCGGAGGGGGGGGGAGGTGGGGGCAGAGGGGCTATTTACCTGGGGCGTTGTGGAAAGACTGTGAGCGCATTAGAGGTCGCCCAGGTGAAGTAATGTCTGCACTGAAGATGTCTCCACCGGGGCCACGCACCCCGAGGTTCGGGTTAGCCACACTAAAATCTAAGACAAGACACACACATGCATGAGTGGATGCACGTGCATATATGTTAGTACACACACACACACACACACATACACACACTCAGTTATCATGCACAAGATGCAACACATAAGTTAATCTGCCATGCTGTGAGAATGACACAATCATTATCTATTAACTCCCAACGCTGGTGGAAAGTCAGGGGAAGTTTTGTAGTCGGCAAAACATTTCTTGAATTTCAGCACATGGCTGCAGCATCATCCAGGACGACTGACGTGGGAAATAAACATGAAATGCCTCCATACAGCTCGTCCAGATGTACGGAAGCCCAGAGATCTCAAATTGATTTGAAAAGACGTTATTCATACCCTCCAGGCACCACTTCACTCAAGGTGCTCGCTGACGCTTTCAGCTTAGCAGCTACAGTGAAGATTGTGTCTTAATAAAAGGGTGGGAATAATGTCTTTAGAAATTGATTTGGATTACACCAGACGAGCTGCGTGGAGCCACTTTATTTATTATCTTAATGTTTTTTATCTTATCGTTTAGGAGAATGCTGCAACACTGTTGCGCTGTGAAGCTCCAGATACGTTTCGTGGAAACTTCACCCGCCTTTCCATCATTATATGGGGTCAGTAGATAATGACTGAATTTTCATCTCTGGGTGAAATGTCCCTTTAATGTTAATAAGTGAGTTTCAGACTTTCAGGAAACGATTAAAAAAAAAGGCAGAGGGCAAAGTGGTGAGACGTGGATTCACTCATTTCATATCACGTTCAGTCTCCTCCAGCAACAAATTATCCAGTTTGCTCTTAATGGCTGAATTAAGGTCATTAAAGCAGATGAGAGACTTACCAGGCAGAGAGGAGGTGGAGCTGGTTCGAGGCAGGGTGTGACTGTGCAGATTAGGCTGTAAGAGAACACATTTGATGGAATTCAGACTCCACTTCTGTTCATTACTGAGAGGGAAAAAAAAACGTGCACGTGTATTTGAGTTAGACGCTGGTTTTCTAACATGCTGCCATTCAGCTGCAGTATAAAACTGCTCTGTGTTTGATCGCTGGAGCTAATAGTTGGGTAGAAACTGGATCGTCTCAATGCACTTCGACAGGCATCAGATGCTAGAACGTAAAGCTGTTTAAGACATTGGAAACCGTTTTTTTTCTTATGTAAGCATTGCAGGTATGTAGTCTGTATGATGTTCCACTCAGAGGTCAGTTGTATGTAGGTATATGTTTATTGTCCTGTGAAGATCATCGGATAATTAGCTTTTTGTTCCCTACTTATGCTTCTTCTTTAAAGCGATACAGGTATTTTACAACAACGTTTAAAGTTAGGCAAGTTCAAGTCATATTCAAGTGCTCAACACCTCAGAGAATTCCACAATATAAGAGATCAGATTGTTACAGAAAGAATTTGGTTTCTCAAATCTGTCCTGAGCAAAACTTCTTCCCAAACAGATCAAAAAAAGGATCTTCACCACTCTGATAACTCAGTTCAGCATCTTCATGCACACAGGATAAGTCCTGAAAGTGCAGCTGCAAGCTATGAACTGTGTTTTTTTTTCTTAGTACATTTCCATGGTCATGATTAGAGGCTCATTTTGATCGACCATTACCATTATCATTATTCAGCTCAAAGCACTGCCTCACAGAGCTGCTCTTTAAGTGTCAGGTAGAGGAAACAAGCAACGTTTAGACAAGCACGGCTCTCCAGGGATTCAAGCTCCATTTATAAACAGTCAAGCTCTCAGAATAGCGCCCTACCTCAGAGCTACAACAAGCCAGGAAAGAGATAAACAGATGAGTCTGTGGCCTTGTGGGTTTTTTTTTTCTTCCTGGCTTTAACTAGCGCGGTCTGGTTTTTTGGCTGGACGATGCTGGTGAGAGCAGCCCATTAACGGCTCTTGGGGGATGCAGTGTTTTTAATCAGGCGCTGGAGTGCAGCCAGGAGAGATTTGTCCGGTGTGTTTCAGGGTAATTATGTAGCCAGGGGGTCGGAAGGTAGCTGGCGATAGAGGTTTACTGCTCTTACTCGTCTCTTTTCGCTATCATTCATGAGCATGCTTGATCATTTTTAATACGACCAGGGTACAAAGAGATTTTGTTCTGGTGGAACATACGCTGGCAGAACAGACGCTTCTTTTTCCTGATTAGGCATTAGGTCATATCTCGTACGGAGTGGCACCGGTTCTCTTTCTGGAAGTCGTCATTTCACAGTTTCACAGAATCTCGATTCAGAAAGGTTCAATAAATCCAAACATGAATTATTTTAACCATCCAGCGCGGGCAGAATCGCTGGAAAGTTAATTATGGCGCGCTCACTGGAAAGGATTTGCGGTTTTGGGAACAAATAAATGTAAAAAAAAAAAAAAAAAGTCAGGCATGGGGTATGTTTCCACAAATCATAGGGTTTTATGACATTAGTGCTTTTAGAAACATGATGTCCTAACTGAAAGGTTTGCCTCAGGTGGCTTTAGGAACACTTAACCTGATCTCTTTAAGGGCACGTCTCAGGAGGGATTGTGGACAGCGAGGACAGTGTTTATTTCACCACTCTGCAGCTTTCCATTTGCTACAGATTTATGGGTCCGCCTGAGATAAGCGACGCATCATGGCGGATGTAAATTATGACGATCAGACAGCACAGTAAAACACACGCCACAGTCACTTCCTTTGTTCCCAGCGATCAGTGTTGCGGTGTGGATGACTGCTGCTGCTGACCTGTGAGGAAGACAGTGAGTTGACCCCGCTGTGGAAGGGAGGCTGGGGGAGTCGGTGCCCGCTGGAGTGGACCGGCTGCTCTTTGGCCATCAGAGACTCGGCACGTTTGATGATGTCGCCCATGCGGTGGATGAAGCCCTCCTTCTCTGACGGCAGGATGAACTCATTGTGCACCTGGAAGACAAAACGACAGCGACTGAATGAAGTATTCAGAGATTTTACAACTTTAATTAGTTAAAGTTACTCTGCAGATTTCATGTTGCATTCGAGCCAAGTTAGCAGATTTTTAAAATGTATGTATTGCAATCATTTACCCTTCGAACACCTGATCAATGCAGCTCTACTGTAAAGGGACACATGGAAGAATAACAGATCTGTTTGTTGTTTATTTGTCCATCCAATTATGAAATGAACCACCCAGACACGCACCCACATCCCCCCAGTGATGCTTATCCCGAGGAAAATATCATAAATCGTCTAATGTGACTCCACAACACAGCTGATTGTCAGAGGCGGTTTGGACTTTTGCATGTTCATGCAGTTTTGAGTGTTGCTGAGGATTGTGGGTTGGGGCGTGGTGACCGTGCCCTGTCAGTATGGCATAAGGAAAAAAACAAAAACCTTACGCTGAGAACCACAGGGGCTGTTGTGATGCCAAACGCCCCTGCTGAGCCAAGACTCAGTAAACAAAAGCCCACTGTGTTTTTTTAAGAGTCAGGAAAAAACAGCATGTTCAGTGAAGTGCACACGCTGCCTCATCATGTACCTCTCTACGCTAATGAAGCTGAAAGACAGTAACAGGGGGGACGGGGCTGCTCACCTGCGTCACAGAAAGTTAGATATACTATCAGCTGGACAAACAGAAGGCTGTTAACTGGAAGCAGGGTGAATCATGTGCATGTCCAGCTGAGATAGAGGAATCTGTCAGGACTTATCAGCTGACGTTTATTTCTGTCAAAATATTATAAAGTTCCTGGAGTCTCTGACAAATCTTTTGTCAAATATTTGTATTGTTTTAAGACTTTAATGTACAATGCGTGACGTCAGCTGCGCGGTGATTCTCCATCAAAACAGAGATAATTGATTTTTGTTCAAACGTGTCGTGGAGTCATGGGAGTTGCTGTCTTTAGTGTTAAACAGCCACCACTGCTGATGAAAACAGCTCGCTGTGATCCTTCCAACTCTCTGAAAATAAGCGCAGCTGTACATGATTGGATGGACTCACTCGTTGCAGCTGTTCCGAAATTTCACTCCCGACCAGCATGGCTGCTCGTTTGGAAGCTTTCTCTTATATTGCAAAATGTAAAAGGTGTAAAAAATATATTGTAGGTATGAATTAAGCCATGCAAATGCTAAATCTGTCTTCAATTTAACCTGAAAAGGTTTCCAGAGGCTTTGCATCGTCTGATTTGTAGCCAGAATTCATCTTAATTCAAATTAGCATCAGCTCTTTCAAATTAAAATGCAAAAATTGTTAAAAACTACTCTCTCAATTCAGCAGACTTTGACTTTGAGACTTTGTCAGGACTTCTGTCATAGTTTTATGAGTAAACATAAAAAAACAACAGTGGAGATCCAACATCAGAATCATAACCAAATATTATAAATCGTTACTTGGTCAAAAGCCAAATGTCACAAAAAAATCAATATCTTTCACAGCTTAAGTAAATAACAAGGACGAACACAAAAGACTCTTTTGTTTTTAACCAGATCGAAGTGTTTTATTGCTAAAATTCTGAGGAAACCTGGTGATGATGATAATTACTCACCATGACAGCAGCGATGTCTTCAGGGTTATCTCCATCCAGGTCAAACTTGAAGGTCACCATCTTGTCATTGTGCGTCTGCAGCTGACACTCCACCACCCGGTCCACTTTATCAGAGAGCTGCACAGACGGACACGATCAATGGTTAACGACGGGTGTCTGTTTACTCTCTAAACCACCGAGCAAAGTTAAACACAGGAGGAACAATGTGGTTTTGTGTGTGAGCAAACATGTGTGTGAGTCTACTGTAAAATACAGTGTGTGTTGCTCCACTGTACTGTATGTGGTTATGCATGAGCTGTTTGTCTCTGCCTGCAGTCCAAACATTGTCATTAAAAGGCCGCAGAGTGTCCTGATCAGAGGAAAAATGTACTGCGGTGACCAGGGTCAGAAAAACATTACTACCGATGATGTTGCACAATCAGGGTGGAGCTCCACCGCTCGCTCGTAATTAAAAAACTCTCCTCCTTAAGATTCAATGAATCCAGCTGCATGATTTATTTGTTTATGCCATGTTTAAATGTGTTTTAATGAAGCTGAACTTTTTATTTATCGTACCCCGGTGATGCGCAGCCTCGAGCGCGCCCTCCTCCTGAACAGCTTCCCGGCGGTTCTCCTCGCAGCCGTTTTCTCGCTCTTCTCTGATAGGCCCTCGTAGCCGTCGCTCAAGCCTGAAGTCACATCGGAGGCGTAGCTGCAAGGAAACATCACACGCTTCTGGTTGGGAAATGCACCGCAAAACCACTCCTCATGCAGTAGTTTAAAAAGCAAATGTATCATCGGCAGCAGGAGGAATTCCATCACACATAATAATAAGAGTGTCAAACAAAGTCTTGATGTGTTTCAGCAGCGCGTCTCTTGGGTGTATAAACAATGTAGTTTAAAGAGAAGAGTAAGCAGCACGTTACTGTGCCCTGTTGTGTTTACACAATGAAGGTTTTAGGTTTCAGGGAACGGGAGAACATTCAGCTCATTTTATAAAAAGCCTCGGTCGGCTAATTGCGTCTCTTGGGTCTTTTTGGATCGCTGTGGTCACAGACTCCCCTCCATCCACAGGCTGCAAACATTTACAAGCTTGCTGGTTGGCAGCGTCCACTTGTCTCTATTTAAAAACCTGCACCTCACGGGGAACATTAGTTCAAAGTGAAGCCTCTTTTTACCTTTAAACAATAAGTACATGGAAATTAGACTCAACTGGAATCGAGACGTGTGCTGAGAATGTTAATTACTCCAGAATTTGTTGAAAAGTAAATGATACTCTTTTCTCAGAGGCAGAACAAAGCAAGTGAGAGAAACATTTTAATCTGTTATGGAACGTGATACTCAGCTATCCTTGATGTGGCTGACAAGGCAGATGAAGTGTCAGTCATGCACAGGGTTCACCACATCTCCTTAAAGATCAAATTCAAGGACTTTCGAGGAAAAGTTTGAGACACTTATCGAGGTAAATACAGTAGTTTGTTTGTGTGCAATGTTCATCATCGTTTCATTGCAGGAAGTGATTTATGACATATGAGATGTGTCTCAATTTGGAGGCGGCAGTCTTCAAAGTTGCATCACAGCGGAGAAGCCGTCCTGTGACCGATCCGATCGCTGCATCCTTCAAGACCGATCCTGCAGCAGTGAACTGGTGACGATTGTTTTTGTTTTTCCAAAAGGCAACTATGGAACTACTCTCCGATACACGGAGCGAAACAGCAGCTGATGCAGTTCACGTCACTGCTATTGACACAAAGAAGGGACCCCAATACTGTCAAGGCTGCTCGGCGTGTTGTCTGTCGCTGTTTGTTCTCTAATTCTTAAGAAATTAAACCACATTGACAGACAACACATTTTGAATTTAATAGAGTGCAGCTTTTCCACACTATAAGGTTGACATCAGCCCTAAAAGAGACTAACAATCACTATTTGTTGTCTTCACCACATCATCATTATTAGGGACATTAAAGTCTCTTAACAGAAGATAGAGTCCAGATATAAACCTCTTAACACATAATCTATCGTCCATTGTCGGCTCAACATCCCACCAACGTGGAAAAAGGGGCCTCCACAACATCTGAGAGCCTGTCACACAGAAACCAGCGAGGCTCCGCTCTGCCTCGCTGCAATAAAAACACAGAGGAGCCTGTCGATCGCCTCAAGCTTGTTGTCACAGCCCCACACATGGAGGAGGAGGAGGAGGAGGAGGAGGAGGACGATGGGGAGTTACAGAGGAAAGACACTTCTAAAGTCACATTGATCTCCAGGTCTCTAACCTATATAAAGAAAGGACTATTGACCTCTGCTGTGCCTCACATCTTTAAAGAAAGAGCAGAGTGAGGAGAGGAAGGAGGCCGGAGAGAGTTACCTGTCCACAGGGGAGTTGAATCCACTCGGGGGTCCTGAGTTCCCGTGTTCTGTGTTGTTGGATACAGCAATGCTCTATGAATAGAAAAGAAGGATGTTGTATGGTGAAGGAGGATAAAGACGTCCATTGATAGCATTTGTCGTTTGAGGTTTAGTACAAGAGAGAAGGCAGGACGCTTGTTCCCCACACTGAAAATTAATCCCTCCATTTATTACCCTTAAATCCCTTAATTTTGGTAATATCTTTGATAAAAATAGGCATGTGTGTGGTCGTTGTTTTACATTCAGGGACAGCAACCCTGTTCTGTTGATCCACCACTTTCATCTGGACTAAATTACTAAGATAACTATTGGATGGATTGCCATGAAGTTGTCTTCAGAGGACGAGACCTGCTGACATTGTGATCCTTTGTACGTAACTCTCCGTCAGCACTGTTTCAGACTGAGTGAAGTTGATGAAGGTGGTCTCTTAATGTTTTGAAACCCCCTGCCTGCGCTCTCCACTTCGACAACAAGTTCTTCATCGAGGCCACTCACCGAGGGGAAGCGGAGGGCTGGGACGGGGAAACCGTTTGCAGTCGGCGTGTCGGTGTGTGGCGCGGGCGCGTTGAAGCTGCCGGCCTCCAGCGGATCCTGAAGCCCAGAGGAGCTCAGATAGCCGTCCGTCTCGCAGTCAGCTGTTTAAACAAAGGACATCAGCCATTAGCATGTGACCGACTGTGGCCTGACTAACTGACACAAACTGTACACACACACATCTAATGACCCCAAACTGAGACACACACACACACACACACACAAACACAGCAAAAACTGACGAGAATGAAGTGATTCACGAGGACCACCAAAAGGAATATGTGGGCTGTGGTTTTATGTAGAAACTGGGACATTTTCAGTAACTACAGCGCAGCACACGCGCCAGCACCATGAGACTTACAGGGCTTGAATAATTCAGCAATCCACAGTTTCACATTTCACTGTACGCCTCCCATGTGCTCAGAGATCTGAACAGCTTTATATTCAATTGAACTGTTCTGCTACTGCAGTGAAAAACTGCAGTCCGTCTCTCCAGAGTTTATGATGAGTTGCTGACCTGAACACATAATAAATTTGCATTGTCTGAAGTTGAACTTTGTGACTTTTTTATGAACTTTTTATGAATGAAGTTAAAGTATGCAGAGGGTTTGAAACAGTGGTGGAATCTATCAAGTACGTTCGCTCAAGTACTGTATCGTATTACAGTTTTATGCTATTCTGCTTTATCTGACAGCTACTAGTAACTTTTCAGAAGACATTCAACTTAAACGTTAAGGGATATCATGAGTATCACACTGGACAAATCCCACGTAGAAATAATAATAAGCAAAAGCAGAGTCATTTTCTGATCTTGGTGTTTTATATCTTCAGGCATCAGGAGGTCCTGTATGGGTAACAGCCCTGTTTAAATGCTGATGATACTACAATAAATGAAAGTCAGTTTTTAAGCTGTTTTAAAGGCCCAAAATGTTATATAAGTACTTGAAATCCCCACAAACGTTTCACTGTATGTGTATGTGTATATTAGGCGGCTCACAGTTAGCGGAGGACAGGCTGTTGTGGCGCATGTGGAAGTGCTGGTCTGCCTCGGGCTCCTCAGGCTCTGCAGGATAGTTGGAGCTGACGCCAGAGTCCACCGAGCTGGTGACGGGGGACAGGATGGGGGCCGGAGGTGTCAGGGCCGGGGTGGGAGACTCTGCTGCCACGACGCTGCTGACTCTGGGTGCGAGCTCTGATTCTTCTTCTAGGGCTTCCTGCTCCAGCTTCTTCTTCCGCTCCTCCGCCTGCCGCCTCAGCTTCTCTCTCTGCCGCTTGATGGTGGTCACCCTGTCCCGTATGGCCTTGGCCACGAGCTTGAAGTCTGCCTCGCACACGAACCCGAGCACCACCTGCATAACAACATACAGGGATGGTCAGGGCACAACACGAATACATGTGGACAAGTCATGGTGCATGGTGTGCCGCTGCAGTCTGTAAACAATCCATCCATGTCTGTTGTACTTTGTGACCTGAGCACAGTCTTGCGTTTTTGTGCTAACAGCATTCATCTTATAAAAACGTACATTGTGTGCATTCTCTGTCAGTCTGGAGTCTTGCACTGCCTCCAGTGTCCTGCAGCAAAATGTAAACAATTTACACAGGTTCCTCCAAGTGACAAAGTGACAGTCCTGTCTTTGATCTGACAAGCGCGTTTTTGTGTTAACAACATGTTCTTTAAAACCAGCGAACATTGTGTACATTCTTCGTCAGTTTGGAGTCTTGCGCGGCCTCTTGTGACACCCAGTCCTGCCGAGTGGGACACTCAGTCCGTACCTGCCTCTCAACACATAGTCAGATTTCAGCAGATCGGCCGGACTAGATGTCCCCAGCTGATACCAAATTTGATCTTGATGAAAACTACCACAAAGAGGTAAACAAGTAAGGAATTGTGGCGTGCATTTTCATTAAAAGTGACCTCTACGGAGGACGTAACAGCCTGTTTCGTAACAAGCAAGCGGGCCATTATATTATTAAAGACGTGACCTCGGCTGCTTCCTGAGACACGCTCTCACATTTCGAACGACTGATGATTAAATGTTGAGCTGTGCCCTTGACACACTCTGCGAGACGTTCTCTTTATGGGCCGGAGCTCCTTTCAGAGTGTCTGCTGTCATAGCAGCGCCGTAAAAGAAACATAATGATGCCAGGGTGCATTAGCGAGCCCGCTTTCGCTGTTTGGGGGTCAAGAGGAGCTCAAGACAGATAACTCAAAGAGAAAACCTCCATTTCAGTCATTATATCAGACTCTGTGATGTGGTGTTCTGAAGCTTATTTAAAAGTCTGACCACATTTTCTTCAAGGCATCCCTTTTTTATGAGGAGAATTTTGGGTGATTTTTTTGTGTTAACATCGTGTCAGCCTCAATCAGAAAACCTGTAAAAAACAAATCACATTAGGACTCATGGAACATGCAGGGGTTAACTGAAGACGCCTTTATCTGCTCATCTGGGATCAATTACTTAATTTCCTCACTAATGGCCGCGACAAACTGGGCCAGTAAACCAATAAAGGTCGACCTCACGGCATGCTGTCCTCGTGTGTCAGCTTACCATCTCCTGAGCCACCTCCTCGGGCACGTCTTTGTACAGCTCGAAGAGGAACTCGATGGCGTTGTTGTCCTTGTACTTCCCGTGCAGTTTCTTGGTGTCGTCCATGCGCAGCCAGAGCTTCAGGCCCTGCTTCACCGTGTCGTCCTCCTCAGCCAGCTCCACGTGCACACCGTTGTTCTCCTGGAAGAAGGGGTGTTCCAGGAGGTCCTGAATGGTGTACCTGCAGTGAGGGAAGAAAATCAGTCAGACTGCTTTTAGATTAAGATTTGTTTAACTAGACTTTATATTATTTATGAGTTATGAGCTAACCTTTTGACAGATCCTGTTAGTTTAATGAGTGTATGTTTTCACTTGTACCTTTCATCGTTGTCCATACGAATGCAGCCCTCAATGATCTCCTTGAGCTCTGGGACTTTGACCTTGTAGAAACTGTCAGGTTTAATTCCCTGTGAAAAACAATCAGAAGAGTCTTATTTCATCTGTGGGGCTGGCAAAGGTGGTGCTTTAAATAGAATAAATGATCGGCAACAATTATCCCTTCATTTGTCCTACAGTTCTCCAGCCGGGGGATCTAATCAAAGCGGGAGCAGCCACTCCCACCTGCAGCCTGCATGACATTCGACTCTGCGATCATGTCAACACCAGAAGAGAACAATGCCAAGAGCTCATGAAAATGGAAAAAACCCAAGACGCGCGCCAATCATTCAAGGGATTTGTTAAACTCCTGACGGCAGGAGGTTCAACAAATAGAAAATATTCATGCGCGACTTACTAACACACTTACAAGTTAGGGAGTTTTTCTGAAAGCTATCACAAGTATGTACACAGATAACTGCAGAGCTCCCGGCACTGTAAAAACACTGATACGAACCCAAGGAGTCG
This sequence comes from Sparus aurata, assembly GCF_900880675.1. Taxonomy (NCBI): domain Eukaryota; kingdom Metazoa; phylum Chordata; class Actinopteri; order Spariformes; family Sparidae; genus Sparus; species Sparus aurata. The sequence continues at coordinate 23,760,568 of NC_044206.1, read as the reverse complement.
AGGTCAAGGAGGCGTTTGGCCTGCAGATACCCGAGCAACCAGCTGATGTGAGCTCCAAACACACACGTAATTAGATTTACCAGAAAAGAACTGAGTGATTCACGTCATTATCACATTCAAAGACTGACATGTCACACTGCAGCAGCTGCCTCTTTTGTTATGACCGTCATTCATTTGCTCAAGATATTTCTGCTTCCTGTTTGAGTGAGATAAAGGTGTTTTTTTTTCTCTTCCTTGACTTTTGCTTTGACTTACAGTAACCTTACTGTCTTGAATGAATATAGACGTGTTGCATAATTATTTCAGCAAAAGCTTCAGTGCCGTCGCTGAAATGCTGTTACCTTATTATGTGAAATGTGATATAGAGAATCTGAAGCAGAGCACAGAGGCTTCTTTGTTGAGACACTTTGCTTCAGAGTCCATACAGGCACCTCCGTAATAAATCAGTTTCCCCTCAATTCAAATCTAATTTGCGAGTCTGCTCCTTTCCTGTGGTGACTGCGGACCAGATTTGATCTGGAGAAATATGCTGGTGTAGTATTGACATCGACTTGTGCGTCACATTTCATCAATCATGACAGAATAATCATTTTACACAGATATAAGGATGGAGATGCCTTTCAAACAAAATGTGCTATTCTTAGAGACATACACGATATGGCCAAAAATAAACGGACATGCCTACATATATATGTTTTCCTTCTATTTGTCCGGGGCTGTTTTTCAAAGTTTGTTTCAAATAAGGGAAATCTTAATGCTACAGCCGACATACTTTCTACTTCCACTACTTTTATCTGAGAGCGTAAGTTGTTAGTTTCATTTAAGACACTTTAAAGACATAATATTATATAATATTAAAAGGATAAGTTCATCCAAAAAGTATCATAATCCAAAAAACATTTTTCGAGCTTCACAGCAAAACGGCGTTGCAGCATTCTCCTGAACAACTGCACCCAATAACGACTCAATACTGCTCATCTGGTGTAATCCAAGTCTCCAGAAACCCTGAGATCCCAAACTGATTTGAAAAGACATGATTTACACCCTCTCTTTACACCACCCAGCTTGTGCACCCACTCCAGTCAGGGAGCGCGCTAACACTATTATCTTAGCAGCTAGAATGATGATTTTAGTTAAAAAAGATTGAATAACATCTCATTAAATCATTTTTGCAAATCTCTGGGCTTCTGGAGACTTGGATCAGGCAGGATGAGCTCCATTCGCATTGGGGTGAGGTGATAAAGCCTGAATTACATTTCTGGGTGAACTGTTCCTTTAAGTAAACAACATAGATACTTCACACACCACTGGCGACAGCACACAGTGATATTTCAGACGTCAGTGTGTTTCAGACTTTATGGCAACAGTCAGAGGAAGGTCACTTCCTGTTTTAATGTCTCTGTGCACAGTGAAATTAACTTTCCAGACAAAATGCCAAAATGCATTAGCTGATAAGATTTACTTGTTTTCTTACATTTATATGATGATAAACTGAAGTTTATTTTGGACCGTCCGTCTGACAAAACAGGGGATTTCCCTGTGCAAAATCTGAGGCATGTGATCCGATGTGATGTCACCATATTCTGATCATTTAAAACCGCACACTTGATCAATTAATGCGGGAAAATTAAATTAGCTGCAGCTCTAGCTAATACAAGAGCACATCCCTGCAGCCCGGTTACACAATGTTGTGAGGAGGAGTGGAGGCCGATGTAGCTGTAATGACTGGGTGTCCACATACTTTTGGCTATGTAGAGTATGCTTGAAGGAAATTTCTCACAGTAAGTCGGCATTTAATTACGTATGAATCCATTTATTTGATGGAAAAAGCTGCGACCACCCGCATGGAAAAACATTTCCAAGACCCTTAAAACATTTGTGTATGTTAAGCTGGTCATACGTCAAGTTATATTTCGTACTCTCAGCCTCTTACACAGCCAGCCATTAAAACACAACTCAGCCACATACGTAAAAAAGTTATGTTAAGTTTAAAGGTTAGTTTTAATGCTGTGAATTTTTTTTTACAGCAGCGCCATTAAAACCACAGATGTCGTCTGTGCTGCACATAAACGTAAAACACAAACAAATCATGAAAGGCGCAGCTAATGTGATTTTAATTAAATCTCGCTGCACGCGTAAGCTTCTCCGACTGCACATGGAACATTACTCTGTTGTCTTGTTTGTGGAGGAGCCAGACCCACTCTGACTTGTTGGCATTGTTGCTTTCTCACTTTCCAGCCACCGTCAGACACTGTTTGCTTTGCATATGCGACACGCGCGAAAGAAACAGCCCTCTTTGTGGAGAAAGGAGTGAGGCACAATTTCCAAAACATATAATTCCACCATCGCCTGTTCTCGCCCACCGTGGCGTCATTCGCTGTGGTTGGCAACTTGAAATACGGCAGCCTAAAGCCACTGCTGTAATGCTATGATCTTAAAACTTGACTTCACTTGACTTCATCATTAGACAGATATCTTATGATGCAAAAACAAGACTTCATTTTTAGTCCATCTGTTCACCAGAATACAATGTTGGCTTTTTATGTAACTGCAAACCACGGATACATTCAAATTTGTCGTATGAACGTTTCTAAGAACTGGATGTTTGCGTAACCGAGTGGTTTTAGTGTCTAAACCGAACCCAAAAATAGGCAAAGTATTGACACAACATAACATTTTTATGAAACATATCCGTAGTTTGCCGAAATGTGAAATCCCAAAACCTATTCTTGCGATTGAGCTGATGCGTGCTTTCTTAAAATAAAGGTTTTCTGCAAGGCTTAGACAGAAAACGTGCAGAGGAGAAGGGAATACTCCAGTGAACACAATCTCCAGAACCAGTTAGACAGGATCTTTGAACCATTAAGTACACTGGCAATCAGTGAGTCTTACATCTGCATCATGATCGAAGACTGAAAACAAAGGAGCAGACAGGTTGTGGTACGTCTCTACTCTCCGAGCTTGTAATGGACAAAACTAAGCCTTTAATAGACAAAATGCGGCTTTCGTTCCACGTGGGCCCCTCTTCTTTCCAAGGATCCAGGATATCCAGATGTATACACAAGAAATCCTGGTTCCTCTCGGTCTAATTCCAGTTTACACACTGGGAGAAAGCGAGCACATGTGGACAATTATCTTAAGTACGGGACCTCCTCCTCCGTTTACTCACACTGGTGACTTTGCGGTAGATCTGGGCGGCGTTTTGGCACTCGGAGTACGGGTACTCAGAGGTGGCCATCTCCAGGATGCACATTCCGAAGGCGTAGACGTCCACCGCTTCGTCGTACTTCTCCTCGTACATCTCCGGGGCCATGAACTCTGGCGTTCCTGTCAGGGTTCAGAGGGCAGATGTAAGGGTCAACATTTATTCTAGTACAATGACTTAAAGCACGCTTTCAACTTGATTTAATTAAACCGATATAAAGTTAGCATCAGTACTAGCATATCATCGTTGTACTGATAGATACAACTCTCATAATCATCTTATCTCTAATCTAATCAAGTCTCACTTAGGGAGCACAACAACTGTAAACACAACACTGACATTCTTGATTATCATCTTTTTTTTACTTGACATTAAAAACATATTCTAGTACAATGACTTAAAGCACGCTTTCAACTTAATTTAATTAAACCGATATAAAGTTAGCATCAGTATTAGCATATCATCGTTGTACTGATAGATACAACTCTCATAATCATCTAATCTCTAATCTAATCAAGTCTCACTTAGGGAGCACAACGAGCTGTAAACACAACACTGACATTCTTGATTATCATCTTTTTTTTACTTGACATTAAAAACATGTTTGCATATGTTCATCTGGTCTCGTAAACGGTGAGTTCTTCAGAGCTTTTTCCCCTGCTGCTGCAGAAAACAATACCAAAACTGTTAAACTGTGGGTTGTAAAACCAAAACAGCAGCTGCGTTTCCATCTAATTGTCGAACAAATTTGAGGCAAACTTTTAAAATCTCACAAAAAACGCGAATACGGTTTACTTCCACCAACTTGTTTGGACAAATAAACCAGGAGAACACAAAGAGTAGTTTCATCCGAAATTGGCATTAGAAGTCATGAAACAGGGAAACAACTGCGGTTGTTTGCCAAACGCCAATAAACCTCAGGGAAGAGGAACCAAACCAGTCGTGTTGGCCATCGTCCAGTGTATTATTTGGAAATTAATCTAGGAATTGGAAATTCGTGGGAATGTCCGAGAAGATGACAACAGCAGGAACAGCTTTGTCTTCATAAAACACCTCGAGGAAGCGTAGAGACTTCTTTCGCAATACTAAGAAATTTTGACCGTTTAATGTTTTAACAATAACAATAACATAATAATCAGAATAATACAATGATAGACTTAATTGTTTCGAGAGTAAATAACCAGTTCAGTCTTTGCTTGTTGTTGGCTGTGTTTATCACGCTGAACAACATACTGCAAGAAAAAATAACCGCCCACTAGAAAACAGAAATAAACTCATTTTCAAACCGATGATCACAACAACTCCTCTTTATGACTTGATTAAACATACGTTGCTTGATTTGGACCTTATGAAATAAACCCGTCACTTTCAACAAGAATCAAGTATCAACAAGTCTTTATACTGCGTCTGATGGCTGACACTCCCTGCACGTACTCGATGGGAAGGGCGAGATTCCACTGAAATTAAAAGCCATCTGAGTAATGATACCGCATTTAAAAAACGCAGGCAGGAATTTAAACAGAGGCGTTCGTGGTTGCTTGTGGGCAGAAGAAAGCAGCGGGAGAAAACAGAAGCAAAGTCGTTTAAAAGAAGGCTTCAGTTTGAGTTTTCAGATAGCAGTAAACTGTTAGATTTAAGCTAAACTGTGTTTTCCTTCCTGATACTTGAAGATACTTGTGTAAACAATCTGAGCTGGACCAAATTTACACTCACCAATGACACTTTTAGCAAAAGAGGCACTTTTGAGAGTGGCCAGTCCCAGATCTCCTATCTTGACGGAGCCGGTGGGGCCGGTGATGAAGATGTTGTCACACTTGAGGTCCCGGTGGATGATGGGAGGAGTGCGCGTGTGCAGGAAGTGAAGCCCTTTGAGGATCTGACGACTCCAGCGCTGCAGCAGCTTCAGCTTCATCTCCTTGAACCTCTTCAAGTACCTGAAACAAAAGGACGGCCAAGACTAAACATCCAATTCTAAACATATCAAAATACTGGAATACAAGAAAGTGCTACAAATCTCTTATTTTGGCAGCTCAGGGGAAGTTTTAAAGTGAGATAGTTTCCTGAACTTTCTCCCAGAATTGGACCCATTCTCCGGTCTTTATTCCGACCTTTTATCAATGCTTTAAAAGGAAAAGAAGTTGTCAAACAAGACACAAATCTCCTTCTTTCTATGAAAGACATGACAAGTTTTATTTGGAAGAAGGATATCCGCTATTTAAGTAACGTAAAAAAATGTAAATGGCTCCAGTTTGAGGGGGAACCGAATGGAGAGGACTCACGTTTTGAGCGTGCCTGAGGTCATGAGTTCAGTCACCAGGATGATGCACTTGTGGCCCTTCACCGTCGACTTCCAGGAGTCGTGGAAGCGGACGATGTTCGGGTGCTGCAGGCACTTCAGCATCTCCACCTCCTCACTGAAACGCTGCCGCTCTGCCTTGGTCAGCTTACGGGTCTGCAGAGAAAATCAGACTATTATGAGTCTGTTTACGTACACAGTAGTGATGTGAAGGAATAAACGGTTTGATGTTGTGTTAAAGACACATAGGTATTGTGTTGCAGAGATATCCACTGAAGTTGTAATTATACAGTCTGGGCACGACAAAAACCTGCTTCAAAGCCTGGCGCTCTTCCTGGGGACTTGGTCTGGATCACTAACTGCACTGCTAACTAGCTAACATCAGCTACAGTATAGCTCTATGCTGGCCTCTATTTATTTTTTAGGAGTGAATTCGAGGGGTGACCAGTTCTTGTACAGCACCTTTCAGACACGAAAATCAGCTTGAGGTGCTTTACAACAGAGAAATGACTTGCACCACGATGTAAAATGAAGTCCCCTTGATGAAATAAAGTAAAAATAAGATTAAAGATGCGTAAAAACATGGATAGATTAAGCACAGAACCTTGTGGAAATGAAGCACCTCTACATGAATTTATAGGGAATTGGAGTTGGAGTGAAGCTCATGCATACGCGCCTGTTTCCACAATGATTAAAGTTATAAAAACAGAATCAGGCGTACATGAATCTACACATGCTGATATGTAATCTGGACCCTGATCTTTAACACTGACGTAAAACTTTCCCTTTCTCTTTGATGAATCATTTCAGCCGCTCAGACAGACCATACAGCTTCTCGAGACGACAAGAGTAGGACATCATATCGATGGCAGAACTCACATCTTAGAGGACGAGAACTGAATTTGCATGAACCATGAGAAACCATGTTGTTCAGCTCCCTGCGTGCATCATCATGGCATCTGCAGTTAGTCTTTGATCCCTCAACATCTTAACTACTATATCATAAGAGCACGGAGCCTGATTATCAGATTGAATTGGCCATTTTGTTTTGCTTCATTCATTCAGACAGACATAGTATGTATGGTGTGTTATGCTAATTTCTGAATTGGAGCAAAGGTTTTCTGTTTTTCTATCAAGCTGAATTTTCAGTCGACACAGAAGAAACATACTTCTGTAACTTTGCACCTGAACACAAGAATGATCACAAACATATTTATGGTGTTTAAAAAAAAGAGCTGATCCAGGGTTCTAAAGAAACAAGACATGATGTTTACAAAGAAAAATATGTTCCTCTGAAACCTGATAAAAAAGAGATAAAAGATTATATATAAACTCAATCTAGAGCAGCTGATAAACGGACCTTGAGGTGAGTAGGACTGCTTACAGTCATTATTGAATACTTTTGCTATAAATGTATTAATCGTTAAGCCTATAAAATGTCAAAAAAGTTTGCCATAATTTCTTCAGATTGCTGCTCTTGTTCAACTAAAAGTCTAAAACTCAAAGATTCTTCATTTTCTGTCATGAATGTTAAAGAAAAGCAGCAAATCGTCACATTTAAGAAACTGGAACCAGCTAATTTTGACATGAAAAATGACTGAAACAATTCACCACATTTTGGTCAAATCAATCTATTTCGGTCAGGAATGAACTTTGAAGTTAAACTTAAAAGCGAAAATAGACGAGAAGTCCTTAAAGAAATGACAAAATCTCCAATTCACAACTAGACAAACTGTATCTGCTGATGAAGGTTTCGTGACATAATCGGCCGCTCCTCAACTAAACTAAATAGACCTTGACGCGAGGTTGTTGTGTCAACCATAAGAACGCCGCTGCATTGACAGTTCAGTTGCAGAGCTCTGGTCTGGTTACGTAAGTCGGTAGCAATAAACACAACATAGAAATCCACGAGACCGACCTGATAGATGACTGTTACTTTAACTAATGATCCCGCTGCAGGACTGGAAACCACAGGTTCATCCATCTGGGTGACCCTCCAATTACATAACCACATATATTCTCCAATAAGTGGAGCTCTGACTTTACAAATTCAAGGAGGAGGTTTTCTACAATCCACGTAAAACCGAACCAAACACTGCAATCACGCTGGATGGACAAAGACATTTTTGTGCTTCCTCCTGGATGAATGGTCCAATTTAGCCGCTGCTGGTGAAACTCTGCCTGCGGTGGGTGGCTAGTGGAAAACTCCAGGGAGACTTCAGGAGCATGAATCCTGCATTGAGGCGGATTTCTGGGAAAAATGCTCTGCACATGTTTATGCTTACAATCAAGTTGACCGCTGCTCTTGCTCCTTCCTCTCTGCTCTTTCCCAGTGAGCGAGGAGGTTCTGCTGCTTAATGCTGAGTCGCCGCATCAAAACAAGAGGCAGACTGTTTGAGGACCTGCGCTGTCTGAAGTCGCACAACGAAAGGGCCTTTTTACCTGCGTCAGTCACCTGTCAAGCTGTCATTTTGCACCGACAGCTCACACACGAGGCGCCTGGGCTCAAAAGCAAGACACTGGGGCTACTTCTGACCAAGTGGTTTTGATGATGGCGATCAGTTTGTGACGTGAACACAGGCCGCAGCTTGTTCCTCACATGTGAGACCTCGGTCAGAAAGACCAAGTGGTTTAAAATAAAGGAAAAGATGTTCTGTTACAAAATAATGACTGTAACATGTTTAAAACGTTATCAGATCATATAAATGTTAATGAATCGTTCGACTTTAATCTCATTTCTACTTCAGACATTTAACTCAATTTTAATTACCTTTAAAAGGGACAGTTCATAATTTTCCTCTTAACTTTAGTGATGTTTATCTATCTAGATTGATTTGGTGAGACGTCAGCTGTAGAGACGCCTGCCTTCTCTTCAACACAATGGAACGAGATGTCACTCGGTGTGGTGCTCAAGAAATACATCTGAAAAGCTCCGCACTAACGTCTCTTTCCAGAAGTCACGATACAGCTTCTTAACATCGCCATCCTGCATAATGTTACGTTACAGGCAAATTAACTCAAATACGTCCTGCTACGAATTTTTTGCTGCTTCACACACAAACACAGCGGCTCACATTTTCTGCGTAATCTACAAGAGACATCTGAAACATCACATAAATGCATAATATAGTTATGTTATTATTTCTCGTGCTGTTTGTGAGAGACATGCAGGCTCTGCATCCACAGCGGACCACATAACAGTCATTCTTAATCAGTTTATCAGACAGAGCAGAGCCTGTTTTGGTTGTTTGAAAAAAAAAAAAAAAAAAAAAAAAACGCACTCCGCAACAAAAAACACATCAATCATTCTCAAACTTCTATATTATAGCAATATCCACAGACCTTTCTGTGCAGGGACTATTTTCTTTTCTACATCCACCAACTGTATCACTGCGCAGAAGGAAACATGCATCAAGTCATAAAAGGAATATTAAGAGGCTAGCTAACTAAGCTAACGAAGCCGAGTAGGCCGCTAACGTTTACATCCAACGTCCATGAGTTGTTGCACGTTTCCTACGCAGTGTGATACGGTTTGCGGATGTAGTTTGGTAGAAAGAAAATAGTTCCTACATGATACATTCTCACAACCACGTCTGTGGATTATCTGGAGGAACCGGGTCATGATTTTCGGACAGAGATGCCGCTGTTGTCTGACAGGGAGATTTATTACAGATTACCCTAAAATTAAAGTTAAGTAGACTAATCATTTTAACTTGTTAAAACGTTTTAGCTCATACAACTTCAATTTAATAATCTACTTTATCTAATAATTCCGAGATATTCAGTTTCCTGATTTTTTTTTCTTAGTAAAGAAACTTTTCAGCGTAGCTTCATTATTTGCGGGAGAAAGCAGCTTATATCTCTAAAACTCTGCAACTCACAACTCAGCTAGAACTTTTAGGTTTAGTTCTGCTTTAGATGTCAACACAACACAAATAAAGGCATGAATATAGGAGTGTGTGAGAGCAGCTCCGTGTGTGATCCAGGGTGAGTGAGTCAGTGGGTTTATGTGTTGCATCTGGATATTTATGTATCTAAGTGCGACAACATCGGACCCCCGTGCGGCGAGCTTTGTCTCCTGTGGATCGTCGCCTGTTTGCCGCACAGAGTCGGCGCAACATGCCTCTCGCCTAACTGTGGCATGCAGCCGAACCACTTGGAGACTCTGACACTTCCAGAAACCGCAGGATTTACTAGAGCTTGGCACGCTGGATGGTGAGATTGCAAAATACTCAAATGACACATGCAGATGTTTGGCAACTCCAGAGGAGCTGTGAGGAAAAACCAAAAATCCTGCTGTGGCAACGCTGAACAAGACTGAAGTGTTGAAAGAACTGGAGCTGATTTTTTAACGGAGCTCCAAACTCAGAAATTGTATGTAAAAAAAAAAAAAAAAAAAAAAAGTGTGAAATAGTGGAAAATGAGGTGCGGATGGAAACGTCAAAGCTGTGTTCGCCGTGTTGTGTGTTGCTATGCCGTCATCTGATTGCATTGTTATTGGCGCTGGCTGATTTCAGGCTAGCTAACGCCTCCTCCCAGTAAACACATGCACTTAATCTGTGACTAATAGCAGTAATAAAAAAACCTGCCGTACAACAAGGCTTCAGTTTGACTTTAATCGCATCGTGATTACAGATAACTATAGATGGTATCCATCTTAAGTCAGGAGCCCTCTGGCGTTTCCCACAGTGGGAAAACTTCTGTTGACAGGCTTCTATCCAACTTTTCCATGGGATACTTCCCCGCACAGATCTTCCACCACTTCTCCCTTTCCCTCTTTGTTAAATGAGGCCAAGAAGCGTTGCGCAACACTGGAGAAAGCGATGCAGGGGGGAGCCACAAAAACAAACCATCTCCACTTTGAAAAGACAAGACAAGACAATCCATAAAAACAGTCTGGATTGTGAGGAGAGCAGAGCTGCTGCCTAAAGTTTGCCTCACGCTGTCGTCTCGTCCAGCTGGATGTTTTATTCTTAGGTGCTGGGAGGTGTGTGAGTGTGCCGAGTCGGGGGTCTGCAATAGCTGGGGGTTGGAAACGCTTTGGCTCGGTGCCACAAAAGTGGAGTTACATAAGCAGTGTTGATGGTAGAGGAGCCACCGGCATTAAGAATTCCCTGTCAGCGCCTCTGTTATGACAACCGGGGACATGGATGCGACATGTCAGCCAACATTTGCGCCGAACCAGGTGGTGTACACTGCAGCTTAAATCGGGAATGAACAGTCTGCAGTGTCCTGAAGTGACACTCAGGCAGATACAGTAAGTTTGACCAGAATTTGGGTAACATCCAGTCAGTGCGGATGGGCTGCGGTGTCTGTAGGACTCTCGATTGAATACAGAGAGGAAAGTAGGGCAAGTGAAAAAATGGATCCAGTCATATTACTTACAGCCTGCAGGGATGTGTTATGGGTTGGAGGCAGGGGGTGCAGCAGTGCATATTTTCATATCCATGTCTTAAGTCAAGTCAATTTAATTTATATAGGCTAAAATTACAAATCACTTGGCCTCAGGGGGCTTCACAGTCTGTACAGTGTTCAAAATGAAAGAAACTCAGTGAGAGTTTGGTTCTGTGTTCTGCAGATATCGGCGACAGAAACGTCCGCCTTCTCTTAAATATAACGAATCTCAGGTTGTGATGACTTTGGAAAAGAGACATTACTGTTGAGATAATCAAATGTACTTTTTTAAGGACAGAAGACAGAAAAACAGGCCGACAACGACAATTTTTAAGAGATGAATACTTTGACCTGCAATCAAAATTGTGTAAGCACAGTCCTGAAACAATTTGCAAAAGTGCAGAAAGTTTAAAGAAATGTTGATATTCGACTACTCATCTGAAGGATAAGGCTGGTGCTAATCTTTGTTTCTCTTGATCTCTCTCTCTATCTATCTATCTATCTATCTATCTATCTATCTATCGAATAATATTCTGAAAACACCAAAATAAACAATACTTTAGTCAATACTGGACAGTTGAAGACATCAACATGGATCTTTATAAAAATTGTGACAGCCATAATAACTCATTTCTATTAACTACAATAATAATTATTGATGGTTGGACAGAACGGGTCAATCATAAAAAAAAAAACAGGTCGTAACTTTTAATCTCATTCCACAGATAATCAAATTCGACTGACATACTCCTCCCGTCTACCTCGACCTCTGTCTGAACCCTTTTAGGGCCTTAAATGTAAGCTTTCCATGTTCTTCCCGTCATTAACTTATTATTGGAAGTGCTGCTAACAGGCCATAACTCCTGCGCTCCAGATGCTGACAGCGAGCGGTCCTGCAGATAAAGACCAGAGTTCACAGAGATGACAGAGGAGACAGGAGAGAACCTGCACGGCTGTGAGGCGGTGACGAAGGGCTCGCCAAGCTCTGGGATTGAGGTCAAAGGCAAAGCGAGAAAAAAAAAGAAAAAAAAAAACGCTCTGACCTCACGCCTGTAAGACTGACATACTCGCCGTGACTGACATTAACTCTGTATAAACACGCACGTAGGCACTCACACTGGCACACTGCTGCATTTAGACGTTTGCAGGTGAGAACTGAGGTGGCAGTGTGCTGCTTCCAAAGAAAACCTGACATGTTCTGTAAATGGAGCGGGCAGTGGGAGGTTAGCCATTAATCTCATTTGGATTGAGGTCTCAGACCAGCCTCTCAATGCTGCTCGCACACTGACAGCCTGACCTGACTTGTGGCGCCCGGCTAATTACCTGCACAAGTAAAAGAGACCGAGAAGCGGGATTACACTATCTGCCATGTATCTCAATGGTGAAAAGTGGCCTCTCAAGAAAGTTGTTTTCCATTTGGTTTAGATGTTTTCTCGAGATGTGAATATACTTGATAGCTTGACTGGATTTTCTTCGGCTGATATTGATATTTGGGAGTTAAATGTATTTCTATTAGCAGCGACCAGCGGCTCTTTAGGTCACTCTGCTGCTCGGTCGGTCTATAAACATTTCCCCACCCGTTGCAGTAAAACGTTTCATCATTAGGAGGCTGAAATTTCCTTCTAGCTCATAAAAATCTGCACCATTAAGTGAACTGTACGAGTCCTCTCAGAAAGTATTGCATCACCTTGTTTGACTTCTTTGGGAACTGTTTGACAGCTGCAAGATCTTGTACCTTTGTTTACCATGTTATTTTTAACATCTCTTAACCTGCCTGGTGTTTGCTTTGAGTGACTCACTTTACACGCTCCTATAAACTGCGCTGCGCTTTCCTTTCAGTGCTTTAAGGCCTCCCTCTTTAAATAATCCTCTTCCCTTTCAAACTAAGATTTGTATTACGCAATTACAAAAACTGAAACCTTCATCTTTGCACGCTATCCAGCTCGTTCCTTCACGTTTATACACGGCAGTTTGTGATTATGGAAATTATATAAAGGTGTCCGTTGAAGTGCAAATAAACATCGATATTTAAGATATTTAGGGTGTTCCCCAGGCGTATCTGTCAATCACGAACAATTCTCCCTTTGCGACTTCAAATCTCACACTTGGATGGTGTGTGTGAACATTGTGAAGACCGGTTTGACCTGTGAAGACTTCACAGCCGACCTCTGACCCGTCGCAGGTTGAAGTCAAAAGGCGACGAGACGACATTCTTGCTCCAATCTGAGCGAATAACTCTGCAAGGGCAGGAAGCGTTGGGCCGAGTGTACAGGCAGTTCTCTCTCATTGTAATGGCATCCGAAGTGTGAATGGAACAAACACGTTGTCCTCAACCGCAAACACAGCGAACCACAGAGAGATCACAAGACGCCCGGGAGGATACAGCCTGTACGAGTTTTGTCTTCAGAAAAAAACAGCGGAGCACTCGGGTCAACGTTATGATTGGAGAAGCGAAGGTAACAAAAGGAGAGAGCTGAATTACGGGTCATCCGGTCAAAACTGGTGATGCAAAAATAGAGACCAAAGTTTCAACGAGGTGCTGAAGGGGACAAAGTGAGCTGTTTATCAATCTGAAGCACTAAAAATACACAAAGATAAAGTTTCTGAAGCTAAATTCGGAGCTAAAACACATTCCTACAGTCTTGTTAGTAACTTAATGTACACTCAACTGATGAAATCCGTACTTAATGAAGCAGTGGTGTGTGAATTCAATAAACAAGTAATGTGTCACATGAGATTCCTCCATAAATAAACAACATACTTAGTTGTTCCTCATCCATCTGCACACTGAGGGCCATTATTCAAGACTGTATGCCGGCCGGGTACACTGGCACAGCGGACACAACAGCCTGTCATGTTCCGCCACAGTTACGTCGTCTGCCGCTATAAAGGGCCAGGGCGAAGCTGAGTGCTCTTAAACCTGATTATACTGCGTGAACCAGCCAGGAAACAGTAATCTTTACAACAGAGAGGCTTTCTGATCAGTCACAGCTACTGAAACTGAAGAAATCATAAACATCAACCCGTAAATATTTTATTGAACATGCATTAACGTCATTGTTTTTGTTGGAACTTGTTCTTCTGGAGTTTTTGGGATCAAAAATAAGATTTTCCTTCGATTGTTTGTCTTTGTGTTATGTAACTGACTGAGCCGTTCTGTGGGTCATAAACAGGGATACAGCAATTAGCTGATGTCGCTATTAACCACAATTTAAAATGTCACCGTTTTGTAACTGTGGAGGCTCATTTAAAAAAAAAAAGGGACTTTTTTCTATGAACAATGTGAGTAATGTGAGTTAAAGCCGCATTGCAACGTCATAAATTAAGACCCCTTCAAGGTCTTAACACCTGCTTTAGAGATGTTTTAAATTCTTGTCTTTCATTTCTAATAAAACTGTATTTGGACCTGACTTTTAGTACTGTGTTATTTCTGTTTCGAAAGCAACTAACAGACATTAACAGCTAACAACAACAGCCAACAAAAAATGTTATAGTGACTGAATACAATAAAACCTCAATCTAAAATATGAAAAGAATTTCATACAGCCATTTTTTTGTGCAATAAACTGATGCATAACCTTTCAAAACCATGAGAGCATGAAACTGCCACTATAATTTTACCATCAAACACATCATGTTGTGAAAAGAATATATATATCAGTTCTTGTGATCTCAGCATGAAGCGTAAAATGTTCTTATATTTCAACATCGTCTCAGTGAACTCGAATCTCATCTCCATCGTTGACGTCCCGATCTGATAACAACAATAACCTCACAATCATCAATCATTTTAAAATGTTTACGAATCATTATCTTGGTTACAGAACAACAGGACTCAACAAGTTCATGACAATAAATATCTGACGTGAAGTTTTGAAAGGTTTGTCCCTCCTGGGCGGATTCGTCAGATCTTCGGCGCCAAGAAAGACCTGGGCGGAGGAGTAATTGCACTCACTTGTTTTTATGGTTTGTTCTTGGGCGTTACAAAGGTGGGTTTTGCCAAACAGAAGTCGAAGAATAAAAGCACAAGAATGTCTAAGTCGGAGGTTCACAGTGTTTTGTTTAAGTTCAATAGTTTTCTATACGCCTGAGGAAGTATAACTGCCTATTATCCAGTAGATAGAAAAAGGGTTTGTAAGTGTGACTAAATGGCTTTATTGTGTGTTAATAAAAAGTTACTAATGATTTATTGATCAATCATTGATACAAACAAAATTTTAGGTTGTCTTTTTATTGAATAATATTTGAAAAAGACATTTGCAAACAGCACATTGTTTATTTTGATTTCCTAAGTTGATAATTATCTCGCAGCCTCCTCATATTTACTGCACCTTCACCTCAGGTCGGTGCCACTGTTCAAGACGAGCATGTTTTTCTACGGCTGACAATAAAGCTGTCACTGTTTGAACTGTCCTGACGCAGAGAGATCCACACATCTGGTTCTCTGAGCCGGAAAATACCCTGAGCTTGGTCGGGAACTCGTGTTTGACTGAGATCTGACCAGCAGAGCGTCAGAGCAGCCTTTTGAAGTTGTTTTTGACCCCGGGCTCAGCAAAGGCCAGCAAGCAGAGAAAAGTGCTCTCACCTCAGGGCTGTATTGCTTTTTTATGAAGCTTTTTATAAAGCCAAAAAAAATCCTTGAATATCAGTTGAACTTCAACATTTCTGGAAAGAATTGCAACATTCTTTTATTCAATTCATGACCGAAAAAAAGGCTTGTTTTGTACTGATGTTTTCGGGAAACGCCGAGAATGAAATATCTAACAGAAATGAAACATGAATCATGTGTTCCTCGTTGAATGTGGATGTTTGGTGAGCAGTTTATTTGTGCTCCGCTTCAGCTCCGGCTGCAGGAGGGGTGCAGCCGCATAGTGTTACACCGACAAACAAGAATGTGCTATCAGGTGCCTCTGGCAACCAGGACCGGATATAGTTTACGAAGTGATGGCATGCACGTGGTGCCCTTCACACAGGAAGGCAACAACATGAAAGATTTATCAATTCTCACCTGGTTGCTCAAGTCCATCCAGAAAATGACCAAAATTTTAAAGTGCATGAAAGTGAGCTCTTACTTTTAGGAGGACAAACGTGATCTAAGACATCACGGCTCAAATCTGAGAGGAGCACTGTTGACTGAGAAAACACATCGCAGTGTTTGTTGATGTGTAATGCGAGGTGCCGGACCCCAAACAGGTAAACCCATTACTGTAAAATCAATGGCCGATTCATCCCAGGGCTCACATGGCAAGTTAGAGCACATTAACGCTCCCGACACCTCCGTCCTGCACGCTCCGACACACATGGTCAGTTCAGAAATGACCAGAGGTTACCTCGTGGAGCACTCTTTTCCTTTACCAACTAAGGCCTCCGAGCCCCAACAGCTATTAAAACTTGAGGTCTTGGGTTTGTTTAGGAAGCAGGACTCTCCGGCCTCTCCGGGGCACAAACTGCAGGGCGACCACGTGTTTTACCCCTCAAGGAACACGCTGTCAAAACTGAAAACACGACGGAGAGAGAGGCGAACGACTTGTCTTCTCCTTAAGGCTCTGAAACACTGTATGATATTGGACTGTCATGAGAGAAATGTGGTGAAATCTAAATGTTAGTAAATATATCATATAGTGCAGAACACAGACTGAATGTTGAGCTACTGCTGCTCTGACACAGATAACTTTGTGACCAAGCTTTTTTTAGTCTCATCTCACCCAGTGTGTCATGCAATTAACCTGCAAGATTGCTGTTATTGCACTGAGGCCTTTACTATGTTAGGAAAGAGTATTTTTCGATATGCATTCGAAAACAGAGGATTAAAATCTGTAAATCTAGTAAACGCCAAGTCCCAGTAAAGATATGTCAGAGATAAATATTGCATTTGTGTGAAACGACTCTTCTGCAGGAATTGATACTGATGTTATTTAAAAAGAGCTCTTTTCTTTCTTTTCTTTCCACTGATCTCCACCCGACAAACACGAGGCAGGGCTAGTGATCGTGCAAAATGTGGGCCACCAGATTAATATTACTGGAAGCTGGAAAACTTGGAAAAAACGAGACCTGGATCGCTCCCTGAAATCTCCCAGATCTACAGAAGGATCCCAATAAAAGTCATGACTCAACTGGGACGGAGCTTCTGCCAGCAGCACACTTGTGTGCGTAAAAAGACAATTGCTCACTCATTACATCTGGCAGATCAAACCACCCTCTAATGTCTTTTTTCCATTTTCTGTTCCCAGTCTTTGGCTGGCGCAGTCACATTTAACTCCAGTTGTGAAGCTTTGTACTGCTGACAGGCGAAAATAATCAGATTTATCGTTTGAAATATAGGCAATATGTTTGTGTAAAGTCTTGATACATTCTCTGCCATGAATTCAGAGAATTATTCTGCGTGTTTGTTGAGGAAAAACAAACTCTCAGATTATTGTGTTTGCATGCCTGGCAGTCAGAGTAATACCGGCTTATCTAAGATATCATGTTGAGCTTCCTATTAACCAAAAGTCAAGGAAGCTTACTCGAGCTGTTCTGAACACAGCTATACCCTGTATGGTTTATGGTTTCAGTGCACTGGTGTCACAACTGTCAGATAGACAGATATATGCTAGATAACAGCATCAAGTACGGGTCTGGCTCTACCGCCCATCCATCCTTTTAAAGGTCACTGAACAGAGCTGCAGCCTCTTGGAGTCAGGGTACAGACACCAGTCTACCAAAGGGAAGAGACACAAAAAACTTTTTCACTCTCATTTTTACACCTACGAGCAATCCAGTTTCCAATAGAGACAAACAAACACACCAAACAGCCCCAGGCAGAGCACAGAGCCACCGTGCTGCACCCAGCTCGTACGTCCAGTATCCACCCTGAATAAGACACTAACATACTATCAACAGCAGCCAATGAGACACGGTTATCTAGTTTTGTTGCATACTGTGTGATACAGACAGGCTGTATCTCGCAGGGCAATCACCAAACGGGTGCACATTTAGTACAGTATGTAAGTTTCATAGGTGACACTGTGCGGCCTTCCTCTCAGGACTGCTCAGAGCCAACACAAACAAACAAACAGGCCTCACGTCAACGTGACGCGCTGCCATGTGTAAATGTAGGCTATCATTGTGGGCCTCCTTCATTTTCTCCTCAAAGAACATTGGCAGGGCCTGATAAGCTGGATCTCGCCGCACCGAGGGCCCTGCGAGGAAAGACAGTGTTGATGTTGGCTACAGTGGAACTGATAGGAGCCTACAGCTTGTGTTATGTCACTGAACACAAGCTACATTCAGATAAAGGTTACGCAGCCGGGCTCGTAAGGCCGCATGAGGCCCAGGCAGGCAGTAGAGAAGGGCAACAGAGCGCCAGGGTTTGGTGCCAAAGAAGGTTGATGCTTTGTTCAGCCTCATAAGTCAGAAGGCAAACTGTGCAGACCCGAGCTGCGAGGCGTTAATAAGGGTTTACAGCTTTAAATTAATCTGCAGCTATTATATGAGCCTTAAAGCGCTTAGCTGAAACGTAAACACTACAGCTTCCAGCTCTTTCTGTCCGCCGAGCCCACTTTCAAGAGAGTAATGGTTCCAACTCTTACTACAGCAGGGCTGACGTCAATCTTCCACCAACACACACACACACACACACCTCCTCCTACTTTCTTTTGTCCTTAGGTAACTTCTCTTGAACCTGATGACTTAAACATACAGAGTCGACCTGAAACAGTTGTTGTTATTGTGAAGTAGATTAACCTGTTAGTTTGGGTTTTGATTGATTGACTGTTTGTTGTTTGACTGATTCACGGTTTGAAACTCCAAACTAATCCTCAATCATAAACATGAAGCAGAGCGACAAAGCAAATATTCTAAATATTCTAATTTAATTTTAATTTATATTTTCCCTTGATAAGAAACTGAAATCAATTCATCCACGACGGTTTTTAATCACTTTTCTGTCATCAGTAAACTGAATAAATGCTCATGAACTAGAATTTCAAAGCAATATTATAATTCTAAGTCAATCGAAATTAAATCAAGCGGCTAACTTTCAGTTCTTGACAGTTTTCGATCCTCAGTGCTAAAGAATATTGAGGTTTGATACCAATGATGACAATGAAAACTGATTTTCACATCACACAAGTGATCCTTTGATACCTGCTGTTGCCTCTAGATGAACATTATAACTGGATGTATGCTAGAGTGGATTTTTCAGTCTCATCTGCACCAAAACTGTCAAAAAAACTAACAAAATCCAGCAGTTGGCACAGAAGAAGAAGACATTAGTAGAGAGTTACCTCAACAATGTTTCTGGTATGTCATCATCAGCAGATAACTGCCTCTACGCCTGTATTTAAGCACCCAAGGAATTGGCTAATTGGTTTTGGGTGCTGCTGTATTTTGAAAATGCCGATCCAACATTAAGCCCTCCTAACTACAGATAGCGCTGAAAATACAGGTGGCCGTGGTGAAGTCGAGTGCGGTGGATGTAGGAAGAAGACTTGGTTTAAAAAAATTAAACATGAGAGTATAAAAGTGCTGCAGGCTGGAGGAGCTGCCGTTATTGTGCAACCAATTCCCCTTTAAAGTGGCTCACCAGAGAGGATATGTGCCTCGGCGCGCTCATCCCTATCAGTTATTCAGTACCTCACTGTGCTTGTTGCATGAATCAACACAACAGCCGATGATCAACAGTCACATCTGACGCAGTTCTGTGCAAGCAGCTGTAATGGTAACAAACGCAGGAGGCTGTGAGCTCTCTTTGCCTCGCTGAGGATGAATGGAAGTGGGAGGGGACGATGCGGTGGCTCATCCATTTTTTATCACCTCCACATTTCCTTCAAAGCCCAGTTTATGTTGCCTATATGGCACCTGAGTCACCTGCGAGCCTGTGGGGGTGACGGGTTGCTACGTAACTGCTACATGGGAAGTTTTTTACTGTCCTCCTTCTACTTGAAACAACTCTAAACTTACAGCCACGTGTCTTTATCACCCACCGCACAACCATATCTTAATTACTGTCAAATGTATGATTAAATTAGCCAAATTAATCAGACTGAATTGCCATTTTATTTCACTACTTATCCAATTATCCATCATGGTCGTACACTGCTATTTGAACAGTGTATTCTGTGTCCATTCTCTTTGATTTTATTTTTCTATTTTCGTCTTGTTTAAATCTAGTTTCACACTCATCTATCGCTCAAATCTCTTTTTCCTTCTGCTTTGCTTTACTGCTGCAACAAAGGGAGTGTCTCTGGCGTGGGATCAAGCTTATCCAATTTAGAGACGTTGTTACAGACTTAAATGTCTGGAATGTTTTAACTATTTGATCACCAGAGTCTGTCATTACACAACAAAAGGAAAAATGGTCACAGAAATATTAACAGTGGCAAGTTATTAAATCAATATTACAAATACATGTTATAAAAGTGATTAAAGTGTTGCGGCGCAATATGCTGTGATACAGTACATGTCCACTAACACAGTTTTCTTGATATTTGTTAGAGCTGCAATTCAAGAAGTGTTTGTATTTATGTGTAGATCCGATACAAAGGGACACAGAGGCCTTCAAAGGTCGAGAATATTTGATATTTGGCTCGTTACCATCGACCGAAATGTCTAGATTAATCCATTGCGACCTACCAATGCTGGATTTTTGGGGCAGATACCAATTTTGAGGTTTTAAAGTTGAAAAACTGACCTAGACGGTGTTGTATTTAATTGGAAAACCATTTAAAAACGAAAGGCAAAATAATAAAATGTCTGTAAGCGGTGTTACACAGAAAATTGTGATTAGAGGGCACCTCGCCACGCTTAATGACATCGAGTGATCTCAAATATATCTCTTTTTTTCATCATGATTCATGTGTTATTCGGTGTGAAATTAACCAAAATGTGGAGAACAAAAAACATCCTATCTCACAATGGTTAAGAAAGGGGAAAAAAATATTCCTGGATCCGCAACAAAAGTAAGTTTTGTGGAAATCCATTTGGTATTTTTTGTGTAATCCTGCTGACAAACCAACCAACCAAACATCCAACAAATGGACACGGCAGAGGGTGTGAAGAAATGTAAATATCACTGTGGAGATTATAAAAAGGTAGTAAATGACAGATCTAATGGTTCTAGGTAGTCGCTGTGTAAATGTTTGCCTTCCATAAAACCTGGGGAAATCAGCCGTTATATAAATATCTCTCATTCCTTCCAACACAACGAATACAAACCCTACCTCTCCATTGTGTTACAGTCTTAAAATAAGCCAGTAGGCAGAGTTTGAGCAGTGACGTGAGCCCTGTCTTTCTATTATAAACTGGCCGGGCTGAGCGTCGGTGTTGCGTGTCATGGAAGAATCTAAATGCACTGTTTATTTTTTGTATGCCTCGCTCCAAAAAGTTCCTGTGGACACCGCCCAGACAGTGACACTGACATTACAGTGCACACGGGACAGGAGAGCGTCTCCGTAAAAATCATGACGAAATCAAACAATGATCTGATTAAATGGGAATCAAAGTAAAGCAGATGTTCTCCGACACCTCCTTCACAGACTGAACTGTGTGCAGACGGCCGCTCGGGCTCTGTGCTACATAGTCAACAGAGCTTAAGGCATTTCTACCCGACTTGTAATGACGCACCTTCGGCTGCTGCTCTGTCAACATTACAGGGGTGATTGTGTTTAGCCACCAACAGCCAGCTTTTGTGTTCATTTAAGCGATCAAGGACACATGTGGAGGACGGGGTTGGTGGTTCAAGTTAAGAAATGCGGCGACTGCGGCTGACTCTGTGTCTTTGAGGTTAACATATCACAACAGTAACCATATCAACAATGGCCACCTTTAAGCTTATTAGGAGCGATTAAGGGGCTTAACCAGGCTCATTACTCGAGTAAAGAGACGGAATGGCATGCGTGTTTCCGAGAGACGCAACACATTTTCTACAGAAGTTAAAAATCAGCAGCATGCTCTGAAAGTCAATGATGGTTGGACCCCTGGTTGTTTTTGACCCGAGGCTATGAAACATCCAAATCAGTGCAGGTATGGAGGACATCTGTGCCTGTCAGAGCCCTGGGAGTGTCTCTCAGTGACTCACTTCCTGCCTCCCCCAAACAGACACCTGTTGTGTAAGCTGACAGGTGGGCTCTTGAGGCTCTTGAAGTCGGGACCTGCTGCTGCTGCGGCTGCTGCTGCTGCTGGAGTTTGAGCCTCGAGGGCAGATTCACTTCACCCCATATAATCCCTGACTTTGTGCGCCGGTGCCTCCCGGAAGGCTTAAATGCAAGACAAAGCCTACCTCTGTGCATCGTTTAAGTAAGCTTGTGAAGGTGCTTTCATGTGCTGAGATGTCTTAAATCACCTTCCAATACCTTTCAAATAAAACTAATCAAAATACAAGTGTTTATGTGGTCCCGTGTGAGTTCGATAGCAGCGTATAAGGGCACAACTTCACACCTGAGAAGGCTTATATGGCTACCAGACACTGACCTTGATGCACGTCACACATAAGAGCAAATGTTAAGGGAGGACTTACAGCTTAAATCTTTAAATCCTCCACTGTGCTATCAAACCAAGAGAGGAGGCAGCTGTTACTCAGGCTGTTTGGTGCCTGCATGCCAAACGCTGCATCGTAAAAAAAAAAGATCTGAGACACCTCTGTATGTTTTCATCAGACAGGACGGACAGAAACTGTTTTTTTCTCTGACATTTACATGCTTCGCGTGAGCATAAATCCCTGGAAACTTTCCCAAAGAAAAAGCGGAGCTATTTTCACTCTCCCGAATTCCTAACGTAGATCCTCAGAGCTGAATATACGATCATGATCTCTTCTCTTGTTCTCAGTTTGCACGTGAGGCGTTCGGGGAGCTCGCCTTGTTAATGAAAACAGAGATTAGGGGGGATCATAGCAGGCAGAGTGGTTCAGTCGGAGCTGACTGCTGACAGGATGACCTGGGTTACCATGAGCGGGGGCCTGACACAGCCAGACTCAAGGTCAACGAGGAATAATATTCAGTAGATTAGCTGCTTCGCGTCGACTCTGGTGACCTGAAGAGCAGGGGGGATTAGAGCGGAGTGGGGCAGGAGAGCAGGGGAAAGTATCATCTTATGTACCTGATCTGGGTTTGTTGCTGAACAGAGACAGGTGTTAGAAGGTGTTGTACAAATTGTAAGTTTAAAGGGGCGCTGTGTAGTTTTGGAGAAGAACACTTATAATATCAATGAGGTCATAATATAAACTAAACAAACAAGCTTCTCTCAGAGGAAAATCAGGTTGCCAGAACACTGTTCGAAGGTGGCAGGGTCCGCCACATATAAGTAAAACAAATAAGGGGGCAGCGTTTCACCGGAATAGCTGTTAACTGCTGCTAACTGTAGCTACTGATAGCTAGTTAGGTCAGTAGCTGTGCAGTTAGCAGCACAATACGTAGATCATATGCCAAAACATTCTGATGATAATCTTAGGTCATTTGTTAGCTTATAACATGTTGTTACCCTTTTAAAAAAGGTACAATATGTAAGAAGTTTATTTTAAATATTGAAAACTGTACTAAAATTATTAAAACAACATGAAGAAACAATAGTTTTGATTCTACAACGTCTTTAGATTGTGTTACAGAGATATCTACTGAAGTTAGCATGCTGACCTGCTAGCACCGTTTGCTAGTTAGCTCAGCTAGTCACGCAGTTAGCTGTACGGTGAGCTGGTTTAGGTTTTTAACGAAAATTCGTAAATGTTGCGTCTTTAAAGGTGCAATATAAAACTAAACTAAACTATAGAAAGTAAAAGTTTCAACAGAACATGAAGAAACGTCTTTTTATTGTGATGCAGAGATATCAACTGACGTTAGCATGCTAACTAGCTAGCAACGGCCATTCCCGGTCTAAATGGAAGTGTTCATAACTCCCTGTTCGTATAGCTAGCCGCATAGCTAACTAATCTAGCAAGCTAAAAGTACAGTTAGCAGTTACTATGGTGATATGCTGCAACACATTTGTTTTGATTATCTTTTATTTCTCACATAATGCACCTTTAAAGCGACACTACCTGCTCTGGTCGACACCAACAGGAAGGTAAATATTTGAGGAACTTGGAATGAGACTCAACGATCAACTATCTTTCTCCAGAAGTAACATTTAGTGTTTTCAACAGAAGACGACATCTTACCTGCAGCTCACACCACGCCACCTCCACTGTCGTCTCCGTGTCCAGTCCTTTATAGACCGTCTTGAAAGACCCCCTCCCGATCTCTATGTTGAATTTCAGGTATCTTCCATCAGGTGAAGTCGCCACCGCCTTGGTCTCCACGTCCTCTTTCTCCTCCAGCTCCCACTGAGTATCAAACGTGATGCGGGACAAGACCTTGTGCTGTTTGTGCTGGAGTTCATTGTCAGACTCGGAGCTGGCGTCCTGAGGGCTTGATCTCTGGACGGGCTCCCAGGTCCCGCTGTGGGAGCCGGAGCCGGCGTCGGGCTCCTGGCTGCTCGGGGGCGTGTTGGAGCTGGTGCCCGGGCTGGAAACTGGAGACGGGGACGGCGGAGAGTCGTCGGTTTTCTCATCCTCTGCTCTGGATTCAGGCAGGGTGAGGATATTCTCAGCCGACCAGGACAAGGCTTTGGAGAGGGCGCCGCTGTACAGAGGCGAGTCGATGTCCATGCTTATTTTCTGCAGCCCGTAAGAGTTCCTCCGTGCGCCCAACCCGTGCGCCCTCAGCACGGATGGGACCCGGGACAAGCAGTCGTCGTTCATATCCAAAGAGAGGCCAGGGAAGCCGCGTCCTGGTATCTCAACCTGTGCGTGTGACATTGTAGCAGGTTCAACGCCTTCCTGACTTAGAGCCTAAATGAGAAATGGCACCAGGACAATAGAGTTACCGTTACTTCAGGCGCCCGAGTTACTTTTCCATGATGTCAGTGGCTTTAAACAAAAGGCTGACAACCAAACAACAGACCTGTGACACGACTAACAATACGAGATCAAACATGCCTATCTTTAAAATCTAACCTGTAGCTACAGTCGCGCGTAATAATATATTTAAAGTGTGTAAAAACAGACAGGAAAGTGAGGAGAAGGTTACTTACTCGTGCGTAAAAACGATTCACAAAGGCATCGCGCACAGGAGCGCAAACTGACGCATGGTTCCCATCAAATAACGAGCGCTGTCCGCTTCTCTTCTCTTTACAGAGACCTCTGCCATAACCTCCGCTGAAAGGACGGCGCTGCGTATATCAACACGGCTCCGGAGGGCTGTGCGTCCCGTGCGCTCCCGAGTGCGCGCCGCCAACTCCTCCCCTCGCCGCACTGTGACGCGCTAATAGGACTCCTTTCCAGAGGGGAGTAATTACAGTGTTGCAGGAGGAGTGTTTGCAAACGAATACTCTGAAAAACCTCAACACTTCATTAGAATGTTCTTGCATTCATTACATAGATTATTTTTCTATGCGTAATCGGTGCCCAGGAGGAGTTTGTGGTGTGCCTTTAAGATGTAATTGTGAGTTTGCAAAAAGATGCTTTCAGATCTATAAACTCAATTTATTTTGTCATGTTTTGTTGTGTTGATTGGGTGGACAGGAGCCAGATGTAGGTCGTCTGGTGAGCTCATGGACTGTGCGTAAAAGAAAAACAGCAGCAGGACAAGATGTACCATCTTCTAGAAAATCTCCAGTTTCTCTGAATTTCACTACAGCTCTCTCATTCAATCTGTCGTCATCTGATCAACCTGAATGAAAGAGATAAGCAGCCCACGGGGGGTTAATGATGCGGGTCTGACCTCTAGAGGGAGCCACACCGCAGAGACTTCATGAAACAGGACAACCTTTATCAGCCAAGGCCACACTGGGCCCCACCTGTCCCACATGTGCACACTCTGGGTGTTATCAGAACAAAACACACTGGATTCCCTGGAGTCGTAGCACATGATGTGAGCGGCGCATCCAGTACAGCTGCAGGCAGAAAGTAGAGCACAACATCTCCATCACTGTGGTGCCACTCTGCACGTCTGCACACTGCAGGGGCGCTGATAATAGTATCACACAGACAAATCAAGAGTGTGAGAGAAACAAAAAACAAGACAGTTTAGCAAATTTCTCTTTATTTTTTCTACAGGATATGAAAAAAAGAGGTTGGATATACACAGAAAGAGAAAGAGAGAGCGAGAGAGGATAACAGGAGTGTCACAGTAGCTACTGCACAATAAGAGGACGACAGCGATCTGTACATGAAGTCCACTATTTTTATTACGCTCAGCCGAGTCGAGCCAGGATTGGTGGTCCGCGTCCTCTGTGGTGATCCTCTTCTGGAAGCATTTGTTCTCAAAGTAAAAATAAAAGTCCCCCTGGTGTTGCGTTCTGGGATTTCTTTGGGATGCCTGGTTGGAAGGGAGGAACAACATCCGGGCGAGAAGGTCCGGAGCTAATTATACCCAGGAAATTTATCAAGAGGGGAAATCTGGATAAAACTATTTACAGTAAAGACAGAGTACAGTTACAGCTGGTGGGGAGAGACTTTCCCCAAGAATATTCAGACATGACGACCCTGATAAGACTCATTGCATGTTTAAATTGGCAACAGACGTTACCCCCCAAAGAGAGTGACAGCTTTAAACACAGCGTCACCTAAAATACTTCCCCCCCCCCCCCCCCCCCCCCCTCAAAACACTTAGACCAGATATTCCTCCAATAACGAAAGGCAACAACAACCGCAGGACCAGCATCCTCTGGGCTGAGCATTGAGGTGCACCGTGTGTAGCCTCAAAGGGCTAATTCTAAAAATTTGTCGTTAAGGTACAGTATGACGGCTCCCAGACAGAGTGCGTGCGATTCCAGCACCGCTTCAGAAGAATTTGACCCCCTTTCCGTCCTCCATGGTGATGATCTCCGCTTTGCCGTCCGTCTGTAACGCCTGCAACGAGCGCAGCAGCATCCACTCTTCTAAACCGTGGAACTCTGCAGAGACAGATGTTTCTCACGTCAGGAAGTACAAAATGAAAAATGTACAACTCAGACAGCATCTTTTAAAAACAAAGTTACGAGGTGCTTCACATGGAAAGATCAGGACTGAAACATTTCAGAGCTACAACTGAAAAATGAGGCAATGGAAAGTGGATTTTTTAAAAAGATAAAACATTAAATTTTGTATTTTATCTGTCTAGAAGTGACTTAAAACGTTGGTTCTCAACCTCGGGGTCATGAGTTAATTCCTCACCAGATGGTTGTGGAAAAGAAAAAAAACATTCTTTAGACCGGGGAACAGTTTATAACCAATAAATCAATCAAACTTTATTTATACAGCACCTTTCAAACAAATCAAAATGCAATTTAAAGTGCTCTACAAGTGAAAAAACACGGGAAATCAAACGTATTTGGAGACTAATGACCAAACCAAATGCAATAAAATGAGTAGTTAAAATAATAAAAGATAAAGACAAGCAATAAAAATAACTATAAATATGAAATAAATGTCAATAAAGTAAAAGAGAATATAATAATAACGCTAAACTGTGATATAGATGAAAAAAATAAAGGGTTATTGTAAAAACAAGTATGTATAAGTATAAACATTATAAACTTGAGTTAATTAGTTAGTTAGTTAATTAACTTTAGATGTAAAGAGGAACAAATTATAGCCAATAACCACTGATTTGTATCTTGCACAAGCTGACTTTAAGTGTTAATCCATCAGCCTGAAAACTGTGTCGCTGCTCATCAATCTTAACAAATTTTTTTTTAAAAGATACCGTACCTTCACCTTCCGTGTCGTCACCGTTGGACAGCTCGTAAAGTGTAAACACAGAGTTGACCATCCCGTTTTTGGAAACCTAAAATGTTAAGAGAGAAGAATAACACAAAACACGTGTTCTCCTTCATAAAGTTTAGACTGATAGTGTTAAATAAAGTTGTTTTAGAGCACAGAACTGGTGATACATCAGAAACATCAATACTTCAGTCCATCTCCAATCACATTCACTCCTCTGAAGGCATCAATCTCTTAAAATGTCTCGTTCAATTTGGCGCTCTCGTGCACTAATCATTGTGAAGTCAGCGTCTCTACACAGCACCGACCTTCACCTTCCGTGTCATCACCGTCAGAGTTTACAATCACAGTCAGAGTTCTCCAGCAGCTTATTTTGGATGCATTACTCACATATTTTGACTATAGCAGTTATACAATACCCTGCTTCCTGACGTTTGTGTGTGTTTCAGAGAGCTGGTGGGAGGAAAAGGCTTTACAGTGAAACAACACAGCTTTTCCTGACAAACATTCAAATGTCCTGGAGTGGAAACGAGATTCATGTCGACACGAGGGGACGGCTTTGTGTTTGTTTCTTGACGGGAATTATTTGTCTCGGCGATACTTTCCCTCGGTTGAGTCCTTGCGGGTTAGGGGTTACTATATGTTGGCAAGAATCTCCAGGAGAAATCTAGCTGTGGAAAATGTGTAAAATTCGATAATCCTGAACCACAAGCTCTGGCAGCAGCACATCACACTGCTCTCACTCCCTTATTTGTTGCTTTAGAGAACATTTTCCTTCCATTTATACTTCCTCGGCCCCACACGTGTTCAAACATTTCACAGACCGTACGGGACGTGTCTTCAGTTTGATGACTCACCCACTGGTATATTAACTTGCCCCACTCCTCCGGTCGTCTCCACATGACTAAACACCGAGACTTGTTTTTGTCCAACCACTCCAGGTTCCCTGAAGTCAGACAACGCACAAATGATTAAATGTTTATCACTGTTTGCATGAATTCATAGTGAGAAGGTGAGATAACAGAACATTTACCTTTTTTCCTCAATTCCTCAAAAACAACTTGAATCGCTTCCATTGATAGTTTTCCTGAATTCAGTTAAGGACAAAATAAATAAAAAACAGAGCAAATGTACAGATGATATTTTTACATTTTACAGATTAAACAATTAGTTGATATTTAAATGAATCTTTAGTTGCAGCCCTATTCAGCACTGCAGCTTTGTCAACATTAATATCATGTGTCTGAAGTGTAATTTTAAGTCCTCATAAATAAGGCAGCTTTGAACCCTCGACTAGTGATCCAAATCAAACAATCTGCGCAAACACGAGAGTCAATATGAATCTGAAACTCTGGTTTTAGAGTAAACAATTCACGTGAGCATCTCTGGTCGAGCTAATCCGCTGGCCTCAACTGAACCACAGGTGGGCTGTTAGGATACGTTCTATCTTCTTGTTGTTGAACACGGGGCTTTCCTGCGCCTCCATGACGTCCAGGGTGTAGAGCTTGTGATGTCGGCAGTAAGAGAGAGCCAGCGAACACCACGCCGCCAGCTGTTTCTGTCTCGTATCAACATTGGGCTGTAGCCTGTCCACACAGAGAGAGACGAGCCAAAGATGAGAACGCACGCTCAGCACAAGACAAACAGCGAACCTACAGCACTGCAAACGCCAGAGAAGATTCAGTCCAGCTGTTCGTTTAGTGCACGTAAAATGACATTTATTCAAAAAACTGCTCTGTTGGTGTCCTGTGCTTGGAATTCACAGGTCGGTTCTAACAAACACGGTACTGGATCGGCGCATCAACGCGTGTACTTGAGTTTCTGGTACTGTTATTGTTATGAGAACAACCCTAATTTGTGTCTTCTTTCTATGTGTGTTTGTGATTGGGAATATATTCATAGACGTGTTTTCCCAGTACATTTTTTTTATGACAGAATAAAACCAGGCCAAAACAAGCAGCTAATTTACTGGGATATGTAAATATGATGTTATACAGAGTCAAACAATTTCCATAACTGGCTGCTATTGTTGTAGTAAAATGTAATAGAGAAATTGTGGGCACATGTATCAGCATATTGATTTTTTTAGGGAACTGTTAACTGTAAAGCACTCGGCGATATTTCTGACAACAGTGTGCTTCCAGTTTTGTGTCAACAGTTTCAACACGACAAAGCCCCCGTGCACAAAGCGACCTCCCAGTATTGTGTGGAAGAATTCGACCTTAATCCCATCCAGCACCTTTGGGGATGAGCTGGAATGATAACCGTGAGACCTCGTCGCCCAACAACAGCGGTGGACCTCGCTAGTGCTGTTGTAGCTGAATGGGAACAAATCCCTGCAGCCAGGTTCCAAAATATATATATAAAAAATGCATTTTTCAACAAATAGTTGAGGCTGTTAAAGCAACAGATTAATATCCTTGGTTCAATAATCACATCCTGAATATTTAATTTCTAATCTTACAAAGAGGACCATGAAGAACATCGCAACATCAAATGTACAGAAAGTACAGAGCCTGTTTCTTGATGTCGGGGAGCGTTCAGGTTATGTTAATGTATCTTGTGATAAATTACACAGAATGAATCAGCATTTCTAAAGAAAAGGGGCCACAGCTGATTAAAGTCTCTGTTTTGCACAGTAACAGTATCTGTGAACATGCATTGACAACACAAAACAGTTCAACACTGAGAAACAAAAATCTGTGTTCCCACCATATGATGAAGACTAATGTACTTAACAAATGCTGACAGATGAGATGTGAGTCATTCACAGACCTCTTATAAACTATCAGCCACCAGTGTTTGCTGTCTGAGCTATTAAAAACTGGGTCCCAGACACTCAGGTGTAACAATTCTGTCAATTTCTGATCAAATTTCTCTCTGTCGGGTTACAAATCTTGCTAACAGTTATTAAAAAAATAGCCTGTGACCATGGTAAAAGATAAAGCTGCAACACTAAGATTGTTCGGTCACATAAGCTGCTGTAATATAAGTTTTATTTCAGTGTTTTCGGTCGCTCACAACTGAAGTTGCTCGCTATCAAAACAGCTAGCTCAAGCTAACAGCTAAACCCATTCTCTAAAAACTCACACACACAACAACAAAGTAACCCCATGTTGATGTTTATAAATATTAGCATGTAGTCGAGTCTTTATAAGTCGCTGGATGAAAACAGGTGGAGCTGTTATGTGAACTTTCGCCAGCCTGTAGGTGTGTAAATCCACTTCCTTAGCAATCTGTTTTCTTTAGCCAGTTAGCCGGCTAACGTGAAAGGTAGCTCGTTAATCAACGCGTTCGACTCATTAAGATATAATTAACAAAGGTTAATAAACAGCGTTAATGAAGGTTTTTAATCTGTCCTTTCCATACAGCTGATAAAGAGTTGACTCACGTAAAAAACGGTGGGAAGTTATATTGCCAGGGCCACTCAAAACTCATTGCAGTAGATGCGGTATTCACAGCTGACAGCTTCCGGAAGCGCGTCCAGCATCTCAAATAGTTCCGACTAGCAACAGATTTATAAAAGACCTTACAAAACAAAAACATGAATTACAAAACAAATACATAATAATAATACAAAATAATAATGATGATAATAATAATAATAATTAGAAGGAAATTGATTGTAGAAATATATTCATGTATATTTGTAAATTGAAATATATGATTATGTACAAATATAATGTTATGTATGTATTTAGTAAATTGGGAAAATCTAGAAATTAAATGTATACATTTAAGATAAATAAATAAAAAGGAAGTTTCATTGTTTCAATGTGAATGATTATAGTGACAATAGAGGTATATTCTATTCTAAACAACTACTTTTTCTCAAGTAAGTACTTTACTTTTCAATGTACTTATACTTAACTAAATATAAAAATATGTATGTATTCGGTAAATTGAGAAAACTCAAATGTCTAAAATATACAACTCATATGAATGATAAAACTTTATGTTTAAAATTGTGAAATAATTTCTCTCTATAAATTATTTGGATTACCAACGGTGGAAGTTAACTGACTACGTTTACTAAAGTAAGCACTATACTTTTCGAGGTACTTATATTTAACTTGAGTATTAAGCTTAAAGTTTTAGTCTGTCACTGAGTACCAGGGTTTAAAAACTGACAAAAAACAAACAAACAGACAAAGCATTAAAGAAACATAAAATAAATGATTTAAAGAAGTCCGAAGTATCAATAAAACATCAAAATACAAAAAAATACTATAAAATACAAATACTGTATACTTATTGTATATACTATGTAAAAGTAACTCTTTAAAGCCACTAAGGCACCAAAAAAGTGGTCATTCTGCATAATAAGGAACCTTTACTACATATTTAAGTACATTTAATCACCTGTTGACATGATAGAAAATAGTTATGATCTTTTCTCATGTTGTTGGTTTATAGACACATTTTCATGAGAGCCTTTGACAGAAATAATAAACAGTCCTTGTTTTTTTTTTTACAAAGTTACTTTTATTATTGAAGAACTTGTGCATTTTCAACAACTTTCAGCATAAATATGCCATCTATTTCTATTTACAGGTCAGAAATCCATCTAAAGTTCACTTTTAAAAGTTCATGTTCGGACTGAATTTGTCGCCAAACGTCCCAAAAAATTGCATCACTAGTTTATATTTCTATGTTATCGATAGACAGTTTCCTTCAAATACAGCATGGTTGAAAAAATGGCATTTTACAATTCTGTGGAAAATAATCTATAGACTGCACAAGTATTCTATGTCACCGTCTACTTCACAGCAAGACGTTCGTATTAATATTTCTTTTTATACATTTCTATATTACAATAAAAGTCACAGGTAAAAATGAGACTGAAAGACAGAAAAAACAACTGAATATTAGAATACGATCTCAGTTATTGCCATACGTGATAAACCGCAATTTCAAATTTAAAACAATATTTAAACATCATTAAACTTTCTAAAATAAAGATGGAAGCAATCATTGATCCTTTTTTTTCTTTTTCACAGAGAGCGTTAATGCGTCCGTCCAGTCTGGGTTGACCAAAACAAACAAACAAACAAACAAAAAAATTAAAAAGTCCAGAAAGTGACTTGTGAGATTAAGACAGCTAGAGCAGTCTGATACCGCCTTATTCCACCCAAGCAACAAGCTCAATAGCTCTGACACGGGAAACCGAACCACACCTGTTCACACCTGCGTGGCTCGATTTCTAACCCAACAATACTGCCAAAGATACTTCTAACAGTGTCAGCCTCCTATGGAGTAAAACTGGACAAAACTGTGGTTAAACATGCTTCAAATATTCTCAGCAAAGACCATCTGAAGATCCCTTTATCTAATTTTTAACCTCAAATTATTCCGAGCAAAGAAAAACTTGAAGAGCCCTTTTACTTATTTTACAGGTTCCATTTTTTTTTTAAACGTTGCACTGAAGCTGTTTACGTGCATGCAGAAGGAAAATCTAGCACTTCGAATAACTTGAGCACATGTAGACGTTCGTCCAGGGCTGCACTGGAGGCTTGTTGCTGCTTTAGTTTGAGTAGAAGAGGCGCTCGCACTCGTTCAGGACGAACTCCACGATCTGGTTCTGAAAGACCATGTGCATGGTGATGTTGGCCGACTCTGTCTCTGGCCGAAGGAGAGTCGGGCCGAATACGATTGCCACATTCTGCACAGTCATGCGATTGTCCTCCCCGTACTGAATCACCCTGTCAGAGCAAAGAATGAGAAGAAGAGAATGAGAATTATCAGAGGTCAGAGGTGGCAAAAGCACAGAATATCTTCACTGCTTCAACTTCTTTACTAGAGTAAAAGTGACAGACTGCAGGCTCTGACATGAAGTCTCCCTCTAAAGGACATTTCCACCAGCCATTTGTGTGCAAGGCTAACTGAAGCTCACGTCATATTAATATAATTTAAAGACTATTAGACTTAAAAGTTCAAATCAGTAGGATTTGTACCAAGAAAGACAGTCAGAAGATTTTTGAAACTCATTCCCAGGACGTCAAATAGACACATGTTGGGGTTGGTAAAGCGTCCGGAGCAGCAACAAAGTGAGAAAATAAGAAAATCTCTGCAGATACGAGACACTAACACGCCTTTTCTCCCCATTACGTAGTTTCATCTTGATAAGTCTGCCGTGTGTGATAAGCACTGATAGGCTCTATCTATTCTTGTGATGTTGAGAAGCTGGCGTGCAATAACGGAAAATAAAAATAATCAATAATGGAATCAGAAATTCAGATGTTAGTACAGCTGCCAGAGAAATCTACTTAACTAGAGCCGCTTAGTATTTGAACTTTGTTAGTTTCCACCTCTGAAACTGATGGAAATAGGCAAAAAATAAAATAAAATATAGTAAAATAATAAAATAAAAAAAGAGAGATATTTAAAAAAGAAGAACAGACCTGCGTAAATGCCCAAAAAGGAGCTTCATGGTGTCGTGATTTGAAGGAGGAAGTGTTTGGACCAGTTCATACATGCAAGACAGTTTTGAGTGGTAGTCAGGAATTCCTGGAATAACAGGACAGAAGTTGTCAATCAGTTACAAATACAATAACTATACATCAATAATGTTAATTTAAATACTTGTGTGCAGAGATATAGTTTAATTTAGATGTATGGATCAAATGTTCTGCTCACTGATGGCTGAGATGAACTTATTAAAGTGGCTGTAGGGGAAAAGCGGCTCCGGAAGCTCTCGGAAAAACAACTTCAGCGCTCCGGTGATGACGTGAACGTCCTCCCACTGACCGTCCTCCAGGTCCAGCTCCTCTGTGGAGACACATCAGGTGCACAGCTCGTTAAAACACAGCAGGGGGCGCCGCTGTCTGCGGTGAAACAGCAACGAGGGAATCGTTTTTGCTTCATCTGCAGGCAGAATCACTGAATCATGAGCTGTTATCTTTTACCGTGATCTGCCTTGAAGCGTAGTCT
The DNA here is from genome assembly GCF_900880675.1 of Sparus aurata. Lineage (NCBI taxonomy): Eukaryota > Metazoa > Chordata > Actinopteri > Spariformes > Sparidae > Sparus > Sparus aurata. Next base: position 23,726,029 of record NC_044206.1, on the reverse strand, counting down.
CTGAATGACGGCGAGGTTCCCGCTCACTCTGTAGAGTCCGTCGATGTCTAAGCCTGGAAGTCAACACATCAGCACCAGTGAGTCAAGTTCTGCTGCAGGTTGCACAGCAGAAATACCCCACAGTGATTCAGGCTGTGGAACAAACAGACAGCTTACCTCTCTTCTCCACCGCTCTGATACATTTCTCCACAAATCTTGGAACGGTTGAATTCTCTTGTGAACACAGTGTGGCCAGATGGCAACCAAACACATTATCTACAGGGAAGAAGAACAGTAGTATTAGTAGTAGTAGCAGAATCATTAATGCTGGAGATATTGGTAATCATGTTAATAATCGATCAAACTACCTCTGATGTATCCTTTCTCCTTGACAGACTGCAGCGTGGGCCGCTTCATCAGGAACTTCATCAGCTTGGTTCGAACCCTCTTCTGGTCGGCGTCTCCTGCAGCGCTCGACGACTGTGAGACACTCGGCCTGGAGGCTGGAGAGAAAACATAACAAGTAAGATGTTTAAAAATGTCCTTAATCGAGGCTCCATTGATCTAACTGGGTCACAACGATGAAATCATCCGGAGAAACTCACATCTCCGCTTGTCTGTGAACTTGTTGTCGTCTCTCGCTGGTTCTGTGCCGGCGATCTTCTCGTATAAATCTCCGTCCTCCTCCTCTGAGTGATGGTCCTGGTACTCCTGTTGCAGACGGACGCAGGGTGAGTAAAACAAACAGTGTTGCACAAGGTTGAAGGGAGTAGTTATAAAAAAAAGAGAGAAAAGTATTTAAAAAATAATGATTTCAGCAACTTAAACACACTGTAAAAAATCTCTGTCCTTTCGATTAGTTTTTTGTCTGTAATCAAGTCCTTTAAGTGTATTTTCTGAAAAAAACATCTGCCAGTTGAGAATATTTCCATTGCAAATCAACTTATTTAAAGTATTAATAATAAATATACGTCGCACATGCATGTCAGAGCTTTGTGCAAGCTTTAGGAAATGTTTACTAAATGTTTTTATTTTTAAAACTTTGTTAAGAAAGGTGCCAAATCTTAAAAAGTGTAATATCATTATTAAATTGTTTCCTTTTCAGGCCTGTCTCCTAGAATAGACGTAAGGACGGATGTGACTTTATTGTAATATCCTGATGGATTTTAATTCCATATTCTAACTTATCTAACAAAATCCATAAATTACAGCTAGTAAGCATTTTGCTTAATATGTCAAACTGTTCTAATCAGTGAGGTTTGAAGGATTCTGGACATTTCTCGATAAGATGGAGATTTGCTTTTGCAGTTTGTGGATCATTTTCCCAATTTTCATCTCACCAGTTGCCGTATGGTGTCCGTTAAGACTTTGTGCCAGTCGGTGATGATGCTCTCCGTGTCGTACTGTATCAGAAACTCCACGCCGTTCTTGCCTTTTAACTGGAGGAGACACAATGAGAAAGAACTTACTCCGGGAAGCAATAATTAATTGAATCACAAATCACTTTTAGATCGTTTCCCAGGTGATCTCCTATTACTCATGAACTCATAACATTTATTCTATTGTTGGATATAAATACATGAGCTCATGTTTCAGTTCAGAAGCAGAAACATGCAGTTTGACTCACACTCTGTTCTGAGATAACAGCTAAAAATATACGTGATATTTGCCTAAGATTGCGTCAGCCGTCATCCACCGAGCGGCACACGAACCTCTAAAACATTCTTTTTGCTGGACTTGTCCTTCGAGGCCCAGCCAATCGTCGCTCCTCGCAGGTCCACTGTGATCTCCGGAACAATCTGATTGGTCTTGTTCTGCATAAAAACAAACAACAATAAACAGCTGAGTACGAAACTGACGGCGCCGCATTCCAAGAAACGAGCTGCGTTAGACAAAAGCTGCGACTGTCCCCGTCAGCTCGTGACCTGAGGGCTTGTCTGAGCTGTCACTCCTCAAAAAGGTGACACAACAGCCGGTGTAGGGTAATGTTCCCTCTCTTTATCAGCTACGACACATGATATATTACATAGAGGGACGTCGAGGTAATGTAAAGGAACGTCAACAGTAGAAGTTATCTCCTCACCGAGACACAACCCTTCAAGAAATGTACAGAATGTGTCGAAGCATTCAGGTGTCACGGCTGCTTATTCAGCAGGGTGAGCACTTCCTTCTACAAACAGTAGTTGAGGAAGTATTCAGACCGGGATTTAAAAGAAGTCAAAGCCCCAATACCTCTCTGTGATTGACTGCGATTGACTTTATATTCAATCACAGCTAAAATGAGGGTTATTCAGGAGTAGACGAAGAGAAAATCAGACTCATTTTGAAGACGTGAGAGGAGATTGAAGCCGGGAAACATAAATGATCCAGTAGGTTGACAAACACGTGTCCAAAACTGCTGCAAGACGCCGACATGACCAGCAGGAGAATCGCTTACGGTCAAAGTCAAGACCTTTCTTACATTTTCATGCCAAAGTAAGGTTTTATAAATGACTACATGATGATCGAAAGCGATCGTAAGTCTGTTTTATACGTGAGGCCGACTGCGTTAACAAGGTTTCTTCTTTAAGACAAGTGGAAGGAAAACTATCAAATAAATGTAAGTGAGTAAAAAAGACGGTATTTCACATGTGAAGTTTCAGTACAAAGTAGCATGAAGAGAAAGTATTCCAGCACTCGAGTGAATTAAAAAAATACACGCCAGTCTTTATACTTCTGTCGTACCGAGGCCCCAGTGGCTGCAGACTTTGGGTCTTTGTGGAACGTCAGCACACCTCCGAGGAGAACCGTCCACGTCTGGCTCCAGTTTTTCCTGAAACGGGAGGAAAAAAAAACTCCAATCACTGCCACGGAACAAAGCAACGAAGAGCTTCAGGTGGGGAAGAGACACACGACTCCAAACCTGAAAAGTAAGATCGTCCTACCTGTGAATAAAAAACCTTAAAGTGACGTTTCAGCTTACCTCACTTTCTTGCCGTTCTCTGACACTTTCGTTTTGTTGAGAATTCCGGCTTTCTCTAAGTTCTGCACCTGAAAACGTAAAAGATGGCGGCGTTTTAGACGAGTCAGGTAATCAGGTAGTCGGGTTGTGTGATGATATGAGGGACACATACAATTCTGGTGCCAATGTTGAGCACAAACTTCATCAATAAAAGCCATGCATGTGGATGATGTTCAATATCATTTTGCGACTCAAGAAGTCAAGGATTTAATCGTCCGGCCGTGACGTGACAGGGAACATTTAGGACAAAAAACGAGATTTGAGCAAAACTTTAACATCGAAACCAACAGAACAGAACAGAACCAACAGTGTGATCGAAATGTAATACTGGTGTTATTCAAATTCCATGAAAATACAAAACAACAAACAGCTCGTCTCTTCCTGTTTCTGACACTCAGCCTCAAGCTCGTCTAAACATTGGTCCAGATCACATACCAGTTTTTTTTTTAAAGATTCAGAAATGATTCAAAAGAGGTCAGAACTATTGTTTTTAGTAAATTCCACTGAAACAGGAATAACCGGTGCGTATTCTGGGCTATTTTTAGGTGCACATTTGGAGAACTACTGAGTATTTTGGGCAACAGGACAGAGTGAGTGGGACGGACTGAAAACAGCATCTATAGTTAACATAGTTTGTGTGTTTTTGACCACTGATTCACCAAATATGTGACTCATTTCTGTTGTTTTTTTTAAAGGTCTTTGGACAACAATTGGTTTCCATGTCAGTGAGGAATAAAGAAAAAGACAAAAAAGTGGAATATCACAGAAGCAACCTGGCTTTGTGTGAGATGTTTGCTATTCTATTGGATTGTAATTATTCAAAATGTTGTATTTCTTTTTCTTCTGTCGCTAACTACGTCTGCAGACTTTCAACTACAGAAATCTTGTGTTAAGCTTTGTTTTTTTGAAATGTCTTTCCTCCAAAAAAGTGTCAGCGGGCAAATATTGTACACACATACGTACTGAACACACACAACAAGTGGCACACAAAGTGTCATTCCTATTTTTCAAAATATAAGCCCAAGAAGGTGGCCAGGTTTTTCAAAATAAAATTCCCAGGGGTTACAGTGTGTTAACAGGAAGCTCTGTATGAACTTTTGTGAACTGTTGAGATGCATCTTTCCAGACTGTGACTGAGTGAAAACACTACTGGAGAACAGAAAATGTAGAAATAGAAACAGAAAGAATAGAAATGCGTGGAGGCAAAATGAACTTAATGAGCGGAAAGACGTAGTGAAACAGGATGTTGTAGAACATTGTGGCCTCATATAACTTGTTTTTTCCATAATTATAGCTTCTATTTTTGATTGTTCATGGTATATTTATAGGTCAAAACTCTACAGTGAAATGTGTGGTGGATTAAGCCCTGAACTACCTGTAAGACACAACCTCAAAGCTCTATATTACAAAGGTGACGATGGAGATATACAATATGTTTATCATAGAGGCAGTTTGCATCCCAGCAGTACAAATCCATCATTAAATGAGAGACGGGTCGATGAAAATGAAGGCGACATTTGATGCGGGACATGAAAAACGTCTGTTCAAGAACAACAAATACTCCTTGAGTGATCTGAAGTCACACCTTTTGCCCATCATAGATAGTCGCTGCTATCTATGCATCAAGCTCAGGTGAACGCTCACACTAACAACCCACGTTATAGCGCAGCCACCGCGAGGTCAGATAGTAGGGCTTTCTCCAGGGTCTAAACCCAAACGCCTTCAGAGAGAGACACACAGAACACCGTTCAGGTAAAGGTGCAGGACGAGTTATTGTACAGTCACAACTGTCAGCTGAGTTAAACTCACGTTATGCTGCGTCTCTGGAGAGTTTCCTGTGCTGGAGCTGTCGCTGCTGTAGTCGGACGTGTTCCTCCGGTGAGTTGGGACGAACCTCTGGACAACCAGGGGAAGAAGAACACAAGGGTGATTTTAGGATTTAGGATTCATAAAATCACAAAACAAAACATCGGAGATTCATTTTAGAATAATAACTAGAAAACACCGGAGTAGATAAGATTAGTTTTTGACTTTTGGGACTTTTGCTCCTGTTTATCGACCTGACTGCAGCACGGAAATGCTGCGGCGCCTCCATTGTCGGGTGTTTATGTTCTGTAATGTCGAGCGAAGCAAGAGGGGGAATACCTTAGTTTATGAATGTAACGTTACAGAGAGGAAAGGGGGACAAGAAGAGAGAGAACCGAAGTCTGGTGAGTGCTGAGTTAAGTCATTAACCTGAATTTAAACAAACAGAAACACAGCACCATTGCTTGTTAGCGTACGGCTAACGTACAGCAAAGTAAACCTGCTGCTTTGGGGCAAATAAACACTGTTTTAAAGCATTTTTAATAGTAAGTTTAGCCTTGTATGTTGACTTTCTTCCTCACTTTCGTGCTCTTGACAGGCGACCAAATTAAACGCACTGTTACCTTGAGTTAAATATCTGTATTTCTGGTCGTTTCCAGGCATTTTAATGTATAAATATTATATCTTTAAGTTCTGTAACTGTTGTGCCCTTGAGCACGTTGTTAATCTCCTGACTGCTGGGAGGAAAAATCCCCTTTTTTGTGTCCAGCAACTCTCAACTGTTTGTGTACGGCTGTGGACTTCCCTCTCCTTCCCCCTGCAGCTCTGTGACTGTAAACACGAGTGCACTCCAGTTGATTTGCCTTGCTAAATACGGGTTTAAAGACCTGGGAGTGTCAGCCGTTCAACAGGGACTCACCGTCACTGCTTCTGCCTGCCTAAAGCTTTCTGTTTGAGGCGGCTGACACACCCTGGATGTGTGATACAGTGTGTACATGTACATGCAGGTCTGAGTCTGAGTGTGTTTGTGTGCATGTACCCCGTCATCCTGGGCTGAGCCGAGCTGTGAAGGTCCCATGGTGTGTCTCCAGTTTTTGATGACTGACGTGTTCTCCGCCTCGACGCCATTCTCCATCCTGAACTGGCCGTGACCTGCAGGCGCCTGGAGGGTTCAAAAGCACAGTTAAGATTGCGACTAGTTGCTGCTACTTTCTTGGCTTTATTTGACTCCTGAATCATACGACATGTTTTCACTGATCTTTACCTCGGGCAGGTTCCACTGGGACTTGGAGCCGTCTCTCAGATAGTAGTACGTCTGCCCTCGATCATCCACAGACTTGATCCACTGTGACATAACAAACACTTCTCAGTCAAAGATGATTCAAAGTCAAATAACAAGTGGAAAATATTAAGAAAATTGGCTTAAATTGATCAAAAGTCTTCCTCTATGTATGTTGAATAAATATGTAAATGCTTGAGAATTAAAGAAGCGGCGGAGGCGACACGTTGCATCATGGTCTCTTGAGGCTTTGTGACTTGTTGGAAAAACCTGGGCTTTTTTATTTACATTATTCTATATTGTAAAGGCATCAAGATGCTTCAAATGTAGTGCCACATGGCAAATCAGTGCCCGAAACCCCCGTCACCCACAGCTTTCCATCTTCCAGATTCAGGGGGCTGCATCTGGAAAGTTTTGGTAACTTTCCAAAACCAGTCACCGTTTGTTCTGAAATTGGAAAATCCACATTTAGGGTCAATCTCAAACCATTTCACCTGAGTGTGCCTTTGTTTTCACAGAGTATTTTGCCGAAACACTGCGTATTTATCTGTATCTCAACATCATTAGCAAAACCTGAATGATTTCCAAGGATGAATTATGGGCCTGGGGTGCCCTCATAGCTCACTGGGTGATAGAGAACGGATGTCACTGATGATTCAACAGCCGTGTTTAATTAAAGGCTTTTTAACACATTTGCCTCTTTAGTGCCTCAAACTTTTTCTGCGATTCTGAAAAAACTACACGTTTGAATGAATGTGTGAACTTCAACGAATGATTGGCCGCGTGTGTGTGAAAGTGAGAACGTAGGCAAGTTTAGAACTTTTCTCTCTAGTTCCCTTTCGAGTAACGCTACCGTGTTGGCTGCACAATCAGCCATGTGAGTCCATATTTCAAGAACATTCATAGAAGGAGATGTTCCATAGAAGAACATGTTCCCATCAGCTTCAACTGTGCATTACGCATTTCAGCATCATCTCTGATCGTGCCAACCTTAATACTTAACTCGCAGAACCACTTATATCTAAGTATAGCTTCAAAAATGGTCAAAGTCTGGCACTAGACTCTCAGTCCTCTTCAAACAAATACTTCTTTCACTTTTTGTGTGCACAACAGAGTGAAACGCCATGAACGCCTTTGATGAGAGACTCTCTGAAAGTGTGCAAGTCAACCAGTTCGTCTCTGTCACAGCGACAGCAGAGCTACCACAGATGACCCTAAAATACTCCATGCAATCAAACAACACAGTAGTCATGCTGGAAATATCGTGTTTCATTTAACCTTGTTTCTACATAACGTTGTTGATGGATGAAACACCAGCACTGTGGAGCAATAATGCATGGTGGCAAGTACAGTGAAGTGAGGAGGTTGGACTACCGGTCGTGCTGCCAGTTCTGTGAAATATTTTAACACAGCTAACGTTACGCATGCACCCTTTATTTCACACTGCTAGCATGCTATCAGTGTTTGCCAAATATGCCATCAAACATTTCAATTTATACAAAAGTGTATAAATAGAGGATGCATCATTTCTAATAATATATATGTTTTATAATATTTTATTATTCTCTGCATATTCTGGGCTGGAAAAAAAGGAAGAAGGAGTTTTGCAGAAACATCAGAGCTCACAAACTTTGGGTTAACGGGCCTGAGGACAAGAAGTTCTGTGGAAACGAGGCGCTAACGTCATGATCTGCGTTTGACACATATGCATCAACACTCTCAAAGTGTTTGCAGGCGAAACACAAACTATCTTCACTGTATTGAAGACATTTATGGACTTTAATTCCCCTGTTCTTATCTGTCTTTGTAGCTACCTGCTCTGGAGAGTGTTCGCTGGTGAACACCCAGGTCCCGTTGGGATCCACGGTCAGGTTCCAACCAGCTGGAGAACTGCGGTCCAGGGTGGCCCGGGGGATGACGGTCCGGCCCACATGGCTGAGCGTGTACTCTTTAGGGAGGGTAGGAGGGGGACCCGAGGCACTGAGCTCGTCGTAGATATCTGGTTGATCATCAGCTGGATAATCCTCTGGGGGGTAGTCCTCCTCAGGTAGAGGAGGCTGGGGAAGAAAGATGGCGATGACGTTAGAGCACAGACGCAACCTTGAAAATACAGGTGACAACTCCTCATCAGATCAGAACAGTTGTTGGGGTTCTGGAGACAAAAAAACTATCTTTGTATTTCACAAAAAAGCAGGAGAATTGAATTTGTTTTCTTCTTTCCTATCACGTTAAACTTAATAATTCAAGATTTTGGGAAGTTCACTTTATTTTTACTTTCTTCTCAAGAGAAAGATGAGAAGATTGATACCACTGTCATGTCTGTATGGTAAAAAGAAGGCTACAGCTGTGTTAGCTTAGCTTACAAAAAGTGGGAAACAGGGAAACAGCTCGCCTGACTCCGTCCAAAGATCATTAAAACTACCTACCAGAACCTCTAAGTTCTCTAAAAGTATATATAAACAACATTTTAAGTGTAAAAACAACAATTTATGGTTTTAAAATGGATTTTACTGCTCGTGCACAGTAACTTCCTGGAGTCCTCTGGAGCTACATCCTTGCGCTAGCAGGCTAGCTGTTCTAGCTCCCTGTTTTTAGAGTTTACAATGTGCTAAGCTAACTTTCTGCTGGCTGAAGGTTCAAACTTGTGGTATCGGTCTTGTCATTGAAGTTTTATCTCCTTTCTTGCCAAGAGATAGATGAGAAGATTGATACCACTGTCATGTCTGTAAGGTAAAAAGGAGGCTACAGCTGTGTTAGCTTAGCTTACAAAAAGTGGGAGGCAGCTAGTCTGACTGTGTCCACCTACCAGCACCTCTAAATATCAGTGCATAAGAATATCTATCTTTGTGCTAGTGTAAAACCAAGGGGAATTTCCTGCTCAGGTACACTCTGACCCCAACTTCCTGAAGTCCTCTGAAGCTAGCAGGTTAGCTGTTTCTCCCCGTTTTTAGACTTAATTCTGTGCTAAGCCAACTCTCTGCTAGTTGTAGCTTCATATTTAACTGTCATGACAGTGGTAGGCCTATCTACCGTCTTGTTAATCTTGGCATTAAATCAAATATGCTGCATGTATTTCTAAAAAATGTCTAAGTATTGCTTTAATCGTCCCTTTGGTCGGTCCTGACCTGCCGGAGACACTGACCTTTGGCTCAGTTCACTTTCTGTGTTGAAATGTTGCTAAATCTCACTGATAACGTCAGCTGAATCATTTCCTCTCTGACCCTGATATAGCGCACAATGACTTTTCCATGACTTTGATAAATAAGCCACTTTTTTTTTCTTTCTCCGTGGCCTCAAAGTATTTTTCTTTCTTGGCCCATTAATGTTGTTCTCGTGCTCCAAAAAAAGCCATAATGGGGCAGAAAAGGGGTCACCTGTCGCTGGTGTGAAATAATTCTGTTCGGGATTTTCCTGTCAAGTGAAGCATTTGAACATTTGAATCCCCCGAAGACGGAGGAGTGAGAATGAGAATGAGAATGAGGACAGATGCATATGTTCTGTTAAAGTTAGGGACACCACTGCTGGGGATATTCTGCACAGCCGCTGTGAGCTTTCCTAATGGAAATGAGTCCGGTCTGCTATGTGGGTGCGGGAGATTTAATCCCATTAAAAGCAGACTGTATTTACAGCTTTCCCCTGGGTGAAGCTATAACAGGAGAAAGAGAAGCTAAGTGGAGCAGCCAGGCTGTCCTTACCGGCCCGTCCTCGTGAAACCTGTGCACGCTCATAGGCTCCATCAGAGGGGGATACGGGCTCAGCTGCTCTGGAGGCTCCCAGGACGTCTCCCCAGACATAGCGTTGTAGAAGTAGGGGCGACCGCTGCTCTCATCCACCAACTGCTCCCAGTCTGAGGTCCACGCAGGAGTGGGGGACACGGGGGACGGGGATAGGGCAGGAGACAGAGGAGGCGAGGGGGATACGGGCTCAGGGTCCTCGGGGGAGTCTAGAAAGGGGTTGTCCCAGGTGGTGCGCCCCGTGGTGGGGTGGTAGTAGTACTCCTTGCCACTCTCGTCATCAACATGCACCTCCCATCCCTCTTGGTCAAGGTAGGAAGGCGAGTAGGACGAAGGAGCCGAGGGGGGAGACTCGGAGATGCTTTTACGAAGTTGTGCTACATTGACGTACACGGCCGATCGCAGGGTTTCATTCTCCGCCTGAGAAAGAAAAGGTAAAAAAAACACAGAAGATGTTGAGGTGCTTCTACATAGGGATTGACATCAGAAACATCACACATGTGAGAGAGACAGAAAGAACAAGGCTGCTTCTTTTAATTTCTTCATTTGCAATTCAGAGCAAGTCTTTAATGAACCACAATCCACATTTTTGAAGGAAAACAAGCTCGCAAATGTCAGTCTCCTCACTGCGTAACAGCATTTCAGACGATTAAAAGTTAGTTGTGTCATCGAGCGTCAAGTACCAGCCTTCAGCCCGCTGTTCTCAGTATAGCTCTTAGTAAGTCATCCTTCCGCATCTCACAGAGCGACAGAGCACAGGAAGTAGCCCACAGCTGAAAAAAAACAAAAAAACCCAAACACAACAGAGGCGTTCCTCCCGCAATAATGATCGTTACCTAATTCGAGTATAGTTTTCTTGCACACAATAACACCCACACACAGGAGTTTAACACTCCCTTGTCAAAACGATGTCCGGAGTTTATGTCTGCATGAGTCACCCTGCCATGTGCCGGTCTGTGCCGTGTTTTGCTAAGATAGACGTGATGAGGGCTTGATTGCAAAAAGAGAATGATAAACTCCAAGCCGACTGCAGAGGACTAAAAACTGGTTTAAACATTATCCAGCTCCACTACAAAGCAGCTGCCTGTCCTCCTATAGTCAATAGAAACTCTTCCAGCTTTTCATTGCTCTCAAAACAAACTACTTTTTCACTTTCTGTGTACAAGAGGGAAGCTGCTGTGACCTTCATGTCCCGCCGGTTTCACAACACGAAGATTCGACTGGCTGCAGGGCAGGACGTGCCATGCAAATAGGCCCCGGACATCACAACTAATTTGTTTAAAGAACAATTTGAGTGACACTGAGTTGTGGTGAATGCCTGCGTCCATCCCCTGTGATGCAATCAAAAAATTATCATACTGACGCTTCATTATAAAAGGACACAGTGTGATCTTTCATTCAGTCGTTCCTCTCTCACCTGAGCTCCACCGAGACTGTTATTCCTGACCATGAGACTCTTGGGAATGACCGCCTTGCAGAGTCTTTCGAACACCGTCATGATGGCACGAATACAAAGAGATCGAGGCTGCAGTCTCTAAACTATAACTACCTCTTGTCTGTCAGCTAGCCTCATGATCTATATTTATCAAGACCTGTGTGTGCGTGTCTGCGCTGCGTCTGTTCATCTTGATGCTAAATATGCTGCGCTATGAACACGAAACATGTCCAAGGCAACAGGCAGCAGTGTTTCGACTGTTATCCCACTTTATAATTCCACTTTACTTCCTTTCAGATGCAAATATTGGACTTTTTACAGCTCTGTGTCCATTTGATGCTTTGCATTATTGGATTTCCCATACAAGACATGTGAGCCACTTCTTCTCATCAATGCATTCAGGCTCTAATTTAGTCTTTTTTGTTTTGAAAATGTGCAAATGTTTTTAATGCAAATCCTCATCTTTGAGGTATTTTCTAATAAAACGTTTAATTCCACGTAATTCTTTTGCAGCAACCTGCCTTTTTTATTCTAGTTTCAGGCTGCTGACGCTCCACTATTTGAATTAAAGTAGGCTGTTCTTATTGCAGCGACACGTGCATGTTGCATGTTAAACTGGGTCTACGCATGGAGGACAATAGAGCCGCGTATAAACAAGTTGGCAGCGGCTGTAGTTCTCAGTGAGAGGACAATATCGTCCGATAAGATCGGCGAACTGATGTATATCGGTCGGAGTCAGCAGCTCAATCAGTTACAAAAAACATCCACTAATAACTTGTATAATAATACAGATAACCATCCAGCACGTTATTAACATGTTAGTTTTCTGTTTTAAGTGACACACAGTTAGGTTTTTTCTATATTTCTTTGCTAACAACGCATTTGATTTATGTTAATGTGACATATTTAGATTGTTGAAAAGATAAAAACTTTAAAAATATTATCAAACATTAACTTGGGGGCACATCTGTCCCTGCGGAAACCTGAGAACCCCCATGTTTAGGGCCCCAGGTTTAAAGGGATATTCCGGTGTAAATTTAATCCATGGTCTAAATCACCTTGAAACTGTGTTAGACTCCCTCTCGAGAGATCAAGTTAGCAGACCGCTAATTTATGGAGTTTTATCAACCTCAGAAACGACCGCACAACAACAATACACTGCAGTAAATGGATCCAAATATAAACCGCCACCAAAAAGCCACAAATAATGCTCAGAACAGCACCAAACTTCAGCAACAGTACAAATAGGGTCTCAGCACATAGTCCGGGGCATCTAACCTCCGCTAGCTTAGCTGGATTTCTACTGAAAAGCTGACTAAATTTACCACTCTTCTGCAGCAGTTTCCTGTTGACGGGAAGTCCCGACGAGTCGATTACCGAGTGCAGTAGAGTTCCGCGGCTCATGGATGAAAATATATGATTATGACTCCATGGAAAAGCAATCAGCGTCGGGACTTCCCCGACCCGGAAGCTGATGAGCTTTGAAAGAGTTGAAAATCTGCGTCCATTGAAATCTGTTTTTAGCTTCCCAGTAGAAATCCAGCTAAGCTAGGGGAGGTTAGATGCCCCGGACTATGTGCTGAGACCCTATTTGTACTGTTGCTGAAGTTTGGTGCTGTTCTGAGCATTATTTGTGGCTTTTTGGTGGCGGTTTATATTTGGATCCATTTACTGCAGTGTATTATTGTCGTGCGGTCGTTTCTGAGGTTGATAAAACTCCGTAAATTAGCGGTCTGCTAACTTGATCTCTCAAGGGATCTCGAGGGAGTCTAACACAGTTTCAAGGTGATTTAGACCATGGATTAAACTTACACCGGAATATCCCTTTAAAGACTAGTTCAAATTCCCTCCCTCTCAACTGACCACAGCGATTACAGTGCTGCTTTCAAGGTTCCATCTACTGTATTCGTCGTTTCAAAACGCAGGGTTGCATAACGAAAATAAAGTTTGAAAAAACTGCGTCACGCTTCACAGATCATCTTTTGAATCTGCGTCAGTTTGTGAGCAAGTGGCCGCAGTACGATGGTTCTGATAATGTGGTCGGCATCGTCACATCAAAAGTTTGACATCTGGGAAACGCTGTCCATCAACTTCGACTGACGCAGTATTAATAATCCTATAACACAATCTATACATGATTCAACACCGTGATGAAAGAAAGGAAGCATTTTCCGCATGAGGAGTACTTTTGCTTTTGATTACTTACTGTTTTACTTTTACTTCTATGGTTTTAAATGCAGGACTACGTGTAATAAAGCGTCCTTACATTGTAGTATACTTATTACAGTATTACTTTCTCCTCTCCACCAGGAGCTCCAGAGATAAATAAAAACACAAACAAAACTTAGTTATATAACAAAGGGAGGATGCTGTTTCTGTATTATGGATTTCTTGATCAGTCGTGTGTATGTTGTCTTTGTATTGCTCCCACTTTGCTGACTTCGCTTCACCATTGATCTCCATATAACCACGAGGCAATCGACGTGCACAGCCAGACAACTGACCCCGAAACAGATTGATTCCAACCGGCACAGAGAGGCAGACAGAGGAAATGAAAGAGCTGCATCATTGATCTCTGAAATAGCTACACTGGAATGTCCCCATCCTACATGCAACCAGCGGAAAACTATAGAAAACTTAAACAAGCACGTTGACGGGGACAAACCTCATCAATCCAAACACATTTACTTACACATTTATACTTCTGCTCCTCGATCAGAAGAAAATACATAATTTTCTTACGCCATATTTATTTGACAGCTTAAGTTAACGGTTACTTTTCAAGATTTTAATATTTGTTTTAAAACGGAAGGCAACAGCAAAGATGAAACCAGTTTTATTTGAACCTTTTTGGCTTGCAGCTCTTTACAAAAACATGTCGATAAGAGACATTTGCTTCGTTAAAGGCTGTTTTATAAATGTTTGCAGCAGAACTTACTCGTTAGCCCTTTCATGACCCCCCAGATTTATCTCATGACTGTTCTTGGGATAACTTGTTAAAATGTTAATCTTTCAGCAGGGATACAATGTTCAAGCCGTGCCTTCAGCCATGTTGACAAGCCTAGCTTTTCCAAGTTATACATGATTATCTCAACTCGTGATTTTCCCGATAATGACATTCCACCACGATCAATCGATTATTGTCCCGTCCCTAAAGATGAGGGTGATTAACTCTGTTTTTTGAGGTACCACCAGACTACAGAGCAGCTTCTTTCTTCAAGATATGAGACGTATCACTTCATCCTCAGCACTGCCATAAAAAACAGTCTTAATTTGAACGAAGGCTGCTAATAACAAGGCTATAAAAACTACCTAGAAGTAACTGAATCTTCACGCTGATGCTCTTGTTTGCTCGTGTGAGTCTTAAAAAGAGATCAGACTTCTTTATTACCAGTTAAAAGTATGTATATCATGTTTTAGTAAAGGATTTGAACACGTTGGTGTGCACAGTCAAACTGCAGACTATCCAGATGACAGAGAACCCGTCTTTTATGTTGACCGTCAACCACAAAACTCCTTTTGATACAAAGAGTCGCTCGTGTTCCTGACAACAAACTGAAATAGCTATTCACTGACAGCAGGTGTGAAGAAATGAAACTGTTGAATTCAGACGTAAAGCCGTGAAAACAGAGCTCCTCTCTACTGCTTCGTGCATGTTTGAGGGTGAAACCGGTGCCACATGAAAGTAGCTATTTAACAATCCAAACTAAAAATCTTAAAACTTGAACACCAACACTCATGATGGCTGAACGTTTAGACGACCGCTGTGTGTTCACTGCTCACGCTACACTTCTCAGTACAGGAAAAGAGGCAGAGGTGACATGTTTACGCAAAGCAGGAAGCAAGACCGTTATCAAAACATAAAAGCAACGCGGACCACAAAGAGTAAAATTTACCTCACGGGAGCAATAAAAAAACGCAGCCGTGATCACCTACCTGAGGGACCACCGGCAGAGACAAGCCCCTCTTGGCCCCGTGACTTGTCCAAACCCTGGAGTACGTGTCCACCATGTTTACACCGTTCTACTCAGGCGAGCCATACATCCAAAAAACGGACAACGAAGCGACTCGGACACCCGTTCGATCGACTTGTGATGGTGATGGGAGAGAGGGCGACCACACATTCATGAACACACCCTCACGCACACATCCTCCTCTCTCTCTGTCTCTCTCTCTTTCTCTCTCTCTGCAGCTGTGACAGTTGCAGCCCAGATAGAAAGGAGAACTGTGAGCTCTGTTACAATAGCAGCAGGAAGGGACTGTGTGAGGACTGGGTGAGATGTGTGTGTGGTTGTGTCAGTGTTTGTGTGTTCTTATGCATGAATTCCTGTGTGCAGGATAAGGGGGGTAGAGGGTAACTGTCTGTGTGTGCCAAGAGCCAAAAGCAGAAAGAGACAATGAAAACAAGGCAGAGAAGAGGGTGAGATAGCCGAGAGAGAAATAAAACTCTGCAGGTCACTTCAACCTACTTCCTGCCTGTGTGTCTATATGTTAAAAAAAAGCAAACAGCTGGCATATTTCAGGGAAATACTCAAGAGAAAGGAAAAGAGAAACATCTGGAGAGTATTTCTGACCCTCCAGTTGTAGGTCAGGCCAATAATTGGGAAAGAAAAAGGGGAAGCAATAATTTCCCACAATATGACTTGAGCTGCTTTTCAGAGTCTCCTCTGGTGAGACATTGTGTTGGGTGAAATGCGTGAAAACAGGAAGTCTGGTTTAAGAAGCACTTGTTCAATCAACACTTCCTTCTAACAGGGACACGTGAGGCCGCCTGCAGACAGCTGGCAGAGCTGCTTGTGGCTGCTTTTCTTAGATGTCATTTGGAGAAAAGGGTTCACCTTAAGTTAGGTTTGAGGTTCGTGTGGGTGATGACCTGCAGCATCTATGCAGGTTGACTGCTACTTAAAGGGACAGTTCACTCCAACATCAAAAGTACATGTTTGTCTATATACTAGAACAGGATGGCACAGACAAAACTCAACAGCATTGTCTCTTCCAGGAAATCCTGCTCACAGTAATCCCCAGAACTTGTTTTGAGCAGTTTTATGTAGGAACTATCTTCTTTCAACCGAACTATAAAAAGACGTGTCAGATTCAGCAGCCCGGTCAGAGACGCTATGCTACGAAGTTTGACCCTGAAGGCAGCGGAGGCGAAGATGCAGCGACCGGTAGCTCCTCCAAATCATGCAACATTTTTGTTTTTTAAACATTTTTTCAGATAAAAGCAGGTGTTCTGGACTAAGAGCAGAGGACTTTGGTTCTGCGGCACCTTTCGACCATCCAACCTGACCAGCTGTGGACTGACCCAGGGAGGAAGGGAGTCGCCATAAGTGTCATGCTAATCCAGCTTGTGTTAAAGGCTGTTCCTGGCTAATGTCCGGTCACAGGAAAAAGGGGAATGGACAAACATGTCTCAGGATGTCCAAGTAACATGAAATCAGAGACTGCTGTGCCCACAGAGACCCGTCTCTATCACAACGTCTGGGGTCAAGGTGTTGCACTGGACGGACGGACTGTGTTCTGAGCGGACGGGGCGCAGGACCACAGCTGGACTCCGTGTTTGTAACATCGATGCTCGGTGCTCACACACAGTCAAAGCTGATGGACCGCGTTTCCCAGATGTCGAGCTTTTGATGTGAAGATGGCGACCACGTTATCGTCCCCATCTTCTTGTTTCTGTTCACATTCACCCTGACGCAGATTCATAAGAAGCACCATGTGTTTATATATATTTTCTATATAAATAACTTGATATATGTTGTGTCATTTATGTAGTATGAAGGAGTTTATGGACTTTCACTTCATTGTGCCGCCCTGCGTTGGATAATGGCGATTAAATTAGCCTACCTTGTCTAACTTAAGCTCCCGTGTGTATCAGGTTTGTGGTGAATCAATGCTTCCTGGAACATCCAGACGTTTTTACATTCTGTACATGGAAAGAGCGTAGTTTGCTATTCAAATGTGCCTGTGAGAAACCACGAAAACATTGTCCTGTGGTGCCTGAATTTAGAGATGCGTGTCCGGTTCTGATCAGAGATACCTTTCAGATGTAGGCCTGTCAGAGTAATCAGGTATCAACGTATCGCACGCATCGTATTGACGTATTGATCCATGTACATGACCTCGATACGCAGTATTTCTATAATGTTTTACATGAGAATGTCACTAACATTTTAGCCAACATGATGCCAGAGCTCTCAGTTTCTACTTACTGTTTTGGATGTGTGGTTTTATTTGATCTTATCTAAATAGTTATAATTAAAAGGTCCATCCCTTTAAAAGGAAGTACTTGCATTAATATCCCTTCATAAAATCACGATATCAGTGGTATAACGTGGTCGTGAAGCGCACGTAATATTGTTTATGGCAGCTATTTCTAGGACAATACACCCTCCAATAAAAAGTACTAGTTAGCATTTAGCTTCCTTTACTCAACATCAGTTTTCAGGCCTTAAAACGCTGTTTTTTTACGAGCATGAATTCGGGATGAAATCCTGCAGCAGAGAGCAGACAACTCTCTGCCCTCAGCAATGCATGAACCAGCAATCTGCTTGATTACTTAACCACATTAGCACTCATCCAATCAAACAATGGAGCACCGAATTGGGGCCCAAATCACGCCACAAAGCACACAGTCGAGCTATTGAATCGATCTGGCTCCACCTCCACTCTTACATCACACTCCTCATGGTCCAGAACAGGGATGACTACAGAAATGCTCAATGTGGAATCCATCAGCTTATCACGTTCTTATCTCTGCGCTTCAGGCCAGGTCCACATGCCGATGTGCAAAACCTGCGGATATTGCTTATCCGCGATAGATGTCAGATTTCTCCCACTCTCACTCTGAAAGTGTCTTCTGTGTAGGAGGGGAAAGGTTTTAGCACCAGTCGCCGCGGTGCTCTCTGAGGCAACTGGAAATGGAAACCCCACTCTTTTGCAAAGATGCCACCACCTTCTCTTTTAAGTGCGTGTGCAGGAAGACAACAACAGTCAGCACGCAAACAAACTAAAAAACAGGTAGAGGACGTACAGAGCGGCGGCGTCACTGTCGCGTCATCACGACTCTGCAAAGACGTTCTACAAACAGTGGCGACACAGAAGACATTCCTGCGAACACGACTCATGCGACTCTTGACAAAGACCTGCTGAGCCTAATTTTAGATTATCTTCACAGCGCTGTATCTTAACAGTTCTGTATCTTTACATGTCTTTACAGAGGCTGACCTGAGGAGATGACAGAGGATGGAAAAGTCAAGAAAAATGCAGGTGCTTTCTGCTTTCTCCTACCTTTACTTGCATACTGGGTGGGACCACGACTTCACACTCCTAGACCCATTAATTATAGTATACAAACATATTTCTGAAACATACTTGTGTCTGCTTTAGCCCCAGTGTTTGCCTCTCGTGCTGATTATATACATTTATTTTAAAATGCTCTAATTTTGTTCTGATGCAGCCACATTTCCTGTGTGGTCTCACTCAGTTTCCGGCCCACAATATTGTCTGATTAATTATACATCACGAGTAATAGCCTGTCAACACTGATTAATCTGAATTAGCAGAGTAACTTTGTGAGTACAGCTTTTTTTATCACGCAGCAGACTGAATATTTTTTTCATCCAGATGGTTAGAAGTTGAGCCCGACCGATACATCGTTATGGGTCGATGCTGGCCTATCGACAAATATATCAATATCAACGTATATGTGCCGACATCTGAACACTTTGGAGAGATTATAATGTTGAAAAAGATACTTAAGGTATTTTATAATTATCAAATTCTCAGTGAAGTTCGCAGATGTAAATTTAGGCGATAAAGTCCATTGCTTAAGTGTTTGATGACCACATATGAGGGTTCGCTGTGAAAAATGTGTATATATCAGCTGATAAATCAATATATGAATTATTTACACTGTACTATCAGCTCCAAATAATCCAGAATGGTTCAAAGAATCTTTGAGGATTCTGGAAAGAGACAGCAGCCATAAATAATGTCAAACAAGAGAGGCACAAACTGGAACAACTACTGCCCACATCTGTACAGTCACCTCCAGCGTGCTGCATACTGAACATACTTCATAATTCCTACAATCTTTTTCAGTTAGGGTTAGGGTTGAAAAATCCACCCCTGTTCCCAAAACTTTATACAGTATAACTACAAACTGCTGGAGGTAAAAGTCTCTTCCTGTCCAGACGGTGAAAAGCTCCACGCACCTGTTCGTACACCGCCGATGACACACGTCATGCAGGCATGTACAGAGAGGTCTGACGAGACACCCTCACACTACCTGTTGGAGCAGTTTGTTGGCATTTGATTTGGTCTGTTTCGCGGAGCAGCAGGAATTACTGCACTCACTGTGGGTGAAGAGCCGCTCTCACTACAGGAAAGAACAGGATCACATGCTTTAAACCGCAGAAACCTCAAACAGGCAGAGGACAAAACAGGGTCACTTCTCGTTTGGCTGCCAGAGATCAATGGGACATTAGACCCCCTTGTGGCAATTATCTAAACTAAGTGATAAAGGTCAATTGAACGCGTTGTGCTCAATATTCATCACAGGCCTTAAAGGAGCAGCTCATCTCGTCACTCCCATGTTAATGGAAAGTCAGGTGAAGCGTTGCAGCGTTCTCCACAACTGAAGTGGATGGTGACTTGTTTTAAAATAAACCAACCAGCTCAATTCAAGTTTACGGAGGCCCCGAGGTCCCAGACTGTTTATAAAAAGATCTTATTTACGTCCTTTTTAAGTTAAAACCTTCACTGTAGCTGGTAAGCTTAAAGTATGAGCACACACTTTATCTGACGTCAGTGCAGGAGTAGATGGAGACTCATTTTGAAACGTCTTTGGTTGTGTAGGAAAATGCCGCAACTCCTTTCTGCTGAGCAGCTCCAGAAATCTTTTTGCGGATGACGAAACATCACCCGACTTTCCATCAGCGAGGGGGTGAGTGGATCGCGACTGAGGTTTCATTTTCCTGTGAACTGCTCCTTTAAGATAGATTCCTGCACAGCCATAAACAGCTTCAAAGCCCGCAACCAAATACAAAAGCTCTACAGGAGCACAACAATAAGAACAACCATTAAAACAAAATAGGCCTTTCTGCGAGGTAAAAGCCAACCAAACGTCAGATTTCTCAATCCCCGCTGGATTTGTCATCCACTTATCAAACTTAACATCCCATCAGAGACCAAAGAGCAGCCAACACGCCCCTCGATATTAAGCGACCTACATTCGGGCTAATTGCGAGTTCTGCACATTACATATGCACACACACGCCAACTGCATGGCAGGGCTGGCACTAAAAAGCTCTAAAGCCTTGCTTGTTGGGAGTCAGGCCAGACCCCCTCACATCACCATGGCGATGGCCCTCCATTGTGGGGGGAGAATTAATGCACTTGAGGGGTCCTGGCACGTCCACAGTCCGGCTACAAGTGTGGGACTCATTCAGCAGAGGAGGAATGAGCGGCCGTGTAAAAAGTCCCCGAGAGTCAAACTTAAAGCAAAGACATCATGTTAAAATACTACGCTGGTAAAAGTGAAGGTCAAACAGATGAGCAGTACTTGAGTAAAAGTATCGATATCAAAAGTACAAGTACAAATAAATTATACAGTATTTACATGTAAGGGTCGATAGATAATCTGATTAATTATTCAGCATTTTTCTGATTGTGAGAATCTGCAGAAATTGCTGCCAGAATAAATTGATTTCACAGATGCGACACTTTGGCTCTGATGCAGCGTTCACTGTGCAAAGTAACTAGTAACTTCAGTTATCAAAAACAGAATGTAGCAATACATGTAGAGCATCATAATTTTGGATGATAGAATCTGAAAAGTAACCACAGCTGTCAAATTAATGCAGAGGCAAAAAAGTAAAATTTTTCCTTCTGTAACTGAGTACAAGTACATGAAGTCTGCCAAGTAACTAGAACCTGAAGATATCAAATAAGTGTAGTGGAGTAAAAAGTACAATATTACCTCTGAAATTAAGTAGACGTAGAAGCAATCTAGATAGTAACTAGTAATTTAAGTTATCAAAACAGGATGCAGTAAAAGTACAATATTTGCTTCTGAAATTGAGTAGAAGTATCTGCAATCTGAAAAGTAACTAGTAACTAAAGTAATCAAATAAATATAGTGCAGTAAAAATATGAGTTTTGTCTCTAAATGTGGTGTAGTCGAAGTATAAAGTAGCATAAAGTAAAAAGTACAATATTTCCCTTTGTAATTAAGTAGAAATAGGTGCACTCTGCAAAGTAACTAGTAACTAAAGTTACCAAATACATGTAATGCATCATATTCTTTGTTGATAAAATCTGGAAAGTAACTACTGCTGTCAAAAAACATGTAGTGGAGTAAAGAGTACAACATTTCCCTTTGAAAGTGAGTAGATATAAATGTAATGTGCCAAGTAATTAGTAACTAAATCTATCAATTAAATGTAGTGGAGTAAAAAAATAAATAAAAAGTACAAAAACTCCCTCTGAAATTGAGTAGAAGTACATGCATCTGCAAAGTAACTAGTACCTCAAGTCACTGAATACATGTGGTGGAGTAAAAAGTACAATACTTCTATTTGTAATCAAGTAGAAATAGAAGTACTCTGCAGAGTAACTAGTAACTAAAGTTATCAAATCAACTAAGTGGAGTAAAAGTGGAATATTTGTTGTAGTGAAGTGAAAGTATAAAGTAGCAGAATGAACAGAAGTATAGAAATAGTAAAGTAAAGTACAAATACTTGAGTAAATGTATTTAGTTACATTCCATCAGTGGACATAAGAATAGTACTGTATTGTTTAGAATGACGTAATCCTTCTGCCCGTAACTGTATTTAATGGTGTTGAAGTGACACCAGGATCCCAGTACAGACCCTGGGGATTACACGGTTCTGATTACTGGGTTTACTGGGAGAGGCTGCAGCCATTACATGACTCACACACACACACACACACACACACACACACTGAGCTCAGCACCTCGTCCCTCACTGCCGCCTGAAACCTGAACCTGCAACAGGTGCAAAACAAGTAACTGCGGTGAAACTTACCTGAAAGTCAAGTTTTTCTTCAGTCGCTCATATTCAACAAACTACATCCAGAGTGAAGCAGGCGGGACGAGCCGTGTATCCACACACACACACACGCACACACACACCTCACCGACTCCCAGCGGGTGATCGCAGCTCCCGGTACCGTCACTGGTGCTGGGGAAACCAGGTAGCAGCTGGAGGTTTGGGAGTGGCTGCAGCGCTCAGGGTTTAACTCCTTCCTGCCCTCAGAGGAGCGACACGACCTGTTTGTCACCTGTTCTCCTTCTACTCTGACAGAAAACACCCAACCAACCAACCAACCAACCAACACACACCTGCTGTCTGTGGGTCCGAACCCGCTCACTGTGGGTCCAAAACCCCTCAGGCCCCTGAAACTTTCGCTGACCAAAACTGCGAGTCTGAATCAGCTGCTTCTCACTGAGGTATTCAGGCAACACCTCCTCTCGCCCATTGAGGAGGCATGAAGGGGACGACCGGCCATTCATATGCTGATGAGCTGGCACAGATACCGTGAACTGAACCAGCACGGTCCGGACCCTCCTCCACTGCACAGACCCTCAACTCATCACATGTAGCCTACTCAGAGGAGGGAGGTAACGACATGCAGTTACTCGAGTATTTAAAGTAGAGCTACGCTCACATTCTACACATCAGAGTCTTAAATCATATGTGGGAAAGTAATTAACTACATTTATTGTGTCTTTGTGGCACAAACAAGAAGTGACATATAAGCTGGCATCTGTGGAAAGTAACGAAATGGATTTACTCGAGTATTCTAAGTAGAATTAGACTTATTTTTCACATCATAGTCAGTTTATACTGTAAATCTTAAGGAGTGCTACATCATATGTCGGAAAGTAATTAAGTATATTTACTATACTTTAAGTATACAATGTGCTTAGCTGGCTCATTGCATGATATATTGTATATATTACTTTGTGTGTAAGTAATAGAGTAAAAAGTAATATAATTGTCTCCAAAATTTAGTGGAAGTATAAGTGTTGCAAATGGAAATACTAAAGTACAAATACCTCAGAACTGTACTTAAATAAATCACTTGAGTAAATATATACTTGGTTACATTCTATCACTAATATTTTGTATCGTAATCTGAATCTGTAGAGTAACTAAAGTTATCATTAATATCAAGTAGCAATTGATTTAACGCATCATATATATATTTTTTTTGTAAAATTGTAATCTGGAAAGTAACTAATGCTGTCAAATTAATGTAGAGGAGAAAAAAGGAGCATATTTTCAGCTGAAATCAAGTAATAGTACGTGCAATCTGCCAAGTAACTAGTAACTAAAGGTTTTAAACAAACATAATGGAGTAGAAAGTACAATAATTGTCTCCAAAATGTAGTGGAAGTATAAAGGGGTAGGAAATGGAAATACAAAAGTACCTCAGAATTGTACTTAAATAAATTACTTGAGTAAATATACTGCTATACATTCTATCACTAATATTTTGTATTGTAATCTGAATCTGTAGAGTAACTAAAGTTATAATAGGAGAATGTTTTACTCTGAAATCAAGTAATAGTACGTGCAATCTGCAAAGTAACCAGTAACTAAAGTTATTAAATGAATATAATGGAGTAGAAAGTAGAATATTTCTCTCAAACATGCTGAGGAGTAAACGTTTAAATTCAACATATTAAAGTCAGTTTATACTCTTAGTCTTAAGGAGTACTGCCTCATATGGTGTAAAGTAATGGAGTACATTCACTGAAGTACTGTACTTTCATTAAAACAATGTACTTAGTTGGCTCATAGCACAATATATTGTATCCATTACTTTGTGGCAAAAACAAGAAGTGGTTTCTGGGCTGGTATTTGCGGAAAATAACTAAGTAGTGTTGTAAAAGAAAGTTTTTTTAAAAAGAAAGTAAAAAAAAGTTTGTGAAAACTGCAAGTCAACAAGTTGAACTCAAACATCCTCCCACCTCTTCAGATAATTAAGTGGAAGTAAGACTAGATGTGATTCTCCTGAGAGCAGGAACTGAAATCATGAGGGAAGCGTGTGACATTAGGTGGGCTGATATTTAAACCTTCCTCCAAAACTGTAAACAGAGTAAAGTGGTTCCCTTTAAATGCTAAAAAAATCACTAAATGAAATTAACTGACCTCTTTATTCACATTAATCTACTCTGATTTGATGTTATAAGACAAAAAACCTACTTTAAAAGCTCCCTAAGCACCAGTTCAGTGGACTTGTCGCCATATTTACCGTTATACATGATGAAACTGCGCCCTCTGCTGGCTGTAAATCAACAGTGAGCTTTTGATCTCAGGCTTCAGTGACACTGAAGGAGAATCATGAATGAAATCAATCAAAAAACTAGCATGAAAACATTTACCTGCTCAACAGACAGAGCGTCTGAAGAAGAGGCTGCCTCAGCTTCTTCATTTAAAGTCTCCACCGCTGAGGTTTCATCACACGCGTCAGGAGCAGGCAGCTCAGGAAATGTGTCAAACTGTTGGACTTGGAGCTCTGGGATGACGTCATATACAGGTGAATCAGGAGGTGGAGGGAAGTCCATATCATCAGGGTGAAGAGACATCTGTGGTTGATCTATTTTACCATCCGGCGGTGAACTTTTTGACTCTTCTCTGTTTCTAACCTTTGGCACAGGATGAGGTTTTGCATAAAGCTGCAGACTGTCAGTGTTCAGAGGTGCAGAGGTAGACGTTGAACCGTGTGTCTTTGTATTCTCCAAACTGTGCGTCATCTTTTCTCTCACATCTGATAAGTCCACACACAATCCAAAAGTGGAGAACCGGCACGTCTCCCTTGGAGAGAACTGAGCTGATAGTCGAATCACTGGTGTTGTATCTGCCTTCCTGTTAGTCACACACTCAGGTGAATCCATCTTATTAGGACCAGCAGAATCCTGAGTAGGCGACGACAGCTGCTTCACATACTGTGCAGGCACGTAGAAGGGTTTGGTGTGCTGGTCTTTGCGGACCTGCCACCAGTGCTCGTTGGTCTTGGAGACCAGGATGAAGCTTTCGTTAGGCTCAATGGAGACGAGGCGACCGTCCCTCGCTGTGTACTCAAAGTGATACTGCACTGACACCAGCTCCATGCTCCGGTGTACCCGTGTGGCCTTCTGTGTTGATGTGTATCCAGAGTTCACATACTGGAGCTGCAAATAAAGGAAATGAGAAGCTGACTTGGGTTTCAGCAAGTGTTACAAATGTCAATCAGCGGCTCAAACACAGCATGTCTACAGATCCCTGTGAACGGACATGTGAAGTCCCCCCGTCTCTGACAGAGCAGCAAGACCCCCTGACTGACAATGAATCTCTGTGGTCATCTTGTGTCTCTTTGTGATCATTTTGTGTCTCTTTATCATGTTTTGTGTCTTTGTGTGGTCACTATGTTTCTTTTTGTAGTCGTTTTGTGTCTCTTTGTGGTCATGTTGTGCCTCGTTGTAGTTGTTTTATGTCCCTTTGTAGTTGTTTATGTCTCTTTGTAGTTGTTGTATGTCTCTTTGTAGTTGTTTTATGTTCCTGTGTAGTTGTTTATGACTCTTTGTAGTTGTTTTATGTCTCTTTGTAGTTGTTTTATGTCCCTTTGTTGTTGGTTAGTGTCTCGTTGTGGTCATTTTGCGCCTCTTTGTAGTTGTTTTATGTCCCTTTGTAGTTGTTTATGTCTCTTTGTAGTTGTTTATGTCTCTTTGTAGTTGTTGTATGTCTCTTTGTAGTTGTTTTATGTTCCTTTGTAGTTGTTTATAACTCTTTGTAGTTGTTTTATGTCTCTTTGTAGTTGTTTTATGTCCCTTTGTTGTTGGTTAGTGTCTCTTTGTGGTCATTTTGTGCCTCTTTGTAGTTGTTTTATGTCCCTTTGTAATTGTTTTATGTCTCTTTGTAGTTGTTTTATGTTCCTGTGTAGTTGTTTATGACTCTTTGTAGTTGTTTTATGTCCCTTTGCTGTTGGTTAGTGTCTCTCTCTGGTCGTCCTCTGCCTCGTGGTAGCTGTTTCGTGTCCTGCTGTCAACCTTTTGTGTCACTTTGTGGTTGTCCTGTGTGAGTCAACATATTGTGTCTGTGGTCATTTTGCATAACTTTGTGGTTGTTTAACATGACTTTCTTGTACTTGAGTGTCTCTTTTGTAATCATTTGTGTCATTTGGTTGTCATTTTGTGCCTCTTTATAGTTGTTTAATGTCTCTTTGTAGTTGTTTAGTGTTACTTTGTGGTTGTTGTATGTCCTTTTGCTGTTGGTTAGTTTCTCTTTATAGTCGTCCTCTGTATTGTTGTAGTTGTTTTGTGTTTTTTTGTTGTTTTCATATATGAGTTTTTCAACATTTTGAGTATCTCTTTGTGATCATCTTGTGTAATCCTTTCATGTGTCTTTGAGAACATTTTGTGTCTCAGTGGTCATTTTGTCTCTTTGTTATTGCTTTGTGTCTCAGTCCTCTGCATCTTTGTGTGTCTCTCGTCAACAGTCTTTATGGTAAATGTAGCGTTTTGTATTTATTTTGTGTCTTTGAGGTCGTTTATGTCTTCCTTGATCACATTTCTGCAATTGTTTGTTGTGATCGTTTTGTAGTTGTTTTGTGTGTCTTGCAGTCTTTTTGTGTCTCAGCCTGACGCCTGATGGGCCCTTCCAGTAAACCATCCATGGTTTGTGTCTGACGTTATCACACGCTTGCTGATTTAAAAAAGGAGTTATAAGTACGAACAAAAGGCTGAACGGGGTTAAAGGCCTCCTCTTTTGTGCACAGGTTAGACAGGAAGTCGCTTCCATTTGCTGCAAAATACAAACTTCAACTTAAACTCCCTGACAGACCACTAAAAAGCACCAGACGCAAAACTGCTCAGCCACAAAACAGGAAGTCTGCACCAACCTTGACTCTGCGTCAGTCCGACGTCGCTTGGCAATCTCAGTTTGCCTTAATGGGCCCAGTCCGGTCCATGAACCACTCAGATGTTCACAGCTCAGTCGCCTTGTAACACACATAATACACAGAGACGACAGGATGTCAGGGTTAGCAGCTCGTTCGTATGCATATTGTTTAAATCTTAACATTGACATCTTATTCTTAACAGGCCTGAGTGAACTTATACATGATTAAATTGTATTAAATTCCTTTAAAAAGATGCAAAAGGAAAAATTTAAATAGTTAACAAAACATTCTGTAATTATTTCACTAAGGTAAATTTAACCCACAATATAACATGTAAACTTTGTTAATTCTGTATAATTCTAAAAGGAAAAAGAGTCTGTGCGCCTCAAATGACTTGGAAGCGTAAAACAGACTCAACAATGACAGAAATCCACATCCAGAAGCTTCAGTGTGGGATAATATTTTGTCAACTTGCCTGATTTAGTTTCCCAGAATAGTCTCCTGTCACTGGACGTCTGTCGAACAACCTTGAAGCTGTTTTGTTTCTAAGCAGCCGGAGTGTCAGAGCTCAAACTGCCGCTCTGGTGTGTTGCTTCTGCTCGACTACCACGCTCCTGTTTCCTGTTCTGTGCGAGCGTGTGTTTCTCTTTACTGACAGAGGCGACCGCTGATACATTACAGCACCGCAGCCGCAAGAAATGGGAAGTCTCACTTTAGCCATACTTCCCACTATATTCTACATAATCGTATCTTTTTATGGCAGAGGGTGGACTGGAAAGAGTTACAACACATCGTGACTAAATATGAAACAGACTTGTTTGGAATGAAAACAAAACATTAAAGCAGATATATGGCCTGTATTTTAAACTTATTTTAAGCAGATGACAGGCACACAGAAGGCCGCAAACAATGATTTATAACTAAAATCAGTAAAACAGAAGAGGGTGCAGTAGATTTGGATTTGGATGTGCTTTGCCTCAACAAGTGTGTCCTCTGCTGGATTCTCAGGTCAAATACAACCAAACTTTTGATTTTTGAAAACAAAACTCCTCATATTTTCATGTACAGGATGTCAATTATATCAAAAATATAACTGCTTAACACTAAAGACATCACTCATACCCTGAGGAAATGTTTTAATTATTATCATTTTAGCATGTAATTATTATTTGACAGCGTGAATATCAAGGAAAACATGAATTTGAGAAATTTAGACTTGATACAGAGTATTCTTGTGATTTCTGTAACTTTTCTTACAAATAATAATCCAAGTAATTTTTTGACATTTGTGCCACCAATAAGCCAAAACATGAAGGCTGCTGCAGTATTTTAAATGAAAAAAATGTGCCCATGCCATGTTGTATTCTTTCACTTTTGTAAAAAAAAAAATATATTGTTTATTATTATTTATTAATTGTATTTATTTTGTTAAGGGACTTGGCATAATCAGCTATCTCTATACATATATACTGTTGGATATTATCAAGTATATGAACATTTATAAAATTTTGATTAATGTTAAATCTGGATATATGTGAGAAAACCACCGCGCAAGACGCTACAGTTCTAATAATATGTTACTTATTAATTTTCTTTGACAGTTCAGGAAGCCCCGCACTAGGCAGGGCATCAAAAAATTAGTTATAACTCATAATGTTCCTCTCCACGGAAATCTTTAGTAAAAGGCGAAAGATTTATACGATCTGAAGAGAAACATGAGTGTACTGCCCCTTTACCGTCCAAGTGAGGGACGTCATTCTCGGGTATACACCCTCCAGTAATGGTGACACTTTGCAACTATTACTTTTACGTCGTGTTTAATCTGCACATATTAAGACAACATTGATTAATCATTTCAAATTCCACGTAAGCGATAACATATTTCATATCGAGTTAAATATAGATTTAAGCAGAAGTTTTACGATGCTATGAGTGGTGCATGATGGGTAGCGCTAAGTTGAACTCGGTTACATAACGCAGTTAGAGAGCTTCGCTATACAAAACACAAAAAAGCTGTCAGATAAATAATACATAGTATTAATCATGACATAAAAATCAACCAAATAAAGTCAACATTAGTTAAAATAATAGAGTAGAAACCATACGCATGCGCTGTACGTCCGCAGCCAGTACAAACAAAGAGAGATATTCACCTCCGGCTACTTCCGTCTTCGCACAGGAATCTTCCCCGTCCAAAGAGTCGGTGCTGGTCGTCGCTTGATGCTGAAATCTTAAATGTTTCTTTGGATTTATCGTTAAAGTTCTGTCGTGTTCAGTAAAAAAACGCCCATGAATCGAGTTAACTGAGAAAACAAACAAGACCTGTTAAGAGTACGCCATTATCTTAGTTCACAGCTCCTCGAAATGGGCAAGATGAATCTTCGACTGAGGAGATTTTTTAAAGAAAATAGTGTATATATTTTTTCTTTTTCGTCTAACTGCCTCCTGCTCTCACCGAGGCCGTACCCTGTGATTAAAATATTATTTTGTGGAGTTCAGGCAAACAATGCACCTGGTTACATTCCATCACTGCTTGTATGAAAATCTTATTTTAAGGGCTTCATTATTTCAGTTTTGTGCTTTTATGTTGATGTTCCTTCAGTAAATAAGTGTGTTGACTCAAGTAACCAGCTTGAAGAAACATGTTTAATAGGGGCCTACCAGCACATTGTTCCCATGGAGCTCCTGCAGCAGGTCGTTGGTATAAACACAAAATAATCCTCTTTAAATCCGGGCTGAGGTTCTGCAGGAGACAATGGCATATTAGCTTACGGTCGTTTGTAAGACGTTACTGAACAGTGATGAGTCATAAACAAAATATAACTGCAGTGAAATCAAACCGACTGCATCAGTTCCTCTAACTCTTCAAATAAAGAAATAACATCTAAATTCACAGTAGTAATCTTGATTATCTTTATAATCATGACATCAACATGAAGTGAAACCTGACCAGAAAGCACACGACAGGCCTGCAAATGTCCTTCACATACACAAACATCCTGGTGTATATTTTCTTGTTACTAAGACTTGATGAAATAACTGAAACCACAAATAGTTGGTGACTCATATTGTAGTGGTGAGTAACACCTTCCAGTTTCAGGATCGACACTTCCGTGTTTTTACTTCCGTACCGGACCTTTTGCACGGTCAAAGTTTCTGACAACGATTAAGAACAATATGTTTGAATAACGTCCGTCTTTATTTCGAGTAGTTTAATGTTCCTTGTGGTTTGACAGGTGCTAAAAAGATTTCACAGCACAGCAGAATTTGGTCGACTTTCAACACAGATGAGGTTTATTTGTATTAATGCCTCACATTCTTCGTATAATCTGAAAAATTACAAAAAGTGAGCTGATGATATGATCACCAACATCATTTCCTTACTCCAATGTTCACCACTACAGTACATAAATTATGTCACAATCAGAATGTAAGAAGTACAACAGACAAATGGCAGTTTTGTGCAAAAACATCAACACGGAACGTTTCAGAAAATACAGATCTCAACATCAAAACTGGCAGGGCGTTCTGTGTAAATGTAAATGTAAAACAGTAAAACAGTTAATCAGCTCTCAAGTGCAGGTTCCGTGCAGTATCAATACCACTCTGAACACACTGATGCAATTTCATGTCATTTTTCTTTATCTTGTTAATAACATCAGAACAGGATCTCTGAGATAAAACGCCTCTCCTCCAGGTTTTCTAACATATCTTCCCGATGTTACTGAGAGATCGCCTGACAACAAGGACGATGAAACCATTAGTTCTCAACCTGTGGGTCACAAGATCATCTCCCGGGGTTGCCAGATTTTCAATGTGGAATTTATTGAGTGCGTCTGTGTTCACATTTGGTTTTACCATGCGTTCTGAGTGATCGGGTTACAAGTGGACAGCTTGAAGCCCGTCAATTCACATCTGGCGTTAAGTGTGTCTCGATCTCACTTCCCTGCTAAATCCACCCACATCACAGGAGCAAACGGATACAATTTTTACACAAAGAAGGAAATATCTTAATTAAAACATTTGCCGAATCAAGAAGTAGACCTAAATAGTTAATAGTTTGTTGTAGACAGTGATTCATAAAATCTATTAAGTTTCTCTTAATGCTCCTGACTCTCAAAATGTAGCGTTTTTTCAAGGGATTCTGGGGACTGTCTCGACAGGCGTCAAAAAAAGCAGCCTTAATTATTTACTTTTTCCTGACTTTGACATGCTTGCCGTCAGTATTTGTATTGTTTAATAAATTTGGTTTAAATGGTAGATCAGTTGAAACAGTGTGTAAGAGGTACAGACGCAGAAGCAGACAGACTGGGCCAGCGATGCTGCAACAAACCAACATTTCTTTCGAGCAAAAAAGACATCTTAATGTTTCGTATTTAATGCCGAATTTAAAAGAAGGGAGCAATGAGTTAGAATTTATCATATCCGTTTTAAAAAAGTTTGTTACGTTTCTCCTCATGCAACAACTCTTAAAATCAAGATATTTGTTGAGGGAGTCTGGGATATTGCCGTTACTAGTTCAATGGTGCGTTCACAAGCATCTGCTGCTAAAATCGGGAGGTTAAGAGAACAGCTGTGCTTGGAGCTGTCCAGTTGTGATGGGATCACTCAGAACGCATGTTGATATTGATTTTGATCGGTCATTTTTATTTTGGCACTTTTAGGATGTTGTGCATTAATAGTACCAGTGTTTGGTGGCATTGAACGTGATGTTTAAGGAACGGGCGCAACTTGAAAAGGTTGAGAACTTCAGTTTTAGACCAGATTCAGTCTGAATGAGGGCACTCCCATCTTTGGCGTGCACCATGACAACTTGTCACCTTGGTCGGTCTACATCCAAAAGGACTGATTGGTTTGACTTTTGGTCATTTGTTCAATATAAATATAGGTTAATATTTTAATATAAAAAATAAGGCAGTTTTTTTTTTTATGTTTTGTGTTCTTCCTTGTAGGATTTGTCAGCCTACTGTCCGCGCAGCCACATGCAGTGTAGAGGTTCATATTTGTGCACACCACGCTGAAGACATCCGAGCAGCCTCCTGCTTTATCCTCTTCTCAAAGAGATTGTAAAATTGTAAAAGTGTCTGTGTGCAGCTTCGGGCAGCTCTTTTCAGTTCATATGGCCTTGACATCGATAAGGTTGCCGTGTTGCGCTCCTTGTCTCAGGGTCTTGATCCCTTGCAGCTTGCGGCCGTGAAGCGTGAAGCGAGACCAGGAGGCCAGCTGGAGCAGGGCACAGGTGATAGGCACAAACACCAACATGTAGAAGCAGCCCAGGCGCAGAGGCGGCTTCCCTAAGCCGGAGGCAACATCAGGCACAGAAACCAGAGAGTCCTTCACGGGTTCCCTCTCGAAAATATCATAACCTGGGGAGCAGAAAAAGTATTTCCGTCAGTGTACACAGGTGGCTGGTATGGCTGAGTGAGTGCAATGATCCACTGATGTGGATCCAAAGCTAGTAAGCCAGTTTGCACTCGGCCATCATGTAGTGAAAGGTAATTTGACTTATTGACTTTTGACTTAATGACTTAAGTGCTGTCCGTACCTGTGTAAACACAAAGCAGCCAGGTGCCGATGAGAGGGGCGAATGTCTGGCCAGGTTTGGTCAACAAGTTAACCATCCCAAAGAGCAGCGCTGAGGCGGCCTGCTGACGACGATTGACCACGAAGTCCTCGTCCACCAGATCGGAAATAACAAGTTTCAGCAGCTTGCACGTCCCCTCTGTAAACACCCGGTTACTAGGGACGAAGGCAAAAGAAGACACGTTACAGTCTTTGTTTTGAAAGATTTTTTTGTAATGTAAATAGACGTGTTATCAGTTAATAATCAGTTTGTCTTTACATTATTCCCAATAACTAAGTTGTGTCAATTACAATTCATAATATTCACGTGTTTGTTTCTAAGGAGGGAATGGGTGCGGTCTCTGATGTAACACAGCATGCTCACGTGTGCCTGTGTGTTCAAAACCACATCACATTATGTGAAGCACGGTGAGAACTTTATCACTTGTGGTCGACCAGTGTCAGCTCAGCCTCAAGGTTTGAGAGAAAGAACCAAAAGCACTCACACACTGTTGAACAACTACCACAACTGTGAACAATACGACTAACCACACACTCCCTCAAGGTTCGGCCACTGAGTGCAGAGAGCGTTTGATAGCATCGTTGTTACCTAAAAGAAAGCACTTTGAGATACTTTTTTGTATGAAAAGCGCCATATAAATAAAGATTGATTTGATTTGATTTGATCAATAATGGATTAGGTGCCTAAGCGCCTAAAGAAAACTCACTTCGTATCACTTTATTTTCATTTTATATTGTATTATTTGACTTTATCTATCAAATTCTTAACCATAGTTGCAAAGTTTTAGGGCTTTTACATAACAGTACTTTATGTTACATTTAAACTCGTAAAATATCCACAATATCTAATTTGAAAGGCTCCATTTGCCAACTGTGGGACTGCCTTTTCTTTCCGTCAGTGAACTTCTCTAATGTTGTTTTTTGCCCTCGTTTTCTCTGCTATGCAACTGACTCAGTGTCATTGTAAATAATCGTCACCCCTCAGTGATTTTAATAAATGAATGAATGAGTTAAATCAATAAATGAATGAGAATTATTTTGGACTGCATAATCAAAAGGCACAAATCGGAGCAAAGTTTAATTTTAGAAGGAATAAAGGAATTGTTGTAGCGACGGAAATTAACACGATATTTGAATACAGCTTTTAACGAATGGCGAGTCAACCTTGGACGCTACTTGTCCTCTCTATGTGTTTTAGTGCGTCTGTGTATTCAGCTTCGCAAATATCAAACCCCGAAAAAACAAACAAGCAAACAAAAAAGCTGTCACGCATCAGGTCCCTGAAGCGTGCACTGATGTGTGTGCGTGGCCATACCTAGCAATGAAGATGCACAGCAGATAAATGTGGTCAGCCCCCGCCAGCAGCATAGCCACACTAAGTCCCAGTTTGAGCATAAATAGCCAGCGGATAACCTGGTAAACCCCGTAACGCTGGCACAGTGTCAGGAAATACAAGTTGTTCAGGTGGGGGGCAATGTAAGAGATGCCTGCGTGGGAGCAGAAGCAGAGCCATATTTTTAAGAAAGAGTAATCAGCAGAAACAATAGTGATCAAAACAAAAAGACAGCAAATCAATATAAAAATAGAAATCTATTCCGTTTCAGAGTCTCTAATGATTCAGGAGATACATTTCAGATATTTTACTGCTTTTCTGTCATGGATGAGGATTTTTGGGGCAAAAATCTGATTAATTCATCAAGCTGCATCTACATTTTCATCCAATCAGTGGCAACTAACATGTGCTATTAACACTAAAAAAAAGAATGTATGCCATAAGCTTGCATGATGCAAATAACGGCAACACCACCTTTTGTAATTTCCTTAAACTATGAACCTAATAACATGTGGTAATCACTGCCCGTTTGTGTGGCCTAGCTGTCGGACTACCTAGCCTTGATTAAAAAGACTTGAGTGTGCGAGTTATTTCCTGCCTCTTCGAGAGATCTTACCCAGTAAAATTGAGCCAGTAGAGGCAGAGATATTGTCCGACAGGAGATGTTCCAGGAAAAGAGGGAAGAAGTTGCTGTTGAAATGGCAGTGAAACACCTGTAGAGAGAGCAGAGACAACAACATAATGTAATGGAGTAGATAAAAACAACATTGTTCCTACTTTTTACTCTTTTTTCCAATCACTTGTTCATGCACTATTTTTGCCATGTTAATCAGGTCTTTCCATTGCGTCTCTACCAGCACCTGTAGCACTTCCCATGTGATAAGCATCTTACCTGGATAAGGTTCATGGACACAAACCACATGAAGTTCCTGTGTTTGGAGAGCTGTTTGAGGTACTGTCCGATGGTGACGGGTTTTTCTGGATGGGTAAGTGGAGCATGGCCAACACTCAGCCTGGACAGAGCCAAAGAAAACGACAGGAGGAGTGAGATAAAAAGAAACGATAACAAGACCGACCAAAACATCTCAACCAAAGCAAATGACAATTTAAAGATCTTTAGTAATTCTTACTCTTTGAGTGTCTGTGCCTCATCCTGTCTGTGAAGGACTTCCTTTTGGAAACGATGGCGTAACAACCGAGACACCAAGAAAAAGCCCAAGATGGAAAAAGCTGCCAGACTCACGCAGAAGATACGGAAGGAGTAGAAATCCTCCTTGTCCCAGAAGGAGTAGGACAGAAAGACAGAGAATGAGCCCAAAGCGCTGAACACAGAGCAGTGGAAGTTGAGGCGCGTGCGATCTGCGGCGGACACGGCGAGGTCGGCCAGAAGGGCGCTGTGGTGGAGGTCCACCAGAGTGAGGAAGCCGTCGTACAGACACAGGCACAGCAGGAACTGCAGTCCCGGTCTGGCCCACGCCACCCAGAATGCCAGGAAGGAGAGAGCGAAGAGAGGGCCATTTGTGGAGAGGGATTTCAGCCGCTTCAGCACCACCTCTGGAGTTGTGATCGGAGGGCCTGACCTGAGTGGAAAAGCAAACAAAAGATAGTCACTCTAAAATGAAATGCACGTCATTGCTGCACAACACTGAATCACGTTGAAGGATGCAGAACACGTTATCACCTTTTGCAAATAAAGGAAGGTATACAAACAAAGATGGCAGCTTTTTCTTTGACAACTGTCGCTCTAATGAAGTGTTTACTTTGCCTCACTCGCATTACTGCAGCTGATAAAAACGTTTACGTTGAAACATTTGCGTGTCTAAATGTATATAAATGTCTTAGCCCTGAGAAGTTGTAGGGCAATGTGTGCAGGAAACACAGTGGTAAAAATCAGCAGGTTAAGTGGAGTGCAGGATGGATTGGAGAGCAAAGGGACGTCAGGATGAGGAAGGCGGTTTCTTTCATTTCAGTTTCATTTTACATAAACAAGTATTTGTCTAAATGCAAATATTTCCATGGGAAATGTTTTTAAACCATCAGTGCCTCTCGGTTGACAGATGGACTGTGTTTATACACATCATAGGAACTATATGATACTGAGTCAAGGAAATCGCCTGGTGTGAACATTACTTGCTTTTGTTTTTGTTTGTGAAGCCTCTATCAGGTAGAACTGCTGTCAAATAATCTGCTATTTTTTTCTATGATTAATCAATTAATTATTCAGTCTAAAAAGGACAAAAAAAATTGAAAATGCTCTTAGAAATTTCCCAGCAGTGTCAACTTCAAATTGATCATTTTGTCCAACAGTCCAAATCCAGAAGGTTTCATTCACTACTATAAATGACAGCGAAAAGCAGGAAATTCTTACATTTAAGAAGCTGGAACCAGCAAATGCTGTGCTCGAAAAGATAAATCAATCATCATAATAGTTTTTTATTGCTTGTAAATCTAACATGATAGATGAGCTACATTACTTGGTATTGTGTCTCCTCAGCAGCACTGACATATTTTAATAATGCATCTTCAATATCCTAAAATATCATATTCTGATAATCAGTCTTTTTCTGTGCCGTGCAGCAGCATTAAATAACGGTAATTCATGAAGACAAGAAATCCCAGCCAGACAATAATCAGCTAACATCACTGCTTATTCTCGTGAAGTGTTTTCTGTTGTAATCAAAAGTCTAATATAGGAAGTGATCGTATTTGTTTTGCAATGTTTTAAACACTTTGTGGGTTTTCTTATTTAGCAGTGTTTTCTCTGAGAATAAATAAGGAAGAAGAAGTCAGAATGGAGACTTACTGCGGAGAGCTGAGGAAGGCTCGATCACTCAGCCAGCCGAAGAGAGGGTCATTCAGACTGTTCCATATGAGGAACACTGTCTGTGGAGCAGAAGACAACAAATCTTTATACAAATCAACAAATAGAGGATGAAGATGGTTTACTGACAAGCTATAACGTGAGAAACTCATGTGGGATGACTGTGGATGGAAATGACTGGGATATTCATTTAGCAAATGACTTCAGTAGCAATCTGAATAATAACATTTTTTATTATTACTTCTATTTTAAAGTACAACCGGACCAAACCACTTACGTTTTATCTTGCTTCACCAAAAAACTAGAATAAAAACCAGACCCAAATGGTAAGATAAAGATATGTTGTTGAACATGCTGGCCACCGACTAAACTGGTTTACTGGACACAAAACAACACTCACGTGTTACTGGCAAATTCTTGGAACATTTCATGCCTTGACCACGAGTCAAAATTTAGATCACGTGTTTAACTAACACAGCTACAGATCAAAGTCTTTGTCACTCACCTCTCCCACCCAGAAGGAGATTTTATCGATCTTGTAGATGGACACGAATGTCTCCACGTAGTACAGGAGGAACACATTGTGGAGGATGGAGGTAAACAAAGCCAAAGATCCATAGAGCACTGCAGTGGAGAAGACGCCTTGCCAGAAGCCCCAGACGCTCCTGCCCATTCTTCTATCTCAATCACTCTGCTCCGTCTCTTCTCTGTGCCAAGCTGCAACCATCTCACGGCCTGGCCGACCCAGGGTCACCACCTCATCATCACCTGCAAACAACAAGTGAATAAACCCACTGAGACTTAATAGGAACATTTATTATTTTCAGTTTATCAGACTCAGCCAATATATACTTTCACCATGAAGTATAACTGAGCACTCTGAATGTTAATATGCTTGAGATTTAGCTGTGTATTACTGGAAGTTAGTGCACCGTTTTAGCATGAGCCCCACAAAGTCCATTAACATGTCTCTGTCTCTGCAGAGTTTGAGCCGACCAAAGGGGAGCTATTTCCATAGCAACAGTACCATAAGTACTCATTAAAGTTGGTTAGGCTGGGGGCCACAGTTCCTTTCTCCTCTGGACCACACCCAGCTTTAGCATGTGTGTGTGTGTGTGTGTGTGCGCGTCAACTGTTATTCCCCTCAGTTATTTTTTATGAGCACTCCTCTAACACACCACCACTGTGTCCCCATGAAAAGCTGGTCTTCTTCACAATGAAATGACAAAAAAAGAAAGTCAGACGATACCCAGTCATTCATTTTAGGCCAAGTTCTTTCATTGTGCCTAATTGCCCTCAGGTGTCACATTCAACACTGCATTCTTAAGGTGCTCTGAATGAGCGTCTGTAAATGCTAAGGGGAATGTTACTTCTTACGGGAAAGAACGCGCTGGCTTAAAATAACACATATTCAAAGTTGTCTCCGTCTCACACATCCTTGTGATTTTCTGTCTTTTGTCAAACAAACTGAGTTCCCCTCCATGAATACAAATCCTGCAGCATTTCTCTTTTAGTCACCGGGATTGTTTCACTTCTCTTTTGTAGTCCCCTGCTGCAGTCTCACACGTAGCACCCTTGGGAGAGGAATTCACTTAAAACCACCAACAGGCATCTTACTCCACAGTCGCACCTGACTCCCACAAGCTCAGACCTGCCTCGACTATGAATATAAACATTCTCTCATATCTTCAGTGGAGAAAGCAACATTATATCTCACAATAACAGTGTTTAAAAGGCGTTGTTTGATACTGAAAGAGACAACAACAATGAAGTGTCTAAGCAACGTTGCAAACCCGCAGCTTCACATCACGATCTGAGTGAGATAGAAAACTTGGCCAAAAACAGCCTCCTTGGAGTGCAATAAAAAAACAGTTCCAACCCTGTTCCTATCAGATCCAAGGGGCGAGGCAGGATAACGCTCATCTGGCTGCATCATATCACATCTCTAGCACATATCTTACTAAATCAGAGGTGGTCTACTTGGCAACAGGCGAGAGAGCAGGACTTGGATCTACAAATATCCAATTCATGTCCTCTCAGCCATAGCACATTCAGAGAAGAGAGGTTTTCTTAGATGAAGTTGTATTCACTCTGATAGCCAACAGATAAAGCGGCCAAACATGGTGACTGAGCTGGTGACACCTGATCTCAGAACAGATTGGGGAACATCCGCCATCCCATGTATCACTTGTTGCATACATAGAGATTACACACTTCATGTGGGTAATAATATTGAAACTGAAAGCAACAAGCCTGCTTAAAATGTCTTGTTAAAAAACGACATGCACTCCCAGTATTAGCATTTGTTAGCTTTATCATAAATCAATAAACATGTAAAATAAGCACTCATGGCGTTCTGTAATGTTAGTAAGCCATAACATAACACGCTGTAAAG
Organism: Sparus aurata; assembly: GCF_900880675.1. Taxonomy (NCBI): domain Eukaryota; kingdom Metazoa; phylum Chordata; class Actinopteri; order Spariformes; family Sparidae; genus Sparus; species Sparus aurata. Next base: position 23,686,751 of record NC_044206.1, on the reverse strand, counting down.
GAGAATATCTAACAAGGAGGATCTTCCTTTGGCTGCTAAATTGAGAACCAGGTCTGCAACAAACAAATTATTCTGATTATTAAAATAATTCACCAACGTTAGAGCTTTGGGTTCCAACCAGCTAACTAAGCTAGCAAGTTAGCTAGTTAATTAGTACACTTGGACGACCGTTACTGTCGTATTCGGCCATTAAAAACAACTAACATTATTAACGTCGTGCAACATTTAGTCGGCTTACCATACAATAAATCGATAACTGCCAGTTATGATTATATCTGTGACTCGGCTGGAAATCGCAGCCTACTACCGATAATGGTTAGCACTAGCTAGCCTTAGTTAAATGCTAGTACAAGCTAACATTAAATGGTAAGTTAATTAACAAATTTACAACTAGCTTCGAGAATATTCGGACATGATATGCTATAAAGTGTTACGTACCGACAGAAGAGCTGTTAACCACGCCGGATAAAACACGTCGGGCTCGGTGGGAAGCGGACGTGTTTTGCTCACGATCCTCTGCTAGTCAGCGGCGGCTGTGTCTCGATCACTGGACGGCGACCAGCACAATGCAGGCAGACAGACCACGTCATGACAGTTACAGCCGTTACAGCTGGTTACTCACAGCCGTGACGACACGAGACCTCCAGCTGCTGCGCTGCTCTTCTTCTACGGAACTTCCGGTGTGGTGCCAAAAAAGGACTGATCGTCCGCCAGAAGCCGATTACTGTCCGCGGGAAATAAGGAATTGATCTCTATTGTAATTATCCTAGAGTGTCTATTATAGTACCTGCTCTGTGCCCTAGATTTTAACTAATACCTTCCCTTTCACCTGTTGAAATACATTTAAAGGGCCAATACAACCAATAAAAGGCTGCATTTCACCTGCCAAAAAGTGATTACAGCGCCTACCTTGTGACTGAAAGGTTGTTTCTGCACCACAATGACTTCATTTCACTCTTGGTGGTTATATTTGACAGATTATAACCAATTCAGACCATTTTACCTGTTGAAATACCTTTAAAGGGCCAATACAACCAATAAAAGGCTGTATTTCACCTGTGAAAAAGTGATTACGGCTGCTACCTTGTGACTGAAAGGTTGTATCTGCATCATATTCACTTAATTTCACCCATGATGGTTATATTTGACAGGTTATAGCCCACACACTCCTTCTAACCTGTTGAAATACCTTTAAAGGGCCAGTACAACTCATAAAAGGCTGTATTTCACCTGCCAGAAAGTGATTACAGCTCCTACCTGTGACTGAAAGGTTGTTTCTGTATCAAAATTACTTGATTTCACTCTTGATGAAACAATTGGTTTACGCCACCCTCAGAAAATTGTTTGCATGGAGTTCAAAAATAGATGTTACACAGAATAATTTATTTACATTGATTCAACGTCAAGTATTTAGAGTGATCGATACTATTTCTTTCAGTGTGCCTTTAGAGAAGTGGTATACATACATTTGTGTATACATTTCCATGTAAAAGTGTGTCCGATTGAAGAAAATAAGACACCCCTGCAACGTATTTTGATGTCATTAGTGTTCCTGTATCTTCCTTTAAATCTTACCTTTAATGTTTTGTTTTGGGGTTTTTCCATTGCCATATCAGTCAGAGTAAATGTCACATCTGACCAACACAATAAAAGCCAGTGATGTAACTGGTTGATTAGCCCCGAATGTGTCTGTTATCTGGGTAAAGCATCCATGGAATAGTGTCGGACCATCTGAATATATTTTTCTACCAAGGCTGTGTTTTGAGATGAAACTTTTCTTAATCTGTGAACTAGATTTGTACATTAAATTATGTATGTACATACTAGCAGACCAGATCATGTTCTCAATTATCTAAAGAAGGGAAAAGGGAGCAGGAAAGTTTCTGACTTTGTCTTTCCATCTCTTATCCAGTAGGGGTCAGTAACAAGTTACAGATCCCGCTGATGCAGCTCAGACTCACAAACACCAGACACAGAAGAAATTCTAGTAACACCTCTAATTTCTGTGCAAATGACCAATTAATCTATCAACATAACCTTTTTGTGGTATTTCTCTACTTGTTAAAAAAGTCCCCAGATTAAAAATCAGTTAATTTAGTGTGTTGTTGAGTTTGGAGACATTTTATAAATGTTTTAAAACATTGTTTATGACAAATTCTTAGTCATTTAGGCTTTCCGGTGAATTCAGCAAATGCTGTACATGAAGATATTTCTTTCTTTGTGGAAACCATTGCAAGTGTTCACTCAAGCTGTCTTATTATGGCAGGTATGAAGTGACGAGCTGAGAGTGTTCCCTTTGTGATCAGATCACCCAGGACAGATGTTAATATCAGTTACTATCAGGGAGAATTATGCCAAGTTTAAGACCTTCTGTAGTTTAAAGTGACTTAATTAACATGTAATAATGTGTGAAAACACATCTTTTTTAAAGGGGCACTATGCAGTTTTGGAATCAGGACTCAGGAATATTCATTGTTTCCATAAGTGAATAAACGAGCTGTTCTCAGAGGAAAATAAGGTCCCAGAACTCTGTTTGAAGCTAGAAAGGTGGCAGGGTCCGCCACATGTAAATGAAAGAAAAAACAGAATTAAATTGTTTTGTCCTTTAAGCTCAGTTTGTTTATCCAGTCATGAAAACAAAGAGAGTTCGTTTATTTAGTTTGTTTGCTGTCAGTGAAGATCTTTACATTTTTCTTCCGCAAAACTACATAGTGCACCTTTAATGAAAACATGATTTTAATAACATAATGTTACTTATGTTGTTTTTGTGTAGGTTTGCATTATGTGAACTATACTTCCTTAATTTGTAGTCACATGTTTACTTTTTTATGCTTACATAGACGTGGCTTATTTTACCCAATGGCTCTACTTATCCCCCACAGAATATAATGGTCCTATAATTGATAATAACCAGGGTATGAATTAGTTATTCTTGTTAGATATGTTATTGTTTAAAAAGGATAAATGCTCCAAAGTCAACGTTTATGTCTCACAATAACAGAAAGCCACATGAGGAAGCCATGTGGTCATAAAAAAAGGCAGGTCAGCTTATATAGGCTATGAATCCAGTGTGTGTGTGTGTGTGTGTGTGTGTGTGTGACAGGGGGGTGGGGGGAGACATGGTTGTGTGTGTGTGTGTGTGTGTGTGTGTGCATTGGGTAACTGCAGCAGCAGCAGCAGCAGCAGAGGAGCTCGTGTTTCGCCGCGGAAAGGACGAACCAGAGGATTTCTAGTGGACTCCAGGAAACACGCAGGTGAGTCAGTCTCTGCTTCTTTTCACCATCTCACCCTTTCTCACACTTTTCTTTTCCCCCAAACACACACTCGGGTCTGTACGTGTGTCTGCGCTCAGGTGAAGGTGATTAAAAAGAAGTGCGCGGCTCTGTTTTGTCTCGCGGTGCTGCAGTCCAGGTCGGACAGGTGCACATGGGTGGATGTTTGCACGTCCGTGGCGCGCAGACACGTTATAAACCTGTTTTCTGGAAGTTAAAGTGTAACAATGGATTGCAGCTTTGTGTGCGGAAATGTTTGTTTCTGTTGGTGTTCTTACGAGCTGACTGCGTTGCTCTTAAAGCCCAAGGTTGGATAGAACATCGCATGTAGCCCGATGTGTTGCCATATGCTGTTTTTGGGTGTGTTTCTGTCTTTCTGTGAGCAAAAGAAGAAGGTGAATGGAAGCTGAGGAGACAAAGAGCAGTGGAAGGAGAGGAGAGAGTCTGTTTGAATGATCTTCAGTGGTTAAATGAGGAAAAGTTCATTAAACTGAATCATCAGAACTTCCAAACTGATAGAGCTTAAACTATAGTCATGATTTAGGTTGATAGATTAATTAAATAAGCTGATGAACACTTTCTAATAAAGGGGTTAAAAGCTGTTACTAGTGGCTTTATTGATAGTTAAATCATCATTTACTAATGCTTGATTAGTTATATATAAGCCTTTAAAACATTTTGGGTTGCCAGGTTGGAAGACATCCCCCTGCGAGTAGATCCATTACATGAGTAAAAGTAAAATAATATAAAATACTCCATTTCAATTATAAGTCCTGCATTCAAACTATTGTGTTATCATGTAATATATGTATAATATTATTGGCTTATTGCTAGTCACATGTTAAGAGTAAATCAGTATCATAGGGAGTTCATGGTGGAGCCATTTTTAATCTATTTATTCACTTTTAGATGTTTTTTACTATAATAATCAGGGTAATCGTAATTTGAAACATGATAATGTGCAAAAAAGCACAATTTGATATAAATTTTAAGGGAACAATTGAAATATTTTCTCTTATTCAAATACCTGAAAACACATCAGCTACCTAACATAAAGAGTTACATATAATTCACTGCAAAGAAAATGAAGCCTGGTGACATTTACAAATGTGTTTTAGTGAATAGAGTAGTAAAGAAATGATAAAACTACTACTGAAGCTCAGCCACCACCAACAGAAACCCAAAATGTGCTTTTATGTGTATTTAAGTGCTTCTATAGCTTATTATAAATCATTTTGAAGTTACATTATCGTGTTTACATTGATATATTTTTCGTGTCCCCCCCTTGTGATTTACATCTCTGCAAGTAAAGTCCCAATACTTCCCTATTCATGGCAATTTAAAGTGGCAATCTGGAAAAGCAGATTTCCGGAAGCAGCGTTTGCAGGTGTGTTTTCAGACCTCGCAGCTTCCCAGATATCCAGTGTTGCCTGGGTGACGTCAGTCGTCAGTTGGCAGCTTTGTCACGCCTCCATAATGACGCCACATGAAAGCGATTAGCACCTTGACCGTTAAGAGTTGAAATAACCGTTAACTCCCAACGCTGGCAGAGACCACGACAAACACAACTGTGATGTCACATACTCTCTCTGGCCGACCAATCACTCGCTGACTCTGCATCGTTTACATGAAAATCTTTGAGATTATTATTTTTATTGCCCCCTCCTATAGACATCTGCACATGCTCTGTAGACACCAACGAAAGAGCCAAATGTTCTCTGGTAATATGTCTCTCCTGTGAACACACTGATTGTGCAGCTCATCTTATACCATTGTTTTGTAAAGGTTTGGAAGGACATTGGTTGTTGCAGTGTCAATCATTCCTGCGTTGGTTTCGATAGTTTGGATAGTCTACGTCGTCATCAACAAACAGGAGGTCAGATGTCAAACTGTCCTTTGCAGGAATCTTTATGACGAATCGAAGACCTAAAAAGACCAAACAAAGAGTGATAAACCACAGCCACAACAAATATAACAAGATTTACTTGATAAAGCCAGTTTTTGCAGATCTGAACACGTAAAGCGTGTTTTATTACAGTGGTGAACCAATTTACACACGAGAATATGTGACAAATTAACGGCAAGTATGTGCAAATTAGGTTGTAGAGCGCAGCACACAGACGCTGGAGTGAGCGGTTTATCTAGAGTGAGCTGTCCTTTACAAACGAGTTGAAAGACAAATGAGTCATAAATTGACCTTTGAGATAATTCCGCTTATTTTTCAAATCAAAATGAGCGTTATTTTATCAAACATGTTGAAAGATTTGCAGTAGAGGTGGCTCCGGTGACGGCTCCATCTTCATGTATGATTCAACCTCAGGAAAGACAAAGATGGGGAGATGATCTGTCAACACATATTAAGCAGACGATACATTTAATAATAGTTCAGGCACACAGCAGAAAAAAAGCCTATTTGAATTTCCCTTTCAGCTATAAATATATATATATATATATATATATATCCGTCCCTCTGGGTCCCAAAAAATCGTAACACACTCTTATTATTTATTATTTCAGTATGATGAAATGATTACCATCTCTATCTGATAGATAGACCAAAACAGGACACCTCGTTCTCCGTAAATTCTGGACATTTTCGATGTATGAGGAGGCAGATTATTTGCGACACAATCATAATTTCATGCTTCTCTGAAAAGATGTGTCTAAAGATTTCTCCACATCACAGCGAATCAGGCCCGCGGGGTGAACCCACTCATTCTTCCTTTAATGTGCGAGTAATCTCATTTATGGTTCAGCTGCATGCCAACTCCCAGCGGTTCTGGATAAAGAAAGAAGAAAAAAGGGTATCATAACCGAGGATGGCTTATATATTATATAATCCCTTTATTAAAGCCTTTGTTGGCTGTTGGCTTTATCACAAACAGTATCAGAAATATGATCTGGTGTTCTGTGGCTCAAGTGCTAACCTTTGACAGACAATGCAACGATATCTCACCTGTTTTATCGATTTCTCTGCAGAAATGTCACACTCGATATTCTGCAAATCATTCAGTGCAAGCCTCACAAGGGCTCATAAAGGAAACAGCTCTTTATTTCACTGATATTAGGCTTAAATGCCCAAAGATCTGTGGCAAAACCAGCCCCACGGATCGATAAACATTAAGAAACTGAGACGCGGCCTGCTGCTGTTTTGTTCGATTCTTCTGTTCTTCCATCATGCGTGACACGTCGGTCGTGCCAGTGCCAAGGCAGATGTGTTTACCTTTCCCCTCCTGGAGCTCCCCAGCTTTCATCAGTGTTGTCAACGTGCTTGCCAGCTCCTGTAGACCAGCGTACATACACGACTCCGCTGCAGATGTGTTGAAACAATGGAAGTGTTTGCTGTGTGTTACATGAGGGCAGCAGCTGACAAAACCACATTAATGAGCTGTTCACTGGTGGATCTGCGGCCCTCTGATTTGGCAGACGGTGGTTTGGGAGACAGTCATCAAACAAGACTCATGCTGCTGTGTTGCAATGTTGTTCTGTTGCTATGTTGCTCTTCCCTCAGTTGCAATATTAAAGGGGAACGTTTAAACATAAAAGTGTGTTTACAGGTCTTGGGGAGCACTGCTGCTTGAAAAGACTCGTATAAAAGATCTTTTGTGGCTCCAGGAGGAGCTGCGCGAAAATCTGATGCAATGGCTCAACGTCCCATCTCATCGAAAACATTCAGTGGTTTTCACGCTTACAAATGTTGAAACACCGTTTCGCTTTCCATCTTCTGACAGGAAAGTCAGCGTATGCAAAAGTTTGGCTGCCCACCGAGAAAGAAAAATCTCCACCTAACGACAGAGGCGTGATCTTTTTCTTTGTGGCTCATCTTTTGGAAAAATGTATCAAATATCAAGATCTCACAATCCTCCAGAGACTCTGAACACTTTTGCACGTCTAGGATGGATTTCTGCTGTATTTACAGTTTCTAGTTCCACCATTTTAGCGTGATCGTTCTTGACCTTTGGAACAGTAGTTTGACAGCTCGGCCACCAGACTATTTGCCAGGATGACAAACCTCCGTTCCTCACCTTTAACCTGGTTTAGTAAAGTTCATGATTCCAGTTTTTAAGGTCTTTTCGACTCTTCAGTATAAGTTACAGCAATGACAGGTTTTCTTAAGCAACAGCGTGGATTATATTAAAAAGGCAGACATGAAATAGCTGTGGATGAGCGTGAGATGAGAGGATCCCTGCACCATCACCCACTTTGTCATCTTATGATTTCAAAGCTCAGCACCCAAAAGTGCTAACGGAGAGGTCATTAGCCTCATTGTGCTTCGTGCTGCGAGTGATTAGCGGCAGCAGCCGTGGAGATTAAACCGGGAATTCTCCAGTGTCACAATGCGGCGGAGCGGGATTCACAGTGTTGACCCTTTGATCAGTGACGGAGCCAGAGAGCGGGCAGCCAGGCGGAGATTGTGCTGATGGCACGGGGCCTAATCTGTAGATTATCCGTCATGCTGCTCCAGTGTGCACACGGCTAATTAAGAAATGGAGTTGTGTGTTGCAATATCGCGTCGCAGGGGGCGCACGGTTTAACTCCCTAAACTTTTTAGGGGGTCTTTTATGTAGCAGCACCTCTTGTCTTTCACTTTGACTAATTGGTTGTAATCAGAGAGTGATGATGCGTATCAGAAAGTAATTTCCTGCTCATGCTGTCAAGGAGGCAGGAAAGTTCATACGTGGTATCTCCTCAGCAGAGTTAATGGTGGATGTTTTGAAATAATAAATAATATAAGAAGTCATTAGTGTCAGTTTCCGTTAAACAGCAGGGACATTTAGTATGAGCAGCACTATGTAGATTATACCTGTATCTAAGTCTTAAAAGTCTTAAAACAAGTGATAATGCTTTGAAGAAATGTTGTGGTTATGTTATAAAGTTATGTTTACTTTGCTGTATTAGTACAAGGATCTGAGCGTTTCTTCTGCCACTGACTTTTATCACAACATGCTTAAATCTTACTAATCCATTCAGTGTTTTCCCCCGCAGGTAGTTTAGTGTTTGTTCTGTAATGATCTTTTTGTTTTTAATTGATCTCTCTGAACTCCAGTTCCACCTCAGGACAGGAGCATCTCACTCGGTACGCTGGATAATTTCCCTTTTAGTTACAAACGTGTTTTTTCTCCTTCTCTTCTCAGAGTGTGTTCTCAACCGAAGGATAATCAAAGAGCCTCCGTCTGTTGCTGCTGGGCCTGATGATACACGTTTCCCACTGATTCTCCCTCAGATTTTGCGTGTTTGACAAATTGCATCTGAGGCTGATCTTGGACCAGGTCTGTGTGTTAAACATGGGAGACCAGAGGTCAGTCCAGCCCTTCCTGCTCCTCCTGCTGCTCCTCACGCTCCTCGCCAGGCTGTCACAGCTGTGGGCGTTCCCCTTCAGCCCGTCCCTGGACCTGGATGTCACTCCCAGGACGACTGTCTTCTCCAAAGGTGAGGGGCAGACACAATATGTCGTGTGTTTCAGTACTGGATCTGCTTCTCCTTCTCATAAATGATTCAAATCTAAACACACAGACATGATAAACATATTTTGAGATTCAGTCTGACCTTTCTGAAATATCGTAATATCCAATGTACATTCTGAATAAATATTAATAAATCTGCTTTCACTAAAGTGGACGACGATGTCGGACAGTGGCGAACAATATCACTAAGATCACTTTTACAATGAGTTAATAAGTGATAGAAACATGGACAACTGTTTCTATTCCATCCAAATTAACTAGTGCTTATCTTAAGTTTGGGGAGATTTATAGAGAGCTTGTAATATTGTTTTCTAACTGTAGACGACTTCTTTTGTGTATGCTAATAAATTGCATTTAGGAAACCATTTTTAGATGGTCTACTCTAATAACTCAGTCTCCAACTTGTTAAATGCTTCTATATCATATATCAGGCTGCAAATGACTCTTTAAGATCGACACATTTTGCTGAGAGATGATAGCAAACGTTCTTTGGTGCTGATGGGGTCTTTGTTTGAGAGTCGAGAGGATAATATGTGTTGACTCAAACAAAAGTATGAATACAATTTGTCTTCAGAAGATTGAAAGAGCGTTGGATTCTCATAACTTTACAAAGCGATATCCTTATTGTTTTCCCGTTTCTGTGCACAACGTACAGCACGTCATGAAATATCCATTTTCCTAAGCTGCCAAACACAGCTGGAGCTCACAGAGCGAACTTGGTGCCACCGTTCACAGAACGTTATCGCTCATCACTCTGGATTCGCACACCATTATCGTTGTAGTAATTATCGTGATCGTTGTTGGCGTGATGGGCCCTTTAAAGTAAGCGGGCTCAAGTTGTAGCTCGCAGTGTAACTTTTTTAATCCATGATGACATTGTGCTTTCTGATCACGTTCCCTGAAGGTTTATGGGAACTGAAAATGTAAAAACGTGGCTCGTGATTATCCCCCAGAAAGAAGCAAGACAGTAAGTAATAATGCTGGGAGGGGACACTCTGAAAACCTCTATTCTCGATGTATCTGTGCAAAACACACGTGCACGAGCCCACCAGACGCTCACCTCGCTGTCCTTATTTGATGCCTCTCCGGCTCCTTCCTCCCCTGCCTGTTAAAGAAGTGGCACAGTTTTTCGAAGTTGGCCCTGAAGACAGCTCCTTCATGCTCAGAGTTATTAATCGCCTCTCTCAAGCCCTGTCCTAGATCACACGCCTCAGCAAACACTTCTAATGAAACAATAGACAAGAGGCCCCCATAAAAGAGGACCTGAGCACGGTAGATCTGATTAGTGTCCGTGCGGAAAATACTGCTGAATAGGTGTATTTTGGCTCAGAGTGTGTATTTTACGCACATCATCTGCACCTTCCTCCCTTGCTTGCCGCCAGCTCACCTTTCCCCTCCCTCCTTCCTCCTCGCTCCTCATCACTGCGGCAGAGGCTTCCACTGCAGCTGCAGCGAGAGGGGAACTCCAGCACCGGCAGGCCGATCGGACGGCTGCGCTCTTACCTCCACTCCACTCCACCCCTTCTGTCCGCTCCTCTTCATCCCTCTGAGGACGAGTATTATTAGAGGAGGGGTGGAGTGAACGGGGGCCGGCTCTACTGCCAGCAGAGCTCTCCCCGGTGCAATGTCACGAGAGTGTTGCAGTGTGAGATGATGTTTTCGGAGACGCCGCTTGACGTTCCGAATCACGATAACTTAAGAAGAGAGATGAGGAGGAGTCACTTTTTTTTTTTTGTGTGTGTGTTTGTTTGCCGCCTGAGAGGAATTGTGGGAAACATGAACGCAGCTTGGCGGAGAGAGAGAGAGGGAGGGAGAGGATGTGATCATGTGAATATTCTCCCTTAAAGGTCTGAGTTTGGCTTCACAATGAGCTGATTTGTTGTGCTGTGGAGAATATTTAGGAAGACGTATTTATGGCGGACCCTGCAGCACTGAGAAATGCACAAATACTGAACATCGCGCTACTTTTAAAGCTGCTGTTGAGGAGCTTTTCACTGCATCCAATGGGATCTGACAGGCAGCTCTGCACTGGTTACTTGTATCCCAGCAGTTAATTGTCAACCAAACGAAAAGGACACAGTCGATTAACTCAGAGGAGTTCATTAGTTGGGGTATAACTCATTAGGCCTCGTTAAGTGAGTTCTAAGCACCTCGTGGACAGATCTCATTTTCTAGTCTGCCATGCCTCTGGCTGTTTATTTACCCATCTCCGAGTCCGCCTCAGATTATAAATCATACATGCTGGCGCTCGCTGTGGCCACTCTTCTGTGCGGCAGCCAGAGTCCCTCTCTCATCGCAGATTTTATTTTTCTCTGTGCCCTCGCAGAAACTTGTCCTTGACCTACTTTCTAATCATCGGGGGAGTGCATGTGAGAGTGCAGGGTGTGCACGTGTGTCAGCATGCGTTTCATCAGGGTACAGTGTGTGCATGTGTGTGTGTGTGTGTGTGTGTGTGTGTGTGTGTGTGGGGAGAGGGCTGTTTGGGCATGCATTCAGTCGCATCATGTAAAATCTGCACACAGTCAGTTTCCCTGTGGTGGCACATGTGTCTCCAGCGGGGGACGGAGACGGGCGAGCTAAGACTCATAAATGAAAACGTGTCTGCAGAGGTGTGTATGGAAATGGGATGGATGTCGTACGTGGGTGTCACTACCTATGGGAGACGCCGCGGGGGGGTTTATATTATGTTTCTCAGCTAGGTTGAGGGGGCGCTCGTTAATTTACAGTGTGCTTTGCAGCCGGCCTGCGTGAGTGGGAGTACAAGGACATCATGTATCAGAGGAAGATCAGACTTTAAAGATGGAAGATGACATCAGATGACTTTATGCACTGTTGAAATATCAAGAGACGACCCACTATAGAAGGAACAAGGTCCTTATATCTGTAACATCTTACCAATAAATGTTCTGCTGTTCTAGCCTGTAAGCAGCGGTGGTATTAAGTATCCACATCCACTACATTAATCAATACTATGATATTAAATCACTATGCGAGTCATCACCCACTCTGCAGCTCCAGAGCGATTTAGTGTCTTTCGGCTCATCTAAAACCACTTTAAACTACCTGTTAGCAATTAGCTGCTGAACATAGCGGAGCATTTAGCAGCTGAAGAACCAGATATTGTCGTGGATGTAGCAGAAGCAGGAGACCAAATCAAAGTTTCAGTAAGTGATAATAAATAATAACCAGCTCATAACGTAGCTTCAAGATGTTTATGTTGGCTGAATAGTTTTGACTGCAGGCAAGATCAGAACGTCTCTGATGTCTGTGATTCTGAGATTGTCTCATATCTGAATAATAACAGTATTAAAAATAGTATATCATCTAATGAATCCAGTTCAGCCTCTACAATTAGTCGACTTAACAATTAATTTATCAACAGAATTTGAATCTGCTATTTTGATAACCGAATAATAATAAACCAGATAAACATTTCCTGGTCAAAGCTTCTTGAATGTCAGGATTTGATTCTTTTATGTGTCTAACACGATTGTAAACTGAATAATTGTGTGTTTTGGAGAACTGGTTGGACACAAATTGGACACACAGGTAATCGAGGAGCTAATCATCAGATTAGTTGTCTATGAAAATAATCAGTTGTAGCTTTCAGTGTCTGTTTGAGGCTTTAATGAGCTAATCTGACGACTCAGCTTACATTGTGTCGAGACGGTGTAGCCGCGTTTGTCTCCCAGAGGTGAGATTAAAGCTTGACTGTGTTCTGAACTCTTTCTTGCCTCTGCCAACCAGACCTGAAGTAATGTGGTTGTGAAATATTGATGCACTGTAAGTCGTTTGTCGCTGCTTTGACAAGCTGAGATGGCAGAAGAGGCCTTGGTAGTAGGATTTCTTAAGGTTAGCACTATTATTACTGTGGCAGAGGTAATAAACACCGTCGACTTCATGCTTTCTTTCTTGTAGATGAGGACATTTCTTCATCCAGTGTGGTAATTACAGCTTCAAGGAGACAGGGCACTCATGGTCACCAATTTTCTGTTCAGCCAAGTCTATTATTGCCTTTGTAAAAGAGCTTTAACAGCTGCATCTGCTGCATATTAAACACAGAAAACACTGATAATTTCCTCACATTATCTCAGCTTTGACTGAGCGTGTTTACTGTGCATCTCAGCTGTGTGAGTGTTGTTGCACCACGTTAACATAATTTGTTTTCCCCCCTTTTTATTTCTGTCTCTGTGGCGACATTTCATCCTTTGGACCTTTAAATCTACTCAGACCTCCGTTGCGCTTTGATGTTACTCCCCTCTGATTGTGCTGATCCGTGGTTCTGACAGTTTCTTATTGGTGATTCGCTGATAGCATCCAGCAAGACCCGAAATAAGACGGGGACTGTTTTGTGCAGTTGGCTTTCTTTCATGACATGAAAGTCTTGGCTGTCTTTCATCTCGCTCTGCAGTCTTCCTGGTTGAGCAAAGTTCTACGAAAGTTTTGGATCCGTTACAAGCTTTGGAAAAGGTTCTGTTTTGGTGTCTGTGTAAGACTGCGGTAAACACAACGCTGCCTCTTTGACGTGATACTTAACAAGCGATCCGTCATCAGAGAGTTCACACAACTGAGGAGGAAGTTCATATTCTTCTTAAACCACAAGATTCCTGGTGAAAATGGGTTGATTTCAGGTGCGTATAGGTCGAAATGGATTAGCAAATTATCATTTTTAAAAATTCATGTTTCAAATTTAAAAAATCAGCACTTTTTTGGAATGAAATCTCTTTGTAAAATAGGTCTTGATTTTAAATTTGCACGTGGAAAAATAAACTTTCATCAGTCACTTACACTGGGTGGCAAGACAGATAATTTGTCCCGATCCAGAATCGACCCAGACAAACCCAAATAGAAAGCAGAGCACGGACGCTGGCAGCAGAGTGTTGAATAAACAAGCAGCCACAGTCAAAAACAAGCAGCATTTTTTCCTGCTCCTCACAGTTCACACCTTCTGTCTGGTGTCAAAAAGCACCAGACGGAGGAAACTGCAAACCACAAAAGCTGTGAACAATTTAAAATATATCCACCTTCTAATGAGGAAATGGACGCTGTGGATTATCCGGCTTAATGGGGACTAGTGTTGTCAAAAATATCGATTCAGAAGCTGAGGCTGGTAAGAATGCAGAAACTGAAGAAGCAAGCTGAATTTTACCCAACTTACTAAAACACAATGCGCACTGCTTTCAACTGGGAAATGTATTAGCAGCTAGTTCGCTTAGCTGTTTAGACCAATTAATACATAAACAAGCAAAACAGCTGTCATAAATGTACCTCAGTATTGAAAGACAACCAAGCATGACAGTTAGCCCGGGTGTAAATAGGCTATTCCTGCCGCAGCTCTGCTCAGCTCAGGGGTTGTGTGCTTTGTGCTAACGTTACGTTGTGCTACAGGAGTCTTGTTGTTGCTGTTGCAGTGGCTCTTTTATTGCGCTCAGGGGTTGTGTGCTTTGTGCTAACGTTACGTTGTGCTACAGGAGTCTTGTTGCTGTTGCTGCAGTGGCTCTTTTATTGGGCTCAGGGGTTGTGTGCTTTGTGCTAACATTACGTTGTGCTACAAGAGTCTTGTTGTTGCTGCTGCAGTGGCTCTTTTATTGGGCTCAGGGACTGTGTGCTTTGTGCTAACGTTATGTTGTGCTACAGGAGTCTTGTTGCTGCTGCTGCAGTGGCTCTTTTATTGCGCTCAGGGGTTGTGTGCTTAGTGCTAACGTTACGTTGTGCTACAGGAGTCTTGTTGCTGCTGCTGCAGTGGCTCTTTTATTGGGCTCAGGGACTGTGTGCATTGGGGTACTTGGTTAACAGCTAAGCGACAGTATGTCAGTGCCATTGCTGCTCACTTGTTTTTTGGTTCAGGGGCTGTGTGCTTTGTGCTACAGAGTTCGCTAGCTGCTAAAGAGCAGGCTCAGTGGCTGTGTACTGTGAATTCAGCACATCCCAGACTGGAAGGACTTAATAGAGGCCTGTAAAAGTCACAGTTACTGTTTTTTTTACAGAAACTCGAGATTTTCTCTAGAACAACTTTTAACCCCAGCTAAGTTGTTTCAGTGCTCATTTTCTGCAGTATCGATACTCTGCTACCAGCTGTGCTTTCCATCTCCGGCGACTCAACAAACACACAATTATATCCTGCTATTAGTTTGTTTGACCAATGACACATCTCCTGTATCTGCCTGTAGTAATTGGCAGTGGTGTGAGCATGAAAATACACAGGAGATGTCCTGATAAAGAAAATAATAGACTGAGTATTAATGGAGGAAACAAGACTCTTCCTCGCATCCTCTGCCTCAGAGTTTCATACACTCGGGCACCCAGTTGTGTGTAATTGCTTACGTAATGATACATAGTCATGTTCTTTGACTCTTGAGCCTGTTAAAGAAGTGAAGAGATGCTTATATAATGTGATAAAGTCAACAACTGACACTTCTGACACTGTCCAAAGAAGTTAAGTCAGTCTGCCCTTCTAGCGTTTTGTTCCCAAATCGTTTTGTGAGCACGTGTGTGTGTGTGTGTGTGTGTGTGTGTGTGTGTGTGTGTGTGTGTGTGTGTGTAATTGTCACATGGCCTCCATAGTGTGTCGAGTGATCAGTGAGTCACACAGAGAAGTCACACACTCTGATGACTGTGGTAAACACACACACAAACATACAGTGGATTTACTATCATCTTGGGCCCCACATGGAGGATTACGGAGATGTCTGAGCGTGAGCGAACACATTCTGGACGAGCCACCTGTGACGGCTCAGCGCTGAGACTCAAACCCACATCACACACACACTCGTCAGATCCTCTGAGTCACTGACAGAGATGTCTTCACTCGTCTGCAGGAGACAGATGAAGGGTGAAAGAACTGTGAAGTTTGTGTGAAGTGTGTGTGTGTGTGTGTGTGTGTGTGTGTGCCCAGTGGAAAACCCGACAGATGTTTCTGAGGGGCAGTTGTTCTGACCTCCTCTTACTCTTATTGAACGATGTACTCTGAACATTCACACAAACAGGTCTGCTTAAGATATACACACACACGCAGACACACAGACATAAACACACACACGTGCATATAGGATGACAACAGTAAATAGAAACCAGCCAGCGGGCTGAGAGGCTTCTGGCACACCTCAGCACTCTGTTGACTTTCCTTTATTGATTTCGCAGCAATGCACAAGGTTCTGAGTGTGTGTGTGTGTGTGTGTGTGTGTGTGTGTGTGTGTGTGTGTGTGTGTGTGTGTGTGTGGGCATACAAAACAGTGGCTTCGGGGTAGAGTAAATCAAATCAACATGGGCCTGTTGCTAATTTACTGTGTATATTCATGGCCGTGCTAATGCTGATAAATATGTTTGAGCTGTTGGAATTTTAGGTTTTCTATCAATTGGATTATGTTTCTATCTTTAAAGCTGCACTAATCAATATGCTGATACTAACATTGGATCAGATGAGGCTCTTGTAGCGACAAACTCACTGAGGATTTTAACCCGACTCGATAGATTCCTTTTTTTTCTTTTTAGCTTTGTTTTAGATGTATTGTCTTCATTCATTCTTTTGTTTAACAGTCACGACAACGACTCCCATGATCCTAAGCTATTTAACATCAGAAAACTAATTTTGTTGTCATTTGGTTTGATTGAGAGGCTGATAGCGGCAGAAAATGCATACTGTGCATTTAAGCAGCCAATGCAGACAAGACAGAGTGTCAAAAATAGACCAAAAAAAAGAAATATGATGGAAATGTATCTCTCTGACAGGCTATTACTGGGTTGATATGATGTGCTATGAATCCTGGACAACCACAGCCAATTTTTTTAAGGCCTAACCACCAAACTTTAACAGCTGTAAGATAAAAAACATACAGTTTTGGAACAGCAAATGTCGTCCCGTTGAGAGTGGATTCAGATCAGAAGTTTTTTGTCGCTTTATTTGGAGGAAGATTTTGAAAATGCACAAGTGAATTCGTACTTCTACTCCGTGGCGTGTAAATGTTTGGTGTCTGCAAAGATGCGACCGTGTTCTTATTTTTCTCACATGCAACTGATTTCATAGCACGGCTGTGATTCCGGCCAATTTACTTCCAGACTAGAGTAAGCACAGGTTCGCTCTCCAAAAGATTGAGGGGGCGTCGGGTGTTTCAGAAGAACGAGCCAACAAGTCAGCGTCCGCCTGCATTAAACAACACACAGTGTGACCGCGCCAGGTCTGAGATCAAGGTCGCTCTGCCTCTGCTGCCTCGGGGCCGGGGACATTTCGTACGTCACCGCGGTCCTTCTCATCAGCAGTGTGCTTGTTATATCATGCAGTCACTATTTTTATAAGATAGAAACCAAGGCTTTTTGCTCGCTCTTGGATGACTCACATGTAGTGGGCTCTTTACGTTGCCTTGGGCTGCCATTGTGTTTGCATAACTCTTTAAACGTGATCTCGGTGAATGTGCAGTGCTCTCGTGATGAGGGTTATGTTTTGTTTTGTTTTTGCACACCGCCACGCCGCTGTTGCTCATCAGAACACATCCCTCATCAGGGTTCGGTTCAGTGTGTGTGCTTGTGCCTTTTATGTGTGTGTACCTGTGTGCGGTAGAGTAGAGAGGGTGCCCCGCTACGTGACTCCCTGCCAGAGGCTCCCATCCTTCAGATGAATCCCTCCCCCGGCGTGTCCCGACCTTTGGCTGTGTCGGAGGAGCCGCTCATTGCTCACTCAGATCTGAGGCTGTAATAGGTGACAGCCACAGAGTCTCATCTGTGGGTTTCGTCGGGAGTTACATAAGTTTTTAGCTATTGTCGCCACCGCGGGGTGCAGCAGAGACGCTTTTTTTGGAAAGTTTAGTTCGCAAAGTGAAGTTAGATACTGGAAGCAACACATACTGAAACGCAACGGAATCATCTTTAAGGATAATTCTGATCTACTGCAATTTGATTTTCACAGTTTTAGACTTTGTTTCTTTTGAATCATATAGTACGAGTGCAATGCAGTTCAAAGAGTGCATGTTCGGTTGCCTGGCCTCTCGTGTTGGTCCGGCAGCTTCCTTGAGAACAGCTCATCCAAACGACTTCACACTTCCACACTGATTGCAACATAAACATTAAAACTGACTCATAGTTTGCAGCCCATGTTCACTTTCAGCTGTTTCGTAAGTCGTGTTAACTGACTACCGAGGACAAAAGCCAATGTTTCCTAGTTCTGCTGCTCTTAAGGTAAAACTAACGACGAGGCTAACGAGGAAACAGAACAGACGAACCAACAAAGAGAGAGGGAACGCTCATCATCACGGGGAGGAGCTGCAGGTGGAGAGACGCTGGAAACAGGGCAGCGCTAACGAGGCTGATGTGTGACAGGTGTGGGGGGACAGTCAGACTGTGGACGAGCACAAGAGGGAAACAGAACACCAGGAGCACAGGTCAGCAGGGAGACACGGGAGGAGAGAACGCCACAATAAAACAGGAAATCAACAAACCAAAAAACCCAAATCATGACGCCACGTAAGAAAATGTTCCTCAATTTGCACCAAAACTTAATAGGGTCTATTTTGGTTCTCCATCGAACACGGGTAAAAACAGAAAATCCTTAGCGGAGGTAATAAATAAATAAGTAAATAACCTTTTTTGCTAAAATGAGCTTTGAGTCGGATTAAGTTTGTCTGTAAAAGCTGTCAGAGCACTTAAAAGATCTGGAATCTGTTGTCTTTGACTCACCTCTATTATCTTACTGATTCTTTCCATGCTCTAATTCACAGTGATGATAAAGACGATGACGACGACCCTCCCAGCGCGGTTTCATCTTGCGTAATACAACACGATGTAAACTGTTCAGAGTTTCCCGAACATCACGTGCGGGGCTTTTTTCCTCGCCACACGACGGGCTGCTTGTCTGACTGTCACATGGACACACTGGGTGATGACAGAAGACCGGGCTAGAGCCTGAGTCAGACTGCAGCCTTTCTTTACAGCCCACCTTCCTCCCTGCCAGCCTTCTCTTCGTGGTTTTATCACTGACAGCCAGACAACCACGAGGAGCCTCTCACTGGTCAATAATTAGCTTATTATCGTACCGGCTCTGTCAGGCCCGTCAGGCTGATTATACGCATGACAGCTGGGAAGAATGGCACCGCGCACATCAGTCGCGTTCAAGGAAACCCTCTCGAAAAGTTACCAAAAAAAACAACAACAACTCTGTGCTTCTGAGAGCAGTGACATTTAAGAGACACGGCATTTTAAATATCAATCCTGAAACCATTAATTTTTTGAAGTAGTGTAAATACTGAAAAGCCTCTTTGTTAAAAGAGAGGAAGTGTTGTTCTTCCAGAGAAGACAGGCGGTGTTTAGTAGTTACATAAATGTTTTAAAAGATTATTATTAAAGCTCGTCTCTTTTTTTCCCCGTTTACCCGCCTGCCTCCTCATGTCTTGGCGTCGTCTGACTCCCTTTTTTGTGTTAACCATTAACATGCACATGATTGATTATTTAAAGTGACATGTAAGTAAATATTTAACACGCTCAGATGATGCCTGCTGAGGCTGCGACAATTATTGGATGAAGGTAAGCTTTTTAAATTGCAAGCATGGTGGTGCAGTGAGTAGTGCCGCTGCCTCATGGTTTGTTCTCCCCATGCTTGCCTGGGCTTCCTCCGGTTACTCCAGTTTCCTCCTTCCATCAAAACATGCACACATACGTTGATTCTCCAGTCAGTACCCTCGACCAAAGGCACTGGCTAAGATCTGTAGTCGGTCCACGCGTGCGCCCACTCTTCCCTCTTGATGGGTTAAATGCAGAATACAAGATTCACTACGTTGAACAATGTATGTTTGTGATCAAATAAAGATTCTCCTGGTTTCTTTTACTTCCTCTGTGACAGTAAGCTAAATATCTTTAGGCTCCAATCAACTAATCGATTCACCATGAAGATAATCAACAATGAACGTAATGTTTAGCACTGATGGCAGCACATCAGTCTCGTTAAAGAGTTCAACAGCCACCCTGTATAAATAAAGATTGAACGCAAATAATGAAAAAAAAGCTGTTTTTTTCTGTCTGCAGCCTATTGCCACTGACCCTGATCTAAAAGAAATCTATGAGCGGTGAAAAATAAAATACTTCATCTCTGGTTGGTGGGTAATCATTTATACGCTTGCAGCTGTTACGCTGTGATCTCCTGGACCTCCCAGCTGCAGCCCGTCCACACCTTCCTCGCTCCGCCAGACGAGCAATGAACAGAGGAGGCCGAATTATTAACCGTGACATGTCGGGGACCTCACGCCGCAGAAAATCGATTGGTTGGTGACAAATATAGGTTGTTTTAATACTCTAACACGCTGCCATCAGCTCACAACAGAAGGAAAAAGGAGGAGAGGGAGGCGGAGAGGATGTGTGCCGATTAATAAGCCCATCTGCTCTCTGCTGACTCATATTCCTCAGTGTAACACTGTCGATACCTCCGCGTATTCTGTTGCTCTCTGATGACAGCTGCTCTTACTGCATGTGCAGTTATGTCAGGTTTAATAAGACATTAATCTGCTCTTGCAGCCGTGCTCTGTAAACCTACTTCTGCAGGAGATCTTCCACATCCACAGAAAAATGGAAAAAAAAAAAAAATAACAATGCCCTCATTTTGTGTTGCCTCACAGCAGCAGAGCAACCTGCCCCCATTTCTGAGGTGCTACACCGAAGCTGCGTTTAAAGATTTAGTTTCAGCCAATTATGTGGCGACGGCTAAATTATCTAATAATCTAAATAGATAATCATCTAAATTACAAAAGGACAAAGCACCCGAACACGTATTCAGAGACAGAGCTAACCCTAATTTGCCCCACTTACTGTATGAACCTCCCTCCTCCATCACCCCCATTAACACACACACACACACACACACACACACACACACACACACACACACACACACACACTTACACTCACTCAGCGAGTGATGGTGCTGTGGCAGTGCTGCTGATGCGATCTGGCATTACTAGGCCACGATTCCTGCTGAATGCCCTAAAATTTCGCCTCCCCCGTGCCCCCCAACCTCACGCTCTCAACAGTCCTCTCAGCGATCACTCCGGCGACGCCCCCGTCTGCCAGATCTGTTGTCTAGTCTCACCATCATGTAGTCACGCTAAGCATGTTCAGGCTGTGTCGAGTCTGCGATGAGTGTGAAGTCAAGATAGAAGTTTTTTTAGAAGTGTTGTTACAGTCTCGGACCTGTTTGGACCTGGCCCTGCGTGGGGCTGTCAGGATTTTTTTTTGGATTCTGGTGCAAATATGATATCTAAGTGTTAGTACTGATACCAGAACTATAATTGTATATGATATTTTAGTACATTAGCTTGAGGAATATAAATATCTTTCATTTAAGGATATAATATGTAACATTTCTGTGCTAAAATGTCTAAAAACGGGTAAATCTTTGTTGTATATGTTGTTGAATTGTCTACATACACAATCCTAGATAATCCTAGTAATCTAAAATCTGTAACTTTACTCGAGCTAACGGTGCCTTTCATTCGGTGCTCCTTTCACCTCCTGCAAATAAGTTTATTCACAGACGGACGGACAGTTTTGTTTTGCTAGCTAGCGGCTCCTCAGGAGGTTAGCATAGCTGCTACAACATCTGTTTTATCAGAACTGGAGAGTTTGTTTCATTGAATGAAGAGCAAATACCAGTGAAAAGATGGGAAAAGATGTTTTCACTCTTCTAATAGCTTCGGTAAGAGTTTGATATACAAACTGACTCTGCTGGTGGTAGCACTCTCCTCCTGTTTCCCAGATTGGTTGAGGTTTTTTCCTGCCCTTTTCCAAACTGTTTTCAAGGACGACTTCCCAGATGGTTGTGCTGTGCAACAAACCATCAGGGAGAAACTATTTAGAGATGAAATAACCCGATGAGAAGGACTCTTTTTTCTGGTGAACTAAATACCTGATGATTGGTTCACATCATTTCCCGCAGCTGGATCTGGTTTTTGTTTTGGATTGACGGGATTCATCATGTTGAAACAGGAAGTGGCGTTCCTAACCCAAAACAATTGACACGAGGTGCAAAAGCCTAAACCGCAGCGTCAGCACACTTCACATAGCTTTGACCGTTACAAGAAAGAAACTCAAATCAATATGGAGTCGTGTGTGTTGTTTATCTGCAGGTCTGTTGGGCAGCAGCCGTTTCGCCGGATCGTCCCAGAACTACAGCACCCTGCTGCTGGAGGAGGCGTCCGGGCTGCTGTACGTGGGAGGCAGAGGAGCGCTGTACGCCCTCAACACCTCCAACATCTCCACACCTGGAAACCTCACGGTGAGTGTCGAGACGCCCGCGAGCCACGTCATCGCCACGCACTTGCCCTCCGCACGCCAAGATATCACAAGTTTTCTCCCGTTTCTCAAGCGTCGATGGAGGACAAACTAATAATAGCCTTAAGCAGATTGAGCGGAACCCATTGTGTTCCTCCAATTTTATGGATATCGGATTAAATGCGCCAGGCGTTTATTCAAGGGTTACTGAAGAGAGTCAGAGCTCAGTGACGCTGCCAGAACATTAAGCGTGTGTCCTTCTCTTTTCTCTCTTCCTGTTTATATCATACACACACTTGTTTTCTTCCCTTTTCTCTCCATAGCTCTTTCTATTTATCTATTTTTCCATCTCTAATTATTGAGCGAACTGAGTCATCCCTATCCCCCCCCCCCATTGTTTGCAGATTGATTGGGATGCTTCCCCCGAACAGAAGAAGCAGTGTCTAAACAAAGGCAGAGACAATCAGGTACATGTCTGCAGCTCTTCTCTCTCTTATTGTTATTCGTATTATTATTATTATTATTCAGCCACTTTTTCTTTTTGAGAAGCACTCTGAAGGCTTTATTTGTTTGTTGAGTTATTACCGGGGAACATGATGAAACACTTCTGAAGGCATCTTAAGTGGATAATCCTTTTAATTGATCCTTAATCCACTTTCCCTTGAAAGCCCGAGAGAGTAATTGTTTAAAAAAAATGGCACTCATTCATCGAATACTTTCACGAAAGAGCTCCTCTATACGTGACGTGCATCGACTGTGTGTTCTCTCCGCGGAGCCAGAAATAACCTGTTTTTCTTCCCGTCTGTTCTCTGCAGACCGAGTGCTACAATCACATCCGCTTCCTGCAGCGACACAACGAGACTCACCTGTACGTCTGCGGAACGAACGCCTTCAGACCTCTCTGTGCTTATCTAGTAAGAGCCCGAGTGGTTTGCTTTTCAGCGCTAAAAGGAGATTTAAGATGGAATTGTGAAGTGAGTGTTGTGTCTTTTTCTCTCTGTGAGGATGCAGAGCGGTTCAGCTTCACCTCGGGCTTCGAGGAAGGAAGAGACAGGTGTCCGTATGACCCCGCAAAGGGATACACCGGCCTCCTCGTAGGTATGTTTCCCAGGGATGCTTCTGTCATCTATCATACGTACAGTTTGTTAGCGCGGTCAAAGCCGCAAGCAGGGATGGGAAGCATGTCTTTGCTAGAAAAAGAAGGGACTAAAACTATAGTGGACAAAAGTGTCAGTGTTCAAAATCCTGCAAGACTTTGACAGGCAAATGGTTGGACAGAGAGTCTAACTGCTCAGCTGTATTCATGCTTGTCAACCTTTTAGAATTGAAAAAGAAATACGGCATATTTTGAAACCAAAGAGGCCGTCTGGGGCTCTCTAGAGAAATCTGAGTTTTAGGGACTGAAAATGAAAATAAGAAAAGACTTACAGCACTCACTAAATTTTTAATTTCACCTCGAGTTCACTAGAAAGAATTGAGAACAATTCTCTGCCATGAACTTTTGTGAATCTCTGGCAAAACACAATCATTCAGTTTTCATTCATATGTTAATTTTCTGCCTCTGGCCCTGGGAGAGTTTGTGCACAACACTGCCTTTTCTCTGTCGGCCTCTCGATGGTGACGATCAACAGGGCAGAGTTTTCTCAACACGTCCATCCTTCAAAACTTTACATTAGAAACAGGAACTCTTCTTTTCAGATCATGTGAGATTTGCTTGACGATATCTTTTTCTCCATGTCTCTGAGGGGGACGAGGCGTAATAGCAGAGCAGACTACACGCTGTACAGTCACAGAAACAGGTTCTGTAGATGAATTAAAGGGGAAAAGGTGTGAGAATGTGTCACAATTTGGGAGAAATACAGGCGCTATCATGCTATGTGTCTGTGTAGATGGCTAACAACGTTCTCATGCTCCTCCGATGGTCCCACAGAAGTCGCTCTGCCGACCTCGGTGTGAAAGGACGCCGCAGAGAAGATGTGTTAATGCTCATATAGCTTGTTAGCAACTCATCTGGGTCGATCTATGTGGACAGCAACTAACCTAAGAGCATATTAAATATTACATGGGAGCACAAAATTGATATGCAATACATGAATTATTAAAAGGTTGCTGGGGGCGCTCTGGTAGCTTCACGCTGAGTCCTCAGCAGCAGCAACGGTTGGATTCCAACCTGTGTTTTTGCTGCATGTCATCCCCGCTATTCCTCGCTCTCCTCCGCATCCTGTCAAACTCTAACCTGTCCTACCAAAGTAAAGGCCATCCCCGTCGTTTACGTGGTTTGCCACGGAAGAAAGTGCAAAAAAGTTGTAGGAATCTTTAAGAAAAAGCTTTTAAAAAGTGTAGAATGTGGTTTAGTTCTTCAGTTTTTAATCTGTGTTTCATCTCGTTTTATTTGACGCTGCAGTGTGCTTTATTTTGAAAAGGTGCTTTATAACCTAAGTTGATTATTTTTGATAAGTGGGACAAAACATCACCAATACTTCATGGTTTCACTGAAAGGACGCAAATGCAAGACACACCAGCAGGCAGGTAGTAAAACGAAAGGGTAGCTTTAGTCAGCTGAGGTCCAAAATCCAAAAGTACGATCAATAAAACAGCAGGTGACAAAAACCTGCAACAAAAAGGCAAACACAAAACAGAAAGCACACACACAAAGAGAGTGAGGGAGCAACACAGGCTTGACTACAGACTAAACCTGACGAGGGGGTGAGGTGCAGGTGGAGAGACACTGGGAACAGGGCGGTGCTGATGAGGCTGATGTGGGACGGGTGTGGGGGGAGAATCAGACTGGGGAGGAACACAGGAGGGAACCAGAACACTGGAGGGAACCAGAACACTGGAGGGAACCAGAACACTGGAGGGAACCAGAACACAGGAGGGAACCAGAACACTGGAGGGAACCAGAACACTGGAGGGAACCAGAACACTGGGAACAGCAGGAAGTGGAAAAAGACAACAAGAAGACATAACTACAAAATAAAACTAGGACACAATCGACCCACACATGAGTGCCAAGGAGGAAGATGTGTCAAAACGGAAGGATTGTGTTTTTGCCTTTTTTCACATTTCTTACAGTGCAGTCACTTCTGAACGAAAATGGACAGAATGATTGATCACATCGATTAACTCGTGGGAATGTGAGTGTTTTATTAAGACAGACTCAAAGAAATCCTTTTCTTTTAAATGCAGCAGAATTAAAACAAAGCCTCAGGAACATATTTAATCACTCGGGGATCTACGTCTAATTACCATTTACAAATATTAAACCGGGCTGGGTGGGAAGGTCGCAGTCTGCCTGCCTACGCTGCAGAATGCCTCTGCTTTCATTTACATCTGATTGACCTCTGATGTCCATCATTTCTTTGTCCTCGTGCATCTTAAACTGAAACGATCAGACGGCGAGATGTTCACGGCCTCCCAGTACGAGTTCCGCAGCTCTCCAGACGTGCGCAGGAACTTCCCCTTCCCCACGCTCAGGACAGAGGAGGCCCCGACCCGGTGGCTTCTGGGTAAGTGCAACACACGTGGACACAACCTGTACGCTACGCAGACCGAAACCCCATTGACATCCTGCATGTTTTTTATCTCGTCAAATGTTTTGCTCTTACAACAGAAATCTGATCGACCTCGAGAATGAAAATCACATCAAAAAACTGCACCGCACTGCAGCTGTAACTGGCTTAGTCGTGGCAGTTCAATCACACTTAAAAGCTCCATGTTTAGTTTCCAAGGAGACACTTCCTTGGCTGCTAATGGGTCTGTGTTTGAACCTGTGTGTGATGTTTGTGTGTCTGTGTGTGTGTGTGTGTGTGTGTGTGTGCGCAGAGGCAGATTTCGTGGGCTCCGTGCTGCTGAAGGAGAGCATCAACAGCTCGATCGGCGACGATGACAAGATTTACTTCTTCTTCACGGAGAGGAGCCAGGAGCAGATCGCCTACCCGAGCCAGACCAAAGTGTCCAGGGTGGCCCGAGTCTGCAAGGTCAGAGAGCGCGAACCGGCCGAACACCAGCGTTAGAAAAAATACTCAAAAGTATCTTAAGTAAAAGATACGGAAATGTGGCTCTGATGCAACATGTAATCTGCAAAGTAACTCGTTACTCAAGTTCTAAAGTGTATGTAGTGGAGTGTAAAGTGCATCATTGACCAGTAGATGTTTAAGTATCATGTAATCACCTGAAAATTGTACTTGAGTAAATGTACTTAGTTACTTCCGTCGGTCGAAATCGTAATGTCACTAACAAACATGTTCATTGTGTGATTACGATGATTACAAACACTTCCACAGTATTCTGTTTATTTATCATTTATTTTTCATTGTGATCATCATTTGAACATGGAAAGTAACTAAGTACATTTACTCAAGTAGTGTACCAGTACAGTTTCATTGTGCTTTTCATTTACCTAAAACTTCCACTCCACTACATTTTTGAGGCAACTCAAAAAGAAAGAAAAAACGTTTTTTCTACAGCATTTATTGGATAACTTTAGTTACTAGTTACTTTGCAGATTACATTTGTAATTACCAATAACTTACTTATACTTTATGTACACATAAGTACATTTCACATCAGATAACTTTTACTCCAGTACGAGTTTAATACATGTTTATTACTGGACAGGAAGGTAATCTGAAAAGTCAAACGGAAGATGGAAATACTGAAGTAAAGTACAAGAATCTTAAGTGCGGTACTTGAGTAAATGTACTTAGTTACATTTTATCACTGCAAATTCTGCTAACCATGATCATATTAATGTTTTGGAGAGAGAGCAGATATTTAAGCGCCTGCAAGGTCGTGGAAAGAAAAGGTTGAAATGAGGGAAAGTTGCAGAAACGGAGGATTATTTGATGCTTGACGTCACCGTTACAGAGAGAAGAGTAAATGGATTTATGGAGCTTCTGTTCTCCGTCTCTCTCTCTCTCTCTCTCTCTCTGCTGCCGTTCTCCTCTTACGGTAATTTCAGCTGTGAATGAACCGGCGGTTGGGCGTCTCTAATCTTAGTTTCTTCACTGACTGGCGGGCGATTCTTTCTGTGCCGCTGTTGCCAGGCAAACCACAAGTCCCCCAAACCTCCAGCTCCAATGGCAAACCATCTCCCTCTCTTTATTGCCATCTCCACCTCCTCCTCCTCCTCCTCTTTTTCTTTCTCTTCTCACCTCATTTCACTTGCGATCAGCATCCCAAGTCTAGACAGCATTCCCAACCGTTCCTCGAGGTCCCTCCTCCTCCTCCTTCGTCCTGACTGTCGTTTCTTTAAGTCGTGCACGATGCTGTAATCGCCATCGCAGTGTGGCGTTGCGCTGGATTTCTGTCGCAGTGTTTCTGTGGCATCAGAAAAGTGTCCAGACGTGATCAGCAATCATTTCACACCCTGCAGTTGTGAGAATATCAGAAGTGGTGGCATGAACGAATGACAGAGCTACATGTCGAGTAACCGCTGAGGAATCTGTAACGCTTGTGGGCAGATCACAGAGTCAGACGCAGAAACAGACACAGGACGTGAAGTAAAAGTCAATAAACACAAAGAGGAGGCGTGAACCCAAAAACCAGAGAACACCAACGAACTAACACCATGAAAATACTGGAACGTGATGAACTCACAAGGACGAACAAAGACGATCTGCCCGGGGAGAAAAAAAGGTATCAAATGAAGTGGAGAGGAAGTATAAAGTGGCTGAGGGCAGAAATACTCAAAGTTCCTC
This sequence comes from Sparus aurata, assembly GCF_900880675.1. Taxonomy (NCBI): domain Eukaryota; kingdom Metazoa; phylum Chordata; class Actinopteri; order Spariformes; family Sparidae; genus Sparus; species Sparus aurata. The sequence goes on along the minus strand of NC_044206.1, from coordinate 23,659,067 downwards.
AGATTTCTTGAAGATTTCTATTTTTACTGCAAATGTTTGTCGGCTTCAAATAACGGTATCGGTTTTCTTTGATATCTAATGATGCTTTTCCACAAAAACGATCAGGTCTACACAGGTTTTTTTGAACTCGGGGACACTCGCTGAAGAATCGCGTATTGACCCCATTCTTCCCACTTCCCGCCGGCAAGGCAGCTCATCGCTGATTCTTTCTTTCATCTGGAGTTGTACATTACGTCTCACGTCATGAGTGTGCCGGAAACAGTTGTAACAGAATAATTTAGCGCGCTCACCCGGGGTTTTTACGTTCAGATCAAAGCCGAGCCTCGCCGAGATGATAAAAAAAAAAAACCCATTCGAATGCAGAATTTACACGTTTTTATAGCACACAAAAGCACACAAGTCGATAAGGGATTTAGCTGTGACAGTTACGCGTCCATGGACTGTTGCTACGTAGTGCACCTTTAACTCGGAGATGAAAGTGAGAGGGTTATTTTTGAGCTGCTGACGCCTTCATGTCGATCTGACGACATTCACTTCAGACCGGTGAAATGTTGCGCGGTTCCGACCTTGTGAGATCTCTGTCCTGACATTTAAAGCGAGTGACTCCGGTTCAGACCTGAGGCAGGTCGAATCTCCATCTCGTTTATATAATGAGGTGCACATCTTTTTTTTGCAGATGTGACTAACTTAGACTGCACTTTTTTTTCTCCTTTTCATCCGTGCAGTCTTTCCTTTCGCATGATTGATGATTTCCTCCTCTTGAGCTCTCTCGCTGTAATCGCCTGCTCTCCCAACAGTTCATCTCCGAAATAAGTCATCTCTGGGAATGAAGTGTGGACTCCTCACCTCGTCTCTCTCTCCATCGGCGGCGTGCAGTTGTCGGGGCGGTGGGAGAGTGTAATAACTCAGGCTGAACTAGGCCACGGCAGCACATGCAGATGTCGACCCGGTCCCCCAGCTCGGCCCCCGTGGCAGCCAGACGCCGCGCCGGTTGGAGGCAGATCTGCAGATTGCGGCGGCCCTGGCAGCCGCCCCTGGCCTCAAATCACAGAGGACCTGCCATTTTTGAGCCGCCTAACTAGTTGTCCTCTTCTGTTTGTCACTTTCCCAGCCAGACTGCATCCACATCTCTGCCAATCATGACCTATTTTCACAGAGGAGGGTGCAGAAAGAAGGTCTTTTGAGACAGATAAAGAGCAAGAGAAATCTGTGTTTTTATGGCTTTATTTTTTTAAAGAACGAAAGCCTCTGCATTTTTTATTTTTTTTTCTGTTAATCTTTAGAAACTGGCTTCATGTGCGGCTCACGCAGCAGCACTTTCCATCATGTCGCTTGGGTTGATTTCCCCACAGGCGTGTCTTTGTGGTGCGACTCTTGAGCTCTTAGATTCTCAGATTTACGTCATGACAGTCCGATGACCCGCACGGCGATTTGATTGACGTAGATTGTAATCCATCAGAGCATCCCCGTGGCTCTTTCTGGTATCCACATCTCCAGAAGAAATAAATGCTTATGTTATGTTCTCCCTGGCATTCATCCATCCCTCTCTTTATCTTAAACCAGAGATGTACATGGTGTTATTGATTGAAGTCTTCCTAACACAGCCGACTCTTATGCGTTATGTTGATTTAAGCCCTTTTTTTTTTTTTTGCGTGGGAGGCCGAGGCACAGGGAGCTTCCTTTTATTTATTTTTTTGATGAACGACGGACGTCTGCGAAACACATAAAAACCGAAGAAAGATGAGCCGCTTTATTTCCGACAAACAAAGAGGAAAAAGGAGTCTCCGTCTCTTTTTTTCCTCTCCGCTAAATGAGGTGTGCTAAATTACTCTTTTAGGGAGAGATCTCTCGCAGCCTCGCCTCCCAGTGCTGCTGCTGAAATGCAATTAGAGCAAATGTGCTAAAGTAGGCACTCGGTAACATTCAGCTCCACTTTTCTCGCCACACTCCTCACATCCTCCCCCTCTCTATATGTGTATGTTATGATTTGATTATAATCACAGATTAGTGCGTAAGTGTATATGCCGGAATGAATCAGCTCATCCATCCGTCCGTCGTCTCCTCCTGTGTGCAGAACGACTGGGGCGGCCAGAGGACCCTGCAGAGGAAGTGGACCACCTTCCTCAAGGCCAGGATGGTTTGTTCGGTCCCAGAATACGAGCTGCACCTCAACATCCTGCGCAGCGTGTTCGTCCTGCAGGGTCGGGACGCTCAGAGCAGCATTTTCTACGGTGTCTTTGGCCTGGAATGGTGAGAGACAGCAACAGATTATCAGTGTTGTTTGGTATATATTCTGTCTCAGCTGTACTGTGCAGCATTTTATACACATGTCAATCAAGATGCAGCTGGGGAAATTTGGACTTAACCTGCAGGGCAACATCCGATGTCTCCAGGGCTCCAATATCCACATTATTGAATGCACCAAAGTAGTAAGATTTCATGCAAACCCCGCTCTACAAGTTGCATTAAATGATTTGGACTCTGGACATTCGATATTTCCCTGCAGTGTGCAAGCTGTCCAAAACGACACGTTTTAAAATTTTGGCATCTCACATACACACAAATATATATTTTGGCTCAAACAGTGGTAGAAATCAAATTATATGTGAATTTTCCATCAAATTCTGTTACACATGTTCAATTTGTGGGTCACTTTTAGAGATGTTGTTGTCACTGAGTCCATCATTTCTTCTCTCAGCGCACAAACGCTTCATCCGACTTTACTTTAGGAAACCGATTACCTCATAATTTCCAAGTTAAGTAGACTATTAAATTTAAGTGGTACTAACTAAAGATTTAACAACTTAGAATTATGAGTCTAATTTACTTGTTTTTTTTAAGGTAATCGGTTTGGTGAAGTGAGATTTTACAGGATTTATAGGATCAAGGCAGAGAAGACGGCAAGTCAAAGGTTAGGGGAGATTAAACGATGCGTTTGAATAGAAATGATTGTGATGCTGCGACTTCTCCTCCCGCGTCTCACGTTAACGAGCGTGACATTCACCTCCCGAACGGCGAGTGCGAAAGAGATAAACTGCACCGAGTTGTTTTTCGAAAGTGGAACCTGCAGCATGTGAGCAGAGCGGCGTTCCCTCCTCCGAAGGCTTCATTCTGCTTACTCACAAACTACGTCTCTCATGCAGATGAAGATTAGGTTTTATTGGACGAGGTGCACGCGTGGCGATATTTCCGAATTAATCGTGGAAATAATCAACAGATCGATTGATTAAAAATTAATTAGTGCAAAGCGCGGATGGGTTGTTATCAAACAGACGCTGCAGTCGGAGCCGAGTGTCAGAGGACGTCGGCTGGCAGCGATGCGAGCGCGTGTTTATGCTGATATGCAGAGTCATGCTGCATAAAACTGTCCCAAGGGTGCTTTAGATGGTGATGGAGAGGATTTCACTGCAACGGGACAGAAACACCACCCTTTCTTTTTACTGCTTCACCTCCTCATGTGCATGTTAGATATCCTCTTTCTTTCACCTGTGTGAGTAGTAGCCGTCACCCTGCGTTCCTCTCAGGTGTGCAGGGATGAGTAAGCCCCCCGAGCTCCACTTCTCACCAGGTTTTTGAAGACGGATTCTGGTTTCACTCCTGTGTCATTCCTCTCACCTGAATGCTTCTCTGAAGGCTGAGGCGGACACACAAAGGACTGAGGAACGTGACTAGTGACCGCAGCCGTTACTAATCTCACCCTCTGGGCTTTGAGGGTCACCTGGCGGCCGACCCACGCTGTCGTTATGTCGTCGCTCAAATCTTTTTCTTTTCGCAGCTGCTCCGCCAAAAATGCAAGCGGGGCTGCTTTATTTATGACTCACAGGGAGTGGGTGTAGGAGAAAAAAAAATCTGCAAAACAAACATTTCCTTCTGGAGTGGAAGCTGGGAGATAAAGAGGGAAAATCACACATCTGTCGGCGACGCCACAAAGACAAACTGATGAGATCCGAGAGGGAAAGCCAAAACTTTTTCTCCCCTGTAACACACACAGTTTCCAGACAACAGGGACGAGCTCCCCAACAGCATAATTACCTTCTTGTCCTTCAACGTGTGATCATCCTCTCCCCAGATAATAACCTCTCAGTGTTTATCAAACTTTGAATCATTAATCCTGAGTGTGTCCTTTGCAGGAAGAATATCAAAGCGTCCGCTATCTGCCAGTACTCCTTCTCAGACGTGCAGAAGGTGTTCGACGGGCCGTACATGGAGGTGCAGGACTTAAAGTGGAGGGAGTACACCGGGAAAGTTCCACAGCCGAGACCTGGATCTGTAAGTTTCAGCTCCGGTGTTTTAATTTCTGGGGGGAAAAAACTATCACAGGAATTGTTTTTTTTTGCTCAGGAACATGGAGATGAATTTTAGTTTGTTTCTGCTGAACCTTACAGAAAAATATCGATTTTATTTCATTTCATTCAACCCCGTCCTCCTGCTGTTAACCAGCGGTCGGGAGGAATCCTTTAAGTTTTGCCAGTGAAAGCTTCGGCTCAGTCTTGAAGGGGAATAAGAGGCTCTTTGATAAACTTTGTCCGCCTGTTTTGGACTGGCATCCTTTAGAGTTCGCCTCTAAATGTTTAACACCCTCTCCCTGCATTTTTTCCTGATTTGCATTAGTTGTGTACACACTGATCTGTCTTAATGTATCCGAGCTCTGAGATCTTTAAATAATGTATTTGATATCCTGCTCTTTCCCCCGTCGCTCCTCTCTGCAGTGTATAACAGATCTGCACAGGTCCCAGGGCATCAACTCGTCTCGAGACCTCCCTGACAACGTCCTCACCTTCGCGAGAAGGCACCCGCTGATGGCCAGCCAGGTGCACCCGGTAGGTGTGCGTCCACTCATGTTCAAGAGGAGCGTCAACTATGTGAAGATAGTCGTGCACAAGGAGCCGGCGCTGGACGGAAACATTTACACCGTTCTGTTTTTGGGAACTGGTGAGTTTTTACTCCTGAAATCACATCGACAGACCAAAACCAACATGAACCGATCCTGCTGACATGGTGTGCCTGATATAACCTTCCTATTTTACTGTGCTGAACACAAAGTAGAGAATTAATCCACCGCTGAAAATAGTCCCTAACAAATGCACTATTACCTCCTGTTCGAGTGGTGTAGGCTGAGCGCTGAAGAGCCCAGCTGTTTTAGGAAATAAGTGAGCTTTTCCTCTGATGAAGGCATTTTTTAAGTGCTGAGAACCGCAGGCAGCGTCGGGAAATCAAAATGCACCGACAGACGGATGAACTCATTGTTGGTTTTGGTCTTTTTCGTGGGATTTGTTGACACTAAGAAAAACAATAAGGTGCATTTCTCCTTTACAGAAAACAAGCTGGAGTTTGTACTCTCTGTTGACTCTGAAGGTTATTCGAGCGTTTCGTTTGACAGGTTTGTTTCTGTATTTGCAGACGACGGCTGGCTGCACCGAGCTGTAGACATCGAAGGAGAAATGCACATCATCGAAGAGCTGCAGCTGTTTGATAAACCTCAGCCCGTAGAGAGCATGGTCATCTCCTCTGCTCTGGTATGTATACCACAGTGCATAGCAATACACGTGTTTCCTGGAGCACTTTTAGGACTTTAAAGGACAAAAAGAATAAAGAAAGTTACCTGCAAATACTCCCGAAATGGAGGAATCATTTATGTTTTTGTTTCACAGCGGAGTATCTACGTCGGCTCGCGCTCCGGAGTCGTGCAGGTGCCGATGGCGGCCTGTCAGAGGTACACTTCCTGCTACGACTGCGTGTTTGCCAGAGATCCGTTCTGCGGCTGGGACGGGAAGGTGTGCGTGGAAATATCCTCACGTGCACAGAGGTGAGGGAACACACACCCGCACGCTAAACTACCCGAGTGACTCACAGTGTTTTCTGTCTGGCAGAACACGCAGCAGATTCTTGCTGAAACGGATCGGTTTGCTTTGCTTCACGGTAGATCCAGAGTCTCTCCCCCTCCTCTCTGTTTGTTCTGCTTGTTTGTCTCTTTCTTTTCCTCCTGAAACTCCTTGAAATTCTCTATCTGCTGCTGCTATTTGCATTTGGTTTACAGCCACAGGAATGATCAAAACTCGCATATTCTCATTTAGATGCTGCGCTCAGTGTGAAACGAGAGAAAATATGTGTCACGTCCTCCACGTGCTTAATGAAACAGTCCAAGTATCCGGCGAGCTGCTCTCTCTTCAGCACAGTTTGCCCCTCTTCACGTGAGCAGTCCTAAAAGATCGTCCAGACGAGATGAATCGTTCTGACACCGTGTACATTTTTGTATTACCTGACCTTTTACGTTGTTTATTTCCTCCGGGGCTCGACAACAATAACAGCGTCTAATTAATTATTTATGCAGTTTACTTTCTCTTCCAACAGAATTTCTATGAGAGCAAGACGATGTGAGTCGACCTGGATTTCTTCTTTTCAGCTCAGCAGGAGCTTCTCCACGATGATTACACCCCCCCCACACACACAAAAAAAACAGAAAAGAAAAAGAAACATTTAGATTTGAAAAAAGAAACTTCTCTCACAGTTTGTCACCTCAATCAGGTCGACATTAATCACATTCTTACAGATTATTTTACAGATCCATAAATTACAAAGTAATGTTGCCAACACTTCACTTGAAGTCTCCATATTTAGCAGCATATAAACATTTATATTTATGGGTTACAACACTGAATAATATATAATTTAAAGTGTTTATTGATTGTATTCATGAATTATTGATTTTATCTTAAATAATTACACTTTATTATGTGTTTATGCCACTCGGAGGTTGTATATTTGTTGACAATATACTTCTTTAATGATCCAGCGACATTTTAGAGTTGTAGCAGAAGTTGAGCTAATTTTAAATATTTTATATTCTGTCGAGTAGTTTTATCTATTAAAAATGCATCACATTTTATCATTCATCATATATTTTATGTAATATAAAGTCTTCATTTGTTAGGTAGCTGGTCATTATAGCTCATAGATAAATTACGTGAAGTATAAAGTAGTCAAGAGTAATCAGAGTTGTGGTGGAGTAGACGAATAATGTGGCATGAAATTGAAATACTCAAGTAAAGCACCTGAAGTTTTTACTTGCGTAAACGTACTTTTCATTCCTCCACTGCTCACTGGAATATTAGCTGGATGCTGTTCAGTTAAATTCTTAAGAAGAAAACTTGATTAAATGAAATCCTTTATCTGGCATCTTGTTTTGGGTCCGGTCTGGTCGGACCGGGCTGGATGAGTTTGAGCCGGCGACTGTTATCAGCTCCTTCCAAACACACAGACAGAAGTTTGGCTCGCCCTCGCTCTGCAGACTGTTTGTGCCTCTCTCCGCTCGCTCTGCATGAGCAAATAACAGACATCTTAATCTCCATTACGGCAGCAGACACATCAGACTCTCCTGTGGATTTGTTTGCAGGCAGCGTCACATTTGCGGAAAGCAGAATTGAATGTTGATGCGAGATCGTGCACTTCCCCCCCGATTCGTGTTGCACAGCGGCCGCTTCCCCTCTGAAACAATTCAATTATTTAAGGAGAGTGAAAAAGCCGCCTGCTTTCTAGTGTTTTTATTTACAGAAGGTTGCTGGAACACAGAGACGGGGAGAGACACAACTACATACCACGACTCTGCACTGATCTGGGTGAAGTTGTGTCTGCTGCTCGCTCAGCGTGGGACCTTCAGCAGTTTGATCATAAATATCCAAATCTGTGAATTCAAATTGCTGCTGCACAAAGTGGGGATTTCTCTCGTCGGAGTCTTATTTTAGATCCGTAGTGTGTCACCCCAAAACCGAAAATATATATTTTTCCTCTTACCTGTAGTGCTGCTTATCCATCTAGATTGTTTTGGTATTATCTCTAATACATTTGGAGAATATATAGAAATATGAGTTCCAAACTTTATGGTGAACTGTCCCTTTAAGTTGAACGTTGGACTTGTTTCAGTTTTGTTTTTTTTATGGTTTTAGCAGCTTTTTTGTTGTTATAGATACCCTGTCTTGTCAAGGTTTTGGGTTTCACTTTACACTTTTATTTTGTAGGATATATCCTCGTGTGTCACGCTTTACCTTCCACTTCCTGTCTGTGTTTGTCCTTCAGTCTCTGATGGTTCACCTGCTTCATCTACTGAATCTTACCTGTGTCGTTGCCTGTATTTCTTTTTTTTGACAACCCGTAACACATTCAGGTCGTTTTCATGATGGAGCCTTGATTTTAGAAATGTTGTTCACGATGTTAAATCACATTTGAACTGTTTTCATTTAAATTTTGTGGCACATTTTGTGTTTTCTGCCTTATGTTGTTCGTCTGTTACTCACTGTTTCGAATATTTTGAATCCCCGTTTCAGGTCCAACATCACCCAGGACATCCTGAGAGGAGTCAGGGGCTGCAAGGAGAATTCAGGAAACGGTACGTATGCGAGCACGCGCTCTACATCTATTACACAACATGCGTCACGTTTAATACTTCCCCTCCGTTTCCCTTTGGTAAAGTGTCCTGACGCTCACACGCAGATTATGAGGTGAGAAAAAAAGTCTGACACGTACTCTTCTTCTCTTTTCAAGCATTTAGCAGCTATTAAGGGATTTCATAGGTGCTCGCTCCTCGCTCATCCCTCAGGTCCCAGCATGCAGGTTTTAATCAGTTCCTGTCTTGCTGGAGGTCAGGCGGACGCTCGCTACATTTAAAGAGGCTTATGAGACGTGATGGAAAGTGATGCTGAAAGGTTGCACACTTTCACTTGGAAGATGTGACCTCGCTGACCTGACGTCTCGTTCTATATTCATCCCTCTGTCCCGCTGCAGTTTTGTCATCTCTCTTCCTCTGTTATTTTCTCTCTCTCAGTGGTCCATCGGAGGCGCTCTGTGATGGCGGGCGACGACGTGCTGCTCCAGTGCGAACTGCGCTCCAACCTGGCACAACCGCGCTGGACGCTAAACGGCAAGGAGCTCCAGGGATACGGCCTGGATTCGGGCTACCGCATCGGCACAGATGGCCTCCTCATAATCGGAGCTCGTTCCCAGCAGGGCGGGTCTTATCGCTGCTTCGCTGTGGAGAACTCGGTCTCAGTCCTGGTTTATCTTTACACCGTCAGAGTGCACACGGACTCGTACTTCCCCGTGGAGCCCACGGCCACGACTAACCCCACCACAGTTTCCAGCCCGACTGTCGTCTCCACCAGCAGCCCCACCGAGCAGCCCCTTCCCTCGCCTCCCGCCCCGGTGCCACCCGGACCCGAGTTCCAGACCTACAGGCACATGGAGGCCGTGTACATCTCCCTGGTGGCGGTTCTCGGCGGGCTTTGCCTGGTGTTGACTGTGGTGCTGCTTTATGTGAGCTTCTGCACCAGACGGGCCCCTCAGGAGAGGAAGTTCTCCCAGCATGGGCTCCAGGTCCTAGGAGCCTCCGAGAGAAAGAGGAGCTCCCATCTCGAGCTCAAAACCATCTCCAGCCACTGCAACGGCCGCCAGGATCGTCGCTCCATCTCGATGCCAACCTTCGGGGACTTGGGCGACGGCTTCCTCCAGATAGTTCCAGGCGATGGCCAGTTTTCTCCATGCAGAACGCCTCCCCCCGCTCCACCTCTCCCTATGCCACCTCCCCTTCCCAACATGGACTACGCCAACGGGCTGTCGGCAACTCTGCCCAGCGTGCTGAGGAAGATGAACGGGAACAGCTACGTGCTGCTGAGGCAGGCCGACTCCGAGGGCATGTCGCCGCTCTACCACTCGTTCACGGAGGAGCTCAACAGGATCCTGGAGCAGAGGAAACACACACAGCTGGACGTGCACCCTGACGAGAGCTCCATTTAGGACTCCCCTCTCAGTCTTTGTCCTGCTGTTATTTATTATGACCCCAGCGGTGACCCGTAGTCGCGGGGGGGAAGAACTGACTGTTGTATTAAACGCTGCTGTTATTAACCCAGTGTACCTGCAGGTCGTGTCCTCACCTGATCTGAAAACGTGCAGCCTCTCGTGTCTCCCATGACTTCACTTCAACGATGGACTACACTAACCAGAGACTGCTGCTGCTGGAGAAAAGTGGAGCTGTGAAATATTTGACTGCTACTCTAACAAAGTCGCCACGAGTAGGGAGCTTAATGACGCTACCTCAGTGTCGAGTGGCGGCGGTCCGATGACGCAAAGGAGGAGCGAAAACGGGAGGTGGGGACAAAATGATCGCATATTTTTGTGACTCTGGAAGTGTTCAGGAAACTTTGTGATGCCCCAACTTGAGCTGGAAGTGATACTCCACCCAAAAATTCACGGCTAATCTTTAGGACCCTGACACACCCAGCCCTCAGTAGGCCATCGTCCAATATCAGGTTGTCAGTGAAGGTTTGTGCTCCTAGTTTTCTGTCTGCCGACTTCATTTGTCAAACGAATCCACAACTTCTTCCGGCATGAGACATAGTTTCTAATCTTCTTGCCCAGTGTTGTTTGGTGAGTTTTCTTTATGTTGCTGCCTGCAACATGAAAGCGTCCCTGCGTTGTCCCTCCAACACTGGCGACCAACAGCCTGACGATATTTTGGCTTCATAAATGATGATTAATCAACTTATTGTCATGAATTCAATCTGCTCACAAGTCTTTTGTCTCTACGAACAAGAATACTACAGCGGTTTTACAGCCTTTTCCTTGGAGTATCACTTTGAGAGCTCGGGTGGTAAAGACGAATCATACATTTCAAGTTTTTTATTTTTTCTTCATGCTCCTCTGTCCTCATGTACAGTCAATGCAATAACCACTTCACCCTTGCGGCTTTTGGTGGCAGTGTGTTGTGTCGGTGCCAGTGGAAGCACTTGTAGCAAACTGTGAAACAAGTTTCCAGGTGTCTTTTTTGTTTTTAGTAGTAGCAGTTGTCCATTAAGGGCCGTTGGCGGTCAGATCGATTGGATTCACTCACAGCTGCAGACTGGCTTCAGAGCGACAGGAAGCTGAGAGGAAACTACAACACAGGCTTCAAACAAACAGATGAGATACGGAACAGAAAATGCTCCTTTTAGTTTTTTATCTGTCCAAGCAAACATATTTTATCTTCCTCCCGAGACATCAAGGCTGTAGTTTTATGTCACTTGATGTTACAAAAAGCAACAACAGTTTGTCCTCTGCTGTAAAAAGAAAAAAAAAAAAAAAGCTGCTGGTTCCAGGTCGCCGAATCAGACCGGAGAAGACCTTCACGCATGCAACCCACAAAGACATCCTCGGTGTTTACCTGACATCAGAGCAATGCCAAAACAACAAACGCTGCAGAGCCCCACAGAATCCCCCCCTCGCCAAGGTGAACGGCGCCATGATTAAATGGCGCGTATTTGACTTAGAGGGAAAGTGACTGAAATGAATCTCTGAGCGGTTTGTAAACGTGTCACGGCCGGCGGTAAATAAAGATCTGTCATGGCAGAAAAGTGTTGAATCAGCTCTTGTGGCAGCGGCTCAGCAGCAGCCCTCTGTGGTGACTCGCGGCGTGCATTTGTCACAGTCGCTGACAGTAACAGCGGTAGTTGGCTCGCCTCCACGGCGATCGGAGGAGGAGGAGGAGGAGGAGGAGGGGGGGCGCTTCTTGTCTGTTTGCATAGAGCCTTGTCGTCTCTGCAGGTAGAAGCAGACAGAAAACATTTGACCTGAGTGTCGTGGTTAGCCATGCAGGAAGCAGATGATGATACAAGGAGGCAGGAGCTCCTTTGCACTTGCAGGGCTACTTGTCTGCCTTGTAAACCACTTTATTCTAGACCTCTTGTGATTGAGAATATAGTCCAGAAAATGCACTTCATGCTTTGACTAAAGGGCCTCAGATCCCACTGGTCCAATAGCATATGTACACTTTTACACTGGTGGGAAATATCTGGCTGTATATTGAATTTGGACAGGAATGAACTTCTTTAAAACCATTTTTTTCTTTTACCTGAACCTTCTGTTATACCACTCTAATCAAAGCTACCACACTCCACTGACAAAATCGCAGTTTGCTTGTGTAAGTGTTGATGCTTTGAATAGTTTGTTCAGATCGTAACCAACCTGTTAAAAACAGCAGACCAGCGAAGGTAAAATTTGTGTTTTTGCCGATGGAGTCTGGTGGCTTTGGACAGAGCGATGCAACGGCCGTCTGTCTCTGCAGGGACGATTTGTAGACTAAACTGTTTGAACCTACAGCCCCTTAAAATATGTAAAACTAGACAGACTACCTTTTAATTTCTCCTGAAGTCGCGTCTCTAGGTGTGTTTTTCTCTGTTGCTGACCTGTGTGTTCCTCCAGAGAACACAGGACGACGCAGCTTCTTTGCACTTGCTTTCTTCTCGTCAGCCTTTTTTAGCCTTTTTAACTTGTTTTTCATCCTCATCTTCATTCCTCCCCTCTCTCTCCCCCCTCTCCGCTGCCTCTTTTGTTTCCCCGTCTCATCACCTCTGGATGACAGTATCATTTATTACTCTCTCCGCTCGCATTCACACTCTCTCAAGGACCCTGCTGAGTGTACAATGGCCGTGATGGCCCCCTAATCAATTAAAACCCCGGAGTTTGTGTTTGTGAACAGAGTGTTCTGCATTAGTCTAACATCAGAGATACGGTTAACACTATTCTTACATTTCTTACATGCTGGTATTTTGATTTGTGGCAGCTTATATAAGAATCTGTGTCACTACATTATAGTGTACTAACTCGGAAAGACTGATGACGAGTGTTGTTCTCTGTGATTCTTGAGCATTTCATTTTATTCAAATCAAAGCTGTAAAGAAGTGTTCATGTTGGGTTACATTTTTATTAAATTGAGTTTAAAGGAGACATATTCTGCTCATTTTCAGGCTCAAATTTTTATCTTGGGTTACTACTAGAACATGTGAAAAATGCTTTAGTGCTCGAAAAACACATCAGTTTTCTCACACTGTCCAGTTTGTTTGCTCCTGTCTCTTTAAGACTGCACAGTCTCCTCTGATTGGTCAACTCACACACACCTGAGCCAGCACCACCAACAACAGAACAGTTGTGCTAAATCAACTGTTACCTGCTAAGGGGTAAATTATATGTGACGTGGTGATGTAGTGTGATGTCACAAAGTCACAGTATTAAAGGCGGGACTTCTGACGAGGCGTTTCAGGAGCTGTGTTTTCTGTGGGAGAGGGGAGCTTCTGTTACAGCTATTTAAGAGGAAGAGAGAGGAAAAAAATAAAGCATAATATGTCTCCTTTAACATGTTAATATACTTGACCTTGTATTATATAAAAGCTTCCATCACCAACATGTTGAAAGCTTCATCTGAGTCTCCCGCCGCTGCTTCATTCTCACTTAAGGACAATCTGTTTACAACAGACACTGGCTCTGCACTGTATATTGTAACATGGACTTTAGGTGAAAATAGTTGAAGTATCGGCTTCCAGTTTTACTTTCACCTTGTTTCTGTACACACAATCCCACAGTGAACTAACATGAATACATCCTGCTGTGTCAGTATGCAAGAGTATATTTTAAGTAGAGGTAGACTATTTCTCTCGGTGTTGGCCAAAGAAACTGGAGTGAAGAGTTCATATTTTGCACTGTTCTGTAAGTACTCTGTGAAAGGTCATGTGGTATATCCCTGTAAACTGTGACACTTTCCACCCAGTTGGTTCTGTATGAAATTCCGATGTAGATAATGAACTATGAACTGTCGGAAGTGACATCCGTGCTTGAGCTGCTCACAGAAAGGACTTTTTTACATTGTCTCTCATTGTCTTATTTATTTGAGTTCAATTAAATCTCCACTTGCTTTTGTGCAGATAAAACAAAACAGAACACTTTTCATTATGTTCAGCTTGGGAAAGAGAGGAGTCGGTGTCAACAGCCCTGAGGGAAAGTCAGGAAATTAGATGCAAAACATGTTCACACCAAATCCTATCCTCAAGACGCCGCGATAATCAGCCTGTTTTTAGCTCGTGGCGAGCGGCAAGGCCACTGTCCTCCACCGGGGAACTGACCCGGCGTGAACCCGGACTCATTTACATATGACTCTGACAGAGCAAAGGTATAACATAAGCTTAAGGGTGTGATAAAGTGGCCATTTTTCAGAGCAGCGATCAAGACAGTAACTTAGCAACAGCATCTTTATTTAGAGCCTTTAATGTCCTAGCGTGGGTTCGGCTGTGCCAGATCCCATCGGGGTGAGCGAGTGTGATGAGAGCGCGGTGGCTCTGATATCTGCAGTCGGTGCCACAGACAAATTAAAATGCGGTGTGTGAGGACGAGACATCAGAGAGCGTTTTCACGTCTTTAGTGAACAATGCTTTGATTCCCTTTATTAAAACGGGGCTAAATGGCTTCCACATTGTCCCTCCTGAATTAGTTTAAAGGATAAGTTCACCCAAAAAATGAAAATTCAGTCATTATCTCCTGACCAAAATGCTTGAAGATGAGTGAAGTTTTTGTAGTCCACAAAACATTTCTGGAGCCGAACAGCGTTGAAGCGTTCTTCTGAACAACTGAAGTAGATGGGGACTTGTTTCAAAACGTGAAAAAAAACATAAAATTGGGTGCCGCAGTAGCTCAGAGGCTGTGTCCTCACGTGCGAGTGCGACCTGCAGTCCTTTGCTGCATGTCATCTCCCCTTTTCTCTCATCTCATTTCCTGTCATCTTTCAAGCCGTCCTATCAAATAAAGCCGGGAAAGGGCCAAAAAAAGTAAAAAAATAAAAGGAAGGATGTAAATAATATCTTTAAGATTCAGATGGAAACTGCTTGCTGTAAAGTTCCAGAAATGTTTGGTTGACTACAAAAATTCACCTGGTGGGGCGCCGTTTAGCTCGGTTGGTAGAGTGGACGTCCCATGTGCTGAGGCTCTACAGCGGAGCCGGGTTCGACTCCCGGCCTGGGTCCCTTTGCTGCGTGTCATTCCCCCTGTCACCATCTTCAGCTGCACTATCAACAAAGCCATAAAAGGCCAAAAAAATACTTTAAAATTAGATTCTGGGGAGAACTGCTCTTTCAAATTCCCCTAAATTAGCCGACAGATCATTTAAATGCCACTTTTATTGGCTAACAGCCGATATGTATGCAGGAAAAATGTAAAGGAAGACTGCATCCACAGTCTTTTAAAAAATGCAACTCGAGTAGATAGAAACGAGTGAAATCAGCCTCGGTGTCACGCTGCAGAGCTCATCATCATCCTCTGCAGTCTTCTCACGCTCCCGTTCTACATAAATTTTCACATTAAGTCCAAACCATTTCCTGTGGCCAGAGTTATATATGTGCTATCAATCAACAGAAACAAGCAATCTGTCCTGGGGGCACCTTTTACATTCACATTCATGCAAGTCTTCTTATTTGTATTCACATGACGACTACAGTACTTATGGGCGTACTTTTGTGGAGAAGAACACCGAGGTCATTTGTTGGGGCGACAGCAGGATCAGCTAACGCCTTTTTGCGGTCAAAAATGATGAGTTCGGGGTGAGATACTGCACAGAAAGCGGAGTGTAGTTTTTCGCCAACATCCTCCTTGTTAAATATGAACAAATCACCCACTGGAGGAGTGTTAGTCAGAGGACGGCTCCGTGCTGAAGGTTAAGACTCGTCCCTCAAGCTACCACACAACCATCTGTCACACTCGCTCAAGATCATTTCAGGTTGCTCAGCGAGGAAGCATTCAAAACCTCAGTGTTCACCAGTAAAAAAAAAACATGCACAGAACCTCTTGTCATACGAATAAAAAAATGGTGTCTTTTCTGTAAAGTTGAATCTGTCGCGCTTAACAATGCAGACGGCACCACTGCAGTTCTGTCGTCCTCTGACAAGCTGCTCAAATACAACCGGGGAGAAAATCTAAATTTAAACATGAACGCCAGCGTCTGCACATAAAAAAAATATTTATTCCGTCTGCACTTATTCCTCGAATCTTCAAATAACCTCCAGATTAAAAAACGGTTATCTGCTCCTCATTATGTCGGCTGACGAGCCTCCGGTGGGTTCATGTGAAGTCTATTCAAATGTGGCATTCAGAGATGGCATTGTGTGCACGTTTCTGCACAGTTAAAGAGGCTTCTCCTCCAACACCAGACAGAAGGGCACGGTCAAGCATATTCAGTCGATAGCGGGGTCTTCTGCAGAATAATTCAACAAACGCGCTGGTTTAATTGCTGCAAAAAAAAAAACGAGAGCTTTATAGAAATATGATTTAATTTAGATTTCGGACACTCGAACAGATCAACAAAAGAGCACAGACTTGCAAGAAATTAAGCATTCTCGTTCTGGAAACATCCCCGGTCAGCCCTTATTTATTGTCCTGTTTCTGCGGTCTGATGGGGCCGATGGACGGCGGCCGGTTGGTGAACGGGTGCCACTGGCCCTGGATGCTGGGGCTGTCTGTGTGGAAGGGCTTACGGATGCGGATGATGTCCAGGCCGGACTGATTGGTCAGCTTGGTCAAGAGCTCTAAAACCTGCGGAGACGTTTTGTTCGTGATGATTTCTTCCCTCACGCTTCCGTTCACTGCAGGAAGGAAAAAGAGGAAATAACAAGTATGACTGACTCATGTACAGACTTTCTTACAGACAGACCAGCTGCCTGTTGTGAAGGTCAGCATGAACAGCTGATTCTGGGTGAGAGGGTTTAACTTAGTCGGTTGAAGTCTTCAGTGTCATTTCACTTCTACCTGAATAGAGGTCTAAGAAACCTGTGTTACACTGCCCCCTACAGTATCTGAGTGTAATAACATTCATAATCACACTGCTCCGTACTGATTGCTTAAACTTGCCACAAACTTCACCAACAAAACTGATTTTCACCATATATCTGGCCTTTTAACTGTGTAGTTTGACTATGTATTTGAACAAGTAGCATTTTGATGTTTTAGGTTGGCTGAAATATGTTTTTGATAGAACATTTTGCCTCAGAAGCTTTAAGTTCAGCCATCCGTAAGAATGAAAACAGAAAGGATTTTCTTATCGCTTTTTGTTTTATTATTTGTTTTAATGCACATTACACTGGATCATCCTGGTAAATAAAATACTATTAAATATTCTAATTGAATACTTCACTAAACAGGCCATAAATAATCCTTAAATGAAAACTTTTGACTTGCTAAATAATGCAATAAATATTTGGTGAGACGATGTTTACAAATTCCCCAGTTAACATTAATACCCTACAAAATAAGTGAATACTTGACTATAAATTCTTGTGTAATTAACATGTAATTTGGTACGAATTATAAGAAAAACAGAGATCGGAAAGTATGCACAATATAAATGGAGAATATAATAATAAATGGATCTATACTTGGATTAAAAGGGATCTCTGGATTTGTTTTTCCAGTGAAATTTGAGCATTTCTGCAAAAACTTTACTATTTTTATCATCAGAATTTTGATTGACAGAACTGCAGACAACTGATTGCTTATCTAACTCAAAAATAAGTTCTATATTTAACCCTAGTTTGTTATTTATTAGAATTCACCTCTGCCTAATGGTATATGTGATAAAAATAGTATGTTATCTGCCCCAGTGGCGATCCTCCATCAAACACAAAGTCAGGAGCACTTACAGTATTCTGCAACTATCTTGGGTATCCTGGACGCCTGAGGAGACACATACACGACAGTCGAAGGGTTCTTCTTGGCATAATCCACCACCCCCTCCTCGATGAACTCCCTGAAAGAGATCAGAAGATGATACTGAAGTCACTTTGATTTTGGATTTTTTGGTAATTCAGGTTTTGTTGAGGCAGGGTGGATCTGGTGTTGAGGGTCTGTGTTCAACATCAAGAACATCTGAGTCTTTTATTGGACTGCAACTGATGATTATTAACATTACTGACAATGATGGAATGTAGTCCATTTATTAAAGCACTATACTTTGCTGTTCTCGCACTTTACTTGAGTATTAGCATTTTTTCCACTAAAAATTCAGAATCCACTGAATTTCAGAGCACAAATTACTAAACTACACTTACTACACTAATTACTTGTGAGATAAAAACTTTACCTGATCAATAAATAACATTAAAGGTTAAAAAGTTACAAATAGCCCAAACCTTGACAAGATACAACATTAAAATGCTGTGTTATGCATTGGTGAGGAGAACAGTCAAATGGGCTGAAACTAACAGCTGTAAATTAATCTGCTGAAATCTATTTCATTTAGATATTGATCTGTAAAGAAAATACAATAAAGAGGTCCATTACAATTTCTCCAAATTAAAAGATAACACCTTCAACAATTACATTAGAAAAAAAAGCCACTTATCCCCACACAGCTTGAAGGAAAACATTTTGTTTTATAAAAATGGCTTTAAACAATTATTCAATTTTCAAGTAAAGTGATTAATTTTCTTACTGCACCAATAATTACGCACTAACAGTGGCAAGTTTAACGTAAGGTGTAGTTTTGTTTTTGATAAGTGCATTTAGCTAACAACACTACTGTGCTTTGACTTATATAATAAATGATTGTAACTTAAACCTTGTAAATAGTATTTTTATCTACATGTTTTACCCAATTTTAGCAATTTTAGCATGTGGAAACCTGCTACCTTATATAAATATCCACACCTCACCCACACAGCATCCATTCTACATACACTATCATTAATTTAAGCACACAGTTTTAGTTTTTTGTGTGTTTTTACCTGACTCCCAACGAGCTCTGCGCCTTCTTGGAGAAGATGAGGGAGATCCGTTTGAGCTGACAGACGTACCGACCGACGCCGTTCTGAAGAACACTCTGCAGGAAGCGGCTCGGTGTCCCTCTGGAAGTCATCGTTCAACCGACAAGCAAGGGTTTTATATTATAATTCATATATCATAAAAACCGAGCGGCTAATTAAACATCTAAACACCTTAAACAGCTGCAACATTCATAGAGGACGACCTGACGGGCATGTACACAGCGCGGTCCGTCGAGGATATGTTCCGGAGTGAAACATAGAGAGGACACGACGGTTAAAATAAATGAAATATCCTGATAAGACTTCTTCTGGGAGTAAATTATAATGTCATTTGTTTTTCAATTTTGTAGAATGTACGCTGAAAGCTTTAAAATGTTTTAAAACTAAAACTAAAATGTAGCATAACCGTTTCTCGTTCGGTACCTTTCGACGCGTGTTTCACACGGACTTGTTTTGAAGACGCACCGAAAAGTGCGGGTTACAGAAGAAGCATGGAGGAAAATGAAGGAATGAAAGACAGTCAGTAAGCTTGAATTTTTTCCTTTATTAAACTTAATATATTTCTAGTTAAGGGTTCCACGTATATTCAGCTTAATTATCTTTAAGAGTCAACGTCCATTTAGTTTAAAAATAACGTGTTTCTGCCTCACTGTCTGTCATTTCTGTGACTACCGTTAGCATAGGTCAACCAAGACATGTCTTCGCTGCAAGCTGACTTGATGTTTCTATCAATTCTCTGTCTGTATTCATATCTGACTTCATATTTTCATGTCTGTTGCAGGGTCAATGTCCTAACCAGATAACTCATGTGGAGGAGCTTGCTGTTGAAGGGCACCACCTGCCTCTTGCAGGTGGCAGCCCGGAGGTTTCCCCACAAAAGACACTTCTCATCCCTCTGTGTAAGACTTCTCACTCAGAGACTTCCTCACAGGCCTCCTGAGTCTCTGTGTGGTTCAAAGTTTTTGGGCAGGGACGGCTTCCTGGCAAATAGTTGGACAAGGGCTTATAAAAAGGATGCCAAGTCTAATGTGGAGTTTCCTACAAGCCCCATCACAGTCACAGATATAAAACAGTACCTTCGCTCCAAAGACATTCCCTTCCACGATGGCTACAGCTGCCTTCACATCCAGAGCATCTTTGTCAATGCACCTGAAAGGAAGGACAGCTTCTCCTTGTTCATTGACAAAACCACCGGGCAGTTTCTGTGCAAAGACACGCTGGTGGAAGGGAGCTGGGAGGATCTGCAGGACTGCCTGGAGGTGATGCAGAAGGAGGAGCAGGATTTCCTCAGCCCTGATGTGCTACTGGGATATCCAGAGAGTGTGGAGGAGCAGGACGAGAGGGAGAGGGAGCTGCGGGAGGTGCAGAGGATCTGGTCCAGCTCCGTGCCCTTCACTGACCTACATGAGGACGAGGCTCAGCTGATCAAAACCATGTTCCAGGTATTGTTTAATGGGAGTAAGTGAGAGATGTGCTGATGTTTTTATAAAGGACAATGAATGATTGCATGTGTTTTAATTACCCTGGTATTCCATCGTATCTACATCACAACAGGGTTAGGGGTTCACAATAAGTTTATAGTTATCCTTGACAGGCGATATGTGACGAGGGTAAAGCAAGGAGCTGATGTAAAGTAGGAATTTTAAGGAAACAAGGGAGAAAAATAAATTTACCTCACAGTACGTTAAAGTTAATCGATGTTTTGTTTCAGATCACAAAGGTCTCTAATGCAACCCTAAAGAAGTTTGGTGTGAGGGTCTTCAAGCCTACCAAGAGT
This sequence comes from Sparus aurata, assembly GCF_900880675.1. Classification (NCBI taxonomy): domain Eukaryota; kingdom Metazoa; phylum Chordata; class Actinopteri; order Spariformes; family Sparidae; genus Sparus; species Sparus aurata. Next base: position 23,638,691 of record NC_044206.1, on the reverse strand, counting down.
CTTGTTTTCCCCTGGTTCGGTGGACCCGACTCCTCCCTAAAGGGCGTGAAGCTTCTCTCCGCCCAACATAGCACAGACACTGAGAAGGTTACTTATAATGAAGCTATAGTACCAAAAAGTAATTCTTACAACAATTTGTTTGGCCTCCCTCTGGTGGGCCGTATGGACTCGGAGGTGGTGCTTACTGGACAGGAGTTGGACACTCTGGCTGTGAGCCAGGCCACAGGACTCCCCAGTGTTGCTCTTCCACGTGGAGTCAGCTGCCTCCCACCGATCCTGCTGCCTTATCTGGAACAGTTCAAGCGTGTGACGCTGTGGCTGGGAGACGACATTCGCTCCTGGGAGGCGTCAAAGATCTTTTCGAGGAAGCTGGGTCTGAGGCGCTGCTCGCTGGTGCGACCCGGGGAGTACCGGCCCTGTCCGGTGGAGGCGCTGGCCCAGGGAAAGAACTTCAGCCAAATCATTAAATCCTCAATCCCAGCTGCCCACAAGTCCATAGTGTCCTTCAAGCAGCTGAGAGAGGATGTGTACGGGGAGCTGTTGAACACAGACCAGGTGGCCGGAGTGAAGTGGACGAGGTTTCTGGAGCTCAACAGGATCCTGAAGGGACACCGCAAAGGGGAACTGACTGTGTTCACAGGTATAAAGAGACATGATATGCAAAGGTTAGAACAGTTTACATAAAAAGTATATATAGTTTATCTTAATGTGTATGTTTCTTTGTTTTACAGGTCCTACAGGCAGTGGAAAGACCACCTTTATCAGTGAGCTCGCCCTGGACCTTTGCATGCAGGGCGTCAACACACTATGGGGCAGCTTTGAGATCAACAATGTGCGTCTGGCTAAGATCATGCTGACTCAGTTTGCCATGCAGCGGCTGGAGGAAAACCTGGAGCAGTACGACTTCTGGGCAGACAAGTTCGAGGAGCTGCCGCTCTACTTCATGACGTTTCACGGGCAGCAGAACATCAAGTAAGTCTTCTCTCAGTATTCTAGCTTGATGAGTGTTTTTTCACATGGATGCAAACCTCAGTCGGGATAATGTTATTGCTAATATTCAGTGCATTTCAAGAATAGAGCATTAAGTAATTCCACTGGGTAACTTTAACGGTGGCTATAAGAATGCAGCAGTGACTGCTTCAAGTTCTTCTCAAGGTTGTACCCAATTTAATCTAAAGAGACCTGCGTTGCTTTGTCTATGAACCCATTAGTTGATCAACAAAAAGGAAAGTACTTGTGTGAAATACTTGGATCTATGGCAGATGTGTTGAGTGTGAGCTGTTTACTCACCTGCAGTAAAAGGAAGATTTTATACAAAAAGCCTGATATAAAAGCAGCATTTTCATGTGACGCATTTTGTTCTGACCCTTCTCTGACTCTTTTCACAGGGCAGTGCTGGACACTATGCAACATGCAGTTTACATGTATGACATCAACCATGTCATCATTGATAACCTGCAGTTCATGATGGGGCAGGAAAACCTCTCAGTAGACAAGTGAGTAAGATTTATCACATATGAGGATAAATGGTAAAGCTGATCGCTACTTGTATGCTATGTTAACATTGTAGCCTGAGTGTAAGTATTTGTGTTTTCTAATAGTCAAATGAAATAAGTTTCAATTTATCATGAGCGACACTTTCAAAGTGCATTTTCCCACGGTAAATATGGAAGTAAATGATGTTGGATGTGCTCCAGGTTTGCGGTCCAGGACCACATCATCGGAGCGTTCAGGAAGTTTGCCACCAACAGCAGCTGCCACGTCACTCTGATCATCCACCCCAGGAAAGAGGAGGACGACCGAGAACTGCAAATAGCCTCCATCTTTGGTTCAGCAAAGGTGAGAGGAAGGGACGTTTTTTGTGCAGCAAATTGTATTGTTTTCAGTTTGATGAAAGGGAAAAAGCAGACTTTTACATTTATAGCATGTTTTAGTGGGAATCATTTAGTTCATGAATAGACTTGAATAAGATCAGTTCCAGAATTTCACTTGTGAATAGTTTTGAGGACACAAAACATGCAATTGTTTTAATTTATCACAAAGAAAACTGAAAAAAATCATAAGAGTCATTATTATATTACATGGTGTGTATATTTTGTTTTACACCCATGAACCCTTTAACTGTCTGTTTTTAGTTTTTAATGTGCTGTTTTTTTCACTGACTTGACATAATTTTGAAAACACATTATATCCTGATGCATCTCAACCTTTGACTCGTTCCAGGCCAGCCAAGAAGCCGACAACGTCCTCATCCTGCAGGAGAAGAAGCTGGTGACGTGTCCCGGCCGCAGGTCCCTGCAGGTGACAAAGAACCGCTTCGACGGAGACGTGGGCATCTTCCCTCTGGATTTCATCAAGTCATCACTCACTTTCGCGACTCCCCTCAAGGGCAAGCACAAGCTGAGGAAGGTCAACACCAAGCCGGAAAACGAGGAGGACGAGGCGGCCGGTGCAGCGGTGAAGAAGGAAGAGGGTAAGAAGGAGAAGGCCGCCAAAACAAAGACTCCACGAGCTGTTAAGGATCCCGCAACTGGAAATGAAAGCAAGCAGAAGGAATCGTAATGAATTTAATTCATAGGTATTATGGATCATTTTCTCTGTTGACTTTAGTTCAGTTTCACCACTTCCATAATTAATAGAAGTTTAGCGAGATCCAGAGATGTCGTATAAAAGATAAAGTTAGACAGTTTTATGTCCCCAACATAAAGTTCATCTAAGCTAATCATTAAAGGGTTACTTTGTATTTTTTTAACCAAGACCCTATTTACTACGGTTTTGTGTCTGAGTAGTGGAAATAACACTTTTTGAAATTGCTCCAATATGGAGCAAGACCGCCGCAGCCGTAAATCACAAAACCAGCTGCAGGAAATTGCTCATCGTCAAAGTACGTCTAAGTGCTTGTTTCTGCCACCGACAGGCTCAGATTGTAATTTGTGTCTGACAACATTTTGGAAAGAATCCCTTCAGAGATAGATCTTTTTTGATTGACCAGAAACAGCCACAATGATGCTCTCGCCAAACCCACCAGACTCCATTCACAGAATCAGTAATTCTATGTCTTAAAACACACTTCATTCAAACTCAACAGAAAAACAAAAATAAAACTCACCAAAACCAAAGTAGTTCGTCTTTTCACAATCACCAGCACAGGCTGGGACAAAGTAAACTCTTAATCCAATGCGTTAGAAATACAAATATCAGAGAGAGGAGTAAGAGGGGAGAGCTGGAGTGTTTTTGCATCTGACGCGGTGAATGAAGTGTTTATTTCAGGCTAACCAGAGCTGGTTGGAAAAACAAACCAAGATGGATTTCATGAGTTATATAGTTTGAATGTGAAAGCGTGTGTTCGTGTGATGATAAAAATGACTGCTTCTGCAAATGGAGTCTGGTTGCTCTGGCGAGCGTCTGTTTCCAGTTAAACAGAAAGGATCTCACTTCTCACACGAGGTCCATCTCGGCAGGGATCCTTTTCCACGACACTTGAATCTGTCAGTGGCAAAAACAAGCGGTTAAAGCAAACACATTTTGAGGATGCCCAATTTCCTGCAGGGATTACGCTGCAGCCTGTTTTTTCGTGGCTCTCGCTCAACGCTGGAGCAATTTCAAAGACTGTTGTCCTCATTAGTCATTTAGACTCAGCACGATGCTGAAATAGCATCCAGGTTGAAAAATACCAGTTACCCTTTTAGTACATTTGAACGAAACAACTGAATATAATATATATTTTGGAATATATGAAATAACAGCTGATTGTAATTCATAATGAAACACATTGTTAATAATCCAAGATAAATTGAGGTAACTAAAGGTTTCTTTGTTTATGGAACTAAGTGAAGATGTTGAAATAATGAGTGTGATGGTAAAGTGTTGGCACATGTTAGGTTTGTACAGTTTGTATCTACTGTGTATGTAGACAGAATTCTCCGTTAAAACACTTCTCTTTCAAAGAACAAATACTGTGACACCAAGACGTACTGTTCAGTATTTCATGGTAACATACAGGATGACTCAACATCAACACAATGTGCTCTCTACTGACTTTTTGTACACTGATGAGTTATCAAATGAGCTACTTTTTTTAAAATAAAATGCTCGTGATGCAGCTCTTTGTCTGTGTTTTCATCCGTGGTCAACAGGGGGCAGTGTGAGCTTTACAGATGACACTTGACTGCAGAGAGAACCTGATGAGGATAATTGTCGAATAATTAGTTCACTGCTCTTTTCACAGCTGCAAGAACGTGTGTGTTTTATTAAGCCTCAGTTGTGAATATTTTAATATTTGAGGCATTTTGCTCAAGATGTTGCGACACAATCATGCACACTAGGAAGAAAATGGTTAATTATGGCACTGTTAATTAACTCTGCTCCTCCTGTCTGATTGCTTCTCACATAAATCCTCCTTTTGCCCTTCAGCTGTGAGTGCTGCCACCTTTTAAACTCTAATAAATAAGTGGTGTCAGCTTACGCATTATGTTAATAAGGTGATGCTTTTCAGACTGACCCGTCTCCGGTGTCACACTCCATTATTTAGACAGAGCGACTTTAAATAAATGCAAATGTGTTTCAAAACATCTTCATATGAATATTTCATGGGTCAAGTGGGCCGTCCGGGCCCGGCCTGCTCCTGGTGTGGGGTTACATGTAGAATCAGCAGCTTTCAGAGGTGAGAAACGTCTGCATTGTGCTGCGCTGTCTGGATCAGCTGCTGCAGGATGAACTGATGGCTCAAGTGTCGTATATCATCTCGGCCACAGCGAAGCCAAATACGTTTCAGATTTATGACGCTGTTTTGAAGCGAACAGTTCAGTGTGTGGGAATGTGAAAGTGCCCGCCTGTGTTTGATATCGGGGCCTTTTGAGGAATTTAAAACCTTGGCATCCACACGAGGAGACACACTCGTTAAAACCTGAAGGATCTTTGCACTCATTAAGATGCTTTACTCGCCAGAAAACAAGCGACAGCATGAAATATTAAATTAAGCAAAGATAAGTGCCATTCACACCTGTGTTGTATTCTTCTGTTTAAAGGTCCAGTATGTTGGATTTAGGGGCCTCTTCATAATTACGTTTTCATTAGTACATAATCACCTTAAACACATTATCGTTGTGTGTTGTTTAGTGGCACGTGAAGCCAAAAAAGATCAACTTCCTGGGTGTTAAATTACCCGAATCTTCCGCGTGGCTTCCGTTTATCATGAGGCCCCTGGAGCGTGCACACGACTTCCGCCGGGCGAGCGGTGACCGTCCGGTTCAGCCTGCTTGCTAACTTGAATGGCAGAATCGCAGTTTAATGGTTTAATGGCTCTCTGAGACTTTTCCAAATGTTACTGGACTTACTGGAGCAAATTCTGGTGGTGAAATGAGTCATTTAACACTAAATTGTTGGGGTTAGACCACAAAAAGCTTTTCGCAACTTTGTTCACATGCGCGGCGGTAGCAGACTTTGATGTGTGGAACTGCCGGAATTCCCCTTTAATACTGTTATTTGCCTCTGTTTAGAGTTCACATTCTCTGGGGCCTCTCTGTCTACCTCTGAGATCTCCGCTGGCTCCGTCTCTGACAGACCGGTCCGGAGAAAGCTCCTGGCACCGGACTCACTTTACACGTGGTATGCGGACCCCTGAGCTCCTCGGATAACTGAAACTGTAAAATATTGTTGTAAGCTGTGGGAACAATTCCTGTGTATGTTTGATGAACGCAAATCAGTGGAGATGAGACGGCAGGAGGGAGACGGCTCCCGGACAGATGCGATGAGCTCCAGGTTTTTGTTTCGTCCTCCGCGCTCTCATTTCATCTTCTCCGAGTTCTTTCCCTGCTTAATGTTTTGCTGTGAATGTTCTACCGCTGTGAAAGTACACATTGCTTTCCGTAATGACTCCAGGCTGTGTGCTGGATGGGTCCGGGTGTCCTCTTGACTGTGTGGGTGTGGGATATGGCTGCCGAGGCCTCTGAATGGGGCTCTTTGTGTGTTTCGAGGTATTGCTGCGCCCAGATGATGGCGGCCCTGTCGTCTGCCAGCTCCTCCAAAGAGGGAAAAACACACAAAAATTTGGAAGGAGTGTGACACAAATGCATGCAAAAAAAAAAACACTTAGACTCGCATTACTGAGCTTTACCCAAGTAAGCTTTCAAAGACAACAGCTCGAGTTTGTTTTCACAGACAAAACAGGTGGTGGAACGTATATCACAAGGCTAAAATATTGGCATTGCTGCGTGTATCAGAGCGCAGCACTGTTCGCCTGATTGTTGTCTTTTCTGTTTTGAACGGCCTTTGCCGATCAGAGCTTTGCATGCCTATTCAAATAGCTGCCATCTGGAGGGGGGAGGAGATGAAACAACTTTGAGTTACGCAGCTCTTAATCATGATGGAAACAAATTGTGCAGAGACCAAACGAATTCCGCTTCATTGAAACGATATGGGGTATGAGAGGATGGGAATCGAATGGGGCTAAGAAAAGATGTTTCAGCTGCAGATAAGCCCTCCTCTTGACCTAAAATCCACCGAAAACATCACGATCGGATGGCATAATCAAGAGCGTTAGTAACACATCTTCTCCATGAACGAGAAAAACAATCCAGGCTTTATAATAAAGTCAGCGAAAAAATGAACTCAAGGCCCCAGCTGCTCCCAGGGCGGCTGATGATGGGACGCATGGATACATGACATGCATGCATAGCTCTCCGCCCCATTAGCCGCCCTTCATTAAGCCGACTATTTAACCAAGTCTGGAGGTAATTTCAGGACCTTCAATCAGAGTTAATCAGCCGGGGGCTCTGGCACCGCGATGACTTCAGCCAACGTCCAAGACGGGGATCATATGAAGTATTTTCAGCCGATCTTGATTATGATTGTGCGTTTCCTCTTGGATATGATGACAAGACAGATTAGAGATGATCATTTAATGCAAGGACAGTTCATCCCTTTACAGTACTTTGGAGGGAAATCAGCAAAAAAGGAAGCTGCAGAGTAGTTTGACATTTTGGGAAATCACATGTGCTGTCTTTCCAAGAATAAGAAGAGACGATTGATACCGCTTTCGAGTTTGTATGCTAAGTATGAATCTGCAGCTTAGCTTAGCTTGAAGACTGGAAACAAGGAGAACTGTTGGCAAAATTTAACATCAGCACCTCTAAAGCTAACCAGTTACATAAAATAAGATTTTGAATCATGTTGGTGTTCAACTCATAAGTACAAGTCCAATATTTATTCCCTTTTAGCTCTGTTTTTGGTCTCCACCAGCTCCTGAGGAGAACATGTAAAGTACATTACTTGAGTATATGTAGTTAGATGACATCACTGCTAGTGAGAACACGCAGCAGCAGGTCAGAAGGTGTGAGGATCAGATAAATCAGGCTTTGGCCTCACAGTTTTGCTCTTTTCTCTGGATTTTGCTGGCAGTGAGAAAAATGTAGAATAACATTAGTTTTAAGGTTCATCTAATGAGCTGAAACATGAGCCTTCCCCTGGTCTGGGAGCACAGGGGGGGAGGATGTGCACATGGTTATTAATATAGACAGAGGCAGGCATACTGTTGGCTAATGTGGGTCAAACGTGCAGAGTGCACGTGAGTAAGTGAGGCAGAGTAACCCCCCCCTCGCTCTACTGATGTCCGAGGGATGTTGGGCATCTTGAATCAGCTTTGAGTCCGAAAACGGCCGCTAGTATCTCTGCGAGCGCCGTCTGTCCTCAGCTCGCTCCGGCTGCAGACACTCACAGAGAAACAACCATTCCTGCTGTCGTGACGGCTGGTAGAAATGCTGGGACCCAGTTTGCCACTTTGAAGGATAAGAATTGTTACGGGACTTGTTTCCAAAGATGAAACTGTAATGTGGCAGACACAGTGTACTGATGAACTTGCTCCACATACTCACTGTACCCCGGCGCGCTCTCAATGTTCTCCCAGCATGTTCTGTCACACTTTCTATTTTAATGTCAGTCTGGGTCAAATCGTGTTCTCACTCTCTCTTTAAGCGGCCAAATTTGGGGAGGTTTATCGCAACAGAATCCGGAGACCGAGTGCCAGAATGTTTAGATGAGTTTTGAAAATGCATATAAATCTGCATGAATTACAGGTGAGACAGACACCTGACACTCAGTTGTTCACCTGTTCACCCCACTGAACAGGTTAGTCCAAGAAGTCAAACAAAGCTGAGAGTTTGCTCAGTCGTAACAGAACGATAGATGTTGAAAACTTCTATTTTATGAGCGTTTTCCCAGAGCTTTCAATCATACCAGTGGTAATCTGTTCATTGTTTATTGAAGAAGAGGATAGAATCACATTTATTACACTAAATATAAAGCAACGGCTGACAGTGATTAGCTTAGTTTAGCTTAGCATAAAGACTTGAAGCAGGGGGAAACAGCTAGCCTAGCAATAAGAAGCAGCTGTTGTTTGATGCAAGTATGGAGCATAAACTGATGCCACACACCTCGATACTGATAATTTAATTTGCAATGCCTGTGCCAGCTCATTGACATATCTCAACAGGTGATGATATGCCAGTGATGAGTTATGTTTCTGAGTGATGCTGCACATCTAAAAAAACTTGACTGAAATCTATTTTGTCGTTTGTTTCTGCCCCTGAACACACCGTATCGACCCAGTGCATGTGTGACTCAAGGTAAATTCAGTGGCTCTGAACTGTTGAGAACTTTTGTGAGTCACAGAGAAGCGCAGCAGAGTGTTGCTGACTGGACCCCTCCGAGAGTACCTGCAGTGCTTTACCTCTCTGTGGGTGGCAGTCAGTGGTGAGTGGTTCACCTGCAAACATCTGAAAGGTCACCCAGCACGAGGAGCTTTTTGGGTGCACCAGTTCCAGCTGCCATCGCTTCCCCCCGGTTAACTTACCGCTCCTGATCCTCCTCAGTCGACCAAAGTTATACTGAGGACACCCTGTGCTCGTGTCTCAAATGCTGAACTGTCATGTAGCATTAGCAACGGGCCTTTAGCTGACCATCCACCCTCAGTGACAGAGCCGTACTGTAAACACCTGCCGTCTCAGTGAGCTCGACTGGCCGTGTTCTGCCTTCTGAACACGACAGGGAAAGCTTCTGAGAGCCACCAGCGTGCCCGGGGCTTATGTAACGCCGGGATCTGGCCAAAGAGAGCGCTGAGGGGCTTAATCTACCCTGGCACCACGGGTGTGGAGGCTGTTCAAGAGCCCCGAGGGGACTGGAGAGGGTGCGCCGTCTTACTCTGCAGCTCTGGCCTTTCTGGATGCTGGAAAAACCATAAAGGTTGAATGAGGGGGTGCAGGTGGTGTGACAAAAAGAGCGTAATTGCAGTGGTGAAATGGTGGGTTTGTGGTCAGTGAGTGAGAGAGGGAATGGTCGATGGGGCTTTGAGGAGCAGCCATCTCCGTTTTTAATGAGTTGAGGGCCTCATTCCTCTTCACCAAGTGGTCGGAATTAGCGTCCCTACACCGGGGATAAGTGAGGCTCCTGGCAGGGCTCCAGCCCCTCACACCAGCACCAGCGCTTCTATTAATTCACTCCGAGAGCGAGAGAGACAGAGAAAAGGAGATGGAGGCAGCTTTGCCCAGCCAACCAGGCGTACTCCTCAGCCGGGCCAAAGAAAATGCCCATTCAATCTCAAATTAGCCGTCTGCATGGACACCTTCAAAGGAGGCCCCTCTCCGGCTAATCTTCTCAGACTGTGTGCACACACTGACCGTCTGCTCCGTGAAAGCCTGAGTGCAGAAAACCAGACCCGGTGCAGCAGTTAATTGACGCATTATCAGCATAAGCATGGTCAGTTAAGCTGATTATCTAACAGTGCAGTATCCGCCATCGAGATACTGAATGTTATCGTTTCAAGACCGTTTTCCGTCAGTTTTGTGCAAACAAACAAATGTGGATGCAAAAGAGTTTTGGCGACCCATTGAATCCGCGTGAAATAAGTGCATATTTTAATTAAGCCCCTCAATTCAAGGAGGTCTGTGTTTGACAATAGGAATCAAATCAAACTGAGTGCACTATTTAATAAATGACAAAGCGATTCCCTTGGCACGGTCATACGCAGATTAGATGGCTGAGGGAGTCTTTGGCACCTCGCGGCTCCGGCCGATAGCGACAAAAGAAGCTGAATTCCTGCAGAACATAAACATGCAGAGCCAACATGGAGCCGCGCCAAAAATGTTAATATTCATATCAAGTGACATGTTCGGACTATAAATTTGAGGCTGCTCTGCCTGAACCTGCAGAGATCTATCACGCGTTGCTCATGCGGCGATTGTTAAAGACAATAAGGGACACATGTGCCGACCGTTACTGATTTCTTTGTTATTACAAGACATATGGAAATATGATTCATAATCTGCTTTTCTTTGATTAAGCGAAGCATTAAAACCATATGCTCCGTTCAACTAACGGACAAAGTCTGTAATGTGAGTAACGTTATAACAATACTGACTCTGCAGCCTCCACAGAAATGCGGTTTATAGCCGCTAATAATTTTAAGTTTCTTGCCGTGTTTCAAAGGATTAGTTTGTTAGCTTTGCCGAGCTTTTTTCTTTTAAAGTATGCAATAAAAGAACGATGCATCTCAAGAGAAGAAAGCGTGATAGATTGCCCTCTAGGGTCTGGTTAGGTTTAGATTTCAAACTACTTTTCCACAAAGCTGGAAAATGTCCGAACGTCTAATAAAGGATATTTAGTTTTGTTGATGTTAACATGGCTAAAGAACGTCCTGACATCTTGTCAACAATATCCAGCTTTGTTGCCACGAACACAGCCAGAAAACCTCCTGTCTTATCAACACAAATATTCAGTTTTATTTCCACGAACACGTCGATGGAAAATGTCCAACACCCCGTCCGAAATATCTGGTTTTGTTGCCACTGACATGACTTTAAATTGTCCTGACATCTCGTTAAATCTATGTAGTAGTTTCATACTATCGTGTGTTGAAACGCCGACTTGAACAGTGGTGTCTCGCTTTTAGTGTCTATACCCGACTAAACCTCATCCGTAGCGTTGTCACACCTTAATAGTATTTCTTTTTCTGCAGAAACGCTTTCGGACGACACTGCCAACAGATCTCATCCTGTCGATAGTGGTGTCAAAAGCTTTTACGCGTCATTGTAGAAGGATGTACAAACTGCATAATTTGTCATTTCATTTGGAGGTGAACTTTGAAACGATTACACAAGCTGTCGGCTGTGAACATCCATCACAGTTTACAGGCCAACTGGCTGAACTGTCGGCTTGTTTACAACCTCTCTGTTCGTCAGACTGTTTGGAATTTGTTCTGTCTACATTGATCTCAGTAATTAACCGTGTGAGTACAGTGTTATCGCAACTGATAGGAGTGACAGCCGAGTAACTATAAGTACGAGACCTGTGTTGTAACACACCAGAACTGTCCTTTTAAAGTAGTCATATGTATTCACAGCGCACGTTGCTGTTAGGTGTGTTGCTCAACCACGTGTCTGTTTCTGATTTGATAATACGTTCTCCTCAGCTTGTGTTAATAATCTGCCGGTGTTCGTATTGTAACAAGTTGTACTACTGACTCACTCACCGTGCTCGGAGGCAGGTCAGAGACCATGAAGCACATGATATATAGTTTTGTTTTTCCCTCCTCTGGGCTCCCAGGACTGTGAGAGCAGCGGATCAAGGTAAAAAACAGGCCGGGTGTTTGGGTTCAGGTATCAGCAGGTCATTCCCCCTCGTTTCTCTCACTCGCCATTCACGCATCTTGTTTTGGTTACACTTCTTGCTTGGTGTCGCTTTTCAGCTGAATCCCCTCAGGCTCACCGTTGGAGAATTTGGGTGCGAGTGTTTACAGATGTTGTTTTTCTGAAGGCAAACACATAAAGTAGAAGGAAGGGAAAGAAACATGTGAGGTCCACGTATTAAAGCTAAAATTTGCTCAAAAATCTGTTTGCATCCATGCCAGTTGAAAGTCAAGGGGAAGTTTTGTAATCCACGAAATATCACTGGAGCTTCGCAGCAAAACGGTGTTGCAGCCTTCGCCTAAACGATGGAGGTAGATTCAAAAATGCAAAAAAAGAAACTCTCCGGAAGCCCCGAGATCCCAAATTGTTCTGAAAGATCTTATCTACATCCAATTTTTAGCTGTAGCTGCTAAGCTAAAGGCATTAGCATGCACGCTGTCCGTAGTGGATGCGCGAGTCTGATTGTTCATCCAGGGTGTAATCAGATATTTTCTACAGAATATGTGATCTTCTGTATGTTTTTTTATTCATGTAGTCCACAGTTACTTAATACTGCGATGCTGCTTTGCCCCAGGAATGTTTTGTGGACTCCGAAACTTTCCTCCAGCATCAGGGTGATCAGATAATGACTGAATTTCTCATTTTGGGTTGAACTGTTCCTTTAAAACATACAAGCCAGCGGAGAAAATGACTGGACGTAGTGTAAATCAAATGCAAAGTGCACTAATGGGAGTATCAAGTGAGCACATGGATCCCATAATGGAGCGACGGGGGAAACCTTAAAAATGTATTTTCCTGGCGTCCTCTCTTGCTCTAATGCATCATAATGGAAAGTGCTGCAGTTTCCCATTCAGGAAATGGACTCTCCAACAGAGGAGATCTAGGGGCCATTTCTGAGTGAAATGAGTTGCAGCGTCATTGACCAATTACTTTTCACCAATTATCTCCATCCGGCATGTTTATGAGTAAAATGAGCTCCACGGTGGACGCAGAGGGGAGGTCATTATCGGCCGACACAACATAATTGCAGATGGGCCGGCTGCTTTGGGCCATGATAGGCATCTTGGGCACGCATGCACGACCCGGCCCAGCCAGCCAGGAGCAGAGAGCAACGGGAACACAATGTCCCCACGGAGAGCAGACTCAGAGGTTTGATTTTCGGGAGTCATTATCTACAGACACCCTGTATTCAACCCACGCACGATTACCTATTACTTGACTAACAACTCTTCTCAAATTCTCCAGTGGTCAGATAACTGCAGGACAATTTTCCACCCTTCCCCATCAGGCCTGATTGCTGGAGCCCCACCAGCTTCACAAAGACGCCCAGTTAAGTAAATCCAATCTTTTTAAATCCAGCTCAATGAAATGAAGGAAACTTAAAAGGCCTTCAAGCAAGTGAATGAGCTGACCTGGAGTCTGTTTGTGGAAGTATTTGTGTCATGTTTATCCAACTTTGGCACAGCTCATGTTCTCGGAACGTGTTTTTTTTTGTGTGTGTGCACGTTGCAGTGTTAAAGTTGCTTTATATAATATATTTTATGTGTTTTCTTTGTTCATATAACTCCTTTCTTTTGTTCTGCTGCATGTCTTTTTGCTTTTCTTGGCCTGTTTTTAGCCATGCTAGCAGCACAGCTCAAGGGATCTCAGTGTTTTTTGAAATAACTGAATTTTATCGGCTACACACATTCATGGTCCCCAGAGGATACGTTGTATTAACTGCAGTGAGCTGCTGTCGGCTGTGTTTTTTAAGCTGTGATGGATTGCCTTAAAGGAAAAGCTCACCCCAAAACGAAACTTCAGTCATTTTCTACCCACCCCAATGCTGATGAGGATGAGGTAACCTAAAAGACTGAAGTAAATGAGGACTTGTTTTAAAATGTAAAGAAACGACTGAATCCAAGTTTCTGGGAGTCCAAAGAACCCACATTGATTTATAAAGGCATTATTTACACCTGTTTTTAAAGACTAATTCCTCACTGCAGGCTAGCTGCTAAGCTAAAAGCTTTAGCGTGAAGCTCATCTGAAGTGGGTACACAAGCACGGCTGCTCATTAAGGGTGTAAAAAACATCTTTTTTAAATTAATTTCGGAACAGATCGAGACTTAGATTATGGTGGACAAGCTGTGTGAAGCCATTTTTAGCTGAGCTTTTAGTTGTTTGTGTTTTCAAGTCCCGGTCTCCTTTAAGCAAGTGCTTTGCTGTGTTAGCATTTAGCTAAAAGCACCACCTATATAAAGCCTGTTAGACTTGTTGTGATATTTTTTCTTAATGTTTTTCTAGTCCAGAGACTTTCTGAATATCAGATGAGACAGATTAATTGTTAATTATACAATAGCAGGTTTGTAACAGAAGTTTGTGGCCTTTGGCATTAAGACTGGAGTTCAGCCGTTCAACTCTTTTAATTGTTTAATTGAGTTTAATTGTTACTATACTTCTTATCTCCTTTCTTGCCTGCTGACATTTACCAGCTCAGATGAAAACACCCTCTGTGGGACTAAGTATAGCCTCGTTTTACTCCTCTGGAGCACAAAGGCTTGCGAGAGAGGGTTGAGGTTAGTCAGGTATGACCTTGTTCTACATATTTAGAATACAGAGCAAAGAACTGGTTGTGCTTGAACAGGCTGGGAATCTAGGGTACTTTATCTTCATTACAATCTTTTGTACTGTTGGCCTCAGTACGATTACGCCTTTACAACCCAACCACACCGGCTCAGTTTATATAGTCATTATTGGAGACTGATCAAATATGTTAAATATGACTTATATCCACTATTTATGGTATAACTTTGTGGTGTGCTGAATACTTATGAGCTGGTATCGCTGCCTTTTTCATATTCATATAATATATGTTATTAAATCAAGTTTTCTTAGTGTTTTCATTGTGTTTTTTTGTTTATATATCTATTATTTAATTATAGACTCCAGAGGTCCAGTGAGGACCTTTGGCTTCAGGGCAGGTTGTGCATAAGTGTGCTACGACTGCTGTTTGTAGGCTAATAGTGTGTGTGTGTGTGTGTGTGTGTGTGTGAGAGAGAGAGAGAGAGAGAGAGAGCAGTTCAGGTGTGTCAAGGGTCGAACAAACACAGCAATACCGGAATCTAAAAGTTAGACTTCAAAATAAAAGCATGTACTTTTCCGTGAAGGTTTTTTTTTTTTAACAAGGCAACTTTACATCCTGGCACGTTCAGTTGTATGTTTTGTCATTACATCTTCTTTATGTAGATTACATACACCTCTGTGTATATACACCTTTGTAATTAACACTTAATCTGCAGTTTATTTTCATTTGTTTGTTCACTGTTTTTGAGAGTTGTTGGTTAAACTCGGTTTGCACTACATTTTACTTGTTTATTTAACATTTGTCTCCCCTATTTATGTCAACAAGGAGCATCAGCCATCCAGAATTTATTGGAAAATTGGTAGTCAGTTATATTTAGCACTGACCTCTATTACATTAAGTGCAACAACTGGAGTTTAACTGTTTAATTTAATTGTGAAAATGCTCATTACAATTTCCAGAGCCCAAAGTAATATCTTCACATTGCCTCTTTTGTCTAACAAACAGTCTAAAACTAACAACTTTCAAAAATGACAGATAAAAAGCAAATCTTTACATTTAATAAGCTGGAACTAGCAAATATTTGATATTTTCTTCTTATTATTATTATTTTTCTGCTTCTTCTTTTTATCATTATTATTATCATCACTTGAACGATTATTTTATTTATTAGTTTAGATACTAGAAATAATTAATCGATTAATCGTTGCAGCTCCAGTTAATCATAATGACATCCATACTTGGGTGAACGAAAACTAGGCTATCTTATTTTGTAAGCCATGACCGGAAGTAGCCGTTACTGCCCCTGCTAGCTTACCGCCGCTGAGTGAACACCAGCGGCAGCTCCTGTCTGACTGCCCCACAACAACAAACGCGCTTTCCTCGGCAGGAAGAGAAGCGAGAGAGAGAGACTGTGAAGAAATGTAACATGTTTATTTGTCAGCGGACATCTTCGTAAAGTTACGAGTTTGTGGATAAGACGGTTTAAGAGGGACACAGAGCAACGGTCGTGTCCACATTTTGTTAGCAGACTTTAAAGAAGAGAGCAGCAGCTGCCCCAGACTGTCCACTAACGTTGCAACCGTACGTGGTAAGTTTGTGTTTTTACTGGATATTTACTGTAACTCACGTCAAAAAAAAATCTACAGTGTGAAGTCCAAGTTGTAGCTGTATGCCTTCATGTGTGTCCTGCTACTTCTATAAGTTTATAGACGCCTTTATAAACGGACTTTGCCTCTCTCTGCACAGGTGTGTGGAGGTTAGGTTAATTCCTCTGGCAGGCTGTTGTTTCCCTTTAGCTGACATTATATGTAAATCACAGAGGAACTCCAGTGTGGTTTCTTCTGGTCAGATCTCTTAAACAAAGTGTTAAATGTCGTCTGGAGCCCCCCATGAAGTCCCTGTGGTCTCTTTTTTTTATTTATCTACGTGTTTATCAGACAGGGCAGGCTGACTGGCTTCAGACATAACAAAGTGCCTCCTACAGAACCTGTATCCAGACCCATTTCCTGCTCAGCTACTCCAGCTTCAGCCCAAATCATAAATCAACAATTTCCTTATCATGCACTCAAACAAATCTTACTTCTTGCTTTAACCTTATCTTTACACAAACAGAGGCTTTAACGCCGCTCCCCATTTTGTTGTCCCCCAATTCTCATTATTTCTCTCTGAAGTTTAGTTTTGTCGTCCAACTTTTTGTCTCTCTGCAGCCACATTTAAAGGCAGACAAATGCTCCATATTTATTGTTCTCTTCTAGGACAGTTTGTTCCGTGTTGGTGAGCCGGTTCTCGTCTGGAAAATCTCAAAGAAAAGTCCTTAAACTTGTAGCATCATCTGGGACTTGAAATCTAGGTCTGCTCCATAGACAGCGAATGGAGTGCTGATTATGAAGGTGCTAAAAATGCTTAATCCCAAATTACTTCCTAACTCGTCTTTTGTCTGAAGCCCTCACAACAGTCTTATGTACACCGTTTATTGTGAAAGGGAATGGTGGCAAATTTGACATCCCAGTGACAACACTCAACAATCCATGGGTCATTTTGTAGCTTGAGAAAGCGGTACACAGTTTACCGGCTGACCGGACCTGCCCTGGGGCGCAGCAATAACATATGTGAATTCTTAGAATGGCATTCCCCCTCTGACACAGTCTACAGCCACGTTCGGCCAGACACAGAGCCACTTTTCATGGCATCACACTGTCGCCAGTTGCACCGTGGGACCAGACCTCCACCGTTTTGAGTTTTACAAGAGGAAAGAAGAATATAATTGAGTGATTTGCACACAGAAGTCAGCTTGTTGGATTTACGGTGCATACATTCACCGCAGCTCTGCGGTGCGTTTATGCCCAAGAAAATTCCCTCGTGTGCTCATTTAAATTAAACAAAGCAACCTCGTCTATTTCTGTACGCAGCTGCCTCGTCTGTAAACAAAGGCCAAATAGTTTGAACAAGATGATAACATAACAAACAAGCTGAACGGCGGAGCAACTCTCCCAGCTCAAACCACCAACTCTGCAGTATATTATATTCAAACTTCATCAGCCCAAACACACACGGAGGTCAAGTGCTTACCTCAGCTCGCTTGCAAAAGGGCAGGCTGTGAGCCCTGGCCGTGGGGGGAGATGGCACAGTTCATTTGCATTGATAATTTCTCAAGTGATTTCTTTTTTTTTTTAAGCACATGGCAAGCTTCCCTCAGAGGAACTGTTTTGTCAGCAGATCAGGGTGTTAGCATCCGTGTAGAGCTCTCCCAAGTGTGTTCCTCTTGTACATGACAGGAATCTGATAGTGTTTCATCTGAACTGGATCTAGTTGTTGAATCTTTTTGGATCCCTTGTTGGTTACGAGAGCATCTCTCAAAAAAGAGTATTTGTTTTAATTGCACTTTAAGTACACATCTGTTAATAACATGGAGGCTCAGCATCCTTTAAATCTCTTCTTACTTTTATCATGTGGCTTTTTCTTAACTATTTCTTAACTGATATTTATTGTTGTTTAAATTCAACCCAACACATCTATAGTGCTGGATATGATCATGTGCCAATATGAATCCTGAGTTCTTAAAACTCTATAGTTTGGGGAATATAAGCAACTTTTTAAGCCTATTATTCATTTTTAAAAATGAATAATAGGCCTAAAAGTTGCTAAATCAAATCAAACTTGCCTATCTGAATCAGAAAGTTGCAAGTGATCAGTGAGGTTAGGTCGCCTGACCACAAATGGGTAAGAACAAATATGGTTAGAGCCAACTTTTGATTCTCGAAACAAACAAAAAAATAGTTATAATAAACATGGTATTTAAAATTGGGCTAAAAGATTGACTGTAATAAAGTTAGTTGCAGCCCTAATTATCATGGGGAGATTATCTGAGGTAGCAGTCTATTCTCATGTGATAATTACTGCAAGAGGTTGTGAAAGTAAACAGAGCAGTAAGATGTGGTCAGCCAGATGTGCTGACGGCTGAAATAGTTGTACTGTATATCTGAGCATGAGCAGTTTGAGTGCGCAGGGATTTTTGTCCTGAGCTGTCTTCTATTTGTTGTCACAAACCTTGTTGGTTTCTAGTTTGGCTTTGTTGAATGAGGGAGACGGAGATGGAGGTGTGAGTATTTATTATTCTGAGAGGCCGTGTTTCATAATAGATAATGTGTTTTCTGTAAGTAATACCTCCCTGTCGCGCCGCTCTGCATATTGTCCTTGGGCCGTTTAATCTGAAGGTCAAGTCCCTCAATTCTTTGTATTAGTCTTCGCGAACCGTCTCCTGGAATAACAAATAAGAAGAGAAACTTTAGAAGACAGGAGACAACAATGGGAACAGAGTGGGAGGTGTTCTGCTGTCAGGCAACATGAAGACCGTGTTGTGTTTTTTAGGTTTTCTTGAGGGCCCAACATGTCAAATGAAACGATTATTTAGTATTTTGTGGGTTTCTTTGTTAATGTGGCGTCCCATTGTGTTGACTTTACTCTCCTGTCACTGGCTGTTCACCATAATTATCGATGTAGCACAGTTTCCCACAGCACAGTATTTAAAAAACAGTCTGACATAATGATTCTGGGACTCTGTGTGGCTTCTCAAACACAATGAGCTGTGACGAAATGTAAGACTACGGGCTTATTTCTGTTTGTTCTCTACACGACTAAAGAACAAATACATTTTGAGTGAAGGACTTTCTTCTTCAGCTCCTGAAACGATGTCTTACATGTTTTCAAATTAGATTCTGCCAAAGGAAGACGTGCTGTGTGTTGATTTGTATCTGTTTTGGGGATTTCATGGTGGAGCTGACAGACTGCTGGTTGCTGCAGATCTGCTGTAGTGTTTCAAACGTAGGCAATATGCTGAATCCACAGCACATGCTCTGTGTTGACAAAACAGAGCGAGCACAGTTGGCCTTCACCGTCACCTCTCGTTTTCTTCCTTCTGAGCATGGTCCAAAGAGATTTCTATCTAGTTTCCAGTGTGTCTTTGAACCTCTTGAGGACGCCACATTCTGCAGGTTTTAGCGTGACAGGCTGATTCCAATCTGATTATCTTGTCACAGAAATCAGTTTTTGTAAAAGCTCTTTGACTCTGTGTGTCTGCTCGGTACACATCTGTAAATAACACGGAGGCAATGTCAACTTGGTATCCTTTAAATCTCTTCTTAAAACCAACTTTTATTATATGGCTTTTTCTTAACTGATGGTATTTATTGTTATTTACATTTTGTATTTATCTTGCTTATCTTAAGTCCTTGATCTTGTTTGCTTTTACTCGGGGATTTTATTGTGAAAACACAAGTATAATTAACCTGTCAACTTTAACAACAATGACATGCAAAATATCTTGCCCAGTTTATATAGGCTGTTTGTTCCAACTACACTTAATTGATTAAGCACCTGTAAAGCTGTGTGAAGTTCACCAAACAATGCAAAGACAGAAGCAAACAGGCAAACACCTCAAAAGCACTTACAGCGCTTCTGAACGCTTGGGAAAAATTTCAGGTTATAACCTTTAGCAAGAGTCCAAAGTCATTTCTGGTCTGGGCTAGACTGGGATAAGCTTTTAGGATAATATTGCATATATTTCCAGGATTAAGGGTTAAGATTGGTGGTATAGATTAACTAAATGAGTGTGATTAGAAATGGTAGCTGATCTGGACGCTAAGGAAAAATCCTGAATTGTTCTGAATTTCTCAACGCTCAGAAATGATGTCTAAAATGTGTGTGACTTGGCTGTAACGCAGCTCTTAAGACCACAGAACAAAAACATTCAAAGTTACCCTGCTGAGCGTTCTCATAAACAAACACAGTCATGTTTATATTCATTGTTTCTCACTAAAACACAATCTGTGTTCCAGACTTTTAATTGCATCATCGCCATACAACATTTTAAAAGCTGATTTAAAATATTTAGGAACCAACATTGTTAAAGGGGCTCTGTGAAACTTCTGTGTTGTTTCTGAAGTCATCGTTAGTTTATGTTAGCTGACACGATTTCTAAACTTTAGCTACTGTTGTTCTCTGTTAGCTGAGAGGAGAGAGGCAATGGGACGATCCTTCGGACTAGTGCAGATAATCCAAACCAGAGTCCTTTGCAGAGAAATCCACAGTCATTAAACAACTTAAAGGCAACCGAGATGGACAGGGAAGATCTAATTTTTCACCAATCTTAGCATTATAATCTGTTCATATATGGCCAATATGTTACTTAGAGCCCCTTAAACATCACTGTTTACACAGTCAGCAGTCTTCTTCTCCAATCTTGCTTGGAGTAGTACTTTATTTAATTTCTTGGCCCATCGTTTAAGTACTTTGTGAGCAAAAATAGCCAAAATTCACTCTTCATCTTCTCAAATCTTCTTGTTTTCTTAGACTTAAATGATGATAAAACTGAATATATTAGGGTTTCAGAATGTTGAACAACACAAGACAATTAAAGACTTTGCCACACTCATCTACAGATGGAGTGCTTGTGACCTGAAATCCTCCCCAGGATTGGTTTGGTATTCTTAGCCAGTTCAATGTTTTGTGCACAGCTGGGCTGCACATCTGTCTGAGGGCACCGGGAGTCGGGGGCTGAGATCTGAGAGATCCCTGAGCTTGGGAACAGGCGGTGACTTTTTTGCTTCCTCCTTTGCTGTCTAATCTGGAGCTGAGAGTCTGTCCTGACTGGGCAGGTGACGTCTGTGATTAAAAATATGTGAAGAATATTGAGGATAAGAAGTATTTATGGGATTTAGTAACAGATGTATGACCCACACAGGCCTCCCTCTTCACTCTCTCTGCTGAAACCTCATGTGCTTTCCGCTTCGTCCCAATTTTCAGGTGCACAGCACACTGGCCATTAATCTGTGGACATTTTTTACCTCCCAAATTGCCACATTTTGTCACCTCCTTTCCTGGCGCTTTGACTAATGGCCCAATCTCAATGCAAATGGACCACAGTACCAAAACAAAGCATATCCATATTTCAAAACTTTTAACTTTCCAGTGCTGGTCACAGTCTCGTGCTTCTTCCAAAACTTTTACTGAAAGTTTGTCTTTTTAGAGAGAATAACAGTTTATTTCTGCAACATTACTTTGTGTATGTGGTGCAGTCTCATTCACTGCATTAAAAAAATTCAGGATTGTTTTGTATCTGAACGAGATGGAAAGTGGAAATGATGATCCAGTGCTGTTTTTTTTATTCTGCAAACAGCACAGTGTTCACTTATTGAATACTGATGACTGCGAAATAATAGATGTGTACCCTCCTTCCTGCTCTGTAGAGAAATAGAAATGGAACCTCTCCTGTGTCTCATTACTCAATCATAGCTCCACCACCATAACCAAATTATTTTTTCTTCCATACGTGTGCCCTTTTATTTCTCAGAGTTGACCCATGTCGCTGCATCGTTTCCTGCAGCCACTTTGAGAATGAGGCCGCAGTTCTGATTAGATTTACAGTTTTGTAAACAGCCCTGATAAGATGCAGGAATGGCTGGATTTTGTTGACTTCGGAGCAAAGTCACCCTCATCAACATCACTTAGTGACTGGGTGGAAAAAGGTGTCCTTGGAGGGGAAAACACTTGATGCTGGACTCAGAAGTCACTGAATTACTCATACTATACCAGCTCTGGTTGAATCTCTATTGAGAGGTTTAGCGGTCAGTTGGTTGGTTGGTCCACCTCTTTGGTTGAGACTGAAAAACCTCAATTAAAAACTAATAGTTGGATTTACTACATCGGACTTTAACCACCAACACAAAGCATCAGTATTTGACGACCTGACAATGATCCTCATAAACCTTTTTTTTGAGGATTGCTTTTAAAGTTTGCCTACATAGTGTCGCTTTAATTGTTCACCTTAAATCACACGCACTGGCTTGCCTCTACTTTCTGCTTTGTTTACCTTTTTATTAAGTCGCCCTTTCAAAAGTATCAAAACAAATGCACTTATTGATGAATGCTAATGAGCAAATGTTAGCATGCTAATGCACTTAACTAAGATGGTGAACACGGTCAGCATCAGCTGCTGTCAGTGTGGTTTTACCATTCAGCTCAGAGCACTGATGTCCCAAAAGTACAGCCTTCAGAATGATAGCATATTCCTCTGATTGCTACAAAGAGAAGCGCAGTGTAACTGGTCGGATTACATCGGTTCAGACAGCGTCTGAGAATGTGGGCACAATTTTTGTTATGTTTGGCCTCGGTCCTAGTTCTGAGCTTACACCAAAAAGTGAGTTGTGTCAGGAGAATATTTGACATGGCATTTACACGTAGTGTGTTGCATCATCACTTGTCACTTGTGGATGATTATGTGTGTTAAAAAAAATGCATGAAAAACAACATGCCCTTTTCCCATGAGCAGCTGTGACTGCAATGGGAGTGTGATCATGACATTCACAGCTGCTGCAGGGAGGCCCATATGTGCTGATGTACAGTACAGACCTGGAGCCTCTTTCACTCCTACTTCTCTCCTCTTGTTTTCACGTCTTTCGCTCCCTTGTTGCTCACACACTCTTTTTATCCTCTCAGTACCCACTCACCTACTCTTCAGCTGTGTCAGCTGCCTGATGGCTCACTGTGACGATCATTCTCACACCTTCTGACTGTGGTTTAGCTATGGATGGATCCATTTAGCCAAACAATAATATCCCGATCAATTTTATTGAAATTGCGATCTTTCTTTTCTCAATTTTTGAATGGCCTGTGTATTATAGATAGACTTGCAATAAAGAATAACAGGATTTTTCCCAATTCAGCCATTAAAACACAGTATAACATTAATCGAGCAAGACCGATACACATTTTTGGGGTTTATATTGATCAAAAGGAATCAGAAAAGTATTATATCACCCTGTCAATGAGGTTGTGTGAGGTGTGAAACAGAATTAAGAGTACGTTAAATACA
Source organism: Sparus aurata (assembly GCF_900880675.1). Classification (NCBI taxonomy): domain Eukaryota; kingdom Metazoa; phylum Chordata; class Actinopteri; order Spariformes; family Sparidae; genus Sparus; species Sparus aurata. Next base: position 23,615,581 of record NC_044206.1, on the reverse strand, counting down.
GCAATCTCTACAGTTCCCCTAAAAAGTAGTTTCAAGTTTGATCATGATGTAAAATCGTCACATTGCCTGTCCCAAGGTCAGCTCACAGCCAGACTCACAGATGGTGAGCAGCAACATGACAAAACACAAATAGTTGCCGTCTTGGATCAAATTAAAATCGTCCTCCACCTAAGAAAGCAAAAAACATTCCTATATCCTGTTCATCTGCAGCAGTCTACTTTGTTAAAGCGTGTGGGCTGTAATTTTTATTAGTTATAATAACTTTGATCTCACAGAGTTAATTGGTGAGAATGTAACAAATAGGAAATGTACGTTTACATAAAAATGTACGTTGACATCTATCTACACTTTTTTGCTTCACTTACACTCTTCTCTGTTCCATCAGTTTTCTCCACTTTTGTACTCAGTTCCTTCTTTCTTCCACTCCCACTCAACAAGGTCATATTTTTCTTTTTTTTCCAACAGCTTTTCAAAACTGGTCAAACATCAGTGGCCTCATGACGCAGAGTAATATTTCATCCTGTGTCCTTTTTCTGAAGTTTAGAGTTAGAAAACAGTCTTGGATGTCATTTGTTAAGTTTTTCTTGCTGTTAGTCCAGTAGTTCTCAAACTTTATCTGGCACGTCTCCCTTCAGAAACTTAAAAAAAGGTTAATTATCGATGACAGGAGAAGAAACATAAAAAGGATCCAAGTCGAATTTCAGTAAAATAAAGATGAGCATGATTGAATCAGCGAAGATTAGAGGTACAGTGTGTAAGTGGGACGACACCTCCCTGAGGTTGGTTGTTTGGATATTTTTAAATACATTTCTGCTCGCTCTCTGTGTGATTTCTGGCCTGATTATCTCCTGCTAAGAGGCCACGAGATGGACTGCACACAAACACACACTTTGATATGCATAAAACCGTGATGTCTCCAACACGTAGTCCTGATTAAGCGAGGGTTTCTAAGTCGAGAGGCTGACCATGTGGTCGGAGGCAGGCTGACTGTGAGGTGAGGAGGTGGCAGGGAATATCGAGGGTGCGGATCAGAAGCTACGTGGGTGGTGGGATGCACGGCTGGGCAGTAGCTGCGTCACAGCGTTGCATAACGGCTTACGCAGGCAGAAAAGAAGTGGATCTGAAGTAATTAGCGTGCAGAGTCACACTCGGAGGGGATGAGAGATGTGGACTGTTCACACAATGTGCAGCTCATCTATCCATCCACGCCTAACAGAACAGTAATGAAAGCCTGTTGTTGACTTTTTCTGCTTTCATCCTGTATTGATTTATTGTTTAGCACTTCCTTTTAGTCGACAGATAAAACATAATAAGTGTAGATCATATTTAGCTCACACACACTCTAGAGGACATTGTTTCTCAGAGAAAGAGCCAGGTGTGTTTTAATTTGGTCACCATAACTTCAGAGAGAGAAAAAGATTGTGAGGAAGGGAAGTCGGCAACAAAACTAAACTTAACGGGAATAAAACTTTAAAAAATGACGTCGTCCTTGAACATTTGTCAAGGTTTGCTGACCACCAACTTGATGCAATTCATGTAGGTTTGAGCTTTGGATCATTTGTGCTGATTGGCATTACTTGCACAAGCGTTTATTCAGGGTGTTTGTGTCTGTGTGTTTGAATTCAGGTCAATCACTAAACTCAGCACTCAGCAGAGACTCTGGTTCTCTCTCTTCTTCCCCAGTTCTCCTCCAGCTTCAGTCGGCAGTCAATATAACAGGACATAAACACCCAGAAAAGGAGGTCATCTCCGCAGATCGCTGGTTGATGAATGGGAGTGAAGATGAATTCACCTGATCCCAAAAGTTAGGAAGTAATTTGAGCTCCCCTCCTTGGACGAGAGGAGAATCCAGTGTGACTTTGGGTGATTACTCCTCCAGAAGTTCTGGCTCGACCTCCGACTCTCGCCTCCAGAGCAGGCCGTTACAACTCAACACCCGCCAAGCGTCTTTTTATAGATAGTGACACTAATATTTGTACACTTAAGGCCAACCTTAAAACCTCTTATCTATCACTCTCCCAGTCTGTCTTTTTCTGTTCTTCTGTTTTTTTTTAGGAACCAGGCTTTGGATTCATTACACTGTACAACATTCAGTGTAGTGTGTTTAAGCTCATGCTCAGCAGTTTTTAAGGTAGACATTTAACATTCGTTCCAAAAAACACCTCCTCCTCGCAGACAGCTGCACTGCTGTTCCTTCTTTGCTTCCTCCTCATCTTCAACCCCTGACCACTCACAGAACAGTGGAAATGGATGAAATCTTCTCTCTGTAGATTTCCAAATTGCCGGAGGATGTTTGAGGTTTGGCCTGGATGATCCGAAATAAGAATTACTGAGAAACTACAGAGATTTGGGGCTGTTTAAGATGGAATGTGATGCTTTCCATGTGGGCCATCTTCATGCTGTCCAAACAACTCAGACAGGCCAGTTTTCCCAGCGGCTTCACTTTCCACCCTCTGTCTGCCCATTTTATCTTTTTACATAAACAGTTGTGTGATTTCAGAATTTCTGAACACGAACTTCTCTATAAGTTGTTTTGTCCAGCATTCAAGTTGTTATGATGTTAGTGACCACGGCTGTGTACAAGCAAAGAGGCTCTAAAAATGAAAACGAATGTCACAATGTCAGTTGTGTGCATTTTTAGCATTCCGAGTACAGTATTGTCAACATGTCTGTGCCCATCTTGTTCTTTTTATTCTATATCACTTCCCTGTTCTCTGAATGGCCTTTGTTCAGCGTGTGTTGCTTCCACCTTCTCTTATTGGGTTTGTGAACTTGTCTGGAACCTTTTGGCACACGGCTGAACGCTAGAATAATAAACCTAAGTGCTGTGGGGTGGCGGTGTTTGGATAGGGAAGAAGTGGGCCGCCACCCTGTTCCTTAATAGTTCACTGGCTCCGTGTGTGTGTGTGTGTGTGTGTGTGTGTGTGTGTGTGTGTGTGTGTGTGTGTGTGTGTGTGTGTGTGTGTGTGTGTGTTCTCATGCTTTTGTGTGTGTGGGCTTGAAAGCCTGGCAAACACTGTACCTCATTTATCTTCATTTCTACTTTTCTGTTACACTGCCCTTCCCAATAGGTATCTAAATTTATTTCCTGCACCACATCCTATTTAAGTTAACCTCAGGACACCTCACAGTATAGCTGTAGCTGTGACAACACCAACTAATACTGAATGTTTATGAATGGTGCAATCGGCCGATAAATCCCAGATTGTTGGGTTTATGAGGTCTGTGTGTCTTTGTACCATACATGTGTGGTCGTGTGCACTAATTATTATACATTTTGATTTTAGCGCTTTTTAACTGTTTAATAGTTGAAGCATCAAATGGCAATGTTTTATATTAATTAATCACATGGTTGAGCATCAGCAGTGCAGCATGCAGCTGTTATCTCACTGATAAAACTTTGAAAAAAAACTTGTGTGCTTCAAGGGTAAAAATTAGCTTCTTCCACCAGCCCAAAAAACAATAAAAATCTTTGGACTGGCAGGTGAGTGTTTTATATTCATTAGCCATTTGGCCAGTAGATAAAATACTTTGCACTTGTGCTACATTTACTGTCAGATCCCAGAGGAAGACAGACAAAAACTTTTAGCTCCTCGCTGGTAAATACAGTAAAGCTATACATTTTATTCAGGAGCTGCAAAACAAGGCAATAAGGAGAGCGAATATTCATCAGGTGGACAAAAACACAACTATAAATGAATAGTAATGTTGCAACATGCAGGATAGAATGTCAGTATGTTTTTTATTACAACTTACGAATGCCAAAACAAATGTTACCAGAAGTGACTGTTTTGACAAGAACAATGACATGTTAAAACCTGTCACCAACATATCTTTCGATATTATCTTTGCATTGTGAACACTTGTATCGTGAATGGCCGGCTACATGTCTACAAGCAGGCTTAATCTTACAGTCCTCTGTGGGACACTGAACAGACGGCCTTATCTGACCCCCAGGGATCTTTTTTGTTATCTTTTTTTTAGGCAGCTGGGAGATTGTCGGCCCTCCTGTCCACAGATTAAACCCAAATCTGTGTTCTCTTTCTCTCATCTGTCATTGGTCCCTGACCAGTGTCCGATTTTCAGATTGTCAGATATAAACTGTGTTTGAATGTTCTCTGGATACCCTTGAGAACATCCACAAACACTGAGGTGTTTTGATATATAGATACTTCTTTTATAACCAAAATCATTTTTTGAGTGAACTGAGAGAACCCTGCCACTCTGATAGATAAAATGCTATTTGTTTTTCATTCACTGAGGACCTTTTGAAATCTGAAAAGTGTGAAAAGGTGAAGGAAAGATGGTGGCGGAGCAGGAGGAGGCAGATTTTATCTATTCAGTGCTATGTACGGATGTTGTTTATCACATTTTTCACAGGTTGAGTAATTGCCCAGAGAACAAATCTACAGTACTGGCCCCCATAATTGACGACCCTGAACGGAAGTAATAAAATAAAGCATGAAATAGTTCCATTAAAGCTTTAGGTAAATCCCATATTTAGCCCTGTTCACACAGGACTAGTTTTGCCAAGAGACCCTGCATTTGTGTTTAAACTTTCAGAAGTGTACTGTCTGTTCTTCAGCAGCCACATTATTAATACAGTGTAAATTCACACACACAAATGCAGCTCATATTAAAGCAAGCAATGGATGCTTTGTGGCTGAACATGGCAACCTTTTTGTTGCCCCTAACCTTCTCTGTCATCACTTTTAAACATCAATATAGCCGATCTCACTGCACAGCTGGTGACTGCTGTTATACATGCTACGAGCTGCGATCAAATTTCCTACTTGTTCAATTGTCTGACAACAGAAAACAGATGTTTAAAAAGAAACACAACCTCAAACCACAGAGATGCCGATTCGCACGGGACTAATATTATCATATGACCTCTGTCTGGTGAAAAATAGTTGTATATCACTTTTCAAATTACAGAAATGTCAGACTCACATGGGATTAAGATCACAGACATCCTCTGCAATTATTACAAATCACTAGAGATCCCCAGGTAATACTAGTCCTGTGTGAATATTGCTTTTGTGTATCTTGTGTCAGTCACATGCTCACACACACTCCTGTGCAGCTGTGTGTAAAGTCTTTTTGAGCCCTGTTCTTTTTAAACACTGGTGATTCTTGACTGCTTGACATTTGGAGTTTGGTCCCTGGTGTTTCTCTGCAGTCGACATGAGGCAACGTTCTCAAACAGCATTTCCAGAAAACATGTTGTCTCATATTCAGGTTATTACAATGTCTTTAGATTGGAAGATTGATTGATCTTTTACTCATCCTGATTGTAAAAAGCACTCAGGACATTAAGCCTTCTCAACACATGAAATGACGCTTGGTTACCTGTTCAATCAATCACCATTTCAAACAGAAGGGCCTCTCTTCACTGCAGGTGTGCCATTTGCTTTGAACTGTCATGAAAACGATTCACGTCTTCTTCAAAGGAACGCTGAGAGATTAAATTTGTCTTTCTCTCAAATAACATGTCTATACTTTCTGAAGAAGAAGAACAAGAGACTTCTCATCTTTACTCCTCCACCTCGTTGATTGTTGATTGATTTATGGGTCAGTTAACATGTCATGGGGAGGTTCGGTGTTACTGAAAGCTGTCTTTGAAGGTGCCCGTTCAGCGGATGAATAATGTAATGAAATGGTAATCACAGTGCCGCTCTCTACTCCGTTTTTATTCAGCACACATGCTCCTCTATCTGTGTCCCTCCGTCTGCTGTTTGGTCTTCCTTTAATGAGGATTATCTCCTTCAATGTGGTATAGCAGGTGAGGGGAGCAGCCCTCTTAAGTAAACACCTGTTTATGATCTGTGGGCTCATTGTTTCACTTTAAAACAAGAATTGAGGCATTACTTTACGCTATGGCTTGGCACTACTGCAGTACAACATTTAAGAAACTGCCTTAAAGCCATCTGGATTGAGATACATTACATGTGGGAAGCCACAGTCTCCTCAGCACTTCCATCTGTCTGTAACATGCTAATACAGTTTGTCCGGCACAGATGGAGGCGCTGCAGGTTTGTTTAGCTTTAACTAAAGCCCCGTACAGCTGCTTTAACCCTGCAGGCGGTTGGTAACGTTAATTTTAGCAAACATCCCTGATCCTGCTGATAAAACAGGATGCACATTAACCAGTTCGCCGCTAGCCCACTCTCACTCTCAGCTCCTGCCACAGTTCACCGCGACCCTCCAGATCTCTCAGATTACTGTTAATCTTTTGTTGCTGTCTCTAAATCTTTGGTTGGTAATACTGCTGTAACATACAGTTCCCCTCGCACGATCAATAAAGTGTCTATCTAGATCCAGCGAGGGGCTATTGCCTTCTATTTTATTGGGTTACAGGCACTGCCCACGATACAGCACTTAGAAAAAGATGTGGATCTTCTTGGAGACGTATTGTATCGAAAATCTCATACCGTTGAATCCCCAGACTACCCTATGTTCCTTTTCAAAAGAACGGTTCGACAGTTTGGGAAATTGACTCATTTGCTTGAGTTATGAAGGTCAATATCACTCTTTCAGCTGTATGCCAGGTATGAAGTTACTAGCAGCTGTTGGTTAGCTTAGTTTGGCGTAAAGACTGGAAATAAGGGGAAAAGGTTCTTGTTCTGTCTGAAAGTAACAAAATCCACAAGGCAGCAGCCGTAGTGCTCACTAATTAACAGGTTATAATACAAGAACAGTTATCCCCTTGACAAATAAAACTTTCCCTCTCCTGCTCAACCATCTCACATCTTATAATTTTACTTTGTTTAAGATACTGAACTGTTGGTTTCTTGGTTTGTAGAACCTCGGTGATCTGTCGCTGGTTGTCGCAGCTTTTGTCAGTTTGAAACTTTCATTTAAAATTGTGATACGATCACATTTAGGTCAGTGAGAGATTCATAATGTAAAATTGTACCTGTCTGTTTCTGAATACCGTTTGAATAATTCATGTACAGCAATACATGGAAATATGATCCCTGGAGGTCCAAATGGCAATTAGTCCAATGTGTCAGTTCTGCAGATATTTATTTAAATTCAGTTATACTTTAACAAGAGGAAGGACACCTTGAAAAATTGGTCTCTAAAGAGGAGAAGTGAAGTTGGGAAGTTGTTGTTGTATTTCATTAATAGTTTATTCTACCTGACATGTTGTTGTTTGCTTAAAACGCGACAGTACCACATGTAATCTGATCTAATGTAATATATTACAATGATAACATTCTCATGGCAGCAGGACTGCGAACAACCAGTCTGAAGTAATGACTGTGTGGTCGACTCACCTCTCGCTCTTCTTCGGTCGTTCCTCATGCTCCTCCACTCTAAACTTCAATATTGCTTTACCACTAATACACCAGTTTAATGAGCAGCAGATGGACTCTGTGCTTCTTTCCAGATGGTGGCAGTTTGAGTCTCACCTTTTTGTCTTTCTGAAAAGTTTGTTTTCTATACTTTTTCTTGTTTCGTATCTGCTGCACCAGTTTCTTTACTTAGAAACTGTGTTTGTCTTTAGTGTAAAGCTCACGTGGCCACAGAAAATGGCAGAGACTTGTTGTGAAAACCCACAAACGTAAAAGAATCAACAGTCAAGTTTTGACGCGACTCAGGGGATAGCTGTTTAGTGAACTGGGTGCAAGGTTTGGTCTCAGTCTTCCCTCTTGTTGACATGGAAAATCCCCTCAGTCTCAACCCTCCTCTGTGTGAAGCCTTTTCGCCGTCATGACTCAGATTTTCCCTCTTTTCGCTGACTTCTATAAACACACTTGTCACATTTCAGGTTTTTCCAACTCTCCGCAGTGGTCTCACAGCCTCTCGTCTGCTGATTCAACATCATGCATGTTTTTTTTTTTTGCTTTTTATCCCTTCAGCCTGGGAGATCAGCGAGACGAAGAGAGAATGAAGATCCTCTCACCGGCGTGAGTTCCTGGGATGCTCGACCGACCTTTACCTCATGCTTTTCTAAGGCCTCCAGAAGCTAAAGACAGGGTGTCATTGACAGGTAAGCGGATGAAATCTGGTTTAACTTGAAGGAGAGCTTGAAGTTTGATTTTACACAAACATTTTCCCTCACAAAGCTTTATATTGTGTTAATTCTCTGACATCTGAAACGAGTTTTCTCCTGGAGCCATTTCTGGTCGAGACTATTGACGTTAAGAATTGGCTGCAGCTTGCCGCACACATAGTAGTGTGCATCCCACTATGTATGGATGTTAACACATTCCTGCTGCGTGGGAGTGAGCAACAGATCTTAATCATGGATAGGGTTTTGCTATAATTCCAGAGCTGGAAGCGTAACCCTAATCTTTTTGGCACATTATACAGTAAATCAGAGTGTGGCTAAGTCGGGTCCCTGCCAGCTCAATACAGCCATCCCATTTCTGTGGATTTATGACCGGACTTACTCAGAGTAGTTATTTCAATCTACAAAAGCTCTCCCTCTCTGCCTTCTCTTCATTTGTGTCTAAAAACTGATGAGCCACCCCCCGCAGAGTGCTAAACCTTCACACTTGTTTTATTTCCGAGATGTTCGTGGATTGCTTTGTGCCGTGGTGGATTATTTTCAAAGTAAGCGGTCCAAAGGGCCGGCTGCTTGTGGCCACTTTTAGCTGCAGCATCCAGAGGGAGTGATGTCCCCACGCAGAGGCAGCACGGACATTGATGGATGGCCTAGCTTTCTGTCGGTTTCTGGTCCCAGACGTGAGGCGTTGTTATGAAAATATAGAAGGAAGCCGGGCTGACAGACCGCAGAGAGATGGCAGCTTGGCCTATGATGGATGGCCACCTGCTGGGCATCCGCCATAGATACAGATAAAACTAGAATTGTGGCCTCTGAGGGACCACTTTCAATGTTCACAAGAAATTGGCCCACAGACGGTGCCACTAAACGTTTTGTGTATTCCTTTAGGATAATAAACTTCATATGGCGGAGGAGGATAAACCAGAAACCACCAGGCAGATGTACCCAATGTTACTGCAAAGCCGCACTGGAATGATTGTTTTAACTGGAACTTTACTTTAATTTCCCTCATGGTTTTCCGTTGGCCGTCCCGCAGACAGAGAAGGAAGCCACAGAGTCGTCATTTTACTCTGTCGCTTCAGCCTGTAAATCCACTCCCTCTAAAGGGGCTGAGTCATGTTAGGCCCCCCCTCAGCCTATAAAGAGGTAGTGTTAATGGTGGCATTCACAGAGGTGATTTGCAGCCTGCCTCTTTATCCCAACACTGGTGGCCTCGGGACGGCTGATTGATGGTGTTTGTCGTCCGATCTTGGGCTCTAACAGGAGAGTGGTTTCTGTTGGTTTGGCTTGGTTTCACTTGTGGCATATTCCGTGTTCTCCAGACCTCCCATTGAGACGTGACCAAGAATGACCTTGAACTCCCTCCCTGACGTCTCAGTGCCTGAAGGACAAACTTGGTGCCTACCAATGTGACCCAGTTATAGGAGAAGAAGGAAGAGAAGGAGTTTAGAAGAGAAAGGGAAGAGGGGCAGATCTGTGTTTGTGTGTGTGTAAGGCAGCGGCAGGGCATAGCCTACTTCTCGTACCCTACTTTACCCTCTCTTCATCTGGGAGCTGAGCAGCTGAGCTCTGACTCCATCTCGTCCTGTTGTTTCCTTTATTTTATTTCATGCTGGCCAGATGGTCGATTACAGGTCAAGGTAAAAGCTTAATGCAGTCGCTGTCGCAAGAAAATACTCCTCTGGAAGCTGATCGACCGGTTATTCAGGAAATTAGAGACTCTTTTGTTAAACTACAGTGATCATGAATATTATATCAAAGAGGTTTGAGATTCAAGGTTTAAGCAGGGAACAAGTAAATACATGAAGATCCCATGTTGATTACAGCTATCAGGAAAATCATGTGTTAAACCTATCCATTTTATATCGAACTTACAAGTCTTAAAGCTACACCACTCAATATCTTAAAGGGACAGTGTGTAATATATCAAGTTTTTAGCGCCATCTAGCTGTGAGGTTCTACATAGCAACACTCCTTTGCTCACCCCTCCCGTTCTGAAGATGTTGGAGACGTTCTGGAAGCTACGGTGGCCCTGACGGACAAGAAACTCATTTTCAAAATATGGACTCTTTCCCAACAGCGTCAAGTATTTCTACTGATTCAAGTAATGAGGTAAAGATGTAGTTGGTTATTGTTATTGTTAGTGACGAGCGCTTTCGCTGAGCTCCCTCTCAGTTCCGCAGTCAAGCTAGCTCTGAGCGAAAACGCGTTTAGCCGTACTACGTAGTACCACGTAGTGCTTTGTGTCCCTCTCGGCAGTCCATAGTTTTTTTAAACCGGAAAGACATGGCGGCCTCCATAGAGCTTGCCCGTGCTATGTGTATTCAGATAGGTAATTCTTCGCTCAGGAGGATAAGTCAGATTGTTGGCAGACTTACTTATGAACGAAGACGTTGATTTGAGTTAATAAATTACTTAAATCGTTACACACTGTCCCTTTAACAATGGATAAAATGACTGCATGTGATATTGAAGTAATCACTTTACAAGTATTATTTTGGTTTACTCTAACCGCTCTCCTCAGTCTTAGTTCAAGCAGCAGGAGGCAGCTGTTTTCACTGAAAATCCTCTTAAAAACCCGCTGCAGGCAGCTAACTTTAGCAGCCAGCAGAGCTAAAGCATTCATCAAGTGGCCAGAAACATGACTGGATGTGTAAATAAGAAGCTGTTTTCAAACATATTTCCAATAGCAGCTTAAAAACATTATGTTAATGTTGTGTTTACAGCTTTTTGTACAGCCCCTATGTGGTCAGAGAACAAATAATGCAGTTTTTCATTACTTTAAACCTCATTTATGATACTATTTATAGGCTATTATTAAGCTATTAAAGGCCCAGCACACACACAAATAGAAATGGAAAGTAGGCCAAGGCTTCATTTACTGAAGGGCCGTACGAATTTGAAGAACGTACCGGTACTTTATTTAAGTATTTAATTATGTAATTGTGCTTTGCTGCAGAGGGACATAATGGATGTTCTGTTTGGAAAAACAACACGATGGATGTCTTTGTCTAGGATTTGGCTGTGCTGTTAACAGACACACAAGCTGAAGTTTTGCACTTCCTTTCAGCTGCCCCCAGTTGATACACACATCCTTTTTGAACCAAACCCTGGGATCTGTACAACTGAAATGCACTTGGTGCTACTAACACTAACCACAGGGGTATAAGAGCTATTTTATGAAGCCATTTTATCAATTTAGCGTAGAGATGCAGAGACATGCTTTATGTACACGTCGTACATCCAGCTTTACCTCTTTTAATTCACAGTGACATCTTCTTTAATTAAGAATTTGCTCAGTGATTAACTGTAATTCTTTTTCAAGCTTTCGGTGTATGGCTGACAGTGTTTTTAGATCAGACTGACAGATAAGAAGCAGAACTGCAGATTCATAGAGTACGTTTTAACCATTTCTCCAGCACTGAATCTTCACACCTCCAGGCTTTTTTCTCCTTCTTTTCACTGGCGTCTTCTTTAGTTTTTTGTCTTGAATGCACTCGGATGAAGACTTAATTTTGACAGATGAAAAGGCTCAAATCAAAAAACTTTTAAAAGTGAGATGATACCCTCATGCAGTTCCGCTTTCTTTTTACTCTGCCTGAGAGTAGAAAGGCCTTTTACTGACAGCTCGCCTCTCCCTGGCTTTCTGTTTCTGTCTCCTTTCTCCTCTTTTTACAGCCTGACAAAGGCAGTAGAGGACTTTGCAGAGTGTAGTTTCTTTGGTCAAAGGAAATGGTAGAGGAGGAGCGGGGCATGGAGAGAGGAGGTGTATCTGTCAGAGAGAGAGAGAGAGAGAGAGGGAGGCTGGGCTGTGCTGAGGAGGAGGAGGTGGAGGGGGAGGTGGGAGGAAGGGGAGGGGACTGTGCTCCCATTCACATTGGCGGCATTTGGCTTGAGAATGAGCTGTTTCTTTTTTTAAGGGGGGTTAGAGAAGTTTTCCTCAGGAGAGTTGGTCAGAAACGGAGCCAAACATCCAGGAGAGCAGGCACAGAGTGAATGTTTGAGCCGACTGAAGCTGAAGGAGCTGAAGGAGAAGAGGCCGGGTGATAAGAAGGAGCTGGTCACAGTCCAGAGCAGATATGAAGGGAGCAAACTGGGGTAAGAAACTCGGAGGGAAGGGAACGTTGAGAAAAAAGGGAAGTTGAGTTTTACTATGGTGGCAATCAAGGTGACAGACAGTGATGTTTGGTGTTAGCTGCTTCAGACTTCTTACCTAATTTTTTTACAACTTATTTCATGTTGATATTAAAAGAAACCCAGAAAGGTAATAGATGAGAAGGGAAATGCAAAGATTTATCAGTGAGTTTGGTGCAATTTTGCCCTATTTTTCATTTATTTTTAAATACTTCATGAGTAAATCATTAATCAGTTATTAAAGAAAATGATATAATAAGAAAAGAAGATTAATTGAGCTAACAATTATTTTCATTCTCAATTAATCTTCTATAACTAAAGTATGACAGGCAACATAACAACATAACAGGCTGCACCACCTTTCATTGATCACTCTTTTCTGCTACTGCTCATTAAAACAAAAAAACAGTGACAAGCCCAGGACATTAATCCAGAAGTGTGTGTGTGCGTGTGTGTGTGTGTGTGTGTGTGTGTGTGTGTGTGTGTGTGTGTGTGTGTGTGTGTGTGTGTGTGTGTGTGTGTGTGTGTGTGTGTGTGTGTGTGAGAGAGAAAGGAGGCCTCTGCTGTCTTTCAGTGCTGTATAATCATTGACAGTGTTCAGTGCATGAGACAAACTGTAGGCTCTCATGAGGAATGTCTGTTTAGTTAAGTGTTTTATAGGCTGCTACTGGTATTACTGCAGGGTGCAGATGCTATGCTTGTAAAGTAAATTAAGGCTAATTTGGCTTCATTCGAATGTTTTACTGTTTTTTTTTTTAAAGTAAGTAATTGCCTCAAACGTGGCGGTAGGCTGCTATACAATGAGCTACTGAAAGATAAGAATATTTCAGGACTTACATCATCTTTCACACTGATGGCAGGGATGTCATGAGCCAGTAGCTCAGGAATGTGTTCCTGAAAAGTTGTTGTGACACAACAGAACGTCTTATTTGCAGACAGGTCGATAGCTGTCAACAAGGCAAATATCGGCTGATACCAATGTTCAGCTAAGGCTAAGTAATTTAAAGATGCAATATTGTCACAATTTGCCACTTTTTTCTAACATTTCAAAGCTTAAACAGTTAAAATATTGGTTGCAGCCTAGTTGGAAACATTGATATTTGGCACGGTGACCTGCTGTGTCTGCCAGGGGTGCGAGGTGTCTGCCTGGGGAAAGGTAGGTTGTCTACAAAAACTAAAATAGTTTTGTCACACTTTTCCCTCTATGTTCCAGTTTCCAGAGTGGGGGAAGAATAAGGAGATGGGAGGTGGGGTGCAGAACAGACCGAGAGAGTGAGAATCAAAAGTTTGTGCAGAGAGAGAGAGAGATGTAGAGTGGAGGAGGGGATCTACAGACTCATTTGTTTGTTCCCTCATGCGGACGCTCCCTGCTGAAAACTGAGACACCCTCCTCTTCCTCCTCTTTATTCTGTCTTGAACTTCTCTCCCTCCACGTGTTCCACGTCACGGACAGTATAAAACGTTCTTTTTTCCGATGGGTCCCAACACTTCACCTGGTGTGGGGAATATTTTTAGCCTCTCACCTCGCTGGCTGTGGGTGTGTGTTTATGGCGTGGCGCTAACAAAGAGGGATTTAGTGCAGCAGTCTTTCAGTTTGTCTCAAAGCAGGTTTGTGTGACGTTGCAGTCTCGCAGGGCCGGGCCATTAAACCGTGTATACTGTATCTTTGTGAGATGGCTTCTATAAAAAGGCTTTTATACTGCGGATTTCTCCGATTGCCAACCTCAGATGCAGTCAGACGAGTGGTTGCCCTGCATGCCAATGAATATCAATGAAATGTATCTAGACTTAGTGCTGTATGTTTAATGAAATGCACTGCTGTGACTGACCTGACTGCCGATCTGTGAACTCAGGCCTTTGAGTTGGATGTTTCACAGCAGACTGCAGACTCTGTTTCACATTTCATATTCAGTGAGGTCGTGTAGACTGAAATCTCAGCAGGAATTTTGAAGTGTATTGATCTCAGCAGTCAGCATATGGATTCCTCATCTGCGCTACAGCTCCCATTTCATCTCAAAGATAAGACGTGTGAAATAAACGTTTTCCCCCTCGTTCCCTTTCATTTGCAAAGACCAGTGTACGAAATCTCGAGGTAGTTATTCATCTATTGGCCAGATTTCAAGTCTTTGAGTATTTCTAAAGTTAGGACTGGGTGATATGGCCTTAAAATATCATTGCAGAATGTTTTTATAATTTAAATCACTGCAACTGAGAGGTCGGTATTGGGTAAATACAGAGTTAATCGGGTGTCCCGATAGCTCAGTCATAGGTTAGTTGTCATTGGTTAATCCAGCCATGACAACTAACAGTTCTTGTAATGTGTTTGCTTTTAGTTTGTAAGGTTTTGGGCGCCACAGTTTTATGCAGAACAATCACATTTTTTTAGACTGCAGCAGTTGCAGATTGTCTCTCTGCAGCTTTTTCTTATATTCTTTTCTCATATAAGTAATCCCATAAAACTGTCAGTGCTGAAAGCCTGGGGATAAAACCCTGACGCCTCGAGGTGACAGCAAGTCCCCAGAGCTGCTACTGTTGGCTGCTGAAGAGCAAAAACGCTCAACGCAGGAGAAAATACTACTTCAGATCTCCTCGGTCAGGCTGTGGCATGTGAATGATGAGACATCAGAAAAACAAAGGCTGTACAAACACTGACCAGCATTAATTCTGTCCACGTTAAGTCTTACCTCTCATTAGCTGTCGCAGCCACACATTCCTCCTGCTGGAGGAGTGACCGACTGAGTCAGTCTGTCTGTCTGCTGCATTAAAACCTTCAAGGGCTTTCCCAGACAATAACAGTCTGCCCACAGTCAGAGTCAGCTGACACTGTAGGCATTATCCGAGCTGTTGAAATATAATGCAGTGCTGTGCAATGCTATATACACAGCAGAAACATGCTGTGTGTATGAGATGGAAATGTGTTGTTTATGCAGTATTTTAGTGCTGAAGCTAGTAGCTGATTAAGCCAATGGACAGAAAATAATTTAACACTTTTAAAAATGTATTTGCATTAAAGCAAAGTGTTACATTAAACATTATGTTGTTCTAGCTTCTCAAATTAGAAGATTTGCTGTTTTTTCTTTGGATGTTATTTTAGTAAATATTAATATCTCTGGGTTTTTCCCCAGAACAGCCACTCTGATGGTGACATTTTAGGGGTCTTGGAAAATTTCAGCCGGAATCTTTCACAGTTTTTTTTTACCAAATAGTTAAGAAAATAATTGTGTTGAATACTCGACAAATGAATAAAAACAAATAGTGAATGGCAGCTGTACTATGGTATAATCACACCTCATATTTGAGGTATATTATCTACATTCAACCCTGTATGGTTGTCAAGGTTTCGTCCACCAGTCGTTTGTTGTTAATGTCCATTTATCCTCCATTAAGACCAACTGGAAGCGTATGGAAGCTCGTGAAAGCTATAGAACCACTGAAGGCTTTAAGATGCTAAGGAGGGGTCCTGGCCTCCCTGTCAGCCCTCTGACCCGCCCCCCCCTCCTCCCCCATCCTCACCCTTCTAATGTTTGAGGCCCCGGTCACCATGGCGACAAAAGAGAAACCAGGACCTCATGATCATGACGGGGGCTTTAAAAACAGTTTGAGACCCCTCAGCTCTCCTCAGTAGAGTCTCTGCATAGTTTCACTCATCTTGAGTCCAGCAGGATTAGAGCTTTATTCACTTATGAGGGGAGAGTGGGAGGGCAGCAGAATGGACTCCCCCCCGATCAGGAACACTGATCTGAGGGGAGCAACGGCTAGAGGACGCCTCCATACTGTTACGCTGACCGGGCTCATTCTGGAACCTAATGAGTACTTTTAATTTTCATACTTTTAATACATTCTGCTGCTCAGACTTTTGTTCTTCTCCTTCATTAAGACTTTAAGGCACTTATTTTATTTGTCGTGGACTAATTTCACCCTGATGTATTGCTTCTTCTACTTGAGTGTATGATCTGAATCCTTCTTCCATCACTGACGGCAGTAATTGAGGTACGCAGGATGAATCTTTAATGACGCGCATTTTAAACTCCATTTCAAAGTGCATCCACCAAATGACCAAAGAGAATTAATGAACAGAGCATTTCTGCTTGACTGCCTTGAAATTGATTTTACTGCAGTACCTTTGTTTGACTTTCTATTAATAGTTTGTTGAAGCCAGACCACCTCCATCATAAGAAAAGTAGACACTGACAGATGCTGGTGCGGTAAAGATGTTTCACAGTTTTGTACATATACCAACATGTTGCAGAAGCAGATTTGTCTTAATCAGTTATAATGAGCGTAAGTAGGGATTAGCCCGACTTTGAATGTGCTAATTAACACGTGTTAATCACAGTTGAATCGCAGTAGAAGCCTCGTAGGCTCTCAGTGAACTTGGCATGTTGGTAAATGACTTGGCACGGCCATCGTCCTGGCAGGTGGAGTCTAGATGTGTGTGTGGCCAGCAGACCGGCTGTCAGTCCCTCTGACATCTTATCAGGCATCTTCATCACTAATTACAAACATGGACACTCGTTCCCTCTGGGTTTTTATCTTCTTTTAATACGTGGACATGTATACTTATATTCTAAGCTCAAGGTATGTAGGATATGATGATGTTTCTCAGGTTTATGAAACATTTTAACTTTGTTTTCACCTGTGTCTGTTTGTTTGCTGGTTTGTCAGCAAGATTACATGGAAAACTACCAACGGATTTCCATGAAACTTGGATGGAAGATGGGCCACGGTTCAAAGTAGACCACGTTAAGTTTTGGTGTGGATCCAGGAATTTTTCTCACTTTTCTTTAACATTGCAAGAAAAAGCGTTTTCATTCATTTTCATTCATTTCTCAGGGATCAATGCATCGATTATGAAGGAAAAATCAGGTGTTTTTAGATGGCTGGTATCCAAGTGCGTACGATATCACGACAAAAAAAACCTCAAGATCTTGTGGGTTAAAATATGTTTTATTTGATAATGGATTAGGTTTGACTGAATTAAAGGGGACTGTTGGGCAGAGGTATGCACTCTTTGTTTGTGAATTCATAATGCATTCAATTTGGCTTCTTGCCTGTTTACAGTCGGCTCTGGGCGTTGTCATGGACGACTTGTACACAAACACAAACCAACTTGCCAAAAGTTAGCTTGGGTACAGACGCATCCCTGAAAGAAAGAAAATCCTGTATTTCTGGTTGGAGAGGGATCTTAGAAACATTATGAAAAGCTCATCTATCAACGGGTTTTTGGATATTCAAGTGTCAAAGGAATGATAAAGTCAGGCTGTGTTCTCAAAGTCACAAACTTTAATAATCTTATTTAGATGCAAAGAAGAAAAATTGCCCAAGCAGCTCCTTGAGTAAGAAATTCTCCTCTTCAAATTTGGCACAAAAGTCTACTTGGACTCAAGGACGAACATAGAATTTGACGGTCAGAGGTCACTGTGGGCAAATAAAAGCAAAGCTTTTGTGCATGTAAACATAGTCAGTGTGTCAACAGGAAGGTTAAGAAGAGTGCAGAGGAGAGGAAACAAGAGGAAAACGATTCACCACCAATCTTCAAATTTGTCTCACCCTACTTCTAACAAACTGGCCTGCTTCTCAAGAACAGGACACACCCGTCAGTCGGATTTCCTCATATTTTGTGACTGACTGAGAAGTTTATATAGAACAACTGGCTGTGCTGTTGGCGTGTTGTCAGTGCACCATGACCTCATCATCGTGCGTCCTGTTTGCCATTGTCCTCCAACACAACACTCCACTGTTCACCATCCATTGTTGACATCATCGTCTGTGTGAGCCTGTTATAGTGTCAATATTTACCACCAGGCCTGTGAGAGTGTGGGAGGGAAAAGAGTAAGTGTGTGAGATCTTGCGCCTCCTACGCCGTTAAATTGTTTCTCACAACTGTTTATTTTTGTGTACTGTTAGATTTTCCTCAGTAGCTAAAACACCCACAGCTACAGTATCACGGCAAGTTCAGCCCGTCTCCTCTTCTCTGTGATCCTCATCGGAGGTATTATCCTCTGTTACGAACTCTCAGTTATTCCTACGGCTGATGAGATGTGTTGAGACAGTAGCCTTTGTTGCTGTCAGGGAAAATACCAGCATGTTAGAAGCCATTTTACATCTCAAATGAAAAGAGACCCTTTTCTTCGGCTGCCTCATGCCTCGCAAGCCTCATGCCTCGGGTCGGTTTGTGCTGCTTGAATGGCCTTCATGAATGGCCTGTCCTGGTTCTCTGTGTGTGGGCCACCGTGGTCTTCTGGGACATTTGTATGCTTCGGTCTACTGTATATCATCTCTGTTTGACCTCCATCCCTGTGTGTGTGTGTGTGTGTGTGTGCGACAGGGAGACATTCCTCGAAGGCACCCTGGTGTGGAGAAAGAACAGCTAGAATTTGACCTTATCAGAGGAAAACCTGGCATTTCAACCAGTATTTAGTTTCCCAGATGAGAAGTATGACAAGAACAGGTCTTTGTGTCAGTGTGTAAGAAACCTTATTAACACAGCTTTGACAGGAAAATGTTCAAATTCCATCACACGTCATCGGTCAACATTCAGAAACCAGAAACACTAACAAATGACGAGCAATTTGTGACTTAACGTGTCTTTAAGGACTTGAGACTTTTCCTGAAAGACTCAACTTTGGCGATTGTTGTGACAAGATTTCAGCCGTGAATTTGACTTTGGATTTAACCTGGAGTTGTCTTGAATGACTTGAGACTTGATGTAATAGGTTTTATTGCAAGACTTTAGACTTGACAAGACTCAACTGGGACTTGTTCTTCAAGACTTGAGACTCAAGTAGACTTGGAGTTGAGACTTGCTTCTACATAATTTGACACTTGTAGACTAGACACAAAAGATTTGAAACCAGCAGTTTGATTTCTTGTGGATGACTTGAGACTTGCTATTACATTTACTGTAAACGAAACTTGACTTCTGATGTGCAGTTATAAGATTTGAGACGTGACTTGGACTTGTCTTGAAATACTTTCGACTTGACTTAAACCAGTGTCAAATGATTTGAAACCTGAGTTGAACTTACTATTGTGAGTTGACTTGGACCTTTCTGGAATGACTAATGACTAAAATGATTTGGACTTGACTTGTCTTGGATGACTTGTCTTGTCTTGGATGACGTTAGACTTGTCGGGCCCTCTGACTCACACTGCTGTTGTTTTCCTCCCTCAGAGCGAGTGACCCCTCTGAGCTGCCACCATGGCCCTGGTTCAGGCTCTGCCCGTCTCTGCTGAGCCCCACAACCCCGGCCTGAGTGGAGGAGCCCGCAGGAGACACCCCTCCAGCTCTTCACCCCCCATCAACGCTCCGCCCTCCACTGTGGATCCTATGGGCTCCGTCAGCAGCCTCATCGCCATGCGCCCCGGTCACTACCAGGACCACCGTTCAGGTGTCGAGTTCGGAGCCAGGGGCCGCTGGCCCACACCAGGAGCCTCCTGCCTGGGCTCTGAGTCTCCCCAGGACCCCTTACTGCAGAGCATCCCTCCTCTGAAGAAACAGAGCTCCACCACGTCCAGCAGGGGGCTGGAGAAGGAGAGTGGGAACGGGAACTATACCTACGTGAATGAGGACTATGTAGGAGACTGGAACGATAACCATGTGACACCCGTCAGCCCAGGAAGTGACGTAGACGAGATTAAAGAAGGATCAGGGCTGAATGGGAATATGGGGGGACCTCCTCCAAAACTGATCCCTGTGTCCGGAAAACTGGAGAGGGTGAGTCTCAATCCGTCTGATGGCACTGTCAAGGAGTGAGAAGTGTTAGCTGAGTGGGTGAATGATCCGCTGTACCAATCACTGCACCAAGAGTGTGGATTAGCATCCTGTTGCCATGGGAAACGGCAGTTAGAGTTAAGTGACAGGGCGTGCCAGAAGTCAGGCCTTAATTTGTGGTATCAAGGTATCATGGGAGCTGAGAATAAAGTGGATACTTCTAGGAAATAATACAGAAAAACTTGTTAGGTTGTTTTGTCCAATATGTCTTGTATTTTATTTCCTAATATCAGTATTGCCATCAGCTCGAATGATGGCAGTTAACTTAATAGTTGTTAACTGTGCATCTCTGTTCCTTCTCCAGAACATGGAGAAAACAGTGCTGCGGCCCACTGCCTTCAAACCTGTCATTCCTAAGAACCGCACATCGATGCAGTACCTCTCCCCTCGCCACTGTGCCAACGCATCGGAAAGCCAAAACAACCTGAACCTGCTCAGCCCCTCCCACAGAGAGGTGTCCCCCTCCTCCAACGACAAATGCAACCTGTACAGCAGAGCCCGAAGCAGCGGCGGCGGCAGCAGCCAGTCCTGTCAGATGTCTGACTCTGAACGCACCTCGCTCTCCGGCCTCCCACCGTACAGCACCGCCGGCTACACCCAGACATCCGGAGAGGCCTCCGTCGGCCACCTGGAGCCCATGAAGAGCGCTCCGCCCGTCAGCGGACACGGACACTCCAACTCTGACAGCGGGCGCTCGTCTTCTAAGAGCACAGGTTCCGGCTCGCTGAGCGGGCGAGGACAACCTCTGTCTGACAGCGGGTCCAGCGGGCGCTCCCCGGGCCCGGTGGAGGGTTATGAGGGGGTGGTGAGAGACCTGGAGGACAAGCTGAGGGAGAGAGAGATGGAGCTGCAGCAACTCAGAGAAAACCTGGACGAGAATGAAGCTGCAATTTGTCAGGTTGGTAGCACTCACTCCAGCGTTTCCTTTCTTTCAAACTTTTTTGTAACTTTAAAATTAGTGCTTGTGTATTTTTCAAAGCTATTTTTAAAATTTAAATGAAGGACTGTGGGTAAATTTGACACGGTTGGTCTGCGTTTGTTGCAGGTTTATGAGGAAAAGCAGAAGCGCTTCGAGCTGGAGCTGGAGGAGCTGAGACAGGGCTGTGCCACCAGGATGCAGGTAGCCTCGCAGAAGGCCCAGCGAGCACAGCAGGTGCTCCAGCTGCAGGTCAGAACCTCTGATGTAACCTCTACAAATACAGTTGAATACCAGAACATGTCTTTTCAGAGCCATGGGAGTCTTTTTAAAAAAGGTTCACATGATGAACTTCAGGTCTTTGTGCTCAAATCAGCATCTTTAACAGTTAGAAAGCTGTCAGGGTGTTTCAGGATATGCGTCCACATCCAGTATAACCAGCGTCATTTTGTTTGAAACCGGGAAATTCATAATCTCTTTAATCCGAGACGAGTTTTTAGAGATATCATCTGCAGAGATTTCTACCTTCTCTCAAATGTAATAAAAATAGATTTCATACGGCTTGTGGTGCCTAAAGCGCCCCAAAAACCTTTTTTAAAAACCCAACAGCAGCGTCTCTCTCCAGAAATCATGACCTGTTTTCTCAGAATAATCCACAGATGTTTCATGCAGGAGCTATTTTCTTTCTCCCCCGTATCACTGCACTGAGTTGTAACTTTAGGCAGCTTAGTTAGCTTGCCTCTCGTCCATGATTAGATGCACACTTCCTAATGTGCAGTTATACGGTTGGTGAGTGTCGTTCGGCAGGAACAGAAAAGTTCTTACATGAAATTGCTCACAACAACATTGATGGAATGTCTTGAGGAACAGGTTCATGATTCCTGGAAAGACAAACTGAGTTCCATGTAGTTTTATTAAAGTCGAGAGAAGGCAGACATCTCTACAGCTGATATCTGCAACATGTCAACTCACATCAAACCAATCTAGATAGATAAATGACACGACAGGTATGTGGGAAAATATGTATATCGGATTTAAGGCAGAACTGTCCCTTTAAATTACACAAATCCTCGCACAATAAGGGTAAAAAGTGTTCCAAAGGACTGTGTGGCTTTGTTTAGAGTTGTCGTCATCTGCCGACATCCATCACATCTAGAATCAACAGCTACCTTTTGGATAACCAAGATCACCCTGACTGTGTCACGGCTGCAGGTGTATCAGCTCCAGCAGGAGAAAAAGAAGCTGCAGGAGGACTTCGCTCAGCTCCTGAAGGAGCGGGAGCAGCTGGAGGAGCGCTGCTCCTCCTACGAGCACGAGAAGATCCAGCTGGGGCCTCGACTGGAGGAGAGCAAGTGGGAGGTGAGCAGCACGCTGACATTTTCCTCAGCAGGTAGTGATGACGGCAATAAAAAGAAAGGTTTAGGCAGTAAAGTTCTGATCGATTTTATTATCTCCCATCTCTCCTTAAATTCACATTACTTTAAGCTCTGCTCATATTATACAATGACTTTTATTCTAGAGCATCAATCAGCTCCTCCATAATATTTATGATACATTTATTTCACTAATTAAAAGAAATGGACTTGACCACGATGATTATTGTTCAGCGCACCTCTCATTCATTTAAAACAGGATATAATAAATGCAGCTGTGAAGGTCTGATTGATGGGCATCTTTAAGCCCTCGTCACAGTCTGACAGGCTCCATAATCACAGGTTGTTCATGTGACAGCAGCAAGGAGAACTTTCAATATGTTGCTTCAGGAATCAAACCAACAGAACAGACTCTGTTTGAAAGAGACACGGATCAATAATGTAACTGCTCCTCTGCTGTTTGAGATGATTAATTATCACAAGGATTCAATTAAAAAAGATCAACAGTCTGTGTGTTTGATCCCTGAGACTGATCAACTTATCGTTTTTGTCTTTTTATGCCTCAAAGGTCACAGTGACCTCACAGAACACATTGTTGGCCGTTACTCAACAATTCTCTTAAGATAATTCTGCATTTTGCACAAAAGTTATAAATGTATAAACACCTTTCTGACTGCTGCTGCTGCGGAGGCATAAAACCACAAGGAGGTGAATCTAGTTTTTATACAGGGTGATATATGAACTTCTTCTCTAGAGATGCATCAACATTCAGGGCTGAACACATTATTTCTTTTTTTCATTACGCGATCTGTGAGTGAGCACAAATTCAATCATTCACATGTGTTAGAGGAACCTTTTAATAAAACCCTCTTTCCCATGAAAGAGACGTTTTTTGTATTTGTAAAATAACTTTTAGTTAGTTCTTCTCAATGAGGTGAATTTCCTCTCTATGTAGCCAAACATCCATTTTGTGAGACATAAACATAATTCAGATTACATTTATTAGAATTCAGTGTGACAAGGTACTTCAAACTAGATGAGTTTGGGTCTTAAGGATTTTAATGAGACTTTTATTTAATTTTTTTATATCTGAAACTATCTGCTGATTCATCTGTCAATCAACATGAATTACTTTTGATTATTGATTAGTAATCATTGTTTTAACGCAAAAATGCCTTTCAGCCACTCAGATGTAAATGTTTTTGTGTTTAGTAACATATATATTTGTTTTATTGTTAGTCGGACAGAACAAGAAACTGTAACTGTAAATATTTAAGTTGTGATTGACACTTTTAATGACTTTATAGACTCATTCAAGTCATTCAGAGTAAAGAAAACCAACAATATTTGCCAGTTTAATCTGGTCTGTTCTGCTAGATTGGGATTTTGTTTTTTCTCAGTAGGTTTCTCATGTTTTTGTTCATTTTTGGAGCAGAAAAAGAACACTTTTACTTTGGAACTACTGTAATCATGCACATGTAAACTGTGATTGTACTTGACTGTCAAAACATAAATCTAAAAGAAAAAACAATTGTCATTTGAAACCCTCTTTAACGTCTCTCTATAATTTATGCTGGTGCTTTGCTGAACAGAGTCCTGAATGTTTCTCTCTGTCTCAGGTCTGTCAGAAGTCGGGGGAGATCTCGTTGCTGAAGCAGCAGCTGAAGGAAGTGCAGGGGGAGTTAGCCCAGCGGGTGGGAGAGATCGTGTCACTGCGGGGTCAGCTCAGAGAGACTCGCGGCGAGCTGACAAACACCCAGGTCCTCCTCCAGGAGGCCCACGGCAACACCCGCACGCGAACCCTGGAGCTGGAGGTGTGTGAGAACGAGCTGCAGCGCCGCAAGA
Organism: Sparus aurata; assembly: GCF_900880675.1. Taxonomy (NCBI): domain Eukaryota; kingdom Metazoa; phylum Chordata; class Actinopteri; order Spariformes; family Sparidae; genus Sparus; species Sparus aurata. Next base: position 23,591,522 of record NC_044206.1, on the reverse strand, counting down.
GCGAAGCCGAGCTGCTCAGAGAGAAGGTCGGACGTCTGGAGGGAGAGCTGGTTCACCTCAGAGATGCTCTGGCCAATCAGGGCCCAGGAAACAGACAGTGTCAGGTGTTCCAGGAGACGGAGGAGCACCTGCTGGCCTACGAGAGCGACGAGGCGAAGGCCCAGCGGCAGAGCAGCACCGAGGCCCTGCAGAACATGAAGGTGCAGATGGACAGGATGAGGGCCGAGCTGACCTTCGAGCGTCAGCGCGCCGAGCAGCAAACAGGAAGCTTCGAGGAGGAGCGCAGGATATGGCAGGAGGAGAAGGACAAAGTGATCCGCTACCAGAAACAGCTGCAGCAGAACTATGTGCAGATGTACCGCAGGAACCGAGAGCTGGAGCAGCTGCTGCAGGAGCTCAGCCACGAACTGGAGAGCAGAGAGGAGGACGAGGGCAGCGGCAACGAGATCAACTTCGACGAGATCGCCGCCACTGAAATCTGACCCTCGTGTCTCCCCGTCTTTTGATTTGCACTACTGTCAGCTAAAAGGTTTTCTCACCCACATGCACACAGATCTAATTTCGACAGAATATTACAGATTGGTTTAACAAATGTAAAAAAAAATCAACATCTGCAGCGTAAAATCAGCTACACTTTAGTTCTGCCTCGTTGGTCTGTTCTCTGAGGAGTCCCACTTGAAAGCTGGTGACCTCTATTAGTCGTCAGTCCTCTGCCCCTCCATTAACGTCTCCATTAGTGTAAACGAGTCATCCCGGTCCCTCCGTCACAGTTTCGAGCATTTGTTGTGAGTGAGTAACTTCTCCCAAACTTTAACCATCCTCCCTGTGTTGGAGATGACTCCACCCTCCCTGCTGGGTTTGGCGCCACACACCCACTCTGTGTTAGCGGTCAGCTCTCATTAGTGCCGCTAATTTGGACGGAGCCCACGCTGTTGTCAGTCGACGGTAAACGTGGGATTACACATTCAGCGTGTCACGATGAGAGAGTGAATCAGAGCGAGGTGATGATGATGATGATGGTGGTGATGATGTGGAGAGAATATCAAGTTGTTTTTTTCTCAAAACCACTCGAGCCTTCATGTAAACTAACATGACCAACAAGTAAACACAAGATGTTTCCAAAAGACGTCTACTGCCTCAAATAAAAACAGAATAATTATTATTTTACGATCATATATGGCACAAATTAGTTGTTATTAAGCAGACAGATTTAGGTCCCGTTTGAAGCGTCTCATCCTGGACACTTTACTCTAAATGGTGGAAACAATATCATGAACATTGTTGAGTCTGATGTAATTAAACCCAGTAACATCTGGAACAAATACGACCTGAACGCCTGACATTCAGCACACGTCAGCTTTTCTGACAATGAAATTAAATCGCTCTCCCTGTAGTGAAGGAGCTGCAGATATGGATCAAATCCTCTGAAATACTGAAGCTGAACATCATGACATTGTAAATGGTCAGAAAAATCAATTGGTCTTTTTTCACAGCAGACATTTTTGCACACGTCATAACTGGAAACATTGATCCGTGCGTACTGGATCACAGTGGTGGCTTACTGGGACACTGAAGCTTCGTTCACACATATGATATATTTTAAAATGCTGTCCACACAGCCTCGGTTTTAAAATGTATCTCTGTACACACAAGAACACAAAAAAACGATCCCACACGCTCAACCAGGCATGCTGGGCTCGTAGGTGGTGAGAGTCCACTACGCAAACAATACGTCAAACACCAGAGAAGAACGTTCTGATCATCCTGAGAAAACTTCTCTGTAAATAAAATGATCCCAAATGATAGAACAGCGCTGAGTGAAGTCGTAAACTTGAAATTAGACCTCAAACTTAAAACAAACTGGTCGTCCACTGTTGCTGTTTTTAGGCGCGCGCTCATTAAACAAAACCAAAACAGGCATGTATGAATTAAAGTAATTTAAAATGAAACTGTTTTGTAATTTGTTCGACTGTCTGCTGTGGGAAAGGCAGAAAACCGAAGCAACTAAATATAATGAATCCGTCATTCAATGAATTATTTCCATTTGCTTTTTCTACAGTGACATTTCAAAAACAGGCCAAGTGGGAAACTGTTTAAAGGATGTTTATTTTCTTCTATAAACTAAAGTCAATATCTGACACCCATCAAATAAAACTGAGTGACAAGTGACTTCATCACACAAATGTCCAACATGGGCAGAATACTCTCATCACTCATTCCTACCGTTCTGAATTTAACCAAGTTTCTTTTGGCTTCATGAAAGCGCTCTGTACTGCCGCACACCCACGATGGCTCTTTTATCTGCTAATTACAGAAATGACACTTTCTCTCTGTAAGAGGTGATTAAAGTTTGATGACTGTGTGTGGGTGGAGCGTTACTCAGACTTTATTTGACATCGCTGAAAGGGAACCATGCACTGAATGTTTGGCATTTTGACCGCGGTGGGACATTTTTCTTTTTCCCACCAACCTGTCCAGTTATAGGAACAGCTTCACGTGTATTTACTTCCCTGTACAACATGTTTGTGTCCCCGTCACTGCTGATTGAATCGTCGTCCTCTGTAAATAACCCCCGACCAATCATAAAGTCTTCTTCCAGAGATGTCTCATCCATCTCGCGAATAAAAACATAGCCACTGTGAATAGACCAAAGCAATGTCGCACATTATATTTTGCTCTTACAGATACGACGCCTGTATATGAACGTGTGTGTGTGTGTGTGCGTTTGGATGTTTTGTTCTGGTTCCTCTGTATAATTTTATAATCCACGATATTTGTATGAAGACATTAAATGTATATTTTCATGCTGTACATTTCTTGAACACTGTTTTTAATTAAAAAAGACAAAAAATGTGACGACTGATGTGTTAAACTTCATCCAGGATCAGAAAAGTCTTACAGATGATGCATCTACTTCGGCCCGGTAACGTACACAGGATTAATACTTTCCTTTACAGCACAAAGTATCAAATGAAATGTTTAAATTGCTGATAAAATGAGGTTCCAGTGTAAGTTTTTAATGCTCAAATGAATGTTCAACTTTTTTCCCAGGCTGAAAAGAAAATCAACTTCGTCTGCCTGCATAAAAATGAAGATTTCTGTCATGTAGCTGCCAGTGTTGGATCAAATATTACATTACAGTAGAAATAAAGTATTATAAAGTGTTCCTAATAGGATTTCAGTAACATCATTACAGTTCTTTTAGAAAAGGACACAGATGTATTTAGTGCAATCTACTGAGAGAGTGTTTGCAGATGTAAGTTAGAGTAAACAAGTTTATTTTTGTCAGTATTCAACAAAGACAATAACAGTTTTATCTGGGCTGTAATTCTGTCTGATCAGTTATTCTACAGTTCATCATTTTTACATTCAGGCGATGTTGTAAAGGTTTGTTTCCTTCAGCAGGAGCAGAAATGTTTCTGGACAGCTCGTGTCTGCCCTCTGCTGGTCAGCACTTAGACGTCAACATTTGTGTTTTTGTTCCTGTTTTTTTACAAATAAAGTAAAAGATTTGACTTTTTTAAGCACACAAAATAATTATTTCTCTCAGATTTGAGCTGGAATTTGTTTAAAATTAAGTGAATATGAAGAAATAATTTAAGTGTATAAAAAGGATCAAAAACAAAAGTGCTGCCTTCATTTCCTTTGTTGAGTGTAAACGTTCAGTCCACGGGGCTTTTAAAGGCACTCAGGTTACAGTTTGTCATCAGAGGCAGCGACATACACTCCTGATCAATGACACATTCACTTGTTTTTGGGAGGATAAAATGTTAAAACGACACAAAATGTACAAAGAAGTGGTGTTGTTGACGGGCGTTGGCTCCTGGGTTGTGATGAGTGACATTTTAAGGCATCAGGAGCACCATTGTTTCATGATTTCAGACTCTGAGGACTTAAAGTTCATTAACTGTGAATGTCTGTGACTTTTTTTGTGATAACATTGTTTCATGTCTTCCGTCATTCGGTTCTGAAGTCCTGTGATCTGCTGCATGAGGCCGTGTTTGTTTTGCAGTCACCAGCGTCCATGTTTGCGTTTCTTACTTTAGCAAACTTCAGCATGAATGGCAGAATGACCTCAGAGCTCATCAGACTGTTCGGGCCGGAGTTTCCCGTCTGTGTGAGAAGAAGCTGATAATCACAGGATATTTTTATAAACTCGTGATCAGTGTTCAGTCTTTTTTAAAGGTTTTTGGGGACTTTGACCACAAACAACATGGGGTCTTTGGCCTTGTTGCTGAAGGCTTTTCTGATGATGTCGACGGCGTGCAGGTGGGTGACTCCATGCAGAGAGACTCCGTCCACAGACACCAACTCAAATCCAGCCTGAGGAAACAACCACAGAACAAACTGTCTCTACTCCGGATATTAAGATAGCGTGAGGTATTAAATCACATTCTACGTGGCCTCTAAAAGGTCTTCAATTTAACCTGGTCTGTGACCGTCGTCTCACCTTGAGCACTTCACAGGTGGAGGCGGCTCCTCCAGGAAAGATCTTCTCGATCTTCACCACCGGCTGAACCTTGGACTCCATCCCTCCTGATATACTGATGCCTGAAACAGTCAAACAACACGAGTTGAGGTCTGTTGGAAAACTGTCATCAAGCAACATCAGACAGTAAACAGTGGGGTGTTCTGTTGGTTGGATTTTGCAGTGATGTTTGCACATTTTTAAAAGATAAGATGTTTTTTCAGACATTCAATCAGACCTCGTCAAAGTCATTTACCCAGCGACTGTTTGGTCTTGGAGATGCTGACAGTTTTGAGCTTGTACTCCTGTTCGGGCTCGGAGCCGTTGAGTCCGTTCTCTGCGGCGGCCTGATGTCCGTTCATCTGTTCGCTCCCCGCCTGTTGATCGGGACTTGAACTGAACACCTGCGACAACAGCGGGCGACTCCTGCGAGCAGCACTCTGCAGCGTGAACACACCGTCTTTACTCCTCTCTCCACTTTTATCCTTTTTGCTTTTGGAGTGTCCGTTTCTGGACGCGGACCTTCCTCGGTCTGCAGTCGAGTGCAGCGAGACTTCGTCGAAGTGGACGGAGCGGATGGTCCCGATGTCTGTGCGGAGGCGAGGGTGGGGGTCATCGTTGCGGGCCAGCAGCCAGTTTGGAAGCATGGCGCTGGAGGAGGGGGATCTGAGGTCTCTGGACTCGGCGTATCCGTCCACTGGGATGTCCAGCAGCGGGGTGAAGGACCTGGAGGTGTGGGGCCTCTCCTTGGACCCCCGGGGCCCGGACAGACTGAGCCTCTCAAGCTCCTCCAGCAGGTGGCTCTCCTTCTCCACCTCCTCAGCATTGTGGAGCTCAAAGCCTCCCCTGTAATCTGGACCAAAACACCACGGAAATACCAGGACACGGGAAAAAAATCAAAGATCTGTTTTCAGAGCATATTAAACATAAAACCAAAGGGACGTAAAAGCTGCTGACCTGGGATCGGAGTGATGAGACGCCGCTTGGGTGCTCGACCGGACATAGGAGAGCGAAGAAGAGGAGTTCGGACTGCAATACAGAGAAGAGAGAAGAGAAGAGAGCATAACCACGACTGTTCAGAGCTGATCTGTTTGTTATAGTTCACTCAGCTTGTATCACACGCACTGGAGCGATACTTGAGGATGTCGTAGGCCTCGACCTCGATGGGAGTCACCGTGTTGTTGAACAAACTCAGGTCAGACGGAGGAAGCAGCATCCTGAGGGGCGAGAAAAACCGCTGAGTCATCTTCAGTCTTGTGATAGATTATAAAACATTTTCAATTAGTCATCAGCGTCTTTTTGTGGAACATTTGGATTTGAGAAGATTATCCTGAAAAAAAACACTTAATCCCCTTCTGGCAGTGATTGTTTTGAGACGCGAGCCGTTAAAAAGGCTCAGAGTTTATTCACAGTTATTACAGGACGGCAGAGAGAAATCTTTATGATGGAAATCCAAATTATTGTGGATGTTTTAGCACCAACACCTGCGATTATCACCAACTTCAGATCATGGTTTACTTTAATATCAATCAAAGAAGGCTGAGGAATAAATCAATATTTATTAGTGGTGGAGGAAATAATTCTTATTCTCGACTTCAGTAAAAATACTCAATTACAAGTAACATTTCTGCATTAAAAATGTTTTTTAGGTAAATATAATCAAGAAAATGTTTACAATACATGTTATATTGTTAGATTATTATTACTCTAAGCAGGATTTATAGTTGGTTGAGATAATTATTTTGTGTAGAACTGCAACTAAAAGTTATTTTATTTATGGATTAATCCACTGATTATTTACTCCATTACTCGATCGACTGTTTGGTTTGTAAAAACTCAGAAAATAGTGAAAAAAATGGGGTTAAAAGTAACTGACACCTTCACAAACAACAGTCCAGATATCAAAATGATTCAAAGATAAATAAAAATCCCGCAACAGAAAAGCAGCAAATCTTTACATTTGAGAAGCTCGAACCACAAACTCTAGTTCACGATTAACAAAATATTTGCCAATAAATTTTCTGTCAATCAATAAATCAATAATCAGATGTATATTTCAAATGTAGTGTGCAAAAATCTTAACTTGTAACAAGCATCTAAACATGTCCAATATCTGTAAAAGTTCAATATTTTCCTCTCAGCTGTAGTGAAATATAGAGGTGGGAAGTGGAAAATGAAACGTCTGCCGGTGTCGGAGTAAATCAATTATCCACCTTTTCTTCCCTTGCTCTCCGTCTCACCTGACTTCTCTGAGCAGCAGCAGCTTCTCGGGTCTGTCCAGCACGACCAGCAGGTGGCGTATCAGGTTCTCCACTGACCGCTCTGCTACGTACTGTTAAACAGCAGAAATCAGTCGTTCAGTATCGAGTTCATAACGACCTAAACTCAGAGCTGATGTGAAATATGTTGTGAATTATTGTGCGACTCCTTCTTTTATTGGCCGTCCGCAGATCAACATTACCACGTCTGAAAGCTACAGTATGTCAGTCTGTCTGCTGCAGCGAGGAAACCTTCTCACCCTGCGACACGACTTCATCACAGCAGCCACCTCCTCCTCCGTCAGCAGCCTGCGGGCCATGTCCTCCACCACGCCGAGCATCTCTGAGTTTGGCGTCACGCTGACCTGTCGTCCATCTGTAAACATCACAGAGGAGAAGCTGAACCATGAACACCTCTCTGCAGTCTGATGGACTTCACTTCTTACTACATTATATATATTTAAAATGTAAGATGCTTCTACCTTTGCGTCCCTTGTCTGTGGACGGGGACTTGGAGCGTCCTCTGGAAGTGTCCCTCTTGCGTCCCCCCCTGAACAACAAGTTGACGAAGGTCTTGGAGCGCTGCAGGGTGCTCTTCTCCTCCGGGTCCTTCCCTTTCTGCTTCTTCTCCTTCTTCTGCTTGATCTCTGTGATTGGACAGCGAACAATAAGTCACCGTTTTCATTTCAACTGAGCCGTCGTTCCATGACCCGGCTCTCTCCCCGCCTCACCTTCCACGGTGACTTGGCTCTGGGACCTGCTGATGGGTCGGCTCGGCCTGCTGAGAGCCAGCAGCACGGCGGTCTTCGGGTTCTCCCTCCTCCCCCCGGCCTCCTCCGCCCGGATCACGGTGTCTCTGAGCAGAGTGGTTCGTCCCAGGCTGCGGGTGGTGTCTGCGCCCGTCCTCTGAGAGGGGAGGTCCGTCTGGATGGCGGTCTCGGTTCGCTCCGACTCAGACCTGAACAAACAAAACACCATGATCATGTCTTGTCAAGATCTTCAGTCCCCACAACAGTTCACCCATAGATCAAGGTGGCCGACCCGTCCTTCAATCCCAACTACCCACCACAGGTAAAGGGGAAAAAAAATAATAATATATATCTTTTTTCAGTCTGGTCTTTGTTTAATAAGATGAATTGTCTAAATGTTTCTGAATCACCAAGCGGATCCTGACCTCTGGTCCTCAGTCGAGATGCAAACATCCACCATGTCTGAACCAAACGGCATGCTGGGAGGGAACATGACCTGCGACAGGCCGCTCAGAGAGCTGACAGGAGTCCCGGAGGACAGAGAGGAGGCCGAGGAGTTGGAGTCTGAGCCCTGAGAGGAAGACTTCTGAGTGCCGTTGGCCACTGAGGAAGAGCACAAGAGATCATCTAACTTGGATGTATTTAAGCCGATCACTGAGCAGAAACACAAACAGAAAAGGCTCACAGGAAACTTTAGATACATACGCTTATTGAGCCACCTGTATTCTGCCACCATCTCCTTATAAGCAGGGTATCGTCCTGCTTCCTGTGAAGATATGGCCACAGATATGCAAATGAGATACAGTAGAGACCTTGAAACTTTCATGGGATCGCTATATTTGATAAAGAGAAACCCTAGACGCACACAGAGATCCAAAACCAAACATCCTCTTCTTCTTCCAACAGAAACATTTCCCTTCTTCACGTCACAGTAACCTCTGATAGCTGCGACGCTTTCTAACTTCTTGTGCATGCTTCAGTTTCCACGGGGGGAGAAAGCATCCCGAGACAAAACACACACAGAACGCGGCTCTAAGCTTTGATCAGCACCTGATCCCGGCTGCCTGGTGAATAATGCACACAGCCTGGCTATTTTTCACAGCGCGAAACCCAAGCTCCCGACAAGTAAAGTGAGCGAGGAATATTACGACTGCGTGCCAGCTGTCGGCCCTGCCACACAAACCGCCGCTGTATCCGCTGTGCAGCGACGCGTGGCTCGGGGGAGTTTGTGTTTGGTTTTACGTGTGTGTGAGTGAATTAAACATGGAAGGTAGGAAACGGGTCAGAAAGATAACCAGTTCACCGACATGCTTTCTAATAACAGAGAGTCGATATGGAACGCGATACGACCTCTTCAGCTCCGAGCATCCCAGTTTTTCCCTGCTGTGAATTCATAACGAGCTTTGACGTGGAGGATCTGACGCGGCTCATCTCCGCTCTCACCTTGATGGTCAGCATCACGTGTGTGTGGCTCTTCAGCACCTCCACGGCGCTACTGTGGCTGATGTCCTCAAAGCTCACTCCGTTGGCAGCCAGGATCTGGTCCCCCATCTTGATTCCATTCTGCTCAGCCAGACCACCGGGATCCAGTCTGACACAAACGAGACAGCAGCTCCATAAATGTCCTGAAGCGGTGGAGAAAATGAGCAGAAACATCCAGGTGGAGGTACGTACTTGGAGACGTAGATGCCCAGGCCGAACTCCTTCCCCCCACGGATGTTGAAGCCCAGACAGTAGTCGTCTGAGGTGGTGTAAAGGTGGACGATCCTTTGGAGGGCGCTTCCAGAGCTCGTCTCTGAAGGTGTCCGCCCGCTCTCCTCCACCACCATCCGCCTGTGTATCAAGTCCACCCTGGAGGATTTTCCAGTCAGTCAGAGTCTGACATTTTTATGAAATTAGCATCAAAATGATTTCTTCTTCCTCACCAGGTAGTCTTCTCCTTGGAGTAGCGGATGCCGGGCACCTTGCCGACCCGTCTCACCACCATCCTCAGCCTGTTGTTGCCCGTCAGCACCTTCACAGCGCTGCTCATGGTGATGCTCTCCAGGCTGACACCGTTCACCTCCACCAGTTTATCCCCTACAAGCAGGCCGGCCTCCTCTGTGAACAAGAGCACATAATTACTGTAACAAGACATCATCACGGCGACGCGTTACGCTCACATACCAACACGTTAGTCTACCTGCTGTGCTGTTGTCCTCCACCTTACTGACAAAGATGCTGAGGCCGTGCTCTGAGCCGCCACGCACGCTGAAGCCCAGCATGCCGTCCACACTTTTATCCACTGTGATCGTGTGGAGGTCCTCGCAGTCATCTCCACCTGAAGTATCACAAGGATGCCGTGTCAATAAGTCAGTCTCTTCATTCTTGTTTGACAATTTATGATACAGCAGTCGCTCGCTATCGTTAGACACCCATCAGGAGGTTATAAGATTGATTCAGAGGGTTGTCAGATGATATCCTCAGAAATGTACTCAACGCTGTAACAATATGCAACATGCACATGACTGGAAAAGGAAGCGTACGGCCGGTGTGGGGATGTGATAGGATCAGGGGTCAGAACCGGAAAGTTTCAAAGACAAAATCAAACGTTTAAGAAGATGATGATCACGGCAACGGTTGAGGAGACGGAAGCCAGGAAACACTTATTATTCAGTGGAGTGAAAAGTGTTTTTTATACGTTTAATGAGATAAAAAGGTTGTGAACCACTGATCTTTGCTATTACACCATTTATTAGATCTAATCCAGGTTCAAAAAACCTCTGAAATCTGTCAGACCATGAGCCTGGACCAGTGTTTTATCTCCAGCAGCAGGCAGCCCAACAACTCCTCACCATCCACAGGAGAGTTGATGAGGATGACCCGGCCCATGGGTGAGGAGGATCGGATTCCACGCCGGCGCTGCTCCTTCTTCCGTAAGAGGTTGCGTGTAGCCGTGTGTGACCCCTGAGTCCCGGGGGTCTTCTCCCTGCGGGACGGGTCTGACGAGTGAGCCATGGAGGCTGGCGGGGTCCCCTTTCACTCTTGCTCCACCGGGGGCTCAGCTCCGGGTGGAGGAGCCTACAGCAGCATACAGCAGAAGGAAGGGGGTCCTCAGGCAGCGTGTCCGCTGTGTTCCCTGCATACTGACACTACGTCACGTTCACAAAACCACATCGAGATTCTGTTGCTTCTCAGCAGCTTGAGTGAGGCGGCGGCAGGATCCACTAACTCACCGACGCAGGCTGCTCTGTGACATGACGGCTGACTCTTTGGTCCATTCCTGCCCATGATGCATCTCTCTCACCTGTCTGAGTCTCACAGGACACAACACAAACACAGCAAAGCATTCAACACACAACATACCTGTAAAATGTCCTTCAAGATATTTTTAGCCTTTTACAACTCACATTCTATTAACAGAAAGGCCAACAGGTGAAGCACACAGTGTGTGTGCCTCCAGGTGAGGTAAGAAACAGGATTTAATGGGTTTATTTAGATCAGACTTGACCCACTTAGAGTCATGAGGTCACATGGTGTTGATACCATGGTTACATGTCACTAAACCGAACCTGTGATAACAGTGTGTCGTCATGTCGTCACCTTGGGGTTCCCCCCGAACGTCTCACGGAGCTTCAGCACCCCGGACAGCGACGCGACGAAGCGCGGCGTCAAAAGGCGACATTTAACGTCAGCGTGTGATTATCGACCCCAACATAACATTTCATTTAGTTCAAATTAAGTGTTTTAATTACTGCGCAACTTAAGAGTTAATTCGGCAACAACACCAGACACTTCTGTGAGCACCCATGTTGACTTTTTTTGCATTAGAATAACAAAGAAACGCACAAAAAACTACTAAAATACTCACCACACATTTCACGTTTCAACGCTTCAGACAACAAGGCGGCTTCTTCTCACGTATTCCGCTGAAACATAAACTGAAATGAGGTTGAATTCATCCCATTTTCTCTGAATTAATGAAGCTAAGTCGGCTCGTTAGCCTACCTGAGTCCATGTTGTGCAAAAAGATCCAACGCACCTGTCCGGGATATTCCTCTGACAGAAGCCCCGCCCCTCGCCCATCCCTATTGGTTGGAATGCAGTGAATTGAGAGCATTTGATTGGACAAAAGATCCGCCAATAAAGTGGTATTAAGAACTTTGTGTACATCAGATACTGATGCAACAGAAAAGCAATAACTATTAAACTCAGTTCAACACTGTGACATTAAGTCGATGATTAAATCATTAAAATAAATTAAATTAAATGTATTATTTTATTTATGGTGCATCTATTATTGTAACACTGTGAAACTTTAAAACAGGTCAATAAATGGTATTGATGATATGGAGATAATAAAAAAAGGTACTTTGCTTATCTGACAAAATCTCACTTAATAAAAATCAACATTTAAATATACAGCATTAAAATCACAGACTTCATTCTCACTTGTGTTTCAGGATTTTCTCAAATTTATTGGCCTTTATTAATATTTGTAGAGAGATCAGCTTTGTCTCCAGACTGTGAATATAACTTTTAAGGACTTTTTTTATTTACCTGTTTTTTTTATTCTGATGACATACGAGCCACCACCTGGTTACGCTTTTTCTGAACTTGGACCAGATTCAAAAAAACAACCAGATTAGCGAGATCCGGACCCAAAGTACTCACAAAAACCGTCTTGTGATATAACCACCAGACAGCTACTGGGAGTGGACCATGTGGTGAGATTGTTTTCAAGATCAAGAATGAAATTTAACCTGCAGAATATTTATTTTGCTTTAATTCTGTTCCCCTCTTGTTTTTGTCTGAGGATCAGTGTTGTTGGGATCAGACCTGGGATGACTTTGTGAGGAACATGTTAGTGTTGGTGAGGATCTCTGCAAACATCAGTGTGACAACAAGAGCCACATGTCACTGAGTCAACAGCTCCCCCCTCTGGATGAAGATCAGAACTGAACAAAACAGAAAAAGTAAATTAATCAACTGGGGAATTATTAATCTTTAGTCTCAGTATTTTTAACTTTTACTGTATATGCAAACAAACCATCTTGGCTATCTGCAGCCTTGTTCAGACTGCAAGTCTTAATCTATTGTTTTGGCATATTCAGATTGATTTAAGGAAGTCTGGACGCCAAAAACACATAAAATGACAATGAAATAAGATCCAATTTATATATTTCTACAGATGAATCTCGGTCCCCACAACAACAGTTAAAACATGCAGATAAGTTGTTGATGTCTGGACACAAAAATCCGATCTGATCACTTGATAATAAAAAGTGTGGACAGTTTGTCTGAATCTGATTTGAGAAACAAATCTGATGTCCCTGAAGTTTGACCATGGCCAAAGTATTAAAGTTAGATTCACTGAAAAACAGATGTAAACTCCACCATTACAGCTAGCAAATAAATCCTGCGTTAGTTCACATACTGAGATAAAGACAAAAAACTACTTGTTTTAGACAGATGAAAGTCTTCAGTGAGAGCCAAATTTTATTCATGCTGAACACAAAGAAAAAATGCCCAAACACTGAGTCACTGTAACGTCAACACGACAAAACACATCTGGTTTTGTGAGGACGGGACGAGAGATCCACGTCTACTAAATGTGAAAGAAGCCCCTGCAGGAAATAAAGACTCCGACCAAAACTTCTCCAAGTAGTAAATAAAAACATCTGTAGAGCACAAAGCCTCGTTTTATTGGTCAAAGGTTTCATGGTGTCCAAGATAACATACAAGGTATCACGGAGTAAATACAGGAAACTGAGTGTTGGATATCAGGTCAGCTCCCTCTCGAGTTTAAAGACAGACCATCATTAAAACACTCAGAGCCTCGTACAACACAGTCATACTCCGACATGCATCCCGGTTCTCCCTGAGACCAGAACACCAACAAACTCACAATGTGCATTTACAAAAAGGATCAGATTCTCACACAAACACAATTAACATTAAATCTGTCACTCAAAACTCTGCAACGTTTATGTGATCAGTTTTATGTTAGTTATGTTTTTGGTGTCTGATGGTGATGAAATGCTGAGGAACATTATTATTACAGATATTAGATTTTTATCCGCTGACAGCGTTAGTTCCTCTACAGAGAATTAAGTTCTTGTGAAATTCTTTTGGCAGCTCGGATGACATCTTCAGTGTTGACTTTATATCCAAACTCAATCTCTCTGTGCTCCAGAAGGATTCCCTGTGGGAAAACAAAGAGAGCTGCAATGAATAATCACTTACTTGTCAACTGTTAAATAAATTGGAAACTAGATTTATTATCCTGCTTGTGTAATTTAAGAAGTAAAACAATCTTGGAGTTCAGCTTCTTAAATATGAATATTTCCTGGTTTCTTTTACTCCTCTATGACAGAAAACTGAACATCTTTGGGTTGTGGAAAAATGGAAATACTCAAGTAAAAGTACCTCAAAATGGCAAAACAGTAATGGATTAGATTGTACTTTGGTACATTCCAAATAATACAATCATCTCCTTGATAACTAATTATCAGTATTAACCATGAAAACAACATGCTGGTCAAACCCTATTAAAAGGCTCCATGTGTGCTTATTATTTACTCCTGTGACATAATTTGTAATGTAACACGTGAATATTATAGAGTCGCCATGACTGTACAAGGCTTGTACCTGCTCTCCTTGTCCGATGACGAAGACCCCACCGAGGACAAAGCCCTCTCCAAACACATTTCCCATGAATCCATTCCTGAAGGCCCTCAGGCCGCTCATCCACACCCCGACACGCAGGAACCCCAGCAGACCCATCTTCCGCTCACGGGGTCCATAAAAACGTCTCTGTGAAGCGAACACACAAACCAAAAGGCCTTGACTCATTCATGTGGACCTAAATCGATTCTACACGGATCCTGAATGACTTCGTTTAAAAAGAGAGTGATGCTGGAAAATTGGCTAAATCTGACTCTTCTTAGAAAACCTCAGCGTCAGGAGGGACAGTGACCTCACAATACACCGATTCATTACAGAAAACAACAGTCCACCTTCTCATCCAAGAATATCTCCCCCTTGAAGTACGGGCGGAAGTTCTGGACCTCGGTGCCGACGTCCTCCTTCACCACAGCGTACAGAGGGACCCCGAGCTCGTCCAGCTGGGGTTTCAGAGAGGACAGCTCTGCAGCCTCCTGAAAAAACAAACAGAAACAACAACAAACAAAACACACAGGCTCATTATCAGCACCAATATTCAGCGTTCAGAACTATCAGTATTTTTTTGTACAATTGCCAATACATTTATTTAAAAAATGCAAAACTTGAGCTCTGATGCAACATCTAGTCACCATGCTGTTGTCTCACTCAGTGTCACGCCCACAATATCGGTTGGTTACATATCACAAGTTGTAACACACCAACACTGAATGTTTTTTGTTGTTTTTTTTTTGTTTTTTAAAAAAAAAAAAGGTGCATTGTGTAATTTTAGAGCAGAAATTGTAAAATAGGAGAAAACCAATGATCCATTTTAATGACCGTATAAAACTAAATAAACTACCTCCTTAGGCCGACGCAATTTCGTTTATGTGGCGGACCCTGCCACCTTTTCTAGATTCAAACAGTGTTCTGGGGACATTTATCTTCATCTGAGAACAGCTTGAGTATTCACTAATGGAAATACATATTTCAGAGTTTGTATTATCGCCTCATTAATATCATAAACATAAAAATCCTGAGTTTGAATATTCTTTTCCAGAACTACATTGTGCCCCTTTAACTTAAAAGGTATACAAAAACAAAAAAAGGTTGTAGAAGGACATATACAATTGCAGAAAATGGAAATACCTGAATAAAATACCTCAAAATTGTACTTGCATACAGAACATGAGTAAACTGTACTTATGATCGGTCACCAAATATCAGTTACCAGTTCCTTGATTACTAATCATCAATATCTGCTCTGAAAAAGACATGTCGGTTGTCCCAGAGTTTAAAAAGGGGCACTATGTAGTTTTGGAGAAGAAAAGCAAATTCTTAATATTAACAACAATAATACAATATTCATTTTTTCCCTAACTGAACAACAAGCAGGAAAACAAGGTCTCCAGAACACTGAAGCTAGAAAGGTGGCAGGGTCCGCCACATGTAAACAAAGTAAAACAGCATGAAACTGTCAATGAAGATCCTTCTTTTCTCCCCAAAGCAACACATTGCACCTTTAAAATGTCCCTTTCATGAAACCAGTGACTTCATAGTTATAATATCAGAGCTGTGATTGTGTGAACTGATTACCTCTCTGCACAGAAATCATCCAGGTCTCCTCACCGCCATGATGACAGCTCCAGAGCTCTTCCACAGACTTTTAGCTTTCACGGTCTGTTTTTCTGGAGTTATGAAAAAATGAGGCAAAAGGGTTAAAAACTCTGAGCAGCAGCTGAACAATGGCTCCTTTCAGCTCAACACACCCCACAGTATTAGAAGTATTAACAAACACAGAAGTTTAAAGCAAGTTGTGACTCACCTCCTGTCAGCGTTTTCAGATCGGTGTCCTCCAGGTACCTGAGGGTGGCTGTGAGCGGTGGAGTCAGAAACAGATCAGTGATATAATTTGTGAAACCAGCGATGAAGCTGCCGACAGCAGACGCAGCGTTTAGTACCAGCTCCATTATTTCTCCTCTCTGTCCACTTTGATTCAACACATGTTGTTTTCCAAACGCAACTCCTCCTGTGAGACTTCACCGCAGCTGGAAGCGCATTTAAGTTCCTGCTAAACTTGATCCTCCCAGTGTTTCCCCAGAGCCAGCCTCTCTTTAAACCGAGACACTGATCAGAAGACTTGAGTACCCGCAGCTGTGTCTGATCAAGTCAAGCAGAGAGGAGACGAGATAAGACCGCAGATAGAGAAGTGCCCAGAAAGACTTTACACACCACCGTCCTCCTCCTCCTCCAGTTCAGAGGTCAAAGCAGGAAGAAATCTGCAGCGTCATTCAGCCAAACTATCCGCAAGTCACCGAGAAGTCTGCAGGCTTACACAAGGAAGAGTGTCGCAATTTGTTCCCTTATTTCCAAATTAAGCGGATTTGTTTCTTTTGGGCTTATATGAGCTCATTCTGCAGGAGGTTAGTCACATGAACCTTCACCACTGAAACCTTTTACACGATTTCAAGCTTTGCCTGCTCTGGTGGAGTTCAGTCAGAAACACTCAACTTAGAGACACAGAGATAAACTGAATACATAGTTTAGTTACAATAATTACATCAATTGCAAACTATTCTCAAAATTCTCAAGATTCCAGCTTCTTAAATGTGAGTATTTTAATGTTCTTCTTCCTGTGACAGTAAACTGAACATGTTTGGGTTCTGGACAAAAGACGTCTTTAGGATTAGAATATAATCTTAAATAGATTATATGCTAATGAAAATAAGCATTAGTTACAGCCCTACTCATTTGATATACTTTGTTTACTGCTGGTTAATCAATAAAAACATGTCATAATGTATCTTATCACCACAGTCATATCACAACTACAACACTCTTTACATGATTTCAAGCTGTCCTGCTCTGATAAAGTTTAACCAGACATAAACACACAACAATTCTGAGACAGAGCTGCACAAATAACAAGAATGTTTATTTTAGTTAACACGCTGCATATTTTATATTTGCATGGACACATTCATCTAATTACATGTATAATGAAGCTAATAAGTATTTAATCTTCACGCTGGATGAGTGGACTGACAAACACCACTGACTTGATCATGTCTCGTCTGCTTCTTTATCTTCTTCCTGAAACGAAACACAAAGTTACAAATTAACCACCACTGAAGTGTAAAAGGCTTTTCAGAGCTAAAAGCCTTCATAGAACCATCTTAGCATCAAGCTTGTTAGAAAGCTTTCAGCCTGTTGAAAAGCTCTGGTCTAGGGCTTGCTGGCCGTGCTCTGGAGCGTGGTTAGCCCCGAGTTTGTGGAGAGAAATGACAAAACACGGGCTAAAAGATTGCTGGATGAATCAGGTCAAAAGTGAAGCTTCATTCTGGCATGTTGGTCCTTTGTTCCAACCAACATTTAACAAAGACTAGAAGAAGTGTGAATCTTAAAGTCCTGGGTTAGCAATGTGTTAGCTAAGTAAAAATAGGGCGTGATTATTCCAGGGTCAACTCTTAGTGCAGGGCTCAAGAATAGCTAAGAACACGCAGTGTGAGTAGTTGTACAAAGATAAATTTAGTCCGGAAATCATGAATATTTTAGTCATTTTCTCTTCTCTACCTCCTCCTGGATGTCTTCATTGCTTGGAGGAGAGTTTTCGGCCTCCCCTTGTGAAGTCAAAGGTCTCTCCTCTGCTGTTACGTCACTGTCAACCGGAGCCGAGCTATCAGCGGACTTGCTTGTGTTTTCCTCTTCTGCATCCTGAGACGAGGTGGTCAGAACAGTTCTGGTTAGGTTTTATACAGATGTGTTCTTGCATCTCTATCTTAAGATTCTCAACAGGCTTCCCTCTAGCTGACCTTGGTTCTTAAATTAACCACTTGCTGCTTCTGGACTCAAAAATCAAGCTAAGTACAAGACAGAAATATTCTGCAAAACTCAGCCACCTTGTCCTGGTCCTGCGGAGGTGGAGAAGCCGGCTTCTGTGTCTCAAGTTCAGTTTCTGTCGTCTGTTTATCTGTAGAAAATGTCTCCTCTGGTTCGTCTGCTTCGCTCTGTGAAAGAGTGAAAATTATTAATGAGTAGATCTTCCTTTGTTCAGCCTGACACCTGCCTGTTTTCATCTGTGAAAAATCTTCTCTTCTCAGCTGCTGTTCTCTCCTGTCATCATATTCAACCTCTTCAGCTCACTTTGCCTCACATCCTCTTTTTACCACTCTGTTCATGTATCCTCTCTCTATCCTTCTTCTTTATCTTGCATCTCTTACATCTCATGGCACCCTGATTCAGCTTCACCTGACCTGTCTGTCAGCAGCCTCACCTTCTCAGTGCGTTGGTCAGGGGAACGAGGGCTTCGTGCGTCTTGTTTCTCCTCTGATTTGTCTGTTTTTAAGTCATCAGCGTCTTTGCTCTCAGTCTGTTCAGATTCGATGGTGTCAGCTTGATCAACCACCTGCAGAGAAGTCGTGACCCAGATTATTTTGTAATTTAAGCATTATTGTGTCACATATGCTCTCGCATTACCTCTACCTTTTTCGACTTGAGATGAATGAAATGTTTTTGATTGAATCATCCAAGTAAACAGTTGTACATCATTGTCACCTTGTCCTCGTCTTGGTCAACTTCTTTCACTTGATTGGTGCTTCTTTCTTCTCCATGATCGTCACTTTGCTCCACCTCTGTTTTCTCTTCTGCCTCATCGTTCCTCTGCTCCACTTCATTGTTTTCAGCAGGCATTTCTGCAGACTCCTCTTTGACCTCAGTGCTGAGGCTACTGGCCTCCAACGGATTTCTCTCAGGGGACTCTGGATCTGTTACTGTATCTGTAACCTTCACCTGGCGACACATCATCTCCTTAAACCATCTGATGACTATTTCCACACCATACAACTTGAGCCATGCAATAGAAAAGTCACTTTGCCCCGCCACCAACAAGTCCAAACCAAAAAAATCACAGGAAACCAAACCAAAGAAGCGATCACAAAAGATCAAGGAGGCACCACCACCAGAAGCACACAGATCTGAGATCTACTTGTTTATCACCTCCTGTTCAGTGTCATTTCCTGCAGCTTCAGTTTCATGTTCGACTGTTTCCTGTTGGTTTTCTGGATCAGGGGTTTTTGGTTTCTCTTCTGTCACATGTTTGTTGTCCTCAGCAGCTCCTTTTGTGGCTGATGAGATTGCATCAGACCCTGTAGGCTCCTTCTCAGGGATCTGTTGATGTGGTGGTGTTGCTCAAAATGTCAAGTAGAGTTCACCATACAGTGATGACTTTGCTTTTCTGAACTTCCCACTTTTCTCCTTTTGTCTGAGGATCCTCCTAGATCTCGGTCTTTGCTTAAAAATAACTTAAAACAAACTCAAAACTTTGAAAATAGTGGATCACTCACCTTCGAAAGACTTACTGCAACAAAAAAATGTCTAAACAAAGCAGACTCAAAAGATAAAGGAATGAAAGTGACAACTGGTTTAGAGGGAGGTTTTAAATCAAGAAATGTTAACTGTTAATAATTTTAGTCTAAAGCACGGAAACGTAAAGTGTTACAGGGATTTGGACACACAACATACTTTTTTAGACTCTTCCAGTTCCACACTAATCTTTCGCTCCTCCTCCTTTAGCCTCTCCTGGTGCAACGCCTCCTCTTTGGCTTCCTGCCTCTCCTGCTCCAGGAGTGAGAAATTGGCCTTTTTCTGCAAATAAAGAAGTGGTAAAACAACAGGTCTTGTGACTGTGAGTGAGAAAAAGAATCCTACAGACCTTTACTATCTGTAATACCGGCATATTTTTTTAAATAACCCCTTTTAAAGAGACACCTTTGAAGGCTTGTGAAGGGTTTGACCTTCTGACCTTTTACTTCTGATGAACCTGAGGAAGACATATCTCCTCCAGATTCTGTTAGCAGTTTATGAATGTAAGCTAAAGTTAAACGGTGCCTGTGTTTGAGTTACCGCAGCCCCAATAAGCTTTACAGCTTTACGGTGCTCAGCGTGAAGAGATTAGACTGTCTTAGTCTGTGTCATCCTACTGCAGGTCTCAAAACCTATTTGAAGATCAGGGTCTTGAGGTGGTTGTAGTAGTAGTAACAGCTGAGGTATGAATAGAAATAGCTTTTGTTCTAGTGTCTTGTAGTAGGGAGGTTTTTTTTTGCTGCAGCATCCGGTCACAAAATAACATCTGATTAGTTATTTTCCATCCTGTAGTGGGAGTAGTATTAATTTTACTAGAGTAACAATAGCAATACTACACTATAAAAGTAGTCCATTACAAGTAAAAGCGACATTAACTTGGTTTAAATGAAAGAATGTAAGCTCAAACCTGCATTTGCTGGATTTTAGATCACTTTGGGGCTGTGCAAACAAGCCGTAGCACAATAACTTCTGAGGAAAACATTGAGTTTTTACCTGCTAAATGCTCCACTATGAACACAAGCTAGTAGCTAATTTTGTCTGTCATATACATTATTTTTTCTAGGAAAAATAGAAATTTTGCAAATCTGGTCCTTCTAAGAAAGTAGTTGGTCAGGCTTGGTATAGTCAGTAGCTATTGAATAAATGAGGTCGATTAAAAGTGTAAAAAGTATCAGAAAACAGAACTAAAGTACACAAACTCAGACTTGTAGGCCTACCTGATATATTAGTTACTTTCTATTATGATGTCAACAGTTAAAAATGAAAGAATTGGTCATAAACATGCTTAAAGAAATTTAAGTAGCTCATCCTTGTGTACGTGTTGTGTAATGCTGCCCCCTGCTGACAGTCAGCCTACACGGCAGCTCACCTGCTCTTCGTACTCCACATTGGAGTTGTACTTGTACAGCCAGTGGGCGAGATACAGGACGGGGTCCGCGGGCCGCTGCTCGGCCACTTCAGCCAGTCCTTCCGCCAGACATTTCCCCAGATGTTTCTTTAAAAACTCTGAGTCCATGTTTTGTTACTTTCCTGCGTGAAAAAAAAGAGCTAATTTATTTAAGCTAGCAACCAGCGTCGTCAACTGTCAAACCCGGCGTCAGTTAGCAGGAACTTACCCAAAAAACAAGTTTTATTTTCTCTTCTACATGTTAATATTCAGCTACACATTCAGTTTCTGTATTTTAACTGTTTATTATTAATATCGTTTACCAAATGTCACAACTAGCCACCAAACAAGCGTTTACAATCGAGAAAACAAACCTTTTCCACCGAGCGTCCGGATGTAGCGGTTGTGTCTCCATGGTAACGGTGTCACGCCATGAACGCTCCCCTCACTCCTTTGGTTCCTACCACAACAAATACTATGGGTACTACAACTACATAATAATATATTTATAAGCAATCAGTGATGTTTTACTCGCATTCTGTATTATGATAGTGATTAGTTTAACTCTTATGCAAGTGTTGAGAAATTTGATGTTTTTTAAACTTTCATTTTTAGATCATTTTGGCAGTATTAGTTCATTTTGCATAGATTTTGGCGAAGGAGTTTATTATTTCTTTTAAATTTCAACCTCAGCTCATATAATATGTCTGTAATACACTGTGAATATCACAGACAAACAGCTAAAGCTGTTGTACATATTATAAAACATTAAAAAACATTAATACTTATCAGCATCTCATGTTATCAGGCTTATATTCTGTGGTGCTGGACAAGTTTTTGTCATTTCTGCTATTTTTTACTAGATAGGGCGATTTACCTGTACTATTTCTCTTGTGTTAATACAACTTAATCTTCATTGAACTGATACAAGACCACATTTACTACAAATGATGTTCCATGTCAAAAACTACCATAAAAATACTTTAAAGGGTTATAATAATAATAATTATAAAACTCCCTGAAAATTGCAGGTCTGCTCCAACACTCACCTCTTTTAAATCAAGACTTAAAACATTTCTTTTTGCCACTGCTTTTAACTGAAGCAATTCAAGTCTTTGAACTGCATTATTACTCTGACTCTACAGTCTTGTTTCTTTTAAAGCTTCTCTATTTTAGCCTACTTGTTTTGATGTTTGTCTCATAATGTTTTTACTGGTCTTAAAATGCTATTTTTATTTATTTTTATTATTATTATTATAATTTTTTTTTTAATGCAATTTTTAATGTCTTTTAAATGAAATGTTTATGTCTTTTAATGTAATTTGTGTGTGCTTGTAAAGCACTTTGAGTTGCCTTGTGTCTGAATTGTGCTATACAAATAAACTTGCCTTGCCTTATAATCCTGAAAATGAATGAATATTTGGTGCTTATTATCAGGACTGGTGTTGCATGAAAAATGTAACCCAGTCGAAGTTGAAAATTATTTTCATATATAGTATTTTAATGGCAGTTTTTTTACATGGAACTTTTTTGTACTAAATGTGGTCTGAGTAAAAGTTAAATAATAATAAATGATGATAATAAATAATTAGACAAAATAAAAAATAAATAGACACTACAATATTATATACTTATGTGAAATGCTAGATATAAATGCATACTGGAAAAACAAAGAAACATGAATGACTAAAAAAATATTGAAGCAAAAGTTAATAAAATAAAAAAAATAATATGAAGGGACGAAAAGTTAAATACAAGAATAGCACATGGACAGAAAACTAAGAAAGTGTTTTTGTTGTTGTAGAGAGTTAACTGTGAAGCCTTATCATCTCAGCTGTTTTCAGTTATCTGCCCACTTGGTGGCATGAACACACTGAAACATGTCCCACAGTCTACCTTTACATGCCAACACATACGTGTTCATAAACAATTTGGATCCACTGAATCAAAAGCAGCACTCAGATCCAGGCAGTTAAACACAATATCATCAAAAGGCAGTTTCAGCTCAATGATATCAACGTCTGACAGTCATGTGATTAGACTGTGAAATATTCTCATGTCAGTTAAAAATCTTTGATAGTGTCAAAGCCTCAGTCAGATTTCTTCAGTATATAAAGCAATGATTTTCCTGCACCGTGTCCTGAAACGGAGACAGTTAGCTTACATGGGAGAGGAGAAGGTGAGAAAATTTGAAGCAGGCTCCAATTCCAAGAAAGAGATGACACCCAGTTAACATTTGTAATCACAGATATCGTTTTCCTTGTATAATCATACTACACACCTTTCAGCCAAATATAGCCTTCACGTCCACAGGAGGAGTCACCCAATCAGAGCGCAGATGCAGTCCTGTCCCTCTCACTGAATACGAAGAGGTTTTTTGATCAAATCTAATAAAAAAAATGTGCAGTTTGACCTTCGACAGCTTCACTCCAACATCATTAAATGGTTGTTTGTCTTCTTTCTAGTCCAAACTTCAGATATTGGTACTTATAAAGGTATCAGTCTCTACTTTCATTAATCTTAAAGGAGCTCTATGTAATAATTTGTAGCAATTTAAAGGTTTTTTTAATCACTTATTTTATTAATGACCATATGTGAGCAGAATGAAATGTGACCTGAAAATGGAGATCTTCCTCTTCTCTCTTGGTTTCCTACACAAGCCCGTGGACGATTTGTTTATGTTGTTTAAAGCTGCTGGACTGTGGATTTCTCTGTGAAGGACTCAGGTTGGATTTTCCGTAGCAGTCCGAACGATGAGACTCAATGCAGGTTCTGGAGAGCCTCGTCCCAGAGCCTGTCTCTGCTCAACTAACAGAGAGAAACAGTAGCTAACGTTAGTTTAGAAAATGGAGTCCGATAACAGAACTTAACGATCGGCTTCCACAACAACACAGAGCCTCTTTCAGAGGGTGTATGAAGCATGTTTTAATATTGTGTCCACAACATTTTAAAGTGTACTTTTTGACAGGGAAAGATGAAGAATTACCAACAAAAACACAACAGGTCTACAGGTTTGAGTAAAAAGACTAAATGCACAATTAAAAATCATTATGCTGCCCTCTAGTGGTTCTACTGGCAACAGACGTTCTAGGGGAAAAAAAGATTACTACTTTTATTGGTGTCTTGTTTAATTATTTGTGCAAAGAATTATTTGCGAGGCCAAAGTTAAACCTTAACAAACAAATTGTTCATAAAGACTTCTTTATCAGAAATTATCAAATTCACAAGAAGCTTCTTAAAGTGTTCATTGTCTTGAGAAATAAATGCTGTCATCCTCCAACATATGATTCACCTCATGGTCCCATGGCATGGTCCTCCACCTCTACCTGAAAAACAGAGAAAGAGAAATAAAGAAAGAAAGAAAGAAAGAAAGAAAGAAAGAAGACAAAATTCAGTCAGATGTCAACAATATATCTTACAGCTGGCTCAATCAAAGCAGCTTCATCAGTTAGATTGGTTAGTGAATTCATGATTATGATTAAGATTAAGATAAGTAAGATTTCTGGCAGTTATTTTTATTGCACATCCACAAAAGGCTTATGTATTATAACATTTTTATCAAATGTTTTTCACATTGATTATTCAATTATGTCAGAACAAGAACTGAGACCTGCATAGATTAAATAAAATATACATCTTATCAGTCTGTGCACGAGTTAGGAAATGTACCATGGTACATGACATGTCAGCAATTCATAAATCAAAAACACGTGACGAAATTAGGCGAGTAATATCAAATAAAACATGTTTTTTTTTTTTTACGTTAAGTGTCCAACAGAGAATGTGCCCAACTTTCCTTATAATCTTCTTCACAACAACAGTTTGATTGATAGTTTCCCAGATCAGCTCTTCGGGGCGGATCAGTTGGATAAAAGCCTTTATGCTGAGATGAATCTGCGCTCTCAGATCTGCAGCTGCTGCAGCAGCGCGACGCTCCTCCTGCGCTGCAGCGGCACTTCAGGTCAAACGCTCGGTGACGGAGTTGTAAATGCGCCAGACCGTCGGAAATGCGTGCAGGAGCGACCAGCTGTGTGGGAACGGGAAGCGGCTCCGCTGCTGAAGTGTCAAAGGTCTGATCTGATCCTACCTGCAGCGGCTGCTCCGGTTTCACTGCAGGACACCAGTGCGTCAGCAACAGCTGTCCCGCAGCCCCGCAGCCCCGCGCTGGCTGCCAGAACGGGAGAATTACGTCCTCGGTGTGAGGCTTCACGCAACACTTGATTTTTAATTTTTTTCTTCCTTCTCCAGTTTCTTGGATTCTGTGGAAATATTTTTGCTTTATCGTGCAAGGTAAGCCTCCACCTGTCCTCTGTTGTCTCCTTACAGATGAGCTGCATGAAACTCGGGTTATAAGAGCTTCCTGTCGGGCTGCAGGCTCAACGAGCTGCACGACTTTCGCTCTGTTCTGTCTTCACCGGTGAGTTTGCTGTTTTATGCCTGGATGAGAAACACTAAATCGGCATCTTCATGATTTTAAAATAGCGAGGCAGTCTGGAGGTTTCGTGAAATGGTTGATTTGTTCTCTCTCCATTTGAACATTGCTGAAACTTACACAGTTTTCTTCGAGTAACACTAAACCTGTCTGACAATATAGATGTTTTCATTCAAAGTAAAGACGAGAAAATAAACGGAGTAATTAACGCAGAGAGGTTTTTTAATAAGAGCGTCTTTGTCTAATAATAAACACGAACCTGTAAATGGAGCTCGGGTCAAATTTGGAATAGATTTATGGCTTCTGAGCGGTGTTTTTAAATGTGTGTTTGTGTTGTGAAGGTGCACACACACACACACACACCCACACATGCACAGGGTGTTAAACTGCTACTGTATCTACAGTTTGAGAGGGGAAAACTGCGCATGAGCATCACAGCAGGCTCCTGTCTTCACCTGCCAGGTGAATCTCTCGGCTGTCATGTCCAGTGTGGACACTTTGCAACCTTCTCAGTCCCCACTATGCCTCCTCCCACAGGGGGCACGGTGTTATTTTTAGCCCGTGTCTTCATGGCAGATGGGCAAGATACTGTGATGCTGTGGATGCTCATACCCCTCCGCTTCTCTGCCGTTAATCCGTGTTGCCCATATCAGAGGTGTGGGACTGCAGAGACAGCCTGGCTCCATGCGGGCAAAGCAGATCTCTGGATACAGTGAAAGACAACCAGTAGCCAGATTAGATCCTGAAAGAGTGCACCTGAAACTCTTATGTAACAGGATGGAGACCCAGCGGTAGGCTCAGCGCAGATTTGAACGTGGCGGTGGGTCCTCAGGTGTTGTTTTAAGCTCTTAGAGTGAGTTTTGTTTGCATTTTCCTCCCATATTTTCATTTTAAGAATCTTCTCTGTGCTGCGTTCTCCTGACAGGCTTTAATTTGCTGTCACATATGTGGCAGAGAATATTTCTGTAGCGTCCACCACGCATAATATGTACAGATATAAAGATGTATCTGAGGTCTTCCTCTGCCTGGGAGCGTTTGTGTGTCTCGCATCACATGCTCTTGGACGCAGAAGGTGTCGGTTTTGAGTTTCTTTCACCAAGTGCGACCATGTGACTGCTTGGCCAGGCCTCTGTATTTTCCAGAGTATTCAAAAGGTGAAATAAGGTTAAAGATAAGTACAAATTATTTCCTCAAATTGTACAGTCTCTTTGTTCAAGGCCCTTAGTTTGGGTTGGTTGTGTTCAATGTTTTCTCCATCTGAATAACAAAGGTTTCGTTTGACGCAGGTGGTTCGAACATGAGCAGCTCCGTCACGGGCGTCTGTGTTTTTAAAGCAGTTGATTGGTGTTATGAATATGATAATAGCTCCCCCTGGTCCGTCACAAGCTGGATGGAATATTCTCCGTATCACTTCCACATGTAATCTACTCAGATTTCTCTGCAGTGAGTGCAAAGGCCAAATGGGTCAGTTTGAGACAGTAGGAATCTGTTTAGAACGCTACAGCAAAGGGCTACAATATTCCTGGTGATCCAAAAAAGTTCAACTTGCAGCTCAATTTACTTTATTTGTCATCTACTAGTTTAGATCCTAGACTGCGCGGCCGTTGACCCTGAAGGCTCATATTCTGCTAGAAACACAATATTATTATGTTATAATTATCCAGCAGGCTTATGCGGTTGTCCTGAAACATTAACTCGTCCATGCTCAGCCAGAGACACATTGTTTGGCTGCGTCCTCTAACAAAAGTCTGGATTTATAAATCAGTAGGCCTATATGTCTCTGTTAGCCCCCCGGCTGCACCAGGGAGATTACCCGAGGTCTTCACAGCTTTTCGGTATGCAGCGACAGAAGCATACCGCGAATGACAGCAGCTGTCCTCTTAGCAGCAACATAATGCATGTAGGGATGTATTGCAACCGAGTCCGCTGTGCACACATCTGATAAAGACATCAAAGGGGCTTGACCCTGAGTCGTTACAGAGGCCACGAACATGCTGACGATTTCCAGCCTGGTTTGACTTAGCATGCCGCGATGATTTTGAAAACTGCATCAGGTGGCAACAAACAGTAAAACGATGCAGTGGGAAGCAGGAACAGGTGGAGAGAGGTCTGTTTTAATGTGGCTCCCTATAGAGTTTGAAATACAAGGTTAACTGGTGGGTGACAGGGTGTTGAAGGTGTGATGCGATTTGACCCCGTGAGAAAACAGGGGGAACGGGAGCACGGCAAATGTCAAAGGACGTGTGGATAAAAGCTCTTGTTTGCTCTGTAGATCTGTTGTTTACAACTTGACCACATACCACGAGGGGGTAAGTGCTGTATAATGAGGGGAGTGAGATGCTTGAACCCCCAGCACCTTCATGACACCAGAGTTGAGCCAATGTGTCATTAAAGTTGATGAATATATAGATCTTTATGCCACTTATTTAAGCAAGACATCATTTTAACGTGTTCTCTATTAAATTAAGATTCAGCACAGGATATTGGAGACATTTTCTGCTCATCTCTAAGTTGTCCAGGGAGTGGCCCTCGATAGTTTCCATACTGGTTTGACTGATGAATGATGACACTTTCACAGGATGTCCAGGGATCAAACGCAGCCCCTCTTCCTGCATGATCTCATGTTGCCCTTGTGACAAAAGCCAAAAGCTAGTTCGGTTAGTTTCCGGAGGTGAATATTGGCATTCGCATTCCGCGGCCGGCTAGTGTAACGAAGAGGTGTCTACATTACTCCGTCTATATCCTCAACCGGAATGTCATAGGTCACATGGCCTTTCGTGACATGCAAGGTGATATATATATTACTGTCGGGGAAGGCTTCTGAAATCTGTCATTCCCCCGCCCTCTTCCTCAGAATGCCTCCCGTACACAGTGTGACTGAACCAGCAGGATCATGTAATGAGTCGATTGTCTTCTGCTAGACTCTTAAAATCAAAACAGTGGTGCAAAGTAGCTGAGTAGATTTACGCAAGAGCCGTGTTCAAGTAGCATATTGAGGTACTTGCTTGACTCTATTTGACTATATCCATTTTATTTGACTTAATATTTTATACTCCGCTTGTACTTTTTACTGCACTGCATTCATTAAACGGATATAGTGACTATTCAGTTCACAAATTTAGATTTTAAATAAAACTTTAATCACCAACTTGTAATTAATATGCCTGTTGCAGTTTACATTCATGTCTATCCAGACTCATAGTATATCTTAAGACTTTAAGTTAGCGCGGGAAGTTAGCGCTATATTTACGTGATGTACATTTCCAGTGAATGATTTCCAGTCAGAAAAATGCTGTCATCACGTAGAGACTATTTTTACAGAGGACAGATGGAACCCTTCTTCTCATGCTGCACGACAATTCTTCAAATATGGATGTTGCTGCAAAGAAGCGTCTTGTAATTGTATTGAACTGTAAAACACGGATGCCTCAGACACTTCACGCTGCACAATAGATCTGGAAAATCACCACAGTTTCATGGTGCGCAACCAAGATTTGTGTCTCCAACTCAGTATCTGATCAAATGTGAGTTATGGTCGCAATCTCCCCTTCTCCTCCTGATGCATTATGATGTCAGAGTAAAGCTAACCTTTAACTATTTGGATTGAAAACTCCATCACTTCATTAGTTGTCCTATTTGACATTTGTGTCTAATAGCAGATTGATTCTTGGAATAGGCCAAATACACATTTATGACCTTTGAACACCAAAATCTAAACAACTCATCCTTACGTCCAAGAGGATGTTTGTGCTGAATTTGAAGACATTTTGCAAAAAAACTGAGTGTCGTAGAGGCATGAACACATAAAATAAACTTACAAGATCCCATGTTTTAGTTGTTTGAGTTGTCAGCTGTTGGATAGCTTTACGCAACCAAACTACTTGGTTAAGTTTAGTAAAAGTTGACGTAACATATGTGACGTTAGTGAAATAAACTGGAATAAAGTTTAAACAAGTCAACACTGACTTTTCGTTGCATATGGAACACGAATACCGGAGTCCAAGTACTGTATCTGCTTGATCCATCCATCATCCCCCTCCTCGACCTGGCTTGGACTTTCTTGCTCTTTATATGTCACCTGACCTTTTTTATGAGGGGTTTTTGGATGAGGCTGAAAAATCACCTGCAGGCAATTTGAGTCTTAAGTCAGATAGAAGCACCTGGGCTTTTTCTGGACATGTTTTATGATGAGTTTAAGCGTGATAGACAGAATCTATTTTAACTGATACTGAATATCACTCTTGCCTGTACTCTTGGCCTGTTAGTGTGCACAATCACGCAATGATAAATGTAGCAACAAACTCAACACGGCGGCAAAACATATTATTTACCTAACTGACGTGGGAGACAAGGCAACAAATGCTTGGAGAGGCCTTTTTTGAGATTGGCAGGCTTTCAATTGAGCAACCAAGCTTTTTTAAAAAAGAACATTTGATGGCCTCAGCAGTATCGGTGTGACGTAATGCAATCAGGAAACGTTCACCATAAGCCATGGAGAAACACATCCATTCTCAGGATGTGTATTTTAAGGTTGGCTCACGGTCGAGTGCAGCGGGGCCCACGGCTCACAGATTGGGGGGTTTTGTAACGGGACGATGAGGGTAGTGTGACGGGAGTAGGTGTAGGCTGACCAGGTTGCCTTGTAACCAAATAGCACTGAAAAACTGTCAATATTGGTAATAATTTTAAAAGGTTTCTTGTGTAGGATGAAGAAAATACTGACCCATGTAGTTTAAGTCCTTGAAGAGAAAAGAGTCCTTGTAAATCGTGCTGGAGTGATTAGGAATGAGGGCTTTGCTGAGTGATAGTGTTAAGAGGGAATGGTTGTATGAAAGAGGGATTTAGAGCTTCAAGTGTCATGTAGCAGGATGTTGAGGGGGTTGTCAAGTGCGGTTAAGGGTGCAGAGTCGGAAGCTTAGTGTGTTTGGTGCCCCGTGTAAAATAGAAGGTAGTAGAGAGAGGAGTCAGCTCGGTAAGATAAGTTGGCATGCTGTCCTGTTTATCGGAGTGATGTGAGGCGCAGAGCGAAGGCACAGCCAGGAAGGAATGAGCAGAGTCATCGGGCCTCTGAAACACGACGCTCCGTCTTGATTGCCTGTAGCAGCTGGGCAGCCACCGTATCTGTGTGAACGTGTGCGTCTCCTCACATGTGTTTGAATGCATAATTTTCTGTTCAAGTGAGCTGGTTTGAGGGGGTATTATCCTACATTGGTGTGTGCGATCACTGTGCATCAACGCGTGTGTCTCTTGTTGCGATGTTGATTGCTTAGACTGATCTCTTTGTCTTTGTATGTGCTTTTTAAGAACTTGTCTCTTTTTACAGTCTCAGAAGCTCATTTGTCTGTTTCAGTGATCAATGACATGTCTGTTTTCAATGTGTAGTCGCTTCATTTTAGTTTAAGAAAATGCAGATTAAATCAGATTAAAAGGCAACAGTAAAAATGTCATGTTTTGTAAAACTTACTTACTTTGATTGATCTGTGTTTCCGGGGGATTTTGCCGCACAACTGCATATTCAAACAACTTTCTTTAAAAGGTAAGAAAGTTGATTTGTGAGTCTCATTCCCAACTTCTCAACTGACACTTTGGGATTGTTGGTCGGGTCAGCCGCCATCACAAAGTGTCAGCATTGGACGAGTTGTGAATTCTTACCAATTGGACCTTTTAAATACATCTATTGTTAGATTAAAGTCAGCTTTAAATCATGTTGTGTTATTTGGAATTCATATAAAAGCTTATTTACAACTAACCAATTAATGCATTATGCAAAATGCATACTAATGTTGCCCCTCAACTTGTTTTAGTGATTTAGAGATTTGTACATACTTGACTGGTTAAGTGGTTGTAAAATTAAATGATGGTAACTGATATTTGTGTAACAGTCTTATCTCTTGGTTTATATTCAAGAGTACATCATATGTTTGGACAATTATTAAAAGGATTCTATACAAAGGCTGGATAATGCACAACTTTATTCCATGAAAGTCCATGAAAGTAGAAGCCTAACCTTAGCTGCTCTACACGAAGCCACACTGGTTGCTAAACACATCAAAGGATGTAAGCAAATGCCACTTGGAACCGATATGGACCGTCTGCTAATCTAATATGTAATCTGATGTACACAAGTAATGTCATGGGCTCTTTAGAACGGTGGGAAGGTCCAAGCTATCGTCCTAAGTGCGTCTAGTCATTTTGTATCCATCTTGACACCTTTAAGTACTGGTGGTGTCGAGAGGGGAGCAGGTTCAGAGAAGTAGCACACTGGGTGGAGGGCAGGAACGAGGGAGGGTAAGGGGTGGGACACAGATCAAAGAAACTTAGACCTACAATCATCAGTGACCACAATGGTTGCTGTTTTTTAAGGTCTGTTACACCTTGAAACAAAGCTGTATCTACATGTGACCCCTCATAACTGACTTCAGATGTTGAGTTTAGCATTGTTCCTATTTGTATTTGTATCCCCTGCTGAAGGTTATGTTTATGCCTGCGTGCATTTGTTGGTTGGTAAGTTGGCAGTAGGATTTCACAAAAATTATTTAACAGATTTCCATAAAACCTGGATGGAAAATTGGGTCTAGTATTATATTATAATAACTTTCGGTATGGATCTGGATAAAGGATCGACATTTTCATGAATCTCTCAGTGAACAGTGCATGGTTCTTGAAAAATCAGGCATATTTAGGTTGCTGTTATGTGTAAGTGAGATTTGATGCAGATCCAAATCCAAATTAAGATCTATCCAATTGAAATGTTTTGTTTGATAATGCAATTGAATTAAAGGGGACTGTTGGGCCTTGGTGCTGTTATGCGCTCTACTGAGAGCAAATCTTATTGAATAGCTGACACAAAAACAGACCAAAGTATCACAAAAGTATCACAACATTTTTATAGAAATGTTTGTAGTGGAACTTTTTCTTACTTGCCTCTCTCAATGATTATCTCATGAACCCGTCATATTTGTGTTGGATGTATCAGCTTCATCTCTAAACCATTTAGGGTTTTGAACAACCAGGGTGGGAACAACTGCTGCATTACACCTGCAACACACCAGTGTTTATGGGATTAGGAAATTACTTCATTAATTGATTAATTGGTGAATTTAATTATAAGAGTCATGTAATTTTAAAGCATTGAAATCAAGTTGAAATGTTAATGGTTAAGTCATGGTCGTAGTCCGTTTTGTCTTATCACTACATTGAACCCATCTC
Source organism: Sparus aurata (assembly GCF_900880675.1). NCBI lineage: Eukaryota > Metazoa > Chordata > Actinopteri > Spariformes > Sparidae > Sparus > Sparus aurata. The sequence continues at coordinate 23,559,016 of NC_044206.1, read as the reverse complement.
AAATTGTATTTGTATTGTCCTCCCTCCAAGCACCTTTTAGGGAAACCCCTGTGTGGTGGTATCCCTTCGCGATGCGAAGATGGCGACCCGGCTCCCTCCCCCAGGCACCGATGTGTTCCGCCGGTTCACCCAGGAATCACTGGTGGAGATCGAGAGGCTCAAGGAGGAAAGTAAAAAGGCTGCAGAAGTAGCGGGCCAAGAGGAGGAAGAGCCGTTGGCCCCACACGCTGACCTGGAGGCAGGCAAGAGTCTGCCCTTGATCTACGGAGATCCTCCATCAGAGCTGCTAAACACACCTCTGGAGGACCTGGACCCCTTCTACAAAGCACAGAGTGTCAGTCTGACCACATCTGGGTTCACATGCAAACACACTTGATGTCTAATGATCTTGACTTTGTCCTTACATAACCTTGAAATTTGGCAGGATGTATTACTTAAATTTCAGTTAGTACAGCTGCATATAGTATCACTTACGCAATGTATACGATTTCATTAGTGGTATGCATATGTTACAGTTAAATGTTGAAGCATCATTTCAAGATTGTCATCACTATGAATTTATTGAAATGTAGTAAATATTTTGAGGATTATATTATATTATCTTTCAATTATGTGGATAATCTCTGTGTTTTTCAGACATTCATTGTGATCACCAAAGGAAACACGATCTTCAGGTTCAATGCTGAACCGGCTTGCTACATTCTGAGCCCCTTTAGTGTGGTTAGGAGAGGAGCCATCAAAATTCTCATACATTCATATCCTTTGCACTACTGTTGCCTGAACTTTTGAATTGTTGAGTGTACTTGGGTTCAGACTGGTCTTAAAGTGATGTAGATGGTAAATAATGAATGCGGAGAGGAAACGTTTGCTTGTACATATAATGTCCCTGTTTGTTTCCTTAATCCTGAATTAAATTATTTAGCATGTTCATCATGATTACAATTCTATCGAATTGTGTCTTCATGACGATGAGCAACCCACCAGCATGGAGTAAAACTGTTGAGTGAGTACTTTATAACTGTAGTTTACCTGTTCTATATTGAACACTACTTATATTAACTTGTGTTGCACAATTCCTTCCTAGATATGTTTTTACTGGTATCTATACCTTTGAGGCAACGGTCAAAGTGTTGTCGAGAGGTTTCTGTGTTGGATCTTTTACATTCCTTCGAGACCCATGGAATTGGCTAGATTTCATGGTGATTAGCATGGCGTAAGTATTTAAATGTTTCTTCTAGTTTCTTCTAATTATTTAGTTGCACGTTTTATCAGAAAAATGTTTGCGATGTTGTTATCATTATATCTTATTATTATCTCGACATTAATTTTAAGTTGAAGTGCATAAATTGCTGCTGAACAGAACTGACAAACAAATTAACAGGTACAATCAAAGCTGTTGTAGAAGAACATTTGTAGAATCTTTTAGGCATTTTGTCTGCAAAGTTGCAATACAACCCTAGAAAGGAAAATTAATAGATAATATCTAAAGTCTTTTCTAGCTATTGGCTTTGATAAATTGTTTTATGCCTTTCTAGATACGTCACTGAGTTCGTTGACCTTGGCAACGTGTCAGCCCTCAGGACATTTCGTGTGCTTCGAGCCCTAAAAACGATTACTGTGATTCCTGGTATTTATCTTGTTTTTTATGTATAAGTGTTTCATATGTGGCTGAGTATATTACTGAGTTCCAAGAAGACATTATATGGCTTTTTTTGGTTTTTAATTTAAATTGTCCGATGTTGCAATAGCATTGTGTTTTGGGATAAGATTAAGTCTATGTAACTTTACAGAACATAAAGAATTTGTAATATTTCTTAGCATTTGTTGTTGACTTTCAACATTCTGTCTTATTATTCTGTCAGGTTTGAAAACCATCGTAGGCGCTTTGATCCAGTCAGTGAAGAAAATGGTGGATGTCATGATCCTGACTGTCTTTGCTCTCGCTGTTTTCGCCCTTGTTGGCCTTCAACTTTTTATGGGAAATCTGCGTCAGAAATGTGTACGATGGCCCATCAACACAAATGAAACTGCATTTGAATTCTTTAACACCACCAGCACATTTAATGACACAATGTACTTCAACAACACCATGGGGCTCAATGAGACAACATATAACAGTACCTTCAATTTCATCGAATATATTGAAAACGCAGGTGAGTTTAACACTTATTATATCTCTTATTTTGAGCTGATTCTGTCCTCAGTGGTATAGATTTGAGTATTTCTTTTCATGTATGGTTATAGACAATCACTATTATTTGGAAGGCAGTCCAGATGCTCTGCTTTGTGGAAACAGCTCCGATGCTGGGTATGTATTATCCATATTCAGTGATGTACAATGCCATTTGCATATTAATGTGAGGCCAACCAGGTCCAATAACCATTTCACAAAAATCCAATGTAAAAATGTGTCTTTTTGAATTTTATGACAATTGTATTGTGCTGAGTGGGATTTGGATGCTAGGAGAACAATTGTAGCTTGCCGACTCTTTGTTGATAGGAAGTGCCCAGAAGGATACACCTGCATGAAGGCTGGGAGGAACCCCAACTTCGGTTACACCAGTTTTGACTCTTTTGGCTGGTCCTTCCTGGCCCTCTTCAGACTCATGACCCAGGACTACTGGGAGAACCTTTTCCAACTGGTTGGCACTTCTTTCATCAGTTACATACATATTTATGACAACTGACTTGGAATGTTTCATCTTAAAAGTTATGTATAGATATGTGTTCTTAGTTCTCGTAGCTTCTTTTTCGCTCCAAACACAGATCCTGCGGGCAGCTGGTAAAACATATATGCTGTTCTTTGTGGTGATCATCTTTCTGGGCTCCTTCTACCTCATCAACCTCATCCTGGCTGTAGTAGCCATGGCTTATGATGAACAGAATGAGGCAACGCGGCTAGAGAAAATTGAGAAAGAGGAAGAGTTCCAGCGGCTATTAGAGCAACTCAAGGAACAGGAACAGGTAACTTTTACAACCAATAAGGAGAAAGCTAACTCAAGCTATATTTACTTCAATCTATCTGCTTACAACTTCTTAAAGACCAGTTTAAGATCAGTTATGAGAAATTAAAGTCTTTTGCAAAATTGTAATTTCATGATTTAATGTGATAAAATAATCAACTGGTAAAAATGTCTAGGGTTGCAATCTAATTTATTTGTCAGCAAACAACAAATATATTTTGTAATAAAATTGAAGTACCAGTTGTAAGTGCCGTTTGTACATCTACTGAAACAGGCCCTTCTTCTTGGGAGTCGAGCAACTCTAACAAGTAAGAAGACACTTAGTCATCATACTACATCTGAGATGGCAGATGACGAACGGAGCCTTGAACATGATGAAATTATCAAGGATTGTAATGGGAGACTCATTCCCCGTCTGTTAGTCAGAGCGCCCACCATGGTTAAGGTTAGTTGTCGTCTGGTCATGCTTTCTCTAACGTAAGCAGATCTGTTTGTTTTAAACTTCAAGGTTTGATTTGATTTGTGATCCTATCAGCTGACAACTGACAGATTTGTTGACATATTTTACAGTCTGCTGAAGATTATGAACTCAAAGAGAAGTCAGTTGGCTCTGTGCACAGCATGCTTCGACTGGACGAACCAGGCCTGACACACAGAACTGCGAGTATTGCAACTGTGCTCACGGCAGCTGCTATGGAAGGTACAGTGCAAATCGAGTTGAAACTCAACACTGATAATGCACCAGCGATCGTCAGAATCACAGATAGAATCCCTGAATATAGGATTCATTTTCTCGATGACACAACAACACTATTATGTCTTATTCAGGGTACTGTTTTAATGCTAAGCTGCAGGGTGTAAGAAGCATCAAGAAGTGCCAAGTTCCTCAGGGAATGAAGAAATACACACGGCTTAGTTGCAGGTTCTTAGTGGAGATGCTCTAATGTGAGCTGTAATTGCTTAGATTATCAAGCAGTTGTTAACATTATACGCTCATTTATCCAAGGCCAATACAGTAGCATTGTTGAGCTCGCCATAGTTGGGCTAATCACATTGTGTGCTGGAGAAATCTCTGTCATCATTTAGTTTCATGCCCCTCGTGGTGTTAAGCTTTGGCTATTTCAACTCAACTACAACTGGGCACAGTCTAGACATGAACTTTAATGTTACTCATCACTGGTCTCTGTTAACTGTATTGTGCATATCACTTAAAGATATGCCTAGACTACCTAATTGTTTATCTGTCTCTGTCTAGAGTTGGAGGAGGCTCAAAGGCCGTGCCCACCTCGATGGTACAAGTTTGCCGACATGTTCCTGAAGTGGGACTGCTGCCCGCAATGGGTGGTCTTTAAAAAGTGGATGTACTTTGTGGTGATGGACCCTTTTGTTGACCTGACCATCACCATCTGCATCGTGCTCAACACCCTCTTCATGGCCATGGAGCACTACCCAATGACCCCAGAGTTTGATAACATGCTCTCAGTGGGGAATCTGGTGAATATGCACCACATTCAGTTTGAATCATGCTTGTGTTGATTAAAATTTTATCAGTGCCTGTAAAAGAAATGTATGTCCCTACAGGTGTTCACTGGTATCTTCACAGCAGAAATGTTCTTCAAGCTTATCGCCATGGATCCCTACTACTACTTTCAAGTTGGCTGGAACATTTTCGACAGCATCATTGTCACTCTCAGTCTGGTGGAGTTGGGGCTGGCAAATGTCCAGGGGTTGTCAGTCCTCAGGTCCTTCCGTCTGGTAAGAAACAAGGAACTTTTTGGTATCTGTTTACCACAAGTTTAGTCACTACAATATTATTCACTTCATCTCTTTGACCCTTTCCTGTGTTGGAGATAGCTTCGTGTCTTCAAACTAGCCAAGTCCTGGCCAACTCTCAACATGCTGATCAAGATTATCGGTAACTCAGTAGGAGCTTTAGGAAACCTGACGTTGGTGCTGGCCATCATCGTCTTTATCTTCGCCGTGGTTGGTATGCAGCTCTTTGGCAAGAGCTATAAGGACTGCGTGTGCAAGATTGCCTCAAGCTGTGAGCTGCCACGCTGGCACATGAACGACTTCTTCCACTCGTTCCTCATTGTGTTCCGTATCCTGTGTGGGGAGTGGATCGAGACCATGTGGGACTGCATGGAGGTGGCTGGACCTGGGATGTGTTTAGTTGTCTTCATGATGGTCATGGTCATCGGAAATCTAGTGGTGAGTGCAACGATTATTCATTCACTACTGACCCCTTTCTTAAAAAGACAAAAAACAGAGCTAGTGAGCACACGTTACTTCCTGTTACCAGAGACGGTGAAATACAATCCAGAAATGGTTGTTCGAGCACTAGATCTATGAATTTGATGCTTGCCCAAGCCAAAACACCATCCACACCGGTCACCCACAACATTTAAAAGACAATGTTCTGCTGGGAATCCTTGGGATCTGTCAACTAAACTGAAGAACAAGTACACCCCCTTCATGGTAATGGCACCCCCTTTCGCAGTGGACCCCACCAGCAGGGCATTGCGCCCCGTCACACTGCAAGACCATTAATGGCCTGAGGAACGTGACAAAGACCTCAAGGTGTCAAAGTGTCGACATAACCTCCCAATTCCCTGGATCCTAATCTGATTAAGCAACGGGACTTGCTGAAAGGAGTCGGATCCATGAAGGCTCCACCAGGAATCAAATCTGGCTCTAACCCATGCTTGTGGTGCCACTGCCATTGGAGAGTGCTGATACTAAGAGGGGATCTTCTTGGTCCGCAACAGTATTTGGTGTGTGTCAAGTGGTATTCACATAGGACCCAAGGTTTCCCAGGAGAACAGTCCATTGTATCCAGGTGATGAATGTTAATCTCTTCACCTCTGCCATTTTTTGTTTTGGCTGAACATATAGACGGTTGTAAGGCCTGACTGGATTATGTCACTCAGATCAATTTCACTTAGATAAAAATAGTTGTTTCCCACTTTACAATCAGGTTAAATAGACAGGATAATTTTTTATCTTGTGGCTGTGCTGACATCGCTTTTCCCAGCACACTGTAAATCTTTAGTAGATGGTCATTCCTTAGCTTACAGATGCTGTCACTCAACAACACATACCATACTCAAACTCTGAGCACCTGTCACTGCTGTGAAGCTGTAAAGCTGACAAACTGTTTTGAAAAATCTCTCTAAATCTAGCAGTTATCTTATTATAATGCCAGGAGATTCTGTGGCCTGCATGTCTTAGCAGTCTATTGTTAACCCCTCAGCTGAGAGATGCCAAGGACAGACAGACAGAGCTGGGGGAGAAAATTGTATTCACCAGGGTGCTTTACAGTATCTTAGGTATAATAGTATAAGTAACACTAAACAACACAGAACACGACTAAGTATTTGCGAATTTCTGGGGTTTTTAATCTTAAATAAAAAGTTGTTTGAGCTTTAAAATAAACACAGATGTTCAGATATTCTACTGCAAAGAATATCTCCATATATTACTTAATATAATTATTTGAAATTGAACTAACCTTTTCTCACAGAGTCTTGGCAAATTTGGAGGCAGCAGAGTTTAAGATGCTTAGGGAAGAATCCTGAGTGTTGTGAGCATGGAAATACTGTCCCTGACATTTCGTCTTGGCCTCACAGAACAAGGACGTACATATAATACAGTTGATCACTCTCAGACATGATTTCCGCATCATATTTAATGACGAGAGCCAAAACAATTTCCTGTTAGGTTATTCATAGAAATAGAAAGGAAATGGCTCATCGTCAAGTTGACAAAAGGATTGGGATAGCCTCACTGTGCCAAAATTATCATTGCTTTTTTGTGTGTCACACTCACCCCAAAGCCCCCATACAGTCATCTCACACATAAATGCAGACCATTTGCTCTGACATGAAGGCAAATAGTATACTTACACACTTCACGGGAGGGGGTTTCTATTTTAATCAAATGACTTGAGCCATCAAACAGTGGTTTTGACCTTGAGTATGTGCTAAGATCCAGCTCAAGTAAGCATGCTGCCACTGAGGGAACAAACACAGACAGCTGAACGAGCAGAGCTCAGGTGGCAGGGGGACTGGGTGTTAAAGAAAAGTCATTTGATAGCAGATTGGATCGTAATTGATGAAGAGGTAATCATATTGGGCCATCAGCACCATAGCATATGGGGCAGAGTTGATTTAATGTGTATGTTTAGCGACAAATGCTGCCCACTTTGTTATCATTACCTTTCCTCTGAATAGGATTCATTATCAAAACTTCTCCTGAATTTAGACTCCCATCTGCATTTGTTATCTACTTTAGAAATCCTTGTTTTTGCCTTCCATACTGACTCTAAAATCTCTTCCTTAGGAATCAAACCACTTTATTTTAATGTTACCTTCTGTAATTTTAAGGCATAAGACAATGACTACCAAGACCATGTGGAATTCTTTCTCAGAGTTAGAATTGCCACTATTATGTCTGTTAAATCTGATGCTGCAGCCAGCAGGCAGGAAGACTAGAGGCAGATCAGACCTATCCAAGTTGACAAAATATATATATATATGTGTATATATATATATATATATATATATATATATATATATATATATATATATATATATATATATATATATATATATAAATAAATAAAAATATTTTTTTGTTTTGTTTGGTTGGCAACCTCACTGTGACTAAAAGACTCCAGAAAATCGCTGAGCCTGTTCGATAAATATTCCCGCATGTAATGCCACATAAAACCACAACCAGTTATTTTTACTTTTTTCTAAGTTTTTTGTACAGATTAAACAAACAAGATATTCCATGTTAATGAAAGGTGCTGGTAGGCAGATATTTTAAAACCTTTGGACTGAGCCAGGCTAGCGATTTCCCCATTTCCAGACTTGACACTGAGCTGCTGGCTGTAGCTTCAGATCTAACTGATAGATCTTAAAGTTTTGTTGGCTCTTCTCATCTAACTCTGAGAAAATGGAAACAGGTGAATTTTCCAAAATGTAAACTATTCCTTTTAACAAAGATCAGGGGGTTACTGAACTGCTGTAATAATGGATAACATCGGAACAATTTTAAATGACCTGAGTGATATTTCAGAGAGTCTGAGCGTCACTAACACTGAAACCTCTGCTACAATTTTTTTTCCATATAAAAAATCATATCTGTTTCCATCCCTTTACTGTTGGGCTTATATTCAGCTCATCCTTTCCCCTCAGCTCTCTTTACTGATTCACAGCTCCTACGCTGAAATGAGAGCGATCAGCCTGACCCTGGCCCTGTAACCATGATCTCCCGCTAAACCTAAGAAATAGGAACCGAGAAATTGACTAACAGGTTTAGATACTAAAGATAGCTGTGTCTGCAACAGGAGGCAGACGACATAATATTCATCGATGTGCCGTCACAGAACCAATTTGATACGTGATGTGTATTTGAGCTGGTCCGAACTTTTGTGTTTACTTTGTCAATGTCGACACACTTTGACTGAGTGATCAGTGACAATTTGCTGTGCCGTCAGGAAAGTTAATAATCCCGTTGTGTTGATCACAGATATAAACTGACATAACTGAAAAAGTAGAAATGTAAGGACTGTGTGCAGATCTTACAGTGCTTTTTTTTTGTTTTACACATCAAGGTACAAAATGTAATTGTTGATCTTAATGTCAGATAAAGACAGTATTTGTCTGTATTTGTTGTTACCTTCATCCCTCCTTTGTGTTTCTTTCATCAGGTGTTGAACCTCTTCCTGGCCTTGTTGCTCAGCTCATTCAGTGGCGACAACCTTTCAGCAGGGGACGAAGATGGAGAGATGAATAATCTCCAGATTGCCATTGGCAGGATCACACGAGGGATCAACTGGTTTAAAGCGTTTCTCATTCAAACAGTCTTGCAGATGCTTGGCAGAAAGCCCAAAGAGCCTGAGGAGGACCTGACAAATGACGACGACCCTAAAACGGAGGAAATTGAAATGAACCATTTCGACTCCAGTCAGGACCTCAAAATGGCAGATGGGATAGCTAATTGTTTGGTTGAAGGCCTGCCTTCTGGATTTATTATGGATGGAGAGCACAGTCTCAATGTGCCCATCGCCCTAGGAGAGTCAGACTTTGAAAACCTGGGTGAGGATGATGATGATGAAGACGATGAAGATGATGCTGATAATGCTGATGACTCAGAGACAACAGATGAGAAAAATAACCAAAAGTACTCAGTAAGTACTGCAGGTCGATCAACGTGTTTACAAGTTTAAAAACTATATTAACAATTTATTCACCCATAAATGACCATTATGCATCTAACATGGCAAGAAACAGGGGCGGGGTTACTGAAATGCAATGCTGCTTGTTCGCTCGTGTAGCTTTAATGGTGCTGATTACACTGATTGTGCTTAACTGATATTTCCCACACACTCTGGTTTTCATTCAACCAAATTTATCCTGCACTTTGACATGATGTCACCTTTCTCATTTAAATAATAAAGATAATCCAAGCGATCTCAAACCATTGACAGTGTATTGAAGCGATGCTACCAATTTTAGTCTGGTGGTGTGATAATGCACTTAATACTGTACACTGACAAAACACTTTAAGTAGATGAACTAAAAGATTAACTTGAAAGGGAGACACAGCAGATATTCATATATCAGGAATTTTAAGTGACCAATGGGACTGGAAAATGTATAACTTTATCATTTCATTGGTACATGTAGTTTGATAACCTCACATTATTCTGTCCAACGTAGCCTAAGCACAGGTCATATCAAGCAATGGCTCTGCACACCCACATTTTGGCTGATTAGAGCTTATGTGAGTTCCCCAAAGTCTGTGTACTAATAAAAATGGTAATGATGAAACTTGTCCTGCTGTTACAGCTGAAATAAGGGCACAGCCACAACTGCACTTCAGTTCTATGCAAGCTAATATGAGTAAGATGTCAGTCAACCACTGTCTAAAGACGCATGTTAATTTCTCTCTCTCTGCTCTATTTCAGGAAAAAGTAGACGATGAAATTAGCGTACCTGAAAATGCTAAAGTAAGTATCTCTGTAGACCCACAAGGACAAAAGCAATCCTTGTCACAGATTCAACTCTTCATCCGCAGTTTCACAAATGTTTGCTTCTGCAAAAAATAAATTGGGGAAAAATTAATAATGTACATATTTTGCATGGTGGCTTTGTAACTGAGCTTTAATTGTAATTCTTGACTAGCTGATGGGTGCTTTGAATGATGGGGATTCTTCAGTGTGTAGCACAGCTGACTATCAACCACCTGAGCCTGAACCAGAAGAAGTAGAAGAAGAAGAGCCAGACCCAGTGGAGCCTGAGGACTGCTTCACCGAAGGTATATCAACACTATAAAACAGAATCAATTAACAGTGAACAGTTATTGTTTGTCTGTTTATGCATGACAGTGCGCATGGTGTTGAAATCCTATCAAGCATCTTTTGGAGTCATCACAAACTGATTTTCCTCTCCCTTCAGGCTGTGTGAGGCGCTGGCCTTGTCTGACCGTGGACATCACTCAAGGTAGAGGCAAGAAATGGTGGAACCTCCGTAGGGCCTGCTTCACTATAGTGGAGCATGACTGGTTTGAAACCTTCATAATCTTTATGATCCTCCTCAGCAGTGGCGCTCTGGTGAGTGCTGTCATCAGTGCAACAAATTTAGAAATGTTGACTGTTTTATGGTAGCGTTAAGATACTGTATTACTGTTGGACATGTAGCTAGGTGTCTGATTTCTTTTTTTGGCAGGCCTTTGAAGACATAAACATAGAAAGACGCCGAACCATCAAAATTATTCTGGAGTATGCTGACAAAGTTTTCACCTACATCTTTGTCGTGGAGATGCTCCTTAAATGGGTCGCATATGGCTTCAAGACCTATTTCACCAACGCTTGGTGTTGGTTAGACTTCTTCATTGTAGATGTAAGTTTTGACATCCATTTTAATGCTGACATGTGTGCGTAACTTTCAGGTGAACACACATCTAATCATGTTTTATGTCTGACTGTATAAAAGAAATGGACGTAGTGACCATGACATCAACCATTGGTTTGTAAACTTATGTTTTGAAGCTGTTGCCATCTTGGGTTTTTGGAGCCAAAAGTGATGTAAAAGAAGGTAGAGCTGGGGAAAAGTGAGAGCTAGTGTTTTAATTACTTTTGATTTTTTAACAGGCTGAAAGACCAATACCACCTAATTCAGAAAAGTAGGGTAATTTTCTCATGGACTTCTACACAATCAGACATTTTTTAACCAGTGATGTCGGCCTGGCTTACCATTAGAGAGACAGCAGGTTCAAGACGCTCCTACATTGACATTAATTATCAGATTAGGAGGCTTCAACCACTTCTTTTATACAGTCTATGTTTTATGTCAGAAAAAGTTTGTGATCACACTTGAATGGGAAATGTTTGGATTCTGCCACAGGTTTCACTGGTTAGTTTAGTCGCCAACTGGATGGGCTACTCCGACCTTGGACCAATCAAATCCCTCAGAACTCTCAGGGCGCTAAGGCCTCTTCGAGCACTGTCGAGATTTGAAGGGATGAGGGTAAGTTTGTAAGAAACTAAATTTGAGCAACATGCATGACTAACATTGTTTTAAATGAAAAGGCTGTGATGTATCATACGTTATCCTACTAATTTCCCCTACAATTTTTGTTTGATGCATGCTTATGCTGTGGCTGCTGTAACAGTGCTGACCGAGGTAAGAGTACTTACAAAACTAGATGACACGTTTGTTGCTCACTACTAATACTACTAATAATAATAAAACAAAACAAAGGGAGAAATAATTCTATGTATTTCTCCACAATTCCTAAATCCTAACAAAGTCTTCTCGTTTGGGCAGGTGGTGGTGAACGCTCTTGTCGGAGCAATTCCCTCCATCTTCAACGTACTGTTGGTGTGTCTGATCTTCTGGCTGATATTCAGCATCATGGGAGTTAACCTGTTTGCTGGGAAGTTCTACCGCTGCATCAACACCACTACAGAGGAGCTTTTCCCTATGAATGAGGTCAACAACCATAGCGAATGCATGGCCCTCAAAGAAGCCACACAGGAGGCCCGCTGGGTCAACGTCAAAGTCAACTATGACAACGTGGGATCGGGCTACCTGTCCCTGCTTCAAATTGTGAGCAGTGCTGTTTCCATTATTATACACCGGGAACATCTCGGGAAAAAATGTGATTTAAAAAGTATAAGGTTGTGTTCAATGACCTGTTTCTATGTATTTTTAGGCAACATTCAAAGGCTGGATGGACATCATGTATGCTGCAGTTGACTCAAGAGAGGTAGTTACTATTTATAGTCACGTCTAATTATACATATTTTAATATACAGACTGAATTTTATCGTCTTATCATAGTATGTGCATGATCCCGATCATTTTGCTGACCAATTTGCTGAACAAATCAATATTGATATTGGTCTTAAAATGACAATAATGTTATTTACCGCAATTATCTCTAAAATAATATGTAGGTAAACAAAAAGGAGTTATAGTGACAGGCTTAGTTACAGTTTGTTAGCATTGAAATATTAAATACGTTGTTAGCCCTTTGTTTTACAACCATATCAGTACTGTATACACAGTATTTAATTGGGTGTATTTATAGAAATAATATCAGTAACATCAATAAGTCCAACTGCTTTCCCAGGGGGTCATATATTCTCCCTACCCTTTCAAAACACCACCCTGCACTTTAAGTTAATTGAATATATATGTAATATATACTGTATGTGACAGATGGTGATGGTGAAGTTGAGTCCCGTCTTTGAATCAACAACTGCCATCATGGCCAGTATCGTATTCCTGTGTAACCTTTTACACTGTCTTACTTACTTACTTGTTATACTTAATTAAACATGTAGTAACAGGTAAAGGACTTTAAAAAATCCTAATGATTTAATGTTTTGTTGTTTTAGGTAGAGGAGCAACCTTCTTATGAGATCAACCTCTACATGTACATATACTTTGTCATCTTTATCATCTTCGGCTCCTTCTTCACACTCAACCTCTTCATTGGCGTCATTATTGACAATTTCAACCAACAGAAGAAAAAGATAAGTATCAAAATTAATCTTCGAAGTAGTCTGAACTAAAGTGACTGATGTTTTTCTTCATTTTAAAGCACAGAAAAGTTGTCACCTACTTTAAACGCCTATAATGACTTTTGTGTTTGGTCCTTGCACTTTGGAGATAAAGACATCTTCATGACGGAGGAACAGAAAAAGTACTACGATGCCATGAAGAAACTTGGTTCCAAGAAGCCACAAAAACCAATTCCACGTCCAACTGTATGTCAGTCATTTACAACTGCATGATTATTTCAGTCACTGATAGTAATATTAACAATAGGCGTTATGTTATTTGGAACAGAACTATGGTCTAACTACATTGATTGATAATGAAAAGTATAAATTAGGTAAGCTGAAGTAATGACACATCAGTTTCACATGTGTGGCATGATGATGTCATCTGTGCTAACCTTTTTCTGCACGCTGCTGGTGTGAACAGGCCAAATGATCCTATTGCATTTGTTTTTTCTGGTCCTTGTCCTCCCCCTGTCTCCCTATGACCTGCAGAACCTAATCCAAGGATTAGTGTTTGACTTCATCAGTCAGCAGTTCTTTGACATCTTCATCATGGTGCTCATCTGCCTTAATATGGTGACAATGATGGTGGAGACGGACAACCAAAGTCCAGAGAAGGAAGATTTCCTCTTCAAAGTAAATGTGGCCTTCATTGTCGTCTTCACTGGAGAGTGTGTGTTGAAGCTTTTTGCCCTGCGACAATACTTCTTCACCAATGGATGGAACGTTTTTGATTTCGTTGTGGTCATCTTGTCCATAGCTGGTGGGTTCCCAATGCATTGCAGGCACCATTGTGAATTACCTTACTTGTGTCCAAACAGTCATTAGGGGTTCATATATTGTCTCTGATTGTAGTTTATCTCTTCTCATTTCAGGTACGATGCTCTCAGATATAATTGAGAAGTACTTTGTCTCGCCAACCCTGTTCAGAGTGATCAGACTGGCCAGAATAGGCAGGATTCTACGTCTCATTAAAGGAGCGAAGGGCATCCGAACACTTCTCTTTGCTCTGATGATGTCACTTCCTGCCCTATTCAATATTGGCCTCCTGCTCTTCCTCATTATGTTTATCTTCTCCATATTTGGCATGTCAAACTTTGCCTATGTCAAAAAGCAAGCTGGAATAGATGACATATTTAATTTTGAGACATTTGGTGGCAGCATTATCTGTTTGTTCGAGATCACAACGTCAGCTGGTTGGGATGGGCTTTTACTTCCAATGCTGAACAAGGAGTATCCAGACTGCGATCCAGACTTTGAGAACCCAGGCACGGATGTCAAGGGTAACTGCGGCAACCCAGGCATGAGCATGATATTCTTCTGCAGCTACATCATCATCTCATTCTTAGTGGTGGTCAACATGTATATTGCCATCATCTTAGAGAACTTCAATGTGGCGCAGGAGGAGAGCGGTGATGCACTCTGTGAGGAAGACTTTGAGATGTTCAATGAGACTTGGGAGAAGTTTGACTTAGATGGAACTCAGTTTATTGAGTATAACCGGCTCTCAGATTTTTGTGATGCCTTGCAGGAGCCGCTGAGGGTCGCAAAGCCTAACCGACTTCGCCTGATTGAAATGGATATGCCCCTGGTAATAGGGGACAGGATCCACTGTCTGGATGTCTTATTAGCTGTCACACAGATGGTCTTAGGAGACACGGTGGAGATGGCAGCAATGCGGGTCAGCATTGAGGCCAAGTTCATCCTGAGCAACCCCACCTCAGACTCCTTTGCACCGATTACCACAACGATGCGCCACAAAGAAGAGCAGATGGCTGCTGTAGTCATTCAGAGGGCGTACCGCAACCACCTACTGAAACGCTGCATACACCACGCTGCTTTTATGCACCGCTCTAAGAGGATGGGTAGAAAGGACGAGGGTGAAGATCCACCGGAAAAAGAGGGGATGCTTGCACGCAGGATGGGAGTGCTCTATGGGAGCAATGCGGACCTTGCGGATGAGATGGAGCGGGCTGCTTTAGAAACTCTGGCAGGCCAACAGCTTCCTGATCCAGAGACATTGTCATATTACTCAGAGCCTGACTGTGGTACAGAACACCCAGAGCCAAATATCATGGTTGTACCTGTAGAAATTACTAATGAGGTGTTATTACATTCTGCTCCCAACCAATACCTCTTGGCACTACACGCAAACCTGAGAGAGTCAATTGTATAACAAACAGCAGAATAATATTTATTATGTCCCCTCGTTGTTTTACACCATTTAATGTAGCAATGTTAGCTGTTGATAAAGGAGCTGAAATTCCCACCGTAGAAAAGCTTACACAGTGCTATGGAATGTTAAAAATGCATTTTTGATAATTGAACTTAAAAAACAATTTATCTTTCTTCATGCAATGTTTTTAAGTGTCTTTTTGGTTTGCAGGTGGTAATGGGGTAAATGGTCTTCTCTGAAAATAACCATATCTACATCAGCAGATATAGCCTCAATTAATTCTTAATGAGAACGATAGCCGAATAACTTAAAATAAACACATTGTGTAAAGGATGAGAATTGAGACAAAATCACCAGCGTTGCATCCCATTGTAGCATCTTTTCTGTGCCTGTGATGCATTTTTTCTGAATGTTTGTGGGGGGAAATGGTACTTAAATTGACATTTCAAAAATGTAGGGAAACATTTGATCTGATTTCTTAACATTTAAATGCACACAGGCTTTCATGAACTCCAACACTTCAAATGTCTTTCTTCACAATTACTATGAGCCAATAAAAAACTTGCACATGTTCATTGTTGAAGGGAACATCACAGCAGACCAGACTCAATCTTGAAATGCAAGATAGAGCAAGGTTTTGCTCAGACTGTGTTTCTGAATGAATCCCCAACATAATTCAAACATTTGGATGGATTTTAATGCGCCCTATGGTTGAAGCTTTCACTTAGGTGAGTAATAACTTCGCTTTTGGTATGCTCATTACTAGAAAGCCAAACCTTGTACACCAGTTTCCAACCAAAGAGTAACTTGACAATTACATGGCAGAACCAGAAGGAACAATTACAGGATTATATGATTTATATGCTGTGTTTAAATCATACAAAGTGTATAAAAGTGTGCAGAAGAAACTATCACTGGACTCTATGTTGCCTTACAAGATATCCATTATTTTTGCTTTCTCTCATGCAGCACTATTAACCAAATCTACAGAACAATATTTGAATAATAAATTAGTATGCACGTGAAACTAATTCATATTGAGAGCCACATGCAAATTGTACTATGTATTTCATGGCTACAAATAGGGGAGTCAACTGTTTTCATTTTAAAAAAATTAAACAGAACACAATCCTATAAAAATTCACTCTAATTATTTTAAAAAGATGATTTTCTATCGTGGCATTAGATTTAAACATGTATAAATTAATCAACAAGTTGGCGAATCTTGATCGCATTTATCAAAGTTCACCAGTGACACCCTGATCTCTGTTATACTATATTAGTTAACAATAAAATGGGCCAGCTAATGCAGTTTACATCTGTCCCTGAGAGGCTCGTTCAGAAAGTCCCAGTTTATATTGCACTATTTATATCCCTTCCAGGTCGCGCTAGAGCAGTTGACTGTGTAAGACTGAGAGACCTTCCTGTTTTCTAAAATGACTTCATCACTGATATGTGCATGTCTTATAAATGTTTTGTCTATTTTCTCTGTCGCCGGCCCCTTCAGACAGATCTCCAAACTCAAAGCAGTCACTTGTTTTCAATTTGGTTGGTTTCAATTTCAGCATTTAGGTTAAAAGGTTATCTGTGACTGTATACTTAGGATGTGATGTTTACATTAGCATGGTTGCACAGCAGAACTGCTCATCTCTCTCTTCATTTTAACTGTTTTTCTGTATTTCTCTTCCCAATACACTAATTAGAGCAATAAAACAAGTACTTTGTTACTGGCTGTACATTTTAAAAGAAGTTTTTTTCTCAGGTTGTAACATAACAGACACAGCTGAGTGCTGGGTTAGTTAAATACATGGCTCTGGAGTTAAACACCACACTTCCAAATGTGTAGATAATCACACCTTAAAATATACAGATATCTTTATGCACAGTGGATCTAGTCACTTCAAGCTTGTCCTCGTGTAGAAAAGTAGGCTTCACGTGCTGTTGTGTAAGTCTTAACTGAATTTAAAATGTCTTACTCTGAATATATAAACATGAACATAAGCACTTTTACAGTTTTCTAGTTTTTTTTGTTTTATTTTTTACAATAGACTATAGAGGGTTGTCTCTTCTCTTGTTTTTGTGTTCATCACTGTTTTAACATCAACCCAATGAATGTTTCCTCTACGAGGGGTCTCTTTGTCTTATCGTGCTGCCGCAGCATGGCAGTTATTCCTGTCAGAAGTCCGTAATCTTACCTGCAGCAATCCGAATTTGAGACTGACACACTGCTGCACCACTTAGCTATGGTCTCCTCTGATGGTACAGTCAGATCCACAAGACAGCGTCCTCCTTTTGTTTACATTTCTAATGGAGGGAGAGTCACATGGGGAGCTTTACTGGTACACCCACAGTCACTGTTGCCTGTATATACATTTTTGTTTTTCTGTATTGTACATTTATATCATTTTGTTATTGTACAAATTGTAACTATATTCTGAGAATAAAATACTTCTTGTAGGGAAAAGTAGGCTGTTTATGGTGTCACTAGCTGTATTCTGTGTTGCCTGTGAGACTTCGCTGGTATACTGAGGCCCTCTGGTGGTTGTACTCTGAGCACAACACACTGCTGACTGATGAACTCCACGTACTGTCACTTGTTTAATTTTTAAACTTGAGTGAGTGACTTGCTAGGGCTGAACAATATCCCAAAAATAATCAAATCATAATAAAGGATAAGTAATTTTACATTTAATTAATTTCACAGAAAAAGTATGTAACATGTGATTTCTTCCAGGCTCTAATATTATGATTAATTGTTCAGCCCTGTCAAGAGAGCACTTATTCTTTATAAAGTGTATTTTTGCTTTTTGGTAATTATATTTTGTGAAGATCTGTAAAGTGTATTTTGGGGTGAAATTTGAACATTTTGGTGTTGCAGCCACAGATTATTACACATTTAATGGGTCAGTGAATATTTACAGAGGCCGGAAGAGCAACAAAGGAAGTATGGCTCATTGATGCATTCTACAAAAACACAATGTAAATTAGTCTCAAACACTTTTTTGGGCAACAATGGAGCTAAATGGCAAAAGCTATATGAGGCTTTGACAACACAGACAATCTTTGTTAGTACTGTTAGTTCAATTCAACTTTAGTTTTGCTCATGGGGTTTGCTGACAATAACAAAAATGTAGTATAATTGTCCGTCTTAGCCTCTAGGTTCTCTGTTTTAAATGTGCATTTCATGTCCTCTTCTCATCTGCAGTTCTGAAAACTTGTCTCTGAAACAGAAAACCAATCTGCTCATTGCAGCTCTGTATACTGAATTACACAGCTTGCTTGTCCAGTCGCTTTTTTGTGTGTGTCAACAAACAAAAACAAGCACCGCCTCTTACAAGAAATAAGGAGGTGGGCTGTCTGTTTTATTCAGATATTTTCGTGGTTGCACGCAGAGGTAACATAAGTAGGATGTGAGATAAGCTAGAGAGTTGCTCTGCAAATATGTGTTTTCAGTTCTGGCTGCCAGGCACAGCAGTGCCACGTTGTTCCTCGGGCCTTTTTCAAAAGGAAACCTTGATGTCAGCTCAAATAAATAATAAGGGCTGTCTATAATGACTATTTTAAATATTGATTTATCTGCTGATTTTTAGAAAAAGGATTATCAAAATAGTCACAGATTAATTTTCTTTTGATTCAGTGATCAATCTATCACAACTATATAATTCATATTTCCCTCCTCTGACAGCTATGTTTGATTTCAATCATTTTTGGGCAGTGGACCCTGCTTATACGAAGTGAAAGATTGAAAACTGAGACTTATTCTCTGAGTCACCATTTCCTGTCAGTGTTACATGATTGGTGGCAGCAGCGTATCTCCTGCCCACACACTGAAAACTGATCAAACTCCATACAGTAGATAAAAACTAAGTGTTGCAAGATGCTTATTTGCTTAGAGAGTTAGGGAAATGCGATCAGCATGGCCGACCTGAAAATGTCACTCTTGACTGCATGTGGATGTTTCATAACAAGACTAAAAGTCTATGGTCATCCAAGCTTTAAGCTGTACTTAAGTACACAATTACAATGTTAATGTGCTGCTAAAGTTTAGCAGGTATAATATTTATCATATTCAATCCCTTAGTTCCATCTCAAGACCTTAACCTTACAGCACGGAGATATACAGTACTGAGACAAGTAAATCCACTCCAAATTAAGATTTCAGTATTGTCATTACGAGCTCTAAGCACCGATATGTCTTACCTTAAATTGACAAAGCAGGGTGTGAGGTGGTAAGGTTTCTTCACCAGATGTCATTTGACCCAAAACAATCTCCCTGTCGCCTGAAAGACGAAGAGCAACAAGCCAAAATGTCAGAATGATTACAGGCCTTATGCTCAAACAAACACTCATGCTGACAATACGCTGACAATATGCTGACAATATGCTGACATGTCTTTACACTCAAACCGACAAGATCTAGTAATTCACTTCAGGTTCGATGCACAAGTGCAGACAAAACAACGGTCCATATACTAGTTGTTGACTTTGTCTTCTGTGTTTTACACTGTTAAATCACACATTAAAGTATCTACCGGCTAATCGTTTGACTTTGGAGACATTTCATACTTATTGACTTATTGAATAATGAAATAAGCAAGTTATGTCCTTTGACTGTTTGTTGTCGAAAAGAAGCAATTTGAAGATGTTACTCTGGGCTCTGAACATTTTTTATGAGCATTTTTCACATATTTCTGACATTTAATAGACGATTAAGCGATGAAATGATCAATCATGAACAAAATCTGCAGATGAATCAATACTGAAAATGCTTGTTGCAGCCGTGGCTAGAATAGATATTATGTTAGGCAATACTTTTCATTTTCACATTCTATTTGAACACGTCAGGACAGACGTAGATGCTGATGAAGTATTGTTTTGGTATCGATACTGAAACTCAGGTACTGTCTTCGAACAAGTATCACAAATGTCAAACAATACCAACCCTAGATGTAATAACATAATACTGTGGTATCTCATAAATTCAAATTCCTGCAAAATTAACTTTCATCCCCCCTGTTTACGGCATTGTTTAATTTGTCCCTAAAAACAGAACGCATGTGGATGAAATTGGGGTTTAATGTTAAAAGTGTGGGTGGTACACAGTTATTTTGGTTGGAGGTTACGCACCTCTTCCCCCTTATTTGCCTGACATTGAAGCAAGTGTTATCAACAGCACACCCACTGGTGCACACACTTCTTGTCCTTGTACGCAACGTTTTTGCGACTGCAGAGAGACTCAGACATACGAGTGGACATCAGCAATCGAAATATTTTTCTTTTTGCATGTCATCATGCGCTGGCTGCTGGCTGCATACTGCGGGCTTGCTCTGATCAACATCTCAGGTAAATGTCAACTCCTGCAATAAGATTAATTTAATTTTTTTAAGTTACAGTATTTGTACTAAATTTTAAATGTATTAAATCGCGGAATATAGCATTCAGCACACAGCAATACAATTAGACAAATCATTTCTTGTTGTTTTAAGCAGCCATTTGATCGTTATTCTTTGTGTCTGTTTAACCACAGATACAGGTGTTTTGCATGTTATTTTTGACTCCCCAGTAGCATTACTTCCTGGCCATCTGGGGGGAAAGAGGAAGTTGTCCTCTGAGACAAAGGCGGATTTCATCTTGTTTATTGAAATATACTGTACACACAGAAGACCAAGTTATCCTATTCAATCATTTTATCTGTACGTCAGGTTTCTTTACGTCAGACTTAAAGTAAGTTTAAAGGAAGATAATGAACATAACAAAAGAAAAGATTCATTTATAACACAATAAAAATAATAAATATATACTTGAGGTGTACTGAGCAGTGCATTATTGAAAAAACACATTTATAAATGTATATATTATTAGTATTTCTTGACAGCTGTAGACTCCTCACCCTGCTTGGTTGTTATGTTAAGGATGAGCTTGAAGTTACACAAAGCGCTTTATGTTCACTGGCTACTTGTGCAGTAAAGTTACATACAGCTGCATAGGAAGCTGCTGGGATGTAGCAGGGTCCTGTTTCTAATAAATAAATAATTTGCCTTAGGATCAGTGCATAGACTTTTGTACTATTGGATACTGATTCCAGCATTTTAGGCAGTATTGGAGGCATTTCCAATATTAGGTATTAACATTGGAAGAAACCTAATAAATACAGCCAACTTTAAAAACAAACCAATAACCCCACCCAACCATTCCCAACATGGCTAGAGCATCAAAAACTCTACAGGTTGGATTAACCCAATCATTTCCTCTAGTATCTCCTCTCTTGTCCAACACAAACGTTTAAACAAAACATTCCTTTTTACTGCCTGAAACCCACAATGACTACAGCCCGGAGACAATCAGTTGATCACTCTGGGCTGCAGTTCATGCTTATTTTAATTTGAGTAATCTGACAAATGTGTTTCAGAGAAGCAGATAACTTACTTGTTCTGACTATGGTTTGTGAGGATCAAAATCTCACAG
This sequence comes from Sparus aurata, assembly GCF_900880675.1. Classification (NCBI taxonomy): domain Eukaryota; kingdom Metazoa; phylum Chordata; class Actinopteri; order Spariformes; family Sparidae; genus Sparus; species Sparus aurata. The sequence goes on along the minus strand of NC_044206.1, from coordinate 23,537,331 downwards.
GGCAAAAGGTGATTTCATTTTGTTTTATTGAACCAAAAGAAGAAATATTCAATTTACAGTCATATAAAAACGGGGGAGAAAACAGCAAATCTTTACATTTGAGAAGTTTGGCATTTTTTTCTTTGTTAATATTCTCAATGACTAATTTATTATCAAAATCACTTCTGATTAATATTCAATCAATTGACTGATTGTTTTGGCATTAGCTAAGACCGTTGATATACAATCAATGTCTGGTCCATGATAACTCAATTCTGTTTCACCCTACAAGTACAGCATAATGTTTAGAGCTGACACAGTCGAATAATTGACGATACAATTTACAGAAATGTATTAAGTGATGTCATTTATCAAGTCAGTTCAGAACAGTATATGGCACGTTTTCTGTATTTGCTGCATTTCTGTGTTATACCTCATTGTGAATGTATTTGTTTTCCCAATTTTCCCTTTTTTTACTGAGGTGCTGGCAACAGTTACATATATTTTCAGTTCCATACTTTTATATCTTTGAGTTTTTTTTACTTTTGGTTGGACAAAATAAGCCTTGTGAAGCCATCGCCTTGTAAAATTATGACCAAGATGTCTGACTTGCTTAAGAAGAACTCTTGAATGTCTACATTTCTATCCTCTCCACATCCATTAAGTACATAAATGTGATGTCAAAGTCAGTATCATGTTGGAGAGGCATTCAGTATACTTATGAACAGCAATGCAGGGACAATATTCAGCCAAATAATCTGCATACATGTTTGTCTGAAGAGATTTATAGTAACTGCCACTGTATCTGTGTAACAATGTCCCTGAACCTTCCTTTCTCTGCTCAGTGGCTCTAAACGACGACCATCTGATCAGACAGAAGCCGCGGTTCTATGGCGGGACGACCCACAAGAAAGCTGTGGTCATTTTCTGTTTGTCCTACAAGCAACGCCCGTCAGCCACTGTGGAGTGGTACAAGGACAACAAGTACAATGAAGATAAAAAAAGACGGATAAACCCGGAACGCGGAAGAATAGAAATTCATAACATAAGTCGGTCTACGATCCAGTCCATTCTCAAAATCTATACTCCGAAGATGACGGACACAGGAGTGTACTTCTGCAAGTTAAACGGCACATGGGGACCTGGCACTGAAGTTCAAGTTACCAGTAAGTGGCTGGAACTACATGTGTTCTATGCTGACCAACAGACGCATGATGCATTGTTACTTTGAGTGGTATTTCCCTGTATTTTATTGAGGTGGTTCCTACCAGGTCACCTCTGAAAATACATTTTTCCTACATAAATCTTTCCTCTCACAGGACCACTTCTCCGTGACAAGGCACTCTACAGGAGCAATATGAAGGATGGTCTCATTGTCCTGCAGGGCCTGCTGCTGGCTGTGTGTATTGCTGCTGTACTGCTACGTAAAAGAACAATGGTGAGGATGAGAAGAAAAACCTGAGACAAATATTTGGTTTCCCAGACTGTGCTGCTGTTTAGTGAAGCAGTTGCATGGGAATTAGATGGAATGAAACTGCAGACTAGGGCTGCAACATATGATTATTCATTAACAGTTACTCTGGCAATTATTCAATCGATTAATTGCTTGCAACTAATGTTCTCTCAGTCAACTAATCAACTAATCAGCTTGTCATTGCAGGGCTACTATGGTTGTGTATAACCATATAAAATTAAAACAAAGGAAGAAGTAGATGAGACTAATCTCTTATGATCTGGTTTTTTGAGGAACCTAAGCTTGAGTACTAAGTACTTCTATACCAACCTCTATACTATACTTTACATATAGCACATAACAGTACACTTACAGACATATTGTTGCTTGTAATATTACTATAAAATTTTATGATCATTTAGTTGTGTCTTGGCTGCTGAAAAAACACCCCAGACCGAGCCAACTCTGTGACAGAATATTTTAGGGGAGACATGCCTACAGATACAAGTACAGAGATATACTGGTTTCAAAGTACGCTGTGGTATGAAAATTTAGGGTTATTGTACCTTATACATTTGCTAATGTATGGTATTGAATGCTACCATATTAGCACTCTTATTAATATATACATTTCAAGTTTATATCAAGTTTCATGTCTGTAAGGACATTATATTTTGAGAAATTATAAGAAACCCTCATTGTTCATTCCAAATAATAATGTATCATAATATAACAATACACTTTATCTATATAGCACCTTTACAAACAGAGTTTATAAAGTGCTATGACAATCAAGGAAAGCAGGAAACTGTGGAGGACAATATTATGGAACAAACAATCAATGACAGATGATTTTGCTTGGTATTGTCTGGGTATTAAGTTGGGTTAAGGTTTGTGCCAACCGCCCTATTAATTATCAACAATCAAATCATAGTATTACCATCTGCAGTGTTACAGCAGCCATGAAGATGAATTTGAAAAGGAGAATACAATTAACTCACTAAAAAACTAACAGTAACTAGAATATAAAAACAGAAAATTGAGAATACTTACTGAACTAAAACGAGGACCACACTCTCCAAGTTCAGTTTTGCTAGTAGCGTTAACGTAACATCTAAAATCTAAAATCACTGTATTGATTAGCTGGTTAAAATTTAATGTAGTACCACCAGTAACAACATGTCAAGCCATTAACACAACTAACCACTACTAACTAACTAACTAACTTACATGTGAAGCGCAAATAAACCAACCGTTTTGTGGACTAGCTTAACCGCTATCGCTAGCTACGTTAGCTAGCATAACACAGCTAGCCATAATTGATAACGATAAAAGAATGATAAGCAGGGTTTTTTCCGGCATAAACCTTATTTTACATTACTTGTGATAAGTAACCACCGCCGCTCAAGCTGAAAGATATCACTGACCCGTTTTAGTTGCATGTATTAAGTTCCTTCCTGAAATCATTTTTGACACCGAAACCAGCTGCCTCATGAAGATAGCGTTGCCTAGCAACAGGACTGTTAGCCACGAACAGAAAAAGTAGCTTATCAGTTTTCCTATTTCAGTCCTTCCTCGTCATCTTAAGTGCTCCTTTATCTACTCGAACATGTGTTTGAGGTTTAGGTCTTTGATAAAATAGTTGCCACCGACACAGGTGTTATTAAAACCCCAAACTACACGACTTTCAGCCATTTTTCGGTCCAATTTAAGGCATGCAGCTAGCTAAGAGAATTCCATGATCGTATTTACGTCGCCATTATCTCCAACTTAAGTCATATTTTTGTGTTTTGTGTTATGTTCTTTATTTATTTCAGTATCTCATTTCTTCTTTAAACAGGGTGAAAAGTCTGACAGCATATATGAGGAGCCTGAAACTGATCACATCTATGAGGTTAGTCTCTATTTCACAGTGGTATTGATCCAAGATGAGGTCTTCTTGTCTGTTTGTATCATTTACTGATCACATTGTATAGAGGGTCATTAATGCCAGCTAAAGAAAATAATTTAAAAATCATTATTATAACATTATTATAACATAAAAAGTCATGATAATTACATTTCAAAAAGTCCCAATAATCAGATTTTTTCTTAAAGTCAAAATTATACGGCTAAAAATCATAACGATGACAAGAAAAGGCAAAGTTAATATACATTTAACATGAATTTCATTATTATGACTTTTTATGTTATATTTTAGTTTCTTTTTATTTGAGAATTTCATTTTTTATCTAACTGTAAGACCTTTCTCTCATAATCTGACCTATTTTTACCATTGAGCCTTTTAATCTCACAAATACGACTTTTATTACATTAGCATAGTTGCCAACTCTCCCGATTCACGCGGGAGACTCCCGATTTTTATCCCTATCTCCCTCGATGCTCCCGGTCAGTAATTTCTCCCGTTAATCTCCCGATTTTACAGTAAAGGAAACAAGTAAGATTGTGTCCCTATATTTGTTGCAGTATCTGGCAACCCTGGCCTGCCTGTGTGGATGAGCAGGTGTGTGATTGTTACTGATAAATCCCGCAATCCGGCTTTTCCGACCTGAAAATGAGGCTCTCGTGAATCATGCAAATCTGTTTTTCTTTTTTTTTTCTTTTTTTTTGGAGGGGGGGGGGGTTGCGCAAGGCACGGTCGGTCGGGTATTGATAAACATAATGACATTTGAGTTTGATGATGACGTGATTTTTGTCGGTTTAATATCACGAGCGAATGGGGAATTTAAGTTGCACACAGTGAAAGCACCATACCCCAAGTTATCTTGAAATCGATTATTATTGTCATTACTGCTATTTGTACCGTTGAAGTTGAGTGACTGAAATCCTCGTCATCCTATGCAAAGGCTGCAACAGGCGACTCATCGAACCGGGGTGAAGTTAGTTTCAGTTTGGATATTCTGTGGATATCGGGTCCAGCTGAGACTTTACTGAGGTTCTCCAAGTGTCAGCAGCAGGAGGACGGTCAGCTCACCTCTCAGAGCCTCGCGCTGAATCACTGAGACTGATTTAGGGACCGTCATTAAATTACTTAGCATAAATAAATTAATACAAAATAACTGCTGTTTTTTAGAATATCTTTCATGTCATGTGACCCAGTGACTCCAAACCAGCTGCAGATTGTATCAGTAAACTGGACGAGTAAGACACCTATTGTTATTGTATTTTAGTGCTTCCTCTATTTAATATGAATATTAATATGCATAAATTATGATGAATTATTATGATAAATATTATGAATTATTTCTCAATAGCTTCCATGGCATGTGGCTCACTGACTTCTGAAATGCTCAGGATGTTAACATATTTTCAAGCAGCAATGTCAGCTTCTACACTATTTTGTCTCATGTCTTAGATTCTGATTCTGAAATTCTGAAAATGATTTTCTTTTCAAAAATCTCACGAGTAGGTGAGATTTAAAGGGTCATTTTTCAAATTTTTTTCCGGGGGGGCATGCCCCCAGGGGAATTAGGGGAAACACTGTTCTAAGAATTTTGTTTGGTTTAAAATACAAGGCAAGAAATTATGACAAATAAATCGCACACCTGGCGAAGGAACCTTGTTACTTGGGCCGATACACCGATGAAAAAAATCTCCCTATTTTTCACAACCCAATGTTGGCAAGTATGCATTATTTCAACTTTTATCACATAATATGAGGTTTTATCTCACACCTCTGACCTTTTATCTAATATTGACTTTTTATCTCATAGTTTATATTATTTTAATCTCAAACTTTAATTTTTTATCCAACTATTATGACTTTTATCTCATAATTAAGACTCTCGTGTCATAATCTGACCTATTTTTATCTTTCTGTCTTTTTTCTCATAATATGACTTTCATCCATCACATAATTTAAACTTTAATCACATAATTAGGACTTTTTATGTTATAATTTAGATGTTTTAATCTCATAATTATTATTTTTTTTTTTTATCCAACTAAGACTATTCTCTCATAATTTCACCTATTTTCAACTTTTGATTAAGACATTCATCTTATAATGTGACCTCTTTTTACCTTTATGTCTTTATATCTCATATATACGACTTTTATCACATAACTTTTTACTTATTAACTCAGTCTAATTCTTTCATGCTGTTGGCTTTTATTCTATAATAATTACGTTATGTGTCATAATTGTGATATTTCATCTAAGAATTTTGCCTTTTTATCTCATAATTATACATTTTATCTTGTCGTATATCAAATTCTAAGATTTCAGATCAGAAATGAGCTTTCATACAATTGAGAAGACATGTCGCAGCTGTGGGTTTTTACATACAGACAGCAGGACACACACCACTGAGTTCTTAACCACAATTGTGTCTTGTTGGCAGATGTGCCCCTCAGGTGTCAAAGTGGAAGTAACTCTAATGAGCCTTTTTTGCAAGAACAATGAAACAATGAGTCTGGAGATTCGTACTTGTAGCTTGAGAAATAGATTTTAGTGCTGTTTTCTTCTTGTTTGAATCACATTCAGATGACTTTTTGGTGTAAACAGCAGCATTTAGTGCAAATTGTTGATTTGTACACTTTTCTGTAGAGTGTCAGGAGCGACAGAGATTCTAATAGAAACAAGATGTTTAAATGTCAACGCTGCCGTGTCTACATTTTGCATGTATGCATTTCTGAGTAATGCAAATCAAAGCTTTACTGGAATGCCCAAACTGAGTCATAAACTGTACTTAAACTAAAGGCCACACAGGACCCACATATACACATGCTAACTTATACCTCTAACATCTGTCTCTCAGGGTTTGGCGATTGAGACATGTGGAGGAGGTCTGTACGAGGAACTGTCTGTTTACGCCCAGCCCGAAGGTGCCGAGGCCCCGTGGGAGTGAGACTGAACTACTTCTAACCTCGACACTTTTGCCTTAACGTCTAAATTATATGTTGTAAAGAGTCAGATGTGGAGATCAGTAATTGTCTTGATTTTTTTTTGTAAATGTGCGACATCTTTTCAACTTTTTCTAAATCGCTTGTAATATCTGCTGTTGATTTTATGCTGTTTAGTGACTCTGGGTTGAATTCATCAGGTTCAATTCCACATTTTTTGGTGCTTAAAGAGGCTTTTTTTTGTGTGTGTTTGTGTGTATTATTTTAAAAATGGCTTCTCTGGTTTTGACAGTTTGACTATTTAAGACCTAGCTCGTCACAGATCTGGTGTGCGCCGGAGCCTGAGCTACTTGTTCTTGTTGTGTGATTATGTCAGAGAATATGTAAAGGGGAAAAAAGCAATAAAGAAAGAATGAATTTGCTGTAGAAAGTCTTATTTTTATTGTCTTTTACGGGTATAAATATAGAAAAGTTGAATAAATAATCTGATCAACAACATTTTCATGTATAAAAGTAACAATCACTCAATAAATAGACAAACAACTCAATGAGAAGATAAATAAGTGCAATAATAAATAAAAAAAATAAATAGATAAATAAATAGTTGAACAGATGGTTAATGTGACAGGTCTCAGTTGGTTCTGGTTGCAGATGTAACCAGCTGGTTTGCTCTCATCAGATGGACTTTGACTTCCCCCCTGATCAGCTCCCAGGCTTCAGCACTGTGGCCCTGCACACAGAAGAATACCATCATGATTAAAACATGATCAATACTGTAGATAGATTGATCAATAGATAGAAAATGAATGCACAAACTTACCATTCTCTTGAGGACGTGGCTGGACAGTCTCTGGAAGTACATGTGCAGCTTCTTGTTCTTCTTCTTGTGTCCGTGGCTCCCGATCTAAATGAACACACAGCAGCAGATCAGTCAGAGCAGCCTGATGCACGTCTGTAACTTTTAAATGTCAGAGAACAAGTGAGGTGATGTTGATCCACACTGAGACTCACACAGGAGCGAAGCTCGTCGGCCTGCTGGGTCACAACGTTGACAAAGTTCTCCACTGTGTTCTCCTCCCATGATGCCGAGCTGTGATCCTCCTCAAACAGGACAGACGTCTCATTCAGAACCTGAGCTGTGAAGGCAAGTTTATCCTCAGCCTGGAAGAAGAAGGAGGAGAAGAAGAAGAAGAAGAAGAAGGAGAAGAAGAAGAAGAAGAAGAAGAAAATGATGATGATGAAGAAGAAGACACTTTTAACAATCACCAGGTTTTCACAGTAAATATCATTTTAAAATGAAATAATAATGAAGCATTTTAATGTTGCACATACTGTAAATGTACAATAATTTACTGGCTACTCAGTTGTGGTAACAATACAGTGATAAATAAAGTTTTGTCTTCTCTGTAGTTTTCTATAAAAGTATACAAAGTAAAGATGACTTGTTGTGTTTCCATGCAGAGCTGCAGCAGAGGACAGCTGAGGAGGACTTACTGATGCTTTGGACGCCTGGCTGTACAGATGATCAGGGAAGGTGTTCTTCACTTCATCATCCTCAGTGCTGTTAGTGGAGTTATTAGCCTGCAGCACACACACACACACATACACACACACACACACACACACACACACACACACACACACGTCATGTGTTAAGGAAACACAGAGTAAAGTAAAGTCCTCCAGTGAACATCATCCAGTGACTGTAAACAAAGACTCACCATGGTATCCAGCAGCTCCAGATAGTTTTCACTGTGCTGTCTGAATTTACCATCCGTGATCCATCTGCAGCTGAGCGAGGAGGCTGCACTGTTCACACTGAGAGACAGGCACACCAACAAGATCCTGCTGAGCATCTTCAAACTGATCCAGGTGCTGTTTGTATGGAGCAGACTGGGATGTGTCCTGGTGTTGTGTTGGAGCAGACCTGCAGCGCCTCATTTATACTGTAGCACCTATTTCATTTTCCACACATACACCTGCGGCAGCACAACGTGAACTGTGGCTTCAGATGCTCCGCATACCTGCATGACGTCACACGTTTTCGGATTTGACAAACAGACATCAGAGCAGAGGTGAAATATCACGACCACATCATGTGGACACAAGATGAAAACTGAGTCTGATGGAGAAACTTTGCTGCCGTGGGAAATCATGATTATGAGATCAAAACGAAAATATGGTAAACATGTATTTCTTAATTATTCAGATTTTATATCTCATAATCCTGGAGTTTATTTAATAATTATTTATTTTTATTTCATCCAATAATTCTGACTTTTATTTCTCATATCTGATTTGACTCGTTAGAACAAAATGATCATAATTGTCTTTTTTTAAAATCGTAACTCTGACTTTCTCAGATTAATGACGTTTTATATCATAATTGTGGATTTTGTCTCGCTATTTTGACTTTTTATAGAACTACTATGAACTTTACGCCCCCGAAATATCGACTTTTATTATTGTTCGATCTCTTTTCAATCATTTTCTTGATTTAATTGGCAGAAACTGACTTCCACATATCAAATAATACCTCAAAAAAGCAGCTCACATCATATTAGAATTGTATTATTCGATACTGTAAATTATGGGATTTTTAAAGGATAATTGCTGCATTTTTAAAATCCTCATCACTGATGATGATTGTCGCATATTTTAATATTCATCTCGGTTTTTGTTGGTTTACGGTGTTTTCATCGTCTCTGATGACGTCATATGTTTCTGTAAATGTGTTTTTTTAAAAACAATCAGTGTCCAGTTGTTTTGGACCTCCATCGTTATCGGCGTGTATCGATGATATTGATGAATGAACGCTCTGTGTCCAGCAGGAGACGTGAAGCGGAAGTTCCCACAGAGAGAAAGTGAAAGTGACTGCGGCCTCTGACGCTCATTCATCAGAAGAGATCAGTGACATTTCACCATGTTTCAGCTCCAACATGGAGGACAGAGGGGGATTCTCCTTCACACGTTAGTTCACACGTTACAGCAACATTTTCAGCCTCGGTCAGAACATGAAAACCAGTCACACAGAGTGGACAAACGTGTCTTATGGTAAGATAGGCTTTTATTGTGAAAGTGCGGTGATGTAATAAAGATATAAATACTATAGAGAGCATAACAGATCAATAAAACACAAATAGAAAGTATATAGGAGCAATTAAAATCAAATTACAACGAAGAAAAGACACCAAACTGATATATGTGTGTGTGTGTGTGTGTGTGCGCGCGCGCGTGCGTGCGTGTGAAATAGAAAGATTCAAACACTGTAAAAAGTTATTACAGAATTTATTGAAATCAACTTAACTTAACTTCTCTGATTAACTTAACATACACATAAACGTTTCATTTCTTACATTCTGATTAAACTTTATTTTCAGAACCTGTGAAGTTATAAACATGAGTCCTTTCAACTCGAAGTCTTTTGACTTTAAATGATGAGTTGGATGAATTTAATGAACAGAGTTCAATCAACTCACTGAAATCAGTTATTAAAGAAACCTGATCAGCACATTGACAGACTTCCCAGCATGCACTGTGTCTGAGAGGTGAAACTCTCCTGAGACCTTTTGTTCTTTTATAGTCTGAAGAAAAACGTGTTTGTGAATCTTTAATAATTTTGAGAGAAGTCATGATTCTTTATTTTCACAATAACAAAGAAACTAACATGCTAACAGTGATAAAGAACAGTATTGAATTCAGTCTTTTCTTTATCAGACCTTTATATTTATTATATACTCACCATGAGCTGGTTATCATAATGTTTTTGTGCAAATGTTGATCAAAGTCTGAACAACAGGAGCATCTGCTGCTGTTTCCTGTGTGAAAAGAAGAGTTGATTCTTCAGATTACTCAAACTTACTCGTTGTGATCGTCAGTGTCATTGATTCAACTTAATATCTGAAGTTAACTGAAGATGAGTTTTCAAGTTCAGTTAACTTTAAACTGTTTCACACAAAAAAGAAAACTTGACAGACGATTTTAAACAAACTATTCAACATAAATCAAGTTAACTCAAATATTTAAGGCAGCAACTGAACTTCCATGTTTAAGTTGAAACAGCTCAAAATGATTCACAGTGAAGAATTATGTAAATACTCATTTTAATAACTGTGGCAGCTGCAGGTTGTAGGATGTGCTGAACTTTACTGACAGAAATGAAGTCGTCAACTTTTTGGATGAGCCAGAAGAATGTTAAAGGAAAAACAAAGTGAGGAGAGATTACTGATGTACATGATCATATAATACCTGAAATATGCTGTCCAGAGTAATCAATGACAGTCAGCTCACACTGATGTGAGTGTAGCAGAACATGAAACTAAGTTACAACATAAGATTGTAAACTCATCAGTACAATAGGATCAATAACAATGGTAACAATGATATAATGGCTCCAAATAACAATGATAATAGTGATAATAAGATAGTTATATTATTTTTAGTATCTTTCTAACCCACAACAGCAAATGACATAATGAGAAACATTTAAAACTCAGAGTACTTTTGTCTGTTGCGCCTCCTGTTGTACAGAAGCAGTACTGCATCACTGTGAGTTGTGTAGTACTGCAGTATTTCCAGACAGTAGCAGCACAAAAACTTCTCACTTCAGTCAATATGAGTGACAAACTTCATGTACATTAACTTTACAGTTAGTTTGGGATATTTTAGTTCCTCACTTGATTATTTATATGAATATTTTCAGTCACCACATCACAAAATCTCTAATTCTGAGTGATGTACTTTCATAATACTTCATTTCTAGCATTTTCATCTACTTCACACTCGACTTCACTATCACTCAGAGGGAGAAATTGTACTTCACTTTAGCTACTTTCAAATACATCAAAGAAAACATGATCAACAAATAACTTATGATGTGTTATTATAGATACATAATATATTCACAAAGCTCACCAGCAGAATAACTGAAAGTATCTCACACTTTACCAGCTGCAGCATTAAAGTGATAATAATTATAATACAGTAATATATCATTCTGAAATTAGTCATTCTGCATAACCTTTCCTTTTTGGTACTTTAAGTGCATTTTAATGTTAATAATGTTGTTATTTTCCTGTTGAGATTGCAGGACTTTCAGTTTGTAACAGAGTATTTCTACCCTGAGGTTTAGTTAGTTAAGTTCTTCTTCCACCAGCGTCGGTATGAATCAGTGAAGCTACAGTCGCCTCTCTGTTTAAACTGTATCTGCTCTAAGAAAACACTTGATTAAGTTTTTCAAATGACACATATTGAAGGACTCTGCCCTGACAGTTTGACAGTTTGACAGTTTCCATCTTGTAGCTTCAGCAGGTGTAAACACTGTAAATACTCATCAGACGTCAGGTGTTACTGCAGAAGTCTGAACGAGGCTCCACGTGTTCCTGCAGGTTGTTTTAATCGGACTCATCAAAGAGAAAAATCTGCATCCATCGTGTTTTTGTCACAGGAATTAAAACAATGAACACATTTTTATTTGCTGGAAGAATTTTTATTGACCATGACAAGAAATATAAAAATAAATACAATATTCTTTTGATGAAAATGTGAAAAAATAAGCTTGTTCAACAGCTCAGTAATAAATAAATAAATATGTTAATAAATACATATAAATAAATAAATAAATAGATAAATAAATAGATAGATAGATAGATAAATAAATAGTTGAACAGATGGTTAATGTGACAGGTCTCAGTTGGTTCTGGTTGCAGATGTAACCAGCTGGTTTGCTCTCATCAGATGGACTTTGACTTCCCCCCTGATCAGCTCCCAGGCTTCAGCACTGTGGCCCTGCACACAGAAGAATACCATCATGATTAAAACATGATCAATACTGTAGATAGATCGATCAATAGATAGAAAGATAGATGGAGAAGCTTACCATTCTCTTGAGGACGTGGCTGGACAGTCTCTGGAAGTACATGTGCAGCTTCTTGTTCTTCTTCTTGTGTCCGTGGCTCCCGATCTAAATGAACACACAGCAGCAGATCAGTCAGAGCAGCCTGATGCACGTCTGTAACTTTTAAATGTCAGAGAACAAGTGAGGTGATGTTGATCCACACTGAGACTCACACAGGAGCGAAGCTCGTCGGCCTGCTGGGTCACAACGTTGACAAAGTTCTCCACTGTGTTCTCCTCCCATGATGCCGAGCTGTGATCCTCCTCAAACAGGACAGACGTCTCATTCAGAACCTGAGCTGTGAAGGCAAGTTTATCCTCAGCCTGGAAGAAGAAGGAGAAGAAGAAGAAGAAGAAGAAGAAGGAGAAGAAGAAGAAGAAGAAGAAGAAGAAGAAGAAGAAGAAGAAGAAGAAGACACTTTTAACAATCACCAGGTTTTCACAGTAAATATCATTTTAAAATTAAATAATAATGAAGCATTTTAATGTTGCACATACTGTAAATGTACAATAATTTACTGGCTACTCAGTTGTGGCAACAATACAGTGATAAATAAAGTTTTGTCTTCTCTGTAGTTTTCTATAAAAGTATAAAAAGTAAAGATGACTTGTTGTGTTTCCATGCAGAGCTGCAGCAGAGGACAGCTGAGGAGGACTTACTGATGCTTTGGACGCCTGGCTGTACAGATGATCAGGGAAGGTGTTCTTCACTTCATCATCCTCAGTGCTGTTAGTGGAGTTATTAGCCTGCAGCGCACACACACACACACACACACACACACACACACACACACACACACACACACATCTGTGTTAAGGAAACACACAGTAAAGTAAAGTCCTCCAGTGAACATCATCCAGTGACTGTAAACAAAGACTCACCATGGTATCCAGCAGCTCCAGATAGTTTTCACTGTGCTGTCTGAATTTACCATCCGTGATCCATCTGCAGCTGAGCGAGGAGGCTGCACTGTTCACACTGAGAGACAGGCACACCAACAAGATCCTGCTGAGCATCTTCAAACTGATCCAGGTGCTGTTTGTATGGAGCAGACTGGGATGTGTCCTGGTGTTGTGTTGGAGCAGACCTGCAGCGCCTCATTTATACTGTAGCACCTATTTCATTTTCCACACATACACCTGCGGCAACACAACGTGAACTGTGGCTTCAGATGCTCCGCATACCTGCATGACGTCACACGTTTTCGGATTGACAAACAGACATCAGAGCAGAGGTGAAATATCACGACCACATCATGTGGACACAAGATGAAAACTGAGTCGGATGGAGAAACTTTGCTGCCGTGGGAAATCATGGTTATGAGATCAAAACGAAAATATGGTAAAAATGTATTTCTTAATAATTCTGATTTTATATCTCATAATCCTGGAGTTTATTTCATAATTATTTATTTTTATTTTATCCAGTAATTCTGACTTTTATTTCTCATATCTGATTTGACTCGTTAGAACAAAATGATCATAATTGTCTTTTTTTTTAAATCGTAACTCTGACTTTCTCAGATTAATGACGTTTTATATCATAGTTGTGGATTTTGTCTCGTTATTTTGACTTTTTATAGAACTACTATGAACTTTACGCCCCCGAAATATCGACTTTTATTATTGTTCGATCTCTTTTTAATCATTTTCTTGATTTAATTGGCAGAAACTGACTTCCACATATCAAATAATACCTCAAAAACGCAGCTCACATCATATTAGAATTGTATTATTCGATACTGTAATTAATGGGAATTTTAAAGGATAATTGCTGCATTTTTAAAATCCTCCTCACTGATGATGATTGTCGCATATTTTAATATTCATCTCAGTTTTTGTTGGTTTACGGTGTTTTCATCGTCTCTGATGACGTCATATGTTTCTGTAAATGTGTTTTTTAAAAACAATCAGTGTCCAGTTGTTTTGGACCTGCATCGTTATCGGCGTGTATCGATGATATTGATGAATGAACGCTCTGTGTCCAGCAGGAGACGTAAAGCGGAAGTTCCCACAGAGAGAAAGTGAAAGTGACTGCGGCCTCTGACGCTCATTCATCAGAAGAGATCAGTGACATTTCACCATGTTTCAGCTCCAACATGGAGGACAGAGGGGGATTCTCCTTCACACGTTAGTTCACACGTTACAGCAACATTTTCAGCCTCGGTCAGAACATGAAAACCAGTCACACAGAGTGGACAAACGTGTCTTATGGTAAGATAGGCTTTTATTGTGAAAGTACGGTGATGTAATAAAGATATAAATAAGTATAGAGAGCATAACAAATCAATAAAACACAAATAGAAAGTATATAGGAGCAATTAAAATTAAATTACAACGAAGAAGAGACACCAAACTGATATATTTATATGTGTGTGTGTGTGTGTGTAATAGAAAGATTCAAACACTAAAAAGTTATTACAGAATTTATTGAAATCAACTTAACTTCGCTAATTAACATAAAATACACATACAAGTTTTATTTCTTACATTCTGATTAAACTTAAACTTTATTTTTATTTTCAGAACTTGTGAACTCATAAACATGAGTTCTTTCAACTCGAAGTCTTTTGACTTTAAATGATGAGTTGGATTAATTTAATGAACAGAGTTCAATCAACTCACTGAAATCAGTTATTAAAGAAACCTGATCAGCACATTGACAGACTTCCCAGCATGCACTGTGTCTGAGAGGTGAAACTCTCCTGAGACCTTTTGTTCTTTTATAGTCTGAAGAAAAACGTGTTTGTGAATCTTTAATAATTTAGAGAGAAGTCATGATTCTTTATTTTCACAATAACAAAGAAACTAACATGCTAACAGTGATGAAGAACAGTATTGAATTCAGTCATTTCTTTATCAAACCTTTATATTTATTATATACTCACCATGAGCTGGTTATCATAATGTTTTTGTGCAAATGTTGATCAAAGTCTGAACAACAGGAGCATCTGCTGCTGTTTCCTGTGTGAAAAGAAGAGTTGATTCTTCAGATTACTCAAACTTACTCGTTGTGATCGTCAGTGTCATTGATTCAACTTAATATCTGAAGTTAACTGAAGATGAGTTTTCAAGTTCAGTTAACTTTAAACTGTTTCACACATAAAAGAAAACTTGACAGACGATTTTAAACAAACTATTCAACATAAATCAAGTTAACTTAAATATTTAAGACAACGACTGAACTTTGATGTTTAAGTTGAAACAGCTCAAAATGATTCACAGTGAAGAATTATGTAAATACTCATTTTAATAACTGTGGCAGCTGCAGGTTGTAGGATGTGCTGAACTTTACTGACAGAAATGAAGTCGTCAACTTTTTGGATGAGCCAGAAGAATGTTAAAGGAAAAACAAAGTGAGGAGAGATTACTGATGTACATGATCATATAATACCTGAAATATGCTGTCCAGAGTAATCAATGACAGTCAGCTCACACTGATGTGAGTGTAGCAGAACATGAAACTAAGTTACAACATAAGATTGTAAAGTCATCAGTACAATAGGATCAATAACAATGATAACAATGAGATAATGGTTCCAAATAATAATAGTGATAATAAGATAGTTATTATATTATTATTAGTGTCTTTCTAACCCACAACAGCAAATGACATAATGACAAACATTTAAAACTCAGAGTACTTTTGTCTGTTGCGCCTCCTGTTGTACAGAAGCAGTACTGCATCACTGTGAGTTGTGTAGTACTGCAGTATTTCCAGACAGTAGCAGTACAAAAACATCTCACTTCAGTCAATATGAGTGACAAACTTCATGTACATTAACTTTACAGTTAGTTTGGGATATTTTAGTTCCTCACTTGATTATTTATGTGAATATTTTCAGTCACCACATCACAAAATCTCTAATTCTGAGTGATGTACTTTCACAATACTTCATTTCTAGCATTTTCATCTACTTCACACTCGACTTCACTATCACTCAGAGGGAGAAATTGTACTTCACTTTAGCTACTTTCAAATACATCAAAGAAAACATAATCAACAAATAACATATGATGTGTTATTATAGATGAATAAGATATTCACAAAGCTCACCAGCAGAATAACTGAAAGTATCTCACACTTTACCAGCTGCAGCATTAAAGTGATAATAATTATAATACAGTAATATATCATTCTGAAATTAGTCATTCTGCATAACCTTTCCTTTTTGGTACTTTAAGTGCATTTTAATGTTAATAATGTTGTTATTTTCCTGTTCAGATTGCAGGACTTTCAGTTTGTAACAGAGTATTTCTACCCTGAGGTTTAGTTAGTTAAGTTCTTCTTCCACCAGCGTCGGTATGAATCAGTGAAGCTACAGTCGCCTCTCTGTTTAAACTGTATCTGCTCTAAGAAAACACTTGATTAAGTTTTTCAAATGACACATATTGAAGGACTCTGCCCTGACAGTTTGACAGTTTGACAGTTTCCATCTTGTAGCTTCAGCAGGTGTAAACACTGTAAATACTCATCAGACGTCAGGTGTTACTGCAGAAGTCTGAACGAGGCTCCACGTGTTCCTGCAGGTTGTTTTAATCGGACTCATCAAAGAGAAAATCTGCATCCATCGTGTTTTTGTCACAGGAATTAAAACAATGAACACATTTTTATTTGCGGGAAGAATTTTTATTGACCATGACAAGAAATATAAAAATAAATACAATATTCTTTTGATGAAAATGTGAAAAAATAAGCTTGTTCAACAGCTCAGTAATAAATAAATAAATATGTTAATAAATACATAGATAAATAAATAAATAAATAGATAAATAAATAGATAGATAAATAAATAGATAGATAAATAGTTGAACAGATGGTTAATGTGACAGGTCTCAGTTGGTTCTGGTTGCAGATGTAACCAGCTGGTTTGCTCTCATCAGATGGACTTTGACTTCCCCCCTGATCAGCTCCCAGGCTTCAGCACTGTGGCCCTGCACACAGAAGAATACCATCATGATTAAAACATGATCAATACTGTAGATAGAGCGATCAATAGATAGAAAGATAGATGGAGAAGCTTACCATTCTCTTGAGGAAGTGGCTGGACAGTCTCTGGAAGTACATGTGCAGCTTCTTGTTCTTCTTCTTGTGTCCGTGGCTCCCGATCTAAATGAACACACAGCAGCAGATCAGTCAGAGCAGCCTGATGCACGTCTGTAACTTTTAAATGTCAGAGAACAAGTGAGGTGATGTTGATCCACACTGAGACTCACACAGGAGCGAAGCTCGTCGGCCTGCTGGGTCACAACGTTGACAAAGTTCTCCACTGTGTTCTCCTCCCATGATGCCGAGCTGTGATCCTCCTCAAACAGGACAGACGTCTCATTCAGAACCTGAGCTGTGAAGGCAAGTTTATCCTCAGCCTGGAAGAAGAAGGAGAAGAAGAAGAAGAAGAAGAAGAAGGAGAAGAAGAAGAAGAAGAAGAAGAAGAAGAAGAAGAAAATGATGATGAAGAAGAAGGAGACACTTTTAACAATCACCAGGTTTTCACAGTAAATATCATTTTAAAATTAAATAATAATGAAGCATTTTAATGTTGCACATACTGTAAATGTACAATAACTTACTGGCTACTCAGTTGTGGCAACAATACAGTGATAAATAAAGTTTTGTCTTCTCTGTAGTTTTCTATAGAAGTATAAAAAGTAAAGATGACTTGTTGTGTTTCCATGCAGAGCTGCAGCAGAGGACAGCTGAGGAGGACTTACTGATGCTTTGGACGCCTGGCTGTACAGATGATCAGGGAAGGTGTTCTTCACTTCATCATCCTCAGTGCTGTTAGTGGAGTTATTAGCCTGCAGCGCACACACACACACACACACACACACACACACACACACACACACACACATCTGTGTTAAGGAAACACACAGTAAAGTAAAGTCCTCCAGTGAACATCATCCAGTGACTGTAAACAAAGACTCACCATGGTATCCAGCAGCTCCAGATAGTTTTCACTGTGCTGTCTGAATTTACCATCCGTGATCCATCTGCAGCTGAGCGAGGAGGCTGCACTGTTCACACTGAGAGACAGGCACACCAACAAGATCCTGCTGAGCATCTTCAAACTGATCCAGGTGCTGTTTGTATGGAGCAGACTGGGATGTGTCCTGGTGTTGTGTTGGAGCAGACCTGCAGCGCCTCATTTATACTGTAGCACCTATTTCATTTTCCACACATACACCTGCGGCAACACAACGTGAACTGTGGCTTCAGATGCTCCGCATACCTGCATGACGTCACACGTTTTCGGATTGACAAACAGACATCAGAGCAGAGGTGAAATATCACGACCACATCATGTGGACACAAGATGAAAACTGAGTCTGATGGAGAAACTTTGCTGCCGTGGGAAATCATGATTATGAGATCAAAACGAAAATATGGTAAAAATGTATTTCTTAATAATTCTGATTTTATATCTCATAATCCTGGAGTTTATTTAATAATTATTTATTTTTATTTCATCCAATAATTCTGACTTTTATTTCTCATATCTGATTTGACTCGTTAGAACAAAATGATCATAATTGTCTTTTTTAAAATCGTAACTCTGACTTTCTCAGATTAATGACGTTTTATATCATAATTGTGGATTTTGTCTCGCTATTTTGACTTTTTATAGAACTACTATGAACTTTACGCCCCCGAAATATCGACTTTTATTATTGTTCGATCTCTTTTCAATCATTTTCTTGATTTAATTGGCAGAAACTGACTTCCACATATCAAATAATACCTCAAAAAAGCAGCTCACATCATATTAGAATTGTATTATTCGATACTGTAAATTATGGGAATTTTAAAGGATAATTGCTGCATTTTTAAAATCCTCATCACTGATGATGATTGTTGCATATTTTAATATTCATCTCAGTTTTTGTTGGTTTACGGTGTTTTCATCGTCTCTGATGACGTCATCTGTTTCTGTAAATGTGTTTTTTAAAAACAATCAGTGTCCAGTTGTTTTGGACCTGCATCGTTATCGGCGTGTATCGATGATATTGATGAATGAACGCTCTGTGTCCAGCAGGAGACGTGAAGCGGAAGTTCCCACAGAGAGAAAGTGAAAGTGACTGCGGCCTCTGACGCTCATTCATCAGAAGAGATCAGTGACATTTCACCATGTTTCAGCTCCAACATGGAGGACAGAGGGGGATTCTCCTTCACACGTTAGTTCACACGTTACAGCAACATTTTCAGCCTCGGTCAGAACATGAAAACCAGTCACACAGAGTGGACAAACGCGTCTTATGGTAAGATAGGCTTTTATTGTGAAAGTGCGGTGATGTAATAAAGATATAAATAAGTATAGAGAGCATAACAAATCAATACAACACAAATAGAAAGTATATAGGAGCAATTAAAATCTAATTACAACGAAGAAGAGACACCAAACTGATATATTTAATTTATATGTGTGTGTGTGTGTGTGTGTGTGTGTGTGTGTGTGTGTGTGTGTGTATGTGAAATAGAAAGATTCAAACAATGTAAAAAGTTATTACAGAATTTATTGGAATCAACTTAATGTGGTATTATGCTATAATACTAAGGGATGCTTTTATTTTGAAATAAGGGGGAAGGATGTTGTTATGTTTGTGGGGGCAGATGGGGGGTTGTTCAGGAACACGAGTGGGTTCGGCTGTAAGTAACCGAGTGGCTAATAAAAGACAGACTCCGAATACGTCGTTGTACGAACCTCTTTGTTAGAATAACATGACATGGTGTCAGAAGCGGGCGACTTTTTAAGCGGAGAAAGTGAACAAAAAAGACGGGGAAAGTGTACTGTTTTGGCGGAGAATGGTAGATGAGCCGACAGAGATGGCGCAACCTACACCAACTGCTACATTCACTATACAACCTCCAGAGCCATTCGATTTTGCCAAGCCTCAAGAATGGGAGCGTTGGATTAGGAGATTCGACCGCTTTCGGCTTGCAAGCAACTTAAACGCAACGTCGGAAGAAAACCAGGTGAACACCTTAGTGTATTGCATGGGCGATGAAGCAGAAGATGTACTAAAGGGGCTAACGCTAACTGCAGAGGCCAGGAAGACTTACAAGGATGTCAAGGACGGTTTTGATGCATTTTTTGTGCCTAAAAAGAATATAATATACGAAAGAGCCAAGTTCAATCAGCGTGTGCAACTGCCGGGAGAAACGGTGGATTCCTTCATCACAGCGCTATATGGATTAGCCGAACATTGCAATTATGGACAGTTACAGAGCGAGCTGATTCGCGACAGGTTAGTGGTTGGGCTGAGAAACATCGCTTTGTCAGAAAAGCTACAACTCGACGGGGACCTAACTCTTGAAACTGCAATAGCCAAGACAAGGCAGTCTGAAGAAGTTAGACGACAGCAGTCTGATTTAAGAGGAGAAAATGGCGGTGCCGACAAATGCTCCAATGTTGATGCTGTGCATGCTAAAAGCTACAAAACCTCCAGATTTCCTTCCAAGCCTCAGCCTCAGACACAAACAACAGGCAAATACAAAGCTAATGCACGCCCACAGCACGGTTCAAGAGCCTGCTATAGATGCGGAAAGGTGCCCTCACATGGAAAATTTGAATGCCCTGCTACAGATGCTGTGTGCCACAACTGTGGCAAAAAGGGACATTTGGGGGTGACAAAGTGCAGGGGCCGGGCCAAACAAACTGTATGGTGGCCAGGCCTCAGCAGCCAGCTGAATGACATGGTGCTGAACTGTAGAACCTGCATTCAGGAGAGAAGAAACGTCAAAGAGCCGCTAATACCAACAGAGATGCCAGGCAGGCCGTGGCAAACCTTGGGAGCTGACCTGTTCACGCTCAAAGGCAAGACCTATCTACTAGTTGTAGATTATTACTCAAGGTATGTAGAAATTGCATTGCTGTCACCCACAAGGTCCACAGATGTGGTGTTGCACCTGAAATCCATGTTTTCTCGTCATGGAATTTGTGAGTTCTTTAAAAGTGACAATGGCCCCCAGTTCTCAGGTAGCCACTTTAAAGCCTTTGCAACAGAGTATGGCTTTGTGCACATCACGAGCAGCCCCAAGTTTCCTCAGAGCAATGGGGAGGCAGAGCGCGCGGTGCAGACCGTGAAGAATCTGCTAACAAAGGCATCAGACCCGTATCTTGCATTGCTGGCCTACAGAGCAGCCCCTCTACAAAACGGCTATAGCCCAGCCGAGCTGCTGATGGGGCGCCGTCTCCGTACTACAGTTCCTGCCCTTCCAACCCTGCTGAATCCAGTTCTGCCCGACTACGATGTGCTGGAGGCCAAGGAAAGGGAGAAGAGGAGGAACGACGCGAGATCCTTTGACAAGAGACACAGAGCGAGAAACCTGGAGCCACTCATACCTGGGGAAGATGTGTGGATCACTGATGCACGTGTCCAGGGCACAGTGCTATCTACACACAACACCCCTCGCTCTTATATCATCCAGGGGCCTCAGGGCACGATGAGGAGGAACAGACATCACTTGGTACCACTGCCGACCAACAGCGGGCTAGTCGACGCTGATGAGCCACCAGTGGGAGAAGATTCACCTACACCAAGCCCAGCTCCACCGATGACAACGTCACCCAGTAGAGAGGGCCCCACCACAGAGACTGTGCAGACCAGGTGTGGGAGAGAGGTTAGAAAGCCGCAGAGACTTGATATGTGATTTACTGCGCTCTCTTAAAAAAAAAAAAAAAAAAAAAAAAAAAAAAAAAAAAAAAAAAGAAAGAGAGAGAGTGCAATGTGATTGTGAAATTGTCCCGCTGTACTGTTTACATTTGTCAGACACCTAAGAGTTTACGTTTTGAAAAACACAGCCTGTTAAAGTAAGAGTTCACAGTAAGGTAATGTGTAAGTTATTTTTTTTATTTCTATTTTGCATGCTTGACACAGGGACAGATCAGGGACAGGTCTTCCAGCGAAAGGGCAGAATAAACCCCTTAAGACCTGCAGAGACAAAGGTAGTCCACCCTTTGTTCTCAGAGAAAGGGAGATGTGGTATTATGCTATAATACTAAGGGATGCTTTTATTTTGAAATAAGGGGGAAGGATGTTGTTATGTTTGTGGGGGCAGATGGGGGGTTGTTCAGGAACACGAGTGGGTTCGGCTGTAAGTAACCGAGTGGCTAATAAAAGACAGACTCCGAATACGTCGTTGTACGAACCTCTTTGTTAGAATAACATGACACTTAACTTCGCTAATTAACATAAAATACACATACAAGGTGTATTTCTTAGATCCTGATTAAACTTAAACTTTATATATTTTTATTTTCAGAACTTGTGAACTTATAAACATGAGTTCTTTCAACTCGATGTCTTTTGACTTTAAATGATGAGTTGGATTAATTTAATGAACAGAGTTCAATCAACTCACTGAAATCAGATATTAAAGAAACCTGATCAGCACATTGACAGACTTCCCAGCATGCACTGTGTCTGAGAGGTGAAACTCTCCTGAGACCTTTTGTTCTTTTATAGTCTGAAGAAAAACGTGTTTGTGAATCTTTAATAATTTAGAGAGAAGTCATGATTTTTTATTTTCACAATAACAATGAAACTAACATGCTAACAGTGATAAAGAACTGTACTGAATTCAGTCTTTTCTTTATCAAACCTTTATATTTATTATATACTCACCATGAGCTGGTTATCATAATGTTTTTGTGCAAATGTTGATCAAAGTCTGAACAACAGGAGCATCTGCTGCTGTTTCCTGTGTGAAAAGAAGAGTTGATTCTTCAGATTACTCAAACTTACTCGTTGTGATCGTCAGTGTCATTGATTCAACTTAATATCTGAAGTTAACTGAAGATGAGTTTTCAAGTTCAGTTAACTTTAAACTGTTTCACACAAAAAAGAAAACTTGACAGACGATTTTAAACAAACTATTCAACATAAATCAAGTTAACTCAAATATTTAAGGCAGCAACTGAACTTCCATGTTTAAGTTGAAACAGGTCAAAATGATTCACAGTGAAGAATTATGTAAATACTCATTTTAATAACTGTGGCAGCTGCAGGTTGTAGGATGTGCTGAACTTTACTGACAGAAATGAAGTCGTCAACTTTTTGGATGAGCCAGAAGAATGTTAAAGGAAAAACAAAGTGAGGAGAGATTACTGATGTACATGATCATATAATACCTGAAATATGCTGTCCAGAGTAATCAATGACAGTCAGCTCACACTGATGTGAGTGTAGCAGAACATGAAACTAAGTTACAACATAAGACTGTAAAGTCATCAGTACAATAGAATCAATAACAATGGTAACAATGATAAAATGGCTCCAAATAATAATAATGATAATAGTGATAATGAGATAGTTGCTATATTATTTTTAGTATCTTTCTAACCCACAACAGCAAATGACATAATGAGAAACATTTAAAACTCAGAGTACTTTTGTCTGTTGCGCCTCCTGTTGTACAGAAGCAGTGCTGCATCACTGTGAGTTGTGTAGTACTGCAGTATTTCCAGACAGTAGCAGTACAAAAACATCTCACTTCAGTCAATATGAGTGACAAACTTCATGTACATTAACTTTACAGTTAGTTTGGGATATTTTAGTTCCTCACTTGATTATTTATTCTGTGTTTTTGTGAATATTTTCGGTCACCACATCACAAAATCTCTAATTCTGAGTGATGTACTTTCATAATACTTCATTTCTAGCATTTTCATCTACTTCACACTCTGTTTCACTCAGAGGGAGAAATTATACTTTTTATTTCACCTTAGCTACTTTCAAATACATCAAAGAAAACATAATCAACAAATAACTTATGATGTGTTATTATAGATAATAATATTCACAAAGCTCACCAGCAGTAATAACTGAAAGTATCTCACACTTTACCAGCTGCAGCATTAAAGTTATGATAATTATAATACAGTAATATATCATTCTGAAATTAGTCATTCTGCATAACCTTTCCTTTTTGGTACTTTAAGTGCATTTTAATGTTAATAATGTTGTTATTTTCCTGTTCAGATTGCAGGACTTTCAGTTTGTAACAGAGTATTTCTACCCTGAGGTTTAGTTATTTAAGTTCTTCTTCCACCAGCGTCGGTATGAATCAGTGAAGCTACAGTCGCCTCTCTGTTTAAACTGTATCTGCTCTAAGAAAACACTTGATTAAGTTTTTCAAATGACACATATTGAAGGACTCTGCCCTGACAGTTTGACAGTTTGACAGTTTCCATCTTGTAGCTTCAGCAGGTGTAAACACTGTAAATACTCATCAGACGTCAGGTGTTACTGCAGAAGTCTGAACGAGGCTCCACGTGTTCCTGCAGGTTGTTTAATCGGACTCATCAAAGAGAAAATCTGCATCCATCGTGTTTTTGTCACAGGAATTAAAACAATGAACACATTTTTATTTGCTGGAAGAATTTTTATTGACCATGACAAGAAATATAAAAATAAATACAATATTCTTTTGATGAAAATGTGAAAAAATAAGCTTGTTCAACAGCTCAGTAATAAATAAATAAAAATGTTGATAAATACATATAAATAAATAAATAAATAAATAGATAAATAAATAAATAGTTGAACAGATGGTTAATGTGACAGGTCTCAGTTGGTTCTGGTTGCAGATGTAACCAGCTGGTTTGCTCTCATCAGATGGACTTTGACTTCCCCCCTGATCAGCTCCCAGGCTTCAGCACTGTGGCCCTGCACACAGAAGAATACCATCATGATTAAAACATGATCAATACAGTAGATAGATTGATCAATAGATAGAAAGATCGATGGAGAAGCTTACCATTCTCTGGAGGAAGTGGCTGGACAGTCTCTGGAAGTACATGTGCAGCTTCTTGTTCTTCTTCTTGTGTCCGTGGCTCCCGATCTAAATGAACACACAGCAGCAGATCAGTCAGAGCAGCCTGATGCACGTCTGTCACTTTTAAATGTCAGAGAACAAGTGAGGTGATGTTGATCCACACTGAGACTCACACAGGAGCGAAGCTCGTCGGCCTGCTGGGTCACAACGTTGACAAAGTTCTCCACTGTGTTCTCCTCCCATGATGCCGAGCTGTGATCCTCCTCAAACAGGACAGACGTCTCATTCAGAACCTGAGCTGTGAAGGCAAGTTTATCCTCAGCCTGGAAGAAGAAGGAGAAGAAGAAGAAGAAGAAGAAGGAGAAGAAGAAGAAGAAGAAGAAGAAGAAGAAGAAAATGATGATGATGAAGAAGAAGAAGAAGAAGAAGAAGAAGAAAATGATGATGAAGAAGAGGAAGACACTTTTAACAATCTCCAGGTTTTCAGAGTAAATATCATTTTAAAATTAAATAATAATGAAGCATTTTAATGTTGCACATACTGTAAATGTACACTAATTTACTGGCTACTCATTTGTGGTAACAATACAGTGATAAATAAAGTTTTGTCTTCTCTGTAGTTTTCTATAAAAGTATAAAAAGTAAAGATGACTTGTTGTGTTTCCATGCAGAGCTGTAGCAGAGGACAGCTGAGGAGGACTTACTGATGCTTTGGACGCCTGGCTGTACAGATGATCAGGGAAGGTGTTCTTCACTTCATCATCCTCAGTGCTGTTAGTGGAGTTATTAGCCTGCAGCACACACACACACACACACACACACACACACACACACACACACACACACACACAACACACACACACACACATCTGTGTTTAGGAAACACAGAGTAAAGTAAAGTCCTCCAGTGAACATCATCCAGTGACTGTAAACAAAGACTCACCATGGTATCCAGCAGCTCCAGATAGTTTTCACTGTGCTGTCTGAATTTACCATCCGTGATCCATCTGCAGCTGAGCGAGGAGGCTGCACTGTTCACACTGAGAGACAGGCACACCAACAAGATCCTGCTGAGCATCTTCAAACTGATCCAGGTGCTGTTTGTATGGAGCAGACTGGGATGTGTCCTGGTGTTGTGTTGGAGCAGACCTGCAGCGCCTCATTTATACTGTAGCACCTATTTCATTTTCCACACATACACCTGCGGCAACACAACGTGAACTGTGGCTTCAGATGCTCCGCATACCTGCATGACGTCACACGTTCCGTATTTGACTCGTTAGATCTCCCGCGATAAAACAACAACAAAGGTGAAATATCACGACCACAACATGTGGACACAAGGTGAAAACTGAGTCTGATGGAGAAACTATGCTGCCGTGGGAAATCATGATAATCGGAAATATGATTGAATAACATATTTATCTTTTAATAATTCTGACTAATATCTCATAATCTTGGAGTTTATTTCATAATTATTCTTTTTCTATCACATGGTTTGATTTTTTTTATCCAATAATTCTGACTTTACTTTACTTTTTAATAGAATTACTTTATTGATCCCAGACTGGGAAATTATTTATTATTATTTATCTCATATTTCGGATTTGACTCGTTAGAACAAAATGATCATAATTGTCTAATTTTTTAAAATCATAACTCTGACTTTCTCATATTAATGACGTTTTATATCACATTTGTGGCTTTTATCTCGTTAGTTTGACTTTTTATAGAATTATTATCACATTTATTCCCCCCAAATTTCTATTCTTTTATTATTTTTCGATCTCTTTTTAATCATTTTCCTTATTTAACTGGCGGAAATTGACTTCCACATATCAAATAATACCTCAAAAAACACAACTCACATTACATCAGATTTGTATTATTCGATACTGTAAATTATGGGATTTTTAAAGGAATATTTCTGCATTTTACGGGTGAAACAAATACCAGAGACTCACAAAAAGTTGTCTAATTATCCTTGAATTAAAATCCTCCTCACTGATGATGATTGTCGCTTATTTTAATATTAATCTCAGTTTTTGTTGGTTCACAGTGTTTCGTCTTCTCTGATGAAGTCATATGTTTCTGTAAATGTGTGTATCGATGATATTGATGAATGAACGCTCTGTGTCCAGCAGGAGACGTGAAGCGGAAGTTCCCGCAGAGAGAAAGTGAAAGTGACTGCGGCCTCTGACGCTCATTCATCAGAAGAGATCAGTGACATTTCACCATGTTTCAGCTCCAACATGGAGGACAGAGGGGGATTCTCCTTCACACGTTAGTTCACACGTTACAGCAACATTTTCAGCCTCGGTCAGAACATGAAAACCAGTCACGTCGTTTTCTGTGAGGAGTCGTGAAGCGGCTGCAGGTCGGACTAACACCTGTCTGAGGATTAGATAAGACTTTTATGACTTTATCATCAAATGTTGCAGCAGCACAACGAGAAAGTGGGAAAGAACATGAGAGATATAAACATAAAGCAATAAAGACATAATTACAAGGCTAGAGTGAAAGTGACGTGATCATAATATTACATTCGTATACATTTTGTTTTTATTTCTGCTTTATGTGGGTCTTACTGCTATAATCATAATAGCACACTGAACTATGACTAAATAAAGTCCTACAATAAATGTCTTGTCTTAACCTCTAAATATGTTACTAATGAATTTAATCAAATATGGTCGTCGTTCCCTTAAAATCACAAAATGTTCCCATGTGTTAATTTTGTTTTTATGCTTGAGCGTCGTTTTCTATCATATTTATTCTCAGATGAGCCTTTTATTTTTGTGTAACGCTGCATTTCAGCTTCTATTACATTTGGATGCAATTTTTTTGTGTATCATAAATATGTCACACGGACACGAACAGCGCTAATCCGGAATATGAGATGAAAAATCCGAAATATGAGAGAAAAAGTCAGAATTATTCGATAAAAGTCAGAATTGTGAAATGAAAAAAAAATATTTTTTCGATCTTATGTTTGTTTGGCGTTTTCGTGATATTTTAGCTTTCCTGTGATATCCGTTTTACATTTCTTTAAATAAATCAAAAGTCAGAATTTCGAATTAAACTCCAAAATTGCAAACAACAAAAAAACAAAAAACAAACTCAACTGTGAGATAAAACGTCAGATTTATGTTGTGGTCGTGATATTTCTCCTCTGCTCTGATGTCTGTCTGATGTTTTATCGCGGGAGATTTTGTTCTTACGGACTCCAAATCCGAAACGTGTGACGTCATCCAGGCAATGCGGAGCGTCCGAAGCCGCAGGTGTATGTATGGAAAATGAAATAGGTGCTACAGTATAAATGAGGCGCTGCAGGTCTGCTCCAACACAACACCAGGACACATCCCAGTCTGCTCCATACAAACAGCACCTGGATCAGTTTGAAGATGCTCAGCAGGATCTTGTTGCTGTGCCTGTCTCTCAGTGTGAACAGTGCAGCCTCCTCGCTCAGCTGCAGATGGATCACGGCTGGTAAATTCAGACAGCACAATAAAGAGTATCTGAAGCTGCTGAATACCATGGTGAGTCTTTGTTTACTGGATGATGTTCACTGGATGACTTTACTTTACTGTGTGTTTCCTTAACACATGACGTGTGTGTGTGTGTGTGTGTGCTGCAGGCTAATAACTCCACTAACAGCACTGAGGATGATGAAGTGAAGAACACCTTCCCTGATCATCTGTACAGCCAGGCGTCCAAAGCATCAGTAAGTCCTCCTCAGCTGTCCTCTGCTGCAGCTCTGCATGGAAACACAACAAGTCATCTTTACTTTTTATACTTTTTATAGAAAACTACAGAGAAGACAAAACTTTATTTATCACTGTATTGTTACCACAACTGAGTAGCCAGTAAATTATTGTACATTTACAGTATGTGCAACATTAAAATGCTTCATTATTATTTAATTTTGAAAATTTTGATATTTACTGTGAAAACCTGGTGATTGTTAAAAGTGTCTTCTTCTTCTTTGTCTTCATCATCATTTTCTTCTTCCTCCTCTTCTTCTTCTTCTTCCAGGCTGAGGATAAACTTGCCTTCACAGTTCAGGTTCTGAATGAGATGTCTGTCCTGTTTGAGGAGGATCACAGCTCGGCATCATGGGAGGAGAAGACAGTGGAGAACTTTGTCAACGTTGTGACCCAGCAGGCCGACGAGCTTCGCTCCTGTGTGAGTCTCAGTGTGGATCAACATCACCTCACTTGTTCTCTGACATTTAAAAGTTACAGACGTGCATCAGGCTGCTCTGACTGATCTGCTGCTGTGTGTTCATTTAGATCGGGAGCCACGGACACAAGAAGAAGAACAAGAAGCTGCACATGTACTTCCAGAGACTGTCCAGCCATGTCCTCAAGAGAATGGTAAGCTTCTCCATCTATCTTTCTATTGAAACTATCTATTGATTGATCTATCTACAGTATTGATCATGTTTTAATCATGATGGTATTCTTCTGTGTGCAGGGCCACAGTGCTGAAGCCTGGGAGCTGATCAGGGGGGAAGTCAAAGCCCATCTAGAGAGATTATACCTGCTGGTTACATCTGCAACCAGAACCAACCAAGACCCGTCACATTAACCATCTGTTCAACTATTTATTTATTTATTTATTTATTTATTTATCTAATTATGGAGCAGTTTCTGTTCATCTCTTGATGATCATGCATATTTATTACATTTATACTGAGCACAAATGTATGTATGTATCTATTTTTATACCTTCAAAGTTGTAATCAATAAACATTTTTTACCAGTAAATAGAAATGTGTTTATCATTTTTATTACTGTTATATAAAAAACAGATGCAGGTTTTTGTATGTAATGAGTCTGATCAAACATCACGCAGGAACATGTGGCGCGTCGTTCAGACTTATATTGTAACACCTGATGTCTGATGGAAATTCAACTTCTCGGGTGAGAACTTTAAAACTGAACTTTTAAACTCTCAGTTGCTTCACAGATATTTATAAATACATTCTAATCTTATATTTTTTTATTTTTGCACAAAATGGCCAGAAAAAAATCTGAAGGGTCTCAAGCTGATTAAGATAAGAAGAAAAAAGAAAAAAACTTTCTGTAACAAAAGTGTATGTTTACTTTTATGACTGTATTCTAATTTTTACCTTTATTGTGAGCTTATGGAAAACGTTGTCTTTGTGAGTCATACAAACTCCTAAATGATCAGCCAGATGGGAAATGACCTCATGTTCATATAAAGTCAAAACATATGACAAGACATGAACATTGTGTCATCTGAAAGGGTGTTAAACAATGAGTTTTAGAAAATAAAGATTCAGCGTCTGAATCTTTGAAAAATGTCCATGAATCTCAGAACATCTAGCATGCACTTTAGCCGGCATGGACTCCACAAATTTGTCGTTTGCAAGAACTACTGGAAGACCAAATATGACCAAAGAGTCTTGACTGTCCACAGTCACCTGATGTCGACCCCATTGAACATTTACGGGTTGAAGGCTGCGAGGTTAAGTACTCTGTGACATCACAGGAAGCTTTGTGGAACACAGTCAGCAGGTTCTGCATTAACTTGTGAAGTCCATGCAAGCTTAAGTGCACGTTGTCAATAAAGCAAAGGGGCATACTAAATAAGATATAGATATCTGAAAATTCACAAACATCTAAAAGATTAAATTTTTTTGCTCCAAGTGTTAAGCTGTTATAATTTGTAATTAACAAATATTACAATAGATATTATCATCAGCTTCAGCAGGTGTAAACACTGTAAATACTCATCAGACATCAGGGGTTACTGCAGAAGTCTGAACGAGGCTCCACGTGTTCCTGCAGGTTGTTTTAATCGGACTCAACAAAGAGAAAAACTGCATCCATCGTGTTTTTGTCACAGGAATTAAAACAATAAACACATTTTTATTTGCTGGAAGAATTTTTATTGACCATGACAAGAAATATAAAAATAAATACAATATTCTTTTGATGAAAATGTGAAAAAAAGCTTGTTCAACAGCTCAGTAATAAATAAATAAAAATGTTAATAAATACATAGATAAATAAATAAATAAATAGATTAATAGTTGAACAGATGATTAATGTGACAGGTGCTATGCCCTGTAGTAAAAAGAGGACCCAAATGCAGATTCCAGGACTTTGATCTTTGCTTTCGCAAAAGTCTTTATTGGTTTCACGAGCTGTGACGTAGAGAGCGGCAGGCACTTCGGGCGAAGTCCCCGAGGAGGAGTGTGACGGCGGCGGCTCGGGAGTGGCGGACCACATACACCGGAGAAGCGTAGCGCTGGCACGCCGGGGGGTGGAGAGACAGACACCGGAGGAGCGGAGCGCTGGCACACTGGAGGGTGGAGAGCGGTTGCTGGCAGCGGAAGTGCAGAGGGCTGGGAGGCTGGAGCGGAGAGCACAGGGAGCCGGCGAGGTGGAGAACACTAGAAAGCACATGGAGAAAGAATTTAATAAACTCGTTAGAGTGACCGAGGTGGAAGTAGCGACGGTCGAATCTGGAGCCAAGTACCACATCGGAGAGATATAATCATCTGGCAGCGGGTCTCCCCTGGCTGGTACTGGGGAGCGGGGATCCGATGGCGATCACCCAGTCGCTGACTCCGCCTAGTGACCCGGACGATGGATTCCCGGGCCAACCTCCAAACCTCCCTACAGCGGGTGATGTGTTTCTGAACAGACGGGAATGCGACGTCGCCCTCCTGGGTAGAGAGAAGGGGCGGCTGGTAGCCGTAAGCGGCCATGAACGGAGACATCCCAGTAGCTGCGCTTACCAGGGAGTTGTGGGCGTACTCTACCCACGGAAGAAAAGAGGACCAGGAAGAGGGGTTACGGGCAGTGACGCAGTGGATGGCGGTCTCAAGGTCCTGATTGGCCCTCTCAGTCTGGCCGTTGGACTGCGGATGATAACCAGAAGTGAGGCTGGAGGTGGCGCCGAGCGCCTTCCAGAAAGCTTGCCATACCTGCGACGTAAACTGTGGGCCTCGATCAGAGACGAGGTCGGAGGGGAGCCCATGGAGCCGGAAGACGTGGAGGACGAACAGTTCAGCGGTCTCGGTGGCGGATGGGAGCTTAGCCATGGGGATGTAGTGGACCATCTTCGATAAGCAGTCAACTACGGTGAGGATGACGGCGTTCCCGGCAGAGGGAGGAAGGCCGGAGACGAAGTCCACCGCAATGTGGGACCAGGGACGACCGGGGACAGGCAAGGGTCTGAGGAGACCGGTGGGGGGTCAGTGGGAGGGTTTACTTCGGGCGCAGAACACACAGGCAGCCATGAACTCTGCCACGTCCCTGGCCTGGCCGGGCCACCAAAAGTGCTGGCACAGGAACTGTAATGTTCGTTTCGCTCCGGGATGGCATGTGAGTCTGGAGGCATGTCCCCACGTTTACACCTGCGACCGGACCTTCTCCGGAACGAATAGTCGATTAGGGGGCCCGGTACCAGGATCTGGGTGTCTTCCTTGAGCCTCCCGGACTGTGTTCTCGATCTGCCAGGTGGCAGCGCCGAGGACCTGGGGAGAGGGCAGGATAGGCTCAGGGTCAGCCGTGGTTGCGTCAGGGGAGTACAGGCGGGAGAGCGCATCAGGCTTCCCATTCTTGGAGCCTGGGCGGAAAGAAGGAGAGTACTGGAAACGATTAAGGAATAGCGACCAGCGAGCCTGTCGGGAGTTGAGTCTCTTGGCTGAACGCAGGTATGAAAGGTTCTTGTGGTCGGTCCAAATAAGGAAGGGCTCGACAGTCCCCTCCAACCAGTGACGCCACTCCTGCAGCGCCAACACCACGGCCAGGAGCTCTCTGTTACCCACGTCGTAGTTCTTCTCAGCAGGAGAGAGGCGTCTGGAAAAGAAAGCACAGGGGTGTAGTTTATTTGTAGTGGGGTGCCACTGGGAGAGAATGGCCCCCACCCCGGAGTCTGAGGCGTCCACCTCCACCACGAACTGTCGAGCCTGGTCGGGGTGTAGGAGAATGGGGGCGTGAGTGAACAGAGTCTTTAGCTTGTTGAAGGCTAGGTCGGCTCCTGCAGATCACGTAAAAGGAGAGGCAGGGGAGGTGAGCTGGGTTAACGGGGCTGCAACTCGGCTGTAGTCCCGGATGAACCGGCGGTAAAAGTTCGAACCACAGAAACCGTTGAAGCTGCTTTCGTGTGGTAGGTGTGGGCCACTCCTCGACGGCTCGGATCTTGGCTGGGTCAGATTGAAGCCTCCCTTGCGCAATCACAAAGCCCAGGAAGCTAACCTGAGTGGAATGAAACTCACACTTCTCTGGTTTTACATTGTTTGTTGTCGAGGAGGCGCTTCAACACGAGCCGCACCTGTTCAATATGCTCGTCTAAGGTTCTGGAAAAAATCAGAATGTCATCTAGATAGACAAACAAAATGATTTAACATGTCTCTGAGGATGTCATTAATCAAAGCCTGAAAAACAGCAGGAGTGTTAGATAGGCCAAACGGCATCACCTGATACTCGAAGTGTCCCAGCGGGGTGTTGAAGGCCATCTTCTACTCATCCCCCTCTCTGATGCAGACCAGGTGGTAGGCATTTCGTAAATCCAGTTTAGTAAACACTCTGGCGTGACACAGAGGTTCGAACGACGGGTCTATGAGGGGCAGCGGGTACCTGTTCTTGATCGTTACGTCGTTTAATCCTCTAGTCAATGCAGGGGCGGAGACTGCCATCCTTTTTGCCTACGAAGAAGAAGCCCACACCGAGAGGGGATGAGGAAGGCCGGATTAACCCTGAGGCTCGGGATGAGTTCATGTACTCCTCCATCGCCTCTCGTTCAGGGCGGGACAGGTTGTATAGCCGACTGGACGGGAGTGGAGCACCAGGAAGTAAGTCTATGGTGCAGTCGTAAGGTCGGTGTGGTGGTAGGGACACTGCTCGCTCTTTACAGAACACTGTGGCCAAGTCATGGTAGCACTGAGGCACTAGAGATAGGTTAGGAGGAGCTGGAGTGACGGCGCAGGAAGGCCGGACAGTGGTGGCGGCGGAGCGCAGGCAGTGGGAGTGGCAGAACACGCTCCAGCTGGAAACGGAGGCGGAATGCCAGTCAATGTGTGGATTGTGGAGGCGTAACCAGGGGAGACCCAAAACTACAGGAGAAGAAGGGGAAGAGATGACATAAAGTTGTAGGTGCTCCCGGTGGTTACCGGAAATTATCAGCAACAGAGGAGCAGTGCGGTGGGTGATGGTAGCCAGGCGTCGGCCATCCAGGGCGTTAACCATTTTAGGAGAGTTGAGGCTTTCAATGGGAATTAGCGATTGTTCGACTAATGAAGAGTCAATAAAACTGTCACCTGCCCCGGAATCCTCAAAAACATGAATAGGTAGTGACTCACGTGACCACTGGAGAGAAGCCAGGAGGATGATGCGAGCAGTAGGGCTGGGGGAGGAGGTTGTGTGGCTCACCAATGTGCCCTTTGTTACGACCAGGGCCTAGGGGAAACCCTGGTGCAACAAGTGTGTTAGACTCCCCCCTTCCCCATCCTCCAAGCACCAGCATTTTTAAATAGTTTTATTCAAAACAAACACAATTTCAATAATCAATTAATCATGCATGCTGGCAGTCCGAGTGAATGGAGGAGAGAGCCCCACAGGAACTGGGAGGAGCCGGCCTTTAAACCCATGGCTCCAGGAAAGCAGCCAATCAGCTCCACAGGGCAACCTACAATCAGACACACCTGCAACCAATCTCACACACACACTCATACTCACACAGGTAAAAGAGGGATATTAAAAACAGACAAACTTTTATGACCACTAGGGCCGTAACACCTCCCCCCTTCAAACTGAACATTTCTCCTTAAAGAAATGTTCAAGTTCATGCAGTGCAATCGGGTGTTGATCACTCACATGTCTGTTCCCCCCTTAAAACCAGTCTACATGAAAACACTTCTGCACAGGACCAAAATCAAGTCTGTGGGTGCCACTCCCACAAACAAAATGGCCACCACCATGAGGAGAGAACACAAAAAGCAAATGCACCAACTGTGGTAACAGACACACACCAAAAACAGCAACAGGTGCCCAACACAGTGGAGTGCAACAGCCACCACAGAAAAGGCATCACTGTATATTCAACACTACACACAAATGTTGCCAGCTTACACCTAAGCTGCAACCACAAGTGACCCAACAAAAGTGAACTGCCACTACCACACCCAAAATGGACACCTTGTGATCTCCAACCACACGTTACTGTAAAAGGAGTGTAACAAAAAGAGACAAGTGACCAGACAAACTGGGAAGCCACATGCACCACTCAAGATCCACTGATCTGGGGAGTGACAACATGCCAATCACACTAATTAATACACTAAATCAGTACACCTATTTGACCACACCAAAAGTGGACTGCAACAACCACACACAAAAGGCATCACTCTGTAGTCACTACACAAAATGTTGCCAGCTTACACTTAAGCTGCAACCACAAGTGATCCAACAAAAGTGGAGTCCAGTTACCACAACCAAAAGTCACTGCAGGCAGGTATTAATTAGGGCCACACCTCACAACGTGACCAACACAAAAGCAGCCATCTCACACAACACAACGTTGCTGTGCAAATTATAAAACGAAGGGAAACTGTAGAGACACCCCAACTTTACCTGCCTACAAAAGGTGGCTAACTCACCTAGCTGGTCTTCAGTGGCTTGCCGAGCTCGAGGCGTCTTTAAACGCTGAACTCAGTGAATCACCGGAGACCAGGAACCTAGTCAACTGCGAAACACTGAAGCGTACCCCCACCCAGGATTACCACCAAAAATAAGAAAGGCAAAATAACAAAAGGTGGCAAATTCTTGAAAATGCCCAGCAGCTTACTGGTCAGGGTGCTCAGACAGACACACAACATGCAGCAACAACTTAACAAAAGAGATGACCACTACACTTAACTAAAGGCCCCCGAGCTCGTAAATAAATAGATAAATAGTTGAACAGATGATTAATGTGACAGGTGTTATGCCCTGTAGTAAAAAGAGGACCCAAATGCAGATTCCAGGAGTTTTAACTTTGCTTTCGCAAAAGTCTTTATTGGTTTCACGAGCTGTGACGTAGAGAGCGGCAGGCACTTCGGGCGAAGTCCCCGAGGAGGAGTGTGACGGCGGCGGCTCGGGAGTGGCGGACCACAGACACCGGAGAAGCGGAGCGCTGGCACGCCGGGTGGTGGAGAGACAGACACCGGAGGAGCGGAGCGCTGGCACACCGGAGGGTGGAGAGCGGTTGCTGGCAGCGGACGTGCAGAGGGCTGGGAGGCTGGAGCGGAGAACACTAGAAAGCACACGGAGAAAGAATTTAATAAACTCGTTAGAGTGACCGAGATCGAATCTAGAGCCAAGTACCACATCGGAGAGATATAACCATCTGGCAGCATGTCGAGTGCGGCGCAAGGTCTTATCAGCAGCCGCTGATTGCCGATCTGCTGCAGGTGTGTGTGTGACGCTTGTCACGGCCACAAAGCTCCGCCCGGCCTCTCCAGCACCTCTGAGAAAACACAACGCCCCAAGCACTGCAAAATAAACGAGATATGACAACAGGTCTCAGTTGGTTCTGGTTGCAGATGTAACCAGCTGGTTTGCTCTCATCAGATGGACTTTGACTTCCTCCTTGATCATCTAATTATGCTTGAATTAAAATCCTCCTCACTGATGATGATTGTCGCTTATTTTAATATTCATCTCGGTTTTTGTTGGTTTACAGTGTTTCGTCTTCTCTTGTGACGTCATATGTTTCTGTAAATGTGTGTGTCATGATATTGATGAATGAAGGTGTGCAGCAGGAGACGTGAAGCGGAAGTTCCCACAGAGAGAAAGTGAAAGTGACTGCGGCCTCTGACGCTCATTCATCAGAAGAGATCAGTGACATTTCACCATGTTTCAGCTCCAACATGGAGGACAGAGGGGGATTCTCCTTCACACGTTAGTTCACACGTTACAGCAACATTTTCAGCCTCGGTCAGAACATGAAAACCGGTCACATCGTTTTCTGTGAGAAGTCGTGAAGCGGCTGCAGGTCGGACTAACACCTGTCTGAGGATTAGATAAGACTTTTTATTATCAGATGTTGCAGCAGCACAACGAGAAAGTGGGAAAGAACATGAGAGATATAAACATAAAGCAATAAAGACATAATTACAAGGCTAGAGTGAAAGTGACGTGATCATAATATTACATTCGTATACATTTTGTTTTTATTTCTGCTTTATGTGGGTCTTAATGTTATAATCATAATTATATTTTTTCTTTTTTATTTCTCTCCTTGTGCACTTCAGTTTCTAATCTCATTTTACCTTTTGTCTGAACAATTAAAATAGGTTAATGTTTCTAAAATCACATACTTGTTTTTATAAAAATATTTGTTTTAATTCCTACATATTTATTTTGTTTTTAAAAGGACAAAAAACACACATAGACAAAAATGTGACTGTCACACCAGAGGCTGCGGGCGTCACAGTGACGTAACGCAGCCCGCACTACTCACTTCCGCTTTCTCTTTCTTCTTCGGTGTTCGGACACACTGCAGTCAGATGCTGATAGATGCATGGTGACGACACAGCACACTGAGCTATGACTAAATAAAGTCCTACAAGAAATGTCTTGTCTTAACCTCTAAATATGTTGCTAATGAATTTAATCAAATATGGTCGTCGTTCCCTTAAAATCACAAAATGTTCCCATATGTTAATTTTGTTTTTATGCTTGAGCGTCGTTTTCTATCATATTTATTCTCAGATGAGCCTTTTATTTTTGTGTAACGCTGCATTTCAGCTTCTATTACATTTGGATGCAAACATTTTTTGTGTATCATAAATATGTCACACGGACACGAACAGCGCTAATCCGGAATATGAGATGAACAATCCGAAATATGAGATGAAAAATCCGAAATATGAGATGAAAAATCCGAAATATGAGATAAAAAGTCAGAATTATTCGATAAAAGTCAGAATTGTGAAATGAAAAAATAAAAATAAAAATGAAAATGAATAACTATGAAATAAACTCCAGGACTGAGATTTATTTATTTATTTTAATGACCATGACGGTATTTTATTTCGTTCATTTTTTCGATCTTATGTTTGTTTGGCGTTTTCGTGATATTTTAGCTTTCCTGTGATATCTGTTTTACATTTCTTTAATAAATCAAAAGTCAGAATTTCGAATTAAACTCCAAAATTGCAAAAAACAAAACAAACAAAAAACAAACTCAACTGTGAGATAAGACGTCAGATTTATGTTGTGGTCGTGATATTTCTCCTCTGCTCTGATGTCTGTCTGATGTTTTATCGCGGGAGATTTTGTTCTCGCGGACTCCAAATCCGAAACGTGTGACGTCATCCAGGTATGCAGAGCGTCCGAAGCCGCAGGTGTATGTGTGGAAAATGAAATAGGTGCTACAGTATAAATGAGGCGCTGCAGGTCTGCTCCAACACAACACCAGGACACATCCCAGTCTGCTCCATACAAACAGCACCTGGATCAGTTTGAAGATGCTCAGCAGGATCTTGTTGCTGTGCCTGTCTCTCAGTGTGAACAGTGCAGCCTCCTCGCTCAGCTGCAGATGGATCACGGCTGGTAAATTCAAACAGCACAGTGAAAAGTATCTGGAGCTGCTGGATACCATGGTGAGTCTTTGTTTACAGTCACTGGATGATGTTCACTGGAGGACTTTACTTTACTCTGTGTTTCCTTAACACATGACGTGTGTGCGTGTGTGTGTGTGTGTGTGTGTGTGTGTGTGTGTGTGTGTGTGTGTGTGTGTGTGTGTGTGTTTGTGTGCTGCAGGCTAATAACTCCACTAACAGCACTGAGGATGATGAAGTGAAGAACACCTTCCCTGATGATCTGTACAGCCAGGCATCCAATTCATCAGTAGTAAGTCCTCCTCAGCTGTCCTCTGCTGCAGCTCTGCATACATTATACTTTTATAGAAAACTACAGAGAAGACAAAACTTTATTTATCACTCTATTGTTACCACAACTGAGTAGCCAGTAAATTATTGTACATTTACAGTATGTGCAACATTAAAATTCTTCATTATTATATCATTTTGAAATGATATTTACAGTGAAAACCTGGTGATTGTTAAAAGTGTCTTCTTCTTCTTCTTCTTCTTCTTCTTCTTCTTCTTCTTCTTCTTCTTCTTCTTCTTCTTCTTCTTCTTCTTCCAGGCTGAGGATAAACTTGCCTTCACAGTTCAGGTTCTGAATGAGATGTCTGTCCTGTTTGAGGAGGATCACAGCTCGGCATCATGGGAGGAGAACACAGTGGAAAACTTTGTCAACGTTGTGACCAGTCAGGCCAACGAGCTTCGCTCCTGTGTGAGTCTCAGTGTGGATCAACATCACCTCACTTGTTCTCTGACATTTAAAAGTTACAGACGTGCATCAGGCTGCTCTGACTGATCTGCTGCTGTGTGTTCATTTAGATCGGGAGCCACGGACACAAGAAGAAGAACAAGAAGCTTCACATGTACTTCCAGAGACTGTCCAGCCACTTCCTCCAGAGAATGGTAAGCTTCTCCATCTATCTTTCTATCTATTGATCGCTCTATCTACAGTATTGATCATGTTTTAATCGTGATGGTATTCTTCTGTGTGCAGGGCCACAGTGCTGAAGCCTGGGAGCTGATCAGGGGGGAAGTCAAAGTCCATCTGGAGAGATCATACCTGCTGGTTACATCTGCAACCAGCACCAACTGTGACCCGTCACATTAACCATCTGTTCAACTATTTATTTATTTATTCATTTATTTATCTAATTATGGAGCAGTTTCTGTTCATCTCTTGATGATCATGCATATTTATTAAATTTATACTGAGCACAAATGTATGTATCTATTTTTATACCTTCAAAGTTGTAATCAATAAACATTTTTTACCAGCAAATAGAAATGTGTTTATCATTTTTATTACTGTTATATAAAAAACAGATGCAGGTTTTTGTATGTAATGAGTCTGATCAAACATCACGCAGGAACATGTGGGGCATCATTCAGACTTATATTGTAACACCTGATGTCTGGTGGAAATTCAACTTCTCGGGTGAGAACTTTAAAACTGAACTTTTAAAATCTCAGTTGCTTCACAGATATTTATAAATACATTTGAATCTTATAATTTTTCACTTTTGCACAAAATGGCCAGAAAAAAATCTGAAGGGTCTCAAGCTGATTTTTGCCTTTATTGTGAACTTATGGAAAACGTTGTCTTTGTGAGTCATACAAACTCCTAAATGATCAGCCAGATGGGACATGACCTCATGTTCATATAAAGTCAAAACATATGACAAGACATGAACATTGTGTCATCTGAAAGGGTGTTAAACAATGAGTTTTAGAAAATAAAGATTCAGCGTCTGAATCTTTGAAAAATGTCCATGAATCTCAGAACATCTAGCATGCACTTTAGCCGGCATGGACTCCACAAATTTGTCGTTTGCAAGAACTACTGGAAGACCAAATATGACCAAAGAGTCTTGACTGTCCACAGTCACCTGAGGTCGACCCCATTGAACATTTACGGGTTGAAGGCTGCCAGGGTTAAGTACTCTGACATCATAGGAAGCTTTGTGGAACACAGTCAGCAGGTTCTGCATTAACTTGTGAAGTCCATGCAAGCTTAAGTGCACGTTGTCAATAAAGCAAAGGGGCATACTAAATAAGATATAGATATCTAAAAATTCACAAACATCTAAAAGATTACATTTTTTTGCTCCAAGTGTTAAGCTGTTATAATTTGTAATTAACAAATATTACAATAGATAGTATCATCAGCTTCACCAGGTGTAAACACTGTAAATACTCATCAGACGTCAGGTGTTACTGCAGAAGTCTGAACGAGGCTCCACGTGTTCCTGCAGGTTGTTTTAATCGGAGTCATCAAAGAGAAAAATCTGCA
Source organism: Sparus aurata (assembly GCF_900880675.1). NCBI lineage: Eukaryota > Metazoa > Chordata > Actinopteri > Spariformes > Sparidae > Sparus > Sparus aurata. The sequence continues at coordinate 23,496,482 of NC_044206.1, read as the reverse complement.
TCCATCGTGTTTTTGTCACAGGAATTAAAACAACTTTTTTATTTGCTGGAAGAATTTTTATTGACCATGACAAGAAATATAAAAATACATACAATATTCTTTTGATGAAAATGTGAAAAAAACCTTGTTCAAAAGCTCAGTAATAAATAAATAAAAATGTTAATACATAGATAAATAGATAAATAGTTGAACAGATGATTAATGTGACAGGTGTAATGCCCTGTAGTAAAAAGAGGACCCAAATGCAGATTCCAGGAGTTTGATCTTTGCTTTCGCAAAAGTCTTTATTGGTTTCACGAGCTGTGACGTAGAGAGCGGCAGGCACTTCGGGCGAAGTCCCCGAGGAGGAGTGTGACGGCGGCGGCTCGGGAGTGGCGGACCACAGACACCGGAGAAGCGGAGCGCTGGCACGCCAGGGGGTGGAGAGACAGACACCGGAGGAGCGGAGCGCTGGCACACTGGAGGGTGGAGAGCGGTTGCTGGCAGCGGACGTGCAAAGGGCTGGGAGGCTGGAGCGGAGAGCACAGGGAGCCGGCGAGGTGGAGAACACTAGAAAGCACACGGAGAAAGAATTTAATAAACTCGTTAGAGTGACCAAGGTCGAAGTAGCGACGGTCGAATCTGGAGCCAAGTACCACATCGGACACACACACACACAGGTGTGTCACTGGAGGAGACAGGATTGAGCTGAGAGACGTGAAACGTGGAATGCACTGGCAGGGAGGCGGGCAGCTTGAGGCGAACAGCAGCGGGACCGACCAACCTCTCCACCTCGAATGGTCCCAGGAACCGAGGAGCCAGTTTGCGGGAATCCACCTGGAGGGGAAGATCCCGGGCAGAGAGCCACACCTTCTCCCCTGGCTTGTACTGGGGAGCGGGGATCCGATGGCGATCAGCCAGTCGCTGACTCCGCCTAGTGACCTGGACAATGGATTCCCGGGCCAACCTCCAAACCTCCCTACAGCGGGTGATGTGCTCCTGAACAGACGGGACGGCGACGTTGCCCTCCTGGGTAGAGAGAAGGGGCGGCTGGTAGCCGCAAGCGGCCATGAACGGAGACATCCCAGTACTTGCACTTACCAGGGAGTTGTGGGCGTACTCTACCCACGGAAGAAAAGGGGATCAGGAAGAGGGGTTACGGGCAGTGACGCAGCGGATGGCGGTCTCAAGGTTCTGATTGACCCTCTCAGTCTGCCCGTTGGACTGCGGATGATAACCAGAAGTTAGGCTGGAGGTGGCGCCGAGCGCCTTACAGAAAGCTTGCCATACCTGCGATGTAAACTGTGGGCCTCGATCAGAGACGAGGTCGGAGGGGAGCCCATGGAGCCGGAAGACATGGAGGACGAGCAGTTCAGCGGTCTTGGTGGCGGATGGGAGCTTAGCCATGGGGATGTAGTGGACCATCTTCGATAAGCGGTCAACTACGGTGAGGATGACGGAGTTCCCGGCAGAGGGAGGAAGGCCGGAGACGAAGTCCACCGCAATGTGGGACCAGGGACGACCGGGGACAGGCAAGGGTCTGAGGAGACCGATGGGGGGTCAGTGGGAGGGTTTACTTCGGGCGCAGAACACACAGGCAGCCACGAACTCTGCCACGTCCCTGGCCTGGCCGGGCCACCAAAAGTGCTGGCGCAGGAACTGTAATGTTCGTTTTGCTCCGGGATGGCATGTGAGTCTGGAGGCATGTCCCCACGTTTACACCTGCGACCGGACCTTCTCCGGAACGAATAGTCGATTAGGGGGCCCGGTACCAGGATCTGGGTGTCTTCCTTGAGCCTCCCGGACTGTGTTCTCGATCTGCCAGGTGGCAGCGCCGAGGACCTGGGGAGAAGGCAGGATAGGCTCAGGGTCAGCCGTGGTTGCGTCAGGGGAGTACAGGCGGGAGAGCGCATCAGGCTTCCCATTCTTGGAGCCTGGGCGGAAAGAAGGAGAGTACTGGAAACGATTAAGGAATAGCGACCAGCGAGCCTGTCGGGAGTTGAGTCTCTTGGCTGAACGCAGGTATGAAAGGTTCTTGTGGTCGGTCCAAATAAGGAAGGGCTCGACAGTCCCCTCCAACCAGTGACGCCACTCCTGCAGCGCCAACACCACGGCCAGGAGCTCTCTGTTACCCACGTCGTAGTTCTTCTCAGCAGGAGAGAGGCGTCTGGAAAAGAAAGCACAGGGGTGTAGTTTATTTGTAGTGGGGTGCCACTGGGAGAGAATGGCCCCCACCCCGGAGTCTGAGGCGTCCACCTCCACCACGAACTGTCGAGCCTGGTCGGGGTGTAGGAGAATGGGGGCGTGAGTGAACAGAGTCTTTAGCTTGTTGAAGGCTAGGTCGGCTCCTGCAGATCACGTAAAAGGAGAGGCAGGGGAGGTGAGCTGGGTTAACGGGGCTGCAACTCGGCTGTAGTCCCGGATGAACCGGCGGTAAAAGTTCAAACCACAGAAACCGTTGAAGCTGCTTTCGTGTGGTAGGTGTGGGCCACTCCTCGACGGCTCGGATCTTGGCTGGGTCAGATTGAAGCCTCCCTTGCGCAATCACAAAGCCCAGGAAGCTAACCTGAGTGGAATGAAACTCACACTTCTCTGGTTTTACATAGTTTGTTGTCGAGGAGGCGCTTCAACACGAGCCGCACCTGTTCAATATGCTCGTCTAAGGTTCTGGAAAAAATCAGAATGTCATCTAGATAGACAAACAAAATGATTTAACATGTCTCTGAGGATGTCATTAATCAAAGCCTGAAAAACAGCAGGAGTGTTAGATAGGCCAAACGGCATCACCTGATACTCGAAGTGTCCCAGCGGGGTGTTGAAGGCCATCTTCTACTCATCCCCCTCTCTGATGCAGACCAGGTGGTAGGCATTTCGTAAATCCAGTTTAGTAAACACTCTGGCGTGACACAGAGGTTCGAACGACGGGTCTATGAGGGGCAGCGGGTACCTGTTCTTGATCGTTACGTCGTTTAATCCTCTAGTCAATGCAGGGGCGGAGACTGCCATCCTTTTTGCCTACGAAGAAGAAGCCCACACCGAGAGGGGATGAGGAAGGCCGGATTAACCCTGAGGCTCGGGATGAGTTCATGTACTCCTCCATCGCCGACTGGACGGGAGTGGAGCACCAGGAAGTAAGTCTATGGTGCAGTCGTAAGGTCGGTGTGGTGGTAGGGACACTGCTCGCTCTTTACAGAACACTGTGGCCAAGTCATGGTAGCACTGAGGCACTAGAGATAGGTTAGGAGGAGCTGGAGTGACGGCGCAGGAAGGCCGGACAGTGGTGGCGGCGGAGCGCAGGCAGTGGGAGTGGCAGAACACGCTCCAGCTGGAAACGGAGGCGGAATGCCAGTCAATGTGTGGATTGTGGAGGCGTAACCAGGGGAGACCCAAAACTACAGGAGAAGAAGGGGAAGAGATGACATAAAGTTGTAGGTGCTCCCAGTGGTTACCGGAAATTATCAGCGACAGAGGAGCAGTGCGGTGGGTGATGGTAGCCAGGCGTCGGCCATCCAGGGCTTTAACCATGTTTGGAGAGTTGAGGCTTTCAATGGGAATTAGCGATTGTTCGACTAATGAAGAGTCAATAAAACTGTCACCTGCCCCGGAATCCTCAAAAACATGAATAGGTAGCGACTCACGTGACCACTGGAGAGAAGCCGGGAGGATGATGCGAGCAGTAGGGCTGGGGGAGGAGGTTGTGTGGCTCACCAATGTGCCCTTTGTTACGACCAGGGCCTAGGGGAAACCCTGGTGCAACAAGTGTGTGAGACCCCCCTTCTCCATCCTCCAAGCACTAGCATTTTTAAATAGTTTTATTCAAAACAAACACAATTTCAACAATCAATTAATCATGCATGCTGGCAGTCTGAGTCAATGGAGGAGAGAGCCCCACAGGAACTGGGAGGAGCCGGCCTTTAAACCCATGGCTCCAGGAAAGCAGCCAATCAGCTCCACAGGGCAACCTACAATCAGACACACCTGCAACCAATCTCACACACACTCATACTCACACAGGTAAAAGAGGGATATTAAAAACAGACAAACATTTATGACCACTAGGGTCGTAACACCTCCCCCCTTAAAACTGAACATTTCTCCTTAAAGAAATGTTCAAGTTCATGCAGTGCAATTGGGTGTTGATCACTCACATGTCTGTTCCCCCCTTAAAACCATTCTACATAAAAACACTTCTGCACAGTACCAAAATCAAGTCTGTGGGTGCCACTCCCACAAACAAAATGGCCACCACCATGAGGAGAGAACACAAAAAGCAAATGCACCAACTGTGGTAACAGACACACACCAAAAACAGCAACAGGTGCCCAACACAGTGGAGTGCAACAGCCACCACACAAAAGGCATCACTGTATATAACACTACACACAAATGTTGCCAGCTTACACCTAAGCTGCAACCACAAGTGACCCAACAAAAGTGAACTGCCACTACCACACCCAAAATGGACACCTTGTGAACTCCAACCACACGTTACTGTAAAAGGAGTGTAACAAAAAGAGACAAGTGACCAGACAAACTGGGAAGCCACATGCACCACTCAAGATCCACTGATCTGGGGAGTGACACCATGCCAATCACACTAATTAATACACTAAATCAGTACACCTATTTGACCACACCAAAAGTGGACTGCAACAACCACACACAAAAGGCATCACTCTGTAGTCACCACTACACAAAATGTTGCCAGCTTACACTTAAGCTGCAACCACAAGTGATCCAACAAAAGTGGAGTCCAGTTACCACAAAAAAAAAGTCACAAAAGTTACTGCACGCAGGTATTAATTAGGGCCACACCTTACAACGTGACCAACACAAAAGCAGCCATCTCACACAACGTTGCTGTGCAAATTATAAAAAGGGAAACTGTAGAGACACCTCAACTTTACCTGCCTACAAAAGGTGGCTAACTCACCTAGCTAGTCTTCAGTGGCTTGCCGAGCTCGAGGCGTCTTTAAACGCTGAACTCAGTGAATCACCGGAGACCAGGAATCTAGTCAACTGCGAAACACTGAAGCGTACCCCCACCCAGGATTACCACCAAAAATAAGAAAGGCAAAATAACAAAAGGTGGCAAATTCTTGAAAATGCCCAGCAGCTTACTGGTCAGGGTGCTCAGACAGACACACAACATGCAGCAACAACTTAACAAAAGAGATGACCACTACACTTGACTAGAGGCCCCCGAGCTCGTAAATAAATAGATAAATAGTTGAACAGATGATTAATGTGACAGGTGTTATGCCCTGTAGTAAAAAGAGGACCCAAATGCAGATTCCAGGAGTTTTAACTTTGCTTTCGCAAAAGTCTTTATTGGTTTCACGAGCTGTGACGTAGAGAGCGGCAGGCACTTCGGGCGAAGTCCCCGAGGAGGAGTGTGACGGCGGCGGCTCGGGAGTGGCGGACCACAGACACCGGAGAAGCGGAGCGCTGGCACGCCGGGTGGTGGAGAGACAGACACCGGAGGAGCGGAGCGCTGGCACACCGGAGGGTGGAGAGCGGTTGCTGGCAGCGGACGTGCAGAGGGCTGGGAGGCTGGAGCGGAGAACACTAGAAAGCACACGGAGAAAGAATTTAATAAACTCGTTAGAGTGACCGAGATCGAATCTAGAGCCAAGTACCACATCGGAGAGATATAACCATCTGGCAGCATGTCGAGTGCGGCGCAAGGTCTTATCAACAGCCGCTGATTGCCGATCTGCTGCAGGTGTGTGTGTGACGCTTGTCACGGCCACAAAGCTCCGCCCGGCCTCTCCAGCACCTCTGAGAAAACACAACGCCCCAAGCACTGCAAAATAAACGAGATATGACAACAGGTCTCAGTTGGTTCTGGTTGCAGATGTAACCAGCTGGTTTGCTCTCATCAGATGGACTTTGACTTCCTCCTTGATCATCTAATTATGCTTGAATTAAAATCCTCCTCACTGATGATGATTGTCGCTTATTTTAATATTCATCTCGGTTTTTGTTGGTTTACAGTGTTTCGTCTTCTCTTGTGACGTCATATGTTTCTGTAAATGTGTGTGTCATGATATTGATGAATGAAGGTGTGCAGCAGGAGACGTGAAGCGGAAGTTCCCACAGAGAGAAAGTGAAAGTGACTGCGGCCTCTGACGCTCATTCATCAGAAGAGATCAGTGACATTTCACCATGTTTCAGCTCCAACATGGAGGACAGAGGGGGATTCTCCTTCACACGTTAGTTCACACGTTACAGCAACATTTTCAGCCTCGGTCAGAACATGAAAACCGGTCACATCGTTTTCTGTGAGAAGTCGTGAAGCGGCTGCAGGTCGGACTAACACCTGTCTGAGGATTAGATAAGACTTTTTATTATCAGATGTTGCAGCAGCACAACGAGAAAGTGGGAAAGAACATGAGAGATATAAACATAAAGCAATAAAGACATAATTACAAGGCTAGAGTGAAAGTGACGTGATCATAATATTACATTCGTATACATTTTGTTTTTATTTCTGCTTTATGTGGGTCTTAATGTTATAATCATAATTATATTTTTTCTTTTTTATTTCTCTCCTTGTGCACTTCAGTTTCTAATCTCATTTTACCTTTTGTCTGAACAATTAAAATAGGTTAATGTTTCTAAAATCACATACTTGTTTTTATAAAAATATTTGTTTTAATTCCTACATATTTATTTTGTTTTTAAAAGGACAAAAAACACACATAAATGTGACTGTCACACCAGAGGCTGCGGGCGTCACAGTGACGTAACGCAGCCCGCACTACTCACTTCCGCTTTCTCTTTCTTCTTCGGTGTTCGGACACACTGCAGTCAGATGCTGATAGATGCATGGTGACGACACAGCACACTGAGCTATGACTAAATAAAGTCCTACAAGAAATGTCTTGTCTTAACCTCTAAATATGTTGCTAATGAATTTAATCAAATATGGTCGTCGTTCCCTTAAAATCACAAAATGTTCCCATATGTTAATTTTGTTTTTATGCTTGAGCGTCGTTTTCTATCATATTTATTCTCAGATGAGCCTTTTATTTTTGTGTAACGCTGCATTTCAGCTTCTATTACATTTGGATGCAAACATTTTTTGTGTATCATAAATATGTCACACGGACACGAACAGCGCTAATCCGGAATATGAGATGAAAAATCCGAAATATGAGATGAAAAATCCGAAATATGAGATGAAAAATCCGAAATATGAGATAAAAAGTCAGAATTATTCGATAAAAGTCAGAATTGTGAAATGGAAAAAAAAAATAAAAATGAAAATGAATAACTATGAAATAAACTCCAGGACTGAGATTTATTTATTTATTTTAATGACCATGACGGTATTTTATTTCGTTCATTTTTTCGATCTTATGTTTGTTTGGCGTTTTCGTGATATTTTAGCTTTCCTGTGATATCTGTTTTACATTTCTTTAAATAAATCAAAAGTCAGAATTTCGAATTAAACTCCAAAATTGCAAACAACAAAAAAAACTAAAAACAAACTCAACTGTGAGATAAAACGTCAGATTTATGTTGTGGTCGTGATATTTCTCCTCTGCTCTGATGTCTGTCTGATGTTTTATCGCGGGAGATTTTGTTCTTACGGACTCCAAATCCGAAACGTGTGACGTCATCCAGGTATGCGGAGCGTCCGAAGCCGCAGGTGTATGTGTGGAAAATGAAATAGGTGCTACAGTATAAATGAGGCTCTGCAGGTCTGCTCCAACACAACACCAGGACACATCCCAGTCTGCTCCATACAAACAGCACCTGGATCAGTTTGAAGATGCTCAGCAGGATCTTGTTGGTGTGCCTGTCTCTCAGTGTGAACAGTGCAGCCTCCTCGCTCAGCTGCAGATGGATCACGGATGGTAAATTCAAAAAGCACAATGAAAGGTATCTGGAGCTGCTGGATACCATGGTGAGTCTTTGTTTACTGGATGATGTTCACTGGATGACTTTACTTTACTGTGTGTTTCCTTAACACATGACGTGTGTGTGTGTGTGTGTGTGTGTGTGTGTGTGTGTGTGTGTGTGTGTGTGTGTGTGTGTGTGTGTGTGTGTGTGCTGCAGGCTAATAACTCCACTAACAGCACTGAGAAGAAGGAAGTGAAGGACACCTTCCCTAGGGATCCGTACAAACAGGCGTTCAATGCATCAGTAGTAAGTCCTCCTCAGCTGTCCTCTGCTGCATTATACTTTTATAGAAAACTACAGAGAAGACAAAACTTTATTTATCACTGTGTTTTTGCCACAACTGAGTAGCCAGTAAATTATTGTACATTTACAGTATGTGCAACATTAAAATTCTTCATTATTATTATATCATTTTGAAATGATATTTACAGTGAAAACCTGGTGATTGTTAAAAGTGTCTTCTTCTTCTTCTTCTTCTTCTTCTTCTTCTTCTTCTTCTTCTTCTTCTTCTCCTTCTTCTTCTTCTTCTTCTTCTTCTTCTCCTTCCAGGCTGAGGATAAACTTGCCTTCACAGTTCAGGTTCTGAATGAGATGTCTGTCCTGTTTGAGGAGGATCACAGCTCGGCATTATGGGAGGAGAAGACAGTGGATGATTTTGTCAGTGTTGTGACCAGTCAGGCCGACGAGCTTCGCTCCTGTGTGAGTCTCAGTGTGGATCAACATCACCTCACTTGTTCTCTGACATTTAAAAGTGACAGACGTGCATCAGGCTGCTCTGACTGATCTGCTGCTGTGTGTTCATTTAGATCGGGAGCCACGGACACAAGAAGAAGAACAAGAAGCTGCACATGTACTTCCAGAGACTGTCCAGCCACTTCCTCAAGAGAATGGTAAGCTTCTCCATCTATCTTTCTATCTATTGATCGCTCTATCTACAGTATTGATCATGTTTTAATCATGATGGTATTCTTCTGTGTGCAGGGCCACAGTGCTGAAGCCTGGGAGCTGATCAGGGGGGAAGTCAAAGCCCATCTAGAGAGATTATACCTGCTGGTTACATCTGCAACCAGAACCAACCAAGACCTGTCACATTAACCATCTGATCAACTATTTATTTATTTATTTATCTAATTATGGAGCAGTTTCTGTTTATCTCTTGATGATCATGCATATTTATTACATTTATACTGAGCACAAATGTATGTATGTATCTATTTTTATACCTTCAAAGTTGTAATCAATAAACATTTTTTTACCAGCAAATAGAAATGTGTTTATCATTTTTATTACTGTTATATAAAAAACAGATGCAGGTTTTTGTATTTAATGAGTCTGATCAAACATCACGCAGGAACATGTGGCGCGTCGTTCAGACTTATATTGTAACACCTGATGTCTGGTGGAAATTCAACTTCTCGGGTGAGAACTTTAAAACTGAACTTTTAAAATCTCAGTTGCTTCACAGATATTTATAAATACATTTGAATCTTATAATTTTTCACTTTTGCACAAAATGGCCAGAAAAAAATCTGAAGGGTCTCAAGCTGATTTTTGCCTTTATTGTGAACTTATGGAAAACGTTGTCTTTGTGAGTCATACAAACTCCTAAATGATCAGCCAGATGGGACATGACCTCATGTTCATATAAAGTCAAAACATATGACAAGACATGAACATTGTGTCATCTGAAAGGGTGTTAAACAATGAGTTTTAGAAAATAAAGATTCAGCGTCTGAATCTTTGAAAAATGTCCATGAATCTCAGAACATCTAGCATGCACTTTAGCCGGCATGGACTCCACAAATTTGTCGTTTGCAAGAACTACTGGAAGACCAAATATGACCAAAGAGTCTTGACTGTCCACAGTCACCTGATGTCGACCCCATTGAACATTTACGGGTTGAAGGCTGCCAGGGTTAAGTACTCTGACATCATAGTAAGCTTTGTGGAACACAGTCAGCAGGTTCTGCATTAACTTGTGAAGTCCATGCAAGCTTAAGTGCACGTTGTCAATAAAGCAAAGGGGCATACTAAATAAGATATAGATATCTGAAAATTCACAAACATCTAAAAGATTACATTTTTTTGCTCCAAGTGTTAAGCTGTTATAATTTGTAATTAACAAATATTACAATAGATAGTATCATCAGCTTCACCAGGTGTAAACACTGTAAATACTCATCAGACGTCAGGTGTTACTGCAGAAGTCTGAACGAGGCTCCACGTGTTCCTGCAGGTTGTTTTAATCGGACTCAAAGAGAAATCTGCATCCATCGTGTTTTTGTCACAGGAATTAAAACAACAACTTTTTTATTTGCTGGAAGAATTTTTATTGACCATGACAAGAAATATAAAAATAAATACAATATTCTTTTGATGAAAATGTGAAAAAACCTTGTTCAAAAGCTCAGTAATAAATAAATAAAAATGTTAATACATAGATAAATAAATAGATAAATAGTTGAACAGATGATTAATGTGACAGGTGTAATGCCCTGTAGTAAAAAGAGGACCCAAATGCAGATTCCAGGAGTTTGATCTTTGCTTTCGCAAAAGTCTTTATTGGTTTCACGAGCTGTGACGTAGAGAGCGGCAGGCACTTCGGGCGAAGTCCCCGAGGAGGAGTGTGACGGCGGCGGCTCGGGAGTGGCGGACCACAGACACCGGAGAAGCGGAGCGCTGGCACGCCAGGGGGTGGAGAGACAGACACCGGAGGAGCGGAGCGCTGGCACACTGGAGGGTGGAGAGCGGTTGCTGGCAGCGGACGTGCAAAGGGCTGGGAGGCTGGAGCGGAGAGCACAGGGAGCCGGCGAGGTGGAGAACACTAGAAAGCACACGGAGAAAGAATTTAATAAACTCGTTAGAGTGACCGAGGTCGAAGTAGCGACGGTCGAATCTGGAGCCAAGTACCACATCGGAGAGATATAATCATCTGGTAGCGGGTCTAGTGCGGCGCAAGGTCTTATCAGCAGCCGCTGATTGCCAATCTGCTGCAGGTGTGTGTGTGTGACACACACACACAGGTGTGTCACTGGAGGAGACGGGCTTGAGCTGAGAGATGTGAAACGTGGAATGCACTGGCAGGGAGGTGGGCAGCTTGAGGCGAACAGCAGCGGGACTGACCAACCTCTCCACCTCGAATGGTCCCACGAACCGAGGAGCCAGTTTGCGGGAATCCACCTGGAGGGGAAGATCCCAGGCAGAGAGCCACACCTTCTCCCCTGGCTGGTACTGGGGAGCGGGGATCTGATGGCGATCAGCCAGTCGCTGACTCCGCCTAGTGACCTGGACAATGGATTCCCGGGCCAACCTCCAAACCTCCCTACAGCGGGTGATGTGCTCCTGAACAGACGGGACGGCGACGTCACCCTCCTGGGTAGAGAGAAGGGGCGGCTGGTAGCCGCAAGCAGCCATGAACGGAGACATCCCAGTAGCTGCGCTTACCAGGGAGTTGTGGGCGTACTCTACACACGGAAGAAAAGAGGACCAGGAAGAGGGGTCACGGGCAGTGACGCAGCGGATGGCGGTCTCAAGGTTCTGATTAGCCCTCTCAGTCTGCCCGTTGGACTGCGGATGATAACCAGAAGTTAGGCTGGAGGTGGCGCCGAGCGCCTTACAGAAAGCTTGCCATACCTGCGACGTAAACTGTGGGCCTCGATCAGAGACGAGGTCGGAGGGGAGCCCATGGAGCCGGAAGACGTGGAGGACGAGCAGTTCAGCGGTCTCGGTGGCGGATGGGAGCTTAGCCATGGGGATGTAGTGGACCATCTTCGATAAGCGGTCAACTACGGTGAGGATGACGGCGTTCCCGGCAGAGGGAGGAAGGCCGGAGACGAAGTCCACCGCAATGTGGGACCAGGGACGACCGGGGACAGGCAAGGGTCTGAGGAGACCGATGGGGGGTCAGTGGGAGGGTTTACTTCGGGCGCAGAACACACAGGCAGCCACGAACTCTGCCACGTCCCTGGCCTGGCCGGGCCACCAAAAGTGCTGGCGCAGGAACTGTAATGTTCGTTTTGCTCCGGGATGGCATGTGAGTCTGGAGGCATGTCCCCACGTTTACACCTGCGACCGGACCTTCTCCGGAACGAATAGTCGATTAGGGGGCCCGGTACCAGGATCTGGGTGTCTTCCTTGAGCCTCCCGGACTGTGTTCTCGATCTGCCAGGTGGCAGCGCCGAGGACCTGGGGAGAAGGCAGGATAGGCTCAGGGTCAGCCGTGGTTGCGTCAGGGGAGTACAGGCGGGAGAGCGCATCAGGCTTCCCATTCTTGGAGCCTGGGCGGAAAGAAGGAGAGTACTGGAAACGATTAAGGAATAGCGACCAGCGAGCCTGTCGGGAGTTGAGTCTCTTGGCTGAACGCAGGTATGAAAGGTTCTTGTGGTCGGTCCAAATAAGGAAGGGCTCGACAGTCCCCTCCAACCAGTGACGCCACTCCTGCAGCGCCAACACCACGGCCAGGAGCTCTCTGTTACCCACGTCGTAGTTCTTCTCAGCAGGAGAGAGGCGTCTGGAAAAGAAAGCACAGGGGTGTAGTTTATTTGTAGTGGGGTGCCACTGGGAGAGAATGGCCCCCACCCCGGAGTCTGAGGCGTCCACCTCCACCACGAACTGTCGAGCCTGGTCGGGGTGTAGGAGAATGGGGGCGTGAGTGAACAGAGTCTTTAGCTTGTTGAAGGCTAGGTCGGCTCCTGCAGATCACGTAAAAGGAGAGGCAGGGGAGGTGAGCTGGGTTAACGGGGCTGCAACTCGGCTGTAGTCCCGGATGAACCGGCGGTAAAAGTTCGAACCACAGAAACCGTTGAAGCTGCTTTCGTGTGGTAGGTGTGGGCCACTCCTCGACGGCTCGGATCTTGGCTGGGTCAGATTGAAGCCTCCCTTGCGCAATCACAAAGCCCAGGAAGCTAACCTGAGTGGAATGAAACTCACACTTCTCTGGTTTTACATAGTTTGTTGTCGAGGAGGCGCTTCAACACGAGCCGCACCTGTTCAATATGCTCGTCTAAGGTTCTGGAAAAAATCAGAATGTCATCTAGATAGACAAACAAAATGATTTAACATGTCTCTGAGGATGTCATTAATCAAAGCCTGAAAAACAGCAGGAGTGTTAGATAGGCCAAACGGCATCACCTGATACTCGAAGTGTCCCAGCGGGGTGTTGAAGGCCATCTTCTACTCATCCCCCTCTCTGATGCAGACCAGGTGGTAGGCATTTCGTAAATCCAGTTTAGTAAACACTCTGGCGTGACACAGAGGTTCGAACGACGGGTCTATGAGGGGCAGCGGGTACCTGTTCTTGATCGTTACGTCGTTTAATCCTCTAGTCAATGCAGGGGCGGAGACTGCCATCCTTTTTGCCTACGAAGAAGAAGCCCACACCGAGAGGGGATGAGGAAGGCCGGATTAACCCTGAGGCTCGGGATGAGTTCATGTACTCCTCCATCGCCGACTGGACGGGAGTGGAGCACCAGGAAGTAAGTCTATGGTGCAGTCGTAAGGTCGGTGTGGTGGTAGGGACACTGCTCGCTCTTTACAGAACACTGTGGCCAAGTCATGGTAGCACTGAGGCACTAGAGATAGGTTAGGAGGAGCTGGAGTGACGGCGCAGGAAGGCCGGACAGTGGTGGCGGCGGAGCGCAGGCAGTGGGAGTGGCAGAACACGCTCCAGCTGGAAACGGAGGCGGAATGCCAGTCAATGTGTGGATTGTGGAGGCGTAACCAGGGGAGACCCAAAACTACAGGAGAAGAAGGGGAAGAGATGACATAAAGTTGTAGGTGCTCCCGGTGGTTACCGGAAATTATCAGCAACAGAGGAGCAGTGCGGTGGGTGATGGTAGCCAGGCGTCGGCCATCCAGGGCGTTAACCATTTTAGGAGAGTTGAGGCTTTCAATGGGAATTAGCGATTGTTCGACTAATGAAGAGTCAATAAAACTGTCACCTGCCCCGGAATCCTCAAAAACATGAATAGGTAGTGACTCACGTGACCACTGGAGAGAAGCCAGGAGGATGATGCGAGCAGTAGGGCTGGGGGAGGAGGTTGTGTGGCTCACCAATGTGCCCTTTGTTACGACCAGGGCCTAGGGGAAACCCTGGTGCAACAAGTGTGTTAGACTCCCCCCTTCCCCATCCTCCAAGCACCAGCATTTTTAAATAGTTTTATTCAAAACAAACACAATTTCAATAATCAATTAATCATGCATGCTGGCAGTCCGAGTGAATGGAGGAGAGAGCCCCACAGGAACTGGGAGGAGCCGGCCTTTAAACCCATGGCTCCAGGAAAGCAGCCAATCAGCTCCACAGGGCAACCTACAATCAGACACACCTGCAACCAATCTCACACACACTCATACTCACACAGGTAAAAGAGGGATATTAAAAACAGACAAACATTTATGACCACTAGGGTCGTAACACCTCCCCCCTTAAAACGGAACATTTCTCCTTAAAGAAATGTTCAAGTTCATGCAGTGCAATCAGGTGTTGATCACTCACATGTCTGTTCCCCCCTTAAAACCAGTCTACATAAAAACACTTCTGCACAGGACCAAAATCAAGTCTGTGGGTGCCACTCCCACAAACAAAATGGCCACCACCATGAGGAGAGAACACAAAAAGCAAATGCACCAACTGTGGTAACAGACACACACCAAAAACAGCAACAGGTGCCCAATACAGTGGAGTGCAACAGCCACCACACAAAAAGGCATCACTGTATAGTCAACACTACACACAAATGTTGCCAGCTTACACCTAAGCTGCAACCACAAGTGACCCAACAAAAGTGAACTGCCACTACCACACCTAAAATGGACACCTTGTGATCTCCAACCACACGTTACTGTAAAAGGAGTGTAACAAAAAGAGACAAGTGACCAGACAAACTGGGAAGCCACATCCACCACTCAAGATCCACTGATCTGGGGAGTGACACCATGCCAATCACACTAATTAATACACTAAATCAGTAACACCTATTTGACCACACCAAAAGTGGACTGCAACAACCACACACAAGGCATCACTCTTAAGTCACCACTACACAAAATGTTGCCAGCTTACACTTAAGCTGCAACCACAAGTGATCCAACAAAAGTGGAGTCCAGTTACCACAACCAAAAGTCACAAAAGTTACTGCACGCAAGTATTAATTAGGGCCACACCTCACAACGTGACCAACACAAAAGCAGCCATCTCACACAAAACAACGTTGCTGTGCAAATTATAAAACGAAGGGAAACTGTAGAGACACCCCAACTTTACCTGCCTACAAAAGGTGGCTAACTCACCTAGCTGGTCTTCAGTGGCTTGCCGAGCTCGAGGCGTCTTTAAACGCTGAACTCAGTGAATCACCGAAGACCAGGAACCTAGTCAACTGCGAAACACTGAAGCGTACCCCCACCCAGGATTACCACCAAAAATAAGAAAGGCAAAATAACAAAAGGTGGCAAATTCTTGAAAATGCCCAGCAGCTTACTGGTCAGGGTGCTCTGACAGACACACAACATGCAGCAACAACTTAACAAAAGAGATGACCACTACACTTAACTAAAGGCCACTTACACAAACAAACTAAACCAAACCACATCTACCTCACCTCATGGACATTCAGATCCCGGATGAGCCCCCAATTGTTACGACCAGGGCCTAGGGGAAACCCTGGTGCAACAAGTGTGTGAGACTCCCCCCTTCCCCAATAGCAATAGCATTTTTAAATAGTTTTATTCAAAACAAACATAATTTCAACAATCAATTAATCATGCATGCTGGCAGTCTGAGTCAATGGAGGAGAGAGCCCCACAGGAACTGGGAGGAGCCGGCCTTTAAACCCATGGCTCCAGGAAAGCAGCCAATCAGCTCCACAGGGCAACCTACAATCAGACACACCTGCAACCAATCTCACACACTCATACTCACACAGGTAAAAGAGGGATATCAAAAACAGACAAACATTTATGACCACTAGGTCACTGGCGAGCCGGACCTTTTGGCAGTGATGGACACGTGGAGAGATGGTGGCCGGGCTGTCCGCAGTAGATGCAGAGTCTTAAGTTGAAGCGGTGCTGGCGCTCCTCGGGGGTCAGCCTGGTCCTCCCCACCTGCATGGGTTCCTCCGAAGAAGGCGGAGGGTCGGAAGGGCGTGGAAAGCTCTGAGGTGAGGGTGAAAGCTGGGAGATTTGACAGGGGGAGGAAGTAGCTGATCTACGGCTAGATGCGGACCTCTCCCTCTCTCGCTACCTTAACCTGTTATTTAACCTCATAACCAAGGTAACTAGTTCATCTAGGGTGGTCGATTCTTCCCTAGAGGCTAGCTCGTCACGTAACCTGTCTGACAATCCCCTCTTAAAAAAGCTAACGAGCGCGGGCTCGTTCCACCCCTTCTCCGCTGCTAAAATGCGGAAATCGACAGAATAGTTAGCCGCAGACTGTGTGCCCTGGCGTAATGATAATAACCTAGTGGCTGCCTCAGAACCCTGTATGGGATGGTCAAACACCCTCTTCATTTCAGTCACAAATATCTCATGGGACTCGAGCGCTTCTGAGCCCGCCTCCCACAGGGCTGTTCCCCACAGAGCTGCTTTTCCCCATAACAAACTCATCGTGTATGCCATCTTCGCCTGATCTGAAGCATAGCTGGTAGGCTGTAAACTAAATAGCCTACGTGAGAGCACTGGAGCAAAAAACTACGACAAGAACCCAACAGGGGCCAGTGCCCCCGTAACTCTGAGGCCCCGTCCAGACGACAACGCCGTTTTGCGAAAACGCACATGTATTGCATCGTTTTGGCCGACCGTCCATACGGATCCTGAAAACGCAGTGCCTGAAAACGCACTTTTTTGAAAGCGGGTCTCAGGGTGGAGAAATCCGAAAACGCAGCCCTCCCGTTTTCATGTGGACGGCGAATCCGCATACTTTCCAAAACGATGACGCCATCGCCCCACCCTGCGACGTCCCATAACAACAACAACAATGGCGGCCTGCATGCTCGTGTTCGTGCTGCAGAAGATATTGAGCCTTTCCTGCAACTTACTCTCCTTGTAGTTGAGTGTGAGCCGTAGCAGCAGTTCGACCTCAACGATTCTGGTTTCCTTGCACTAGCCATTTTAATCTTCTTCTTGTTGTGTTTGGTTTCTCCGTCTACTGTCTGTTTGTTTACAGCGCCCAAGCTTGATGCGCATGCTCCGTGTCTTCTTCTCCGTTTTTGGTAAATGTCAAGCGCCACCTATTGGCCTGGAATATGAACCACAGCGTTTTCGGTCGTTTTCAGTCGTTTTCAGCGAAGACGTGTGGAGGCAAAAATTCTTAAAACGATGACGAGGAAGACGGAGAAAAAAAAGATCGTTTTCACCCGTGTGGACGGCCCCTGAGTCTAGACCCCCCTGTGGCCCCCCTGACAGGGAGTCTGCATTAATAATACAATGACAGATTTCTTGCAATGATTTTGTTCTGAAGGGAAAGGCAGAAATAAAGTGTCTCAGCAGTTTACTACCCAATCAAAATTGCTGAAATTGTAAACACTGCTTTGTCTGAATGAGGGATTTGTCCTTTTTTCCGGGTTGTGTGTGCCCCCTAACAAAAAAGCCGGCCCCAACCTGGCCCCCCTATTAAAACTGATCTAGAACCGCCACTGGACAGGTGTTATGCCCTGTAGTAAAAAGAGGACCCAAATGCAGATTCCAGGAGTTTGATCTTTGCTTTCGCAAAAGTCTTTATTGGTTTCACGAGCTGTGATGTAGAGAGCGGCAGGCACTTCGGGCAAAGTCCCCGAGGAGGAGTGTGACGGCGGCGGCTCGGGAGTGGCGGACCACAGACACCGGAGAAGCGGAGCGCTGGCACGCCGGAGGGTGGAGAGCGGTTGCTGGCAGCGGACATGCAGAGGGCTGGGAGGCTGGAGCGGAGAGCACAGGGAGCCGGCGAGGTGGAGAACACTAGAAAGCACACGGAGAAAGAATTTAATAAACTCGTTAGAGTGACCGAGGTTGAAGTAGCGACGGTCGAATCTGGAGCCAAGTACCACATCGGAGAGATATAATCATCTGGCAGCG
Source organism: Sparus aurata (assembly GCF_900880675.1). Taxonomy (NCBI): domain Eukaryota; kingdom Metazoa; phylum Chordata; class Actinopteri; order Spariformes; family Sparidae; genus Sparus; species Sparus aurata. Next base: position 23,478,548 of record NC_044206.1, on the reverse strand, counting down.
GGTCGAGTGCGGCGCAAGGTCTTATCAACAGCCGCTGATTGCCGATCTGCTGCAGGTGTGTGTGTGACGTTCACGGTCACAAAGCTCCGCCCGGCCTCTCCAGCACCTCTGAGAAAACATAAAAAGAAAACACAACGCCCCAAGCACTGCAAAATAAACGAGATATGACAACAGGTCTCAGTTGGTTCTGGTTGCAGATGTAACCAGCTGGTTTGCTCTCATCAGATGGACTTTGACTTCCTCCTTGATCATCTAATTATGCTTGAATTAAAATCCTCCTCACTGATGATGATTGTCGCTTATTTTAATATTCATCTCAGTTTTTGTTGGTTTACAATGTTTCGTCTTCTCTTGTGACGTCATATGTTTCTGTAAATGTGTGTGTCATGATATTGATGAATGAAGGTGTGCAGCAGGAGACTTGAAGCGGAAGATCCCACAGAGAGAAAGTGAAAGTGACTGCGGCCTCTGACGCTCATTCATCAGAAGAGATCAGTGACATTTCACCATGTTTCAGCTCCAACATGGAGGACAGAGGGGGATTCTCCTTCACACGTTAGTTCACACGTTACTGCAACATTTTCAGCCTCGGTCAGAACATGAAAACCAGTCACATCGTTTTCTGTGAGAAGTCGTGAAGCGGCTGCAGGTCGGACTAACACCTGTCTGAGGATTAGATAAGACTTTTATGACTTTATTATCAGATGTTGCAGCAGCACAACGAGAAAGTGGGAAAGAACATGAGATATAAACATAAAGCAATAAAGACATAATTACAAGGCTAGAGTGAAAGTCACGTGATCATAATATTACATTCGTATACATTTTGTTTTTATTTCTGCTTCATGTGGGTCTTATTGTTATAATCATAATCATAATTTTTCTTTTTTATTTCTCTCCTTGTGCACTTTAGTTTCTAATCTCATCTTATCTTCTGTCTTATTAAACAGAAAGTATTTGAAACTTTCCCTGAACAATTAAAACAATGTTTCTAAAATCACATATTGGTTTTTATAGAATGTTTGTTTTAATTCCTACATATTCATTTTGTTTTTAAAAGGACAAAAAACACACATAGACAAAAATGTGACTGTCACACTAGAGGCTGCGGGCGTCACAGTGACGTAACGCAGCCCGCACTACTCACTTCCGCTTTCTCTTTCTTCTTCGGTGTTTGGACACACTGCAGTCAGATGCTGATAGATGCATGGTGACGACACAGCACACTGAGCTATGACTAAATAAAATCCTACAAAAAATGTCTTGTCTTAACCTCTAAATATGTTGCTAATGAATTTAATTAAATATGGTCGTCGTTCCCTTAAAATCACAAAATGTTCCCATATGTTAGTTTTGTTTTTATGCTTGAGCGTCGTTTTCTATCATATTTATTCTCAGATGAGCCTTTTATTTTTGTGTAACGCTGCATTTCAGCTTCTATGACATTTGGATGCAAAAAATAAATAAATATGTCACACTGACACAAACAGCGCTAATCCGAAATATGAGATGAAAAATCCGAAATATGAGATAAAAAGTCAGAATTATTCGATAAAAGTCAGAATTGTGAAATGAAAAAATAAAAATAAAAATGAAAATGAATAACTATGAAATAAACTCCAGGATTGAGATTTATTTATTTATTTTAATGACCATGACGGTATTTTATTTAGTTCATTTTTTCGATCTTATGTTTGTTTGGCGTTTTCGTGATATTTTAGCTTTCCTGTGATATCTGTTTTACATTTCTTTAATAAATCAAAAGTCAGAATTTCGAATTAAACTCCAAAATTGCAAAAAACAAAACAAACAAAAAACAAACTCAACTGTGAGATAAGACGTCAGATTTATGTTGTGGTCGTGATATTTCTCCTCTGCTCTGATGTCTGTCTGATGTTTTATCGCGGGAGATTTTGTTCTCGCGGACTCCAAATCCGAAACGTGTGACGTCATCCAGGTATGCGGAGCGTCCGAAGCCGCAGGTGTATGTGTGGAAAATGAAATAGGTGCTACAGTATAAATGAGGCGCTGCAGGTCTGCTCCAACACAACACCAGGACACATCCCAGTCTGCTCCATACAAACAGCACCTGGATCAGTTTGAAGATGCTCAGCAGGATCTTGTTGGTGTGCCTGTCTCTCAGTGTGAACAGTGCAGCCTCCTCGCTCAGCTGCAGATGGATCACGGCTGGTAAATTCAAACAGCACAGTGAAAAGTATCTGGAGCTGCTGGATACCATGGTGAGTCTTTGTTCACAGTCACTGGATGATGTTCACTGGAGGACTTTACTTTACTCTGTGTTTCCTTAACACATGACGTGTGTGTGTGTGTGTGTGTTTGTGTGCTGCAGGCTAATAACTCCACTAACAGCACTGAGGATGATGAAGTGAAGAACACCTTCCCTGATGATCTGTACAGCCAGGCATCCAATTCATCAGTAGTAAGTCCTCCTCAGCTGTCCTCTGCTGCAGCTCTGCATACATTATACTTTTATAGAAAACTACAGAGAAGACAAAACTTTATTTATCACTGCATTGTTGCCACAACTGAGTAGCCAGTAAATTATTGTACATTTGCAGTATGTGCAACATTAAAATTCTTCATTATTATATCATTTTGAAATGATATTTACAGTGAAAACCTGGTGATTGTTAAAAGTGTCTTCTTCTTCTTCTTCTTCTTCTTCTTCTTCTTCTTCTTCTTCTTCTTCTTCTTCTTCTTCTTCTTCTTCTTCTTCTCCTTCCAGGCTGAGGATAAACTTGCCTTCACAGCTCAGGTTCTGAAAGAGATGTCTGTCCTGTTTGAGGAGGATCACAGCTCGGCATCATGGGAGGAGAACACAGTGGAGAACTTTGTCAACGTTGTGACCCAGCAGGCCGACGAGCTTCGCTCCTGTGTGAGTCTCAGTGTGGATCAACATCACCTCACTTGTTCTCTGACATTTAAAAGTTACAGACGTGCGTCAGGCTGCTCTGACTGATCTGCTGCTGTGTGTTCATTTAGATCGGGAGCCACGGACACAAGAAGAAGAACAAGAAGCTGCACATGTACTTCCAGAGACTGTCCAGCCACTTCCTCAAGAAAATGGTAAGCTTCTCCATCTATCTTTCTATCTATTGATCGCTCTATCTACAGTATTGATCATGTTTTAATCATGATGGTATTCTTCTGTGTGCAGGGCCACAGTGCTGAAGCCTGGGAGCTGATCAGGGAGGAAGTCAAATTCCATCTGGAGAGATTATACCTGCTGGTTACATCTGCAACCAGAACCAACCAAGACCCGTCACATTAACCATCTGATCAACTATTTATTTATTTATTTATTTATCTATCTAATTATGGAGCAGTTTCTGTTTATCTCTTGATGGCCATGCATATTTATTACATTTATACTGAGCACAAATGTATGTATGTATCTATTTTTATACCTTCAAAGTTGTAATCAATAAACATTTTTTACCAGCAAATAGAAATGTGTTTATTATTTTTATTACTGTTATATAAAAAACAGATGCAGGTTTTTGTATTTAATGAGTCTGATCAAACATCACGCAGGAACATGTGGGGCATCATTCAGCATTTTAACACCTGATGTCTGATGGAAATTCAACTTCTCGGGTGAGAACTTCAAAACTGAACTTTTAAAATCTCAGTTGCTTCACAGATATTTATAAATACATTTGAATCTTATAATTTTTCACTTTTGCACAAAATGGCCAGAAAAAAATCTGAAGGGTCTCAAGCTAATTTTTGCCTTTATTGTGAACTTATGGAAAATGGTGTCTTCATGAGGTGTACAAACATCTAAATGATCAGCCAGATGGGAAATGACCTCATGTTCATATAAAGTCAAAACATATGACAAGACATGAACATTGTGTCATCTGAAAGGGTGTTAAACAATGAGTTTTAGAAAATAAAGATTCAGCGTCTGAATCTTTGAAAAATGTCCATGAATCTCAGAACATCTAGCATGCACTTTAGCCGGCATGGACTCCACAAATTTGTCGTTTGCAAGAACTACTGGAAGACCAAATATGACCAAAGAGTCTTGACTGTCCACAGTCACCTGATGTCGACCCCATTGAACATTTATGGGTTGAAGGCTGCGAGGTTAAGTAGTCTGTGACATCACAAGAAACCTTGTGGAACACAGTCTGCAGGTTCTGCATTAACTTGTGGAGTCCATGCAAGCTTAAGTGCACGTTGTCAATAAAGCAAAGGGGCATACTAAATAAGATATAGATATCTGAAAATTCACGAACATCTAAAAGATTACATTTTTCGCTCCAAGTGTTAAGCTGTTATAATTTGTAATTAACAAATATTACAATAGATATTATCATAAACAAAATGCAAAATAAAAATGTATCTAGTTTGGTGTTATTCTAAATTATGTTAATATGTTATGCTGTTTCATTACATTATATGGTTTCTGTATTTATTTAGACAAAGTATCATGACTTCATCATATCATATATTAATCTGTCTTGTTTTTACAATATGAGATATTGTTTTTTGATATTACTAGTGCAGTGCCCGTTACAAAAGTGTATTCCTATAAAAAAGTGGGAGGTTAAGGAGCTTTTTCATGGATGGCCAAATGAGGCTGTGTTTGAAGGTGGGATGTCAGGGATATTTAGGTTTGTTGTGAAATCCGATATTCCAGGGTATAATTGGCTGTTTTTGACTATTTTTGATTTTGCCATGATATTTCACCTTAAAAACTATATACTTGGTGTCATTATTTTCAGCACAACCTCACATGTGTGACTGTACAGTTATTTTTTTTATTTTGACTGTATTAACACAATGGACCTAAAATCACAAAAAAAAACATAAAATCCGAGTAGAAAAAGTTTGATTTTTTTCCTGTGAAAACCACAAATAAACATATTTACAACAAACCATTTTTTTTTTTTTTTTACTTATAATGCAAATATAAATTGTTGTTTGCTAAATTTGTGCATACATTTAAGAAATTTACATTTAAATGCAGGCAATGCTCAGGTCTGCCTGAGCTCCTTCCAGCTGAATGAAGAGCTGCACTGCCTGCTCCACATTCAGCATCTTCTCATTGTTGTTCTCAACACGCTAAATGTAACAAATCTCTCAACTCTCAATATCGCTGTCCAACTGTCGTTGCCTGTCAATCATCCGCCTAGGTCCCTCCCACAACTTCCTGTTCCTCAACAACCAAACTTGCTGCTTGGACACTTTCGTGACAAAAGCCCGTTTTTACCGTTTCTTTCTGCACCAGACACAAAGCAAACGTGACGGCAATGTTCGCGAAAAAGCGTGGCGGACATTATTTACCCTAGGTCCGGTTTTGGACGTGCCGATGCGTCCGGTCCTTCGCCTCGGGAGGTGGGCCGTGTAGCTAGCCGCTAGCTAGCAGCTAGCTACACACAAACATCCACAGATTCCGATTCCACTTTGTTGTCCGCTCATCTCCGGATCTCCTCAGACCCGAACAGATTCGGTCCGGACTCGTTTAATCTCATTAATCCACAACAGTCAGTTTAGATGCACAGAACAGAACAGAACAGAACGGAACCGAACCGCCGGCAAAATTCCAGTCCAGCTCGCGCCGCTGCAGGTATAAATCAGCTTGTTTCTTCAGGTATGTCGTGGGCTTGAGCTCTGCAGTGATTGGCTCTGGTGCGAACGTGGCCACGGTGTGCAGTGATTGGCTCTGGTGCACACGTGACTGTGGTGGCTCCGGTGGACAATGCTCGGCGGAATTTGTAAAGCATTTATGAAATAATTTATCCACGGTATCTTTGCAGTCCAAGCAAATGCTTAGATGCACACCACTGAACCACGCAGCAGCCATGTTGAAAGTCTCAGGTCAGTGTGATCCTGATCCGCAGAGATATTTGACTGACAGACACACACACACACACACACACACGCACACAGACAGAGATTCCTTGTATTTATAGATAGATTACACACCAGAGCAGATTGGATTCAACCTGTACATCAGCTGTTGTTGCCCAGATCTTAACTGTATAACCTTTATTTGAGGGATAACAAGTGAGAATATTCTAGGTTAGTTAGAGGTGAGTCATGTTCATTGCAAAACATGACATTTGTACAGGAATCAGACTCAGAGCTACAATACATAACTGTACTGTGGCACCCCCTGTTGAACCAGGCCAGTATCTGTATAAATATGAGCTGTGAATCAATCTTTTCCACACTGTTGTTTCCTCTAGAAACGGGTTGTTCTCCATCTAGAACCAGCAATTGCAAAGATCTAATTAAACGCTGATGTGGCTATATTAACACTTAATTAACTGATTAATTAGTTAGTTTTTAAACAAGCACAAAAACAAACAAAGTGGTTGGTGTAAGAAGTCATAAGGTGGAGTTTCCACACAGTTTTCAAGCTGTGGGATATTTGATATAGACTTTTCTGCGGTGTGTTGTCAGTCTGGTACAGGACAGGGAACATGAAGTCCTCACATGTCAGCAAACTGAGCAACAACACCAGCACGCCTCAAAAGCTGTGCTGCCTTCCGGTGTCACTCGTAAACAACACCACTCGCTGTAATACAACCGTTGCATTATCAGCGCTGTTTTCGCGTATGTGTTGTTGGATATGATCCATATGAAATTTCTGGGTTAAACGATGGATGAATTAGTCGATACGGGAGCAGGTGTTTAACTTCTAAGCAAATACAAATATAAAATGCGCTGGAAATGTGCATCTACGTAACAGAACGTGATATTTTACTATTTTTCTGACTGAAAGTGAAGGCATCATTGGTCTAGTTCCCATGATGCATCTGCCAACGGTTGGATAGTGACAAGAGAGCAGCTCTCGAAGAAACAAATCTTGGTTAACGCGTTTTTTCTAGCGTTTTTTGGCTGCGGTAACAGACGCGATGGAGAGCGACTGCACGGATTGACTTCATCTAACTTAAGTTGACTGAACTGTCGGTAATACACAGAGGATACGCGGCTGTCTTTTGGATTTTAATGGCAAGTTAGCCAACCAGTTTCGGTAAGGAAGCTAGCCCATGTAGCTCATATTGCTACTTAACGTTCGTCGCTAATGCCACATTCATGCTAGCTGTCAGGGTCATTTGTAACTGCTTCAGCCCACTGAAGACGTGGTTTGCAGAGGATATTTTGGTTTTCTGTGTTTGATATCATGATGTTTCTATCTTTCCTGTCGAGCTTGAGTGCCATTAACATTACACGCCCAAACCAGGGGCTAAACACTAAATGTGCTGCCTTTTACTGCAAAGCAGTTGTATTGATTGGAAAGAAATGCAGTCAAGTGTTTGTTTTTTAATTCAACCCTGAACTGTCACGTTATGCAAACTAATAATTATCCCACTGTGAGGTGTATATTCAACACCATTAGCCTAGCTCCTGCTGTTAAGTAACGTTAACGTACACCTATTTTTGTTTTATGAGGCGTTTACAGTTATCTAATCTGGGCGTGATCATGTCAGTTAATCAGACTTGCGTGCATGTTTCGATCCCGATTGTGTCTCAGTGCTTTTGATTAGGGAAGTTAGCGTTGAAGCTACTTCCCTGCAGAGACTCTCTTTTATCAGCCGCTCACATGACACCAGTGGTTACTCAGTGAAACCATGAAATTGCAGATATGTCACAGAAGAATACAGTCACGTGGTGGAAAATGTAATGATAGGTCAGTGGTAAATGTGCTGCTGACACGAAGTGAGGAAGAGGTGGATAAGCTGTTTCCCTATTAGAGTCATCACATGTCTTGCCTGTCTGCCAGGGTACACAGGCTTACACTACTTGTTTGTCAGGGGTCAGTGTGCTTCTTATTGAAGCCAGTCAAGTGTTTAGAAGTTTTTCTATTTTGCACAAGGATGGTTTTTTTTTGCGTGTTTCAGTGTGCCATGTGGGAGTAAACCTTCCGGGGAGGTGCCATGCTAGCCACACAGATGCCAGATACGCCACCCGAGGCTAAAGATGTGAAACAGGTAAAACCACTAAATGTTCCCCATTTGCACAGATCTCTCATATCTCTCTTCTGTCTGGTTGTTTTCCCGTTCACGGTGACTGTGTGACACTACCTGGTGCAGGTGTCAGATTTCCTTTATAAGCTCCTGGGATGGACCTTTGTTTAACAATGTCAGGGTGTGACATTGTAAGTAGGACGTGTTGTAAGTCTGTGTCCAGCAGTGTTCAACAGCTCTTCACCTGCTGCCTGTGGGTCTTGTTTACAGTGTCATTAGAGTGGGTGTAGCTGACAGTGTGATGCTGCTATAGAGAACTTGCTCAGATACAATCAAAGCCAGAGTAGACCCGTAGTGGTGGACTTGCTTGGTTAGTAGTAAGCAGAAAACAGTGTTTAAAGTCTCAAAAGTTTGGAAAGTATGTGATTTTAATTGATATACTTAAGAATACTTACTAATTTTTCAACATAATCTCGTGCATCATCTCCACAACTCTGAAAATCTGTAAATATTTGAAATGAAATGATCCAGTCTTCATCTTTGTTTGTTGTCTCTTAGCATTCAAATGAGAAGAAAAAAAATCAAATTTAAATCAAACAATCAAGGATGATAATAAAAGCTGAAAAAATAAACAAGACACAATATACATTGATCACTGATACTCGAAACGCATTCGGTAAATTTAAAAGCATCAACTCTATAGATTTAGGTACCTTGAAAGGAACCTAAATCTGTTTTTTTTTTCCAAAAGCATGATAAAAAACAGTGTTCAAGTTAAGTGCTTGGTCTATTTTTCTAAAAAGCTGTACAAATCCGACTGATGTTTTAAGCAGCATGGCTTTGCGGACAGTTCACAATGTATTGTTGATTTGCTGAATTAATGCATGTGAGTCAGGAAGTGAGGAAAGCAGGCAAGGAGTTCCCTAGAAATCTTTCTCAGCTGCGTTTCTCAAGTCAAGCACGGTAACAGGAGGGTGCTTAAGTGCTCAGTGACGAGAACTCTCCGACCGCAGCCTTTCAAAGTGTTTAGTGTTTCTGAAGAATCAGTTGTTATCTTGCAACCCTTTGCACAATGTTGGCCAACTGGGTTTATTTTCTGTCTTTCCACGTCAGCTGACAGAATGTGTCATGTGACAGTAAGTATTCTACAGATCATGTTTCATAACCACATGGCCTCTGAACTCACTCTAGTCCAGCATCCGGAATGCAGGACTTGCTTTTCACTGCACATAAAAATTTGTTCTGGTGATCTGATACGTTCTTGTCACTCTGCCAGCTTCCTTCAGAGCTCCACCTAACTGGACTGGCCTCTGAAAGCAAACAAGGAAACTGATAATATTTCCCTCTGCCTGGCATTGTCATGCAGATCAAAGAGAGACTGGCCCAGTCACTCAAGGCCCTGCAGAAGCGATACGTAACGTCAGACGCCGTGGTCACCAGTGAAGATGGGGATGCAAACCTCCTCTGCTGTGCCCTGGAGGCCATCTTCATCCACGGTATCAAGAGCAAGTACGTCCGCACGGAGTCCGGGGGCCGAAGTAGAAAGGGAGACAGAGGGCCGCTCCCCCAGCCTTTCTTCTGGAGCCTCCTCAAGAGTGTCACCCACCGGTAAAGAACCAGTTATGCTACTATGGCAACTATTTGGATAATAATTATTATAAGTGTCTTATTTTGTCCACAAACAGAAATATATTTACTGTACTATCTTAGAAGAATAAAGAAACCAGAAAATAGTAGCATTAAAGAAGCTGGAATCAGGGATTTTTTTTTTTTTCTTTTAGGAAAATAACTTAAATCGATTGTAAAAGTAATCGATAATTTACTGATTAATCTTTGCAGGGCTGCTTTTCAAAGTCTTATGTGATGGCAAATTTAATATCTTTGTGTTTTGAATAAGAAACAAGAAAAATTCTAGAAGACATTTTGGGCTTCAATTGTCAAGAAATTAATAATAAGTTCAACTGATAAGGAAAATAAGTGCAGACATCATTTCATTGTTTGGAGAAAATGTCTTTAAAAAGTTTTATAATAATGCTCTCTGTTAAATCCCCAGTGATGTGATCACCGAGCTGGAGAAGATCAGCTTCGTGGGCACGGACGTGGGTCGCTGCCGAGCGTGGCTGCGGCTCGCCCTCAACCACGGGCTGCTGGAGTGCTACCTCGCCTCGCTGTTCCGGGAGGACTCCAAGCTGCGGGCCCACTATCAGCCCAGTGCCTTGCTCCTGAACGCAGAGGAGCGGGAAGTCCTGCTCAGCTACCTCCAGGGTCTAGCTTCGCTCACTTTCAGCCTTTCTTACAAGTCAGCCGTCCTCAACGAGTGGACCACCACGCCGCTGGCTCTTGCTGGACTCTGCCCTGTGCTCCAGGCGGACGTACTCGACCTGCCCGTCAATGGCGGAGACCTTCACAACTCCAAGCCCACGTACAAAGAATCATGGGATACAGCGTCTCAGTCGTCGAGCTCGTCGGACGCACAGGATATGCAGAGAGGGTGTCCGGTGGTGATGTTAGCGAGAGGGTCGAATGTGTTACAAGGCGGTGGGAATGCACTCAACTCGTCTAATTTAAGCCTGGACACCACAGGCTCCTCTCAGCTCTCCTCCAGCTTGAGCTCCGACGGCCTCCTGCAGGGTCAGGACCCCCGCAGCCCCACAGGAGAGCAGTGGTCTTCATATGACCTGGAAGCACCCATCGGTGTCAACATCAGCACCAAGAGGCCACAGAAAGAGTAAGTGTGTTTGAAGTTAAAGGATAAGACTGGTGATGTTTTGTATTTTTCTTATTGTCTACAACTCCCATAAAAAGCGTAATCAAAAATACATTTCAAGTTCACTTCTTTACTTCTCTCTCCCAGCTTTAGTGCACAGCTTGAATTGAAAACATAACGGAAAAGCCCACAAAATTAGGAGCAGTTACTCTGTCCCTGTTTCCCTTCCCTCTAAAATCTAAATGTATGTTTTTGGCGAGCACCACAATCTGAGTGTCACCTAGTTCCATTATATCTGAGAGAAGACAGATGGCTACAAGTGATTTCTCCTAAACTCTAGATTAATAAATGGCACTACATGGGTGAACTGTCCCTTTAAAACAACTGTTTTCCTTTTAGCCAAAGCATGATGTCATGTATCATATCACATTCCGCTGTGCTGTACAGCTCCGTTGTTGTCCTAAAGCTATTACTAACTCATTTGTTATTTCAGATGAACAGAAAGCTGCAGTGATAAACTCCTCTCCTCTGTTGTTTCTGGTCTCTGCAGTTCTCAGAATGAGTTTCGGGAGAGCGGCCACTGCAGTCAGGACTCCATGCGGGAGGACTCGTTTGTCTCCAGCACGGGTCCGGATCAGTTCTCAGAGACGGCCATCTTCAGTGGCTCAGACAGCGAGACCCAGGGTCCCCCTACACCATCCCAAGACCAACCCCCAAACTCTGTCCTGTCTGATTCGGAGCCGCCACCGCCACCATCTGAGGAGAACCACGTTAACGACTCCTCTTCTGAAGTGTGCTTAAGTGCCCCTTCTGAGTTACACTTGGACATGAACATGCTCTCGACAGTCAGTGAGCCTGAAGAGAAAGTAGATACGACTGGTTTTCAGGAGAACACTCAGCCTGTCCAGGAGGAGAAAGAAGCCGAGACCACAGAGAAGAGCACAGAGGAGCCTTCAGTACATCAACCACCGCGTCGCTCTACCAGCATCCTGAGCAGGAAGCTGTCCTCAGATTCTCTATCAGTAAGTGTAGACACTGGGCTCTAAGTGGAAAATAACACACACACACACACACACACACACACACACACACACGAGCAAAACCACATCATCATGTGATTGCATTTAAGTCACACTCTTCTGTCTGTTTCAAAAGTTGCTTCCTTTCATCTTCAGAGAGACAGAGTCAAGAGCACATGATAGAAATGATAAAAAACAATCAAAGCGAGCAGTCTGGGAGCTGCCAGTAACAAGTAATAAGGTTCAGCTGTTTATGGACAGGCAGTGGAATTTAGAGTAATAAATAATGAGGGTTTCACAGAAAGGGGAAATGCAGAGTTGCCTGCTCTCTTGAATTGTTTTAGCTGTTCCCGCTGAGGAAATGACAACCCAAATGTCTGACTCTTGATACTGGAAGCCAAGAAGGAAAACAATTCAACACAGGCTACTTATTATTCATGGGAAAGAAAATGTGGGTTCTAGCTGGTATTTCTTTCCACTCAAGGAGATCATGACTAGTCACAGTATTCCTGCTGTCAAGACTGCAGTTGCTAGGTAGATGAAGAAATGAAATGAACAGAACGGTGTGTGTGAAATAAAGAGCAGAGAGTCAGCCTACGGTACCATAAAATACCCTCCGTACTAATTATTCCGTGTTAACTGTAAACATGACGTCCGAGCAGGGAAACATCCAGGATGTGTTGTAATATTTTAACCACATATTATACTTTCTGCGGTTTCCACATATTGCTTATTTTAATTAGTCAAGACAATGACAACTTTGTTCTTATCTTTGCATGACCTTTAGCAGTCATTAGGGTTACCCCAGAGACACATGATGACAGGAACTCTCTTTCACAATCTGCGGTGTATTAAACAAACCCAGCTCAGCTCCTCTGGGCTGTTTTGTTGGAAAGTAATGAAAGTCGCTGATATTGTATTTTCTTCCTTTATGGTTTGCCCTCAGACGGGAACTCATTACGTTAATCTGATGGCACTTTAAAGCCACTTTTTGGTTGTTCTGGAGTTTCTTCCTCCGTCACACAGGAGCATGAGAGTTTAAAATACGTCTGTCCGTCCTTTGCAGAATTCCCGTTCCTGGATCTCTGAGGACGACATCTACAAGCCCCACCTGGAGGAGGTGTCCGACCACGAAGAGGCGCCACCTCCTCCTGCTCCCACAGCTGAGATCAAGGTGTCTCAGTCGGCTCCCAGCGTCGTCCATCGGAGACAAATAGGTATTTTGATCTACGTGATTAGAAAAACTGAAGAAAGTCTTACATCACAGAGTCATTTTGTGTTCTTAATTCGATGTTATGTGGTGGAACAGTGTCGGCCGCCTGCCTCCATCTTCAACCTATGAACAGTCAGAGGTTATTCTGTCTCAACTAGAACTTGAACGATTATCAATCATTGTTTTTTCTTTGACATTTCATAGACTAAAGTTCCCGTTTACATTCAGAGTCTTCTTGACGTTGAGTCCATTTCCTTCCACCTGAAACATTTGCAACACAGATTCCTCACAACAATTTGGTTTCTCGACGCGTTGCTGCCACCTGTAGCTCAGTGGAATAATGAGAACGACAGCGGGGAAAATGTTTACCTGCTCGAAACATTACCTCATACAGGTTAAAACGCCACAGGGTACCTTTCGTGTGAACATACCTGTTCAATTCAGGTGGCCGCTGAGTAATTTGTCAAATCAAAAGTAGACGGTGGAGTTCCCAGAGGGTAGAAAATACCTGCAGCACTCGAAAAGTGGAACTAGAAGGTGTTTGCCATCAGGTGTGGCAGGAGTAAACACCTGTGGTTGCATCATTAATTGGAATGTTGCCCGCTTGCATTGGAATGTAAAATGATTCTTCTACTTGCAAGACGTCATCTCAGTAAATAACACGGCTCATTAAGAGATGTTTTTATGACGGGCAGTATAAGAGGGAAGTGCTCCAACTTTAGGGCACTAGTTGACGTGCAATATTTACTTGAGGATGTTGAGGATTGTGAAAATTATGTTTTAATTAATTTGTTAATGTCACATTTTCAATATAATACTTCTGTCCATGTAGATGTGAATTTAATATTATAACTTTAAAATATCATGATGAAAAGTGCCGCAGTTAAAGAAAAATAAAGTGCTGACTGATGACGGCTGATGTAATCAAACAAAGGAAAGTAAGACTGTTTTAAACAACCTTTGTGGACATTTCAGTGTAGATCTTAAAAAGTGCACTTGAATGCAGCATATAGTCTCTTTCACATGTCTTTCTTTCCTCCGCTGTCCGAGAGACGGACGCAAAAAAAAGCATAGATAAGCCTTTATCTGTGAAGCAGCTGTCTCTGCATAGTGTTTTATTATGAGACCGTGTTAGTGCAAACATTTCCCTGTCAGTGTGGTGGATATTCTTACCCGGCAAACTGAAAACAAACCCACATTTGGCCTCCGTCTGGCTTCTCTTTATTCCCCTAAAAGTTCCTTTACAGTTAAAGAGACGACTGACACTGAAAGGTTTTGTCACAATGACAGAAAAGCTGATTTAGAAGAAAAATGTAATGGCATTTGTTATCAAAACTAATATAAATAGCTGTTTCCTGGTGCCATTTTAGTGCTTCAGTTTCATAGAATAATGATAAGCTTATCTTTTCAGTGCTGTTTCCTTTAGTGCAGCTCACTGAAGGACTGTCGCCACCTTAATTAGAGCCTTTTACATCCACAGAGGGTGCAAGTCTTTATCATGGTGTCTGCCATGTTGCATCGCCCTTCTTCTAAAGTAGCTGAGAGCAGAACCAAACACTGCCTCTGGAGGAGGGCTTTTGCATGTCTTTGAGTTTTTATCAGCATTTTTAAAAGCAGTTTTGTCAAAATAAATCAGTCTCCTGAATGTAAAAGTAGACCAAAGATGATGTAAAATAACTTCTGTCGGTCTGTGTTTGCTCTCTGCCCCTCAGGGCAGGCCAACCCGTTCCGTGGCTTGCTGAAGCTCGGTCATCTAGAGCGACGCAATGCGATGGGGTTGTGGCGGGACTACTACTGCGAGCTGTCCCCCTTCGAGTTCCGCCTGTATCTCAACGCAGAGGAACGGACTTGTTACGACAACTGCTCCCTGTTGCGATGTGAGGACGCTCACATCACCTCGCCTGAGGGCCGTTTCGAGTTGGCCTTCCCTGGGAAGCGACTGTTCCTCCGGGCAGGTAACCGTGATGAAGCTGAGGACTGGGTGGACCGGATAGTAGAGGCGGTCAACAAATGCCGGCCAGCATCCCATGCTGATGACCATTGGGAGGTGCTGCAACCCTACAGTGAGAATGGTGTGGATGTGGCGTCCCCGTCTTCCTCTCCCTCCAGCCCAGAGCGATTATCGTCCTCTGACACGGGAACATCTGGAGGACAGGAGGCACCTCCGCCTCCTCCACAGGAGTTTAACTGGACTCGCACTGCTGATGTGGAAACAGATGCCATCAAAGAAGCCGTGTTGTACTTCTCTGTAGACCCTGAGGCTCGGACATGGGTACCGCTAGTCTTCTCTCTGTCATTAGAGGCCTTGAAAGGCTTCCGGATACATGAGGGAAGGAAGCTGCTGAGGCAAAACCACTCTATTGAGGAAATTCGAGACGTGGTGCCTGACGTCTCTCTGGGAGGACCGGCCTTCTTCAAGCTCCTGACTGTCAAGGACACACTCAGACTCAGGGCAGAGAACGCAGACGAGGCTCGCTCATGGAGGGTTTTGGTTCGTGGAGCACTGGACTCGTACCTGGAGAGCGGGGAGGACGGGGGCTCTGGGGTGTCAGCTGTGGCTCAGCTGGGTGTCACGGGAAATCTCCACAGACTGGTTCAGCACAGACTTAAAGAAGATGGAGCGCTTCTAGCTCATCTGTGCACTGTGCCCTCAGAGAAGGGGCTGGACACGCAGAGCTTCAAATGTGCAGGTAAGGTTGAGTTGTAAACCCATCAGACTGTCAAGGATGTAAGAATCTGTATCATGGTGGAAACTTTTGTTATGTGACAAATCTGTAGGGTTCAGTGATCTTAAAGTCTGCTGAGAGGTGCGTGTGTGTTGTGTGTATCTAAGGTGTGTTCACTGTGTATCATACGCAGGGTGTCCTCAGCAGATCGGCCCGTCTCGTGGCAGAGCCAGGTTGTGTCACTTCTCAGGCCAGCACTACTGTGAGTCCTGTCACCGCGGCGACACCACCGTCATCCCATCACGCATGGTGCACAACTGGGACCTCACAAGACGAGAGGTGGGTGCAGCACACTCAGATCACTGTTTTACAGATACACAGAGGTTTATTACTGTAGGGTATCTGTATTTTACTTGAGCATTTATTTTTCTGACACCTTTTGACGTTTCCTCCCTTAATTTTAACACAAACATCCGTTGTTTAATGCATTCTTAGGGAGTTATTGATTATTATTTATATATATATGATTCTATTTAATTTCAACCTCTCAGTGTGTCTTATGCATGCCATACGTAGTGAGATGAAACAGCATAAAAGACGTAAACAGACATAGAGGGAGAATGGATTGAGACCTGCCGCCTGGATTTTCTTATTTTCTCAGTTTGGTGTTTCTTCAGAGTTTTATCCTGTAACACACACACAGCTCCAACATGTTCTCTACCTGTCGAGTATGACCTGTGTGTATCTGTCCAGGTGTCTAAGAAGGCCATGCAGCTGCTGGCTCAGGTGGGGCAGGAGCCTCTGCTGAACCTGGAGCAGCTGAACCCTGAGCTGGTGACGCATGCAGACTCCATGTCTCAGGCCCACAGCCTGCGGCAGAGGCTCCGTCTGCTGGGCGACTACCTGCTTACCTGCCGCAGCGGAGCCTGCAAGAAACTCCAAGCCAGGTGTGTGTACGCATGTGTGTGTAATATTTTAACATATTTTATTACGATGTTGCCTTACACGTTTCTTTTAATTCTCTGTCAGGATGAAACAGCGAACGTACTTGTTGGAGTCGAGCCATCTGTACAGTGTCATGGATCTACGACAGGTAACCTGCTGTGTGGATTATGTAACTGCACCAGTCATGAAACGTCTTTAATACGGGTTTGTTTGTTTTCCAGATAGCGGAGGGCGAATACGCAGCCTACCTGATGACACTGTGCCAGTACGCCTCCAACCACGTATTCCACTGCGACCTGTGCACCCAGCGTGGCTTCATCTGTCAGATCTGCCGCACTGATGACATCATCTTCCCCTTCCAGTTCGACAGCACCACCAGGTACTCCATCATGTCTGTCCTCACCTCATTCAATCATCCCCAGATAATACTTTTTATTATTCATAGTATTTGTTTCATGTCAATCAGGACGCATGTCGAAGGTTTCAGGTTTTAAAAACTGAGTTTTGTTTGAATGTTTAGTTTAAAATATCTGGGTTTTTTTGTTGCCTTGTGGAAAGTCTGCGTCTTTCGTCCACTTCTTTGTTTTTGTGTGCGTCAGTTTTTCCAGCTTACAGTTTGGCCACCACTGTTTCCAGTTTGTCTTGGTTCAGTTTATGCTGTGGCCGTGTCTCTGTCTGCAGAAATCCTGCCCTCTGCCTGTAATTTTCTTAATTTGCTGAATCCGGGACTCTTCCTGAGGTTTCTTCAATATTTTTTTTCCTCACTTGACTGAAAGGTCTAAGGACAGATGATGTCTTTCACTGTACAGATTGTAAAGCCCACTGTTATTTTGTGTCTCTGCGCAGGTGTAAAGATTGTAAGACTGTGTTCCACCTCACCTGCAAGGCTCCCGGGGACCCGTGTCCTCGCTGTCAGCGCATGAGGAAATACCTGGAGAGGGATCTGCAGGACTGAGCGTCGCACAGAGCTTTATTCAGCAAGCTAGAAGAACCCTGATGTGCAAAAACAAACAACAGAACATGAAAACAAAATCTAGCTTTTACATGAAGTAACCTCAAGTGCAATTATGAGTGCGCCTCGCCTGCAGAACTGACCTTGAACCTGAAGAGGAAGGTGTGAGAGTCGCGGTGCTGCAGTAGCTCGACTCTCTCTTGCACTAATTCATGATGCTGACATGACGCAGCCAAATTTTACTGACCAGTGACTGTAATACCTCGCTCACCTCTCATTCAGCCACGGCATCAAACGAAGGACAGGACACCAGTGAAGGTTGCTGCCAAGATGTTTTCACTCAGTTGGTCTTATCGTGTCTTTAACCATCATGTTTACCAGAAATGCTCTGCAGCACATTCTTGTTCTTGTATTTAAACACAACACAGCAGTGACGCTGGGTACTGTACATGCAAAATATCTCAAACAGCACTTGAAATGTTCTAATAACACATTTTTTGATTGTGCCTTCTTTTTAATTTAAAAGTCATATTCATAACATTTTTATGGAGACAAATATTTTTTTAAAATCACAAATCTACAGAGCTCGTGGAAAGTCATTCTTTTCTGTAAAAACATGAATATGATTGTGTTAAAAACAACAGACACAATCACCTGTAGCTTGTAGCCACTTGTAATGTTGCTAATGCTAGCTAGTAAAACTTAATGTTGCTAATGCTAGATAGCCAAAGTTTACGTTGCTAACATTAGCCAGCGAAAGTTAAAGTAACTAATGTTAGCTGGTAAAAGTTCACGTTGCTAACTCTAGCCAGCAAACAGTAATGTTGCTAAAGCTAGCTAGCAAAAGTTGACCCTACTAATGCTAGCTAATATTAAAGTTGCCAAAACACGCTGTAGAAACACAGATACCACATGACGTCAGACCCTGACAAACATTTTTAAATTATTGATTCACAATCAGATTTTTTTTTTAATGTTTTGTTTGTATAAAAATGTTATCACTGACCTTTAAGCTTTACACTATTTTCCTCTTGGTTTGTCTTTAATTCAGGGCCAGAAAGCATCATTAAGGCGGTTTCTTTTCATTTGCCATAACGACAAGATTAATTATATTGCTGGTTTGTGTGAAGGTATGAAAAAAATAAGTTGCCAAGAAGACTTTGTGGAATGTTAATACATATATATAAATATATATAAATCTTAAAAAGAGACGTTGATATGTGTGATTTGATTTAAACCTTGAGGGCAGATTTAAAGAATATATTAAGTCAAACATTTGTTATGCTGCTGGTGTTGAGAGCCACACTGATCATAAACGAGTGGCAGAAACATTAAAAACATTTTGGGTAAAATTACAGATCCTGAAGTCAAAACATATTTTGCATATTTGCACGCAGCTATGACTGTTATATCGATTTTTGTCCTGTAGCACATGAAATTTACACCTTAACTAACAAACAATCTTGTATAGCTGACATTTTCTTTTAGTTTCATCTTTGATCACTTGTGTCTGATGTTGAGTTGAACTCCCAGAATTAACGTATAACAAGACTGATTTTTTTGCAAAAGGAAAAAGAGGTTTACTTATCATATGCAGAACATATCACTTGCAAGAGCTGTTATTCCTGGTTTGTATTTTTTTTATTGTCATCTCATTTATTATCTATGATGTATAGATGAAGAATATTAAATAAATGTCAGTGTGTCACTGCTGCAGTCTCTTTTTTTTGGCGCAAATGCATTATTGGATCATTTAATATTACGGGCGTGTGTTTGTTGGTTTGTGATCTCGATAACACAAAAACTACTGAACAGATTTCCACCAAACTTGGATGGAGGACGGGTCTCGGCCCTGAATGGACCCCTCTAACATTTGGTGCGGATTGTTCTTTGTTTTTTTGAGTTCGTGAGATCGGCGTTTTTAGACATTTCGGCAAATAATTCATTGATCTTGATGAAAAAACATCAGGCATATTTAGGTGGCTGGCACTGATAAGTGAGCACAATGTGATGTGAATATTAATAAAAGATCTATTATTCTTCCACAACACAATGTAGAGGATGACTCCAAACACATTGTTTTGTTTACTGTCAAGGCTTGAGACCTGGGGCTAGCTGGTTAGCATGCTAACTTGAGTAGATAAACACAAAACGTAGACCTCTTTAACTTATCGTCAACATTTTATTCATTCACATTGTGAAGACAACTGTTCATTTTTTTAATGTTTCAGGATAAAATTCTTACATATTGCACATTAAAGGGTCACTGTTTAATGTTACGGGTGTCTGTTTGTTGGTTTGTCACCACAATAACACAAAAACTACCAAACAGATATCCACCAAACTTGGATGGAGGATGGGTCTCGGCCCAAAAT
Organism: Sparus aurata; assembly: GCF_900880675.1. Taxonomy (NCBI): domain Eukaryota; kingdom Metazoa; phylum Chordata; class Actinopteri; order Spariformes; family Sparidae; genus Sparus; species Sparus aurata. Next base: position 23,458,725 of record NC_044206.1, on the reverse strand, counting down.
GGACCCTTGTAACTTTTGGTGTGGATCCAAGATTTGTTTTTGGGAAATCGTGCAACATTTTTAGTTATGAAAATGATGAAAACTAGTCGTTTTTGAGTTGCTGGCATCTATGAGTGAATACAATCCTAATAAAAACCTGTTAAAGTTCAGAAATATATATATATTTTCCCCCCAGAACTGAATAAACAAGCTGTTCTCAAGGAAACTAAGGTCCACAGAACACTTTTGGGGCGTTTTTGGTCACTAGAACGGTGGCAGGGTCCGCCACAGATAAACAAAGTAAAACACTAGGATGTTGTGTTGTCCTTTAAGGTCAGTTTGTTTACTTCTGAAACATGCCAGACATCTTGACTTGTCATTATAGAAAGATACAGTTCAGGTGAAACTCATTACATCATGACTGCACAACATTAATGCTCATTATAAATGTAATGCACTCATTAGAGATTCAATCAGCTTCACCTGTGTGACAGCACACGATAAATCTGATTTCATGTATTTTACTTTATCAGATTCAAACTGAGGGACTTATACGTGAAGCAGAAGTCGAAAAATAACAAACGAACTGATAAACAATGGAGCTCATTAGAATGCGCACACCTCATTTAATATGGAATGATTGTGTGTAGCCGTGCAGGTGTGGTGTTTCCTCCTGCAGGTGTGATGAAGCGGTTCCTCCTGCAGCCTCGCGGGGGAAGTGACCTCTCCTGACAGCAGCTGATGGGAGGAGTGTGTGATGACATCCAGCCTGTAAAACACGTTCAGCAAACCCTCCAACCCAGTCAGCCTTCACTCCGAGCCGCAGCAGGATCTCAGCCCGCAGCATTCCTGCAGCTTTTACTTGTTTTTACCTCCGCGGCGACTCGCTGCTGCACGACAGACAGACAGAAAGACAGGCAGAAAAACAGGCAGGCAGGCGGAGAACCAGGAGAGTTCGGCGGGGATGGATGCTGCTGAGAGCCGGCTGGAGAGGAGCAGCCACACGGCGTTCATAGACAAAAACACGCTGTATGTGTGGGGAGGCTACCAGGTGAGCAATTAACAACTTACCTGTGCAGGTAACTCGAGGTAAACAGTCTCCAGGGCTTGTTCCTCTACAGGAAGCTTCAAGTTTGTCCAATATTAGTCAAATGTTTGCCAAAAATTAACAATTGACTTTTTAAAATCAAGACTTTTACTGATGTTTTGTTCTTTTTAGATGATTTTGGAAGATTTATTGTGTTTTTTATTCTCTATCTTTATTGACAAAAGTGAGTTGACAACCTTCAAACATGTCACCACTAACTACAGCCTTCAACATGAACCATGAAGCTGTGTGAGTTTAAACCACACACGTCATCAGTGCTGGCTGTGTTGCACTAGCTTTTACTTAATGAGGTGTAAATGTGAACAACAAGCAGAGAACTGTGTGTCTGCTGAGCTCCTGTGAAACTTTCCCTGCTGCAACAAGTTTGAACAATGACAACATTTCTCAGGGTATCTTGTTGCCTCCTGATTGTTACTGAACGAACAACATCCGTGTGCAGTTTGTGTTCGCAAACTGTTCGAGCATGTGAAAATAAAAGTCCCACTAATGTTTGTGGTCAGAACGACGGCTTGTTTTAATGTGAAACGTCAGAATCCAAGAAGGTTTCTTTATAAAGCAGACAGGTATGGAAGATCATTAAAAAATATATCTTATGAGGATCAGTGACAGATATTTCTATAGTAAGTCATAGTAATGAGTCATTTTGATCATCTCTGTTGCCACTTTTTGTGTCTGTCTGTTGCCACTTTTGTGTCTCTGTTGCCTCTTTTGTGTCTCTGTGGCCTCTTTTTGTGTCTCTGTTGCCTCTTTTGTGTCTCTGTCTGTTGCCTTGTCTGTTGTGCCACTTTTTGTGTCTGTCTGTTGCCTCTTTTGTGTCTCTGTTGCCTCTTTGTGTCTCTGTTGCCACTTTTGTGTCTCTGTTGCCTCTTTTGTGTCTCTGTGGCCTCTTTTTGTGTCTCTGTGGCCACTTTTTGTGTCTCTGTGGCCTCTTTTGTGTCTCTGTGGCCTCTTTTGTGTCTCTGTGGCCACTTTTTGTGTCTCTGCCACTTTTTGTGTCTCTCTGCTGCCACTTTTTGTGTCTCTCTGCTGCCACTGTTTGTGTCTCTGTGGCTACTTTTTTGTGTCTCTGTGGCCACTTTCGTCTCTCTCTGTTGCCACTTTGTACCATTATTACTTCTCATAATTTTTACTTTCTCCAAAGGCTTTATCTTGTAATTTCAACTTTTTAGCTCATCGTGTTTTCTCATCAGTTTCTCATAATTCTGACCTTTTTATCAACGTATGATTTATCTCAGAATCCAGAGTTTTTATCTCGTCTTTCATCATGTCGACTTTCTGTCCCTATAACTATAACATTTATCTCATTATGCCTTCTCTCATGATCATCTCCATAATTTTTATCTTAAAAGTATGACTTTGTATCCCGATAACTTTTAGACTTTGCATGTGTAAATCTGAGCCACCATAGGATGTATTTACTTTTGCATCAGTGCTCAGTGTTGATAGATTTCTGTTCCTCCGCTGGCAGCAGAGTGCACTCTGTGTTCAAACCTTATCTCCTCTGTTCTCTCCTCACAGGTGGCTGCTGGAGAGGACGTCATGTTGCCAAGCGATGAGATATGGCTGTGTGATTTGGACAGCGGCCTGTGGTAAGATGGAAGGAAGGCTGTTCATGGACACCGTGTCATCTTGACTTTTTATCTCGGGGACGTCGGCCTAGGGGCGTGTTTGTTTGATGAAATTAGTGTTTTAAAAATGGCACAAAGGAGATACAGTGAGGGCACAAACTTGATTAAGAACAGAGGCGACTGTTAAACTGGGATTTTGTGTGTGGAAGGCCAAATGAAATATGAGTCTCTGGTTTGTTTTAGTTCCTGAAACTAAACTCTCACTGCGTCTGAGTCGACATGCGTGTGTTTCATCTTGTCTCTTTTTCCTTTTTGTGTGTCTGTGACAGGGAGTGGAGGGAGATCACCGGAGACAAACCTCCGGACTTATCAGGCTTCTGTGGCTCTCACGTTAACGACGCGCTCTACATCTTCGCAGGCTGCGACGCGGCTGGATACACAAACCAGGCGAGTTTCGGTGGACTGAAACAAAATCCTCCGCCCTGAAGGCATTTCCACGATCTTCACAAGCCTGACATGTTTCAGAAGTTCAGCCTCGGGTTCAGTCGAGATTGAAGCTGGAAGAACTCGTTGTTGCACAATTTGTCCGATGTTGAAAAAGATAAGAGAGTAACGCAAGATTATCGAATTACATCAACAAATCTTATTAAAAAGCTAAAATAGAAGGTTTTCAAAGGGGCCGGCCTGCAATAATCGAATGTATCTTGGACCAGAACCGTTCAGAGCTTTAAAAACCAACAGCAGGATTTTAAAATCTGTTCTTTGACGGACAGAACTGCCGGCCTGCTTCGTGTTTTTTCTTCTTGGCACGTATCAAATGTATCAAATGAAGCAATCAGACATCCAGAACTTGTACGTACTTGATTTGGGCGACAGACATGATGTAATAATGAGACGGTGTCAGAAAGGCGTATCTGTGCAAGAAACCTGTCACAATGAGACAAGAGAGGCAACAAACACATTTAATGTATTTAGTCATCATCTGCTCACCGTCATGTTGATGGGAAAGTTGAGTGAAGTTTCCACAAAACATTCCCGGAGTTTTGCAGCATTTAATTTGTATTTTCCTTTATTGTAATCTCTTCTTTAGTATAAAAATGCCCTTTTTATTCAACCAGGAAGTGTCTTGAGGTACATCATCTCTTCAGTGTGCTGAAAGGCGTAAATAAAAGAGCTTGACTCATTTAAAACAATGAAATTCCTTTTTATAATACTGAATGACTTCCTTAAATAGAAGCTGTGTGTAAGTGTTTTCAAGCCCGGGGTGTGTTCAACAAAAATGCAGTTTCATACCAGACAGAGGAGATTATCCATCCTGATCATCTGGTCTGAAGTGTTTCTGTCGGTAGACAGGAACGGCTTTAAAGTTTTATAGATTGAAGGTCGATCTGTTTGTTTTTCTGTCTGCAGATGTTCAGCGTTGACCTCACAGAGCCGCACTTCTCCTGGAGGAAAGTGACCGACACCAACGGGACGACGCCGTCGCCGCGAAACAAACACTCCTGCTGGGTGCACAGAGACAGGTCGGCTCCACCGCTCGGCTCCACTTCTTGTGCGTTTCCATTGTCAAAAGTTTTGGATTCGTACCCGGAACCAGAGTCGCCTCACTGTCCTCACTCAATAATTGCACAAATTAAGAGCACAGTCCACTAGTTATTTTCTGCTTTTCAGGAATTAAAGTGTTGAGGAATGTGTTGCAGAGACCCAGGACTCAACTCTGACCTGCGGCCCTTTGCTGCATTCCTTTTTGAATTTTCACAAATGTATTTTTCTGTAATTCCAAATGTGAATTGAAGAACTCCTGTATGTTTTTCTCGCTGCAGGTTAATCTACTTCGGTGGATATGGATGTAAGACCATGGGGGAGGTGCAGAACACGTCATCCACGAGCTTCATCGTGGAGGAGATGTCCTGGGTAAATAACAACGAGGAAACATTTTAAATCGTGAACAAAACGTGCAGCAGATTCTCAGATGTTTAATGATCCCGTGCTGTATTTTGACGTGTGTTTTACTGAATTCAAACCTGAGCTGAAAGCTTGTTTTTGGTGTCGTAGACGACAATTGGAAACGCCTTATTCAGGTGCTGGGGCTGGAACAATGAGGTGAACGTTTTCGACACACACACCGCGACGTGGAGCATGCCGGAGAGTCGGGTGAGAACATGATTTCACTTTAGTTCCTTTTGTGTGTTTACTTTTAGCTGATTCAATGCAAATCAACAGTCTCTGTTCTTGTTGTGTCCAGGGTCCGGTTCCGACCCCCCGAGGCTGCCATGCCAGTGCCCTGCTGGGGAACAAGGGTTACATCTCTGGTGGTGCGGTGAGTCAACCTTACAGTGCACAATATATAAACCGATAAGGAGATATTTTTAACTTTTTTAATTGGAAACAAGGAAAACGACGATATTTCAGACAATGGTGTGCTTCCAGTTTTTGTGGCGTTGGTTTGGGGAAGGTCCGTTTCCTCTTAAAACATCCCTTTCCTGTTATGATGTGACTTTGCCTGCATGCACAGAACAAAATACGAAATGGGTCTTGTGTGGGCGACTGGTCGGCACAGAGCCCTGACCTCCACATGTCCTGTGTCTTCTTCAGGATGAACTGGATCACAAACCAACATCTCTGAATGCTCTCGAGGCTGAACGGGAGTAAATCCTGCAGCCGGGCTTCGATTCTGTTTCTGCAGCAGATTGATGACTTTAGATTTGTAAAGTGATGTTGGTGAAATGTTCAGGTGTCTGCATACTTTTGTTGGTTTCTCTTTTTAATTAATGAGTGTATGTTTGCAGGAAACGGCAGAGTTGGACATGTTCTGCTTGGACCTGGACACCTGGACCTGGACTCAGTTGTAAAAAAATACTTTCACTCTTTCAAACATACTGTAGTTTTAACAGTTTTTTAAAGCGGTTTGATTTATACAGTTTGTCATCACAATGATTTATTCACCTTTTGTTGTGCTGTTTGTTTATCTTCCATCAGTGACGTCTCTCAGTCCTCGGCACCGCTGGGACGCTCGATGTTCACCATGACGCCCACGTCGGATCACACGCTCTTCATATACGGAGGACTCGGCGTAGACGGGAACACTCTTAGTAAGTCTCGGCAGCAGACTTGGTCTGAATGTGACGCCTCTACGTTAATCTCAAAGTGTTCACGCTGCTCGTCTCCTGCTGCATCAGTAAGACTCACGGACTCTGAAACGGTGAACGGCCCGCAGCCTCAAACATGGCACAATATGACACCAAAGACATGTTTTTATTTCGTCTGTAGTTGTTTTGTGTCTCTTTATGGTCCTTTTTGCATCTATTTGAGGTCTTATTAGTCTTTTATCGTCTTCTTTTTCCTCTCTGTGGTGGATTTTGTGTCTTTTGTTGTCATTTGGCCTCTGTAGTGGTGTTTTTGTCTAGACTTTGTAGTTGTACAACTTCTTGCTGTGTTATTGTTGAGACCCCTTCTGGTCTTTTTGCGTCTTTTTAGTTTTGTGTCCCTTTTTGTAGTCATCTTCTGCCTCTTTGTGGGTTTGTTGTGTCTCTTCATGGTTGTTTTTGTAGTCGTTTTGCATCTCCCTGTCATTATTTTGTGTCTTTGTAGTTGTTTAGCATCTCTTTGGTTTTTACTTCTTGTCTTTTTTTTGCATCTCGAGTCACTCACTTGATATTAAGTCACTTGAAGCAGAGGTTCTGGTCCAGCGGGATGGTCGACCCGTTCAGTAATCCATCCATGATCGGCCTGATGCTAAATAAACTACCAGGAAAAACATTTTGTGTGTATTCTCATAATGTTCATGTTAATCTGCACTGGACGAGTGTGCCAAAGGTTGAAGGACTCTCCTTCTTTAATGCGACTCTAATAACAAAAGGCACCATCAAGTTCAAGTTGCTAGTTTTCCCTAAAAGTGAAACTCTGTGGTTTAATCTTTATTTTATCGTTCACCTCTCACCAGATGATGCCTGGCAGTTTGACTCTCAGAAGAGAGCGTGGACCACGAGGACACACCAGCACAAGGACAAGCCCAGGTAATTAATACAACTCATTAAAGGGCTCGTTTCTGCTTTTGCTGCAGCTTCCTGACAGCACATACCAGCAGAGGAAGAATGTGAAGCTGCTGCGATGAAATGATCAGTGTGTGTGCATTAAATGGTAAATCGGTGATTGCAGCTCATGTTGTTGTTCCTCAGGGTGTGTCACACGGCGTGCCTGGGAAATGACGACGACGTGGTTGTGTTCGGGGGAAGCAGCAACATGCGTATCCTCATGGACTCCGTACGTAAACTTTAAAGGCTTTCCTGAGGGATTTGGCGGTCATGTTTTCTTGACTGTGCTCTGAATAGTTTAAAGTTATTTGTAAGAATTATTTTCAGCCCCTCGGCGAAGTCTTGGCGGGTAAACATAGTCCAACATAATCTTTTCCTGCAAAACATTGCAGCATTCAGTCTTTAAACTGCTCATTCCTTCTCTATGATGCTTCTACTCGGGGCAGTTTGTCCAGTTGTTGAGCAAAGTTGTTGCATAATGAGCGATTAAGTGGTTTAAAGGACTCAAAATATGATGAAACAAATCTGTACAGAAAACGTGATGCGTTTTATTTTAAGGCCAAACAGGACCGGACTAATGACACTGTGTAGGTTTTTAGTGTGAACATTCCCCATTTAGAAGTATTTTATCTGTCTTTCTTCATGCTCCTGTCCTCAGGTGGCTGTTCTGAGGGCTCCGTCACAGCATCACTGCAGAGACGTGTTCATCTTTCAGACGCAGCCGTACTCCCTCATCAGGTACAGCAGGTTATCTCTGATTGTATATGTGCAGTCCAGAAAACAAATATCAGACTGTGTGTTTTTCTCCTCTCGGTCACGTGTGTGTGTGTGTTTGCACTGTTATGTACATTCGCAGCATGTGAGAGTGTGTTTGCGTTCTGTCGCCCTTTTTCACACATGATTAAGCAGTTTTGACAAAGTCCACAGACGCTTTAAACACTCGGAGCTATTTATACTCTCGCTCTGCTGGACCTGTTCGCTCGACCACGTACAACAGAGGACGTCGGTGTTTACAAGCTAATGAGCTTTACGCTGTTATGTACGTTGAGGCAACAGGCTGCGGCATGTTTATGTGAAATAGTCGGATTAAAACGACTTTTCTTTGGATAAAAATGTTGTGTCTGACCAACACTTGGCGTTACGGGTGCATTATGTTTTTATGATCAGGCAAAAACACCTGAAACAGTTGAGGAAACATTGGAGCATGAGGGTCAGAGGAAATGAGGGTAAAATACACAAGCAGTGTGTGGAAGAGCGTGTCGGTCAGTGAAACACATCAGCTCAGGACGGATTAGACTCGAGGTCAACCGATTATTAGAAATCAAGGAGACTGAAAACAATATTCATTTGCAGTAAAAGTACACTTCTACTTGAGTAGTTCCACTTTCTGCAACTTAAAATTCCTCTACAGGATGTTATTTGATAAATTTAATTAGTAGCAACTTTGCAGATTCTGGTTATTCAGTGTTTACAGGATATTAATTGTGACGTGTTGTCGGGACAGAAAAATCACTGAATCCCGGTCTGATAATCGTTCTGCCCCTCAGTCTAGTATAGATTTATACCATGGTCTGGGGAAATACTCGATTCTGATTGGCTGCAGGGTGTCCATTAACCCCTGATATATGGACACCTACTAAGTAGTTCCAGTCAAATTGACTGTTCACCGCTGTAAATTAATGCGCTAGCTGGCATATCAAATGTTAATATTTTATTTCCAGTACTGAGTGCAGTCCGTCAGTCCTTCAGTGTCTTATCCTCTGAACACCACAGGGTGGCGACTGTAACACACAAGCTGCAGAAAGTTCACTTCCCCTCTAAACTTACTGATACGCGAATACGCTGTTCAGCTCTCTGCTTCAGGCTGCGGCCACAGTAACGTTACACATGGCCGGTCATTTGTTCGTGAACATTTTGATATTGATTTGGGGACAATGACATGACTGGTTAGCGAGCTAATCGTGTTAGCTAGCATACTGTCAAATTATATTTACTGTTTGTCAACCGTACGCAATGTTATTGACTTTGAATCTTGGTAGCATAACGTTAGCTTTCTGGCTCATGGCTGAGCGGACTAGAATATCTCCCGTTGCCAAGTCGTATCTATGGTCCGTCCTATTTACTGGAGGAGTGAACAACGTCTCTGTTGCATAAGAACCTTACGGGAGATTAATGATTGTTCCAGGTATTAGTCAAACCCTCAGGCGTTACCAGGGAAACTAAATTATGGCTTGTGAAAAACTTTATATTTTGATTGTAAAACGCATGAAAATGTAAATTAAAGGTCCGAATTTCTTTTCTTTGGCAAGTGACCATGGTATAAGCGGGATAATGCCCTTCGAGGTGTCCATTAACAGGAGTTAATGGACTTCGCGGAGGCAACCGTCCACCTCCGTGTCGTCCATTAACTCCTGTTTATGGACACCTCGTCGGGCATTATCCCTTACTTATATTTTGTTTTAGTTTTCTCGCCTCTGAACAATCTGTGTTTCTTCCCTCCTCAAGACTTTGTGAAGACTTCATAGGAAGAAACCCGGAGCTGTTCAGGAAGCAGCTGAACTGGCTGCCGTCGAAGCTTCGCGGCAAAATCGAGAAGCGCGTGGCCTTTTTCTCCGCTGTGACGCCCGTTCTCACAGCCTGAAGGTTAACTTTTAAAATGACGACAAGATTCTGAGCCAGTTAATAATTATGACTTTTCATTCTTTGTGTCATTAATGTCTGTCTGTGTTTAATGATTTAAAAAAAAAAAAAACATGGTGCTGAAGTTTCATCGTTTTAACTTATAAAATGTTTTGTAAATAAAGTTTTTTTGCCTTATTTTAATAAACACCCAGTTTAGATTAGGTCATGTTTTACTCCATATAGCGATCCAATGATGTGCAATCTGTTTTTGAATAAAGGTGTATATTTGTTGTATATTACTGTTGTGTTTATTTCCCTCAAAGAGCGATGAGTGACTGCCGCAAAATGATTGACAAGTTTAACACACCAAGTTAAATATTTGACCTTTTTAATCAGATCTGCTTACACGGTTAAATAAATGCATGATTTTCTTTCTCAATATCACATTGAAGAAGAGTTTAAATGGGTGTTTAATGAATGTCGATATGATTTATTTGGTTCAACTGCAGGAAAATTCACAATTTTACATGTTTTCTGTTGAACTTTTACATGTCTTGGAAAAGTAAATGTTACCTGAGAGAGAGAAATGGAAAATTAGATTATTGTAGTAAACTGTAGGTTTATTTGATTTCCTCTCTAACTTCCACTTTTGTGTGTTGCTGTTAGTCTTTACCATCATCGTTCAATCTCAATCTCAAGAATTCATAACAAGTACCACAGTTCTGACAAAAAAAGGCAAAGCAGGACCGATCAGAAGTTTTAAAAAAAAGATGAAGCAATTTTCTTTTTGTCGAATTTAAAGAAGCGTTATTGTTGTTGGTGCTGACAGGACGGCTGGTTTCACACGGGTCGGACGTAGTTGGCGGGCAGCAGGCCTCGCTGCCCCGTGCGCTGGTTGCATCCGAACATCCACCCCTCGTCGATCGTCTCCACGTCTAAGATCAGATCTCCTTCCGCCAGAGAAACTTCATCTGCCTCTGCCGCCATGTAGCTGTACAAGGCCTGGTAACGTTTCTGTGGAGCAGAGACGAATAAACGGAGGCACTCGCACGTAACATATCGGACTGTACAGAGTCCAAACTGCTGCAATTTGCATTCAATTTCCCTACTGAGTGCGGCCTTGAGATAGTCATGCAATACGTACTGCACAAACATGAGTGCACATGTAGCAGCTGGCAAACACTTAAATCACACTCACACAACACACAGGTGCACAAGAACACACATTATGAATGCATCAGGTATAAGACTTCTGTACAGTGGCGTGCAGACTTTTTGAAGGGCAGGGGCGAAAAGGGAACTTCAGCGCGTGTTTTGGCTCCCAAGAGGGCACTTTAGCGTGTGTTTTGGCTCCCAAGAGGGCACTTTAGCGCGCGTTTTGGCTCCCAAGAGGGCAGTTTATCATGTTTTAACCAGCCAAGGGGGCAGTTTAGTGTTTTTTGCCAACCAAGAGCGCACTTTGGCACGCTTTTTTGGCTCCCAAGAAGGCATTTTAGCGCACGTTTTGGCTCCAAGGAGGGCACTTTAGCGCGCATTTTTCAACAATTGGGCCCTGCCCCCAACCCCCCCCCCCCCCCGTGCACATCACTGCTTCTGTAGGAACTAAAGGTAAACAAACTGCCATCAAACATCATTACATCATCGCTACATGCTACATGCTACATGCTATTTTATGTGGCCAAAACTATGTGAATCCCTTTTTTTAGGTGCTTTTCTCGCTCAGGCCGAAAAAATTCTAATCCACATGTGCAAAAGAAAAAGCTAAAAATCTGTCACACATGACATTTTTCTTCTTTTTTCCACATATTAAATATTCGTTCACATGCTTCGTTCCCACATGTGAACAAAACCCAACAAAGTATGAACATATGTGACTCACACACTTTAAAGCATCCAGTTCACATGTGACATTACCTTTTTTTCTTACATGTTAATATTTTAGTTCACACATTTGGAACTTCTAATCCACATGTGAAGGAAAAACCCGATTACACACGACTGTCTGTGATTCATCATGACGACAAACCCTGAACCAGAACCAGGTCCATAAAGAAACTGTTTTTTTGCAGTTGGGTGTAGGAAGAACTTCACCTCCACTCCGTCCAACACCTCAGGGATGAATTTGAACGCTGACTGCAAGCTGGACTCGACCCGACATCAGTGTTGGACCTCAGTAAGTAACTGGTGTCCACATACTTTTGGCCACAAAGTGTCATTATGTCCACGTTATTAGCCTTACCCCTCCACTAGATGGTGCTACAGGAGCAGGATGCATCTGCCTCACCGGCTGACTGAGCTGCCCCGGATTGGATGGTTGTACTTCATCCTCATCTACACACACACACACACACACACACACACACACACACACACACACACACACACACACACACACACAGTTAACACATATACAAACAGTAAAATAAGGTTATTTAGAGGAGTGTGTCTCTGGAGGGATATGCTTTACTTACATTGTCTATTTTCAGGAGGCGGTGCGTCACTTCGAATCCTGCTCTTCTCAAACTCTTCATGGTACTTTATCTACACACACACACACACACAAACACACACACACACGCGTTAATCCAGAGGTAGTTCACCATTTTAGGAGGTGCTGAGAGAAGACGAGGGGGGTTAACTCAGCCTGCAGCAGCCGAGGAGAAAACAGGAACCATCTAACAGCTGAGGACTTCAAACAAAGAACCACCTGACTGCATTTTATTTCATCTTCAGATAAAAATATTTGGAAGAAACAAAAAGATGAATCGTCACGATTGAAAAGTATCGATGGGCACGATGACCTTCGATCAGAAAAAGTTAACCAGACTTTTTTTTAAAATGCTCTTCACACACGTGTTGTTTGCTGTCAGTCGATGTTTCTGTCTAATTGTCTGGACGCAGCTTCAAACTGATGGCTTCCGAGAAAACAAACTTATTCTGCGTCCGTCACAGTTTTAACCGCAGTGACAGTTGTGACAGTTCAAAGATTCTTGGAGGAGATTTGTGTTGTTGGCCGGGAAGTGGACGTCTTTCTCCACGATCGTGTTGAGCGTTGAAGAGAAAACTCTGGTGATGGGATGTTTGTGTGATGTGCTCAGCAGAGAACACAGAGACGGAGAGGACGGCCTCCCTGAACCTCTGTGATATTAATCAAATGCAGTTCCAGCTTTTACAGGCTGGAAGAGGAAGCTGGATGTTGAATAAGGACAAGAGGCAGCAGCCCGCCGTGTCCTCAGCAGACCTCAGGACGAGCAAACAGGAAGAGGAGACGCGATGGGAACGAGACGGGAGGAATTTAAAAAAGACTAAACGTAAAAAATAGGAGGAGGAAGGCGGCAAGGAAGGAGGGAGGGAAGAAAGAAAGAAAAAGGAAGGAGGAAAGGAAGGACAGAAGGAAGGAAGGTAGGTAGGAAGAAAGAAAAAGGAAGGAATGAAGGACAGAAGGAATAAAGAAAGAAAGAAAAGGAACTATTGAAGGAAGAAAGGAAGGTAGGAAGAAAGAAAAAGGGGAAAGGGAGGGAAGAAGGAAGCATAAGAAAGAAAGAGAAAAATGAAGGAGGAAAGACAAGAATGAAAGGAAGGCCAGAAGAAAGGAAGGAAGAAAGACATGAAAGAAAGGTAGGAAGAAAATAAGGAAGAACAGAAGGAAGGAAGGATGGTAGGAAGAAAGAAAAAGGAAGGGCAGATGGAAGAAAGAAAGAGAGGGAGGGAAGGATGAAGCGTAAGACAGAAAGAAAGAAAAATGAAGGAGACAAGAAGGAAAGGAAGGAAGGACAGAAGGAAGAAAGACAAGAAGAAAGAAAAAGGAAGCACAGAGGACAGACAGAAAGGAGAGAGGGAGGAAAGGAGGAAACAAGACAGAAAGAAAGAAAAATGAAGGAGACAAGAAGGAAAGGAAGGACGGAAGGAAGGTAGGAAGAAAGACAAGAAAGAAAGGAAGAAAGACAGAAAGAGAAAGGAACCACAAAAGGAAGGAAGGAAGGTAGGACGAAAGAAAATAGAGAGGGAGGGAAGGAGGAAATGTAAGAAAGAAAGAAAGAAAAATGAAGGAGCGAAGATAAGAAGGAAAGTAAGGATGGAAGGGAGGAAGGAAGAAAGGAGAGAGGGAGGGAGGCAGGAAACATAAAGAAAGGAGGATTAAAGAAAGAGAGAACAACTTCTGCGTGTGGAAAAAGAGGTTTTGTAGATTTTGCTCTCTTGACTTGCAGCTTATCAGCCGTCATTCCTTCATGCAACCAGTTCTCTCACGAGAGAAGAAAGAGAAAGTTAGTGTGTGTTATAGTGTGGTATGTGTGTGTGCGTGTGTGTGTGTGTGTGTGTGTGTGTGTGTGTGTGTGTGTGTGTGTGTTGACTGTCCACGGCTCAGAGACTTTGACCATATAGGGCAGCTGCTGCTCGGTGGACGAGGAGAAATGTCTGAAATGTGGCTGAGTGTCTCAGCAGGGCTGCACTCTGACATCGTCCGCCGCTGTGGAGCAGCTTGTTCTGCGCTCAGGTCTCAGGACCGGACCCGTCAACAGAACCAGAACCCTGCTCCTCTCAAACAGCTCCTGTCATCGGACCGTGATGTTTCCTGCTGGTGTCTCGGGGACGCAGCTCAACTCGCTGTGTGCGTTTTGGCCCCCTCGGGCTTGTTTTGTTGTCCGTTATGGAAAAAAAAACACACACAGTAATTTGTGGAACAGTTGAACTGTTGTTGCAGTGAGATCAACCAGATGTTTCACTGAGGAGTTAAATTAAGAATCAGCGTCTGCTCTGAGCTGAAGACAACGATTGTTAGACTAGAATAAAGTGGAAAAAATCTGTTTACGTTGTGTAACGTTGATTAAATAATCTGGTTTTAGACGTGTAAAGACGTGTAGAGACTCACAGGAAAACGCTGGAAGATTACAGTGTAAAAGTATCAGGATGCATTACTTAAATATGATATTATTAGATTATGCATGCAGTGTTAAATCAGGATTTTACTGTTGGTCAAGGTGAGAGTAGTTTAAAGGGCACGATTACCTCAGAGTTAGCCTGTAAAGTAGACTTCCAAAGATATCACAATTAACTGACGCTGTTTCTGGAAAGACGGAAAAATCTCACATATATTTGGTTGAATTGACCCTTTAAGATGTCACGGTGTTTCTCACACTCACATTACTGATCTGGTCTTGCGTCTTCTTCACTCTCTGCATCTCCGGAGTGTCGGCCACCACGCTGAAACCTTTCCCCTTGTTCTTTTCAAACTCCTCCTTGTAAAGAGCCTGAAATGAGACGGCTGGTTAGAATATCAGAGAAACGTGAATCGTACTTTAGAGGAATAGTTTGGGAAATACTCCTGTAGGCTTTCTTGCCGAGTCACATGACAAAGATTAGCAGACGGCTAGCTTAGCTTCACAAAGAAACTAAAAAACGGTGGCAAACAGCTCGCCTGGCTCGGTCAAAGGTAGAAAAAGCACCTCTGAAGCTCAGGATCTTTGGTTTTTGTCTGGAAAATGAGACCCGGTTGAGCTTTAGAGACATATTTTGTTGCCTAGGCTGTTTCTTTATGCTAAGCTACAGAAGCTAATGCAGATGTTAAGCTACAGAGGCTTTATGCTAAGCTACTAGAAGCTAATGCAGATGCTAAGCTACAGAGGCTTTATGCTTAGCTACTAGAAGCTAATACAGATGCTAAGCTACAGAGGCTTTATGCTAAGCTACTAGAAGCTAATGCAGATGTTAAGCTACAGAGGCTTTATGCTAAGCTACTAGAAGCTAATACAGATGCTAAGCTACAGAGGCTTTATGCTTAGCTACTAGAAGCTAATACAGCTGCTAAGCTACAGAGGCTTTATGCTAAGCTACTAGAGGCTAATGCAGATGTTAAGCTACAGAGGCTTTATGCTAAGCTACAGAAGCTAATGCAGATGCTAAGCTACAGAGGCTTTATGCTAAGCTACTAGAAGCTAATGCAGATGTTAAGCTACAGAGGCTTTATGCTAAGCTACAGAAGCTAATACAGATGCTAAGCTACAGAGGCTTTATGCTAAGCTACAGAAGCTAATGCAGATGCTAAGCTACAGAGGCTTTATGCAAAGCTACTAGAAGCTAATGCAGATGTTAAGCTACAGAGGCTTTATGCTAAGCTACTAGAAGCTAATACAGATGCTAAGCTACAGAGGCTTTATGCTTAGCTACTAGAAGCTAATACAGCTGCTAAGCTACAGAGGCTTTATGCTAAGCTACTAGAGGCTAATGCAGATGTTAAGCTACAGAGGCTTTATGCTAAGCTACAGAAGCTAATGCAGATGCTAAGCTACAGAGGCTTTATGCTAAGCTACTAGAAGCTAATGCAGATGTTAAGCTACAGAGGCTTTATGCTAAGCTACAGAAGCTAATACAGATGCTAAGCTACAGAGGCTTTATGCTAAGCTACAGAAGCTAATGCAGATGCTAAGCTACAGAGGCTTTATGCAAAGCTACTAGAAGCTAATGCAGATGCTAAGCTACAGAGGCTTTATGCAAAGCTACTAGAAGCTAATGCAGATGCTAAGCTACAGAGGCTATATGCTAAGCTACTAGGATATGTTTCTAGCTTTATATTTTGGAAGCAGATGTGAGACGGGTGTCATTTTCTCACAGCAAGAAAACAAATACATGTATTTCTTCAGACGGCCGACAAAAACATGTTTCATTAGATTTGTTACGTTGTGAATTCATGCAAAGTTTTATCCATTAGTTGAAAAATCTGCATTACAAAATATGAACAGCTACATTGTTTTTTTGTTGCTTGTGAAACACTCAATTTACAATAATGACTCGTTGTAATGTCTCATTTTAATATTTTTGAGAGGTCAAACTTTGTGGTTTTCCGCAGGGACAAACAAATGAACAACAAATGTTTTATTGCAGAAGTCATTTTCCAATTTGTGGGACTTATTTTATAGGTTTTGGAATAACTGCAGTTGGAAGCTTTTTAGTCAGTCAGCAACAATAAGAAAAAAAGAAAGAAAATGAAATCAACATGAACCTGAATGCAGCATTGGATAAAACCACTTGGGAATGATTTAACAATTAAGGTTACATGTTAGAGGAACATTTCACCCAATAATGAAAATGTCGTCATTATCTGCTCACTCTCACGCTGCTGGAAAGTCAAGTTTCACAGTCCACAAAACATTTCTGGAGCTTCACAGCAAAACAGCTTTTCAGCTAAACAACTAAAGTAGATGTGACGTGTTTATTACATGTAATAATATTAAAAAACATTGAAGAAACAACCAGAAAAAAAACACAGAATGCGTCCTTCAGCTTGTCCGTGTCTTCAGAAGCCCAGAAACTGAATTTACATCATTTTTAAAGCCAAAATCTTCCCTGTAGCAGCTCCAGAGCAGAAGAATAACCCAAGAAGGGAAGCAGCCGGTCAGTCAGGAGTGACTGCAACAGCTGAATAGTGCGGTGTGTTTACTGGGGGAACTACAGTTCACAATCCCCTGTTACAGCTACATTTCTGGGGAGGTTCTCGACGACGTAGGACGCACATCCAGTCAGAGTCAATGCTGAAGCATAAATTAGGCTTTAATAACATCTTTTCAAACCAATTTGGGATCTCGGGGCTTGAAAGTCTTGGACGAGCTCTATGGAGACATTTTATGCTTTTTCTCTTTGGGTTATTTCTTCACCTGCTACTTCAGTTGTTGAGGAGAATTGTTGTTGATTGATGTTTTGTGGACTACGAAACGTCACCATTTAGTGCGGTGTGTTTACTGGGGGAACTACAGTTCACAATCCCCTGTTACAGCTACATTTCTGGCGAGGACACGCGTCCAGCCAGAGGCTACGCTGTTGATACGGCGCAGACTTTTAAAACCAATTTGGGATTTCGGGGCTTGAAAGTCTTGGACGAGCTCTATGGAGACATTTTATGTGTCTTCTCTCTGGGTTATTTTTTCACCAGCTACTTCAGTTGTTTAGGAGAATTACTGTTCAACTGTGAAAGCTCCAGAAATGTTTTGTGGACTACGAAACGTCACCATTTTTTAATTAGCAACGTGATGAGTTGATAATGACTGAATTTTCATTTTTGGGCGAACTGTTCCTTTTAAAAGCGCATGCAGACATGCAGACACGTACATATCAAACACAGACACAGTTAGAGGATGAAACAGACGTCTAAAACTATCTAAAGATGGAGATGGAGGTCGGTCGATGAGCTGTTATGACGTAATGAAAGAACTACAGATTTAGTGTTAAGAGATGATTCGACGGCCGGGCGGCGTCCCGGGCGAGCCGGACATACGTGACTGATCTGGTCTTGCGTCTTCTTCACTCTCTGCATCTCCGGAGTGTCGGCCACCACGCTGAAACCTTTCCCCTTGTTCTTTTCAAACTCCTCCTTATAGAGCGCCTGCAAATTTGTGATCCGGCAGGATTTAAGCAAAAGAAAAAAAAAACTCAGAAGAAGTTTTCCCGCTGAGGTTGAACTTCTGCGCCCATTGAGGGGTCGAAACAGCTCGAAAAGTCAAGAACACACACTTTTTAATAAACGTTAATCACAAGAGATGATTCGCCTCTAATGGGTATTTGTGGAGTTTCCTCACAGGTTCGGGCCCGGAGGGGAAAACAGCATTCAACAAAGCTAAAAATGTTTACTTTAAAGTAAATCTGAGATCCACACACACACACACACCGGACACACGCTCTCTCTTTCTCGCACACACACACACACACACACACACAGTGAGTCATGTTCTTGCTATGAGGAATATGTAGCCTCAGTTTGGAGAGCTTGGCTGCCGAGACTTTTATGGTTATAAACAATGAAGTGGGTTCGGTTGGATGAGACGAGAGGAGAAGGACAGAGAGGAGGAAACGGCTCGCGGTGTAAATCTGATCACACTGTTATCATAACCATCATGTAGCATAATAACACAGTTATGTTACAGGACGGCTTCAGAAAAGGCTTTCGCCAAAAATGGAACCGCTACCGTCCAAGTCCGTGCGGATACACGAGGTTCTTGTTTCAGACGCTTACAGTCTGTGTACGGAGTATTCAGAACGGTGTGTTTGCTATGAGAAGAAACGCTGGTTCACGAGAACATCGTCTGCTTCCTCAGAGCCGTCACGTCTCGGCTCCCACCGAACAGTCGCGCTGATGTTTAACACGCCTGGTTCGTTTCCTTGGCGCACGCTGACACACAAATATTTAAAAACAGGATGATAGTGATGGATTTTAAAGAGGAAGAGAGGCGCGGGGAAACTGAAGCGCACAAAACAAGCTGCTTTCCAATGGATCGCACCACAGAAAGATCAGCTTTTCTCACTTATCCGCAGATTTTGTTTTCGGTTTTATGAGTCAAAGTGTTGAAACATCTGCCTCAAAGCTTTCTTCACCCAGCGGTTATACAACGGAGCTGTCTTGATTTTAGTTTGTTGAGCTCACAACAGTGAGACATTTCAATTTAGAAATGTGTACTCGACCTCTCGTTTTGGAAGCGGTGTCCCCGGTCCCTTAAATAACCCACACAGCGCGCAATTAATAGTTTCTGCAGGGATTATTTCTGTGCTTTACAGTTCCAAATTGGGCATTAACACCAGGACGTACAGAGCGTTGTACTGATAAAGTAATCTGCAGATTAAAGATTCAGTTCTACAAACTTAAAGCTGCAGAAGAAATGCAGAATTTAGAAACTTTTCCACCTTTTGTAGGCGAGAAGAAAAGCTTCGCCTCCTAACGTGGAGTGAAGAGTCGATCCCTGAGGTTAAATTAAAACTAAAGGAGTCTCTTTAATTGTGCGCGACTCGCAGGGTTTATCCCTTTGATCAGGTTAAACTGCTGTCTTGAACAGTGTGATTAGATTAGAGATTAAGAACACTGAAGTCCAGTCAGAGAGGCTGAGCCGAGCCACATGAGGAGCCAAAATAGTGGAGAGATTTTTTAAAACCGCCGTCCGGCTCACGACTGTTTGGAGAAACATTTACACTTTGTAAAGATCAGATTTAGCCATTAAAGTCAAGCTAGCGTGCTCTGGTGTCAGCGTTTGCTCAAAGGGGTTTATTTGATTCAATCGGAGGAATCCAACAGTCACGAGAGACGCGTCCTCGTCTCCTGCTGTGAGGCAGACAGACCGGGCGGCTGAGAGGAGGCGACAGATAAGAGAGAGAAAGATACAGCGAGTCATCGTGACGCAACCAGATTAGGACGAGTGTCTCCTGCCGGCGACGCAAAACAGAAAGCGTGCAGGAGTGACAGCAGAGGACGGAGACGGGGGGGGGATCTGCCGGAGTCTCACCTGGCTGTTGAGCATGCTCTGTTGTTTGAGGCGCAGGTTCTCGGGGGTGTCGGTCACTATGGTGAAGGAGGTTTTGGGGTAATGCCTGAAAGGAGAAGAGGAGAGTGATGTTCGATACTGAGGCTTTAACTTAGCAAAGAGATGAATGTTTGTCATCTCTGAAGTTAATCTCTGCAGGAATCGGTGTGTTTTTAAAGGTTTCTTTTGGCTTCTTCAGTGAACTGTGGTCACCGTGTGTCACCACGTGGAGGTGATGCTGAACGAAAGAGTCACAAATGTGCGAGTGTTGGCCAAATCGATGTCTTTCTCTCTCATCTCAGGTTGCACTGAGGATTTGTTGGCATCACATGATTCGACCCGTCAACTCTACACTTCCCTTTTTTTTCCCGTCGCCTCTGCACACAGCAGCGTTCGCCGTCTGCGCGTGTGTCTCAACAGCTTCGGAAGTAAACGTCTACTCGTGTCACAACATGTTTGGTTTGTGATGAAACACACCGCAAGTCAGCGAAGACTTGCGACAAAGGAGGAGGGTAATAGATGGTCAAGATACGTTCAGTCGTTGTGATCAGGAGGACACTCACATACTGCAGTAAGGTTTCTTCTCAAAGCCCTTGTAGGTCGTCATGCTCAGCGCCATCTTGCACACCTCGCAGCTGAAACAACCTTTGTGCCAGTACTGCAGAGAGGAGAGAGAGAGAGCACGTCAACAACATTAACCTCCAGCCACTGAAATAAAAACATCCTGCTGTCAAGTAAAACCTGAAATCTTTATTCACTGCCGACTTTGTATCATCAGCTTGTAAAAAAAAAAAGAAAAGAAAAGAAAGAGAAAGCAGCGACAGAGTGGGAACATTCCTCTCGTGAGAGCGCAGCTGTTTCTGCTTCTCGTCTCTGCAGGGAACAACTGCCAGTAAGAGATGGTTTTGGGTCCAACGGCACCACATGAGTTGAAAATGGTTTAAGTCCGTGTTGAAGGAAAAGTCAACTCTGAGATCCGAAAGTGATCGATTTGAAAGGACAGTATTTTCACCATCGATGTGCGGTCGAGCTCGTGCGCCCACTTCAAACAGGGTGCGCGTTAATGTTTTTAGCTTAGTAGCTTTTTGGAGGATTTGGGCTTGAAAAATTATGTAAACAACGTCTTTTCAAATCAGTTCCGGATGTTGGAACTACTGGAGGATTGGATTACAATCCGACGGGCTGTAAGGAGCCATTTTCTGTTTGGTTTTTGGTTGTTTTGTTAAGTTTTTTTTTAAATAAGTCCCCATCTGCTTCAGCTGTTAGGGTGCAACGCTCCAGAAATGTTTTGTGGTCTACGAAACCTCAGAAGACTTTCCATCGACATGAGGGTGACAAGATATGACTCAACTGTACATTTTGGGGTGAACTTTTCCTTTAATGTCACAAAACATGCACGGGAAACATCAAAATGAAAGACCAAAGGTTTTGCCGTGACAGAGTTTGAACTCTCTCTGTTGACTGTATATAGAGACGATACTTTCACAATGTGGTTTTACTGTGTGATCTTTGCGGTTGTTGCAACATCTGACAGGAAACTGTGAAAACTAGCAAATAATCAGCTTATTTACGGTTCATTTTGCTTTAATTGTGTCCTAAAATTGATTAAATCAACCTAGACTGAAGTCTGTTATAAGTGTATGTTATCAGGTTATCTGAACGTCACACACACACACACACACACACACAGACACAGACACACACACAGACACACACAGACACACACACACACACACACACACACACACACACACGCTACTGTATGTGCTCTGTCCTTTTTTTAACATTAAGATGTTCGTGGCTCACTTTTATCTTTCAGCTGTGGTTTTCTCACGTATATTTGTGTGCGTCTTTTTTTGTGCACGTACATTATACTGTATCTGTGTATAAACTAAAAATATCAATATACAATTCTGAGGTACTTTTACTTCACTTCAGTATCTCCACTTTCTGTCACTTTATACTTACACTCCACTACATTTTGGAGACAAATATTTACTTATGTACTTTTTTTTTTTTTTTTTACTTTTTACTGCACTACATTTATTTGATAACTTTAGCAACTTGTTACTTTGCAGATAGCTGCATCAGAGCCAAAGTAGTGTATTTAGAATGTATTTATTTCATTGCAAATTGGATAAAAAAATGAAAAAACTAACTCCTGATTCCAGTAATAAGAAAAACACTGAATAACAGATGTGAGAATTGGCCAGGCAAAAAAAACAAACAAAAAAACTAACTCCTGATTCCAGTAATAAGAAAAACACTGAATAACAGATGTGAGAATTGGCCAGGCAATAATCAATAGACCTATAATATAAAATATATTCCATAACTATATGTATAATTCACTTTCAACACTTTTATTGTCAGAAAATACTGATACTTAGATACATAAAATACCTTTACTCTCTTTGTAACTTTTACCTAACTCATATTTTAACACTCAAATGTGACTTTTTGATGCTTTTTTCCAGCACTGTATTTTATGTTATTGTGCACATGTGGTATTAAAGTGTCTGCATGTGTTTTATTTATGATACATCCATATTGTGGCGAAGCATCTAACTAACAACTCTTTCAAAACAGTTGCTGACATGAAAATAAAGATAAAACAGTAGAAAAAGACTGTGGAATCTCCTGTACTGACCATATTCGGTCTCTTTAAAAGGCATGTGATGACTTTTAAGCAATTACTTTCTATTTTGCTGGATCAGTTAAGGTCAGATATTGTTTTTCTTCCCTTTAGGAAAAAAGCCACAAGGCAAAACACACATAAAAGTCACCATATAGATACTTTAGAGTGATGAACACACTACATGAGAGACATAAAACTTATTATCAGACCAGAATGTTTAATATCAAAGTGATATCTGGGGTTAGGTGTGTTTCATCTTACCTTATCAAGGCAATTTATTTTCTCTGTGGGGTAAACTGGTTTATTGCATCTTCCACAGGGCGGATTCATGATGGCGCACCAGAGAAAAACCTTCTGTGATCCAGTAAACAAAGTGTACAGACTGTGATGTGCAGCCGGGAGACGAGCCGTCCTCCTCTCTGACCTGCAGGCATCTCAATTAATATACGGACGCGGCCTCAAGGCGAGGAGGAGTCAAGTGTGAAGCAGGAGCCTTATGGTGCCTTCAGTTACAGTCGGAGTCAGGAAGCTTCACCTGTGGCGTGTGGGTAAAAAGTTACAACAAGCGACGAAATAGCGTTCTTACTCGGCAGACGTTTGATTGTATCTACGTAACTTAAAAAGACGTGATTAAAATCATAACAACAACATGACAGGCAACAGTTGTAGCTCATTGTTGAATTGTATTTACACGCCCCGCTTTAAGTTTGAAAACTAACGGGTTTCTGACGAACACCTGAAGGCAGCATCGAATGCATCCAAGGGAAACCGTAATAACCTTAAAAGGAGCAGCAGCTTACACTGAACGTTAGACAAACACGAGACCACAATGTGATGTAAATACCGCTTAAAATACATTAAACACTGACGTTTTAACACAAACATGTTGGAAAATGTATAATAGTTTAGAGGAAAACATACGAAATTAAATATAACATCGGGTCTCCACAGGGAAGTCCTCAGGGTCAGTTTGTGGTTTTGGCGCCATCTGCCGGGGAAGACCAACGGTTACATCTCCCATGAGCCATCTTGTTTTCAACCGTGAACGGAAGCTAAATGCTACATAACGGTTTGTGCTGAATTATATCGTGCTAATATACGTCATAATGTGATGTCTCATAAGAAAACAAACATTCCACCAAACTAGAATCGATAGACACATTTTATGTCTTTATGTACCAAAGACTACTTCAATTGGACATCATCGGGGGTATAGCTCAGTGGTAGAGCATTTGACTGCAGATCAAGAGGTCCCCGGTTCAAATCCGGGTGCCCCCTCTTTTCCATGTGTTTTTGTTCTTTTGAATACAACACCACACGGTAAATGTGACTCCATTCAGCGCAATTACCTTTAACATGGCTAACGTTAATCACTGTGAAGGGTGGAAGCAGTAGTAATCAGGGGCGGTCCCTCATTTGCATATTTACATACAAAGATTATTGTCCTAATGTAAGTAACTGAAGACGTCATGTTGATCTCTATTGATAATATGCACCATGCTTAACAGATATTAACGCTCCACCCCCTTTACAGAATGGTATGTTCCACCTGTGGTTTCTGCTGAAGATGTAAAAAAGTTTTGTTTTCAGTCAGCTAGCTTAATCAAAGTATAAATACAGACTTTACTGAGGTTACACATACGTTATAGTGTGCGTCCATCGAACTGTAAGTCATATATTGTCATAAGTACTTGTTGGTTCATCATTTTGTCAGATAATTGGACTCTTTCTGTGGGCTATGTCTTGCTAATTCGGACCAATTAAGAGCAACGGATGGTACGGTTAGCTTCTAAGCTATGCAGAGACTGTCAGTTCTCTGTGTACCTTCGGTTTTCATCATTTGTCACTTGGAAAGTATGTTATATAATTAATTACAAGCAGACATCATGCCTGTATTTTACTGTTGCTTGTATAACAACATATTTTTCTTCAAAGACAGATGTTGGTGTCTTTGTTCTGCCGTTGGTTGTTATGCTAGCTGCGTTTCTGTTAGCTAGCCTACTAATTAAAGCCTCTTTTTGGTTGATGTTTATGGTATATAGACGATTTAGGATCAAACTCTAGGATCAGTGATGAATGTGGTTGTTGATTTTTTTGTAGTCTTATGGCTCCATCGTGTGGTAGTGCTTTATCTTTTCTCTTTGACATCAATCACTTCTTGTAATTGGTTCAGTTTTTGCTATGTTTTCCTTTCTTTGTTTTATTTTCATGTAATTTAGATGTTCAATGGTTCAATCACTTAAATGCAGGGCAGAATGGACAGAAATGACAGCATTGTCTTGCTAATAAGAAAAATATATATTATTTCAATCTAAACCCATCACGGCAAAGTTTAGCTTCAAGGTAGGGTACCCGAATTCCCCCCCAAAACAAATATGTTTTATAAAATTACTTGTTTTAGGTAAAATCAGTAAAACAAATGAGGCTAGTGCCTGGATATTCAGTCTGAATATGAATTAGAGGCAGAAATGTTACCAATATTAATGAGCATGTGAGCAAAACCAATGTGGATATGTTTGTTAGTACCTTTTAATGACTTTCCTACAAGGTTTAATGTATGAGTTCATTCAGATCTCATTCACTCAATTGTTAAAGTAAAATATGAGGATGTGACTAAAACAGTTTGTCACCTGATGACACTCACCTGACAGTGACCAGAATATCTTCCATGGATCAATATGTCTGGTTAAATATAGGTCTCTACCATTTGTTTTCAAGATCTTCACCAAGCATGAGATTGATATCAACACTCACCACCAGCTTTTATTAGAAGACATTTAAACAGAAAGGTTCAAAGAAAACTCTCCTAACTCGACGCCTTTTAAAATTCATCCAAACAATATTTCTCCAGAGAAGTTCAAGATGGTCATTATAATCACTATCAGTTATATAGCTAAATATCTGTTATAGTGAAGTCCACAGAGATATAACATGTTATGAGTTGATCATTGGTCGCATGGAAGTTTCATGAAACAAAAAAATAAACAGAATGAAAACAGAAACACAAAGTTAAGTTGAGCTGTACATTGGTTTGCAGTATGAAGGCTTGTTCGATTTTCGTTCCCTGACATCCCCTTTGCATTGATGGGTTTTGTACAGTTACACATCATTTTCTGTACAGTCGGCTTCCTCTCAGACCCTCCAACCCTCGGATAATATGGCAAAATCCCCTGTGTGATGGCAAAGAGCAAAATACACAGAGACGGCTGGATAGAGCTACAGGAGCAGTTACAGTAAACACTGTCCAGCCGCCAAGGTTGGAGTTGGGACGTTCTGTGTCGATGGTCGGCTTAATAGTCCTTATTCATCCCCATGTGATACCTTTACAGTCCGCTAGATGGTGTCCTTTCTTCTTCTGACCGAGTCTTGCAAGTCCAGGACCTTTAGTAGCACTGCTCAGCTTCAATGAAACCTTCCTTTTCGTGACCCCCGAGCTCGACTTCAGCGTAACTGGAGTGACAGCCCTGGTTGCGGAACTTCATGGAGGGCCAGTAGTTATTGGTGCGTCGCTACGAAGAACAGACAGTAGTTGCTAAAGGCCAGGCAGCAGACAGACATGAGTGCGCATGTGGGATAACTTTTAAACAGATGAAAACAACCTGTCGTCTCCACAGGGTGTGTGTTTGTTTCTCTCACCTGCATGAGGTAGAACGGTGGAGCCACTGTTGGGTGTGTGTTGATGTAGTACACAGCCAGTAAGGTGAGAATTACAAGCAGAACCAGCGCGGCAACCACACCTGCTATGATGGCTGTGTTCTCCGTTATCCCCTTATGGCTCGGAGGACCCGTCTGTAAATCTGAAAGGAAGGAAAACAGATTGTTGTTGCTGTACCTGTGATTGGCTGAAGGAGGTCATTGTAACCTTAGGGTGGTCTAACTTGGTTGGATAGGTCCAATTATTAGTATTAGTAGGCAACTGACCAATACAGCTGAGACATTTATTGTCAACTATTACATTAAATGTCAACCAATTTGATAATCAGATTGAGCTAAAACAACAAAAAAACAACTATAATGAATGTGTTTTTATTGCCAAATTGCTTTTTCTGTACATGCTCAGTAGATCATTACCTCAATAAGGGCCTTACAATCAATCAGAATGTTATTAAAATCACAATTTTGCCAATTTCTACAACCAAATCACAGAAGATTCAGATTATGATAAAGGTAAAATGTGACAAATAACATAATAATGAAGTATTGTAGTGCCGGCCAACAAATTGTGTTCTCCAAATGTAAGAAAACACATTTGTGTGATTGCTACAGACACCAGACACAGACAGCTTTTTCAGTGAAAATGAAAATGGTTGTGCAAAAGCAATGATTCCCATAGCGTGCAAAGCTAACCTCAGCTCAACTTTATTGATATAGCACTTCAAAGTTCATCCAAGAAAACAACAAAACAAAGGAAAGGGGACAAACAGGAGACAAAGGAAAGCGATCTGTGTTGCATTATTTGTTTGCATATAAATGTCTGACAACGGCAGCATAGTCAGTCAACCAATGAATTGACTAATGAGGCCTTAAACGGCCCTCAGCCAGCTTGTGAAAAATCATTGAGATGGTTTAAAGGATAATTCCATTTTATTAGAACCTGGAAGTTATTTTCATGTCTTCAGCCTTTTTCTATCGATAATAATAACATTCTGGGAACAACAAATTCCGATGTGGCAGGAAATAAACAGTCAGGATTCAGAAGTTGGAAACCATCCGTGAAGTGAATGCAAATGATCTGAACCGCTTTATTTGGAGGTTCAACTGGAAGTCACCTAAAACAGGGAAGTGTGCATAGCAACTGCATACAAGCAGTCTATCTATGACTTGTCATACATGTATGACAAGTCATAGATAGACGGACCAGGAAGTAGTAGATGGAAATGATCGACAGAATAATCAAGAATGAAAATAGCTGTTAGCAGAGGCCTATTTATAACTTACAACAACAACGACAACAACAACAACTGTTTATAGCATATCATTGTTCAATACCATGATATTTTCTGAGATTTTACCGTACCACCAGAATTTAATATCCTAACCCTAATTAGAACATGTCATTCAATTGAAACTCCAGTCCAGCAATATGGATTCAGTTTTCTCCGGACATTGTACCTCCTGAAAATGTACCTCTAGTGACGGGCTGGTCTTCGAGCACCGCTGCAGAAGGTGTTGGACCTGGAGAAGAGTTGTTGAAGGAGCCCATGGATCCTTCAGGTAGAACCGGGTTGTAGTCCTCACATGTGCCTTTTGCCTGAGTGAACGCCCACAGCAATGACTCAAGAAGGAATGACACAGCTGCTCATTTCTCTGTTGTGTGAATGGGAAATGTATCTCACCTCCTCAGGGCAGTTGTAATCCAACCACTCTTGTCTGTGCCGGTCGATACCGTCAGAGCACCTGAAACTCAGTGAGGACAAAATGAGAAGAACCTCACTCTGTACGCTTCATCACAAGATAAATCTTTCAGAATTTCTTCCTACCGTTGAAGCGTGTTGCACCAGCCGCAGCCAGTCGTCAGGTTGGATGTCAGGCAGAGTTCGCAGGATGTGTGTTGAAGACAAGCTGGAGGAAAGAAACGAATACACGATGTCGACTAATGAGGCGAGGCTGTCGTATAAATGTCAGTTTGTGAGGATACTTACTGGGCAGAGGGGTGAACTCAAAGGCAGAACTGCTAACGATCTTTGTTGTGTCGATCTCAACGCGATGATACTCATAGATGGTACGATGCTTCGGATCTTCAAGACAAATGTAGAATGTCAGTATGTTTTACCAGATTTTGTCGGTTCAAAGACATAATTACAACAGCGACCACACAAACAAAGAGTCTCATATTGAGGATCTTTATGTCCTGTGGTTGCAGCAATGCTCATAGTTTATAGTGTGATTCTGATGTCATCGAACACTGTTCTATAGAGATGGATTGATGATCGATTGACAAGTTGTCACCTGTTTAATTACTTGCCTACTACTTTGATAATCAATTAATCAGTTTGAGTAATTCAAAGTCAAAATTCTGAGATTCCACCTCCTTAAATGTGAATATTTTCAGGTTTCTTGACTACCATAGGGCAAAAAATGTAATATCTTGTCAATAAAAAAAAGACATTTGAGGATATCATCTTGGGCTGTTGAAACAACAAGAAAGAAATCAATTAATTGAGAATAATGACATTTATCTGTAGCTGCGGCTCTGCTGTATTAGTAAAGTCTGGCTTTCTCAAGAGGAACAGGTCAGTCTGACCTCTTAGAAGAAAAGTTATTTACTCATTGATCAACTGAAGACTCACAAAAGGCTGCAATGACATGAATCCTTTTGTCCTGGAATAAAACAAACTGTCCACTGATGTTACCCACCGAGGATTATATCCAGTTCTGGGCTAAACTGATCTGTGATCAGTGAAACCTTAAAGCCCTCAGAAGCTCAGCTAATCAGCTTCATCGGGTCTGTGTGGGTGGTTTGATAAGACAGCAACACAAGCAAGCGATCCCACGACTGTCATCATTTGATTCAAACAGAGAAAATGTCCGATTGCTGCACTGAAATAGGTTCTCTATTTCAAACCATTGAGATAAGCTCAGCCAAAAACACAAATACAGAAATATCTCATGTAGGAATAACAAAAACTGTTTAAATTTGGTAGAACATTGTGCATTCCTGTAGGTCCCCAATCACTCATAGTAAGAAGCTGAATGAGAAAATAGGTTACTGACTTTTCATGGTTTCAATTATACGATGTGCTCCAATGTGCCTCCCACCAAGACAGTAAAACCAGTCACCGCTCAGTAAATCTCATTAACGGATTAAGGCCTTGTCCACACATGTGTGGATATTTTGTCTAAAAATGGATATTTTTCTCCTCCATTCAGCCTCGTTTCTTTGTTTTCCAAAATATCTCTGTACACACGAGAATGCTTTCCAAATGCCGGGCTAGTCGGTGGCTGAAAGTCTTTGTCAACGGTGCATCGAACAGCAGTGAAACTGTACAAAATCATCAATCGCTCAAAAAATTTCAGTCGTAACTTTGTAATTTGACCCGACGGTGCTGACATATGGGCTAAACAATTGTTAGCAAACTGATAGTCCACAAAATATCGGTATAGTTGACTACAAGCTTAAAAAGACACCAATTACTGTACAAATATAGATTAATGATCATCTCAAGACAAGAACTTACATACACAAAATGTGCAGAATGTCCATTCTCTTATCTTGATGCTCATACCGGTTCTTTCTTTCAAAGATTATCATGAAATCTTCTTTTTAAAAGTTGGTATTCTGGTATTCTGTCTAACAATAAAGGTTTTCTCCTTTGGTGAAAACGATATGAGGTTTACACGTCAACAAAATCTAACAACAAAAAATAATGAGAAATAGAATTCAGAGACAAGATTTTTTGCCGCAGTGACAGCAATGTATGTCTGCATATTTTAAAGTCAATTGTGTAAAAAAAAATACAACTAAAACATTTAGAAAAACTGACCCGAGGGCTGTGAGGAGAGGAGGAACGCCATGAAAGCGTCGGACAGTCCAACTTTCACTGGATGCTCTGTGGAATTAATTTTCACCACTGGCACAGGGACCTGAAATAACAGCATTTTGTTTGAACGTGACTAAACATGAGTATCGTTCCCCATCGTTAATATATCAAGTATAGGTGATGCAGCAAACAGTTCAGTTGAAACCCATCGCTTACGTCTCTGTAGTTGAAGACAATTGTTCCATTCTTGTGGAGGGCTGCCTGGAAAGTAAAAGGTCCTTCGGCCTCTCGGTCCTTTAGCCGCACTTTGTCCCACTGCACCACAAATAGGTTACCTGAGCGGAGCAGACAAACAGAGGCTGGTTGAAGAAAACCAGGAGCTCCCACACATGACGGATTTCACCGAGTAGCTCCCACTCACCGTTGTCCGAGTACCTCACTGTGGAGTTCTTGGAGAAGCTCGGGTCAAAGTTGGCCATGAGGGGAGCGACGTACTGTGTGGCGGTCAGCATTCGATGAGTGATCTCCCCCATGAAGATGAACCCTGAGGGGAGGGGACGGAAGTACAGATGAGGGCTGAGCGATACGACTTAAAATAATATTTATTAGCCGAGTAGCATTTAGGCTAGGTTCAACTGAAGAAGGAATGTTGAGTCTAACAAATAACTCTCTCATGATAAAGTCTGCGGGTTAAAAATGTAGGACATGTACAGCAAGTCTTTAGGCAATTAAAGTCATCAAAAAATGAAGGCATTTACAATTAACTGGATTTATTATAGCCTGGTATGCTTGAATATTTCCCCAGGGTAGGACAGAGTCTCCTTCAGTACACTGCTAGATGTTCGATCTCCTGATTGGAGGAGCGACGCAGATGAGTGTTGCTATGATATCGAGTAACGCGAAGTGAAACTCACCACCCGTCGCCACGATAATCTGTCTCAAATAGTGTCCGTAAAAAGGGAAATCAAAAGACAGCGCCACCCTCTGTGGAGAAGAAGAGATATCAGACATGGCTGGGTGTAAAATTAGATGGTTATGTTTGTGTGTATGTGTGTGTGTGTGTGTGTGTTGATCTCACCGCTGCCTGTCGGTGCGTGTTGGACAGGATGCCGTGGATCTGGACTTGGCTCTTGTGCAGGGCGTTCAGATCCACCCACAGGTCCTGAGTCCGTCTGTCTGTTGGACCAAAACTCTGCCATCTGTAGTACCTCTGGGAGTCCTCCTGAGTGAAAGGGGGACACTCATTTGCAAAGTGAAGTTTTCATAAAACACGATTCATGGTGAGGCAGCTCAGAGTGCGTTTAACAGCCATGAGTATACTGCATTCAGGGAAATTAGTCATCAGGAAAGTCTGTAGTTTTACTGCCTGATATCGTTGATGATGTTAATAGAATATTTGTTCATGTCACCAAAAAATAAGCTAGCAGCCCTTGTGATTATCAATTAATTGAATAATATTGAGAAAATCTTTGTCATATGTTCGTAAGTAAGAATATGGTGCGTTTTGGACTGTTGGTTGAATAAAACAACTGTCGGCTGTCGGATGAAAGCTTAGACTAAACAATTTAAGAGGTAATCAAGAATAAAATGTGCAGATTAATCTATATTTCAATATTTCATATGAATCTATTCAAAAGAAAGTTAATCTCCCAATAGATCTTTCAGTGTTCATCCTCTTGAGCCCATTTTCCCAATAGATGGATCAATTTTTTACACAAACTTCTGCATATTTCTGTTTGTATCAGCCTAATCAGCATTGATTTGCATTAATAAATCCTTAAACTACTCCAACAATTATTTGTTCATTTGTTTTGCTTGTTCTCTTCAGACATTTACGATGATGTTTTCTACTGTCCCGGTGTTGGTGAATCAAAAAGGATCAGGTCAGCCCCCTACAAGGAGTCACGGGATGAATGTAAGGAGGTGTGAGGTAAGAAAAACAATCCTCAACACAAAACTGTTTTTGAGACTTTCTCCATTTTTTACAATCTGAGAAGGGAACGTCAAAAATTGAAGACATCCAACCAACCGACCAAAAAGTGGTTATGGACGCAGATTGCTTTGTGTTCAGGGTTTGGTTGGGAACCACCGCACCAGACATCTGGGATTTACCTCATCTATTTCTGTCCGCTCAGTTTCCACATGGGGGAGCTGTTTACACGTTACACACCGCGCTTTGACAACGATGGTCTGCGTCTTCGTACAAATCTCCGGTCCTGATGGCATTATTAATGCATGCCACAGTTCAAGGTGACAGAGAGCAATGGTTCTGGGGTTTAGTGTGGTGCTCAGAAAGTAGAGCAGTTAAATGCAGCGCTCTCACTGCCTCGCTGGCTGCTCCATATACAGCAAGTGACCCACTTTTTTCTCCCATCTTCGCTGCCTGACACCAGCCTGTGTTTTGTAGAGGAGGGTGTGGGATTTCTAGGTGAGGAGCAGGAAACAATCATCCTTCTCCCTCACAGCTGACTGGTTTACTGAGCAGATTCCCATTGGGCGGGAGGTGGAGGGAAATTGGGATCAGACCTCCCCCAAAAACGGCAACAGCAGCAGTACAACAGGGCTACTTGTGATCTTGTCCAAGTGAGTCATTCGCGAGCGCACACATACATGCACACGCGCGCATAGCCACGCTTAGACAAACAGTGTAAGTTGGCAGGTCGAGCCTCTCGTCTGTTTTCAATTTGAATTGCAGGGAGAGGGGGAAAAAAAAAAAAAAATGTACGACACAATTTATTTGGGTTGAATTTTATTGAGGCTGATTCGAATGAAAGACGAGTCCGGGACATGAAGACACAAATAAAACCTCATCGTACGCACTCAAACAAACACACACACACGCACAGACGTAAAAAAAAAAAAAAAGGTAATGAATGGAAAATGGCACAGGACACAAGTCCACCTCAAAGTCTAATAACAATGACCTCCACTCAGAGCTTCTCCAGCTTGGCAGAGTGTAAAGATTATTACCTCGACTGACCTTTCAGCTCAGTTTTATTACAATAACACATCCACAATATGGTTAAAGCTTCTGCAAAGCACGCAAATAGCTTGCTGCCACCTGATGATAACCTAACAGTTTCACTTCATTAATTCAGCCTGACGTTGTGTTCGTGTCTCCCGGATTCTTGTTGGGAAGAGGAATATTTTGTCTTGCTCATCTCCAAATAAGCCGGAGCAAGTGACGCATCTGCCATGTTGACATCATTGTCAGCTAAAAACAAAAGCAGCTTCAGCAGCAGTTGCTAGGAGCAGTAAACAAAATGTTTTTCATGAAGGCCTAAGAAATTAGGCCCTTAATTAACTCTCAACAACCTGCTACAGAATCCAGATCTCATTTGTGTCTAATTCCATGGGTGTATCTAGGTAGCTAGCTGTCTGTAGGATGATGACCTCCCAATTCTTCTCCATTGCACTGTGTCAAGAGTTCAGGCTAGCCCTATTAAGAGATGTGTCATGCATTGAGATCAAGACAATCCCAAATGGATCCATAGAAAAGCTCAGCGAAGCAGCTGTGGGCTGATCTTTAACAGAGTTGGCGCGGTTAACCACACTTACTGTGTATTTGCCAAACCAACGGGCTAATGTTAGCATCTCTTTAGTAGAGTTGATGAAGTTTAGACTCCGTCCACTCAAGCCACACTTGTTTCACAAACATTATATTTGCCAAACACATCATCTGTTAAAGAGGCATTTTTCTCTCGTAAAAGTGAAGCATAATGTCTAAAAATACAAACAAAAAAAAGCCTAAATCGAATCACTGACTTGACGTCCAAGCACATATTTCCAACAGTAAGCATCCAAAATGAAATAACATTTTCCATTTTTACGATATTACTTGGACTGCTCATTTATTTCCATGTCCTGTACACAAGCAGCAGATCTGAGACCTGCTGTTCCTGTAGCCTCAGTCTGAGCATACATGATCTCATCTCTAGTTATATAATAGCATCATAGAATTAGAGTTACTGAGAAGAAATATCAAATTAAATGAGCTACTATTCAAAATGTTGACGATCCCAAAGGGATTATATCTGAATATATTCTTTTCAGTAAAAAGCTTGTGTGTTGAGTATAACAATTATTCTTTTTTGGGCATATTTGCGGGTCAGCAAAGTAGTTTGGACAGGTTCGAGTGCAGCACCATCAGGGTAGATGGCTGACAATGAGCTGTTTCAACACCCAGACAGGCTCCATTCACCGGCAATATACTATATTAATGTTGAGTATTGTTTTCGATTGGTTCTTGTGTTTGAATTTGCACTAACTGTCGTCTGCATCAGTCTATACTGACAAGACCAGACAAGAATCCTTTCAGTGATGGACCATGTTTTTTTATGTGTGTTTCAGACAGAACGAGCTGGATTAAATTTGTTTGCAGGACTTCAAAACATTTCTGAGAAAAGTTATCAAATTAAACAAGTTACCAGTTATTAATCTGATGAAGTGATTCAAATAGTTACGTCACTTATCACATTTTAAAAAGGGGGGAACTAATAACCTGCATCCTATTACGGCGTCCTTCTGCTGGCTGCGCGTTGCTGTTTTCAAAATCCCCGTCGCTACGTGAAACAAACAGCTGGTCGCTAACAGTAAAAACCAAAACAAGCATCCGTTCCCTTTTTTGAAAGGATTTAGCTATTTTGATGCCAGGGCTAGCCTCTCCATGTGTAAAATTTAGTTGCTGGTGAGACTATATTGCATGCGGAGATGCCATTGCTGCAGACGACTGTGATTGATTATGGAATTTCTCTCCTGCTACACAGTTAAATGCTCATCAGCTACAAAGGACGAGTCTGCTTCTGTCTACCTCTGTCTTAAATCAAGGGCATGTTTTTCTAGATATTACTAAGAATTTCAAGTGGTGATTCTGCCATCGCCATCATGGTAAAAGGCACATGTGCCGTGCTAGAATGGAATGTTTAAAGGCGTAGCAAGGGTGACTGCGGGAGGCAGGAGTTAGTAAAGGGTCAGTTGTTTGGATCTCACCACTACGCGGGTCATGTTGTCAGGCAGGGTACTGATATCCACTCCTCCTCCTCCTCCTCCTCCTCCTCCGCCTCCTTCAGCCTGTGCGTTTCGGGCGTCTCTGTGTTTGTGTGGGGTCTGCTGGTCCCTCCTGGTTCTGTGAAAACCGGAAGGATCCCCATCCGTCCGCAGAGGAGTCCCTCTCAGCGCATCTAAAAGAATACAGGCATTATGGTGACTGAGCAGAGTCGAAACACATGTGAGGCCTGCGTGCAGAAACATCTTGTAGGATTGAATCCACCGACAAAAAGATTTCTGTTGAACTCTGTGCAGCCCCGATGTTTTTCTTGCTGTGTTTTCATAATGCTTGTCTCCACCTGCTATCAACCATCAGAGGGATGCACAGCAAATAAAACACTGAGCTCTAGATTTAAGACTTTTGATTAAGAAAAAGCAGTTGTTGAACTCTCCCCTGGATTTCAAAATGTGTGAAAAGAGCTCGAAAATCATCTGGTACCATGTTGTCTGTGGTCACATCTGCTCTTAATTGGTTGCCACAATGTGGATCATTAGCAAACAGACATAAAATCCTTGTTCCTAGGTTTTAGCGCAGTAACACTCACAGATAGAAAGAAAAGAAAACTCAAGTCACAAACCGAGAAAAAAAGACTAATGAGTTCATTTTCTTAGACTTCTGCCAAGCAGAAATCGTGTCATGATGTCTTTTTGATTACTGCATTTTAAACCAATAGTGTGTCCCGTGTTTTGGTTCGACATTAGTTGGTTAGTAACTCATTTCTTAACCATGAATACGACCGTCGTTCTGTGCCAGCGCTTTTGTGTCCCTGTGTACGCACACAATGTATGTGTCTATGTGTTTGTGTGGGTCATCTGCTCAACAGATCATCGATGGGTGTTTATATTTTTTCAACATTTGCTCTTCTCGAGGAGGGTATTTCCTTTCTTTTTGGACGGTAAACTGATCCATGACTCACTGTCCCATCATCATTTCGCGAGATCAGCAGAACTGGACGGTCATTCGGAGGGTGAATGTTTTTCGGCGGTTTTCTTACGGGAGGAAGAAGTTTAGGGATTAAATCAATTTTGCTCTCCTGATTTTATGTGGGCTATTAGTTCACTAAAATGAGGATCTGAGAAAACGGCATGTTACGGTCGCGTTGAGAGAGTGAAGGACGAGAGTCAGCCTGCGGTTCAGACCCCCCTCTCTGCCTCTTTCCTTTTAAATTGTATTGACAACATGTGGACAACCTGGATGCTGTCCACAGACCGTTTTGTACTTTTGGTCTGGAGCTGTTTTTCTTGGTTTGGCTCGTCTAGTTTGTTCTAATTAAAATCTCAATGCTGCAGCATCCAGTGATAATTTTGACAGCAGTTTGCTTCCAGGTTTGTGGCATCACTGAGGGGAAAGCTGCTTCCTGTTTCAACAGGACAGTCCCAGTTAAGTGTGGATGGACCTCCACCTTCTCCAACACATTTGGGACAAACCATTGTCTGCGTAAAGATGGACGACATCTTGATTGCCCCCTCGTTGCTTTCTGCAGTAGAGGTCACAAACCCTCCTCCATGTCAGCAGATGGGACATGGAACCAATTAAATTAATTGATTAACATTTTTCCATGGTCAGTGTTTCACCCAGTTTTTTCTGAGACTGTAGCGCGGGGGGGGGGGGTTATAGTAAAGGGTTATAATGTTGTCACACAGCCATCATGAACTCTATGGGGTTAGATTCTTCTACTCTTGTAAAGAAATACTGTTTTTATTATTTGTTTCAAGAGAGGAGTTATCTAACTCAGAGTCCTGCACGGGTGAAAAATAATGCACTGTGTCGGACACAGATGCAGATCGGGTCGGACGCCTGGAGAGGCAGGGTGGGTTTTACGATTGCCATTTTCAAGGCGTCACTTATCATCAGTCATTATTAGCGACACAAATGATAAGCATTTATATTTCATATGAACTCATGCGTGCTTGCACCCCCTCAGAACTCCCATTCCCCACGCTGTCGTACTTTCACTTTTAAAAATTGCGTCCGTCAAATTTTCCTTCGGGCGTCGGTATCAATTTATAGTGGTTCGGCTCGGGAACGGAATGTAATTTGTGCTACTGTCGGAAAACGGGTCGGATGCGTTTTTAAGTATGGCGGGTTCGGGCGGGTTTGCAAAATAAGACCCGTGCAGGACTCCGCTCTAAGTGACCATTTTAATTCTCTAGCTAATTATCAAGCTAAATATCCAACATGCTAGTTAACGTCAAAGACTGCGGTGGAAGACGACGGTAAAATATCTATCTAACACTGGATTTATTTATGCCTGAATTTTTAAGGTGTGGCGGCTTTTATTTTGCCGTGGCGGTGCGCCACAGTCAATTACATGTGGGGAAACCCTGGCATGGTTTCTGTCAGTTTAGGCAGCTGTCGTCACATTGATGTATGTTCACGTGTTGATATTTGTTAAATATTGCTTTAATTACTTATTCAGTAGTATTTGAATGGGGTGTGACGTCTTGATTGACAACTGAGCTCTGCTTACGATTGAGTCTGACGAGTGTACACGTGGAGCCTTGTTACCACGACTCCAACACCAAGACTTGATGCTACTATGCAGACCCTAACTCCAAATAATGTCACCAACGTAAGATGGAAGCACTGGCCATGAAAATTGAATATTTGACATTTGGACTGTTTTTTTTTTTTTGTTGGATACAGCTAATTATCTTAATTTTTGACTTTTAAAGGATTATGGCAACATTTTGGGAGGTTTCTGCTTTGGTTTCTTGCAGAGAACAAGATGAGAAGCTCAACATCACCCTCATGTTTGTATGGTAAATATGAAGTATCAGCCTGTTAGCGTAGCTTAGCATAAAAACAGAAAACAGGGGGAAACAGCAAGGCCAAAGGTAACAAGCCTACGAGCAAATAACCTGTTATATCTTGTTTGTTTGAGCTGGACAACAATTGTAGTGTAAAATGGAAAGTTGTGGTTTTACAGGGAGGTTGTGTGTGGGACTACTTTTTTGCCAGGTGCAGTGACTTCCTGTCACTTATGCTGTGAGATATTATAAGATTTTATCATCGGACTCAAAGCCCTCATTGCATGAGATTGAATGGAGGAAAATACGACAACAAAGAGACAACAATCAAAAGAGACCTGGGAAACAAAATGGGACAAGAGAGAAACATAGAGAGGTTATCACACACACAGGGGAGACTGCTGCTCTAATGAGGAATCTTGTTTGATTATGGTGCGGCGGAAGCTATTTCCACGGCTTCTGAGCAAGAGGCACCTAATTGGGTCAGATTGGCAGCACTCATGATCATCAGAAAACAGCTGAGGAGGCGACAGACAGCAGGGGGAAGAGGAGAGGTAGAGACTGGATCAGGGACTAGTTATTACAAACTGTCTCTCAAGTCCTTCAGGAGTACAAACATCCCATGTACGACTGTGCACATATCTTCTCACTTTTTAGGTCACTTTCAGATTTTCCTTTACAAACTTCTTGTCAGACTGTCTGCATGTAGGCCTTGATGAACTCAGAGCGTAAAGAGGGCCAAAAAGAGACCCAGAGCGTGTCGGGTTTTTGCGTTACGACTCGGGTTGACCTCGGCAGCATCAGGTCTGGCACACACATGTGCATGTGGAACCTGCACGAGGAATGTGCGAACTGGAGCAGAAATAGAAAACATCCTGTCAAAATCTGAAAGACAGCCAGAAAAATACATTGACTGAAGTGACAGCTATGACAAATGCTCTGCTGAATAGTAGGTGGTTTAACTGTAAATATACACTATGATTAGAAAAATCTGCACGGAAATGAATCTGACATTCCTCTAAATTTAGCCTGTGCAGTGCGGCAGATATCCTGCTGTTTAATCCAACATATCTGGCAGTGCCAGGAGAGCTGACTCCAGCTGCCTTATTTATGATCAACAAATATAAATCAGCTGTTTTGAGATGATTAAGCCGGCGTGGCAGCAGAGTCCACTGTATCTGCCTCCTCAGATGTGCCTGCATTGCAGCAACCACCTCTTGTGGGTGTTGGGAGTCAGATCGAAGTAGGACACAGCATTGTGGGCACATATACAATGTGTTACAGATATACACATCGTGTTCATTCATCCCTTTACTGTCTCCCACGAGCCTGCTTCACATCCCCCTGATCTCTTTCTATCTTTGTGTTTCTCTAGAAATGTACAGTAGCTGTGTGACCTTCTTTCGTCACTTGTAAAGGTAACTAATACATTTACCTTTTGCCGCTGATGACAGACATGTAGGAAACATTTTAGGTCGGATTTTTTACTCTTTGAAAGCAGCTTTTGACTGGTAGACAGGACTGGAGACACACCAGACTAAACTACAATCCTCAGCTGAAACAAAAGCTAAATGGTCTTTCAGCCTGTTCAACTGGAGGGAGTCCAGGGATGAAAAGTAAATTTCCGATGAAAGAAATGTCTTTCTGGTTAAATACACAACACTTTGAGGTTCAAGTGGAGTTCAGGATGCATCAAGGACGCAAAGGAAAAAGAGAATGATCCGCAGGACCAACAGAAGAGAACACATGGCCAACATCTTCTGCTCCACAGACAGATGCACTCAAGAGAGCGAGCCATTATGTTACCGTCCAAACACAGCAGA
This sequence comes from Sparus aurata, assembly GCF_900880675.1. Classification (NCBI taxonomy): domain Eukaryota; kingdom Metazoa; phylum Chordata; class Actinopteri; order Spariformes; family Sparidae; genus Sparus; species Sparus aurata. Next base: position 23,419,398 of record NC_044206.1, on the reverse strand, counting down.
TGAGGGTTGATTAAATATCAAGACACAAACAAAGTCTTGACCCTACAGCGGTCAGGTTTTGTGTGCCGTCGGAGACACGGTGTCAGGATGGGATTAGCTAAGCACCTGCAGTCATCTGGCAAAAGAGCCGGACAGTAATCACAGCGTGAGGTCACTGTATGTCAGTGTGTGTCACTGCAGTTAAGCACAGTGGTTTTTATTATTGTTGGATTTTAAAAAGGCGATCTGTATTAAACCCAGCCCGGAGCTTATGGCGTGGGAGGAAGCCATTTGGCACCTTTCACTCAGGAACAGCAGTAACCATAGCACACGATCACAAACACTGGCAGCTGGACTGATAAGGACCCCGAAAAAGAAGAGGAAAAATGTGGCGTTTGGATAAATATGGACACATGGTTTAGGCTCAGAGTTTAGAAAGCGTTTGATTTACTGTCATTGAGTTGTTTTCGTCTGTTACAACTTGGATCATATTTTCCATTTGTAGAGCAGCTGACATGCAGCTCCAGCTCTGACAGTTGTGAGATGATAACTAGGGTTCAGATTTATATTTGGAAACTGTTACAGGTAGTTGGTGAGAGCTGAACCGTAGAGTTACTGTGATTCCCTTTGGCTAAAATAATAAGACCCCGAAGACATTCTTGGTGTCAACCTAAAAAGAAAAGTTCAGGAGGAAATATTGGTGTTCTGGTCGTTTGTCTTCAACTTCAGACCCACCACGGACTATTGATCAGTGCAGCCTGTCAGATTTAGATCAGATTTTTCCGTATATAACATCCTGTTTAAAATCTATTAATATCTGCATCAGACTGAAGCCAAAGTCTGTGTGAATCATGTCGTGTTTATTCTGTCCATAAACAGAGCTCCCCGGTTCTTTTCAGGCCATAATCAGGACAGCATCTGCTTTTAAAATCAGTGTGTTTCAACCCTGATCAACCAAACCTGCTTAAATGTTTCAGATCTTTTAACCAATTATCAGTTTTTTGTTTTGTTTTCGTATGATTTATACCAAATGACATCGAGCCAGGAATCCTCCAGCTGTCATTTTGTTGTCAGGCCAAAAAGAAGATAATGAATCACTGAAAGATTGCGACACAACTGGGCCGTTCACACTGCTGAACTCACACATGCTGACTAAGCTCAATATAGTGAACAGGGGTCTTGGTGAGCGGCTGAACAATCGAGGTCGTGCAGCAGCAATAATAAGATGTTCTAGATCGGGGAAAGGTGTGAAGAACTATTACCTCAACAACTACTGGGCAGATTTCTATTCATGGTCCCCAGATGATGTATTCTGATAACTCTTCCTCTAAAGTGCCACCAGCAAGTTGACATTTCTTGTTTTTGTGTGAAGTATTTCAACTTTTGGATAGTTTAAAGAGCCATAACATTTGTTTTGGACATCTATGCCTCCCTCAGGATGAATTTTAATATCTTCCACTGACTCTCGTGTAGCACCATCAACATTTCACTCCAGTCCAGTACTTTGGTTTATGACCTGGCAACTGCAAAATGAAGTTCCCGTTTGTAACGTGTGGGATTTAACATTGCTACACTTGCTGTTCAGAAATACAACGTTTATTGAGTTACAGATTTAAGTGAAATATTGACATAATTTGCGCTAAAATGTCATGTTGATAATAATGGGAAGATAATAACACTCACATTATGAGTGAATTTCCATTATGAGGACAATCATGAATAGAATTACATACGTGACTTGATAAAGCTGTGGAGCTTACAGTCCTATATTGATTTACTGATTTATTTTGAATTTCCACAAAGAGGAACCTTCATCTTTCCACTGGTTCATGTGTTTTCTACTTCTAAACTAATTGACTTCCTTTTAAAAGTTATATCTGTGTTCATGGACATCCCAGATTCCCATCAGGCTCAGCTGTAGTCAGTGTTTTGTGCCATTTGGCAAATGTTGGCAGACTGAAACTTAAACCAATATGGTCAACATGGTTGCAATTAGCTTTTTCTCTGCTGTCACAAAGCTGTGATTATGCTTTGGTTAGGTTTAGGCACAAATAGCTTTGATGATTTGGCTCAAAATGCTTGATTTAATGCCATAAAAACAGCTGGAAACGACCTCAGGTGTCCTTAAAAATATCCAGTGGTGTTACTCGAAAGTGCCAGTAGTGTTTTTGGCCTTTTGGTTAACATGTAACGCATGTAAGCATGTTGTTGCACATGATTGGTATTTCCAGATTTCACGTCACAGTGTGATTTCCTACATGCAGCAGACACGTGTAAAGGCCTGTTTATACCAACATTTAAAACAGCAAAATTTGCTCACGCAGGTGAAGTAAATCAGCGTGGAACCTTTTTGAAGAGCTTGACGCTGGAATTTGTGCTGCAGATGAATTTGCAGATGGTGTTGACAGTCGAGACCTTTGAGAGAGTCGACACAGCCGTGCATTTTATGTAACTCTGCTGAGTATTAACTGCTCCACTAAAGAGCTGTGGCATCGTCTGCAGACAGGCTGAGGACATTACCGAGCTTCCAGAACCACTAATTTAGCCAAGAGCTGCTCCACTTTCTGGTGTGAGTAAGCACAAAAATGAAGTTATCCGTCTGTGGGAGAACGGCCCAAAATAAGGACTCTGCTGTACAACTTAAACTGAATTCTGGGGTTTTTTGGTGTGTTTAAGTGGTGAGGATGAGCGAGGACATTTTCTGGACTTGTGTCTTATGTTAGCGGGGGTGTGTCTCTCTGGTCTGTCGGGTTGTCCTCTGCAGCACTAGGCCCCTGATCAGAGGAACTGGGACCACAGGAGAGGCCAGAGAAACTGGAGCACCACTGATTGTCGGAGGAGGAGCGGCAGAGGAAGAACGGGGGCTGGCTAAAAATAATATATCTCCAAGGAGAACAGAAATACATACATGCGACACACACACACACACACACACACACACACACTGATGGCAGGGGAGTATACAGCTTACATATACAGGTGATGTGCAGAAACAGCCAAGCACACAGCATTTTGGGAGATGAGTTAAAGTAGGACTGAAAAGCAAAAAACTTTCCAAATTAAAGTATTCTGGGCACAGCTGCTGCTCTCATTGACTGTTTTTTTCTTCTACTTTTTTTTCTAAAATGCCTTCTGGAGTGAAAAACACCCATCCGAACCGAAATCACTGGTTTACCTCAAACACTTGTCAGCTGAGATGCAGGATTTCCGATCACAGGATTTGCATTATTTTTTTTTTTTTTAAGCAAATGAACACCAGACACTTTGGAGGAAAGAGGGAAAAAAAACGAAAATCCCTTTCATATGCTTCCTTTGACTGGAAGAGAGAAAATGTCAAGGGACCTGTTAGCTTCGTACGTACGTACACACACACAAACTCGAGCAAATCCACCAGAAATGTGCAAAAACAGTTTTTAAGATTTCCTGTTGTCGAAGTTGGTGGCAAGAATTCAGGTCAGGTATTTTTCTTCTGACCCAAATTCAGATATTCGCTGTGCAGCACAGAAAAAGGCACAAAAAATGCTGATAATATTAGAATACCTGTGCATATATGAAACAAAACAAAGGCTTACCTTCGTGCTCTTGAGCCCAGACTCTCCCCAGCTCAGCCTGGGAGAGACAGATGAGGAGAACAGCACAAAGCCCCATGTCCGGCCGACTCTTCTCCCTCCTTCCCCAACTCTTTTTACACTCTTCTTCTTCTGTTTCCCCTGTTGCCCCTCTCACTACGCTGGAAGAACGGGGCGCCTCACTCCTCCACTTCCCCGCCTTGACGTTGCTCCCTTCTTCGCCTCTCTGCTCTCCCACACAACTGCCTGTTTTTTCCTCACCTCAGCCAAGGTTTGCTTGCTTTTTCTCCCTCCTCTGTCTGTCTCTCTGTCTCGCCCTCAGTGTAACTTCTGGGATGACAGATCCATGGCAGGAAAAGAGTTGACAAACAGCTGGAGTGCTGCAGACTGAGGTGTTTGTGCTCTACCTTCACTGCAAATCTTATATTTTCTACCCCTTAGATTTAACCATTCGCTCCCTCCTCTCCCTTTCTTTGCCTCTCTTTGACTTTGTCTCTGATTCTCTCACTAACAGAGCTCTGGATTTTTATAAGACTTCCACAAAGAGGAAATATTTATGTATTGCTGCATTTTTTTCTCTCCTTCCAAGCTTAAAAAAAAAAAAAGAAAAGAGAAGGGGGTTGGAGTTGGGAGGAGCATGTCTCCCCCATGTGGAAGCATGTTGAACCAAAACAAATGTGATGTTTCTAAACGGCTGACACTTAGAGAAATGTTTCCCATTTTGTTTAAAGAGTTATTTCATGGATGAATACAGTTTGTTCTTTCTTTCCTTTTACAACTGAAGACAGTTTTACTAAGAACATGTTTTTCTAGTTTACACAGCTGAGGATGTTGATAGATGCATTACAAGGATGACTGTTGGTTGTGTTGTTAAGTTGTACAGGTGCACTTTAGAGATTATCATCAGGGGCTGGTCCAGATATTTAGCCTTTTTTGCTGTAAGAGCCTATTATCCCCCTCGAGTCACCACTTGTAACATGGTGCCACAGATCGCTGACTAACATGGAAAATAAAGGCTCTCTGTGCCTCTAAGAATTAGCCACAGTAGCTCTACTCTGGTCGAGCATGCTTTGATCATAAGAAGCATGTGGGTGAATCAAGACGAGGAGCAAACACAAGATGGTGTGACTGCAGATGGAACAGGGACTCTGGAAGCACAGAAACACAAGAATATTTGTCCCAGCCCATCATTGATTCTCATTCAGAGGATCTTCATAATATTAGGAACATTTCCGAGGGTAGCCTTTTAACCAAAATGCCATCTCACACAGCCACTGAATACAGCAGCAGTGACTCATCGTTACATAGTGCCGGCTATTCAAAGCCTGACATTTCAATGACTGACGATCAACTGTCAACCACTGTCCGGGTCGTTGTTGAGCCTCTGTTTTTTCCGTTGTTTGTGTCCTGCGCTGTTAGCACTCGTCGGCTCTTGCCTCGCCTTTTTTCGGTCGAGGTCCCATCGGAGGAGGGACTCAGTGAGAGCAATCACTCTGATTGGCCGTTGGTCTCCATGATGTCACTCATTTAGTGGAGTTTCTCCCTGTTTTTGCCACCTCTTATTTACCAGAGCCATTTACACCTTTAATCAGACATATTCCCCATTAGAAGAGGCTGTATTCGCGAGAAAATTATGTTATTTATCCTAAAAAGTGTTTGTATTTTGCAGTCGGGACTCCTGAGGACCGTAACACAAAAAACCCCATTGGCAGAATAAACTTAAGATAAGTACATTTCTGGAAAACCGCAGATATGTTAAAAAGTGATCAGATACTGCCAACATAAAGCCGGCTTACTATAATAATAACTTAAAGACAAGTTAGTTTAACTTGATGGAAAGCAATGCTGCTGACTTGACACATAATAATAAACGAGTGTTTGTGATCAGCTGGATCTGGTCTGTTGTTGCTGATCTGTTCCTATTGAACAGATCCAACACCCACACTTGTGATTCCTCGTAAACTTACATAATGTTTGTTTTCTGATGTTTTAATAAACAAACACAATGACTCCAGTGTGGGGAGCGAAACAGGTTTTATGAGCCCAGTAAAATTGTTCCAAATGACTAGACCTTTCCCACCCTGTGTTCTCCAGACGATTGATGTGAGAAGTTCATTAAAAGTACATTCACTGGTTTTTGTTACAGCCTCTAACAGATCTGCCAAAACTCAGAATTTCCCCCTGACTCAGAGTTGGAGTTTTGCAACTCAGCTGTGTGCTGATGTTTTGGGTTTTTGGGGCGTCAGTGGGCACCGTCACAAGTCCGGAGCTTACGTCTTGTTTTTGATATACAAAGAAGCTTTTATGGTTTTATTTCAAACTGGATTTTCCTGTCTGTATACGTGGATGCACTTCAGCCTCAGACTTGCTTTTGTATTGTTTGCATTTGCGTTGCAGCTTGCTGCATCACAAATGTACTTGTTCACATACTAAGGACATACTGAGAGTAGATGTAAGACATTTATCATTCCATCTTCGGCGTCTGATGATTGGTGGATGAAACCAACCATCGGCTGTGGACCGATCTTGTTTCCGACATTTTCCGCTGTTCACGGATGGATCATTCAGGTTCTGTTAGCTTTTCTTTAAAACTTTCCACCATTGTTGTTGCTGCTGACCTGCCTACTGACCTCTGACCCCGTCACATCCCCACACCGCCCCTACCGAACCGTGGTACTGCATTTGACAAACACGTAGTAGTGTTCATTTCTGGGGATGTTCACTACGAACGCACCACACAGTCCGCATGTATATGAAAAAACAGAAAAAGACTCAATTCTGTCGTTAGCACACTGGGTGTCATTGTGTATTGGCAGTTATTGGTTCGTTGGCTGGTTTGTCAGCAGGATTGCACAAAAACAGATGAACAGATTTCCACGTAACTTGGATGGAGGATGGGTCTCGACCCGGAATAGACCCCAGTAATGTTTTTGTGCAGATCTGGATAAATGGACCGGTCCAGGAATGTATTATTACTTTCTTTAACATTGCGAGATGAGGTGTTTTTCGCTGATTTCTTCGAGAATAATCCACAGAGCTTGATGGGGAAAAAAACAGGCGTATTTAGGTGGCTGGTAAAGGATTCATTGGTTTGAATGAAATTCCTGCTATCATTTAGTTGCAAAGAGAGATGACAAAATACAGGAAAAACTTGAATAAATGAAAAGGCAAAACATTCAATTTGTAACACTGAAGCCTCCACACAGATCACTGAATAATTTCACAAGTATGAAAATGATCTAAATCATATGTTGTGGCCTCCACAGTTACCAGAACTCAAAACAATTCAATACCTATGGGAGATCTCGGAGCCAATTGATCCCATCATCCCTCCAGTTGAGTTAAGAGACATGTTGAACTCATGCCAGCGAGCACAGAAGCCGCTCTGCAGGCTTCACTAAGACGATTTAATGCTTGTTGATGCTTAAATGTGTCACCCATATGAAGCTAGCACAAGCCCAGATAAATAGGTTTTGGAAAACAACAATAGGAACAATATGAAGGTGATTAGCCACGTTGCCATTGCTGATTCATCTAAACTGGAAAAAAATATGCACGATGGGGAGAATACTAATTCTTTTAGCCTGTGCAAAGCCAAAATACCAAACATCCAGGGCAGCTACAAGTTTGGGGGTTCCCCAGTCGCACAGGAACCAAAAGAAGAGAAAACCTTCCAAAAAAAAGGATGTTTTCGACTCTACAGCTCACGTACTTCTTTTGCTATTCTAAAATGACAGTAATTGGAAATTGGCTGATTAACAGCTACTGGCCACAAATGACCCTTGCTCCAGATTCTCTTCTCGCCCTCTTCTTCTTCTTCTTCTTTTTTTTTAAAAACCTGGCACAAAGAAGACACGGGGCTGTTTCCCATTAAAGAAGGAGTCACACTCTTCCGTCTTGTTCCAATTGGAAACAGCTTATAGCGAACATTATTTAAAGCCCTCGAACACATGGAGTTCAAACATCTGAAGATGTTATAGTTAATGATGAGGTAAGTTTATTTATATTGTCTATGGACCCAAAACAATGAGCACATTTATGTGTAATTAGTTTTAGCACAATAGGTCCTTGTCAAGGCCATTATGTGTTGTGGTTTCCTGGTGAATGTTTGTGCTGGTCACACAGTGTACTTATCCAATCCAACATTAATCAATGTTGAGCTTTGTTACAAGTCATCCCCGTAGTTTTTATTTTTAGTGTCTTCTGCTTTGAAATGCTGCAGTGAAACGGTTTAACCAGATTTTATTTTGTCTCTTCAGCTCTGTAAAGCAGCAATGACTAATTTGCAAAGAACCCGAAACAAACAAAGGTGTCATTAACTTTACATGAGTGAACATCTGCCTCAGTAACAATAAAGAAACCTCACTTTAAAGATGGAACACAAGAGTGGAGACGTTACTTCATCATACCAGGCCGATGTTGTATAGGAGCACAACTCAGTTGTGTTGACTGTGATGACAAAGAGTGTAACCAAGACAAATAATCCAGCTTTTTCTTTATTCTAAAGGTAAACAGCTGAGAAAGGCGTTTTAGATGCAGCACATGCTCTGATTCTGCAGGTGAAATTCAGTCTAGATTATCATTTTTACAGCTTCTAGAAAAATCCTCCTGGATGTTTGAAAGTTGGTATAATGGTCCTTTTCTTGTAGTTTTACTCTCTCGTTATCAACACCCTGATTTTGCACCACCAGTATAAACAATACGTTGTGACTTAGGCTGCATTTGTCTGTCAGAACCCATCTGAGAGGGAGAGAGAGCCCGACCCGAAACTCAACAGACGGTTGTTTTATAACGTCTGGAAACGACTGGAGCCTGAACAGGACATGTAGCCCCAAATCACACAGTAGGTCTGTCGCTGTTATCAATTAATATCACCTTTCACCTGTTGTTTTTTTACCTTATTTAAAAAATTTTTACAAGTCCCAACGGGTCCTGTCGACTTCGGGTCAGGTACCTATGCTCTAATGCACAACATGGGATCTGTAACAACCTGTAATGTAGTTATAACATACTAAAGGACATTTTAAGTCTTTATTCATGTATTTGTTAAAGATTTGTTTATAAGTATTATGTCAGTAATGATGGACAACAAACAATAATTGTAGATATACAACGATATGTGTTTTCAACAGATCAACTAACAGTACAGAGATATGCTTGAGTGTGTAATATGATATAAATATATGATTACAGCAAAGTTATACTGTTTTATTGAGTGTTTACTGGCAGAACAATACATGCGAACAAATACTTTATTAAAAGCTTTAATAGAAATGTCCGTGTAGCTGCTCACAACTACATTATAGTGCGTTATAAAGTATTTACAAGGTGTTTATACTCTGCTCATACATGCTAGACAGGATGTAAAATTAAGCGATAGTGTATATATAAAACATCTAAAACATTAGATAGATTCAAAACTAAAGCGCCAAATAAAAAAAGCTAACATACGACGTTAATTATTGGTGTTTTGTGTGTAATTAGTCCTGGTGAGATGAAGCCTATTAACCGTTTCCATATATAAGTACGTGTTTATGACGTTTAGCAGTCAGAAACTAGCTTGAAATTACTTCAACATTAAATGTAAGCAGAGTTTTGTAGTTTTTGGAGTACGTTATTTATGACTTAAATTAGCTCTTGTAAAGGTAATGTTTTGTTTGTGTAAACAATTACTGGCCTCATTTTACACCTCACTTCACTTTACGAGGAGTGATATAAAACTTGAGGTGAGGAATGTCTGCCCGCGAACATTAAAAAAAAAAAGGGCTCGGAGGTCTTTCTAGCACCTCGTTTCAAGATGTGACTTCAGTTTAGATTTAAGGCAGGAAGTAAGTGTTAGAACGCTGTGTGCTTCACATTCACATCACCAGGTGTGTTGAGGGGCGAGGACGAACCATCAGGACTGTCTGTTGTATGTTCAAGCAGCTTAGGAACATTAAATTTGTAAAAAGCGTCGTCCATCATAGCTCCTTTGAAGTGCTGGTGTTTGAAAATAGTATGAATACATGTTTTTGGCCACCAGTTTGGTCCAGAGTGACAACGCACGTTAAGATTTCAGTTTACTCAGAGAAGATTATGATTAAATATTTTCAAAATGTAGGCTATGACTTTCCCATCATAGAATTTTAACCCAACCTAACAGAATAACATTTATCTCATTGTTCACCCTGAGTACACATTTACTCTCTGGCTGCCAATCATCCATCCATTCCTGCACTGAACATGTTGTTTTTTTCGGTGGTGGGAGGGCAGTCCTCCACCATTCAGAGCTCCCTGTGGGGGGTCAAGGTCCATTACAATGGACCAACATCACCCTGCCCGTTGTTTTTGTAAGCCCCTAATTGCAAAGACCCACAGCAGTGTTGATTGTGACAGTGAGCACATTCATTAGGAACGTCATTAGCAGAGTCATTAACACCGGGGGAGCATGTTAAGGGAGTGTTTGGAGACAGTTATCTGCTGTTGGCAGTGGGTAAATAAAAAGGCTGGACATCTTAATGTAAGTCGGGACGTAGAACAAGAATACGTGTTCGGAGGAGTGTGATAAGGAAAAGTAGAGAGAGTTAAAGTTTGTGTTGTAAGTCGTGATCCAACCCGGTCACCCGTGTAAATGTTGTAAATGTACGTTTCTGCCTAAATTAATATGTTACAATTCATGTTCTCTGAGTTCAATTTTCATTTTATATTGTGACAAGTTTATGACCTTGTTATGTTTAGGCACTCTGTCAGGGTTTGGAAAAGGACGTGTTTTTACTTTAAAATACATGTTTTGCTTCCACAAACTTGGCAAGAGATGTCCAGAAGGTTCGTCAAAAATATATACATTTATTGTCGCCACAAACACGGCTGGAAATTGTCCCTAGAGCTCCTTAAACATATCCAAAATGTTAGGCTTGCAAGTGTTGAGATGCTTTTGTCCCTCTTCAAAAAAATCCAGTCATTTTGCTCTTATAATGACGTCATACAACACGTTTTATAGAAATGTTCATTTGTTTCACATACAAATGTGAATATCTATGTATATGTGGTTTGCAGAAGTGCCTCATTGCAAAGGGAGGAGAATTTATTGTTAAGTGAAGAGCTTATTAACTACAACACCCACACAAAAGGTTATTACAAGACAACAAGGCTGCCAAACGGCGGACTTGTATCAGATTCACATCCTTGGATATTTTAAGGAAACCTGGATATATTTCCAAGTTGCAATATAAAAAAAGTTAAGTTTTAACTTGCCTGTGGTTTTACAAAAATGTACTTAACTAACATTTAATGTGGTGATTGGGTGAATGTATTTCAACAAGTTTGCAGCTTCATATATTTCCAATCACTCATTCATTCATATACCCCTCACTGTAGTGCTCAATACACATGAAGCTACATAATCTCGATACAATACTTATTTACATGTTGCTAATTGATCCAGTTGCGTCTATTGTGCCTCCTAATTGAACGCCAATTACGTCATTAGTCTGTGTTAGCCTGTTTTGACAAGGACTTAACTACCTGCAGATATCTGAGATATCTACGTTACCAATCTGTGCTGTCTGCCACTAACAATATGTAAATGACTAACAATTATCCAGGCATCCGAGTCTGAGTGGAAAATACTGAATGCTGATGGAACAATGAATGCTAATGCTAAAGCTATTCATGAGTACAAGGCCGAAAGTTGTGACTGTGAACTTTACAGAAATCTGACGACTTTGAGAGTCATGTAGTGCGACAAAGGCACATTTCTGGGAGATTTCTTTACAATGTGAGGGCAGAATTATTGCTCTTCTGACTAAAACCCTTAAAGATCCTGTCTCATAGTGTTCCAAACCTGCACGCTGAGTTTTTGTGTCTGTTAAGCCTTCAAACTCGTGGATTTATTACTCAAACTGTACAGACTGTCCTGATTTGTTTTCAGTCTTCTCGCCGGTACCTGGTAACCGCCCACTCACATTTTTCAGGTAAAGCTCTGGAGAAGATGCCTCACATAAAAGCCGACTGTACAATGTGAACAACAGATGAAGTTTAGACAGGAGGAAGGCTGTACACGTTGTTAAAGCAGAAGAACAAAACACGTCAAGGTTGCAGTTTGAGAAACAACTTTCTCTTTTACTCCATGATGATATGTTTTAGGCAGAACAGCATTTTATTTGTTCTCTCTCTTTGGCTTTTTTTTCAAGCTACACTGAGACCACATTACCAAACTTTTCACTTTAAACAATCACCTCACCCTAAAAATGCAAAATCTGGATCTGGAAATTTTAATGGTACCGTGTTTTCATTCTTTTTCACTGCCGTGGTTTATATGTGGTGTGATGTGTGGTCTGGTTCTTTCTTGGAAAGTAGAAGAACCCAGAAATTGTTGAAACAAAAATGTGCAAAAAATTGAATGTTGTTTGTTTCCCTCGAGCAACTTGTCTCCCCTCTATTCACTCCCCCTCTCCCCCCCGAGAACTAATGGCTGATGGTAATTACATTTAATGAGATCATGGGGTTGTCTGCAGGGTGCACTTCTGCAAATTGCTCTCAGCGTGGGGTCTGGAGTGGGATAGGGTAGGGGCCGATGGGGCAGCGGAGGTCGGGGCCAGGAGTGTTTGCCCAGTGTTCGGGGCGGCTTTAGCTGTCACTCAGTGAGTAGTGAAACATGTCATGCATTTGTCTGCCTTTGTCCTCCTCGTTTGTTTGTCTGGCAGAGATAACCACGCGGAGGTGGTGCTCGCCTCGGCTCTATTGTGTGAAACTGTTGTCAGCCCATCACGTCCGTCCGTCCCGTCTTCTCCCTCTCTCTCTGCTCCACGACTGGTCATTTTGCCACTATTTTCTGGCTGCAGGGGGTGACCCGGGCAATTTAGTTAATCTATTAACTACTAATTGTCTCCTCCTACCCTGTTGCTTGGACAAACAACCTGGTTGGGGGGGGGGGGGTGAAGCCCCTGTGACCTATAAAAGTCGTGCTGGAAGAGGAGGCAGCCACTGCCACTGCATGGATCCCTCCAGTCCTGACTTTCTACACGTTTACTGGGACTTTTGAACTTTGGATTTTTATTTGTTGCGGGCTCAAAGACCAGTGACTCATCTTTTCTTTGTCTTTGAGTCACCCTGTCTTGAGTTAATCATTTTTAAGTCTCTCTTGCCCCGATTCCTTTTGATTTATTCGTGCGGTCGGTGGAAATGTTGGGCAATCTGTGGATGCTCTCCTTCTGTCTCTGCTTCTCCTGGACTGAAGCTCGTATATGGGCCTGGATGCTCAACATGCCGCACAGCCCTCCCAAAGAAGGAGCGAAAGCACTGAGAGAAAGCGCTCCTCCAGCCAAAGCAACCACGGTAAGATACGTCTTTGTGCTTCTCTTGATTGCAACTTTTGTTTAATCTATTGAGAAATTATCAGAGCAATCTGTGTCAGTCGTACTTTTCCATAAAAAGAAGAATAAGAATGTGCTCTGAAGACAATTTCTTCTTCCATAATTTCATGTCCAGGATTTTTATGAACATGCAGGACTTTTTTAACAAAAGCCTTTGTAAAGTTTTAACATTTCTCTCTTTTTCCCCAGGTTGTGTGCGACCACGACAGGGCCTGTGGGCGGGGTTTCTCCTGCGATCGACACTTTGGTCTCTGTGTTCCCCTGCGAGGGGAGGGCCACTACTGTCGGAGGGATGCCCAGTGTGTCCGCGGACTCAGCTGCATGTTTGGGAAGTGCCATCGCAGCATCCCAGACGGACAAGAAGGTAAGTGTGTGTCAGTCAGCAAGTGAAGACAGATCAATATGACTGAACATGAAATAACCGGTGTTTCCTTCATCTAGGCGCCAGATGTAAACTGGACAGGGATTGTGGGGAATCCATGTGCTGCGCTCGCCACCACGGAGAACAGGTGTGCAAGAGACGCCTGATCCGCGGCGAGAGCTGCTATGTTCCCGACGGTGGTCTGGCATTCAGCATCAACCAGATTTGTCCGTGTGACGAGGGGCTGCTGTGTCGTGAACACAGCGGGTCACTCCAGAGAGAGTGAGTATAGAAACTGAAGTTATTTAGTCGACATAACACGAGCAGAAGACAGATTGAAAACAGATCCCAGATTTATCCAGAAAACGAGCTAAATCTCTGAAGGTTTTTTGTATTATAATGTGTTTAAACTGGCAAAGTGTGCTCAAAACCATTATTATAAAAAAAAACTTGAATTGTGCTCATTATGTTCATTATTGTCCCACGATACATTGCACGAAAGAAATGGAGCAGCTGCTCACAGCTGGGAAAAACCAAATTAATTTTGTATGCTGGTAAAACAGCTCAGAAATCCGAAGAACAGCAATTAAATCCTTGGAAAAACATTTTGATGTTCATTTGTTAAGTTTAATCAGCAGTGACATTCCAAAGTCGCAGCTTTATTGGATTTCTTAATTTCCTGTTTGTATAAAAGGTTACCATGTTGTTGTTTTTTATATACAAGTTACCGCTAACAAACTTGATAGGTGTGCTGGTGTTTCCAGAGGACGAGGTCCAATAGTCATGGTTTTGTTTAGTCAAAATAAACTCGCTGACAGAAAATCGGGTTGTTTTCTGGTTCACTGTGTACATGATGCTAATGAAAAGTTGTGTTTTGTCCTCAGCCTCCCTCACAGATGAATCTAGCCAGAGCATTATGAATATAACTGTTGATATAACTAAATAGGATCTCAGTCAAGTGTTTTTTTTTAAAAATATGCTTCAAAGTGTTTAATTTATTTGTTAGTCTTGATAATGAACGACATGATTCAGAAGGTCTGACCTCAGTTTGTTTTGTCTTTCAGGAGAGATTTTATTTACCAGCCAGAACGAACAAGTTGGACGTGTCAGGTGCCCAAACTCTGACGTCAGCCTCGACATTAAAGCTATTTATTATGTAAATATGTTGTATATGATTGTATATGAAAAGAAGAAAACGTGTATTTCCAAATAGTTTTGTTTATTATTTCATTTTGTACATTTTGACAAAAGCACTGCTGTGTGTAGCTGATGTGTCTCATTCAGTGTCTTCCTCGATGCATTTAGTGATCGTCGATTATATATTTAAATGTCTATCCCCCTTTGATTTACTGTAAAGAATAAAAAAAAGCATTTTACACAAGTAACGACTCTGCCAGGACTGTTTACTTATTAATAAATACATGACATAATGTATAGAGAAAAAGGTTTTGCTGCGCTCTTGTGGTGGACGTACAGGAGAAAATACAAAAACTCGCAATGATTATACACACAGTAAACTCAAGTGCAAAGCATTTTGTTTAAGCTGTTTCTCTGTCATAAGAAGGGTGTGTGGTCGGAGCTGTACTGTACGATATCATGTGAAAAGAAAGTAGTTGTGTGTGCAGTATATAAACAACAGGGTCGACACCATAAAAGTACAAGTATTTCAAAGACATAACGAGTGGAAACATGCGTATGTGGTGGGGATGGATTACGTACACATGTATACAACATGCAGGATTAATACAGGTGGATTAATATTTATAGTGACAGTGAATGATGATATTTACATGTTTAAAAACTGCATTTTAAACTGTAAAAATGTCATCTGTTGCGGAAGAACGTGGATGTTTTAGTGTTCGAGGAACACTGACGCTGTAGGAAGAAACTGTTCTTGTGTCTGAAAAATAAGAGAACAAAGTTCAATTTGTCAACAGAATTCGAGCCACTGTTGGGATAAAAATAAAAAAGAGGAGATTTAGAAGATAAAGTTGTAAAATCTTGACTAAAAAGATTTAGTGTCAATACCAATAGTGTCAGAATCAAGAATATTATGAAGATAAAGTCACAATATGTCTTTATCTCGGGTGTGTTTTCGCCAAGAATTGCTTAAGTAGTCGCTCATTTGGCCAAAAATATAAATCATACGGACACAGAGAATTAAACTGCAGGAGTGTTTAAAAAAAAGTTCTTCCTCTTTTGCGGTTTGAGAATTTGATCACAATCAGAAGCCAGTAATTAAATCTGACATGTTCTGCATGAAGGAACAGCAGCAGACCTTTGACACACATGCGGGTGGAGGGAATATTTCATGTTTTAAAGATAAATCGTGGGTGCAGGATCACTTTAAAGCTCATTCAGACACATGCACACGGACTCTGTCTCCTCTGAGTCACGTTTCTTGGATGGCAGGCCGCGGTTACATAACATGGTGGAACCTCTCTCGTTGTTAGCATCACCAGATGCTGTAACGCTAGCTGTCCCCTGACCCATTCTTAGATCGGTATCTTCCTCGGACTCCCCATTACAAATTCCCCTTTCGCTCCATTCAGATGCTAATCGTCTGCAGTTTGCCCCGTCTATTGCTGGGTGACTTGAATTGTTCTGTGAAGGACATTAGTGTCTAACCTCTTTGCTATCCCATTACAGCTCTCATCATTAAGTCTTTGCAAGGAGGTTTGTGAACGTGTGAATGGAGCTGCATTTAAAAACAAGACAGATTTCCGACCTCGTTGGTGCATTGGCAGCATTTTTAGCGTTGCTGATTCTGACACGATGCCGAAGCTTTTCCCTTGTGCAAGCTCGAGTTTTAGTGCCATTTTCATGTGATTTAGATTCAGGAAAAACGCACATTAAAACAAAAGCTACCCTGGCTTGAGAGAACATGATATAAACCTATAAAATTATATAAACAGGCGATTGAGAGCGCACGTTTCACAAGCATACCAAAGGCTGCTGAGACAAAAAGTGAGATCTAATAGCACGAGACTGTGAGAAACCTTATATTGCTGAATGCTGCAAAACACAAGCTTATCGTCTGCACTGAAGAACACTAGTTACTAGTGTGTGCCAGAATCTTATCTATGCTGCCATCACATTTTGAAGGTATCCATACATGTCTGTTTGCACTATTTAGCTTCTTAAATGGTTTTCTGTTTCCGGACATTTTGGCCTCTTTTGTCCGGAGAGGACAGAGAGAAGGAACAGGACTTTTCGATTCAACTCATGATCTGTATTCAGAATATAACTGTAATACTAAAAATTAAGTGTAAAAGAGATATTGGCTTTCAAGATATTTTTTGGTTGAAGGAATGATGTCACATTTTGGGAAATTAGCTCATTAACTTTCTTGTAGAGTCATGTGTGTCCATTGGATATGAATGGAATATTCCCTTTCGAGGTTATCAAGGATTAATGGACTCAACACCATCCATTAATTCTTGATAATGGACACTTTGAAGGGCATTATCCCAAGTATATCATATAAATGTGTGCATGTATATTTTCACGTGTTTTTGCGACCAAAACAAGATTATATTTTTCCAATAAATATCTCCATTTCCCTGCCAACACCTGAAAGTTTGACTTGTACCCGGAACAATTGTCATGATCCTGTAAGGTTCTTATGCAATGGAAATGTTGTTCGGTACCCAGTAAATAGGACGAACTTTTTTTTTTTTTTTTTTTTTTTTTCACTTAGATCTTTATTGATGAGTTGTTGTTGCACCAAGAACACATACAAACAGGATTAAAAGAAAAAAAAAAGAATAATAAAGAAAAATATTGGATTAAGATTTGAAATGTTAATTGCCTGGGGAAAGCATAATATTCTCACAGTCTTACAGATTGGTATATCTAACCGTTATTAATCCAGTCCAGTATCATCATTTAGAGCTTTGTATAGGGTCCATTTTTCCCATTTTTGGTCCAGTTGTGCTTCCTGTAGCTTCAGTATGTGTGTCACTTTTTCCATTAAAAAAATTTCTTCCACAATTGTTATCCATTGATCTTTCGTTGGTGGTGTTTCCTTTCCCCAGTTCCTAGTGATGGCTTTCTTACCCGCCACCAGCAGTATTTTAATCAAGTATCTATCACAGGTGATAACAATCTCTTCTGAGAATTTGCATAAATAAAGCACTAAACAGGTCTTGGGCACTCTATATCCTAATATCTGCTGTAGCTCCCTACATATCATTTCCCAAAATACTGTTATTTTTTGACAATTCCAGAAAATGTGAGAGTGGTCTATATTAAAAGATCCACATCCTCGCCAACATTTCTGACGGCTGTGCAGCTGTCTACTTTTCATTTTCGGTGTAATAAAAAAACGGATCAGATTCTTCCACGCAAATTCTCTCCAAATTCGTGAATTAGTGGATGAGTGATGTACCTTCCACATTTCATGCCACTCCTCATCTGAAATTTCCACTTTAAGAAATAGGACGAACTTTACTTTGCGTTCTTGTGCTTTCCGAAAAAAAAAGTTCGGACAGGGAAAATTTTAGGAACTGGAAAAAATGCCCTCTCCAGTCAGAAGAACAACTCTGAAAGTCGGAGAAAAGTTGGGTTCACGAGTTTCTGAGTGAAGTGATAAGACGCTGAAATGTGATGGAGGTAAGTAAATACTGGGCTGATGGTGAGACGGTATTGTGGAATGGTCCACTCAGCTCAATGAACCATTTGGCTCAGCTCTTAGCCAGAAAGCTAACATTATGCTAGCAAGAGTCAGTCTTGTCAATAACATCGAGTAGGTTGACAAACAATCAAAGCCGGCTATGTCACTATCTCCAAATCAATATTACAAGGGTCTGAACTTTGTTGGAACCATCTGGGATTATGTAATAACACAACTCAACAACAAAATATAACAAAGGCCTCGTAGTTTCATAGTATACATACTGAAAAGAAATACTTCAGAAAATGTCACACTTTTGCTTCAAGTAAAGGAAATTATATATGAAACAAAGAGTTTTCCCTTTGTCGAGTTATTGGTTTTTATTGTGTAAAATGGAGAAATTTGCTGCATTCACGTCTCAAGAAAAGGTTCCTTAAACACCCTGAATGCTAATCCCGTGAGACGCTGGTCATTTGAAAGTCAATGTCCGAGCAGCACAGAGAGCTTTTGTGAGCAGCCCCACAATGGAGCTCTTAAACCGACCCTGCCAGGGGGAGAGACGAGAGAATGGGGGAGAGTTGATTACCCTCACCTGTGACGGTATAAAACACCTGGTCAAGTTGTCATGATGTTGGCTGTGGAGTCACTGGTGCTGGTAACCTGTCGAAGAGCCATGAGGAGCCTCTGACATCAGACGATTCAAAGGTGTTCTCTCCCAACAGGTGAGTCTTTTTCTTTTATCACAGATTTACAGCGTTATCCTAAAATCTTCTGTCTTTGCTAAGATGGAATTAATCTCTCTCTGCAGCATCGCAGTATGGCTTCTGTCGGTGCATTGTTAATGTTTCTGCCTGTTGCGTGGACGTGCTCGCCCCAAAAAGCAGGTAAACATCACCACAGTGTTCCAAAAACACTGGTTGCCCTGCAGACTACCAATCAATTCAAGGAGTCATCTGTTCGGTTCATTGGTAGTTTGACAATAAAAGTGTTTGAAGTGAAGACCTGAACTCATTTCTAAAGTTTGTCTCTGATTGGATCTCATTGCAGACTATGTTATGGTGTCATGCTTCCCCAACGCCATCATTGCCAACGTCCCAGAGTGTCCTTACGGCTGGGAGATCGACCAGCTGTCTCTGGGTGGAGTCTGTTACTCTGGGATTCACAGCCCGGGCTTCTACCGCTTCATCATCTCAGACCTAACACCCAAAAACCACTCGTACTGCGGCACGCAGTCTGAGGTGAGACACCAAGCAGGTATTAAAGTGCTGGGTCGCAATAACTAAAGCACCATGGAGAGTGATATAGGAGAAAAGTCTCTTCTGATGCTGATGTCTATTCTCCACAGTACATGCCCGGCAAAGACCCCAAGTACATCTTCTACAACTCCATCGTGTCCAACGACACGTCGCTCACAGTCAGAAACCAGCCGGTCAACTACACCTTCAGCTGCATGTACCGAGCAGCCTACCTGGTGAACAACGCCGTCTTCAGCCAAAGGTAAGCATCAATCCGGGGACACGAGGCGACGACAGTTACCGCGTGGATCGTGTGTGCATTCTAACCCAATGACTTGCAGCGTTTTTACTAAACCCTCTGCTTTTTCCAGAGTGGCTACAGTTTATGTCAACAACGGGAGTTTAGGCACTTTTAGATCACAGTTGTCTATGAATGTGTTCACGGTGAGTAGACGCTCACAGATTCAGTTTCTCCAGTGGAAGACTTGTTTAATGTTATCTTTGATGTGTTATTAGATTAATTAAGGTATCATATATAATTTGGATTGACTGTCTGTAACAGAAGTAAGAAAAAAACAAATGATATATTTGGTAGAATTCAAAGTTCCTGTACGCCAAAGACGCTCCCTACGTGATCGACACTTCTGAGATCGGCTCTGAAGTTTTCATCGGAATCGAGGCAAAAGGACTCAGTAACAGGTAAATAAACAAATCTCAACATTTCAAAATAAGAGTTGTAAGATTATGTTCCATTACAGAGTAGATCTCCAGATCTCTAACCCATCTTTGCTGGACCACCTCTCAGATTTAAAGTTGTAATAAACAACTGCTGGGCGACTCCTACTCCGTACTCAACAGACAAGAAGAGGTGGAGTCTCATCATTAACAGGTACGACGTCAAACCTGTTAAACTGGTTCAGTTTCCACATTTAAATGTCTAAAAACGACTACATCTGTTTCTGTATTCTGCTGAGTCGGTCCTGACATTATCACAAATCATTCAAACCAGAGGAATCAGTAATATTAGATCGCCTGTCAGTGTCACTCCTTTAACTTCCAGGGAAGGCAGGTTTATTGATGTCTTCATGATTGGTTGATCACATTTAACAGAAGTGGGATTGAAACAGTTTTTGTCTGCCATCAGCTGCTCCTCCGACAGCACTGTGACTATTTTTGAGAACGCCAAAGACAGCCGCTCCATGTTCAAGTTCAACTCGTTCCGCTTCCAACGGCTGGAGAAGGTTTCGACGGTGTGGCTCCACTGTGAGGTCCAGGTTTGTGACGGAGACAGACTCATCTGCACTCCGGTGAGTATGACACTGATGCAGCTTCTTCTGCTGCTGTTATTTAACAGCTTCAGTGACTTTTCGGACTCATACTTGTAGTCATATGATCAGCTTATAAACATCAGATTGTTAAACTTTTTTTTATTTCTTTTCTCTCCCATTTTTACTCAACTAAAGACAAACATTAACTTACAATCAAGTATTTTATATTGTCGTACTGGTAATTCTACTTAAGTAAAAGATCTGACCTTCAGTTTGATTTCCTTTGGTTCCTTCTTATGATCCTCTAAAGGTGAAGACATTTCTTTCAGTGGATGGTTAATTTGTTTTTCTTTCATTTGTGGTGTATTTCAGGTTTCTAACGTAACAGTTTAACTCTTCCTAACTATTTCCAAATTGAATTTACTTCAATTTAAAGTACTTCTTAGTTAAATGTCGAGAAGCGACCCATGTTTCATCCTGTGTTATTTCCTCCAGGGCCCCTGCTCTTACAGAAGTCTGTCCTCACAACCAGAACCAAGTGGGGGGATTCTGACTGCTGAGTTTCACATTAAAGGTACAGTACAACATGTAGTCAATACAGGCTGGGGTGTTTTTAACTTCTCTTCCTTCAGACACGTCCTGAAACATTTGAAGATCACAACTTTTTTGCAGAGTGAAGCTGAAATAGTTTTGAGTGTTGGGGGACTTCGTTATTTCCCCTCTTTTTGAAATAAGATACTTTAAAAGATGTTTTTGTATTATGATATATTGTCTTTATCTCCTGACAGGTATTGGGTCCTCCAATAATGGACACATAAAAGGTAAACAAATGTGATGCAGTGATGCCTGTGATTGAAATATATTTGACAGAGTCCAACACGCACGTCATTTATTCTGTTAACCGCTCAAATATTGTTTATAATATTATTGTATATTAGAAGTAGACATCTTAAAGCAAATTCTAGTTTGATTAATTGTTTTTTTTAGAATAAAAGTCAATAAAAACTCTTGAATTGTGCGTAGAGATCATCACAGCTAAGTTTGATCTTGATCTGCTGTATTTTCTTTTTCCACCACAGGCACGTCACTATTCATCCTGCTCGTAGTCCTGATTAACACATGTTTGGATTTAGTAAACGGATCAAGAATGTAGTCAAAACATTTTAATTCAGTCTCATTTCATATATTATTAATTTCCATACGAACACACACACACACACACACAGAGGGGAGTGTCACCCAGGACTCAGGGAGCGTATGAACACATTCCTCCCCAAATGATTTGTCTCATTTTCTCACACATATAAATTGTAATTAGCACATTTTTGAGATGTTGTATATCCTCTCCTGAATGGATATTCTTTAAAATCTTACATACATTACTCACTGCTTACTCCAATAAAGATTTAATGGGTAAAAAAAAAAATGTAAATATGGTTCTTGTCCCCTTTTTTGTTTCACGTGATGCACAAACCTTTTAAAATTTAATCCAGAACTTAACATAAAACAAGTGGGGAAATATACAACATTCATATTTCTTCTGCTCCAAATGATATCAAACCGGACAACTGTGAATCGTTTAATGGATTTATTATAATATATAATAAATAAATAACCATATTTGATGCATACAGCTCGCTTGAATCTCAAAAAGTTATAAAACACTGCATGTTTTCTTCACTCCTGAAGCTATATCGTGATCATTAAGCAGTTTTCATTCGATTTTTGTTTGTTGCAGCCACACTCAATAAAACACATTATAAATACCATTGTTAAGAGTAATTCATTATAGATTTAATTATGTGTCTCGCTGACCTCCATGCAAAGTGTGGCAAAAACTGAGTCTGTCCGTCTCCCTGCCTTAATTATTGATGTTAGTCAAAGTTAAATATTTTTGATATATATATTTAAAAAACCTTCTTTTGTTTTTGCTGTGAAAAATATAAATATTTAGGATTACTCAACATGAATCAGGGGAAATTATGTAAATGAATCCAATGAAATGAGAGCTAACCCCCCAGTGTGGAAAGTAACTGAGTACATCTACTCTAGTACTGTACTAAGTTTGAGGTATTTAAAATGAGTGTCTCCATTTTCTCTACTTTATTAAATTTAAGAGGCAAATATTGTGCTAATAAGTTTATTTGGTACCTTAAGTTACTTTACAGATTCAGATCGACAACACAAAATAAATAATAAATAAATATAATATAAAATATAAAATTATAATCTATTATTCACAAGCTACTCAGCTGTTTGTAAAGTAATTAAAATCTTATTTACCAGCTGCAACATTAAAGTGAAGAACACTTCAATTAATCAATAATTCCTAACTGAGACATTCTGCATAATAAGTTCTTAAAATAAATGTTGATGCAAAGTTAAATTCCGATTACAAGACTGCGACTTGTAACAGAGTAATAGATTACTTCTACACTGTGGTATTGCTACTTTTACCTAAAGGGTGATGCCACCTTCCTCCAGTGATGTCACCTCGTGGCTCAATTGCATTGTGGGTAATGTAGGCAATGTTTTAAATGCTTTTGGTAACTATACAGACATTAGATTGGTGTTGTACAGATTACCAAGGAGAGGAATAATATTTTAATTTTGATGCATTTACTTACTTAAAAGTGTAGAAAGAAGGCAAAATGGTGTTTTTATGTAGTATTAACTCAAATGTTTGTGCCAGTAATTTATGGATTTTGTTGTAGACAGTAAACGTTTGAAGATTTGATCGTAGAATCTACTTTTTTAAAATAAACACATCACTTTGGTTCTTATGTGAAACTGTGGTGTCTTGAGTGTAGTTATGTGACCCGATATTAAACAAAACTAAATTCATTCATTCATTATTTGTCCTCTCAAGACATCATGATTCACAAACTGCACAGAAGGATGATTAATATTATCACAAGATTAGAAATTGTTAACATTCAAGTATCATTTGGTCGTCATGGTACAAAAGACATGCTGCAAAGAACAGTCGGACATTAATCTGTGCTTTTTATATTTGCATTGAATTAAATTATCGTCAAAGAATAAACCTGTGATTGCACAAAAGTTACCAATAATAAGATTAAAAGGCTTCTTCAGCCTCCTTTACCAACAGTCTGTGTTCGCGGCTCTTCTTGCTTTCTTTAAGTCAGTGTTTCACATTTTCACTCCAGTCTCTGTCCCCATTTTGTCTTCAGTCGTCCTCTTCACAAGTGGAGGAAACAAGCTGCCTCTGCATTCTGTGAGACCAGATCTTTTTATCTGATTTTATCCGAGAGAGGGTCTGAATATCCACGTGTTCTTCAGATGTGCACTGATGGCATCGTTGCATCTGTGATGCGACCTTTGGTCAGGGATTTGTGGGCCTTTTTCTCAGCAGCTCTGGGCATCACTAGTTTCTAGAGCAGAGAAATCACAAATGCTGGTCAGATTATAACTCATCTATATAGAATGATATATATGCTGACTGTGCTTGGATACAATAGTTTCTGATTTGTCTGTGCTGGCTGTCGTTATCCAAAAAGAAAAAACTGTACCTCTAGTTTGAGACTGTCAGTGGGTGAAGAGCTACGAGGAATAACAGGAGGGTTAAATCCCCGTTTGTTCAGCAGCCAGTAGGTCTTATGAGCCCCTTTGCCCTGTCATGGACACAAATACATACTGTTAAAACATGTGCTGCATAGTCTATCAGAAAATAAAAACCCATGCTGATTCTTAAGTCACCTTCATTTCGACTTCTCCTCTTTCTTCCAGCTCAAATGAACCAGCCTGGACGAGAATATCAGCAGTGGACTGAGATATGTGAATCTTCAGGGCTGAGGGACGCATGCAGAAGAGAGGCCAAACATTTAAAGGTACACTTTTAAGTTCTGCTAGCCTTGCTTTGGCGCTAGCTAACGTGCTAACCGAGAAAATGCTAACATGCTGATGTTCAGCAGATAACTTGAGTTCACTTACGTAAGCTGTTACTCTCCAAGCGAGACGCCATGTTCACCGTGTCGCCAAAGAGACAGTAGCGAGGCATCGTGGTTCCGACCACTCCGGCCACCACTGGACCTTTAAAACACACAACACATTGTTTGTTTACATCAGTTACACATTTCAAATTTCACTTTATTCATGTACACATTTCCCCAAAGTTCTTGCACAACATAGAATCTGTTGAACCAAAACCAGAAATATCGTATTCTACAAAAATAATGGACACAGGGTTGGTTTGGTTTGACTTTAGCTGTCTCCATTGGTGCCGTCTCTCACCTGAGTGAATCCCAATTCGAATTGCAAGACACTCAGTCGGCATGTGGTGGATTCTGAAGACCTTGATGGCGCTGAGGAAATGCAGAGCCATCGTAGATATTTCCAGAGCGTGCTTATTGCCGTTGCTGATGGGAACACCACTGGCCACCATGTATGCGTCACCAATGGTTTCCACCTAGGCAACAAGCAAAGATGCAGAAAAACTGAAGAGGAATAAAGGTAAATGTTCCTGTCTAGTAAAAAATCAACAGTTGAATCAAGGTTAAATGAAACTCTCCATATTTTTGGGGAATTGTTTTACGATTTGGGAGACGATGAGATCGGCACCGAGTCCGTTCAGTAAATACGAAGGTGCGGTTGGTTAGCGTAGCTTAGCACAAATACTGAAACAATGGAGGAAACAGCTTGTGTGGCTCTGTCCAGAGGTAGTAATACAACAATTTGTGGTTTGCCAGGCAGATATATACTGGACTGTTTCTTAGCAGGTTATTTTCAAGCTTGTTTTAGGTACAAATTAAACAAACGATATTTAGATTTTCTGACTTTTATATCTCGTCTTTACAGAAAACACTGTAAAAACACCTGAGGTAGATTATTATATTAAGTCGTTTTTTTATTTTAGTTTTTGTCATTTGAAACTGAATGAAGGACATTAACTTGTGTGCGTGACTCACCTTGTAGACGTCGTACATCTTGATGATGTCGTCGAACAGGCTGTAGAGGTCGTTGAGGAACGTCACCACCTCCATCGCAGAGCTGACGGCGCACATGGACGTGAAGCCGACGATGTCAGAGAAGAAGATGGTCACGACGTCGTAGCTCTGCGGCTCCACTGATTTCCCCACCATCAGCTGATCTGCGATGTACCTACGACCGACGACACACTTGACGAGGTGAGGCGAGGCACTGATGGATTACTCTGTTCTGATTACTTCATATTGATCTCCTGGTACCTCGGTAACATGCTGGAGAGAAGCCTGTCTGCGCGGGTCTTCTCTGCTGTGAGCTGATTGGTCCTCTCCTCCACCACCTCCTCCAAGTGATTTGCATATTTCTCCAACTTTTCCACCATATTGTCCAGAATATTTCCGTGACTACGGTACAGAAAATCATGACCACCCTCGTTAAAGAGTTTATATATGAAAAGTTTCCTGTAGTTTACCTCTAATAATATCTCCGTTACGACAACAAGCTTCCTGATTCTCATTTGCATTACCTTGTTAGTACATTTAAAGGGATATTCCGGTGTAAGTTTAATCCATGGTCTAAATCACTGTGAAACTGTGTTAGACTCCCTCCCGAGAGATCAAGTTAGCAGACCGCTAATTTACGGAGTTTTATCAACCTCAGAAACGACCGCACGACAACAATACACTGCAGTAAATGGATCCAAATATAAACCGCCACCAAAAAGCCACAAATAATGCTCAGAACAGCACCAAACTTCAGCAACAGTACAAATAGGGTCTCAGCACATAGTCCGGGGCATCTAACCTCCACTAGCTTAGCTGGATTTCTACTGAAAAGCTGACTAAATTTACCACTCTTCTGCAGCAGCTTCCTGTTGACGGGAAGTCCCGACGACTCGATTACCGAGTGCAGTAGAGTTCCGCGGCTCATGGATGAAAATGTATGATTATGACTCCATGGAAAAGCAATCAAAGTTCATATGTGTCTTACCTGCCAGTTTATAACAGTTATTATCGAGAGCGGACAGGGAAAAGAACGGAATTGAGCATTTCTAACCGCACTCGGTAATCGTCGCGTTGGGACTTCCCCGACCCGGAAGCTGATGGAGGAGAGTTGAAATCTGTTTTTAGCTTCCCAGTAGAAATCCAGCTAAGCTAGCGGAGGTTAGATGCCCCGGACTATGTGCTGAGACCCTATTTGTACTGTTGCTGAAGTTTGGTGCTGTTCTGAGCATTATTTGTGGCTTTTTGGTGGCGGTTTATATTTGGATCCATTTACTGCAGTGTATTGTTGTCGTGCGGTCGTTTCTGAGGTTGATAAAACTCCGTAAATTAGCGGTCTGCTAACTTGATCTCTTGATCGAGAGAGAGTCTAACACAGTTTCACGGTGAATTAGACCATGGATTAAACTTACACCGGAATATCCCTTTAAGGTCTATAACCGTATTAAACATATTACATCAGTAGGCTCCAGTGAAAGACAGGGAAAACAATTTTGGGGGTTATTTTGTGGTATATTATGGAGTAAAGAAGAAACAAAATTCAGAGGTCTGACCTCTCTGGGCTGATGTCTCTCAGCTGTCTCCTGATAGACCCAAACGGTGGACGGTGATCAGGGTTTTCGCTCCAGCAGGCTCTCAGCAGCATGTTGATGTTGTCATCACACAGGTGCTCGCACAGCGCTGGTCGGAGGGGTTCCCCTTGGAAAGGCGCCCGCAACTGCATGATGATCTCTGCAGAAAACATGTGGCCAGAATTTTGAGCTTGAGATGTTTTTAAGCAGTGCGAGCTGCAGGAGTGTGAGGATAGGAAGGTGTGTGAGGCTCACCTTTGGGCTCCAGGTTGAAATCTTGATATGGGTTCGACTTAGAGTTGTACATGAGCTCCCACATGATGATGGCAAAGCTGTAGATGTCACCTTTAGGCGTTCCGTTGATCGGGACGCCGACTTGTCTCAGAAGCTCGGGAGCTGTCCAGTACAGCTCTACAGCACAGCCAGACAAAAACAACAGAGCAGCTCAAATCTCATCACGTGTGTCACATCTCCTTCATGCTGAGATGAACATGAATATACATATATTTAAGGTGATACCTTCATATTTGGGGTTTTCCAGTGGGATTATTATTTTTTTGCTCCCCGTTTTAAATTCCCACAGACCAAAACCAGAGAGTTTTATCTGCAGTCGACTGTCCACCAGACACGTGCTCGGCTTCAGGTTCCCGTGAAATCTCAGGTTACTTTTGTGAATGAACTCCATTCCCTGAAACACAAATGAACACGTTAAAACAGAAGAAGTTAAAACATCTGCCCTTCACTATTACTTTAATTTGTGTCTGATTAAATAGCCTGAAACCAAGTCTCTTAGGTTATGTCCTCCGTATTTCTTCTGGGAATTTGTTTTTTAGCAAACTTAGGAGTTAAACACTCTGAAAAAGTCGGCATTTTGTTGGCTGAACAAGAATTTTACTTTCTTTTGGACCTTCGTCTTGAGGAATAAAATATACATAAAATATATTTGAGCATTTGCTTAATAAATCTAGGTTTTTTTAGACATATGGAGGACGAGTTGGGTAGAAAGAGTTTTCTATTCTGGTTTATTTTCCCAGTGGTACTATATAAAACCTGGCTACAGCCCCGGGTACATTTATGTGTCTGTGTTGGCAAGAACTTGAACAAGCTGAAAAAATGAATTGACCCACATTGACGATGTCGTAAGCAAAGGAGAACTTAAACATCCCGTCCAGCTCGACATCTGAAGCGCCCAAAACATCCTGAATTAAAAAAACATGAAAGACAACATTTTGAAATTCAATATTTTGTGCAATATTAGGTTAACTACAGAACAAATGATATTGTTTTTTTTTACTTTACTTTTGGAATATTTACCCAAACTAAAACATGGTTATTTAACTTAGTGTTACACTTAACAAACTCATGCTTAACCTTAAAACTGTTACACATGTTCTGTTAGTTGGACAGAAAAACTGCAAAGATATATCACAAATTATTAACAAATGGTTAAAAATGGAGCCTGAGTTTGTTTTTGCCGTTGAATAAAGAGTAGTGGAGTCAGAATGGTTCAGACGATGTCCACATGTACCAAAACGATCTTTTTTCCCCTCGGCATCGTTTCAAGAATATTTGCGTCCAAATGGATCCATTGTAAACGACTCAACACTCTTTAGTTCATATTCTAGGCCTATAGGTGGCGCTTGAAAGTCACCAAAAACGTAGAAGAAGAGACGGAACATGCGCATAAAGCTTGCGTGCTGTATACAAACAGACAGTAGAAGGAGAAACCGAACTCAACATCAAGAAGAAGACGAAAAATGGCTCGTCGGTTGTCTATAATCCTTTTTTGCTCAGCGTTGAGTCAGAGGAGCATAATATTTTGCCCTGGTAATCTCATTATCTTCTGCAGCACGAACACAAGCATGTAGTCCGCCATTGTTGTTGTTGTTATGAGACGTCGCGGGGTTCAGAGGTCAACTTATGAAAGTATGCAGATTTACTGTCCAAACGAGAACGCAAGAGTGGCGTTTTCAGATTTTTCCACCCTGAGACCAGGTTTTAAAAAAGTGCTTTAACAGGATCCATGTGGACGATCGGCCAAAACGATGCAAAACACGTGCGTTTACACACAAAAGCGTTTCCATGTGGACGCCCCCTCAGACTCACCTTCAGGCTGCCTTTCCTGCAGTACTGCATCACCAAACAAACATTCGGTGGCTCGACGCAAACCCCAAAGAACTGCACCAGGTTCTCGTGTTTCATCTCCTTCATCTGTCTCCAAGAGATGCAGAGGATTAGGCAGAGGTTATATCAGTGCTTCACTTAAAATGTCTTAAACAGTAAAGAATAAGATGTGCAACAGTATGTTAAACTAGACAGTTCTTCTCCGACATCATGTGGACATTACATAAGAATCTAAAGGTGTAAGTTTGGTTTGTTCTGAGGAGGAACATGAGGAACATGAGGAACATTACCACATTCATCTCTGCGATAATTGAAGGTTTCTGAATATTACAGATAATGTGGTCCTTGATGTACTTGACGGCAACTTGATTTCCCTGCGTGAAATTAAAAAAAAGTACATCAGGGTGAAGAACATATTCTGGCAAAGTCATTTATCGATACAAATATTTGTTTTTTATTTATTTATTCATTTCCTTCTTGGAGATATTCATCCTGCCTGATGAAGAAACTTAAAATAAGTAAGACTACGTGGCGTTGGAAAGAAGTAATATCACAAAATGATTCAAAACAATCAAAGGTTTTGATTTGCTGCTTGTACTTCACTTCGGTCTGGTTTGACCTGTAGATTTGTGGTCTAACGGGCGACTGACCACCAACGAGACGATGTCACTGACATGACTGTTGGCTGTGTCGTCTTTATAATTACCGTAAATTCCGGACTATAAGCCGCTACATTTTTCCCACGCTTTGAACCCTGCGGCCTACAATATGATGCGGCTAATCTATAGATTTTTACGGGCTAACGGCCTCCAGGGGGCGCTCTGGCAGGAAGCGCAAGAGCGAGACAGACAAGTTGAAGAGATAATGCGCCGAGGAAGACGCTAGTTTGTGTTTTGAACAGTCATTTTGCGCATCATGCACACACTCTAATCATGGAAAACACACGAGGAAATGCACATGATGCAGCTTTTGAGTTAAAGGCAGTCAATCTGGCTGTCAAAGAAGGAAACAGAGCTGCTGCACGTACGCTTGAGAGACGTTGGAGACGGCAGCGTGAAGAATTAACTCAATGCAAAAAGACGACAAAAGCTTTCAGAGGTGATTAAAGCAGATGGCCCGAGCTTGAAAACGTTCTTGAAGACTGGGTGAACACACAGAGAGCAGACGTGGACACCTGCGGCTTTTAGTCAGGAGCGGCCTATATATGTACACATTTTTTTTTAACTTAAAAATGAGGTGGTGCGGCTTATATTCAGGTGCGTTCTATAGTCCGGAATTTACGGTACATATTTTCACAAACAGGACCAGTAAATGATTTGTCTGCCCCCTTTCACTGCAATACAACGCACCAGAACAACAACATCAGGAAGTCACAGATCATTACTTGTCTGGGGAAAAGGTCCAAAACACTCCAATTTTCATGGTTCTTGACGTAAAGTTGCGTGTAAAGTGAGTAAAGCGGGTACCTGGTAGAGACCTATGGTGCTGTAGACGTGCTCCTTTCCCGCCTTGTCTCTGAAGCTACAGCTGTTGTTGGAGAAAGTGGACTGAGAGCCGCTGCTCACACTCTGACTCGCTGTGCTCAGAGATAAACCCTGAGCCTGGAGGAGACACAAACACACCTGTGAGCACAAAACCAGGCAAGCAAACACACACACATATGTACTGTACACATGCAGACAGACATACCTGGGAGTCCCTGATGATTGTGATGTCGCTGTAGTTGATCAGCCACCAGTAGGAATCGTCGAGCTTCGTCTGCAGTCGTAACTTCTGCAGGATGAGGATCCCGATGCACAGAACTGACAGCACGCCGATGACAGGGAAGGTCACGAGCAGAGCCATCAGGGCGATGTCTGCGTGCCACCGAGACAAGAAACGATCACCGCGTTGTAGTCGTATTTAGTCGTTAAAGAACTACGTTTTGCCCCAATTGTTTCTTTTTACCATTAGTCAGCCATTCACAGAGTTCGTTGTTGAAACCACATTCTGGTTTATCAGAAGGAGGTCTTCCTTTCGGCCAGACCACAGAAGCGAACGCGGACGTCGGCCTGAAACAAACATTTTTTGGTGTGAATTTCCCCCCCTAAAAAAGTTGTGTTACGTGTTTTTTGAGTTATTCAAAGAGTTTTTCTTTACCGGACTTCTTTGGTGTGACTGTCAAAATGGAGGACGGGTAAAAACTTGGTGGTGTCTCCCGTGTGCTGCAGGTCATAAATGGAATAGTCCAGGTTTCTCTCCCCCTTGTCGTCAAAGTGGACGAGTCCAGACGCACCTGCGACGACACAACGCCAGGGATATAAAACCATGAGTGTGTAGACCTGTTAAAGGGTCAGTTCACCTAAAATAACTTCAGGAAATACATTCTCAGAAAGCTAAAACAGCTTTTATTTATCAACTTAAAAACAGACTCATCCCTTCCACTACAAAAGCAGCCACCGACCATGAAATCGAATGTCGTTCCTATTCTTTAGTCTCCGTAGCAGCTGCCGTCCATCATGAGGATCTTTGCCGTCTTTGAGGACTTCCTTCAGTCCCATTGCATAAAGAAGCACTGCATCGTGCAGATAAGCAGAGTAAGGACTGATCTGACAACAGAAGAGAGAAATAAAATTAACGTATCAGAGATTTTCCTTTTTTTTTTATAGCAGAATGAACGGTTAATTTCTCCTCACCTCTGTTTCAGACGTCAGGTTGCTCCAGAACGGATGTTTTTTTAGTCTTTCAAAGACTTGATCAAAGAAGTCGTAATACTCGTAGCCTTCGTAAGATCTCTGGCCGATGATAAAGACCATGTCGAAAGCTCTTATGGCGTCTTGGTTGGCTCTGCTGTTCAGGGCGTATTTCCACACGTTATCCTGTTGCGGAAAAAGATATAAATGAAAAACAACCGATGAAGATGCTGACATTTTGTCTGTTAGCCTCAGTCTGTCAGCACAGCTCGTTTAAAATGGAAAAGTTGGAAACATAAAAATCCAACCGGAGCTGATGGTTTCAACCTCCCAGAGTCGCTAACATTAGCATCATTTCTGGCTGCACCTGCTTAAATCTGCCAGTGACGGCTCGTTTCAGACAAAATGAGCTGTTGCAGGCTAGAATTAATGAGCCTGCTACTGTCAGCCTCTGTCTGAACTCAGTGAACCTGTTGTTTCACCCCATAGTTTGCTTGGTAGCCTCAACTCAAAAGTTGGTTCCCAGCTGGAACTGAAACAGAGCAGGTTTCTTTGTCTTGAACTGAAGACGGTGACGTCAGTTGAACTGTCTGATTCTACAGTTTGGACGGAGAAGATGGAGAAGGACATTTGTCTTACACCTTCTTGTATCTTCTCCATCTTTTTACTGTCAACTTACTTGTTGATGCCTCCTTGTTTACAATGGTAAGGCTCAAACTGGTGGTCTTGTTCGTTTGATTATGGTTCTATGAATCCTGAACGGACTTGGTTAAAGAATCATAGCTAATTCGGACGCAGTCGGCAGCTTTGCCTCGTTGGTTATCCAACTTTGTTCTCTACAGACAGATTTCGGTCTCTGTAATCTTTTCCAGAGTTTGTATTTTACATAATGGTGCAATGACTTCTCAACTGAATGTGCGTGTAACTGTGTGTTTTAAAGGTTTTACTCACCACACTGCCACTGACCTCAAAATGCTGAACCAGAAAGAACACATAGTCACCGTTCATCAGACCCTGTCGCTCAGCCTCCAGCAACAGAGCCATCGAGTCGTCTTTGTTCGTCAGCACCACAATCACTGGATGACAACAGGAATTATGAAGTCCAATCAACTTTGGATGCAGTTTTAAAGAAGTGCTCGTACTTTCCTTACCTCTGGCGACTGTTGCGATGTACTTAATATTTTGATAAACCAGCTGAGGATTGCTGGTGTCAAACTTGACCGTGGCAGCCAGTTTGAAGTTTGCCTTCAGCGGAATCTCGATGGTTTTCCACAAAGCGTCGACTTTGTCCCACGTGTTTGACTCGAATCCTCCTCCGATCATCGCTACGTGACTCCATCCAAAGAACTCCAAGGTTTTCGTCAGGACCTCCGAGCTTCTTTTGAGGGGCGGCACAATTTTGATGTAGGAATCGTAGATGTCACCGTTGTCCATTTTGGAGGATTGTCCCACAAAGCCGAACATGGGGATGTTCCATGTGGAGGCAATGAGACCGGTGACCTGGAAAGCAAGTTCACTTTAATTTCCCCCAACAGAGAACGATGTCAGTCGAAGGAGGTTTTATGGAAAGATGTAATCCGAACCTTTGGAGCTGGATTACGTCGCCATTTATGTGGCAAACTCAAGGAAATAATCCGATCTGTATATATATTTAAAAGTCTTACAAGCTTCCTATCCGTAATGTTAGTTGCAGGACTACAAAACCATTTTAAAGGTCAAATTTGTGAGCCAGTTGATTACATTCCCACCTGAGTGGGAATTGAGTCTCATTCCCACCTCGTCAAAAACTGACAGTTTGGGATGAAGGCTGACCCGTCCTGTAATCCCAAAGTGTCAGATTTTGAAAAGGTAGGAAACACAGAGTAGGAACGAGACTGAAAAATCACCCTTTCTATGTTTAAGTATGTTTATAAGTCTGTCATACAGAAGAGTAAAAGTAATTCTGACTTTTTTTCTGTCTTTAATTGTAAGATTAAAATCAGAATTCAATTTCAAGAGCAAAAAATCATAACTAGAATAAAAGAAACATCTAAATATGCATTTTTGGAACTTCTTTCCACCGGCATGAAAGATGTGATGAAATCAAACAAGCCATAATTTCAATAACTGGCCTGAAAACACTGTTTCCACCTGTAGAGTCTCCTTCTTCTACAAGCCTAATGCATAAATCATCAACACACACGTCACATCACGTCACATGAATCATACCTCGGCTTCTTCGGGACACGCCGGTCCGAACAGTGCGGACACGTTCTCTTTCCACACCTGCTGAATGAACCCACCCAGGGAGAATTTGGGGTTACAGTCTGTGTCTATGTACACAAAATCCAGACTGTAGTTCCCCAGGAAGGACGGGTTGGTGTTCACCTTCTCTATAGCGATCTGTATGGCCGAGCCGAGCCGCAGAGCGCTGAAGGGTAACGACATATTCCAGGGAGCCTGGAAGCCGACGATCAGCTTCTGAGTTTGAGACCCGTTGGTGCTGCTGTTGACGACAGTGGCAGCTGTTAGCACAAGTGTGAGGTGAAGCACCGATAGGTGCCTCATGCCAACCCTCGACATCACTCTCATCCTATTAGTCGCTTCATGTTACAGCGCTTATATACGCAACCTCCCTGGTGGGTGATGTTGGACAGTCAGGGAGGAGAACATGTAAATATACGGAGGAGAGTGGGAGGTACAAAGAGAAATTAAGTCCATTGTTTTCTATTATTTTCCGGACCATCACTGTCATAAAACCACAGATGCTTCAGTGCCTCGTTGAATTGATTGGACGTCTTTAAAGCAGTCAAGGAGGACTTCTTCTCAAAGTATTACTCCTAGGATAGACGATGATATGAATATATATATAATAATATAATATATATGACTTTTATTCTGTCTGGTTTAATGGCTCACATCACAACAAACTCCAATCTGAAGTAACGTGAGTTCAGGCAGATTTGTGTGTGATAAGCGTATGATTAGATTTTATGAACCTCAGATCAGTAAAGTCGGCAGGTACATCATCCTGTCCAGTTATCGCCTGCGTTCATAAATCCAGTGTCAAAGTTCATCGTAATCTCTGACGGGGACAGAATCTCTGCTGCATGCAAACACACACAGATGAGGGGAGTGGAACATGTTTGTTAATAGTTTTTATTAATTTAATTAACAAAAAAAATAAAGTCAGTGCAGCAAAATCCAGGTGAAAATTGCGCTGTGGGTCTCCGGAGAGCAGACGAGGCAGGTTGAGCCTCGCTCGTTGCAGAGAGGCGCTCACACCTGTGTGCAGTTTAAAGGTGCTAATGACCACAGGTGGGCAGATTGTGCATTAGTGGTGTTGCTGGCTTCATCTGCTTTGCTTCCCCTCCCGAGAGGATCCCTGCTCAGCCTCTGGCCCCAGACTGCCTCTGCTAATCCCACCAGGTAACCTCGCAAAGCTTCTCCTAATGAACCTTTACCTTCAGATCAGTGTCCAGCAGAAACAGGATCAGTCACACACAAGAAAACGTTGGTAGAAATTCAACATTTCGTCCGTATGAATCCAAACAGCTCGGACTATCATTCAGTTAGGATTCAAAGTGCCTGTTTAGATGCTTGGAGAGGAACTCTAATCAATCTTTTCGAGTCTTAAAGATCATGTTACTTCTTAAAGATGAAACTCTTTCCTCTAAAAGTGGACAAACTGTTGACTTTATTTGAAACAGGACCTGGTTCACTTTCTATTCAGACTCAATCCTTTACTGCTTTGAATTATCTGCAGTTTTCACTTGAAACAAGGTGGCTGGGAGTTATCTATCTTTTGACATATTTGTGTTTTACCTCGATGCTGCAGTGAGGTCGACTGAAGCCTCTTGCTTTCATGCAAACAGATAATTGGAGGTTAACCTTCATGTTGCTATGTATTAGTCAGTTGCAGTATAATATGCTCCTTGTTGACGAGCCAAACTCACTTCAGATGGGTCTGATTCCCTTCTGCGTGTTCGCATTTGTGCTGAAATCGCTGAGTTTGCTCGGAGGCCTGAATTCAAAGGCAGGAAAACACACCATTGTTAGCCTACAGTGGCTAATGTTAGCAAATGCATTCAAGCCTTCACTGTGTGATAGATCTACAGTGGCTGCTGTCCAAATAATGTTGCCTCGTCCCACTTTAATCAGTTGTTCAGATACAAGGTGCGATCACAGCATCGATAACAAGCGTCTGACCTGAATAAGAGTTTGTAATGACACTCCTCTGATGTGTTAAACTGGTCTGTGGTGTTCAGTCTGTCTCAGTTCTCCGCTCTGATTGGTCCAATGCAAGTACATAGTTTTGTGATAAGTATTTGACTCGTGAAGATTGTGTTTTGTACAATTTATGTTGAAGGTGAGAGATGTTGATTCAAGTGTGTTTGATCAATCTGAAGTAGTTTGTGGTGTTGAATAC
This sequence comes from Sparus aurata, assembly GCF_900880675.1. NCBI lineage: Eukaryota > Metazoa > Chordata > Actinopteri > Spariformes > Sparidae > Sparus > Sparus aurata. The sequence goes on along the minus strand of NC_044206.1, from coordinate 23,383,297 downwards.
TGCAGGAACGTCAAGATTATAAACTACAGCTTCCTTTTCTTTTTCTATGATTTGTGTCTGTTTTCTGTCCTGCTTTCTTGTTTCAGCTCTTTATTCTAGGCCTCCTCGTGTTTGGCTTGGCTGTCGCAGTGTTTTTAATTCTGTAATATTTACTCTTTTGGCATTGTAAGTTCATGCATGTCAGATATGTCGAGACTTTGCTTTTCTTTACATCTCTCACTCGCACACTTTACGCTCCCCTGCCATCGCTTTTCTAACACCAAACTTGAGCCAATGACTCGGATTATAGGAGACACTTTGAGGGCTTCTGTGGCTTCTCAAATGGTCTTCAGTCTTTTAGGTCTTTAAGGTTTAGGCGCACTCGTGTTTTAGCTCAAAATCGTTGAATTTGTCGCTGCTAACGTGGCTGGAAAATGTCTCGACAGTTGCGGTGTCGCGTCGGTTGAACAGAGGTCACAAACGGTGGTCTGTTCTGTCACAACACCTCCATCCCTTCTCCTCCTGATAAGAAAGTCGTCTATTATCGTCTCAGAACGTAATATGACTTTGTATTGTAGAAATGTTGAATATATATGATATAAACATAATAAACACATCAGTGGTTTGGAAAAATGTACAACACCAATTTCATTTTGGCTTCTGGGCTGATTTTAAATGTTTTTTTTTGTTTTTTTTTTTAAAAGAATAGTTTGTTTTGCATTCAGTTTCTGCAATTTTAAGGACTTTGAACAAATAAACTGCAGATAAGACTGTTGACCTTTCACCAGCTGAAGCATCTTGGCCTCCTCTGACACCGTCTCAGATAAAGTTTATCTATCTGGACTCAAATCTAAAGCCGTTTATTGGTTGGTAACGCCGGCAGTTTAAAATAAATTCACCCATAATCAGATTAATAAATTGCACAATGCTCCCTTTTCATATTATGACACGCAGCTCAGAGCAGTTTTGACATCAGTGCTCTTTTTTTTTTTTTTTTTTTTTTTTTTTTTTTTCTTTTATCAGTGGAGATGATGGTGGCCAAGGTTCAAAGGTTCCTCTGAACTCGGTCTGACTGTTATTTATGAGTTCTCATTCTGTGTGTGTCGGCCTTCAGTGCAGAGGAAGAGAATCTGCTGCACACACACACACACACACACCTCTACCTGCCTGTCAGCTGGGAGTGTAGTGAAACACCTGAGAGGACCAACAGCAGGTAGGACAGAAACACAGGAGACATTTAGCTGCATTGTTCATTTTTAAAAGTTGTTTTCAGTGTCGATTCAAAATTTGAATTGTACTCTTGAGTTTTGCCACCAGATGCATGTTACTATGTTAAAGGAGCAGTTCACCCAAAAAATTTAAATTCAGTCTTCTGTCCTCCATGCTGATGGAAAAGTCTGAAGTTTCGCTGTCCACAAAACATTTCTGGAGCTCGACATCAGAACAGCGTTGCAACATTCTCCTAAACAACCGAAGTGGATGTTTTTGAAACGTAAACAATGAAATAAAATGTTTTCAGGAAGCTTCAAGATCCCACATTGATTTGAAAAGATGTTATTTCCACCCTTTGACACAACATTTGAAGAGAGTTGAGGAGCTCGACTTTGCTTCCAGGGTGCAAATATCGTGTTTTTCAACCACATCTTCGTCCACATCTACTTCAGTTGTTCAGGGGAGCGCTGCAACATTATTTCACTGTGCAGCTCCACAAATGTTTTGTGAGCTACTGAACTTCACCTGACTTTCCATCAGCATGAGGTGAGTTGATGATTGTATTTTAATTTTAGCTTTAAATGCCGTTAAAGGGACTCGATGGCCATAAAATGCATTTCTCCCCAATAAGATGATCGACACGTTCTCATAAAATAATTAACCTTGACATGAATGTCGGTCACAGTTATGACCTGTGAACCAACACGTGTTAAATGTCAAATCGTTCTTTGTTTTTTTTAAGAAGGAAACTGTAGTTTGACAGTAGTTCTGCTGAGAGACGGCCCTGAGAAAAAGGACATATTGTGATCAGCTGACTTCACTGTAAACAGACTTAAACATTGTTCTGAGCGTTCTTGGTGTTGTGCAACAGTTGTTTTCTAATCACTCAAGATGGAGTCCAACCAGCTGACTTTGACCTCAAGTTATTTAGAGACAATATCAAGAGCAGAGTCAAGGAGCGGAGGATTGCATAATAGGATTGCATATCGTGAAGGGGGAAAAAAAAAAAGTGAGATTGAACAGATGGAAACGACACCGGTTGGTTTTTAAAGTGATGTTGAATAAATGCATTTCAGTTATTGTTGTAAAAACGTGCTCTGAGCTCGCTTCTCTAACAGTCTTGGATGTAGTTTTGGTGCCGTTTAAAAAATGATTTTTCTAAATTTGTGTGACAGTTTGGATTGAAATAAACGGCCGATGAGGATCTGAGACTGTGAGGGGGGATTAGAAAGCAGCAGAGAGTTGAGGATGTAGGCCAGTCCAAAGCAATTAGGGGGCTTATAAATGAGTAAAAGGACTTTTGAAATCAATCCTAATAAGATGCAGGGAGCCAGCGATGGTCATCTGAAACTGGGGTTATTATCCCAAATGAACTGTAGTTTGCTGGTTGATTGTTTTGGCACATACACTGTTTGAATACCGTTTTTAAATCTTAAGAACTGAGTATTTTTTTTGCCTCCCCAGCACGATGGACGCCCTTCTCCAGTTGCTGTTCTCCCCTCTCCCGACCTCGGCCATCATCTCGCTGTTGGCCGTGGCGGCTGCGACCCTGTTCTACCTCAACACGCGGCCCAGTCCCCTCCGGTCGCCCTTTGACCTCAAGTGTCAAACTGTGGGCATCAAGGTAAAGATGCTTTTCAGTAAAGCATAAACGGTATTGATCAGTGAAGTGTTGATTCTCAGTGACTCTGCTTCGTGTCCTCAGGATGGAGCGAGGAAGTCGGCGTTGATGGAGGATAACAACAACCTGACGGCGTATCAGTACAGCGACGGCAAGACGCTGTACGAGGTGTTTCAGAGGGGGCTCAAAGTTTCAGGTGATGAAAGCTTTTTTACCCCCCAAGCGGACAACTAACGCCTTTTTTTTAGTTTTAATGTTGGGCTCGTTTCTCCTCTGCAGGTAACGGACCATGTTTGGGCTACAGGAAACCAGGAAGGCCGTATCAGTGGCTCAAGTACAAACAGGTAAAACGTCATGACGCGACATGTTAAAGATTGAACTGCAGTAAACTCCCGCTGACCTTTACTCCACTTCCTCTCTGTGAAGGTGTCTGATAGAGCCGAGCACCTCGGGTCAGGGCTCCTGCAGAAGGGCTTGAAGCCCAACCCGGATACTTTTATTGGCATCTTTGCTCAGAACAGACCTGAGGTCAGTGCAGATGTTACTTTTTAGTAAGTTTTTGTGTTTTTTGAACAACATGTTAATGCAGTCTGTTTCATGGGCAGTGGATTATTAGCGAGCTGGCCTGTTACACCTACTCCATGGTAGCGGTCCCCCTGTACGACACCCTCGGTCCTGAGGCGCTGGTGTTCATTATCGACCAAGGTAATTGGAGCTTCTGTCGCACCATAATGCTGCTAATTACGGAGCCGAGTCCAGAACCTCAGCAGCTCCCCACAGAGATGACACGTGTGTTTGTGTGCTCTAATCTTTTCACCTATTTATCACAACCGCTCCTTCAACGCGTTCTTCATTTTCCCTTTTCATCATCTGCCCCCGTTCTTTTACAAACCATGTTTTTTACTTTGTGAATGAACCGAGACGTACAGCATTAGCGCCGACGATTGCAACTTAATCGAGTGCAGCTGCTCGCCTCTTTAAAACAATCAATCGTTTCACTGATAATGCAGCTCAAGTTTTTTTTTTAATCTTTCAGCTGAGATCTCCACGGTACTGTGTGACAATCAAAACAAGGCAGAAACTCTGCTGCAGACCCGTGAGAAAGGCCAGACTCCAGTTCTCAAAACAGTCGTCATAATGGACTCCTTCGACTCGGCGTTGGTCGAGAGGGGAACAAAGTGTGGGGTGGACATCGTGTCCATGCAGGATGTGGAGGTACTGCACGCTGAAAACAAACAGTTGTGTTTGTACTGGCTTCGTTTCAGGAATGAACAGTTGTTTAACGTCTGTACTTGTAAGTTATAACTGTGAGAAGAAGCACGAACGTGATTGAGAACATGTGTTTTTGTTTTTTTGTGTGTTCTTCAGGCTCTGGGGAGAAATAATCTCCAAAACCCAGTTGTAAGTTTGTTTTCTGATATCCGTGTAAATCGATTTGCATTTTTTTTTTTTACGAGTCTGACCCGAAGCTGCATGAGGTTCTGATGTTCTGATTTCAAACGTCCCAACAGCCCCCGAAGCCGGATGATCTCAGCATCGTCTGCTTCACCAGTGGAACGACAGGTAATCGGCGAGCTCCTCTGCGGGTGTAGTTTATCTGCAGGGAACAAACAGCCCAGGGCCTCCATGATGTTTGAGTTCAAAGTGATTACCGCTCCTTTGGGACGAACTGTGTTTCAGGCCAAATGTGAAATTGATTGGATGGGCTCGTTACATGCCTGGATAGCCACACACGCCAGATTTAGTTTTTTGAGACGGAGCATTTAATTTTATCGATGTTCGGGGAACAAAATGCCTCTGAAATGATTCGCCTACCCAACCCATCTTTAAATAATGAACTGAATTGTCTTCCAGCGTGAAATTGGTTTTATATTTGAACATTCATGTCAAAGTGTTTTTTATAAAGAATTACTTGTTTTGATTCCAGGGTTTTACTTGAAATGAAATGTTGTCCTTCATGGGTTCGTATCTTTCTCAGGAAACCCAAAGGGAGCGATGTTGACCCATGAGAACGTGGTCTCTGACGCAGCGGGCGTCATCAAATGCTTTGAGGTAATCATTTCATTTTAAAAGCCTGATGGGGAAATATTTGAAGCGTATACGTCAGAGACGTGTGGCTGACCTGAGCCTCTGTGTCCCACAGACGGCGGTTGTTCCGACCACGCAGGATGTGAGCATTTCATTCCTGCCTTTAGCGCACATGTTTGAGAGAGTCGTCCAGGTGAGCGCCAGCCTCGACAAAGACATCCTCCGACGTCTCATTTATAAATACGAAGGTTTTAAAGATGCTTTTACGATGAAGTGTTTTTATTAAACAAAGGTTTCGTCTGTTTTCTTGCAGACTGTGATGTACGGCGCCGGAGCGAAGGTGGGATTCTTCCAGGGTGACATCAGACTGCTGCCAGATGACATGAAAACCCTGCAGCCCACCATTTTCCCAGTGGTGCCTCGCCTTCTCAACCGCGTCTACGACAAAGTAAGCGATCTTTTGTCCTCAGACACAACAGCCAGCCCTCTTTCCCCGTCCTCTGCTTTAAACATCAAGCGATCATTTTTCAGTTTCTCCTGTCGAAATGTGTAAACAAATCCCCCGTCACCAGGTTCAGAGTGGCGCCAAATCGCCTTTCAAGAAATGGCTGTTGAACTTCGCTGTGGAGAGGAAGTTCGCTGAAGTGAGGGAGGGCATCATCAGGAGCAACAGCCTGTGGGACAAACTCATCTTCCACAAAGTCCAGGTCCTGAAATCCACCAGTTCTGATCCAACAAATACCGACTTCCTGTTTCTGTAACGATCTGAGCGCTGACGTGTTTTTTTTTTTTAATCTTGGCTGTAGGAGTCTCTGGGGGGACGAGTGCGGGTCATGGTGACGGGAGCAGCACCCATATCTCCATCGGTCCTCAGCTTCCTCAGGGCTGCTCTGGGTTGCCAGGTAATAAAGAGTTATCCCCCCTCTGTGTCGGTCGAGGGTCATGTTTGCACATCGGGACATCTTCCGAAACATTCACTCAAATATTGTCATGAACGCAGTTTGAACTCTGCAGTGTAACAGAATAAACCCTGATACAGTAACACTTGTTTGTGTTTTGGGGGAAGTAAGAGGTTTCACAACAGTGTCCGGCTGTTATTGATCGCTCCATGATGATGTCACTGTAACCTGGTCACGCTGATCTCACTCTGACTGGTAGATCTTTGAGGCTTACGGCCAGACGGAGTGCACAGCCGGCTGCACCTTCACCACACCGGGAGATGCCACCTCAGGTATGTCGCTCAACTGTCTTACATTTGTTTTTATTGTAATTATTATATGTTTTTTAAAAGGTTTTAGCTTCAGATGTGAGGATCTGCTGCTTTGTTGTCTCAAATCAATCCAACTTTATTTGTAAAGCACCTTTCATACAGATTAGTGGAGCTCAATGATGGAACAGAACAAGTTTTGAGTGTAAAAGTAAAATAAAAACTCTTCTTTGTATTTTATCTTTGCCATCATGTTTAAATCTAGAGTTGGAATCAATAGTAATGACTAGAGTTGAATGACGCTGCATTAAATTGAATAAAAGACAAAAAAACAAAGATCTAAAATCAAAAAGGGGGATAAAAGGCAAATCTCACTCATAATGAAATGACAGTTAACTAATTTTTTTTTAGATTTGGACGTCGATCAGCTAAAAGATGTTTCAAAATGTTACTCATTCAAACTGCTAGTAGCAACAAAATTATTGAAATGAGTTTCACAAGTCAAATTAAGTTGTCTAATAGTGTGTTTTGATTCTGATGCATTTAAAAAGGCTACTGAAGAATTCTGGTATTGGTACTTTTGATGAAGCATCCAACAGTCTGAGTCACATTGCCTTCATATTCAGTTATGACAGATGATGCACGTGATGAAGATTGGTGGTGTTTTAATGGACTTTGTACAGACGACCGATGTCAACATGATCTTCTACCACAGGTCACGTCGGGGTGCCGCTGCCTTGTAACATTGTGAAGCTGGTGGATGTTGAAGAGATGAACTACTTTGCTTCAAATGGAGAAGGCGAGGTGAGACTTGGTTCTAAAGATGTCACGGTTTACTCTTGTTTCCCCCTGTTCTTAATGAAAGGTCACAGAGACCCGGAGTATAAATCCACTTAAAAGCTCGAGGAATAAACCTTGTTTAGATGAACCCAAGAAAAGTAGTTGATCCAAGTTTGTTGGTCTCTTTCAGGTCTGCATTAAGGGGAGAAATGTGTTCAAAGGATACTTGAAAGACCCGGAGAAGACCGCAGAGGCCTTGGATGAAGACGGCTGGCTCCACACGGGAGACGTCGGAAAATGGCTTCCAGTAAGAACCGAAACCCAGATAACAGGAAAATCTCCCGTGTCATTCCCCTCCCTCCCTTTTTTTTAAAAAAAATATGTAAATGAGTCAAGCGATTGTGTCATTGTTTATCACAGACAAAAACAAGAACAACCACAAGCTCTTGCGCCAGATGGGACCCTCGGGTCATATTTGGTAGACGGTAATTAATCCTGGATTCAGTGGAAAACAGTTTTGCGAAAACAGGGTAATTTTGAGGAGAGTTCGCTCGACAAGAAGTAAGACGAGATCTCAGCTGAGATGTTGCAGGAGATCAGGAGATCGTTAGATTGGCAAAAAGGCTTGAAGAAAGCGCTTTAAAGGAGCTGAATGTTGTAGCTTTACTGGGTTTTATACTGTATGTTGGGCTCTTTCTTGGCTGTAACCTACTGATGTTGCCAGTCAACCAGGATAAAACAGTTCAGCACATAAACCTCCTGTAACCTTTTTATGTTACCCCAAATCTTAAAACTACGGGTTTACACACTTGCATTCAATCTTTAGTTTTAAGAAGGCTGTGGACTAAACAAAACCATGACTGTTAATTCTGCAAAGGTCCATTTTCCTCCAGTTTACATAAAAAAAGTCTCAAGCCAATTCTTAATTCTGACTGTTGTTGTGAACAGAGTGGAGTTCTGAAGATTGTTGACCGGAAGAAGAACATCTTCAAGCTGGCTCAAGGAGAATACATCGCACCAGAGAAGATTGAGAACGTCTATGTACGCAGTGGACCTGTGGCCCAAATATTTGTGCATGGAGACAGTCTACAGGTACGATGAAACCGGCATCTGTGCGTATAAAATGCATCCAGCTTCTTCCTCTGATTAAACTGCTTTTCTTCCGTGTCTGTCTGTAGTCCTGCCTGGTCGCCATTGTGGTCCCTGACCCTGAAGTCCTGCCTGGTTTCGCAAAGGATCTGAACTGCCAAGGCTCCATTGAAGAACTCTGCAAAAACACAGTAATGTTTCTGTTTGATCCTCTATAAGTGTCTCTAACAGAACAGCATCTCACTGTAGAAGAGGCAAAAATTAGCATGTGCACTCGGGTGTCACGTTTCCATCACAGCCAATAAACACTGAAACTTCTGCAGAGTCATTTAACACAGGACTGAATTACAGTTGTACCTGTTCCCATTGAACACAAAAGCCAGATGTTGACAGAAGGATAAATGACACAGCCGAATGTCTCCTGAAGATTACCTTTTCTACCTGAGCTCCAGTAAAAACTCTCTGCAGTAAACATGATCATTAACACACACGAGGAGCCAGCTGGACCTGCCAACACGCTCGCTGCAAAACTCATAAGATGTCAGAATATCTGAAAGTGGAGCCGCTGAAGGATTAAATGCGTCTAACAGTGATTATTTTTTTTGTTTACAGGAGGTTAAAAAGGCAATTCTTTCAGACATGATCAAACTCGGCAAAGAAGCAGGACTCAAGTCCTTCGAGCAGGTAAATGGATCTCCAGACGATTCACATTTTCACTAAACCTGGCTCAGTTCTCCCTCTAGTGGTCAAAATGAGCAGTTGTGTCAAAAGTAATGTCAACTTTGCAGATTTTCCTGTCTTCACCCCAAATCCCCCTTCTGTCCTCTTCACACTGACTGTCTTATTAGCACAGTAGGTGCAGATGTTTAAAGGAACAGTTGCCTCAATTTTAAAATCCAGTCATTTTCTCCTCATCCCCCCCATGAAGATGGAAACTTGGGAGGTTTTATAATCCACGAAACATTTCTGGAGCTTCACATCAAAACGATGTCTGAAGTAGATGGGGAGCAAACATTAAAAGGGCTCCATGCAGCTCGTCAGGTGTTTTTGAAGTCTCTGGAAGCCGTGAGATCCCAAATTGATTTTTTTGATCTTGATTTTTTTTCAAGGCTAAAACTAAAAGTATTGGTGCGCTGCCCGTCTGCAGTGGGTGCACCAGCTCCACCATCCAGTCAAGGATGTAATTGCTTGTTTTAGATCAATTTGGGATGTCGGGGCTTCGAGAGACTTGGATTACAGCTTTTAAAAAGTAAATTACAGCCCGAAAACAAGTCTCCGTGCTGTTTTGCTGTGATGCTCCAGAAATGTTTGCCTATGGGCTTAATTTTAAGGTGAACTGTTCCTTTTTTAACCTCTAAACTACTATAAATTTGTTTTCTAACCATCTGTACTTTTCCTCTTCCCTCCTGATGCAGGTGAAAGACGTTTACCTCCACCCAGAGCAGTTCACCATCGAGAACGGCCTGCTGACTCCGACCCTGAAGGCCAAGAGGGCCGAACTCAAAACGCTCTTCCAGCCACAGATCGACAAACTGTACGCCAACATGTAATAAATGAAATGAACCCACACCACCGGCTCCGCGTCATTTTTTTCTGCTTTCTCCAGATGAATCGGCTCACCTCCTGAGCCAGCAGCAGCCTCTCTGAACACCTTTAACAGATAAAAACACTTGAGCTCTGCTATGTGTTCTGGCAGCAGACGATGGGATCCTGTAAAAGTCATCTTCCTGCAGAGGGGATATAAATGCAGTGCGGTCGGGGGGGTTAGCTGGACAGACTGCCGGGCTACAAACCGGAGTGAATCATCCTCTTACCAGAAGCGCTGACCACAGCTGGAGCATCAGCTCTGTTTCAGTAAACGGCTGCATTTCATGGAAGTGTTGAAAAGTACCTCAGATGTTTTGTCACAAAATATAATTGTGAATCTTGAGACGCACAGTGAAGGAGATGATGTATTTTTAAGGTTTATTTCTGAGGTCATTGCTGCTGGTTGTTCTGGACTAGATGGAGCCGATTTCAAACCTTTTTTTCAATTTTGTTAAACACAATAGAAAATGGAGAAAAATCAGTATTTGGTCACAATGTGTAAAACTGTATTCAGTTGCATTAAAGTTTCAATGTATAGTTTTTAGGGAAGACATTTTAACCAAAGAGATGCCTTAATGCCTAAATTAACACTGTTTTAATTCGTGAAGAAACAAATTAACCTTAAAGGATAACACAATTTCATGTGGCGGACCCTGCCACTTTTCTAGCTTCATACAGTGTTCTGGGAACCTTATTCTCCTCTGAGAACAGCTTGTTTATTCACTTAATGCAGATTATAGATATTTAAAATTCTGAGTTTGAATTTCTTCTCAAAAACTACATAGTGCCCCTTTAAGCTGTACAGGTGTACATAATAAAGTGTCTTAGTCCTTGGCCACAGTAAGGTATTTTTAAAAACTACTTTCGTTTCCTCCTTCGTTTTAAAATAAGTTCCCGTCCACATGAACTGTATGAAAACTCAAACTCAGGCTGTCATGCTGTCTATCCTAAGGACATGATGCTGCCAAACAAAGGAGGTGAGCTAAAAAAACCTGGTTTTCCTGTCTACATACTGTATAAACACTGAAAACCGTGTTTCTGAATACCTTCAGGAGTTCTCAAAAAGCTCAGTTTCCTGTAAACAGAAGGGCAAAACACATTGAAAAATCTTTAATTTAATAAATACGTGTATGCAGGGTTTTACTCCGTGTGACAAGTGAACCTATCTTCATATAAAACAAACGGAATGCCCCTTTAAATGTTCGCAATGCAGCCAGTATTATGGAAAATGAGATTGTCACATGTTAAACACTTTTATAAGTAGAGAGAAGCAGAGAACACAAGAAATCAGCACCTCAGTGAAACTTTGACTACTTATCTGACAAACATGAACCTAAACGTTGAGCTGATCATCAGTAGAAGTGCTACATGTGTTTCTGTTGTTGCTCGTCGCCCTCTTGTGTTATAAAACTGTCACTGCAGGTTCTGATGCTTCACTGAGCTGCAGGATTCAGCTGAATCACTGCACGTCATCATGGAGACGAATGATGCTTCACGTCATCAGCGGGTTAATAAACTTTTACTTTGTGACTAAAATAAAAAATATTTAAATCACTGATAGTTTGAATTCTTGTACCAGTTGAATTATTTAATGTTAATCATACTAAATGTTTTTTTTTTGTCATTTTACATAGTGTTTTATTATTTTAATAGTTTTATTTTTCAGACTTTTTGAATTGATGTTGTTTTTATTAAAGCCCTGTGTTCTTTTATTATTAACATTTTACTTTTCTTGTTGTTCTTGTTATTAAATTATATTTTACAAACTTTTCAAATCAACATTTTGTGCGTTATTTTATGTATTTTATGATTTAACTAATCATTTTGTTGCAGCTGGTGTGCATGCATGTGCAGCTCTCACCAAAGATTGAACAGAAGGCGAGACGTCTCACTCTGTAGCTAAAACGGAGCGTTCCTGACACAGTGTGTAAAGCTCTGCTGCCGCGATGCGTCATACAAGGAAAATAATGTGTTTTTGATAATTAAAGCATGTAAATCTGTTCTACAAGGACTCCAAAATAAAAGTACGAACCTGGGAATTAGCATAATATGACCTCTTTAATATTCAGTTTGGTATCATCATTTATGAGATCATTCAGCTTTGTGACGACACATTTTCCATCTTATTCAAGCAGAGTTTAATAGAAAATAGCAGATAAATCCAGATAAATTCTTATGAAGCAGCTTATGAAGCAGGAGAACACCAAAAAATAATTTATAACCACTAAACATGGAGATAACTTGACTTCCACTGTCTGGAAAGAGTGTTATAAACTGTAATCAAGTAACAAGTAACGAAAGCTGTCAGATAAATGTAATGGAGTATTGGTCATGTGATCTGTATCCAGCCTGCATGTTGCAGGGACTGTGGCCGGATGCTGCCCTCTAGTGTCGGCTCTGCTCTCAGACTCGCTCCGGGCTGCAGCTGGCTCCCGCTCCGCTCCACCTGGAGTCTCCACCGGGACAAACCCCCTCCGTCCTCCGCGCGTCTGTGACCCGTGAAGGCACCACGTCCCTCCGGTCGGTCAGGCGGTGAAGCTGTCCCGCAAATGTCCCCCCTCTTCTTCTTCTTATGCGTTCACACCGCGATCACTCCGAGAGGATTTATCTGCTATTTTCTGCACAACTCGTGCGATCAGAGTTCACCTGAGAACCGGAGCAGCTGCTCGGCTTCAACATGGCTTCTTCCGCCACAGGTGACCGCGAAGAGCAGGTAAGCGGACTGAAGCGACCCAGAGGAGCTCTGACTCAGAACTCATCTGCTGGTTTGTTCCTGTGTTGGCTTGTTGAGAGAGAGTGAGATTTATAAACACAGAGGAGCGAGTTTGTCTCCAAGCTCCTGGTTGTTTCCTTAAAGTTTTATTTCCTTATTTCTCAGAGGAGAAATAGTCCAGAATCTATTAATCTGACGTTATTTCACTTTAGTTTGCAGTGAGTACAGTCATCCAGCTGTCAGATACAGATGTGTGGTTGTGTTTTAAGTTTTCCTGGTTCATTCTTATCACAGAGCTGCTTTTTACTTTCACTTGACTCAGTGAAGTGACTGCTGACGGAATCTGTCTTCACCTGAACGCATATTTCATGTCAGAGAAAGTTGCTCACTGACCGGATCTTCATCATCATCATCATCAGTCTGTTTGTGTTGCTCACTGTTTTTAATGTGTTGTGCAATAAGCAGCCGTTGACTTCCATTCATGCTGACACAGTCAAACATTTGTTATTAATGTCGCCAAGGTCGTTTAAACAGTGCCCTCTTTTCTTAAACGTGAATATCAGATAATTAACTTTGTTTCTGGGGAATTCATGGATAAAATGATTAATCATCAAACAGCTTGTGGATTAGTTAGTAATAAAACTGACCTTCTGCCACTATTATAGGCAGCCATTGACTTCCATTCATTAACACAGGAAAGCAAACTGTTGATAAAGTCAAACTTTTGCTATTAATGTCACCAAGGTCATTTAGACAGAGTCCTTTTTTTCTTAATGTGAATATTAGATAATTAACTTTGATGATCAACCAGTTAATCTAGAAAACAGTATGTAATAAGTTAATAATAAAACAGACTTTTGTCCTATTGTAACAGGCAGCCATTGACTTCCATTCATTCCAGTAGGAAAGCGAAATGTTGAAACAGGCTAATGTTTGCTATTATTGTTGCCAAGGTCATTTAAAAGATGCACTTTTCAACAAAACTGCCACAGTTTGATTCCTCTTCTGGTTCTTAAAAGTGTTTTAAAGTCTCAACTTACAGGGAGTTAAATGTATTTCTTCTCAATCGTTTGGCCGATAGACAATTTATTTTACTCAATGAATGCAGAAAACAATCTGGATTAGTCAATAACAAACAACGTTAGTTGCGGCCCTATGTGCTGGTTTTTCCCATAATTACAGGCAGCCATTCACTTCCATTCATTCCAATAAGAAAGCAAACTTTCAAACAGTCTTTTGCTTTTACTTTTGCTATTATTGTTGCCAGGGTCATTTAAAAAAGTGCCCTGCCACAGTTTGATCCCTGTTCTGGTTCTTAAATATGAATATTTGCAGTTTGTTATTATCTTTACTTACAGGGAGGTAAATATCTTCAACGTGTTTCGATCTGCTGTTTGGACAGAACGAGTAAAATGAATAGCTTTGCATCTGGGGAATTCAGATTCTCATTTATTTCTGAAATCAGCAATTAATCCCTTAATCCAGAAAACAGTCTGTGGATAAATCAGCAACCAAACGCACCGTTACAGCCAGCCATTGACTTCCATTCAGTCCTGTATGGTATAAAACAACTCAACAGACTTTCTTGAGATGCTATTTCATTAAATATGTTTTAATTCCAGTCAAAATTCCAGTGGTGTTGCCTGGAACGATTTCAAGATTCATAATTTGCCAGAAAACATGAATAATTGCACATTTGGTTTGCTTAAATGTACTAAATGGGTTCATACATGCAAAATCGTTGGGAAAATACTTAATATTTGATTATTGTGCCTCATAATCTTGTTACACAATGAGAAATCTACATTTTATTGATCTGCAGAAACTACAAATGTTGCTTGGTCTCGCTATTTTTCTGAAAATGTTCTGACAACATCCTGAAGGAGCACCGTGTTTCTCTTTGCTGTATATCAGCAGAACGCCTGAGGTGACTGTAACTCCAGAACATGAATCTTTGTCACCCGAACCAGAACTCAACCTTGACCCAGTGGGAGACTTGAGTTTTTAACTGCAGGATTGAGCTATGAGCAGACTGTGCTATCAGACCGGATCATCAATAACATGTCACGACCTGTCTGCAGATATCAAAATGCTAGTCTGTCTGCACGGTGTCTTTCCTTCAGTCTGACTGATCGTATGTCATGTCTCTGTTTTTACTATTCCTCTCTTCTTTCCTACATCTCCCCGGCCCGATCAGCAGAATGTGGTTCTGGTTGTTTACGACTCCTTCTGGGTATCTCTGTGTTGTGTTCTGCATCTTTGCTTTCTGAGCATTTAAAGGCAGAATATTGAGAAAACGAATAAGAACGATGCACTCGGAGCTGAACAACAGATATTCCACCCCTCCACTCTGATGTTATGGTACCGTAAACAATATAATCATATTCATGAGCGACTCTGGCAGGTGATATAGAAGAACTTGACGGACTACATTGTTTTGTCGTATCAGGAAATAATCTGTGCAGCGGCCGACATCAAACGAGACTCAACCGCACAAGGTTGAACATGTCAGGAGTGGATTTAAATCTGTTTGCCATTCCTCCAGCGTCGGTGTAATTAAAGTAGTTCTGCAGCTGGTTTGCACCTCGCCTGACATCGTACGCCCCTTTTGAGAAAATATCTGGTGTTTAAGATGCTTCCTGTCCGTCCAGGGCCTGTCGATCTCTGTTGTTCCATCCCGTTTGTCTTTGGTTCCTCCCATGTGTCCCATTAATGGTTGACCACAGCTTTGAAATGGGGGAGAATGGAGTGGCGGTTCAGTTCTCTCAGTGGCGGCGCTGATAACCGCCTGTTGTCAGGACGCTGTGCAGGAGGTTTATTGTGGCAGAGCAAACAGACTCCACCTAAGTCCTGGTCGAAAAGCAAATGGACACCACAGTCATCTCGCTCCACCTGCAGAGCGGAGTGTGTGCACAGCGCTCTGACAGGACGACATCCAACTATGAGGAAGAAATTAGGAAGTGTTTTGTCCTTTAATCACAGATAATTATAAACATGTATTTGTGGTTTGGTTGCTGGTAACCAGTCGCACATGTGACAACGACACAATCTCATTTCGTGGTTGAGTTTGCACCAAAACTACTTGGTTAGGTTGAGGAAAAGTTCATGGTCAGGGTCAAAATAACTCTTCCCACCTGAGAATGTTTGCATTGCTCATGTTAGTGCAGCAAATCATCACAATCACACGCCGTCTTCTAGTCGATTGTTCGGTCTATTGCACGTTTTGGTGCGATGACAGTGTCACAGTCAACATTTGGTTGATCAATATGAGATGCTTTTGGTTAAACACCAATATATGTATTTGAAATTGTAAAAAAAAAAATCTGGTGATGATATATCCTCGATAATGAAATGTGAGGAAAAACTAAAAATGTCCAGGGTGACGTCTTCAGATGCCTCGTTCTGTCTGATCAATAGTCCAAAACCCAAAGATATTCACGTTATTATCTTGTATCAGAACAAAGACAAGCACAAAATCATCATATTTGAGCAGTTGGAGCCACAATATTTTGATTTTTTGCTTTAAGAAACAGTTTATTATTTGGTTTTTAGAACAGATGCCAGGTAACAGTCCGGTCTGACGGTCGACTAATCAATAATCCACTAATCGTTGCAGCTCTGAGTGGCTGATAGATTGATCCTGACCACAAAGTGCTCCAGAAGTCAGAAGAAGTTGCTCTCTTGTGCACAAACTACATCATGTGGACACTGTTTCTCTTTCTTGCTGCTGACGACACATCATATGTCAGTTCCTCTACATCTGCAATGATCTAACTCTTTGTCTGGATGATCGATTGTTTCAGCTCCAGTGTCGTCACACACACCAGGATTTAAAACGCCAAAATAAAAGAATCATCTCTAGCAGAAGATTTACTCGGAGAGGCCAATTAAAACAAACAAAGCTGAGCGCAGTGACTCCGGTATGAACCTTTCTTATCAAGTTGACATAAAAGTTACAACAGCTTCCTCTGTTCTGTCTGTCTGCACCGGACACTAAGTGTTAATTAACATTTAACTAAAACCAGGATCGTTCTCTGACCTCTTCTGCTGTCGGACTCTTGTGTCAAAGTCCGGCTGTTTGTACGCCAGCTAACCACCTGATCTGCTCCCAGCAGGTCTGACTGTGTGCTTAAATGTGTGACTTCTTTTACCTTAAAACACACATTGCATCAGATCAGCTGCACATATTACAGACAAATGCAATTAAGTTGGTAAATATCCTCCTACGACTTCATATACTGACATCCTCCCTTCTATCTGTGGGTGTTTGTCAATCGCTGCCATTCAGTCTGTGTGTCTGGCTCAGCTAGTCACAGACCAGCACACACACACACACACACACACACACACACACCCTAACAGACATTTACACATTCACACTTGAAGTGCAGATACATGCTAACGCTGCTAACGTGACGTATATCCTCTGCAGCATCATCATGGAATTCTTTTTCGTGCCACATGTATTAACACTATAAATATGATTATAACCGCTCGTCTCCTCCACAAACAAACACTAACTGACTGACTTGACATCACCTCATTACAACTGAGGTCATGTTTACTCACCACAATAGCCCGCACTGACTGAGCGCCAGGGGATCAGTCAGCTCGCTGCCCTCACGCAGCGGCGCGCTGACTCAGCTCCACTAGACGGTTCTCAGTGTAATGAAAAGACTCGTGCTGTATAAATTAATACAAACACCGAGCGATTAAGCAGACGAGGGTTAACCTTTTGTGTCCTGTGGCCTGTCAGTTCTTATTAATCATCACAAAACTCACTTTGTGGACACGTGAGAGTATTTCTGAGCTACTTTTGCAGCAAAGATCCACTGATTTGAATAAAATGATAGAATAAAGTGAAAGATGATGATCATAGTTTGCGCAAAAGAGTGCAAAACCCAAAGATGCTACATTTACCTTCATGTAGAAATAGGAATAATCAATACATCATCACCTCCGAGAGGCGTGAAGCCGCGGATGTTTGTCGTGTAGCTCAGTAAACGACTCAGTGAGAGGTTTGTTGTCACTGTGCTGATTGACAGCTGGTTGGTGGTTGTTTACACTCTGATCCGACCCTGGTGTGAGTTTCCAGAATGAGTCACAGTTGTTGATTATTAATCCCGCTCCATTAACGTTCGAGGCTTCAGCTCACATCTCGTCAGCTTCTCGCAGGATCTCACTGAAGAGGGATAACTCTGTTGGTTAGCTTAGCGTTGTGCATCAACGGAACAACACTGTAAATTCACCGTCATAATAATAATAAATAATAAACTTTATTTCTATAGCACTTTTTAAAAACAAGGTTTACAAAGTGCTTTGACAGACAAAGCAATAATACAATTTACAATTACAAAGGACGATAAAATCGCTCGCATGAAATGGTTGAAATAACAGAGGTAATGATTCAAAATTGGTAAAGTGGGTGAGATGAAAGAGATAGAAATAAATAAAGTAGGCGAAATAACAGAAATATAATAAATGAAATAAATAAAATAACACAAAAACAAGACTCAAAGACAGTTAGAGTAAAAATAGACAAAAAAAAAGATAGAAAAATAGGCCGTTGTTTAGAGAAAGCCAAAGCTGACCAAACCAAAAGGCTTTTGTCGACTAAACACATTCACAAAGTAGTTTAATAATGTTGTGATCATCTATCCCCGAGATCGCAGGTCTTCAGCTCCTGATCGAACTCTGGTGAAGGAAACTCGTCTGAAATGAAACATCTTCTATGCAAATCACAAAACATGCGGTTGAGCTCGTTTACATCTGAAGTCGCTGTAAATATGTCACAACATTTCTCCCCCCTGACAGTAATTTGCCACAGGCCTCATAAATATCTCTCGCAGAATGTAAACAGGGAGGACGTTTGGTTCGACGACAGGAGGAAATATAGGTTTTATGTTACATATCGGTGTCGACAGAAGCCCTCCTGGGACAGCGTGTCTGAACTCAGAGCCTGTAACCGATCCTTGCATCATCAGTTAGTTAGAAGATGATTAGTGACGACAAAGCAAACTTCACACGGCCTCCAGCAGAGTCGAGTCTTTTATTCTACCCGCGCCAATAAAAGAGAGCTCATAAAAGCACAGATGAAAGTCAGACAGTAATAATTAACTTGGCTTATTTCATGTGTGCAGCACTAAAGCCGACTTCAGCTGTTAATTATTGACAAAATCAGGAAGGTTTTCATTCCAAGGAAATGTATCTACACATTAACAAAACCCTGTTGCTTTGTTAATTCAGAAAAAGGTGCGCTGCTACTTTTATAATTGCAGGTGGTAAACTATTTAAAGTATACTGCTGTAGATAAACTCATAATATATCTCACTTATAACTGAAACGTTCTGTGCTGTATCTTCACTCTGAGCCATATTTTGAATTTATGACACTACGGGGTCAAAGATATATTAAAATATACTGCAGAAACTATAATCATGTTGGTGCAGGCAAAGCTCCAGGTAGGTCACTGGGAATGGTTGTGCGATTACTGTGAAATTTAGACCCTAAAAAAATGACACGTGCTTTTATTTTGAAAGATTTAAAGCTGCATGTTTTAGCCCAGTAACTTAACTGATGTTTCAACCTAAAGATTAGATGATGTTTCAGCAACATTTCAGGAATAAAACTCTGAGATGATTTTGAAAGAGCAGCATCATGACTGTCTGAGCATCTGCACAGAACCGATCGATCAATAATGAATGAGCGCCAGTGTGTCAGGACACACACACACACACAGACACACACACACACACTCTCTCAAACACTACATGCAGGGTCACAGCACTGACTGACACCAGGGTGTTCAACAGTACAGCATGGGATGTATTCTACGCTGCTCTTATGTATCTATGAATGGATCAGTGTGTGTCAGCTGACCCTCTTCTCTGGTGCTTAAAGTGCGTCTGACGTTTGTGAATGTTCCCTTGAATGGGTTCGTCATTCAGGACTAATGTTGGGTCCGGACGGAAGGAGAGAAGTGAGGCAGTGCAGTGTGTGGAGCTACACTGCAGACTGGAGGCTCTGATCCAGGAGCATCGTCAAAACGGACCAAAAAACAAAAAGTCGGAAGCAATCTGTGGCTGAACGGGTCGAGTGCAGGACTCATGAGCCCGGGATTCATTTACCAGTTGGAACATGTCATTATACTGCTCACTAAGTATTTTCTGTCCCCATTTGGTTCAGTTTAGGGAACTAAAATTCTTCGTTAGGTTAAGAGAACTAGAATATTCGGTTAACTAAAGGGAATCTTCCACTTTTTGGACACAAAGTTAAGGGAACTATAATACTTAATTAGATTTACGGAACTAAAATACTTGATTAGGTTTTAGCAAACTAAAATACTTGGTTAAGTTTAGGGAGCTAAAATACTTGGTTAAGTTTAGGGAGCTAAAATACTTGGTTAAGTTTAGGGAACTAAAATACTTGGTTAAGTTAAGGGAACTAAAATAACTGATTAGCTTGAGGGAACTAAAATACTTGGTTAAGTTTAGGGAACTAAAATACTTGGTTAAGTTTAGGGAACTAAAATACTTGGTTAAGTTAAGGGAACTAAAATACTTGGTTAAGTTAAGGGAACTAAAATAACTGATTAGCTTGAGGGAACTAAAATACTTGGTTAAGTTTTGGGAACTAAAATACTTGGTTAAGTTTAGGGAACTAAAATACTTGGTTAAGTTTAGGGAACTAAAATACTTGGTTAAGTTAAGGGAACTAAAATAACTGATTAGCTTGAGGGAACTAAAATACTTGGTTAAGTTTAGGGAACTAAAATACTTGGTTAAGTTTAGGGAACTAAAATACTTGGTTAAGTTTAGGGAACTAAAATACTTGGTTAAGTTAAGGGAACTAAAATACCTGATTAGCTTGAGGGAACTAAAATACTTGGTTAAGTTTTGGGAACTAAAATACTTGGTTAAGTTTAGGGAACTAAAATACTTGGTTAAGTTTAGGGAACTAAAATACTTGGTTAAGTTAAGGGAACTAAAATAACTGATTAGCTGTAGGGAACTAAAATACCTGATTAGCTTTAGGGAAGAAAAATACTTGGTTAAGTTTTGGGAACTAAAATACCTGATTAGCTTTAGTGAAATAAAATACTTGGTTAAGTTTTGGGAACTAAAATAGGTTAAAAGCTTATTGTTGCAGATAAAGAAAAGACTCAATACGGTGTAAATATGGAGACGATTGCACACATTTTGAGATGGTCTCTCCTGGAAGACATTCGTAAAAGATCAATAAATATGAAATGATTTGAACAGGAGAGCTGTGGTGTCGCCACACAACAAGCCAATCGGTCCAACAAGAGTTGATTCAGTAGAATCCACTGATCGCAGTTATTCCCTTAAAGTGCATTCTAGTTTTAAAGTGTCATAACTGCTGCCGTGACGATTCTTTTGTTCTCCTCAAGAGTCACTTCTTCTCTTATCTGACGCTCACTTACTGCCTGAGGCCGGATCTCCATATAGGCTGCTTCTTCATCTCCTCACTTTCTCTTTCTTTATCTCCCCTCTCGTCTTCTTCTTTCTCCCTAACTGTTGATTATCAGCAGACTTTGCTTCTCTGGCTTTTCTTTCTGTCTTAGATAAAAATGTGATTTGTTGTGTGGACTGCTGTAACCAGATCAGCAGCCCCGTGTCTGGAGTGAAAAACCACTGGAATCATCATCGGCTCCCGGAGCTGTGGAGCAAATAGACTGATGTTACCAGGCCACAGAGACGAGTGTCGTATATTTGTCTCGTAGTCGCAGACGAGGCTTCAAACTCCTCATGACTGTATGATGAAATAATGGTTGTGTACAAATCGAAGTTGGGGGGCAGGGGAAGCAGCTCGGTGCTAGAAAGTGAGTCAGGATCCAACTTTCCAGCTCTGCTCCTGTCACCGGGCGGCTCGCTGTTGGCGATGAGACCATTTTAGGCGTGGAACCGCATCCCCTTTTTGCTGCCATTAGCATTGTGTGAGCGCGCCGGGACCCGAGACAAAGACGGATTGTAAATCAACGGGAGGTTGGAAAGTCTGTCGCTTTGTGTGTCTGCTCTTTGTCAGTGGTGGTGTTTGTGTCCATGTGTGTGTGTGTGTGTGTGAGGGAATCCTTCTTGTCTGTGTAAATGAGCCTCTTTCACTTCACGAGTTTCAGTTAACCTTTATCATCTGACGCTCAGCTCGTGTTTTCTCAGGCGTGTTGCAGAAACACACACCCGTCTGATTGGTCAGATAAAGGACAGGTTGAAAAATTCCTCTTACCTCAGCAGCTCGTGGGAGGTTCACTTATGTAACTGTATGTTTGATACTGTAGTTTGTTGGAGCAACATATCAAAGCCTTTATCATTTTAATTTCCTATTATTTCACTTAAATCCCCGACAGATGTGCAGCTTTTTGGGCCGATTTTAAGGTAAAACAGGCTCAAATACAAATAAAATTAGTGATAAAATCAAAGAAACAAAAACTAAATTTGTGAAACTGGAACAAAATTAGCATTATTTTACTTTCAGGTAACATCTTTCACCTTTATATTTCATGTCCATCTCATCTTATCACCTGCAGTTACATTAAAAAAACGCCTCGTCCGAAGCAGCCGTACATTTTGTGCGGATGTATCCTTTACACATCTCGGCCCAGGTGATAAACTCACCTCTGTTTACCTTGGACACCCAGGATTTGTGCATTTTCAGGCCACCTACGTCGACGGTGACCCTCAGATGACTCCAGAAGAAAGTGGGTCAAACTCCGACTGAGACTCAGACACACACACAGTGAAACTGGTAACTGAACTGATTGTGAAATCGAGGTGTTGGTTGTGCCAAACTTCCTCTCCAAATCCCCCCGATTGGTTCATCCAGCGGGATTTTCCCAGTTTATGGCGTCGTCATGGTGAAATCATGCCACATTATGGTTGTTTCCATGGGGATCCATGGCACAAAACAGGCATGAAATCAGGCTCATTTCCTCCTGGCGGGTCATTATGGAGATATCATTAATATGCAGAGAGGATCACTGATATTTCGGACACGAGCGTTTCCAATTTTCCATTCAGTTCTGCGTCTAATCGGTCGCGTGAAGCCACTATCTTCTCTGGGAGGAGAAGTGAAGTGATGACATGAACGAGTGAAATATGAGAGAAGTGAAGGAAGTGAGGTGACATAAAAGAAAGTGAAGATGTGCGACCGCTGACAAACAGATTACAGGCCGAGCAGATTGTGACTCGATGTGAGAGAAGATGGTTTACATGAAAACGTTGATCTTATCGGGCGGCCGCGGTGCCTGCAGACATTCCTCGACGCAAACCGACCAGAGACGTTTTAAAGAAAGAAACACGGTCAATGAAAGATGCGTTTTGTTTCCTTTTTGTGAGATTGTTGCTGATAATCATCTGCAACACACAAGTGGGATTACAGCTCTTATCCTGAGCGCCGTGAAATGATTTTACAGAGCGAGTTTTCCCTCTCGCTGTTTTTTATTGCTGGATTTCACAACCTTCCTGCTGCACGAGACAAGTTCACACCTGCGCTGCAGAGTACATCAGGAGGAATTTTTTTGGGGGGGAAACGGGATGTACGAGATGTGATACCGTAGTAGAAGTGGAGCTGCGTGTCTCAGAGTGCTGATTTACAGTACAACACGAGTCCGAGTCTTCTTTGCGTCGCGGCCTGTGAGCTCATTAGCTCACATCAGCATCTATGTCACAACAAAAAAAACCCCTCGGCCTGTCGGGCTGCTATCTCTGAGGCACTCGAAGACAAAATCTCAGGCTTCGGCGCAGAAACACACCTGACATTTACAGGCTCTCACACACTCGTACGACCCTCCAGCACTCACAGAAACGCAGAGGACGCGTCTGCAGCTGGCTGAAGCTCAGAGCTGTGTCGGCGTCTCACACTTTTTCACCTCAAAGAGCCAGAAACTGACAGAAACTAAGAATGGTTTTAAGACGGAAACTGCACAAAACTAGTGAGCGAAACAGCCACACGTGGATGGAGTTCCAGTGCAAGTTTGTACGTGTGAAAGGCTGATGCACCGTGATGATGATACCAAGATACATACCAGTCTTTTTACTACACTCTGCCTGTGTGCAGGAATACGGACGATGTGCAGTCGAGGGAATGTAGTGCAGAAGGAAAAGGATGTTTAACGGCAACGTAAAGTTCACGCAACGCCACATTTGACCTTTATATTCTCTCCACTATAGTTCTTTGATACTTTTAGTTACTAGTTACTTTGCAGATGCTGATTATGGCAGGATGCTGCATCAGAGCCAAAGGAGCACATTTAAAAAATGTGTTTATTTTATCGGCAATCCGACAGAAAAATCAGCGATACCGCTAATCGCAAAAAATGCCGAATATCGTTCATGCACACACTTTTTAGCCGTTCAAATTCCAGATGTGACTGTTTTTATGGTGACTTTTGTTGTGAAATAAAAGTAGAATATTTGTTGCACACACACACACACACACACACACACACACACACACACACACACACACACACACACACACACACAGTCATCTTTGAAGAGTTGCGGTCAAAGTTCACACCCTCCTTCTCCCTCCGACTGAAAACCGGCCGAGCGGCACATGAGAACCTCGCCGCTGCAGCGAGGAATGTAACGTACAGATCTCACTGTGTAAACACGGAGCTAAATATAGACGCCGGCTTTCTTTCTTTTACCGTCCCTCTCCTCTCTGATCCGTCCCATCTGTCTCACCGGCGGTCATCTCTTCTGACATTTCCATAATCATTTAAAGAGGCTGTTTACTGATTGTTCTGGTCCACATTAGCCAAACCGCCGGTGCTCACCAGAACTCTATCTCCTGTAACCGCACGCTCCTCTATAATTTACGTTTATGGAGGCCTCGCTGTGGGGTTGTAAAGCCTCGCCCTCCTCCAGCACGCCTTTAATGGCTGACTGAAAGAGAATATCAGCCATCAAAGTATTGTGTTACCGCTGGCTGCATGGATGCAACCAATTTGGAGGCACATTATTGTGTGTGTGTGTGTGTGTGTGTGTGTGTGTGAGGCTGTCATATTGGATTCAGGCTGTAAGATGAGGAGACACATCAGAGAGACAGGGCTAGAAGAGGAGAACAGGAGGGAGGCGGATGAGACTGTACAGTGTTTGTTGATACACGATCTGAAATTGAACACATTAATAAAGAGATTTTCAGCTAAATAACGCGCAGAATAACAGTTCAAGCTCTCGCGTACGTTTAAAGACGTCTTCTCCCTTTTAAATATGATGTAATTCCTTGTTAAAGCGGCGATAAAGCAACTGGAAACTGACAGAATATTAATTATAAAGAGGCAGTTTGGTTTAACCGGAGGAGCAGAAGGGGCAGGATGACTTCAACCTTTAAAAATGCGCGATGGCTTTTATTGGTTTGATTTTTTATGCTCACACTTAAAAAAAGCAGGATGAGCTCATGTTCAAGATATATTTCCACAGAGCGACGATGTTTTTTTTGGGAAATTAAAGCAACAGTCGCTATCAGTATCTGCTCAACCTCGTGCTGATGGGTGAAGTTTCGTAGTCCTCGAAACAGGAAAGCTTCACAGCGTCGCAGCCGATAACAGACAGTTATGAAATATTAACGTCTCATTGCACTGACAGAGATTTTCACGGCGCTGGAAGTCCACAAGAGGGACGGAGAACAGTGGGACCCGAGTCCGAGTGCCTGTTCTGGGCTGTCCTCCCGTGTCCGCACCCCTCTGGATGACCTGGTAGTGAAATAGTTTAATGTACAACAGAAGAAAAGGAGCCCGGAGTTTAATCAGACGACAAAAGAGACATTAGTTATCTAACGTGCATGTTGAGTGTGGTGATAGTGGGTTGGAAACATTTAAATTTAATATAAAACAATAAATGTACTTAGTTAGTTTCAATGCACGGGAAATAAATGCAGTGTACCTTTTAATATAAAACTTGAAGTCATTCATTTAATGTTTTTAATGTGTTAAAACAGAACTTCAGGGGCTTTTATTTTAGTGCCTTGCAGTTCAATTCGCCGCCATTATTGTTTAAGAAGCTGTTTAAATTAGTTATTAATCAATTTACATATTTATAGCTCTTTAGTATATTCAGATATGTGCTCTGGGGCACTTCCTCTGGATAGAAGTGTAAAATATATTCCTTTCTCGTGCGATTATAGCCAGACGATAGTGTCAAGGATTGAACAGAAGTCACAGGAAGAGTTTCAATCCAATAAGCAGATTCAGATTGTTGAGTTATAAATGTTGTTGAACTCTCCACAGACGCTAAAACTCGTCCGGAGCTGCATCACTAACAGGACAGCAATTAAATTGATCACTGATTAATCATTGAGTCAGTTTTTAAATGTAGAAATGCTCTGCTGCGACTGTGGAAGCTTTATTTCATTCCTATCTAGTATGAGAACATCCATCTTTGTCTTCATCTTTGTGCTTTTTATGGAGGTACAGATGGTTGTTGGTGTCGTTGCGGGCCGTGGCCACCAGGTGTCAGTGTGGACTCTTCAGTTCGAACAGGAAGTGTGACAGTAAAAACTTGAAAAGCTCGTCTCTCTCTCTCTCTCTCTCTTCGTTAACAGCGACACTGAGAGAGCGTGAAGCAGTGATTAACATCGACTCTGCTAATATCAAGTGAAATATGACATTTTATTGACTTTTAAAGGGGTTGTTTTTGTGTTGACGCCTCACGCTGCAGCTTATTTCAGCCTTGTTACTCAAAGTGTGTGTGTGTGTGTGTGTGTGTGTGTGTGTGTGTGTGTGTCCCTTCTCCACAGAGATCAACAATAATGAATACGATCCTTCAGTCGGCTGCCCTTCTCAATGGATGATACAGTTATAATTGTACTGGGCGAACTGGCTCACATTGGCTTAATCCACTGAAAACACACACACTCGCACACAAAGAGCAATAATCCACAGTGATCTGCCACCAGGGGGTTTTCCTCTCTTTGTTCATTATTGATAAGGGGGGGAGGCAGAGGGAGGTGTGACGGGGGAGGGCCGACAGGAATCCATCGCTGTCCCGCTCACTTTCCACACAAACTCGTCCGTGTTCCGTGTCGTTCCTCGGGGTAAATTAGAGAGAGAGATCTGTGAAGACGAGACAACTTGATGTCGGACAGCTTTCCTCACACAGCCTGAGGGGAGTCGCTGGTTCATCGGGAGCTTTTAAGTCTCCCCGCCGCGCCTGAAAGAGTCGCTGTTATAAACCGAGAGGTGAGAATATGTCGTGGTCAGACACTTTGAATAAAAACACCAAGTTACTTTTGGACTTTGGTTTGTTTGATTAGCAAATCAGCCTCTTCAGTGAAGCCTCTGCACGCATCTGTAATAACTGACCCTGTTCATTTTAACCCGAGTGTACAAGCACAACGAAAACATTAATTAATATCGCCGCCATCGTTAAGATACGCCTTTATTTTGAAATTCTGTGACACAGTTTCCGTACATGTGCAGCTCCTTTGGAAACAGTGCCACCTATTTATTTATTTGAATGTCCTGAGCTGTTGATAAAATAATATTTCTAATGAAGTTAAGTTAATAAATGTAACAGATTTTGTTAAATGGGAATATGAAATTGTCTCATATTGATTGGAGCTCCCTGTATCGGATTGAATCGTATCGTATCGTGGCAGACTTTGCGATATCGTCAAATATCGTATCGTTGTCCGAAGAATCGATATCGTGATGAAACTTATGATTTACACCCCTGTTGTTTATCCAGCGTCCAGAAGCGGCTAAAAGCGACAACACCAAACATTAAAACACAGCTGAAGTACAAACAGGACGAGAGAAACTAAAAAGATTGAGTTAGAAGCTACAAAAGCACCGAGAGCAGAACACACTGACTTTTAAAAACGTTTTTCTCTCAGGTTTCCTGCACAGACACGAGTATCGATTTTAGGCGAAGACGTGGCTTGTTGGCTGTCATCACAGTCAATTCGATGCAGTTAAACGTGTGATGAAGGAGCTGATGGGCTGCGGCCCGGTTTGACCCGACGCGGCCAGAAGTGCTGGTGGAAAAACGGCAATAGTGGCCGAAGTGTGTAATGACAACAACAGACTTCTGACGATAAACTTACATTACGAAAGAAGCGGCTGTAAAACACTGGAAACATTTTTTGAGCCTCCACGAAATGACTCGCCTCACTCTCAGAATAAGATCCACTCGGTCAGATAACATTTGGTAGAAAAGCTGCACGATTAAATCACTTTATCCTCATTCAATGTTAGCTTCACTTTTTTAAGGGTTTAAAATGCTGATATGAAACAAAACACTCATAAATGCACATTTCCAAACTCGAGTCCAACCGATATATCGTTGTCAAATATTATCGACCCATCACAGATGTATCAGTATCGACTTGTACGTTGGCCGACATGATATATTTTTACAGAACGTCATGCAGAAAAAGATGTTTGTAGAAATTAAAAATCATTAAGTTTGCAGTGACGTTGACTGTTTGAACTGAAGTCATTTTGGACAGTAAACCTATAAAACATCCTGAATCTACTAACTTCATCTCGAGTGTTCGAAGTGTGCGACTATCAGCTAATATATCAATATTTTAATATTTTATAGACTGCATATCTGTGTTGGCATTGGCCCCAAATATCCAGTATTGATCGGGCTGCATTCCAACATTAACTCAAGATGAATCTGCAAAAGTCAGAGTCGGTTATTTCCTTCCTCTCTGAACCTGTTGAGGAAACATCTTCTCTCTCTGCACACAGTAACATGCTGATGGGCTGATATTGATTGCTATTAATACTCGAGCCCCCGTAGTTTTGCTTGCCGCTCTCGCTCTCACTTGTGGAGCGTGTGGGAGGCGACCAGAGCCACAGACAGGTAGAAGTGAAGCGTGTGTGTGTGTGTGTGTGTGTGTGTGTGAAGCAGGAAGAAGAAGAAAAAGAAGAAGAAGAAGAAAAAAAACAGAATCACAGCACGGAGACGACGAGAAAGAGCGAGAATGTTCGTCTCTCCATCGCTCCAGCCGGGCAGCCTCGTTGGCTCCTCTCCTCCTGTGTGAGTGTGTGTGTGAGTGTGTGAGTCTGTGTGTGTGTGTGTGTGTGTGTGTGAAAGTGGGTGTGAGCAGCTGAGCGAGTTGGTCGCTGTGCACGTTGAGAGTGGCCGCCACTCCACTCCGCTCCGCTCCGCTCATCCATGCTGGATTAAAAAAAAGAAACCCCCTTTTTTTTTTTTGTTTGGGGATTTTTTTTTCTCCTTCCTTTTTCGTGGGATTCATACACACACAGCTGTTCGGGACACACACACACACACACACAGAGACGCACTCACAGCTGCTGAAATGAGCGAGGAGGTTAAAGAGAAGGCGGCGGGGAAGTCAGCTCATCGCAAGAAGAAAGGAAAGAAGGTAAAACAGGTTTGAGTTTGTAAACAACGCGGTGTGGCCGGATCGTTCTGAGTGTCACCTTATTTTTATTCATGACTCGAAAGTTGTGGAATGTTTCTTTAATATAGGTCTGATTTGACATTAGAGGATGGTTGCTGGGCTGTTTTTGAAGCGTTGATTTGTCCTTTTGGAAGTTGTGCTTTTGTGGATTTCTGTGGATGGAGAGCAGCTCTTTCATCGTGGTCTCTTTGTTTGCCGGGGGATTTGATGACAGAGCATTATGATGGCACAGCAGAAGCTCTGATGGTTAGTTTGGCTTTTGTTCTTCACTCATCCAACAAAAAGAAATGTCAGTTTAATCTCCGTTAATATAAGACTTGTTGTTAAAATGCTCGTTTTGTACAGGTAACTCATTCAGAGGGTTTGGGATGTGGTGGTCCATGAATTTGCATTTTTTTTATTCCTCCCCTCGTGTGTCATGAGCTGTGTTTTTTATCTCCAGCATCCATCCTGCTCTCTTTATTTCATAATATTCCCTCCTTCTGTTCTCGTTAAGTAGGAAAAAATCCTTGTTTTTGTGCCACAAAGTGCGTCCGCAGGCGGTCGAGCACCTGTTAACCTGCTAATGTGCCCAGAGGGAGCTGAGAGGAGGATGTAAAAAAAAAAAAAAAAGAGGAGAGAGAGATGAGGTCCAAACATAACAAAAGGAAGGGAAGACATGACGTAAGGTAAAAAGGTAAAAAGGAGCTCGAGGAGGGAAGCAGGGCAGGAGGTGAGAGGGAAAGTGGGAGGAAAGAGGGGAGGTCACGATCAGACGCACTTCCAACAAACGTGTCTGCGTGTGAATCAACACGACGGCCGACAGATTCCTCTCCAGATCCATGTGGACGACAAAATGGAGAATTTGCTGTGATTGAATCCATGAATGAGACAACATGGCAGCGAACTGAAGCACGAAATGCCTCCTCAGCGCGCAATCTGTGATTAAAATGGCCCTTTATTTTATTTCTTCTTCCTCTTCTCTCTCTGCTCACTGAAGACATCTAGGATTTATAGTTCTACGTTAGCTGGCTGTCTGGATGAGTGGGTGGAGTTGTGTGTGTGTGTGTGTGTGTGTGTGTGTGTGTGTGTGTGTGTGTGTGTGTGTTTGTGTGTGTGTGTTTGTGTGTGTAGCCTTTTGTTTATGCCACAAAATCACATCTCAACAAGGAAGACGATCTGAAAAAGTCGTCCCTTGAGAAATATCTGCAGGACTTTCTGAGCAGATCAGGTTCTTGTTAATGAGGTTTAACGAGGCGAGAATGAGATTAACGTTTGGTTTAATGAGTTTAGTTCGGACGTGTTTTCATACCAATACTGATATTATATATATTATAGATAAAACAACATGGCCACTGCAGCGTGCAGCGACAGGCGGATCTTCGTTGTGCGGTCGCAGTTTGTTGATTTTTATCTGAAAAATGTATAAAAAGCTGATTTTATGTGTTCTTATTAACATATGCACACAGCTGAGGAACATTCATGTGGGGGAAAAACAATCATGTGACCTCGAAGTCAGTGGAAATCTACGTTCGACCAATGAAATCCTTTGTTTCAGCTGATGTTCGAGTCAAAATGGGAGAAAACCTGATAAATCTGGTTTCTGATCTTGAGAAACATGACGTGAGATTCGCCCTGCAGCTGATATTCACTTGATTATGTTACATTTTCGGAACCATGGGTTAAAACTATTTCAGGAAAATGCTGTCGTTTGTTTTTAAGTCCTTATGTTGGGCAGCAAAAGTGCCACGAATACAAATACGGTGTCCAAACATCTCCACTCAGGCTAACCGGTGTGTAACTCTGCCATGACGGGTCTCTGAGTCAATACATCGAAAAGACGTAGTTTGATGGTATCGTGTAGCAGCGTGGCATCATGGGAGTTGTTGTTTTCATTGTTAAACAACGACTATCGCTGATGAAGATCTTCTCTCGATGTGATTTAAAGTCTCGTTCGCCGACTTCCTTCATCACTCTCTGATGAATCTGATGACAGGCGACCAAATGAACCACGAGTTACGATTAATAAAAGTCTGGAGTTCTCTGGATTTGAACATTTGTCGGATTTGGGACGATGCAATCACACAAAGAAGAGATTTTAATGTGGAGATGTTACGTATTACAATGTATATTCAACTTGAATCATCGGATACTACGAATGACTCCCGCACGTTTATTTTACGTATTTGTGATGATAAATACGTGAAATGTCAGAACATGACTTGCAGTTTTAAGAGATCTTTAAAGGAGCATTCTACCAACTTCACACATGTTTAAATCACAGGGATGAAATCTTGGTTATATCTGTGTGTTTAGGCTTAACTTAACTTTAAGCCTGACAGTGAATTACAAATCATCGATGTGGAGAATGACATGGAGGATCTCGCTGACTCTGCTGCTTTGATTCACAGCGTCTTTATTTAAAATCCATTTGTTCAAAGTCCAACAACTGCTGGAAATCCCCTTTTAATAAATCTTGGATCCACACTAATATTCATGACGCAGCTTTCCACCAAACTCCCATTAGAACTCTCGACAAGTCTCGACAATCACTCAGCCGAGACGACGAGTGTGTTTTATTGACACCTGAGCTTCACCTGAGCTCCTCCGGCTGAAGGTGTTTCAGCGGCTCGTCTTCACTCGCGCTGCTCTCCGTTCTCACCTTCAACACGCCCACGTCCAGACGCTCAGTCGCTCGCTGCGGTCGGCGTTTCCCCGTCACTCACACATCAGTGCTACTGTGGTTACCGTGGTTTCATCGCGGCCTTAGCAACAGGTGGAGAGAGGAGGCAACACTTATCTCATCCCAGCAAAAAAAAAAAAAAAACATCTTCCTCTCCCTCTTTTTTTTCCAGATTACTTTCTCCTCTCCTGATCTCTCTATTTATCTTGTCTGCTCCCTCCTTTAATAGCCTTCCTCTATTTTCTCCTCCTCTTCACGTCCCTTCATCTGCCTTCCTGCCTCCTCCCTAAAATAGAGCCGTCAAGAAGCCTCCCTCTCGTCCCCCCACACTCGTCTTTTTCATCTGCTCCTCTTTCCCTCCTCCACTCCTCCACGCCCTGACTGTCTCCTCCTCGCAGGATCGCGGCGACACAACAGTCGTCTCTCATCAGTCGAGACGCCGTCTCACAACAGAATGGCGAGGTTATCGTTCCAGACTCTTGATGGTTTTATCTCTTTCTGCCCTCCTCACCTCCCGTCTCCATTCATCCCGACTCTCTACGCCTCAGCATCTCTTCCTCCACACCCTTTTTGTGACTCCTCCTCCTCCTCTCCTCTTCCGGTCTGTTTCTCTCTCTGTTTGCTTCCTTTAAAATACAAAAAGAATCATTAATCTCCGCAGCAGGTATCCAAACACACACAGGTACAAACTGTAAGAGGACGCAGCTTCATATTCTGAGACGCACTAAATCATAAACCCTGTTTGTTGTCGCCTTTGTTCCGCTGCGCGAGCCAAAAGCACCTGTTACACAGAATAAACAGAGAAGACTGCGGTGTGTGTGTGTGTGTGTGTGTGTGTGTGTGTGTGTGTGTGTGTGTGTGTGCAGGGAGACAATTAAGAACAGCTGACTAAACATAAGGCTGAATCTTATAGAATAAAGGTGCTGAGCCAGCAGCATTTTCTCACGGCAGTGTGTCGGCTCTGCACGGAAACACACACACACACACACACACACACACACACACACACACACACACACACACACATATACTGTAAACGCACAGAGATGTTTATGCACAGACACACAACCACAGACGTTAAACTCTAAATGTCTGTAAATTGCGACATCACATCTAAAAACTCGAGTGTGTCCTGTTACTTTTTACTTGAAGACACACATTGTACTTTTTTTTATACTCCACTACAGTTATTTACTAACTTTAGTTACTAGTTACTTTACAGATTGCAGATACTTTCAATCAATCCCTGAGCGAAATATTGTACTTTTTTTCTTTCTAGGTTGCAAGTTTTAAACAAAAAATGAGGCATTATTTGTATTATAACATTTATTTTGATACATTTAGTTACAAGTTGTATAAACAGTTATTTTTTATATTGTAGCAGTGATGGAATGTAATCAGATACATTTCCTCAGGCAGTGTACTTTACTGTATCTTACTAGAGTATTTTATACCTCCACTCCGCTACATTTAAAAAACAAATATTGAACTTTTTCCTCCATTTACATTTATATCCTAACTTTAGTTACTAGTTACTTTGCAGACTGCAGATACTTCTACTCAATTTCAGAGATAAATATTTTACTTTTCTCTCTGCTACATTCATTTTAAAGCTTTAGTTACTTTCCAGATTACAATTGTACTAAGAAAAAAGCCAATGCATTAGATTTATTGTTACAATTATTTGATTACTTTAGTTTCTAGGGACTTTACAGGTTAAAGAAACATTGATTTTGATCATCAGAAAAGGGAAATGATTGAATCTGATAGTTTACTTGTACTTTTTATCCTGAAGTACATTTAATATCATGGTACTTTAAGACTTTTACTCGAGTACTATTCATCTGGGTGATGTTCACTCCTACCAAAGCAATATTTCTACATTATAGCTTTATTTTTTACTCAAGTGTGACTCTTGACTACTTTTTACAACACTGGAAAAAACAAATTTCTCCTTAATGGTGTGTGTGTGTTGTCAGAGTGCGTTGAGCTCTCAGGACCGATGTAAAGAAGTGAGATAACGCTCGGCTCCAGAAGGTGTTACCTTAAATTACTGTCCCCTTATTAATGATTTATATAAACGGCTGACTCGGGAATTCACGACCAAGATAAAAATGTTGAAGAGAGTGACGAACACACCGTGACACATCCTCCGTATTTGCCTTTTTCTGCTTGTGTCTCCAGCTGTAATTACATGCCACCAGTCTTCTGTGACTGTCACAGGAATGGGAGGGAGGAGGAGAGGGAGTCGCGGGGGACCCGAGAGCTTAGCAGGTGTGTTAATGGATGTAACCATGACAACCAGGGACCCGCCGGGAGAAGGAGGAAGTGAGAGAAGTTTAGTCATCAGGTGGAGAAAATCACACACAGCTCGACATCGAACATGGAGTCGGTTTAGAGCTGCGGACCTTCACGAGTGCGTCTGTGATTGAACTGGATGAACTCGAAAACAAATTGATACGAGCCGCCTCGCCCTGCACTTTGAGTGTGTGTGTGTGTGTGTGTGTGTGTGCGTACACACATATGCGACGGGCTCGGTATGCAGTTTTACATATTTGCTTTGTAACTCAAAGCCCGTCGGGGTGAGTCTTGTAACTGAGGAGGGAAACAGGAAGACGGTGGCAGACGATCCTCTCTGGCGAGACACGTGTACCGAGAAATACCTCAACAGAGTGCAGACGCCAAATAATCAGTTTAATGTGCTCGAAATTGTTGCTTTTTTTCCCCTAAAACTGGATGAAAACATCAATTTGGCAGCTGCACGGTACCAATTTCTGCTAATAATTGGAATCAAAATCCTGGACATGACAGGATATCATCAATATAATCATAATTTGTGATTATTTTATCTTTGTTTGTGAGCAGAACCGGCGCTCCGCTCTGTGATAATGACAGATCCACTCTGATAAAACATCCCATCTGTTTCGAGGGAGGCGAGCAGCACATATATGCATGATGTATCAGTGTTTTTGTGCTGTTTTAACTGAGAGAAGTGGACTGTTGCTTATGTAACATGACTGCCCACGTTCAGTCATTTTTCAACCCACACCCTCTCCAATGTCAATACTGTCAATGCTTTCAATAGGCATGAAGTGGTAGCTTCAGCACACTGGCAATCTGATTTATCCAAAGTGCAGACTAAGAAAAATAGACAGTGGAATTGTACTTTGTCGTTTTCAGATCAATACATTTTGTATGCGAGTGACCGATGAACCTCCAGTCATTCATTCTTTTTTCCCATCAGCAAGTTTGTGAATCTCAACGGGAGCCGCGCTCGATTTTAAAGTGATACTCCGACCCAAAATCTGTCTTTTAGAGTAGGAAGCTCTCGTCCTCTGTGAGGCTGTAAAAAGGTTGGAGGAGGTTTAGTCTTCACTGAGGCGGTGGTCAGCTCGGATCACATCCAGAGATAAAGGTCAGCTTCTGAAACGTACTCCACTTCTCTGCTGTCGTCTTTCTACGCTCAGTATTTTCCAAACAGACATCAAACGATAAATAATGATGTATAGATCATTTAATAGGAGGGGTGATTAGATTAGATTAGAGTAGAGTAGATTAGATAATGAATAAGAACCAGAGATATCTTCCTTTTTAAATGTGTTATTGTTGTAGTGGAAAATGTAGCATGTAAATGAATGATGCTAGCTTCAAGCGGTGTTTATTCCTTTTCAAACAGCTTCGACTGGAGCCACAAAATACTTTTATACAAGTCTTTCAATACAGATTATTGAAAGTAACATTTCTTTGGAGTACAAGTGTCAAAATACTCAATCAGCGGAGAAATGTACAGAGCTAATTTTCAGAAAACTGTGTTGGAACGAACCTTCAGGACTGCTGCAACACGGTGGGCGGTGCCTGCTCAGGCCTGAAAGAGCTGACCAATCAGAGGAGCTGGGCTTTTTTTGCTGGGGGCGGGCCTTAAAGCGACAGTCACTCAAACAGAGCTTTCAGACGGAGGGGGTGAATATAGGTGCTGCGGCATTGACACAATATGAGACAAATAATAAAACCATGAACCTGAAAATGAGCATTCAAATGTGTGACACTGAACTGATTTCACACCTCCTCTTAGCGATGCGCTCTTTTGTTTGTTGACTGCAGTATAAGTCGACCCAACACATCCATACTGATGTATACACGTATAGTGTTTGTCTCTCTTCATGTCCTGCTGCTGCCTTGAAAGCGCAGACGGCCGCACATCTCAGGCAGATACAAACAGGTGGAATCGCTCTTCAACACCAGTTGAACCATATGCTCGCTCGTACGCCGTCATGGTTCCAGGCAACACGAGGGTAATTCCACCTTGGACTGAGTTTCCTCGTCTTCCAGAAGGGTGGTACTGGGTGGAGTCAGACAGGTTACTCTATACCAGGGCGTAATCCCAGCTGGAATGCCCGGCGCACAGCATTTCATGAGCACGGAGCTGGCTGCCCTCCGGTACAGTTCATCACTCCTGACAGACGTTGCCAGGGATATCTGATCACTCCTCGGGCACTATCACGAGCCATTCAAAGGGTTTGGCCGGGTTGTACTATGGGTGCCATATTGCTCACGCTTCTCTGAAAGCAGGAAGTGTTGGCTGTAAAGTGAAACATTAACTGAGCTGCCCATTCTTAAATTCTGCTGCCTTGCTCAGAAACTCAGCAGTGTTAACCTTAAGTATCACCCCCGACAGGATCTGCCTCTGGAGTGAAAACAGGGGAAGCATTTATGAGCACCGGTTGTAGAAACTACTGGGCCAGTCAGAGCCTTTTGCTGGTGTCATTACCACCGCGGGTCAAGAGTCAGATAGATCAGAACCAAAAGAGGTAGCTGGGTTAGCACAAGCAAGCTACTGTTAGCTTTTAAAGACCATGAATGCCCAAGGTACTAGCTTACAGATCAACATATGGTAAGGATGGCTCAGACGCCTCGACAATTATGCTGTTAGCATGATTACTGTCACTGGCTGGAAACTCAGTGAAGACCTGAAAAAAATATAATGTGTTAAAATCCAAAAGAATGTAATAAACTCACCATTGATGGAAGATGTGACCTATTTTTTACCTGTTTGATGAACACTACATTGTGAATACATGTAGAAATCAGCAGGAGGAGAGCTAATTAGCGGTTAGCAGCAGTGTGTTTAACTAAATGAAGAGAATAGCCTCAAACTAACAGAGCTAACAGAGCAAACAGCTATTGAGCAAACAGCTAACAGAGCTAATAGCCCACAGCTAAGAGAGCTAATGGAGCTGATAACCTATAGCTAACAGAGCTAACCAAATAACAGCTAATGGAGCTTATAATCCAAAGATAACATAACTACCTGAGCCAACTACAGCTAACAGAGCTAATAGCCTACAGCTAAGAGAGCTAATGGAGTCCGCCGGCTAATGGAGCTCATAACCTATAGCTAACAGAGCTAACCAAATAACAGCTAATGGAGCTTACGACTTGTAGATAACAGCTAATAGAGGTTACAGTCAACAGCATTAACTGAGTAACAGCTAACAGAGCTAACTGAGCAAAAGCTAAATTGCTAACTGAGTAACAGCTAAAAGAAGCTAAATTGCTAACTGAGTAACAGCTAAAAGAGCTAACTGAATAACAGCTAACTGAGCTAACTGAGTTACAGCTAACTGGACTGATAACTTACGGCTAACAGAGCTAATGCAGCCAAAACCTAACCACGCTGAACAACTACAGATTACAGAGCTAACAGCTAATGGAGCTGATAGTCAACAGCTAATAGAGCAAACAGAGCCAAGAGCTAATTGAGCTGATAACCAACAGCTAACAGAGCTAACTGAATAACAGCTAAAGGGACAGAGAACTTATGGCTAACAGAGCTAACTGAGTAACAGCTAACAGAGCTGATAACCTACAGCTAACAACCCTTACTGAATAACAGCTAACTGAGCTAACTGAGTTACAGCTAACTGGACTGATAACTGACGGCTAACAGAGCTAATGCAGCCAACACCTAACCAAGCTGATAACCTACAGATTACAGATTACAGAGCTAACAGCTAATGGAGCTAATAGTCAACAGCTAATAGAGCAAATAGAGCCAAGAGCTAATGGAGCTGATAACCTACAGCTAACAGAGCTAACTGAGCAAACAGCTAACAAAGATAATAGCCAACGGAGCTAAACACACAGCAGGACTGCTCGGAACATGAAGCAGTCGACTGTTTGAGTATAATGTAGAAATATTTAGATTGATTATACTCTCAGCTACAAACCATAAATGATTATAACTTCATAAAGAACTTTTTCGGGACAGTTAAAACTGTTTTGTTCGAGGAAGGTGGAGGATCTGGATCTTTACATGTGGCTTTCAAATGCTGGAACGAAGGCTGTAGTAATAATGTGGTAAGGAAATGAACATTCAGTCTAAATATCAGCCACCATTTGCTTTTCACAAGATTATTCTAATGGTGAAGGACTTTTTTTGTGTGTGCAAAAGGTTACATTCCTTGGAGTGATGCACAGAAAAAGTCAAGAGCTTAATTCAGACCTTGTTTATAGTTTAAGTCTGCTGAGTCAACCGAGTGCCCTTGAATTGCAGAAGAAACCCGGCGCACAAAATGTGATTTTGATAAAAACTGAAGCAGCCATGATGATATGAAAAGCACACATGTAGAAGATAACAAGCAGACTCAGCGTTAGTACACGGCGCTGCAATTTTCCTCCCCATTCATCACGCAGCGATTTTTTCACCCCCCTCCCCAGTTTATTGTCCTGGTAGATTCTCCAGCCGGTGATATTCTTCGGGGTGAGAGTTGCTGCCAGCCGGGTCCTTTAGAGCCAACATATTGTGTTTTTGCTGAGGCAGCCGTGGAGCAGAATGCTGCGCTTGGCTCTATTTCTCACACTTCACGGGAACAGGATGAAGCTCTGTTAGCTCTGTTAGCGCTGTTAGCTCAATGTACAGGCCTCTCTCTCTATCACATTTAAGAGAGAGAGACAACGAGGAGTTCATGGGAGATGATAAGGTGAAGGGGTTGAGCGAGGCGAGGCGAGAGAGAGAAACAAAGTGAGATGGTCCGACTTGTTGGCCTGGATGTTGATGGTTCTGTTCCAAATGCACTTTCAGCAGTTGACTGCGACCCAAGACTTGCAGATCTTTCTTCCCAATTGAGATCTTCGCTTTAATCAACTCCTTAATCCTCAGCGAGACAGAGTATCTGTGCAACATCCACTCGTAATTACAATGAAAAACACGGGCTAATGGATGAATATACTGATTTGTACGCCCTCTGATCTGAGGACGACGTTGTTCTCAAACAGCGATCGGCTCTAAATGCCTTTAAGGTTAATGAATAAATGAGGTCCACATAGACCATCAGTAAGAAACAGGAAATGAACGGCACGTCGAGTTTAGTCTGTTTTCAGCTTTCATCCTTTACATTTCTACATGTTTATAGGTCTTTCTTTATTTTCTCTTCAGCTTCCTGTCTGTGTTTCATCCGTCTGACTCATTCCATCCCCGTTGTTGTCACGACCACTTACAGTATATTACTGCTGACATCATCACAGAGTCTAATAGCAGGACTTTCTCCTTTTTTAAATGCTGCCTTCCAGTGCAAAGGACAGTAATTTAAAGATAATCAATAGTGAGGAGAAAAAACGTTTGAAAATGATTTGGTATTAAACATTTTGGGGTTTCAGTCAGGGCTAAAAGTAATAAATTATACCAGTTTACAATAGCAAGGTGAGACGAGTACGTTCCTGCTCTGTGGTGAACATATTAAACTAGTCGTCATATTTATATCTTATTCCCAAGGCTCGTTCCAGTTTATTAAAAACAAACACAGCCTCGGTGTTGCTCTTCACTCGACACGTTGAGCCGATGTTAGCAGTTATAAATGTAATACATCCAACTGCTGAGTGAAGTTATTGCTGAGCGTGAGAGGCTGTAGAGAAAAGTAAAAAAAAGAAAAAGAAAAAGTGCACAAACGACACATCGCTGGTGAATTAGCTTAATGTTACAGCGACTGCCTAAGCAGCAGCGGTGGTCTCAGAAGGAGCCGTGGTCTGCAAGAAAAGCTGGCGTAGTGTCAGCTATAGATCACCGCTGAGCAGCTACAGCAGCAGAACCGTACTCAGATTAATTTCTTATCCTGGTCCTGATGGAAGTGGAGGGGCGGGGATCCCCCGAGGGGTCGCACGAGGATACACAGGACAGGAAAACTTTTTTTCAGATGTTTCTTTTCTTTTATTGTGAATTATCAGATTCATTTACTTTAGCAGGATTTTGAGGATTATTTAAATCAGTCAGTTAGCATTTTAGCACCTCCAGTTCAAAGTTAGAGGTTTTTTTAATGATTTTTTAATAAATGCCTAAAAGAAACATAAACGTAAGAAACTGAAACAAACTCAAATACCCCTGCTGTTATTTTAAAAGCATTAACATGTCTTTTAATAATGGTTGCTAACTTTTTTTTGTCAAAGGGTGATGCTAACTCCCAGGCTAGCCTACAAAAACACGTCGCCCCTGCTGCTCCCCACTGAATCACAAGCGGTGATGTTAATCTGACGAATGTAAAGCATCTAAAATGTTTCATCAGAGGTACTCGACACCTTTCCAACGTCTAAAACGCTGCGTCAGACCATTTCTGTAACTTTTCGATACCTGCCAGCTATTCGGCTGCCATCTTGGCAATGTTTTTCCAGGCTAACAAGATCAGGCATCTCGCTTAATGAATGGGAAGAGAGCCAGAACTTCACTTGAAATAGTCACTTCTACATAAAAATGTAATATATTGCACATTTATAGTTTTGTATTAAAAAATAGGTATTCTGTCTATCTCTAATGTCAAAAGTGACCAAAATCGCTACAAGACAGTGATATTTTCTTATTGGTAGAATATGTTTGATGAGGGAGAACTCATGAATGAAATTAGTAGGCTATATGACAACAACAAAGTGGATGATGGCGTCATTTTTGGTGAACTGCTTCTTTACCCTCTCTGGAGACTCCTGCAGCTCTCAGGCTCAGTCCCAGCTGATTGTATGTACACATAAAAACAACGTGGACGTTCTTGTTCCTTTACAGTCCTCTCTCGTGTTGTGTTTTCCTGTTATGACGCCTAATTGGCTCTAGACTCGATCTCCAGAGTCATTTGTTCATCATATCTCTTAAAGCAGCCTCACTTTGGCCTTCAGGCGGGGGGGGGGGGGGGGGTGAAATACAATAGATCAGCTTCCATTCAAATCAAAAGACAGGAGGAGGCAGACAAGACACAGTCAAGTGTACAAAGACCTGGAGTTCAGGACGAAGGCTAAGCGAAGGTGTCAGACGGTCGTATGATTAGGCTAATGTGACTCTGTAGCCATGGCAACAGGAGTGTGCAGAAGGTGATGTAATGGTTTCAGGGGAACCATCCATCTCTCTCCTTTCATATTTGTCACCGTGCATCACTCTGTCTTTTCTCTCCTTTCTCCTCTTCAATCCCGTCTTTGTTTCTCTCTCTTTCTTTCACTTTCAGTCTCTCGTTTTTATGTGTTGTTGTTGTTGTTGTCGTCTCTCTCTCTCTTTGTTTTTTTTCTTTGTCTCACTCACACATCCTCCCATTACCTCCTCCTCCTCCCCTCGCTCACTTCCTCCACCCTCCTATCTCCTCTTTCTTTTCGCTTTTTCTGGTGGAGAGGACGGGCAGACAAAGGCAGAAGTAGGCTGTGCCAGGGAGAAATGTGGACAGACGCTTATGTAGGTCAGATGTTTGGAAAGTAAACTGGCACAGACATCTTAACCCTCTGAACCAACATCTGCTCGTGCTCAGTTTCTTCTCACTTTAGTTACCGTCTTGTTGCTGGTTCAGTACTGTCTGAAGGTCTTTTATCAGGTTATCTGGATGAATCAGGCTACTCAGAACTGCTAACATGTCTAATGTACTTTCAAAGCCCTGTCAATAATGGAACCACTGGCATATCAGTCTATTGTTAGCTCACTAGGCTAATTCATTGGTTTACATTAACCTTTAGCTAAGTATTTCAACCCTCTACTGCTTTTAAATGTTTATCACATACAGTATTTAACCCTCTTTTACTTGTACTGTAGCATAGGCTACATTTAGCTTTCTGTTTCAAATGTGTAGGCTATCCATTACTGAAAGCTAAATATTTATACATTGCTTTTAGCTAACTGTTTCAGATGCTTGTTAAATAGTTCTAGCAAACTGTGCTATGTTTATCTATTAGCACACAGTTTTAACTGTTCATATCCATTTCCCAATAGCTTACTATTTGATCTATCCATCTACTTTTAGCTAACTATAATACTTAGCT
The DNA here is from genome assembly GCF_900880675.1 of Sparus aurata. Classification (NCBI taxonomy): domain Eukaryota; kingdom Metazoa; phylum Chordata; class Actinopteri; order Spariformes; family Sparidae; genus Sparus; species Sparus aurata. Next base: position 23,341,746 of record NC_044206.1, on the reverse strand, counting down.
AAGTCTTCAACTGTTTATCCATTGTTTTTAGCTAACTAGTTCAAATAGGCTACTTTTAGCTGTTTATTTTAACTTTGATTTAATGATTTAATCTGTTTAACCTTTACCCTTCCTATTATTTTAGCCAATTATCAATTTTGTTGGCTAACTATTTCAACTTATACTTCTAGCTAAATCTTCAACTGTTTAGCCTAGCCATCTCTTTTAGCTAACTATTTCAACTGTTTATCAAATACATTTAGTTGACTTTTCAAACTTTCTGTTTAGGCTATCTGTTGCTCTTAGCTAACTATTTTAACTCTCCTCCTTTTAGCTAACTCTGAAACTATTTGTCCATTGGTTTTAGCTCACTTTTCAGCTGTTAATCTACTTTTAGCTTTTGGTTTTTAGTTGTTGTTTTCTTTTTTACTTTTAGACCATTTAACAATTGTTTTAAACCAACAACTTCAGCCATCTTTGTTGTTTTTAAAGCTAATTTTATCACACATGTTTATCTAACAGGCCTGCTTTGAGCTAAATAGGACTATTTCAGCCATTAATCCAGTAGGATACTGTTTATTTTTAGCTAACAAGGTTATTTCAAAGGGTTTTCCAGACTTTGCGCTTAGCACTAGTGCTACTGAGCGCTAAACTAAGAAACCGAGTAGCCTAAAACTATTCCTTTAACATTAAGGGGAAAGTGTGGATAGTCTGAGCCTCAGTGATGTCACAGAACATTGAACAGAAGCTTTAATTTCTGTGGATTTTGTCACTCTCTTTAATGGTTTGAATGATGTAAACAGTGAGTGTGACAGTGTGATGCTGGCATGGAGTCAGTAAATTAACTGAGTAACGACTCTGAGAAGAAGGCTGACCATTTATGACACAGCATGCATCAGTCAGACGCTCCTGTAAGGCTTTAACTGCTTCGAGCAGATGGCGGACAGACGAGTAAACATGACAGATAAAGAAATAAAGAAAGGAAGAGGAACAAGTGATGATGTGAGGAGGACGAGGAAAAGGCAGAAGGCGGAGGGGTTTCTGAACTGGAACATTGAGAGTACTGGCAGGTCGCCTGCTGGAAATACCCAGACTGTTCCTCACACACACTGAGATGGACGTCATCATTGTCTGCATGTGTGTGTGTGTGTGTGTGTGTTTGGGCTCTAGCGAGGACTGTGTGCTTACAGTTAATCGCGCCATCATCCATCATGTCATGTTGCGCCGCTAAAGCTAAAGGTGCAAAGTAGCAGACGCACACAATCTGCTTGTTTAGTGTCGCACATGAACGGCATCGTCCCTGCAAACAGCACATCAGAGAAGCAGGCGTGACATCTTACATCCTTAATGTTACCGTCTATCTGTCTCTGTCACTTAGGCACACACACACACACACACACACACACACACACACACACACACACACACACATACACACACCAATATCCACTATGGCAGGTCAGCACAAAAACAGCACACATGTACGTTAAAATAATCGGTTTCATTACACGGTTGAACACAAATAGGTGCAAACGCAACATTTCTGAGCTGACTGCATGTTATTAAACCCACAATATTAATACGACTGCTGGTAAGATTAACATCTGTGTCCAAATATGACCTTGTTGCGTAAAAACTCAGCGCACCCTCGTCCCTTCTGCTCATGTTCTGATTCCTTTCAGAGAATTTTACTTTTCTTACACTTGACAAAATGTAAATAAAGACGGAGGGATCTGAGTTCTTGATTTCAGACTTGACGTATAAAGCTGAACATAAATCCAACTTTTGTGGCGCTTGTGTATCAGTAACACACTCACACTCTGCCACTGTCAAACTTTTTCAGACTTTTTGAGCTCGTTGTCGTCTGCGACACCAGAAGTTCTCGGCTGCTGAACAAGTGATTCAGACTCCGGTGAGCTTCTGTAGTCATCGTTAAGAATCTCGTTTATACTCGTTATAAAATGACTTCCTCTCTGGCAGCGTCACAGTCCCTCGAGGAAGTTGTAATGTTGCAATCACAGCAATGAAGACAAATTCAACCGATCCCTGCGAGTTCTGCACGAGCTTGCAAATCTTGCCCGCAAATTTTGAAGACGCAGACGATATTCTGACGTTTACCAGCAAAACAATACTGCTCGAGACTGTGCGAGGAATTTCCCTTATGTGTTTGTCACATTGTTTGCATCGGAGCGTGGTTGTAGTTGAACATGCACATACAAACGCTTTTATTCTGCAGAACACACCCAGAAATGGAGGGCATGTTTGTGTTTAACAGCTAAAACGCTGCAACATGCATCACATTTTTTTAGAAAAGCTGCTGAAATCAGACATTTTATGCCTCAGTTATAAAAAAAAACGTCTGCGAAATCCTGGAGGGACTGCAAATACATGTTAAATTACGAGAGAGCCATCAGAAACTCCAGCAGATTCATGAATAAAGGGATAAAGATCAATTAAGGGGACAAAAAGACTGATCAGGTGGAATTAGAAGTCTGTTGATTGATTACTCGTCCTTGTTCTGTTGAACACAGAGAGCAGATGCTGGCCGACACCTGCAGACACATTAGTCTAGTTTACAGCATCGTTAGCCGCCGTCCTCGTTCGCTCCTTCATCACCTCCTCACCTCCCTCGTCTGACTCGTTCCGCTCTCTTTTATCTTGTTTCTCATCACGGCTGCTTCCGCTTCCTCTCATTCCTCATTTTTTACCTCATATGACTCCTTTTTTTTCCCCCTCCATCCTCCATCCTCCTCCTCCTCCTCCTCCTCCTCCTGCCAGTGACCACATGCCTGCCTCTTGATGTGTTGCCATGACAGCCGGCCAAGGTGTCATCGCCAGGGTCATTTGCATAGCTCTACTGAGCATGCCCACCAGAGTCGGGTCAGGATACCCGTCCTGAAGCGGCCGCGTTCCTGTTGCGCCCGAGTATGCTTCACTTGTGTGTCTGTGTGTGTGTGTGTGTGTGTGTGTGGAAAGTACATGCTGTTTGTGTGTGAATACGCGGATTAGGATGAGCTCTCAGTGTCTATAATGGAAAGTTCATGTCTAATTAACCTTTATAATGTCAGGGAGGGTTATCATTCCACGTGGATTAGAGCGCAGCCTCCAGACGCACACATACATTCAGATCAGACGAGGGTGGCGGACGTATTAAGATCTGATCTCCGAGGACGACGTCGTGAAAGCGAGCTTTTCAAGATGATCCTCAAGGAGGCGACGCGACGGTGTTGTAGAGCCCGAAACATTTATTGAATGTAGCGTCGTCTTGTTACGCGGCTAAAAATAAAAATATACTACTCATATTCTTGTTATGAGGGGACCCAGCAGACGCGCCTCGTGCAAACCAGAAGTTATGAAACTTGCATCATTATTTCATTAGAGGACGAGCTGCAGTTTTAAAACATGAAATAAACATGAAATCTTTTGCCTCCGTGAGTATTTAATACTGACTGAGCTGGGAGAAACAGGAAGTTATTTGTTTCCATTAATTATTTTGCTGATTAAATGTGAGAAAAGTGATTTTATTCAGGTACGTTGTTTTATTCAGCGAACAGTCTGAAACCCAGTCTTTTTTAGACGTCTCACTTGAGATGTCCGAGTGACATCCTTCAAGGTTTTTACAATATAACTTTAGACAACTTTTCAGCTTCAGGTACAGACGTCTGAAGAACTTCATGTGGTTTAACATCTTTCAGCAAAAGCTACAGGTTGGATTTAAACCCCGAGCCTCGACGTCAGCAGCCTGCATGAGGCGTTCTCTTTACCAGGAGAGCTATTTTTTTTATACAGCTTCATGTTTTGGTGATCAGCATCAACAACACCTGATGAAGGTTGGATATAGATTGTTCACATGTCCTTTAAATTTAATTTTCAGTGTGAACAAAAGTTAAAATGATATAAAAACATAGTTATTGAATGTTTGATGTGTGAAAATGTGGATTACCTTTTTTTTTGTTTTTGTTTTAAGGAAATCGGTTAAACGAAAATGTCCCTCTCAATTTTTCAAAGACCAGAACTGATGTATGTATTCAGCTTAATACATCAAGTACGTATTAATATTCATATAATTATTCAGGTAAGATCCTTTTTGGGGCACGAGCTGAATTCTGAAAGACCTAAACTAAAACTTTACAATATTTAACATCACACCAATCACACAAACGGTCAGTCAGGAACAAATATAAAGACCTCGTTTCTCAGATGAATGAGATCTATCTGCTGCTGCGGAGTGTTTTGAAGTGTGACGGGCTGCGATGTGGTTCGATGTGGCGGAGGGATACTCTGCTCGGAGGAGCTATTTGTGGCTCGTGTATCCGGTTGCCTTGGAGACAGCTGGCAGAGAGCCAGCAGGAGACCGAAGTTGACCTCAGACAGGCAGACAGACAGTCAGAGAGACAGACAGTCACAGATAGATGAATAACAGGTGGATGTAAACACGGCAGGCAGACAGATTCTCCTAAATGTTCAATACACTGGCTGATTGATTGTCTCCCTCCCTCTCTCTCTCTCTCTCTCTCTCCTGTAGGTAAGTGGCTGTCATGGTCTCTCTCCCTCTGATTGTGGTCTCGGCCCCTCAGTTAACCCTCGTTTGTCACCCGGCCCACCAGCTGGGCCTCGCTGTCTCTTATCTTGGGAAGTCAGCAGGTAAAAGCAGGAGTTTCCTTTCCTTTTTTTTTCACTCTCAGATGTGATTATCCTGTTTTTGACATTTGAGAAAGGCTGGATGGAGGCGCATGTACGAGGCTGCTCTGCCCACACGAGCTCGACCACGTTGTTAATGGACATTTATCTTTTTCTTTTTACGGCCTGTCTGGTCGAGCCACACCCAAACTCCCTCTCCTCCTCCTCCTCCTCCTCCTCCTCCTGAATGTGATCTAATATTCCTGTCCTGATTCTGCAGGCCGGCATCATCTAACAGTCGCTTGAGTAATATGCACTTACTGTATATGCATCCTTATCTAGTGTTTTTAATCGGGTTTTACGGTGTGTCGGATGTCTGGATTGTGCTTTGTCAGTGTCGGTGGAGTGAGCGAGGGAGAAGTAAAGTGTTTGAGAGCGTCAGAGAGATTCACAGAGAGTCTATCAGACAGAAGATGGAGACAGCCAGAGGAGAGAGAGAGGGAGAGAGGGAGAGAGGGAGGGAGGGAGGGAGGGAAGGAGGCCACGTTCTGTCCAAACAATGAGAGCACTTCTCAGACATGACGGCTGAGAGTCGCCTCCAGGGCTCAGCTGGAGCATTTTATCGTATAGTTATGAGAGAGAGAGAGTGATACTGAGAGTTAAAAGGTGTAGAAATAAATCTGGTACGTAAACACGTAACGTAAAAAATAAACTTTTCTTGTAAGTGTGGTATTTAAACGATGGTGGTGAAGATATTAAAGATATATTTCATGCCTGTTTAATGATTGCAGAGCCCGGGACAGGAACAGCATCTGTTGCTCTGGTAACGACTAACGGAAATACAAATAATTTATTAATTTACAATTAATGACCCACTGCTCAAGAACTTTATAAACTACACTGCTGAAACTTTTAATATAGTTCGTTTAGCTTGTTGTTTACAAAAAGTTTGAACACGTGTTAAAACATGACTGAACATACGAAAACACACATTGAAGACACAAACTATCCCTTTAATATAGTTTGATTGTTTGAAGTTATTATCTACTGTTTAGAGGCAAAGTGTCACCTGTAGCATCATAACAACACATAAGCGTCACACCACCTGTGGAGCTGAGCTGATTGGCTCCCGCTAACGAGCTACACCTGACAGATACCGGTGTGCTGAGCGTACAACGAGCACTGTGTAGTTTTGGAGATTATATTCACACTCAGAATATTCATACAAACTCATAAATATAACTGAATGAACGAGCTGTTCTCAGAGATAATAAATAAGGTCCCCAGGATACTGTTTGGAGCTAGAAAGGTGGCAGGGTCCGCCACATGTAAACAAAGTAAAACGGTATGAAACTGTGGTGTCAGTTTGTTTCTTTAGTCAGTGAAGATCTTTCTCTCTACTGATTGAAATGTTTGATTGAAAAACTACACAGTGCACCTTTTAACGTAACGTGAATTAAACTGTATGACATTACATCGTCCGATATCGTTTCTGCAGAGGTTGTTTAACGTGACCTCATTCCACCTCATGACATCATTCTCTTAATTGTTTCGCTGACAGAAGTTGCATACGGTGGATTTAAAGCCTCTTTTGGTCCCATTTTTTTCCTCCTTTCTCTTCTTTACTCCTCAAAGTCAAAAATGGCCCCAAACGACAAGAAAAAAAAAATAGTATTAGCCAAAATACTTTATCAGATCAATGTCAGTGTCTGGCTTAAAAATACAGTATTGATCGTTTATGGGAATGTTCTTAATGTCGTCTTGTTAGGAGGTGAAGCTTGTTGAGGAAATCTAAATATCGTTCCTCTTCAGTCTTAAACGCATCAGACTTGACCTTTCATACGGAACGCTGTGACTCAGGTGAGACGCCGCGAAGGTTGTTTTTTTTCACATTGATCTCAGAGACAAAGAGCTCTCCTCCAGCACTGTTTTCATTTTAAATGTCACACCACGTTTGCTGTAATTTGGGGGGTTTGAAGGCCGAGGGGGTCGGAGGCTTCTCACATATTGGCCCTGAAATATGTTCCGGCATCCGCGTCTCCGTTTCGGTTAATTAGTATATCGGTTTGCAAGGTTGTCTGTGCCCTCACACGCTGATACACAAATAGAGACGGAGTACGGCTGCCAGCGACACGCAGCGTAGCGGCAGCACCAGGACGTCCACGTGTCCTGTTTGTAGTGATAAGGCTTCGACGATCAGCAGGTGTTGTTACAAGATAAAGAACAAACAGAGGTGGGTATCGGTTACGAAAGGAAACTCAAAGAGGGTTGTAGAGATAATTCAAAGCAATGCAGCGACCCCTCCACGCTGTTTTATCAGTTAAAATCCTGCTTTTCTGGAAACCAGTGGAGAAAATCTGCTCGTGCGGTGCGATTTTGCTTTCTTCCAGTCAGCTCCTGAGTTCAGTCTTGAGAGAATTGTATTATCGAGCACCAGCAAAGTAAATTCTTTCTCACATTGTCAGCATATATTTGTGTGAATGCAGCTGCGACGGAGAAGACACAAAGCTGTATGATTTTCTGGGTGTTTGCGTCGTCAAACCGCAGCTTCTCTTCGCTCCCGTTTCCAGCAATGTGAAAAGTTTCTGAGTGGAGTTTGAGTCCCGATGAAGCCGCATGTCGAAAGCGTCTTAATGGCATCAAATCGGGGGCACTCTCCTATTGATTCCGGATACTGTGGTGGGACATAATGCAGGGTAAATGAGTGGGACATCGTTGTTTGACCAATAAGATGGAAATTAAAGCTCCAAATGGATTAAGGGATACCACACAGGACCGTGCAACAAGGAATCACATTAAAAAGTAATTCCATGGGGGAAACTTTAATGGAACATCGAATGACACACCGCTAATGTCCTGATGCTGTAATCCTCACCCACCTGGTGCTCTGCGCAGGTGGAGGCACATTGCAAAAACAAGTTTTAGTGCTTAAATAGTTCCTTTTGTTCCTGAGCAGATGTCCATGTTTCTGTCTTAACATGGAGACGTTTAAAGGAACAGAATAATGGATACCACATGGAAAAAATGAAATATTAACAATGTGTCATTCTTCTTCTGAAAACGCTGTTAAAGAGGTCATATTATGCTGATTTTCAGGTTCATGTTTTTATTTGGGGGTCCTAGTAGAACAGGTTTATATACTTTTACTTTCAAAAAACACATTATTTTTCTCCCATGATGCATCGCTGCAGCATCGCTTTTCACACTGTGTCATTAATGCTGTGTTTTAGCTGCAGAGTGAGACCTCTCGCCTCTGTTCAATCTTTGGTGAGAGTTGCACATGGGCTTTACTTAAAGTGAAACTCTTGCCAAAAAGCAACCAAGGCTTTATTTGTGATTGAATACGAGTCAAACCTTCGTGTAAAAGCGTTGTTACAATGAAAGAGACACTTTTAAGATTTAAAGTAGTTTCGTTTTCGCGCAAGCTAATTTTCAGTGGGAGTGCTAGGGGCACTTTTACGATAGCATCAAAATCTCTATTTTTAAAACACTAAGAAGTCTCGACACAACATGAAACTTTGCTCGTAGTATCACCAGGGTCTCTACACATGAAGACGAGCATTGAGAACATTGTTTGTGTACACAGAGTTTACTAAAAAGAAGGTTTTTGGAGAACTCACGTTAGCAGTAGCATCTCCGGCGCGCCGCCATCATGGCAGACAAAAAATGTCGAACCCCAAGTGCGACCTAACTGGCAAGAGAGTAATGCTGGACCGCTCAAGCCTTCCTGTTAGGTTGCACTCGGGGATCAACACTTTTTGTCTGCCATGATCGCGGCGCGCCGGAGATGCTACTGCTAACGTGAGTTGTCCAAAAACCTTCTTTTTAGTAAACAAAAACGAAACTACGGTAAATCTCTAAAGTGCCTCTTTCGTTGTAATTATGCTTTTACATGAAGGTTTGACTCATGTTCAATCACAAATATAGCCCTGGTTGCTTTTTGGCCAGAGTTTCACTTTAACGGGCAGGATGTAGCCAATCAGAGGCAGAGTAGGACGGGTCATGCCGAGCAAGGTAGCGTGATCTAAAATAACGGCTACAGCAGTAGCAATCGAATGTCTGCTGAATGAATAGAGTGTATATCTTTTATAATGAATATATAAAAATATATAAAAATACGTTATATATTGACACACATGAGTTACTAGTTCCTTATAAGTTAGTCAGGGACTTTTTATGTGTACTTTTTCATGTACATAAATGCTACATAACACGATAAACGATTAATCCATAATCAATGGATATGACTCTACACTGTAGCTCATTATAAGAGATGTCTGAGCTCTGCGGTTCGCTCACTTTGTGTTCCTGTCAGCTGGGCTGGAGTCCAGCTGGAGGATGCTGAACTGGAGTGCTGTGCAGTCACTTTATCGACAGAGGCCTGAGCTCTTTACTCTAATTAATCACCAACTGCACCACATATCAGATTAAATTTGACTTCCGGCACAATTTAAATCTATTGAGCAGCTCACCAGTAATGAGGGACTGCTAATGTTGGTGCATTAAAAATGTCATATGTCTGATTTGTGCAGCTGATGAACTCCAGTGAGGCTGAACGAGACCTTAAGGAAGGCTGGTTCAACTGATATTCTCACTTTATTAAGAAATAACCCTCAGTTTGCTTTTTGAAAGTGAGCAGAAAACAATCAGCGAGGCGTCCACTCTCCTCTCTCTCTGCATGATGCTGCCCCCGAGTGGTCAGATATAAAAACTGCACCTGGTACACATTATACTGCATCAACAAAAATGGGTTTGTGTTTAGTTTCCATGGCTCTGTAACCAGTGACACCCTAAAAGTAACACACACACTAAACACACAATCCAGATCGTATCTGTGTGGATCAAAATGAACCCTCAGTACATCTTGTTCTGCAGAATTCAGGCAGGAAACTCACATCACTGTAAATTAACTTCACACGCTCTATATTACCTTCTATAGTATTTATTAGGGCTGTAAGTCTAGTGGCTGGAATTGCTTTGCACCCTTCATGTGTGGATGAATAATTCACATGGCCTGTAAACGCCTGAAAGATTTAACATCCACTCTGGAAGACGTGGAGGCTCATGTGTTGCCACTAGAGGGAGCCAGACGCCACAGGAAACCCCTGTAAACATCAGCGTTTGTGCATGTAAAGGTGCAGAACAGTTTGCTTTTGATTATTATTATTATATAAAACAATACATCTTAATTCTTCTGTACTTACCACACCTCTCAGCGTATTTCCTGGGAGGGATGTAAACTCCACCCAGGATAAATCACTCCCTCTCAGATTTATTCATGCTTCCTCTCTCCCCTCCTGTCGTTACGCTTTTACCGCCTGACTCTGATCCATTAGGCACAAACACAACCCGACGCTCTCATGTATGATCACGCCTGCACATGAGATGTCTCCAGTATATATACTGTACATTGTATGTGAGCAGGTCAAACAGGAATGTTTAGTTTTTGCTTTACATTTTTGATCGGCTCTGCGTTGTGCAATATTCTGTGGTGTGCGGTTATGAGTGATTGTGTGTTTTACGGTCTTGCGTTCCCTCATCCGAGCTCCGGTCCTCTACAGGAGGCCTGGGAGCTCAGTATCTCAGCTGGTCTTACCGTGTTGGAGGCTGATGATGAACATCTGGAGTGCGCGTTGTCTCGTAGTGTCCTCGGGCTCTCTGGTAGATGGTTACCAATCGTGTTCTGGACGGGTTTAATCCTCCCCTGGGTCGAGCCAGTTGGAGATGTTTCCAGTGTGACCGCCTCTCCCAACGATCAATGGTTTAATATTGAGTCGCTCCAGAAACGAGGTGTTGTTTACGCTTCTGTGGCTTTTATATTCCTCGGTGCATCATCATTCATCACGCCGCAGTATAAGCAGCAGTTTGCATTTTACATTTTAAAGACAGCGATTCACTGTTAAAGATTTCGAGCTTCGTTAGATGTGAAAGTTTGCTTCTGTTATCTGTTTAATATGATTGTACGTTGAATATCTTTGGATTTTGGGCTGTTAGTCAAACAAAAACAAGCAAATTAAAGATCTCGAGAACACTTTCGGGGCATTTTATATTGATTTATTGCAAAAATGTGCTAAAATGATCATTAAAAGAGCTCCACGTTCTCACTGGTCAACAGTTTAAATCACATGATGATGTTTTTTCTAATATTTATGTTGTTATGTTCGCGTTTTCATTTATAAAATGTGCCTCAGTTCTCCGATGAACCCTCGAGGCCGCGCTGTGTTCACGCTTCCAGATTGCAATATTGTTTGTACCCTGTGGAGGCCAGTAACACACACACGAGCCCACGACTTGATTAACTGCAGTTTCGTGGTCGTGTGCACCGAGCAGTTTGCTGCAGGGAGCGAGTAGCATTAGGAGGGGTGAGATCAGCAGCACGGGGACACGAAGATTGATACGGCAGGGGTGGAGAAAAACAAACCAGAAAGGATGTAGGAGGAGGGAAAAGATGATGAACGAGTACACGGAGAAATAATGCATCTGACTGGCATATTTGCTGCTGACCCACATCCAGAGCCTGACGTTACTCCTGAGTGTGCTGTTTCAGAAAACGGCGGCTGTGCAGCGAAAACAGGGAGAGAAACATGAAAGTGTATTAAAACGGAGAGGAGAGTCGTGTCGCTGTGAAGACATCAACCCCGAGACGAGCGAGCCGAACTCCTAAACCTTTAACATCATCATCTTTTGTTGGGCCACTTTTAAATTTCTGATCCGTGTTCAGAGAAATCACCTGCTGTTAATCCCAGATCCGACACAGACAGACGGCCTTTATGGTCCCATTCATAAGCCCCTCTTACAGATGGAGATAATGAAGGATTACTTTAATGTATCTGAAGTCGCTCTCTGACTGATGACTTATTATAACGCAGTAACTGCAGTTTGGTTTATGATTAGGCGGGACGAGGATTTACTGCTTAATGTACGATCTCACTTTGAACATGTTCTGTTTTAAAACGCCGTCGGAGCGTTTGTCACATTAACCTGAGGAGAACCAGAGATTGTGAATAAAAGGCGAGAGAGAAAACTTTTTAACGAAGGTGAACGACAGTGACGGGCTCCATGAACTCACAGGTGTTAGACAGTTTATTTTGCACACTGCTGCAGAGTTGGACAGATTCATAGTGTGTAATAATGCTTCAAGCGTTGGCGTTGTAACCTTTAACAGCTGCAGAGTGCAGCTGTGCAGTCTGGGGCAACATCTGCAGCCGGTGGTGGATTCTGGGAGATGAAACCGTGGAGCTGGATGATTCCATCCCCACCAGTTATTTCACTGTTGTACCATCATGTCAGCCGAAAGCTACAAAGTTAGCATTGTGTATTATTGAACTATTTTTAAGGCTTGTGTCGACACAACAAGTTTCTGTATCCTGCGTGTGATTTGTTCATTTCTCGTTCCTCCATTCTTCTGTAAATTTTCCTTCCTGAATTCTTCTTTTCAGGAGAACATCCCGACTCACCGTCCGTCTGCATACCGGTTTCTATCTTGCTAATGCTACTAGCTAGCAGCTGCCGTCGTGTTTCTTACCTTGTGCGAGTGTTTTCTTCCCCTTTCTGATGGCCATAGTCATTCACCTGCTATAACTCACCTTACTCTGACATTACCTTTAATAAATTTGAGTTTATCGGGCATCTTTTGAATGTTGCTGTCCGGAGCCTGTTGCCTATGCTGCCATTACGTCGAAAGTCGATTTGTTAATTTCTAACGAGGGGGCGAGCTCAGTGGGAGCAACGCCAACAAACCAACACACGCTCAACCTCCCAAGTTTAGTCTCGTTTTTTTCTAAATGATCATAGAAATATTTTGGGAATATTGCAGGAATGTTACAGGCAGCAGTGTGTCTGTACGATCCTGTCATGACTACATGTTCCTACTTTTGACTTTGATAATAAAGACAACAGTACTCTACAGATATAGTATAGAAATTAGTATTCACAGTGTATTGTTTGGAGATGCTGCTGAGTAATCATAAGAAATATTTTAGAATATTACAGGAAAACTACAGACTGTGTCTCTATGATCCTCTCGCTCTTCCACACTGACATGTCGCTCGCCACTTTGATCATGAAGCTGACATTAAAAAGGCCACAATATAATACAGAGCTGAGTATTTAAACCCTGGATTTATCAATGGACAGCACAGTTAGGCTGATGATGTAGGTTGTAACAGCGAAACACGCGCAGCTGTCGGAACCCAAAAAGGTTTATCACCCGACCTGAACTGTGGCCGCTCCTGCTCCTGAATTATACCCGACGTCATGCACAATAAACGTGGAGTGCTGTTTACACTTGATGCTGCGGTTAATGGCATTCAAGTCAGGTCCAAGTGTTCATTCACTGATTGGCTCAAGCCCAGAGGGAAATATCTGGGGCACGAGCTGTGGAGCAGCTTGGCTGTTACACTCAAAGGTTGGTATAAATCATATACTAGTGTGTGATATCGCCACAGATCATCCTCAGGCGTAATGCGGACAGATAATTAAATATGTAAGATCCCTTTATGTCTTTTAATCAGCAGGTTATGAATCGTATCATCAGCGGTAGAGTTGATGTCTATGAGATGCAGGTTTTCTGTATTAAGACGTCTTCTCCTCTCTCTTCTTCTTCTTCTCTCTTTGTTATTGTCCTGTAGTGGGTTGGGATCTTCCCTCTCCAGGTAGCCAATTAGGGCTCGCTCACATCCCAGACAGCCAATGGCGAGGCTGCTCTGCTGTCACATGTCGTTGTCACGGCTGCAATCCTGCATCCCCGCTCCCATGTTGTTAATATTCAAAGGCTGCAATCCACCGACATGAGCTCATACAGGCACTGATCACACACACACACACATGGACACACAATGCAATGATGCTCTGATCTCTTCACACACAGCTGTAAATCACCTTCATGAGCACATTCTGACACACAGAGGACGACATCACAGGTCTGAGCATGTTGTCAGGTTTTAGTTCTTGAGCTTGTGTTTTGTTCAAGTCGAGAAATCTAATCATTGTTGTCGCCTGAGGCAAAAATCTGCACGTCTTTCTTCTCATTAGATCAAAGCTGATGGATGCAGCTGCCTTGAACGCAGCTAATTTCTCAGATACCTTTAAGGTACGACTCTCCTGTATCTGTGTACATCAGTTTATTATGAATAAAACATGAGTTTCTCAATAATTGATCTGTTATTGCACAGCAGCCTGTGTGAACCTCTTCTGTTCATTTCTAAAAGTCGAGTGAAAGTGTTTCTTTTCCAGTTCAGTGCCGGCGAGGATTATCGTAATCAATCCCGTGTTTGTTGACATATTGAGATGCTAGCACGGCTAACAATGCTAATAGCTGTTAAATTTCTGGTAAATGTTTATTTATACATCCAAAAGAGTTTGTGAGTTGGAGCTGGATCGTCTGACTGAATCGAGTCCATTGAGGTCGACTGTGAAAGCAGCTTATTGTGACCCATTTGTAAATGTTCTGTTAGGTGGTGACCTCTAGTGGTCGTAGTTATTATTACACCTGCAAAGGAGGGAGTGAGGTAAATAAGCATAAAGAGCGACATAGTCTGTATAAGGAGGTACTCAGGATGGACAGTCGGGTTTAACAAGCGCAGGACTTTCAAATAGGAGACCTGAGACACGATGATTTCCTGCCTGCGAGTGTGTGACGACGTTCTGGTACGACTGTCGCTGGTACACAACGGTCATGTTGTTTTGGGAATCACTAACAATCAACCTGTTCTGTTGTTCATGTATCAGGATGTGTTGAATTCATAGCATTTATCTCCATGACAGCAAATGTCGCAATAAACTTTTTTTTGCTGATTATCAACATCAGTTCATTTTGTTTCTTGTGCTGGCTCACTTTGTCTTTGTCTCCAGGTTTATTATACAGTATATTGTCTTTCAAACTGTTTTTGTAAAAGCTGCTGTAAACTTCCAGTCTTTTTTCCTCCTCTCTATGTTCAGCACAATCACACGACTGTCGAGGCAGCTCTCTTTGTCTCTGTTTGTCATCTTTTGGCCTGTTTGGTGGTATAAGTCATCACCAAAGCTCTGGAATTGGTAGTTTTCCCATTTCTGATGTTGTTTACCAGAACAGGAGGATCTCTGCAGGTTCACGAGCAGCCTGGACCGCCTCTTTATGGAGATCTCCGTCCTGATTGGGTAAAGTGTGCAGGGATACCACAGAATCCCAAATGTCACGACATTATTTGCACTTCTGCAACTACGCAGATTCGTTTATTGAACATTTTGGTCAGTTGTCATAATTATTGTCTCCGTCTGACTGTACGTGATTCAGACGTCGTGGTTTCTTTAGTGAATTTCACGTCAGAAATCTGAATTCCGTTCGTCGTCAGCTCCTGTTTTCTCGGTCCGGAGGCAGAGCGGGAGGTATCGGCTCGCTGAAGAGGCTGCGCTGAAGAAGTTTCATAACAGGAGCGTCATGGCTGCACACTTCCTGCACACTGAGCTCTGCTGGACTCCCAGCGTGAGCGTGTCCTGTACGTACCCCGTGAGAAGCATCATCCCCCACCTTCTCTCTCTTTATCTCTCTCAGCCGTAGCCAGCTGGTACTAAGCAGAGGTATTCATCCATCCCTTCTCCCTCCTATTTTTTTCTTCTTCTGCTGTCCCAGCTGCTCTCTCTACCTCTCTCTCTGCCCCCTCCTTCCTCACCCCTCCCTCCCTCCCTCCTCCTCCTCCTCCTCCTATCTCAACCTCCTTTCCTCTGTCATTTCCATCCTGTTCGTATGTCCCGGCGAGACGTCGCGGGCTGAGCGTGAGAGAGTGTGTGTGAGTGTGTGGTTGTGTGTGTGTACATAGAGGATGGCTCAGAGCTCAGGTGCAGGCGGCAAGCAGCTCTGGGAACCAGTCAAGCAGGCAGCAGGACCAGTTAATGTACCCAGGAGACAGAGCACTCTGCTGGGCTAGAGGCTGGAGCTCGGACCTCCAACCCGGAGCGCCACGAACAAACCTGGACCTGAGCTGTTTTTATACGTTATTCTTAATCAAGGGGACATTTCATCAGGCTGTGGACCAGATACATGAATTGTTTTTGTATTTTTCTCTAATTGTTTTGCACTTTGAGCACTGGGCAGTGGAAGCAGCTGCCTTCAGCGGTGGAGGAGGTGAACCACAGGAGTATGAACAGTCCCCGTCCTGCCCCGAACTGGACCGGCGTGGATAACTGCTGAGGGAGATACGGAACAAAAGAAAAAGAGGGAAATCTTGACAACAAGGAGAGGAAAACCCTTCCCCTCTCACACACCTGTCAGGGCTCCTTCTCTGACAAAAAAACCCCACTCAGCTGAGGAACAAAAAGATAATTAGGAGCTGAGAAGAAAAGAAGCTAAAGAGCAGACTTTGGGTCCACGCTCTATTCATCCACCCATCCCTCCATCCTTCTCCCGTTTCCCCACCTGTGAGGATTTAATTGGGCTGGAGCAGCATGGCGCATGCCGCCTCGCAGCTGAAGAAGAGGGCGGATGAGAACCTCAACGCTGCGGAAGATGAGAAGGAGAAGAAGAAGGTGGCGAGGAGGCGTGCGCGCATAGAGAAGAAAAAGGTAGAGAAAGAGAAGGAGGAGGAGGAGGAGGAGGAGGAGGAGGAGGAGGTGGAGGGAAAGTGATGGTGATGGTGATGGTGATGGAGGAAAGGGAGCTGACACAGGGGAGGGAGGCTGGAGACGTGTCGGTCTAGTGGAGTCTAGGAGGTTCTCTTTTGTCATGATGCAGCCTCCTCACACACACACACACACACACACACACACTCATGCACACACACACCCAGTGCGATAATAGTGCCGGGTGGTCCCACTGGGAATACAGAGGGGGGGGGGGGGGGCAGGGAGAGACCGAGGGAGATGGATGAGTCGAGAGCACGGACAGGGAAGAAAAGAAAAGATAACAGGAATCAGACAGAGAGGACGGATTTTAGGCTGCGTGTTGCCAATAATATGACGAGTGTGTGTGTGTGAGTGTGTGTGTGTATGTGTGTGTGAGAAAAAGATGGAGATGATGACTGCTGAGTTATGAAATATTTCTCACAGACATGAAATGAGTTGTAATGACTCTAAAAGCTAAAAATAGGATTAAATGTACTTTCATATCCAAAATGACTCTCTCATGATTAAGTTGTGTGCGTGTGTGTGTGTGTGTGTGTGTGTGACTTGCACTCAGTCACCCCGCTCCGTCTCCATGTTTTCACTTTCATGTACAAAAAAAAATTCCTTCCTCTGTTTTATCTCCCTGATCTGAAAATAATGTGTGTGTGTGATATTTTGGTGTGAATTCAGGGAGGAATCTGTTCTGAAGCCAGGAGCGTCAGCAGTCACACCCTGCGGTTAGGTGTGGGTTGTTTTGGTGCATGTGTGTGTCTGTGTGTGTGTGTGTGTGTGTGTGTGTGCATGCGTCATTGTGCAAGGACGAAGTTAAGACTTGATTCGGACACGCAGGATCGATTGGTCTGACTTGTGATCAATAATCATTCTCACTTCAGTGGCGGCTTTTGACAGAGCAGTTCAGCTGAAGTGTTTGGATAACTTTGTTGACCCGTGTGTGTCTGTGTGTGTGTGTGTGTGTGTGTGTGTGTGTGTGATTATGATTGGCTCGGTGCTTGAAATCATTTGTGTTTGGCTCGAGTGTGTACATGCTGACATTTGGGCGTGTGTGCATGTGTGTGTTTGCTGACTGGCCCGAGGCCGCCATTAGCCTGAGGTCAGCCACCTGTCACAACGAGTCGATACCGGTGACCTCATTAGCATCAAGGTCAAGATGGATTGAGAGGTGACTTCCTGTGGATCCAGGAAGTCACCACGTTGTTGGGAGGTAGCTTTACCACAAAGACGAGACTCCAGAGAGATGAACGCTCTCCGGAGGGGCGTCTTCAAAAATCACAACGTGTCCTCCCAAGAAATGTCCCGTGGTTTTGGAAAATGCCAACAAACGACAGATGTGCCCTTCAGCGGTCGCAGTAGGAAGTTAGCAAACGTTGTTATAAAGTACTTTTCTATCCGCCTGATTTAAAAAGGTCATATGTTCATACTTACATTTTCAAAAAAACACATTATTTTTCTCAAATGGTGCACTGCTGCAGCATTGCTTCTCACACTGTGTATTTCACAGAGTGAGACATCTCGCCTCTGTTCGATCTTTGGTGAGCAGGGTGGGTCATGCCAAGCAAGGTAGTGTGATCTAAAATAACGCCTGCAGCAGTGGTAACTCTATGTCTGCTGACTGACTGGAGTATTTATATTTTAGAATAAAAATACAAATAAACATATTGTTTCAGGCAGTACAGGAGTGTTTTCTGTGGGAGACAATGACTCTTTGGCGTGGACTTTTTCATTTGGCGGAACTTTTACATGAACAAAAATGCTTCATAACACAATAAAGTCGAGGCAAAAACCTAAAAAGCATCAAATGACCTTTTTAATACACATTTTTACCGCATAAATGTTGAACAATGTGGTAAGCAAAAACTTGCTGAGGCGGAAAATTTGGTGTATGTGTAAAAGAATACAAAACACGGATGTCAGTATTAAAGGTTAAGTGTGTAGGATTTAGTGCCAGCTAGAGGTGAGGTTGCAGATTGCAACCAACTGAACACCCCTCACCCTGCAGAGGCCACAAACGACGAGGAAAAACACACAAAACAATCCGTAGATCCAGTTTGGTTTGTCCTTTCTGGGCTACTGTAGAAACATAGAGTCCTCCGCTCCTTCTTTATATATATGAAAGTTTCATGTTGAGGAAATAAAAACCCAATTTTTAGTTTCAGGTGGTGAAAACATAATCCTGTACACTGGACCTTTAATTCACATTTTCTTTAGCAGATTTTCTGGAAATTC
Source organism: Sparus aurata (assembly GCF_900880675.1). Classification (NCBI taxonomy): domain Eukaryota; kingdom Metazoa; phylum Chordata; class Actinopteri; order Spariformes; family Sparidae; genus Sparus; species Sparus aurata. Next base: position 23,323,326 of record NC_044206.1, on the reverse strand, counting down.
TGTTCAAGTTTACATTTAAAGCGACACGAAACTGTTAACGTTGGTTTCGTTTAACCAAGTGGTTGTTATTGTTCTATTATAATGACAGTAAAGTTTGTTACCGGGAGATGAACGCCATCCTTTAGAAGACCAAATGTTTATGACAAGTTTTTTTTAACTTGTGTTTAAATGGCTCGGTGCCACACTCACATTTCTTCACAGATCAGCCAAGAAAAACAACATTACATTTGTAATAAATCTCATTCTGGTTTGCAGCAGCATTGTAAATTACATTACACCCACATTTTTAAACACGTTTTGACTTGGAAGGCCTCAGAACGTATTGATCCTCTCCCTCGTGTTGGACTTGTGATCGATCTCCTGCATTATGACGAGCTTCCATCAAACAACGACAGGATTATCGAGGCAGAACTCTCTTTGGATTCTGCCGCTGAGGCCTGAATGTGATTAGAAATGGAGGAGGGAGGTTTGACCTTGACTGCGCAGAAACGTGAGCCTTTTGTGATCTCAGACTCACGGTTTCCCTAAAAGGCACCAACAGGTGAGGGAAACGTGTTGCTGGAGTATTATGTGTGTCAGGTGGCATCAGCAGTTTCTCTGTGCTTGTAGCGTAGCGTTGTAAGGAGGGTATCAGCTGTCCCGGGATCGCTCAAGGTAAATCCATAACACCGTCTGCCCTCGGCCAATTCTTGGCACCGCTGGGCAAAAATATCCTCTCCCTCCTCGGATCGCAGCACCTCAATTAGCTTTCTTTTATTTTCCTCGCCTCACCTTACCTCACCCCTCTCCTCCAGTCGCTCCTGTTGTGTCTTTACCTGGCTCAGCTTCCTGTCTCCCTCTCAGGTGATTAAACAGACACTCGTCCTCTCTCAACCCTCCCTCAACAATTCGGTAATGATACATATTTGCTTTCTTTCCGAGAGCGACACGAGAAGATCGATATCAAATTTCATTTCTGTGCATTAGCCTGAGTACAGAGTCAGAGTCAAGAACGTGTTAGCATAGCTTAGCTTCAACAGCCTGCCTGGCTCTATACAAAGTTAACAAAATAAATCCTCTAATACGTCTATGATTATTTTATTTTATTTACAGCTGTTCGTTTCCCACACATGAACGGAAACAACACTACTAGCAAGCTAATCTGCTAGCATGTCTAGCAAAACGACTGTGAGCTGTTACTACAATTTTATTTTGTTGTCACGTATACCCACATATTTTTTTAAATAATATGCAGCGCTCCATGTAATAATATCGTTCCCTTCCGTTGAACCTTTAATTTTAAATTGATTCAGTAATGCGTTCCAGGACGGTTGCATCCGCTGGCCCGTTCCACGCACCTCTTGGTGTGTTTATGGGTCTTACAGGAAGAAAACAACAGCCGTGCATTACGAGCAGCACTCAGACGGATTCACCGTGCAGCTGCCATTAAATCTTTTAGCTGCATGCTTCAAACAAACATGTAATATCGAATTAAGTCATGCTTTAAGCTGCGATGTATGAGCCAGTCGATCATACTTTTCAGACTGGCTGGTTGGTAAGATGACTGACTCGTCCACTCTCGTCTGATTGGCTTATTCATTAAGAGGCTGTCTGTCTGATTGCTCAGCTGAGTTTTTGTCCAACTGTCCGGCTGACAGTCTGAATGATCGGCTAAGCAAAGCTAAAGCTACGCATCACAGTCGTTAATATGCAACTTCTTCTACGTTTGAAGCAATCAGTCATTTTCAAACACAAATATTGATATTTGTGCAAAACGCCATCTGTGTGCTGACCTCCCGAGGCAGTCGGAAGAAAGTAATATATGTCTTCCAGCAGAGACTGAAATTGGCAACCGGACAGAATCAGTGTGTGCAACCAAACGGGTGTAATGAAAACGCTCCTCTCAGTCAGAACTGTTGGCATCACTCGTCTTCTCCCACTTGTTTCGTCTCATCATTTCTGGATCTCGTGCTTTCAGTGAGCGTGGAAGTCCAGACGATCGGCAGCAGCTTCACCTCCGCTCTGTCCTCTGTCTCAGATAACTCTCACTCAGACATGAAGACGATGACGGAGCACGATATAATCAAAGAAGAAGAGGTTATCTCGGCATACATCACGGCGTGTATCCTAGTTTATCTTTGAGTTTGTTATAATAAAATTTCAAAGTTGACAAAATGATAAAAACGGGATTATTTATAACCTCAACCTAAATTACGCAGATTATTTCAGAAAGAATAAAGACAGTACTTTCATAGTTTTTGCTGAAAGATGTGACTCAAAATTATTATTCTGAATAATATCACGATCATAACGTCTGTCAAAATAATAGCAATTTGATTTTTTCACCGTATCCTGCAGCCCTAGTTTGTAGTACAGCCTCAGTTGTGCTAATTAGCAAATGTTAGCATGCTAAAAGGATAAACCGATGGTAAACGATAAACCTCTTCAGCATCAATGTGTTAGCGTCCACATTGTGAGCATGTTAGCATAGCATTTAGCTCCTAGCATCACCGTACAGCTTCACACATGTTCTTTAAGTCTTTAAATATAACTTATTATTATACAAGATAGTGAATGTTGATATCTATAGAGTCTTCACATCATCTACATTTAGGTTGTTCCATATAAACCTCACGTTCACTGTGCAGTTTTATCTGCTAACAGGCACGAAATGAAGACTGACTGGTGATCTGCGGTCGCCCGAGTTGCAGCCTGGCACCACTTACATCTGATTTATCGTCTCCATTAGACACTAAATGAGTAAACTGACGCCTCGGCCTGTGTTGTCGCTGCTCTGAGTGGAAACGAAGAAATAATCTGTTTGCAGCGGCGACGAACGACGCTGCCTGGAAAGACGGCGCGGGGAGGGGGAGCTGTTTGTTTCAACTTTAAGGGAAAAAAGCAATTTCATCCAAATCTGTTAAAGAAATACTGTGGGATTGTTTGAGAGGATTAAGATTAGATGGCTCCTCTGAAGCATCCTATAGATAATCTCACAGCTGACGTACACCGCAGATCGTATACTGAGATGATTTTAGATGAGAATAATCGAGGGGAGGATGAAAAAAAAAACGCTGCTTCTTCTGAGGTTTATTTTTGGGACGGACACGATTCTGGCTTCTCTTTTTTGTTTTTTTTTTGTTCATCTGCAGCCTCGACTCCTCTCCTCTCCTCTCCTCTCCTCCACTCTGCTGTCACTCCCCCACCTCCCTTTAGCTTCCCCTCTCCCTCCCTCCCTCCCTCCCTGCATCCCTGTCAGCTGGCGGTGGGCTGTATTGTTCTGCCACACTTCTGCTTCTGGGACCGGGGGGGAGGAAAGCTGGCTACGACACACACGCACACGCACACACACACACACCACACACACACACACACACAGGTCCCTTGTGACCAGGCATTGTACCACATTAATCCCCCGACACTTATTTAAGCCGAGATTCATATTTCCAGCTCCTCGTTTCGTCCTCCTGCTCTCCAGCCAGCGTCTCTGCATCTCTTTGTTCTCCACTTAAAAATATTCAATCCTTACGTTTTGGTTTAGTTTTGAATACACAGTCGATTTACATTCGTCAAAGGCTGCCCGACGTATTTAAGAAAGAAAATATGTCTTTTGGTAGAAGATTCGGGTCGTTTTGCAGAAAAAAGGTGTTTAAAATAGCTGAGAATTCACTTTAGAAAACTGACATTTGAGTGAATATCTCCTTTTTTTAATCAATCAATAGATCAAACTTTGTTTATCAAAATGCAATTCAAAGTGTTTAAAAGTAATTTTATAAAATGGTTTATTAAGAAGACAAAAACAGAGAAAAAGGGACGAATATGATGAGAAAAATAAAAAAATTAAAGATAAATAAACAAAAATAACGATAGAATAAGATAAGATTTTTGAAAATTGTAATCATAATATAATGATAAAAATAATAAACATTAAAATGGTAATATAGATATAAAGAATAAAAGGCTATGATTAAAACAAAAATAAATCAGAATATAAAACTATAAACATTAGAACCATAAAATTATAAGACGCTACATGAGAGCACGACTGAATAAATTTCAGAATAAAGTTTTATGGTTTAAATTTAAAAATATTAATATTTCCAGCTCCTCCTTCAGTCTTCAATCATCCATCTGTTCAAAGAAGCTCGACATTTTTACATTTTTAGCGTACTGAGCAAATCAAATAACGAGCGGATCAATAGATGAACACAGAAGATTAATTTGCAGCAGTTTCAGTAATTTTTCAGGCAGAAATGCCAAAATTCTCAGACTGGTGAGACTGAGTGCTCGTAATCACAAACGATCTCTGGCTACAGAAAGTAATCAGCAAATTGATTCATATTGGAAATAATCATTCTTGTCTTTGTTCTTGTTTTTCCTTCCCTCAGTCTTGCATCAATCCAGTCAGTCAGTTAATCAATCACTGTTGACCCTCGGGGCAGTGAAATGCAAACAAGGGGTAAAACACAAAAGATCGTGTGTCGAAATATAAAATGAGAAGTGAAACATCTTTATAAAGCTGATAAGACGAACATGATCAGTGAATTGCCTCCTTTTTCCTCTGTTTTTGGTCTCCACCACCTCCTGAAAGAAATATGTGACTCATTAGCTGATAAAACTTTCTACTGGTTCTTCTGTTTATATGTGGCGGACCCTGCCATCTTTTATAGCTTCAAACATTGTTCAGTTTTCTGAGAACAGCTTGTTTGTTCACTTACGGAAGTAAATTTCTGTTATTACCACATAAATATTGTGAATATTAAAGTTTTGAGTTTGAATTTTTCTCCAAATCTACGCAGCACCCCTTTAATAACCTCATTCCGGCCCTTTGATTGTTTTGCTAGAAGGCCAATTAGCCCGTTTATTAGTTAAGTTAAAAAAATATATATGAATACGTATAAAACTGTCCAGTGTTTTTTCCCCTGCTGCCTTCTTTCAGATGTATATTGTTTCTTTTTTCATTTTGAAAACTAATAATCAGGAAGAATCACAACATTCACATTGCACATAATTATAGATATATTGATTGGCAGCAGCTCGTAATTGTACGAAACAGACGTCTTTTATGTCTTTGTGTTTTGCAGTAAAGTGAAGCTCACAAACAGCTCAAAGAAAAAATGAGACTCGACTCAATTACAGCTTCATAAAACGCTGTCACAACATGAAACATGGCCGTCGTCTTCTGTCACTCTCTCCTTTGTTGCCTTTTCTTTTTTCGAGCTAAAGCAACTTATTTCTGTCATCGAGAAGAATGCCGTCGTTTGTCAGTGTAATGTTTCGAAAAGGGGAAAAGGGGGAAACACATGTGGAGCAACACTGAGAATCTGCCAGCTCTCAGCCGGAGATGACAAAGTCGGAAACGGGTAAACCGGACAGAGGAGAGAGCGTTTATGAATTATAGAATAAATCCATTAGGAGAGCAGAGAAGGGACGACAGCAGGAGTGGAGGGAAGACAGAGAAGAGAGCTGAGATGAAGTCTGAAACGAGAGGAGGAGGAGGATGGAGGGGTTAGCATGGCGTCTGTTAAAGGTGGCGTGGTTGATGCCACCCTCGCGGCACCAGGCTGTAATGTTCACTGTAGCACGGCTGTCGAGGGGGTTGCTGGGCCAGAGGATTGGTGCAGAGCCTGCCAAGCATCGTGATTGGAGGATCGGGGGGGGGGGGTTGGCGACGAGGAGGGGTTGGATGTGGATGTGGATGTGGATGTGGGGGAACACATCCCCAACATACTGCGAAAAAAGAGATAGAGAGCGAGAGGAGGAGGAGGAGGCGGATGGGATCAAATTAAAATGAAAGAAGGCGTGCAGAGATGGAGGGGAGCGATTGATGAGGAGCAGAGAACGAGGGGGGGAAACTGGAGAGAGAGAAGATGAGGATGTTGTTCGTTAGGCCTTTCATCCTCCTCTCCTCCGCCTCCCTGCAGCTCCTCGCTCTCCTCTCCTCTATAAAGTGGAAGATCGACACTCAGAACTGGGACAGTCCATTTACTCACACACTCCCACACACACACACACACACACACACACACACTCGCATATCAGCATATCCACATTTCACCGAGCACGCCGCTTGTTTTTGTTTTCATTTTTTCTACGGGCGGATTAGTGTTTAGCTGCAGTGACACGACAGTATATTAAATTAATCTGGCTGAATGAGACACCTCCGTGTTTTTATATGTGCTGTGTGCGGCTTTTACAGGCGGTTACTGTCGCATGTAGCCGAGCGCTGATGTCACGATGTCGTCGCTCCAGTGTGCATCCTGCAGACAGCCGCGGTTCTTAAAGAGGAAAAAAGGTATTAAAGATAAGTTGCGTCTCGCTCAATTGAAAATGAATTTGTGCGAGCCAGATCAAGCGCTTCACCAGATGTGGCAGTGGAAACATTACCTCACTCGTCCACAGGGGGCGCCAGAATCAACAGAAAGAAAAGTTTCTCGTTGCTGCTTTAACTAGAGTCAAACCAATGCTTGATTTTTAGAGCTGAAACTGATATTAGCATCATTTTCTGCAGAATTATCAAGAACAAGTTTCCATATTGTTGCACATCTGACATTATATAAGCTGATACTTCTTTTTCATATGTCATTACATCGTAGTGAGGTCACAGCAGAATGGAGAACGTGACTTTACTGACTTTTTAGTGTCTTTTATTATGTCGTGTCGGTCGTAGACGGCCCCCTCACTCTCCTGGATTTCTTAATTATGCAAGCTGACGTAATACGCATAATTTTACTTAAAGCATTGTTGCAAATGGCAGGAGGAAGTTTACAGTATTTGGGGTCGGGACAGGTGCTCAATGGTGTCGCCACAAGGTTCAGGGTTTACATTTGTTGACTTAACATTTTCCTTGCAGCTGTGTGGTTTCCTTCTGGTTCCTCAGCTTTGTAGACAGGTTGGGTGAATTTGAACCATAAAGCCTAATTACAGGACTAAATACTTCTCGTTATGTGAGTTTAGAAAACTGCTGGGTGCGTTTGTTTAAACAAAAAACAAAGTAAAGTTAATGTCGCTGCTGGTGTTCTCTTCACACGCCAGGCAAGAAAAGCACAAGCAGAAAACAGCAGTCGGTATAAACGGTGTAAGAAAATCTACGATCGAGGGAACACCAGCAGAAGAAAAGAGAGAGAACCGGAGAAACAGGATCATGAGATGTGTGGACCCCGTGTCGGCTCTCAGTGGGTGAGGTGTTGATCCGCGGCTCGGGTCCAGCACGGAGTCACGACAGAGACAGGATGTGAGTCGTCTCTGAGGCTGTCTCCTGTATTCTTAGGGTGCTAGCGGACATTTTGAAGGTGAGCGGCAGACAGATGGAGGATCACACAGTCACACACAGTTCACCGAGAAAGAGAAGCTGGTCTTTGACTCGACTCGTGTCGAATTAAAAACGCTGGTTTATCATTAATTCACTCCGGTGCTTCCATGCGCCTAATTAGATCCCGTTGTTGTTTGTCCGAGGCCGAACTTATTCTCATCTCGTCTCGGCCCCTAAAAAAAGCAAACGGCTGATTTTTAACTAAGGAAAACATGTCAAGGTGAGAAAGCAGGTGTAGTGGCCTCTGGTGTTGCCCTCCGTCAGAGGTCGTGTTCTGGAATTAGCTGCTTTACTCTACTTGGAAAGTCGCCATTTGTTACCTGAGTTGTTGTTTGAGGATTCCCAAAGACAGTTCTGTTGCCAATATATTATCATTACATCAGTGACAGAGAGTTGGTCTTAAAATGACAGTAATGTTGTTTATTGCAATTATTTTTGGGACAAAACATCATCCAACAAAAAGTGTTTTAGTTATGGTGACGGGCCTGATATCAAATGTTTTTGCAAATGTCATACACTACATGTGAAAACGACCGCATCTTCCACAGTTTTGATGTGAAAGAGGGGAAAGGCAGCGTTACGTTAAGCAAAGTACGAAGCTTTAGTTGGCGAGAAGATGCAGCAGTGTTGAGTTTGTTCTGCAGCATCACAGCGGTCGCCGTAAAATGTAAACCACTCCAATAACATCCAAAAACTGTACTGAGCTTGCTTTAGGTTATCTTTAGAGAGCAGTCACGGGGGAAGTCGGACCGTGGAAACACTCAAACTGCGAGACGGCCAACCAGAAGTTCTGACATTCCAGAAAAGCCAGATTTTTGGGACGCCATGACCTAACCCTAACCCTAATTCTGGGCTAAAATTGGTCCAAATTGGTATTCTGCTGCCTGGTTTTAGATGTTAACATCTTGTATTTTACTCTTTCTTCGCGCCTCGTTTTTACAAAGCATGCTTGTTAGCTGGAGCTCCATTCATTCTTACGTGAAGCTTCATGATCGCTGAGGTATTTGCAGAACTTCTTCTTCTTTTCGTCTGCAAACTGGGTTCCAATGCAACACCCCATTCATTGCAATAAAATCTTAACCAGCCAAAGTTTCTCTTTCTCTGTCTTTCTCTGGAGAGTCATTTCAGAGTGTTTGAGATTTAGTCCCGCTCTGTTTCAGGGATCTTGTTTCGAGGACGGTTCGTAGGCACGTCGGGATGATTCTCAACCTCCTCTCACCTTGAATAAGAACGTGGAGGTGTTTCTAATGTAAATCCTGTGTGACTCTCTCTCTCTCTCTCGCAGTGCCCCAGTTGGCTGCACAGGATTGGCAGTGGGATTCTCTCTGTGAAAAGCTGCACTGCTGCTTTTTGTTTGAGAGGTTTTCAGGGTTTCTCAGTGTATCTCTGCCCTGGCCTACTAACACTGTGCAGAGGTTTGCAGCACCACGAATCATGGAGTGTTTGAGAGCCAAAAAACACTGTCCTCATTTACACCGTTCCCTGCTGCCCCTCTCTATAGGCGTCCATGTTTTTACTGCTTGCTCTCCGTAGAGCTCATTACATCTCCTGTTTGTCGTACGCTTGTATGATTTATTTTCAGTGTGTTCCTGAGGTTTACTTTTTTATGATATAGCTCCTTTCAGATGCCTAGAAGCTCAACAGCAGTTTGATCAAAATATGGTGGATACTGTTTGTGCCTTTTTCAACGGCTTCTCAAAGGATTTTCAATAAATTAGACTATAGAGCATTTGTTGCGTTTGCATATCTGAGGTTATTTTTTCTGCATCATACCTTACCGTATCGTACTGTACCGTACCGTATCGTATCGTACTGTACCGTATCGTACTGTACCTAATCGTATCGTATCGTACTGTACCGTACCGTATCGTATCGTACTGTACCATATTACAGTATCGTACCGTATCGTATCGTACTGTACCATATTACAGTATCGTACTGTATCGTATCGTACTGTTCCATATTACAGTATCGTACCGTATCGTATCGTACTGTTCCATATTACAGTATCGTACCGTATCGTATCGTACTGTGCCGTACCTTTCCGTATCGTACTGTACCATATTACAGTACCGTATCGTATCGTACTGTGCCGTATCGTACCTTATCGTACTGTACAATATCGTACTGTACCTAATCGTATCGTATCGTACTGTGCCATATTACAGTATCGTACCGTATTGTACCGTATTGTACTGTACCATATCTTACCGTACCTTATCGTATCGTACTGTACAGTATCGTATCATACCAAATTGTACCGAACCATATCTTACCATATCATATCATATCTCACCATCGTCAGTGGGCTTGGAATGAGGTTTTCCTGTTTCTGGAACCCGACCAAGAAGTTCTGGTTTCACTTGGCTGTCTTTATGACCCACAGCTGAGAGAATAAGAATAAAAACAGAATGTAAGATTTCAAGATGGCCACCACATCCCCGGTGAGTGTGTGTGTGTGTGTGTGTTGCTGGTCAGCAGAGAGGAAGCAGCCGTGCTGATGCAGAACACACAACTCGAGTGCCTTTATTGATTCTCTGAGTAATTCCTTAATTGCTTTTGGACTGTATGAGCTGTATAGCTGACGGTCTCGGTGCTCCTGTTCTGTCTGTTTACTGTAGATTTCATTTGGCTGGATGTTTGTTGAATGCGTTACCGGCCATCAAGTGGAAAAAACAAATATTTAGCGTCGAGCAGGAACTGAAGCTGAATTATCGGAGTAACAATATTGACAGATGGAATCACAATCACCACATTTTGTCACAGAGGAGGATCGTTTCAGTGAAAATCTGAAGCTTAATTCGAAAAGAATAAAACTAATGTGAGAAAATACTGAAAAATACATTCAAAAAAATGTTTTACAGATATTTAAAGAATCCTAACTGAAGACGACATCATCAAAATGTCACAAAAACCCCCAAAATATTCAATTTACAATCATATAAAAACCACAAAAGCAGCAAATCTTCACACATGAGAAGCTGAAAACATTATTTATTGGACTTTCTTCCTTCATGTCATTTAATCAATAATCAAAATGTTTGATTGCATTTTCTAAATGAATCGTTTCAGCACTCAAAACATTAATGACCACTGTTTTGTTTAAATATATACATTTACACACAGGTACAATAAGATGTCTTAGTTAAAAAATCATCCTAAAGTCAGTAGAAAATGGACTGAAATGTCTTTAAGAAATCAAGTAAATAAGTCAAAAATACCATTCAAGTCTGTAAAATGTCAGAAAATAGTGACAGATATCGATCAGTGATTCACAAAACACCAAGACGACGTCATCACACGTCTCGTTTTGTCCACAGAGGAGGAAAGACACCAGAACATATTCACATTCAAGATGCTGAAATCAGCTAAATTTGTGAGGAAGGAAGTCGACAAACGTGACCAAACGTAAAGCAAAAGAAACTTTAAAGTGTCTCCTCGCCCGAGAGCATCTCTGTCAGACAGATTGTCATCAGTAATGTTCTTCATGGCGTCACAACCAGGCTGACATCTTCTGTTTTCATTGTTTCTGTTGCAGAATTGACACACTGGGTGTTTAAACTCTGCATCGCTCTTTGTCTCTTTTTCTTTATTCTTCTCTCTGTGTGAGTTCACATTCACCACAGTCTCCCTGTTGGTTCACTGTGTGCTGTCGGCCTCGGCCAGATGTTAATTTATTCATGACCAGAGCTCAGTGTCTGTCAGCAGAGATTAACCCAGCAGTGGTACAGTAGCTTCACTCCTTCACTCCTCCTTCTCTTTGGACTTCACTGTGTTCCTCTCACGTGAGCTTTAGTTTTCGTGAACACACCAGCACACGTGATCGATGTCCGTCTTTCTGATTTCCCTATCCTGGCTGACCAGTGTGTCTACCTTTTAACACTTCACCACATCCAGCCTGACATCAGCACAGCATCTGTAATCCGGCAGCAGCACGACGTCACCCGCCTGTCGTCCAATGAGGGGCGAGCGGAGCAGATCTTGCGCAGCCAATCGCGAGGGAGCCCTGATGAGGGCCGGAGCCTGCAGCTGACAGCGAGAGACAGTTTGGAGGGAGGGCTTCTCTGACGCACGGTGCGAGCGTCTGATGTCTGGAGTTTGGACGTCTTGAAAAGAGACTAAAAATACGTCCAGATTGTGATTCAGCTCCTCAGAACATGTTCAGACGATTCAATAAAAGATCACAGATCTGGAGTCAGTGCAGAGGAGTGAGGCAGGAGAGCAGCAGATGAAGAGTTGTACGCTGTGTTTTCATCCGGCTCTCAGCCGCTGTGAGAGCACCGAGACTGCAGTAGACGAGCAGCCAATCAGATGGCAGCACTCGACACACCGCCTCACACACACACACACACACAAACACACACACTCAGGACGCTTTTATCTTCACATTCTCTGTCGATTTCATAATTTATACCAAAAACAAATGATACGAGCCGTCAGCTAAAAAAGGGACCTGACTCGTTGTTATGTAACCAGTTCTTCAGATCACTGTGTTGTATTGATACAACAGTATTGATTCTGTATTAGATGTTTGTGTTGTGTACTTTTACCACTTTTCTTCACAACAAATGAGGACGGACATGTTTTATTCAGTGTTTACATTAAAAGGACGTTCATCGTCACTGAAGGCTTCTGTGTCCTGCTGCAGTGGGTGCAGTACCACCGACAGACCACCAGGGACCGATAGAGGACCTGAGGATTAATGAGGGTGTGTGTGTGTGTGTGCGTGTGTGTGTGTGTGTGTGTGTTACTCTACAATTGCCAGTGCAGCAGTCTGTTTTTGTTTTGTCCACACACACAAACACGCAGCTGAATATTACTAAAAATACTGTTGGCTTCAGACTTGAACTTTCTTTTAATCATTCCACACTAAAAACAAAATAATAGGATCAAAATCAATTAATTAACAGCTATTTTGACAATTAATTGATGGTTTCAGTCATTTTTCAAGCAAAAATTTCAAACTTTCTTTGTTTTAAGCTTCTAGGATGTGATAATTTGCTGCTTTTTCCTCGTCAGATGACAATTTGTTAATTATCTGAAGGTTTTTACGTAGGAACTAAGTAGCAAACAGTTATGTTGTCTGTTGATTAATCAATTTGTCGATTAGTTTGGTCTATGTTATGTCAGAAAATGGTGAAAAATGTTGATCAGTGTTTCACGAAGCACAAAGATGACGTCCTCAAATGTCTTGTTTCAGTTTATGGTCCAAGAGGAGGAAAAAAAACAGAAAATATTCACATTTAAGAAGCCGAACGAGTTACTCAAAGGGACGAGTCATAGTTCGTTGAGTCGTTAGGCGGGTTAATCAATAATGAGAAGAATGTTTATATGAGCCTTTCTCTGTAACGACTCCTGTGAGATGTGATGTCATCGGTTTAAGTAACAGTACCAGAACTCGATATCTTTTCTCGACGTCTCACTGCGAAATGTTTTTTTCTGCAAAACTCTTTTCAAATTCGAGAAAAACAGCCGACCGATCAAATGTTCAGTGTCTGTTTAGACGCAGTCGTACAGGAATTTTGCATAAATTAATTTTCCATGGTTATTTAAGAGGGATCTGTAATTTCAAATGACAACAAATGATTTGACAATAAAAGCTTTAAAGAGCTGAACTCTTCTGACTGAAATATCTGCATCAGTTCGTAGGAGATCAGCTGGTGTTTCCACTGCAGGAACTTTCCCCAGAGACTCAGAGGAAACTTTGGAGGAACCAGAGTCTGAATTTAGGATCGGCAGCATTATTTTGTGTTCCTGCTCAGGGGGGTAGAACTTTACAAAGTCAGGAACTTTGAGGATGGGACCTGCAGCACTGAACATTCCTGAGTGGACGATTACTTGCTGAAATCTTGGTGTTGTTGTTGTAAAAACAGATTTCACTTCTTCACATGTCAGCAGACTTTTTGCCAGACAGGTGGTGGACATTGAGACAGAAACGGACTTAAAGGAATGATGAAGTTCTTTTAAAAACATGTCCTGGGATTCAGAGTTCTGTCTGCTTTGATGGAGAGAGGACCCTCATATATACATCTGCATCCAGACGGTCCAGATGTGTCTGAACAGACTCTCCTGGATAAATAACCAACATGTCAGTGATCGTAGTTCTGACACCGGATGGTTTTTATTCATCCCACATCAGGCGGTGAAGACGATGCAGCGTTGCAAAATTTTGGAGCTTCAGTTGCCATGGTAACCCCCTTTTCTCTCTCTCTCTCTTGCCCTCCTGCCATGTCTCCCCCCCCCGTACAGATGTCATAAAACACCAAAGACAGATCATTGAACCTGAACTGTGTCTGTGTGTGTGTGTGTGTGTGGGGGGGGAGTGATGTGAGTGTCATGGTCGACTCCCACCTGCACTGACAAAAGAAGACACGCAGTTCTTTTTATCTTAGAGCCGTAAAGATTGAAAAATAACCTGCGTCAGTCATCATAGTAATTCATCTGTGTGTCTACGTGTGTGTCGCCCTCAGCAGCAGTGAGTGTGCTGTAGCCGGATTGGATTGACAGACATTAAGTGATCAGGTGGAGGATTCAGTGTCGAGCTCAAGGAGACTTTCACGGCGCTGCGTGTGGCTGTTGTCTGGATTTACTCTGTAATCTGCTGCAGTCAAGAGGTTCTGGGCTCGGCTGCCTCTGTTCCTGATCCAGTCCAGTGTTCATACGTGTGGCTATCTGGAGGCGATAAGGAGATCCGTCTTTGTCCTTTATTTAGATTTTCCAGCAGTGTGTGGTCAAGTCCAGCAAGTGAACTCATTCTATAAACACACTAGTCATCCTCAGAGGTCATAAATCCATTCTGAGAAGATCTAAAGGAGTTTTAATGAGGGTTGTTTTCAGATTTTGGACATAATAGACGCATATTCTGATAATTTTCAGGTTTATGATTTTATTTTGGTTTACTGCTAGACGAGGTTTACATGCTTTAATGCTTAAAAATCACATTGTTTATTCCCCCTCTGTCTGAAACACTCCTGTCTCTTTAAGGCCCCTCCCCCTCCCTGAATACCAAGTCCGCTCTGATTGGTCGGCTCACACACGCCTGAGCCAGCACCGCTAACAACAACAAAGCAGCTTCGCTAAATCAATTCTCACGTGCCAAACTAGCCACTAGGCATAAATGATACAAACGTCTGTGACGTGGTGATGTCACAGAGTCACAGAGTTAAAGGACTGATGACGAGGCGAAATCCCATTTTCAACATGGCCTCCTCGTTAGCCGTGTACGTATTTAACCCATTTAAACCAACGCTCTTCCCTCTACGCGTTGTTTACAAGGTCTGTCCATTGTTTCAGACCAGGAGGCTCTTTAAGAAGCCATCTTGCTGGAGAGTTTTGAGTACATTTTTGTCTCTGAAACCCAGTTTTTCTTTTTGTGTGCTCGCTCGTTTGAACTCTCACTGTTGAGCTAATAAACTGGCCGGTGCCCGATGCAGCCTGCCTCTTTAATACCTGGAAAACCATCCAAATCCTGCTAATCTGTCTCCTGGGCTCCGGGCCTGATCTCTTTTTTTGCTGTGTGTGTGTGTTTGAGTAGCCTCAGCGTGCTGCACCAGCTACTTGATCCACTATGCAGAAAGAAAGACCAGGAGAGGGAACATACTGGAGGATTTTACTTCCACAGTATGGTTCATTTACATCAGGCGCTCCACAGACGCCTTCTCCTGCGAGTGGATAAGTTGGCGATCCCTGACAGTCGAGCTCTGCGGCTGGAGATTATTCTGGGTGCAGGAGCTGCTGTGTTTACTATGCGACCAGCGGCTCAGCTCAGTGGAAGCAGGAGATGGTGGATTCAGATATGGTGAGTCAGGCTGAGGGATTCCCCCCGAACATGTGTCATGCACAGAGACACACAACAGGAGATGTAGTCGTACTTTACACCAATGAAAGTCACTTTTTCTTTCATTAAAGGATGATCAAACAGTCCAGCGTCACATGTGCAGATATTTTGTTTTGTCTCAAAGCATTTTAAGACAGAGAGAAGCAGTAAATCCTCATAAAAAGATGTGGAAGCGAGCACAATTTAGGCATTTTAACTTATTTTGATGATTGCTTTTGTTTCTATTTACTTATTACTTACTGAGGCACCAAAGTGACCTCTGATCTCTCATCATCTGCATCGTATTTTTGCAGCTCTCTTTGGATTTTCATCACAGCTAAACTCTTAATTTGAGAAGTCATCCGTATCCACAGCTGTCAGGTGAATTTAACGGCGTATAAACAGCACAACTTCTCCCTCATACGTGCAGCGAAGTAAAAAGTATAAAGCGGCGCTGACTGGAAACTAACTTTGATCCACTTCACACACTGGTTGCGGTGCATCCGTGCACTCTTGATCCCGTGTTGCTCCGGCGAGAGTTGGTTTGAGATTAACGCCGGAACTCGTCTGTCTCCCCCGTCCCTCCCCCTCCCTCACCCTGCCTCACCCCTCCTCCATGCTCTGGACTTTCTCACTGCAAGCCAGGTATTTTTAGCCGTGACATAATGCCCCTATCTCCCCCTCCCTCCCTCCCTCCCTCCTTCCTTCCCTCTATCTCTATCTCATTCACACTCTTTCACTCCCTCACCCTCTCTCTCTTTCTCTCTCTCCCTCTCTCTCTCACCCACAGTCAGTCCCTCCCCCTCTCCTCTCCTCCCCTCCCCTCCCTCACCCCCCCTAGCCCTCTCTCCCCCTAGCTTCCCCGGCTATAGGGCTAGCTGCTACAGTAATTGAGTGCTCAGGTTTCACACGTTTCAGCTGCAGGGCTGAAGAAACATGGCAGTGGAGGAGGCAGCAGACTATTTGGCAGAAGTAAGTCTCTACTGTCTGTACTTTCCTGAGAGCTGACTCGCTGTAAACAGACGTCCTCTCTCTCTCCCTCACACATTAATCCTTAACAAGATTTGGAGGGGGGGGAGGAATTTATAGCCTGTAGGATTTGCTGATGTTGTGGCTGGTTAGCAGGTCCGGAGACGGGACATTTGTTGGATGCTGGGACGGGTCGCAGTGGCAACTCTGCTGCACCACTCTGCTGCAGTGTGCGTGGATGTGTGTGTGTGTGTGTGTGTGTGTGTGTGTGTGTGGACAGCTTCAGTGTGATTCTGCATGTTTAAACCTGCTGATTTCTGGACGTGCAGGCCTGAACATACAGCTGCTGTGCGTGTGGGCACAGTTTCATGTTGCACAGGGATGTTGCAGAGGAAGCACCTGACCTTGGACAGTGGCGCATGCTCCGTGTGTGTGTTTGTGTTTTGTGGAAATGGTGAGAAAAAGTAGAGATTAATAAATAAGAGGACGAGGAGAGAGGTTGGAGGGTTTTTTTTGTGTGTCAGTTCATCTTGTAATTAAGTCAGATCCGGTGAGTGAGGGACCTTCAGGAGCTCTGGGGACGAGTCAAAGTGTCCCTAAAGCCGGTGATATGTGATATACAGTATGCAGTATGTGCACGGTCGGCTCACTGCAGGAGCTGAGCAGCAGATCTGAGGCGGTCGAGGAGATCCAGGATCCGATCTGCACCTAACGGTTATTTTCATTATCGATTACACTGCTGATTATATTCACGATAAGTCAAATAATCATTGAGTACGTAAAATGTCAGTATGTTTCATTTTTACAGTCCAAAACACAAAGACTCTTCATTTACTGTCACAAATGACAAAGAAAAGAAGCAAATACACACATTTAAGAAGCTGGAACCAGCAAATGTTTGACAAAAATCAAGTTAAATCAAGTCCAGTGATGTAAATCTAACGTACCAGAAGTGTTTTTGTGAAATGTAACAGTCCAAAACCCAAAGACTTTCATAAATTAGCAAGAAAAGCGGCAAATCTTCATATTTCAGAAGCTAAACTAGCAAATATTTGACTTTTTGGGTCTTGAAAAATGGATGTAAATCTAATAAATTAAATAGTAAAAAAATAAAGGTGTTGATGTGTCTGTTTGACTCTCAGGATGCCGACGGCAGCTGCCATGTTGAAATGGTGGATAAAAATTAGAGGAAGAGGAGAGTGAATTAATTTTCTCATTAACTTAAAATCTACTGATCTACGTCATCATAAAAATGTGAAAAATGTGAAAAGTGCTCAACAAAACATCAAATCAGAGTCTTCAGATTGCCTCTTTTGCAAATATTTTGACATTTTTCTGTTTTATAATTATGAAAAATGATATTATTCGCTGTCGCAGAACAATCTGCAAAGAAAAACCAAGAAAAAGGACATAAATCTAATGAACTACACTGTTAACAGCTGGTCACGTGTCCGACTAACTCTCCCTCAGTGTCGTCGTCGTCGTCGTGCTCTCATGTTGAAATGGGGGGAAAAAAAACTACTGTAGAACTATAAAATGAAGCTTAGAGGAAGATGAGAGAGATTTTGTTATCAGTTAATTTTCTCATTAACTCAAATCTACCGAGAGAGTGACCTTCATGATCGTAAATAACAAAGACAGGCAGCAAATCCTCACGTCCAAGAAGCTGGAAGCAGCTAATATTTGACGTTTTTGATTGAAAAACGACTGAATCTTTGAATCAATCATCGAAACAGTGATTAGCGATTCATTTCCTGCAGATAAAACAAAGGAGGAGGACGTAAATCTAAAGTGCTGTAGTGCTGTTTTTGTTGAATGTTAGTCAGAAATGCCGGCCTGTGTCCTGGTCCTGATCCTGGTCCTGGTCCTGGTCCTGGTCTTGCAGGGGGCAGCTCCCATGTTGGAATGTGTGTAACCATATGAGCGCGAGGCAGCGTGTTCCGGAAAAAGAGCGACTGTAGCATTCTTTGCATATCTCTCATGGATAAATAAAGTCACAGCGACTGAAGCGACACTCAGCCGAACGAGCCTCCACTCGGTGACCAGCGTATGCATTCAAATGTCAGCAGGAGCAAAGTCCTGTGTTTTTTGTAAACAGAAAGGAAATCTAACCTGTTAATATATCCTGTCCACATTTATTCAGAACTAAAATCTCTTTGCTCCTTCTTCCATCGAGTCATAATGTTGACGAGGACGATTGTTTCCATTATCCTGATTATCTCTCTGATTGTTCGCCTGAATCTGTCTTCTAAAACCAGAATTACAGTCTTTAAATTGCTCGTGTTGTCTAACGATCTTAAGCCAGAAGATATTCAGTGGTATGACAGGTGAATACTGCCTGTAGAGTCAGAGCTACTGTCTAAAGGATCATGTTGCACCTTGTTTTTTAGCACATTGTTGCCATTACTTGATGCCGAATTATCCATTAGCAGTTTATGTTTTCACCGCACGCATTCTTGTACAGGCAGCGATCACTGGATCACTGTGGTGCTGAAGAAAGCGTAAAAATCTGATGATTTTCAAGGCAGTTTGGTGCTGCGAGGTGATGTGTGGTTTTGAATGTGTAGTTTTTGTTCTGTCGTTAATCCTGTGGGTGTTGAAATGTGAATAAATCGTATGAAGAACGAACCGAATGATTGTCTCAGCTGCTAACGTGGACGCAGGAAGAGTGAGATAAACAGCATTGTCACTTCTGCATTCCTGGCTCACACCAGCCGATGTGGCAGCAACACGATAGCCGTGATAGTGAAGACTAAAAGGACGGCAGCACTCCCTGGCATGAACATCCACATAAATAGAATGCAGCTTAATTGATTCTAATTCTGTAGTCGAAAGGCCTCCGTGGAGCCTCTGCAGCGGCATTCCTGTGTGCACGTGTTTGTGCATGTACTGCATGACATGCATGCTTCCTGCATGACTGACGGGAAGCTTTGTTTCACTCTCTTTAACTGCTAATATCATGTTTTCTTGTCTCATTTTTCCTATTTGAGACAATACAAAGATGCCAAACACTACACAGGCTTGTAAATATATAAGGCAGTGTTGTAAAAAGCTTAGCTGCGGTTGAGTTGTGTGATAGCGGACGCAGGAAGTGAAGCGCTGAGGTGTGATTCTATGTGATGATGTCATAGTAAAGGGTGCACGACATTAATGTCATTTGTATTCATTTGAGCATGCAGGATGACTTATATCTAATAGTTGTTAAAAACAGTTTACAATTATTTGTTTCGCACTGTTGTAAAGAGCAAACCTGAACACCAACGTTCTACAGGTCAAAGCAGCCAGACTCCCTTAAGAAATCACTCAATTTTGGGAGCGGTTGAGTTGAGAGATACTTTATAAACTGTGTGAAACATTCAATATGATGAATTCTTAATTAATTAGGCCTTCTTGTTAATTCGGCATATATTATACATTTAGTTATTTCGTTCTTTGTTAAAAACGTGGTGCTTTTGCTGGCTTCATTTCAGGGGTGCTGCAGCCCCCCTCAGCAGCCCTGGTAGTATATTAAAATATTCCAACCGCCCACCAATCGTTAGCCAAACGGCTAACGATTGCAAGCATGTTCGCACAGGTGTGTGGCATGATGTTATAGTAATTTAAAGACCGGGTATTTTTTTTTAAGGCTGCAATTTACGATTTTGCCACGTTCCACAAGCTCTCTTAGATGTTTTGTGTGCATTTGTGTTTCAAATTCAACTAAGAACAATTCAAAAAACAGCTATGACAGACAAAACAAATGACAAAGTTCTGCAGTCTGCTTGTCTGTAATAAAAATATAAAGATTGTGGTCTACCGAGACGTTTATTCATTGTCTTGTAGCGTGCAGCTTTCGGTGTCGGATTCAAAAAAACAGAGCGACACTCAGCCGGACTTCAGTACTTTGTAGGAGCGTGATGCTTTGAACTGGAATTCTGATAATGCTCTGAGTTATGAGCGGCCGAGACCGGTGCTCCATTTAACTTAAAAGGCTTGGCATGGTGCCTTACAACCTTTCTCAGGGTTTAGAAAACCTACACAGCACTCTGCAGTCTCACAGGCTGCTACACTCATCAAACAGCGGCTCAATCATTCGCAGGATAAATGTTCTATTTTTGATGAAAAACTGCCCTTTGGAAAATCGTGTTTTTGTGCGTCTCTACTGGCTTTGGTTGATTCTTTCCTGTAATGTGATAACATGCAGGTCATGTGACACAGGAGTTAATAGCTTAGTCATTCCTCTGCAGGATGTTGTGAAGCTTCTCCAGCAGACGTCAGACATTAAGTTTCAGCTGGAGGTGAAATACTTGAAAAGAGGCTCTGTGATGCCAGAACTTGCCTGAGAATCATCACGATTTAAGGTTTTCTTCAGTATCAAAGTCATCCAGTGATATCCGTGTGTACATAAACAGGTACGATGCAAACACAAACTGCTAATTGATTATTCGGCATACTTTTTATTATTGTACCAGTTTGCTAAAATGTGGACTCACTCACACAAATCTGTGCCAAGAATATAATTCCTCTACACATCTGCCAAAGCCTCTAAAGTTCAAGACTTATGATCTCAAAACATAATGCATGATTAAGAAAATAAATAAAAGTGAGACAAAGAACAATAACAGGAGCAACTTTAATAAAAGTCCATCATATTAATGGTGACTGTGGTAGTTTGTTTGATTAATTTCAGGGGAAACTTGCTCTTGTTTTAATGACAGATACCTTTATCTTTACCGAGGAGGCTGATAGACTTACAGCAGCTTATGCTAAATCATTTTGCAAAGATGGGGATGGACTGTGGGTCAGAATGGTGAGATAAGCAGAAAAAGCATAAACATTTGCTGGTTCCAGCTTCTTAAATTAAAGGATTTGCTGGTTTAATGAGTCGGTAATGACAGTAAATGAAGAGTGTTTGAGTTTTGGACTGTTTGTTGGAGAAAAGAGGCAATTTGTAGATGTCATTTTCTGACTCTTGGAAGCTGTGATGAGTATTTTTCTCATTTTTGTGCTTTTTTTATAGACAAAAGGAGTTGTCGTGATTAATCGATAGTGTGAATAGTAAGTAGTTGCAGACGTAGATGTGAACTATGAAAGGGAAAACTTCACTCTTCATCAGGGAACTGAACTTTTGTCTTTACATCACTTGATAAATCAGTGTTGGTGAGGTGGATTCTGTTTTGTTTGGTGTTAATGGTGCGATGTTTCGAATCACACAGTTCAGGCAAGAGATAAGAGTGTTGTGATGCTTTGTTAATGACGTGACAACATTCAGAAACATTTACAAAGACCGCAGTACAGATATAATGTCAATAAGTGATGATAAACAATATTCTAGAGAAGCATTCATTCAGTAAACTTCTGCTGTCATGACGTCCGGTGAGCGCCCCAGTCTGGATGCTGACACCAGAGAGTGTGTGTGTGTGTGTGTGTGTGTGTGTGTGTGTGTGTGTGTGTGTGTGTGTGTGTGTGCGCGGTGATGATGAACTCAGATAAGACCCATTCACTGAGTGGGAAATGAGCTCAGCGATCAGCTTTAGCCAACAATCTGTCTACGATAACAAACGTCACGCTGCAGCGAGCACGGCGAGACTTTCTGCGGCGAGAGTTAATCCTTTAAATTACAGAAAACAAAACTCTGTGTTCATCGACAGTTTTTTAAATCCTGTATCATGTCATCACATGAAGTTGTTATAGCGATACGTGAAGCCTGGATCATTAGACGTGCTGCGACTGTGGTTAGCATTTGTTGTTAGCTTCCAGGAAGAGATGTTTGAGTTCCTCATGGAGACACTTTTCCATTAAATGTTAATATTCTTAATATATTTGTTTTTTTTTCCATAATTTTACAAATATGACTCCCCAAATCAGAACAACATATTTGCCATCTTTGGAAACTTTGAGCTCTTAACCAGAATTTAGATGAAAGTTTAGCTCGCTGGCTTTTTCTATCGATGGCATTTTTTCCCTTTTACAAATAAAAAGTAGAATTTATTAGCAGTAAATCTTTGTTGATCTGGTGTGAACGTTTATGTTTATGATGGTAAAAGTTACTCCAGCTGTAGGAACTGTTAAATAGAGATATTGCTGTGTAATCACATCACTTTAAGACTTAAATAGACAAGAAAATAACATTTCTTTTGAGTATTTTGTTGTTATTTTTGAGGAACCTACAATAAAGTTGTTGTATAAATGTGATTTTCTTCGTTTATATGAATTTATCATCTAGGAGGTAATAAGAAAGTATTACATTTGCTCTCCATAATGATGTTAGTAAACCAAACATGTACAGTAATTGACTGTTTTCTTGATAAAAACAAGTTCAACAATGAACCTGAAACCAAATTATGAATGTTTGATCTCTATCTTTCTCTTTACAACCAACAGATCTGTCTTTGAACGCATCGTCTTTGATTGCTGATCAACTTTATTGTCTTATCAGGAGATTTATGAGTAAATGAAAACAACAAATTTATATTTTTATCTGCGAATGTGGAGCAGTTAGGAGTCTTTTTCGAACCATGAGCAAAGTCTGAAGAGTAGCGGCAGTTTAAATGTCGCCTGAGAGGCAAAATTTGTGGCCCTGAAATAAACAAAAATTAACACACCCACACCTTCTTAAACATCACATTCCCAAGTGTTTCCAGGACTTTTCCAGGCCCTTTTGCTTCTAATTCCACGACTCAACATGGTACAAATTGAGACACAGATCCAGGTTAATATCTTCATTTCTTATTTTTACAAACTAGCAGTTTGTACAGAAGCTCTGCTGTTCTGAACGTTCACTCCACCGACTCCTGAGAGCTACTCGGGGCCGTCAGCATCCCAGAAATTACTGTTTACAAACACTGTAGTGCATTTTTTTTCTTCCAAAAGGCAGCGTAACTGGGACACACACACACGCACACACACACACACACACACACACACACACGAACACACATACTACATGCAGCATGAACAACAGTTTTGTGTCTCAGGGGGAAACAGCAGCGACAAAAGCAGAACAATTTGCAGTTAACCCGTCACGACTGACGATTATCATGCTGAGCTGTGGAATTTACAACAAGTACTGTGTGTGAACATGTGTATCCGTGTGTGTGTGTGTGTGTGTGTGAGAGGATTCAGGGTGTGGCTTGGTGGATGTGTAGAGAGAGAGAGAGCGACAGAGCGAACAGTGACAAGCGAGCGTGGGGTTGAAAAACACGGCGAGGAGGGCAGACGGTCTCCGATTTCTTGATTGCAGTGCAGCGCCACAGCCGGCCACACCCATGTGTTCAAACTCACACAGCTTCAGCACTCTCCAATTACCCTCTGCTCCGGTGCTTATTAACCTACTGTATTCTCTCATTTACACACAAAGAGGCATTATGGGGCTGCGAGCAGGCCGACGCTGCAGCATCACAGACGGTATTCTCTTAGTCCTGCATCTGAGTCGGAGCAGGATTTATGTCCGAAAGAGCTGAAAGATGATGGAAATATCCCAGACTGGATTATTATTAATAATCCCCATTTATTAGACAGCGAACAGGTAGTAATGGACCACATTTTAAAGGGGCACTGTGTAGTTTTTGGAGAAGAAATACAAACTCATCATTTGAATATTTGCACTAAAACGAACTCCTTTTTCATCACTGGATAAAAAAAGGAAAAATAAGGTCCAGGAACTCTGTGTGAAGCTGGAAAAGGTGGCAGGGTCCGCCACATATAGACACAGTCAAACAGCATGAAATTAAGATGAAGAGAGTGTGTTTATTCTGTTTGTTTAGACATTAAAAAAATCACTCAATGATTCAAATTCGGTCCCCAAAAACTACATATTGCATCTTTAAGTTGGATAAAGACAAAACGTGTCCTGCTGCAGATGTGATCCAGATGTGAGACGCTCTGAGGTGATTTTAATGTGTTGTGCAGGGTTTCAATCTTTCCTTGAAGTCCCTGAAAGTTTAACAATGTGAGAGGACGGGTCAAGTTTTCCTATTTTCGCCCGAT
Source organism: Sparus aurata (assembly GCF_900880675.1). Taxonomy (NCBI): domain Eukaryota; kingdom Metazoa; phylum Chordata; class Actinopteri; order Spariformes; family Sparidae; genus Sparus; species Sparus aurata. The sequence continues at coordinate 23,299,282 of NC_044206.1, read as the reverse complement.
GAACGTGTACATTTTGAAAATCCCTGCCAGAGGAACCTTTCACAATAAGAGTCGTTACACAGTAATAATACGCTCTCTTCTTCTTCTGCCTCTGCAATTATGTGTAAAACGTAAATATGTGCATGTATCAGGAGCAGCGATCGTCGGAGAACACTGGCACATTGTATATCGGCAAGAACCCAACCGAGTGCATCCCTCGCTGGCACCGAGCGAACCGTCTTATCTATCAGATATAGTAAATCCCTCGGCTGCAGGCCTGGATTTGGCAGGCTGGTTATTCCTGGCGTGCCGTTGTTGTTGCCCTTCACTAAGCAGCAGGCGTGTTGGAGACGGTGTACTCTCACTTCTCTTTCACCCTCAAAACCCCTCAGATGTTTTGTTTTCCCCCCCCCAATTTTTGGCTTTGAATCAGCTTCTGTGAGCTCTCTGAGGTCTTGCCACACAAAATGTACCCTATTTTTTTCTCCCAGTTAATAACACACAAGCCCACGGAGGATTTATTCAACTTATCTCTCGTTGCAGGGATCCGAGCGGAAGCTGTGACACATAAAGCCGCGATATTTGTTATTATTTCCATCAAGATGAACAGAATGAATGAGCTCTGGGTTGTTAGAGAATGTGTAATTGCAGTTTTTGAATAATTCACGCTGTTTCTTTGCGCACAGAAAACGGCAAGTGGAATTAGTTTTGAGTCCCGTTTCATTTTCACCGACCTCACAGCGTCATTTTCTCCTGGTTTCACACACCTGCAGTCGCCTTTTCCTCGTCAGCTCACGAGTCGAGGTGACGAACCAACCTGTTCCTCTCTCTGTGTGTTTCCCCGCAGACGGACGTGAACGCCTGTTACCTGCGATCAGCTCGAGCCGGGAACCTAGAGAAAGCTTTGGACTACCTGAAGAATGGAGTCGACATCAACATCTGCAATCAGGTGAGCCAACGCGCGTAAATCCTCAGGAGCAAGACCCGCACTTCCACTTCATAGTAAAAGTTTTTAATCTATTACAATCACAGTGAAGCTGAAGGTAAAGTCTGTAGAGATCTTAAAGTGATACTCCAACTCTCAATCCGTCCTGTAGCAAAGGTGGAAAATGTTTTTATATTCTGGACAATTTATATTAGAGGCGGTGAAGCAGAAACACGAGATGAAAAACTAATGTAAGAGTGTGAGATTTAATTGTAGCTACGGAAGCGGCGCGGCACTTTGGACCTGCTGAGATATCAAACCGATATTAGATTGACACGATCCACTCACGACGATTTCCAATAACTTTGATTATCTGCTACGGCAGAGCAAAAGGTGGCGATATAACCTTCTACCGTAAGGCCACGCTGGACCATCAGAAACCTGCCAAACAAGAGAAGACGAGCCAAGAAACACAGTTTTCCATGTTGACACATAAACACTGAAAACGGCAATTCTGAAGATCCAAAAGCTCAGTTTTCTGTGACGTGAGACGCCGTTTACATTTCGTATAGAAGGTCAAAACACACAGAATAAAGCTTTGTTTTAAGAAGTGCCCGTGTAGCTGTGTACAGGCCTTCGTCTAAAGTTGACTTTAACTTTGAGTTGTTGTGGAGCCACGGTGAAAAACCAAATTAATCTACTGAAGAAAATATTCTGAAGTGATATTTTTTTACTGTATTTTTCTTCTTGATCCGACTAAAGAGGTGGATGTTGTTCATGTGTCAGTCCCTCTTAATCCGCTGTCGTCCAAAGACGGCTGAAAACACGTCGGCGAGCGTCTCTGGAGTTTAGTTTGACTGAATCCCACATTCACCAAAATGCATGTGAAAATAATCCCCGACAGCACACTTCTCTGGTGTGTAAACAAACCGCAGTTCAGTCCACAAAGAGATTCGAGAGGCGGACCGAGACGATGTTGTTGCAACAATGACAAAAAAAAGGAGTAGAATAACATTAGCCGAGTTCTTTCATAAGGATTATTCGCAAAGTGGCAGCGTTTTGTTTCGGGTGCTTTGCGGTCGAAAAGTTTAATATCAGCCAGCTTTTAATGTCACTGAGTAAAAGTGCGGAAAGCTATTTAAAGGAAGGACGATAGATGGAAGCTCACTCTCTCTTTTCTCCCTCCAGAACGGACTGAACGCTCTCCATCTGGCCTCGAAGGAGGGCCATGTGGAAGTGGTGGCCGAGCTCATCAAGCATGGCGCCAACGTGGACGCAGCTACTAAGGTGTGTGTGCCACCCGGGAGTCACACACACAAACACACACACACACAGCCACCCACACAGGCTTAAAGTGTATGCATGACTTCACACACACACACTTTGCTTTGTCAGCTTCTTCCCAATGTCACATTGCTTAAGCAGCAGTAAGAGAGATGAACGGCTGTGTGTGAGCGGGGAGGTTGACCGGACTGATTTAGTGAAAGGGGAATAATCCGTCCTGTGTTGTGCACGGTGGCGTTCCTCACATCAGAGTTTGTCGGCCGGTCAGCAACAGTGAACCTCTGTAGCCTCCTGAAACCAGCAGGGATGTGATCAGCTGGAAGAAACCTCGCAACTACAAACCTCCATGTTGTGTCGCTACGAAACAACTAAGTGAGAAACCAACACTTGCTAACGCAGTCGTATATTTACCACATCAACTTTACAGGGTGAAAATATATTAGTGTTGCGTTTACAGCTTGTTAATTCAGGTTTAATTGAGCTAGCTAAGTAGCTCACATTGGCTAATATCTCTCAGGAGTCATGTGTGCATGTGTAAGTGCGTTCAGCTGCAGCTCCTGTAGGAGTCGTGAAGCACGAGAGGAAAAGGAGCTGCAGCAGTTCAGAGTCAGGAATGAGGGAGGTGTGTGTCTGGAGTTTCCAACAACAGCTGCTGCTGCTTAGCTGCTGAAGCTGACACACATGCAACAGGTGCCTCCATTAGAGGGTCTGCGTCACTCTCACACCGAGACCTTCTCACTTTTTCAACATCCCAGCTCCGCGTTTTTTATGGTTTTCATTAGCTGGACGTCAGAAAGCTGCAGCTGCTGCAACTGCAAGTGTTGATAAGTGGAACAAACCAGTGGGACAAACTCTCCGTCTCTCTGCGTCTCCATCCACGTGAACTGCAGACACAGTAAAATGATTTAAATGTGTAAAATGTAAATGTTTCCTTTTCTTGTATTTTTTTAAATATCAGAAAGGAAACACAGCACTCCACATAGCTTCCCTCGCCGGCCAGACAGACGTGGTGAAGGAGCTCGTCACCCACAGCGCCAACGTCAACGCACAGTCTCAGGTAAAACACACACACACACACACACACACACACACACTCTCACACACACACACACACACACACGCACACAAAGCTCTCCGATTGTGAAATCATCTTTTTGTGGAGATCCGTGTTGAGTGTGTGCGCTCATGCAGATCGATGCATATACAACTGTTGTACACACACACTGTCCATCTTGTGTGTGTGTGTGTGTGCTGTGTCAGCAGCTCTGCAGTGCTTCCTGGCCCACATTCAATAGTCAGCATGCACACACACACACACACACACACACACACACACACACAGCTCAGGTCACCACAGCAACGATAATAACGTCAATGTCAGAGTCGAGGTCGGAGCTGTAGAGAGGAGGAGAATTAAGTTTGTATCGATGAGCTGTAACTTTTGTTGCTTCACGGAAACTCAATGAAAAGTTTGTTTTGTGCTCTGAGTTTATTAAAGAGTATAATAATAATAAGGCGTTCTGACGCTGGACCATCATAAACCAGCCAAACAAATAAGATGAGACAAAACTTTATTGAAGAGCGTAATTCACGTTACAGCACAATAAGAGAACCAGACGGATCAGCTGATGTGAACTTGATGAACAAAAGTTTCCGACTGTATCCAAGTGTGTAAAGTTTTAATTTCCACTGAGTCCTCGGACCAGAGCGGCGTTCTGACTGTGAGGTTTGAGTGTGATTCCGTAAGAGAGGACGAAGCTTTTGGTGCATTGACACCAGAATAAATACACAGACGAGGAGGAGGAGGAGGAGGAGGAGGAGGAGGAGCATTTTTGCATGCTGAAGTGATTTTTGGATCCTTGTGTTGCTATGGAGATGTGCCTTCTTGGCCTTGTTCTAGTGTCGCACCACACACACACACACACACACACACACACACACACACACACACACACACACACACACACACACACACACACACACACACACTCGAGTCCTCTTCAACAGCCTCTATCGGTGCTGTTATCAGGTGTGAGTGATGCAGCGAGGTGGCAGTCTGCACCTCATGACGGCTTCGCTGCAGCGATGCGTTCAAGTGCAGTTGAAGAGATCAGGAAAAAAACAGAACAAGTCTTCGATCCCGGTGCTTTTACAGTATTTAATACCGATAAAACAAATCTCCCTGAAATTCATTTAAGAAACCATTTATAGATTAAAAACCTTGTGTCAGTTTTTTTTGGCTGACCCAGTGAATTAAATTCCGGACAGATCGAGGCACTTTATCACATTAATGCAAAAATCCTGTAAATCCAATACTGCCATGAAGCAGTCCTGCTTATTGATTTTCAACACGGCCCGCAATGAGCTAATGCAAGCGGAGAAATCGTTGAGATAGATATTACCTACCTGAAGACATTTTTAAAGCTGTATCATTATAATTTTTAACTTTCAGTTTTCCAACAACGTACAGAAGCTTTTGAAGAAAAAGCTGCAGACTGTTTTTGCTGCAGAGGTCCAAACATTCCCCTGATATCGTCCTGGAAATTAGATATTTATAACTTAAAATGTATCTGAGACAACGTAGATTGGTACCAGGTGTAGATGAATGTAACTAAAGAATTTATATCCTACATGTAAGTAAACAGCTAGCAGTCATACAACTCAACAAATCTGGAAAATAAGATTGCTAGTTTCAATGTATCTGGATATGTTTTTTTCCAGTTTTTTTGATATTTGAAAGTCTTTCAAGAGAATTTCTCTCATCCTAAGACTGCTAACTTTCACCCAAGACCACTAATTATGATATCATATTATAACAAATATAAGTTAATGGCTTTTTACTGTGTTTACTGTTTCAGAATTGTCTTTATTTTCCATTTTGACATGTTTTCTTCGATTTGAAGAGGTCAGCACTTACACAAGTATATAAAATACAAACATACACCATCTAAGAAAATGGAAATGGTTCATACAGAAGCACACAAATGAGAAAATAATCTCATATTTTCTCCTGTTATGAGATATTAAAGTCATAATCACAAGATGAGGCCTCCATGCTTTTATTTTGTTGAATGTAGGGCAGCTCCTTCTTCATGGAGGATTCAGTGGTTTAATGGACCTCCCGAGACAAACTTGATGATCATGATTTCAGGTCCGACTCTGTTTTCTTTTCTCTTCCAGAATGGCTTCACTCCGCTCTACATGGCGGCTCAGGAGAACCACATGGACGTGGTTCAGTTCTTACTGGACAACGGCTCCAGTCAGAGCATCGCCACCGAGGTAACTGAGCAAACACAACGACACACACACACACACACACACACACACTTATGAGTCCATGACAGCTTGTAATGCGGAGTATGGACGGAGCTTCTCGGTGGCCAAGAGGTGGCGACTCCACTGGTTGCAAAACAAAGTCTGATTGTGTTTAAGCTTATGAGAAAATTACACTATTTCTCACTTGATAAGTAAAAAGTTTCCTGGGGAGTTTATGGTCTTTCTATTACAGCATGATGTCATCTTGTAAATGATGGTGATTGTGATTGACGGGTCGATACTTCAGCGCGTCCTCGAGTCCTCTCCAGCTCCACTCTCTCCTCTTTTAGCCACTTCTGGCTCTAGAAAACAAAGATGGTGGCAGCCGTGATGTCTAGCTCGAGGCTTCACAATGTTTACACCCGCCTTCATCCAAACCCTCATTTAGCCTCCTCGTGATTAGACGGCAGCATCATGACCAACAGCGGCTCATTTAGGAGACAGAAGCTGCTCATAAAGTCGTCTTTTACTTTGATGAAGTTCATTGTTTTTCTAGATGAATCTGTTAAAGAAAGCGAGGCGTTCACTGACAGCGGCGTGTGTTCATCCGGACCGACCTTGACTGTGTTCAGCTGCCTTCAGAGGGAAACTAATGCCGTTACAGACGTCTGTCATGTGAGGCGTGATCGAGTGTTACACCCGAGAGAGCGTCAGTGCGATCCATCACCTGCTGTCGTGCCGGCAGACGGCCACACCTCGCTGCCTCAAACACGTTTGTGAGGTCACTGCTTATCACATTAAAGGGTAACTCCACCTGTTCTCCACGTTAAAGTGTGTTTACAGGTGTTGGAGTGTACTAAAGTGGTATAAAGCCTTTTTGTGGCTCCAGAGGAAGCTGCATGTGATCTGATGCATTTCCTCCAGTGATGTCACTCAGTGGAAAGGTTGCATCGTGGGTAATGTAGGCAGCAGCTTTTCGGAAAGGAATTCGACATCTCTGGTTGCGTATCAGGTTTTGATCGACTGTCCATAATGAGTTCAGCAGTGTTGTAGCACAATGTCAGACCGGTGGACTGCTTTTAAAATCCTGGCGCCTACATTACCCACAATGCAACCTAGCCGCTGAGTGACATCATTACGTTTTTGTTCTGTCACAACAAATCTGTACTCTAAAGTCCAGATTGTGCACTGTTGCAGCAATTAATCAATTTATCAGTGCAGCGCGTTTGTTTACAGAGCTCGTTCCTCGACAGCTCATTCTTCTTCTCCTTCTTCCTCCTTTTGTCTGCATCCTCCTCTTCCTCGCTCCACCACATCTCGCAGCGCTCCCTCTTCTCCTCCTCCAGTCGGAGACGGAGTGAATTATTCATGCGGGGAAATATATATCCATGTTTGAAGCAACTCCGTGTGTTTAATAATTCACGTTGAACCGTTTCAGCAGCGCACGTGGCAGAAGAGATCAGAAAACCCTTTGTTTTTATAACCTTTTGTCTGCATGTGATCTTTTTTTAATTGCATATATTATATTCTGGAGCTTTACATTACATAAATACATGTAAATGTATGAACTGCAGTGCAAAGTGTATTAATATTCTGCGGTTATATCCACATCTGACCTCATTATTTCTTTCATGATTTCGAGCTTGTGTGCAGGTTTATTTCAATCAGTCGCCTGATTACAGTGGAAACAAGTTGTCGTGTTTTATATATTTACTTTCCGTAGTTTCATTGCTGTGATTTGATTTGATGAATTTTATCTAATTATGTTTCAACGAGGCAAATTTGCTGCGTCACTGCAAGTTTCACAGCCTGAAGATAAAGATCAGATCCCCTCCTGTAGAGGCTTTTTTTTCTCTCGTTTCGTTGCTGCTGTCTGTTGCGTTTTGATGTATTTTCGGGAGATAAAAGTGACGTTGTGTCTTTTTTTTTTTTTCCTGAATTCGTGATGGAGCAGATGAAACGGGAGGAGGGAGGTGCTCAGGGATGGCTTCTGACTTCTGAAAATCTTAAATAGGCTAAATTTATGCGTGTTTGTGAGCCCGTGGGGGTGGGCGGTGTGTCGGCGTGTGTGTGTGTGTGTGCTAACATGGGTGTGTTTGTTTGTGAAGGTTGTTTGTGCAGTTGTGTGTGTGTGTGTGTGTGTGTGTGTGTGCACTGCAGGATCTCTGAGGGGAGGTTCTGCTTTGATGTGTGGGTGTACTGATGCTGACTCGGTTCTATCCAGACAGTCTGCGTCCTGTGTAAACACACACAGACACACAGAGATACACACACATGTATAATCGCTGTTGTCTTACTTATGCTTGTTTCTCCTCGATGATTCATGGTAACCGCTGCTGGTCGCCTAATTTATTACACCGCCTGTGTGAAGTGTGTGCTGCAGGATGCAGTTACCTTCGTCTTGTCTGCTGCTTGATCTGCAGTCATTAGCAGCTAAACGTCCTTCGATTTGTCCTTGTGTGACACTGAACTTCTACCGAAGCACTCAGGATATCTTCAGAGCATCAACTAAAGTGCCTGAATTGCCAAATGGCTGTAAGATTGTCGTGCAGTCGTTTAGTACAGGCGCCCCTTCACGTTAATCTGATGGTGATTCAACACGTCTGTCTGAATAAACGCTCCGGCAACCTGAACGCCAGAATAAATGTTAGCTAAGTGCATTTCTGCAAAACAACAGATAAGTTAAAAACTAAACACTCTTTAATCACTGTGCTGTGTTTATGCTCAAGTTAGATTTAGGCACAAACACGACTTGGTTAGAGTCAGGAAAGCATCGTGGTTTGGCTTAAAATACCTCTTTTGGTCGCCACGGTTACAGATGAGATGGTTCAACTTCCTGTAAAAAAAATACCTGTTTTGGTCATCACAAAAACAGCTGGAAATGTTTTGAAAGTGTCCTAAAAAAAAAGGTCACTTTAATGTAAAAATGCAGGTGGAATAGGTGAGCAACGTTAGGAAGTAATTCATACTTTTACAGCAGGAAATGGAATGCAATCCCAGGTTCCTGTAACAATTTGCCCGATGTAGCGTTACGGGCTAGCTACAAAAAAACCTCAGCACGTCATCGCAGTGTTACACTTTGAAAACGTTTGTCTTAAAGTGTTGCACACAACTCAGAACAGCAACAGTAAGCTAACAGAACCTGTCCAAAGAAAGAGACAGTTCGCTACGCTAGCAGAGCTAACTTGCAGCCACACTCGCTGCAGCATTCACAGGTTGCTTTCAGGAAACTCTGTAAATCGCAGAGAGCTAACACAAATCAGCGAAAGGGGGATAAAACCATGCTAGCTTTATAAATTAACTGTTACGCCTATAAGAAATTTAAATATGCAAGTTAAAAATAATTACTCTTCTTTGCAGAATGTTGGATGTGAAACCAAATTTTCGTTTACAAGCTAGCAGCTAACAAAGTATCCGTCTTGCCGCCCCCTGCTGGTCCTGACTGGTTCTGCTGCTTCACAGGACGGTTTCACTCCTCTGGCGGTGGCGCTGCAGCAGGGCCACGACCAGGTGGTTTCCCTCCTGCTGGAAAACGACACCAAAGGAAAGGTCCGCCTGCCCGCGCTGCACATCGCTGCGAGGAAAGACGACACCAAGGCCGCCGCGCTCCTCCTCCAGAACGACCACAACGCTGACGTGGAGTCAAAGGTACAATACAGAAACTACATCGTGACCCGCTGTCGGAGAGGGAGGGGTTTTATTTATGTCTGTTCTGTTTAATATACAATCCAGCTTATTCCTCACCACATGATACCGTACAAGAATTCTGGGTGTGACTTTGGGAATCTTCTGTCACTGAACCTGCGTCTATGAGTTAGCGTTGTGCTACAGGTGTGTTTCCTTTTCTTAGAGGATTCAGGAAACTAAATAAGATAAAACATGTCAATTAATAAGCCTTTTATGTGCAGGTAGGCAGGCTGCCACCTGACCAAGTCAGGCTCGCTGTTTCCACCTAAAAAATCCTGGGTGGTACGGTGCTAAGCTAGTTTAACGTAGCATCTGTCAAAATCCAATTAAGAACACTGCAAACTATTCTGCAAGAATTCTGAGTAAAAAAAAAGATACATTTGCACTATTCCCCTAAAAATATGTTAGATTTTCTTTTTAAAGATAGATTTTTTTATTGCTTTTACTTTATTATTTGATACTTCAACCAGAGATAGACAACGAAAGGGTTCAAATCTAACCCGGTCTGCTGCTCGCCCCAGAATTAACAATAAATCAAATAAGTAAACATAAGACATTGCAATAAAGATGGCTAGAAGGACTCTCAGAAACCTCTAAGGACCTCTAAGAAAAGTTAAAACACACGTAGCACACCGCTAACTGCTCCAGACAACAGCTCAGTGAACGAGGTGGGTAAGTTCCAGCACTCATATTCTGATCTTTACACGTGTCACGATCTAAGGGCGAGAACAACGTAGTCCTTATTTTGATGAAAATATGCAGATATGTTCATGACATATTATTTCTCAGTGTAGAATAAATGACAGGCGATGAGGGAGAGTGTCAGTCCGTCATCCAGTCGTGTGAACCTCTCTGTTTCGTTTCCTTCCATTACCTCATTCTCATCCACCCATCCTACAGCTTCGTGCAACCATAGTGTTGGTGTTGCTGTTTCAGTTGTTGTGGTGCACTAACCGCCCCATTCTCTCCTCCTCCTCCTCCTCCTCCTCCTCCTCCTCCTCCCTCTATTCGTTCCTTTTTTCTGACCCTACCGCTTCCCCCGTTTTCCCCTTTTCCCTTCTAGATGATGGTGAATAGAACAACAGAGGTACATCTTCTTCTTCTTCTCTTCTCTTCTCTTCTCTTCTTCTTCTCTTCTCTTCTCTCCTCTTCTCTTCTCTTCTCTTCTCTTCTCTTCTCTTCTCTTCTCTCCTCTTCTCTTCTCTTCTTCTTCTCTTCTCTTCTCTTCCTCCTTCTCTTCCTCCTCTTCTTCTGTCATTGTTCACTCATGGCCACCATTGCTCAAAGCCAAAGCCTTCTGTCTGCTAGCATGAACGCTAAATGCTGGCATGAATGCTTTTGCTGCTGACCGTCTCACCTGTGTGCCTGTTTCTTTCAGCATGGATCGCATTTAGACTTTTTTGCTTTGCGTGCATCCGGCGGCTTGCTGCTTCTGTGCAGAGATTAAATAAATAACAGAGTTTCACTTATCTTGAGTAAACCTACAGCTTTGGAAACCATTTCTCTTTCATCAAAGGCAGATTTGGGTCTTTTTCAGTTTAATTTAATATGTGTAATTTGATTTACAGCAGGAGGGGGGTGTGTTTAGCAGGATTAGAGTCAGTATAATGTACATTTGCACAGCAATTGAACCATCAGTACAACTTTGCTGCTCTGATTTTCTAACTTCTTCATTTTTACCAACCGATATTAAGCTGCCATCACTTCCTGGAGGATTTTCACTGTAAAACACAAAATCAGGATAGCTGGAATACCTTCAGTGTTGATTTGCATGAACGAGAAACTAAAAGAGAAAAAATTATAAGTGGAAAGTACAGGAATTAATTGATCAATGAGCAGCACACTGGTGAGGAAATGTACGGGATATCAGGTCGACGCAGAGGAAGTTTTGAGTTTGCATCGATAATGAGGAATGAACGCCTGTTTCTAATATGAGCCTGTTAGAAAATAAAGGCCTGGTTTGGCCTGGAGTTCATTGTTTGTACATATTAGTTACTTTACAATGATCCGTCTCTTCACTGATGATCTATCGACAGATCTTCTGGTAGATGTCAGTTGTGACTTTCTGGTCAAGCTACAGCGTGTGAAACATGGACGTGTTTTCTGTCTTTAATTGTTATTTTAAACTTTTATCTTAGCTGAGCCTGTTCTGAATCCATTAGCTTAGCTTAGCACAAAGACGGGAAATTTGGGCGACAGCTAACCTGGTTCAACAAAATTCACCTACTAGCATCTCTAAAGTGAACATATTTTGAAATACCCGAATTTAAATGATCATAAAGTCATTTTATTTTTGCGGTTTGGCCAGAAAATGACTGACTTGTATCGCTCAAGCACGGAAAAATGATTCAGTGCTTGTTTCTTCAGTGTGTTTGTGTCATAGCGCAAATTAAAAACTCACAGCAGGACATCACAGTTTGCATCCTCTACATTGTACAGAATATACAAGAACAGTTTTTATCCTTTTCCCCTTTGACGTCTCTTTTCCCTCCACAGCAGCACCTCCAGTTTCAACAATAGTTTTTACATCATCACTGAGGAGCTGTGCTTTTGTCGAGCGACTGCATGTGACGCACATCCTCTTGAATTCCTTCAGTTGTCTCAGTGTTGTTCGTGCTGCTGTTCACTAACGTCCTTATTAACTTTAATTGAATTTGGTTGTGCATGTGATCATCTGTCCAGCTGTCGATGAGAGGGACAAAACTGGAGGGCTGACGTGATCGTAACGACGAGCACGCCGATAGATTTTTAGTTAATTGCGTTCTTTAACGAGCAGGAAGTTGACGCTGCGCTGACCGTCCTTTAAGACGATGCAAATTAATGTCGCCGCGGCCAGAAAGCAGCTTCATCAGCTTTAATTAGAAACGGCAACAGGAGCATGTTAACGAATGTTGGCGTAAGTTCAGGATTTATGGATTTATTTATCGGATGAAAACTTTTTAGAGGACTTGAGCTCGTTCGATCTCTTAAAGGAACAGTTCACCCAAAAATGCGAATCCAGTCAGTCTTAACTCACCTCTTTGGATGATGAAACCAGTCGGGTGAAGGTTTGTCGTCCACAAAACATTTCTGGAGCTTTGAAGAAAAGCAGCGTGCAGCATTCAGGCAGCGTCGGGCAATCCACGTCTGGAGGAACCCTGAGATCCCAAATTGATTTGAAAAGGTGCTAATTATAAGCTAAAAGTGTTAGAGCTCGGCCGTGAGTTGAGGATTTAAATAAAGTCTTTTGAAATCAATTTGGAATCTTGGGGCTTTGAGAGACTTGGATTACAGCTGTATGAAACCATTCTGTAATTGTTATTTAAGTTGTTAGTCTTTAATTCTCCATCTGTTTTGGAGAACGCTGCGACTCTGTTTTGCTCTGAAGCTCCAGAAACATTTTGTTGACAACAAAACTTCACCCGACTTTCCATCAGGCGTTCGGTGGTTTTCATTTTTTGGGGTGAAACTGTCCTTTAAAGTGGTTACTTTAGTTACTGACTGTGTCTTTAAAGCAGCTTTTTTTTCCAGAGCTATAAAATCTAGGTAACGCATGCTCACCTGCATGTCTGCTTATTACTTCCGGTCGGATGAATACAAATCACAGAAGAGGGCAAATTTTAGGCGCTGAGAGAAAAACTACAAATTAGACTCACAGATTTTTGGACCCTTGCATGGTTTTCATCTGACAGGAGCTTCTGTTTTTTTCTTACATTATGATTCTATCCACTCAGAAAAAGTGAGAATCCAGCGTCTGATGCACGTTCGGCTTCTGCTCAGCTCCGGTCTGCTGCGTCTGTTAGCTTGCTTCTGGCAAAAAAAAAACAAAAAAAAACCCATCATGCTTTGCTCATGTCGCAATAGAGATATTCCTCTTCCTCCTCCTCTCTCTCTCTTTAATTGACTCCATTGTTTCTCTGTGTCTCTCGTCCCTCTCAGAGCGGCTTCACTCCTCTCCACATCGCGGCTCACTACGGCAACATCAACGTAGCGACGCTGCTGCTGAACCGAGGGGCGGCCGTGGACTTCAAGGCGAGGGTAGGCGCTCGCCTTCAAAGATGGCGCACACACGCAAGAATCCAGCACTGACTCGTGTTATGCTACAGCTGTTGTTGTCGCTCTGCTGCAGGACACTTACACATGTTGTCTGTGTGCTAAACGATCCTACAGACTCCAGGAATGTGTCTCTGTTTGTAGTTTGTATTGTTCTTGCTATTTGACAAAAACAACAGAGGAACACAGACATTTAGATAATTTTTGACTCAATTCTTCATGCAAAACTGCTCAAAATAGACTCCACTAATTTGACTAGTTGGTGAAGTAAAAATGAAGCGATGTGTTTGTGAGTAAAAGAGAGAAAACAAGACTTTTATGCAAGATAAGGAAGAAGGGACGTGTTGAGAAACAGAACAGCGTATTGTTGGTTTTGGGGTTTTTGTGGGATTTTGTGGGTGAAAACATTTAAAAATTAAGATTTACAACAAAATGTGAAATAAGAGAGAAAAGTTCTGACGTGTTGCATGATATCTACTGAATGTAGCATGCTAACCAGCTTAGCCCGGCCTGTCTCGGTCAAAAAGCTCACACGCTAACTGCTGCTAACTGTACCTACCATTAGCTATAGCTACAGATAGCCTCGCAGTTAGCGGTCCGGGCTGGGAGCTCTGAGCGTTATGCTGCCTCCTATTTGTTTTGTGTACACTGCACATGTGGCACCTTTAAGTCAAATCTAGAATAAGTCACATCCTTTAAGATTTACTCAACAAAACTGTGCAAATTAAGGTAAAATAAATAATATTGTGATTATTGTGACAGATATTATGATTGTGTCATGATTCAAGATCAGTTGGAATGATTGTTTTTTTCCTAAACATGTTTTCTTGCATCTGGAGAAGAAGATTTGTCGGCTGCAGAACTCCAGCACTTCATTATAACGCACACATATAGATGATGTAATGAAAGTATAATCAGTAGACCAGATGTCACTCTGTAAATAGATAAAGATATTAAATAAAATACAGTTAAACTGGAACGCTGTGCAGCTGAAGGTGTCAGGATGGTTCTGTTCCTCTAGAGGGGGATGTTTGTCAGTTTTCCTCTGGAGCCAAATCGAGTCTGAAAAAGTTCTGCAGCTTCATTTTTGTCAAATTGTGTAATTGTAGTCCATCGTGTGCACAACATGATACGCAAACAAGAGTCAGGACGCTCTGTGTCTCGTGTCTCTGTGTTGGTCTCTGACGAGGCGACGCTTCTGTTCTCTCCCTCAGAACGACATCACGCCGCTGCACGTCGCGTCCAAACGAGGGAACAGCAACATGGTGCGCCTGCTGCTGGAGAGAGGCGCCAAGATAGATGCACGGACCAAGGTGACAACTCAATCAGTAACATGTCATCATCTCAAGGTGTTATCAGCAGCTGATGGATTGTATCAGCGTAAAAACAAACATTTAATCCTTCAACTAAATCACAAATATCCCCCAAATCCTCCTGAAGCAGCGAGGAAGTAAAAATCCACCTGCAGCAGGTTGTCTTGAGCCCCTTCAGTGCTTCATTGAAGACTCTGTGGGTTCAGATATGAAGCTGATGTACCTGTAACTGTCCTGTTTGTGTCGACAGGACGGTCTGACTCCTCTCCACTGTGGAGCGAGGAGCGGCCACGAGCAGGTGGTGGAGATGCTGCTGGACCGAGGAGCTCCGATACTGTCGAAGACCAAGGTACCTCCCACCGTCTCTTCTTCTGCTCCATCTCCCCCTCGTTTCTCTCTTTCCTAATGCTTTTGTCGATTCAACACGTCCATCCACATCTCCACCTCCTCCTCCTCCTCCCTCCAGAACGGTCTGTCTCCGCTCCACATGGCGACGCAGGGCGACCACCTCAACTGCGTCCAGCTGCTGCTGCACCACGAGGTGCCCGTGGACGACGTGACCAACGACTACCTGACGGCGCTGCACGTCGCCGCCCACTGCGGCCACTACAAGGTGGCGAAGGTCATCGTGGACAAGAAGGCCAACCCCAACGCCAAGGCACTGGTGAGGCTGAGGGGATGGAGGAGGACGCACTCCACCTATTGTAGCTTATTTCACCAGGAAATTATTCAGTTTTAAGGTTTTCTGACTGACTGACTGAGCCGTTAAAGACATATTCTTAGTAGCAAATAACTTTTTTAAGGTTTAAAAGGCCAAAATAATTGTCATTATCTCATATTTCCACAATGTGTGCAAGCGCAGAACTTGTTGCAGTGCGGCCTGAGACTCCTTCACAGTATTTCATGGCTTAATAAACGGATTATTATTACTTTCTTTATGATAATTAGGGGACAAATTGATTATTGCACATCTCTCAGAGGAGGGAACAAGCAGTGCATTGTGTCGCACTCTGGGTTTCTCCCTCGTGTTGCTGCAGGCTTCACTTCAACGTTTGCACGTCGTAAAAAATGGCTGAATGGCTGAATTTTCTTTAAATAACACAGATTAGAATGGATGAATATCTGCGGACGCTTGTGGCCGTGAAACGTCTGCGTGTTTGCAATCAGCTCTCGATGACTTCAACCGCCAATTAACCAGAAATGTCTTCCTTCCTTTCAAGTCTTTCATTTCCTCTCCTCCTCCTCCTCCTCCTTTTCTCTCCTTACTTCCTGACCTCCCCTCATTATCCAGACTTTCAACTTTTGTTTACGACAAAAGAGGCCGAAATGAGATACTTTAATGGAGAACAACGGAGCATGAAGGAGAAATTAATGAAGGAAACGAGAGAAAGGGAACGCAAAGAGACTTAATAACCTCGACCGGTGTCTCGGTGTAAGACAACCATCTCTGCTGTGTAACGGGAGAAGTCTGGGTGTGGTTAGAGCGCTGGGACTTTATAGCCAGAGAGGAGAAAAAAAAAGAAAAAGAAACGGACACGGAGAGGAAAATGAAGTCATAGGATTGAGCCAGAAAACCTCAAAGTGGAGCGTGAGGGAGGGAGGGGGAGAGCGAGCGTGTTGGCCGCAGAAGAGTTGAGTTGTAAAAAGAAAAAAGTATCCGTTTCAGTGCAGTTTTCATTTTTTTAACAGCCGAGAGTCGATTGTTTCCACACATGCTCGCCCGGTTCGTGCGCGCACAAGGGTTAACGGAGAAAGTGTAAGAAAGAAAAAGGAAAAAAAAAGAAGGTTTCCTCTCGTTCCGTACTGTATTTTCCACTCGGCCGTTCCAGATTTGTCGTCTGCCAGCGCCGCGGGGAGAAAAAAAAAGACCTGCAGCAGCGCAGAAGAAAAGAGTTCTGCGACTATTTTTGTACTTTAAAATGTTTCTGTTTTTGATCTGATCGTCTTTGTCTTAGAATGGTTTCACTCCGCTGCACATTGCCTGCAAGAAAAACAGAGTCAAGGTGATGGAGCTACTTCTGAAGCATGGAGCGTCCATCCAGGCGGTCACTGAGGTGAGTGTCGGACTTCGTCAGGTTTCTGCTGCTTTACTCTTCAACTACAGGGAAATAATCTACTTTACTGCTGCAGTTACGTCACACGCTACACAAACCTTCATCTTACAAAGTCATTTTTATCTTTATTTGATCCTAAATGTGTTTATTTTCTCAGCGGCGAGCCTCAGTGAGGCGCCGACCTCCCGCTCGCTGTTTGATTTAGGCTCGTGCACGAAGCGATTGGTCAGTTTCGCTGTCGATCAACGTATCAATAGCTCTGTGGTTGGAATCACTGATGAAGAATGAGGCTCTACTGAGTTTTAGTGAACTATGAAGAGTTCATTTCACCCTCTCGAAGTCAGAAACACGATTTGATTTGTGTACAAAGCACTAAATCTTGTGCTTCATCATTTTCCTCCTGTGTTTTTTCTATTAGTTATGAGATATGAGGCTGATCACGCAGCTGATCGTCAGCTGATCGTGTCCATGACAGGCGCTGATTCAGCTCAGCAGCGTATCAGCCGCAACAAACACAACATTGATTCCAATCTGAGCCGCAGAAGGTTTAATCAGGAGTGACCGTCATCCTCCTAAAGATGATATGTGGAAGTCTTCAAATGATCTTTATGATTCTGAAGAAAGTGATAAAATGTGCAGTTCACCCGTATTTTACACCATTAAGAGTCTCTTATACTTCATGTACATTTCACTGATTAAACTCGTGTACTTAAACCTGAGTAACTGTTTAAACTCTTCAATATTTTACATTCGGTATATTGTGTTAACTTCTCTCCTCTGTGTGTCTTTTCTCTTCTCAGTCCGGTCTGACTCCGATCCATGTTGCAGCGTTCATGGGACACGACAACATCGTCCACCAGCTGATCCACCACGGGGCTTCACCCAACACCAGCAATGTGGTGAGTTCAGGAAGTTCGTCTTTGTTTCATTCCGTCTCACGTCCTTCTTACTTTCTTGTAGTTTCTGCAGTCACTAGTTGTTTTTACGAGTTATTTTCCGTTTACAAAAGAACTTCTGGTACCGACAGATTTAAATTATAGTTAAATGATTGTTTTTAGGCCCAAAGAGGTCAAAATATCCAGAGTTTTTTTTTAAAAAAAAGGCAGATTTGTTCTCTAATCATCTCACAATCTACTCAGATTTCGATCTAATTAAAGTCAAAGTTAAATGCTGCTGACAAAATAATAATGCGTGAATATTTAAGGTACTTTGTTTAAGATAAAACCAGAATTTAGGTGCTTTGACATTGTTATTTTAACTGATATCTGAAACCTGGAACATTAAATCTCACAGAGTCAAACTCGGATGTTCAAACATGGAAAAATGACCTCACGCCAGCCTTTATTAGTTCGTAGGAAACTGAGCAGTGCCTCGATAGTAAAGCTCTGAAGCTGAGGGAGGAGGACGTGAAGTCTATTAACGTCATCACAGGGAAAAGATAAAGTAAAGAGAGATCGATGGCAGACGGAGCTGAAGGAGGAGAAATGAGCAAACAGAAAAGGGGGGTAGAGAGACAGAGAGAGAGTCCTGCACAGTCGACGCTTCAACCCCAAAGTATTTGGTCGCCCACGCCGTGTCTGTGGCCAGGTTACCGTAGAAACGGAGTATTATGGCACGTCATTATGGTGAACTGGGTGTGGAGAGCGAGGGGGTCTCTCTCTTTTCCTTTCTTTCTTCCTGTATATCTGCACGGAGGGCGAGTTTCTGGAGGAGTTGTGTGTGTTTTCACGCAGGAAGGAGGGCAGAAGAAACACAAGAATAATAATCATCAATCCCTCTTTTTGTCCTGTGTGTGTGTGTGTGTGTGTGTGTGTGTGTGTGTGTGTTCCAGAGGGGGGAGACAGCCCTCCACATGGCGGCAAGGGCAGGACAGTCGAACGTGGTCCGGTATCTGATCCAGAACGGGGCGCGGGTGGACGCCACGGCCAAGGTTAGACCACGAGTGACCCTTCAGATACAAGAAAAAAAAGCTGTCCGTCTAAATCGAAAACACGTTGAGCTCGTTCAGCCGCGACACTTGTTTTTTGTTTGTTTGAGACGCAGTAATGAGCGTGCGTTTGCACGCGTCTAATTACTGAGTGACGATGGCACGGAAACATTCCTCTTGTTTCCAGTTTGAGGGTTTGTCTCCAAGAAAAGACGGTAAAAGCTCGGACATGATGACAGAAATCCATTCATTTGCTTTCCTCTGATTATAGTGTCATTCCAAGTTGTGTGATTATCTTAAATTGATGGTTTCTTGGATGTTCATTTAATTAAAAATGCACAAAAAGCTCAATTAGATAGATGATGTCTTGTTTCCGTCAGGACGACCAGACTCCGCTGCACATCTCCAGCCGTCTGGGGAAGCAGGACATCGTCCACCAGCTGCTGGGGAACGGAGCGTGTCCGGACGCCACCACCAGCTCCGGGTACACACCTTTACACCTGGCTGCCAGGGAGGGGCACAGAGACGTGGCCACAGCGCTGCTCGACCAAGGAGCCAACCTGGGAATCATCACCAAGGTGAATACACACACACACACAAACAAACACAAACAAACACAGAGGAGGAAATGTGATCTGTGCAGCAGAAGGAGAAGGAGACGATGAAGAAGAAGAGGAAGAAGGAGATGATGAAGAAGAAGGAGACGACAAAGGAGAACAAGGAGAAGAAAAAAGAGAAGGAGACGATGATGAAGAAGAAGGAGATGATGAAGAAAAAAGGAAGAAGGAGATAGAAGAAGGAGAAGAAGAAGGAGACAACGAAGGAGAACAAGGAGAAGAAGAAGGAGGAGGAGACGATGAAGAAGAAAAAAGAGAAGGAGACGATGATGAAGAAGAAGGAGACGTTGAAGAAGGAGAAGAAGGGGGAGATGATGAAGAAGAACAAGGAGAGGAAGAAGGAGGAGACGATGAAGAAGAAAAAAGAGAAGGAGACGATGATGAAGAAGAAGGAGACGTTGAAGAAGGAGAAGAAGGGGGAGATGATGAAGAAGAACAAGGAGAGGAAGAAGGAGGAGACGATGAAGAAGAAAAAAGGAGACGATGATGAAGAAGAAGAAGGACGAGACGATGAAGAAGAAGAAGAAGAAGAAGGAGATGATGGACAAGAAGAAGAAGGAGAAGAAGAAGAAAGAAATGATGAAGAAGGAGGAGACAATGAAGAACAAGGAGAAGAAGAAGGAGACGAAGAAGGAGAAGACTTTGACTTTAAAATTAACTTTATTTATCAGTTTTTTTTTCCTTCTCAAAATCAAAAGTGCATCAGCAGCACTAAACAACCAATAAAGAAAAACAAACAAACAAGCAAACAAACAAAAACATCAACAAACAAACAAAAGAAGGAGATGATGAAGAAGGAGGAGACAATAAAGAACAAGGAGAAGAAGAAGAAGAAGAACACATGTTCAGTGTTTTTCTCAACACGTGATCACAGCTGTCTGTTATTAAATCATCCATCTTTGCTCGCTGCGTCTCAGTCTGAACCTTCAGATGTGCATAAAATACACAAATGTGAAACGATCAGCTCTCTCATCGATCGACGGTGAGAAACTGATAATTATTGTTTATAGATTTCAGCTGAAAAACATCGACATCATGCAGCCCTAAAAAGATAAACAGTAAACCCAGTGAAACATCCTCAGTAGGAACTATAATTACTTTGTCTGGAGACTCAAACGTCGGTTGTTTTGATGGCTGGAGGCTGAAAACAGGCCGATAGAAAGAACCTGTTGTGTTGGAGAAGCAGCGGGACATTCAACATTCGTGTCGATTCGACTGTAGTCACTGAATTATGTTTTATGTTTATTCAAAGACGAGGCGATGCACGTTAGTTAACATGAGCGGTCCACATGTCACGGCAGTCGGCAGCTGCAGATGTGCTGCACGAGGCTGATTTCACTGGAGGCTCTCTGACTGTCTGCCAGCGGGACAGTTTGGTCGGAACAACTTTCTCTTGCTGTTCCTGGAGAGGCCTTCATTATGAATTACTCGTTTCATAACATCTATTTAAACTGTTACGGAGCAGTTTGATGGGCACGGCTCTCGACACCGAGGAAAGTCCCTAAACTCTAAATACAGTCGAACGGCGGAGCTGATTCCAGGTCAGAGCAACAGACTCTGCGTGATGTCTTCATGTTGGATATCTCGAGGATCGACCGGTTAATAGTCCAATCTAAGGAAGAATAATGTGCGTTCAGGTTCGTGCATCTTAATCATTCACCCACCACAAGAGATACGCATTAATATTCAGGGATCTCGAGCCAAGAAGCTGCTCTGGATTCCGTCGCCGAGTCCCGTAACGATCAGCCGCCTCTCAGTCGTGCACAACCGGGTCTATCTGCACTGAGTCGGTTCTGCGTTGCCTCATAGCTGAAGAATCTGATGTAAGTCGCTCTCCACACCCTCGCTCAATAATCAGTCTCTCATGTTGTCATGACACAACCCTGCAAGCCCCTCAATTATAACTGATTGAACACATGTGGCTTTCACGGAGAGGACCGTAACAAACGCATCACCTGGAGTGTTTTTTAACAGCCGCAGCACATTAGCCGATGAGATATTTGTAATAAATGTAGCCTGTAATATTCTTTGTTGTCGTCGTGTGTG
The DNA here is from genome assembly GCF_900880675.1 of Sparus aurata. Taxonomy (NCBI): domain Eukaryota; kingdom Metazoa; phylum Chordata; class Actinopteri; order Spariformes; family Sparidae; genus Sparus; species Sparus aurata. The sequence goes on along the minus strand of NC_044206.1, from coordinate 23,278,163 downwards.
TGTGTGTGTGTGTGTGTGTGTGTGTCTCCAGAAGGGCTTCACTCCGCTACATGTGGCTGCGAAGTACGGGAAGATCGAGGTCGCCAACCTGCTGCTGCAGAGAAACGCTCCGCCCGATGCTGCAGGGAAGGTAAAGACATTTATAACTCACCCCATTTCATTGTTATTCTCTTTTACCACCTCACTGCACTGTTCTGTATGTATATCACCTCCCAACACTGGCTGTATGTGTGTGTGTGTTGCTCAGAGTGGACTAACTCCACTGCATGTGGCGGCGCACTATGATAACCAGAAGGTGGCGCTGCTCTTGCTCAACCAGGGAGCTTCACCGCACGCTGCAGCAAAGGTAAGAATCGGTCGACGCGGCTCCCCGTCGAATGTTCCCGATTGCATTAAAGCACCGAAACATCCCTCCCGCTGCCTCCCGCTCCCTCTCGCTGCCTCTCGCTCTCTGTTTTTTGGCTCTGGGTGAAGTGAAAGCAGGCTGACCTAGTTTCAGTCACCCACATAGTGAAGCGAGCCGAGTCGAGCGGAGCGTCGTCATTGGCTGGCCCGGATAGATGGATGCCTCTTCCACTCTAACAGCATCTTTTCCAGAGAGAGCTGCCACTGAAATTAGCCAGGCCCCAATAAACCTTATTCCCTCACAGAATATTGAATAACTTAGTGTTTCCAGGCAGTGAACCCGGACGAGACGGGAATCTCTGGAGAGAAAGATTTTCATTGAGTGATTTTTTTTATGCCTAAACAAACTGAATGTGCTTATATGTGGCGGACCCTGCCACCTTTCTAGCTTCAAACATAGCTCTTGGCTCTTTATTTTCCTCTGAGAGCAGCTCGTTTATTCACTCATGGAAAGACAGAAATATCTCCGAGTTTGTCTCATTACCTCGTGAATATTGTTGATATTAAAATTCTGAGTTTAAAGTGTAAAAAAATATAGTTCTGCAATGAAATCTATGAAAAACTGTCGGAAGATTGTCGATATAGAGACGAGATGAGCTGGAAGATATGGCTCGAATTAATATGATAATATTAACACGCATGTTTTTCTGGTATTTGTATCTTTATCACAATATTGCAACTTTATGTAATATTGTGAATATGATCTGTTTCTATCGTCGTTTTTTTTTTACAGCACAGAAGTCTTTTTATATAATAATAATCCTAAAATTCAAATAAACAATCAGACAACAAAAGTAAAAACAAAAGACAACAAAGACTGTCGGCAAAACCAGGGCAAAGAAAATTGCGTATAAGATAATCAAATTGATGTAAAATTAAAAATGAGCAGCAATTATTTACATGTAAAACAAAATATTTGACTGCTTTCTTTGTTCTTTTTTAAATTTCACTTTTCTTGGAACGATTATTACGCTCGCTCTCGTGTCTGTCCAGTAAACATGAAGCTACATCCAGCAGCAGGTTAGCGAAGATTAGCTTAGCATAAACACTATAACCCACTTTTTGGCTGCAACTTGGACAGAGCTACGCTAACTGTTCCTCCCTGTTAACAGACTTTGTGCTAAGTTAAGTTTACAGTCACAGAAATGTGGGAATCGCATCAATCTTCACATGCAATTCTTGTCAAGACAGCAAATAAATATAATTATCAAAATGTTGATATTCTTATTCAGTGTCTTATCAGTGACAGATGAGTGACATGTTTGCACATAACGCACATATTCTTCTTTGCTTGTCTCTGTGTGAGCTGATAACGTTGGTGTTAGAACAAAGACACAACTGTCTTCCGTCTCTCTCTCTGCGCTCAGAACGGCTACACGCCGCTTCACATCGCAGCCAAGAAGAATCAGATGGAGATCACCACCACGCTGCTGGAGTACGGCGCCTCCACCAACACGGTGACACGCCAGGGAATCACGCCTCTGCACCTCGCGGCGCAGGAAGGCAACGTGGACATCGTGACGCTGCTGCTGGCTCGAGACGCGCCCGTCAACATGGGCAATAAGGTTCGACATCCGTGTGAAGGAACTGTCTCTGTGCGGGTGTCATACAGGCCGACAGAGATCCACAACATGAGTTTTATTACATGTGTCTTATTTTTATTATTATTATACATCTTATTGCCACATTTTAAGGTATTAATCCATTATGTTTATGCTTATATACACATGTAACTGTAATTGAATTCATTTAATTTAAGCAAACTTTAGGCAAACATGTCTTTCTTTTTTATCTTAAGTTTCCTTGACGGTCTTTACTTAAACTTGAACTTGAAGTTTTCTTGTTCCTGTCACATTTTTACTCATTGAGGAAAATATTTATTATTATTATTTCACCTCTATGGAAACAACACAATCATGGCTAGAAATACGGTGCAGTATAATGTTTAATGTCGCTATAATGCCATAAAAAAGTTGAATTTCATCGGCCCACAAGTGTTACAATATTGAAAAAAATGGAGGCTGTTTAAATGTGTACAGTTTCTTTTTGTTTGTATATTTATTTATTTTCTGTCTGTGTTTTTTAACTGTCTCTCTGTCTGTCCTCAGTCCGGTCTGACTCCGCTCCACCTGGCTGCCCAGGAGGATAAAGTCAACGTCGCTGAGGTCTTAGTCAACCAGGGCGCAACTATCGACCCGGAGACCAAGGTAATGTGACGTGTGTCTCCTTCAGGCTCAAGAGATTATGATTTATTATAGTTTCATCAAGGATTATTCAGGATTTGCTGTTTTTCTCCTCTGTATTGTGTTGAAAATGTTTATATCTCCTGGTTTTGGACTGTTGGTTGAGAAAAAAAAACAATATGAAGATGTTTCTTGCTTTGACTTCAGCTGGGATACACTCCTCTCCATGTGGCCTGTCACTATGGCAACGTGAAGATGGTCAACTTCCTGCTGAAGAACCAGGCGAAGGTCAACGCTAAAACCAAGGTAACTGTTCAGAATGTGTGTTTCCTCCTTTATTCCTGTGTGCAGAGGAGATTAAAGTGCACGAACGTGTTTCAAACCTTTCTCTTGTATTTTGCCTCGTCTGCAGAACGGTTACACGCCGCTCCATCAGGCGGCGCAGCAGGGACACACACACATCATCAACCTCCTGCTGCATCACGGAGCATCGCCCAACGAACTCACCGCCGTCAGTACACACAGATCAATGACATTATTTACACTCAAGTATTTAAAGTTTGTGATCTGTACCGACTACACTCCTCAAGTTATGAAATAGCTTTTTCTAAGAGATGCACTTGTGAAGCAGAGCAGCAGTTCTGACTTCCTGTTTCAAACCAATCGCTCACCTCTCTCTTTTCTTTATTTTTTGCGGTGCAGAACGGGAACAGCGCTCTGTCCATCGCCAGGAGGCTCGGATACATCTCTGTGGTCGACACACTCAAAGTGGTGACGGAGGAAACTCTGACCACTCAGGTGCGTATTGCGTGTTTCTGAGAGTGTGTGTTGCGCAAACTTTTTCTGTCTTTTCTATTTTTTAACTTAAACAAAAATGGCCACGTCCACTCACCATGAATTCAAAGCAGGATTATGTTAGAAACAGGCCGTAATTCCCACTTTTCTAAGTCATTATCCGGATATTTTACCACATTTCTGTTGGAGGTCTCGCTAATTTGCTCTCTAATTAGCTGTCGATGCTTCGATTACAGTTCAAACTCAACAGTTCCTCCTTGTTTAACAGATATTGTGGTAAATCCAGCTGCAAATTAAAGACGGGATGCCAACTAAGCATACAGTGTATTTCTGTTGCTTTAATTTAATTAATTCAACAATATAACCCACTATGTTCAACACTTGTCGAGTCGAGATTACTCTTCTTTAATATGGAGAGCAGTAACTACATTTCAAGTGCCTTGAGGGAACCCTGCAAGTCGACGATTTCCCCACCCCAAAACAAACGTCCCTGTAAAAGTTTCACAATAAAAGCCTTGTTAGGAAATAGAGGGTCTAAAAGTGTTTTAATCTGCAATTGATACAAACCAATAACCGAGGAGAAAGACCTCGTAATGTTGCAGAGAAAATCACGTAGACAGTTTCACGTGGCAAACCGCGACTCCGCTGATGACACATTTTAATCTGAGATTCGTTTAACGGTCGTGACAAAAGCATCTCTTAGCATCCATCCTCTTCTTCTTCTGTTGGGTTTTATAACACCATCCGCTTGATCTACTGTCCCTTCATCCATCTATTCCAGCGCTTCATGTGTGAAAAGGCAGAAAAGAGGGACATTTACACAGTGCAAATGATTTACCAGAACATGTGTGTGAGGCTTCAGTCACCGTCGACACTTTATTAAGAGCGTGTTTCTGTTCGACAGACGGTGATCGAGAAGCACAAGATGAACGTTCCAGAGACCATGAACGAGGTGTTGGACATGTCCGATGACGAAGGTACGGATTCTCTTTTACAGCTTTATTCGTGTGTAAATCTGTTTTATTTAAAACAGCTCCCCAGTCGTACAACCTGACCCCAGTCACAAAATCCCAGAGAGAATCCCGGAGTCTGTAAAATCTCATGGTTGAGTCATATTTGGCTTTTGGGCTGGAATAGTTTGATGTGATGGCCTCATGGTTAACAAACGTCCTCATTGTTGTCAAGGAAATGGTTGTGTTGTTGTTTCTGTTGCTGCTGAGTCATGAAAGTGAAAAAAATCATATTTCTTTTCATCATTAACTTATTTAATTCCATCATTTTACCTTTCAGTTCCAATCCTGATGATTTAAACCTTTATTTTCCAACGATAGAGCCGCTGAAAATGTGCACTCGTCACTTTGTTGTTGATTTTTCCATATTTTTCTGGTTCCCGTTTTTTCTCTCTAACCTTCTCCTCCATCCCAATCACACAGTCTGTAAAGCCAATGTCCCCGAAATGATCACAGAGGACTATATATCTGATGTGGAAGAAGGTATTTTCATCTTTCTTCATTTTTTATTTGCTCTTTCGCTTCTTTCATGCTGCTTTCTGTATGTCCTTACCATTTCCAATCTTCGGTTTCTCTTCCGTGTTTCGTTTCACCCTTTTGCAGTTGTGTCGAGATTTCTGTGTTTCCTGTATTTACTTTTGAGTAGTCAAATGTGTGATAAGGGTTCCCGCAGCTCCTTTAAAAGCCTTAGAAGGTCTTGAAATCAAGAAAATGAAGGTCATGCGTTGTCTTTAATTTACTGTAAATTTGCTGCAGGTGTTAAATGTGCAGTATAAGGCTGATTGGTTGTCTTTTTGTTTGCGTCGGTCGTGGTTGTTAGCTAGCCAACGAGCTACAGATGAGCCAAGATGAGGCGATAAAAGTTTGATGTTAAGTTTCAGAGATGGTTGGCAACGGCAGGAAGACAAAGCATGGTGTAATTTATGACGAAGACTGTTATGCTGGGAACGAAAAGGGCGTGAAAGTCGTTAAATGTGCAGCGGCAACTAGTTATGCTATGCTAACGTGCATTTTTTAGCATGTAGCACACCCGAAACTTCATCCCACTCCCTCGCAACTTCTCAAGAAGCAGTTTTATGTCACGGCCACGATCACAAAATGACATTGTGACATGTAACTAAGTACATTTACTCAAGTCCTGTAGCGCAGTTTTGTGGTACTTTATACTTCAACTCTACTATATGCATTTTGAAGGCGAATACTGCAGTTTTATCATATAAGTTAAAAGTTCAGATAGTGTGTTAGCTCATTGTCTTGAATTTTAAAAGTTAACTTTTTTTAACCCCTCTAACTTACGGGAGTCAGGAAAACGGTTACCTCAGAATTATCAGGTAAAGCTGATGATTTTTCAAAATGTAAATTAACTTTTAGGCACTTTTTACAACACTGTAAAATGTTGAGGTGTCGTGGAGTCTTCACATGTTGACCACCGTTCATTCAAGTCGAATGATGACACCCGTTACGCCTGCATACATTGTCGCCCCTATTTTCTATCAAAGAAACTGTTTTGACATTTGTTTTGGTCTAAATTTATATTCATTGAGGTCTAAAAAAAGCATCTAATCTGACCGTGTGTCTTCTGTAGCCGAGTCCCTTCAGCGCCTGCGTCCCCTCTCGACTCTCTCATGCTGTGTCTTTTTCTCTGCAGTATTTCTCATGCATCAGAAATGCTGGGGGAATATGTCTTTCTCACGGTTGCCATGCCAACCGTCTGCATACGGCGTTGTGTGGTAGTGTGTAACAGATTTCTTTCTTTTCACGGTGCGGAGTGGACGCGCACACACTCGACCCCTTTGTCCTCCGGAGGCTTGTCGTGACGCTTCTATTGTAGATTCACGCGTTCGGGCTAAAAGCAAACATGGTGTCAGCTGCTGTGTGTGTGTGTGTGTGTGTGTGTGTCTGACTCAAAAATGGCCGAACTTGAACTCGTCCTGACCAAATGTCACCGATCGAGGGAGGAGAAAGAAATAACGAGGGATTGATATATTGAGTTTTTTTGAATCGATCGTCTGTTTGGTTTCTCGTTCTGCCCTCCGGTGCTTCTGCTCAGCCGTCTGCACTCATGGTAAAGAATGGGCGGCTTTCTTTTTTAGGTGGTCACATGTCGCTTTGCCCTCTGCAGCTCCAGGTTTTTGAACATCAGCAGCCCGCAGAGATCCACATTTATCTAACACAACTGAAACAGTTCATCTCCAGTAAAGATGGAGCACGTGTAAGGGCCATTAACGTGAGATTACGAGGTGTGATGTACTTAAGTAGATCTTTAGAAACAGGATCTGTGCTTTACTTGAGTACATTTTAACACGAGCGTCTGAACTTTCTGCTGCTCATATTTTCAAAACAGGCTAGTTACTTTAGCTTTTATGAAATTGAGGGGAATTGAGGATTATTTTTATTTCCCAACATCAAAAGATTTAAACCTTTCAGTGCCTGTAACGCACGGCATAGCGAGACGAAACAACATAAAAGACGTAAACAGACAAAGAGAGAGACTAAATGGGGATGTTAGTGTCTCGTCTCCGCAGAGAGTTTCTTATTTTCTCTCTTTCTTGCTGCTCTGGACGCTTTACCGACCCAACATGTGTGTATTTGACGTCCTGGGAATGAGACTCAACAATCAGATATCTTTGTGTTGCGTTCAGGAACAGCTGGGACAAAATCCTGCTGATTCTTTAAGTGTGATAGTCTTTGAATTATATTAATATGACGTGAGCTTCAGTTAGCTTTGCACAGAAACGTCCTCCAGAGGGAGACTTTTAAGTTTGTACTTGTACTTGAGTAAAGAATATGCGTACTTTTGCCACCTCACCATGCAGATCTCTATAAAAACAGTGTGCGCAGGATGTCATGAAGTTGAATTGTGGCGCTTTGCCTGAATTTGTGTCTTTAAAACAAGAGAAACTAGAGGACAGAAAGCAGGGAAGGTGTTTAGACGAGTTTAGAAAGAAAATAGAGGAATGAAAAGGAAAAGGAAAGGTGACACGGGTTCCTGAACATGTCGGGTAAGGTGTGTTTCTGCTTTGTCTAAACAGAGATGGATGTTGGAAATATCTGCATCAGCTATTCCTGTAAGTCCAGCGAGCCGTGACGTCGCTGCAACTAACTCCAGTAACAGTCTGAAGTGTTGCCACTAAACTCCGCCGCTGTGATTTTTTGGCGTGCGCTGAATCTGTTGTTGTTGTTTGTGTTGTAAAGCTTTAATAGAGCGTCCGTCTTTCATTCCCGATCTAAATATATCTCAAGTGTAGCTCACACACACACACACACACACACACACACACACACACACACACGCAGGCCCACATACCAGATGAGCAGCAGCGGCGATTAACATCTCCGGTAACACACACGGCCGAAGATCTAAATCTGGACGGCTCGTAAACCCTCCGCCGTCTTTTGTGAACCGCTGCGGGTTTTCCAGAGAGCATTTTTGCAGAGTTGTGAGTCAGTTTTCAATCAGGGGGGATATAAAATCTGCATCATGACAAAACAAATTACGAGGCAATAACATTTTCACCACGTGAGATTATATCTGTTACTTGTTCCAGTAAGTTAGCAAGTCTGTAGGGTTGTTTAGGCTAAATCTGCTGTAGGTTTTTAATCCTTGAACAACATGCCTGTTTTTGGTTTTAACATTTCATATTCTAAATATAACACGATATAAAAGATAGAAGCAACAGGAGCACACTGATTATGGACACTGATCAGTATACAGCAACTAAAATAATCCAAAGAAGGCTGTTTGTACCTGCGTTAACATGCATCATGGGACATCTCTGTCATTTCACACCTGACATCAACATGTGTCTCTACGTGCATGTCGAGTGACCACCTGTGATCGGATCTCATCTCTACGATCTAAATTTAAATAAAAACGTACATCTTTCTGTTTGCAAAGAGCAAACGCACTGTTGGTTTTAACTGATCGACCCAACAGTATCAGCCAACATGCAGAGACGGACTGAAACAAAGAAAGAAATATCATCGTGTTTACAAAACGCCAAAATGAGAATGTGTCGTTTCATAAAGTTTCTCCAAACACAAAAACTCACAAGTCTTGTTTTGGTCTGCAGTAACAATTTTCCATAATATATGAATGAATAAGCAACATAAAAAATGACAATACATGAAAATAGATAAACAAAAAAACAATAACAAAAGTATATATTGACCAAGAAGTATGTAAGTTGATAAATCTGTTGTGTTGGTTGGTGGTTTGGTTTATAATAATCAATTTACATGCATTTTTATCCATTTTGTTATACTTTATAGATATATACAAACATATTTGATATTTATGTGTCAAACAAAAGGCTGCTATTGTTTCTGAAACAATGACAATAAACATCTATGCAGTTAAATTGTTAGAGCTTTTTTGCTGTAGCATGTAAACTGGATTAGTGCTACAAAGCCACTGGGTTTTGGCAAACAAGAAGAATGCGTGGAATAAATAAATAAATAAATCACTTTTCTTTACTTTTTATCAGACTACCCATTATGATTTGAGGTTTTTATCTATATATTTATATTCATGTGCTAAATTAGTGAAGTAGAGGCTAAGATGGGTCTGATAAAGTTGATGTTGTGTCATCACTGTCCTCCCAGACTAGTGTGAAAAATAAGAATGAGACAAATTCAAGATAAAAAGGTTGAATGCATGACGGACAGTGCAGCAAAATAAAACCCAAACATAAAACAACTACGTGTACAAATAGACACATCAGCAACTTGATTCGATAAACGGTTTGGATTTATACACTCCAATGAATTCTGCGTCTTTTTAATGCCGTTGGTTTGAAGATGTGGGTCAAATCTGCAGCCACACTTTCAGAATTCAAAACTTAATTTCGCTTAATTTCAGAAGTTTGTCTCCAAACCAGCTAAATCTCTCAGTTCAAATTCAGGACATCGCTCTGAATCGATGATCCGAGGTTTTTCCAAATTTCTCTCACAAAACTGCAGCTGCAATCTGACAGATACTGTTGTGTCAACACCAGCTGGAGTATTTGAGGAAGTCTTTTCTGGACAGAGTTGTGAATTTCTGGAAACACTCCCACCTTTTTTTTTTTTTTTATAATTTTCATTAACAAATATGTGACACAACTCACAAAAGAACTGAAACCTTTAGCAACATATTTATCAACAGGCCAAACAACCTAAATATGTAACAAAACATTAGATTAAAAATGACAAAAATTGTGCATAAATACATACAATTATTGTAATTAGAACATAAAGTAATATAATAAACTTTTTTTAGTAGAATAAAAGACAGCAGACACTCAGTAATGTTTATTATTTAGTCGATCGAGAGACAAGAATGAAAAGATCAACACATGAAGGAGTTCAGAAGCTCAGTGAGGACGCTGTCGGGTTTGAACATTCGCCCAAGTCACACACCCACTTACTATTTCTGTCCTGCAGTGAGATCTAGGTGTCTCTTCTGAAACTCACACACACACACACACACACACACATGCACACCCACACATGCACACACACTGGATAATCCGAGTGCCGGGTGGGTAGGCGGGAGAAAGCTGATCTGTTTGTGCGAGCGCCGGGGCTGTGAGAGACAGTGAAACAGAGTCCGGAGGGGTTGAAGAAAAAGAGTCGCAGGAGAAAAAAAAAAGTTAGTTCAGGGTTTGAAAAGTCCCGAAGAACTGGACTGAATGAAGTGCTTTAAACGAGGAGGTGAGTTTGCAGAGAGAGGGAGTTGGAATTTGTCCAGTTGGGGGTCTGCAAAGTGTGTTTGAGTGAGGGGAGGTGGGGGGAGTTTAAAGGGGGAGGGGTGGTGCAGCAGCAGCAGGGGGATGAGGGGACAGGAGGGTGGTGCAGGAGGGGGTCTGTGGTGCTTTGTGGTTGCTGGAATGCCTTCCTTTTTCTTTCTCCTGGTTTCTCCGCCTGCATGCACTTGCTCCCCTCATTCCCCTCCTTTTTAACTCCTCCTCTCTCTTTTCAACTCTGCGGTCAGCGGTTCATCAGTAGGCTCGGATCTACAGTACCTCCGAGGGGGGAATAACATGCTGCTGCTGCTGCCGCTGACTGTGTTTTCTTTCCTGCTAGGCCTGTAAACGTATGTCTCCAACACTTTTCTTTTAACAGCTTGAATGGTTTGTTGTGCTGTGATGTGTGGAGTGTTTTTCACGTCACTTTAACGGGACGATCTGTGCTGTACATGGATCTGTGCTCAGTGTTTTCACATGTAAAGCTGTTAAACTGCTGGTAACTAAACTAACTCAGCATTGAAAATGCAGCTTTACTGTCAGTGTTTTTTGAGCTGAGACCACGATCCTTTAGTGACAGCGAGACTTTTGTTTTTCTGTGTGTGTTTTGTTGGACTCGAGCTGAACTGGAAAACAGCCTCCGGGTCGAGGCTGCATTGATCTGTCTGTCTACAAGAGCCGGTCTGTTGTGGTGCTCATGGCGACACAAACAAGAAAACACAGAGGGGAAGCCAAACATTTTAGAATTTGCATTCACAAAATATCCCCACCTTGTTAAAGATAATCTGGCAGAGCTAATTGTTGTGATGGAGCAGGATGGTGGAGAGATTTACTCATTCATTCTCTCTACGCTTAGTTCCCTCTCGAGTCCTAAAGTTTGGCCCCGGAAGAGAAAAACAGATTCTCTTTCTTCATGTGACATTTCTTCTGCCCTGTGTGTTTCCGTCCATCAGGTGACGATGCGATGACGGGGGACACAGATAAATATCTGGCCCCCCAGGACCTGCGGGAGCTTGGGGACGACTCGCTCCCTCAGGAGGGCTACATGGGCTTCAGCGTTGGTGCCCGTTCACAGAGGTAAGAGACGTCAGAAATCAATCAACGTAGCATTTTGACAACAAATATGTAATGAAACAGCTGTCAGAACTGAGGATATCAGTCAGTCATGTCAGTGATGTGTTGTGAATACATCTGAGATGTGTGAACAGGCCCGGTCACACCAGAATTTAACAGTGTCAGAGGGTTCAACACCGGTGAACTCTGACACACAAACTCACAAAGTCAACAGACAGCAAACCATCTTGACAGTTCAGACATTTGAGTGAACGTAAAGTGAAACAATCTCAAGATGGAGAAAGTTTTTGTAGCTTGTTAGCCGTGATACACCTTCAACTTTTAACCTCTGCAGGAGTTTAAACATCTCCACATAAGAAAAGTGTTTTAAAGAGAGTTATGAGTCAGGATTCAATACTACAACTCACTATCCTGTTAGCAACAGGGCTAACAAGCTTGCTAACTGACAGTTGCTAGCTGTGAGAGCCTTTTCCCCTCTTTAATTACTCTGTATTTAATGATTTAATCAAAGAGAGTGTGTACAGACAGGAGTCCATGCTACAATATGTCTTTTACATAAATTATGTGACTTTATTCAACTTATTTTAAACATAAATTATTTTGTGAGGCTTCCTGTCAGGCACTTCAGCCTGCTGGCTAGCTATTAGCTTATTAGCCAGTGGGCAGAAGTGCTTCCTATCTTCAATTAAACTTTATTTAATGAGATAATACAAATGGACTGAGACACTTATAAGAGGGTCAATCCCTGCTACCAATATGTCTTTTGAATAAACTGCGTGAACTCACTGTTCTGTTAGCTGGCCGGCACCAGATGCACCAGTTAGCTTACTAACTGTTAGCAGGCTTGCTACTGTAGCTTTGAGAGCTTTTTGTCCTCAGCTTTAATTTACCTTTACTTAATCAGATAATCAAAATGGCGTAAAAGAGCTAAAGGACAAAAATGGTTTGAATAAACTGTTTGAACTCACTGTCCTGTTAGCGACCAGGCTAACCACAAGCTTGCTAGCTGTGATAGCTTTTGTTCCCTTCTTCAGTTACTCTGTTTGATGAGATAATGTACAACTATGAGAACAAAAATACTCAGGTTGAGTTCAGGACATGTTATCAGGATAATAATTGCTTGCTAGCCTGTGTGAATGTTTTGTGTTAGCATGTTGCTGGCTGGACTAGCGGCGATGTTGCTAGCTACAGTAGCGTAGCTCTTGGAGTAGATTTTGCTGTACATACACAACTTTGACAACTAGCTACATATCTAACAAAGATGTGTGGATGACTTTTGTTTTTGCCACTTTCTGGTGTGACCGGGTCTCAAAACACAAATCAGGTGTTTGTAGGATTGCTTAAAAAATGCTCATTATAGAGAAGAATACAGGAAACTGCTATTTTACACAGGAAGCAACTTAGTTTACAGGCTGTGCTGTCTTTTTTATATTGCTGGCATGTGTTAGACATTCCCACCACGGTCTCCCCTGGTTATGCTAATTACACTCCAAAGGTATCACAATTAATTTGATGCACCGAATTGAGGCGTACTAAAGAGTCTTTTCGGAGAAACACAATGATTTCTTAATAATCTTCCAGTGAGTAATAGGTTGACCGGGTTACGCTGGAGGCGCATGAACTGGTCCGAACAGAACATCAAGTCTTGTGAAAGCTCATGACCTAAAAACCAACACAGTCATTAACTCACAGAGAGTTTGTTTTATCAGTTTAACATCACGCTGTTTCCAGTTTCCAGTAATATGGTAACAGAAGAGATCCTCGTCTCACCAGTGGGAGGTCGTAGTTCGCTCTCTGTTGAGCTCACACAAAAATATTGACACACTGCGACCCGCTGGAGAGGGAGGAGGGGGAGTTATTGAATATCTGAGGGGTGACACACATGGACGCCGAGCAGCAGGAAATTAGCAGCATGTTCGATTGTGTGGCCTTGAGCGCTGGGTTACATCAACACACTCTGTTTGAATGGGGTGTGTGTGTGTGTGTGTGTGCGTGTGTGTGTGTGTGTGTGTGTGTCACGCCAAGTTTACAATCGTTTTTACAAATTGGTGCACTGCAGGGTTCAGATCACTTCCTGTTCAGTCAATTTAGGAGGGGAAAATCAGTATTAGTGAGGTGAAAGTAAGTCTCAGTGATCACTGATAGCATTTTAGATTTGAGGTTTTTAAAATGATCAATACATCGTGGTTTTGATCGTCTGTAAAAGCGAAAAACTCAGTCAAGGTTTGAGGTGGGAGAAGCCTCAGGGGTCGAACATAGGAACACGTCTGCTGGATAAAACAATAGATTTAAGTTAGAAGGGATTATTTCATCGTAGTTTTGTTTTGATGATTCAACCAAGAGGTTTTATACTCTTTCGAGCTTTTAAGGTGCCAAAAATAGATTAAAAAAATAGATAAAATCACAGCTAACGATGTCTATGCAGAAAACAAAGAGCCTTTCACAACTGGAAATGAAAATGAAACTGAAGTCATTGAGGAGATATGTGGAAATAGTCAGTCAGTCAGGAAAGCATCTTGCATCATTCTACCAAACCTGCATCTCTGCTCTGGCTTCTTCTCCTCTCTGCATCTTTTTGTCTCACTCCCCTGTTTGTTCATGACCTTTTATTCTCTCCTCATGTCCGTTTCTTAATGTTAGTCCCAAAGTCAGGTAAGGCTGAAGGCATGACGAGGCCTCCCTCCACCTCCCACCTCACCCCCTGCCTCCCCCATTTCACCCCTCTCCCCTCCCCCTGGACTCCAGTCACTATCAACATCATGACTTTGTGGTCCAGTGTAATACATATTTGTATGTTTGACTACTAACGTGATGATTTTGACCCGTTCTTTATGTTTTTGTTTGTGTACTGTGGTTAACTTTTGTGACCTTTATGTCTGATTTCTTACTTTCAGTTGAAAACAAGTGCTGCTGTGTTTCCTGCTTGTAGAGAACAGCTTGTTGTGTTTGCTTTTGTTTTTTGACTGTGGTCACTGTATCGTTAATGCCTGGGTTTTTTGTGGGTTAGCTATAATAAGTGGAGCTTTGCATCATTTTGGTTTTCTGTGTGGAGTATTCCTTCATCGAGCTTCCAGGGACCTGAACTGATAAATCTGTGGGCAATAGTTATTGCCTCCATCAGTTTAGAGTCAAATAGTGATGACAAGTAGTGAACAGTGCAGAGTATTCTCACTGTATGTTGTCAGACACTCTCACTGGTGAGAAAGATATGTACATTTCATACAAAAATGTACATCTACGCACATTAAAAAAAGAGTTTTAACAGAAAAAATACCTTAGCGTGTGTTTATTCTGAAAAGAAACAACAGGATGTTGTTGTTTTGCTTTCTTTCTTAAGCACCATAGATTATTTAGTTGTTGTTGTTGCTGTGCACTGCATCACAAGGAACAATTATGTATTATATTCATACTATACATGGTGCCCCGTATGAGGCAACACACAACACGTTTTTAGATCATTGGGGTTTTTTTTTAAGTTTAACAGTTTGTAGGTTTTCTTTGCTTATGCTTTACACAAACCTGGATTTGTTCTGTAATAGATGCATTACAAACAAATGTTCAGGGAGTTCAGATTACTTTAAAATCATGTGTGTTTTTGTCTAATACGGAAGCCTAGAGTGGCCACGGTTGCAAATCTTCCTGTTATTTCAGGATTATTGATGAATGTTTAAAAATGCCTAAACTTATATATACAGACGCACAACACAACCCTGAATTTGTGATTGAATAAATGTCTTATAAAGACAAATGTTCAAGGCGTTTTAGATCAGAACTATTACTTCTATATCAGATGTATTTTTATCTTAAACGGAAGCTAGCTAGGTAGATTTTAAATGTCTAAATTAAAACAAATCAAACATATAGAACTCTGAATTTGTGATCAAACAGATGTCTTTCAAAAAACAAATGTTCAGAAAGTCGTAGATTACAATTATTACTGTTAGATCATACGTATTTTATCTCATACGGAAGCCAACAGCACCTATGATTGGATATTTTTTAGTTGTTATCGTAGGATAATTTATAGAACATTTAAAATGCTTAAATTAAAACAAGTCAAAAAACAAATAAAACAGGAATAATGTGATTAAAACAAAGACAATCAGTATGACTCTTGCATAGGAAATGCACAGGCCTAAAGACTAATTTGAATGACATGATAAGATTATGTCATTACCCAGAAATAACAAGATATCAGGATCATTATCTCATTAGTTCCTTTTCTTTCCATGAGAAAGTCACTTCAAGCTAAATAATTTGCAACGTTGAGGAAATAGGATGAAGAAGTTTATATACTGCAGCCGTGATCCATCTCTGCTTCCGTAGATTTGTCACGTCAGAATATGAGTTGTGTTTTTTACCGCATTTTATGACAGAGCAGCTCCTCTGAGCTGATTGATTCACTTTGCTTTAATTGTGTGGAGCAGATAGTTGTGTTGTAATTGCGTTCGATGTTGCAGGCTTACATTCATCACACGTCATCGCTCAAGAATGCCCTTTATTTGCCTCATAAAAGCCTCTCCCATCACAAACAACATCAGTGAGACAGAAACATAATCTTTTGAAGAAGCTACGGTTTAATATGGATGTGATTAACGCTACAGAAGCTAATTACCCTTCAGATTTGTCATCACGACGGCCGATACCAGCCTCCTGTCCTCGCTCTGTGCCTATTGTCCATCATACAGTAATCTGCTTAACTTTCATAAGCTACTCTCCTTCCCTCAAACTTGCATGGTTGCATGGCGTGAATAGTTCAGTTGCTGCAGGCAGGTACAGACGATATATCCACACACGTTTTCTTGTTTTTTGCTCTGTACATTCACCGTCCAAGAGGTTTTATTCTAGAATCAGACACTGACAGCTGCATCTGGACGT
Organism: Sparus aurata; assembly: GCF_900880675.1. NCBI lineage: Eukaryota > Metazoa > Chordata > Actinopteri > Spariformes > Sparidae > Sparus > Sparus aurata. The sequence continues at coordinate 23,262,092 of NC_044206.1, read as the reverse complement.
CTACAGATGCTGTTTTGTGCCTCAGATGAATTAGTAGCCTTTTGCTCAACAATCACTTCTTTCTAGTTTTGGGGTTTTTGTCTTGGATTGAGTCTTCGTCAGCGTCCTTTCTTGCCTTGTGGTTGTTGCTGGTGCCATACAGTCAGGTTCCTGGAAGCTGCATGCATTTTAATGTGTTTATGTTTGTTTTTTCTGTTCACTTTCATACTTCCCCCCCCTCCCTCACACCAACCCTCCTCCCAACTCCTCCTCCTTCCTCCTCCTCCCCCTCACCTCCCCTCTCCATCATTGTGACTGTTGTCTTGGTAATCCGTGACTTCAACGGCAACCACACCAAGCCTGCGTTCCTTCAGTTCTGATAGGTCCAACACGCTGAACCGGAGCTCGTTCACGCGGGACAGCATGATGATCGAGGAGATGCTGGCGCCAAAGGAGATGGTACGTACACGGAAAAGGTGCATGTGTTCTGTCTCTTTTCGTCTTCTGTCTCTATTTCGGTCGGTAATCCGCAGGTCGTTAACTTCACGCGAGACACAGTTCTCTCTCCAAATGTGCCGAGCTGTCTTGCGGCTGTGCCAAAAGCCAGGCTATTCACCAATCCTCTTACCCCTGAGTTGGTGATGACATAAAGACGACCAATCCAGTTACATTTTACTGAAAGAGGAAATGAGATTAGCGGTTAGTTCTGCTATCTAAGAGGGATTACAGAGATGGCACACCCACTAAAGGGTGCAGCAAGGATGGCACTTGAGTGGTAGCTCAGGTAGAAGGTGTCTGGAGAAAATATCCAACAAAACAAAAAGACAGCAGGGCTGCTGTCAGCGGACTGTTGCCTCGGTACAGCAGCAGGAATAAAACTCAGATATAACTGAGCATTTTTGCACCAAAGTCAAAAGTTTTTAATTCTGTTTTCAGGTTGTCCATCGGTTTCGCTTGATATCTGGACAACACCTCGAAATTTGGCACAAATGTCTTCTTGGATGAATTGATCAGATTTTGTTGTGACCTTTAAAGAAACAAATGTTCGCCCATTTCTCAACAATTAATCTGATATGACAACAGGATAAAATGATGATACTTTAAACCCAGAGGGCAACGGTCAACTTCACTGTGACATCAACATATTCTGCAAAAAGTCTTCCGGCTGTTATTCAACGCCATGGCTGAGGAACAGTAAATTAACTTTGAACAGGCCTTTAATTACATGCTTGAAATAATGTATGTGGTTCAGAAAAGCTTAAGAGATTGTCCCGTCAGTGAATATCCCAGTTTGAATTATGAAACACTTACATGTCTTAAAAACATGCTAACAAGCGGCTACATGAGACTACAGAAACTGTCGGGGATATTAAACATCACGCCGAATGCGGTGATTCATCTACTCACTAGTTCGTCTTCACGGGCCGACTTTAGCTGCAAATTGTTCTTACTCTTAACTTCACAACTTGTAGATAGATCAATTTATCTTAAAGTGTATGATATAACGTTGGCTATTACTTCCGCATATCTTAGTTTATTCAGCAAGTCAAAATCCAACAGAAGGATGCTAATTTCTGGTCATCCCTGCAGCAACTTAACTTTTTTGGCATGATCATAATGAAACACAGTATTGCCGATGCACTGTATTAATAATGGATGTTGACTATTATAATACAAAGAAATCAAAAAATATATATCTACTGTGTGTATAGCAGCAAGCAAACAAACAGCTTGGTGAACAAATATTTAAACAAAAGCAACAAAACAACCACAGGAATTACTAGAAACACAAGACAAGATCAGCTGTGTGTGTCGATACGGCTCAGTATTAGAAAAATGTACGTGTATAAGTACAAAGTTGTATCTGTAAGTACCTCAAGTATAGCACTTGAGTAAAATGTACATTCCACTGCTTTAACTCCAAACGAGAGCCTTCATTAGGAGTCTGGAGATGCTCTTCTATGCTGTTATTTTCTGCCTGTCAGTGTTACTTCAGCGCAGTGAGACGCAGGATCCAGTCATTTACCTTCAGAGTAACATGATTATATGATCTGTGAATGTAACAGCTGCTGAATAACAGCTTGTCTTCCTCTCACGCTGCTCCAGATGCTCTGTAAGGAAAGGTCTTTCATTGTAGAGCAACACAATAAGGTAGATGCTCATCGAGTCGTCGTGCACTCCCATCTGTCAGCGCATGTGAAGGATGTCAGTCAGACTTCATTATCATTTATTTTATGTTGCATCATCAGAGCATGTATTTAGTCATCATTTATTATTCATTGCTACAACCGTTATATATATTTTGTCTATGACTCAACGTGCAGAAGGTCGCGTGCATCTAATCATGGACAAGAGTCTAATAAGCTAAGCTAACTAGCAAGGACGCCGTCGGTGTCCATGGGCAGATGCAATTTCATCAACAAGTTTCATTTTCTTAATTTTTGCTCTTTTTTGTGGTTGTTTAAATGCACGACTTTATGAACAAACACATTTTGTACACCGATTTTGGAGATTTCCTTTAAAACCCATTCAGATTTCAAACGCACGTCATCATTTCTCGACTTTCTTCTTCACAAAACACTCGTACGTCGGCGTGACCTTTGCCGTCTCTCATCCGCAGCATTTGGCGGCGGCGAAGGACGCGGATAACGACTCCCTGAGGAGGTACAGCTGGACGGCAGACACTCTGGATAACATCAACCTCGTCTCCTCGCCGATACACTCCGGGTAAGCACGTTTTGAAGGGATGAGTGGATAAAGACGGGAGGAGAAGGGAGGGAAAAAGAAGACAAGGATCAGGGTACATGTCGACCACATGCTGTCTCACTGAACAGCAGTCAAGAAGGAGGGGAAAAAAACTTGCTTCGGCTTTTTAGATGAAAAGAGGAATAAGAGGTGTGACGGAAGAAGAGCTCTACCTGTTATGTATTCTCTGTCTGTCGTCCTCACCGAATCTCTCTCTCATTTTCTTTCCCCTCGAGTAATCGGCTCCTACCTGCAGCGGTTTCTCTTCATCCTCTCTGATTGTCTGTTCTTTTTAAAATTTTAAAGCCAATCTGTCCGAAGAGGTTACACCTCCCTCATTTCCTTGATTGCTGTGTGATAACATGGTTTCAAACCTTTAATAAAAACACACCCAGAGCCTGCTGCTGCTTCAGAGAGGTGAAACTCGGCTGTAATTCGTCTCTACAGTGCAAACAAATCCAGAAATCTGAGCAGCTCCCACCTGATGCTGAAGGTCAGGTGAATTATTGACCCGGCAGCAGCAGATTCACGTGTGAGTCACCCAACTGTGGAAATGAAGGAGCTGTAACTCAAAGCAACAGTTTGACATTGTGGGAAAAAAGACAAATTCTGTTTCTGGCAGAGTTAAATGAAAAGATTGATACGACTCTCAAGATAAAAAAGAGGCCCAGAGCTGCTTATTTTGGCACGAAGGCTGGAAGTGGCATCACTCTGTCCAACAAAAGAATCCACCTGCCGCTGCTTCGTTGTATCTCCTGTTGAATCTGTCCAAGACCTGAAGTGTAAAAGCAATTCCAGTCTTGATTTCGAAGCTAAGCTAACTGGCTAACCAGCACAAGACAAAAACAAGTAATTATAAACAGATATAAAATAAAAAAAACAGTGTATAACATCCCGAGGAACACACTGCACCAGCGATGTATCCAAACATAAAAGTTTAAAGGAACATTTCAGGTAATTTTTAACTTGGGTTGAAGTTTCGTAGTCCACAAAACCCTGAGAAGCCCTGAAATCCCAAACTGATTATAAATTATGTTATTTTTACCCTTTATTAAGTCAAAATGTCAAATCAATTTAAGATCTCAGGGCCTCCAGAGTTTTAGATTATGCCAGACGAGCTCTATGAAGCCATTTAATGTTTTATATCTACTTTAGCCGTGTGGAAGATGCTACTAAACTGTTTTTCTATTGACTTTACTTGACTTTCCATCAGCATGGGGTCAAGTTGATAACTTTAAACTCCAACACCACAACAATTTGTTACTTCAGGGTCTCTGTGACTTCCAAAATTTGTTTAAAAGCACTCAAAGAAATCAGATTATGGAGTTTATTTAGCCGACAGACATCGGAGTGGTATCAATCTCCTCATCTAACGCTCCACCAGAAAGCAAATAAGCGTATCTCCCAAAATGTTGAACTGTCCCTTTAAAGGACTCCGTGGTAAACGGTCTTCTCAGTGGTGTTTCCGATGACAAAGCTCTGTTGTTGACCTGTCACTCCTGCGTTGCTTTGTCGTCCATCCTGCAGTTTTTCCTCTCCGCTCCCGCAGTACGACAGCAGGTGATTGACTGTGATTGGTTGCTCTTCTTTATCACCACCCACCGACCTTTGTTTGTGTTTTACTTCCTGTTTCCGGTGACATCACACACATCACCCTCCTCCTCCTGTGTTCCCTCATAACATCTGTGTTTGCTCTCCTCACAAATGAACTGTGTCGTTACAGACTTTATAAAAAAAGTGGTTTGGATTTCTTTGACTTTGTGTTGATGTCTTTTGTCTGGAGGACGCTGTTGTTCGTCTCTCGTTGACGCGGTCAAATAAAAGTCCCGTTCGAGATGAATTTGCTGCAACCACAGATTTACATTTGTGTTACTTAATCATACTTTTCAAACGATGATTTATGCAAAATTATGTTTTATATTCTCACCATTCTGTTCGACAGCAACATACAAACTAACCTGACATCTCGCTCACCGTATTGCATGGTGTGGATTCGTGTGTGTGGATTCGTGTGTGTGTGTGTGATTTCCTTCTTTAAGTCAAAACGAGTTGCACACAGATCTACACCGCCTTCTAACATGGATCAAACTCAGGTTACGCCGGAGGCTCCTGTGTTGGCATCTTGGCTAATTCACTCACATAATGACTGAGCATTTATTCATTTATAATCTTTAAAACTCTGTTTTTAAAGTGCAGCCACTGCCAACACAGAAACCTCCTCACATGTCCGTTCCTCCTCCTTCTTTAATCTATCTTCTCTTTTTTCTCTTTTTTTCGTGTGTTTTGAGGATCACGGCATGGGAACAGACCTCACCTCAACTAAAGCTCTCCTCTCTCCATCATTATTGCTGTTTCACTGATAATGTATTTTGCTTCTTATTCCATTCCTCCTCCCTCTCTGCTTTGCTGTCCTTCTGTCTCTTCCTCCCTTTTTTCCTTCTGTTTCACTCCTCCTTCAGGTTTCTCGTCAGCTTCATGGTCGACGCCAGGGGCGGCTCCATGAGGGGGAGTCGTCACAACGGCATGCGCATCATCATCCCGCCCAGGAAGTGCACGGCGCCCACCAGGATCACCTGCCGACTGGTCAAGAGACACAAACTGGCATCGCCTCCTCCGATGGTGGAAGGAGAAGGCCTGGCCAGCCGATTGGTGGAAGTCGGTCCGGCGGGAGCTCAGTTCCTCGGGTAAGATTCAGTTCTTTTACAAAAACCTCACTTATATTGTTTCGTACTTGCTTACTTTTCCACGTCTGTTCGGTGACTTGACATCTCTTTCCCTCCGCTTCTTGCATCGCCATCCCCAAAACCATCTGTGTTGATATTTGAACGTGTGAATGTGTGTCTGTGCATGTCGAGGCGTAAAAAAAAAAAAAAAACCCTGCTGTTTAATTTGCAGTTTAAGTGTAAATCGTTGCAGTGTGCTCACCCTCAAGCGTCACGTCCAGCTGTGGTTTGCCATCGGCACAGTAAAGGCAACATCACTGACAGATGTGAACTGTGTTAAAGTGTTGATTGTGAAGATTAAAGCGACACAAAGATTACGGAGATACAAATATCTGTTACACTGAACCCTCTAGTGTTGTTTCTAATAGAGCTGATAACTAGGAACTCATTTTGTTGATTGTTGTAATTGAAATCCCTTCTGATTTACCGATGAGGTCTCTTAATTAAAACATTTTTTCTGCTGGAAAAGCACCAAGACGGCATTTTTGCAGCATTTTTCCCAAACATGGCGGCACCCGGCGGGGCCCTGCACACCCCCTGAGTCCAGAGTACATCTGCTCAACTAATTTAGAAAAGAAAATAAGCCAGATATTTGTGATTTGGAGAAACATGAACACACAAGAAGGATTACAAATGAGTGTGAAGCTGATCTTGAGTGTATCTATCCTCACAATAACTATAACCAGCAGATAAGATGCGCAGGAATAGTCTCCCACAAGCTGGAAGATAAATGTCTGAAACATCCAGCAGCTGCAAAGTGCATTTAGGATGAACACACGCTTCAAAAAAAGAGGACAACATCTATTCAAAAGAAGAAATTTGTTGTGTCGATGAACGACTTCTTCTGAAGCCTTCAGCGGTTTGTCAACAAAATAGTTTGGGACCCTCTGATGTCATTTTCCGGGCTTGATTTGTCCCACTTGTGTTAAAAAAAAACAAAAATATCCATCATAAAATCATAAAAAACAGAAGACAACAGCACATGCTCACATTTTAAGAGATGAAAGCAGACACTGTTTGGTATTTCTGCTCGATGAATCTCTCACAGACTAAGAACACCAGGCGGAGAAGCATTTTCATGCCGTCTCTGCTTCCACTTCTGACCACGACCGACACCTGTACACCACCGCAGCAAGGTGAAATCACAGAATGTCAGCAAAGATTAGATTTGCTCTTGTGGCATCTCACAACCGCCGCCAACCTGTGACCTTCCTCCCCTCAAACCTGTGCTGAGAAGACCTCATGTCTGTGCAGGAAGACAGACAGAAAGGCTTTTTGTTCAGCTCTCAGTTCTTTTGTTACGTCAAACTGAATCTCTTCAGTTTCTGTCCTGCGTCCCCTATTTGTACTTTTAAACATATAAGCTGTATTTTAATTTTTCTGACACAAACTCCCTGTTTACCGTAGGGCTAATTCAGTGATCTTTCATATTGATTTGTAAGAAGTGACATGGCGTGTTAGCTAGCTTGTGTTGTTGTTTAACATGCTGTGAAATGATATTTACACAACGCTATTTCCTTTCGGTCTTGCTAGCATAACGTTAGCCATCTGGCTAAGAGCTGAGACGAAGGCTTCGGGCTGAGCGGACTAGCTTAACTCCTGTTGCTGAATCGTATCTGGTAGTGGAGTAGTGAACGTTTCCATTACGTACGAACCCTATTGGATTGTAATGATTCTTTCAGCTATTAGTCACTGTCAGGTGTTGCCAGAAAAACTGAGTTTCTGCTTGTAAAAAAAGTTATATTTTGGCCGCAAACGTTTACGTTAATGGTCATACTGTTTTTTTCTTTGGCAAGCGACCATGTTGGAAGCAGAATAATGCTCTTAAAGGTATAAAGGTGTCTATAATCAGGCAACCTGTCCTCCACATCCTTTAACACCTCGTCAAGCATCGTCCCTTACATAATCAATACTAGTGCTGTGCAATATGGAGAAAACTTTATATCCTGATGACGATTATATATCCTGACGTGTCTTTAAGTGGTAGAAAAGTTCAGACGTGTTTTCGAGTTGCTAGTAACAACCTGTTGGCGGCATGTTTTGCAGATTACCGTTGTCTGGTCGGTGTCTGACTTTTTAAACCCCTTTTCGGCACAAACCTTCTTGGGGTTCTGCTTCTGTATCGTTGATGTAACGTTACTAATAACGTTATTTGCGTCTTCCGTTGCGCTCTCCTCCGTCTCCGCCATGCTGCTTTGCCTCCTGAGCGACCGGCGCTGTAAACGAGTCCTTGCGGGTGACGTAAAAATGCCACCACAAAGCAGTTGCGTTGATGCAGTTACATTCGCCTTCATACAATAAACTTGTTTTGAACTAAAAATGTTGATATCCAACGGTCATTCCGGCGTTGAGTTGTGCTTTACGCGTCGTATTAAATCACAACCGTAGTCTACGTTAACGTTAGCGTAGCATCAGTGCTAAACAAGTAGCCATTATTATATCGCAACACGATTCATCAACACTAGATGCAGCTCTGCTGTCGTGTGAGTAGTTCCCATTACTGTTGTCACTACTGGAAAGAGGGAACAGGAATCTCCTTACTGACTTTGCGAGTGTGTGTTTTGTTGTATGAATGTGGGTGCGTGTGTGTTTCATTATCTTGCGGACGCAGTAAACTACATCTTCCCAGAAAGCTGCCAGCCCTTAATGAAGGCGAGAGCCTGGTTAGTCCAGTGCTACAGCTGGGACCCAGAGGAACTAGATTTGTTGGGTAGGAAACCAACTATAGCTACCTCCCCCTCCCTCCTCCCCCACACTCCTCCCTTCTCCTCCCCCCGTCTGTACCTCCCACCTCTCCCAAGGAAACGACATGACAGAGGCTGATTCATGCTGATGGATATGATTATTTTACCCATCTCCCTTGACTTTGATTTGTTAGGATGCAGCATTACTACTACACTGTGTGGTTGCCATGTAGTTTTGGGAAGAAGTCAATGATATTTACTTACAAGAACAACTTCTTACTTATATTTAAAGTTGGTTGGACGACGAGTCAGAATGTAGCTTTTATACATTTGAGATTTTAAAATTCTTCCTAAAACTACAGAATATAACTTTAAATCCATTACGGTTACTTTCCAGCCACTTTCCATTTAGAGACCATTGTATTTTTTTTATTTCAGAAGCTTTCAGTGGGTTTCTGATGTCACTGAAAGTCAGCGTTTTGATTGGCTGTTTGGACTGGACTGCGCTTGTTGGGCATGAGCCTTTTCCTCCTCAAGCCAAGCATCATCCTGCTTCCCATGACCGTTGTTACTTTACTTCACCTGAACGATCAGTTTTATGATCATCATCTCACAGTGTTTTGTGTGATTAATTTGCCGAGCCACTGATAGAACGAGTTGTACTGATCCAACTTGAGATCGGCAGACTTGCAGAAGTGCCAGAATAAATGTGGCACTGCACATTTCTGCAAACCACAGATATACTGGAACTAAATGTTTCTTTATAGTTTGATTTTCATTTTATGTTGTGATTATGTTGTGTTTATTGTCTGGTTAGCACAACAACCACTTGGTTACAGCTAGGAAAAGATCTTATTTTGTCTTAAATTACCCAGTGTGCTGCCACAAACATGTCCTGACATTTTGGTAAAGATATTTGGTTTTGTTGCCACAAAGACGGCTTGAAAATGTCTCGACGTCTCGCTTTTTTGTTGCCATGTCATTATGTTTAGGAAAATAATGTTTTGGTTTAAAATACCAAGTGTGTCGCCACAAAACACAGCTGGCAAACGTCCAGATGTCTCGTTAAAAATATCCAGTTTTGTTGAAGCAAAAAATCTTGATGTCTCGCTCTTGTGTTGCCACATCATTTTCCCCAGGGAAATAATGTTTTGGCTTAAAATACTCAAGTTTGTTGCCACAAACGTTGTTATGAAATACAATAATGTAACAATTTGATTTTGTCCAGGAAACATGTGATTTAGCAAGCTTGAAACTGGATGGTTTAATAGAAATGTAGGAAAGTTAAAGTTTACTGTTGGAGCAGCTAATAACAGGACAGAAATGGGTGTTGCAAAAGATTTCTTGCCGTCTGTTAAAATGTGATTATAGTTTGTTAAAAAGCTGAAAATTTAAATACAGAGTTGAGGCCTCGTTTAACGGCATTTGATGAGATTTCTTCAAAATAGAACTAGCTCATCTTAAAACGCTTAAAAGGCAAAATCCTTTTTCCCGTAAAGATATAACATGGAGGAGTTCTGTATTAAAATGTCTAAAAACAACTAGAGTTGCGTACTCAACTTATCCTAAATATTTCAAACCCTTACTCAAGCTACCAGTGTTTCGTTTTGTCGTGTGTTCCTACTTCTGGGATATTGAGGTCTTCAAATTTAAAGACTAAACTTAATGTGAATAAACCTTGTTCATAGATATTTTGTGCCTACAGATGTACACACTGCGTTTATCTGCAGCAAACAGCCAGATTACTCTCAGTGAATTCACCAGCAGCTCAAGTATTCTCTCTCTTCTTTTCCCGTCTCCTCTCTGTAACGTTCACAAAGTAAACGACCTGGATTCGTCTCCAACATTACCAGAAAATATCAAAAAGATGTTTGAGGATATCTCAATCTTGGCGGGATGATCAATGAATATACTTCCTCTGATACCTCCACAGTGGTTATTTCAGTCTGTCTTATTCTACCCTGAGAAAGAAATCTGTCCTCAGGCTAGATTCTGTTCATCCTTCTCTCTTACGTTGCATTCATGCCTTGTCTGAATCAGGGCTGTGCAGCTTTCTCTCTCCTTCCTCACTCGTCGTTTCCATTTCATACGTCCTGTCGAGTCACGACATGCGCTGTGAATGTCTCATCCATCCGCAGCACGGCCACAGCTGTCGTTACCACACAACGCTGTCATCAGCACAAGTTCATTCACACCTGTGCAGAATGTTTCTGAGACCCTCAATGTTTCTTATTTATATTTCACTTTATTGTAAATGAATTGTTGTTTATGCTTAAAGAAAAGCTCGATGCTGTCCTGTAGTTTTTGAACTTCAGACGTAATTTTGCATTAGTTTAGCCCGAGAACGAGAAAGAATGAAACTCTCTTCTCTTCTTAGATTTGACCACACGCTCCTTTGATTACGTATGATTAATTAAACCATACTTCCATGACGTCTACCTCACCAGGCCTGTGATAGTGGAGATCCCTCATTTTGGCTCGATGCGAGGCCACGAGAGAGAGCTGATCCTGCTGCGCAGCGAGAACGGAGAGTCCTGGAAGGAGCACCTGTACGACTGTAAGACCGACGACCTCAATCAGCTCCTCAGCGGGATGGATGAAGGTAAAACTCACATTTTACATCTTTTTACTGTGATTATTACGTCTCATAGCGCCACAGAATCGAGTTTAAAGTGTTTTTAATGGGTTTTCCATCCCTGTAGAACTAGACAGTCCTGAGGAGCTGGAGAAGAAGAGAATCTGCCGGATCGTCACCAAGGACTTCCCGCAGTACTTCGCTGTAGTGTCTCGGATCAGACAGGAGACCAATCAGATGGGACCAGAGGGCGGGACTCTGTGCAGCCGGAGCGTCCCATTGGTTCAAGCGTCCTTCCCTGAGGGGGCGTTAACCAAGAAGATCAAAGTCGGACTGCAGGTGAGAAGTTTGTTGTTTTCATTTATCCGTCTCACTCACAGGACCAAGGAGCACGCTAAAGAACAAAGATATAAAAAAACAACAACAAACAAACATATAGATAGAAACATTTAGAATAATTAAACACACCTCATCTCTGACTCCTTGTTTCCTCGTCTCTGTCAGGCTCAGCCAGTTCCCGACGACACGGTGAAGAAAATCCTTGGTAACCGAGCAACCTTCAGCCCCATCGTTACCGTGGAGCCCAGGAGAAGGAAGTTCCACAAGCCCATCACCATGACGATCCCAGTCCCGCCCCTCTCAGGGGAGGGGCTTAGCAACGGCTACAAGGGAGACTGTACCCCGTGTCTCCGCCTCCTCTGTAGTATTACAGGTGTGTGTGTGCGTGTTTACCTATCTTTATGAGGACTAATAAACCAGTTTGAGTTGAAGTACCTTGAGAGAAAGGACTTATTTTTGAAAATCGAGGATATTTTGGCTCTTTATTTTAAAATCAAATCAAATTTTGATTGTACTGCATATTTCAAACACATTAGAGAGGTTATATGTCGTTTTAAATATTTTAACTTGTTAATCTTTTATGAGCAGTCATAAAACAAGTCTGGAGGGAACGTTTTATGAAAAATGTTCAAACATTAAACTTATCTTAGTCGAGCTTGTAACCAGCTGATCCTAAAACATCGAATCTTATTATTAAACTATAATTAGAATAGTATGATCACGACGTCTGTCTTTTAAATCCCTCTGCATGTTCCCCGTCAAATTAAAAGTGGATCTTCAGGATGTTTGATGTGTTTTTATCTGATTGTCTCCCAGGTGGAACGTCCCCGGCTCAGTGGGAAGACATCACCGGCACAACTCCTCTCACCTTCGTCAATGACTGCGTCTCCTTCACCACAAATGTTTCTGCCAGGTGAGACACACTAAACACACTTTATTTTGGGAAGAACTCTGTTGTATATCTCTTCGCGTTTGAACTGATTTCACACGCATCTTGTTCAGGTTCTGGTTAGCAGACTGCCATCAGATCCCAGAGACGGTGGGTTTGGCCATGCAGCTGTACAGGGAGCTGATCTGTGTGCCCTACATGGCCAAGTTTGTGGTGTTTGCGAAGATGAACGACCCGGTGGAGTCCAAACTGAGGTGCTTCTGTATGACGGACGACAAGGTGGACAAGACCCTGGAGCAGCAGGAGAACTTCGAAGAGGTGGCCAGGAGCAAAGACATTGAGGTACATGATTATTGGTTGGTTTTTATCTCTTCTTATCCTGTAGAAAGGCTTTAATTTGAAGCATTATCTAAAATAATGTGTAATCAAGCCCATCTCCTGACTGCATGTCCTTAAAAAGTGCTAACATTGCTTAAATTCAAGGCCTTAAAGGTCATTAAATTACCTTGAGTTTTAATTTGTGAGGTCTTGATGACACAAACTTTTCATCTAATTTAATTTATCCATCTTGTAACTGCTTGTCGTCAAAATTAGTCAAGCTCTTGCTTCTAATGTTACAGTTACGTTATTAAACCTACCACTGAACCGAATACTCTCTTACTTTATACTTGAACTTGAACCTTATTAACTCAATCAATTAACCATATTCCCACATAAAACCTACATGATTTGTCCAATAATCCGTCTTAAATTTGGTTAAATTAAAGTTTAAAAAGCATGCATTTGAATAATGTTGCCTGTTGACACCACAGTTTCAGCGATGTGTTACTTCCAGACCTTAACTCACAACAAGTGATGCGTTTTGTTGTTGTATGTGACCGTTGTTCTCACCTCTGCGTTGTCCTCTCTCAGGTTCTGGAGGGCCGGCCCATCTATGTGGACTGCTATGGAAACTTGGCTCCACTGACTAAAGGTGGTCAGCAGTTAGTACTGAACTTCTACGCCTTCAAGGAGAACCGTTTACCCTTCTGTGTCAAGGTACTACAGTTCACACACTCTGTCATCAACACTGACTACAACACCTCGATGTCAATAGGATGTGTTTCCGTTACATCACTATGTTAGATTGTTTTAACTCTGCTCTACTTCCCACACTAACTTTCAATACAATGAACCCAGGCCACGGGGGATAACCTCGTTCCCTTTGCAACCACTGAATGACCTCATGTTATTGATCAGACAACATCATGTTCTCTGTAATCAGTGCTCTTGCATCATTTGCGGATCTGTTACGATCGAGGCTGCCCGCGAGCTCGAACAGACGTCACTTTATCGCAGCACAACTTATTGGAACTGCAGAAGCACGGCAAACATTTCTGTAACAGAATTTACGAACAGGCCTGTTTCATAATTTCATTCATTCAGTCAAGCTTTATTTATTATTTATAACGACATTGAGTCAATTACAAATCAAAGAAAAACAAAACAGAGACATATTGACAAAGACAAGATAATAAAATAGCAACCTCTAACTGCTGCTAACTATTGCTGCTGTTAGCTAGTTAGCTCAGTTAGCCATGCAGCTAGTAGTCCTGACTGGGGACCAGAGTAATGTTGGTGTTTACACCGCTAGCACAGGAGATTTGGACCGGGGCTAGCTGGTTAGCACTGGTTAGCATGACAGCTTTAATATCTCGGCAACACAATAGCCTGCATAGCGTCATAACACCAAAACTTCACATTCGGCTGATAATTGTAGTTCATTTTCAAATTTAAGGGAACAAGGTTTCATAAAGAAGCATAATGTTCTGTCTGTAGGTGAGAGATCCGAGCCAGGAGCCCTGCGGTCGTCTTACGTTCCTCAAAGAGTGTAAGATGCAAAAAGGCCTCCCGCAGACGGCCGTGTGTAACCTGAACATCACACTCCCCGCGGTGAAGAAGGTAAGGTGGCGTGAACTCACCATTCTCTGTTGTCACCTCCATAACCATGATCACGGTCAGGGTAGTTTCGGCCCCAATAACACTGATGAGATGAAAGACGGAGGAAGACTTTGGCCAAACTGCCGCCACTGTGTCTTTTATCTGTTTAAAGCTTCTCTTTTACATATATCGGTTATCTTTGCAGTGGATTCTCGCCATTGGCTGTTTCATTTCGTTCCTACCTACCTTTTGATTTGGATGACATGCTTATTGGCTGAGGGCTTCTGTGCAAAAGGCTTTTATGACTATAAGGCTGGCTTTCTGTGGCTTGATTTGCTGTTTGCGTGTTGGCGCCTTTTTTTATTTTTGTGTCTGTTCAGTCTTTTTGTTTTTTTTTTCTCATTTGCTTAAGCGGCTTCTCTTCTGAGCTTGAGCTTCTGTCAATCACTCCTTTTTCACACCCTGATGTTTCTTTTCCCCCCTGCTTTCCATTATGTTACTCCCCCTGTTTCTGCAATGCATCTTGGGAACCAGGAAATGGAGTCAGATGCCGAGGATGAGGTAAACCACACCCTCCCCACCATGTGCTGCCCTTTGCGCTAGACCTTAAGCGGCCCTGCTCTGCTCATCATAGCCTTATTCTTTCCGCTTCAACAAGGGGCAATACGAGCTTGTTCAAAGCAACCCGTAGCTGCTCAGTTTTGCATGATATATTGTAGATATGAAAAATAATAATTTGTTTAATGTCCAATTCTTATCCCTTCCACTCTACGGTATGTGATACAAGTGGCGTTGGAGTTAAGATGTACTTACATTGTCCCTAAGTTAAGATTTAATCTTTAGTATAAATAATCTAGATCTGATTATTTGTACTCTATCATGACTAATTTAAGCTAATTTTATTAGCTCAACATAGAACCCTTATTGTAAGTATCAGTACTTACAAAAATAGTCGATTTAAGAGCAGTGAATACTCTTAAAGGAGAATTTGCTGCTGTATTGTGCAACTGTTAAATATGGGCTTTGTCTGTTTCTATTGGGTTCACTTTAAATTAACATAATAAGGTCCAGATGTTGCCCATTTGGCAGCACTTTAAACAATGTAGGGTGACCTAGAACTGATGTGTTGTTTGCTATTGTTGCAGACTGAAAAGCCAGAGCGACGTCATACCTTTGCATCCCTAGCCTTACGTAAGCGCTACAGCTATCTGGCCGAGCCTGCACTGAGTGAGTTTGACATTTTCACTAACAAACCCTTTGATGAACATAATAATGCCAGTTTTCGTGGATAAGTTAGTTTATTAACAATTTTAACTAACCTGTAAAAAATGCGTGATCAGTATGTAGATAGTTGTGACTTACGTAATGTAATAATTGCATATTTCTCATCCCACATGACATGCACTGTTCACATGCTTGTTTACAACATGGTACATATTTTTGCATGGGTCAATGAGTGGACTTTTAAGTTTTTGTGCTGTGCTTGCCCACGTTGTGAGTTGTACTTCTTCTGGGTTTGTTTGGTTGATTTCCACTGCTGAGTTCCAGAGGTCCAAATGCATCAACATTTTTCTTTGGCTTACCAACACAGGCATTTGGGAAAGTCAAAGTAAAATTGAATTTACTTTTCATTTGTCCCCTCAGAGTTGAAAGCTCTTTTTGGCTTTGTGATGGTGTAGCAGCAGCTTTTTGTGGGACAAAAATGCATGTTAGGAGGTCTTGAGTTTGGCTTTCTTCCAGGTTTTTCTTTTTCAGTTTGCTTGTTACCAATTTTTATCGATCTTGCATGACAAAATGGGCCAAAACTTTAGTCTTGGAGAACACATTTTGTCATATTTTGTAAAGGAAAATGGAAACTTCTGCAGCCCTTGGCTGTATTGTATCATAGTATCTAAATTGTCTCTGGGGAATCTGTCATTACATAATTTTTGGACCAAACAGATAAAAGGCACTTCAAAAAGCGGATTGAAATCAGAGCCAGAATCCATATGAGATTTTAGAACATCTGAAGTCCAAAGAGAGAAGTTGTTTTTGTGTTTATCCTGGTGCATTTGTCCTGCCATTTTTCTGTTGTCAGCTGTTAGTCCACGCCATCGTCGTTGGAATTTTACTTTGCTGCTCTGTGTGCTTCGTTGAATTTATTCATTACGTTGTTGCTGTCGCTGTTGTTTGAGTCATCTCCCAATCCTGAATCACACAGGATCACAACTGTTTCTTTTCATAACTCCATCTTCAATCAGTACTCAAATATCTTATCTCGGCACTTCATAAAACTGCTGTTTTTTCCCTCCTTGATACCAGGACTGCGTCACTGACCAACTCTTCCTCCTCTGATCTCTTCTTCTTTCACATTTTTTCTTATTTTCCTTCCCCAACATTGTTTTCTTTTACCTCTTACTACTCCACATCCTTTTGATTATTTTTTCCATTCCTTCTTTGTTATTATTTCCACAAATTCATCTGAAGAAACAGCGGTTGAGCGAAGCACAACAGCAAGAACACTGCCTACTGGTTACCCTCACAAACCTGTCTTTCCAACCAGACCTTACCCACCATGGTCGACTGCTCCTATTACCGTCCCTGGCCAAACAAGGCCCGTCGGAGTGGGGGGTTCCCTCAACTCTACCGATTCACCGGCAGGCTCACCAGCTGCTTCTCCATTAAAAACACCCTGGCCCCTTGCCTCCCCCTCACCTGCATGCGCTGCAACTATGAGAGTCACCCTTGGAGCACCGCCACCAGTACCTACCCAGTCAACCCCAGTTAAATCAGTTAGCGACAAAATGTCCTCATCCCCCAGCAGATCTTACAGGACTATGCCTTCCCCCATCAAAACTGTTGTCCAGCTGGGTCAGTACCCTGTCCAGGGGTCTGCCAGCCTTATGTCCTCTGGAAGCCCATGTAAAGCTGCCACAGATCCAGCATCTATCAAAAGCCTTGCTTCAGCATACACATCCACTTCCCCACTTCACTCAATAGCCAACGGTTCCGTACCAGAAAGGTCATCAGCTTATATGACTACGCCATCATCGCCAAAGACATCTTACAACATGTACAACTCTAACCTGCCTTTTAAAACTGCCCTCGGGTCCACAGTTGCAGATACAGTGGCACCTAAAAGCATCTCCACCCTGTCGTCTTTGAAAACCGCTGTAGATTCAACACTCTCAACCAGAGGAGGGAGGTCATCCCACTCGTCTCTCTCCTCAACAGGGCAGACAACCATTCCTTCCTCAGAACTGTCCATGATGAACGGATCAGTCTCGCCTGTTAAATATCCATCCTCCTCCTCCACACCTTCCTCCCCTTCTTTTCGCCAACTCTCAGAGAGAAGTAGCAGCCTTCAGGAGAGGATCCAAGCCACCACCCAGGCAGCGACCTCCGGTGTCAGTGCAGCCATAAATGAAGCTATAGATTCTCATTCTGTGTCAGGCTATGGCACACTTAGATCACTGTCCTCCTCGCGTAGGACTGCAACAGCCAGCTCTGCTTACGGATCTCTGAGATCTGTAGCTGCCACCTCCAGCCCGGCAGTTTCGTCTAATACAATGACTGTACCTGTGTATTCCTTAGTCAACGTAATTCCAGAGGCCCCTGTCAAACCAGGGCCAGGGTCTCTCAAAATGGCACTGCCTGACCCTCCTCGTGCCTCACCCATGCCTTCCTCCTGTATGTCTTCCTGCGTTACGACATCAAAAATCAATTCCCAACTGAAATCTCCTCCATTTATCACGCCGCCCATCATCCACACAACTGCAACTTCCAACCAGGAGATTCTAAAAGATGTAGCAGACATGAAAGAGGATCTGATCAGAATGACAGCTATTCTTCAGACAGACACACAGACGGCAGCTAAAACTGTCCAAACATCCCATACTGGCACTCCTAAAGAGGCCAAGTTAGAGGATGAGGAGCCGTATACACTAGTGGAGAAAGTGAAGGAAGATTTAGTGAAAGTCAGTGAGATATTACAGAAAGATATCATGAGTGAAGGTAAGGCCATAACAGGTAGAGAGAGAGCCTCAGAGGACGAATGGGAGGAATTTTCTAAAGACGAGATCGAAGAGGCACAAAGAAGTGCCCTCTCAGATTATTACCCTCCGTTTGATGAAAACACACTCCTGCTCAAACACCAGGCCATGTCAAGCAGAGACTTAGAGTTGGCTAAAGTAGTAGACTTTTTAACAAACGACATTGGCGCTAGCTCTCTCTCCAAAATGGCAGAGATAAAGTGTAGGTACGAGGAGGAGACAAAAAGAGAAGGGGAGGAGAAACAGAAACGTGTTCTTAAACCATCTATGTCGATTCAAGAGCACAAACTCAAAATGCCTCCACCAGTCTCAGGCATGCTCAGGTCTCCCTCAGAGAAGGACCTTAGCAAACTGGCTGAATCGTATCAGGGGACGGACACTATTTTGGAATCACCTGAGGACCTGTCTCATGAGCAGGACAAGAGTCCCCTGTCAGACAGTGGCTTTGAGACAAGGAGTGAAAAGACACCTTCTGCTCCTCAGAGTGCAGAGAGTACAGGACCGAAGCCTTTATTCACAGATTCACCCATCCCTCCTTGCGTAACTGAGACTAGAACTGAAGTGGTCCACATTAGGAGTTATGAGCAGCCTGATGATCTTTCTGAGCCTGTACTCATGGAAGAAGCTGCATCTGCTCTTCCATCTATAGAGCCAGATGTGGCTTCAACGAGCTCTGTCAAAGCCTTACAATTGAAAATGCCAGAAGAGGACTCAATGATGAACAAAAGTGTGTGTCTGAAAGAGGAAACTCATATTACGACTACAACTAGAATGGTCTATCACAAGCCCCAACTGACTGACGGAGCTGAGATGATAGAAGAAGGTATGTCAGTAAGCGATATCATGAAAGCCTTCCAGTCAGGTAGGGACCCCTCCAAAGAACTGGCAGGTCTATTTGAACACAAAGCTAGCCAGGATTCTGTTAAAGGTGATGAGCTTACTCCTAGATTTCTCGACAGAGACACTAAATCCAAACCCAAAGTCGAGAGGATAATCGAGGTTCATATTGAAAAGGGCCACAGCACAGCAGAGCCAACGGAGGTGATTATCAGGGAAACCAAAAAACACCCTGAGCTTTATGTCTACAAAGGGGACCATGGGATTAAGGAACTTACTGATTACGATGAGGCCCAACAGGAAGAAGAGGAGCTCACTGCCGAAGAATCACTGCCCTCCTTCCTAGAAACATCTCGAGTTAACACCCCAGTATCACAGGAGGAGGACAGTCGGCCAAGCTCTGCCCAGCTAATAGCAGATGATTCATATAAAGCCCTGAAACTATTGAGCCAGCACTCGGTAGAATACTATGATGATGAGCTATCAGAAATCAGAGGCGAGTCATATAGGTTTGCTGAGAAAATGCTCCTCTCAGAGAAACTAGATGCATCATCATCTCACTCTGATACAGAGGATTCAGCAGTGGGGACTGACAAACACCGCCACTTAGCTTCTGAAGAGAGTGGCAGCCGTGGCAGTGAGAGCATGAGTCAGCAACATGGAAGCCCCAAAAGAGAGTTTGTTTCTAAGTCATCAAAAGATGGTTCCCCTAAATCTGGTAGATTCGTGCACAGGGATGAACCATCTCAGTTCGATAAAGTGACAGTGCTTCATTACTCCACAGAACAGGGTAGCCCCAAACACGCTGTTTGGATGCGATTTACAGAGGATAAACATGACAGGAGTAGGGATAAGCTGATTTATGAGGATAGGGTAGACCAAACTGTCAAGGAAGCTGAGGAAAAACTCAGTGAGGTATCACAGTTCTTCCGTGACAAAACAGAGAAGCTCAATGATGAACTGCAGTCCCCTGAGAAAAAGCCCATTAGAAGAGAGCCAAAGGAACCCAGGTCCTGGCCTAGCTCCGCCTGTAGTAGTCCTGAGAAAACACAGCAGAAACCTACATCAGGTGAAGAGGTCTTTAGTAAAAGCAAACTTAAGGAGCCTTCTGTTGGTAAAATATTTGGCAGTACCACTACAACAGAACAGAAAAGCTCTAGCTTACCAAGTAGTCCCCAGAGAGGCATGATCTCTCGTGTCAGTGAGGAGAAAATTAAACAACAAACTAAAACCAGTGAGTCTGAACCCTCTTCTCCAGCTCATGCACAGTCAACATCCAAAGTCAGTGCAGTGAGGATGAAGTTTGAATCTGCAGCTCAGAAACAAAGTCAGTCAAGCCCAACTAAAACTCCTCCTCCAGTACAGCCAAAACCTTCAATTAAGAAATTACAGGAGAGCAAACTTCCTGTTTATCAATTGTTCACAGGTAAAGCATCAAAAGTATCTGAAACATCAGAAGAAGAAAGCCAGAAAAAGGATGTTGAGAAGGACACATTTGCCACCACTGATAGCAGTAAACCAGCTTCGATATCGCCAACATCTAAAGCCCCGAAACATACAGGAGAAAAATTGACAAACAAGAACATCCCAGAGGCCTCAGTGCAAAAACGAATTAGTGGAATTGAGACTCAAAAAGGAACACCTAAAGGGAAAGATATCGCTTCCAGTGTTACTCAGGACATTAAAGACAGCAATAAAGGTCAGAAGGTCCAGACACCTGTTGTTCATGATACTGCTAAACCATTAGAGAAAGACAGTGGTGCTAAAAAGTACCAGCAAGTCACAAAGAGTGAGTCTGCTTCCAAAGAAGTAATAGCTGAGGTTTTAAGAAAAGACACAGAAGAAGCTCTAAACAAAAACTTGCGAAAAAAGACAGAGTCCCAAATTCCTGTGAGGGCCTCTTCTACTTTGGATAATGACCCCACAAAGAAACAGACATTAACTAGACCCTCGCAGATACCTACATTATCGAAGAGTAAAATACAGATGAGTCTTGAGACAATCCCAGTGAAAACAGATGAAACTCGGACATTTGAAATTCTAGATAATGCACCCAAAGATTCCAACTCTAATAACCTCACCAGTCCTGGAGAAACACTGGAGAAAGTCATTACCCCTTCAGCTGCGGTAACAACTAAAGAGAATTTCAAGGGCATCAAAACATTACCTGTTTATGTCAGTGTCCAAGTAGGAAGGCAGGCAGAGAGGGAGGCCAAAGGGACGGTGTATACAGTAAAACAGAAATCAAACTCGGCACTCAGCCCAATTAGCCCTGATGATGACACGCTAGAACAGGTCTCCTTCATAGACAGCTCAGGTAAAAGCCCAATTACACCAGATACTCCCAGCTCTGAGGAGGTCAGCTATGACCTCACATCCAGGACTACTGAGTGCTTTATGGGATTCATGCCAGGGAAACCCAGCCCCATCATGGAGGTATCTGAAGAATCAGAGGAAGATGACCAAGGCAAAGTTGTGTTCTCTTTCAAAGAGGCCTTACCAGAAAGCAAAACTAGTGTTCTTGCCACTCAAGCAGACCTTGTTAATGCTAATAAGGAGGAAACTAAAATAAATGATAACCAGCAGGAATCAAGTAACAATCTCAACCAGCAGGATAGAGATAATGGCAGGCAAGATGACATGACAGGGCAAGAGCACCAAGAAGTCTCAAAAGACAAAGGTATTGCATATATTGAGTTCCCTCCCCCTCCTCCTCTGGACTCTTCAGAGGCTTCAGACCAGGAAAGGAAAGGTTCCTGTGCCTCTTCAGAGACCGAGACAGAAATGATGGAGGTGAACTTACAGGAAGAACATGACAAACACTTCCTGACTGAGCCGATTATACGTATCCAACCTCCCACCCCGGTGCTCCCTGGGACTGATGACAGTCAATCAAATGATGATGAAGATGACGAGTCCATCTTCCAACCAATTCCTTGTAAGAAATTCGCTGTCAAAGTTCCTGAGGATGAGGAGGAGAAGAAGAAGGAAAAGGAAAAGGCATCTAAACTCAAGAAACATGACAAAAATGGAAACAACAAAGAACCTAATGGGACCAATGGCTCCAATGGTTCCAATGGCAAAGGAGAGGACGATGATTATGAACAAAATGGAAATGACCAGTCAATAACTGACTGTTCAATAGCCACAACTGCTGAATTTTCTCATGACACAGATGCGACAGAGATAGACTCACTAGATGGGTATGAACTTCAGGATGAGGATGATGGCCTGTGCGAACAGGCAGATTTACGGCTGTTTGGTCTACCAGACAGTAGGAGAGACGTCTGGGCAACAGATACATTTAGGTCCACTGACCGCTCTTTTCCACCAACAAAACTGGAAGTTATTGAAGAGGAGAAAACCCCAGAGGAAATCCAAAAGGACACTTGCAAAAAAGATACACCTTCAAATGGTGATAAACCTAATGGTGTCAGTAAGGATGGGGTTACAAGTCAGGAACAAAAACCCTCGGATAAAGAGGGATTTTCAGACACTTACTTTAGTTATAAGTTGGAAGAGGAGTTTAACTCTCCTTTTAAGACTGTTGCCACTAAAGGGCTGGACTTTGACCCCTGGCCCAGTAAAAGTGCAGAGGAGGATGTCGTTGACATGGGCGGGACACGGGAAAGCAATGGTGAGCCTAAGCCTTTTGGACTGGCAGTGGACGACCAGTCTCAGGCCACGACACCAGACACTACCCCAGCCCGAACACCAACGGACGATAGCACGCCAACAAGCGAGCCAAACCCATTCCCCTTCCATGAAGGGAAGATGTTTGAGATGACGCGCAGTGGTGCGATTGACATGAGCAAGAGGGACATGGTGGAGGAGAGGCTCCAGTTTTTTCAGATTGGTGAGCATTACTTCTCGGCGGGCAGGTACAGGGTCAGAGACCTGGAGGTTGATGATTCCTCACAACACAGAGATCAGTTTGATACTCAGAATACAACAAATACCTTAACAGCCCCCCAAGTCCCTATTCAAACTACAACTGTCCAGCTAGAAATAACAAATTCAATTGGCAGTTACAGCACATGCAGAGACTCAACTTCCAACACTGAGCCTACATTCACCACTTTTAGAACAGGATTTAAATTGTCATCTGATAAAACCTCAAATTCGTCAAGTAGCAGTTCTGAATTAAGACTCCCAGGCATTTTTGATGATTCCAGTGACATAACCTCAGGAACAATTGTAGATAGTTCTCATTCTGTAACCTCAAACTACACAGATTATTCTAATTTTAATACATCAGGCATTGCAGATACCCATTTGAGCAATAGACCATCAAGTTTCACAGATTATTATTTGAATCACAGAATTCCTTCAGGTACGTCCAATTTGGACTGGAATCAGAGCACTTATTGCCAAAGCACAGATTCTTCTTCCGCACTTTCACAACAGATTAGAAATCCCCAAACTTCAAGTAGCAATACCAGTAGCAACATCCCTGACTCCCATTATAGCCATTCAGACGTCAATCAGGCTGGCAGTATTGTGTTCAACTTGTTGTCCTCTTCGATACCCACTCTGCAAGAGGTCAGCAGGATAGAAGCATCCTTCAGCCAGCTAGAGGAGAACAGCAGGGAAGGCCAGGCTTTTACTTATGTAGCAATAACAAACACAGGAGCCAAAGAGGTCAAAGGCAAGATATGCAAGTCCAGGTTACCAGTGAGGGCGCCCAGCCACAAACTATGCAGTCGAGGTCAACCAGTAGTGAAAGACAAAGCTCGAGAAAGTGCAGATAAAGTCCTCGTCAGGAAACAAGCCAAGCATAATGTCAAGGAAAGATTAGATCCGTTTGAGAATATATTTCCTAAATCTAGAATCCCAGTATTGAAAGCCATGAAATATCCCTCTTGTTCTCGTGATCAGAAGCAGGTTAGAAGCAAATCTCTGGTTACTGATAGAAGGATTAAAACTGCAAGGGAAAAAACACAAGTAACCAAAGGCAGATCGAGTCCTGGAAACAGACACGGTTTAGTGAAAACCCCGGGTAGAAGTAGCACGAATGACACAGGTAAAAAAAGCAGTACAGTGGTCTCAAAAAACTTTAAAACAAGGTCTGTTACTAGCCAGGCAGCCAATCTTTTGGACCAAACCACTCCCAAGGAGGCTGAAACAAAGTTAGAGGGGAAAACATTGCCCACTGAGGACGAAGAGAGCTGCAGCCTCAGCACTACCAGGAACACTTCCCTGTCAGAACCATCTAGAGCTTCTAGAAGTTCCTGCCCTTCACGCACCTCTACCTCCACCTGCACCAGCACCACCACATCAACACCATCTGCTAGAGATGTGAGAGCTGAGGTTGAGCAGGCCAGCAGTGAGAGGATGAGGAGGAGCAGGAGGAAGAGTAGGCGGACACTTGGAGGGAAGGAGCAAAAGCAGGAGGAGAAGGAGGAAGGGAGTCAGGTTGATCAACCAATCGCGGCTCCTGTCACGGAGAACCAGACTAGTTTGTAAACTCTTTCTAAACACTTGTTATACTTTATCTTTCTCTATGAGATGCATGTAGCTGTTGTGGGTGCTTTGTGATGTGACGTTGTGAGTGTAGCTGTCACTTCTTCTTCTTCTTCTTCCTGTCATTCTTGTTATCTGTGTCCTGTGCCGTCTGATTTAGACAACGGGGTATAGACACGGACAGTCGATGACAGAATCAGCGATACTTTTAGGGAAACGGGTGCCTGTAAAGGTGTTTAGGAAAAAATAGTTACAGGAAGTCGATTGCAATATCAGCAAGAACTTTAGAGTTGTCAGTATTGGTTTGCAAGTAAGCACACTTGAGGGGCTAAGCTAAGAATGCATTTCTTTCTATTACTGTACAGGCTACCACACACATTCTCACTGTTTAGATTAGCCGTGCACCTCACCACATGACACCACACCCACTCACTTCCATGGTCAATACTTAGTCGAAAAAGATTGTTTGGGGGAAACGCGACCTTGTGTTTGTTTTGGTCTGCTTGCCTGGTTTGTAGATTTCATCTGGTGGTCTGCGAAAACAATTCATCGGCTGAACTTGACAATCACGTGAACGCCAGCTGCACAAGCGCGTGTCAGTGTAGTCAGTCAATATCAATGTGGTGGAACAACTTTGTGCAGCTGGGTTACTTCTGATTTCAAGTTGAAGCCATGAAATGTTTTTATGAGTGGGAGGGAATGTTGCCTGATGGTAGATGGTGTGTTGTTAGTGATGTGGAACGAAACTCTTTAACTCTTTGAACTATTACTACTTATACTAATACTACTGAACATCAAACATCGTAGTGTGAAAATGTGATTTTTGTTTTTTTCTTTTCTGGCCTCACTGGTCCT
Source organism: Sparus aurata (assembly GCF_900880675.1). Lineage (NCBI taxonomy): Eukaryota > Metazoa > Chordata > Actinopteri > Spariformes > Sparidae > Sparus > Sparus aurata. The sequence continues at coordinate 23,237,052 of NC_044206.1, read as the reverse complement.
CATGCGTTTGATTTTACTTTTATTATCAGTCGTCTCTGATGTTCTTCAATAGTGCTAGTCTTACAATAGTGGCAGCAGCCATTTAATTAGATCAATATTTTATGTTTAGTTCTCCTCTTTAGACAGGGTATAAAAGCTAGTAGAGTAAAGATGGTGTGGAAATCTTCACTTTTATAGTACAATAGTCTTTTTTCCCATCCAGAGGACACATCTGCATTTCACAAGGTAGTAAAAAAGAGAAAAGAAAACCTAACCTTGTGTTCACTTAGACAACCAATTGCGTTGAGAATGTAATTGTTTACATACGTACTTGCCTATGTACTACTTGTATGTTACTGGAGGATTCCACTAGAGGGCACACCTGAGAACTCAGACTGTATATAACTAGATGTAAAACACGGTATTATTTTGTAGAAAATTGGTCTCAGTGGACCAGCGATTCATAAACTGGTTCAGAGATCTTGTGACTGGTGGACAAAATGCACCACTGGCGAAATCCTAGCTAGGGAGGCCAACAGGGAGGGGACACCAGGTCAGTTGTCCCGGGACACGGTCTTGCGACAAGAATCGTTTCCAGTCTTTATGCTAGGCTAAGCTAACCATCCTCCAGTGCCTGATTCATTTTCAATAGACAGAGACAAGTGAGCGGTATCAGTGTCCTCATGTAATTCTCAGTAAGAAAATTCAGCTTCTTTACCAAAAATGTTTCAACTATTTCTTTGAGAATCTATTATCTAAAGTGATTCATTGAGGAGAGTCTGGCCAGAAAAACTCTTTTCCTTTTTTCTCAGACCTGAGACGTGGGACAGTGAGCTAAAGTTAGTCTTTTTGTGAATTCAGTCACCAACACTACAGGGATTACTATGAATAATTATCTGAAAATAGCAAAAAATGACAAAAAGTTTAGTAGACATTAATTAAGAAGGTATTTAATAGGTTTTTCTGGTTAAGCAACATTAATGCCAACAGTCTGAAACAGACAAACTTTCAGTTCACAATCCCAATCTGTTTCTTTTGGTCCCCTCTGCGGCCATTTTATAGGAGCCATTTTGTGTATCTCTTACTGCGAACAACATTTAATTAATTAGGGGAATGTTGTTGTAACAGCACGTTAATTGTTTGTGTCCTGCCCTTCCCTGCTTCCTCGCACAGGCCCTCAGAGTCCCTGTGAGAGAACTGACCTCCGCATGGCAATAGTAGCCGACCACCTCGGACTCAGCTGGACTGGTGAGTCCGCACACACCTCATCTTTCTTACTATTGATAGAGTTAAATCAGTTTCATCTCAATCAGTTCCTCACTTACAATAATATTCGGGTTGAGTGTGTGTTCTTATTGTACATATTTATTGTATATTTTGTGATGTGTTCTGTCTCTTATGTAGTCGTTGTTGAGCTTGATATATTTTAAAAGCTCAGGTTTGTGCCTCTAGACATATAAACATTAAATAAATATATAAATAAATACCCCTCTTGCACCAAAGAGCATGTGAAATTTAAAGAACACCCACGTGTGACTGAAAAAACTGGACTGAACCCAGTTCTCACATTTTTCAGTGTTGCAGTGTTTGTTGCCATCTGGTGGACATGTATTATAAAAATGTCTGAACTGAGCAGCACTGCAGTGGCATTTACAGTCACATGCATCTTATCAGTACACATATGATGTAACATCAAAGTAGGAAAATACTCAAAACTTAGCTTGCAATGTAATTTCTTGGTTGGATTTTTTAATTTTAACATGCTCCACCTCATGATATTACTTATTAGCAGTTGGGAGGCTGAAAAAACTTATAGCAATAAATGTATTATTAGTTTTAAAAGCAAAAACTTCTAAAGAGATATAGATATATATTCTTTCATGTCATGTACGTTTTTGTTTGAGCGTGAAAAAGGAACCATAAGATGATTTTATGTATAAATCGCACTTGAGCAGTGTTAAGGGTGTGGCCTCTGCAGTTTGGTCCAAGCCTGACCACCTGCACTGCAGCACTGGCCCACGCCTTCCTGCCTGCATATGTCTGAGTGGGCGTTGCCATGTGTGTGTACGCTTGTGTGTGTGTGTGTGTGTGTGTGTGTGTGTGTGTGTGACAGAGAGTGCACAGTGTACACTGGCGCCCATGTGAAGTGTGTACGAGTGTGAATGCTTGTCCGTCCAGTGCAGCTACCGACTGACGGAGTGTTCAGCAGAGAAAAAGGGTCTAATGCATATTTAATGTGTGTTCCTGTTGCAGGGCTGCAGTGAGCCAGTAGATCAGTTGCGGCACATTATGTTCTTGTGTCTTTAAATTTACAGCCAAATTTATGTCCCTGCAAGCTGCATTTCACTGCTTCCTTAGCTTAAGACTGTGGCACGGCTCAGTGAGCACCAGCAGGGATTTCAGTGTTGATTTCTGGTTGAAAACTCTGTGAAAACGTGTCACAAAACACACATTTGTGCAGTAATTTAGATTATTTGTTCATTTGTTAGTTGAAAGAGAGACAATGTTGATATGCGTAATGTGCTCGACACAAAGATGCATTTAATGTTTCATTTGTGCTGCCAACAAGAAGCTTCCATGACATCATAACAGGAGCAGTTACATGCATAATGTAATAAAGGAGATTGTGCGTTCTGTTGGGAAGTGCATGCGCAAATACTCTCAGCCTCCTTACTGGCTGCCCACCAGTCAGAGGTTTGGTGGTTCAATCCCTGACACCAACAGTGAAATGGAAATAGATCATTGCAGGATTTATAATTGCGACATTTTTCATCCGCGATATTGCGCAAATAGAAAGCACATCCAAGTGTCTCAGTTGAACAAAAGAACTGCAAATCCTGGTCAAATTTTGGTCGGAAAGACCTTTTAAACTCTTGAAAAAGGTCTTTGATATATTCATTAATATTAATTTCATTACTTCAAGACTTGAAAAAGGTCTTTGTGACCCAAATGTGGACCTTTTTCAATAATATATCAATGCAGATGTGGAGAAAGTGTGCAGAAATGTTATCCTTTAGGGGATTTGACCTTCTGAACTACAAAAAGAGATGAAGGGAAGTCGAGTGCGTGTTGTCTTCAACTCAGTTTGTTCACATCCATATGATGTGAGGCTGCAGCTTGTCATCAGATGACTGACTGTTTTCTAAAGTTTTTGCATGTGTGGAAGCTTTTTTGTAGATTTTGCAACGCTGTGACTTTTACAGTACTTTTGATTTGATTCTGTCAGCCGCGGAGTAACACAGAACCTGCCACATAATGGATGATAAATCACAGAGCCTCATTGTCCGTGCAGACAAGAGACTTTTATGCGTCGCAACGTCAGCACCGAGGCCGACCCTGTGAGCAGCGAAGGAAAGCATCTTTATTGTTTTTTTTTAACTTTCTCAAGACAAGTGTTTTCTTTTTGGTGTGTGTGTTGCTGTTTCAGAGCTGGCCAGGGAGCTGGATTTCTCTGTGGACGAGATCAACTTCATCAGAGTGGAGAACCCCAATTCCCTGACAGCACAGAGCTTCATGCTCCTAAAGAAATGGGTGCACAGGGACGGTAAAAATGCCACAAGTAAGCAGTGTGTGTGTGATTCTTATATGGTTCAAGTTTTGGATAGAGTTTCTGAACCTGTAACTGTGTTGCCTTCATAATTAATTGATTTATATTGCCAGGTTATATCGAAGTCTACTTTAAAACAGGTGACACATTCTTGTGTTTTCCTTCTTCTATGGGATTTCTGCCAAACTCGTGGTTGGTAAGAGGTCTTACAGTAGTGTTGCATGTAATACATCAGTTTGTTTCTATCTTCTTCAAACTCATCTAGGTGCTAATTTTATGTCCTTATTGTAACTGGTCTTTTATTCTGATTATTAGTGGGATATTAGGGTCTGTGTTAATACAGCTACGAAGGTTTTGTGTTCATTAAAGTGAAACTCTTGCCAGAAAGCAACCAAGGCTTTATATGATTCAAACCTTTGTGTAAAAGCATAATTGCGATGAAACGAAACGACCGAACAGGCAGGAGAGTAATGGTGGACCGCTCCTCAAGCCTTCCTGTTAGGTCACACTTGGGGATCGACACTTTTTGTCGCCGGACATGCTACCGCTAATGTGAGTTGTCCAAAAGCCTTCTTTTTAGTAAACTCTGTGTACACAAACAATGTTCTCAATGCTCGTGTTCATGTGTAGAGACCCTGGTGATACTACGAGCAAAGTTTCATGTTGTGTCGAGCCTTCTTACTGTTTTACAAATAACAATTTTGATGCTATTGACAGTTAGCTTGCCTGAAAACGAAACTACAGTAAATCATAAAAGTGCCTCTTTCGTCGCAATTATGCTTTTACACGAAGGTCTGACTCATATTTAATCACAAATAAAGCCTCGGTTGCTTTCTGGCGAGAGTTTCACTTTAAACGCGATGTGACGTGAGAATAAATGAAATGTCTTTGTCTCCCTCTCCTCCAGCGGACGCTTTAACTGCGGTGCTGACTAAGATCAATCGGTTGGATATTGTGACTTTGCTGGAAGGGCCCATATTTGACTACGGTAACATTTCAGGCACACGCTGCTTTGCCGATGATAACGCAGTATTCCCGGATCAGTCCGATGGTAAAGTGTAGCCCACCCTAGCTGAACTCTCAGTCTATCTCTCAGTCTATCCCTTCACCCTTCTTCACCTCCTCTCTCAGCCAGATAGTCAGACTGTGTAAACGATTACAGAACCAATCGGGCTCCACCAAAATCAATTAGAACTGAACTCAAAACTGCTTAATGCCTCCAGCTGGTTCATTGAGCTCATATCAGTTAATGGACCATCAGGTTATAACATCAGCATTAGAGGAGTCTGCATCAAGCAGTCACCCCAGTCAGCTTGTTTAGTTTTCCAACACTGTTCGGTGCAGTAAATTTGTAGCACTCAATCATTGGAACATTAATGGCAAGAGATAGATTTTTGGGTGATTATTATTAACAATATATATCTTTAAACTTCTATCAAATCTGTACCATTTTGGGTGCATGACACTTTTTTTTTTAGTATGTGTGACTGTTTAAAAGCATGAAGCAAATGTAAGCCTCAAAATGAACCGGCGTCCCCGTCCCGTCCTGATCGCCAAGTCGAGAAGTTAAGCGACTGTTTTCAGATGCGTCGGGGCGCCAGTTCATCATTTGGTTCAACAATAGTTATGTTTATGTGTATGTTACGAGTTTTAAAAACCTTAACCGACACCCAGCACCAGTCTCCTCGTGTCATACGCTGTTAGAAAAAAATACATAAAAACATAATTATAAACAACCAAGTTATTATGATGGCATGCTGGCTTTAAGCAGTATGGCAAGTCTTTTTTCTCTCTTTTCTAACTTTCTCTCTCTCCTCTTAAATGAAAATGAAATGTGGCAGCGACCAGTGTTTTCTGATTCTGACGGACACGATGAGGAACGTTTCAGAACTTTGAGGACAGTGTGCCTTTTGTAACAGATAGTTAATTAAAAAAACATATATTAGTTATATGAAAGGTTCGATAGGCAGTTTAGTTTTATAGAAATAACCACTCGACATATATTAAAGACATCTGTGCATTGTGTTGCAGAGGCTACTTAAGTTAGCATGCTAACCAGCTAGCCTCGGCTCATCACTTTACAGTGAAACCACTCTGAGCTCCCAGCTTAGACCCCTAGCTGCTCGGCTAACTCAGCTAACTAGCTAGCAGCAGCTACAGTTAGCGGTTGCTCTGGTGAGACGCCGCCCCCTGTTTGTTTGGAGTATGAATTCCATCGGAGGAAATACTTAAATATATTTCTACTTTTACTTAAAGGTACAACAAGGAGTTTATAACTTAATCTCGATTTAGTAGAGATGCATCTATTGGACCTACATAATCAAAACAGACAGCGAGAAGATTGGCTGATTTAATATGTAAATATAGCTATTTTTAATCTTTATCAGCGGGTCATAAAGTCATAAAATTATCATTTTTATTGAACTGTAACTGAAACTGTAAAAGGAAGAAATGTAGATATAACTTAGTAAAAATCAGCTCAAGCACAACATCAACATTGAAAAACTTCATGTGTAATAATAATAAAATAATAAGTAATATATGATAATGATGAAAATGGTCCCTGCTGCATGTTGGGACTAAAATTGTTTTTATATTAATGTGTAAGTAAGTAATTCATTCACAACTGCATCAACTGCAGGCTTGCATTTGTTTCCACTGCTTTTATTGAGTTGCCTCCATCAGGTCTTTATATTTATTTTTCCATTGTTGTACCTGTTGTAAGTCCAGGAAACTACAAAATAAAGCTTCTGGTCAGTAATCAGAGGACGGACCTGCAGAATTAGCTTGTTAGCGAGGCGCACTTTGCAACAAACTTCTGAAATGAGCCTCATTTCCAGTCTTGTCTGTTGAGGTTTCTGAATGTCGTCTTGACAAAAGGATCGGTGTTATCGCTTTTTGTGTAACAGGATCTTTGTGCAGAGATGACGTAGAGTGATTTACCAGATGAAAAAGAAACAACAAAGATGCATGGCTCTGGCTTTGTGTGAGAGGCTGCCTGCTCTGATCGCTTCACAACGATACACTTTTAACACTCTTCAAACGGGTGGAGCCTTTTCAACACGCATCCTCGAGTGTTTGCTGGTTTTTTTTCTGCACGGCACGTGTCGATCAGGAACGTGCCTCCGTCTCTCGGCGACACTCGCAGATGGGTTGAAAACGAAACACCTTCTTTCAAAGTGTGCAGTGTATAATTCTGCTTCTGTGTCACTGCTGTTAGCTGTTCTGTACCCGTCATCTCCTGGGTTCCTCCGAGCCTCCCAGCTTCTTCGCACCACTGTAGCTTCTCCTGCTTTGAGACCGGCAGACTCCCCGCCGCCTCTTCCTCCTCTGCCACCTCCTCCTCCTCCTCCTCCTCCTCCTCTTCTTGCTTCTGACTGACTAACTCCTACAGCAAACTCCCCTGTCAGCGCTAAGCACCACTAACCAGCTAATGTCCAACAAGAGCTACCTTTTTGCTAACTTCAACAGCTTCTGGATCCAAACCCAAACCCTCGCTGCTGAGCTCAGGCTGACTAGAGTTGAGACTGGAAGTACAACAGTGCCCCCTGGTGGCATCTGTCCACAAGTCATGTAGGGAGGGAACACTCTCCTCACTGGATCTACAGCTAACTAGCAGGCTTTAGCATTAGCATCCCCCCCCAAACTATATGGCCCTTTAAACAGGAGTGTAACTTTGATGAGGACACCAAGTTTCTTTATGATATTACTGGGAATGTGAAGTTTTGAAGGACTGAGACGGGAGTTTAAGGTCGAATCAGGTTCATATTTCAATGTTATAAACTTTAATTAGTTTTTCTCCAAGAATATGTTGTGTCCTAATTCTCAGGCAGGTTTTAAGGGTGAAGTGTGTTCTAATAGTTTTCCACTTACTTAGCATTAAGCAACGGACAGTTTAAATAAATGAGGAAGAACCAGAGATTTTCTTCTTGGTTAAAAGTTGTAGCATACATTTCCCACAATGCAACGCCACCGACAACAGGTTGATAGGAGGTTCGGGTGTGTTATGCTAGTAGCAGCTAATGTAGCCTCGAGTTTTTGTAACTCCACAGCAATGAATTTTTCGAACTTGCAGTCTTCATTCTCTCCCTCCGGAGACACTGAAGATTAAAAATATCACTTTTTTTCACAGATGTAGTCGAACTCGTCTCGTACCAACAACTTTGATGTGTAAAAATGGTCTTTCTGTCAATGTAACAGTTCAAAAGTGACTAAATTAAGTATATTCAAAACTGTTCATGGACAGAAACACTTCACAACACACACATAAAATATTGGAGTTATAAAAAATATATATATATTTTTAATAATGTAGTTAGTAAATGTCTTACGAATGATTTCGTATAATTCTTTAGCTGTCTCGCCACAATTCTAACTTCTTCTTCTTTGAAGTTTAATCAGCATTGACATTGAAAGGATGTTAACTGCTGTCTAATGTATTTGTGACAGATTGTTTGACTTCCTGTACACAAAACATGATAAATATAATTAGTTAATTAGCATCCGTGTTGGGTCAGATTACTTGAAAATGTAGTCAGTTAAAAAGCACAAATTACATGGTAATTTTAGTTGTACCTCATGAAAAGCGCAATTCTTTTCATGGATTTAATGAAAAAGTTTCAGAATCTTAAAATGTAATCTGACTACGTAATCCCAATAAAATGTAATCCATTGATATCTACCCCTGGTAAGCATGTAGTGTGGAGTTGGGACACAGCAGCTGCCGATCTCACAACATCCCCGACTAAACAACAACATCTTCTTAGATCCTCAGTTGCGGCCCAATAGTCTTTAGTCTTCGTAGATCCCAGAACTTTCTTCTCAGGCAGGACGAAGCCAGAACATCCCTGCTGTTGATTTAGAGGCCTTTTCTTCTCCTGCTTATCAATCGAGATAAGCAATCCTTGTGATTCTGGTGTGCGGTATCTTCGCTTCTGCAGCTTCTTCCAGCCTCCATCAGTCACAAGTTCACTGTGTGCATCGAATCTGTTTTCAGTTTCTAAAAGCTGTTTGTCTTTTCATCGTGTCTAACTGTTGTCCTGTTTCTGTTTTTGTCTCTTGTGAACTGTGTTAAACGCTAATAGCTCCAAAACTTCTGAGGTCTCTTACGTTCCCGCTGCGTACTCGAACGCCTCGGCCTGTAGCCCCTCCCCCTCGCTCCCTCTCCTCTTCCTCTCCTTCTTCTTCTCATCCCGACCCCATCACTTCTTTTTCTTTCCCCTCTCCTCCCTCCGTCTCCTCCTCCTCTCCGTCCTCTTGTCCCACTCGTGTCACCTCTCTCCCCTCCCCTCCTGCCGTCCCCTCTCCTTCCTCCGTCTTCCTCTTCCCGTCTCCCCCGTCCACACCTCCCGTTTACTTCCTACCCGTCGCTCCCGTCCTCCCTCACTTCTTCACCCTGTCTTACTCCCCTCCTCTCCCCTCCTCCCCCCGAAGCCCTTTCGGCAGCACCGCGTTCTTCTATCCTCGTCACCTTCCTCCCTCTCCCCTCTGTCTTCCCTCCTCTCCTCCCTCTTCCTCTCTTTCCCATCTCGGTCCTCGCCCTCCTCCCCCACCTCTCCAGTCATCTCCCTCTCTTCCCTCTCCTCCCATGTCCTGCTCCTCTCCCCCATTTCCATCTCCCCCTCCCTTCTCACCTTCACCTCTTTGCGTTCCCCTTTATTCCCCCACTCTTTCCCCCTCCTCTCCTCCACTTCTTCCGCTATCCTCCCCTCCATCCTCTCCTCTTCCTTCTCCTCCCACTTTGCTCTTCCCCTCCCCTCCTCCCTCCCCCCTCCCTCCTGGTGTCCCTCCTCACTTCAGGCGGGATCGTTCGGTCCCTGAGGTCTACATTTAGATGTAGCCCGTCGCTCGCTCCGCTCTTCTTCTGCCTTCTGTTGAAATCAACGCGACTAACCTGCCTGAACTCTTCTGACGCTTTCGCTCATTCTCATATTAATTATTGAGACGATGAGCTGAAGTCTTTAAAAAAAGTGCTGTCATGAAGAGCCTCTCGCTGATTTTCTACTACCGTTGCATTACAATTGAAATCAGGGTCTGAATTTAAGTGCCAGTTTGAAACCTCACCTGGAACGACAGTAACACTCCTGCAGATGACATTAGTGTAAAAAAATGTGTATGAATACAGTGTCTGTGAAGTTTCTTTATCACTTTTTTATATCCTGTCTTTATATTCTGTTTCCATCTCTTTGTGATCGGGTCATGTGTAGTGTCGTTCAGACGTCACACACGAGTCCTCCGGCACGTCTTTGCTGAAGGAGATTCCTGAAAGATGCACTACGTAAACTGAAAAACGACAACGGAGGTCAACTGTGAAAGCAGCTAATCGTTTTTATATCACTCCATAACCCAAAGTACAAGCTTGTTTTCCTCTAATGTGAATATATTGCTTTAAAGTACATCCAACGCTCGTGTTGGCTCCTGAAAACTGAAATTCAACATATCAAGAGTCCTGTTTTTGTTTAAAAAAAGTTTCGTAGTGCACCTTTAAAGCAGTTTTAGGACACATGGGGGCAGCAGAACAAATAATAACCTGGGGGAACATGTGGAAAACATTCACTTACTTACAGATCTAGTAAATACAGAGTATCATTAGCATTAATTGGGGTCGTGTTTGTAGTCTTTGACTTGTGTTCGGCCCCATTCAGACATGAACAGCCAACTATTGTCACGTTACGTAATTATGCACCCCAGGTATCATAATAGAAGAAGAGACACAACACTGTTTATGCTGCAGGGCCTCACTGCAGATAATTTAATGAATATTCTCCTTATTAAACATGAACCATCTCACCCACCAGCATCACAATTACAACTTTTACGACACAGTCTGCCTGATCTGCGCATCAGTATTACACACACAGAGGGACACACAGCGATGTAATGCGTGTAGATCTTTAAGTTTAAGCTTTATGAGGCGATAAAGTGTCAGGACTGTGTTTACAGCTCGCTCTGCTGCCCCCATGTGGCCAAAGATCAGTCGCTGCAGTGTGTTGGGGGTGTTACACCTGTGTGACGGCTGAACAAACGCGACCCGTAAATGTTACGAGTGTTTCTCATTTCATCGCCGTCACCACTCTACCTCTCCTTCCATCCCTCCTCTCCTGCCCTCTTTTTTCTCTGCCCTCCCCTCGACGATCCCCTTACCCTCTAATCCTTTACTCCTGCCATCCACCCAGGATACCACAATATAGATCTGGAGCTGAAAACCCCCACAGACCTGACCTACGAGCCCCCCACCCCGCTGCGCTCAGACCGCTTCTTTAGCGAGGGCGATGCTAGCGCAGACTCCCCTACCAAGACCACGCTTACTAGACCTAGCGACCTCTCCCTCACTCAGACCACCAGTACCTCCAGCAGCGACCCCCTCACAGTCGCCCCTGCCCCCGGCTCCAAAGCCCTCGAGCCCCCGATCGTCGGAGCTGAAGATACAACCCTGACCACCGATGTGAGAAGGATGTCTGCAGAGGAAGAGACAGGGCTGGTTTCGTATGAGAGGCCGGGTAACGACAGAAGGGCCGTAGAGAAATCAGGAAAGGGAACAGACGGGCACGCTGAGGCCTTAGAGAATGATCTGAAGGCAGGGGAAGGCGTTGCTCTGGAGCATCAGGGAGGAAATCAAAAAGAGGCCGCGGATCGCGGAAATGGACGGCAGGAAGAAGAAGAGGAAGAGGAAGAGATGACCCAGGAGAAGCTGCAGAGTCTGCTGGAGGATATAACCCTGGAGGGAGGCTTGGAGGACGTGGAGATGACGGAGGAGGGGGTGAAAGCCATCCTCGAACAAGTACGGCAGGCAGAAAAAGACATGTGTTCAGTTCCAGGCTGGAGCAGCGAGACGTCCGGCGCCATCGGAGAGTCGGGAGCCCCTGGCCTGAGCGCCGCTGAGGAGGGCAGGTAGGATCTGTTTCTCTACCATATTGCAGTTTAGAGATTTCCCCTCCGAGGTTTTCTCAAGTCTCCTCCTCGCTGTATTTCCCTCCCCGCAGCCCCGACAGTCTGGCTGATTCGTTGGAGCAGCCTTCGGCTCAGACGGGCCGACAGAACGGAGATCACAGAGACGCAGCCAGGGAAGGAAAAGAGAAAGACGCCAAGAAGAACGGCTCTCAGGAGGACAGCAGCACAGCGGGACCAAGCAGAGGACGGGAGGAGGGAGGAGAACGGTCCCAGCACAAAGTCCAGGTGAGAGTCGCTCCTCGAGACAAATGAGGAAATGTCACGTTTTTTACCTTTTAAATGTTTTTGTGAGGCCTTGAAAAAGCCGTAAACCATCTAAATGACCCCACAAAGTCATACAACGAACACACACACTTACATCCTGCCGGGCTGCCTTTGTCAGGGGAGCGTTCGAGCCGACGAGTCCGGCTCTGACGAGGAGACCACCGTCACCACCAGGGTGTACCGCAGACGAGTCATACTCAAGGTGTGTGAGGCCTGCTGGTGTGTGGACGGCTCCACGCAGAGTGAACCTGCATAAGATCGGTGACTCAGAAGGGTCGAGTCACAGAGAGATTGTGAATTTGACGGCATCTGTGTGCTTTTACAGCGTGGAAGTTGGAGAGAGAGTTTCTGATAACGCTTGGCTGTAGTTTCATAGGTGTGTGTGTGTGTGTGTGTGTGTGTGTGTGTGTGTGTGGACGTTTAGCCTCTGCTACAGCATGAAGTGCCGCTCGCTGCTTGCTGGTGTTGAGCCGCTGCTGTTTGGTGGCGTGTTGGTTGTGTTTGTCTTGGTCGCGCTGCGTGTTCGGCTCGTTTTAAAGTTTAATGAACTGTGTTTTCTGAGGCTCGATTAACACGAGAGCAGAATATCTGATTGGCCCGTTCCGCCCTGCTCCTGATGGGCGTTAGATGTTTGCTCACGTTAGAGCTGATGAAGTGATCACGCAATTATTCGTCAACTATTTATTAAAGAATGAAATGTCAAAATTCTCTGATTCCAGCTTCTTAAATGTGAATATTTTCTAGTTTCTCTACTTTTCTATGACGGTAATCCTAAATTTCTTCAGGTTGTAGATGAATCCAGACAATTTTTTTCGCTTTGGGAAACACTGGCCGACATTTTTCACCATTTCGCGACAAAAGAACCGATCGGTTGATCGAGAAAATAATCGACAAATACATCGACGGGGAAAATAATAATTATTTGCAGCTTTACACTCATGAACTGCAACTGTTATTATCCTTTGATTAAAAGATTCGTCCTGTCGTCTATGAAAGTTTCCCAGTTTTGTCTGACCGACAGTCCAGAAGATTAGATTATGATACAATGAAATTACGAATGAAAACAGTAAATTATCACAGCTAAGAACTTACAGGAACCAGAATTTGGGTTTGTAAGAATAACTCGACCGTCCAATTATCTCCTGTGTTGCTGACTCCTTTGCCGTCTGTCGACCAATCGTTGCAGCTGTAACATTCAGGTGATCTGTCTCTGTGTGAGTGGAGCCTCAGTTTTTAGGCGTCTGTTTGCTCTTTATTGTCGATCAAGCAAACTCTTTCTCGTGCATGGAAAAGAATTGTGCTCAGCAGAGTTTGCAGCTGAATGTTTGAGGTTTTGTTTGTGTTGACGTGATTTTACAGCTTAAAAAATAACCACAATAGTTTTCACACCTTTATGAAACACAGGTAAAACAATAGACGAAGCCTGTGTGCTGCACGAGCATCAGTTGGGTTTCCACAGAAAACACACAATACCTGCTGTAAAAGTGAAATTTTAATGAGCAAAACATTTCTCAAATCTTCTTAAGCAGCTTGAGTCGTCAAGTTTCATGCCACCAGAGTAGATTTTCATCCATCCAAGAAGTTTTAAGACTTAAACTGCTCTTCGTTTCTTCATTTCTGTCAAATCCGACACAGTTTTCACATTTGAATTCTTGATTTTAAAAGCTGGAAACCCATCGGCTTTAACAGGAAATGTTCTCTACTGTCTGAATAACCAGATAACCTCTCAACCCTCCCCCTCCCTCCCTCCCTCCATCCATCCCTCCCTCACCCCTCCATCCACCTTTAAACCTCCACCTCCAGGGAGAGGAGGCCAAAAACATTCCTGGCGAGTCTGTGACGGAGGAGCAGTTCACAGACGAAGACGGGAATCTGGTCACCAGAAAAGTAACCGTCCTCACCCTCGTCCATCACCTCCATCTTCATCCGGCAGCTTAACACACACACACACACACACACATACACACTCCTCTGTTCCCATCTCCACCCTCCTTTCCATTGCTTCTCCTCACAATACGCTCCTCCACCTCCTCCCCCCTGACTTGCTTCTTCCTGCAGGTGATCAGAAAGGTGGTGCGCCGTGTGTTCAACACGGAGGAGAGGAGGGACAGTGAAGGCGAAGCTGTCGCAGAGGAAGGAGCTGCTGCTGGTGGTGGTGCTGGTGGTGCTGGTGTTGGTGGGGATGTGGCGACAGGTGGAGCAGCTTCTCCTTCAGCAGGAGCAGCGGCAGCAGGAGCCACAGGGGGGAAGGGCAAGAAGAGGGGGAAGCGCAACCGACAGGGTCACAAGTCTGGAGAGGAGGCGCAGAGAGGGAAAACTGAGGTTGGAGTTAAAACCAACCGACTGACGTAGTTTGCTTGAAGTGGCTCACTGACTCCTGCATGACGCTGTAGTTGTAGTAAACGCTGGATCAAAGCACAGACACAAAGAAACTAACACCAAACTCGTCTCACTCAAACAATCACATGAGACATCCAGATTTCTGTTTTCTTACTTTGGGTAAACTAGACGAGAGCAGAAAACAAGATAAACACCACAGTACCCTCACAGCGGCCTCACTGTGTTTACATGTGCAGTTTGCAGTGGTTGCGTCGCGCTGTGTGCGTTTCCCGTGTGCTGCAGGACGACTAACATCACCACTTCAACTAACACAGAACAGTTTTTCTCTCTGTTAACATGTGTTGTCGACGCATGTGTGATTTCAGAAGCGGTGATGCTAACATCCTTTTTTTCTCTCCTGAACTCTTTTTCCAGCATGTCGCTGCTGCTGTGATCTCCACACTGCGCTTCACTAACGCTCGCAGGTCGTCTCCAGCCGGATCACAACTCTAACTCTTTGTGTTTCTGTCTCTTTCTGCAAAGCCTGGAGACGGCGCCAGCAAGAAACAAGGGAAGAAGAGTCAGTCATAACAGCAGAGCTCTCAACTACACCAGGTAGGAGGCCGATACCTGGACGGTCATCCACTCGTGAAATGCACAATTAGCACTACGATGAATTCTTCTTCTCTGGTGCGTTGACACAAGATGGAGAAGGCCAAAGATATTGATTTTAGAATGATAGAAAACTGAGAAAAGCAGCAAATTCTCACATATTTTTCACTTGGAGAATCACTTAAATGATTGATCTCTTAGTTATCTTTTACCTGTCAGTTATTTCGGTACTTTCCTGCACGCTGCATAACTTTTTAAGCACTTTCAAGGCACCTGAACAAAAGATTTACAGACTACATTCTTCCCTCAATACAGAAATCAATCTGAATCGTCACTTCTTCAAATATTAGTCACTGTTTTTGTGTCATATTAACTTGTTTCGACCGTGTTTTGACTGTGAAAATGTAATTCTTGCTCATTTTGACACCAGGAGACAAATAAAGAATGACGACAGGATTGTTTCATTTCAATATTTTTGAGAGATTGTGTCAATGAAATTGAATTGAAGTGAATGCAAATTCGTTTTGGACACAAACATTTAATTACCTCGAAAAAATTAGCAAATAAAATGAAAAGCATGTTACAAAGAACAATCCAATAACAAGCAGTGATGTGCTGGAAAGGGAGTACGAAGAAGTAATAATTTATTTAATCCTACACCTTCTCCACAGCGCAGTTATTAATCATAATTAATTAACTTCCTTGAAACTTTCAAGCCTTTCTACAAACACTACTGATCCATTTGTTCATGTAACCTTGTTGTTCTTCGTCCTGCAGGTCCACTGACGTCCACCTGCGACACCACACAAACACCCTGGGAGGAAAAAGAAAACCAGACTGGAAAAACCTTTTCGTCAAAATCGCCCGGGGGAAAAAAAACAAAACGTGTCTGAAGCTTTTCACTTTACCAACGCATGGTTTCTACAGCAAGACGAACGCAACAACAAACTTACTTCTCTTTTTCTTTTTTTTTTCTTCTTTTTTTTTTGATTTCGCATGAGCATGTCACCAAAAACTCACCTCACTGTCGGACACCTGAAGGACAAAGCGTGAGCGGACGTGAGCTGGAACTTTTCTCATCGGCGTCCGCGACCAAAGACGGCGAACGACAAAACAGGAAACGACGTGTGACTCACTCTCTCTCTCTCTCTCTCTCTCTCAGACACTCGCCTTATATGGTTCTATTTTTTCCTCCTGGACCCGCAGTATTGGGGCGCACCATGTGGTTCTTTTTTTAAAAAACAAAAAAAAAAGAATGAAATATAATAGTAAATGGGTGATTTTGTTGTATATAAATGACACTGTATAAAATCTTTAAACAGAAAAAAAAAAACAAGGAGAAAAAAAAAAAGAAATCAGTAGCTTCACGGATTGTTTCTGCACTGATTTGAGTTGAAGCTTCGCAGAGTTTTTTTTTTCCGGCGCGTTCGTAATCGAGAAAAAAGGTTCGACACTGTTTGAGCAGCCTTGAGTGTGCGCGACCTGACATGCTCTTCCAATATATTAAAAAACAAGAAAAAGGAACAAAACAGCTGTATGTTGAAAACGAGGATGGAGGGGAAAAAAACGTGCTCGGTTTTTGAAAACGGAGGGACATTTCTTCAGAGAAACGATATTTTGCTGCATGTGACGTCACTTTATTTTTAACGCTCTCCTTTTTTTTTTTCTCTCCTAACCTCGACGCACTGTAACACACCTACGAGAGGGTTTGATGGTACTTCTGTCTTCTGTGAGCGCTCATAACAACACGACCATCCGTCATCTATAACTGTTTTTAATTTTTTCTAACGGTAACACACACACACACTCTCTCTCTCTCCATGCAGATCGCTTCACCCTCACGCTTCAGGACGGTCCCTGAATGTAACCTGCAGACTGGCACAACCTGCTAGCATCCCCCCCCCCTCCGCGAGTGTGTGTCTGCGTGAGTGGGTGTGTGAGTGTGTGTGCGTGAGTGTGTATCTGTATGCCCATCATGCAATTCTAGAAGTGTCCGTTTCAGCTTTTTAGGTCTGCTGTGGTTTTTTAACAGAGGGGCTGTTTTTATTTCTGATCTTTATTTAATAATTACGTGAGAACAGAGAATCTCGTTTTTTTTTGGTTTTTTTTTTAAGCCCCCCCGGCACTCAAATCTAATCATTTTTACTAAAAAAAAAAAAATCACCGTATTGATCGCACATTGTTAAAAATCAGATTTTCTTTTCATGTGTAAATCTTTTTTTCTTTCTTTTTCTCGCTCTCTTGTCTTTTTTCATACAAAAAAAAAAAAACACCCGAGCATCCGTTTGTCGATGATACAAATCTGGTACCAACATGTATGACGAACCAACATAGCCTACACTGGATGATCCAAGTAATTATTTAAAGCAGAAAAATAAATTGTGTTTAAACTGAAACGCCTGTGAGTCCGTCTGGTTTCTGTCAGCTGATCCGAGTTCTGAAGTTTGATGGTTTTAACTCGAGACAAACAGCTCCTGCTCTAAAAATGTACCTGGTGGTTTTGGAAAACAAAATCTAGAAACTCAGAAAGGTCAAATGTTCGTGGTTGACGAGGCAATAATTCAAACACAGAGATATTTTTTTTTTTTATGAGAGAACAAACAAGCTGTTCTAGATAGAAAGGTGGCAGGGTCCGCCACATATAAACAACGGCAAACAGCACGACGTTGTGTTGTCCTTTAAGTCGTGAAACTCAATCAAGGAAAATGTTTCTCTCCCCAAAACCTACATAATGCACCTTTAATAACACCAGAACTGCTCATCTTGTCAATACGCTTTAAAAAGCTCATGTTAAGTGGAGTTTCTCATCTTTTTTGGGCATTCTGGGGCTCCGTAGTGACGTGATTACACCGTCGAGGCTCTGCAGCATTGATTCGTTAAGAAAACAACCCACATGGCTTCTTCCTCTGAGCCAACGAGCAGCAGTTGTTTCACATTCAGTGCATTAAATCGCGTTAAACTGCTTCACTGTCCTCTGTTGTGACGTCCAGCTTGTACTCAACAACTCTGCTGCAGTCAGAACTCATTTATTATCTATCTTGTGTCTTTTTTGTGTATCTACTTTGTAGATTGGGACAAATTAAGTTCTCTGAATTGATGTGAAAGACAGGAGAGGCAGATCACATCTCTGAAGACAGAAACAGTGATGAAAGATTTCCTGCATTTATTGAAGATTTCAAACAAAACACTGCAGCACCATAATGTGTTTGATAAAAGAAAAATGTGGCACACGACAATAAAACAAAAACATTAAGATATTCCTTAAATAAAAAATATATATCTTGTCTAATTAATCACTTTGGTACATGATCAGGTTGAGACACATTCATTCAAAGACATCTGATAAAAGAACGAGGTTTCTTTATGTCTGCAGCAAATTTAAGATGTTATTTCCTGTTTGTTCGTCCACGTTTGGCGACATGATCACTGGGCTTTTCTTTCTTTAATAAAAAACACACATGACTTTAACATCATTGCCACAGAGGTAAGTTAGGAGCAGCTGTACAACAATCTGATGGAGAGAATTTGATTCAAGTTTTTTAAGGATTTGTTTATGTCTGAATCTGTAGAGCTGATGGTTGTGGTTTTATGATTTCTGCATCTAATCATGAAAAAAGCTGCACTGTCAGAACGAGAAGTTGATGACAGACGCAGCTTTTGTGTTTCAATGAAGGAAAATAAGAAGAAAAAAATAATGGAACTTTCCTGTAAAAACAACATCAAGACCATCTGAGTATAATTAATTTAATAGCTGACAAACGACTCAGCGGTCCAGCCAGAGAGAACACATGAAAAAACTCAGATGTCCATCATTTGGAAAAAGAAAATAAACTTCAAATATACCATTAAACTCAACACAACACTGTCAGAAAATAGCGGGAAAATGACAGTTTTCCTAAAACATCTTCAAATGTCTGATTGGTTTCATAATATGTTTATTATCTGGTTCATACTTTATGTTTACATGCTTTAATGTTCAAAAACATAATTTTTCTTATTCTGTCCATAGCTGCAGCACCTCTATTCACCCTGTCTGAACGGTCCTGTCTCTTTAAGGCCCCCCTCTCTCTCAAAGCCCAGTCTGCTCTGATTGGTCAGCTCTTACAGGCCTGAGCCAGCACCGCCCACCGTGTTCCCACAACAGTGTCAAGTGTGCAATGGCTGCTGTTTTCCATATCCACTTGTCCACTTCATAGTCAAAAACACGCAGTATGGTGATGTTTTCATAGAGAAAACAAATTAATATATCTCCTTAAATGTTGAACTGTTCCTTTAACTGAGCATCAGAGACTGGTCAGCTGTGTGGATTCGCCCCCGTGAGTCTGAGCGTGTCTCGTCGGATCCTCTTTCCTTCGCTCGCCCTCGTGGACGCCCATGTGTTTGGTCAGCGATCCGCCCGCCGTGAAGCTTTTCCCGCACACGTTGCACAGGTACGGTTTCTCTCCGGTGTGCGACCTCATGTGGATCTTCAGCGCGCCGCTCTTGTAGAACTTCTTGTCGCATATGACGCAGCGGTGCGTCGACTCGCCCGTGTGGATCATCATGTGTGTTTTCAGAGTTCCCCTCTGTCTGAATCCTTTCCCGCAGACGCTGCAGAGGAACGGCTTCTCGCCCGTGTGGATCCTCATGTGAGCCGTCATGTATTCCTTGTAGCTGAAGCTCTGACCGCACACGCTGCAGACGTACGGTTTCTCCCCCGTGTGGATCCTCATGTGTCCCATCAGGTTTCCGTTTTGAGCGAACGCCTTGCCGCAGATGGCGCAGACGTACGGTTTCTCCCCCGTGTGGGTCCTGATGTGCATCTCCAGCTGTTTCTGTCCGTCGAATTGCTTCCCGCAAACCTCGCAGTCGTTCGTTCGGATGTACGTCTGCAGGTGAAGCCTCAAGCTCTCCTCAGACTCGAAACTTCTCCCGCAGACGCCACAAACATCTGCATCCGTCTCGTCTTCCTGCACATGCTTCAGAAACGAGGTTCTGTAGCAGAAAGACCTGTCGCAGACTTTGCAGCTGTATTTCAAGTGCGATGAATCTTTATTTTTAGATCCTTTATGTTTGTTCGCTGCATGATTTTTTGTTTTTGATGGCTTCCGTCCGCAAAATCCGTCTTTGGTTTCATCTTTCTCGCCGTCGCTTCCTTCACTTTCCCTCCAGTCCTCATCGCTGTCGCCCGCTTTGCTCTCGGCGTCAGAATCCGTCTGATCCCCGCAGATGTTTTCCTCGTTGTGTTTCTGCAGATGCACCTTCAAGCTCTCGTCGGAGTCCAGATGTTTCCCGCAGGCTCCGCACAGATCTGAGCTCTGCTCGTGCTGAAGAACGTGTTTCAGAAAAGAGCGTTTGTACCTGAAGAACTTCCCACAGACTCTGCAGCAGCTCTGTCCGGCAGTCTGAATCTTGTTTGTTGGAGTTATTTGACTTTTTTTTCCTTTAGGGAAAGACATTCGACGCATTTTGCAACCTTGGTTTTGTCTCTGAAGTGTCTTTCTTTTGTTTGACTTCTCGTCTCGCTCTTCTTCACTCTGATCATCATCGCTCCCCGTTTCTGAATGTCTTGATGAAACAACCTCCTGGTCGCTCTGAGTTTCCCCACGCTGCTCTCCTCGTGTCTCTGTTTCTGTGGTCGAGGTTCCCTTTTCTGCTCTCTGTGTTTGGTGAAGATCTGAGGCCTTACCCTGGTTTAACTCAGAGTCCGTCTCTGTAGACGCGTCTTTTATCTGCGGTTTATTTGATGTCTTCTGGACCTGACCGCAGCTCCGGTTCTGCTCAGAGGACAGGTTCTTTTCACAGCCTGACCCAGAGAGCAGCGGTCTGTCTGAGGGGAAGATCACAGAGAAAAATCTGTGTGAAAATACTGTGAATAAAAAATGTATCTATACACTGTGTGTGCATAAACAAAGCTCAGTCAACAGGTGAGCATTTGATTTTCGTCAATAATTACACTCATGCAGAGCTACAACAATAAATCAATTATTTGTCATCTTTTAAATAAACCTCTGTTTAATCCGTTCTCTATGAAAAAAAGTCAAAATCCTTTGATTCCACCTTCTTCATATTCATTTTTTGGGTTTCTTTGCACCTCTCTGACAGTAAACTGAATATCTCGGTGATTTGGAAAGGACGTCATCATCAACATTTTTCACCATTTTCTGACATTTTATAGACCAAACAACTAAACAATCAGTTTGAGAAAATACCAGCAAGAGAATAAAATCAATGCCAGCTGTAATAGAATTAAAAAAAAAACCGTACTGTGTAAATCCGTCTCTGTTTTCAACGTGATGTCCAGCAGCCTGTGGCGATGTTCGACCTCCTCGTTGGAACCGGAGACCTCGGCCTCATATTCAGCCGTCATCTTCTCCAGAATCCTACAGATCTCTTCAGCAACCACCGACAGACGCTCGCGTACGACCGCCCTCTGCTGCTCAGGAGACATTTCTGTAGGAGGGACGAAAGAAACATATCCAGCCAAAGGGAAAATACATTTCCATGTTTACTGCAGATGTGTTCTGCCCAGTTCATTTTATATCCCACAAGAATTTGTATTATTAAACTTAAAGTTAATAAAGGTTTATGTGTCGTCATGTTACTGGGATTTCTAACTTCGATAACAAAACATGATATTGTTGGTTCCACAGGGAATAACTGAACATGAAGTCGCTTCAGTATTTGTTGGATTTTGTTGCCAGTTGTTGAGCAGCGACAGACGGCAGATCTGCCATTAAAATGTAGTCATTATTTTGTGTTATTTCATTTAAAATTCAATAAATGTATGTTTACTTTATCTGTTCTTTTAGCTCCTCGTGTAGCTGACTCTGATTTTACATCCAACACAGATTATTTAAGAGGGTTAATCGTTTACTAAGGGAAACATCTTTCATGTTATAAATTATTTATTGATACAAGATCGTGAAGGCAGCCGACTATCAAATAAAGACATTACTTAAAACGTGCATTCCTAGTTAGGATGTTATTTTTCTTGTCTTTATTGTTTTACCATGTTTTTCTGGTAAAACCAGATGTTTTTCTGCTTCTTTGTTAATCACCTTGTGTTGCACTTTGTGCTTTATAAATAAAGTTTGTTGTTGTTCTCATTATTATTCATATTAAACACCAGTTTAATTTTTCCTGGAATTGAGAATTAGAAAAATAAATCAAAATGGAGTTATCGTGTTTATTTCAGTTTCTAATACACTTGCATTTTGTCTTTTTAATAAATGTACAATCTTTATCAATATATAAACTGCTGGGATCAAAACATGATGTCATGCTGTCTTTATTTTTAGGAGCAGAAGAAGAAAGTGACTGGTTTGAACAACCTAATGGCTGAATTGGAAAAGTCGTAAAAAGAAAAACAGACATTAAAAAAATAGATTTTCCTTCAGAGTTGAGACTTTTAAACCGCCTGTGTTGTGTTTACAGACTGTGTTGTGTTCACTGACCTGCTGTGTGCAGCCTCCTCTTCTTCTTCTTCTCTGTCATCATCTTCTCCACAGCGCTGAATATTTCCTCCACAGCAGCCGTCAGTCTTTCGGCCACCAGCGACCGCAGCACCTCAATTTTAGACATGACGGGCCGATAAAAGTTTGTATTTAGTGTGCGAGCATTTTAAATCTTCACCCGAGGCTTCACCAACAGTTTAACAGCCGTCAGAAAACTAACAAGTTAGCTGTAAATCATACTACTTCCGGGGTCCTCTTCTTCTATCCCGAGCTGGTCAAATCACACGGTCGGCTTGTAAACAGCGCCACTCTGTGTTCGTGAGTGGTACTGCAGCCACACACAGACACTGTGGTGGAAGGAGCAGCTGTACCACAAGTAGCCTACTCTGTTAAAACTAGAAAACCCTGCATGTTTGTAAGTAATGTCATAAATCTACCACAATCCATTAGATTACAGATTACAGGCCGCATCAAAGCCAAATAAGTGCATTTTTAATAAATTGATTTTTATTGGCCAGCAGGGTTTTTAAAAAAAAACAGAAATCACAAATAACAATAATCAGAAAAATCTTAAATATTGCATCTGTTAATTGATCATATTGTGTAAAAGCTACATACATGTAAACATATGTATAATTTTCTGATACTTGAAATGTTTGTGTCGACATTAGCAATTGATTACTTCAGTACTTTTACTCACACATCATTCGTATGAGTAACTTTCACTTTAACCAAAGTAATAGTGGCGTAAAGTTTCACAAAATTGAATTACTAAAAAAAAATTACAAGTAGTACATTATATTCAATGACCTTGGTTCATGTTCCTACTGGATACCTTCTAATTTATAGCGACTTTCTAATCAATTGTTATATTTTCTTGTATTTTATTCAGAGTATTTTCTACATGTTGCTGCCCTTGAAACACATTGAGTTTCTCGTCATAAAACGTGCTGCGCGAGTAGAATCTGGCCTTGGCTCGCCTTTCTTCAGTGTGAACAATGTGCAGAGCTGTGAGAGAATAACACGCTGGATTCAACAAGAAAATTATACCCAGAAGATTTTAAACTTTTGCTACATTGCACTGATGTGAAATCAAAGGAAAAGCAGACAAAGAAAAGATCTCTGAATGGAAATGAGTAGAAGCTTCTTCCCAGCCCTGTTTTCAAACATCTTCTGGGTAATGTAGTTTTTATATTTCGTAAAGGAGGGCATTGACATCAGAGTGGGTACTGATACCAACGTGTGGTGGATCTCACGTGTCTCGGTTTCAGCTCTGCGGTCGTTCACGCTGGTCTGTACAAACACAACACAGGACTGCAGGATCAGCAGTTCGACTGTGAATGACGGGAGTTTTGTCTCTGTGGAGAGAATTTGTTCACTTTTAAACAAACACAAACACTCATTTTAAACTAAAGATATTGAGATGCACTACATAAATAAACTCGTCTCCAAGAAAAATACGTTTAACTCATCTGCAACAGAAAATACATTTTAGCAAAAAAAATGCAAGTCTATGTTGGCATTTAAAAGCAGAAAGTGTAAGTCTTGCAGTCTTATTTAGTGTTTGTGACACGGCACAGAAAAACTCACAGCACTGACATAAAAGCATTTTTTTTTCTGTAACTCAGCGTTCATCACAGATGTCTTGTGTGTATTCTGCAGAACACAAACAGACAAATATTGAAAGTTCAGCTCAGCTTTATGTGCACAGGCTGACACACAAACACACACCGTCGTGTGACGTGTGGATCTATGTCATCACTGTAAATTGGGTTAAAGGGCTTCTTTGTTGCTGAGTCGATGATTTAAAATGTCTTAGTGTTTATCTTCTGGGGCTGGACTACAGCTTAAATGGGACACGGGGGATTTGAAATTGGGGTCATGTGTATATATTTCAAAGAAACCCCTGGATGTAGTTATATTAACATTTTTTATTATCTATTTTTTTGTTGTTGCTTGCCTGCGAATAGTTAAGTTTTTAAGTTTTCTGTAGTATCAACGCAACTTTTCCTTTGTTAGTACAATTTCGGCCGCTCTCATGTCAGAACCATGTGACCGTCCCAACACAAACATAATGTGATAAAATATTAGAAACATTTTCTTACTTATGGCTGATCAGAATATTATGTCACTGACCTCCTCATGCAATTCCCATGGATGGTGATTGACTCAGAATCAGAATCAGAATCAGAATTCCTTTATTTGTCCTGCAAATGGGGATATCTGTGTGTCACAGCAGCCTAACGACAGTTCAATTTAACAATAAACAATAATAATAGTACAAAATAAACAATTAAATTAAAAGGTAAGAAATAGATTCTTAAATACATAATATGTACAAGTGCCCCGCCCCTTTATGTGACATCACCCCCACGAAGTCATCATTCACATCTAATTTAAGTAATTTTATGGTAAAAGTACAGAACAGAAACACTTGATTACATTCCATTAGTACTGGAATAAAAACAAATAAAGACCAGAGAAATGAAATATCAATAAAAAATTACCTTTTTTTAAACCTATTAACAAATGTTTATCTGTGTTGGTCCTATTAATATAAGTTTTATTTTTATTTTAGACTCTTATGACAAGACAGATCGAAAAGTGAAAGGGACCAAGAGGCAGCAAAGGATCATGGGCCCGAAGTCGAACCAGGGGGGAAGATAAACTCACAGTTCACAGTATGTCCGCTCTACCAACTGAGCTAAACAGCATGAAGTGTTTTTCTGCTTGGATCCGGATACACCACGCAAAATAAGTCCTGCCCACAGACTCCTTGACGAATCCAGATGGTGCTCGCCAAAAGCGCATGAAGTTAGCGCATTTCCCTCCAAAACTTGAGATGTTTATATCAATGGCTGGCTGATCTTCTCTCTGGTCTGAGCGGCTCTTCTCTGAGGACACGAACACGGTCAGTAAACTGTTCTGTATGTATCTGCTTTATGTGTCAAGTTACCTGCAGTACAGGTGTATTCATGTCTGTGTGGGAGGTGTACAGCAGATCAGTTATTACCTACAGATCTCAGGTGATAAGCCCAGGTGATGTTCCTTCATATATCATAGTAACTACCTTCATGCGTTGTCTAAGCCCAGTAAGTTCTACATTATGTGCGAGTTAAAAGGGAGCCAGCTTCCTTCTCATGTCAGTGAGATTTGTTTTTGCCTCAGATGTTTCTGAATAACTCTGAAAAGAAGCTGCAGACCTCTCATTTAACTGTGAAGTGTTGCAGTGAATTCGGCTGGAACATAATCCTCTTAATACAACCAATTAAATCCGCCATGGACGTTATGTTTGGCTCCTGCACCAAACTCCATTGTGATTTTGGTCGTTTTATCTCTGCCATGTTTATTACATGAATAATGCATGGTTAATTAAATGTAGGTCGCTATCTCAAAACAAGTTGGTAGTTTCGGTAAAATCGGCATGAAGTTTTTTCTAATTTATCTATGATTTTGAACGGCATGAAAGCTGGTTAGCTAGGCTAATGTTTACTGGTCAGTTAAAGTGAGTGCCTATGTTATGTTGTTAGCTAGCTGACTTTAAAGTTGTTGGAGATGCACTGCACGGTTTGGTAATCACGTTAGCAGCGGCTCAGCTGCCTTTATTAACGAGCAAGGACACATTAACCGGCTACTGACACTATAACGAGCTTATAAAGACGTCTGAGTCATTTCATCGTGTGTTTTTACAGACAGGTTTGCATGTTAGCTAACGTGTGTGTCTGTTGGAGAGTGTTAGCATGACGCCATTATCCTGCTGTGTAATGTTAACTTGTTGCTAGCATCGTTACAGCCGAATTTCAGAGTACAGCACAGTTAGCTAACAGGCTCCACGTGTTGTGTGTAATAATGTCTCAGTATGTTAGTATGTCAGCGTCTAGAAGGTCATTTTGAGCAGCTAAAGAAGTTTTAAAACACAATATGCAGCCTCATTGTAGTCTGCACAGAATGTATTCAGTGCGTTTGTATCAGTTCTGGTTTAACGTGAATGTGTTATTTAATTCACTGCACTGACTCCCTGTGTGTCTAAAGATAGACTTTAAAATATCATTACTCGTGTATAAAGCACTAAAAGTTCTCAGGACTGAATGCATTTGGTTTACTTTTGCTTTACCTTAAAGTAATTAAGATTTAATTAAATCAGATTATAGTATAATTTTACAGTGCAGAGTGATGTGAGACTCCTGAAGTGATGTCATGCACATGGTTACAGACTGCTATATCATTCTTTATTATAAAATTATAATCCTGTTAGAAATCCCCTTTTTGCTGGATGTATCTCTCTGATTACATCTTCTTTTTCTGTTATGATCAATATATATATACTGTATATATATTGTGAAAAACTTCACAAATTCACTAAAAACTTCCACAAATACACCAAAACCTCAACAAATACACAAAACCTCCACAAATACACACAAAATCTCCACGAAGAGACTCATAACCTCCACAGTGACACAAAACATTTCTACAAACCTCCACAAATTCACTAAAAACTTCCACAAATATACACAAAACCTCCACAAAGAGACTCAAAACCTCCACAAGGGCACACAAAATCATCACAAAGAGACGCAAAACCTCCACGATGACACACACAATCTCTACAAACCTCCACAAATTCACTAAACACTTCCACAAATACACAAAACCTGCACAAAGAGACGTGAAACTACCACTGCTCTTCTTTCTCATCTTGCAGGTGACGGACAGTTGGAAGGACGAATCACCAAGACGAACAAGACGATCCAAACAATGGAGACGAGTCGCCACAGGAGCCTGAAGGGAAAGTGTGAGTATCTTTCACCTGGACTTTACGAGGGGGATCAAAGATGGCTGATATATCTGCAGAGTGCTGATGGTCACTGTTGGTTTCTCCAGATCGAGAGGAGCCAGGAGCTGAAAGTGTGGGCGGAGAAACAGGCTGCTGAGGACGAGCTGGACGACGGTTTCCTGAACTGAATCCTGATTTCCTGTAATCAAGTTTTGTGGACTCACATGTTGTCTGGTTGGTGCTCGGCCCAGGACAGGAAGGCTCTGCAGCGGGTGATCCATCCATCCACAGAGCATCAGTGACAGAGGAGAGGTGAGGTGTCTGCTCAGAGCTCAAAGAATACTGAACAGACTAAAAGAACCAGAAGGAACCGCTGACGTAGTTTCTGTTCTCAGGCTGTGAGACTCCTGAACATCCTCAACAACATAGACTGCTCTGGTTTCTGTCCGTCTGTGATGAAGTAATAAATGAGTCAAACTTACTTTACAAGCCTGGTGTTGTCAAATGTTTTCTATCAGATCAGTAGGAAATGTTGTGCTGCTCACAAACAGACTCACACTGTCAGCTGTATAGACTTCAGACATAAGAGCGCCACCGACCATCAGAATCTCCCATGTTAAATTACGAACTTAAAGTCTGGAGGAGAACAAACAGAACCAGTTTTCTTAAGTCGCTGCCGTTCCTCCATCGTTCCCAATCCACATCAATTCACTCAGAATCTTCTGTCGCTCACAATGGAACATTTTGGCAATAAGAGTTTTGGTGTTTTTAATACGAGGAGGAGGTTTTTTTCTTTAATTAAGCAAACTCGCAAACATTCTTTCATTCATCAAGGCAGAAACTCCTGTCAAATATTAATGTTCCCATCTTTGTTTTTAATAAGTAAGTATTTTGTAGTTAATGAGTACGACTGAGGGTCAGTCTAATGTCCATAGCTGTCGGCCATCTTGTCCCTCTCTGTCTCATAAACAGACCACAAGTGTCACAGAAAATAGTAATAAAGCATTTAACTAATTGTACAATAAATATTGGCATTAATACCTTTCTTATTATAAAGTCTAAAATAAACTAAATCACCAAGATTTCAATATAATTATTTAAGGATTTTGACAAAGTATTACTCGAAAAGTACACGGTAAAAGTAAAAGTACTTCATATTATTCATGCAAGTAGTTTTGGAAGAACTAAGTTCAGCAGTATATGAATCTTGGACTACTTATGAAAACAATGTTTTTTTTTTCTCACGTCATCCTTTACTTTGAAACTCAGTAGTATACCTTCATGATACCTTCAGTTTATTACCGAGAATACTTACTGTAATAGTATCATGGTTTTGATGTGAGACTGCAGTCTGACCCACAGTCACTACCAGCAGCTCCTCCTTTGCTGATTTGACCAAGCAAACGCAAACCATGGCTGGCTTGACCACAGTTAAAGTTTCGCCCAGTCAGGATAAATTGTGTCCAGGCAGAGATTTATGTTTTCCCGGGACAGCTGATGAAAAAAGAGAACAATTCTGGGAAAAATGGGACGGGTGGCAACTCTAAAACAGCCCATGTGAAATAATGTTATAATGTACCTGTACTTTACTTAAATATTTAACTTGTCTGTTCACTTTATATCTCGGTCAAATTGAAAACAGAGAGACAAGATAGACACTTGCAGAGGTTATTGTTTAAATCGGATTAAATGTCCAGAAATCCACTTAGAGAGCACAGAAAAAAGACGCTCCCCAGAACTTGCCCGAGAATAGTTAGGTTTTAAGTTTGATGTTATATCAACGTAATTCGATGATCGCTGTCTGTATTTTGATGAACACAGTATAAACGCAAGCTGATACTAGCTTATTCGGCATACTTTTGTGCCCGCAAAATTGCCAGAATTTTAAGAAAAAACGGGAAACAAGCTCACAGCTAACTAGCAAGCTAGCTAACTTCCATTCCTACTTCCTGTTTACACCCAAAGACCCACAAATGGAGTTGTTACAGTTTTAAGGCCACTTACTTTCAATTTTCTAGAGTATATTTATTATCTACACACTCAGAACTTGTACATTAAGTTATTAGTACATATTAAGTTAATGAGTATTTTTATTTTGACATACTTTTATAAGGAAATGTAGTTCAGTGTGATTGAATGTTGCAGTAACAAATTAAATTCAGTCACTTAACACATTTTCAAGAGTTTTTTTATTAAAAATATTCAAAACACTTCAAAAAAATACTTTTTAAAACATTTAAAATACATTACTATTAAAGTTGAGACACCATATGAAAGTTTTTGTCTTTAAAGTGAGTTTTGAGTTTGTCGCTTTTCCTTTTCCAGGACTCTGAAGCAATTGTATTTAGCATATTTTGTGAATGAATTCAGAATTGGTCTTTGTAAGTGCACCTGAGCATCCTGGATATCGCTTTCACACAGCGTCACACAGTGCTCGCAGAGTTCAGCGTCCCCAGACGGCAGCGACAGGCTTTTCCTGAGGGTCAGTTGGACGTATGAAGGCAAAAGCACCAGAGGAAAGTTTTTTGTTTCTGTTTTACAAGTCTGTATAATGTGAGTTCATCCCTCACATTCCCTTCTTGTTCTGCAGGCTCAGCGCTCCGTTCACGCAGTACGGGATGATGCTGACGGTGACCAGAGGCACGGTGGCGCTCTTGCAGAAGGACAGCAGGTAGAAGAGGGCGGCGGTGTGCGTGGGAGGCTTGAAGGAGTCGAACAGGTGGAGCAGGACCAGAGAGCTGATGACGCATCCCGCTTTCACCAACGTGCTGCTGCTCTTCTTGGTCTCGGTGTAGAGGGGCGAGTGCAGGCCAAGACCCAGGCCGAACAGGGTGCCCATGTTGCGCAGGAGGCTGGCGAAGGGCGTGCTGTCCAGGTGGACCCACTCGGGCTTGATGCACCACTTCTGGGCTTTCTCCAGGGTCCACAGCAGGTCCACGCCCATCGCTTTGAGCAGGAGGTAGAAGCCAACGGCGAAGGAGGTCAAGAAGAGGGTGGTGTAGAAGTACTTCTTCATGCTGGCGTTGTAGATCCACTGAGTTCTGTCGAAGGCTTCAGCCACGATCATACCTAGAAACCATTGAAACATCAAGGTCAGTATTAAGTGTTAAATAGTGCTAGTTAGTACTGGACTTAAAGGAACAATATGTAACTTCAGTCCTGAACAGAAAGGTGAAAAAGTTAGCATGCTAATCAGCTAGCCACTTTGTACCTCAGGAGCTGAAAGTCTGATAGTAAACAACACCATCACCTCCCCAATGCTCTGAGCTCTCAGTTTGGCTCGCTAGCTGCACCGCTAACTGAGCTAAGTAGCTAACGACAGCTAGAGTTAGCATCTGCAAATGTGCTGCACCTTTAAATTTGCAATAAGTAAAAAAAAAAAACAAAAAAAAAACATTATCTATTGTCGTAACAGGGCGGGCACAGACACATACTGACCTGTGATAACACCTGCAACGACCTGGTGCGGGAAGTGGGCGGCGATGAAGACTCTGGAGAGACAGACGCACACCTGGACTCCACAAAACAGCGTCCACAGAGCGGTCTTCAGATACCTATCAAAATAAAAATTCAAACAACTTTGATTTTTTTATTTTGAAACAGGCGAAAATTGAGGGTGCGTTTGTAAAAGTTCATTGCTGGTCATCATCCAAAACAAACAAGTTAACCTTTAAAGCTATATAACAATTAACACAGTTTTTCTTGGCTGCCTGGACGTCAAAACAACTCTGAATAATCTCCTCTTCAGGACCAATAGTTCTCATGAGTCAATGATCAACCACGGAGCAGATAGCGTGTCCACAGCGATAAGCTCTGGATGGAAAATGGTAAACAACACAGGCAGAAGAGTGAAGCTGTGCTGTGTCTAAACACTTCTGAGGTGAGGTCGGGGACTCACCAGGTCTTGTTGGTGGATTTCTTGCCTCCGAATTTCTTCTTGCTGGTCATGACGGCGAGGATGGAGGTCACCAGGGTGTAGTAGACGCCGGCGGCTCCCATAGCGTGTCCGGAGGGGCTGCCTGGATAACACGATCAGATATCAGACGCTGATTCACTCAATGAGAACAATGACTGCTCTGATCATTTGTTACACTCAAGTAATGAACTTAAGTACACCATGTTTATGTGACGACTTTAGTTACTCGTTACTTTGAAAATGTAATTTCAATTATACAAAATACCGTCCAAAAAATCTAACTTTATTGACCCTTAGCAGGAAACTCGCAAGCTAACCAGCAGCTAAAGTTTATAACGTACTTAAAACCACCTTTTATATAATGGTGTAATTATAATCCAATAATATAATGTGCACCATTCTGCATAAAAGAATTCTTACTCTTGGTACTTGAAGTATATTTCTATGCAACTATTTTAATACTTCGCCTGAATTGTAAATGCATGACTTTAACTTGGTATTTCTACTTTTACTTAAGTACAAGATCCGACTTTTGATACTTCCTGACAATTTTGCTGCTAATACTTTATTACCTTTATTGAATTTTAGACGCCACAAGTTAAATAATTTGGCATTTTGCTTTGAAAACGTGTCCTCTTCACATGTCTTGCCTCAAGTAAAGGTTTTACGTACTTCTTCAACCATTAATTTAAGGAAAAAACATGACCAACATTACAAAGTTTAACTGTGTTGCAGCTGGTTTCTGGTTATTAAAAGGGCCTGAAGACAGGTCGGGCTTTATAACCCAATCTTGAGGTCCTAATCTGCAGCTGATGTTGGACCCACATACTTAAATAATTTGTGTAGGAGTGAGTGAGTGAGTGTCTCTCACCTGGTCCGGTCTCACAGGTCATGGGGTACTGCTCGATGTGTGGACGGGCGCTGCCTGCGTAATAAGCCGTCTCATGGACCCACCAGTACGGCCGCTCTCCAAACAGAATCCTGAACAAGACAGCAGAATAAAACTCGCTCTTTAAAAACCCACTAAGGACGTTTAATTTCACGTTTCTTCGATGAGAATCTTCTGACTGACTCACCATTTGAACACCAGGTTGAGCCAGTCTCCGATCACGGCCACCCAGATGAGCTTAATGCCCACCGACGCCCGCAGGTGAAACCACAGCGGGAAGAAGATGAAGAAGGTGTTCCTGAGGTCCGCGGCCCAGGACACCCACAGAAACAAACCCTGGGCGTCCTGGTAGTTGGTCTGCAGGTAGTGGGTGGTGCTCACCCCAAAACCCTGCACGGCGTCCATTAAAGCGTTCATCTTTGACCTCTTTAGAGAAAAGGAGAGAAAGTCTGGTGATGTGTGAGTGAGTAAGAAGTGAAAAGGACTGTTGCTATCAGTAAGACAGCTGGTTGGTTTTATACCGGAGGGACCCACCACCCAAACGCATGCACACGCTGATCTTTGGACCTTGCACATGTGTAATAAAACACTGGGAGTCGGGGGAGTTTGGGAGGGTTTGCCTCACAAACAAAGGTGAAAAGATAGCGGGGAAACAAAACGTCAATCAGTATCTCCGTCACTGTACGCAGCACAGAGGAAGTCAGGTGACCAGGTGCTGACGAGATACATCAGAAAACTGTTTGAAGAGCTTGTTGGTGAAATATTTGTGAATATCAGCTCTTAATTTCTCAGAACAAATCCTCCTCAGTGCTCCAGTTTAGGAAAACAATTCTATTTCTTTTTTTCATGCAGCCCTCTGAGTGATAATCTTGTCAGTTATGTAATTGTTTCTTGCCGTTGATTTGGTGGCATCTCCCTGGTGGAGGTACAGTGGACTTACATAAGGCGATCAATGATTAAATGATCGGGTTGAGAAGCAGAGGAGATAGTCGGGTGATAAAACTGAAAAAAGGTTGGAGGTCATGTACAAGCTGACTGTCCTGTCACCACAAACAGATGAGCTCATGTGTCTTTTTTTTTTTGCCTCATCTCTTCTCACTTTGGGGGGGCGAGGGCCGGGCGGCGTGGCCTTAAAGGACGGGGTCGCCCTGAAAATGAAAATTCAGTCATTATCTCGTCGCCCTCGTGTTGATGGGAAGTCTGGTGAAGTTCAAAAAGTCCACAAAACATCGACTGGAGGAGATGGAGACTGATTTTAAAATGTAAAAACGAGAAAATAATCAGATAAAATGTCTCCGTACAGTCTCGTATACGTTTGTTGTTGTTTGTTGTTTGTTGGTTTGTGGTCAGTATTACACAAAAACTACTGAACAGATTTCCACGAAACTTAGAATGAGGATGTGTCTCAGCCCAGAATAGAGCCTGTTAAGTTTTGGTGAGGATCCAAACAAAGTTACTGATTAAAAAAAACACTTTTTGACACTAGATGAGTTTTTGTTTAAGTTAATGTCTCAGGGAACAATGCATAGATGTTAATGAGCAAGGAACATTTTATTTGTACTGTTTTTTTAAAAAAGAATGTAGACAACAACTACAAGTTATTGATGGATTTTAAAAAGATGCCATATTTTGCAGCGATATTGAGCTGCACTGCAATTTATCTTTTTTTTTATCTCCTCAAAAGAACTTCATAAATACATACAAACGTTACAATATGTTGGCCAAATACTTCGATATCAATATTGCGACAATATCGTAGAGATGACTATTGACAAAATATGAACATAGTGGTTAATCGCTTTTTATTTTTCATTTAATTCACTTGGAGACAACAAAAAATACAGTTGCAGCAGTTCATTAAGGTCATTACACAATTGTAAGTTATTTTGCAGCTTGATCTTAAAAATAACTTTGTCTTCTCTCCCAAAATTGTCAAAGAAAATACACAAGAGGTTCCCTCCCTGCAGCACAGCTCAAGTTTTTCTTAAACATCCAACCAAAAGAAATCAGCATTTTAGTAAAAAGTACATTCCTCATATTGTCATAGACGGGACAACAAAACAAGAAATAAACCTCATATCGTCTCATATCGTGATTTATTGCGCCGTCCTGATTTGGGTTTGAAAGAAGCAGATGACGCACTCGTCACTCTCCCTGGGACACGGAGGATCACACTGTGAGCCAAGATCGATGGATTACACAAGCAGCTGGCTCAAAAAAAGGTTTTCCTAGAAATGTGATCCGTCAGAGAGGCGGACGC
The DNA here is from genome assembly GCF_900880675.1 of Sparus aurata. NCBI lineage: Eukaryota > Metazoa > Chordata > Actinopteri > Spariformes > Sparidae > Sparus > Sparus aurata. The sequence continues at coordinate 23,203,103 of NC_044206.1, read as the reverse complement.
TGATTTCTGTGATGATGGATTCGAGCGGAGAGGCCTCGAGGGGTGTAAAGGTCAAGGAACTCGTCTGCGCTGTCCTGAAGGCAAACACATTTACTAGCCTTGAGTAAAGTCCAGTGGGGCTCTCACACGGTGGCAGACCAGACCAAACACCCCAGATTCAGCGCGTCATCCTCAGGCAGAGGCTGAGCCATCATGGATCTTCTGCACAGCTGGGGGGTCGAGCTGGCGGTCCACCTGCAGACCACATACAGCAGCTATGAGGGCCTGTTCGGCCTGGCGTCTACCGTGGCCGACCTGCACACCACCTTCTTCTTCTTCTTCCCCTTCTGGTTCCACCTGCGGAGGGACACCGGGCTCCGGCTCATCTGGGTGGCGGTCCTGGGAGACTGGCTCAACCTGGTGCTGAAATGGTAACAGAACAGAAAAAACAGTGAAGTGGATCCGAACTCATTCAGAGAAACAGTGTTCTGAGTGTCTTGGTGTCTCTGTGGCAGGGTTCTGTTCGGGGAGAGACCGTACTGGTGGGTTCACGAGACCCGGTTCTACGGAGCAGCGCCGGCCCCGGCTCTGCGGCAGTTTCCCATCACCTGTGAGACCGGACCAGGTAGAGTTCAGGAGGAGAGGTTGTAACACAGTGAACTATCAGCCTGGTGGAGATTAGATCAGCGTGTTTGGCGCGTGCACACGACGGTCTCTGAATGAACATCATGCCGGACGTGATAAGAGTGTTATAAACGTGCTACCTTTGACCTTTTGTAGTGATCTTAATCTGTTAATCTGTGTAAAGTAATCCCGGTTTGATTGTACGGTGACTCCTATGTGATTATCGCGCTTGCTCCAGTTTTCTTCCTGAGTATTCGTCTTAATATACGGAGGAGTGAGATGTAACTGAGTACATTTATTTAAGTACTTTTAATACGTTTTTCTGTCTTATTTTGTATAATTTTCCTTCTTTCTTCTCAGGTGAAATGTACATAACATCAAATTTAATGTACACGATCATATATTGTACGTGAGTGTTACAAACTACATTTATGGACAGAATAATTGTCCTTTTTACACCAAAAAGACAGCTTTCGTTGCAAATAACATTACAAATTAGGATTTCATATGAAGAGTTTAAAGTACATGAAGCTTCACTGGTTTAAACTACCACACAAGTTATACAAGAACAGCTGAAACTGTATCAATGGGCGACTATTTTATTAAACAGTTTGTCTCAAATATGAAAAAATATGGGGATTATCTGCTTTTTCCTTTAAAAATTCAGTTTAATTTCTTAATTTGTCTCTTGTGAAGGTCACAGTGTGATCTAAAGTTTCACAAACCAAACAATAAATGTATTAATCAGGAATATAATCTGCAGATTCATCCATGAGGGATGGAAATAATAGTTTGTTGTAACCTTAATGCATGAAATCAGTGTTTTTAAAAAAAATGGCAAGAGTCAAACTTAACTTAAAGTAAATATATTGTGTTAAAATATTACTTTGGTAAAAGTGAAAGTCGCCGATACAAACAAAGTCTTAAAATATCAGATGTTTAATGTCTTAAATATCATATGTACAAATAAAAGTAAATTATACACACAGTTTATTTACATGCATGTATAAAAGCTCCTGTCTGCGTTGATCTGACCAGTTATGAGATCAGAACGCCGACACTTTCAAACTCGATCTAATCGTCATTCTGGAGTAAATATAAGTTGACTTTGACTTACATAACACAGATAATGTGACTACAATCAGTCTGCGCGCCTCATTACGTGACGTTTATTGCTTTCTGAGGAAGACGCTGTGTTTGATTAACCCCGAGTCGGTTCCCTCCAGGAAGCCCGTCGGGTCACGCCATGGGAGCAGCTGGCGTCTGGTATGTGATGGTCACGGCGCTGCTCGCCACGGCGACAGAGAAGAGATGCCCTCCTTTATTATACAGGTGAGTCTGTGACAACACATCAATCATTTCTGTTACATCGCTGCCCCCCCTCAGAATCTAATTAAACTGTCGTCTGTCATCAGGTTCTTGCAGCTGGGCCTGTGGGCTCTCATGGGCCTGCTGGTGCTGGTGGTGTGCATGTCCAGGGTCTACATGGCGGCACACTTTCCCCATCAGGTCATCGCTGGAGTCATTACAGGTGAGAATGACGCATTTTGTTTGGAAGTCATTTTGAGTGAGTGGTCAGGTGAGATTCTGCTCCTGCTGCTCGCCGAACAGCAGGTACAGAAGCCCTGCTGGCCCAAACAAGATGGTTCTGTTTGATGGATCGTGGTTTTGTTTCAGGCGTATTGGTGGCTGAGGTCGTCTCGAAGGAGAAGTGGATCTACGACGCCAGCATGAGGAAATACTTCCACACCACCCTCTCCTTGACCTCCCTCGCTGTTTGCTTCTACCTGCTGCTCAGAGTTCTGGGCGTGGACCTGCTGTGGACGATGGAGAAAGCCCAGAAGTGGTGCGTGAATCCCGAGTGGGTCCACCTGGACAGCACGCCCTTCGCCAGCCTCCTGCGTAACATGGGCACCCTGTTCGGTTTGGGTTTGGGTCTTCACTCGCCCCTCAACAGCGAGACCAAGAACACAAGCACCAGCTTCAAGATGGGATGTATTATCGTCTCCTTGTTTCTGCTTCATCTGCTCGACGGATGGACATTTTCCTCTGAAAATCTCACGACTTTCTACTTCCTGTCTTTTGGTAAAAGCGCAGTTGCTCTTTTAATCCCGACGACTCTGGTTCCCTTCGCTCTCTGCTGGATCCGTCCGGGGAAGACAGAAGACAAGAACTTGTGATTCAGGTCCACCTTTTTGTTTTAACTCAGTAGTTTAATTTTCTATATTGTACCAGGATCATTTGTCCTCATGTTTGATTCAAAAGACATGAAGACTTCCAGAACAAAGTCCCTGAAGTGATTGTGCTGGCCTGGATATCAGCTCCTTTAAAGAATATGTACTGCTGTTTAACATTTTGGGAAATATGCTGATCACTTCCTGTCAGAGTTCGATGAAAACATTGCTTCCACTTTAGCTTAGCTTACAGGTAAGAGCTAGCCTGGCTCCGTCCAAAGGTAACAAAATCCGCCAACAAATGGCTGTAAAATATGTGAATTAACATGTTTTGTCTCAGTTTTGTAATTTGTACAAGAACAGAAGTATTAAAATGCCAGTTAGTGGTTTTATAAAGAGTTCTGTGTTGGATTTTCTCGGCAGTAGTGAGCTTTAGAGGTGTTAGAAGGTGGATTTTGTTTTCTTTGGATGGAGCCAGGCTAGCTGTTTCCACCTGCTTCCAGCCTTTGTGCTAAGCTAAGCTAAGCTAACTGTCTCCTGGATCAGGCTCAGTGGTGTCAGGAATCAGGAATCAAACTGCCGGCTAATGGATGTTTATTTTCGTTTGTATTCGGTCTTCGAGGTCTCAGTGTCGTCTGCTCTGAGCGTTTGGTTTTGTTTTTCCAAGAAGATCAAAATTAATGTTGTTCTATCATTTCAATTTCAGAAAAAGCAACAACGCCCATTGCTAGAGCTCACTGTCATGGCAAAAAGTATAAGGATCTCTGTTTGGAACATATTGTAACACTGTTGACTTATTTTTAAATGAATCCCACTTATATTTCCCTTTTTTTATATGAAAAAAAATTAAGTCAATGGTCAATGGAAAAGATTGTTTAAAGAATTAAAAATAAAGAATGTTTTTATAACTATTTGCATTCCACAAAGAGTCGTGCTTATTATTCAACATTTGTGTTAATATCTCAGGGAGTCACTCATGGATCTGGATTAAAGTAATCTGTTAAATGTGTTTTATTTGACACAGGATCAGACTTCATGAGTTACAGGTGTGTTGTGGAGGTCGTCCCCGTGTGTTGCTGCTCTCCTATCAGGTTTTCTCTGAATGTCTCAGACTGATACTGATTAATTCTCTGGTAGGAACAACCATTAAATATTAACCCGAGCATGCCCCCTTCACTCGGCAGGCCCACATACTGACGCCGCCGTTCGCCACGGCCATGAGCTTTCAGAGAGACACAGAGGGTCAAGGGGCAGAACAACACGTGAGTCCTGTAAGGCTCTGACAGCGGTACATTGCTCAAAGGAGCTTCAGCAGGATGGAACTGAGACCAGCAGGATTACAGCGACAGACGCAGCTCTGCAGACTATTTTGTAATGTGAGCCGAGTGCAATTATTTCACCTGAAAACACCTGGAATGATAGAAGTGTGGGAAATATCTGTAGTGTGTAAATAGTCCTGAGGGCCAAGTGGAGAGGAAAAGTTGTTTTTGGAAGTAATAAATGTTTTTCACTCAGTTTCACACATGATTTTTTTTCTCTCCTTAAAAAATATCCCCTAAAAATGTTTTTCACCTTCCAAAACTTTTTTCACACAATAAATGATTAAACGTTTTCTCCTGAAATTGTATTTTCTTTATACTCTGGGTGAAACCGAGTGGAAAGAAAACTGTTTCTCCACTTAGTTCCACACGGAAGAAAGTTTTTGACCGAAGAAAAAAAAACAAAAAAACAAAAATAAAAATCTAAAAAAAAGTGTTTTAAGTGAAAAATATTTCTAGAAACCAAGTGAGAAACAAATGTTTTGTGAGTTGAACTTTTTTTGGGGATTTTTCTGGAAAAACATGTTTTTCCACGATTGAAATGAGGAAACAACACTCGGTTTCCTGAAACGAAGTGGTGAGAAAGTTTTGACAGAGGAAAAAATACAACATAAAAACTTTCCTTCTGAATGTTTTGTACTCTTTGTCCAAACATGATTTTTTTTCTGTTGAAAAAGAAATTGCTAAAAATCACCAAAAAAAAGAAAAAAAAAAGTTTTTTTCAAGTGAATAATATTTCAGAAAACCTTTGTTGCTTCTGTCCTCAGTTATGTTTTTCCTGAAAAAAGAAAGAAAAAGAATTTTGTTCCAACACGAAAAAACTTTCTAAGGCTCAAACTTTAGTTTTTGCACATGAAAAAAATACAAATTTTCACCACAAATGTATTTATTTCTTTGAAAGTGTGAAACCAAATGAAGAGAAAAAGTTAAGCTAGAAGAATTCTTTTTTGAAAGTAAACAAAAGAAAAAAAATCTATCAGGCAATCTATGCTTTTTGCTCCTTTTGACACGATTTTCATTTCTTCGGAAAAAAAAAGCTAAAAAAAAAAATTCTCCTTCCCAAACATTTTTCACACAATAAAGTAATAAACCATTTCTCCATAAATTATATTTGGTTTTATTTTTGGTCGTTTTTTTGTGTGAAACCAAGTGGAAAGAAACGGGTTTAACAGAAGAAGAAAATTTTGGGGAATTAAGCCAAAGAAAAAAAAAAAAACTCCTGAAAACTTTTTCTTTTTACATGATTTTTCTGTTCCTAAAATCCACTTGCTTTCACACATACAAATTTAAAGACAAAAAAAATAAATCATAAAAAATTTTCTCCGGAAGCAAAAACAAAATTGTCCAAGTGTGAAATCCAGTGGAGAGAAATCATTTTCACAGGTGAAAAAGGTGTTTATTTTTTTTTTTCTCAAACAATAAATGATAAAAAATTTCCTCCTGAAAACGTATTTGTTTGTATTTTTAATGTGTGAAAAGTTTTGTCAGGAGAAAAACTTTATTTTCCATGTGTTAAACTGAATTTTTTTCCACTTGGTTTCCCATGTGATTTTTATTTCATCAGTAAAAAAAAGGTAATTAGAAAGATAATAATTGTAAAACTTTTTTTCCCACCATTTCGTCAACCGAGAAAAGTGAGACTAAGAAAACTGTTCACTAGACGAAGTCGAGGTGAGAAGGAAAATGTGAGACTCCATCGATGACATAATAATGGAGGCTGTTAAAACCATCTTATCTCTGAGGGCTCGTAGCTGTTTTCCGCTGCTTATCTCACGGAGTCATATCTTTAAGCTGCTGCTCTATAAAGGCTGCACAGGAGAGGCACAGCAGCGTCACACACATTGAGCAACTCCACGCAGTTTACATCACTGCATGTTTGTTGGTCGGATGTTATCTTATCACCAGAGTTTCATCAGGACAACAAAAACATCCCGCTGTATTTCACAAAGTGTGTCAACGTGTATGACATGTTAGTATCACAGTGTTCTCCAGACTGACTTTATTCACCTGAACTGAACCCCCTGAAAAAATATGCATGTATATTATTATCTGTGTCTGCATTTCCTTTTATTTCAAAAGTCAGCACAGACATGCAGGTGAACGTTTGACTGATCATATTTTATTTATTATCAGAAATAAAAGTCTTGGTAATTAACATCAGTGTTTTGAGTCAAGTGTGTGTGTGTGTGTGTGTGTGTGTCTTCTGTTCTGCTGATGGTGAATCGACACCACAGCGACACCTGCAGGTCAAGAACAAACATTGCAACCCAACTGCTTCCTCAGTTATGAAATCTATTTTATTGTGTACCTCAACACAAACGTATCGACGTGTGACCGAACATTTTGATATGTGCAGGAATAAACTCACTTGTTTTTAATCTAATGTCCAATAAATCGATGTCTACAAACACAAAAAATACCAAAAAGAAAATCAAAAATGTTATTAAAAATGTTTTTATTAAATAGAGTCAATGCCCCGATGAAAGACGCTTTGGTGATTTTCACTGAAAACCGATAAGCCTGTGGAACTAAAACCTGCTCAGACTTCATGTTTGTTACGACTAAACTGTGTAACGTACAACATTCAGAGGAAAAAAATAAAACAGCATTCATGTTCTGGATTCTTTTTAAACTACCTTCACATGCAGTGAGAGTCCAACACGAGACTTCAGTAAAGAATCAACATTCAGTGGAGCGGCGGGCGGGAAAAGGATGTTTCTTAAGAGCTACAAATGAAGCAATTTCACAAAAGATCTGAGGACGAAACGTTTAATTAAAATTAAAAAATACATAGCGCTTTTTTGTCGTCTATGAGAATATTTATGTCTTTAAAGGGTTTAAAACAAGAAAAATATTGTACAGTTAAAACAAAAACATGTGCGTCGTGTCCATCTATGGAAGCTAATGTTTCTGTACTGGGCTGAGTTGATTGTACTGAAGGAGGTGAATGTCTAGACGGAGTCCTTTGGACCAGGACCAGGTTACTGTAGCTGGACAGTCATGGCAGGGAGACGGAGGAGGAGGAGGAGGAGCAGAGGTGGAGATGGGAGGTGGAGGTTGAAATGGCTGGATGAACATCAGTACAACGCGTCAGTATTACTGCTTCGAGGCCTCTTGATCTTCTCAATGTTCTTCAGGATCATGTCGTGTAACGTTACCTTCAGAAGAAGAAAAGAAGACGGTATGATTGTGTGGAAATACTTCCAAGAACACGTTGGTGTGAAGGAAAGTTTTAAAGTGATATGACGTACGTATTGATTTCGGAGCTCCGACACTATGATCTTCAGACTGATGTATTCCTTCTCATCAATCTCGGTTACTGTGCGCCGATAGTCCTCCTATTAAAAATAAAGAAAGAAGATACTCAGATAAACAAATTAGTTCTCCAAAGTCTCACAGTGAGCTGAAAACAACCTTTCTCCCCCATTTTACTGCTTTGTGACCTGAAAGTACCAAATAAAGTTGAATGGTTTATCGTCTGACACCAACAGTCGGGTTCAGTTTAAGTTATATTGCTACCAGCAGACGTCTTTAGTAGTTACTACTTAAAGCTTTCCTAAAGAAATGAATGAAACCAAACCCTTTTTTTCTCCGACATTCTCATCCTGGCTTCAAACGTTTCATGTACGAGGGACTCGCAGGAAATGATGCAGCAAATAATCCAGGAGTTCTGCTCACGTTTCTTACGGCTGCTATTTCCAGTAAAAGCTTTGAAGTGAGGAAACGTCTCTTGGCATCAACCGGACTAATCTGCAAATGTGGATCAGTCCAGCCTCGTTACAGCTTCAGTATCAGAGGGGCGATAACAAATAGATGGACCTACAAGAAGTTACATCAGCCAAAAGCATGACACAGACCGGTTGGGTCTTTACTGGTCGCAAATCTTCTCAACTGACATCGAAACAGTTCAGTAAAATGTGTTTCTGAAAACGCCAGTGCAGCCGGGTCATACAGTAACAGAACCTTGATTCATATTTGATCAGCGCTGCCCAATTTTACCGTCTCATCAGAGTTTCATGAGCCTACAACCACTTGAAGAAGCGAAACATGTAACGCTGCTCTGTCAATCATAATCATCTGCCCCATATTAGATAAATGGTTGCGATTGGCCCAAAACAAATCGAACCAAGACCGACATGCTGTCCAAACAAAACAGTAATTTAGGGATTTTTTTTTAGCGGCAGCTTTCTAGGCCACTAATGTTAGTTTAAGATTCGGTTTAAAGGTGAGGGGAAGTTGAGGTTTGGAACATCCCAGGTAGTTTGTTGTGCTTTCATTTATTTTTTAGATAATATTCACTTACCACATGTGGATATTTTGCTATTTTAGAAACCAGCTTTGCCCTTGTGATGTAGTATCTAGAGGTGAAGAAGGGAGTCAAAAATTAAATCATAACATAAAAAAAAAATCATGTGAACAAAACTGAAGCAAAAATAAGTGTTGCAGCAGAGCGGTCTGACGCGGCGACAGTTTCATGCCTCGTACCTTGATATCTGATCGAGGTAGGATGCTGCCTCCCCTTCAACTGTTCTGAGTTCGGCTACCGTCTCCTCCTGGATGGACACTCCGAAGTTGTTGCCGTCCTCTATCCTGGGGATCAGCAGCTGAACCCACATTTTGACCTGCAGGTGAAAAGTCCTCATTAGTCCTTCACTTATTTTAACTTCAACGCTCGTGACTACTGAAACCAGAGTGTGACTAATGATTTGAAACATTACTTACAGTGTTACATTTCTCTATGAGCGTCCTGATCTCTGGTTTGACCTTTTCGATAAGATCAACAAGGTTACCGTTGCTCTTCATCATCCCACCAGGCATGACAAAGACCTTGGTGCCAGTCACTGGGTGAACAAGAGAGAGGAGGGTCAAATAAATAAAGATTCAAACAAACGAAAAAGGGACCAGGAATGATGATTATACAGAAAGGATGCTTGATAGCCTCACCAATGTCCTCCTTGTCTCCATCCTCCAGCTTCCTCTTTTTGGCATTTTGCTATGGAGCAGATAAAACGTGGTCTCACTTCTGCTCGTCACACAGTAGATGTAATAATCACTGAATAATCAAATCAGCTCTAAAATGGAGCCTCACCGCTTCTAGTCCGTCATGCAGGTTTGGGAGCAGGATGGGGTCCGGAACCGTCAGGTTTATCTCCGAGTGGATCTCCTTCAGTTCAGTGATGTTTATGATGGGGTCCTGAAGAACAACAAGGAAACCAGTTCTACTATTTTTCTTGACAAGTCATGCTGTGACTCATCTAGAGCTGTAATGATTGCTCAACAAGACGTCCACTTTTAAAGTGGAGGCTGACTATTTGGATAAACATCTAACCTGTCTGAGTAACTCTCTGAATCTAGCTCCATGCAAGTCTCACAATTTTTAACCCTTTCTCCGCTGAGCTCCCGATTAGAAAATCCTCCAGTTAATCTCATGATTTCATAGCAACACAAATCAAAAGTTAGGGTCTCTGTGGGATATGTGTTGGTGCACCTGGCAACCCAACCGAGAAGAAGAGTCTGTCCTTCCACTTTAATAACGTCTGCCTCTTGTTTCCACTCTCGGACTGTAGTCCTCCATCATTTTATCCTTCCTCTTTTTTGAAGGTCTACCTTCCTGTGATAGCTCATCAATACATTCCCTTCAGGGTAAGACCGATTATCAGGGTTGCTGTCTGCATTTTTCCCATAATTGGTATCCAGGTTTTTATTGTGTTAGATTGCCGCCAAAATACATGAATTTAAAACTGCACTCTAAAAAATGGCTTTGTGACATTGAGTGACACTCTGCGGTGTCACTCAATGTCCCGCCCACAACACTATCTGATTGGTTACACATCTGAGTAATAGCCAATCAATGCTGAATGATCTTAATCTGCAAAAAAACCCCTTTTATTTAAAGTTATCAAATAAATTAAGTGGAGTGGAAGTATAAGGTACCTGGTTCCAAGCATCAGGTATCTGTCTCCTTAAATTATAAATATTTCAATATTGGCCCCGAAACAAAACACAACGGTCAACCCCGAATTGTTTTCATGTAATTTTTGGATGATGACTTTTGTTTAATTTATTTTAAAACGTTTTTTTTTCCCACAGTATTTTTGTTATTATTTATTTTACAGTGAGCTTTGAATTAAAGACTGATGAAAAGTAATTTTACCGTCACATCCTGTATTTGTTCTATTAATCTGAGGTGTGTGTACTGTTGGTGGGTATGACTGAATATGTTCTGGTTTCTTTCCTCCTCAGTGACATATACTATAAACTGAATATCATGGGGGTTTTGTCAAAACAGAACATTTAAAATAATTAATATTTAGGCTCTCGGAAACACTGATTAAAATGTCTCACTATTTTCTCACACTTTTATTGAGAAAAATGATCGACAGTTTAAATGACAATTTTCCGGGACAAGTGGGAATCCTGATGTTCACCATGAAACTACTTTTTCGTCAAAACATTTATACTGTGGTAGCGTCAATATGTCTATATCTTAGTTCAAAATATACAGCTACATAATAGAGGAATTTATCAATTTTACCACCCACTCCTGACAAAGACAGACACAGATCTGAGACTACACAACATGTACTTCATTAGAATATCATTTACTAACCTTGAGGAAGTGATCGAGTTCCAGCAACTTCTTTGGGAAAAAATTCGCAACTAGATCTTCTGCCTGAAAGAAATGCAAACTTTTAGCTGATTCTGGCTTGATAATAACTTGTATTTGTTTTGTTTATAATGTTATTAATTACTTACTTCTGAAGTTATACGTTCCCTGAAAGCATCAACCTGCAAACATATAAAACAAGAGTCCAGATGTCAGACAAAATCAATGAGAAAACACACTTAGTTTCTTTGTTAAAGGCAGCTGATGACTTAAATTTTATCAAACTTAAAGTGGGTTTTGTAATCACCATGGAGACTATAAATGACAGTTACAGACGCTTTGACGTTAAATTGGCAACACGACGCTATCCTAACGGCAGTTTGTTGGCTTGGCTAACATGCTAACACAGGCCCTTTCTGTTCATGTGCTCTCCCAACATTAGCTGTTATGTCAGGGAAAAAGCGACGTAACATAAACTTCCATTCACTCCTCGTGAATCTTAACGTCACCCTGACACGTCACCTGTGTGAAGGTCTGACAGGTGTATCGTAGCAGGCGGGAAACAAGCCGGTTAGCCGTTACTAGCCTGGCCTTATCAGAGCTCTCACATCATGCTACAAAAACGTGGCTAACATGCTAGCAGGCAAATAGCAACAACGCGTCGTATAACCTCAACGCGGGTTCACAGGAGACGACACTCACCTTGGTTTTAATTTCATTGTCCACCTTGAGGAGTGAAGACATCTTATGTGGTAAAAAATGCGAAGAGCGATTGTCCCAACAGCATTAAATTCGGTTGTGAACGTGTGGCTCACTGTTTGTCAGCCACACTTGTGAGCTTAAAGATGACGTCGTCGGCACGCGACGCGAACGCAAGGCGCAGGGGGTTTCACTGCGCACGCGCGAAAACGTCACCGTATTTTTCTAGACGCAGCTGACGATGTAAACAAGAAAAGACAGTCGAGGGCAACAGGGATCAAATAGGCCGGTGTCACCGCAAATGATAGCCATTAAACACGCATAGACGGCTGACATGGGGCTGCCTGTTACTATTAAAGTCAACTTCCGGGGCAACGTGAAGAGATTTCTGGATCAGGATCTGGACAAACTGGAGTGGGAATCCGTTGAAGCCTGGGTAAGCAGCTAGCTGAGCGTGTTGGCTAAACGCTGGCGCAGTTTGGTGAAAAGTAGGCCCAGACGTGGCCTAACCACGTAAACAATGGGCCACCTGAAGGACAGTCGACACAGCTGCGACAAAACGTGTTTACAGTCGGTTATTTTAACGTTCACGGGTACGTAACGACACACGTAGGTGAAGCTAAATCTTTTCTGTTGGCTGTGAATCGTTTTGTACAGCAAGCTAGCTGTGGAGGTATTTTTTTTTTTCTCTCCAACGTGCCATTATTGATGTTTTCATAACACGTGTGGGACAGAAGAGAAACGTGTGCTGTGGATCTGATGTCAACTTCTTTTTATGTTTCAGATCAAAGCATCTTTCGGGATCAATCACTTTCAAGTCAAATACTTTGATGAGGATAACGAAGAGGTAAGAGTGTGTGTGTGTGTGTGCGTGCGTGTGTGTGTGTGTGCTGCTGGAGAGCTCGACCGATATTTAATTTTTGGAGCCGATGTCGATATCATTAGGCGAGAGCAATTATTGGCGCTGGCTGATTATCGTGGCGATATTCAGCATTATCTGATTATCGGTATCTGGGATTTTTTTTTCTGTCAGAATGCTGAGAAAAAAGACTAATTTAAAAATGTGCTAATCTGGCTCCTACAACAATATCTGATTGGTAACTCACCACAATTAATCAGTGTTTGGGGGTAAAAAAATGTGCTGTACCACAAAAAGAAAATTGGCCCATGTTGTATCGTTTTCACTGAAACAGCTCTGCCTGCTACTGTATGCTTCTGCTCGGTTCACTGTCACATCGTTAGCTAAATTAAAGAGCTGGAAATGTTATATTGCCTCCGTCATTCCTATTATGAGGCTGTACATTTGGCTACAAGCCGTCTGGACAATATAACCAACATGCGCAGCGATTCAAAAGGTCGTTTTACTGTATGTCTGGTAACTATAACGTACTTTAATGTGTCACTTTTCTCAGTAGATAATGCAGTAATGTAAAACGTTACTCTATAATGGCAGTAATGTTGTAACGTAATGATAAAAGTATATTGGCTACAAATATGATTTTTCAGTCTCCTTGATTTTTAATAATCGGTAAGAACAACGGGAAAACAATAGAAACCATCTTTTTTTCACAGAAAACCATCGTCCGATTAATTATTGGAATCATCTCATGTAATGACTATTAGAATATTGGAAAATCTTGATACATCACTGTTTAATTATCGGTCAATATATCTGTAATGGGCCAATATCAGCCAGCTGATATATCGGTCAGGCTCTAGTTTTTACATTACTTACAAAGCTGTGATAATGTTTTGGTTTGGCCCGAGTTCATTGACTCATGTTGATCTTATTCTCTCTTTATTTCAGATTTGCATTAACAGTCAAGGTGAGAAAAATACTTTATCTCAATTTTTAGAATTAGTAGAATATAACCAAACATTGTTAACTGGTTGTTTGTCAATCGTCCAACTAACTTACTCTTTGATTTATTTATTTGTTTTTATTTCAGATGAATATGAAGAAGCCATCAAGGTACTGGGACACTACTGGATATTATATAACGGTCAAATATTAGATTAAATTCAACTTCATGTGAATAAAGTCAGTGTTATGACAGAGGCATACATATAGGAAATGTTTTGTGAACGTTGTCATGGCAGTAGAATGCAGTGAACTTTACTCCATAAATAGAAGATAAAAAGAAAAAATACCTCTGATTACATGACAAAACGTGACTCATTCAGTATATACTAAGGATGCTGTGTGTGACGTCGCTTAAGAGATAAAGTAGTGCAAATATGTGACTGTTCCAGTGTGACAGCATTCACGTAGTTAGTCACTAAGCTCACAAGGAAAACAAGTAGCAGAGACATGTTGACGTGCTGAATTCCAAACACTCATATGAGTCATTTGATATTTGTATGTTTCTTTCCTGTCTTGAATATTTGCATATTCCTGTTTCAGTCTCCTGTGGTATGTGTCAAATGCTTATTTGTGTGCACAGAGTGCCGAGAAGCAGGGCAACCAGCTGCACATGAACGTGTACAAGATGAAGGGCCAGGCCTGCGGAGGCCCGCTGAAGACGGAGGTGAAGGAGCTGAAAGGAGACCTCCGGCCGGCTCCTCCTTATCCGTCGAGGGTTAAAACTGTGGACAAAGGCACACAAGTCACCCCGGAGAGAGAAGCTGTAAGGAACTTCCACTCTCCAGCACCACATCTTGAGCACAGTGTCGGCTGCTGTTTATCAGATCTTGTGATACAATTCGCTGTGGCTGCTGCCTCAAATGAAATTACTGTCTTTCATTGCCTGTTCATTCATGTGGCAACGGTAGAATGGTAGAGTCGCTACTGCTGAATCCATTTCAGTCACTCGCATCCAATTATTGAAATCAGGCTGAATTACTGATGTACTTTTGAAACAGGTCGCGGTTAAGGACACCAAGGGGAACAAACCAGAAGATGAGCCACCTCCCATGTGGTTTAGGTCGTACATGGAGAAGGTGAGATTGACCTTTGACCCTTTAGCTTTGATGCTGGATTCACCCAAGTTCACCCAAAAATATAGATTCACCTTGTGTCGATGGAAATCCAGGTGAAGATTTTGTAGTTCACAAAACATTTCTTGAGCTGCACGGCAGAACAGTCTCGATACAGTTTGTCCAAACTAATCCGAGTCTCCAGAAGCCCTGAGATCCTCAAATGATTTAAAAAGACGTTAATTATACACCTTTATAAGGCGAAACCTTCACTGTAGCTGCTGAGCTAAGTAAGTAAGTGTTAGCACACGCCCTGTCTGAAGTGGGTGCACTTGTTTTGTAGACTATGAAACCTCACCTGTCTTTCCATTAGTCTCCTTTACCTTTCCTTAAATATTTGCCTCTTAAATAGTGAATTGTTGCGTTTAGCTTCTACGAACGTCAATGAACTCCCTCTTCTTTCATAGTTTAAGGACGAAGTGGTGAAAGAGGTCGTTGAAAGGATGTGCAGTGACTTTTCTGGCCAGTGTTGTACCCACAAATCAGCTGACGGGCCCCTTGAGGTCATCGGGGCCAGCGGTGGCGTTATAGGGCCCAGGCCGGGTCCCTCCACCTCGAATGGGTCCCTTGGCTACACCCCAAACTGCAGCAGCTGCAACAAACTCACCTCTGAAGGGGCCTACAAGTGCAGGTAGACCTAAAACGCATTGTAATATAAAACATAAGCCGTATCTTGAATGTGTTTTAGCTTTGCAACGCGTCCATGTTGCTGTTTTTTGTTTGTCCCGGTCAGTGTGTGCCCGTCCTGCATCCTGTGTGAGTTGTGCCGACACAGCCACGACCCCAGCCACAACCTCGTGAGAACCAAGACACCTCTCTCCATCCCTGAGCATGGCATGTCGGGAGAGTTGAGGTAAACCCCCCCCCCCCCCAAGACTGAGGAGAAAATCTTCCCTCTTCTGGAAACAATAAGACATTTTAACTTCTGCAACTGTGCTAGCCCTTTCTGCTATCGCTTCTCCTACATTAATGGAAGAAAACATCCATATAAATAGACGCAACAGCATGTTTTAGCAGCTAGATTACTGTAAGCTTTGAATTATGAGTGTGTATGTGTTTTTTGTTCTTGGAAAATAAACTTTTGATAGTCAACAAATAGGTGTTCCTGATGACATTTCAAACCAGGTTCCCAAGGCGAGGAGACAGGACAGTGCGCAAGGCCGAGCGACAGCGCCTCAAAGCTGAAAGGAGGCAGCTCAGAGCTGAAGTGAAGGAAATCAAGAAGAAACTGAGACTGGAGAAGAGGGGGCTGCAGTGGAGCGGGCCCTCTACCTCAGGCAGAGCCAACCTGACACACATGGCCTCCGCGTCCACCCAGGTCCCAGCCCTGCCCCCCCCTGCTGCCTCAGAAACAGCCTCAGGTCCAGCCCCAGCCCAAGGTCCCATCCCCGCCCCGGTCCCTGACCCCCAGGCCTCCAGTCCAGAGTAAGCGCCACCTCGGAAGGGCGTCCGACAGTGCTGGGTACCTCCAACCCAGCATGGATGCAATAAAGTCTTTTTTTTCCAAGAAAAGAAATCAAAAATATGCCATCTTTGTAATCTAGTCTGTATGAGTGTATCGCTGGCTGCTCTGGGGTGGTGGATGAAAAATGTTGGAACTACCTCAATGTGAAAACTGCTGCTGCTGCTGCTTCATAGATTTTCTAAGAAAAAAAATTTGCTTTTGAGCTGCAAAAAAAAAAAAAAGAAAAAAAAAAAAAAATCTGGGGGTCCTGCTTTTTGATTCGTAGAGAACAAAAGAGATGGGTATTATAAGAGACCAGGGCTTTTTTCAACAATGCTCTGTACACTTGAAACTAGGGGTCCTGGGGTCTCGCACACGTCCTTGGTGCCCACTATGGCTGCCTTGTTTCTGGATGAAAATCTGCCGGACGGCACCCGTCTGGAGCCTGGTACCAAGTTCATCAAATACTGGAAGATGAGGAACTCGGGCACTATCAGCTGGACCTCAGAGACTAAGGTACCCCTCCCACCCTCTGAGAGGACAGGCTCCACTCTCTCTTTGCCCCCCCCTCCTCTGCTTCACTCCCACTCTGAGCCCCCCACTCAGCTCATTGCCGACTTCTATACCCACTAACACAAGCTAAGATTTCTCACCCAGCCTAATGCAACTTATCCCCTCTCCGTCTGAGATGTTTATTATTTACATTCAGTTAAATCTGTGTCGTTGTTTAAGTTTTTAAGTCTTTGTCATCGTTTGAGTGTGTGTGAGTGAGTGAGTGTGTGTGAGAGTGTGAGTGTGTGTGTGTTTCCCTCACTTGATTTCTCTGCTGTGTGATTTTGGACGCATGCCCTCGTCTTTGTGCCTTTTTCGCATGTGTATTCCTATTTTGTGTTTTGTGTATGTGTGTACGTGCACCCAGCTAGTGTTCATGTGGGGGAACCTCGGCCTGGCGTCAGAGGAGAAGAGGGAGGTGCCGGTCCCCCTGCTGCTGCCCGGACAAGTGGGAGTGGTCAGTGTGGCCTTTGTGGCTCCTGTGATGGAGGGGACGTACACCTCCCACTGGCGGCTGGCGCACTGCGGGTGCCAGTTTGGCCCGCGTGTCTGGTGCAGCATCGTGGTCGAACACGGCAACAGCCGCAACGCGCTCGGGCAACAGAGCAAACGATCGGCAAGTCTGCTCACTAATGACACGCTGTGCTGCAGAACATCAGCTGCTGACATGTGCTGCTAGAAACATATGTGACAGCCTGAGTTACCAAGAAGTAAATGTAAAATGTTGAGGTACTGGTACTTTACACGGCGAAGTACATTTTATGTTACTTTACACTTCTATTTTACTAAATTTTAAAGGTTAGTATAGTAATTATTTAACTTTTTATTACAACAGTAATGCTGCCAATTGTACATTAATAAAGTGGGTTTTTTCATATGTGTAAAAAAGTAGTTTAAAGTATTTTGTGGCTCCAGAAGAAGCTGCGTGTAATATGAGAAAGTGCCTCCTAGCTGTGTTGTATTGTGGGTAATTTAAGCACCAGGTTTTGAAAAGTAAGAAGAATCCGTGGAATAATAAAGGTGATCTCTCCGGTTCTGCTGTATCAATTTGATCGAAACTGATTTTTAAACAACTGGACTACTTTTCATAAACTGGTGCCTACATTACCCACAATGCAGCTTAGTCACTGAGTGACATCACAGGAGGCAATTCATCAGATTACATGCAGCTTCCTCTGGAGCCACAAAAGACTTTAAACTATTCTTTTCACGTATGTAGAAGTACTCACCAACCTGTATACGGACTTTAATGCAAAAATTGATGGAGCTACCCTTTAATAAATGTAGTTACAGATTTCACAAATGAAACATTGGATAAGCTTATGAAATGCAACACATTGTGAAGGTTAAACCAGTGTGTCTAAACCATTTCTCTTGTTATGTACAAAAAAAACATGTCAAATTATTTTTCTTCTAAACCTCCGTCAGTGTTTCATTTAAAGATCTTTTTAAGGCTGAAAGAGGCAGAATTATTCAGTATTTCACAAAAAGACAGGTATGAAGGAAAACTCCCAAACATGTAAATAGATTTGTGTAGCAGAACTTAGTTGTTTCTTCGTTCTGTCCTCATTTATCACCTTATTAACCCCTCAGATTTATCTTGTGCCCCTTTTGAAGGGTTCTGACCCCACTGGACACAAAACTACCGGATTATATCTAAAAAAGTTTAATTTAGCTCCACTTCAACCAGCTACAACAGCAAAATGCCAATTACACATATTAATGTGATTAACAGTAACAGTGGACATTTTACTGCACACCAAGTACTTTTTAATTTTGATACTTTCAAGTATATTTTGTGGAAATTCCTCCAAGCTCTTTCGTAAGCAAGATTCGGAAACCAGGATTTTTCTTGTACTGAAGTATTTTGACACCTTTTCATTAATATTTCAAGTAAAGAATCTGAGTGCTTGAAAAGAAGAATCTGAATTATTTAAGAACAAGTTCAACATGAATATGACAGAATAAGGCAGGTTCCAGGTTGATAATGGGAAAATAATTCATCAGTGATGTGTGGAGTAGGACTTGAAGAAACAGATAATCAAGACTAATCCCCCCCAATCCTTAAATCTGGAGGTAATGACATATAAATATGACACAGGGTCGTCTTTGAGGGCGTTGTGTAGCGACGCTAACGATGTCATTCTTGTGTGTGCTTCAGAAGGAGGAGGTGAGGCAGGTGGAGAAGGAGAAGGAGGTAAGGTCCAAGGACTGCTGCCCTGACTTGTCCGTAGACGTGAACCATGAAGACTACTACTTCCCCTCAGTCGACCTGCTCACTGCACAGGTGCACACTCACAAAGCAGCTCCCTAAAAACATGTTCATGTGCTGAAAAAGACCTAAAGACGCCAGACGACTGTTACACAGTGATTATGAGTTCATTCTTCCTGCGTGTGCTCTTGTTTCTTAGGATCTTCTGTCATTTGAGTTGCTGGATATAAATATCGTTCAGGAGTTGGAGAAGGTTCCTAACAACACCCCTGTGGGTAAGTGACGAATAAAACACCGGAGAAGACGAGACAATTCTAGCGGTGTTCGTTACTTCTTTACAATATTCACATCAGCATTTTAAGTCTGTTAACTGTGTTGTGTTCGCTCTCCCTGATTTGTAGATTTGACACCCTGCATATCCCCGCTGCCCCACGATGCACCAGTGTTGGAGAAGGCCGTCACTTCACAGCTGAAAGAAGACACAGAGGCCACAGGCGTCAGAAAACTCTTTGGTAAGGACCGAGTGTGTACTTTTAAAACCTCCAGAATAGTGTGTGCTCGATGGTGTGAGTGTGGCGGTAATGATTACCAGACAAGGAAACGTTGAATCATGGAGCTTACGTTTTTATGGTGGTGGATCGTTCAGGCGGGACTTCAGGATTCAACCGACGCTATCTCTATCTGATTGAATAGCTTTTTAAGTCGGACAGAAGACAATTCTGCTCGAGCATCACGTGCTGCTTGTCTTTTGTTTGAAAATGTTTGAGATACAGGATACGTAGTTAAAAGAAAAATGCAGGTTTTCAGACCAAAACACGAAGGTCTGAGGGTTTGTAGGTGCTGGAAAAGCTTGAAAATGCTTGAAAAGTGCTTGAATTTGGCTGCGGAAGGGATGCAGGAACCTTGATCTTTGGACCAAATGTTAAAGGAAGCATCAAAGTGTGTTTACCGGTCTTTGCAAATGTGAAAAAAATGTTGTGAGAAGCATTTTGTGGCTCCAGAGGAAGCTCCGTGAAATTGCCCTAAATGATGTCACCTGAGTCATTAAGGCAGAAGACAAACATCTGTAGGTGTAGAGCTGGAGAGAAGAGAGTTTATGAAACTCCGCTTGATGCTACTGGTTCAAGGCTACATTAGCCACTGCTAGCATGACACAGACTAATATGAGCCAGAGCGTTTAGCTGTCGAGTTGCATCGTGGGTAATGTAGGCAGCAGCTTTCGACAAGGAAGAGGAGTTGTTGGGATTTAAAATAATTTTGATTTCGATCACCGGCGGTGTTGTGGAAATGCTCTTTTAACGTTGGTTGTGTTTTGTCCAGGGGTGAAACTGAGGCCGCAGAGGGAGCTGCTGGAGCCTGGGACCCAGGAGGAGGACCGGGAGGAGGAGATCAGCGGAGCTCAGTTCCTCTGTGAGACCGTCATCCGCTCCCTCACTTTGGAGGAAGCCCCCGATCACAGACCCCTGCGCAGAGCCCAGCACAGCATCCACAAACCACAGAGTGAGGACCTCCAAGTTACACTGTTATAATAACTGAGAAAATACTGTTCTTTCTTTGGTGTTTGTTGTCGTACTAATTTTCATCTATTAAACCTTTCCAGTTGTTTCCCGGGGGCCCAGCTGTTGCTTCGAGAGACCTTTGGATGCTGAGAGGACGGAGACGGTGCCGGAAGGAAATGAGGAGATCTGTGCCGGAACACTTGAGAGCTCAGTTCTTCCTCCCAACGCAGGACTCAACCAGATCACCCCGGAAGAGGAGACGAAGCCAGGTCAGAGGAAAACATCCAGCCCTTTTCTGCACATCAGCAGATATAAAAAAAAAAACAAGAAAAACACGAGGACCGATCGATTGAACTCGTCGCAAAACATTCCCACGTCATAACTTATGTGGTGATTAATCTAATGAGCCTCCCCTGTGTGTCTTTTCCAGTTATTCTGCTGGAACCAGTGAACGAAAACCTGCATATCAGTTCACACAACGATAACGAGGACGAAGAGGTGATGGGCTTGGATGACATGCAGCACATGAGAGACGCTCAAGAGGAGAAAGAGGAGGGAGGAACCAGAGGAGAAGACTGGGAGGAGGTGAGGTTTTCTGCTAACATTTATATCATGTGATGACGAGTAATGAGGTTAAATCAATAACCGTCCTCTGCTGTGTCTCAGGTCAGCAGCCAGACGTCCTCGGTGTCCTCCTGTGACGATTACATCATCGTCCTCCCCGACTGCTTCGACACCAGCCGGCCTCTGGGCGAGTCCATGTACAGCTCCGCCATGTCGCAGCCGGACACCGCTGCTGTGTCCTCAACCGATCCAGACATACAGCAGGAGGAGGAGGAGGAAGAGGAAGAGGAGGATGAAGAAGAAGAAGAAGAAGAGGAGGAGGACTGTGAGTCAGTGAGGGCGGCACCAGTGAAGGAGAGCCAGGAGAGGACAGAGGAGGCGGATGTGGAGGTTTCATCTGTGAACACTTGGCCTCCGCCTGTCCCTCCCATCCACGGCAGCGTGAACCAGATGCTGTGCGCCTCCCAAACGCTGGACGCCGTGACGCTCACCCCCGAGGTGGTGCGACCGCCGGTGCTGCACGACCCCCTGCTGGCCCCACCGGCCCTCTACTCGCCCAGGTTAGACGGGTGGGAGATCTGTTAGCATGCATAAAAGAAATATTTCAGGATGTATGAACACAGATGTATGAACAAACTGTTTAATGACAACAGTTGTTACAAGGGTTGGTTACCGACGTTGTACATGAATGTTCAAGGTTGATTTAGGGTTTTACGTCATTATTACCAGAAGTACTTTGAGATTTTAAAAGAAGTAGAGCAATTTAAACCAGAATGTATGTTGTTGTGCTTCAAAATGTGTCCTGTTTCTGGATAAAACTGTCTGTGTTTGTTCCTTTTGAAGACAGATATTGATTACATTGACGTTTTGCAAGACAAACATTAGGGTCCTTTTGCAATGAAAACAGCCTGATGTAAGATTTTGGCAACAGAAAGTTGAACAAAGTAAAAGAATAATGTTTTCGAGCTGCAGTTCAGCCAGAAACGCAACATTTGATAATAATGTTAATAAATTCTTCGATTTTGGATTTAAATCAAACCTTGAAGTTGTGCTGATAAATTAAAATCTTCTTCTTCTTTGCCCACTGTGTGATTCTTCAGGTCGGAGGCACTGTACCTGGCTGAGGACCCCAGTCCTCCAGCCTGTGACCCGTACGAGCCACACCAACCACGAGTCCACCTAAATGGTGAGTTCTACATTTGAATCTTTTGAAACGAGCACATCACAGAATCACAGGATCACAGTATGACAGGATCAGTATAACATCTCCTCTGCTGTTTTTACGCGCGATAGAAATAGGACTTTGACTCCAGCTCAGATTGTTAAACTTGTGTTGCCTCACAGCCGCGTGCGTGACTCACCGCGTTGACCCGAATTAGCAGCGCGGCACTTCGAGGAGCTTTTGGCTCCGTTAGGCGAGAGAGGAAACACATTTTGGCTTTCGTGGGAAGACAGGAAGTGAGATAGCACACGAGCTTTGGGGATTTGTTGCTTCAGCAGAATGACTCTTGTTCCTCCTCTGCGTCTTTGCTATGTGTTTATTTTTCCTTTCTTTTCTTTTTCACCCGCTCTGCAGTTTCGTCTGGTTTGTCAAGATCAGCCGGCTCAGCATCCAGTGCCTTTGAGACATATAACCCCAGACCCAGCAACGCTCTGCAGCCGAGGTGCAAAACAACTTGATACTTTAGTTTCTCTTTAACCGCCCTCACCAGGTTCTGTCCTGTCCTGTATGATCAGTGACAACGCATGCAGCAGTGTGTGTTGTTTACTCATATTTATGCACTTTTTTTCTTACCTAAAACAAGTCGAACTGGAACACGTTGTCCTCTGCAGTTCTGTTACATAACCCGGCCTCACCACATCCTTCTCTTTATACAAGGGGCCAAGGAGGCATCACAGAGGGACTCGTCAAGGGGGCCCTCTCTGTCGCAGCGTCCGCTTACAAAGCTCTCTTCACTGGACCAAACTGTTCAATACAGGTACAACGCACAGCAACTCTTCTGTCTGCTGTTTTTAAATCAGTTAAAACATATATTACAGTTACAGCGGCAGCAACTGAGGTGACGATTCTCACATGAGCAACAAAACGAGTAACCCTCAGAGAGGTGCTCAGGTTGTGAGTCAACGCTTCCTTACGTAACAGCCAAACATGCCAGACTGTATCGCCCCTCTCCGTGAGTGTAAGAATAGAAGAACATGTGTGTGAGGCTCCAGGTTGCTGAAGTTTCCGCAACTATTTTGTCTTCTTTTGCTGTCCGTTTTCTAAAAGCCAGAATTAAACGGGCCCTGCGGCTTAATTGTTAAGGACCGTAGTGTCATTGGGCTCTGATGTTGTCGGTTCTCTTAATGGTTTGGGAGAACTGAAAACATTTTGTCTGTGATGCGTTTCTTCCTTTCACAACTCACAAGACAGATCGCGCGCGTCAGACAGGCAGAGAGGCACAGACGCAGCCAACGCGCGTAAATCCTGCTCTTAGTGACGATGTCAGAAATAAAATTGGTTCGGTTTGACTTCCCAAAAGTGCGGACGCGATGCAGACGACGCTCAAACTGCCACAAGTTCGGTGTAAGAGTCAAAACACAAGCGCACAGGTGGGAAAATGCACAGCTTTCGACTACCTAGCTTCTACAAAAATACATTTTATGATTAACCGATTAGCCGGCTGGTTATTTAATAATATGAGTTCATAAATACAACGTTGAATTGAGTACAGAGAGCTCGGCGCGTCCTCCTTTGCCACCGAGTTCAGACCTATGATGTCAATTGTCAGCTGACATTACAGGCTATCAAAACATGTTATCAGTCTTGCTAAGTTGCCCTACGAGAAGTGTTTTGGACTGAAACAAAAGTATATTGATTACTCACCTACTGTGCAGTTTTTGGTCGGGGTCTAATTAGGAGTGCATACATGCAGATTTTGGTAATTCTTAAATTAGAGATTTTTTACACCAAAACACAGACGTCCACCTCTTCAGATTAAGGTAAATAAAGGATGTATACATCGACTATATTCTGTCAATAGAGTACAGAGAGTGACGCTTTCACACACCTGTGGATTCATGAAAATACAGCACAGAAAATAGAAATAATAATTAGTGATTTCTCTTAAAACGAGCCAATAAGAGCACAGTTAAAAGTACTGAATTGATTCCCATCAGAAGCCCGAGCAATACTTTTATCTGGACAGCTGATCAGATTTCTGTCGACGGTCCTCGTCTCTACAGAGTTTTGTAACGTCTTTCAGCTCATTTGTTTTTTGTTTTTTACTGAGACTGATGTTGTGGTTCGCTCTCGCTGCCCTCATACTTTCATTTCCAGCGAATAAGCTCTTATAAAACCAGCTGCTGTGTAACCGTCCTGACATCAAACCCTCAGTCAGACGGTGGCTATTCTCCGATGAGCGTAGAGGAAACACTTAGCAGCTCCCCTCAGGAGCTGGCAGACATCACAGTACCATTAAGCTGATATGAACATGAGTTCAAATGAGCGCTGATGTCACTGCGTCAGCTGGATGTGGAAATGGGTAACTGCTCCATCGTAACAGCTTTATAAAAGTGATCATGTGTCGGGTGTTTCCACTGTAAAACATGTGACTGTTCAAAGAATCTGCTGATAATCAAAGCATTTAATCCCACGAGGGTAAAAAGTGTCAGACAGGAAGTTCAACGCTCTGTTTAACCTGATTTTTCCCTGAATTGTGTCAAGTATTTAACCTTTAAAGCTTTTTACTGAGTAGAGCTGCCGGCAACCTTCACGCAACACCTGATCTGTGCCAGCTGTGTAATAAAAATGTTCACTTTGAGCTTTACGTAACTTTGGAGGAAGTGTTAACTGAGAAGACGAATTCTGGGGAATTTAAATCTTTTCCACTGTTAAAAATAGGTTTGATTGTGAAGTTAAAAATAGAAAAAAATCACATCAACTGGGGAACTTTCATGGTGATTTCTCTTTTTTTTCTCGTTTTTGTAGCACTTACACACCAATCTTTCCAGTTTTATCTACATTTTGAATATTTTCACACAGGAGTTCGTTAATATATCTTAATATATATTCATAGCCTGTAAATTGAACTTTTTTTTTATACCTCCTATATACATTTTTATAGGTTGTCTGTCTTTTTGGCTACTACTCACCAAATTATTTGATCATTACGACAGGATTTTAGGATAAAATGATGAAGTTAAGACATTTTATATCCAGAAGGTAAGCGGGTTAAATGTACAATGACATCATAAAAGTGAACGCCACATCAACACGACTGGTGCACGGAGGCAAACAACCTAAAGGCGGTAATGCTGCTTTCTAAAAAACATTTTAATGTCTGTTGACAGTTTTTTCCGACAGTAATATGTCGGCAAAATGAAAGGAGGATTCTGAACACGGCTCGATCCTATGTTCAGATTTCTGTTCTGGGAATACCTCATTTGTATATTTAAACATGGCATTTCAGAGAACTTGTCAAACTAAAACACAGTTGGCGACTAAGAAAGTTTCATGGCGATCTGTTACTTAAAATTTTACCCTCTTCAGTAACATCTCCCCTTAAATTTGATCAGGTTCATGAGTAAAGTCTCGGAAATCGATACATTTGGCAAACATTTTTCAAATGGACATCAAGTCGCATTAAATCTTGCAAACACACTTGAATACAGTGTGAATATGCAGCAACCTTTCAGACGAATAGAGGCTCCAGATTATCACCTGAGACGGTCAAACACACTAACATCCACCTTCTCCTCTCTGGTTTGTTCCCCCTCTGCAGCGAGGCATCGACCCCGCCACCCGACAGGACCCTTCCATGATGGCGATGCTGCTTGAAATGGGCTTCAGAGACCAGCGGCTCAACCAGCGGCTGCTGAAGAAGCACGGCTACAGCCTGCTGCACACCGTCAACGAGCTGGTGCAGATGGCCGAGGACAGCCAGAACCGAGCCGTCAACGCTCGACACTGAGGGACGGGGAAACAACGCCGAGGCTGTAAAAGAGTCACGAGAAGGAAATTATATGACTTTAAAATGTAAAGAGAGTATTTAGATCACCCACCCTTTGCAGTGTTCGGATCTATCTTGATTTACTTACCTATTTATGATTCATGCAACTGATTGATTTTTCCCAACAAAAAAAAAAGGGTGGTTAGTTGATTTGGACCAATCGTTAAACGATGCTAAGAGTATAAAAACAAACCGGAGCTGATCAGCGAGTAAGAAATGAACGGCTTCTTCTTCTGCCTTTGCCTTTAATTTAGCTTCGACATTTTTATATAAAAAGTTAATCCACACACACACACACACTACACACACTTTGTAAATTATAACTGAATCGTGGTGAAATCGCCTTGTTTACCGGGGCCTTACGTGTTTTGGGTCGGACGGAGCCGGAGCTAAAGTGTGTGTTTCAGCTCTTCATCTTTAGTGTTCGTATGGCTGTCGTAGCTGCTTCCTCGGCTTGGCTAGATTTCTTCTCTCAACATAGAGCAGTGAAAAAAAAAATGTTGAATGTCATTTACTAAAAAAAAAATATATATGGTAGAAATGCTCTGAAAAGCAGCCAGTTAGCATTTTAAGCGCGATGCTACTGAAGCTACGCAGACGTTCTGGGTGTGAAGGGGGTCGGCGGTGCAGTGGTGAAAACAGCAGATATTTAAAGACCTTTTTCTCGATCTTATCGTAGTGAAATCTGCCTAAACAATGCAATCTTTTTTCTGTATCAGAGTACTGTTATTTTAGACGTTGACATGTGGAATGTATACAAAAAAAAAACCCAGTCCGACGCGGGTTTAACCTGCTCGGGCTCGGATGTTTTTTCTACCGCTTTTTAGGAGACACCTGCATGACAGGTAGAGGCTTTAGAGATGAGTCGTGTTCTCGTGGTCTTAGCACAGTCACAGTGGAAGAAACAAATGTCCGCTTTTTGCGTCATCGTTTAAAAAAAGGTAAAAAGAAAACAAAAAAACCACACACACACCTGCCTGCATTTTCTCCTGTCCACAAGCCTTTTTTAGCATTAATCCGAGACGTGACGTCTCCAACGACACATTCCTCGAACTCGCAGTGGAACCAAGTCTGTTTTATTTCATTACATTGCCTTTTTAATGGACGACGATTATTAGTTTACTGAAATATACATGTGGTGATTTTGACATTTGTGGTGTGACTGTGCAGATTTAAGTTAATTTGAATTTTTTTCCTCCTGTGTGTGTGTGTTCGGTTGAGGAGTGTTTGAACCATGTTTTTCTTATGTTGTGTCATGTTTTAAAGAGTCATGCTCTAGAGAATCATTCTGAATATATCTACTACTGTATGCTTGGCAAGTTATCCTTCTGCCACAGAGTGTATACATTAAATACCCTTCTACTGTCAATCCGCCAATAAACTATTTGCACATCTCTCTCGTGTCTTCGCCCCGTCTGTTAATGATGAATGTCTGAATGTAGGTCGTTACGCCGCGCGTACTTTATGTGTTTTATAGAGTACATGTTGTACTGGGTTAAGTGGTTGCTGACTTAAGTAGGCTCCATAGGTGAGAGTGTGCAGATTATACAGCTGTTGTGACAGAATGAGGTTTGGTTTAACATATTTTAATAGTGTAACAAAGTACAAGATCCACCATGACTGCAGTGTTATATAATGTCAAGACGGCGCCTCGTAACCGAGCTGTAAAATGTGCTATGTGTGGTGCAAAATGCATAATAAAGTTGTGTTTAAAGGGAAAGTTTAACATTTTGGGAATTAAGCTTATTCGTTTTCTGGTTTTGAGAAGGAGAGAAGATTAATATCATTTAAATGTTTAAATGTGAAACTACAGCTAGCACCCAGTTAGCTTAGCAAAGGCTGGAAGCAGGTGAAAACAGGCAGTTAGCTTGCTGTACCTCTAAAGCTAGCTGAAGTGATTAACTATGTAAATTGGCCAGCTTAATGGTGTTGGTGCCAAGCTAGCTGCTTCCTCCTGTTTCCAATATCTATGCTAATTTAAGATAGCCAGCTGCTGACCAGCTAAATAGCCTGATCAACACCCAAGCACGAGAGTGTTAGCAATCAAAGCTAAAAAGCTAGTATTTCCAAAACTGTTGAATTATCCTTTCACTTTTACTTTAAACACTATACCACTCTCACAACTGTGCAGTAAATGTGAAGCTACACCTAGCTGCTAGTTAGCTTAGCTAAGCACAAAGGCTGGAAACAGGGTAAAGCTAGCTTGGCTCACTGTCCAAAAGTTAGAAATACACCCTGCCAAAGCTAGCTAAAGTGATACAATATTTAAATTAGTGGGCTTTAATGATGTTAGTGAGTGTGTTTTTTATCTGTGGATGGAGCTAAGCTAGCTGCTTCCCCCTGTTTCCGATCTTTATATCTTTATGCTAAGTTAAGCTAGCAAAATAGCCTACTCAACAAATAATCATGAGTGTTATCAATCAAAGCAAAAAAGCTAATATTTCCAAAAATGTGGAATTATCCTTTTACTTTTAAACGCTACACTACTCTCACAACTGTGTAGCAAATGTAAAGCTACAGCTAACAGCTAGCAGCTAGTAAGCACAAAGGTTGAAAACGGGCTAAAGCTAGCTTGCTTCTGTCCAAAGTTTAAAATATACCCTGCCAAAGCTAGCTAAAGTGATACAATATTTAAATTAGTGGGCTTGAATGATGTTGGTAGGTGTGTTTGTGAACTTTGGATGGACAACTGTTTACAATCGTTATGCTAAATTAAGCTAGCAGCTAGTAAGCGCAAAGGTTGAAAACAGGCTAAAGCTAGCTTGGTTCTGTCCAAAGTTTAAAAATATACCCTGCCAAAGCAGCTAAAGTGATACAATATTTAAATTAGTGGGCTTTAATGATGTTGGTAGGTGTGTTTGTCAACTTTGGATGGAGCCAAGCTGCTTCCCCCTGTTTACAATTGTTATGCTAAATGAAGCTAGCTAAGTAGCCTACTCATCATACGCAACACAACTGTGTTGTAAATGTGAAGCTACGGCTAACAGCTAGCAGCTAGTAAGCACAAAGGTGGTCTTCCTCGTTGGTGGCCAAAAGGGGCCCGACATGTTTATTTTTACCCCTCTGGCCTCAGAGATGGTGAATCCGGCCCTGGTGGATTAAATATATCTACAGGAAATGAAGCTCAAAATGGCCTCATGTATAGTGCTTCTTACACGTGGGTGAGTTATTCCAGATCAGTGTATTAACACTGATAGCAGGACAGTGGGCAGCAGCAGACAGCCGACCTGTCACCTACAGAAGCAGGAAGTGATCCTCCCACTTCGGCTCATGTTGTTGTTGCTTCTCTTCATGAAGCTGCTGCAAACTTAAATGATTAAGAAGCTGTTTCGCGTCAACATCTGGAGATCAGGTCGTGTCGTCAGGTAAGGAGAGCTTATTTTAAAACTCATTCTTTGTGATCTGATCCGGGATCAGTTTCCCGCACATGCTCTGCTGCTGAGGTGGCGGGACGTGTTCTTAACCGTCACAACAAGAAACATCCAGATTACTTAAAGCCTTAAAACACGGAA
Organism: Sparus aurata; assembly: GCF_900880675.1. NCBI lineage: Eukaryota > Metazoa > Chordata > Actinopteri > Spariformes > Sparidae > Sparus > Sparus aurata. Next base: position 23,173,951 of record NC_044206.1, on the reverse strand, counting down.
GTGAGTCTAAACTGGCACTTTAGTAAAGATTGTTTTAGTAAAGACGATGTAAAGAAGGTTTAACATCCTGGTGTTCAGATGTAGGTCACAGAGTAACAGCTGGAGGACGTGCTCGTATGTATTTAATATAAATATGTAACGTTATAAATATATATATATATATTTAATTAGCATTAGCCTGTTAATAAATGCCACCAAAGTGATTAAAAGGATTCAAAACGACCCCTTTGTGTTTATATATGATGTGTTTGGGTTGATGTCCTTAATGTGGGTGTTTTAGATAATATACATCTTCATCTTCATCATCATCATCATCATCATCAGCTGTTTGTTAAATCTTATTAAAATATAACATGTTGTATCGACTACAGCTGTTAAAAACATGTCACGCAGTAGGAAGTACAGTGTTGTTTTTATCTCGGGCCTCCAGTACAAAGTGCAAAGTCATGTAGACCGGACTTGTACTTGAGTAAAAATGTACTTAGTTACTTTCCTTTACTGCAGACTGGTGATGTCACAGGTGCTGAATCTGGCTTTTACAGTAAAAATATCCTGATTTTTAAGGTTTTACTGCGAGATAACAGAAGTTTAACAGTGTGAATTAAAGAAATAAAGAAATAAATGTGTAAATGTCCATAAATAAGTGTGTAAATAGATTAGAAAAATGAATAAATGATGGAAAATTAAATGGTTATGTACATAAATAGCTGAATTTTACTAAACTGAATACATTTAAAGGGAAATTACAGCAGAAATATCTATTGAGTCACATTTTTATAAATTAAATCATGCCACCATTTATTCTCAGTGTTATTTTTGCTACATTTAGTGGCACATTAATAATTTATTGAGGCATTTATACAGTTAAACAGCTACAACAGCTGAGCCACACAAAACAAAACTAGTGTAGCTTCTTCAGTGGAAAATGTGGAAGTTCAACCTTCAAAATAAAGCTATTTTTAATACAAAATGACTATGTTTACATTTATTTTATGTGACATTTACGTGTTAAAAATAAAGTAATGCCTCTGTAGAATTATTATTTATTACTACATTAGGACTAAGTTGCTGTGAACTTTGTCTCAGATTTCACAAGTTCTGCTGTCGTTGTGAAAGTGGGATGATTCACTCCATGATCCAGGAATTAAAACTCATCATTATTCACTCTGGTAGAAAAACTCTGCATGTGTGTTTTATCCAGCCTTAATAAAGCGTTACGATGTGGTTCACTCCCACACGTTGGACTTTGCAGCACAGGAATGAGCTTTTTATTGGCCTTTTAAAGTGTTTGTGAGGGAGCACTTTTAGTCTACGTGCTGTCATTTTGCAGTTGAACTTGACGAGTGCGCTGGACTCTTTCTCTCTCTGTGAAGGTGTCATGGTCACACCGGCCACAAGCAGCAAACCCACAGAGGTACCTGACAAGATGGAGACGGAGACGGAGACGGATTCGAAGAGGAAGCACAGCCTGAAGCACTTCCCCACGTATGGCACCATGAATGGAAACCCAGCCGGAGACACCTGCCCCACCTGTCGAGGCACCGGCAGAATCCCCAGAGGTTTTTAATCTCTTTGTCTTAAATTATATTTTGTCACAGATTCGTCAGAACGTGTTGTGTGACTCCTCAGCTTTTTGTTTGCTGCTTGCAGCTGAGCTCGCCACATTTCACTTTCACATCACTTTGTGGTCAAACCCACATTATTTATATATGTTTCGTCAGGAGATAAAGACCGGCTGGTGGCTGTGATACCGTGCAACGATGTGAGGCTGAAACCCAGACGCACGTAAGCGACACACATGTGAACAAAAACGTTCTGATTGTGTGGTTTAATAACACGATATGATTTGACGTGAACAACTTTTGCTTTTTTTTCCCCAGGAAGCTGTACGTGTTCATCTCCATGGCCGTGTGTCTCTTCGTCTGCTGCCTCATCCTCTTCTTCCTCTTCCCGCGGAGCGTCACCCTGTCGCCCGTGTCCGTGCAGAGTGTCATGGTCTACTTCAGGCCGGACACGGTGGACTTGAACATCACAGTAAGTCGCACTGATGCTGTCTTGATGAAAGAGCTGCGATTGATGAGATCGGAGCATCCAGATGGAAACATTTTGAATCAATAACATCCTGAAAGAAGACACAAATTGTACGTAGGCGAGTGCGCGATGCAGAGAGTTTTCTTGTGGTCTGGTCTCGGCCTTCGTGATCTGCATGGATTTGCGCCGGTGTGTGATCGCAGCAGGATCTGGCTTCTACGTCGGCCTTTATATAGAAGTTATTGTGCCAAACAAATGTGAAGCTTACGGTAAAATAACTTAAAGCTAAAACAGCTAAAACGAGAATGCTAACAAGTAAAATCCCAAAGCTAGCTCCTTCTCTGGAGACACGCTAACACAACAGCGAATGTTAGCTAAAAAAAATTGTTAAAAAGTTTACTTAAAGCAACATTACGCAACTTTTTCACCTTGAAATAACAGATTTAAAATCATTTTGATGTAGTCTCTTGTTCTTACGTGATGAGTTAAGTTTGTAGTGAGCTCCTACGTAACGTCTGAAAACTGACGCCAAATCACATGACGTTTCTACAACATGTTGCTTTAATTATTTTAATTGGTATTACTCGAATGCAAGAAGGCCGACAGAGAACGTATTATTTTTAGCAAACATTACATCTTCGTTCTTCTACTTCACCCCACTTTTAGCTAAAACTAGCCTAGCTTAGCACTCAGCTTCTGACTCCAGGGGGATTCATGTTCCTTTTATTTAAATGTCTTATGTTTTATATTCAGTTATTACATTTGTTGATAATTCAAAAGGACAAAAAAAGGTAAATATGCACATGTTTCGTAGCCTTCTCACTGCATGTAACACTGCATCTTCTGCTCTGTGACATCTTTATTTTTCTGCTTCAGTTTCTGTTCTGCTCTCTGCCTGTGCTGAGCTGTATTCAGACCTACATTTGAGAACATATGACGCATTTTTAAGTGTTAACCAAACGTTCTGACTGAAGCATGTAGCCTAACATGCAGATAACTGCATGCTCACCCCAACAACTCGAGAAAGAGGAAGAGAATATCGTGTCTGGGCTGCTGTGTGTCCCGTAAAGCTTTCAGGAAAAAGAAATTCAGTGGAGCAACTTTTAAAAAACACAATGAAGTAGTAAAGAAATATCAGAATAATGACTGAAACGTCGAGATTTATATTTTTAAACACATCAGAAATTAGTCTATGAACTGTACATCGCACCGCAAAGTGTTAAATATCCGCCTGACCGTCGCTGAGCCGCCAGATTTTTTTAATGTGTCACATGACGGAGCAGAAAGCTGCCGTGCTTGTAAAGGACAAAGTTCCCTGAGGCTGTTTAATGATGGAAAGGTGTGTTGGTTCCACCTGACGAGCTGCGTGTCTCTCTTCTCCTTTAAGAATCTCATCAACATCACCAACGAGAACTTCGTCCCGGTTCAGATCGTCAAGTTCTCCGGTCAGGGTCTGGTCAACAAAGCAGTCGTTGGGAAGATCAAGCCGATAAACATGTCGACCACCATCCCGCCACGCTCGCAGAAATCGGTGAGTGTCACACGGGATGATGATTCTGTTAATATGTTTGTCGTGCAGTTTTCTCACTCCTCTCTCCCGAACTTTTGCAGCACAACATTCAAATCGACCTCGTCATCACGGATGACGGCATAAGGTGAGTTTGAAATTAACCTCGATGTGGTTTCTGACAGAAAACACGGCGCGACAGTGATTTTAACGCTCGGTCCTTCGTCTGAACTCACGTCCACGCTGCTTTTGTCTCTTTCAGCGACTACTGCAAGTCGAGCACCATCAAGATTCACTCGTTATTCCTGGAGCTGCAGTAAGTGTCGGCCTCAATCTAGAGAAAAATCAACAGAAGAAACAGGAACTTGAACTTATCTCAACGCCGCAGGGTGTCGAAGGCTAAAAACCACAACCTGCAAAACACGTTCTCTTGAAAAAAAAAGTCTTCAAAGCCCGATCTTTACATCCGATGTTCTTTTTAGATAGAACATCTTACCTTAATGTCATGTTGCATTCAGTAACATCACACTCATTTTGTATTGAACATGTAAAAACAATTAAAACAACGATTCGTACTTCTTAAAACTTTTGAAATTGGTCCAGTAGATCGTCTCAGCTGGCTGCAGTTTAATCCTTCGGGGCAACTGCGACTGTCAAAGTTAAGAATGATTCAACGTGCACGCGTGCAAACGAGGAACAGTTAATTAACTTAACTGATGACTCACCAAAGGATCGGTTTGTATTTCGGCCCAGATCTATTCAGTTAACATCTGCTGATAAATCCAGTCATCCTGTCAACAGATATTGATTTCAGAAGCTAAAGGTTGAATTCTGTTTCCTGTGGAGAGTTTCCTCGGTCCTGTCATGTTTATAACTACAGTATTTTCAACAGTGACGTCACTACACGCAGGGAAGTGTTTGAGATTACTGTCGGCATCATTTCTAGTCTTTATATCAGAGTGTACGCAGGTTGTGAACTCACCTGTGTGGCCGAATCTGACAGTCTGAATATCTCCCTAAAATCGCTGTAAACAGACTTGAGACCAGCTTTGTGTCGCTTTCCGCTGCCTCGTTGTGCACCTTACCAACCTTCACTTTAAAAACAACACTCTCAGGGACTATTTACACAACGTGGGCGGTCGGCATGAAAATGACAACTGTGTCGGTCTGAAACGAGCATCAACACTTGAAACAATGGCCCGAGTCGAAGTCTAACAGCTGCCAGCTGAGGAGATAAACTGGACCGGTTCCAAAACTGTTGATCAGTACGAATCATTTGCAGACTCCAACATGTACATACAGAACCCAGGATTGCAAATACTGGAGTTCATTGTGTTCATTTGGCAGATGTACACGTCATTAAAACATCGTGAAACCCTGACAGAAGAGTTTCCGTCTCCAGCCGTCTCTAACGATGTTTTTCCTCCTGTTCTGTTTCCCCAGAATGACGCTGAACATCTCTTATCTTTCTCACACGGAGCAGCTGTCTCTGGACACCTTTGAATACATCGACTGTGGCAACAACTCCACGATCCCACATCCTATGGGCTGATGATGACATCCACGCAGAAAAAAAAAACACCCGACGAAGTGTGAAGAAATTAATATTCTGCCGCGTTTTCAGCCTCGTCTCTTCCGTGCGGGGTGCGAAAATGCATCTCGTCTTATTCTGTATGTTGTTTTAGCATACCTGAAGACTTTAATCAACCACTACAATGTTTTAAATTTAAAATGTTGATGCTTCAAATGCATTTATGTGTTTGCACGGATGGTTTTTTGTTGCTCTTATTTGTTAGAGATCCAACCGGGCAGGTTTTTTATATGAAGACGTTTCTTTAAAGCGTATGTTGTCAGGATGCCACGTATTGTGTAAATAGGATGTTAAACTCTTATCTGATCTGACTTTTTCTCGTCCGTTATCATTTGCACTTTTACTGCATTAAACTGTGGCCTTCCCTCAGTTTGCTGCTACTTTCCTAGACGCTGCACGGGCGACTGTTCGCACATCGTGGCTAAATTTATCCTCTTCGTGTTGACGCACCGAATGAGGAACGTCAAAGCAGCGTGAAACACAGTCAGTAATCCTCCAGATGTAAACTATAACCCATGATATAACCAAATATATCACAATGTCTCACTCCAGTGATTTGTTTTAGTTTTCTTTATTCAGCTTCTGAGATATCAAAACATTCAATATTTACTTTTAAAAACTCAAAAAGCAGCGCATGTTTCCTGCTAAAGTTTTCCCAATTACTCTAAATCATCCTCAAAACAAACTGTCAACGGCATATTTTTATAAGCAGGCTGAAAAGTGTGAGCGGTAGAAAATAAAATCTGCTCACGGCGAGGTCAGAGATAACTGGGGAAACTTCTTCTGAGTCTTTAAAAGCTTCTTTTTTAACCTGGAAACACAAACAACTGTTTATTTATTTAAGTAAAAGTAAAGATATGAAAGAAAGTGGGACATAAAAAAGCCCAGAGTTGTAAAGCTGTTCAACCGTAGCGATAAATACGATTATTATTGATTAAAATGTTAAATAGATTCATCAACTTCAACAGGAACGTCCAAAAACGACTCAATTATTGTATTTTACCTTGAAAAAAGTTGTTTGTTGCGCAGCAGTTCGAACAACGTGTACGTGGATCAGTTAATTTATTTACTCAAGTGTACAAATACTTCAAATAATTTAAATTTTATACAGTATTTCCATTTAACGCTTCCTCTTGCGTCTCCAGTTGTCATTTGTCCACCAACAGTCTCCCAGTCTGGACAACTAGCTGCACAGCTAACTGAGCTAAGTAGCTAACGGCAGCTACAGTTAGCAGCAGTTAGTGGTTACCCTGCGATAATGACCTTTTGATCATTATTGTATTATTAGTGTCGCCTCAAAACATAAAAACTAAAACATCTACAAACAGCTGCTCAACAGATAAAGTGTTCCTGCAGCAGTTCTCGGCCGCGGCCACCAGGTGGAGCTGCGTCCTGCGACACACTGGCAGTCAGGACACACTGAGGTGACCTGACAGGTGCAGAGCTGATGTTAACTCAGGTAAATCACATGAATGTGTTCCTGCCAGTGAAAGCCTGCCAACATCTTAAAAACAGACGATTATGCAGAGAATTTAAGTTATATTCGTCCACGGAGGGAAAAACTGTTGACGCCTAAAAGTTTAAAATCGTCTACGTGAGTCCAGAAGAGGTTTCTTTGTGATCTTCAGGCGATGAGGAACGAAATGTTTCCCCTGAGTAGAGAAATGTTCTGCTGACGTGCGTTGCAAACAAACACGACGGAGCTCATTGTCTCGTAAAGAAAAAGTGAGTCTCTCTGAAGTATAATTAAACAAAAGTGGAGGCCATTAGCTCCAGAGACCAGCAGGTTTATCACTCTGCCGGAGGAGGTCAGACTTTGTTTGCGGAGCTCTGCTGGATGCACTTTAACACTCAAACATCCTCTCATTCTTTCTGATTTCTTTTGGCTGGCTGGTTATGAAAACTGCTTCAGGAGGGGAATCTTTTATGTAGCAGGTTTCTCTTTGTCAAGCCTGGAAGAGAAGCCGGAATATCTGAAGACCGAGCTGCAAAGAAAACCTGTAACTCTGCACGGAACAGAAAATATTATGTAATGTTGAAGTCTCGTAAACCTGTGTGACCTCGGAGACTTTATGTGCATGACATGCAAATATAAGAAATCATTGAAAATCAGTCTTATAGTAATGAATCAAGAATAAAACAATAATAAAACACAATAAAACCTGCTGTCCCATATTCTTATCCTGCATACTGTTTTTATTTTTTCTTTCTTATTCTTCTTCTAGTTATTATATGTAATAAAAAAAACTGGTGTGACGATAAACATCTTGATTGATGCGGCTGTGTGTCAGTGTGCTTAAACATTTGTCACCAAACATTTAGATAAAATTATAATTATATTTAAATTATTGGCTCTTGCATATTAAATGTAATTCCCTGGACTTCTTGGGGTAACCTTTTTTGGAGTAAAGCTTGAGAAGACTTCCTGTTTCTTTGCTGGGGTTGCTTCCCTTTAAATATATCACACATCTAAACTGCCCTACTAAGGCAAAAGACCTTAACTCTCCAGAGTGTGAAACTGAGAAAAATATCTTTAAAGTTATCTTAATGTCCTGACAGTTGGGTTATAGGTATAATATTGTAATTTTCACAGTTTGTAGTGTATACCTGTATTAATCTATCTACACATTTTTTTTTTACTCAAATTTGAACTTTGACCCTTTTTCGGAAGTTACTGTATTCTGCCTTTGCACTGCCCATAAAATGACAATTGGTTATACCAAGGCAAAAGACCTTAACTTCTATTTTATAGCACAATGTTATGATAACAGTGACAACTTTCACTTAAAATGTAAGCAATATTGACCCTATTGAACTCACTATGATAAAATGGCTTTATATGTATCAACATCATATGAAAATGATAGATTAATAAGTTTTTTTCTATATTTCATACTCATAGTACCACACAGGCAGTCGCATGATTTTCTGCACACTCTCTCTGACAGATGTCAGCATTAACAATGAGAGTGTTTTGATGTTTTAATGCATATAAAACATGTACTTCTGTTTGGATATGAGGCACTAATATAGACTCATTGTTTATGTGGATAACCAGCTGCCTAGAACAGCAAAGATATTTCATAATCATCCCATTGTAGCATCTTAATGTTGAAAGCCAGTCTGATGAAAACATAGTAGGAATTAATATTTCTTGGGATTTTACTTGCAGTATTTGCATTATTATCATAAATACAGGAATAAACTTTGATGACGCGTGTAGGTCTTTTTAAAAATTATGAATAAACACTGTATTGATATATTTTCCTGTCTTTACAACGTGTCACCTGTGACATCAAGGAGTCACATGGTGGATTCGTCCAATGATCAATTTTATTTTCTTTCTTGGCAAATCAAGACGTGACATCTTTGCGACCAGCTTTAATTTCTCCATCAACCCACGGCTACAGCAAACTGTAGGATTGCATAGATAGAATTGACAGCCTGTTGCTGACAACCTGGGAGTTTTGACTAGCCAGCAGCAAGTTTAAAAAACTTGTGGTGGATTTAATGGATTTGCTTTTTCGTCGGATGTTTGACATGGATTTTAACCAGGGTTCAGCAAAAGGTAGGCTGTAAATTACTACATTCCTGCTGCTGGTGTGTGTGTGTGCGTGTGCATGCGTGTGTGGAAGGTGTGTCGTTTCAGCTCCAACCAACTCACGCAGTTTTCAGTCAGTGGACCGTCATTGGCAGGCGAGAGCTAGCCTATAAGAAGCACATTTTATTTCAGTTGTACGTGTAGCCTTGTATTACGGGTTGTGAATGAAGATATCCAATGCTCTAAAGCACCGCTTGTTACTAGATAGGTTGTTGATTATGGCTTGCAAAGTGTTTGTGTCTAGTTTGTGAAGCAGGTTAGCCTACTAGTTTGCATCGCTAGCTTAAGGCTACCGCTAGCTATTACTGGACTGTAACTTCATTCATGTGTTCAGGAGCAGCGTGAAACTAAGGCAGAAAGCGGTATCTGAAGTTACGATCTTCTGCCACAGTTTCTCCTTGGCTTTTTGAAGTTACGGCAAAAACATAATCTTATTTCCCCCCCCAAAACTACTGAATTGAAACTTGATGTTTGTCTACATGATAAAACTTATGTTTATTGTCCCAAAAATTACAATAACTAATTTTCGCCCAAAATCGAAGTTACGACCTTTTGCCTTAGTGCGGCAGTAAACACCTTGAATGACGTCATTGTGAATCGTGAGTACTTTTACTCTAATTACTTGAAGTACAACAGAGTATTTCTACACTTTGTTGCTGCTACTTTTAGTGTCCTCCTTCCACTGCTGAATGTCACTTGGGTGCAGTTCACCGGCGCGGCCGGCAGGGGGCGTGGCGCAGCACTGTCCAGGTGGCCGTGACGTCACCCGCGCTTTAGCTGCCGTGTGAGCTCGAGCCTCTCCGGAGCTGCTCAGAAGCCGCGCGAGCAGGACAGGAGCTGACGGAGGCGACACGCGCACAGACATGGATGTTTTTCTCACCGCTGCCGGAGGATTTCACAGAGTTTCACAGGTAAATCTGCGTTTTACTCACCTGACTTCAGTCCTGTGATCGATCAGCAGCTCTCATTTCTGTCCGCCGTGTCCTTTAAAGTTAACCCTGCAGGCTCCTGGTAGGACATCCTGAAGTTTTATATGTATTTCCACACAAACATGGATGTATGTGTGTCGGGCAGCAGAGGGAACAAACCGCAGAGGCTCAGCAGGATAACTACTAATATAATTAAATCAAACACTGATGATCAGACAGCTCGCCTCTGGGATCGATACCCGCTGGATGGATATTTCTCGTCGTGATACATTGTATTTTCATGCAAACACATATAGAGTGTGTGTGTGTGAGTGTGTCCAGAGCAGCTGTTTGATGGTATCAGCATGTCAACAACAACCGGATTAGTGCAGCTGCAGCAGTCCTCACGAACACACACACACACACACACACACACACACACACACACACACACATCATCCAGCCCGAGCACTGGCATCAGTCTGTCCCGGGAAAGAGCTCTCCAGGTCGGGCAGTCTGGAGCGGATCAGGCTGCAGAAACACCTCCGACACACAGACATTTTATTAGAATAAGTTACTGCCTTTTTAACTTATATGTAACTAAGTACTTTTACTCTAGTACTGGGCTGGAGTACAGTTGTGATTTCCACTGAAATTTTTTTTTTTTTTATCTGTGGGATTTTTCAGATGTGCAGAGGTTTTCTGTATTATTTAAACACACAAACCTGTGAAGAAATGACAAGTTTACTCTGAAACGGCACGACAGTCACATGTTTCTACAGACAGTCGACCTTTTTGCCTCTTTTAAAAAAACACTAATTAATCATCTGTCTTTATTAGATAGATGAAACTGTAATCAGATTAACTTAAATCAGTGATAACAGTGAAAGAAGTGTTGGTCCTGCAGTTTTACATAGTTCAGGTGACATTTTCTGTATTTTAATGTTATGAGTTAATCGCTGTTTTATTACAGAATAACAGTTAATACCACACCTTTTAAAGTTCCTCAAAGTGCTTAAGTAAAATTGAGATACGCTGTAAAAACACACTGTGTTATTTTGAGAATTTGTCCTGTTTATTTTTTTAAATTTAGTCAAAAATATCAATAAAATAACAAAACAACCTGTGAAATAACAGAAAATTCAGATTTTTCTAAAATTTCAAGATTTCCTACATAAAATTTAATTAACACTTTTTTTTTAATTTAACAGGTCTAACTTTAACACTGAACTTAAATTACATCAATAAAATTGGTGCCAACAGTAAACAAAGTGTTGTTTTTATAAAGATTTGTTTGATATTTTGCAGAATTTTTAAAGATTTTCACTACAAAAACAAAATGTGTCTTAATGAGTTATTCGGTTGTTTTATGGGATTTTTTATCACCCTGGATTTCAGAATATTGCCGTTGTAACTTTCACTAAAGAAACATTTAAACACAATATTTTTACTTTTACTCAAGTATCTTTGAGTAACACTGTATTTCATTATACATCTCAGCTGAGGACACAACAGGAAGTCCCAGCTGATGAAATTCAATCAGCTCCACTGATTATCACCACTATCTGTTCCTCTGTCTTCCTCAGAGATAACACCTGCAAACAAACACTCCTTTAACTACCCATTGTCTTTCATTAAATGTTAACTCTGTGTGTGTGTGTGTGTTTTGATAAGGTCTCCAGCACCGTCTGATCTCATCTGCCCCCTGAGGACAAAGAGCAAATGCCAGTCCAGTGAAGAAAAGGATTAAATCAGGAATCTGTCACCTCACTGAGTAGGTGTGAGTAGCTGGCTGCGATCATGGGGAACCAGCTGACTGATATGGCTCCCAACACGCCGTCCTTCCTGCCAAACTTCCAGTGTCTGCACGTGGTCGTTATCGGGCTGGACTCGGCCGGTAAGACCTCTCTGCTCTACAGGCTCAAACTGAAGGAGTTTGTCAAAACCATCCCCACGAAGGGCTTCAACACGGAGAAGATCAAGGTGGCGGTGGGGACGTCTCGGACCATAAACTTCCAGGTGTGGGACGTGGGCGGACAGGAGAAGCTGCGCCCGCTGTGGAAGTCCTACACGCGGCGGACGGACGGGATGGTGTTTGTGGTGGACTCCACCGAGCTGGAGAGGATGGAGGAGGCCAAGGTGGAGCTCCACAAGATCACCCGAACGTCAGAGAACCAGGGCGTCCCGGTGCTCGTCCTGGCCAACAAACAGGACCTGGACGCCGCCCTGTCGGTCAGCGAGGTGGAGAAGCTGCTCTCCGTGCACGAACTGAGCACGTACACGCTGCATCACGTGCAGAGCTGCAGCGCCGTGGACGGTCAGGGCCTGCAGCCGGGCCTGGAGAAACTGTACGAGATGATCCTGAAGAGGAAGAAGATGTTGAAGCACAACAGGAACAGAAAGAGATGAACTCCGGACTCACGCTGTGGACAGATTTATCCACTGTTGAGACACTTCCAAAGCTTAATGGTCCCTCTTAATGGGAGAGCGATTTGTGCCAACAAAACAACAATTACAGACGGCCTGAGGGTCAGGAGGAATGGATCTGCTCGTAACAAAAGAAGCAGTATTGATGGATTCTTTGTTCTGCGGTCGTGCAGCTGCCCTCTGAAAGATTAACTTGTAGATGTAAAGGGATGTGTGATAGCAGTTAGTCCTCACTAAGTGCTTTTTTACACTTGTTTTAAAGAAGAATTCAACATATTTGTTAAGTTTAGGACTAATATATAAACACGTTTGCATTAGGGCTGCACAGTTAGTCGAAGTATTATCAAAATCGAGTCGAATATAAGATGCTGATTTTTGATTAAGTGCGACAAAACAGGATTATAATGTCGTTCCCCAGATGTTAGAAGACATGTTTGTTCGCCACATCATCAGGATTTTATTAGTTTTTTCCAGCTAATATGAAATTAGTGATGCAGAAAATGATCATTCCCACTAATTAGACCATATCGTTATCGTAATATCTGCCAAAATAACCTGCCAATATGATCCTTTCCACCACTTCGTGCAGCCCTAACTCACATCAGTGTGGTAAAGAAATATATAAGATACGTTTAGAAAAGTCCTCATAATCTTTCACATGCTTGCACAGACTCCGACCCACTTAAAGTCTGTTTTTGTTGATGCTTCCCTAAAATATTTATTCCACATTTTTGTGTTGTTTGTGTTGGACAGAGGGATTTTTTTCTTTCTTTTGTAAAATGTTACGAAATGAAACAGACTTCAGTGGCTGATCGCCGGAGCGCCACATGATGTTAGATTTCATTGCCATGGAACCAGTAATCCGAAGTGCATTCCCTTCATGGTCACAGAGATCCAGTTTCCGCTACTTTAACAATAGTGTTCATACAAATTGTACATTTTTTGTAACACTGAAGACTTAATAAAAATCGAAAGCACTGTACAGAAACCTCATGGATTTTCTTGTAGTTGATGGAAGTGGGTAAAGGACAATGGTCAAGGTTTGTTGATGGACAGATTTAGACTTCCAGACTTGTTGAAGCTGCTATAATCCACATGTTTTATGTTAAAGGATCAATGTGTAAGAATGGTAGTTGAAAACATATTTTAAAAAAGTTAAATTTTCAACAGAATGTGTATAAGTAGCTGTTCTTACGTCATGATGTGCTGTGTTGCAGAGATAACTACTAGTTGCCCAGCTAACTAGCAAACAGTAGCTAGTTAACTAGAGCAGTGATTACTCTGCTGCCCCTGTATTTGTTTTGAATATGAAATTCTTACATATTGCACCTTTAACACAGGATCATAAAAGGGGTTTTAACCGTAGACTGGAGAAAACATGGAGGTAGTCAACATGACGTCCCCCATAGCTTGGTTGCAGCTAGCTAGCTAGCCTAAATATCTTTAAACGAGTGAGTTGTATAAAAAAAATTACCTCTCGTTCTTATATTGTGAGACCAAAAATGTTCTGTGTACGAGGTTGTATATATGTTTCTATCTGCTGTGAAGTATTTTAGTCTGGTAGTCGGGCCACAACATTGCTGTTTCGGTTCGCTCTCACTGCTTTTGCTTTCTTTGTCAACTGTTTTTCAGTTAAAAAGTTTGGAAAAATCCACTGTACCCAGGACCAAACTGTAGACAGACACAGTTAGAGACTTGCTGGTGAACTTCGTTGAGCATTTAGTGGCTGAACAGTCAGATATTTCCTTCAGGATTTGGTGGTGGAGACCAAAAACAGAGCAAAAACTGGACTCCAAATTAATGCTTATGTCTCTCCATAATGGTTAGATGTGTAAATATGCACATTTTTAACTACAAATTTGCAAAAAGACAATCCAGGCCCTCCAAATATAAGACCTAGATATTAAAAAAAAACCTTTATTGCAGTGGTGAAGACTTGCAGTGGTTGAAATATGTTTGCTTTTTAAAGATTTAGCCACTATAAAGGTTTTTTGTTTTGTATTTTGGGTGCCTGTTGAGTATGAATAGCAACCAGTCATCTCTTTTTCAATACGTTACTGTTTCCACTGCCTCCATGTGTCCCAAAAAAAACACATTATAGCATTTTTGAATGTCTGTATCATCTAAAAGAGACATTTATTGGATTATAAAATGACTTCCATCCCCATTTTGAGGTCTGGGGTTGTGACCTTCCTCCCTATTCATGTCTGAATCAGCAAATTAGTCAGCGCCACCTCCCCCACGCAGGCCAAAACAATCCATCCTCTTTGGTTCCCACCTTCCAGTCTGCCAGCTGTAACACTGTAATTGCATCAATTAGTGGTTGAGGTGGCTCAGAGGTGAGGCGGGTTAGTCCTTTTGTGTGATCACGTGGGACTGAGAGATGTGCTGCTGTACTTTACTTCTGATGCGCTGATTTACAAACCCAAAACACAGTCAGTGAGTTTCATGTTGAGGCCACTTTATTTAAGTGCACCAACCACAATCTGATAAACAGAGTGTCCTGAAATGGCAGCTTTTAAAAGAAGTAATGTCGTGTATGTCTTTGCGTTAAACAAAGATGAGGTCGTTTTATTTAAAGGTATCACAACACTGGATTTCTGATGCGCCATGCCAGCAGAAATGATTTAAACTGTTCTTGGCGATCCTGCAATTGTTCCTGATTAAAGGTTTTAATCCACTTATCCACAAATCTCCTCGGTTGACATTATGCAACAAACAGAAGGTCTGATCTGCAGGTCGGACACATTGTCGACGTGCTCGTGTGTGTTTTTGTTCACATTTGTCTCGCTCGACACGATCAGATAAAGACTTGTTACCTACCAGAAGCCTCCTGCTGAGACTTCTTCCCTGCTAGAAAATGTCAAAGTAGCACACACGATTTAAAAATACACCTACACACCTACGCTCACGCGCACAGACATCTCGACTCCTGCGACCTCACCGGCCCCGTTATTAACAACGGTGAAGCTCATTAAAAACTTTCGAGGGCGCCTTTTGCAGAATCATCTTGACACAGCAGCTGGTCCCTGAATAAATTAGCATGGTGATGTGGCATTTTACAGCAGCTGAGACACACTGTGGGCATGCGGAGGCATCGATCAGCCAGCGAGAAATACTTCTGCCCAGAGTACAAGATGTAAAAGACGGCGTGTTGCGGCTCAGAGAAGGTGCTGTCATGCTGACACTACACTGCACACTTGATTGACTTGCTGATTCGGAGCCGTGATCCGTCCTGTGGGGGGAAAAACCTGTGGGAGCATCGCCTTCTTCCCATTTCTTTTCTGCTTCTCTTTTGCATGTTTCTGTCACAAACTATACAGACTCCCTGCTCCCTTCCCTGCCTCCCTTCTTCTGTTTTAAACCTAATGGAGGCTGACAAGAAAACACACAGAAGAAGGGAAGCCTTGAGGATTGTGTATTAGGGATTAGGCGTATCCCTCAAAGACAGGTTTACCAGTGGGCTTTAAAATCCACAACAGATTTCTTTCAGTCATCCCAAGAGCGTAAACAACCCCGATAGTTCATCCTGTTCTCAAATAAAAAGATAGAAAAATGCGGCAACAGCTGTAAAAAACTACGAGCAAGACTTAAGAGTACAGAAATGCTGGAGGCAGAACTCAGGCACAGTATTGCTTTGAGCTGAATGCTAATATCAGCACGCTAACATGCTCAAGATGACAATGTGAATGCTAATACTTGCTAATAAGCACTAAACACACTACTAAGATCATGTCTACTGACGATAGCATGCTAACCAGCTAGCCCCAGCCCATACTATCTCATAATATTACTTTGTATCGCTTAACCAATAATCCAAGCCCCCGTATTGTCATGTTTGAATTTTCTCTTTTACAAATTAAGATGATAAGTCACTGTAAAACACAATTAACAATCCAGTTCTTCACACTGCTGACGCCAAACTTGCACTCGCTCCGCTGTCACGTTATAGTCCTGGTCAAAGCCGCTGTAAATCGCCTCCATACTTTATCCTCTTTATACAGTCAATAGGGTCACTTAGCTCCACGGCTAACTGAGCTACTTGCTAATGACAACTAGTCACTACAGCAAAAGATAGTGATGGCAGAAGCAGTTAGCGGTTATGCTGCCTCCTATGTTTTAGGAGCTACCTGCGAATTCTGGTCATTTCTTACAATTACACTGTTAAAGACAATACTCGGCCAATTCAGCACCAAGGACAGACAGGAAGTCCCCAAACTAACAACTGAAGGGAGGGTGAGTGTTTTCTTTCCTAAACTTTCAGTCCAAAGGAATATTTTTTGCACTATTGGCGGTTTGGAAATATTGGGCATTTTCAGAGCCATGACTAAAAGCAGGAACCCAAATTTCAATCAGTCGACCCGGGGAGCTTATCGCAGTAACGATTAGGCCATCGCCCCGTCCTCCTCTTCTCAAACACACGTGAAAGCAAAGATAAACAAAATCTCCAGATAAATAATGACGGAGCAATAATGCTCTGCTTCGGGTGTTTTTTTTTATAGCCCCTGTGCTAAATTCAGTCGGGCGCTGGGCACAAATCCAAGCCTCTTAACAAATCCAACCGGGGTCTAGACATAATTTTTCCGTCACCATGGCAACCTGAAGTCAGCAGTCACTAAAGGGTGACCTGTGAGGGCAGCGGTGGGGGTCAAATTGCTTTTTTGTGGCTGGATGTCCAATCCAGCTGAGGTTACCGAGCGGGCAGGGAGATTAGAAAGAGAAGATCAGATCAATACGGGAATCCTGAGATCACCACCTCACACTGTCCGTCCGTCCCTTTGTGTTTGTTTTTCACTTCTTTATCTCTGTTCGTCTGTCTGATTTAATCTCCTTTTGGTTTTAAAGCTGTTGACAACCCCTGTTTATGTGTTTGCGCTCTTCTTCGTCTTGTATTTGTTGTTGCTGATGTCAGAAAATATCTCAGATTTCACACCGAGCGGGTCCTTCGAGGAAATCGACCCTGTTGACACTGATGTGGACGAAGGGGGGGTTTGGTTTTGTCAGTTGTTAGCAGAATACACGCTGCAGAGTGGAGGTTCAAAGGGGACGATGTTTGTGGGAGGGCTGGATTAGTTGCTGTGGCTTTTATTCCCGAAAGGTCGTAAAGCTGCCACTTGGCCTTCATTTAGAGGCGAGGCCATAGGGTTGGATGGATGTGAAGGGATTGGAGGGAAACTGAAGCTTGACTTCAGCGTATAGAAGCGTCTTTTCCCTCGAGGCTGAAAGTGAAGGAAGAACAAACACAGGCTGTATTTCTGAGTTGTAAAAGAGACAATGTCACAGCGGGGGGCCTCTGAGGTAACCCTGCACCAAAACATACGGATGTTATCAGTTTTATTCCTACTTTACAATCAGCATAATGTTTGCTGTGTTCACCATCTTGGTTTAGTGTGTTAGTAGGCTAATAAAAGCATTTTTAAAACAGTTCAGCAGAGGCTTCTTTTTATGGGTTTGTATTACGTTACCTCATGTTACGTTACATTACGTGGTGTTATGTTAAGTAACGCTTTTGTGCTATGTTACATTATGTTACGTTATTTTGGGATATATTATGTTACACTGTGTTACGTTATATTATGTTAGGTTACTTTATTTTATGTTACATTGTGTAACATTGTTGTACTCTGTTACATTATAATATGCTATTTTGGGATATATTATGTATCATTACATTACATTATGTTACGTTACATTATGTTACGTTACATTATGTTACGTTACATTATCTTGTGTTACATTGCGTAATGTTGTTGTGCTATGTTACATTAGGTTACATTACTTTGGGATATATTACATTACATTATGTTATGTTACATTATGTTACGTTACATTGCGCTGCGTTACATTTCATGATCTTACATTAGGGTAAGTGTATTCTTGCATTGCGTTATATTATTTTGTATTACATTACGGCATCTGATGCTACATTGTCAAATAATGTTATGCTAAGTTATATTATTTTGAGTCATTATGTATTGTTATGTTACATTACATTACATTATATTACATTAAGATATGTATCATTACCTTGCATTATGTTATTTTACGTTACATTACGGCATCTCATGTTACGTTATGTCAAATTAATGTACATTGTGTTATTTATTGTTACGTTATATTACATTATTTTCCTTGTCCGTATAAGACGTTATGTGTCATTTCGTATCTTTTTTGTTATGCGACATTACTTTATGTTATTTAATACATCATTACGTTATTTTACATTGTCTTATGTTACTATGTCTTGGGTTGATTTACGTGACAATAATGTTTGTGGGAGGGCTGGATTAGTTGCTTTGGTTTTTATTCCCGAAAGGTCGTAAAGATGCCACTCGTCCTTCATTTACAGGCGAGCCTGTAGGGTTGGATGGGTGTGAAGGGACTGGAGGGAAACTGAAGCTTGACTTCAGCGTATAGAAGCGTCTTCTCCCTCGGGCTGAAAGTGAAGGAAGAACAAACACAGGCTGTATTTCTGAGTCGTAAAAGAGACAATGTCACAGCGGGGGGCCTCTGAGGTAACCCTGCACCAAAACATACGGATGTTATCAGTTTTATTCATCTTTTGCCATCGACTGAAAGAAAGCAATCACTTTTTATTTCATATGTGAATAAAATGCATCACATCAGGGATCAGGGGGCATTTTTTCATATGTATAAATACACCTCTTGTTCCCCTGCAGACTGACACAGTCAGAGATGAGTCATCTCTCACGGGAACCATGACGAAATTATAGACCACACATTTACTGTGATTTAAATTTTACGGCTAAACTTTTCCGTAACTTGTTCTGCTGCAGGGGGGGATATAAATATGACCTCATGGATGATTTCATGCTTCCACACAGACTCTCAAAGGGTCGGGATTAAATCACTTCTCATGAAAAACCTCCAAGCCGAGTCCTCGTGAGGTGTCATTTCAAAACATCTGGAGAACCGTCCTGCTGTTGTGTTTTGAATTACAACACACACATCTTTTCCTTTGTCTTTATTTTGCAGCGATTAATCCGGTGTGGATTTCCGTACACCCACACCGCCTCCCTGGGTCTACCCCTGATCCCACGCTTTAGGATTACCCACAAACCCATCTGGCACATGCCAGCCAGCGAGGCGTACAGTGGCCACTAGACACCAGCTCCCGTTAATCCCGACTATTTTAAAGCAGCGATGGCCTCTGGGATGGATGTGGAGCAGTCACGCTGCGAGGTGCTATATCAAGATCTGAGCTGTTTATTTGTGTCAGCCGGCTGTGGGTGGATCGGGGAATGTGCTGACTCGGGTATTATGTGGCTTGATTTAATGCGACACAATAGTTTAATGTGATCGAGTGAGACATGAATAATTGCTACTGTTCAACAGGGACTCAGAGATCACGGCTGAGACTGCGGACACCGAGCCGTCAGAAGTGTTTACAGGAAAACACAGCGCGTGATTAACTCCTGTCGGAAGGTTTAAATTCTCTGCATTGAATAGTGCTCTAAAAAAACTCCCATAATGCACTGCTTAAAGGTAAAGATCATCCCAAAAAAGTCAGTCATTATCTTCTCACTCCTCATGCTGATGTGAAGTCGGGGGAAGTTTTCATTTCTGCAGCAACACCGAAGAAGAACTGAAGAAGAAGAGAAAACAAACAACCAACAAAAACAGAAAACGGCTCCAGACAGCTTGTTCTGAAATTCTGAATAGATGTGAAAAGATGTTATTTACACCTGACAGACAGTGACGCTCTCAGCTACAGTGAAGATTTCAACTTAAAGTGTCGGAAGAGCCGTATAAAGACATTTTCCTTGTTGTTGTTTTTTAAGTTTTAAAACACGTCTCCATCTCCGTCAGTTGTTTAGGAGAACGCTGTTTTGCTGTGAAGCTCCAGAAATGATTTGTGGACTCCGAAACGTCAGAATGGGGGCGAGGAATGACTGAATTTTGATTCTAGTTACAATATGTTAATGAACCTTACGCTACGCTGAACCTGTCCGTGACTCACAAGTGTCCTAAATATCAAATGACTCAGAACGGAGCAACGGTGGATGAACAGTAACATTTATTTTTAAAGAAAAACCTGCAAAGCCACGATAGAAAAATTGCTCGATTACACGTAAAAGTCCTGCCTTCAAAATAAGATGAAGCGAGAGTGCATGAAATCAGAAACTGAAATGTAAAGTTGGAACTTGCTCAAAGGACTCAAATCTAGTGTTGTCAACCACCTTTTTAACTTTAATGACATCTTGTAAATGCATTGAACCACAGCTGTGTCTGAAGAAAACACGACTCAGTGCACAACAAGCACACACTCCGTCGTGGAGGTCACGTCTTTTCCCCCCGCGTGGCTGTTGTTGACGCTGCGTCCTGCCTGGCAGGTCGGGATCAGAGCTCAAGCAAGTGCCGGACCCCCGAGCTGTCAGCGGCTCTCCCCCGGACGCGGGAGCAGCTGTAACGAGGCCGTCCGTGGTGTTTTTGTTCAGATAGGAAGAACACGTGGGGGCGAGGGCGCACGTGAGCCGAGGAGCTCATGGCAAAACAAATCATCCTGGACTGACCGCTCGTGTTGAGTAGGTTTTTTTTCTCTCTCTGCCTGTCGTGAGGCGCCACGATCACAGACCAGCAGTGCTGCTCATGCGTGTCTGTTTCTTCTCTCTCTCTCTCTCTTTCTCTATTACGTACTTTCTGTTCTCAATTATTTTCCCTTCAGCCCAAAGAGGAGAGTTTTATAAGAGTGACTGTTTCACGGAGCCTCTGGCCTTGCAGGTTTGTTGGACAGTTAAAGGAACAGTTCACATTCATACATTATTTGATGGAAAGGTTGAAGTGTTGTAGTCCACAAAACATATCTGGAGCATTCGCAGCAAAACAGCGTTGCAGCATTCGACTAAACAACTGAAGCAGATGGAGACTTGTGTTAAATCTTCAACAAGGTGAATCCACACACGTCTCCAGAAGACCTACGATCCCATATTAGTCTGAAAAGATGTTATTAACACCCTTTTCATCACTCCAGGCTAGCACTATTAGCGTAGCAGCTGCAGTGACGATTTCCAGCTGAAAAAGGGCGTCGATAACGTCATTTCAAATTAATTTGGGATCTTGGGGCTTCTGGAGACTTGGATTACATCAGACAAGCTATTGGAACCATTCTGGGTATTTTTTGGGTTGTTCCTTTTACTACATCTTCTCTCAAAACATCGCTGTTTTGAATGTGTTGCATCAGCGTCAGGGTGAGTAGATTTTCCTTTTCCTTTAAGACTGGGAGAGAAGATGATCTCCCTGCAGGAATAAACCAGAAAATATACTAGATTCCTTTTAGAAGTTGTCTACATACGAGTGTCTTTGTCACTTACAGTAGATTTAAATGTCGAGTCAGCTGATTCCAGGTTTCTAAACCTCTGACGTGAGAAGTGAGAAGAGGTAAAAAGGCTCAGTAATCCACAAATGATGTTTGTCCAACTTGTGAAACTCACTCAGTCAGAGAATACCTCAGTTAGTAAATCTCATTATGTGTGCACAATGGACTGAAAACCGTGCCGCGGAGAAGAACCCAGGAATCTTGACCGGGCTTGTGAAGGGGAACCCATGCGGATCAGATCTGGTATTTGGGGCTCGTTCTCCCAAATGAGGCGCCCATAGTGGCCTTTTTGTTTACCCCAGCGAGGCTCGAGCCGTCGCAGCTTTCCTTTTGTTGCTGTTTCACGTTATTTTATCAAAGATTTCACTGTTCTGAGGGGGCAGGAGTTGGACCAGACTGTCAGGCCACCGCTCCAAATCAGGGTACTCCAGAACCGGCATCATGCTTGGCTAAAGATGGAGGGTTTTTTTTATTGAGGGTCAGCAGTAAAGATCCCGGTCCTCCAGGGGCCGTGACTACACAGGACAACCCGGCCTGAACGCTGCTGATTTGACAGCAGTGAGTTCATTCCCACATGGAGATGTGGTCATTTGCTCGAATACCAACCTGGATTTAAATGAGTTCCTTACGCACAAAGAGCAGCTGGCCGTAAAAAGGCTCGGCACACTTTCCATTCGCTCATATTTTTGGCCAGATCTGCACTTTGTCAGCTCGTTTGAGAGGCGGGAGTCCCAGTTTGGACCCGGTAGTCCTGCTGAGGAGGACTGAAACAATGTGGCTCTGAAACTATTTGATTTATTTCTGAAATCTCTAGATAACAGTTCAGTTCAGTCCTTCTGATGTTTTGTATTGTTGCCGTTCATCACGCATCAAGGGCGCTCGGCCGCTTGTTTAACCCACTGCACGTACAGGTGACGCGTCCTCCAGCGCTGCTTTAATCCTGTTAGACAGAACCGACGCTGGGAGTGTTGCCAGGAGCGTTTTCCACCGGTGGAATGAGACCAGTGGGTCACAAATAACCTTAAGTCCCGTCTAGACAGGAGAGCTAACAGACGCTAACACCCAGCTGTACACATGTCACGCAAGATGATTGAGAAGAAGATATGTGTGACGAGTCAAGTGTCAGCTTCCTATAACGGTTTTTGATGTTAACGTCCTGCAGTCTGTCTTCTCTAATCTTCATGCTTGTTTGGTTGTTTATTAGGGTTTATAATTAAATATCTCTGGTTTTTATCTAAATTGTTCTCGTGGTTTTGACTCGCATTTAATACATTTGTCCAAAATCGAATCATTTTTTAGTCTCCGATATGAATGAATATATGAACATTTCCCATTTGGCGATGTTGGTTTATAAGGATGCTGAAGTTGTGAACTCCATCTTACTTCCAAAAGTTTCATAACATTTTTACATTTCAGGATATTTTTCTGACATTTTGCCTTTATTTGACCGCAGAAGACGACGGGGAGAGAGGAAAGAGGGATGACATGCGACTGAACTCGAGCTGGGACGCCCCGTCTCAGTTAATTTGACGTTACCGACCAACTCGTTCTGTGAGCGAGCAACACTGAAACAAGAAGACAGAATTTGTTATCCTGTGGATCCTCAGAACTCATCAGCGTCAAACAAATTCCCTATTTTTCCATCTTTCCTGATCACTTTCGGCCGTGCGCCGTTGATCACGGAAGAGAAAATATTCACAGTGTCCTTCACTTCGCTCGTTACATCCTCACATGGTGCAATGTGGTGAAATGTGGAGTTGGCGTCAGGAGTGTTTGTCTTGCTCGATTGAGCGTGCAGCCTCATTTATTTATTTATTTATCTATTTCACAATGGCACCCGAGTGCACACTTGAAAACATCCAGCCCAGAACCATCAAGCCAGAGGAGGAGGCGAGGGAGGTGGGGGGGGGGCACAACCATTGTGCTTTCCTTTGTCTTGTTGCCTGAGACGCCCCGGCCTCCATTACTATAATAGCAGAGGAGGAGGAGGAAAGTAAATGGAAAGCCATTGTGTGAATGCTTTTTGGAATACGTCCCGTGGCACACATTTAAATCACCCTAAATGGAGCATCCAATGATCTGTAACTGTGCAGAGGAGATTGAGTCAAACAGCTTCCGCCTGCCCTCTTTCATTAGGAACTTATTAAACCTGAATGGAAACTCGTAGAGTGCGACAGTAAGAAAAAAAAAAGAGACAGAAACGCCTCAGGCATCAGTTGAATGCGACTAAATACCCTGTCATTCTGTCAAGGGCGCGCTGCAATTTTAGGGAAATGCGGAGGATTTTCTAGACTTCGGCGTGCCACTTCTGCTTCTACCTGGATATAGTTTTATTAAGGCAGTGAGGCCACGGCTCTGCCATTCAATTCATTATTCACCAGCTGTGTTTTAGCTGTGTTAACAGGCACATGCTGGGATTTAGAACAGCTGGGTGGAAAAACAGCAAGAGGTGAAGATCTAGCAAAAAATAAAATCTGCTGAAATGTGATTTTTCCACCTTGGGTTGGGTTGGTGAGACTGGAGAAAGTATCCAACTGAAACAATCCCTCTCACTTCAGAACCACCTCCCCAAAATGTATGTAGCTCTCGCTAGCTAGCAGTGAGATGTGTTAGCGGCTCGTTTGCTATGTTCTCTCTTAGCTTTTCTTGTCTAATAACTGTGACAGTTACTTGTAAAGGCTGTTGTTGTGTGCTTTGTGCTAATGTTAGCCGCTAAAGGGAGGCTGCTGCTGCCTCTTCTGCTCTGTTCTGTTCTCAGGGGATGTGTGCTTTGTGCTAATAAGTTAGCTCGTGCTAAACAACATGCTGTGAATTCGTTGTCAAAAAAACACAGAACAACACGAGTCAGAAAATGCTACCCAGCTCGACAGTTAGTCCTCACTGCTGGATGTGTGCTTTGTGCTAACGTTAGCCGCTAAAGGGAGGCTGCTGCTGTCTCTTCTGCTCTGCTTTGTTCTAAGGGGCTGTGTGCTTTGTGCTACTGAGTTCAGAGGCTCAGAGGCTGTGTACTTGTTGTCAAGAAAACACAGAACAACAAGAGTGCAAAAAGGCTTCCCAGCTCTACATTTACTCCTCATTGCTGTATGCGTGCTTTGTGCTAACTTGGTTAGCAGCTAACCCTGCTGGAAAAGCCAGCATAGACCAGCACCAAAATCAGCCTCAAAACACAACATATGCTGGTATTGCTGGTGACCAGTCACTAGCAAGACTAGTTGTGTTTGGTGCTGGTCTATGCTGATTTTTTCCAGCAGGGAAATATTAATTTGACTCTGCTGCTCACTTGTTCTTTGGCTCAGGGGCTGTGTGCTTTGTGCTAACTGGGTTAGCGGACAGTAGGCATTACTGTCCAGCTAGTATGTTAGCATTAGGACATTGTGGCTCCACCTCTTGTGGCACTAGCTCGCTAACAGCTTTAGCAATACATTTGCCTAGCCTTGTGAAGGACTCAGGTAGCCTCTTCAGTCATTTCAGACAGTTTTTTTTATATGTCAGAGCGTTTGGTTAATTGATGCTGTCGAATCTTCGACAAATCTAACAAAAATGCGTCTACAATAACTAACCAACCCGCAGCTTAGACATGGAGAACCCTACTATTATTGTCCGATGCACATTTTCTATTCCTTTAGGCCAATGAGAGGGCAAAAAGCAGCACTTTCTCATCGCTGTCAGCTGCAGTGTGGAGCTCACAGCTCCGGGGAACAACAGCTCAGAAGGTGAAGCGTGAGGACGGAGGAAGCGTGTATCGTGTTACTCGCTGTGTTGCCTGGTGGTCTGTGCACAGGGGCAGGGATGACGGGCAGAGGCCGGCGATGACACCACGGTGGTGCATATGCTCTCCTGACAGCTTCAGACGCCGCAATGCAGAAGCAGGGAGAGGAGGGGAGGGGGAGGACACGATTACAGGTGCACGCTGACACCAATAACTTCCATTCTGTGGTGTAAAATGACTATTATTAGACAGTCCCGCTCTGACATGATTGAACGGTTATTAAAAATGCATGAATGGTGGTAATTTTTGTCACACACGGGGGGGGGAGAGATGTTCTGTTCGGGTGATGACAAGATGTACAGTATGATAAGTAACACAGAGAGGTTTGGATGTTAATTATTTCTTATATCCACCTTTATTCAAACATCACCTTACAACAGCGTGTCATGCTCGGCAGCCAGACTTCACTCCGCGAGATGGTAAGGATGGCAGGCCTAATTGGGGAGAAATGTGAGTAAAATGGCGCAAAAGTAAAAGAAAAACGTGTGGAATAATGTATTTTAAGCTTGGATTAAATGGAAAGTGTATGTTAAGAGTAAAGAGGGATGGATTCCTGTCTCCACCAAAACATCTTGCATCAAGCTGTTGCACTCGACGGACGTACTGTGTTTTTGAA
This sequence comes from Sparus aurata, assembly GCF_900880675.1. Taxonomy (NCBI): domain Eukaryota; kingdom Metazoa; phylum Chordata; class Actinopteri; order Spariformes; family Sparidae; genus Sparus; species Sparus aurata. Next base: position 23,148,164 of record NC_044206.1, on the reverse strand, counting down.
AGTGCAGGTCGACATCAGGACGAGGAGAGGTGGACTACGTGTTTACGTCACTGATGCTCGGTTTACGTTCACCCTGACCCAAATTTTAAAAAAATGCACTGAGATGAAACAGCTAGCTTGGCTTTGTCTAAAGATAATGCTTACTAATTAACTAATTGAGTCATGTTTGTTTAATTTGTACAGAGTGTGAGTGTTACAGAGCCAGGCTAGTTGCTTCTCCTTGTTTGTTGTCCTTATGCTAAGCTAAGCTAACCGCATCCTAGCAACAGCTCCAGAGTCAATGGATAGACATGATCCTGGCATTATAAATATGACATTAGCCTATTTAAAGGAATATTATATTGTTATTGCATTTTATTGTAAACATATTATTTTGTTTGCCGTCTCTGACTCGGATTGAAAGAGCATTTTAGAAGCTAATCTTTGTCTGAACAGACTTTTATCCTCAGCATGGCAGCATTTAACATGATTAACACTGATTAACCAGGTTGATTGAGCAATCTATTTAGAGCTGTTTAATTACATTAACGACACTGTGTTGTACAAAAGGCTGCTTTTGTTTTCGTCACAATCGCTGTAAAAATGTAAAAGGAGCTTTCTTGGAAAACAGCCAAAACATTTGGTTATAATATCACAAAATCAGTAAGCTCTGCTCCAGAATGGCTAATTAACGGCACAAATTAACAATCACACAACTGGGAATGCATTTCACACCATTAGCAGCAATAGCCCTCGTGCATAATATGCAAAATAAATGTGCAATAAGAAGCAGAGGCAGCGGGCCGTTCGGCACAGATGATAACTGGTGTGTGCACGCTTTGGTTCGGAGCAAATTCATTTATTAATAGTGAGTGCACTACTGACTGAATTTAATGCATTTCGAGCCAATAGGAATACGGGAGTGTTTCCTGTGAGGCTCGTGGCTCGTAACTTGCCTTCAGGCAGGAATCAGGGCCGCTCAGGGAACAAGAGTCAGTCGTTCACTCTGCACCAAGAAACAAACATCCGCCTCGTGCTTTTTCATCCCAGAAGTAGGTTGCTTCATCTAATCTGCCCAGTAACAGTTATGCTGTGTGCATATGTATGTTACAGTGTCTATGTGTGTGTGTGTGTGTGTGTGGGGTTTGGTTGTGTGCAAGCATGCATGAGTGTGCGTGTTTGCATGTGCAGCCAACAGTGAGTGGGCTGGAGGAGGAGGAGGAGGAGGAAGAGTGGGAAGAGTAGGAGGAGGCCAGTGGTAAAAGCTTCAACAAAAGCTAAAGATAGCACAGCGCTCGCAGGCACTCAATGAAGCTTAGCTTTCACTGTCAAGGTTACACACACACACACACAGAGGAGCAGAGCGAGGGCCTCGGAGTGCACCAAGAGCCCGATTTCACCAGAAAAGTAAAACACAGGTTATCTAGAGTTTACCAGATAATGCACAATATTGTGTTTAATGCATGACGGTCAGTAATGTTCAGCTCAGAGCTGCTCTGATGGAAATGTGCAGAACTAATATGTATGATGTAAAGACGGAGCTTTATATTCTGCAGCATGCAAGATCAGATAGACAGCAACAGTTAAATCAGTCATATAGTATCAACAACCCTTTAACAGCAGTCTACCTATACATTATGAAATATATATGCACAGTCTTACAGCGAAAATCTCGCCAAAATGCAACCTAGGCTTTTTTTGTGAATGTATATGAGTCAAACCTTCGTGTAAAAGCATAATTACGACGAAAGAGATTTACTGTATTTTCGTTTTCGGGTCAAACTAATTTTCACTTTCACGATAGCATCACAATCTCTATTTTTTAAAACAGTAAGAAGTCTCGACACAACATGAAACTTTGCTCGTGGTATCACCAGGGTCTCTACACATGAACACGAGCATTGAGAACATTGTTTGTGTACACAGAGTTTACTAAAAAGAAGGTTTTTGGACAACTCACGTTAGCAGTAGCTTGTTCCACTCGCCACCGTCCTGCCAGCCGAAAAATATCTCTGAATGCAACGTAACATAGAGGAAAAACAATGTTCTCAATGCTCGTGTTCATGTGTAGAGACCCTGGTGATACTACGAGCAAAGTTTCATGTTGTGTCGAGCCTTCTTACTGTTTTAAAAATAGAGATTTTGATGCTACCGTAGAGTGCCCGTAGCACTCCCATTGAAAATGAATTTGAACTGAAAACGAAAACACGGTAAATCTTAAAAGTGTCTCTTTTCTCGTAATTATTCTTTTACACGAAGGTTTGTCTTGGATACAATCACAAAAACAGCCTAGGTTGTATTTTGGCGAGAGTTTCGCTTTAAACACCCAGTGAAACTTAACAAAACTCGACGGCATCGCTAAAGACTGGGAGGCTAAACTACCTGGTGTATATTAGCAACTGCTAGGCTAGTGATTTAGCTTGCTATCAAGCTAGGCTACGCTAACAAGTAAGCGAGAATAAAAGTCACAAAACAGAATTTCATAAGTAAAACAAACAGAAGCATGTTGTGCGTGCTTTAAAGTAACATCATGTAGAAATAAACACAACGCTCCCATAGAGATTGTCTTATCAAGATTTCTGCAAACATTTGGGTAAAACTGCACTAAACTAACTTTACTGTATAAATGTTGGTAACATATGTTTGGGGGGGTTTACCCGTCACACCACCCCTGCAAACATCTCATTTATGAAGCTACAGAACACAACAACATGGCTGATTTTATCAGTCCAGTGGTGGAAACAACACTTTTAAACTTCACATTAATCTTCCCAGAAGTCAAAGTAATCTGAGCTCTCTCGGGATTTAGAGCTCCTGACGAGCGGCCTGACCACATCCTGCATCGTGACGATTCAGAGCCCGGACACACAACCGGCCTCACAGTTCCTGGAGGTGGAGACGCTGTGAGCAATCTCTAATGAATCAACATTTGGCAAACCAAACCTTCTGAACGTGAGCGTGAAGTGGTTAATTAAACAGAAGTGACATCATCAGCGGCAGTAGTGACCCATTGATCTACTCCCCCCTTCAGCCGCGTGTCAATACGTCTGGCCGACTTCATCCAGCTCACTAACAGCTCGGCTCTAAAGATAGAACTGAACTAATGGATATTGTCCAACAAGAGCCACGAGCTCGGTCACACGGGCCGGTCTAAGCCTCTGAGGAACTCTCCGAGTAGATTTGTAGCTTTTGGCAGCAGTAACAACCAGCTTTTCTTAAGAAATGGGATAAAGTCCTCATGGACGGGGCGATAAACCTCAGATTACCCTCCGACAGGCTTGTGTCTCATGGCTGCTTAATACCGGGATCAGGCTACATGACTGGACTCGGGAAAAGAGTGATTAGCTGTGTTTCCATGAACCCGTTCGATTAGAAAAAGTCGCTGGAAAAGGCAAAATTGAAATGAAACGATCCCAATTTTGCTCATTTGGGAGATTAAAACACCTTATTCTTGATGTAGCGATCACTTGAAACACATGATTGATCGGCTGATTTCCTCCAAGAAGATGAAGATGACAGATCTCCATTCTCCTCTCCAGTTTTATTGCCGATCTACTTCCTCTGTTTATCACAGCCACATGTAACGCCGTTGTACCGCCAGACAAACAGAGCAAACCTTCACATGAGCGCCCAGGTGACGTCACGGCCTTTAGAGAAGCAGGTCATGTTATTGTGGATTTACATGCTCCTATATAACTAGATTATAACATGTAACATGAACTAGGAAGCTTTACGTAAGAACTGCCGGATGGATCATCGTCTCACGTAACATAAAAACTCGCTTATGTAACTCAATATATCATCATCATAAACGTCAATCACGTGATCGGCGTCCAGCTCAGACAAACCGACCCTCCTCGTCTTTTTACACCCTCAGACTCTTCTCCCTCTCCTCTGGGTCATTATTCGGATCCGTCCAAACACTGATTACCTAAGAACAACACGGAGCTGGGCCGCGGTCCTCACATTATCACCCAGTTGTTGAAATAACAGCGAGCCTAATCACGCCCTGACAAAGAGGCCATTGTGGGTCCAACACAAACACGCCGGCTGTAAATGGAAACCCTCAGAAATCCGTTCCTCAAACATGCCTCTCTGCTTACGAGGCCGAGGTTTATTTGCGGGGGGAAATCGAGCGCAAGTGTTTGTTGTGGAAGGAGAATGCAATCGGCGTTCCCGGATGTTAGCGAGCGGCGCCCCGTGATCGCCGTAAGCTCGCCGTTTAACGGTTGTGCCGCTGAGTTATGGAACAAAGTAGGTTATGAAGCTGCGAGGGAGAATCCAGCCCCGCTCTCGTCTGCTTTATAGGGTATCTGCATAATATGAAGGACCGTACTAAATAATGCATTCACGTGCCTTAATTTATCACGTTAATAATTGATATGAATGGAGGGGAATGAGGCAAGAAGGGTTATCTGGTTGCTTCAGTCATCTCGGAAAAGTGTAAAAATAGAGAATCTAGACGAAGAAGAGAGAGTGAGAATCGTCTTTTACACAAACATACTTTCTGTAAATGTAAAAAGGAATTATTGATCGTTATGTTTTGAGTATATATCGCTTGTTTTTGTCATGGTTTGGTTCCTCTGATTTCCTGTTTTATTTTATAGTTATACCTTCTTGTGTCTTCTTCTACTTCCTGTTTCGGCGCTCCTCCCCACACCTGTCTCACATCGTCTCGTTAGCACCTCCCCGTTCCCGTGTCTCTCCACCTGCACCTCCTCCCCCTCGTTAGTTTGGTTTGTGTTCAAGCATGTGTTGTTCCCTCACTCTTTGCTGGTTCTCTGTTTTCGTCCTCGTGTCGGTCCTGTGTTCCTGATTTGTTTGGTTTTCTAGTTTGTCCTCAGTTTCTGTTTTGCTTCTGTATTTTCCCTTGCCTGCCTTGGTGAAACACCGGTCCAGATTATCTTACCAACATCAAACTCGCAAAAAGTCACAAGGAGTTGGAGGCGAGGAGAGTCAGGGCACTGCTGCCGCTCACACTTATGGATTTTGGATTTGAGCTCATTAAAACTGCGTCTGTCTGTCTTGCATTTGGGTCCCTTTGTTTAAACTGTGACACTATTTGACCAGACACTTGCACAAAAAAACTCCACTAATACTCCCCCCTTTTCCACCACGGTGGTTCTGGTGCTGGTTCGGAGACAGTGCCCACTCTGGAACCAGTTCTTCCAACAGCCAAAGAACCAGGAAAAGTGGTTCCAGAGCATCACCGACACTTTGCTTGTCAAGAACAAAGAACTGCTTACATTTGCTATCAACTCTGCTGCTGTAATAATGCAAATGTACTCGTTGTGGGATTAATAAAGGATTATCTTACTTTATCTTATCTTTATGATGTCACTGTCATGCCCGTGGAAAAGGTTCACAGGTTGAACTAACTTCCAACATTTCCTTGTTCAAAGGATTTTCTACTTTTTGTCGTCTTATGTGACAGAAAATGGAAGAATAAGTTGACGGCATTGATTGTGACATTAGGAAATCATTATGGACATTATTTATTATTCTTTTTTGACATTTTACAGGCTAAATGTTTGATAAAAGAAACTAAAACGGTGAACAAAGTCAAGCAGCAGCCTCTCAAGAATCATCTTTTGACTCCTCGCCCTCTGAATATAAACTACACAATCTCTACAGTATGTTTGGTTTAGCATATAGAAAGCATCTCTTCATTTGTGTTCTCTCCCTCAAGTCCTTTTTTTTTCATTTATTTTTTCTCAGAACGCTGCCGGCCTTCGTTTTAATTAACCGCTGAGGAAACGCACCGTCTGTCGAGAGGTTACTCCTTCGCCGAGCAGAGCTCTGCATTTACAAATCCCGTCAGAAACCTCGACTGAAAATGACCTCGCCTGAAAGAAAAAAAAAAACACCCGAGGTCGGGACCCCATCCCTCAACCGTGAGATTAATGTGGGCGCGCGGTGACCACCCAGGAACGGTCGGGAGCGGTCAGCGAGGCCAGCGACGCTCCAATTTACAGACCAGACGGGCACGTTTACACAAAAACGAGGAAAAGTCACAATGACGCTGCACCGTTCACACTGTGACCGAGGTTTTATCACCATCACACCCTGATACTTGAGATTCTTTTGTGATGTGCTCCATCCTGACGCATCAACATTCACATTACACTCCTCTCCCAAAGTTTAATCAAGGTGTCCGGTCAGGCAGATGGTTGTATCAATCACACTTCCCTCCCCCTCGTATAGAAACTTCCATTGTCACAAGTCCTCTGACATAAGACGAATAACCTTCTTCTGCCCGGCTACAAAAGCTGCCGGCTCAAAGCTGGACCGAGCGGTGGTCACCGCAAATAAAAGGAACTCAGATTGATTGAGACGCAGTGATTCTGGTGTGAAAGGATCTCAGGGCTAAAAGGCACCGCGTGCAGATATATGCATTACAATGGAGAGAGCATGTAGCGAGGCAGCTTTAAGTGACAGAGTACAGCACATGCAGAGACCATCTGGATAATTCAGCAAAGGGCTGCTGCTGTGGAGAGACCTGGCATCTTAGAGTTAAGAGCCAAGATGTTGTATATTTTAAGGACTGTCTCTCTTAAAGGAAAAGTTCACCCAAAAATGGAAAATTCAGTCGATGCTGGTGGGAATTCGGGTGAAGTTTTGTAGTCCGTGCAGCTTCTCTGGTGTGTTTCAAGCCTGGAAGCCCTGAGGTCCCAAACTGATCTGAAAAAGATGTTATTTACTCTGTTTTTGAGCCAAAATCTTCACTGAAGCCGCTGAGCTCAAAGTGCAAGAGCTCACCTGAGCGTTAAGGGTGTAAAATATGTCTATTATAACGTCTTCCAGTGTAAATCAAGTCTCTGGAAGCTGCAAGATGACACATTTAATTGGAAAGACGTTAATTACACCTACAAGTGGCCGAGCTCGTGCACCTTCTTCAGACGGGGTACCTGCTAACGCTTTAACTTGCACAAAGCCATTTTAGGTTCAAGACAAATCTTGTTTTCTGGAGATTCTCCTCAACAACTGGAGTAGATGGAGACTTTGTCCAGTTTAATCCAAGTCTACAGAAGCTCCCAGACCTAAAACCGATTTGAAAAGATTGTTATTTTCACCCTTTCGTGAGCTGAAGTCTTCACTGTAGCTGCCGAGTTCAAACCGCCTCCTCTGAAGCTGCTCAACAGCCCAACAAGGGTGTAAATAAAGTCTTTTAAAATCAATTTTGGATTTTCTGGAGACTTGGATTACATTAGAAAAGCTGCATGGAGCCATTTGTGTGCTACAAATCTTCACCTGACTTTCCATCAGCACGAGGGTTGAGGTAGATAACGACTGAATTATACTTTTCGTTTAACTACCCACATCAAATATAAAGTCCTCTTCCGGAGTTTCTAAGAGTGATGAGGGTAATTTCATAACAGGGCATACTATCTCTGTCTCTGTCTTTTTACAGCAGAACGACTCACAGAGGGAAAACCATGCCTCATGCAAGCTTCACCCACACAGGTCTTTTTTGAAGGAGTTTGCAGTCTTCGGCTCGAGAGCGGCATAAAATGCAAATGTGTTCTGCCCACTGGATGTGCACGAGGAGAGGAATATCCCACATTGAGATTTATATATTTAGAAATTATTCACACGTGGATCGTGCGCCTGTATTCAATCGGCTGATGAAGATGCAAACAAAACCCGTTTTCTCCCCAGTCGGAGTGGCTTCGAGCCCCTCGGGGGTAAAATCTGTCAATTATTACTGAGCTTCTCTTCCTGTATGGATTTCTGTGCTAACAAATGAGAAAGGAAGATGCAGGAAAGACACATTTAGAGCTAACCCTTTCCACAGATGTAGAAGAGAATCAGCATTAATAAACATTACCAAGGGTCTTCAGCGAATGTTATAAATAAATATCTCATGTTTGTGTGTGTGTGTCGTTGTAGATCTACAGATTTACAGGTGGGACTCTAATCAGCCACTCACAGACTCCGTGGGGGTTTTTCATTTAAAGATAACAGAGGTAATATCAGATATTAGTCAGAACCGGGTCATCTCAAATCAGATTTGAGCGAGCAGTGTGCCTCCACTGCCCGTCTCTGATGGCTGTTTCGCAGAGGGGGGCTCAGGTGGTGCTCGTCCAATTAACTCGGATCATGTTGCAGAAAGAGGAGGGCGAAAATGTCAATAAAAATGCTCCTAAATCAACGTTCAGTTCTGACTTCTCTCGGCCAGATGGGACTCGCCGCGGACCCTATCACGAGACGACCCCCTCATAATTTATGTATTCTGCATTTTTATAGTTACATTATCGCCGCGGTGCCGGCTGCCGTCCATTCTTCACTCTGAATAGGCAATAAAAAAAGAAGTCATTAGGTAGATTGTAATGCTAAACATACGCCGCAGCTACTGAAAGAAAATAGAATAAATATTAAAATTGAGGATGCAATTGTTTGAGATGTAATACATGTATATATACATGATACTGGCTATGGTAAAACTACATTGAATAAGAGTTACATGACAGTTAAGCCCTGCTAGTGACTATTGTTAGCATTGTTACACTTCTTATTTACAATATTGGCAAATTTCCACTCTAAATCTTTAGCTGCTAATGTTTAAAACAATGGTTTCTTGATGATAAACAGCTTTTCATTGGTTTATTTCTGCCAAACAAGTGATGGCTGTCAGATTTGATCAACTGTAGCTAACTAGCTTATTTAGCTAACATACTGTAGCTAGTCATGTTAGATTAGGTAGAAAACAGACTAACACTTGATTTTAATGTTTCCAACCAACTTGATTTGAATTGTGAATCTTCTCAAAGCTGTCTTGAACTGATAGTACATAAATAACATTGTGCTAAAAGACTAAAGCTAAAGCTAGCTACATGTCCCATTGCACTCAAATAGCTTTTAGGATTTTTCCACTTGAATTTTCTATTGCAAAAGTTTATGATACTTGCACATTTTGTTCAGCAAAATAATCACAAATGATCAGCTTCTGATTTTCCGCAGTTGATGTTTTTGTCTGAAGTTAGCAGTTTCTATCAGCTGTAGCTAGTTAGCTAATTAAGCTAATGTTAGCTTCACTTCTGTGTCAGTTGGAAATGCTGTTTCTCACTGACTTTTTAACGTTTCTAACTGACTTGTTTTGAATTGAAAAACTTGCTAAATCGCCCTCAAATTAATGGTGAGTACATGAATAAAATTGTGCTAACAGAGTGAAGCTAAAGCTAACAACATGTCCCGTTGCCCTCGACAAAAAGCTTGTAGGGTTTTTACAACACGTCAACATGTCGAGAAATCCAACACTTGCTGAACCGTTAACAGTCTATTGAAAGTGAACATGGAAATAATGAACTTCAGGTCGTGTTCTCACCAAAGTGGATATGAAACACTTCACAGCGGCTCATTACTTGAGATTAAAACATCTTTTTGTGCTGAAATGAATCAATGTCAAGTTCCATTAATTTACCATCGAACCTGTATTACAATGAACACACACGCACACACTCACGCACAGGTGTGTGCACAACAGGGAGCTCGAATTTGGTTGCACAAGATCTGTTGTTGCCATGGTGCTGCACTGCATCTCCTTACATTGCCATGGAAACACAAAAACGATGACTGGCACGGGGCTTTAAGTGAAATGGGTCAAGAGCATCCGAGTCAAGTCAAGTCGAACCAAATTTATGAGCACGGCCCAGCATCACTTAAGAACCTCAGCGGGCTCGACTCAGCCGACCCAGACCGGGACCAGAGGTGGAAAAACTCCTCGAAAATCCAACCACACTGCAAAAACTCCACAAAATATCATCTAATTATCTGGTTGATCCCCCTTAATGAGGAATATTTGACACATATTCTTAAAAATTATGGAAGTAAAACTAAGTTGGAGGAGAAACCAAAGAACGTAACAGTGAGATAAAGAACTTCCAGTCAGCAAACATGCACTCTGGAGTCGGCTTCACTGGATGGGATCAATCTTTTGCCGGCTGCTGCCCGAACACGTCTGAATGCACCTGAACTGTTCTGACTCATTAACCTACTTTATAAGAAGAGCTACAGGGGAGAGCTGCTCTCGCTCCCATAGCCCCCGAAATACTGTTGTATGACTCGATTCACACAAGTCTGTGTGATCTTTGTTATTTTAACACTTATTTGTCTCTGTTTGCATTGTTATAATCATTGTTTGGTTAAATTAACCCTCACTGTGCCTCCAAAAATGACAGTTTCGTGTGTGTACTTGTGGCACTGGTGTGTTGATCTGACAGAAACGCAGCTCCACCTTGTGGTTGGACATGTTGCAGGACACATTATTCAGGTTGATTGAGCTCCATCACACTGTTTCAGTTCACTGCAGTGAGACCAGAAACAACACAGGTCAACTGCTCGTTCTGCAGGAAAGCAGCGCTGAATTTGCAGATCAGAGCTGCAGCGAAAAACATCTAATGTGTCGTCAGATCATGTGTCCGTATTTGCAGCCAGAACTCAGTTTGATCTTTAATGCAAAGTCTGAAATCACGTGCACTCCAGCCTGTTTTCAGATGTGCATTAATGTGACAAGACACATTTACAAGAGCTAAAAATAGCTTTTTCATCACCACCACAGGGCTCAAATACAGCTGCTGACTGAAGACCTGTGCTGACATCTAGTGGAGGACGGAGTCAACACAGCTATCAAGATGTGTGACGTGTTTGTTTACCCTCCTGTTGACTCTGATACAGATTCTGAATGTAGAAGTGTTAGTGAACAACGCCTGTGATGGTTGTGTGTTAAATTGTTTGGACTTTGATCTTTGTTAGTTGTGTGTGGTGTCATGGAAAGGTGACGGTACACCTGCATGAGATTAAACAGCAGTGTGTGTGAAAAAACAACGTTTGAGGGGTTTCTACGGTGGTCCTAAAGGTAAAACAGCAACCACAAAAAGAAAAACACAACCACAAAAAGAAAAACACAACCACAAAAAGAAAAACACAACCAAAAAAAAGAAAAACACAACCACAAAAAGAAAAACACAACCACAAAAAGAAAAACACAACCACAAAAAGAAAAAAACAACCAAAAAAAAAAGAAAAACACAACCACATGTTCACATTTGTCAAATAAAGCCGATTCTAATGATTGAGGTGGTTGAACGATTGTTATTTGTTTTTTATGCTTATATTCACACAATCCCCCAATAGACCGTGTGCATTTCTCAGAAAATATTGTTTTTCTTCCATCTTTCCTCCTTTTGTCTCATGATATTCTTTGATGTCCACCCTTTAAAGTTTCTCGTTTTATTCTAACTATGAATGTTTATTTCAAATGATTGCGAATGTGTCTTGTTCTTTTTACTCCTAAAGTTTCCACCTAGCACAGGAATTTGTACCTTACAGTCATATCTGTATTTCATATAGATAGATAGATAGATAAATAGGCAGATAACTTTATTAATCCCCAAAAGGAAATCAAGTTATCATAGCAGCGGGTACATTTAAGTACAAATACAATCAAAATACAAGGGCAAATATAGAAAATGTACTATATATGATATAAGAAAACAATAAAATACTATGTAACTAAAATACTAATACTATGTACAATATGAGTAAATGTGAGGAAAGAGTAACTAACTGAAAAGATGGTTTTTATTAAAGGAAATGTTCTGCTATTACATGTGAACAACATGTATTATATATATTTCACTGCATCACCGTAAACAGTGATTAGATCATCATTTTATTTGTATATATTTGTGACAAGACTGGAGAAAGAAGCAGGAGTGTCTGCTTGATTATTAGATTTATAATACTGATGGATAAATAAATATATAATTGTAATTTTAAAAAATATATATAAATAGAACCACTTGTTGAAGGCAGTTCAAAATGTATCTACAAACACATCAGCAGAGACTTACAGGCCATCTGGTGTCGTAACAAACACATCCAGAATAAATGACTAAGTTTTGGATGTTCCGAGCTGCACTTGAAGGCAGCACGTTACCGTCTCCCGTCGGTGTGTCACCGGCGTCCTCCTCCGGTCCCGCTCCGTCTCCGGAGTGTCTGACCGCCGATGGGGTGTGTCTGCTGGAGATAGTGAGGCAAGAGGCGGCTGCGTCAAGACAGCCGCCATCCACCAGCACCACACCGGAAGCTCCGGGATTTAATCCTCAAAATAAAAGCACAGCTAAAGCCTGGGAAACACTGTGTTGCTGAGAATAAAGAAAATGTCAATTCTTAAATTAAATGGAGAGAAGAAGTGATCAGTGACCAAATATAAACTTAAAGATACATTTACATATATCCTGTATGATGGGCATGGGTCGTGCATCGGCCAGGCCAATTATTGGAACCACTAATTTAGCATTTATTTGATTAGAATATCAGACTGAAATTTATTAATCAATTAAAAAAATACACATGAAATAAAAAATAAAAAAATGGTTCCACAGTTTGCACTCAACACACTGTGCTGCTCTAATGTCAACTAGCTATGGTTAACGTTAGATAGCTAGCATTAGCAACATTAACGTTTGCTAGCTAGTGTTAACAATTTTAGCTAGTGCAACAAACTGGAAACCACTTTACAGTATAGTTGTATTAATAGGCGTTTTTAAATCTGCAAAGTAACTTAAAGGGTAACTCCACCAATTTTACACATTAAAGTATGTTTACAGGTCTGGAAAGAGCTGCTTTTCAAAAACCCTGGCACCTACATTACCCACAATGCAAATTAGCCAATGAGTGACATCATTGGAGGTCATTTATGTGTGGAGTCACAAAAGGTTTCATACCACTTTTATTTTAGTCAGTCATACAGAACTCCATAAGACCTGTACAAGCTTAAATTAGTGGAGTAAAAGTAGAATAAATAATCTATCTATCTATCTATCTATCTATCTATCTATCTGTCTATCTATCTATCTATCTGGCACACCTTTATTTGTTATTATTTGTAAATAACAATTCACTGCCACAGTTTATTCTACTATTTTTTTTAACTTTTTAATTATATTGTTTATTTTTTACTGTTGTTATTGTTTTTTTTAATACTACTGTCCTTTGGCTGCTGTGGCAAACATCTATCTATCTATCTATCTATCTATCTATCTATCTATCTATCTATCTATCTATCTATCTATCTATCTATCTATCTATCTATCTATCTTATTTTGAAAGTACGGACCGGAACTACGTTTCAAAACCCTCGCGCACTTGCCGTTGGTGGTAAAAAAGCGGCGCTCGCGCCTCATCAGACACCTTGTAGACTACAAGACAGCGCGCGCACGACTCACGTGCGAATGTAAGATGCAGCTGAGCGGCGGGACGATCGTGGAGCCGGCGGTCATCTAACGGTAGTCTGGGAGAAAGAGAGCCATGAAGAAGCACCTGAGTCCGGCTAAACAACAGCAGCAACCACCGGCTGATGTCCCGGCGGCTCCCGGCGGCGGTGGCGGCGGCGAGGTGACAGTCCAACAACTCAACGAGCTGCTGTCCAACGGCAGCGGCTTCTACAGCCTCCCGACACAACACTTCAACGAGGTCTTCCCCAGAATATACATCGGCAACGCGTGAGTCATTCATCGTTTTCTCTTTTTTTCAGGTAGGACAGGTTGTTTTTGTAATTAGTTCATCACCATCATCATCATCATCATCATCATCCTCCACCGACCAGACGCCGCGATGACAACAGTGTCGCATGCCGGCCAGCACGCACGCAGGGCGGGCTTGTTTATGTAGGTGCCTCCGCTCTCATCATGGAGACAAGCGACCGCCTGTTGTTGTCAACGAATTGTGTGTGTTGTTGTCCTCGACATACACGCCCGTGCCTCGGCAGCCAGGACAGGTGGATATTGTGTAACAGCGCGCCTTATCAATAACAGCATTCTGAAGGCAGAATCGATTATTTCTCTCCATTTATAGCTCAGTAAACACGCCCGTGCTGAGCGGTGAAGGACGCACACAAAGACCGACTCAGTGAGTCCCTCCATCATCAGTATCACCGCCGTGTTATCACGTCTCCGCCGAGCCGCTCCCAGTCCGTCCAGCTGGGCTGCAGGGAGACAAACACGACGGTCTGACAGAGGCTGATTTTCATTCATAAAACAAGAAAAACAACAGGCTGCTGCAGAACAAAGAGGCAGAAGGAGGAGCACGTGAAATTAGGAGTCGTGAGTGTGAAGATGGTGTGGTGGAAACACGCACAGGTGGAGGGTGAACTCGTGTTTACCAGCATTAATCAGCTTTAGGAGACAAATTCATTGCATTAGACATAATAACAAGAAGATTACTTTGAAATGTAGTCAGCTGTTGATTATAAATGATCATTGTACACACATTTCTTCCTGTAATACTTCAGATATGGTCGTAAACACAGAATCTTAACCATCTTTCTCTGCAATATGATGTTTAATTAAAAAAAGACAGGGGTTCACAGCCTGGGCAACACATGTAGTAATAATAATAATAATAATAACAACAATAATGATGATAAACTTTATTTACACTGCACAAAATTAGTCAGGGATATTGTCATATTTTAGTTTTTCACTTGACTGTGTATTCTGTGACAAATCTGAATTTTGTATTTAGTTTTTTGTGAGTATATTTGGTCCCCCAGGATAATGTGACACATTTCTTCTACACATGGTATTTAAAGCACCTTTTTAAAAAACAGTTTACAAAGAGCTCTGACGGACAAGTGAAAATATATCGGTTGTGGGTCTGTATATGCCGATAAAAGAGAGTCTGTTGGACCACCATGGGAGCTTATTTTGGAAAACATGTGTATGGTAATGTAATTTAGACACGTTTGTCAATTTAAAGGATGATTTTTGAAACCTGAGAAAGTCGTAGTTTGTTAGAAAAAACAAATGGAAAAAACAAGACTGTGAAAATACGTAATTAGAGTAATTAGTGACGTCGTGTCATCCAATATCCAATAACCTAAGCCCTCAGCTGAAACCTTGTACAGTCGATCCTGTATATCGGCAGCTTACGGAACTAACAAATGGCTCTTTCACATAACTGCGGTTATCAATATTAGCAGATTTATTGGGATTTTCACCTTTTTATGATCAGTTTTCTTTGCCGAGGTGGCGGCCATGTTGGTGGTGGTGTCATATATTGTGTAAGAAGATGTAGGTCAATGAGCACAAAACTAGATGGTATCTTACTGTCTTCATGACAAACAGCAAATTTGTCTTCAGATGCGATGTGATGTGAAAAATGTTGATCAGCTGAAGATGAGTCCACAAATGTCAAATTTTGTCCACAATGCAACAATATTTAGTTTATCGTCACGGAGGAGGAAAGAAACCTGGAAATATTCCCATTTAAGAGTCTGGAAATAGAGAATTTTGACTGTATTTCTTTAAGAATTATGCAAAAAACAATTATCAAAATATTTGGTGATTTCATTTAAACATCTATGAGCATCATTAATCCAAATAAAAAGGCACTTTGCATATTAACAGTTGGTCAAATCAAATGACCCTTACTACAACGGTACCAGCACAAGCTACAGGTGTGCTGTGTGTATTTTACAACATGTGTGATCAGGTTTCATTTGGTTTAGTTTTTGTTGCTTCTGTTTTTTAATCAAAGGCCAATGTTCATCATCCGTTTTCTATCTATATAAAAACGATTAAAAACTGTAAAAAAAAACTACTATAATAATGACATTTTTCAGATTTACGTAGATAATAGTTGTTTGTTTTTAGCTGGCTTGCTGTGCGCTAACACCACAACACTACCTGTAACTGCTGTGGTGGTGAAAGGTGCTGAGCCACGCAAACACATACAGTATATATATAATGTATATGTATATTAAACATGGCCGAGGCTGAGCCGTAAATCCACGGTGGTTGGCTGACTGGATGCTATCGGCTTTGTAATGAACATGCCGACTCTTCAGGAATTTATAGCTCGCTGTTCCAGTAAAACCAGTTGCTGGGACTTCCTGCACACACGTGTACAGATCGTGTACGAGATGTGTCGTGTTGTGTGTGTGTGTGTGTGTGTGCTGGACAAACAGATGAACAAATACACAGCATGTCCTCACTTAAAGCAGTTAGAAGCTGATATTCAGATCATTGTATTGCGTTATCGTGTGTTGTTCACAGTATCTAAAACAATTAGTTTTTAATTAAAAGTTGTCTTCCAAACCGTAATGCTTTTTTAATGATGGTTTAGTCATATTCTCACTTTTGTTTACTTTATGTGTAACCTGACTGTATAAAAACATGATAATTATAAAGTATATTAGTGGATTGGATATTAGATAAACACACAACATTAGCAAACAATCTTATCGAGGATCCATTTGCTTTATTTTGAATTATGAGTTGGACGTATCAGATATCCCAAATGTCATACCATGATATTGTCGTGCGCAAACAAAGGACTTTATGATTTCTTTTCTTTTTTTAAAAATAAATAAATGACATCAGAAACAAAATAAACAGCAACTAAAACAAACTGACATTGGCTGTCGGCCAATTTGTTATTTGAACAGCTGGAATCGGTGTCTGTTGTTTAACTTGCTGATCAGGCTTTTATTAATGCTTGCGTCTTAGTACATATAATTAAAACAAATTGACGCACAATGAGTATTTTTAGGCGACATGATGATTATAGTAGATGAGCCACAAAAGAGTGAATTTAATCCTGTCGCCCAGCAAAGTAGAAGGTTTCTGGTTTCCAGCAATTAAAATTTAAAATATCCCACAAATGTGAAAAACCATTTTCAGGTTTCAAGTGTCAAATTTGTGAGAACATCCAGTAAAGATAAAACAGTTACAGGAAATGTAATTTCAACTATATTTCGCTGTGCTGTAATGTAATATAAGCTTTCAGAGAGCAGCTCTTAATCTCACTTTTATGGATTCATGGTGGAGCGGCGACTCAGGGATGCCCCTGAGAAGCGTAGTGTCTCTGTGCAGTCCATCATTTGGCTCCAGCCGCTGCCAGGAGAGTGGTGGAGGAGGGAGAGCGGGACGGGATACAAGCACATTACTGTACCTCAGTGCTACAACAAGATCAATCTGAATATGCCAATCTGCCCGGCCAAGTCTCCAAACAAAGTGCTGGCACTCTGAGCTCGGGCTGATCAGACGACGCCGTCGGCCTTAAAGAGACTCTAATGTGCTCCCAGCTTTATGATTTCTACCAAAGAGGAGATTTTGATTTCTGATGAAGGAATTATATTCTCTGATTATGAGGAACAGAGTCTGGGGTTAATTAATCAACTATTTTGCCGTTAAAGTACATCGTAGTCTGTACAAACGAGGGCTGCAGTGTGATGTTACAGATAGCTCGGGCAGGGCGAGGTGGTATCGATTGCTGTTGAAAGAAAGCACCTTGTCCTCTAATTCCGCCACTGGGACCCACTAAGACTTTCTGCTGATGTTTCCTGCTGCTTGGACCCTGTTAAAACTCAAATCGTGTACTCGGTCGACATAATAAGATCCAGAAAATGCTCTGATTGCTGAGTATACATTAGGGTTCTGTGATTTATAACAATTTCCCAGCTGTCCACCATCAGCCAGGCAACCTGCAGAGCCGATTAAAAAAGATAGATAAATAAAATCAACCTCGCCTCTCCGATATAGTCGTCCAATCAACCAGGCCTAGTATATATATTGTGCAGGTTGCCGCTCACATTCGATGACACTTCATGTGGAAAAAAAAATAGCTTTGTCCTTGAAGATATTCATTATCATGTGAGCCCATAGGGAATTGAGCCCACGACCTATTTTAGGCACCAATCTATAGTTGAAAGCATGTGTTTCAATTCAGGACAAAGTTAAATATACGATCGTTCCTTCTGGCACTCATGAAAACACGTTTATAGTTCAAGGACCAATCAGAATATTCTCTTAATTGATGTCGTTTGCTGACATGTCAACTGCTGGTGTTGATTTACGGTGGATAGTCAACCTTCTGTTAACGTAGCGTTACGTTAGCTACGTAGCTAATGTCAAGTGAAAAACCCACAAAACAAAACCACATTCGATAAGTGAATTCGTTATTCGATTAGTATTGTTTTTTTCACTATTTGAATTATGTTCAGCTATCGAAATTCATCTCAACACCCCTGCTTGTTCACATCAAATTTCTAGTAGTTGCCATCGTTAAAGTTTCGAACTTTTTTTGACATCGTACAAAATTTCTAATTCATTGATCTGTTACGCAAACTGGACTTCCTGGATTGTACTTCCTGTTTCACCAGTAACTGAAGAAACGTGCCAGCAAAGTCCCGTTGGTTGCAGTAATTTATATATTAATTGCAGTATAAAACAATATAAAATATCATGAACCCTGACAGAGGATTTCATCCAATATCACCCAGTGTTAGTATGTAGGTCTGGTCTCCTTAAAGATAACGAGCAGTCCTATAGGGACAAAGCAATAAACTATCCAAATGAGACAAATGGAAAACAGACATCTCAGAATAAGAGATCGGAGGGGGAAAAGATGAGGAGCCAGCACGACTCAAACAATGCAGTATAGTTTTAAAACAGATTATCCGTAGGACGTGTCAATAGCCTCCAGCACTTTGATGAACTCGTCAGTGAAATGTTCCCATCAGCCCTAAACGCATTACGACTGTATTTTCCAAACTCAAACTCTTTCACAGTTTCCAGAACAGTCGTAGTCAGCACTATGAAACCACCGTGTGCAGCAGCTCGGGGACACACTTAAGGTGTGGTTGTTTGCTTTGAGGAACACTTTGGCTCTTTGTGAAGCCGGTCTTTAATAATGGATGTTGTGGGACTGCAGATCCCAGGGTGAGGAGGCTGGGACCGGCCAGGTAAAGAGGAGGAGAGCCACTGACTGCAAACTCAGTTCAACCTCAGTGTGCCTCTGCACCGTGGTGTGTGTGTGTGTGTGTGTGTGGAAGTACAGTAAATGTGAACAGCGTCAGTACAGTCACTTCTGCTTCCTCATACTCTGATGCACATGCTGCATTCAAGTGCTCCAACTGTGCATGTAAGCAGTTACTGTAAGCGTGTCCTCAATCATTTATGCACATCTAAATATACACAAACAGGTTGTGAATTAAAAGGTGAATAATTTGAGTCCCCCCGTCTGAAGGAGTCTGTGCCCTGCAGCTGACAAACAAGCAGATGGCGGGCTTCATCCCTCCTCTTATGGCTGTAGAGCAAAAATGGTGACAGGCAGGGTTTTTTATTAGTTCTTGCAGAAGGGGCTTTGCAGCCACCACCTCTAGGGAGCCGTCCAGGGTCACCTAGCCTCGCCTCCACAGCCTCGTATTGACTGTAAGCACACAGCGCTGTCAGGGGGAGCATTTCACATGAAGATTTATGAATCGTGGGTCCGAATAAAAGTAAAGCAAATACGGGCTCGATGATTCCAACTTCAAGACGACAGAACATTCGTGTTTCCTTACACCAAAACTTTGCCATCACACTCGTAATGTAACTATTTCCAATTTCCTCAAGTATATTACCAATTCTACTAAGCTAATTGTGATTGAGTATTTCTTGTTTCTTTACTAATCTGTGATAGTAAATCGAATATCTCTGGGTTGTGGACAAAACAAGACATTTTTTGGACATGATCTTGGGCTTTGGGAAACACTGACATTCTGCAGACCGAACAAACAATCGATTAATCTAGAAGATAATCCACAGACTGGTGGTGTTGGTGCTTTTCCTCGAAGCAGACGCACCGACGGTTCCCTGTGGTATTACTGTTGGCGCTGCTGTTGTTGCGTGACATCATTAGCAACATGGCTACTGCTTAGCAGCCTGGCTACTGCCCAAAGCAAGAATAAACACAGTAAGAATCCCAATCTGTCCGAGAAAGCCTGAACAAGCAGGCGGGTTTTCTCGTAGTGAGTGAAAGACAAACACGTGTCAGTGAGGGAACAGACTCTGACACAACATCTCCATCCAGCGACTTTCCTGTTGGTTCACTCTCGTTTTATCTCTGTTTCTGTCACTCTCCCTCTTCGGCTTCTACACCTCCTCCATCAGCCGGTTTCGTTTTCTTTGCCAGTGTAGATTTTCTACATTTATTCCAGTTGTTCCACCGTTACGGAAAGCGTACTTTATGCTGTCGTCAGTCGAGGGTTTGTGCAGCCATGGCACTGTGCAACTGGTATTCATTCAAGCAGAAAGGCTGCCAGTTTAAGTAAAGGATCAGAATATGTTTGACGCCACTGTTTTAAATGTATTTAATAGTGAAACAGAAAAAACAAAAGAAGTCGGTCTGAAGTCATGATTTGTCTGCCTCGACCAGCAACCGTATGCTGCAGTTTTTGTTGTTCAAACGTAAATTCTGTCCAGCTAATTAGTGACACTAACTGTTCCATAAAACTTTAATAGAACATACACAAAAGTGGCGTTTTATCTAGAATCAATGCCCAGTGCCTTCGGCCAGGTTGGATCGTAGCAGTGGACACGGGCATCGAGCCAGGCGGGCCCGGAGCAGCCAAGAGCCCCGTGTGCCTTTTTGTGGATGGTTTGTGAGCTGTGTGGGTTTGTTTGTCTCTGTGTAGGACTGACATGCAGGATTCTAACAAACAGTTTCAGATTCATCGTTTGAGTAGATGAAGATGGAGGTGAAGATATTCATGATTATCCCGATCTTCGCAATCACAAAGAGCGACTTAACACGAGCGTTTCTATTGAGATCTCCCATAAAATCTTCATCTGCAGCCTGTCCTGAACATGGTTTGTTGGACCGTTAAAAAGAAGTGTGTGAATACAGTGTGTGTGATTGTTGAACAGGTCATTCCACAACCTTTTGGCATAAGTCTGCTGCTGTAACAGGCTTTCTATCAGAACCTGGCTGCAGGGACCCGTCCAGCCACAGGAGCATGAGAGCACTGATACTGGGCCATTTAGATCGGCTCACAGCTGGCTTTCATCCCAAAGGTGATGGATGAGGCTTCGAGGTCAGGGCTCCGTGCAGGCCAGTCAAGGTCTTCCACATGAAACTGGGAGAATTATATCTTCATGGACCTCCTGAGGGGGGGATGTATAGGCGAAAGAAACACATGTTTAACGCAGTGGATACTGTGGCATTACTTTCAGGTAGATGTTTTTGACTATTTCAAATGCTCAGGGTTAATTTAAATAAGGATATAAAGAACTAAAATGAGTTTTTGCCCCGTTACTATCAGGCAGGGGTATTTCCAGAGCACAAAATGGCAATTTCTTTGTAGTTTGCTGTATATTTACTCAGAAAAACACGTGTTTAGAGTCAATATTTAGTGATATTGTTGTTAAATATTAAATTTCAGCTAACGGGGGCAGTTACAGGTCATTGGCAGCCTTTTTTTTTTTTTTTTGCATTTAAGAACAAATAAATAATTCAGTGTGTTCAAACTCCTATAGATCAACCAGAATAAGTGACAACACCTTTAAGTTCTACACAGCTTGTTGTAATCTGCGCGAAAAGACACATTTGTGTACCATTTTAAAGCAACAACACGCTGAAGTGCTTCCCTACACCTCCCAGCAGACGCGCAGCACTCGGCTGCGTGTCGAGGGACGCTGTGATGGTGCCAGCGGTGTTCACTAAAACGCATGCAGAGTCGCCGTGAAGGATGCAGCCTGCAAAGTATCGCTTTAGAATAAATAGTGCTGACGCGCTGCTTCGCTGTATCTGTCAGGTGTTATTATTAGTGCCGTGATTTGTCTTGGATGTCTTGTTCCGCTGCTGTAACACTCATCATCTCGTGTTGTGAGAGAACAAAGTTGTATCTCACCATCAACAGAGGCGCACTAAAAGCTTTTACTGGTGTACGAACTTTGTTCGGATGCAGCAGATTTGTCGCACACCTCAGCAACTCTCTAAAGAGATTAAATTACTGTTTTGTTTTTTTGTTTTTCTCTGATCCTGAATCTCATCCCTCCTTTTCAGGTTCGTAGCCCAGAATGCAATGCGCCTGCAGAAACTGGGAGTGACGCACGTCCTCAACGTGGCGGAGGGCACCTCCTTCATGCACGTCAACACCAGTGTGGATTTCTACGCCGGCACGGGCATCACGTACCACGGTATCCAGGCCAACGACACCGAGCAGTTCAACCTCAGTGCCTTCTTTGAGGAGGGGGCAGATTTTATTGACAAGGCCCTAGCACACAATAATTCGAAAGGTGAGTAAAAGGCGTACAAAACCATTTAAATACTCCACTAATGTTCCTGTTTACGTGCAGTTGTGAAGACTCCACAACCACATGTCATGGAAAAGGTCGATGTGGTGGCAGTTCCTGTAACGAGCGTGAAAATGTCTTTCTGGTGTTAATTAAACATTTGCAAAAGTCACACACAGGTTTAGCTTCAGGAAGCGGTTTCCAGCTTCTTCTGATCTGACACATATCAACGTGTTGTGGGTTTGTTGCTCTTAAAAACAACATGCTTCCTGAGAACTTTGTCCTCTGCAACAGCTTACAACTTGGCATATTATGTGCACGTATACGTGTGATAGAAACCAAACGAAACCACCAAACAGTTACCAAGAAACATTTGAGGACAGACACAATCCCTGTGGTGGTAGTTTTCAAACAAACAAGTAGCTGTGTTTCTCTTTCAGACAAGAAATGTGGGCTTTTATTCTGAGCATGCCCTCTTTACCCCAGCCTTGCAAACTGTTGGCTTGGTAAAGAACGTATTCGAGACCCATTCTCTGAATGCTCTGCATACATATCCAAAGAATGCCCAAAAACCAAAATAATCTCAATCGGAAAGTGCAGTTTCTGGAATAAGGGATTAGTCGGAATATCCAAACAGAACACATTTGGACAAACATAAATATATCTTTTTGAAGATATACAGTCACCTGATTTTGAAGAAGATCATTCATGGAGAGTTAAACTCTCCAAGCGCTGTGAAATCTTAGGTGAAGCATTGAATTTATCTTTATCGAGCAGGGACGTAACGATACACAGAATGTTGTGATTATCGCAATACAAATGCTGTATCTGTATACAACTAATAAATGCTGTATGCGTCACATTTTTTATTTCATTTTTCTTTTTGGTATTGTAATAAATATTGATATAATAATAATAATTTTAATAATAATATTAATCACATTTATTTGGACATTTTTCTTTTAATACTGTGATAAATATCGTACCGTGGACTACTAATGTATACGACTACATTATTATTGTAATGCTATAGCACCATGAGTTTTTGGTTTTCTGATTTTGCAACTTCATTTTGACGACTTCCATCACATTGTTTTATTACAGAGAGAGTAAAGTACCAAAAAAATGGTCCATTTGGGAGCCGGCACCGATTTCGAGGCACTGGCTTTGGTATCAGCTCATGTGTGAACGTTGTCTTCACAAATTATCACTCCTACAGTGTGACTGTCACTTCACTGTTGGAAAGTAGACTGATGTGGTGTTTAGCAATATCATTAGCATCAACACAGCCAAAATTACCATGAAAAATGTTTGGCTTTTGGGAATTGGCAGACAATTTAATATCGCTCGTTATCAGTCTGTGGAAATGACCTGAAACCCAGAGAGGAGTGAGAGTTCATGTCGTAACAAAAACCCCTCAAAGGTGGAAGAGATCAAAGCTGAACACTGTGTCTCTCACTTCAGTAGCTCCTGCCTGAAAGTGATTCGTCTCCGCGAGTTGAGACGTGAAAACAAGCTCCTCTTGTTGCTCGTCTAACAAAGGATACAAGATTTAAGGCGTCTTTTAATGAGTTTATCTCAACGCGCTTCATCGCCGTGGATCTTGAAGACGGGGAAGATAATCATGACGGCCTCGAGCATCTCAGGCTAAATCTGACACACTCCTGAGCCCTGCTCCATATTCCATTATCAGATCACGTCCCTGGACGTCATCATTGTCAAAATGTTCCATCCATAACACACTTGTAGCACCAAAAGCTCAATCCACCTCATTTGTTAAACAGGTGATGTGACACATTTGGTCAAAATGCAGAAATCAGCAGAGAGTTGAGTCTTAAATTAGCCGTTTGATACACCTACTGGGTCAGGGTCGCTGTTTTTATAGCATGAGCTGGAAAGTAGAATATTAATATCGAAGAAACAATCAATCCCAGGAGGCCTCAGCCCTCCTCCACCCAAAAAGATCCATCCCCAGCTCTCCCGGAGCTGCAA
Organism: Sparus aurata; assembly: GCF_900880675.1. Taxonomy (NCBI): domain Eukaryota; kingdom Metazoa; phylum Chordata; class Actinopteri; order Spariformes; family Sparidae; genus Sparus; species Sparus aurata. The sequence continues at coordinate 23,124,132 of NC_044206.1, read as the reverse complement.
CTAAATTTAGTCATGAGGGATGTGTTTAATTTGTATTTTATGCCGTGGATTTATTGTCATCTTTGACACAGAAAAGCCTCTTAATTCCCAGGCGGTTTGGCAATGGTGCACCAACACTGTGGTAAATCAGGAGTGAAGAGTTCTGTAACAAGGACTGTGGAGGAGAGGAGAGGAGAGGGAGGGAGGGAGGGAGGAGCATAAACAGGAGAAAATGTCTCTCCTCCTGCCGCTGGCTGCTGTTACTGTAGTTTGACATTGTGCTGCGTTCCACTTTGTCTTTGACATTTTGCGACCCTGAGCTGCGAGCTCTGAAAAGGTCGCAGGTCTGGGTTTTAATGAGTAACTGCAGTGATGCATTGTTCCTGTGAGTCCGCCATAATGAAGACATAGGGTCGGTGTGTGGACAGTAAGTGGTCATGTTGTCGTGCTCACGCTGCAGACGTTCATCTGAGTATTATAAGTGGAAACGATCAACCAAATCACCGGCGCCATGCACTGATCAATATTTCTTATATTAACAGTGGATCGATGTGTTAAAGGTGAAAGGTCTCGGGCTTAAACCCACAGAGAGTTATCACCTGACCCTGCGGTTCTCTCCGGCTCCACAGAGCATCTTTGAAATCTCAATTTTTAAATTGCCATTTTCAAAGTGGAGCCGGCGGCCTCAGAGTCTGTCTGGAGCAGGACCTCCGATCACAGGAGGAAACACCCCGGGCGACGAGCTGCAGCTCGACTTTAATTTGATTTTTTTTCTTCCTCTATGTTTTTATGAAAATCCCAGTTTCTAATAAGAGCTGACAGCTCTACTGCCGAGTGAGTGATGGAGTGAGCCAGAGATCTACGCGTCTAACAAGAGGATACAGAAGAATCAACATTGATCTGTGGCAGGCGGGCTGATTAGGTATTGAAGAGGTCAGTTTATTGGCAGCAGACCGTTCTGGGTGGAGCGCAGATGAGCAGAGGATTATACAACAGAGAAGAGGAGGGAAGAGGAGAGAGATGTGAGGGATAGTACGAGGAGACAGAGGTGTCGGGTTTCACATAAACTGCAGACTCTGCAGATCTGACCCGAGCCGGCGCATCAGCTGCTCTGTGAGCGAACGTCAGATCCCTCGTGGGGTTTTCGGCTCGTCAGTAATGAAAGCGTAAGTCAGATAGATAGTAAGACGCGTCTCAGAGCACAAACAAGTTGTGATTTGTGCATGTAGAGATGCAGCACAGAGAGCGTTTATGTATTCTGTCCACACACTCGCACACAGACTGCACAGATTGTTTGCAGCGTGTGTGTTCGCTGTGGAGACGCGGCTGCAGTGAAGATGATTGACTTTGCCGAGTCTGCAGCAGAGGTCAGGTCTCGTATTTGCATCTTCTGGCTCAGAAGATGCTTCGCTCGGCACCTTTTGGTCGCAGCGTATGTTCCCCGAACACTCGTACTGCGCTTTGTTTTCCTTTTGTTCATTTGTCTCTTCTTTTCTCACCTCATTTTTCTTCCTCTGCTCCTTTTTTTTTGCTCTTTAAAAATAGTCTGCAGAGTAAGAAAAACACTAAAATCCCTGCACGTTTTCCTTGATATATAATATGTCTTCATGATATTCTATTTTTTTCTTATTTTCAACAAAAATCTACATTATTTTGCTGAATTGGTGTCAAGAATGACAAAATGGCCAAAGAGGATTATTTTTACTTAATCACCGTCCTGCTGCTGTAAATACTCACCAGAGCACTACATGTGTATTCATCCACAGCTGAAAATAATCCCTAATAAATTCCCAATTAACTTCTGTGAGTTATGGATGCTTAAAACTACAGTGACCAGCTGTTTTTAGGAAAGTATTTGACCTTCACTTAAAGGGATATTTCGGTGTAAGTTTAATCCATGGTCTAAATCACTGTGAAACTGTGTTAGTCTCCCTCTCGAGAGATCAAGTTAGCAGACCGCTAATTTACAGAGTTTTATCAACCTCAGAAACGACCGCACGACAACAATACACTGCAGTAAATGGATCCAAATATAAACCGCCACCTAAAAGCCACAAATAATGCTCAGAACAGCACCAAACTTCAGCAACAGTACAAATAGGGTCTCAGCACATAGCCCGGGGCATCTAACCTCCGCTAGCTTAGCTGGATTTCTATTGTGAAGCTAAAAACAGACTTCAACTCTCCTCCATCAGCTTCCAGGTCGGGGAAGTCCTGATGCGACGATTACCGAGTGCGGTTAGAAATGCTCAATTCCGTTCTTTTCCCTGTCCGCTCTCGATAATAACTGTTATAAACTGGCAGGTAAGACACATATGAACTTTGATTGCTTTTCCATGGAGTCATAATCATACATTTTCATCCATGAGCCGCGGAACTCTACTGCACTCGGTAATCGACTCGTCGGGACTTCCCGTCAACAGGAAGCTGCTGCAGCAGAGTGGTAAATTTAGTCAGCTTTTCAGTAGAAATCCAGCTAAGCTAGCGGAGGTTAGATGCCCCGGACTATGTGCTGAGACCCTATTTGTACTGTTGCTGAAGTTTGGTGCTGTTCTGAGCATTATTTGTGGCTTTTTGGTGGCGGTTTATATTTGGATCCATTTACTGCAGTGTATTGTTGTCGTGCGGTCGTTTCTGAGGTTGATAAAACTCCGTAAATTAGGGGACTTCTAACTTGATCTCTCGAGAGAGAGTCTAACACAGTTTCATAGTGATTTAGAACCATGGATTAAACTTACACCGTAATATCCCTTTAAATGTTTTTCTTTTAAATTTGTGGGCTGTTTCTAAAGATCTACGGTAGGCTCGGGTAGGAAAGTGAGACTCGAAACTGAGAAGCTGCCGGACTTATCCTTTAAAACGACTTATGATAAGACTCTGAACAACTCTCTTGTCTTATTGTTCTGTATCTCTGTTCGTCTCCTCCAGGGAAGGTGTACGTACACTGCAGAGAAGGCTACAGCCGCTCCCCCACCATGGTTGTCGCCTACCTCATGCTGCGCCACAGAATGGATGCCCGGCTGGCGGTGGCCACCGTGAGGCATAAGAGAGAAATCGGCCCCAACGACGGCTTCCTTCGCCAGCTGTGCCAACTTAACGAGAAGCTGGCGAAGGAGGGCAAGCTGAACGGGGAGGTGGGCAAACTAAAGACCAAATGAGAACAACGAAGAGACCCTCTGCCCCGTCTCCTCCCATCATGCCTTTCACAGGCTTCAGCTGCTCTCGGAGACTGACCCCACCCCACCCGACCCCACCCCGACCAAACCAGCACCCATCTGACACGCCGGGGGTATTCTGAAACACACATGCATTTATCTGTGTAGATAACTATCCCTCATGCACACACACACAATCTCACACACATAGTTTTCTTTCTAATCTGTCACTGCTGCTCTGTAAGGGGGACATCTCGTCAGTGTGAGCTCAGATACTGAATACAAACAAACCCCTCATCCCCCCCCTTTTTTTATCTACGCCACACAGATGAGCAGACGTCTCACTGCGAGCACCCGAAAGCTCCAACATTTCTAGCATTTTTGAGCTGAGCTACTTTAAAGCATTCCTTCAATTCCCACAAAGTTGAGACGGTGAAAAAAACGTCACCCTGATTTTTACGACTTCCTTAAATAGTTCTACAAGATTATAGCACAATCATTCCATAGTTTTCCACTGCCGGGAACGTCAGCAGGAGCAACCTGAGATGTTGAGAGAGTAAAAGTCGATGGCCACACACGATACGGACGAAACGAGTCAGTTGTGATACACGAGAAGTGAGATGTGAATCCCTAAACATTCCATGAAAACAGAAAAAAAGCCCCTCAGAGTTTCGTTTCCCCCCTCAGCCCTGTATTTAATGCACAAACACGAACGATTCACGCTCCTGATGCAAGCTGTAGCTCTGTGTAGCATTTCAGTCGGCATCCTCGACTCTCCGGCTTTCAGTTTGACAGCGGTAGCATCAAAAATTGACACAGAGCACCGAGACACAAAGGCAGCAAAGGTCGAGCTAATTAAAAATAACGAGCCGCGTGGGTTGCTCATGTAGCAGCCGGGTTTAGCTGATATGATGGATGTTCGTTAGAGCTAAAACTGATGTTAAATTAGGTTGTCATTGAGTTACAACAGAATGCACATCACATTTAAAAACAAGAAAAGGTCTCTTCTACATTTTTGATTAATAAGAGTGGTTTTCTTTTGATTTTCTAAGAAGGTAGCAGGAGTTGAGTAGAACAGCATGACACTGTTCTCACCATCTGACATTATCTGGACAGCTTTACTAAGTTAAACACAGTCTGCTGGTTCAGTTTGTGTGTTTGAGGTGAATGTTATTCTGGCAGTGAACACCTTTCCACAGCTTAGTTGGTAGTTTAATGTAGTTTGTGACCTGTACTTCTTTATATATTAATAGTTTTCCAAGAAAAAATGCCAATCACTAGTCACAGCGTCTTGAATGTGACGATTTGATGCTCCTCTTTGTCATCTATGACGATAAACTGAATATTCCAACAATATCCGTAAGAGGCCAAAATCAGCCGATAATATTGACAAACTGATTTATCGCTCAGGCTCTGATTCCAAATGTTGAATACCCAAATGAAAAAAAAGTAGAACGCACACAAAACTTTAGGACAAAGTCGACCAACAACAATTTCACTTCATTTTTTCTGACCGTGTCAACAAACATGACACGGTTTCATCCTAGTGGCTCAAATCAGAGCGTTTTTGAAAGCGTTAGCACGTTTGTTAGTCGACTTTGTCCAGCAGATTTGTGTGTGTGCTTCCTTTTTACCTGCTTATTCAACCGTTGGAATATATGACGTTAGTTGAGCACCACAAAACACAACACTGTTAGCCTTTGGTTAGCACAGGGCTAACCGGCATTTTTCACAATTTTCTGATCTCTGATTTTGTGGATCAAACAGTAAATCAAAAAAATATTCATCGGATGAATTGATAATGAAAACTATTAGTAGCAGCTGAGCTATGTGACTGTTTACACTAAATTATTTTCTAACTTTTACTGCTACATGATCCCAAATCTCTGTGCAGGCGTACATTAGTTTTTCTTTCTGACGCTCGGATTTCCTGAGACAGAAAAAAGGAAAAGCTGCAAAGTCAGCTGCAACTTCATTATCGTTTTGATTCAGTGAATCTGTCTTTCATTTTCTTGATGAATAAATGAGTTGTTTGGTTGATAAAATGTCAGAAAAAGGTGAAAAAGATGTTGATCAGTGTTTCTTATGACACTCTCAAATATGTCGGTTTGTCAACAACCTGAAAGTTTACAGTTTACTGTCACAGAGGAGCAAAGAAACCAGAAAATGTTTAAATTTAAAAAGCTGAAATCAGAGAATTTGGAGTTGGCTGATTACTCCAAAAAAGAAATGTGTTATACTGAATTTCCTGTGATATTAGTTAACAGTCTTTAATATTCACAGCACACCCACATTAACACACCATCGTCGGTCGTAGCACGGTGTTGTTAAAAGCTGATTTTTCCTGTTTACCGCCTTCAAACTCGAGTCCTGTCGTTGTAGCTGTCACAGGATGCCTCCCACTTCACACAGAACGTTCCAGTCATCGCGCCAGAGAGTCGTCCACTGCCAATTCCCTGACACAGCCGTTATCCACGGCCCGTATCCAGTTCCACTGTTTCATCAACACAGTTTGTCAGAGGTCCATACACAACATGTCACTGTGTCACTCCCGAGTGTGTGTGTGTGTGTGTGTGTCATACAGTAGTTTATTATGCCTGACTTTATGCACACACCACGAATCACAAAGCCTTTCTTTGGTTGTATGTACTAAAGCATTGCAATATATGTCAATACCCCCCATCAGATATATAGAATGTAACCACATCTAAATATGAGTATCCAGGCTGTAGTTGTCACATATAGGCGACAGTAGTTCAACAATACATTTCGAGAGATATTACTGGGCATAATACTGCAAACGTAGACCTAGTGCCAGGAAGGACGAGCGACGGGAGTGTTTTTAAAAACCTGCAGCAGGTCACTCCTCCAGACGAGTTCCCGGGGAAACGGCGTGAGAACGAGGGAGCGCTCGACTGAATATTCCTCCTGAACAATCGGCCTGGAGCATGTTCGCACGAGTCCAGGGGGGGTACTTAGTCGTCTCGGCAGGATCTAGGTTGTCTCACCTCATTAATGGCACTATTTATTCCTCCTTTGATATATCTGTATACATATGAATATATACATGTATACTGTATATACATATTTAAGTGTTGACATATATGAATGTACGAGCAATGTGTCTATAACGTGTAGGTATCGTCGGTATGTCTTAAGTCCTTTTATATATCATGTTATATTTGTATATGCTCCTCCATTCTTTGCGTTCGCGGCTGATTACATGTGCACTCGTACTCACGTATGATGCACATGTAAAGTAAAGTGTGCGATTGTGATGTTTCTCATCACAATCGTGCAAAAAAGGGTTTTTTTTCTCCCGAGCGTCGCCGGGACGCTGAGGCATGTAACCATCGTGTTTTTATAGTGTTTTTTTTTTCTTTTTTCTTTTTTGGACAGTTTCAGTTGCCATGGTGACGCTTATTTATTCATACACAGCAGGATGCAGGTGGCAGAATAAGATGGATGAAGGATAATCCTGCATACGTTCAACTCATCCCATCACATTTGCAGCTTCGGGAAACATTTCCAGGTTGTTTTTTTTCTTTCTTTCTCGACAGGAGTTTGAGAATGAAGTGATTCTCCGGCTGTGCTTCACATTTCAGTGCAATGTTTTGATCTGCGAAACGCACCGTGACAACAAACTCAAATCTCTTAAACATTCAACTTTAGCAAGGCTGCAGATTTACCATGAAGGGGAGTTATTTTAAGCCTAAGAAGAGCTTCTTTTTTTTTCAGTGGTTACGACAGACAAGTGGCACCAAATGACAAAAACAGCACATTTTTGGTTTGTTAACAATGTTTTAAAGAGAGGAAGGAGAGAGGAAATAGTTGTTATGGTACAAATCTATCAGTTATGCCTTTTATTTTGAAATTTCCATGCACAAATCCACGCAGACTTTTAGTAGTTGATGTTATCTTTACTCCACTTAATCAATTACAATTATTTACTTAGTTTTTTCAGAAAAGTGAAGCTGACAAAATCGTAAATCCTATCGTGCAGACTGTGATATCGGTAAATGTCGTATTGTTGTCCAAAGAATTGATATAATATCGTATTTTGCGTCATAAAGTAGTTGCTTCCCTATATTGTACTGAAGTTTCTGCTTCACTTGGAGTCAGTCCAGCTGAATGTGTGAGAAAAAGTCCTCCAGACTCACATTTTAAATGACTCCAGCCAGAAGAGACACTTTTTTAGGCCACGTGTTTATACAGTGATCCGATCTCATCAGGTCCAGTCTTCAAATAAAACCTCAGAACATGCATTGAAATGTCAAGCGCTGCTGTCGGAGAGGAAGGGGAGTATTATCACGGGGAGTTAGAAACGAGGGCAAACTGTCTCAGACTTTGAGAAACGCGAGCGTGGCTGTGAAGTCTCTCCTGCGGGACGTGGCGCCGATTCTGGTTCACACACAGGTTGTTTCCTGTCCACGCCGGTCATCTCACACACTTGAAAATGTCTCAGATCTGTAAAAAAAAAAAAAAAAGAGGAACCGCTTTGGGGGTTTTGTCTTGCCAGTTGTGTTCGCAAGATGTGTGAAAATCAAGTGCAGGCGTTCCAAATCTGAGACCTATTTTCAAGTCTGACTTCGCGCATGTGTCACAGCGCCTCATCATGAACCCCAAACCACACAACAAACAGAGAGAACCACTTCCTCTGAGCTCCAGCACGACACATCAAACACCGAGATGCCTGAGCCAAGCGAGCTGCAGCAAGCCCAGTTTCTAAACCTTCATAATTGGCTTTTTCTTCTCAATTAGACGGACTGGGGTTTCACTCACACCTGCTCTACAATACTGCCCTCCTTCTGAACACACACACACAAAAAAAGCAACAACTCTGTGTTTCTCGTTGAGTTTCACATTCAGTTTACCTTCTTAAATTTGGGAATTATTGGGGTTTGAATTCTTCCAATCGTTCCAGGATGAGGGTACGTACTTTATAGCATCGACTGCCGACACCGACCTGCTCATCGACTCAAATCATCGACGGTTCTTTTGGCTCCTGAAAGTCGCTCCGAGGCAGCCGAACTAGCCATGGTAGAAGTCCTGTTTTTTTTATATATATTCCGATATTTACACGACCAAATTGTTACAACTTGATGCAACAACAGAGGAAAGCTTCTATGATGGCTACGCCGCTGGCTTCACGCTCTTTTTTACGCATCGAGTAACAGATCAACACTGCCACCTGCTGTTCAACAAACCCAGTTCTGTTTTTTTTAAATGCTGATTGGTGTTTTTTTAGCTCACGACATCGGAAATTGTTACAAATCCAACCACAAATCCTCGTTGTGTGTTTTTTTTTTCTTCTCTTCCCTGTGATGTCGTTCAACAAGGTACCAGCATCATTTTGTGGGTTATACTCCAGGTACATTATGTATTATCGAGAATGTCAAATGTGAAATGCCATTTAATGTATATTGTTATATATCCTGAGTATGTAACACGCACTATGGCAATTGTGAATTGCTGCATTTTACTGTCTTAACTGGCCTACTATATAGATAGGACTTTGTTTGATATTATTGGATCTTGTGAGTTGAAATTGCAAACGAAACATTGTTTTATCACTTCTTTTTCTCTTAATGATGTTTGGTTTGATTTTCTTTGTATTTGAATTTGTCCATTTACAAGGATACAAGTTGGTTTATAGGTTTAAAGGAAAAGGGGATATTCCAGAAAATGTAAATTCGGTCATCAGACGATGGAAAGTCGGGGGAAGTTTCGTGGTCCGCGTGATCGTTTCTGGAGCTTCACAGGAAAACAACAACGCGGCATTCACACAGACACCTCGAGGGAATGTCTTCTGGTTCGGAACAAACGTCGATCAAATCCCGAGGTTTACACTCAAGACTCTGAAACATTGAGGCGTGTCAAATCTTCAGGTGCACGACGGCTTTATTCCTCGGGATGTGCAGGACCGACGCTCCAAACGGACGCAGGTATACCTGCGTCCGTTTGGAGCGTCGGTCCTGCACATCCCGAGGAATAAATACCAAGTATATGCAAGATGTAATGTACGCATGAACAGGGAACTTTTATTCAACGGCATCCCTGATTTCCTTCAGGTTTTTGAGAGAACGCTGCTACGTGTTTCACTGCGAAGCTCCAGAAATTGTTTTACGGACGACGAAACTTCCCCCGCGAGCCGATAATGACCGAGTTTCCACTTTTGTTGTGGAACTTTTCCCTTTTTAATTTCTTTCGCTTTGCTAATAAAGAAGGTGGTTTTTAGTTGTAAAACTAAAAAGTTGCTTCTCCGAAACACAGTCGGTCGTTAGCCGTGTTGTTTCTGGACGTCAGACCTGGAACACAGACGGTGATTGTTGTACTTCATCCACAGAAACCCAGAGTGGAAGAGGAGGATCGTTAAATCGCTCACAGAGAGCCTGGTAGTGTTTTATCACAGAAATTTAAATTTTCAAATGTTGTTACTCCCCGTGCGGCGCGTCTCGGACATCTGCGCCGAAGCTGGCGACGACCTGAAGCCGCTCCGCGACTGACGGCTGACGTCTGACATCATGGAAACTCATGTGGCCGATCTGTCCGTGTGATGCGGTCGACTCCATCCATCTGGTCCTCTCGAGAGCGCTCAAACAAACACCGGAAATTACTCGCAAATACTGTTTGGCCCAGGTGAGGTGCCTCCACCAGAGCTGTCATCTCCATCATCCTCTTCTTCTTCTACTTCTTCTTCTTCTTCTTCTTGCCTCCATTCTGTTAAAACAGGAGTTTGAGCACAAATGAGTCCACTGCCCGACTCCTCCTGGAGTCCACGACACAGTTACGTTTCTGTTGGTGTGCAGACGTCGCAGCGTTTTTTTTCTTTTTTTGGGTACATCTCAACGTGTATACCGGTCACCGCCACCGCCAACGCATCGCCACAGCACCGACACAGCACCCCACCCGAAGCCTTACAGTAACAATCGACTCCTTAGATTGTTTGTTGAGTTCGGTGTATCTCACTTCACGCAGCAGGAAAAGGGACTCCGCTCCCTTACAGAACGAGACGTTGTTGAAGTGCACTTGATTTTAAATTGCAATGTTGTTTTTCTTACCTTGGAGAAGTCCCTTCTTTCTTATGTTTAAGAAATAAATGGCTGAGGTATCAACATCTTATCAGGAGTGGCTCCGTTTGTTTATGACGACCAAGATCCCCGACCGACATATCAGTGTAACTCTTACTGAATACTGTGAGTATCAGAAAGAAAAAGAGTGAAATTTCAAAATATTACAATATTTTTGTCCACTTGCTTCTGAGATATGTCGACTTTAAGTACAAATATCTTATCTTAACTTTATTCCTTAGATAATTTAACATTTTTCCCCATTATTTTCAATGTTTTCTTGTTAAATTAAAACTTTATTTGAGTTGTTACTTTTTTTGTCAAAGTTCTACGATTTTATTCTGACAATTTTCTTGTCAATTATGACTTTATTTTGAACTACTACCACTGTTCTTGTAATATTTTAGCTTTTTACTCAAGTGTAATAAATGTTTTGCATTAAATATTTAGATCAATTCCAAATTTATTCTCAGCGGCCGTAATACTTCGGTTGTTGTGATCACATATAATCACCATTAATGTCGTTCTGATGTTTGGTGCAAACATTCATAAGAAATAAAAAAAACTTGAACTAGAAAAAAATAAAAAGGTAATGTTTGTTCACCAGACAAAAACCAACAATGTGTTAATTTCTCAGCGCTTCCTGACGTCTGCAGCTTTCAACCCCGAATCCATTTGTATCCATTTCTTCCTTCTGAGGACGTAAACCTTTAAAAACATGTCACAAATAAATACATTTTAGAAAACAATAGCACTATTAACAATGTATATGTATAAAAAAAACACTTAAGGTGAGAGGAAAATCATGTGTTTTATGACTTTGGGGTGAACTGTCCCTTTAAAGAGGATGCTGTGTATTTCTTTGGAACTATTTTCAGTGGTGGATTAACACACAGCTGCTGCGCTGTTGCCTATAATGACACATCTGATCAATACATTAAAATAATGACCTCTATAATATGGAGAGTGGAATATTAAAAGGATGCCGATGCTTCATTTCTGTCTTTTAACGTCGTCGCTGAAGCCGGTCAGAGAGACGTGTGACATGTCGGTCGCTGTTGCACAACGTCGCCACTGAGTGGAGGCAAACCTCTGCTCAAACTCTTCATCTGAGCGCCGGCAGTGACGAACCGAGAGAGAGAAAGCAGGTCGGTCAGCGGGGAGATGACATCAGCAGTGGGAAGGAGATGACAGAGGGCGAGCAAGCGAGAGACAGAAAGAGAGAGAGACTTCCAAAGTGTCGATGCAAATACTGTTTTATGTCTGCAGCGACACACACACCTGTGACGAGGCCGCTCGCTCAGCAGGGTTTCCTCTGCTCGTCCCTCTCCGCGGTCCCCTGCACGAGCAATTACCACGGAGCAGCTGTGTGGTCCCCGATGGGCCCCAGCGAACCCGGCCCCCCCCACCCCGAATCAAAACCATCGCTGCAGGTTCAGAACGCAAAATCCATGCAGCAAGCAGCCATTCAGAATCCGTGCGTAAGAATGACCCGTGAGCTCACATCCATCCAGGACGTCCCTGAGGAGAAGAACGCCAGGTACTGCGTCCGTCAGGGGGGGGAAGTGAAGCTCAGGAAGCAGCTCGAGTGAGATGGAGGGGTTCTGTGTTGCAGCAGGTTAGAGGTCCCTCTCTGCTGCTCGTGTGAAAGAATCCAGGATGCTCTACAAGTCTCATCAATAACAGCGCCGTGTGTTGAAGTGCCATTTATTTTCAGCTATGTGCGGCGGCGGTTTCGTGCAGCGTGGAAATGTTTATAGCTGAAGGCCGGAATCAAAGCAGACAAAGTTTCCTGTGCAGTCACAAGCGCCCGGTGACACTTTAATTAGTGACTTGGAAGGACGGATGTTTCAAACTCGGGGAGGGAGGGAGGGAACAGAGTCTGGTTTCAGGTTTGTTTTAGCTGTTGTTACAATTCAAATAAAAGCGAATTAAAATGTCATGTTCGGGATGAAAGTGCTCTGAATCACTGTCGCGTCTTGTTTGAATAACGCGGGTGGAAGCTGGTGTTTGATGCTTGTTTACAGGGGAAGTGATTCATTGGTGAGAAACGGGGATCGGCCTCGATGAACTCGGGATTCTTCTCCCATAATATCACTAAATAAAGTTAAGACAATTTTTTATTGCAAGTTGACTCATTTATCCCGTCTCCCCCTCCGGCTTTATGAAGTCCAGTGAGTCGTTTCTCAAACTTCCAGTCACTTGTGTGTGTTTTATTTATTTTTTTCCCTCCACGTGTTCGGGTTCGTTAAACTACTTTGAATGTGATTAGAGTCCTGAAATGTGCTTGGCGATAATTCTCCACAGCTTTTTTTTTTTTTTTTCTCCCTCCCTCATATGGGCCCTTCAGCTTTCATCTTTGTCCTCATTTTTAATGGCTTTATCAAATAGAAAGCATATGATGCTCTCTTTAAATCCTCATCCTAATGTCCCACACTGAGATGATGGAGAGGGTGGAGAGGGAGAAATGCACATCTGTGGCGCAGCGCTAATCATTAGGAAATATTGAGAACAAGGGGAAAGAGGGAGAAGAAGAGAATGGGCTTTGGAGCGGAGAGGTCCTCAGATCCTCTTCCAAGTGCCTGCGCCCGTGGTAGTGTTGCTTGTTTAATCTCCGTCTCTCAAGTGTTTTATTGCACTTGCCGCGCTGCATGTTGATCCTGCAGGTCCAGTTTTTTTTTTTATACATCAAACTCGCACACTGATATGAGGATAAAGCTGCCATGTCAGGCCTGTGAAAGACATTTAACAAGTCCTTCTGAGACGTTTTTTTTTTTCCTCTGTTTGAAACCGCGACAGGAGTCGGCGCAGTTCACTTCACGGACGCTGATGTTGAAAGAAAAGGTTCAACCCGGAGATGAAAAATTGCAGTCGTTATCTGCTCGCTGCTGACGGACAGCTGGGTGAAGTTTCGTAGTCCGCGAAACATTTTTTGGAGCTTCGCAGCAAAATTATTTGGCAGCGTTCAGCTAAACAACTGAAGTGGTTGAGGAATTTGTTTAATACATAAAAGAACAACCCCAAAAAACACAAGAAATCTCTCTGGGTCGGTGTAATCCAAGTCTCTGGAAGCCCTGAGATGCAAAAATTGATTTTAAAAGATGTCTCATCAGAAAAAAACGACTTTAAAAGCAGTTTATTATGACCCATATTTCCATTTGTTGTTTGGTGTTGTCATCTATAATGATTACAGCAGCAAAGTAGGAAGTCACGTGAAGATGAATAAAGAAACAAACACTTTCAAACGACACATTTCTGGAGTTTCGCAGCAAAATCCGCATCCTAATCCAGCGTTTTTCAATCCCTGGTCCTGGTGTTCATGTCAGGCACGTTTTGAGATGTTTCCCTGCATCAACGCACCTGATTCAAATGATCGGCTCGTCATTAAGCTCTGATAACGATCCTTTCATTTGAATCAGGTGTGTTGGAGCCCTGGCTCATCTAAAACATGCCTGACACGTACACAAGGAAGATTTACCATCAGCACGAGGGTGAGCGGATCATTTTCATCATGTATTTTGCACAGACTTTTCCTTTAATAACGATGGGAACCTCTTAATAGGAACCAGCAGATTGCCGCGAGAGGAACAATGTCCTAAAATTATCCATGAAGCAAAACATCCTCATGGAGAGCTGTTTGAGCTGCGGTCGTGCAGCGACACCGAATACTCGCAGAAAGCAGACGGTGACGCTGGTGAAACGCAGGCCTCCATTTCAGCTTTGGAACACATTTTTTGCGGCCGCGCTAATTGCAAAGGGCTGCACATTATCAAACAATTGTCACCAGAAGGAGAATATTTGATTGCACAAGCGCAGTGCCGCAATAACAAAATTAAGAATTCCCCAAACCATTGCCGGAAAAATATCTGTTCATTATAAGCAGGTACAGTAAACTGTGTCTGCATCCGTGTGATTGTTCCTGTCGTGTTACAGGAATTGCATTCGAGTGATACGTTTGTTTTAACCAGCTCCAGATGGGCTGTACCACTCAATTAGCATCACCTGCTCGAGGTTAACTGCCTCATATTCATAACACAGTAACTACTCGAGCTTTATACTGTGGCAGCGTGCACCTCATTAATAAGAGTGTCTGTGTTTTTTTGCTTTACTTTTTTTCAGGTGTTCCAGGAAAGTATGTGTGTGTGCAGATTTTAAGGATTTTAGAGGGAGTGAAGTGACAGCCTGTTCATGAGAGATCATAAAAAACAACTGCTAAATACACCTTATGTATTCTTACATCACACTGAGCATTAGCAGCGCTGTGATCCACCCTGTTCGTGTAAAAAAAATCCGTCTGCGTGCCACTTAAAGCCGGAGTTGGTACGACTGTGGAAACCAGTGACAGCAAGCAATATTTTTAATAAAGTATTAAACCATGAAAATCCTTCCTTCAAGATGTGTGCTACGTTCAGCAAGCTCTCAGCTTTTCATTAGTCTGGAAAATACCTAAATAAGCATCTCTGTGAAACATCACAATTGTATACAGAAAATGGCTGTTATGAACGTACCTCAGTCCAAGAAAGCTATCAGGTGCAACAGTTGCTCCTTGCTGCTTTTTAGCCACTGAAATGGGCTGTTGCTGCCACTACGGCTCTGTTTTTTGGCTCAGGCGCTGTGTGTTTTGTGCTAATGTTGGATGCTGAAGGAGTATATTGCTCCTACAGTGGCTCTTTTATTGAGCTCAGGAGCTGTGTGCTTTGTGCTAACTTTAGCGGCTAAAGGAAGCTATTGCTGTCATCACAGTTCTGTTCTCCAGCTCAGGGGCTGTGAGCTTACACTAACATTAGCCTCTAAAAAAGCATGTTATGGATAATGCAGTTGCTCTTTTAATAAGCTCAGGAGCTGTGTGCTTCGTGCTAATGTAAGCAGCCGAAAGAGTGTGTAACGGCTAATGTAGTGGCACTTTTATTGGGCACAGGCGCTGTGTGCTTTGTGCTAGCATTAGATGCTGAATGAGTATATTGCTCCTGCAGTGTCTCTTTTATTGGGCTGAAGGGCTGTGTGCTTTGTGCTAACTTTAGCAGCTAAAGGAAGCTATTGCTGCCATCACAGTTCTGTTCTCCAGCTCAGTGGTTGTGTGCTTACACTAACATTAGCCTCTAAAAAAGCGTTTTACGGATAATGTAGTTGCTCTTTTAAAAAGCTCAGGAGCTGTGTGCTTCGTGCTAATGTTAGCAGCCGAAAGAGTGTGTTACGGCTAATGTAGTGGCACTTTTATTGGGCTCAAGGGCTGCGTGCTAAATTTAGCGGCTAAAGCAGACTGTTGCTGCCATCACAGCTCTGTTCTCCAGCTCAGGAGCTGTGTGCTTTGTGCTAATGTTAGCTGTGGAAAGAGCGTGTTACGGCTAATGTATTGGCACTTTTATTGGGCACAGATGCTGTGAACCATGGCTATTGTTAGCACTCACTGCCATCAAACTTGCATGTTAAGCGTTGGGACATTTTGGCTGCACTTTCACTGCCATTCTTGTGCAACTAACTCTTGCAACAGCCTGTCCAATCTTTTCACACAGACTGAAAACAGACAGTTGGATGGGTATTGCCGGCCTGCAACAGCCACAGTTACTGGATTTTTTCCCCACTCATTCGTCAGAGCAATTTATCTCTGTGCTCCTAGAAAAACTTACCAACTCTAGTTTTAAGGTTTTCCTGCAGTATTCTCTCATCTGCACCGTGACAGTGATCATATCTGCAAAGCATGCAACCACTTCTGTCCCTAAAATCCCACATGTGGTCATACTTGGTGAGAAGGTGCAGGAGAGCAACATTTGTACATAAAACAAAGGCTGGACTCTGTCAGGAAGCTGCACAGTGGGTGGGCTCGGAACTGACAGCAAGCTGCAGCACCTTCACATGACGAGCTGAGGCACGACTGCTTTTAATAACTCTGCTTTTAATCAGCCTTTATTGGATTAAATACAAGAGCGGTGGGTTATTCTCACATGCTTGTTATCTTGTTTTATTAATCTTGTAAAAAAAGAAAAAAAAATCAAAGTTGCGAGCGATCCTCCAAGCCCTGAAAATAACCCTATGAGTTCTGGCGGGCACGGCAGCTGCGTCTGTTTGTACTTTTATGCTTAATTAGCACACCTTGCAAAGTATTCTGGGAGATTCTGACAGTCAGGAAGAATGTGCAGCTTTGGCGCTGAAGCAGCACCAGATTCTTCATTCACCACCTTCATATATCACAGCGCACTGATATTTACACAAGCTGGGCTTTGGTGAGATTTTTTTTATTTCAGCTTACAAAAACACTTTTTTATTCTTCGCACATGACAGAAAGCTGTAATGTATAACAACCATACGTTACAGCTTACATGAATCATGGCTCCAGCTCTGTATTAAAGTGGAGTTAAAAGGTTAAATCTGACTGCAATTTACAGAGCTGCTAATGGAAGAGTTCAACTTTTTGGCAAGTACACATATTTGCTTTGGTGTTGAGAGGGACTTAATA
The DNA here is from genome assembly GCF_900880675.1 of Sparus aurata. Taxonomy (NCBI): domain Eukaryota; kingdom Metazoa; phylum Chordata; class Actinopteri; order Spariformes; family Sparidae; genus Sparus; species Sparus aurata. The sequence continues at coordinate 23,107,474 of NC_044206.1, read as the reverse complement.
AGATTGATACCACTCTCATGTTTGTGCGTACAGTATGAAGCTGGAGCCGGGAGGATGTTAGCCTAGCTTAGCATAAAGAGTGGAAGCAGACGGAGGCAGCTGGTCTTGTCCAAAGTTCAAAAATATGCCAACCAGAACCTCTAAACTAACTTGTTTCTTTGTTCTGTAATGTAAAAATATCTGTTTGTGGTTTCAGTGGTTGTCTTGTGTTGTCACTGTGAGGCAACTAGCGGATGATAGCGGTTCTGTTACATTAGCTGCTAAAAGAGTGTGTCTCAGCTGATGTAGTGGCTCCTTTATTAGGCTCAGGGGTGGTGTGCTTTGTGCTAACATTAGCCGCTAAAAGAGTGTGTTGCAGCTAATGTAGTGGCTCTTTTATTGGGCTCAGGGGTTGTGTGCTTTGTGCTAACATTAGCTGCTAAAAGAGTGTGTTGCAACTAATGTAGTGGCTCTTTTTTTGGGCTCAGGGGTGGTGTGCTTTGTGCTAACATTAGCTGCTAAAAAGAGTGTGTTGCAGCTCATGTAGTGGCTCTTTTATTGGGCTCAGGGGTGGTGTGCTTTGTGCTAACATTAGCTGCTAAAAGAGTGTGTTGCCGCTAATGTAGTGGCTCTTTTATTGGGCTCAGTCGTATGCCTTTGCTACACAATTAGCGGCTGAACAACAGTCTGTCACTGATGCTGCTAGCTCACACAAACTGTGTCACGTACGGTTACAAGAGTTAGCTACAGCACGTACCTTCCCATAAAAAGGAAAAATGTTGTTTATACATTTCTGTTTGACTATATAAAAAATAAATAAGTAAATTATTGGGCTTTGGAGGTGTTGTTAGAGGTAGTTTCTGAGTTTATGACAATCAAAAAGAAGACAGTAGTTAATCTGCCGGCCTCAGCAGCAGTGGTAATTACCCTCTGTGCTTCCACGTCTGCTGCAGGATATATTTAGACATTTTATGGTGCTGCTGTTTGACAATTTACAACTCAGATTGAAGGGAAGGTACAGGATGTAAAGTGAGATCCTGAGTCAGCAGATTTCTGCTAGCTTCTCGAGAGACACAAAGAGACAGACAGAGTGATAGTACAGTATTAAAAACCTGCAACTGTGATTTAACACATCAGTGCTTTTGCACAAATGACTCGAGCATTTTATCTGCCTTATTTATCCTGCAAAGACAAAATGTTGTACTTGTGGCGGGATGATGACCGTCTTCTGTGACCTACAATCAATCTTTTCTTTTGAGGTATTTATATAAACAGAATCCTGCAGTGGTTTTCAAAACTAGAGGACTATGGTTTAAACTCTGGTTGGTTGAGTCAGGGTCTGATTTACACCCATGGATGTATTATAAGATCTGGATACTGGACCCACAGATGGCACCTGTTCAGTCTTTAGTTTAGAGTTTCTTTGTTCTATGAAACTTTTACGAAACTAAAACCTCCATGGATCAAAAATCCATAATATAAAGAGTCATAATCAACCTTCTTTGCAGTTTAAGGCGTCCTGTCAACAGTTTAACAGACACTGCAAATGGCCACTGGGCAAAATTGGAAGCATGGACAAGAACTGGCGCTGTATCCATTATTTACGCTGGTAGTTAGGGGTCCATAAAACTCTATCCAAAGTTAAATATTTTTGAATACTTTTGCTTTCTTGCTGAGAGAGAGATTCAAAGATTGGTACTACTTTCAAGTCTGTACTCTTATATGTACCTAGAACCAGGTGGCAATTAGCTTAGCTTAGCCGAGAGACCAGTAGCAGAACTTGACTCACTTTACAGTTAAAAAGATGGCGAACAACATCTGTAAAACCCTCATTTCTGCAAAGCAGTCGGGTTAGGTCCAGGCCATTACTAAAGAAATGGTTAGTTTTGCGTTTCCATTAACAAAAGATTTGCATGTATTGAACAAACTGCTCTGTGACGCCGACTCTAAAAGGTGGAGTTAAAAAACTGCAGACCACAACACTGTTGTTTTGTTTTCAGCAGCCTTTTCCCAAGTAAAGATTGTGTACATTATCACGGGTTACGCCAGCAGCTCCAGACCAGAGCTAGGCTAGCTGTTTCCCCCTGTTTTCAGTCTTTATGCTAAGCTAGGCTAAAATCTTTCTGGCTCCAGCTGTGTGGTTAACGCACAGACTCGAGAGTGATTTCATTCCTCTGCTCTAACTTTCTGCAAAAACTTTGTCTAAAAAGGTTTTTATTATTTTACGTTTATATAGCTTTAAATGTGCTTTAATGTATTTGGTGCTTGGTACAAAACTTACCTTAACACCCTGGGTGACGTGAGGGATAAAGCACATGACGTACACAGCTCAGAGATGCTACTGTGTGTCTGTACGTGAGATAGCAGTCTGCTGTGTGTAGTGAATAATTTGTTGGGTCATTTCTCTCACTGCTAAGAATAGCAGCTGTGGCCGGCTGGCAGGCAGCGTGCTGGTGGTGAGCGGTGTGCTGAGAGGCTCGGGCTGGTTAGCAGACAGCTTAGTGTGGTCTCTGAGGTCCGGCCAGGAGGGTTCCCACAGCTCCTGCTGCTTGGCTGCGAGGCTGTTTCGATGGGCGTACTTTCTATTTTGACGATTGTCTGAAAAAGCCTAAAAGGCAAACAATGGAAATGGCTGGAGTCTGATTTACAACAGCCGGGGTTAAAGCTCCTGTTTTCTTTTCGCTGAAGCCACATGAAGGGTCAGAGTGGAAGAGGAATCCCACTTTGGACTTCGAGGCTTATCGTGTCTCGGACCGGAGCGGTGCCGTCACCTCCCAGTGACCTCAAGAAGGCGTCGAGGCTGCCAGCAGACAAACAAGTTGTACTTTGAGTTCGAAGTCGAGAGAAGGAAAATCAAATCACCACTATCTTCAGTGCCCTTCCTCGTTCTCTCTCTCTCTCTCTCTCTCTCTCTCAAAGCCATGTTTAATCCAGCGAGTGCTCTTTTATTCTCCTGCGAGATTGCTCGGCTCAACGGTGATTAATTATTTTCATTAGGCGCCCGTGTACAGATATGGTTTGGAAAGAGCTGTGTGTATATGAGCGGCTGATAAATCAATGGGACGGAGCGGGGAGAGTCGGCTCCGGCGTCGTCCACGGTGGGATATACAAAGTGATGCAGAGCAGAGCCGCTGTCAATAATGAAACACTTTCAAACACGTCCAGGGTCAATGCGCCGCCGTTGATCAACATCACGGCAGCTCCTTTGTAGTCGCCGCCGGCGTCGGATCCTTCGCACGTGTATGAATCATGAGGGCAGCGGGGGGAATGTAAGCAGGAGATGTCGTGTTTCTGCTCAACACTTCAGCTTCCTCCGTGTCAGTCGGTGGAGTTTTGTTTGGAAGACTAATGTGAGGTTTGAAGAGAAAACACATACAGTGTTAAAGTCATGATTACAGATTTGCTTGAAGAAGAAGAAGAAGAAGCTGCTTTCGGGAGCCGACGCCAAGACACGACAGCGGAAACGCCCTCTGCTGCCACTTTATGTTTCTTTAAGTTTTCAGTTTTCTTTTTCTCTTCTGTCACAACACTTTTCTTTTACTCTGGTTAGGTTTCGGCACAAAAGCCACATCTTTAGGCTGAAGAAAACTTCACGGTTTGGCTTAAAACACGTCACCAACACGGCTGACGATGGTTTTCGACTTCCCGGATAGAAACAGCTGGAAAGAAATCTCTGGAAGTTGTTAAGAGCTCCTTAAAAAAAAACCTGATATTGTTGCTAGAAACATCTCGAAATGTCAGCAGGTCCCCACAAAAAAAAACCCACCAGTCTTCTCACCACAAGAACAGCTGGACATTTTAGAATAGAATAGAAAGCCTTTATTGTCATTGTACATCGAGTATACAAGAAATTTAGGAGTGCTTCTCCTTTCAGTGCATCGAGAAAAGATTTTAAAAATCTGCTGATTTTGTCGCTACAAGAACAGCTGGAAATGTCCGCAGCTCCCCCTAAAAATCACCAAGTTCTGCCGCCGCAAAAACGGCAGATTTTGGTAAAAGTTGATTTTAGTGTTTCTGATTCACAGAGTGATAAAAGAAAAGAGACATCCAAAATTCCCTCTGTAGAAATCATCATCACATGCTGACAAATGAAGCAAGAATTTCAAACCTGGCTTTCGTCTTGATGTGAACAATCAACGCGGGGAAGTTTCACGCTGGTATCTGTCAGTGATTCATCCGCTGCGTCTCGGCGCTAATTGCATCCAGATGTGCAGCGACGCGAGATGCAGATACGATACGATCTACGTCAACACTGATGAGTATCTGCTCTTACGCACAACTGCTGTCACAAGCGATGGATTCTTGTAATTCTGGAGCCTGGATTTTCTTCCCCCCCCGTCTGTTCTCGGATACACACAACCTGACAGCTGTTCAACTGGAATAACATGCAGGAATTTGTTACAGCGAACCGTCAGAGGGTTAAACACCGATCCAGGAGTCCACAGTAACACCTTCTGCAACACGTCCTGCACTCAGAGGCCCTTTACTCGTCACATCTTTATCCTCGAACAAGTGTCACATGTAGTTCATGAATCATCTTCTGTTATATTTTATGTGGCAAGCTTAAAAAAAAAAACGTGTTTCTCCTTGTTTTTTTTTTTTTTTTATGGACATTGATTTACGACCGTTCTCGTAAAAAAAGACGTCAGTGAAAACGCCAAAACGTCTAAAACAAAACAAAAGAGTAGGTGGGGAAGTTTGCGTATCGATTGAAACAAGATGTGACGAACAGAAACGGATCGAGCTGACGAATATCACTTCATCAAGACTGTCGAAATCCGCCGACGCAACTGGAAACAGACGAGACATCGGATCCATGTGGGAAGAAGAAGAAGAAGAAGAAGAAGAAGAGGAGAAGAAGAAGAAGAGGAGGAGGAGACCGTCACGCTCATCGAATTAGTGCCGAACAAACAACGTAAATATTATCGCAAATGAAGAAGCTGCGATTTTTATTAATCGACGACATGATGAATAAATAAATCACCACGAATGCTTCAGAGGTGGTCCGGCTGCTAATCACATCCTCCAGATGCAACAAAAAAAACCGTCATAATTCGTATCACAACGATCAAAATATGACTTTCTGTGCATCGTGTTGCATCATGTCCTCTACATGTTTCCATTGTTTGATGATTGATGATGATTTGAAGACGTTTTATTGATCCCAGAGGGGAACGTGTTGTGTTCCAGTTGATCCTTCTAGAATATAAATATCTCACTGCAGAGAGAGTCGGATAAAATAAAATAGAAAAGAGATAAAATCTAAAATGAGAACAGAAGTAGAAATGTGACTGGTGCTACACACTAACTACAGTGTAGATAATAATAATAATATAATATTTCCTCCTCTAGTTGACGATTAGCATTAGCAAAATCTGGTAAAATTTGCACTAAATTTGGATGAAAATTTGACTTTATTTCCCCCTTTCTGTTTTTGAATTAGCATTTTTCAGCCCCAACACTGGAGAGCTTTGCTATAAATACCTAAAACGAAACATAGTTTTGATGCCTTTTTCTGCAAAACCCTTTTATAATTCAAAGAAAAAGAGTCGAAGTGTTCAAACATTTCAGAACATTTGCACAAGAAGCCGGACTTGAACCCTCTCGGCACGATTGTGGCGGACACATTATGAATAATTCACTCCGTCAAACACAGTTAAAGATTACAGTCTGAAACACGCAGCCGTGTAACTCTATCTCCTTATTTACTTCCACTGGCCTGTAACTGTGTGTGGAAAAAGGGAAAACGTGTCTCCGACCTGTGCGATCGAGTGTTTAACACACAAAACTGGTGCGATGAATCACGACGAGCGAACGCGGAGACGCGAGGAGCCGGAGCGTCTTGTTTATGGACTGAAAACACTGTTTTCCTCCGGTTTCCATAAAGATTGCGCTCCGCTCGTCCTCCTCTGCAGCGCCGGAGGCTTTTTCTCGCGATCTGGTGAGCATCTGATTGTTATTTGGGACTCATTGTGCTGTTATCATGATAAAAAACGCAGCGACGGGGCCTAAGGGCTCTTTACAGAAACCCAGAGAGGTCTAAATTGAGACTGTGACTGACATCGGTCGCGGCGAAGGCTGTAATCAGAGCTGGCTTTGTTGTAGACGGAGGGACCATCCATCGCTCGCTTAAAAGAATTCTGGCACGGCCTCAGAGCTGAAGGCTGACACACAATAGGAGGACGAAGCCGTCCGCTCCGGTTACTTCAAGACCTCTCGGCTCATGAAACGAGAATCATGTTCGACTGCAGAGTTCAGACCTGCTGCGACGGCGGCGGCACTGAACTTTCGATCGACACTTTCTGAGGTTCAGACGCTGGTGGACTCCTCAGTTATCCCCCTCGCCACCGAATTAACTCTTGTTCTACTCAGGAATCTTGTGTTTGTCCCCTTAAATCTGCCTCTATGTTTTGAAACATGCTTCAGAAATAAAATTGCATTGCTTTTCCAGCTGTGAGCAGAACTGTTGCTGTAAAGGACGCGTCATCAGCGGGAGGGCTGTTGTTCTGTTATCGACGCCAGTATTGGAAACTGCGGCGAGTGTAACAGTCTTAAGATTCAGATTTAGTGCACAAGTAGACAGTTTGCATCAACAACGAGCCACTTATGAAACCTCAGACATCCATAACATCCACACACGGTCGTTATAGTTTAACACACTGGTTTCAGATTGGCGCTCGGCGCTGGCTGATACTCAGCGTTCAGGACAAAAACATGGTATCAGAACATCTTTGAACCAACGGACGGAGCTGCGCGATGAAGAAAGAGCTGCTGAACGTGACTCATCCAAGAAAAACAAAAAGGAAACAAGACGTTTTGTTCTGTGCTCATTTAGTTTTGGTCAAAAGTCGCCTCAAACATCATGTCAACAGGAACTGAACGGGTTCAGTCTTCACTTGAAGCTGCGTTAGCAATGATTTTACATCAGGATTGGAAACAAGTTGTCGGTGTGACGATGCCAGTTATCATACTGAGAGTGAAATTCCTCCACAGAGCCGCGTGTCGACCTTTATCAGCCAAAACTTCAACGCTAGCTTCACTGTTGCACAAATACATAAACTCTCCCTTTTGAAAATACGCATCTAACAACATAAATTGCTGTGTTACAAAAGTGATGCTCGTGTCAAACAAAATTATCTACGAACTCTGTGTTCCCTCTCAGCTCCACGAAGCATTTAGCTCATTTTTAGCTCCTTGTTTTCCGGCACAAAAACCCTCTAAAACACGGCTATTTTCATCCAAAACACTCGAATAAAAGTTTCTATTCTGCTCGCCGAGTTCACTAATATCTAGTGAACATACAGTGGAGCTTTTAGCAGCTTCAGAGCCAGATGTTTCCCTCCAAAACAACTGGACTTACCTTCATCATCCAAGGAAACGCTAACGTCGCTCCAAGTCTGCTGGCAACTGTTTGCTGGCACTTTAGCAGATTACAGGGTGCAAAAATGTCGCTGTTAGCTTGTTTCTTCTGCCCCAAAGTCGAATCAATTAATAGCGTGGATGTAATATTATAGTCAAAACCACATAAAGTCCCAGAAAACAATATTTTGAATTCACTCTACGTAGAACAATTACAGATGTTGTAGCTGCTCGTAGCCTCGCCTACCCGACAACATCACGTGTTAGCTCCGGCTAAACCGTAAACTAACATTTCTAATTGTAAGACTACTTATTTATACATCGTGAATACAAATTATTATTGTGTTGAGACTTTAAGGAGTTAATAAACAGAAAATGGTAGTTTTGACTTAATGTGACGTTCACACAGGCTGCAATAAAAGTCTCTGCCGCTTGTCGTTTAGGAGAAAAGATGCGATGTTGTTGACGGACCGCGTTATATAATCCTCATCTCACAATGTCATTATTCTAATTTAGACTTGTTGTCTCTGTTCACGTCCACCATCTTGAGTACGCAGCGGACCACAAAGCTCTGCAAACCCTGATTTACGGCTTGTGCAAAAAGTAGATGGACCGTGAGGAGGACGTGTATGATTATGGACGCTGCTGCCTGCCTCAAATGAACGGGTACAAGAACGTGTCAAAGCGGAGATATCGACCGAGATTTAAGGGATTTTCCCCCAATTTTTCCATCCGCGGCTCGTCTCCTGACTCGCCTCCACATGCCCCCCTTGAAAAAAGAGCCGGATATTTTAAAGAGAAAGGAACGAGTGTGATGCTAATGAGGTCTAATCCCATCTTTCCTGCTTCCACCAGACTTGTTTATTCTCCCTCAAGAGGGCAGTGTTTGAGTGAGAGAGCCTCCATCTGTCAGCACTCGTCAGATCACCGAGGCCGAGAGCGATGCCAAGAAACTCAGAGGAGAGCGAGCATGCAGCCCTCCGTCCGGATTATTACTTTATTTAAACCAGAGAGATGATCGGACTCTGCTGTAAATCATTTGGAAAAGAAAAGTTCTGGTCCTGAACAGAACGCATGAAGGAGCTGAAGGAGCAAATGAAGGTCGGTGGATCTGATCTGATCTGATTGGTTTGATTGTCTCCACTGAGAGCTGTGACGATGGATAATTAATGTGAGAAATGAATGATTAAGGGGAAGACGGAGGAGGAGGAGGAGGAGGAGGAGGAGGAGGCAGTGGAACAACTTCATCGAGTCCAAAGTAAACCTCCTCAGCTCCCAAAGACGCCTGAATACTTCAGAGACACGTCATGCAGCGGAAGTCGTTAGAAAGAGACGATGCATTTTGTTCTCTTCATTACAACAACAACAACAACAACAACACATCAGCTGACATGTGTCTGCTCCTCTCACCTCCCAACTCATCCTATCCTCCTTTCCTTTCCTTTCACCTCCCTTTTCTTCTCCTCTCACTTCCTTTTCCTCTCTCTGTTTCCTCCATCTTCCTTCTCCTCCCTTCCTTTTATTTCCCCCACTCCAACATTTTTTCTGTTCTTTCCATCTCTTCTCTTTCCCCTTTCTTCTTCTCTCTTTCTTTCACTTCTTCTCCTCTCCTCTTTCTTCCTTCCAATTCCTCTCACCTTCTCTTCTCTTCCTTTTCTGGTTATGTTCTCTCTTCTCCTTTTCTCCTCCTTTCCCTTCTCCGCTCACTTCCTCTCTCTTGCCTTCCCTTGTTTCCCTTCCACTTGGCTTTTCCTCTCCCTTCTTTCCTTTCCTTTCTTTTCTTCCCCCCTTCTCCTCTACTTTCTCCCTTCTCTTCTTTATCACTTCCTTTATGTCCTTTCCTCTTATTTCCTCCTCTCCTCTCTTTCCTTTCCCCTTTACTTCTCCTCTCATTTATTCTCCTTTCCTCTCTCCCTGTCGCATATCTCCTCTCCTCCTCTCTTATTTCTTGCCTCTATTCTTTCCTCCTCTTTCTCCTCTATTTTGTCTTTTTCCTGCTCCTCTTCCTTTCCTGTCTTCTCTCACTTCCTGTCCTCTTATTTCCTCCTCTTCTCTTTTTTTTGTCTCTCCTCTTTCCTTTTCTCCTCTCCTCTCTTCCTATACCCTCTTTTAATTTTCTTTTCTTCCCCCCTCATTTCTTCTCCTCTCACCTCCTGTCCTGTTTTATTTCCTCCTCTCCTTTTTTGTCTCTTCTCTTTTATTTCCCCCATCCTTTCTTTTTCTCCTGTTTTCCTTTCCCCTACCTCCTCTTCTCTTACCCTCCTTTCCTTTCCTTTCCTTTCCTTTCCTCTCCTCTCTTCTTCTCTCACTTCTTGTCCTCTTATATCCTCCTCTTTCCTTTTCTCCTCTCATCTCTTTTACCCTCTTTTCCTTTCTTTTTCTTCTCCCCTCATTTCTTCTATTTCTTCTCCTCTCACCTCCTGTTCTTGTTTTATTTCCTCCTCTCCTCTTTTTTGTCTCTTCTCTTTTATTTTCTTCTTCTCCTCTTTTCCTTTCCCCTACCCCCCTCCTCTCTTACCCTCCTTTCCTTTCCTTTCCTCTCTCTTCTTCTCTCACTTCCTGTCCTCTTATTTCCTCCTCTCCTCTCTTCCTATACCCTCTTTTCCATTCCTTTGCTCTTTACTTCTCCCCTAATTTCTTCTCCTTTCTTCTCCTCTCACCTCCTGTTCTTGTTTTATTTCCTCCTCTCCTCTTTTTGGTCTCTCCTCTTTTATTTCCCCCATCCTTTCTTTTCCTCCTCTCCCCTAATCCCCCGCCCCCCCTCACCCTCTCCTCTCCTCCTCCTCTCCTCCTCCCCTCCTCTAGTTTCTCAATGAATCTCTCAGGTCGGACCCTCCCACTCTGTGTAAGCTCTTAATTGTCAGTCTTGACGGAAACTCTCGTCGCTTTAAATACCGAGTGCGCCTCTTCCACTGAGGATCTCAGTCTCTCTCTCTCCCTCTTTCTGTCTTCTTCTCCTTCCTCTCCTTCCTCCTCCTCGTGCACCTTTTGGCTCTCCCTCCTCGCGGTCACCTCTCAGCAGCATGCAGGTGTCTGTGGCGCTCCTCGTCTCCAGCTCGGCGCTCCTGCTGCTGCAGGGATGCTGCACGGCCGTGAAGGGATGGAAGGTACTGAAGAACGACGCCACGGAGATTTTACCGGAGTACAGGGAGGAGACGCGGACTCCGCAGGAGGCGATCACGCAGGCGACCAACGGCAGCAACAACATCAACACGAACAGTATGAACAACAGGGCGAAGAGCGGCGGGAGGACGGCGAGCACGGTCTCATACAGTAAGTGTTGGAAAGGAAAAAACAGGTGAAATGAATCCTGAGGAATAAGATTGCGTCATATTTAGATTATTATTCAAGTCAAACTAGATAAAAAAAGGCGTAATTTCAAGGAGGCCTGGTGCGTAAAAGTGAGGAGACGTGCGTAAAAATGCGTAAAACGGTTAAAATGAGGTGTTTTTGTCACGTTTAACGTCAAAACACAAAATGCATGTGAGTGAAACGTCATGAGAATATGTAATTTATACTCGTGAAAACTTGTAATCGTTTGGGGGGTTTTTTGTACTAAGATCATATTTTCCTTTTTTGGGAAATTTTGGTTTGGCGCACAACCAAAATCTCCAAAAAAGGACAATCTTAATCTTTATTTGTCTTTATTTGATACCTCCAGAAATTAAATCTGACAAGTGACCTTGTTATTAAAATATGTCTTTATTCTAAGGAGGTAAATTATTGACCTGTCTTGTTTGTTTTTTCAAATTCTTTAAAAAAAAATCAAATATAGTCCTTTCCAAACGTTTCCCAAATTCGTGGATCTGACTTAAAGACCAGCTCCCCTTTTTTAATTTCCACACTGGCTCCCTGATTAAAAGCAGCATCTGCTGTGTGGGAAGTGTGTTTTCTTGCTTCATCGTCAGTCGTCACAGTCGAGGGTGATGAGAGCGGCACAGACGCGCATTCTTGCGGTTTCTCCCCCCAACAGCCTCCACAAAGTGAAGTGGAGCATTCAGAGAGACATGAGGGCTTTTTTTTTGTTTCACATTGTCTTCCAGGTTGTTTCCTGCTCTCCTTATACTATTAGTCAGGCTCTACTTGCGCCATAACGATTTGATTGCAACAACATGTCTCCCAAATAGAAAGAAAAAACTCCACAGTGGGGGCTTGACTTCTTCTTTCTTTTTTTTTTTTTTGGTGGGAAATTGCTTTTTAAATGCAACATTGCCTTTGAGAATGATTCCCACCTGTGGCCCTGTGAAGGTTTCCGATCCTCTCGCTCATGTTCCCACAATTTTCACTTAATCATCGCTGATCAGAGAAGATGAGGATTGATTAGATTAGAGGATCAACAGCTGACGGGAGGAATTACCCAGTCGAGATCCGTTAGTGTGACTGATTTTTGTCTCTGGGGGAAAAAAACAAACTCAACATTTTGAAGTAACTTTTATCCGGCTCCTAAAAAGGGGTGGAAAAAAACAAACCCCTCATCCCCTTGTTTTCACACGGATCAGAAAGCATGTGTGTTGCGTTTCACACAGAAATCTCCTGGATTATTCTCCTCATCCATCTCTCGGTTTTCATCCTGGGACGGCTCCTCTGGGTCTCAGTGGGGTCACAGCAGAGCTTCGACCACTGCCTGGCCTCCCTCCAGTCCTTCGCCTCCCACCGCCTGCGGGGAGACGAGCAGCTCAGGCAACTTTACAGTAGTCTGCTGTTTTTTTTTTTTGTTGTTTTGTTTCCAGGCCACCATCATTAGTAATGATTTTTTCAGCTTGACAGTGGAGAGGAAAAACAGGAAATGTAAAGGTTGAAACGCTCATTGGAGCTGACTTTTTTTGGGTGGTAATTTGGTGCAAACCGCCTGCCCAGCGCGCTGTAGACACTGTGTACCGCTGCGGTCCCTCCAGCCACAGAATAACACCAGATCAGGTTCTCCAGGGGGAGAGTAAAAAAAAAAAAAAAAGGAAGTCACCTCACATAAATCCTTTTGTTCAGCCCTTTTTTTTTTTTTTTGCAAAGAAAGCCACAGAGGAAAACAGATCCCTCTCTGAGTGTATCATTTCTTAACCGACAGTTTCTTTTACCCCTCTTTTACACGCTGCTTGTAAAAAAAAAAAACACAACACAGGACGATAACTCATGCGCACGGCTGTTAAAAAACATCGGATTACAAGCTCAGATCAGTCTGGCAGATGTCCAGCTTGTGCAGAATCGTACAGTTGCAGAGCTGCCTTAAAATAACCAGACAGCTATTTACTCCTCCATCACCACATACGTTTCCTGAGGGCCGCCGCTGTGTGCCAGCTTTTCCCTTCCAGCTCAGACCTCCATTAGGTTTGATTGAGCTGTTTAATGGCCCTCTGGTCTGGATTTGCTATCAGCTGATTGCTGCCAGCTGGATTTCTTTTGTCAGGACCCGTCGGCGGTTAATGATCGGATCGTGAATCAAATGCAGAAACTGTGATCAGATCTCGGGCTTAATGTGCAAATTGCCGCATTAAAGGTTCATTCTGTAGTGTTGGAGAAGAGGAGGATCTCCACTGACTGATATTTTTTATGCCTAAATAAACTAAACAAACAAACTCTTCTGGATAAACTGAATATACAAACTGAAGGACAACAAAATTTCATACTGTTTTACTTTGTTTATATGTGGTGGACCCTGCCAACTTTCTAGCTTGAAACAGTGTTCTAGGACCTTATTTTCCTCTGAGAACAGTTTGTTTATTCAGTTATGGAAGTGGTATTATGGTATCATTACCTCATTCATATTGTAAACATGTATAATTTCTTAATTTGTATAACTGAATAAACAAGCTGTTCTTACACTGTGCGAAGCTAAAATAAAAAGAATCAGTCCATGAAGATCGTTCTCTTCCGATGAAGTGTTGACCTTTTTAAGTTGAGTTCATAAAACTGCTGTTTTCGGCTGCACTTCTGTGTTTGAAAATGTTCTGAGTCTACGTTGAGAAAAACCAGAATCAGAGAAATTAGCACACGCTGAATCCGACGCAGCTGCAGCACTGAAGCGGTTAACCTGCTGTGTGTCCACTCCGTCGGGGCGGCGGCACTTCAAAGTGTGTGTTTTGGGCCGAAGCCACGAGTGTAACTGTGATATCCTGCTCTTCCACCCAGGTGCGTCGGAGCTGAGCTGCAGGGAGCTGCGTTCCACCCGTTACATCACCGACGGATCGTGCCGCAGCGCCAAACCCGTCAAGGAGCTGGTGTGCTCGGGCCAGTGCATGCCCTCGCACCTCATGCCCAACTCCATCGCCCGCGGGAAGTGGTGGCGGAGCAACGGCTCGGAATACCGCTGCATCCCCGCTCACTCCCGGACGAGGAGGGTGCAGCTGCAGTGTCCCAACAACAACAGCACTCGGACTTACAAAATCCGCGTGGTCACCTCCTGCAAGTGCAAGCGCTTCAGGCCCCACCACAACCAATCGGAGGCCAAGGAGGTTCCGAAGAGGCAACGCACGAAGAAGAACAGTCGTTTGTCTCAAGACCGGAACAAGAACAACACGCCGTTGGTTGGCAACTCGTACTGATGCTCCTCTCCGGACACCAAAGCGCACTCACACACACGCACATGCTACACAACACACCGACCAACATATCTCCTTCGAGTAGGGAGGAGACGCAATAAGAAAATACAAAGAGCAAATTCATAAGCTAATTGCTGGGCTGGTTTTACGTCATCAGTCTTTTTTTTTTTATTTTTTTTTTTTTGTCGGCATATTTGTGAACTTTGCGTACTTGCATGACAAAAATGAGTCAGTGTCGGGGGGGGCTCGGTCAGGAGACGAGTATCTGATCATCCCAGCAGCTCGAAACCTCCCTGAACTTGTGTCTCAAACAGATTTCATGTAAGCATAATGAGAAGTCCTCCCCGAGGCTTCGAGCCCATCTGTACAAACATCCAGCGGATGCAACGCTGCAACGCACCACAGCCCTGTTTAAAGCTGAAAAGGTGCGTCTTCGCTCCAAAGTGGTTGTAATCCGTCTCCTTTTGGCCGTGTGTGGAGGAGACGGTGGCGGCTCTGGGGGCTCTGACGGCGGGATGTCGACAGGTTTCTGAGAGGCCCTGGCTCGTATGGCGGTCCAGGCATCTCTCTGACAGCCCGTTAAGAGGCCTCACTCGTCACGACAGCGCTCCAGGCCTGTCAGTTACAGTAGCGCCTTTCCCACGACATATACAGTGAAAGAGAAATGGCGGGTGAAAGCAGTTTTGTCAGGACTAACACCACTCGGGCACTGAGGAGTCCTGTGACTCCCCTCAATTACCAGATGAGTCCATTCCTAGTCATAAAAGCATTTTCTCTAGACATAGTCGGTTCCTGTTTGCTGGAATCGCACACAAGAAAAGTGCACATGTGTGTAGGAGGCATCAGAAAATGTGTGCGTGGTTGTCTTGTTACCTAGGGGCAGAGCGCTCTCCAGCACGCCCACACCGGAATTCTTTCGTACCGGGCCAAATAGAGCAGCGATCAACCATCCGCGGCCAAAAAAAAAATCCATCGTGCAGGATTTCAGGACACCTCCAGTCCCCTTCACTCTCTGCTCCCATTCTGTAAATAGCTCCAGCAGGAAAGATGGGAATAAAAATAACGCAGTCAAAACAATAATCCCAAGTTTTTAACCTGATAGAATCGGGGCAGGAAGAGGAAGTGGCGATGCCCAGTTTGTCCGTCTGTCGACCTCCTTCTTCGGACGGGACTTGAGCCTCACAAAGAAATAAAAAAACTCACCATGTTTCCACTTATTGTCAGCACCCCGCTGTTTTTCCGCTCGTATTGCTTCCTGATTTTTCGGTTGTCTAAACTGTACTGACAAATGTTTGCTTCTTTTTCCGACTGTGTGTTTGAAATAGCAACTGGAAGTGGGGTTTGTGGTGTAAGCTGAGAGTCGTGATGCATAACGTGACTGTACATATCATACCTGTGTGGTCTCCTGCGGTGGTGCCCCCCCTCCCCACCCAGCTCGATGACGGGGCGTTAAAGAGAAGCAGGCTGTTTCCTACAGACACAAAGAAGGACTGTTATAAAGAATGAACTGCATATTTATTTTTTATTTCCACATTTAAATTATTTATGCAACTTTTTTTTGTAGTAAATGATAGCCATTGTTGTCATATAGTATGATAGAGACTTTGGAAATGAAATACTGTACAGTACATGAATAAAGTAAAGGAAGATATATTTGAAAGAGCCGGCGTACTTGTTATTATTCTTACACGGATGTTTAACACTTTAAACCCAGAAGACGTCTAAGGAATGGTTTATAACATATGTATTATTATCAAAAACCTCTCAGTGGGCGGGGTTTATAGAGCCACACAAACAAGTTTGAACAAAAATTGCAAGTTTCAGGAAATGCAGTTTTCTGGCGATTGACCTACACGATGATAAAAAGTATGTAAACAGTAAATCTGTCAGAAAAGTCTGAGAAAAGTGTGTGATTGCTGCTTCTGCATCAGTCACACAAACACTTTTTCTCTCTGGTGATTGATGTGTTGATAAATGGATTCAGTAGCAGTGGGTGTTTAAACTCGTACAAAATTTTCACACACACATTTAAAGAAAGTTTAGCTTTCTGGCGATACAATGATAAAAAAGGCTGTAAACCTTAAATTTGTCAGAAAAGTCTGAGAAAAGTGTGTGATTGCTGCTTCTGCATCAACCACACACATACTTTTCACTCTCTGGTGATTGATTGCTCATGTGTGTAAATCAAAAATTACATTTCCTAGAAAACTTTGTGATTGATGAAGCAATCACAAACTTTTCTGGTGATTGATGTGTACGCTAAAGTTCTGAAATGGTAAATTCGCCACTAAATTTATTCTCATGCTCATGGAGAACTCCTGCAGCAAAATGTAAGAGTGTGTAAATTCAATACGTACATTTAACTTAAACTGCATTTCCTTTGCTGCATCAATCACGCAAACACTTTTCCTCCCTGGTGATCGATGTGTTGATAAATGGTTTCAGTAGCAGTGGGTGTTTAAACTCTCACAAAATTTTCACACTCTTTTAAAGAAAAATTAGCTTTCTGGCATCGATCTGTAAGATGATTAAAAGTCTGTAAACCGTAAATTTGTTAGAAAAGTCTGAGAAAAGTGTGTGATTGCTGCTTCTGCATCAACCACACACACACTTTTCCTCTCCGGTGATTGATTGATTGCTCATTGAGAACTCCCGAGTGTCTAAATCAAAAATTGCATGTCCTAGAAAAGTTTGTGATTGATGGAGCAATCACAAACTTTTCTGGTGATTGATGTGTAAGCTAACTAAAGTTCTGTAAATGGTAAATTCTCCACAAAACTCTTTGTTAGCAAGGTAAGTTAAAGAGGTGGATAACATCATATTTCACAGCAGTGTTGGTGATTTACAATGATATTCTAAATTTGTGGGAATTGAATTTCGCACTAAAGAGATACGGCAGCGTTTTATTCTCATGCTCATGGAGAACTTCAATACGTACAAGTTTACGTGCATTGAACTTAAATTGCATTTCCTTTGCTGGATTAGGGTTACGCAAACACTTCTCCCTCTCTGATGATTGATGTAATGAAGGGTTTCAGTAGTGGTGGGTTTTTAAACTCACCTTTTACCGTCCTGCTCTCATGGAGGACTCCTGAACCAACTTTCATTTTCTTAAAAACAACAATGTTACACTCTTGCTGAATGCGGCTGTATTGACGACATACCCAGAATTGGTTTCAGTCATATTTATCATTTAAGAGTTACGGCTCGTTATTTGCAACAGGCCGTGGCTTCAAAGTGTAGATTACAGCCAAATGTTGAGCAATACCAAAAAACCCGTCTCATAAATTTAGTTTGGGGTTATTTTATGTATCAAATTTGGATGAAATATATGCGAATAGAGGAAAACATTTGATTTAAAAAGTATGTATTGATAGACATTATTACTGTTGGCAAATAATGTCCCTTCATAAACAGTGAACATGTAATTATCTCAGCTTACAAGCACTTTATTGATATTAAATATAGTTCTTAAATATGAGTTTAAAGGCTCATTTTAAACTCAGCAAAGTCTCTCTTTGAGTCAAATACTGATGCTTTGGGATCTGACGAGCTGGGACTTCGTACAAACTGGACCTTTTAAGTTAAGTGTAACTGCGTTGCCTTTACTGCATGTATCCGCTTGGGAAATCTCTAAATGTGGATGTCTGACGTCTGTGTGAAGAAATTCAGGCAATTAGGAAGTTCGTGTCCATCACCGTTTTGGACTGTCTGCTCAAAAAAAGATAAGAAGAAGAAGAAGACGACGACAAATCGCCGCTCTTGAGATCTCTGCTCAGTCGCAGCATCAACAGTTCTGTTTATGAGGTCGGATCGGAGCCGCAGTCATCATTCAACATCATTCCTCTCCGCCTCTCCTCCCTCCAGGCTTCAGGCTTGATCCACTGCGAGTCTGGGAGTTCACGACGCATCCCTCTTCGCTTTATTTGAGAGCTCCGCGGATGCTTGTCATATCTGGAGCACAAAGTACTATCACAGCGCTCGCTGAACTCGCCTTGGACTTTTATGCAATCCAGGCACAGAAAACGTTCTCGACAAAAATGAGGTGTTTACGCGGAGATTTATCTGCAATGTGATTCTTAATTACCGGGACAAGAGCTCCCTTAATTAACTTAGCGTAAACACAAAACAGAAAGATCTCTGTGGAAACAGTGGGCCGAGCGCTCGTCTTTAGTCGTGCCAGTGGAGAACAGTAGATATTAGGTTTCACGACGTCATCCGTAATGTGCAGTCATTATGTCATTTTCAAGTCCTGTTTTCCAAGAGAGAACAGACATGCCATGCTTCCACTCAGGCAAAGAGCGTGGAACAACTTTCCCGAGAAAGTCAAGAACACATACGTCAGAGCGGTACCTAAAGATATCGATGCTGACAAAGCATCTGCCCCGCGTTACTGTGCGCACACACGGCGACCTGCAGGTGACCCTCACCGACCGGGGGAATACTGCGGTGCACGAGAAGTCAGGGATGATCTATTCCCAACAAACGCAACGAGTCCACGACACGTCGTTCGGGCCTCGATGTCATCGATGTACTTTTGGATACCAGGTGCAGAAGTCCCCGGAGGTCCCGCTCTGTGTAGGAAACCAAACTCGATGAGGTACGTACAACGCCACCAGGTCCCAAACTGACTCATGACCTCTGTGAGGAATATTTATAGAACCGACACACTGACCACAAGGAATGAAAACTTCCTTTGTTTTAATGTGGGGGAAGAAATAATAAGACGGCACTGTAGGAAAAGAATAACACCGCGTTCATCAGACCTTCAGTCCACTCTCTGTGCAAACTCTTTGGCGGTTTCTTTAAGCTCCTTCCTTCAAAATCGCCGTTTAAGTATCGGGTCCAATAATGGACTTGTCTTCTGGCTGAACCGATGGCTTCACCTGTTGCTAATGTTAGTGCTAACCACCGAGGCCGTACGCAGCCTCAGAAAATGAACAATGGAGGCCAGCCGCAGTACCTGAGGTGATTAATGGAGTTTCATGATGAGCAGATAGCGGCAGCTTTGTTTCTAAAATAAGCGCTAATTGCTGCCAAATGTAAGCTTTGCTGCCGTTAAGTTTGCTCCATTAGACGTGCAGGTACACTGAAAATTAAAACAGTTGGATTTACTTAAAAAAGAAAAAGGCAGGAAACCGATTACACCAGAATAACCAAGTAAAGTACACAATTACATTTAAGTTGTGCGAGCTAAAAAGTTATTATCAGTCTACTTTTAGTCCACCCCGGATTGCCAAGAGCCAAACCACCAAATTCGGCTCGGTTCTGTCGTCCCTCCCATCAGAACTGGTCTCTGTGTTCTTGGAGGCTGTGTTGCTTGGTCCTGGTCTGGGTTTGTTCACTACTGGGAGCTGTCAGTCCACAGAGTCGGACAACTAGCACAGATAGTCTGGGAGGGGCGGGGGTGTGATTGGCTGCTGTAGACGCAGAACAATATCTGTGACGGGTCGCTCCTTAACGGCCCGTTTTACAGGAAACACATAACTATTCTGACAACCCAGCTGACAGAGAGAAGACGCAGATGAGCTCAAACTTAATGTTCGTTACCGTCCAACTTATTTTCAATTTCTCTCCCGTGACACGTTGCTTTGATTACGCTCCGGGTTAGGTGTAGGCACAAAAACCACTTGGTTAGGGTCCGGAAAACATAACTCTTTGTCGCCACAAACACAGCTGGAAGTCTTCCTGAGGTCTCATTAAAAATATCCAGTGGTGTCACACAAATGTTAAAACGCAGACGCAAACAGCGGTCACTGGCTTGGCAGCCTCGTCGCTATGACTCCACTACCATCCACTCTAAATCCTTGACATTAAAGACGGGCCACAAACATGCAACATGAAGGTGATATGAGGCACTTTGTGTCACGTTTCGTCATGGCAATCTCGTCTTGAGGGTTTCTGATCAAACCTCTTCGTCCTCTCAGTGCCGTGAGTCTCCTTTAAACTCCACCGACTGAAGAAAAAGGACCTGCGTGGATTGAAAGTTGGGATACCGCTCAAAAAATGCATGTTTTTCGGTTCCCTCCTTTGATCTCACATAATGGCTCATCAAAATATCTCATTTCAGCCTTGTGCGTTTGCGAGACTTATTGTTTAGCACGTTTAGCCAGAAAGTTTTCTAGCAGGCAGCCACTTGAAGGGCTTAAGCTCTGTCAACACAGACGTAACTGATGTTCTGCCAAACGCAGAAGAGACAGTCGAATAAAATAGTTTGTTTATCATCTGCAAATAAAGAGATTGTTTGACGGATGAGTGTTTTTGCCAGTGGTATCCGTCTTGCATAAGCAGGCGAGTCTCTCTCTGTTGACTTGCAGAGAGCAGCAGTGGAAACTGACTTGAGGTGACATTCATAGCATGTGAGGCACTTTGACTCGCATGCCAGAAACTAACCCCTATAAAAGTGTTTAAAGTGCTGTGTTTCTGGTCAGCTGCCTGTGCAGTTGGATTGCTTAACCCTGTTGCCGGCTGTCCAAGACGTTTACTGAGATGGAATATATATCGGCCGAACACAAAACATTCAGGCCTTCGTCGAGGATTACACGAAATCAAAATGCTTCTACACCCCGGTAGTTTCACCTCCGCTCCTTCGAGCCAATCTCTTCCAGGAGCGGATATTATTGCTCAAGTCAAACACATATGGACGATGACGGATGTACTCGGAGACGGATGTTTGTGCTCCTCCAGCCACTCCCTTATCAGGTCATGAGCGCTAATAGCTTTAAAACCAAATGGAAACCAGAAGACGTGTCTGGCGGCCTACAGGACTGAGGAACGCGGAAAGTCCAACTAATTTTGTGTTCCCTGCAACGACGCAGGGCTTTGGAAGGTGGATTGTGTTTCCCCGCGAGCCGAGAGTGTAAATCTCAGCAGGGGAAGGGAGAGAGCTGGGGTCCGACCCAAAGACGTCCTCTGATGCTCACTCCGGCTGCATCTCAGAGAGTTATCGTTCTGTAATCCACAATTTCCAAGCGCCTGAGACGAAGCAGACCACCTGTACGTTCGTTAAAAAAAAAGAGAAAAGACGTAGAAGTTGGCGACGCTCTTGTGAAGATGGACGGTAGCGCTGCACGGGTCAGGGGCTTCCACTGAGCCATGTAAGCCTCAGTCTCTCAGCTGAGGCCAGGCATGCAGAGAGGCGAGCCAACCATATGGGCTCAGGACAACAGGAGGTGCAGGGGATAGGAAACAGGGCTGTCAACAAACAATTCTAAACAACCACAGCAAGCCCCAAGGTTCTGGAGGCAGAATGCATTTCCTCGCCTAATCACCACCTTATGGGCTCTGCATCTTGTAGAAAGGTCAACAAAAATTTCACTTCAGCGTCGTGCTTTAACAGGAAAACTGCAAAAAAAAAACAAAAAAAACGAGGTGTGAACATATCCAAAAGTTTCAGACCTTTAAAAGACGTAAAGATGAAATACGCCCGGCTGCTGCACGGTGTCGTAGGTGTGTGTCGTGCGCCGTGATTGAGGGGGCACGTAAAGGCCAATCCAACGCGTGTAGCATCAGGAGTTTACACAACCTGTCAGACGCTAATTAGCTTGAGGTCGATGGAAGTGGCGACTCGAGGGAAGCTGACACTTGGTCGGTTCCCCGACATCCAAAAGCAATTAAAACGCCTGTACGCGGCTGACATGTTGTAAACTGTTAGAACGGTGAAACAGCAAGTCTTCGTTTAGAAAGCATTTATACGGTTCGTACAAGAAGAGATCTCCTCCTGTCAAAGCAGACAGCTCCTCTGGGTTCAGTTACAGAAGTGAGAAAACTTCATTCAGAGTCCGGCTGACATTTATAAATAAATAAGAACTGGAGAGGAGCCTTTTTCTCAACATCGTGTCATGCGGTTTGCTCCATATGTCGAAGTGTGGATGGCAATTTATAGTTTATATGTAGAAGTCCTGATTTTAGGGCCTTATAACAAACAACATTTCCCATGATTCCTCCACTTTTTGCAGAAAAAAAAGACACAGCTGAACGAAAAAGGTGAGTCCAGCTGAGGTGGTTAAAATATGTCTGTAATGTCGGCAGGACGGAGACGAGCGAGTGATGTACGAGTTTTTAGAAAGCTGACATTATAAAGAGCCTTGTTGGATTTTGTGCAAAATGAAGTTATGAAGTAAGAAGCTGTAATTCTTTCTGTGATCACAACAACTTTGCAAAAATCACAACTGTTTTAGCTAGTTAGCACAGTTAGCCATGCCGCTAGCGGGCTGGGAGCTCAGACTACATATATGTTGGTCTTTACATTATTTGCACACGTGTTTTGGAGCAGAATGCTAACTTCAGCAGCTATCTCTACCACACAGTACGTCACAATGTCAATACTTTATAAAATGACTATGACTATATTATATATGATTTTTGGCCCCTAAGGGACAGAGAGACTCCAAAACAATGACTTATTATGGCTAACATGCTAGCAAAGAGTTAGCCTACCTGCTAGCACATCCAGAAGACATGCCATGATATTTACATCCCTGTGCAGCTTCTTTTCTGTCCCGACACCCATCGTATTTCAGTCTTATTAATACTTTTTATCCCTGGTTTTATCCGGCAACTTCGTCTGTAGCGAGCTAGCTAAATGTTCCCCTTTAAAGTAACGCCGGAGAGTTAGCGTACACTGGGTTTGTATTTTATTTGGAGAAGCCGAACGTAGTTTAGCGTCACTCATAAAGACTGATGAACAAGGAGAATGAGACAGAAATGTCTAAAAGCTGAAGAGAAACGAAGGTGTTCAATCTCAGAAAGTCCGGTAGCGTTAGCGCTTCTCTGTTAATATCCAGCATTTAGCTTCTACCATGTGTTGAGGTCTATTTTAATAACGACAAGAGTTTTTCCTGGTTAAAAAAAATGATTTAAATGAAGTGTTAATGGATGAAATATCTCCAAATTAAGACTGACAGAAGAAAACCACAGACGGCACGTTCGTGGAGCTTCGACAGTTACAACAAACCATCTTCCACACATTTAACTCATTTGCTTAAAATCATTGAAATGAGCTGACTCACTTCACCCCTCGCTGTCTACTGATCGTTCTCCAAAGACAGCGAACCAGTTTGACAGGCCCAGCGCAGCCCAGCGCGTCCTCCCAGGGTGGAGCACAAAATGGCTTCGAGGTACCGTAAATTGCTGCTTCTCATCATGTCTAAAAAATGTTTCGTTCTGTGACATTAAGGAGTTTTCTATCGGCAGCCGTGTCATCTGCAGATGTGTGTTGGTGCGGCCCAGATGAATTTACCGAGCAACGGGTCGGAGTTGTCTTTTCAATTTCAGCTGCACACTGGCACACGGGCCCTAACCTGCACACACACACACACACACACACACACACACACAATATCGCATTGGAGGCTCACACATGCTCGCATAAAACTGGCCGTCACCCAAAGCACTTGAGCGAACGCATGTTTCCAATAAGGCGAGCTAATTCAGCAGGCATTTCTTCGAAAAATACAGCGAGTGGAGGGGATCGTTAAAGCCAGCGTCCTTTAAGAGCGCAGAGAAACAATTAAATGTGCTGCGGATGATTTTTAAACAGGAGCAAAGTATTTGTGTGGGTGGTAGACATGGCAAGTCTGGGGTTATGCAGCCCATGAGAAACAGATTTATGACAGGCAGTAGTCAGTCTCTAACCAAAACCTCCCGTCGCCTCTCCAATCATTAAATACAGAGTGAATCAAACCAATTTTCTTGATGTCATCGTCGCCGACCACAATGATGCTGATTGTATTAATGTGGCGGTGCCAGCCAGACCATGACTCGCGATCCGTCCCCTCCCTTCCCTTCCCCTGCTCTGCTCTCACAGCTGATTCTGATCATGACGACGCTCTCTGGACAGGAGCTCGCCGATGACAACAGCGACTCCGTCCCGTCAGAATTAAATTAATTTCTGTGACATTGTTTCACCACGCCGGCTTAGAGGAGCTGAGCCGTGAGCCCGTGAGGAGGATATCATATCTACTGTAGCCTATCTTGGAGAAAAAACAAAACAAAACCACTGACACCACGCTGAGTTCACTGGCATTGCAAAATAGTGCTTGTGCAGGATTGAGAAGTAAACAGTGGCGTATTCTCGGTCTTAGAACAACAAACTGGAGTTTTTTCCCGGAGGGTTTATGGCTACTTCCACAGACAGGCCGGTGCCTTTGTGCTTGTTTGTATGTTTATGTCATAGTTCCTCAGCTGAGGAGGTTAGTTTAGGGCACAAGCGTAGCGTTTCATCGCCTCATCTCTCAACCCTCAACTTGATGATATTCCTCTGAAAGAAGTAAATCTGCAAATTCAGCTTTTCCCCCCACATGGAAGCTGTTTTATTTTTGAGGCCTGCCGCCGATTAATCAGGCGTCGGTTTCTTTTTTTTTTTTCATTCTGACCCCCATCGGACCGGCTCAACGCAATCAGCTCCAAGTGCAGAGGAAATTGCTTCCTATCCCGTGTGGCCGTGGGTGCACGACCCAGAGGAGGCTCAGCCAGATATCTCCACAATCTCCTCCAGCTTAGGAGAGTTTAAGATCAGGATCAATTCAGCTCTGCAGCCCTTATCAGATGTCAAAGAGCCTCTGGAGCTGTAGGCCCAATTCAGTGTCCCGGTCTTGACCCAGTGTTGGAACGAAGGTCTCCTGAAAGTACGTTGTTTCATTGTGGTCAAATCAAGTTGTTTAGTGAAACAGATGCTTGTGGGAGGAACCGTCACCCCTTATGCCCCGAAAGCAGTTATATTTTCCTTTTCCTTTTTTTTGTTTAAAACACAATATGTAGCTTCTGCCACAAGGGGCCTCTCAATCAAAACTAAAGATGTTTGCAGACTGCGTGCCAAACCGGAGCCAAGACCCCAGAAAGAGTAATTACAACGACGCGTGATGCAAAGACTTGTTCCCCATAAGAAGTGTCTCCAACACAGCGGATGAGAAATGACTCGTTTCACTGTCAGAATCTGGTCCGATAAGATTTGGAAAGTCTCGAAGAGCTGCAAGTGTTTTATCCAAGATAGCCGAGGGCTAAACTGGAAGCTAGCCCGCTCGAACATCGGCCTCTAGCGTGCACGCCATCCACAACGTAGAAGATCTGGGTCATTGTATGATCAGGAAGACGAGGCTTCATGGCTTCAGGAACGAGTCGATCTCCAATGCTAGCGGGCTGGGAGCTCAGACTACATATATGTTGGTCTTTACATTATTTGCACACGTGTTTTGGAGCAGAATGCTAACTTCAGCAGCTATCTCTACTACACAGTTCGTCACAATGTCAATACTTCATAAAATGACTATATTAACTGATTTTTGGCCCCTAAGGGACAGAGAGACTCCAAATCAATGACTTATTATGGCTAACATGCTAGCAAAGAGTTAGCCTACCTACTAGCACATCCAGAAGACATGCCATGATATTTACATCCCTGTGCAGCTTCTTGTCTGTCTCGACACCCATCGAGCTAGCTCGTCTGTAGCGAGCTAGCTAAATGTTCCAACGCTGTATCCCCGGCAGGAGAGAAAAGCCACTGAGAGTTTGGTGCGGAGCTTCTGGAGGAGTAAACACCAGGAGTCTCGTCGCATTCTGCTGTTTACCGACGGGAGGAGAGCTCACAGATTATCTTCACTCCTATTTATTAACCCGACTGCAGCAGTGATCCACAGACCTCCTTTGTCGGGGCTTTAAATTCTGAGTTTAAAGTCTTAAAAACAAAAGTCAGAACTCATTTTTAACATTTTCTTCACAGTGGATGTCATCCTCTCCTCCATACGTTGCTGGATTTCACCACCCTGGAAGTATCGACAGCTGATTGTTGGAAACATTGTGGATGATGTAAGAACGAGTAATTTTTAGGCCTTTTATTGCAGAATTCCTACATATTATATCTTTGAATAGTTGCTCGTCAGCCCACACTTTCCTCACTGAAAGCTGGGCATGACGATCGAAAGCTTGAATCATCCTCCTCATGGAAACTCTTCTTCTTCTTCTTGGTCTCAGGGAAATGTGTGGTGTGGGAGCAGAGTAGTCTGATTCCGGGGCGTGGGCCGGATTATTGCTGTTATGACAGCTAAAGCTAATTGTTCGAGAAATAGTTCTATGAGAAAGTGTCTCTCGCTGCGACTCACGCTCCACCATCTGTCTTTCAGCGAACTTCTTTTCCATTTAGGACATTAAGTGTTTGCATCATCTCCAAATTCTCGCTGAGATCAGTAGAATCCCGGGCCCACGCTCAAGAATAACACACAGCGTTTTTTGTTTTTTTTGCTGTTTATGATGATATATCACTGTCGGCCCTTTGACATCTGCAGTGAAGTGCTTCTAAATACTGAGGGCGACGATCTCTTCCTGCCTCTCAGCCGGATTCACAGGGCCTGGATTTCACTCGAGCTCGGAGAGGCCTTGGATTCGTTTCGTGTCGTTATCACAGTGTGCTGAGATCGCTTCCTTAGTCAGCGAATCTGACCCAGCAGGAAGGAACGCGGGGCAAACACGGGGTACGTTCTCCACCTCTGCTGGAGAGGGATGGACCAGGAGAGAGTTGATTCACGCAGCAGATGCCTCTGGGTCCTCTCGCGGACAAGCGAAAGAAGAATAAAGATAATTAAACGCATTACAAAAACCATCTCGGGCTACTGTGTGTGGCGCCTCGATCACAGGACGTCAAGGAACGGCACTTTAAAAGGGAAATCTCACGCCGTATAATTGACTTTGGCGGGAAGCTCGCACGTCTTGCACTGTTCTGGAGATTGATTCCAACAAATCTGAATAACACTGCGGTGCCAAATGAAATATGACTGCCAGACAGCAAGGCCAAACACCTTCTTGAAAGATGGCTGCATCAATGAGGATGAGGTTTTTATGACACGATCAATCATATTTTGGAGCTGCTTGCCAAGGACAAATCACATTCAGAGATGCGTCTAATAAATAAAGCCTGATTGCCGTTTCGTCGACAATTAATCACCCGGCGTAGCCGCTGTGTTTTCTCTCCAATCTGCGATATAAATGTTCTGTCTGGTTCGAGCTCAGTCTCTCTCAGGCTGGACGGCGATGAAACACTCATCGAAGCGTTCAACTGAAACAAAAAGAAAAAACACATAAGCAAAGTGCCGAAGAATTTACAATTCCAGTCATACTTTTCTGATTAGCTCCAAGCTCAAACACTCCGATGTCGAAAACAAAACTTTTGTTTTTTCATGTGAGAGGAATTCCAGCAGTGGAGAGCCACTTGTGCACACTGGTGTGTAGTTCCCTAAAGGCACTACACTTGTAAACTCTTGTTGCCGCCAACAGTCCAGACCCCCGCCCGGCTCTTTAACCAGACTCCAGGTCTGAGATGGCTCAGGTCACAGTTTGAGGCACCAGCGGGCCACCCAGGACCAGCACACCACCCGTACTGTGGAGACCTCTCAGTGTGGGTCTAATGCTACAACACATATCTGCAGACGAAAGTGTGCAAAGCAGCAGACTTCAGCGCCAACCGGCACCGTTTGGGATGAACTGGAACACCAACAGTGGTACCGGACCTCATGAATGTGCTTGTGGCTGAATGGGAGCAAATCATTGTGGAAAAACCTTCCCCATAAAAACCCGATCACACGTATAAATCAGTGAAATATCGCAGCAAAAACATTTCATTTTAAAGGATCAGTGTGGATTTGCTCTTTGGTGGATTTTGACTCGTAAATCAGTGCCCTTGACCCGGCAAGCCATCTGGACAGAGCTGGCTCGTGAGGAAACAGAACCAGAGAGTCCAAGATGGAAGAAGCAAGCCGTTAGCGAGCTCGTTACGAGAGATTTTCTCCTTTTTCCAAAACCCTTTATTGACCAAAATGAGAACATATAAAGAACACGATGGAGAAAATGGAAAAGAATCTCAGGGAGCTTTTGTTACTGACTAGCATTAGCATCTGGCTACTGCTAGGAGGAGGATGCGTCAAGGTTTTTAGGGACACCTTGAGATATTTTGGTCCATTTTTGTGGTGTGAAAGGGTGTTTTGTTAAAGAGACCAGTGGACACTTCTGACAGGTTTTCAGTGGACCAAAATCGACTATTTCTGAGGGGAAGTCGGACCTTTTCTGGTCTTGACCATGGCGACCAGAACAGGTATTTTAAGCCACACCACAATGTTTTCTCACCCTAACCAAGTAGGTATTGTGCATAAACCTAACCAGAGCTTAAGCAAAGTTTTGTGACAAAAGAGAAATAGAAACTTCAAGCTAAACAAACATAAAGTTGCACCATAAAGAAATAAGCGTACTTAGAAAACATTTATTCTGCAGAGTTGCGCCATCAGCTGACCACCGGCGCTGTGACCATGTCACCAGGGGAAGTAAACATCTCAGTAGAAACAATTAACAGAATTTCAGGGAGCGTTTCCTTTGTTGCTGACATCCTTCTTTATGTGGAAGCCCCCAACCGTTGACCCGCTCCTATCAGCCCACTCGGTGCCACCGCGGAGAATGTTGCAGGTCAACAGCCCTCCGGAGATCTGGATCAGCAGCCGCGTGGACGCTGATGAACGTGATCGGAACAGCAGACCGGCTCAGGTTCGTTCTGGTGGTCTGCCTCGCTTCCACCTCTGGAATGTCCATATTACAAACTGCAATCACTTCCTATCTGCAGAGGAACTGTTACAAGCGTGTAGTTCATTTCAATGTCAGATGTCTTTTTTTTTTTTCTTCCCCCCACCATGTAATGGCATTCACTGCGCCGTGCGCGGACAGACGGGGAGAGCGCTTTCTGCTCCCATAAATAAGTCCGAGGAAGGCTCCGGCCTGTTTCATCCATCACTGGTCTGGAGCTGTGTTTGTAGAGCAGGAGGGAGCGAGGAGGAGGAGGAGGGAGGGGATCCAGATTCATCCATGTTCCCAGCAGCCGTTCCCCTGTGGGAACTTCACACAGCCATTAAACACCTCATGGCAGCCCGTTAGCTTTCGGGCCAGCTGAGCCGGGGAGAGAGCCGCGGTCCCACAAGCTCTCGTCCCGTCCCCGCGGACGTGTCAACAGGTTTTTCATTTAAAGTTTTAGTGCACATCTCGGTCACATAAGTCTGCTGATATAGGAGAAATGGAGGCACACAGATCGTCAGACGTACACAGAGTCGCACGGGTGTTAATGCAGGACGTGGAATACTGCGAAGTCGGTAAAAATGCTAAAAATAATTGCACGGACGGCTAATTTGACATCGTCAGTGAGCTGGCTAAGAATCATAATGAGGCTATTGAGGAGAATTACGATACAGCTGAACTGGACTTCAGAGCAGGTGTTCAGAAGTGATCCAGAATCGACTCCGATGGCTGTTTGAACTCACTTTTATTGTCCGCTGAACGCAAATTGACAGCTTTTAACGGCGGAACGTGGAATTGGTTTACAACAGTTCGGACGTTCAAATATTTATCGCGTTAAATCAAAATCGCCTTGATGAAAAAAGAAACGTTACACAATCAGCGGCTCTGCTCGAAAGCTTTGGGCCTTTTTTTGCATCTCGGCGGTTATCGTGAGGTCATCTCAGAGTCGGCAGGATCCATGACGACGGCGATCCTCCGATAAACACAGATGACTTTTGAGATGTCGGCAGGTCGCTGAAACGAAGGGGATGCGATGGCGCCTAACGTGCCCTTAAGTCACCCTCGGGAGGGAGGGGCGGTGGTTTTTATGAGGGAGTGGAGCGCAGGTGTTGAAACGGACGGACTGCAATGTAGATTCCCAAGCTTTTTAAAAGCGTGCATCTGGACTAATAAAGCCCCCGCCAGCCCTAATGCGAGGGCAGGACCCAGATATGAGCGTGTTTGGTTATCATCACTTTTCACTTTATTAAGCATCTAAATGAAAAACATAATCACAAGAAAAAAACAAAACAAACATTTTCTCTGTGCTGCAAAATCCCAGTTAAATTCCTGTCAGCTCGAGGACGCCTCCTCCTCCTCCTCCTCCTCCCCCGCCCTGCCCTCACCCCGCCGCGGGAGGAGGCGCGTTTGATCTCACCTCGCTCTGATTAATTAAAGGAGAATGCCGCAGACTCTCGGTGTCTCCATGGTGTTTCACGCAGCCATCCCAGAGAGTCAAGTCGGATCATCGAGGCATTGTGTTGTTGAGCACCTCGGCTGCTTCCAGCACTCCTTAAAACCACACTCCACATGCCGGGGATTCCTCCTGACCGCACCACTGGGCAGACGCAGATGCTTGATTGATGAATAGACTTCACTAAGTGTGTTTTCTTCATCAAACAACTGCAGCGTCTTTGAACTTCCTGACGTTTATTATCGTGGTGATTTTTTTTACTTTTCAGCATCAGGCCATGAAGTTATACAGTCCGTAAAAAAGCTGATTTACACCCGTGACGAGTGTGTTTATCTCTGTTTTTACAACTGCTTTTATAACGGCTTTTATCTACCTGTCTGTCCAGAGACCACTTTCTAATATGTCACTCTTTACAAAGGTAAAGGTTTAATAAATTACATACATCGGCTATAAGCCATTAATGCGGTTGCCAGGTTGTGAACAAAACCCTTTTGCTTTTTGTTATAAATAAAGTGAAGTTAAACCTAGATATTGGGATACTTTAGTGTTTATTCTGGGACGTAACTATATCTTTATTTTGAGTTTTGTGAACATTTTTGTTCCCTAAAAATAATGCGACACATTTTGTGTAGTGTAAATCATTTATCAACCATCGATTAAAGGGATATTCCGGTGTAAATTTAATCCATGGACTAAATCACTGTGAAACTGTGTTAGACTCCCTCTCGAGAGATCAAGTTAGCAGACCACTAATTTACGGAGTTTTATCAACCTCAGAAACGACCGCACGACAACAATACACTGCAGTAAATGGATCCAAATATAAACCGCCACCAAAAAGCCACAAATAATGCTCAGAACAGCACCAAACTTCAGCAACAGTACAAATAGGGTCTCAGCACATAGTCCGGGGCATCTAACCTCCGCTAGCTTAGCTGGATTTCTACTGAAAAGCTGACTAAATTTACCACTCTTCTGCAGCAGCTTCCTGTTGACGGGAAGTCCCGACGAGTCGATTACCGAGTGCAGCAGAGTTCCGCGGCTCATGGATGAAAATGTATGATTATGACTCATGAATCAAAGTTCATATGTGTCTTACCTGCCAGTTTATAACAGTTATTATCGAGAGCGGACAGGGAAAAGAACGGAATTGAGCATTTCTAACCGCACTCGGTAATCGTCGCGTCGGGACTTCCCCGACCCGGAAGCTGATGGAGGAGAGTTGAACTCTGTTTTTAGCTTCACAATAGCTTCCCTAGCTAAGCTAGCGGAGGTTAGATGCCCCGGACTATGTGCTGAGACCCTATTTGTACTGTTGCTGAAGTTTGGTGCTGTTCTGAGCATTATTTGTGGCTTTTTGGTGGCGGTTTATATTTGGATCCATTTACTGCAGTGTATTGTTGTCGTGCGGTCGTTTCTGAGGTTGATAAAACTCCGTAAATTAGCGGTCTGCTAACTTGATCTCTCGTGAGGGAGTCTAACACAGTTTCACGGTGATTTAGACCATGGATTAAATTTGCACCGGAATATCCCTTTAAGTATTTGGTAAAGTTTCTGATCTTCTATCCTGTTCAAAATGTCAACTATCTTCCTCTTGAATCACTCTTTGCACTGAAGGGAATGAAAACACTTTGCCTGCTCGGTGAGGGAGTGAGTCTGCCTGCAGGATGGACTGCTCGATCCTGAAGTATCTCTCTGGGCTCCATCATGCAGCGTGACAGTAAGGACACGGCCCTGGACCGCTGACAGCACCCATAAGTCTCCATTGGGGCCCCAGGCGGGCTGTCTCATGACTCTGTGCAGGTGCCTCCAGTTTCTGAAGGAGTCGCCAGCCAGTCAGCCCCTAAATGGCTCTCCTCCTCCGCCTCGCCTCTTATTCTCCTTAAGCTGAAGTCCATCACGTCACTCAGCAAGATGTTCCACAGCCGCGGCGGGGCTTAGTGTACGACGCCATGTTTAGTCATTAGCGAGCAGGAGATCTTGCGAGCCGGGGCCGGACGCCGTATCAAATGTCACATCTGACAACAACTATAGAGAGGAGCAGCATATGTGTGTGTGTGTGTGAGAAAAAGGGGTGAAGGATCAAAGAAGAAACGCGTGGTGTTGAATTACACTGCGGTGATAGTGCAGCATCGAGACGACGACGCTGAAGCAGAGATACACTCGTAAAACAGGAGAGATTTAAAAACCAGTCGGTGGTCTCCTGAAAGATGCTGCAGCTCCGAGCTATCAGGAAAAGTAGTGAGAGTTAGATACAAACAATAATATAACTCTCACATTTGTATGTTAAATGAACCTTTTTTAGTTTTAGCCAGAAGCAGTTAGCTTAGCTTAGCATAAAGACTTTGTTTTGACAAGGTTTGACAGGTTTTATTTACTTTATTTCATTTAATAAATTGATGTACGATCACCGGAACAAAGCGCCAGGTTGATGTAAACGTAACATTAAGAAAAATATAATTTATTTTGCTATTGACTAGCAATAGCATGTTTCCAGCTGGCTAGTGTGTTAGCAATTAGTTCACCATCTAAGCTAAGGGTTACAGTAATTAACCTTATAGCTTGGAGCAGTAAATATGTGGCTTAGCTTAGCAGAAAAACTGGTTGAAGTTGTGCTTTTCTTGGGGGGTTGTGTTAGCGAGCTAATGAGCTAACTGTCAGCCGTTCTGACTGACTGGCACTAACATGCAGCTGGCTAGTGTAACAGCACTTAGCTCAGCAGCTAGGCTATACAGTACTCTGTCTTCCATCCCTGTATGGTAAATATGTAGTTTGAGCAGGCTGTTGTTAGCTTAGCGTAGCATAAAGACTAAAGAGAAGTCCAAAAAGCCAGCCACTTTAATTTGCACAAAAACCTCAGTGTGCAAACGAGTTGTGGTTTACAGAGCTAGCAAATGAGCTAACTGTCATTTAGCTTGTGCCCAGTGTGTTAGCAGTTAGTCTGCCAGCTACACTGTAGGCCAGTTTACCATCTAGTCCCATACAGTCAGTTTGAGTCAGCAACCATTAGCTTAGCTTAGCATAAAGACTGGGCTCAGGGGGAAACAGCTAGCTACAACAGCTAATTTGTAAAAACAAACAAAGAAACAAGCAAATGGAGAGAAAATGTTGAACCCGTCTTTTAAAACAAAAACTACGATGCTGATGTGTTTGTAAGAAAATCCTGAAGAAAGTGGCGACAATAAAAACACAACGGTAACTACAATTAAATCAAATATAAAAGGCGAAGTAAACGGAGGCCAAATGACTTTTCCAGAATCTGTTTTCTTTCTCCTTCATGTGTGTGGCCTGTGACCCATTTACCATCCCGCCTCCATCATTTGATTGATATTTGATCACCTGGCAGTGACGGGCGTGCTGGTGAGCTCTCGGTGTACCCTACACTCTTTCCCGTATTGCTGTCAGCTGTCTTGAGAATAAACGATTGCTCTCTCACTCGATGCCTCCACTGCTGCGATTTCTCCGAAACAGCAGGGCTGCGATTAAAAGTAAATAACTCGACAAACAATTAGCGTGTTTCATAGCTTTCCAAACACCAGGCATACACTTGTTGACACACACACACACACACACACACACAGACTTCTTATAAAGGCACTGGCATGGCATGTGTCTGCGTGAGCCAACTGGGCTCAGGTTGTTGCTGCAATTCGGTTTGTTAGGAAACAGACTAAACACTCGGCAGACAAACAGCCGAAGGTCCCACTGAGTCTGTAAAGACCTGCTCAGAAAAATCACAGCTTTACCCAAAAAATGCTAACAACACGACGAGGTTCTGGGTACTTACATAGCTGCAGCATGAGAGAACAAACCGCTGCTAATTAGCGAGTAATGTTGATGACCTGACGGAGAAACGAGACGAGAGGCTGAAAATAGTTGATGTTCAATACGGCGTGTTTATTTCAACCTATAAAGTTTTTACTGGATTGTGAAACAGCAAAAATAGTTTTTGATGAAATAATTCAATGGTGAGTCAGAAGTCAGAAAAAGGCACATTTCATAATAATTATATAAGATTATAATTTCTTTTTTGGTTACGTAGTGACACACACAAGTTACGGAAGTAAAGGCCCGACTCCAGATCAGGTGTGTCAGGCAGTGCAGGAGCATAAATTGCCTCTTTAAAAGATCAAGAAGGCCACAGATTGTCATAAATAAAGTAAAACTCCATCTAGTTTTGTGTTGAACCGCTCAGTTAAATACTGAATAGTCTCTCCCAGCACACGACACCAACATGGCCGCCAACTCTGCAATGTTTAAGTGGTTTTGTGATGTTCAACAAGGCGACATCACTTATGCGAGCGATTAAAATGCGACAAACCGCAACTTTCTTCACTTGGGAATATTATCCTTTAAATTGACGAACATCAGATGTGTGATTCATGACACATTTGTCTCTTTCCCGAAATAAAGTCCAATGGAGCGAACCAGAACGGGCGTGACTTCTTCGTGCTGGTGTCCTTGTCATTGTTCTTTCTTTCCTCTGTGTTGTGTGACTCCATGTCATTATGAATGCAGTTTACCCCTCATTGATCTCTCGGGTGTAAATACAGGTTGATCAGTCACAAGTCTGGATATGTTCTGTAAGGAACAGCTCACAGGTTTTTCTCCGAACATGCTCTGCATTTGAAATATGTCTTGTTCGGCTCTGCTGGGAGGATATTTTTGCTCTCGAGCCAGCTGCAATCCAAATATTTTCTGAGAGATTTCATTGCCCAGAGGCATATCTCTGCTAAATCACCAAACCCCCGGCGGACTAAATTAGCACAATTTAACAAATCTTCGCTGTAATTACACATATTTGCATTACGTACTGGCCCTCGAACGGTAACGGAACCATAGATCTAGCTGAAATACTACATGCAAAAGATTGTCGCGGCCAAAAACCAGCTGACATACGCGGCGAACATTTGACTTCACGTTACAAGTTCAACGAGCGAGGGGGAAAGCAACATGCTGCAGGATTCCACTGATGTTTGCGCCATTAAAAACATGCGTCCTCTGGTGAATAACAACAGAACGCCGTCCAAATGGGCTGTCGTGCCGAAACCTTAGCTCACCGAGGGGAGAAAGAAAAACTTTTTTTTTGCAAGTTAATGTCTTCCTTTTGGAACAACTATCGCACAACGTATCTGTGTCTTGAGAAATACAGTGCCATCTGACTCCCGTTGTATCTACAGTACCAGTGGAAGGAAGAAGAAGAAGAAGAAGAAGAAAAAAAAAGGCGAGAGCAGGATGAACTCGGGATGGGTCAGATGAGTTTATGTGTTTTTTAACGGTGGTCATCAGAAGGCGCTGTGATATCCATTACGGGATGACGGTTCTGTGGACAAATAGAGCGGGGTGTCTCCGAGGTGCTGATTGAGTCGGCAGATGGAGTTTAAATTATGATGAAAAGGCATCAGCAAGGTTGACCCCCCTCCATCTACGCTTAATCTGCAGCCAAGGAGAGATTTTATTTTCCTTGCAAGATCGGGGGAAAAAAAACGGCCGGGGAATCATTCTGCTAAACCCCTCGGCTGGCAGGCTGCGTCTCGGAGTGGTTCAGCATCTGTTGCTTTATTTTCCAATGGAAAGCTCTCGTGTTTTTTGTTTTTTTTTTCTTCCTCCTCTTCTTCTTCGCCTAAATGATTTCTTGCACCATGTGAAATTGATTAATGCGTCGTAATAGCGGGACTTTAGCTTTAATTTTTCTGAAAACGTCCCACATCTTGAGACCAGTTTTTTTTTGTGCTTTTTTTTTATGAAACGCTTTGGCAACTAACAGAAAACAATCCTGAGGTGCTATCAGTGTAATGGAGTTTGTTTAAATAATAGCTGGTCTTGGTACGAGACGGTCTGTTCCTGGTGGTAAAGTTTAGTCTGGTATCACGGCAATTAAATAAAGGAGTCGTAAAAAAAAGGAGAAATGATTAAACCCCGCTAATAAAATAAGAAGAGACAAATTTAGTCAGGGCATTAATATAAGACAGATGGTCCACTGAGCCTTATTTAATCTCACTACCAAAGTACACACAATCCTCTAAATGTGTTAAGTTAATAACAGTTTTTTGGTAACACTTTGTATTAAAGGACACGTGTCAGGCTAAACAATATCTAGTTGCTTTTTAGCATCATTATTCTGCGTGATCGTGTTCTGTAACTACAAGTTTTCCCTCGATTAACCGTCTAATTACTGCTTTCTGATGGTGAAGAAGTCTTTGTTAGTGTTTTTTTGGATTTTTGGATGATTTGAATGCGTTGAATCCGTCAGTGAGAGACATCCCTCAGATAAGCTAATGACACGATCAGTGCACAAGAAGAAGAACGGTAAACGAAAGGGAAAGCCACCTGAGATCTACTCTAGAGTAAAAGTAGTCTCAAAGATTCCTGCTTTATCTGTTTTAATTGACGAATGCAGACTACCACCACCTGCTGGTGTGGAGAGGTACTTCCTTTCATGCAGGTGCAGAACGTCGGAGCTGTTAACCTTCACCTGTTGTCGATTTGTTCTAGAGCAGCTTTTTGGATGAGAAACAACGGTTGCTGCTTGTTCTTTGTCGATGGTTTGGTGTGTTTGGGCCTTTAATCAGAGGTTAAAATCATTTTTCTTCCATGATCTGATCAATTTTCTGATTTTGGACTATTTTGCTATCATATCACGACTTCTTCTCTTAGACTGGTGGAAAGTAAACGTCCAAAAAGACATTGAGTTGCTTATTTTAGTTACGATTTCTGTTCTGCAAAGTGGTGTATATTTTATTAGATTATGCCTCATTCGCATATACAAGATATTTATTTACACTCAATTACCGGTTGAGCCTCCATTTGATAGAACGTCATAAATATGGTCGTTATTATCCTGTATGACAGAGCACAAAACTACAAATGTAATGTCAGTGGTAGCGTCCAAATAAGTCTAAACTGACACACTCTCAAACAAGGTTTTGCTCAAAACTAATTCAATAGTAGTTTGATGCTAATTAACCAACACAGGTCTTACTAATTAATGAGTAATGCATTTAGAATTAGGCATGTATTAGTATGTTAAAGTGAAACTCTCGCCAAAAAGCAACCGAGGCTTTATTTGTGATTGTATATGAGTCAAACCTTCGTGTAAAAGCATAATTACGACGAAAGAGGCACTTTTAAGATTTACCGTAGTTCATTTCGTATTTCAGGGTTAGGGTTACTGGTACACTAGCATCAAAGTGGCTATTTTCAAAACAGTAAGAAGTCTCGACACAACATGAAACTTTGCTCGTAGTATCACCAGGGTCTCTACACATGAACACGAGCATTGAGAACATTGTTTGTGTACACAGAGTTTGCTAAAAAGAAAGTTTTTGGACAACTCACGTTAGCAGTAGGATACTGCTAACGTGAGTTGTCCAAAAACCTTCTTTTTGCTAGCGTCAAAGTGCCCGTAGCACTCCATTGAAAATTAGCGTCCCTGAAAACGAAACCACGGTAAATCTCAAAAGTGCCTCTTTCATCTAATTATGCTTTTACACGAAGGTTTGAATCATATTCAATCACAAATAAAGCCTCGGTTGCTTTTTGGCGAGAGTTTTACTTTAATGACTCACAAAGAGCCAATATGCTTCCAATACATATGTTAATAAGCAACTAGCCAACAGTTAATATGTGTGTCCTGACAACTTTTACATTTCTTTTCAAATTAAAAGCTGCCTTGCTAACTAAAAGACCAAAAAAAAAACAACAACTTCTCCCCGGCTGTGGTAACAGCACCGGTCAGTGGTCACAACTGGAGGATGACAAAACTCTTTTCACATCCACAACTTGACTCAGGAGAAAAAAAAAAACCCAAAAGAGCAGAAACCATTTCCGATCCTGCACAGTCAGTTGCAGTGAAGCCTGACCTCTTTCCCTGTGACTCCATCATGCACCTGTGCAGGCGAGGACCTCGGGGACGCCTCCTGCTCCAACCATGCACGGGGCCCGGGGCCTCCCTGTCGCGCCTGATGTATGTCGGAGTGTCCCGGGGTCCCCTCCCCGTCGGTGCGGGTCTCCCTCCAGAGGCCCGATTAAAACGGCCTCGCTCTCTCAGCTGTGTTTGCCGCTTGTCAAACAGTCTGGTTTACGGGCTTCATTAGCGGAGGAGGTGGGTTACATATGGGGAGTGTGTTTTACTGCCACTGGCTGTCTGTAAAGTCCAGAGATCACGGCTTGTCTGACACTCAGTAAATCAGCCGAGCTCTCGCACATTTCGCTACAGTCGTGGAAACACAAGTGCAAGACCAGTTGAGAAAGAGAAAGAGAAGAAGACAGAGAACGAACTCAAGACGTGAAAAAAATTGCTTAAAAGTTCTGCCAATACAAAACACAATAGTGAAAGATTTCATGACATGTAATCAATGCCTGACTGTGTTTATAGAAACCAGAGTTCAATAATTAATTCAATGTGATTTCTCTGTAGCTCTGAGTCTTGAGGGTGTCCTGGTGAATGTCTCAGGTTATGCTCTGTGTTGCAGGACATTTGCATGTGTGAAGCCAGAAGTTTGAAGCTTTTTTTTTTTGTATATTTGCAAATGTTGTGTAATCGTACAAGAACAAGTATTTGCAAACTTGTGCAGAGGCAGTTTCACAGGAGAGTTAAGTATCAATAGATGGGTAAAAGTAAGAAAAATAAGCTTCTGCATGCTGGGAACACTTTTAAATAGTTAAAATTGTAGACATGATCTTTAATGAGCTTTTTTTATCACAATTTATCCTTTTGATTCTAATATAGTTTCACTCAAATGTATTGAGCTGAATATCTAACATGTTTAAAGACATATACAAGAACTGTCCTTGGCATAAAAATGTGCTTTTTCTTTCTTTCTCCTACAAAAACAGTTCAATTACCTTCTTAAAAACTCTTAAAATTACATCCTAAATGTATGAATATGCAAATATGGTCAGTTCTGGAGCCTGCAGTGTATCAAGCACTTTGACACTCAAAACTCAAGCAACACTAAAACTTAAACTTTGCATCCTGTGAGAAACATTAGTGGATGACAGAAAGACGTGGGACACTCGGTATCCACTGGTGTCTGTGGACGACATGTTAAATCAAGTGATAATGGTTTCACAGCACGTTTGGAGCATTGAGACAACACTGATGACACTCGCTGACATGTAAGACAAAGGAGAAGGAGAGGAGGTGCTGATATTTTTAAGTTATGGCTGCTCTAGATTTACTCCTACACTGTAATGAAACATTTGATCTAATAGTTTAAACACTGGATACAACAGAGATCAGCCCATCATATGTTTTAGCAGAACAATACAGTACATTTGTATGTGTAGTAATAAAATAAGATAGAAAATACAGATTTTTCATTTATTTTTTACCTGTCTGGTTTATTGGTCGCTGTTAGAAACAGTGGTGGAATGTAACTAAGTACATTTACTCAAGTACAAGTTTGACATATTTGTACTTTACCAGAGTATCTACATTTTCTGCTATGTTATACTTTCAATCCACTGCATTTGGAAGTAAAATTGCACTTTTTACTCTTCTACATTTATTTGATAACATTAGTAACCAGCTACTTTGCAGATTACATGCCAAAGTAGTTATTTTATAAGTCAATTTCTAGTAATTAGATTACAACCAGGTTCTTATAATCAGATAACCAGTCCACCACTGGTATACAGTATATACATACATGTAATTATGAGTGTAATTTACTATTACTTGTGTTTTTTATACTACTACCGCCAAAAAGTTACTTTTGTAATGAAAGTACATTTACTATCAGATATTTTTACTCGAGTACTATTTGCATGGGTGACTTTCACTTTTACCAAAGTAATATTTTAACAGGATATCTACACTTTTACACTTTTACTTTTACACTTTTTAAGTATGAGTTTAGCGTAGTTTAGACAAAGCAGGTCAGTCACCTGTTGTCATGGTAGGAGGTGAAGAAACAAAGATGGCGGACAGGCTCGCAGAGTAACGGCAGAAAGAAGCTAATCTGAGCAGCTGGGAGTGAGGAACATTAGCTGTAACATTAAAGACACTGTCTGCACTTTTCCAACCTAATTTCGGTTAATTTGGCCGGACATATGCGCTAATATGTGTGAGGTCCGTTTATCTGTAGTTATTAGCGGAAATAAAGATGCTAACCGCGCAGCTAATATGCTAATTACGTAGCTAAAAGGGCAGTAACGGTCGGCGTTAGCTAGTTAGCTTGTGTGGCTACTAGCTAAACCATGGACATGTCCGAGCCAGGACGGGAAGCTTCAAGGTCAGACAAAACCTGCATGGACCGGGAAACCTGGGAGAAACACAGAATTGGACTGCTCAGATATTATCGGTGAACATTTGGGTTTCTCTGATGAAGATTTCAGCCTCTGCTGCCAGATGGACTAAAAGATAACTGTAAGTTTGTTTCTTTACTTTCTGTGAAAGGGCACCTTATTTTTAATTCAATGTGTGTTGGTGACTGCATTGGCACACTCTCTAAGTAACCAAAAGCTATACATGTGGACAAAATTAAGACAACATGTTAAAATATGACTTTGTTGAAACTGAAAGTCGCCCATAAAAATAGTACTTTAGATATAATCTTAAAAGTATCTGATGTTAAATGTACTTGGGTTCAAAAATACTATTATTTACATGTTACATACAAACGACTACCGGTATTGCTGATCAAATCAATTGATTTATTAACATGTACAGTTAAGTGCAAAGTAACTAGTGGTACAATGTAACTGGTAACTAAAATGAATAATTACAAACAAATAATTGTAGTGGAGTTAAAAGTACAGTATTTGCCTTGAAATTTGGAGTGCATATAAACAGAAAAAATAAATATTCAAGTAAAACAGAGGTACCTTCAAATTTAGTAGAGTACTTGAGTAAATGTACTTAGTTACGGGCCACCACTGTCAGTGAGAAATTACTACATTTATTTGACAGCTGCAGTTATGAGTTACTTTACTCATTAAGATTTTGTGCACAAAACATAGGAAGAGCTCATGAAATGTGATGTATTTTTACACATTAAACTGCAGTTTTCTGTCTATTTCTGTTCAGCCAGGCTGTGACTATAATGACGGGTACCTTGAGTTACAACCACGTCATTCCAGT
The DNA here is from genome assembly GCF_900880675.1 of Sparus aurata. Lineage (NCBI taxonomy): Eukaryota > Metazoa > Chordata > Actinopteri > Spariformes > Sparidae > Sparus > Sparus aurata. The sequence goes on along the minus strand of NC_044206.1, from coordinate 23,066,520 downwards.
CTTACATCAGTTTGTGGTGTCTTGGACAAAGAACAGAGTGTCAGGTTGCTACTCATTAAAATTCAATGACTGAGTGCTTATCATGTAAAGTCCCACGGCCACAAATCTTATATTTTGAATTATTTCACTGTATTGGCCAGAAATCTCTGTTCTTACCACGTATTTCGCCTGAATCAGTAAGACATAAGAGCATCTAATGCCAGTGAGTGAATACATATGGGAGCAAATTTGTTCCATCTCATGGAGATTTAGTTTGAGGTAACCTTATATTTTCTGAGCATTTCTTGCGGGGAGTTGAGACGGTGACTAAGGAGTCGTAAGAAGCCCTCATCTATTCTACTTAATGCAGACTGACTATTAGCTGCGCCTGCCATATTTATTCTCACCCAATCAGGCCACTCTCACTTATTGATGTGCTGGAAAATGGTGATGCACACTTTCAGGCCTCTGCCAGACATGGCAGACGTGCTGCTCTGTGGTGGTGAAAGCAGTTATGTTTCCCAAGACGTATTTCAATTTAATGATGCAGGGAAAACGAGGGCTTTCCCTAGGGCTTACTTTTTGACTATTCCTATTTTTCAAGCAATTTCACCTGTCCACAGCTGGTCTCAGATCGCAAAATGATGTTGTGTTGAAGCGTGACATTGATGTCTTTTAGGGTTTCAGGACTTTGTTGTGGAAAACTGGGAAACAAATGACTTCAGTCTCCACTGAGGCATTGAAATACCTGTATGTGGGCGTGCTGTCACTGTGGGCTTTTTAGCACTTGGCAGCGAGCAGACAAGCTAGCAAATCTGGCAACTTTTGTGCTTCTTTGGCAGTTTTCATCATCTACTTTCCTGGTGGTCTTCAGCTTACAAAGTCAATGCATTCAGACGCGTAAGTGCTCATAGAAAGAGCTGGCAGGGAGGCAAACCTGGCAAAGTGGCTGTGAGTGTGTGTGGCACACTGCATGCAGGTACACGAGTGTTTGAATGGTGGCGGTGGAGAAGGTGTCGAGTGTGGGAGCCGACAGCTCTGTCGTGAATATAAACCCTAAACGCTCACGGAGGACGAGGCGATGGCCGCCAAACGTACATCTGAGGTGACGCTTCATATAAAAGAGGCAACGAGCGTTTAATCTCCGTCTCTCTCCTTGAAAAAAGAGCAGCTCCCTCTTTCGCCGGGTTCCCAAAAAAAACACTGCATTCTCCAACAGCGCAGATGGGGGTTGAATAATTCATGGCAACACAGGCAAAGTGTCCTCATGCTGCAGTTCTATAAAAATAATCCCATAACATCATCACACTCACCCCATAGCTCGCGGCGCTCATACAAGGCAGCTGGGAGAGGTTGACTGGCCTTTAAGCCTCATGACTCAGACTTCATTCAGTGGGCCTCCTCTGCTCTTTGTGGGGAAAAGTTTGCATGGAAGAGAGAGGCATTTTATTAAAAAGGAGCCCAGATCTTGGGTTATTTTGACAATCCAAAGATGTAGATGTGCTGCTGCAGCATGACCACATTTATGAGAATGCTTGGCTTTAAACAAAAATGAACAAAAATAAGTGTCTACAGCTGTGCGAGTTGCTCCACGAGGCTGTGGATCTACTGAGACACATCGATGTTATGAGCCCGGTTCTCAGTAATAATGAGCATTCAAGTATTCGATTTGTAACTTGTTTTTTAAATGATAAATATAAAAGTAACTCATACATTTTAATGAAGAGACACAGTGATGTTGCTGTTATCTTTGAAAGTCTGCACAGATCCGTGAAGCAAAAATTATAGATTTAAAATGTTTCAGTCAGAAATAACTCGATCTAACATAATCGTGCTCTACCTACAAGCCAAGAGACACTACAGCCACGACAGCCAAAGCCACCGCAGCCACCGAGGCGACAACAACCCCCAATCTGCTGAGGCTGATGGGAGTGTCATTAGTTTTGCAGATATTTGCTCATAAGTAATAGACAAACTGATGTGCTGAGCTGATGATGATGCTTCATGAGAAGTCAGAGGATCACTGAAAACATCAGATCTCATCCTGCTGTGTACATGAATCAGGGGATCAGCAGTTACATTAAGATTTACTGTCTGGGAACTGCAAACATTTGTTCAAAATTTCATGACGATCATCCATCCAATAGTTGTTGAGATATATCAGTCTCAACCAAGGTAGTAAACCGACGGATGACATTCCTCGAACCATGCCAGCACCGAAACTGTGTGAGTACAAGCAGAGAAGCAAGATAAATGCTACATGTCGGCAGAGAGGAGATGTACAGCGTGTTTCCTGAAGTGAATGTGTCTGAGCTCAGCTTCCAAGGGGGCAGCTTACTTATTTTGGCTGTTTTTTGTTTCGCCTTGGCAGGAGCAGCATTAACAGTTGTCCACCCCTTCCTTTAGTGCGCTTCCAAAGTCAAGTTGAACAATTTCATTAAAACAGCACTTTGCCGTCCTGGGAGACGGATCGGGAGACAGTTGATGTGGCCGAGAAAAAAAAGCAGGAACTGATGATAAAAGGATGAAAAAGCCGCCAGGAGGAGGAAAGAATAAAAAGAGGTGAAGACTGGCTCGGTCCGATATTTCACCCGCCTTGACAGAACAGTTGTGTTTAATGCAGTGAGTACAGTGAAGCTGGCTTTGACTTTTTTGCTCACACCTCCTTTTTGAGAGGTGAGAGGACGACAAACTGACATGTCATGGCCGGTTGCCAAACGTCTCCCCCCTCTGGAGTGATGTGATCTCCCCCACAGAGGATATTAACAGTGACCCCTCATGTTCATAATGTGACCCATGGACAACCTCTCTGTTCTCCCTGCACGGTTCGTTCCAACTCTGTTCGCTGTTGTCAATTTATTCAAGGTTTCCCAACGTAGTTACGATAACATGAACCCCAACAAGACATTTACATTGTGATAATGTTACAGGCAAATTGCCTAGGAGCAATTCTATTTAAATGCATGTGTAGTCAAGAGCATGAAATCATAGGGTACAGTCAGTCAGTGTTTAAGCCTGTTTATTAGTGTTTCTACGCACCGTAGAATTATTGGTGTAATGCTCGTGATTAAACTGAAACATAACCTATGATAGAAACCTTTAACTTGATTTAAACTGCGATCTGCATTTGTCATCAGCAAAACAGTCCAAACAGATCACACCACCATAAGAAATAGCTATCATTCGCCAAACAAATGATTATTTCTCCAGGCGTGCATTCCTGAGAGCACTACTTGTAATTAAACTCTGCATCTATTGATAAAAATACTTCAAAAGTGTCTCTGCTGCCAGTGTTTTCACAAACAGGCAGCATGGTGGTGTGAAAAAGTGGCTTTACGAGCACATAAAAGCGGATACTGTTACAGCACACTGGCTTGTGGTCAAAATCTCTTAAATTGCTAAAACAACAGTTGGGTTCTGTGGGTTTTTTTTAAGTCACTCCTTTCTTTTGTTGAACTCGGGTCAGAACAAAACTGTGGCACACTATGGTTGAACTTCAGCCTCTAAAAGGAGTGCAGCTCCAAGCAAGGCAATTTATACTAAATGGTTGCGGTTGAACATGATATTTTCTATTTCATTAGTGCAGTTTAGTAATGTAAACCTGCAGAGAGGTCCTTATGGACAACTTAACAACCACCGTGACCATGATATTTAGTCATACTTCAAGTGGAATCTGTAGATTGTTAATAGAGACCATATTTATCTTCAGAATTGTAATTATTGTTGGGAAAGATAGGGACGCACTGGGGAATGATGTTGTATATCTGCACAAGTACAGTGATTGAACTAATGCTCTTTATTTCAGTAACAGACCGAAGCTCATCCACATTTCACGTGCATATAAACACACACTCGTTCCGTGGCCACATCCGTGCGTTCTTGCCCCATGGGCCAGGGTGAGTCTCTTTCTCTTTGTTCTAGCGCAGCGCCTGATTGGAAACATCAAGCATAATTTCCTAATTGGGCTGTCCTAACCACTTTCATCTGTGGGATGCGAGGCGAGCAGGTACAGCCGTAATTTAATAACCATGAACAAGCGGTCCGCCCCAACAGACACATGTAGCGGAGGATGTTCATCCTGTGAGTCAGGCTTTTCCATGGAAGAATTGAGTTATCATCACCAGCGTCATCGCTGCCTCTCCCTGCAGCGCTCCATGGCCTAGAGCAGATCCAGTTCAGCCCCCAGTCTGTGCGGTACCTGCCGCAGGCACCTGTGTTATTAGCATGCGATGCTGTTGTTGTTGTGCTGCTTCACCTGGTTGCACATTTGGGATTTTGTCGGTGTCCTGCAGGAACTCAGAGCTGCATTTTTCTTAAACCAGTCACCAGAGTAAATGTTAGCAGTTAATGTTCCTGCAAACCACGGATATGTTGAAACTTTTCTTTATATTGCAATTTTATAGGTTGAATTTTCCCTTTTATGTTATGGCAATGGGTTGCTTATGGTCCGGTTGGGTTTAGGTAGAAGAGACACTTGGTTAGTTAGGACAAGAGAATGTTTTTGGCTTAAAATACCTGGTGCTGTTGCCACAAACAGGGCTGGAGAAGTCCCAACATCTAATATTATGTGGTTTTTGTGATCACAAACACAGCTGCAAATTGTCCCAAAGTCTCTCGAGAAATTTCCCATTGTGGCACGCTTACAAATGTTGAAAAGCAGTTTTGATCCTCGGGATCACTGGCTCGTAAGGCTGCAGCATACTGGAAAAGAATGGACATTCTTGTTTTCTATGAGGAAGAAATTCGATAGACGAAATACAGAAATTGTTCCCCAGTAATTGCCTTGTTTTGAGCAAAAAAGCCTCATGATTTAAAAATGTATCTGTGTAGTCTCTAAGTGGGTTATTGTGAGGGTTGTTTCCTTCTCCAACGCCGCCTCACTACTGTGTGTTAGCATTTTCGTAAGCAGATTTTTTAGGGAAACAGATGAGAAACTTGCATTCGAAAAGTTCCTGGATGAGTTGATCTGAAAGTCATTATTACAACACTCGACAAATATTTTTATTTCAATATTAAACAGATTAGGAATGTCATAACTACAAAATGTCGAAAAACTATCCAGAAAGTTATAAAAGCCTGTTAGATTAATGTCAGCGACAGGCCAGAGATTTCTACCAGCCTCTGTGGACGTCTCATATAAATGTTGCTTTGGCGTAAGTATTTCTTGATGAACTCCAAACTTTCAGTTCACAATCTCCTCTGGGACAAACAAAAATGCTCATGCAAATAAATCAGGCTACATCGAACGCTTTGATAAATGAATGTAAACAAATGCAAGTCAGATGTGGGGAAATGCAGCGCGGCCGTCCGCAGAGGGCCCTAACATCATCACTGCAGTAAAAAGCCGATGTCGGATTCTAAATAGCAACTTTAGAATTGTCAGTATATACTCACAACCTGATTGAGTCATCTCTCTTTGGGGCCGTAGCTTCATATGGCACACATGTTATGCACTTACAGAGGGCCTCATACATCGATCAAATCTGAGATCAGAGTGTGATTGTGCCTGTGTGTGCGTCTGTGTTTGTGCGTGTGTCAAGGTGTCTCTGTGTACCGAGCCGTGCAGCGTACATGTGCGAAACATACGCAACCGTATGAGAAAAGAAATAAACCGTCCCGTGGGCATTAGAGGAATGCAGATGGTAAAGAATGGAGAGGAGGGGAGGGGAGGTGTATGTGCAGCTTTTTACCCCCCTCGTGGTGGTTAATAGATGTAGATAGCGGGAATGGGTGGAGACATAACGGCTTATCACAGGGCTCCATCTCTGGGCTCTGCCGCGCTGACGTCCCTTGGGACAGTCTTACGACCTGAGGTCGAGGCCGAACCAATAAACCTTCACTATCTCTACCTCCCTCATACCCCTGTCGCACCATCCCTTCATCCCTCCATCACCCAGTCTCCCACTCATCATCCCCCCTGGCTCTCTAAATAAGGGCATGTTGAGTCTATAAGTAGTTGGGAGCATTTAGGAGACCTTCTACTTACAAATCAGTAGGGAGTGAAGGGAAAAGAAAGTTTTCATCTGATAAAAGCAGATTGTAGCAGAAATTCCTCAATTGGTTGTTTTTAAATTTGGGGTCTGGGGAGATGGTCACTGATTTGGCTGTCAATCAGATGATTGTTTTCAAAATACATACACATGCATACAAACATGTGGTACAGACCCATATAAATAAAACTTTACTTTTCATTCTCTCCTGCTTGTTATCAGTTTTTGGCAGGATTCTTTCACATGTGCCTCTGCTCTTGTTGACTGGTGGTACAGCTGCGGATACATCTGTGTTACCAGACGGCAGCAGAGCAACTGGTTCATAAAATAATATTTTATGTTGGCGTTGCAACCAGGATATATCTTTCTGTGGTCATGAAGACATTATATCACAAGGGAAAGTGGATAACTTCAGTTATGGCTTTTCATCAACATCCTAAAGAGGAACAACAGCGTCCATCTATCTTCTAGCGTTCTGGACGGTAGCACAGGATGTGAGCGTGTGGGAGATCTGCGGTGTGGCAGTAATACGTTTGTAGTTTTGACGGCTGATTGATGGATGGAGAGAAAGATGGCAGAGTGAGTGAGGAGGATAAACGTAGTGACCAGATTCCTCAGCTGCCACCCGGTGCTAGCATAGCAACATGGATGTGACCCACTGAGAATCAAGCATGTTTAAAATGTATACATGCACAAATGCGTAGATGAACAACATCATTTACTCACAGCAGATTACAGTATGAAGGACATTCGGTGTAAATATTTGGAGTGGCTGTCACGTCGGTCACTGGCTGTTTGAGTGTACCTGCAGGGTTTATGGGCGCTGGGAATTGTTCCACTCTGACAGATGGAGCTTTTAGTTCCGTTTTTAATGTGCTCCGGGTTAATAAATTCAAGCTGCGTTATGGAGCTTTACCGTCCGTCCCTTGTGCATGCCAGTATACACTCTGTCCTCATCCATGCATCAACTAAATGCAGCGCTTTATGTCTAAATCACCATGATGCCTAGTCCCCTGCGCCATTGTAGGGGCTTTAGGTTGATTCTGTGTTGTTCTGAGGCTTAATGGCAGAAAATGTAGTAAATGCAGGTCCAAATGAAAACCAGGACCTATTGTCAGTGTGCATTACATGTCAGCCTCCTGCTTCACCTCTCTCATTGGTCGCAGAGAGCCAGTAAACTGCCCAGAGACCAAGGGCCCTTCCTAGAAATGCTGTTGAACCATCACAATCCTCCCAAAGTGTTTGCATTCAAAGTATTACTGGTCAGCCCCCATCAATTACATTCTTGGCAGTTGCCGGCAGCGGAGCCACATTTATTTAAGGGTGGTGCCCGGTTGAGATGCTAACATGGGCTTTGAGGAGGGCTTTTAAAGATTTCAAGGTACAAGGGGGTGTTTTTGCTTTGAACTAGCCCTTTTATCATTTCAGCTTAACGTCCATTGGAATGCTGCAGACATCAATTGTGATAGATACTCTACCCAGAAAGGCTGCGCTCTCTTTTTTTTTTTTGACATCTTAAAATGATTACCAGGGTTAAAGAGGCTCTTTAACATTAAAAGAAGGACTGGGCGTGTAGAAGGCCTCCCAGGAAACTGGCACATGGCTTCACGCTGTGGGAGTCTGGCACATCAGTTGTTGCTGCTCATGCTCTGCATTAATTCTTGTAATCAGGGCAGCTGAGAGCCAGCTTTTACAGCTGATGTCATGCCACACAACAGTACACATAAACACAGTGTCACTTCACACTCACTGATGTCGAATAAATAGCTAACAACGCCTCTGGTCTATGCGGAAAAAAAAAAAAAACTCAGACAGAGTGAAGTAGACAACAGCAGTGAACAGTCTCTGCTGACCGTGAACAATAACCCTGTCGCCTCTTAAAAGTCTGAATGCCATCTGATCCTCCTCTTTTCTGTTTCTCTTCATTCTCCAAGACAACACCTAGGACACGATGCCTGATTTGTGTCTCTCTCATCCACTCACAGAATTAGAAATGTCCCCGCAGCCCGCTCCATGCGCCTGTTGTGCTGCACTTTGTATACCTTCACTTCCTACACACCTGAATCACATTTTCCTGTGTTTGTTCTCCTTGACCCGCCCCGGTGATGAATAAACAGTTTACCGTCCCTGCCCTGAGTTAGGCGTCCTTGCCTGGATGACTTCCTCTGCTTCTTCATCCGTGTGTGTGTGTGTGTGTGTGTGTGTGTGTGTTTGCTTTCGCCTGTGTGTGAACAGATGTTCGTATATATGTGTGCACATGTTCTGTCACGGTTGAGTAGCTCTTGAAATGCACCTTACTTTATAAAATCTGTTTGCACAAAAGAGTAAAGACTTCTGCAACCATTTGAAAAGTGTAGTTGCAGTATGTCTGTAAAGACTTATTTTAAGTGTAGTGTTACTTCCCACAACCTGAACTTTTAAGAACCTTTAATGCTGAGATGCTGAGATTAAAAAGTGTGTGGTGCACAGTCTGCATCATTTATTCTGTGCAGTTTGTTGTAGGTGGTTGTGCGACAGATAGCAAGTGGTGCTGATATTGTTTGTTTTATTTAGGCTGAATCAGGGCTCTGACATAAAAAAAAAAACATGTTACATATTCATTTATTTATTTATATCACATGGATTTAATTCAGAAACCCACAGTTTTGTTTGTGGCATCTGTGAACTTTGTGTTAACATTTGTAAACACTGTGTGTGTGGTGAAGGCCACCTGTCTTGCGTGCTCCAATGCGACGAGGTTATGTTCTGTAAGCTTAAACTATTTCACACTCCTGACATCCTCACCTCGAGAAAGAGAAGGAGTTTGTTTTTGTCTCTTTCACAGTACATGTTTTTTAAGAAAAACTTGAAACATCACCACCGCTTCTGGATGGCATTGTAACTGCCTGAGAGCCACAACAGGCACACTGCTTTCAAATGTGACTGGCGCAGACATTTTTCTTAATATCGGTCTACCTTCATCCTGTGACTACCCCAAAATGTATTCTTTATTGACTCTGATCAATTTTTCTGTCCCGAAGACAGCAGGAATGCTATGTGGAGCAATTGCAGTCATGCTTATTATGCATACAGTGCGCTCAATCACACATTTTGGGCTGTGATAAGACGTCTGTATGGCATCTCTTGTAGAAAGTATGAATTTGGCTTTAGTCCACTGATTCCAGGTCTTTGTGAATGACCTCCTTCTGCGAGCAGTCAGAAAGTCCTGACTGTGTTCATGCCTATGTGTGCATGTAGATGCAGGAGGTGCTAGTGGTCTGTACAGAGTGTAATGAGCAGAGAGGATTTAGAGATCCCTGTGCTTTTGAGAGGCAGCTAGCCATGAACATCAGCCAAAACAAACCCATATGCAGGTCACACACTGGAAGTTCTTTTGTCATGGATCTGTGATCACTTCTTCATCAAGCCTGTGTTTACGTTGGTGCAACTCCAGCCTCTAATTGAGTTAATGGTACAATAGTTTTCACCTTAACCTTTCAATCTTTCAGTCGATCCCTGGTGATGATTCGCCTCATTGGAAAAGCTGGATGTGAGCTCTACTAAATCTTTATCCCCTTTCCATCTTATAAAAAAAAATACCCCACACCTGCAGTTTCACCTATGGACCGCTCAAGTGATTTACCATGAGATGGCGAGATGAGGGGCCAAGAAAAAGCTTTTTAATTTGTATGTAAATTATCACAAATCATGGTTGGTTTTGGCTCTTGGTTGGAAGTAGATTTAATGGATGATCATGACATAATTTTCACACACTCACACTGCTGAAATCGGCTCTGTGACAAAATGTCCCTGAAATGAACTGATTGGATTCCAAAAAAAGAGTTGTTTTCATATTACACCACAGAGGAGTCGTTATTCTCCACATCACAGATGTCTTGTCCAAAGAAGAGAAAGTATCTCATCTTTTTATTTTATACTGACAGATCCCTCTGTTGACTCACTTAAGAGGTCATCCAAAGCTTCGTGTCCATAAATCTTAAATGACGGCTGCGTCTCTCAGAAGCTCAGCAGTGTCAAGACATTGAGCCTCTGTTAAAGCAAGATTAAAGGAAAAACCCAGCCCCTCTCTCATTGTGTTTATTAACCAAACGAACCGCACGGCTTAAGTCAGCCATGCTTTGCTCTCGGATACGCGGCCAAATTAAGGAGCTCAGATTATTAATGATTCAACAACAGTGCCACCCCAGCAGATAATGGTCTTGCCTACGCTTTTAAAGACTTGTAAATATTTTGTTTGCCGATGCAAAGATGGAATCACCTTTCCGGCTTCTTATCGACACTTTCTGTGGGAACTTAGAGGGATGAATTTGGTTCTCCCCTCCGTCCCAGCTAAAGGAATGTGATTCTGTTTAATTAGGGACTATGAGTGGGTTCATGGGAAGCCCCCCATTTTTAATTACTGGTCCCCATGGCTCCCCGGGCTGTCTCTAGCTGGTTGGGGGTCAATGCTACAAGGCCCAAGTCATAGTGCCATGCTGCCAGAGGTTACCAGGGCCAGCTGGTTCTCAGACAGCGTGTGAGTCTGTGTATGTGTGTTTGTGTTTGTGCCAAGTCCAATATGCTTCTTGCCCCATCAAGACCCTTGTCAGTGGATGGCATGCTACAGGCCGGCTTAAAACATATTTTCAAAATATTTGTAAACCTAAATGGCTTCAAACATTTGAACGAGCAGACATGAGAGGTCGACTACCAAACCAGCGTCTGCAGGATTAGTTAAATGAGCGGTTCCACATGAACTTCCAAATATTTTCAAGTATATTCTTCTAATATGGCCCAGCACTCGTATGTTTACGCCACCGCCCAAGTAAACACCAGAAACTATTTGGCCATGTCACGTGATTAGAAGTCATTTCTCGGATTCAAATACTAACTTTGATCTAATTGAAGACAAAGGCTTTGGTTAAGTGCGGTCTGTAATCCAGCAGTTATGAATGGCTTATTTTACAAGAACAGATATGACCACAGACACATATGGTAAGGAACTGCCCATTGTGCAGGAAACTCTCATGTCTCTGACCCATGGACTCCACTCGTTACTTATAATGATGTTGAAGTGGGAAAATAAAAACAAATTGAGCATTTCACAAAATGGAGTGCAGTTACAAGCATGTTCTGTCTGTTTCAACTACTTCTGCGGCTGCTTAAAGGTTTGAAAACAGGCTTGTGACCAGAGAGACACCAGTTAGAGCCCCGGGACATGTACATAAACTCAATTGCCTCCAAATGTTTTTCTAGGGGACAATCAGTAGAAAGCTGTGGTTGCAGTAAGGTTTTAATTATATCAACCCCAATTTTTAAGCAATGCCATTCAGTGGATTTGCAGTAGTTTGCAGTTGCTTCATCGGTTCTGTCATTTTTCAAGCAAAAATATCAAACATTTGCTGGTTCCAGCTTCTCAAATGTTCAGATTTGCTGCTTTTCTTTGTTATGTGTGACAGTAAATGAAGAGTTTTTGGACTGTTGGTTGGTTGATTACTTTGGGCTTTGGGAAATTGTGATGAGTATTTTTCACAACTTTTTTACATTTTATATTGAATGATTCATTGATTAATTATAAGAATATTAATTAGTTGCAGCTCTAAAGCAGATAGACGAGTCATTGTTTCAGAGTTTCAGGTCTTTCTCGGAACCCAGTGGCTACCGTCAGACAATAATTTAGCAAAGTTATTCAGGCAAAGTCTTCCTTTTTCATGCACCGTTAATAGTTTACAATCCGATGAGATGTGTGAATGGAGTTGTAGTTGAGAGATGATGTCTATGACTTCTGCATATGCACGTAGAGAAATTCAGAAGAAACAAAATAAAGCTAGGTCCTTAGATCATAGGTGATGATGGATGCTAGTAAGTGGTGTGCAACAGTTTTAATCAGAAAATGTTCCCCTTCTGAATCTCGGTTGATGAAAATGAGACTGAAATAAGACAATAGTCTGTTTGAAGGTGCTATTTGGAAGAAAAGTTGTTTTTTGAGTTTCATTTCCAACTCGTCAAATACTGACGCATTAGGGTGGTGGACTCCCCGACCTACAATCCCAATGTTTCAGTATTTGACGAGTGGGGAACGAGACTCAGAAATAAATATTTCTTATAAAGTAACACCTGTAAAACTGAAAAAACAAAGAACCTAAAGACACTAACATGGCCCCCAGTCAGGTGATAATTTAGTGCTTGTCTTTACAAGTGACCTCTTTCACTTTCCCTTTAGTCATTTGATTAATTGCTATTACAAACATATTGATTAGAGCAGCTTTAATGAAAAATCAGTCAGTAAAAAATACTTGATATTTTATGTTCAAGCTTTCCGTCAAAACTGATTTGCTCATCATCCTTTCAGACACATGACTTGATGCGTTTGAGGCCAATTAAGTACAACTTAGCATGAGTGACACCAGTAGCAGTAGGTTGGTGGGAACAGATGATCAGAGGTCAAAAGGTCTCGGTGTTCAAACACATTGACGATGCAGCTATTTGACCTGACAATACACCCATCAATCACCTCCTCACTGGTGAACAAGCACTATGTCAGAGGCATTTAAAGACATGGTGACACTTGAACCTTCCTCAAAATAAAGCTCACTTACACTCACAATAGAGGTTTGATTGATTGGGATGTAATGAGGTACAACTAGTTAAAGCTAGTCGAGGAAACGTTTTTCATCAAGCAACAAACCTTACAACACACTTAAACAGGAATTCTGGTATATTTAGTAATTTTGGAAATGGTCCAGTAGATCTCCTCAGCTGGCAGCCGCGACACAGGCTACAATATCTGCAAAGTAATCCTTAACAGCAACTTCAACCATCAAAGTACGTCTACTAAAAGTGCTTGTTTTTGCCACTGACAGGCTAAGACTATTATTCCATCGGTCCTAAAAAACATTACAGAAATGATCCCTACAGAGATGGACCTTTTTGTTTAACCAGAAACAGCTGCTATGCGGCTCTCGCCAAATCCTCAATTTACAGAAACGATTATTTGATCATCATGTAACTGACTCGATTCAAACTTGACAACAATCAGAAACAAAATAAAACTCTCCAAAACCATCTTGTTTTGTGTTTCCACTGTTCCAACAACCACCAACTCTGGTTTTGTTAAAAAAAAAAAAAAAAAGACGAAAAACAAAAATGATTCACCCAGATAGATGTTAAAATTGGAAGAGTATCTAGACAGAGGTCAGACATCAGAGAATCAACAGGGGAAAACTGCGTGTAGAGCCAAACTACTTTCACATTGAGTGAATTTTGGGTTTATTTCAAACTAGTTGGATATTGTTGGAAAGACTAAACAAGATGGTTTCTGTGAGTTGTATGTTGTTTCTTTTGAGTTCGACTGTAGAGTGTTTCACAACGATAAAATTACTGTTTCTGTAAATTATGTCTGGTGGATTTGGCGAGAGCGACTTGTTGTCTGCTTCTGGTGAAACAGAAAGGATTTTACTCTTTGACGAAGTGGTCTATCTCTGTAAGGGATCCTTTCCATTTTGTTGTCAGACACTTAGAATAACAATCTGAGCCTGTTAGTGGCAAAAACAAACACTTTGATGGTTGAGGTTGCCCACAAGGATGGAGTTATTGCAGCCCATGTCACAGTTCCTGGCCGAATTGCTCAACAAAACCAACTCCAAAACATTTTGTACCTGTTAGTCATTTACACACCAAAATATGTAAACACAGGGCTCAGGTTTGAAGATTCCAGAATTCAGCTTCAACAAATTAGATTTTAGTTCTTGAAAATTTTCCACCAGGAATGTATCATCTGTGTTTTGGTGAATATGATCACAGCAGAAATAAGCCTTTAAACGTTCTGTGTTGCAAACAAAAACACGATCTTCCCACATGCAGACAGGAACAACAAAGGAAGTAAAAGAGAAATGAGCGAAGGGATAAAGCTGAAGTGCTGACTGCATCCTATGTTTCTGTACGATTTCCTCCCCAGACACGTTCTCACACACTCAAACACAACAGGACAACCTGTTCTAAAAGAGCCATTGACCTTCTGCGTGAAAGCCTCCAATAACAAAACGAGACATCAATAAGCTGAAAAACGATACTTTGAAAGCGGAAATCACCTCGGCGCATGGAATAGCCCCAGAATGGCTGTTTAGAGCATAATACTGTAAAGGAGGGGATGTGCTTCTGTATTGTGTCGGCCAACAATAGCTGACTGTAAACTCACAGCCACACCGCCCTATGGATTTAGCAGCTCCTCACGGGGTTGAGCTATTGTCCTGGTCCCGAAAAGCAGTTCTTTGTGGCTGAGGGCCAATGTGTGTCAGGTAACAGGTGCTGAAGATAACATAGATATGAGAAAGAGAGCGGCAGAGAATGAAAGAGAGAGTGAGGACGAGACAGAGGTGTAAACCTGTTTCTGTCTTCCTTTAAAAAAAAAAAAAAATATTTGATTGCTCTTCAATGTGGGCGTAGCAGGGTTTAATCTGTTCCTCTAGTTCACAAAAGGGCTGTCGCAGTGGTATGATACCTCCATACACTGAGCTGCACTGAAGCATTCAAGAGCTCTGGAAACAATCTCACAATACCCAGAACCAACATCACAACACAACAAGCCTCTCTCTTCCCCCAGTTCAGCTCCTTCTCAGTAAATCAGGAAACCTTACTGCATATGTCAAATCTAGCTCTCAATGCCAACTTTAATATTACATTTGCACTACTCTTCCAAATGAAAGCAACATTCATCCTTTTATTTCATTAATAATGGACAAAATGATTATGTGTGATGTCAAAAGTGTCAATTCTGAAGTCATGCTCAGCTCTAAAGTGTTTTATAGCTACATTTAACTGTATTTTGGTTTTCGTCCTGCAAGCTCAGATGTCATCAACCGTGTTTCCAGACACAGCTGGCTCTGATGAACACATTGTACATGACCTGGCCACCAGCAAATGCCAAGCAGAGAAAGTGAGGGAATAGCTTGTGAAGAAAGTGGGAAATTAGCAGCTAAAAAACAGATATTTTTCTCAGTTACTGTTCTAGATGAAGAACAGAGCTTGTTCGTTAGGAGGCTGTAAACACAGCTCCATAAGAATGCCAGTGTTTCCCCTAAATGCTGAAGAATTAGGTGTTAGTATTTTGCATCTGCCAGTGTAAATAAGCAGTTATCTGCTAACAAATTTTCTGTAATAACTTTCTACGATGACAAAGTGGCCAAAAAAAAAAAGCAGAGAAATATTTTGCCTGCACAAATTACACATATTACAGATTTGAACGGAAATCCATGATATTCAGGAATGTATTGGTGAAAGGTACCTGACGTTATGTTTCCACTGCAACTACTCACTGTAAAAAGATGAATGACATGACAGCTCCCAAAGACTGAAGTATAAACATCTCAATCTTTCCCTGGTGGCTGGCTGCAGAATAAGTCATAAATCCCTTCCTCTCCATGTTAGCAAATGAGACATGGGCCAAAGTACACATCAAATAATTCTTTCCCAAAAAAGGTTTCTGTCATTTTAGGTACATCTGAAATATTGCAGGCTCATGTTTGTACTGTGGGAGGTAGTGGAGACACATGTGCATCTTTATATATGACTTAGAGTTCGGTTACAAACATGGTAAATTATTCATTGTCTTACTTGTGTTGTTGTCTCACATTGTTGGAGGTGAAAATCTATCCTCAAACAACCCTCTAGTGATATTACACACTATGGTTATATAATATCTGCATAGATTTTATAATACGAGATACATTTCACACCAATTCGTGGATGTTTTCACCCTACCTTGAGCTTTTTTTGACACCAACGAACATACACACCAGAAGCATTAAAGCACTGCATAAACCAACATCTGTCATGATGGTGTGCCAATGAGGTAGGATGACAATCGACAAAACTGTCAAATCAACGAGTTACATGTCAGTGTGTATGACTTCATGTGAACAGAAACCGAACCAGAACTTAAATGCAACAAGTATATCATTTTTCCCCCTTGCTCCGCACCAGGTGAACCTGACTACAGGTGTGAAAACATCCTTAGAATACATTGACTCTGGTTTGAAAATACTTCATTAGCATTGTCAGTCAGAAAGGTAGTGAGCTGTTACACAGAACAATTAGACTGAATGTAAAGTTAGTGTGCCAGTCTAACAGCAATCCACCATGCTGACGTAAAAAAAAAAACATATATGTTTCAACAAAAACAGCTTGCAGAGTTCAGCTTGAACAACTGAAATCAACTGAAACTTCAGAAGTCTGCACACAAGCCGCACGGAGCAAATATGAACCTCTAAGGACCTCTCTCCAAACCACCTGGCCCAGAACAGATGTCTCACCCAGGGACAGAAGAGAGCCTGGTCTGGTCCAGCGTGGTCAGGTCTGGCACGGACCGGACAGAAAAGAAGAAGGTGCAGGTAACACGGGTAATGATCCTGTCTGCAGTTGGAAAATGATGTGCAGGACTTTTGTGGATCTGCCCGTTCAGATCACACCCTATCATTCATGCCTGAGTGGTTGATCAGGATCCAAGAGGGTACGTCCAGCGGGATGCCCTGGAGGAAATGAGGTCATTGGAACAGATCGTGTGGAGTAAATGAAGCAAACCATGCTGATCCAACTCTTTCACCTCTGCGTTTGACCTGTTATTCCTTTCAACTGGAGCTCAGTTTTTATGGTGAGAGATGACTTCATTGATATACATCCTGGTTGTCTTTGAACGCCTACGCCACCGTGGACGCGCACCCCACCAGAGGTCTCAAGCTCAAACAAAGCTCCTACACATATGTCCGTTTTAAGATACTCCCAGGTCTGGTGAGCACGCTCCCATCATCCTCAGTCCTGTCCAGCGTCCAAGCAACAAGCTCAGCGAAGAGGGATGGCTGGGAGAAAAGAAGAACAAGTGAGGTTTATATGCTCTTTGTTTTTTTTTATTAGTCAGTACACAGTGGAGAGCATCAGGGAAGATGATTGAAGAAGAGAAAAATAAGAAAAAAGCTTGAGTCCAACGTTTTACATCACACAGAAACAGTGTGCACCTCAGCCTGTTGATCCTCCAGTGCACCCCAAAGTGAGCGAATTTGGAGGAAGGGTAAAAAAGAGCTTGTGTCTTCATGCCAAGCATTACGTCTTGCCTTAGTCAACCAACCCCTGAGCCTTCAGTCTTGGCTACATGGCCTCAAAAGAAGACCGCCACTTAAACAGATGATTTTTATTTTCAACACGACCGCAGAACACTGCAACAAAACAACCTTCAAATGACACAAGGATGTTAGATTTCAGATCAAAAACTGCAGAAAGAACACACACACACAAGGATTTCCTGTTTCATCATTTAGTTGTGTGTTTGTTTTCCAAGTCAGCATCAACAGTATGCTCTTCGCTATCATTGGGCTTTGTTGCGCTTTCATGTCTGGAGACAGAAATGCTTTTCTTTTATTAGAACTGGCAGTGAACGCTGGTGGTTTGCGCTGTCTCTCTGAACGGAAAATATTAGACACAAATGTCCCCAATTTTAGGGCGAGGGTCACTTGTGGTATTTATGAGCGTGATGAAGGAAAGCTACAATTCTAAAACAAAATATCACAGTTCATATAGTGCACCTTTTTTCTACTTAATTATATTGCACTTACTTAAAGCTACATTAGGCAATATTTGACCAGGAGTCCTCTTTCTCATCCCCTTAAGAATCGAAGACCAATAACTGCTGGACTTTTAGCTTTGGTTCGGTCCAAAAATGCCAGAAAAATTCCTGTGGCTTACGATACTTCATTCTCTTCATTTACTTATTTTTGCTCTCTGATATTTAACGCCTGTCAGCTAGTGTGTTCTCTGATTGTCCGACTGTAGTGGAAAAAACATCGTGTAAAACCATCTTTTTAAAATGATGAGCTGTTCGAGTGGAACCACGTGAAGTGTGATGAACCAAAACAATACGTAAAACATGGTTACAAACTGGGAAAAGCTGCAGATTTGGTAGTTCATTCTCCGTGAAATTGGCGGTAATAGAAAATGATTCAAACATCAGTTTAAAAGAATACATAAAATTTGAGGTGCAGAGCTTTAAACAACAGAGCCTTTATGCATAATTGGCTTCTCAGGTTCTTATTGCGAGCATGTTAACAATCAGCAATCAACAACACGGGCATGGGCATGTATCACTTATTTACTTTGGCTCTTTGTTTGTAGCTTTTATATTGCGGTTGAGGAAGTTGTTGAGAGTCATTCAATGCAAACAATAAATCAACCGTGCTAAAAAAAAAACTATGAAAAACTGCAGAGCTGAGTGCTCATTCTCAGAGGGATTGGCAGCACTAAAGATGAATCACATTGGAGGGACTGACTTTATTAAAAATACAAGTAATAAAAACAAACAATCGATTAAAATGTCTAAAAAGTATTGATGTAGATGTTATGCAGATACGCTGTATGCTGCAGATATAAATCTTCAATAGAGTGTGGTTGAGAAATCCTAGCAGGCTCTTCCTCACATGTGTTCTGCAGAGTCCCGCACTGGCTTTGTAGCAGTAACAAAGCACGATTGCTCTTGACATAGATAGGGCGCAATTTGGAGCGCATTCAAAACATGTTATATCCAACAAATATGTTCGCCTGCAGTACGTGAGCGAGTTTGTGGTATGGGAACAATTGCTCTTTAAAAAGCCCCTGCTTACTGTCATGCGAGGCCGGCAACATTGAGATAACAAAATGCCCTGAATGACTCTAAATCTAGTAATGTAAGGCTTTTTTTGGAGCAAGCAACAAACCAGAGTGAAATGATAATATCTGGGCACATGTGATCTAAAAGTACTTTAGCCTTAAGCAAAACAACTGTTTAGACACAGTGTGAGTGCTTCTAGTAAAACATATATAGAGTTTCTTTAAAGGGCTCTGTGTCTGTAGGAAGCGCGTGAAAGAGTATACTTGAGCTCCTTTATATGCAGAGGCACAAAGAAAAGCCATCACTTCGACAAAATATGTCATGAAACGGAAGGCCCCACCCATGCTTTACCTGAGTCCCATTGAAAGAAAGCGTGCAGAACAGGATATCATTACTAATAAAGAGGAAACAAGGCTTAACCAGTGCCAACAACCTGCTATTAAAGATGTGAATACCTCATTGTGTTGGTGGTCTAAGGCTGAATCTTAAAATAACAGGGTTTTACATGGTCCTCGCTCCCCTAGGCGGTGAGTTGTAGCCACACTTGCCTTTCAAAGATTTTTTTTTTAAACTTTCCTTGTAATCGACGGCCTCATTCACATGCTTCCTCACAGAAAGGTATAAAAAAAGGAGGGTTGGCACTCTTGTACTCCTCGATTAGTATTCTGAGAGGCAGACAAAGCAGAATTAATAGCCTTTGACACATTTAACTTCCTTTCCAGGATCCAGTTTGATTGGTGGGGAGGTTTTGTGTGGGTGATGATAAGAATGCCGGAGGGCAGGCTGACATTGCAGGTCCCCCGACAACGGATTTCATTAGTAATGTCTGGCGAGAAAGGTATTAACCTGAGTCCTCTTCTCTTAAAGGCCTCGTCTTCTTCTCTCAGGGGCAGAAAAGAACAAATTCCAGCGCATTTATCACCTTAAAGTGAAAGCCAAAAGGAGAAATTGGGGAAAAGGGTTTTTTGCGAGGAGGGCCAAGCTTGATGAATCAAACGCTTTTCTGCTCGCTGTGCATCAGGGTGGTTATTCCTCCAGTCTGAACTATGAAAACGATCCCGTCCCTGCGGCTGCTGTGTGCGACTTACAGTATTTCATCACAGTCTGGTCTGCGAAATGATCAGGGCTGATCAGTAGTGATGTATGACGAAGATACGCAGGCAAGATGAGTTGTTTTACTCCCATCTACTGATAAATAACAGCTGCGGGGAAAAACAAACTCTGTACATCTGTTGAGGAGTCGATTCAAGCATTTCTACTTGTGGGAAACTCTGGATGCATAACAAATTACATGGAGTAACTTATTTTTTTTGGCTCATTCCACATTTTTACACACAATATATTTGAGTTTAACTACTTTTAGGGCAACAAACGCAGCCACACAGCTGTTACCAATGATTATAACCCCACTTGTGAATACCATCATTATCTTTTGCACGTTATTTATCACATAGATATGTCACTAATATGATCTCATGAAATGTAAAAGTAGCTGATTTGTAAATTTCTGACCACCCACAATTCCCCAACCCACCACTACTCAAGAAAACGTTTCATTCAAGATAAAACTGACAGAACCGGGAGATTCACAGAACAAAAGTTTAAACACAAAATCCTGGTGGAGAAAATTTAAAGCAAAAGTCCAGAACATGTGTTTTGATTCAGATATACAATATTTTGTTGCCTGTGCGCTCAGTTTGGATTTTGTTGGATATGTTTGCTCAAAAAATATCCTTTAACAGTGGTGCATCACAGCGCTGCTTTTAATAATCACTGTGGTCGTGGATATGTCAGATGCTGATTTTGAAATGCCCGCGGGAGCAATGAACATGAGTCCATTCTTGATTAAAAGCTCTGTTTTTGCTGTCTTTTGTCTCCCAACGGTTGTCTATCATCTCATCTCATCTCTCGTCTGTGTGTTTAATCTGTCTGGCTTGAATCACTGAGTTTAATGTGATACACAAATTTGACTGGCACACATAGTGTAGTGATTAACAACACATGCGACTGGCCTGTGAGTACACTGGGCCCCCGTTGCTGTAAAGACTAGAAACGCTGTGCCAGTTAAAATAGAAACGCTTGGTCAAAATGTAATAATTATCAATAATTTATATGAATAAAATGTAATCTGGGTCTGGATAGGATGGTGTACAAGGTGAAAACATCATCATTAAGTCTGTGTCACTGAACTGAAATCGTTGAACTACAATCTGAATGGTGGGACCCTTTTTTGATATATAATCAGCCGAAAACAGTACAAAGACAATCCATTTAATGCTTAACCTCAGAAACTCAATTGATATTATTATTGGGAATTTAATGCCACCATCACGGTTCAAGCAAGTGTGGACAGGAGCAACAAAAGACTGTAGAAAGCTCCAAAGACACCTGTTTGTTCATCAGTGACAGGTGATGGTATAATGATTGGGTATGAAAGCTGCATTCTCGGAAGGCTCAGTCGATCACAAGCAAGGACGGGGCTGGGATTCTGCAGAGGATATTATTTAATGGGCTCAGGAACTATTTGTGTAAGCTTTGTCGGTAACCACAGTTTATTATAAAATGATCTAATTCTGGTTTTATTTATGTTTGATGCAGCGTGTAAGGGGTTGTGTGAAAAATAATTAAAAGTGGACTCCTTTTCAAGTCTGGACAGTAGAACAGTAAAGTACAGTAAAACATATGAATGGAAACATCCACTAATTTACATTTTATTTAGCTGACAGTGCAAAAGATTTGCTTAGAATGTGTGCAACATTTCAATTGAAACACAACTTTTGTCTGCTCTGACTCCCAGCTGCTCCTCTCCTCTCCTCTCCTCTCCTCTCCTCTCACTTTTCTTTCTCCTCTCTTTCCAGTCAGCCGTTTACAAACACTCCTCCCGCTCGGCCGGTGAACGCAGCCCGAGATGAATCACGCCACGTATAAACAGGAAAGCTCGTGAATCGACCTGACCTCCCTCCGTTTTACATGCCAGCCGCCATGCTGCCTGTCAGTCAAGCGCTGCTGGCCCATAAAGAGCCCATAGTATGCGTGTGATGTTTATAGTGTTATATTCCTGTGTTTGATCCTCACATGTCCTGGCTTTTATAATGTTTTTATTCACATAACTTTCTCCCACTGCATTAGCAAGGCGAGGAGCGTGTGAGAATGACTGTGGGAGAGTGTAATCGCTCTTGACAGAGGAATATCTGTCACAAGGGAATAACAGCTCTGTGGTCAGATTCACTGTGAGAGGAAAGTTCTCAGTATTAGACGGGAGGATTTGCATGGGAGTGTGTAGTTTCCACCAAAAGATGCTGACTTTGAGGGTACGCATGCAGCACGCTTTGATTCATCCTTTAATTCCCGGCGTTATTCTTCGCTGCCAAGCGCTGCGGCGAGAGATTCATAATTTTGATCAGAATTTCCAAACTTCTGCTGAGGACACAACAAACATGAAGTGAGACGAATTTCCAATCATTCTCACAGCGTGATGATTTTCCATAGGAATGTACGTTGCCCTCGTGTGAAGGGCGGATCCCCTCACTGGCGCACATTAATCTGAGGTAATGCTCACCATGAAGGGTGGATGCAGACAAATCGTCATCATATCCACAAAATACAATCGCTCACCGGCGTGTTTGTTTATTTTTGATTTCCATACGATTAGTCAGATTTTTTTTGTCATGGCAAGGAAATGGATTATTATTATTCAGGCCAAATATTTAATGTTCCCATTATTTGAGCAGGCGCATAAACAAATGCGTCATCAGCAATTCATTGCGCGTACAATAACACACAGGCTGTTTCCCACAGTGGGGCCCGGCCTGGCAGCGGGGCCCGCCTCTGCCTCGGAGCTGCTGGGACGGAGCCAGCTCAGGGGGTTCAGACCACCACAGCACTGACACACACACACACACACACACACACACAGAGAGAGACCACCGCTGCAGAGTCATAATCTGCACACAGCTGTGGTCACTGAAGACACATGTGCCACCGCTGCTTTGCACCATGTGTGCAGGGTTTTTGGTACAATAAGTATTTGTTGCATTTAGACTTTCAAATGTACCTTTTTATTTGATTTAAACTAAAACTATTAAGTTAGGCATGAGGCACGGGGACTAGGCTACAAAACTGTGTAGGCTTTGTGATTGATGGGCCGTTAAATATTTTATTACCGTATCAATCTCCAACAATGACCACCAGGACTCACAATAACAATGGTGACGCTTATCTCCTCCAGCACAAAGATCTGGCAGAGTTTATCCCAGACCTCCTGTTCTCTAAAACACATAACATTTTCACAATCGCATCCAAAAAAAACCTGCAGTGCAACCTGTTTAACAGCTGAGATTATAAAGATTGTGTGTTGACTCAGTTCTGTGGCGTGTTTAGAGGCGGTTGTGTTGTGGTGTTGCATTGGACCGTGTTACATGGAAATTAGTTTGTTATGTCTGATTCCAGGAGAAATTAATGAGCTAGATTAAGTAGTAACAGCTTGAGCAGTGTGATAACAATAATGATATTGCTTTTTAACCATGCTAGCGTGACATCAACAATATGAAATATCTCAACACCTAGGGGAAGGTCTGCCATGACACTTAGACTAGAGCAGCAAGGAGTAGTCGATTCATTGAATGGTCGATTGAAAGAAGATTTATAGACAACTATTTTAACAATTAATTATTTGTTTCAGACATAAAATTTCAAACATTTTCTGGCTCCAACTTCTCAAATGTGAGAATTTGCTGCTTTTCGTTGTCATTAAGGACAATAAATTAACAGTGTTGGGTTTTGAACTGCAGGTTGGACAATAAACTAAATTTCAAGATGCCACTTTAGGTTCTTCCGAGGCCACTGGATCTGTGCTTTTATTCAGGTCCACACCAAAAGTTAATGGGATCTATTCTTGGCAAAAGACCCATCTTCGGTCCAAGTTTCTCAGACATCGGTTTAGTAGTTTTTGTGTAATACTGCTGATAGACTAATCAACAAACAAACAGACCAAGTCAGAAGTTTTTTGTTTTGAAACTGTGCAGTGTGGATAGAAAGATCTGAAAGGAAGACAACAAATGTTTTCAAGTCGCTGGTAATGATCAGTAAACTAGCTTTAAATTGGTCATATTTTAATTTTCTGAAAATATTGTGCTGTTGGATTGTTGTTTGTTAAAACTAATTGCATCATTCTGTGTTCAAGCTCTTCATTGACTAACCAAAAGGTCATGACCGCCACATTTGTTCCTGGTCATCATTACAGCTCCTGGGAGTCGTACAGAGGAGGCTGATGTCACCATATGGGGCCTCCGACACATTCCTGGATCGGACCAAAACCTCCAGCAAAGTCAAATGACATACGACTGCTCTCTCAATGCACGCAAATGTGACTGGCTTCATTTACACACTCAGCGTAAACCTGACATGTTACCCATAGGACTGGGGCTGTATTGACATGGTTACACACATCTGTTTTTAAGCATTTTGTGGCACAAATGTGGTCTCTTAATAACATCCTACATTTTAATGTGGTTTCCCATTTATTTTCTGAGCGAGGAGGAGGAGCAACATCTTTGTGTCAAATAATACTCGGATCTGAGCAATTAAAAAGCACACATCATCCGATATACTGCCATTAAAACAACCTAATTTGTGGAATAAAACCGCTTTGAATGAGACATTTCCTTCTCGGGACCACAAGGAGTTAAAAGTCAGCCTTGCGTAAATAAACCCCAGTTAAGACAACAAATTAAATATCAGATGCGTGTCACCTAAATGGAGGGAAAAAAAAGAGATTTGAGTCAGCAGTGCAGCCATGGCGGAGCCATTGTATCCTGTGTCATCAAGATTAACAGCTACACTACAGAGCCGATGTAGCCTCTGGGACGGGGGGAAGTGTGTTGCAAACTTACTGTAGTATCTCAATTCATTTCGTGGGAGCCTTTCCAGAGTACAGCGAGATCACTTCTTCATTCTTATGGCCTGACATGCTGCGCTCACACTGAGGGAAATCTGAAATCCGAGTGAAAAATATCGACCGATTGACTCTAAATCAAGAAACGTGTGAATGGGACTTGTCTGCCGGCAGTAAAGCAGTTTGGCAGCAGTTCGATGAAATGTACTTAATCGCTTGTTAACATGATCCTAGCAAAGGTGTGGTTGAGAGATCGTCTCAGCAGTCTTTAATCTTCAGGAGACAAGGCAGAGCATCAAAAAAACCGATGTCTGTAATGTGTGCGTGCATGTACAGTATTCCTGTGGTTGCTTCTATGTGTGTGTGTGTGTGTGTGTTGGTGGTTCGGGGAAAAATACTCATGTTCTGATCTGATCCGAGATATTTCCTTTTAGGTGGGTTGCTTTTTACAGAACTACTGTAATGACTCAGAGTGCAAACGCCAGCGAGCATGCCGATACCCATCTCCAGAGCCTGGCGCACGGCCAAGTCTGAGTGTTTGACTGGGTGCAGACATGCAGCGTGACCTCCGAATAACATTACAGTATTATTATCTGGATTACAAGGCGATGAGGAGGAAGACAATGAGCATTTGTTTGTTTGTTTTTAGTATTTCATGTGGTGTTTAATGTGACATGTGCAGTCATGCATGAGTACATTTATAGATGAGTAAATCTGGTGGCTTAGTGTTACACAGTAGTTTTAAGGAAAGTACTTATTCGCTCTCTTGCTCAGAGTTTCATCATGTCTGAACTGCATGCGACACAAGCAACAGAATCTTCTTGGTTTGTTGTTTTCATTGTAGTGTCCCGTGCAATGCCACGCCGTTTTGAGTTTTGATGTTTCTATTTTTATTCCTGTTTAAAGTGTGACATGGACCAGTTGATTTATGAAGCTGAAGGAGTTTTTGTCTATACAATGATTCTAAGAGCTATATTGTAGGTAAGTGGACTGAAGAAGCCTCTTGGATGAGAGCTGAAACGTCTTCAAGAAACTGACATTTTCTTTGTTTTGTCACGACACTGTGCTTATGATCTGGTCAGGTTTAAGTACAAAAACCACGCGGTTAGGGTTAGGAAAACATAACGGTTTGGCCTGTTTTGGTTGATTCTATCACGGATGTTTGACTTGTAAAAACAGCCGGCTTTGATGCCTCATAAACGGCTAGAAATATCCCCAGCTCTCGGACGTTGGCCAGCCTTGTTGGCAGCAGTAACACCACCTCCATCTCCTTCTACCCTGCCTATTTTAGTGTAACAACTGGAAATGGGGGGGAAACTGCTAAAAGCAACTTAACCACTTACTATCACCTTTAAAGCTCACTAATCAAAATGTTATATCTTCCCTGTTAAATCTGTGCACTACATGAAGTATAGTGATGTAAGCTGGTGGTTGTTTGGGGGCTTATGAGGCACGCTGCTTCTGAGAGAGGATCAGTGACGGGCATCCAGCGGAGCTTTAGAGGCGCTGGTAGGCAGATATTAAATGTCACGACAGAACCCTGCTAGCTGTTAGGTCACATTTCTAACCCTATCATCTAACTCTCAACAAGAAAGTGAATAAGTGTGTTTCCTAAAATGTCAAAACCGTTCCCCTCATGCTCGGTCAACCCACAAGATATTTATTTGGCTCCTCTTGAAGCAACAATGAACTACCACAGCACTTAAGAGAGCACAGAAGGAGCTTTTAGATCAATTCTTCCAAACCCGCTTCTTAAAAATAGCATCCAACTGTACTCACGCACACATTGTACACACATCCAGTCGAACACACTCACGCACACACCTTCCTTTGTGCTCATCAATCATCCTTTTTCCACAGGAGTGTCCTCCAGGATTGAGTCTTAATGTCTGTTATGAAATCTGGACCATGTGTTGTGAACCAATATTAGTTTACAGTCCCTGGGCCTTTCAGCCTAGTTTGGTCCCGTGCCTAAGTACTTCTCAAAATCAGATCCATTTATAATGCAGTGGTGCATGAACATTTGCTTTCCCTTAAAGGCCCAGGCTAGATTCGAAACAGCATCATTAAAATCACCCTGCCGGCTTTGTTACAGCGTGCGTCATTGTGCTGAAGGCATTCTTTGACTGACTGACTGACTGACTGACTGACCCAGGCTTTAGGTTTAAAGTGGGGTTCAGAGCTGTTTACAAACACAGGAATAAAACATATCTTTTGTTTTGATTTGCCACTAGAAGCTGGAAGTTTCAGAGGAGCTCATTTTCCACCATAAAATCATCGATCATAAAAATGTTTGCGCAATTCTTCAACTCAATATAAAACCAATACTGCGGCTTTGATGCTACAAATATTTATACGAAGATGCAATGTCATTTTCTCACCCCTCCCTCCATCTTTCTGATTGTTTTCAACCCCAGCGGAGGGACCAATCGGTCATAGCCTCAAACCAAAATCCAGAAATTGTGACAGTGATTGGGGAGAAGGTGTGGGAGTCACGAGGGCCTCCGCTGGGTGTGAAGTTGTGGTCGACTGAGCTGACAGGAGGGAGAGTTTTTTCCTCGAATTTGCATTATTTATCTGGATTTCTGCATCGTTAACACATGCTGTAGCAGCTGCTTCGTGCATAACAAGTTTCTTTCTAAGTGGGGATGGAGGGTTAGATGAGTTTGAGACCATGAGTTCTCATATACGTGTGTGCACGAGGAATGACACTGAACAAAAGTGAAGGAAAGAATGCAAAGTAGAAGAGAAGAGGCACAAATCAGACAAATGCATCAGTGTACACAAAAATATCCATAACATTCCATCCATATCATTTCCATTTTTTACCTACCCACAAAACAAATTTAACAGTTTTTTTTTTTTTTTTATTGAAAATGGTACAGTCAAGTTTTATACTTATAATTACATTACTTTACCCAACTTATAAAAGAACTTATTCGCAATTTTAAGTGTGATTATAACCTCGGCCAAGGAGGTTGTGTTTCGGCCTGTGTCTTGCAAGCAGCTAACACTACTGAAAGGATTTCAATGAAACTCAGAATTTCGACGGGTCTCAGCCCAGAACAGAACCCTTTAATTTTTTTGTGCAGATCCAGCAGTTTCAAGTTTATTGTGAGATAGTCTGTGTTTCAACAATTTCATTAATTTCTTCAGGGAAAGAAAGCACGGATCGTACTGAAAATAATCACATGTAGGTGTGTGGTATCTCAAAGTAAAATCTGAATGTAGTTTTTCACAGTGTAATGATTGCTTGGAAAGAGAGATTCTTTATCACGTATGTACATGTTCAAATGGTTGTAATCACAAGAACGGGGTGATGTCGTGTTTCTGGTTATTCAGGTATGCATGAATAAGCGTCTGCGCGTACTTTGTGTGTGTGAGTGTTTCTACCCCACCTCAAGGCCATGTTCGTATCCACCCTGTGGGGTTTCCCTGCACACGCCCCTCCCTGACGCCGCACCCAGGAGAGAAGAAGAGAGAGCAAAGGAGGGTCCTTGCCTGACAGCACCAGGGAATGACTCCCTCCAAATGCTATGCAGGGTGACATCTGCAAACCATAACAAGCCCTTAAAACCCCCCAAAAATGTGATACAAAGAGCAGGGCCACGGCCTTCTTCTGCTCTCATAATGAGGCCACGGGATAAGCATCTTCGCGGCGAAAGAGGAGGAGAGAAGAAGGAGTTCAGCTTTATTTTGTGCAGATTAATTTGTAAGACGTCACTTTTTTTGCTAAACATTTATATTACAACTCAGTGCGTGTAATTACAATGCGTCACATACAGCGTAAGCATCATTGTGTGTGTTGAGCGATTCAGCATGTCGGTCACTGAATCATCCCAATCGACACCTTTAACCTGGATGTTATTTATCAATATAATTTCAAACTGCTGCTCTTTTGCACGCTTGCTGACCTCAGAGGAAACGCACCCTGCTGCATGATGTCCCCCACCCCCACCCTCCAACCCCCAACCCCACAAATTGTTCCCATTGTGTGGGTGCGTCGAGTCATGGCAGATTTTGGGCTGGGTCAGTCCTTAAATAGAGCCTGGCTCCTTCAAGGATCAACTCCATCAGACGCCAAAGCAGCCTGAGGACTTACTGGCTCACAGCCACAACATTTAAACTCGCAGACCACTTTAACCCGTTTGTCTGTTTACTGTAAAATAACTGATAAAGATCCACTGGACCTGGTTTCCTCTGGCAAAAAAATCTGAATACCTGAATCAGTTCTGAGAAATTTTAGAGGTGTGAATAACATTGAAAGCTGTGGGGACACTTGGTTTTAACTTTCACAAAGTGTCCGACAGAAAGTTTAGGAAAGATCTAGAATATCTGATATTAAAAGGATTCAAATCTGTGCAAACTAACCCTGCAGATGAAGGCTTATAAAAGCATATGGGCTGTCATCCCCTGCCGAAGACACTGTGATATTCAATCAGACTGAACTTGGATAAAGTTTGCTCGTCTGACCCAGAGAGGGAGTCGACCAGATGTCTTATCTCCGTTAAGTCAGTCGAGGATCGGTGTCAGAAATGCCAGCACGCTCCACCAAAGCCCCCTGGCCATTCCCCGATGCAACCCTACCTCGATGGCCGACTTACGGACAGCTGAGGAGAAGCTCCACCGCTCAGACTTCACCTTGGCTTCCTCTCTCATTTCCTTCTCTGTTGAACACATGTAATTGCGGTGTACTTTTCCCCTTTTCCTTCTCTGGCGAACAGGGAAAGCCCTGTGGATTCATAGGCATTGAACCCTAATTGGGCTAATGGCGGTGGTATATCTAAATTACCTCCCTCCATCCATGAGGGTTGCTGTGTTTATGTCTGCTGCTTTGGGTAAACCCCCACCCTGTCCTGTCATTTATCGGGGCACTTGTTTGTTGTAGAATGCAGCTCCACTGCAGATCGTTATCAGCGTGGCCAACTGACCTGTCTGGCCCATTCAGACGGTAAAACAGAGCCTGTATTTTGTAACCGCTGTTAAACCGCAGAGGTCTCTCCCTGGAGAGCTATCTTTTGAATTCCTGAAATGGGCAATTTAATCAAAACAGCCATTTAATGTTGTTGACTGTGGATGTTATATATGATTGAATAACCTGGAACAGTCTTTTACCATGAAAATACATAACCTGCACGTGATGAAGAAATCAACTGTCGTGGAGATTTAAAGGTATAGTTTGGTGTACTTCCTGAGAGTGAAATGAAAATGTCCTCTCTGTTAGGAGCTGGATCCAAAACGCGATTAGCTTTGTTTAGCATGAAGACAGGAAGCATGGAGACACTGCCAGCCTGACTCACTGAAAAGTAAAAAAAAAAAATCCACACACCAATACATGTATCTTGTTTGTTTGAGGTATATATAAGCTGAATTGGTAAAGTGTCAGCTTGTCGTTTTAATGAGGAGGGTGAGGGTTAGAGTTTAGGTGCTTTTTTCTCAGGACACACTGGAACACCACAATCAGAAGCCCTTTCAGTACCACCGAAACAAAGACCCTTTCTGGTTTTAACACAGCAGAAAAAACCCCTCCATATTGCCGCCCTAGTTTGTGATTTTGGATCGCATGCCCACGTTTTAACATAGTGTCAACAGAGTTGGCGGTCCATGTGATGTTTTACAAATGTGTTGGGCAGCTTTTTCAAAACAATAGCATACACTGTGCATGTTATATGTCGGTTCAAGTGGTTGAACTTATCCTGTGCTTGGAGGGAAGGCGCTCCTAGACCTTGTTGTCCCCTCAATTTGCAGAGATATCTGGTTGTTTTTCTTCTTCTCTGACTTAGCTGCTACCTGATGCTAGCTGCTTTTTAAAATCTCCCTGTGGTGTGTCCCACACATAATAAAGGTGCAACAGTCCCGCCGTGAACAGGCTAGTAAAAAGGGCTATAGTGAGACCCTGGCAACACTTGTGGGCCAAGAAACACTTTTTTTTTTCCAGCAGTGGTAGCAGCTGGAAAGCTCAGTCATTTTTGTCTTTTAGTAAAATGCATTATAACTCCTGGATTGCTTTAAAAATCTGGTTTAGATGTTCCCTTCGGGGAGAATTTAATATGTTTACCTTGAACTTTTAATCCAGCACTATCAACTCAAGTTTAATTTGTCCAGTACTCATAGCTTAAAACCTTAAGACCATTGACATTCCCAACAGCCTCAGCTATGGTTATTTAGTGCTTATTAGCAATTGTTAGCATGCAATGAACATGGTAAGTGGTAGCACTAAACTTGGTGAGTCTGGTGTTATTATTACTGACTGAAACAGTTGTCAAAACTATGAAAATAAGCTCCAAAACATAATAAACTGAAATATTCCTTTAAATTGAACTTACATGCTTCTTTGTCTTCAGGCACAATTACTAAAATTTTTAACACCTGGCAAGAGTGAGTGCAGTTTAAATGATGTATTATTTCTTTTATGCAGCGCTGCTTTTCCCGAGTGTGATTAGATCATATTTATAAGACTGAAAGCCAAATGACAAAGACGGCCTTAATGCCAAGATCTGTTTTAAAAACAGGCTGTACAGGCAGTCATGGTACAGCATTCATCTGCTCTGACATCCTCTGTACGTTTCATGACATGTTATTGTTCTCCTGCAGAGTAAATTGAGCAGAAAAAAACAGCGAACAGGCAAAAATGTGTCGAGCAGACTCCCCCAGTTCCCATCGAACAGAAGTCGTGTTTATAAACCAGCACTCTGAATACTAACCCAAATAACACTTCCGACCCCAACGGGAATGAAAACAAAGCCAGGAGAGGGAATCGCAGCTCGGTTCGTCGGTGGCCAGGAAAAACCACTGCTTCTCCCTCATAGCTCCTGCCACTGAGGAGGAGTAGCTGCACTGACAGATGGGATGTGTAGGCCCGCATCAGCAGACGCTCGTTAGGCTGCAGAGTCACATCCTCCTGCAGTGCCTGCCGGTGACCTGAGGTGACCCCTGGCTGCCCCTCCTCTCCACAGGATCCATGTGAACCCACTCAGCCTGCATGAATCCCACCAAGAGTGGCGTTGAGGGAGACGAGCAGGGATTTGTGTTTTATTTTGTCTCAGTCGCATTCACACAACACAATCCTACTTCCTCTTTTGCTGCTACTTTGGGAAGACAAAGGAAATATACGACGGCCGGCGTCCCTTTTCCTGCCCGTGTCCCGTCTGTCTACAGACGCTGGAGCTGCCTGTCCTCCACAACACAGTTTCAGCGAGACAGCCAGCACCATTTGGATAATGCATTAGATTCTGCTCTGATATCCATAGCAGTGAAAGAGTGAAAGCCGTGATTTCAACAGATGATTTAGCCTGTCATCACATTTTGATGAGGAGGAGAGGATACAAGATGAGACAGAAGAAGATAAGACGACTGGATAGGTGGGAGGATGAGAGAGCGGGAGTGATGAAAGGAGACAAGAAGAGACTTAACCAGACGAGATAAGAGGAGATAAAACAAGTTAAGACAAGATGGGAAGAGACAAGAAGTAGGGAAAGTAGACGTGAGAGAAGTGAGGAGAGGAATACGCAGGAGAAGAGAGACAGGGAGGAAGGAAGAGGAGATGAGACAAAAGGAAACAAGACAAGAAGAGAGGAAAGGAAGGGAGAATATTGGATTAGTGAAGTGATAAAAGAGAAGGAAAGGAGACCAGAGAGAAGGAGGAAGGAAGCAAGTACAAGTAAAAGTGTTGGGAAAAGGACAGGGAGGAAGGAAGAGAAGACAAGAGGAATAGAAACAAAAGGAGGCAAGAGAGAAGGAGACAAAACAAGAGGAGGCAGAAGGAGAGGTGATGATGTTATGAGAGGTGACTAGAGGATGGGAAACCAGGCCAGAGAGAAGGAGACAAGGGAAATGGAAAGGTGACAGGAGAAAAAGGAGACCAGATATGAGGAGGCGAAATGAGGAGAGTAAACTAAGGGCGCTTAGTTCAGGATTCTTGGGGCTGATCACCGATTGATGGAAGGAGGAAAGTGGACACAACATGAGATGAGAGGAGACAAAAGAAGAGATGATGAGAGGGAGGGACAGGAGAACAAGGAGAAGGAGAGGAAAGATGAGTTAATTAGAGAGGAAGAGATGAGAGAAGAAGACTGTATGAAAGACGAGAGTACAAAAAACTAAGCAAAAGGAGGACAAGGCGAGAGGAGACAATGAGAGGAGGTAAAAAGGGAAACAATGAGAGGGAAAACTGGAGAGAGGATGAGACCATATAGGCGGAGAGAAGCTGTGAAGAAACAAGATAAAGAAAAAGATGACAGTAGCCTTGACTAGAAAAGAAAAGAAGATATGAGACAAGACAAGAGGTGGGAGGAGGTGAGGAGAGACGACTGAAGGAGACCTGTCTTCCTAGTTTGCCTCCTTCCCCCCTCATTTCCTCGCTCCCCTGCGCTCGCCCAGGTCCAGGTCTGAGCGCTCCAGGAGCCGAGAGGTCGGCCTCAGAACCTGCGAGGTCTGCGGGAGAAAAAGGTGATTGAAACCATGTGAGATGAAGCAAGCTCTGGAATCAACTCTCCGTATGAGCTAACCCCTCGAAACCTTAGCGGACAAAAATCTGGAGAGGATGAAGAGGTCCCAGCGAGCCGCCGGAGTGTAAATACAGACACAAACAGAAGAAGAAAAAACAATTACCCTATATGCCGGAGTAAATTCACTTGTGTACTGAACGCAGGTGCCGGTACACAAACGTTATACACAGACACTTGACACACATGATAAGTTGACTACAAGGAAATTTGATCAAAGAAACATTACCAGCAGACTCTGGTATCAATTTTACTCCCTCGTGCGCTGTCACGTCATCACGCCCTTCCCTTGGCGCATTTGTACCTGCATTTCCAAAACACCACGGACGTCAGATGCTATATTTACATATTTGGAAACGGTGACACGTATTGTTGAGTGTTAGGAATGTGACGGTTTCCAAGAGATTCCTGACGAACCGGAACACCGCAGGATTTCTTTAGACGCTATGTTGCTTTAGGAGGAAAATCCATCTCAGAGAAGAATGTGTCGCTGCACATGATCGTGTGTGAGATTCATGGAGGTTTTCAGATCTTTCACTCTCTCTCAAACACACACGCTGCCCGAACTCCTTTTGTTTATTTGTTTTGGGTGTAACTCTGAAACCATGGTGCCGGGCCACACATCGCTTCAGTTTCAAATGACAGTCAGACATACCGATCCTTACAGTGTCTCCCTCCTCTTTCTCTCTGTTCTCATTGTCTGTTGCTCTTTTCCTCTCCTTTCACTCCCCTCCTAACACACCCACGTATACAAACACTCACAAACACACACGCACGCACACAAACACACACACACTGACAAATGAGAACTGGCTTCGCTGGAGCTGGCGAAACACCACAGCAGCTCTGCTAATCACACGCAGGCAGCGCTCTCTGTGAACTCAACTGTTCCAGTGGTGTGGCCAAACTCCCATCTCCATCGCCACCTTCTTTCTCCTGCCGCGTCATGCAAAATAAACGCCCTGCCATCGATACCAAGGGCTGAGGCGAAGCAGGGAGTGATGGTTTCATCTCCAATAAGCTCTCTGAGCCCTCACGATTTTCTCTGGGTGGCCGGTGCTTATCAATTACAGCTCTCGTCCGTCACAGGGTCCTACTGTATGTGTGTTACTGTTTTGGTCAGTTGCATGAATTTATCACTCATAACTTAATGAAAGGAAAAGTCACCCAAATATAAGTTATAATATAGTTATAATAAGTTCAGTTATGATCACTCACCTCATGCCGATGGAAAGTTAGGTTGAGTTACGTTGTCCACAAATAATTTTATGAAGCCTCACAGCAAAACAGCGTTGGAGCATTCTCCTTAAAGTTAAAATCATTCCAGCTGGGTCGGGTACAAAAGCTCAACATTGCTATAAAATGACATTACCCAAAAGCAGTGGCCAATGTTTATCTGTTGTGTCACATCGATTTAACACTGGCTACTGGCTTGCTGCATCCTGCCATCAGTTTTGAGGCAAAGTAATGACATTTTTTTAAAAATCTTTGAGTATGTAGTTGTATAGATAGTGGCCTACAAAAGCTTTTGAAGTGGTAACCTGTCAAAAAAACAATCTCTTCATGTGAAAGAAGGTTAAACTAAAGGTCTTACATTTGTGTTTCTGAATTTGAGCTGTTTCAGAGACAGTGTAATGAAGGAATTAATGACTTGAACAGTTCAGTGCTTCCCTGGCACAAAAGGTAGAATAACTAACGACCAAAGTAAAATGGATAACAGGAAACATCAGCATTAGCCATCCAAAAAGTTGATTATTTAACCGTCCAGCAGCTAAGAAGTCCGATATTCCTTCTCCACACCTCCTGAGGGAAATATGTTGCTCTTTAGCTGATAGTTCCTCCACTGATTTCACTATATATTATTCAGACTGCATTTCGACTAGCCCTAGGCCAGTGTCCATAAGAACATGGATTTTCAGGGGATAACTCTGCACACTCTGAGCTAACCTTGCTAAGGAGCCGGGCAGCCCTAGGCTAAAGACGCACTAAGTGCACTGTGAAAAGCCCTTTTATCCGTCTCCCATTCAGTGCTGGGAAAATACTTAACAGTCGATTTTTCATAATCGTTTTTGCCAGAAATTCAAAACAATGAGCTCAACAAACGCCAAAACATTTCAAGCTGAGGGGAACTACAGTGCCAGGTGATAATTCACTGTGGGTTCATCACTATGAGACCTTGTGGTTTTGGAGATATTAACTGCCCGTTAACAGCAAGCTTAGCCCCAGTGACTGACACAGTCCAACCCCACGGCATAGCTTTGATTCCTGAATGTTTAACAGTGGGAAGACACCACATATATAGAAGACAACTTGGACTTACTGCCAAGACCAATCTCTTCACTGTTATTCTATATAACACGCTACTCATAATGAGTGACTGTTTAACACTGATCTCTCAACTCAAACAATCGACGTCTTATTGCTTGACTTTCAGGTGTCAAATTTCCATCTCGTCACATGGAATTGTTTGGCCTTCAGTGCCAAGTCTGCCCTTTCACACAGAACGAAGTTGTCAGACACCGACCACTTCCAACAGACACCAACAGATACTTGGGTGGCGGCTGGTCGTTGTGGTCTACCAACATGTAACCAGCCCAGGTTACACAAACCATATCTGTGGTGAAGTAATCAATCCCCCAGGTAATCCCCCCCCTCTCTCATCCCCAACCAGAGGATTAGTTCAAGATGGGTTGCATCAATTTAGGCTCTTTTAAAGTGGTCGGTCTTTGGTTAACCACGACACAACATGTGGTGCAGTCCCCCCCCCCCTCTCTCTTCAGCATGGGGAAGCCAAAGACCGCAGGGCTGTGGCTGTGTGTTCCTGGGAGAAAGAGGAGAAATTCTGACACACTGGCTGACGTTTCACAGAGGGGTGTGTATGTGTACGTTTCAGTATCATGGTCATGGTAAGCAAACAGTTTGATGCGCTTGTTCGTAAGGCGAGTTTCTATTTTTAAGGATGAGGAATTCCTTTGGAAGAGCGGCACGTGTTTCAAGAGTTTGACGCACAGAATCAAACACTTTGAAGAACACATCACTGCTCTTTGTTTCTGTGAACCGAAGACAAAGCTGAACTATTCCAGATTTCATCCTCTTAATGATGCTTTTTATGTGAAAAACTTAATGTAGCCTCCTGCTGATGCTGTAAAGGCTACAGTATTTTTCGCATACAGTATAATGAGCCCTCTGCAGCCCCCTGAGAAACGCTGTGTCCTGTAATGGGTTCAGTAGAAGTCAATGATTTCCCCCTCAGCCTTGGCATGAACAGAGGGCACACAGGAATGTGTCTCTCTGTCTCTGCGTGTTCATGTATTCCTGTGGGTATTCCTTGTGTGTCAGCGTGGAGGTGGAGCCGCTCTAAGTTCGGAAGGGAAGTCGGGGTGAACTCACTGCGAAGAAGGAAAAGTCTCCCTATCAGAGGAAAACAAGCGCGATTGGAAGTCAGCAATTACCGCGTTGGAGATAACGAAATGGGCGAGATAAGAGAGCCACGATTTAGCTCAATAGGCAAATCCCCCGTAGGCTTCTGTGAATGCAGCTCCACACGCACAGCACACGCAGACGACATGAAGAGACCTTCCTATGACATTTACTCATTCAGAGATATCATGGTGAATTAACATATCTCAAAGTTGGCATCACCAGGAATTCATATCAGCATGACCCTAGACTGAGGAAGCACTTTGGTGGATCTTGGAACTCTGATAAAATAACAGAAACGTTAGTCATGTGGTCCAACAAACAAAATTTAGAAGCCAGTGAGGAATCATGAGCTTGTGATGACACTAGTGACTCCTACTGGTTGGAGGACGGAGTTTGTGATCTGGGGGAATAGAGGGTGATAACAGATTTACAAGTTACAAGTTACTGATACAAGTACATTTTATTAAACATATGTGAAGAGTGTGGATCCAGGAGGACAACTTATCAGGTGAAGTCATCGCCAAGTGAAGCCTCCAATCCAGCCTGGTGACCTGGAAGAGGACAGGCCACTCAAGGTTTTTAGTTTAACGTTATAGTGGCCCCTCTGACATCTTGACTGTTGGTCACAAATGGGATGCAAACCTCAGTCAACAGAGGTTAGGTGCTGTGAGTGACCCGCCGCTAATTTTCTCATTATTTTTTAACTTCTGCAGTAAAGGAGTGCGTCAAGATGCGATGATTGAGGGGTCACTGCAGCGTCAAACTCAGAAGCATTGGGCCACTGCCCAGGCTGCTGTATTTGAAGCTTTTGCAGTGAGAAATGCTTGCAAATTTTGGGGGGTTGAATGCTTGTTTTTTGGGCATCAAGCTTTGGTGGGCATTAAGTGACTACCATAGTTCACCACCCTACATGTTATCCAGACAGAAGCAGTTAGGGCACAGTCACCGGGATGTGCAAATCCAGGGAGTTAATGTCATACTTTCCTGTGGAATAATACAGTGACATGCAGAAACCTGTATCAAGATGCTGTTGGTGTGTGTTGCCTTTAAGACTGCACACCGCATCATTACATGAATGAGTAAATCTCAATTTATCAGATAAACAGCTCTCAATAACCTGACGAAATGCAGTTATTAGTGTGTAATTAGTGTTTCGTACTGAGTGCCAGCTATTAAAGCAGCCTGTACTCTGTGTTTAATGTATGAAAAGGGCATCAAAAGTCAACAGAACCTGACTGTAATGATGCTGCAGTGGGCCAGAAAGCAACTTTTCTGTGAAGTCTCATTTTTCCTGGTAATTGCTTTGTTTGCTGTGAAAATACAGACATGCTCAGGAAGGGCTGTTTATGGGTGTTTCAATAGCAATCTTAACTCCACTGTGAAATCTGATTTTAATCTCAAAAGCTTGTTTTAAATGTCTCCCCAATTGTTCAAACATTATTTTTGATATCGATCGCTTCTTAGCATAACATTGTTAAGCCTGGTGAGACCGCCTCACCTATTGTGCAACACTGTTAGTTTTGAGAGTGTGCCATATGGATTTTTCCAAATATTTGGGCTTGTGTATTAAATTGTTTGTATTACGTTGTGTATTATTTAATAAAACATTTCTACAAACACATGCACAGTTATCCAATTGGACAGCAAAGTGTGTGTGTGTGTGTATCTGTGGTTATAATACTTAGCCAGGTTTCTTTGTGCAGAACTTTAGTGTCTGCGTCACACACTGAGTTTCTGTTGGCGTCCTGCCTCTGCGCTCTGCCAGAATAACCACACACTTTATCTCTCGCTCTTCTTCTTCTGCGCTCCCCCTCTTCTTTCTTCTTCTTGTCTCTCTGCCTGAATGCCAGCCCCTTAATCAAAGACAAGAATGTCTCTAATGTAAAAGAAGACTCACAAACAAACAGGAGTTGTTGTCGTTATAGTCCCTCTCTGGCGGGGCTTTCAAAGTCACTAAGTTGCTCCTATACTTATCTGTGATTTTATCGTTTCGCTCTTGATGTTTACGTCTTCAGTGAGGTCAAGCTCAGGGGGGAAGGTTCTGATCTGCCTTTTATGACGAGATCTGGCCTTGCATTTTGGCCGGCAAGTGTGCTAGTGAGGAACGCAGACAAGCTTTTAAAACCGTTTGCCATTTTCCTCCCAGCAATGACATCGTTGACAAGCTGAGCATAATTCAGAACACAATAAATCAAAGTGGATTTTAATGGGATTACGATAAGAGGAAAAAAAAAGTCTTGATTCTCAGGCCCGCTGTGAGTTATGGACTGTCTTTTTTCACCAAGAGCAATGGTCTCAATCCTGAATCTGTATAAACAATCATCGGGAAAATTAGGCCTACTTGAGCATATAAGGTATCGGTCAAGGCTGTGAGCACCATATGTTTTCAAGCGACGTTGAATAGCGGCGGTATTACGACCCGAGTCGCAATGTAAAGAAGTGTGCTTTCGACATGATGCAGCTGCAACAGATTCACATAACAGACAAACACCTGCTAATATCTTCGGCGAGCCAGCGGAGGCTTTTCATTGCACACAAATAGCAATAAAGGGATTCACGGCCTCGCAAAATCATGACGCATGTCGAGCTGACATCTGAGCATCTGAAACGTGATTGGGTCATAATTTCTTTACAGCCTGCAGAGGCTGTTACTATGTTCAGACACCTTCTGCTGCTTTTCTGCAGATCCATGTGGGCTTTGTTGAGCTTCCACCACTGTGATGGACTTAAGTCTGCACTATATAGAGGTAATCCACTCTGATCTGGCAGAGCAGAGAGTATTCGGTACTGTGAGGTATATCTGTCTCACAAAATGATGAATTCTTGCAATAATATTTTAGTGGAGAAATCTGTAGAAATCATAACAGGTCAAGACACTGAGCTCAAAGTCGTTTAAAGTGTGTCCCAGCTGATACTCCTTTTTCCGTCTTATCTCTGTCTTTCCATCTTAGAGCAAAGGATTGTGTGATGACTTAACAAGGAGGGATCAGAAGCTATCCAAACACTGCAAAACCAAACAAATGCATCATAGCTTGAGAATATTTTTAGATGATATGCAAACATCAATAAATAGCAACCAAGGGTGACATGTTTCTGCATCTAAACAACACTTGAAGATATCACACGCAAGATTTCTGCATTCAAAAACAACACAGCCTTTTTAGATGTTTTCTTGAGTTGTGTACCTACATTATCCCAGATGTTTACAATGTCCGAACTCGGAGGAATCTGTAATATCACTCGAGGTCATTGTGAGTTTCATTTGGTCGCCTGTTGCTATAACTATAGAGAGTCAAAGAGTGAAGTTGGTGAACAAGACAAAACGTCAGTAAAACTTTGAAACATTGCCTCATGTCTGAGAGATTTCCCAACACATCCTCTTATGAAAACAACTGAATAAGTGGATTGCGAGGGACTCCAAACACAACATGACTGTAGAAACATAACGGGCACACCACACTTCTGTTGTTACTCGCTGTTTGGTTAGGTTTAAGCAACAAAACAACTTGATTAGATTTAGGAAAACATTGAGGTTTGGGTTCAAATAACTACAGTAACTTTGTTATTTGAGCAACTTCAGTTACAACTGTACCTACCTGTAACTGTAGTGAGTTACATTACTAGATGTACATGATGTAACTCAAAGCTGCTAGAAAAAGCTGTTAGAAAACAAGTTGACTTTTGAGTCTCACTGCCAGCTCGTCAAATACTGCTGCTTTTAGATAGCAGTCAACCGAACCTTCAAACCCAAAGTATTACTATATTACTGACAGGAACTTTTACTATGTTGGTAAATGAAAATAACTGTTGACTTTTGGTTTCACGTTGTGAACAGTCCTATGTGGACTTTCTTGCTCTGTATACCACTTTGCCTGACTTCCTCCTTTGCTACTGTAATAATTACTAAGGTCACTAGAGATCACTGCCTAAAGTCTCATCTATGCTCCTTTTTACATATGAAAATAGATAAGTCAGTTTCAAATGATTTAACCATTATGTTTAGCAATACGACCACTAGAGGGCGCCGCTCACAGTCAAGTTGGTCTCGCACAGACCTACACTTTTCCTTCACCTCCTCCCAACTCACATTTAATTCCTGTATTTCCTGTATCCTCATTTTTGTCTCGCATAATCTCTTCTCAAAAAGTTCCACCATTTTTAAAACGTCTGCCTCTTGTCTCGTGATCTTGAGGTCGTGTTTCGCTTGAGCTATCCTGCTACACTGTCAACCCATGACCACTGGAGGTGCTGCTCCATTTGTCCGTATCAGTAAGCTTTCAGAAAATGGGCAGAAATACAGACACAATGAATGCAGAGTACAGACAGAAGGCTTCGTCCATATCTGTATCTGGTATCGAACATTGAGCATAAAGGAGCCTTAACAAGAAATGTCAGTGTAAGTCGTAATAACCTGCTTTCACAGTCAGAAGAATGGCAGAAGAAAATTCCCATGTCTCAAGCTACTTATGTTTTGTTTTGACTGAGAGTGACGAGTGACGAGTGACCTTTATTCATTGTCTACAGTACATATACAGTTTGTTCAATACAACCACAAACATGTAATAAAAGTAACCTTAAGTAAACTTCAGTATCTCAGTCTTCTCCTGCATGCTCCCTCAGCCTCATCAGTGGACTCTATATGATTCACCCATATTTGACTCCTTGTTCCTTGCGTGATTACATAAACAGACAACAATATAAACACCCCAACACACACAGGAAATACAGGGCATCCGCCTGACAACTAATCACCCTTAATTGTGTGCTAATAGTGAAAGCAATGCATGCTTAGGGGAAAGGAGGAGCACAGTGGGAAAGGGGGGGGGGGGAAGAAAATAAACATCGGCAATAGGAAGGGGAAAAGGGCAATTTCAACCGAAAAAATATTAATGTAATCAAGGCAAATTAGTAAGTTTGGGATAACATTCCTGTGGCACGGTGTGTTTATTCTGCAAGCCAGTAATGGAAAGTAGGTAGAGTCTGGAGAAGGCCAGGGAGTAGTTGGACTCACCTACCGAACTGGGCGAATGTTCGCACTGTAATTACCGTTATTTTCTTAACTCGATGCCACGCAATTGTTCCTTTTCAGCTTTATCAGGAGGGAGTTCCGGCAAAATTTGTCAAATTCAGGACAAACAGCCGATACGCTTCATTGAGAACTGTTTAGTTACTGTGACTGTCATGCCCATTCAGATGCAATGGTGTAGAGGAGGGTGAGACCACATCCTGTTTTGGTTGTGTGTGTGTGTCCCTGTGTGTGGACATGCATAACGTTCCGTGATATGCACTTCCAATTTCAGTCATCGACGGTAGAAAGACAGGATTGGCAAAGTCTTCTCTCTCTCCAGGAAAACAAGGAAAAGACAACACGTTGGCATATCACAATATAACATTATGAAATTCTGAGATGATTTATAGATATATTGAGATATTAACCAGCTCTAGTTACAAGCACAGGTTGTTGTTGTTATTTTCCATAGAGACGGAAACTCTGAAAACAGTAACACACAGACAGCAGAGGGGAGGAAGATGCTGCCTGAATTAGCTCCTAATGGCGAGCTTGTACCAACAGACTTGTGAGTTGGTGCACAAATCTTTGTGAGTACAGGTTTGCTGACGGTGTGAGTGGGGTGTGTGTGGGTGTGGGCGTCTCAGTCAGTTTTATGTCTCCCTTGTTAGCAGCGGCTGAGTGATGAGCGGCGGGGAGGCCACAGAAACACTGTGATGCTTAACCAAACAAGATGTGCTTTAGGGCTTGAACTGTGCACCGTCCCTCATCTAAAACACGAGAGCACAAAGCTGTCAGACGGACTCGTAACGTACACCTCCCGCTCCTCAATTACATATGCACTTGCGAGCACACGTGCAAACACACCAGTGACTCCTGTTTATTGAGTCGGATGTTAAATTGTCCTCTGGCGAGGGAGCACAGAGGTTCCCGAGCGTTGAAACAGACTGTGCCTCGTGTGAAAGATATCCAAACACACGTCCAAGTTGGCTCGGGGGACGTTCCTGTAAGAGCTTGACCAGGCCACATCACAGATCGATCCGAGGCTCTGCCTGTCCAAGAGCTACAACAGTCCTTCTGAGTGCTGAAATGAAAAGAGGCACTGAAGTCCTCTATGAGATTCACTGGATTTCTATTTGTACTGAAGTCTAAGAGGCACCTGTGGGCATATATATTTTCCTGAATATTAAAATCAATTCATTCTGCCTGGTTAACATGGCTGGATTCTGTAAATACACTTAGTTATGTTTGACTGATCTGTGGAAAAACATGATTGATGAGCTGGATTTCAGCAGAGAATATCTATTTTCTCCGTAGGTGGGAGTGAGGGTGGTTCAGGTTAGGTGGCTGAACATGAGGTGGAGAACGCAGTCACACAGCTCCCACTTGTGGTTGGACGAAACGCAACTTTCCCCGTCCAGATTCCTCAGGCCTTCACTCGGGAGATACATTAAAAACTCTGTTGCCCCTCAGCACAACACAAACTCCTAAACAAATGACAGCGATTGAACGAAATCACACACACCATCACTATGTGTAAATCAGGACTCCAGTTGGAGGGGGAGAAGCCCATTTTGGGGGAATAAACCTCAATAAATGTTTCACAGTGTGTCCGTTTCAGTCAGCAGGGGCTCGTTGTCAAACAGCATAAACAAATATGACGTAACCGGACTGGTGTAAAGCACGAAAGTAACTCGTCTGTGAATAATGAGTGGTCATGGTCTCGGTTGGTTTGCCGTCGATTGGAGGCAGATGTGGGAGAAAAAACAGCAACGCACGGGTGGCGTTATCTGGGTCAGCCTCACATGGGGAGAGACAAGTCAATCCAAACAGAGGGGTCCTCTCTCCGAAGCATCGCGTGACCCTCACCCGAGTCATGTTTCGTCACTGTGGCGTCTCCCAACGGCAAAAAAAACGGTAATATTGGGTGTTACACAGAGGACGTGTGGGTCAAGGCTGGGACTATATTTAGACAGTTTGTTCTTTTTTATTAAAACTCTATTACATCTTCATGAAGGAAACCATTTGAAGAAACTGTAAAACACAGAAGTTAGGACAATTTAAAACAACCCAACAGCAGTATATATGTTTGTTTTTGGTTTTTTATCTACTGGATTGCACAAAAAATTAAAGCATCATTTTGGACAACTTTTTTTTCATTGCACCTATACACATTTTAGTTATCGTTGCATATGCACATTATTTCACGATTTCACTTTTTATTAAATAGAAATAGAAATATAGAATATAAAATGGCAGATACATCAGAATTTCCCACATGGAAAGAGACTAATGTTAATAAATATGATACCACTGCTGTAGACAATATATAACTTTTCTACAGAGATTTTGTGGAATCAACTAATCTTTTCTCACTAATTTGATGTTAATGTTTGTATGTCAGAGTTTTATTTATTTACATCAAATTAAACTTAAAATATCTAGGTTTTATTTTCAGACCACTTTAGGACGAGTTCT
Source organism: Sparus aurata (assembly GCF_900880675.1). Taxonomy (NCBI): domain Eukaryota; kingdom Metazoa; phylum Chordata; class Actinopteri; order Spariformes; family Sparidae; genus Sparus; species Sparus aurata. Next base: position 23,022,635 of record NC_044206.1, on the reverse strand, counting down.
TCTGAAATGAGTTGGATAAAATAAACTGTACGGAGCTCAGTCGACTTAATGAAAATGGATACTAAAGAAACGTGATCAGCACACTGACAGACTTCCCATCAAAAAAAAATACGAGATGAAAACTTGCTGTGTGTCTTTAAAACATTTTTTGGTGAGTCTTAATTGTTTGTTTTCACAATAATGAAAATCTGATGTTGGATCAAAGTAAATTCTTCCTGTGAAAAGAAAAGATAACTCTTTAAACTGGGGAAATGGAAAAGGAGATAAAGTTTGTTTGTGTTGATGTTTGATGTGACTTTGCAGTGCTGCCCAGGCAATATTTTGATCTGGCAAACCAGATGTCTTGAGCAAAAATGTGTGAGAAAATCGATATAAATCACTGTTTATGCTGTTTGCTCTTTTAATATCTATGATCTCCAATTTGTATTGTTATTATTATTTTTTGGAACGTGAGTGTGACGGGCAGAGTGACATTTGATTAAGGGAACGTGGGATCCTTGTGCTCCAGTTTGCATCTTAACAATACAACACAAAACAATGTTCCGCCAGTAAATTCTAGTTTTTGCCCTCCAGGGGAAAAGTCTGGGCACCGGTGTTTTCAGATTATAAATCATGTGTGTTTCTCAAGTTTATGACTAAGTCTCAAGGTTATTAACAGTTGTTTTCACATAAAAAAAGAAAACACTTCAAACGAGACTTTGAGCTAATTATTCAACCATAGTTAAGTTAACTCAAATATTTATGGCAGCAGTTGTTTAAACAGCCCAACATTATTTACGTTATTTACAGTGCAGCACAGATTTAAACTGACTTCATTCTACACAGACATTTTTCATACCATAAAACAGCTCCACGTGTATCCTCAGGACTTCTTTTATAGAGAAAAAGTCCTACAAAAATAAATAAGCCATTACAAGTTCACACTTTGCTGAAACCATACCCCTCATAAATAACAAGGACTTTCTTACGTCATGTTTAATATACCGGCCAAGGGTCACTGACAGAGCAGTGAAACTCTAAAGTGACTTCAGCAAGTTCAGAACCGCTGCTCGTACTCTGACTTCTACATGAAACGACACCAAGCGGTTGTTGTTCTAATAATAGCTTTGAATAAATGTAGCGACACCTGCCAAGCAGATGTGGGTGTGGTTAATGACAATATGGGGCGAGTTTAACGGGTGGAATGATAGCGACGTGTTGTATAAACCCATCTTTACTGCCCCACCTGTGTTTGTTGTCGTCAGAAATGTACTTCATGTTTTCAGTGTGTTGGGCTTCACTACAAAGCGAGTTTATCTTGTCTGGTTTTTACCACATTAGGAACAATTTGTGTTGCCAACTAAAATTGGACATTATTCCAAAGAACCAAAATTACTTGAAAGTCAGTTCATGGAGTAGCTTTCTTTGATGAATAACTAAGTGTACCTCTTTATAACTGCTACAGATTAAAGATTAAACCAGTTGTATTTAAATTTGAAAGTAATTTTGCCCAATTTGGGGTTCATAACAAAACAATCAATCATGAGAAAGTCTTACTGCAGTTTTAAATAACGAACCACAAATTGTGTTGGAATAGTCTCAGGACAAAGTGATCTGTAAAAATCTGTAATTATTTTTTTTTTACTCTTTCAATGGAGAAACAAGTTTTAGCTTGTATGAGGATATGATTAGGTATACTTAAAGCTCCAGTTTGTAAGATTAATGGTAATAATATGGAGTATATATTGGAGTATAATCACCTGAACCTAATAATTAGGGTATTTTAGTTTCCGTGGAAGGAGACGTTTATATCTACAGAGGAAGTGTGTCCCTGCAGTCCCCCATGTTGCACCGCCGTGTTCCTACAGTAGCCTAGAACGAACAAACCAGACACTGGCTTTTAAGAGGACCTTTCCTGTTTCTCAGTTCACATTATTCAGTTTGCTGCGATCTGCAACCTCACTGCTAGATGGCACCTACAGGCCCTTTTAAACCTAAATTACCATAAATCAATATATTTATGTTAATATTGGGTCAAATTATACAGCATGGAACAAGAAATGTGCTGCTTGTAGTTGTAGTCCTAAAGAAAGTTATTACCCAGCTATGCAGAATGTTGTAGCGTGTTTTTATCTCATTGTTTGGATTTAGACCATAAACAGAGTTAAAAGACCGATGTTGTGTTTGCAGAGGCCAAATCTAAATTTGATTTATCCAGACCTGGTTCCAGGCTTTGTACCATTTTACCTCTTTAAATACAGGTTGCAATGTGTCCTCATACCTAAATGACCGAATATAACTTGTTCCAAAACTGCATACCATTTATGCATCTTCGTAGTCATGTGGTTAACGTTGTGAAATGGCCACAGTTAGGTTAGGTGTAGCCACCAAAATGGCTTGGTAAGTTTATAAAAAGATGGTGGTTTGGGAAGGTGAATTCAAATAATCACAGACCAAACAACCTTTATACTCCTTTACCTGACTTCTTCCTTTGCTACTGCGGCCAATGGATGTTCCTGCCTCACAGTAAACACAGCTTTTTTCTGATGGGGAATATCACCATAAAATACCACGATTAACAGTTTTTCTCTACTGAAGTGAACTGAGAGTTTGTTCTTTTACGACTGTTTACTGTACTATGAGCTGTAATTCATTCAGTCTCATTAATCGATCATTTCTGTTGCATACTGCAAGAAAGTATTGTTTCCTTCCCAAAAAGTTTCTAGTTCCATTCATACTGAATTTTTCAAATAGCGATGCATGATTACGTCTGCCAGTTTCAATTACAATCATATCGAAGTTTCAGCATCCAGCTGTGGAGTGAGAGGTTGAGATCCACAGCAGAGCTCATCTGGCCCGAACGAATCGTCAGTTTCTTTTCCGGTTTCCTTTTGCGCTTTGCTTTTTGCTTGAAGTGCATTTTTGGGAAATTGTTCAAGGGTCACTGTTCATGGCGTCGGTAAACGCAGCCTCAAATGTTTCTGTTGGCATGGACGAGCATGTCAACAGGAGTTTGGCAGGACAAGAAGAGTCTGCACGATTCAGGCTCAACTTGTGAATCCACAAACCCGAGGCTCCGCGGTGCACCTGACCTGCAGGAGACGGAGGACGAGAAGGAGTTTTACGTTTAACTACTTGTTTTTTTTCTCTTTTTGACATCCAGCCATCACTCTCGCTCCCTGCGGGGAGCAGAAAGGTCACAGCGAAGCCTTTCTTCTGGCTCGGGTTCTGCAACACGCGGTTCTGGCCTCCAGAAGAACTCCTTTCTCTCTGGCACATGTTAAGGCGCTCTATCATCTCTCTCTTTCTTATACTCTCTCATACTCTCTCTGTGCTGTCAGATCTGTCTTCACAGGGACTTGTAAAATTACCTGGCAGGAACAAGTCAAAGCGCTGGACAGGACCAGTGTCCCCAGTGTCCCACAAACTTTTACAAACTTTTTTGTTTCATTAAAATGAAGAGTTCACTGAAACGAGGTCCGTGTTTCTGTGCCAAAGGGTCAATTATTTCGGAATTTCTCCGCACAGTTACAAGGCGATTCAATATAAATTTATGCGATTCCAAACATCTCTGAACACTAGGTATTAAATTTAATTTACTAAACATGTTGAAGCTATTGTGGCCTAATTGGTGTACATTTTTTATTTCATGTTCTTGGACGAGATTGACTCTTCGCCATTGGTCCTGACTATATAAGGTTTGCACTGTTTGCGTAATTGTTTTCACTTTGCTCTCTCGTAGAGACACAAATGGACAGCTGGCGCTTTAAGCCATTAGTTTAATGTGAAATAAATGAATCTGTGATGCAATCTCAGTCCAAGCTATATTTCATGGTAATGGACACACAGACAAATGATTTTATGCGATGCCTCGTCTTCAGAACCTTTCCAAAAATAACATATTTCATTCGTTTACACACTGTTTGCTGCAAAGGTGGATGGTAGCAAACAGTTGCAGCTGTTACAGAGTAACATTAACATTCATCTGTAGTTGTGTTTGTGTAAACCTGATGAAAGTACATCCAATATTCACTGTCTGTTTTTTTGTGGTCTGTAACAACTCCTCGGTTCTCACTTCTTACTTTACAGCTGCAGCTAAAAACATTAAATTTCCGCGCTGGCCTGGCTGCTTTACGCCTCTAAATAACTGAAACACAGGAGGGAGTGAACCGCCATGCGTTTAGCAGAAACTATAAAATACTTGACAAAGGACAGCAGAATATGTCATTATGTTTAATGTCTCGTTTGTTGTCTACGCCCACTCTTTAAGATATATGTCTCACAAGGTGAAGCCATATCAATTTAATGGCCATAATTTGGCCGTTTAATGTTTTAATGCCACAATCACTCCTCAGTTTGAAATGTGTTTCATGTCCTTGCACCAAGGAGACGGACAGGGACATGAATACAAAGAACAATAACATACAGCAAACACATGCAGATATACAGACACATTATCACATTATCAGGTGGAAGAAGAGCTCAGATCCTTTAAATCAAGCAAAAAATGCTGCATTTAAAATAAAAACACTGAGAATTTTATATAAATGTGCTGAGCTGTTTTCTTTTAGATACGACGAGACAGGACGTTTTATCGTAAGGGGAATTGATGTGCAGTAAAAAGCAGGAAAGAATGTAGATATCTTAAGTGCAAATATTAACAAATATATGACAAACAAACTACAAACTGTTGCTGTTGATTGCTTGTACTAGATTTGAAAAGTTGACTTTGATTTAAAAAAGTCAGGAAACCGATTGCCTCAGAATTACCAAGCAAAGTAGACCGTTACATTTAAGTTGTACTTGCTAAAAGTTTAACAACTTAGAATTTTTTGTCTACTTAACTTTGGTCATTTTTTGTAATTAATACCACTGTGTCAGATTTTACAGTGTATACAGTAGAAATACCACAATGTAAAATACGCCATAAGTCTTGCATTTAAAAGGATCAAGTATTATCAGCTTCATATATTCAAATATAATAAGTAAAAGTTCTCATAATGCAGAATGACCTCTGTTAGTAAAACATTGTTGTACTGTAAGTTATATTGACGGGGTATTTTTATTACTACTGATGAGTTCAGCTGTATTACTATATTTCATCGCAGATTAAAAAATAGTATTGTTTGTGCTGAGTGGGAGGAAAGTGACTGAGCTCCTCCAGCAGCAGGTAGAGGGCAGTGTTGTATAAAACCTTGTCTAACACACGATGACGCTCTCATCTGTGGAAACGTATTGGTGCTCTTGTCCGCTGGTCCTTGAGCTGTCAGCAGGTTCAAACAGGCCTTAAGCAGGGTTAGATTTATATATAACAGAGTGACCGGGTCTTTACCGCACTGTAGAATTAGCCTGCAGAAACGTCCGCTACAGCAGTAATGTACATAAATGGTGATTAAGAGCACATGGAGAGAACGAGCTGGCTGTGAAGCTGAAGTTCCATGACAACACTTGTTATGTGTGTGTTGTAAATCTGCAGCAAATTATCTGACATGTCAGTTTAACAGGGATGTGAACGTGAAAGTGAATTCTTAGGTGTAACCTCAAGAGCAAGAAAGGGGGAAACAACTTGATTAGAAGTTAAATATATCTGGTTGACTTTTGACAAACTTATTAAATATATTTACATGCGATTAAGCGCACCAAAACATTATTAATAAAAAGTGTAGGCATTCATTCATATACAATCTGACAGAGATGAATTTTTCTATTAAAATGGATGAAACGGTATTTAAAAAAAGAAGGTTCAGAAATGTGGAAATACATTGGGGAAAAATGCAATATGTTAACAAATTAAATACATTTATAAAGAAATTGGGAAATTAAATGGGAAAGTAAATAAATAAGATAAATAATACAAAGGTAAAGAATTCAAACTAAAATATTAATTTGTGTCTGACTATATTAATTAATGCCTACATGTATTTATCTTTATTTTTTTGTTCAATTAAATAATTTTTTGGGCCAATGATGTATTTATGTATTTATCATGGTTATATTTTTGTGCAGTTTCAGTTACAAGAACACTCAGGCGAAGCTATAAATATAGAGATATAGTTTGGACACATGAAATGTCCAGTAGTAACATATTTTAAATAAACAGCTAACACCGTCTGAAGCTCCGCTCCCACTTGAACCCTTTCACATGATCTCATGGGGAAGTAGACATAAACAAAGTGGAGCTAAGTGTGATGCAACAACTTGCTGTTGTAACATGTTGAAGTGAGAGAAAAACAAACGAAAGCAGATTGTTTTTTCTTTTCTTCAGCGACAACTGAGGTGAGATTTTAGGTTTTACTCAACAGTTGTATGCTAGCTAACGTTAGCCTCAGGGGCTACAATGTTTACTGTTTCTTAGCAGCACCGTCAGCTGTTCCAGGATGCCTCTTGTTGTGGTCTGAATCGGAAAGTACAGATGTAATCATACAGATTTCAAATCGTAGCTATCAACCATATCTGGGTCGATAAACCCCTCACATTACTAGACAATCTGTGCTGAACAGCAAGTTTTCAATGGGAACTACACTAGTGTAAACAGAATATAATCAACAATAAACAGCAAAATTGCATGAAAACAGAGAACAATGACACGTCTGGTGTAACAGACAGTCTGCTGCATTTCACTCTTTTTACATCACAGCGTGTTCTGGACCTGAGAAACTGACACTTCCCGAGGTGACCTAACCGATTTCTCCCCCCAAATAACTGAAACACAGGAGGGAGCGACAGGCCATTATTTTAGCTGAAACAATAAAATACTTCACATATGTAGGACAACAGAATATATCACTATGTTTAATGTGTCTTTTCTTGTGTGGGCTTAACCTTTAAAATGCATTTTTCAAAAGGTGAAAACAGCGATGATGTGATTGTCATTTTAATGTCACAATCATTCACAAGTTCGAACCGTGGCAACATTTTTTATTAGACTCATATATTGTAAAGCCAGGACTTAAAATGTGAGGTTTTATTTAAGAGGCGTCATTAGAATGTCATTAGATGTCATATATTGTTGCTGGATTTCCAGTTTTAAATTTCATGTCTTTTGCGTTGTAAAATTCTCACTTTTCCACTATAAAAAATGTGATATTTTTTATTCAAGAGACTCTTACGGTTGGTCAGTAACTAACGTTCTGAATGCCATGCTCAGGGGTGAGTCTTAAAAAAACAAACACAGTAAAGATGATTACCGTTGATGTCTTTGGCAGTCTGCGTTGTAACGAGGCCCGTACGCAGAGTCGTATTTCCTCGGACCTGTTTGGCAGTTGTCTCTCATTTCGTGGTTGCAGAACATCTCTGAGAAAGCCCCCGGGGGAGCCAACGGTTGGATTAGATACATGAGAGAGCCACCCAGCCTTCATCATCACATTACACAACACTCAGCGAGCAACGTCTGGTTCAGCTCAAGTCAAAGTGAAAGTGATGGAGACCATTTTCCCCCCGTCCAGGAGGGATGTTGCATGGAGGAGTGTAGCGGGTGGTGGTGGTGGTGGATTGGGGGGTTTGATTGTGGTTGCAGCACGGCCATGGGAAGAGGAACATGGAAAAATCTTGGAAATGAAGCATGTCCATCCACAGAGGTGACAATCAAACTAAACAGGAGTTTGGAGGACAGGATGATGATTTTGGAAACCGCGATCTGACCCACTGCCCATCTCTTACGCATGACACCCACACACGGACACACATACAGAGAGAAATAACATGCGCTAAAACAGAAGTAAGAGGAGAGAAAAACTGACTCAGTGACAGAGTTGGAAGAAGTACTCGAGTACTTTACTTTAAGTAGAAATACTATGCAAAAATAATCTCATTAAAAGTAAAACCTAGCATTTAAAGTTAAAAAGTAAATGTAGAAGTGTCATTTAGACTTACTGAAGTATGATAAACTTCATATATCAACACTGCTGAAGCTCGGCTCCCACTTTAACCCTTTCACATGATCTCATGGGGAAGCAGACGTAAACAAAATGGAACTTGCTGTTGTAACGTGTTGTGGTGAGAGAAAAACAAACAAAAGCAGATTGTTTTTTCTATTATCCAGTAAGAACTGAGGGGAGAGTTTAGGTTTTTGTTAACGGTCGTATGCTAGCTAGCGTTAGCCTCAGGGGCTACAATGTGTACTGTGTCTTAGCAGCACCGTCAGCTGTTCCAGGATTCCTCTCTTCCCCTGCAGAATTTACAATGTCAAAGTAAATGTAGGGTTTGTATTTAGGTTTACTCATGTATGATCAACTCAATATACAGTACACTACTCAGATTTAGTTAGGGATATCAGGATATGGGTGCTTATAAGCTTGTGTATGGATGTGCAATAAAAGTATTTTTGGGGAACAAAAATATGAATAAAACACACAGAAAAATTCAGATTTAACAATCAAGCGAAACACTGAAATATCCCAAGATCCCAAACATCAGTTTGATTCTTTCATTTGTGATTTTGCAAAATGTGCCATATAGTGATAAATGTCGATACCAGGAAAACAATAATGCAATGTGCATTAAAATGTTTAAAAACGACCAGACCTTTGTTCCACAGTATCTTAAATGTTACCAACAATTTGCAAACGCACAGAAATACGTAATTTTAGGATACTGATTTTCATTTGGTTTGCTGTGGCTCTGAAATCTACTGGGCGAGTTGTCGGCCAAGTGAGAAAGAGAGAAAGAGAAGTGAGTGTTTCAACATTGACAAGTGTTGACAAGCGTTTAACCACTGCTGGTTTTGATGCCACACAGGGACAATTCCCGGCAACAATAACAGATATTCAAGCCACATTTGTTGCAACAAAATCAGATGTTTTTAACAAGATTTTTTCTTGTTTTTCTTCTTCATGTTTGTTGTGACAGAACCAGATATTTAAAGCCAAAGCCCAATCTTTTTCACTTTATGTGCCTCAACCTAACCAGACCGTAGGATATCATGGATACACCTGTTTGGTGTGGAATGGCTGCTTTCATTGTTTGTGCTCAGCCCCTTCGTTCTAATGTTTCCTTTAGCCTGTTTCCATTTGACAATACACCCAGTCATAGTCAGTCCTGTAAAGAAATGGTTTTCTCAGTTAGAAGTGTTGGAAGTTGACTTTGACCCCATCCAACACCTCTGGGATGAACTGGACCACCGACTGTGAGCCAGAGCTGACCACCATCAGTGACCAACCTTGGTCAGCTGTCAGAAATGGAAGTGATGTCCATTTTATGTGTCTAAGAAGCTCATTGTATGTCGACTAGTGAAATCTTGATCTCTAGATAATTAGGAGCCAGAAGTATGGTATGATTGGAGTTGAGTAAGAGCACAATATAGTCTCTGAAATGTAGCAAAGCAAAGTTCAAAGTTGCATTAAAATTACCTGAAGTAAGGAGATGCTCAAACATCACACCGTACCACAGGCTCGGGGCACACACCTTCGTCTTCTTCCTCACCTCCACCCTGTCAAATTAACAGCGTGTTCTTCGGCGAGCGAGCCGCGGCGGTGTCGGGGAGCTTGATTGAAGGGCTTCCGAGAATTCTCTGGCTTTGTTGTGCAGCTTCCCCGGAGCAGCAGCCGGAGGTAATGGCTTTAGCAGGGGCAGGTACACAAAGCTCCAGTGGCCACAAACCGGAGCTGGACAAACTTTACTGTTGACATCTGGAATTTCTTTCCTCCCTTTCCTTTTTATTTTCTTCCTCCTCTTCTTCCTTTTTTCCCCCCCCGTTTGATTGAGGGCTGACTCACTCGGTACAGTATCCATCATCGTAAAAGCGTCAGCCAGCTAAATATAGGCATTTTTGTTTTCTCGTGCCTGCTCTGGCACTGCCTGTTTTACCACACATGATATCATGCCCTCCGCTGCCGTTGGCTTGACCGCGAGCTGAACCCCTCTTCAGTTTCACTGCTGTATGTACACACGGGGTAATTATCATAATGGAGGCTGTCACTGGCAATTTCCCTCACATCACAGATACTTTGTGTCTTATCATAGCCTCGTCTGCTGCGGCTTTGACAGTGGCAGACAGTGCATTAACCCTAGCATTACTCTGACTGAAACCCCAAAAGCTCTAGCGCCCACACATTGTCATCATACAGTGGATAATGTCACTGGCAATCCATAACGCGCTTTGGCTTGTCTCGGCTGAATGTGCCGCTCTTATTGTTTCCACTGCAGTGATCATGTCTGTAATTCAGCACTTAAACGCGTCTCGTATTTTAGAAAATGACGCTATTTTTCAGCTGAAGTCGTGTAAAGTATCCGGTTATTGTGGTTTGGAGTTTGACTTCAGGCCTTTTAGTCCTATTGTTTACCGTCTCTTTCTCATGTTTCCGAGCACTCTTCACTACTGAGCTCGACAGTTACGGTTTCAAAAAAGTGAATTTCCCCACTTATTCACTGAATTGAGGTTTCTGAAAGTCCTTACATAAAGAGTTTTAAGCCTGGAACCGAGTCAACCGTCTATGAGATGAATTGTGAGCATAAAACACTGGATTTGGAGCACATTTGAAAAAATAAATAAAAATTGTTCCAGTGTGCTGGATGTAGTGGTATTTAGGGGTTGTGGTTGTTTGCCTCACCCTCCCAAATGGTGGCAACAAAAAACATGGAAATCGCAAAAGAACTTCTCCAGAGCCGGTGTTTGGTTTGTCCCTTCTGGGCTACTGTAGAAACAGGACCTCTGTAGATATTAAAGGCTCATTCTAAGGTGGAAGAAACACAACGATTCTTCAGTTTAAAGTCATGAAACACTAATGAAAATGTAATTATGAATAATATTCTCCATTTTTGCCAATAGATCCCCCTTAATTCTAGACACCAGACCTTTAACACAGCAAAGATTCATGACTTAAAGGTCTAATTTGTAAGATCGATCCAAAGCGTCAGTATTTGACGATTTGGGACTCAACAATCAACTATCTCACAAACTGAACCTTTTAAATTATATAAAACCGACCTGTGTCCCTCTACAGGAGCATACACCATCTTTTCATTCTTGATTCACGATTTTGTCGGCTTGCACTTGGTGTCTCGTCACGTCTAACTTTAAACCAACAGAGATGATTTTTTTGTTTTTTGTGTCCCGTGTGAAACCAAAAGATGAACGTTGATTTATTATTTTAATCCAAACCGTGATCTTTTCCTAAAACCGAACTGCGCCTGAGAAAATGTTTTTTTTAAATACCAAAAAGAGAAATGTATTTAGTCTAGACGATAAAAACGCCTGACCACACACAGGATCCATTCATCCAGCATGTCTTCCTGTGACTGGTGTGTTTGTCCGTCTTTATAATATATGACATGACTCCCCGAAGCATTTCCAGCAGAAAACCTCTCGCATAACCGCACAGAGGGTCTTACAAGGCTATTACTTTCCACGTGCAAAGATCTGAGGTCACATACGCAGCTTATTGAAAAACAACATGCACTCAGAGCAGAAGCGGTCGTGGAACAAGTTCTTAAATCATCAAAATTTGAAGTGAGGTGCGATATTGCGCATTGTACAACTCTTCACCTGCAGTGTCAAGGATTTGCACACACATAAACACACACATAAACACAAACCTCCACAGAAAGGTAAACAGGATGCTGCTGTTCAGACATCCTCCTCCCTCCCTCCCTCCCTCCCTCCCTACATCCCCCCATTTACAGGAATCACACGTAAACACATGTATCACAACATACCTGCACTTACTGCAGGGAAATGATGTGTGTGAGGCCGTCTCTACACCCTTTATGTGATGTTCCTTCCTGTTTTTGTGTTTTCTGTCTGGGGTGTGTGCCTTCCTTTCTTACATATATGTACTCGTAACCTCTACATTTTTTTTTTTTTGTCCACGCTTACAGGCTGCGCTGTGCTCACATGTGTTCTTGCATTCGTCTTCCCTCGCGTGTGAACAGCTCCGTTCCTCTGCACAGCTCAAACTCCCCACGCTGAGCATCAGGGAGTTGGTGCCCCTGCGCCTCGGGAGTGTAAACCCCAAAGAGTCAGTTCAGTGATTGAGGAAATGTTTGGCTGCAGTGAGTTTGCTCCCTTTTGAGGTGTTTGCTGGCCAAGGCTGATCCTGACAACCCTCCAGAGAGCGCGCTCAGTAGGCCTCTTCAAAGAGTCCCAGCTCCCAGAGCAGGAAGTCCAGCCCTGCGCTGCTTGGAAACGAGATGAGGCAGACAGGAAGGAAGGTAATCCATGAACACGCAATAGCGCTACTGTCCACACAGCAACACAAGCGCACACACACGTACAGGCATATCCGATCAGTCCCTCCTGACACCCACAAAAACGGGGGGTGTTCCTCGGACCTCACAGACATCTAGCTTGATTTATCTTGTGTTCGGTGCGTTTAAATGGCCAAGGTGATCACAAGCAGCTCGGCGTGGATGATTCTGGTTTCCTGTGGTGCAGCTTTGTCTGTGTGTCTAAAGGTCAGAGCAGAAAACAGCTTTGCAGCCATGTGGCCAGATTCTACAAAAAAAAGTTGGATACTGTGTAAAATACAAATAAAAGTACAACAGCTGGTGTTCCTGAGCCCATGTAGTAAAAACGCGTCAGAACTCCTCTTTGATGCCCAATCATGATACTGTCACCTGTTACAAGTTAAAGGAACAGTTCACCTAATAATGAAAATTCAGTCTTTATCTAAAGGGTGTAAAAATAAGCCTTTCAAATCAATAAGGGAACTTTGATACACTGGGCAAAATTGCCAACCCTTCCAATTTTCCTTGGCGTTTACAGTTTGTCATTGCCCTGTCCCAGTTTTCTCTCAGGGTCACAAATCTGCTGTATCTCTCCAGAATGTTTTAAAGCTTTTTCCCTTTTAGTTACAGCAACCTGTTTCTGACACAAAGTCTGCTGTAGTGTTGCTCCTCGTCCAGCGGCGTGCACAGACTCTCTAAAGCAAAGAGCCAGAAAATAATGAATGAATGAAAAGTTATAAATATTACTTTATGCCACAAATTTACGCAACTTAAAGCCAAAAGGACGAATCATTCTACCTTGTTTTCTGAGAATTCGAAGTGAAATTGGAATTATTTGACATAAATATGTTTTTTATGTGTCACCAGAATGCAGGAAACACAGTCCTTGAAGTTTTTTGAGAATAGGATCCCCAGAACATTTGTTGTTTTGTTTAAATCCTCCCTATTTTTCAGGTCACAAGGTTGGCAGGTTTTTGGAAAAGCTGTATGGAGCCATTTTACGTCTTGGTATTGTACGTTTAAAAAGAATTCTCCATCTGCTTCAGTTGTTTAGTAGAACGCTGCAGTGCTGTTTTGCTGTGAAGCTCCAAGAATGTTTTGTCTTCACCCAACCATCTAGTTGTATTAGGGTGAGTAAATTAGTGAATTTTTCTCTTTGGGTGAACCTTTGACCTGTTTTCCCAGCTTTGTGTTGCCGCTGTCCCAACTTATTTGAAATGTGTTGCTTGCATTCGATTCAGAATAAACATATATCTACAAAAATCCACGTTGTTGATGGGGTAAAACATTACATATATTGTCTTTGTAGTGTTTTTAATTGAGAAAATGTCAAAAAGGATAAGCAAATGATCACATTCTGGTTTATTTTTGTCTGTTTTTACACAGCATCCCAACTTTTTTTGGAGTCAGGGTTGTAAAATACTCTAAAATGTGAATAAAATTTGGTGTGCACGCTCAAATCTGATGGATGGGAGGTTACTATTTTGATCCATATTGATTTATTTGTCTCTGGAAAAAGTACAAAAGCACAGAAGGTGGAAATATCTGATCTTTGCATCCCGCTGCTCGGCTGTTCTGCACAGCACCTGCCCTTCAGAATTAGATTCACGACGAGCCTTCCATTTCACAGACGTCTTGAATAAGACAAACAACCTGGGATTTAAAATTACAGAAGCCACTAATCCAATCACTGCATTGAATGAAAATAAATACTTGTGACAGTTCGTCCAGGAGGAGATTAACCGACTCCTCAGTGACTGATAGTTTGGGTTTATTTCCGCTGTTCCATGTGAAAACCACTAGAGAGCAGTCTTCAATTGATTTTCCATGGATGAAGTATTGACTCATCCTGTGGCTCCGAGCTGAGTGAGAATGTGGCTGGAACCAGAAGTCTGATGTTGTTGCCAGTGAAATCAGTAGCCCGGCTTCCACAGTCTGACCCGGCCTCATATTATACACCATGTGGTAATACTGTGGCAGCGGGGAAATTAGTTTCTGCGGTGGAGCATCGGCGAGGTAAAGATTAGCTGTTTTCATTGTTGTAACGTGACACAACATGGAAGCAGGAGACCTATAATATAAGACGCGACGGCATGTTTGGGGTCAGCTCACTGACAATATGAGAAATTTCACTCAATCAGTGCAGAACAAGAAGAACAATTACTCTTCAAACCACCACAGTTTGTCACGAGGTCGCTCCCAGTTCAAGTGCTTCACATAGTTTTGTCTCATTTTAAAACTTTTGCCATTAAAGAAGTTAATAACTTCACAGCTGTTGTATAAAGGAAGGAGGAAGATTTAAATGTTGACTCAAACTCAGTGACAGTTTCATCTATTATCCATTTTTGCCATCAGTGAAGTAAAGAAGTAAAGATCCTATTTGTAAGAAAGGGATTGTAGGTCGCCATCCCAAAGTGTCCGTATTTGACGAGTCATAAATGAGACTCAAAAATCAGCTATCTTAAAGAAATGACTTTTATTTTATTCCACTAAAATGAAAAAGGCTTCAGTAACCTTTCATACCTTTCCTGCCTAAAACCCTCCACAAGATGAACCAACAGAATCATCACCAGACTCTGCCGTTCGTCACATCAACGGAGCATTTTAGTGTCTTTGAGCTCGTTGTTTTGATTCTACACCCTACTTCCTAACTCTTTTGGTTCGCTGTAATCGCTCTCACAGGCTTGTTCATGCAAACAGCTTTGATAAACCCACTGTACACGTCATGACTATGACTGAAAGAAGGGTGAGTATCGGACTTGATTCATCAGGTGCAACAAATTGCTAAAGGCTCATTCATGCTCCCTTTACATATGAAAATAAATACGTCTGTTTCAAAAAATCTAACCGTCACTGCCAGCGTGCTTCAATGCATCCTTTCATTGGATGTTTAGCAATACAACCACCAGAGAGTCAGAGTCAAATCGACCTCACCACCGTCCAACTCACATTTAGTTCTTATAATCTCCCCCCCTGTTCTCTAACTGTTTGTCTCTGTGCCCGGGCAAAGAAACATCATACAGATGTTTGAAACTTCTCACCAACTTGCATAAGTGC
The DNA here is from genome assembly GCF_900880675.1 of Sparus aurata. Lineage (NCBI taxonomy): Eukaryota > Metazoa > Chordata > Actinopteri > Spariformes > Sparidae > Sparus > Sparus aurata. Next base: position 23,007,437 of record NC_044206.1, on the reverse strand, counting down.
TGCTCCGTTGGTCTGTGACTGAAGGCTTTTGCAGAAAACGTGCAGAAATACAGACGAAATTAATGCAGAATACAGACAAAATGCTCCGTCCGTGTGCGTATGCAGTGTTGATAAAATTAGCCTAATATATAAAACTTGTCCAGCTTGTTTCTGCTTCATCCAAGTGGCCAAAAAGTCCGTTATTAAAGAATATCTGCATTAGACATTAATCTCAAAGCCCCACTGTTTCATCAAAATGTCATTTTAATTGACCAACTTTCTCAGACCTCCGTGCTTTTTTTTTTTGTTGCCGGAGTTTACTTTAAGAATGATCCAAAGTCTGTAATTTCAGACAGATACATTTCAGTATAAACTGGTTTCAGCCTGTAAAAAAAATCGGACTGTGGAAAACTGGTAAACAACTTCACAATGCGAGATGATGAGAGGTCGAAGCCTGAGAGAGCTATAATATTCCCTCACAATAGCAAGAAACTGTTGCCAACACCTGATTCCAATCATATGTGATCATATGTGATTATTAGCACCTGTGGTCGTTCCCCCCTCAACTCACACAACCACACACACACACAACCTCACACACACACACACACGTATTATACTCTCAGACAATAGGATTTTTGAAGAACAATCAGCAGATATTTTGGAGATTATTCTCAGTTTTGGGTATAATATTGGAACAGAAACAGCTCGTATGATGGATGGTTCAGACATGCAGACATTTTATATTTATATCTGAAGCCAAGTCTTTGCAAACACAACCATTAGTAGAAAATGCTGAGAGATGTGTTACTGTAGCCAGACATTACCCAAACTGAGCCGTGGGCACATATACTGTTACTGCTCATTATTTGCAAGTGTTCGCTAATTGATTAATACAGATTTCATTCGCTGGTGTGCTCAACGTGATGTCTGTGTGGTGATGTAATGTAATGAACTCCGAGGGTTGTTTATTAAAGAGTCGTCCTGATGTGGGTCCAGTTAGTCCTGCTGGAATTCACAGTACTGCCTGTTTATATCAATGCATGCAGGCTAAATAACACAAGGCTCAACAGCATCACAAACTAAATCCTCCAGAATGATCACAGAGTGTTGGCTTTGTATTATTTGTGTCTAAAGAAACTGTCAACTGCACATATATGTATGTGAATATATCCTTTTATAGACTTTTCAGGGTTTTTCAGTTGGGAAAATCCACCCGAGTGTCAAAAGCTCCCTGAACCCATTGAGCCCAAATGGATGGAAAACTTGGAGATGCTGTTCAAATCATGCTGTGACTCTAAAAGTAGTTTCAATATATGATCAATGCTAGTTTTAGTTTTTTTAAAGGCAAGATTAGAGTCAACACATATTACACGCAGGTTGTATCAGGCTTAATTTGTCACATTAACACACGTACATATATTGAAACGTTGCATCGAACTCAAGAAATTACAACAAATAAAAACAAACCAAATACGAGACAAAGATGTAGTTGAATGTACAAAAACATGCATTATACAAAAAGTAAATGTGGGTGAAGGTTAAAGATTGACAGTGTAATTTTTAGAGGGAGGTAGTCGTAGCAAAGATGATTGAACACAGCCGTTCAGTCATCTGCATCACCTGCTCTTCATTACTTCTGTGTACATTAGTAGCATCAATATAAATTCCTTAAACAGAGATCAAATATGAGAATTTCACCTTGTACGTGAAATTGTTGAAATATTCATGAATTTAGATCAAACTCAGAGGCCAGTCATCAGCTAGAATTACAGTTATTTTTATGGGGTTTTGGTTAAGCGAACATTGTGTCATTGTTGAGTTAAAGTACACAAAGTGGTCACAGTGATGAACTCTCTGAGCTATTAAGCATCTTTTATCTCTTTGTTTTGGACCTACAAGCCTCTTAACTGTAGCCAAGTTTCCATCATGTAATTTTATGCACAGTTTGGTGTTTAAACTTCACAACAAAAAGCTTTTACTTTGGCACCTTTTCCATTGTTTTCTGATGTGAAACAATGGATGTGAACTCACGTGACCGATCATCTGTTTCAGCTTGTTTCTATCACAAAGATTCACATTTCCAGATCTCATTCCCTCGTAAAACGCCTGTTTTTGTTTCTTCTCTTTCAGATATTTCCCTCAGGAGCGGGTGGAGACTGAGCTGAGCTGAAAAAGAAAGATAAACACTGGACTCAGATTTGCCAGGTAGCCCGAGACGAGACCTCAAATAAATGCTAATGTTGCTCTGTGTCTGCTGTTTGTTAACACATTCACCACATCAACTTTATAAGGTGATAATATGTGTTGCACTGCTACCAAGTACGAACATTTGATGTGGCCAAAATAGTAAAAAGAAGAAATGCCTCTTTTTTCTCGCAGGGGCCTTTTATTTGAGACGTTTTCACAGTCAGACGCTCTGGCAGCATCCTTCTCTCTTTTTGGCTTTCGCAAACCTCAAAATCCAGTCCATTTGTCAGACCGTCACCGAGCCAACGCGGCTAATGACTGTAGGTAATACTGTTGGCAACCTGCAGAATAAAAAGCACACCATCCATTTCACCAACATCCCTCAGTGCCTGCGGCTGTTTATACCGTCCATTACGCACTATAAACTGTTACTGAGACAGTTTAGGCACGATAACCACTTCCAGCGACTCCTCAAACATTACACATTTCATTCTAGGAGTTGTACATGATAGTTTTGCATTTTCTAATAATACATCCCGTGGTTCTAATGCACAGTTTGCTTTTTTCAGAATAAGCTTTTTCAGATGCCAAGCCTACGATGAGCTCATAAAACATGATGCAGTCAGTCTAATGTGGCCTGCAGGAGTGAGAGAAACCAGTAGTTTGTTTATTGGCTCCTGTCAGTCTGTCAGCTGGGCGGCAGACACGAGCTCAGTCGACCATGATGCTGATGTCACACAATGACTGGGTGATATCGCACGAGACTGCAGAGGATTTCACCAAATCTTTAATATGAACGTTGTCTTATTATGTTGCGTTTAATTAAGTAACCCTCTTCTTCTTTTCTGTCTTTTTCCCACCCCTCCTCCTCCAGGGACAGTAGCAGAGATAAGAGGCTCCCACAGTCCAGGTGAACGTGGGGTCACGGGGGGTCATGCTGTCAGACACGGGAGACTGATGGAGGACCCTAATCCTGCCGGTGACACGAAGATGGATCAGATGAAAGCACACACACACACACACACACACACATTCATGCAGAAATGCAGACTTAGAATTACGAGAATAAGGCAACACAGCAACATTTTCCAAATGTACATATATGTGCAAACAAAACTCTCTGACTCTTTTTATTTATTTTACACTCTGACTTTCTCCTCCTTCTTCTTCTTCCCACACATACATTTACACACACACACACACACACACACCACACACACACACACAGAGGCAGCGGTAGACTGACAGAAACAGGTTGTCGGCAGGGTGAGGGGAGATGTGACTCATGTCCAGCTCATTTATCTGCAATCTGTGGTGTGTATGACTGAGCGCGAGTCCACATACTCCCAGAGTTTCTCAAACAAACGCTCTCACTCGCTTAGAAATACAGCTGCAGAAACACTCACTCAAACGCACACACACACACACACACACACACACACCTACACACGCGTTACTACTGTGTGAAATATTCAGCAGCAAACTGTGAAAGATCTGGTTTCATCGTCTTTAAAAAAGACAGTAAAGAAACACCGTTATAGTGTCATTTCCTGATTTTCAACAAATCCCATGAGGAATCCAAATTCCCCCAAAGTCATTTGTTATGAGTGAGAAAACAATTCTTTAAAAACAGGTCACAAACATATAGCTTTGTTTTGATTTCAGGTTCAGTCATTTCGTAACAGACCTGGGCACTGTGGTAGTTAACAGCTTTTCACTAAAACAAGAGGAAACAGTGTATTTTTAGTGCATTTTGTTGTTAGCGACCAGGCTAGTCTGCTACCTTTTCTGTTAGATCGCCTGTAGCTCCGAGAACTTTTCCCATCTTCAATAAATCTCTTTATTGAGTGAAATGTAATATCCTAAGAAAAGAAATGTAAAGATCGGGCCGGATCTGGGCGCAGGTATTCGAGGCACATGCAGATGGCCTCCTCGCCACTAGAGGGCGTCATCAACTGCCTGCATTAGATCATGTCTAAAATCTAAAAACACATCTTTGATTTAACACTTTATTTTACTGGTTATATATTCACTTATCTTAATATACATGTAAGGAAAAAGTATTTCAGCAGTTTCACCTTATTGTAAGTTAGTAGGAAGCATCTGTAAACGTCCAGCTCAGCTAGCGTAATCTATACATTTGATCTGGCCCTGGTCGGTCAGAGAGATATTAAGATGAGCACCAGCATGCTCATGACTGGCTAGTGTGTTAGCGATTATCCTGCCAACGACGTCAGCCCGACTCGAGAGCCGAATATATCCAAGGTCCGTGGATTACTTTGTCTCTTAATACCAACTGAAACCTTCCTCTGGATTTTCTTTCACATCCACCAAAAAAACGCACAAACACCCTTCATCTTCATCTGTGAGACACACACACACACACACACACACACACACACACACACTCTCACTATATTTTCACAGCACACACACACTCTCTAATTTACACTGACACACAGATGGCCCCTGCTCTGACCACAAATGTAGTGTAACCTCTGCTCCCTGCGGTGCGGCCCGGGCTCAGACTGCCAGTAAAAGCGAGGGATGCTTCATGGCTCAACAATTTGCTGGGTAAATGGAAAGGGGGTTTGGTGTGTGTGACCTCAAACACTCTCCTTTTTTCTGTCTCTCTTACTCTATCTGACTTTCTGTCTTTCCTTTTGTCCACCCCTATTTATGTTGGCTTTCACTTAATCTGATTCTTCTCTTTATGTCATTTGTTATTTTCTTTCTTTCATTCCCCTTCACTGCAGTGGACGGATCCCTTTTACTTATGTGTCTCTTTCTTTTGTCCACACAGTTTACATTATAGCATCCAGAGGCTCTCTCTTTCTTTCTGGCTTTTAAAATTCTCACCTGAAATTACAAAACAACATTTTATTTGTAAATGTCATATTCCCTCCTCTCTATCTCTAAATCTTGCCTTCTTCTCTTTTCCTTCCATGGAGGTGTGATCCGCCGCCGCTCCCCTCCCGTCTGAGCGGTCAGGAGCAAAGTGAGGACACAAACCTCAGCTCACAAATATGAGCAGTATGAAGAAAAACTGCATTTCTGTAAAGTGTGGTTCAGTGGGTTTATTGGGTAACGGATACGCTGAGATTGAGGCCAATTTATTTGGGTTTAGCCAAAAAGGTCTTAATGGTATTAGAGACATTACTTCATGGAGGAAGTGGCTTCTATCGTGAGCGAGCAGCCTGCAGAGATTAAAGATCAGTGATCAGAAAATTAAATAATTACATCTCTGTCGATCCAAACGCGGTTAAACTTACAGTCGCTGCTGCAAGAAAGAAGAAATCTGAAACAAAATATTTGTCTGATTTCTAGTCGAAGCCATCTCATTACTAAATAAACAGGACTTGTTTACGGACAGTTTTCACTTGTTCCATTGGCAGATATTTTAAAACCTTTTTACAAGCGAGAAACACCTTGTATTCATTGGCATTTTTTCCAGTGTGCACATACAAAAAAAAAAAACCCCACACACAACCGCTCCGTCGCAGTGTTTGCTCAGAGAAAATATCAGCTCGTGTTTTTTGAAATATGGCTCTGAAATTTCATATTGTGTTTCACTAAAGTGAGAAAACCTCAAGAGGTGTGAGAGCCTGCACAGCCTATATCAAATCCAGTCCTCCTATCACCTCAAAGAAAAAGTCCAGCCAGGTGGATTTGGGTGTGTAGCATTAATGTCCACACACACACACACTAACACACACAGAGTCGTAAAAACAGAGGGAGAAAAAAGGACTTTTCGGATTGGAGAGGACAGGCGGGGATCAGGGGTGCAGAGGGAAATGGTTCGGGTTAACTTTCCACTAAAGGGTGTCAAAAAAGGAACTAAATTGGGTGTCAGAAAGCGCTAAGGAGCTGAAATAAGTCCGGGTCCCCCCGGCTCTCATGTGGGTGGGTGCTCGCTTTATATTTTACAGACAATGTCCCTTTAAAAAAAGCCCCGCGTCTGGAAAGCCCATTAGATGTGCATATAAAATTTCCCCCGTGATTAATAGTTGATGAGGCAGGGTTGGTTGGAGGGTACTACCAACATGTGGCCGGCAGGGCTCCTCCTCTGCAATCTCACGTTACACTCCATAAACTTGCCACTCTTTCCCACCTATACATTTAAAAAAGGAGGAGGGCTCACTTGTCAAGAATGCCTTAGAAGAGTTGTGAAAACAGCCAGCCCGAGGAGGGGAGTCATGCAGTTGCGGACGCAGCTCTCCCGCCGAGCCACAAGCCAGTCAGATCAGCCGGGGAGAAGAGGGTGTGTGAGAGCAGGACGAGAGGGGGAAAGTGTGTGAGAGCGTGTCAGGACCAGAGGCTCCGAAGGACGTCACGCACGCTCCCAGAGAGACGGGGAAGCACGCTGTCACAGGAAGGCGTCTATCCTCACGCGCTCTGGGCTGTGGAAGAGTCAACAGCCTCTGACAGAAGGTGGATGCAGTGAGACCACGATGAGCGTTTAGTGGATTTTTCTCAAGACACACATTCAGACTTGAACCGCTTTTCTTGAGGTGGAGGTTTCGACTCCTCTGCAGACTCGTAATAAGACGCTAGGCAAGATTGTGTGAAGTGTTCCTGCATTATGGATCAGCCAGCCAGCAGCTGTATGCGGAGCGCCCACTCCAGCAGCCCGATCTGGGGCTGCATGAGGAACCCTCACTCAGGGGTGCCTGGACCCAACCTGCAGTACCAGCAGGCCCCTTTCTCCCTCCACCAGAAGCCCGAGTTCCTGGCCTACACAGACTTCACCAGCTCCTGCCTGGTGCCGACCGCGCCTCACGCCGCCTACCCCCGCGACGACAGACCGTACCAAGAGAGCCAGGGGGGCTACCAGAGAACCGACTGGCAGTTCAACCCCTGCGAGACGCGGCTGAGGGCGCCCGAGGCCTGCCCGCCCGTCGTCGCCCCTGTAGTAGTGGGCGGCGGTGGAGGTGGAGGGCCTGAGCTGGACAGTGTAGGTGGAGACAGGCTGCCAGGCGCCGTGCCCGGGTGTCTGGAGGGAGAGTACTCACCGCAGAGCGTGGCGTCGGCCGACTCGGACAAGAAGAGCTCCAATAAGAGGAAGAGGGATGTCACAGGTGAGTCAGTGGGATGGATGGGAGTCAGCTGGGGTGTGTAAAATATTGCATCCAGAAACTCACCGAGGAGGCTTAGAAAAGGAAAGACACACTGATAAAATGCACATTTGGGAGCATTAAAAAATGATAGTGGACATTCCTCTATTTCTACTGTACACTGGTGTATATGAAATAAAGAAAAGATGAGGAGGAAACATGGAAACGTGCCAGGGGAAGCAGCACTCTTGATCTGGCAAAGAATCAAAATGTGAAATTGATTCTAACCACATGGTTCGAGTCGCCAAACATCTGCACACAGGTGTAAAAAAAAAAAAATACCATTGTTCCTCCGTTTACAGTTCAGAGCCCTGTTGACACAAATTCTCTATTTCCTCACTGAATTCATCTTAAAGCTGCGCTCTCACCACATCGCTATGCGAAAGGTGAGTAGGTGAGAAGACTTTTGTGTTCAGGACACACGCTGTAAGTAGCAGTTGCATCCTCTGATTGTTCCAGGGCCTCAAAAAGGCTGAAATGATTAACGGGGACGCGTGAACATTTGATTGCGCTCCCGTATCCGTTGGAAATGGACTATTGTTTTATAACAGCGTGAGCACATTAAGGGGAAAAGTGATTTAAGGCATCACAGGTGCTTCAGAGTGTATTTGGTTTTACTTAATATAAATGTGTGAGTCTCAAAAGTGAATTAAGTTTGAAGTTCTTTTGTAAATCAGCAAATTATTTTAAATGTTTTAACTTTTTTAGTTAAAACTCCTAAAGAGAAAAAAGGGGTCAAGTACAGTTATTTTTTAGTTTCTCAGCCACTTTGTCAAATAGAAGCGAGCCGAAATATTATAAAAATACTCCCGGCAATGTCCTTAAATATCCTCAGAGCTGTAAGCTTTTGGATTATAGTGCAATTCATCCCCCCCGCGTCATATTTCACACTTTGCTAATAGGAAGCAAGAGAAGTAACTGATATCTGTGACCAACTAATACCTTAAAGTTGACGCTAACAGCCGGAGCAACAGGCTGACGGAAGTGTTTATTTTTAAACTGAATCTAAAGGTGTAAAAGTTTTAATGTGCAGAATTTCACCCCGACAGACTGAAAACAAAACCGCGTCCAGCACATCTGGAACATTCACGTTTCATCTGTGGGAACCTGCTCGGCCTGTTTACTCTGTTTCCATCACACAGAGGATGATTTATGAAACGAGACTGCAAAGAATTCAGAAAAGTTTATAATAAATACGGGATGTTTTTCTACTTTTGGAAAATTTGGAAGCCTCAGAAGAAAACTGTGAAAGTTTTTTTTTATATTTTTTTCTTTTTAATGAGGTTTGATTGCAGAAAGAAAACAAATCTCAATGTTAATGTTAATCTACTTAGTTACTCACAGTGACACCTCTGATATTGTCATGGGACTTTAAGTGCTTCAGTCTCGTTATCTCCTTCGTCAGACCTAATCAGCCATGTCTGATTATTAGAAGCATGAATAATTATTTGGAAAAACTACACGACCGACATCTGCAGAGGATGGTGGGGGCGTACGGACCCCCGCTCCTCCCCCTCTCCTTCTTACCTTATTGTAACCTCCACTCACTACTCTGAAAACATGCCAGACCACGTCTGGTAAACTCACTCTGCCTGCGAGCCCACTTTTTACATTCTTATCCATTGACATTTTCCTGTCGTTAAGCCGTAACACAATCTCCCACTGAGCGCATGCAACATGTCTGACCACTACATCAGCTCTCGGTTTCAGAGGAGAGACGTTCAGTCTTCAGTCCTGCGTCGACTCGCTGGTGGTGGAGGAGCATATATTAGGAAAATGTCCTGAGGGCACCGAGCTGCTGTGCAGTCTGTTTTTACAGATATGGAAATGTGGCGACGACTCCAAGACCATGAACTCAAACTGGTGTCTGATATCGACTTTAATCCAAAGTTTGACCAGTAATTCTGTCCAGCATACAGAACAAGCTTCTAGAGGCGTTATTGTTGTTATTAAATAGAATAATCTGTAGTTTCACGTAAATTAGTGACAAAAACAAATGAATAAAAGTTCAGATTTATTATCAAATAAAACACTTTTAGTAGCAAAATATAAAGACTTTATAATAAACTAATAAAATATCAAATATTTAAAATGAGGACTATTAAAAAATCTGCTGATTTTGCTGCATGTTATGGAATGTATTTATAATTATTTATTTATTTATTGGTCCCCTAACTTTAACTGCTTTTGTGAATAATAATAAATATCTCATATTACAGCATGCAGTGTTGAAAAAATAACTCAAAAGTCATACCTGAGTAAAAGTAAAGATATGTAGTTAGAATATTACTCAAGGTAACAGTCACCATATATAGTAAGTAAAAGTCTAAAAGTAAAGTATTAAATGTATGCAAGTAAAAGTAACATTTTACATGTATAACTATACTGAATGCTAATATACTGATGGACATTTTTTTTCAGATTAAAACAAATTTATATATTAAAAAAACAACAAAAAACACAACAGCAATCTAGAAACAACTAGTTACTGAAGTTAAATTTATATAGGAGTAAAAGTACAATATCTGCCTCTAAAATGTCTGAAGTATAAAGTAACAGAAAATGGAAATACTCAAATAATGTTTAATGCCTCAGGATTAAACACATAACTTAAATGAAACCTTATATCAGCTCACAAATGCATTATAATGTGCCACACACCATTTATTAATTGATTATTTCTCACATATGCTAAATAATGAGGTTTAAATAAAGTTTTAAACGTACTTACTGACTCACACGTGTTATTTTCAGCTCCCTTAAAACAATCAGTCTTTTTACAGCAGCTTTAATTCAGTCCTGCTGAGGAAAAACCATCTGCCTCATTTATTACAGCTTACGAATGATTAATATTAAGGTTTACTTTAAATATAAAACATCCTCACTCGCTGTGAAATTCTGACATCCATCACACAACGTGCAGTAATTCGCTTTCTGCTTTCTTTAATTCAGACTTGATGAAGACAAATCTTCTGCACCGTCAACCCAAAACACACCGAAGTATAAAAACATCCTCGCTCATTGTAAAATCTCACTTTCACACATAATCTGCGACGAATCACACGTGCGGTTTCCCCTTAAAACAATCATTTATTAACGGCAGCTTTAATTCCGTCCTGATGAAGACAAACTCGTGTAAACTTTTTTTGCACCGTGCAACCCCAAAAAAAAAAAAAAAAAAAAAGGGCACCAAATGTTGTTTGTGTTAGAAACCCTGCTGGGTGCAGAAGCCTTCTCCCTGCAAGTTTACGGTCTCAGGCTGTGCTGGATATTTATTGGGGGCCTGTTTAGTGGGAACCAGTATGAGTCCCGCCAGGTGTTCAGTCCAACCAAACCTGCTCCACACAGCTCCAGACCAGACCTGACGAGGCCGAGCAGCGCCGGCACACTCTGGGTCAGCGCGTCATTAATGACACTTAGACAACAATACGACAGGGTTGTTTTTTTTTTTTTCGTTTCTTTTTTGGCGCGACACATAGACACACACACACTCATACATACGTCCTGGTCTGCCCAGTCACATCTGGTCCAGGTACTGCAGACCATTCCACATGTTGGCCCGCTGCTCTGGCAAGCGCCGAGCAGAACTTCTCACTTTGACAAATTAGAACCATTTTCTAAAGATTACATCAGCTGCCGGTGTCGCTACCAATGCACAATTATAACCCGACGTCTCCCCTTTTTAATACGCAAGAGAGGTTTTTACTGAGAGTTAGATCAACTAGCTTTCATTTTTATTCATTGTGGTAAATGAGGTTTGTAATTCTGCTATTTCCGAGGATATTGAAGGCAAAGAGCGCCATAAATCTGAGCAGTAAAACGGCAAAACTCTTCTGAGGGCTTCGGATAATACCCGACCCCGCCGCATTCATAGAGATATCTCGGGCTTTTCCTTGACGCAATTTGCTGTCATGTAGAGATGAGTTAATGCGAGTGCTCCGGAGGGAAATCTCCTGACACACACTCACCCACGTAGACCTGGACACATCCGCACCTTTGTTCTTTTGTTAGAGGCTTTAACGATGTTCCGCTGCATTCCTCCCCTAACTCAGTCCCTCTGTGGCCGGTCTGGTGGCCCCCTGCCCTGCTCCGATGTGCTCTCACACTCAAAACCAAGAATAAAATGTTCAAAATGCACGACTTCAGTGTGGCAGAAAGCAAGAAGGCAAACACAGAAATGTACGTGAATTTCTGTGCGCGCGGACGCTGCAGGTGGACTCATAAGCTCAGGTCAGGGTGGTCTCTTTTTAAAGCGCTGGTTTAAGTGTTTACTATATGAGGGGCCTCCCACTTAAGGGTCTTTGGAGTTGTGGTTTGTTGGTCGGAAAGGTCCTTCAGGTCTGGTTAACAGTCGACGAGAGGCTGGTCAGCAAACGAGCGCAGAGCTAATTCAAATCAGATCAGCTCTGGGTGCTCGAATCACCAATTAAGACCTGTCGTGTTGAAAGAATATCTCCTGTCATATCTACAACACCTCAAACTTCACAAAACAAACGTTCTGCTTCCCTTCAGATATCCAGGAGTCCAATTTTAAGGTGGACTCCAGCTGCAAGGCCCGGAAAGAGCGCACAGCGTTCACCAAGGAGCAGCTGAGAGAGCTGGAGGCTGAGTTCACCCACCACAACTACCTGACCAGGCTCCGCCGCTACGAGATCGCCGTCAATCTGGACCTCACAGAGAGACAGGTACGCCGGCCTTTCCCCCTCACCTATAACCTACCTAATCCATCCCTCCAGATTAACTCCCCTTTTATTTATGAATCGAATGTCTTAACTATCAAAAAGGTTTTTATTCTTATTTCTGTAGATTTAAAGGTGAAAACAAATCTCTGATCCCAAAAAAATCACCTCTAAAAAAAAGTCTGTTAGACACATTAATGTCATAAAAACTCAAACATATGGAAAGAGAGCAGAACGATCGTCTGACTACGATGTTACTCGTTTCCCACCGTCAGATTTTTCTAGTGGCAAAATTCTCAAATAACTCGACTGGTTTCATCTCCAGGTGCATTAAATAGAAAATCTGAGAAAATAAATAAAACAAATAAATCTTCAAACACGTTAATCAATGTGTACGATATTTTAAATATCTCTCGTTCTACTATATAATAATAACAATAATATGCATTTAAATTCAGATTAATAGCTTTTTATTTTTTCCACAATACTTCCTGTGGTGGAATGTAACTAAGTAAAGTTCCTCAATCTAGTATTTCCATTTTATTCTACGTGATACTTACATTTACATTACATTTCCGAGGAAAATGTTGTTGTTTTTCTACGTTAAAATTATTCTCCCAGTTACAAGTTACAAGGTAAGGTAAATATAGCTGTGGAAAAGTACTCGAGTAAATGTACCTGGTTACTGCTGTATACTATGAGTCATTGATGATGATTATCCCAATCTTTGTTTTGGTTTTTTTTTGTTTTTAATCCAGCTGCTGATAAAAAAGATGACTTTAAAAATGAGCACCTATTGTTCTGATGCAGCGTTAACTAGTAACTAAAGCTATCAAATGAATGTAGTGGAGTAAAAAGTGTCCAAAATGTAGTGGAGGTATTACTTGTAATAGAGTATTTTTAGATGATGCTATTTGTACTTTGACGTGAGTAAAGGATCTGAGTACTTCTCCCCCCGCTGAATACTCGTCATCCTGTGGTTGCGGCAGAATGTCGTGCAGCTTTAATGAGTGGGCGGCGGCTCCAGACTTGATGAAATGGGCCGAACATGTGTGGATGCTGCTGGATTAGACCCCAGTCTGCCTGTCAGGCCCAGTGTCCCAGCTCCTCCTAATGAGGCCACGGTGCCACAGTGACCACACATACTGCCGTCTGCTGCTAAATCTATTTCCCAGACCTCTGCTGCACACACACACACACACACACACACACACACACACACACACACAGAGCCAGGTTCCATCTTCACTCTGAGCTCCCACTGCAACTTCTCCAACTCATCCTACATGCTCTGGCGTTCTGCCGTCCTTTCAATCAGTCACGACGAGCAGAGAAACTCTGGGAGACGAGGAGGCTCCAGAATGTGGGAAGAGATTCATCTGAATCCCCGGATGAATTGTGGGATGTGCAGAGGTCACCCAAAACTTCACTGACCTGAAATTCTTAGCTTGAAATAGAGAAATAGATCCTCGAGCTGCTGCAGTCATCTCACAGTTTGAGTTTAGTTCAACACTTGGCGTTTAATCGTTACGATTATGAAAAGGTCCCATATCAAAGGGCTCATATGAAGCTGGTTAGTTCTTTAATTTAGAGCCCCGCTTCCAAAAGGCTCTGTCTGCTTTTGATTGGTCAGCTCTCACAGGCCTGAGCAGGCTCCGCCCACCATGTTTCCACATCAGCTCTTTCAGTGTTTTTGCAACCACGGCCGTGTGGAGGGCGATGGCGGTACAGGTGTGACATCACAACCTTACAGATGTTCTGACGGCTCATTTAAAGGCACAGCGTCTGAATTCACGCTGTTTGCATTTCACCAATGATTTAGCATTTAGATACTTTGGAAACATTCACACTAACAACCTGTGGATCTAAAGCCTCATATATCTTCAACACAATACCAGTATTGAAAAAGATACTTGATACCTGAAGCAAAAAGGAAAAAAAAATATGACAACTTGGGTATTTTTATAATTAACAGTCATTTAACACATAACACATTTCTAATAATCACAGTATCCAAGTATCTTACTCCACAGCTGAGAATAGTCCCTGACAAATTTGATACTATTCACTCCTTTTGTAGTAACACTGGCTTCCAGCTGTTATAAATAATAACAAAGCCTTTTTTTTAAATAAACCAAATATTGACGACCCGTTGTTAAAGATGAAAGTCTTAAGGAACGATTCGACAAAGAGCAACAGAGAGGGTTATACTTTTTATGGGATTTGTTGACAATAAGATTCATTCTCTGTTCATAAAACATGAACATCTCTTTATCTGCTCCATCAATAATCAACTGATAAAGCCCTCTATAACTTTTATTTGTCTGGGTGTTTCAGAGGAGTGAATTATGGTCCATCACATTAACAACTGCTTCCCCCCTCACTTGTCTTCCTGCCTCATTTTCCCTGTAATCCTATGGAATCTCAGGAAGTGTGTGTTTTCACTGCTATTCTTGGCCGGACAGTAAAAGTATGATATCATTCTCATTCCAGCGCAGTGCGAATGACACAGATGAGCACTCTCCACACTATGAGTACATCCTGTGTAGGCTGACATCCTGATTGTTGACTCTCTTGACCCGACTGTCTATACGATACTCTCCTGCCTGCGTTTGCAGAGGTTTTCTGTGCCAGGACCTGACAATCCACCCTCCTTCATGCAAGGCCAACGCAAACCGAGCCAATTTAGACAGTGCTGGGAGATTTGTGGGGGATTATTTGTCTGTTTTTCTGCTGACCATGTTGTAAATAGTAAAAAAAATTGTAAAACAGAAAGAAAAGCCACAGCGATCCTGTTTCAAGTTCAAACACGGTAAAAGAGATATTCTGCTGAGTCTGTTTGAGTTTTATTTAGTATAAATACTTTTTCAACTTCTATTTCAGCTGCAACCAAAAGTTATTTCTCATTTATTCATTGACGTGATGATTATTTTCTTAATTAACTGCCTTTAAACCCAAAGATGTTCTTACTTTCAGAGAAAACCAGCAAATATTTATATTTGAGAGGCGAGAACCAGTGGATTTGGGAAATATTTGCTTAAAAGATAATATGCAAGTAATCTGCATCAAAGTGTACAGAAAACTTACATTACCCCAAATGTTTCCAACAAAGTATATTTGTTCGTTTCTGTTGCATGACACTGTATACTCCAGGTTAGAGTCCAAGAGGAGAGTCGAGGAAACTTAAAGTAACGTCAGTGAAACTAAAACATTATCTTCAGATCGATTTCCATCAGGAGTGATTGTTGCCTTGACGACCAGCGCAGCAAATTTTTATCTCTCGTTAATCCCGTTAAAATTTGACACAGGGATCATTCGTGTTTATGTGTTTATTCTTCCCAAAAAGACAGATTACTTCACAATTCATTCACCTTAAATTTCTAGCTTACATTCCACTTTATATTTTTCTCCATGTATGCTGATGACACTGCCTAAATATTTTAACACAATTCCATATCACATCAACAAGTTATTTGAACTTGGTCAATCATTTAATAGATTTGTTGTTTCTTTAATGTCAGAAAATGGTGAACAATGTCAGGATGATGTCATCAAATGTCTTGTTTTGCCCACAACCCGAAGATATTCAGTTTAGCGTCACAGAGAAGGAAAGAAACCAGAAAATACTCACGTCCAAGAAGCTGGAAGCAGAGAATTTGTTTTGATCCGTTATCAGAATCGATTAATTGTTCTCTCAGCATTGACATATATTCTAATGTGTCGTTTCCTTTGTGTCTCCACATCAGGTGAAAGTGTGGTTCCAGAACAGGAGGATGAAGTGGAAGAGAGTGAAGGGAGGGCAGTCGTCTTCGCCCAACGACCTGGAAAACGACGACATTGACTCGGCCGCCTCGCCCAGCTCTGAATGAACGGAGGCGGTCGGACGCAGAGAGACGGGGGCTCGACTGGACGCCAGCTAACGCAGCACAATGCAACCCTTCGACCATTTCCTTGGAAAGCTGCAGGAATCAAACTCTTTTTTTTTTAAAATCCCCCTGGAAGAAATCACTGAGCATCTCCAGATCCTTGCTGTTGTAAATAGTCGATTTATGTCCATTATGAACTGCATTTTGATCCACTATTGATAGATAACGTGTCGGAGAGTCGTCCTCGTGTTGCAGTGACTGTGTTTAAATATTAGAGATGATACTTGCAGGTCATTGTAGATCAGTGACAGAGTCCAGACAGCAGCTCTGAGGCCCAGCGATGACATATCAGAGCCTGATGTGATTGTGTTTGAGTGCATCCCTCTTTGGTTCCAGTATTGTAATCATGGCCTTTGACGCTTGACTACAACCACCTGGGAAAACTCAGACTGCACACGTGTTGCCAAGCCATAAGTGCCTCCGAATCAGATGGTTTGTTTTTTTCATTTGTCAGTTTCTTTTTCTCCTAGATTGTGTTTTTTTTTCTGTCATTTTTTTTTTTTTTTTACTATTCTTTTTTATACATGTTGAATGTTATTGATAAAACACAGATGTTGCCTGTTTCTGCAAATAGAATAAATCATCTGCTGCAAAACGGGGAAAAATATCTTCATAATTTCTTCCACCCTGAGTTACGATTGGACGGTTGGTCGATCTGAAGTCTTGGCTCGTGGTTTTATCACGCGTGGATCTTTCGGTCAGACGTGACAATCCCTTGACAACAAAATAACTGAGGAGAGGTTTGCTCCCACTTTTCTTTTGATGTTGGCGGCTGACATAAAAGGTAATAAATCGTGTGTGTGTGTCTGTGTGTGGTTCCAGAGATACATCACTCATATCTCTGAGTCTCTAGGCTATTTATATTTGAGGGATTTAAAAACAGGTACGCTTGTTGAGCTCATCGACGGCTGTTTCCTGTTTGGAAAGACAGCCAGTCGTAGCTGTTGAGGCGTCATCAAAAAATGGCTTCATCATCTTTTTGTGCCAGAGCCAGACAAGGGACAAGACTGAAGCAGCTGTAGAGGTTGTTGTAAGTCAACATAACATTACAAATTACAACTTTAAGATGGCAAAATTAAAGTTGGACTAATCAATATATTTTACATGAGCAGTGGATCAAATGATGGGGGGTCAAAACTCATCAACTCACAGAGGAAAACCTCAAAACTTCCATCAGACTCCTCCTCTCGTCTGACAACGTAAAAAACAAAACAAAAAATAATCTCATCATCGTCACTGAAACATAAAAATTCTAAAAAATGTATCTAAAGTAATTAAATGACTTTTAATATCCATGTTTTATTTTCAGTGTAATTTGTTTCAATGCCAATACAATCGTTTCAATGTTGATGTTTTCTTCGTCGTTCAGGTTTTGTTTCTCACGTCTAAATTCACTGTCACTCTTCTGACTCCATACAGTCCCGCCTTCCCTCTAAAGAGCGTTTTAGCGTCTTTAAGCGTATTGTTTTGACATCTTTTAATATTTTGGTTCACTCCGGCTGCTGTCGTCCACCTTGTTTTTCGTCACTGTCTGCATCTTTATCTGATAAAAGAAGCTCAATTAGACCCCAAAGACACATTTAGCGATTAGCTGGTGACTGAACAAAAATGACTCTGCTGCATAAACAAGTCTGTCTCATTGTTAAATTCTTCCTATCTTTTTGTTTTAGCTGAGTTTCAAGGTCCCTCTGGATCGATTGTGGTGGATTCAGATTACCTGTGTGCACGCTGTGGACACAGGCTCCTAATTAAAGAGTGAAAGCAGCTTGGGAAACTTCCCTCTCCCAGCTAATCAAGGTGTGAAGACGCCCTCAGGCGAAGGCTTAAGAACAGGTGGAGTCATTCTGATTCTGTCTGTCCTTAGTTGAAAGATCATCAGAAGTCACTGTTCATTAGACTTCCTGCATCAGAGCTGTGCTTTAGATTTGTTGTTTATCTTAACCCCTTGGTATACAAGCTCGTCCACATGTTTAAGTTTAAAGGGATATTCCAGTGTAAATTTAATCCATGGTCTAACACACCGTGAAACTGTGTTAGACTCCCTCTCCAGAGATCAAGTTAGCAGACCGCTAATTTACGGAGTTTTATCAACCTCAGAAACGACCGCACGACAACAATACACTGCAGTAAATGGATCCAAATATAAACCGCCACCAAAAAGCCACAAATAATGCTCAGAACAGCACCAAACTTCAGCAATAGTACAAATAGGGTCTCAGCACATAGTCCGGGGCATCTAACCTCCGCTAGCTTAGCTGGATTTCTACTGAAAAGCTGACTAAATTTACCACTCTTCTGCAGCAGCTTCCTGTTGACGGGAAGTCCCGACGAGTCGATTACCGAGTGCAGTAGAGTTCCGCGGCTCATGGATGAAAATGTATGATTATGACTCCATGGAAAAGCAATCAAAGTTCATATGTGTCTTACCTGCCAGTTTATAACAGTTATTATCGAGAGCGGACAGTGAAAAGAACGGAATTGAGCATTTCTAACCGCACTCGGTAATCGTCGCGTCGGGACTTCCCCGACCCGGAAGCTGATGGAGGAGAGTTGAACTCTGTTTTTAGCTTCACAATAGAAATCCAGCTAAGCTAGCGGAGGTTAGATGCCCCGGACTATGTGCTGAGACCCTATTTGTACTGTTGCTGAAGTTTGGTGCTGTTCTGAGCATTATTTGTGGCTTTTTGGTGGCGGTTTATATTTGGATCCATTTACTGCAGTGTGTTGTTGTCGTGCGGTCGTTTCTGGGGTTGATAAAACTCCGTAAATTAGCGGTCTGCTAACTTGATCTCTCGAGAGGGAGTCTAACACAGTTTCACGGTGATTTAGACCATGGATTAAATTTACACCGAAATATCCCTTTAATCACATTGTGGACTTAGGAGGTGGTAAAAAGTATATTTCAGTTTCATTATTCCCAGCTCGCTCTCTTCCTGTATTGGGCGTCGCAGCCACAGAATCTTATCAGGTTCGGTGTGTAATCTGGGTGTTCGGATTGAGCCCCTGCGACCGGCCACGCTTTACACCAAATCCCTTCCGATGATGCCATAATTATCTTCATAAAATCTCGCATGGAGGTCGGATATCCCCCGGGGGTCCGATCAGAACCAGCACTCATCAACGCCCACCTAGATCCTGTCTACAGCTCCTTAATCCTTAAGAATGTTTTCCTAATGGCAAGTGGTCTCCTTCAGGCCCGCAGCAGATCAGCCTGATTGGTCTGAGGTGACCTGACAGCGCTATAAGTAGATCCGAGTGTGTGTGTGTGTGTGTTTTGCTTTTACACACCATCGCTTGTCTTTCCAGTCAGCTCACAAAGGGCCATTAACCTGACAAGGTGGAGTCAGGCTCCAGAAAAGCTGAAAGTATTTGGCCCCAGCTCTGCTATTTTCAACGGAAGCATCTGGATGGGGCCAATTTGATCTCAACCTGAGTGGAACCTAGACAAACCCACGCACGGGGCCCCCAGGACCAGAGGAGGGAGGGGGAAAAAGAAAAGAAAAAAGAGAAGAGAGCTCGCTGGCTGACCACTTGCGTATGATGGAAAAGGGAAATAATAGGTGGGTATGGGTGAAAAGACGGCTTCTCAAGTACAGGATGTTGTTGTAGCAGGTAGCCAGTCATCCAATTTCCTGCTTCCCAAAGAAAACAAGAGCCCGAGCAGAGGAGTCCCCAGACTTACAATGGTGGGCCTATGCTCAGACTCCGGCCAACCAAACAAAGCCTACAGAGGTTACTGCCCTTTCTGCTGGTCTGCAGGGACCGGAGCTGGAGGAGGGGGTGGGGTGGTTGTTCCACACACACACACACATACACACACAGTCGGGGTCAAGTGTTACTGTACGTCTGACCTCTGTGGGCCCCCGCTGCAGCTGCTGGGGGTGGAATAACTCCAAGTCGGTCCTGTGCCCGTTTCCCCCCTCGCACTCAGCCTCTATTAGGCTCTATTATTGTATTAGTGGTAATAGTAGTCAAAATAAACCGTGTCCAATTGTAATGATAGTATTAATATCAGCAGTGTAAACTAATGAAACTGGAATGTTGTTCTTCCACCATAGAGGCTCCTTTTAAAGGCGCAGGGGTGGTCAAATTTATGGATTAGATTTAATTGGCGGTGTTGTGATTGTGGGATGTTCGACCTGCCAAAACTCCCGAGCAGGGAGGAAGAGAACGCTGGGATTTCCTTTTTCACTTCTTCTAACCTCGCCAGTAGCTCCGAACACCCTGTTCTCTTTTTTTTTTTTTTATTGATTTAGGATAAATTCAAACAGGTTGAGGCTACACATTTCTAAGAATATTACTCTGTAGATGAAACGGGACGAGTAGAAATATAAAGCAATCAGGTGAGGGTTCTCAGTTTTAGGATATGGCATCGAAATTTGGGAAGTTCTTCCTCACACGTGTGCAGGTATAACACATGGATGCTGTGTTGACGTGGTCGCCGTGCGTTGTAGATGTTTGCGTTCGTGTTTTAAAAAGACCGAAGAATGAAAACAATACCACTCTCCACCGCTCAACTCTGAGTCTCACCGTCACTCAGAATTTAAGGCAGCGGCCACCAGAAATAAGGACGGACTCGGCGCCAGCGTCGCCTCCGGAGCTGTGATTATAAAAGCAGACTCAGCTGCAGGAAACATTCTTGAAATAACTCCTCGTCTTTTGAATACAAGCGAAGAGCGTTGCGAAAACACTGGTCGGAGTTCGCAGCCGTCGGTGACTTCACCCTCGGCGCTCGGCAGCAGAAACCAACACGCGGAGGGTTCCTGCCACTAAAAACACAGATTGCCGAACGCTCTCGAGTGGACCACGTCATCGGACGGAGGCGACCTGTGGTTACACGAGCAGCTGTGTGCGCCGTCTCCATTTTTAAAACATTTCCAGTTGTGAATCCTTCAGAAACGGTATTAATGAAAAGTTTGCTGCGACCTCAGAGCATTCAGAAGTATTGAAGTTGGCAACGCGGTCTATAAATACAGGTTGTTACAAGTGACAAACATGATTCATGTCACTATATTTAATCCAGCATCCCAACGCGGCGTGAGCCAGAAAGGTTGAATGAGTATTTAAACATGTGACGTTGTATTTTTAACACGTATTTGTAGACTTTGTAACATCGTGAGACACTACGTAGTGTTTTTCCTCTGCAGGTTTCCAAACATATCACATTGAACTGTGCATATTGGAGCAAATGTTCATGTGTTTTGTCACTTTTGTTCCTTTTCTTTCCACACCATGGTTCCCAACTGTCGTGCTGATAACAGTTAGAACTGAGTGTCCCTCAGTAGAGTGCATACCTCCACCAGGGCCCAACAGCCCCTTTTTATACTCACTCATAGATGCCAGCCAGCTAATTATGCCTGATTTTCTTTTTTCCATGAAGATCCGTGCATTATTCCCTGAAAAATGAACAAAAATGGCAAAAACAGCCACGCAGAGAAAACATTCCTGGACCTGTCTCTTTATCTGGAACCACACCAAAAGTTAACCGGGTCTATTCTGGGCTGAGACTCGTCCTCCGTCCAAGTTTGGTGGAAATCCGTTTGGTAGTTTTTGTGTAATCCTGGTCACAAACCAACAATGTACGGACACGGGTGAAAACATGACCTCAGTCCTCTATTTTTAGCTGAATTTTCTTGAAATATATTTTGGTTAATAAAGTATATCTTTATCTGTAACACTGATCTAAGAGTTTTGAGTTTTGACTGGGAAAAGGATGTAGTTTCTGAGGAGTTTCTAAATAAAGAACCAACATTGCTGATGAAAATTTTCATTAGCGAGCAAATTTTCAGGGAAGAGGAAACATTTGAAAGTTTTATTCACATCATGTTTAGTTCACTGACTTCCCTCCTGACTCTCCGACTCTCTCAGAAGTCAAAGTGACAGGCGATCAAATGAAACCTTGAACAAACTGATTTCTCTGAGTTTGAACGTTGTTGGCGACAGCACACAACTCAACAAAATATGAGAAACGTCGGTTTGTTTTTAGACATTTTGATGCAGAA
This sequence comes from Sparus aurata, assembly GCF_900880675.1. NCBI lineage: Eukaryota > Metazoa > Chordata > Actinopteri > Spariformes > Sparidae > Sparus > Sparus aurata. The sequence goes on along the minus strand of NC_044206.1, from coordinate 22,985,547 downwards.
ACAACTCGAAGTGGAGAACTTTATTTGGGCAAAAGTTTACTAGTTGATAAAACCAAAACCTTTCTCGATGTCGTTAAAAAAATGTACTGGAGTAAGTTTTTTCCCTTTTTACATGTGTTTCCATTTTGACTGAAAGGAAAGTTGGAAGGAGAAAGTGAAGGAGTGACATGCTGCAAGAATCATCAGCTTAACTTGATCCTTTTAAGACGTCGGTACGTGTCCAGCGTCGTCAACCTGCTCCCTCAGTCCTCCGCGCATTTATTTTGAAAACCCCTGCGCTGCTCTGACGCCGGCTCCAGCGGCTACTTGGCGGGAAAAGAAACTCTTGATGGATCGCCGGAGGTGTGAAGGTCAGCGCTACAAGAGGCGAGCGTAGAAATTAAAGCATGTCGTCCCCCCCGCCGGGCCCTGCGCTGTGCCGCGGGAGCTCCATCTGCACGTTGTTATTGTGTGCTGAGACGGCGGCGGCGGCGTCGCTTCAAAGAGGCTTTCTGCAGAAACTCTGACAGGCCGATATGGACGGACACCGCTGTGGAAAACGTGAGATAGGGAGAGTTGAGACAACATCATGATGGGATCATATAGTGGAGGAGGAGGAGGAGGAGGAAGGGGGACGTGACCTCAGGAATACTCAGCAGAACCGTTTTCAGCCTCTGCCTCTTGTTAATTCTCATCTTCCCAAGTCCGACAGCGAGAGTCTGTCATGAACGTCTCTGTCTCACCTCGCCGATGGCTGCAGAACACCAGAGGAAGCTGGGTTCTGTCAGACCAAACGGACCCCGGAGAGACTTAATGTTACACGACTGTTCTCCCACCTTCCTCTCCGAGATCCCCTATCCAGTTACCTGAAAACCGTCTCTTTTCCTTTCATCCCCGTCTGTTGTTTTAAGCCACCTGCGAATCTGTTTTGTCTGCTTCGGCCCTCCTCTCGTCGTGTTTTAGAGCCTCTCGAAACACGCGAGACAGAAACCCGCCGGACAGCGAGAAAGGGAGGCGGAAATATGTGATCTCTTCCGCACATCCTCCCAAGACGGCCGTTTGTGTTGATGGAGGCGCACAAGGAGCACGTGTTTGCGTGTTTTGCATGTGTGCGGGTCGGTCGGTCGGTGTACCTGTGGGTGACCGAACAAGCCTGGCGAGTGTGTAGCCGGCGCTGGACGCTCACGCAGCCCGCCTCTGCTCATCCTCCCCCCCCCGCCGTCCAAACCTCTCGGCCTCTCGTCTCCGGTGATTAGCGGCTCCTGCAGGAGTTATAAATCTTCCATTTCCATTGCACAATCAGTCAAGGCGGGCCAAAGTTGAGGCGCTGCACGACATTAAATTATCTGAGACTTCCTACAAAGGCTCCTCTTGGATGTTGAGTTTTCAAGCGACGTGGATCCCAGAACCTCCCGGACCTGGAGGACTCACAGGTCTGTGGCTCCCTCTGGTTGGTACCCGTGACCCGCTGTGGAGCCGGGGGGGGGTGAAATCCAGCAGCAGTTTGACTCTGCAAACCATCACACAGAGGAGCACTCAATCACGCTGTTCGCTGAGCGGAGTGAACATAGAGGGCCTTGTTCCGCGGAGAAGCACACAGCGAGGACACACAGCGGGAAGGCAGGAGAGTGAGAGAGTGTCCGGTTCAAAGACGACAACAAGAACCGGTGGAAAACAATCACGGTGCACGTCGGAGTTTCTGACGCTGCAGGACACCGTCGTTCCAGTAACAACAAAATAAGTGATAAAGTTAAACCTTAAAGTTAAAACTTTATACAATTTTAGGCTAAAAAAGAGCTGATAAAGAAAGTTCACCTTTACACTTAATATGTCCTGTTATAAGGACACAGAACCTACTGAGGCCTTCAGTGCTGAAGTAACACAGTCTGCTTGACCTATAATCCTCCGCCGAACTTGAACCAGGACATTTATGAAGGTCACGTTTCAGAACGATCATAAACTTGATCTCCATATTTATGTGGCAGCGCTGCAGCTTACCTGAGAACTGTAACAGCAAAACACGTCGATAGAAAAACACGTCAATCAAAAACATCAACAGCTTCTCACTCTCTCTGCTGAACGGCAAACCAATCCTACGTCTAGAACCTCCAACCCTCTGGTGCCACCCATCACACACAAGAGCTCTTTCAGCCGTCCCGACCCGGCTTCCATTGGCAGGTCCCCCCAATCCAAACAAGCCGGAGAAACTGTCCTGGAGGCGATGGCAGCGGAGGAGTTGTCCATCAACACGAGAGTTACCGGAGAGCTCTGGGATCAGACCGCTGTCATAAAGGTGTCATGGCTGCCAGACAGCCGAACCAAGGAACACAAAGACGGCCACGTCTCTGGACCGCCAGGGTCCAATGTGAGTCCGGTTTCTGGTTTCAGAGGCATCTGAAAGTGCAAAGTCAACAAGGTTTTACAAGTGACTGGAGATCAAATCAAATCTTATTTCCACACTTTGATCCAGTTGTATTGATAAGTTGATCGGGACGTTTGAGGGGACCAGCATGCAGAAAGTTATGATATATTTATAGTGAAAAGAGGGAATTTCACCAGGTTCTGTCCACCGGAGGGGCACCAAACAGGACACATCCGCTGCGTTTTGAACCCACCGCTCTCGCTGCCTTCCAGGATGGATTCTTGAGCTCGCGTCACGTGATCTCACGGATCCAGCTGCACCGCGAGGTCACCTCACCGCTCCCATCAGCCTCATTTTCAGCTGCAGCAGGCAGCTCTTGTCTTGTCCCTCCCTTGAAAAGCTCTTATAAATCCAAACAGAGAGACAAATTTAGCACTAGAGGCTGTCGGGTTTTGTAATGATGAAATGCGAGCGGCTTCACATCGTTCGTACGTTACGTCAGGCGCGGGATCCAAAGAGCCTTTTGTGTGAGCGCGACAGGGAAGACGTTTAACGCTCTCAGGCCGATCAATAAATAGCAGGTTTCTGACCATCAGCCGCACGTTTACTGCCCCCAGTAAATTCCGAGGGGTTTGGGTTTCCATTCAAAACGTTTCAGACGTAAGATGGCGGAGGAGTTACAGGTGCTGTCATAAAAAAAGAAGGAAAGAAAGATGAACGGGATCCAACAGTGAGCAGCCTGGATGAGGTAACGCCAGCAGAAAAGTGCATCGTCGCAGCAGCAACACCAGCAGGTCAGAGGGTTTCGAGGTGAAAACTAAAAGGCTGCGCTTCGGAAAAAAACAATATTCACACACTATCCTGGTGTTTTTTTTAAAAAAAAATGTGAATGAACGTTACAGCTAAACTCAGTCTGGAGCTGCAGAAAACATCTGTTAGCGTCGGTAACGTCGGTGGCCACATGTTAATGCTAAATTCATTTTCAAATCCTTTAAAATGTCCCAAACATCTGGTGCTGAAGAAAGGAAAAGAAGAAAAATATCTGCGCAAATATTTGCAAATAGTATTTCATCCAGCGTGCAGACGTCGCCACACAGTGAGCGGCTGAAGCTACGCAGACGCTCGCCGCCGTCCTCGCCGCGTTTTTTAACGATCTGTGGAGCGACCGCGAGCCGGCGGCGTGTGTGACCGCGTTCACCTGTGCCAGCACACTTAGCCTGGCCCGCGTCCAGACCCGCTTTGAGCAGAACCAGAAGTGGGCTCAGCCGTTCGCAAAAACCGGGATTCTTTAAATCTCCTCATCCATCCAGTGCAACACCACCCATCCATCTATCCGGGCTACCCATCTCTCCAACCGCTCCCCCCCCCCCCCCCCCCCCCCCGCTCGCTCCGACTCCCATCGGGCCTTCGAGTCTGGACTGTAGCGTGACAGCGTGTGTGTGTGTTTTCCTGCATTGCGTCTCTGCAGGTACGTGTGTGTGTGTGTGTCGGAGCCTGGCGTTTGTTATTCTCCCTACAGTCTCGCTGTCTTTCATCAGGGCCCGTCCTGCAGCCCACAGACTCTCCGTATACAGTTTCACAGTCTCGGGCCTCCGTCTGCTTGCAGCACGTGGGTGGATGATTTCTAACACATGGGAACCTTGGGAGCCCACGCAACGCTGGAACAATAGAGGACCTGTCAGTGTCGGGGCACTGGAAGAGGACGAGACGGCAGGCGGTGATGATGTCAGAATCATTCACACCCACCCACGCTCCGCCCGCCCTCCTTCTTGGCTCTCGTGCACTCGGACGGGAGCGTCTGCAAGTGTAAAGGAAAATAAGCTCATTGCATGATGGGAAATTAGATATCTCCCGTGATCTAGTAGTGTACCTGTGGACAAGCGTGTAGATAGATTTAAAGGAGGGCTTTGGGGAAGTCGATGGTGATGACCACTTCGGTCGAGACTTGAACTTTTTGATGGATGGACACAAAAGTTGGTTCTCAGAAAATGCACCCGAATGACTCTGCTGAACCTTTTCGTCTAGTGTGGATGGACATACAGTTTGAACAATGTCAGACAACTTTAGCGCTCCCTTTATTTTGAACATCTGCAGAACTGGACTTTCCCTTCATCTTCAAGCCTCCAGGACTTTATATCCAATCGGACCCGGTGGCCAAACTGTGTCATTACAACGTCACGTGACTTTTTCTCACATCGTGAAAGAAATCTCTGTCAAACGCTGGATACATTTTTTTGGGGGCGTCACAGCTAATTTCACAATCAGAATTTGAGCGATTCAGTCTAATAACTTTCGGAAAGTTTAATAGCGCCTCATGATTAAATTGCTTTAGCGGAGGGCTGAACCGGAAGTTAGCCGCTCGACTGTCGGATGAGGGAAGATGCCGGTAATTTTACACCCAGGTAGTCGAATATTTTTCCCTTCATGAGCAAAAACTGTCATTGTGTTGTTGTTTTTTGTCATTTCCTGTTTTATTTTGGTAATCACATCCTCTGCCTCACGTTCTACTTCCTCCCTTTGTCTGTTTCAGCTCCTCACCTGTTTTCCTGTGTATTTCAGCCTGTGTTCTCTTCTTACTCTTCATTGGTTGGTTGTCTGTCCCCCCCACCTTGTGTTTAACTTGTGTCTTTCTGGTTTGTTTAGCCAGTATTTGAGCCTCACTTTTGGAGTAGAGCCCAGCAGTCATGATCGCACTGTCTCAGCATGTGTTGTAAATGAGTCAGCAGTTTGTCCGTGCCATCAGTTCCTGTACCGTAACTATAAAGTAAGACCCGGTTTGCTTAATACCAAGAACTGACCTTTTTAAATCAATGTTCAGGCTCTTCTGCGTCTGCCAGACTGATTTGTGTTTATGTCTGTATACAGGCCTGAAGCATGCACTCATGTATGCGCGAGTATGTGTGTTGCACCCCGAGCGAGCCAAATCCCACTCAAAGCCCCGAGGATTATCCCTCTCAGAGCAGCCGTTCTCCAGCTGCAGACCTCTTGCACGCCCAGCGGATAGCGATCTGACTTCCTGTGACACCTCCACCTCCCTGAAAGCGAGAACCAGCTCCGTGCGCCTCCAGCTGATAGTCATGCATGTTAGCACGTTGGCAGAATGAGCCGGTCGCTGTGTGTGTGTGTATATATATTCATCTTGTTTCTGCCTCTTGAGCAGGGAAACAAAAGGACAAACATTGGCGTAAATCCTCCCTATTGTCTCGAGGTAAGAATCTACCCGGCGTGTCAGCCAGAAAAATAACACAATACGGTCGAAAAAGGCGAGGAGGGGACGGCGCGCAAGGAGAGGAGTCGCTGATTGTTTCTGAGGTTTAAAGTCGGGGAGAGGGAAAGCGGGGCAGTTCCCAGTGGTCGTCTGGAGCACACGCCAAGCACCGAGAGTGAGGAAAGCAATCCATCAGTGGAGGTCCACGGGAGGAAGAGGAGAGGGGTGGAGGGGTGGAGGGGGAGGACGCAACACTGGGCCAAACCATAACAATATGTGTGTGTGGCCATTGTTAGCAGTCCAGGGTCATTGTGTGGCGCTGGTAGCCTCCACACCCTCTGACTTCAGTGGGAGTCGGTCCCCTCAGATACTCCCAAGAGGAGGGCAGCGGGCCGGACCGGTGGGAATGAACATTCAGCAGCAACGTGCCAAGAAACGGGAATGTTTGAAGGAAAAGGAAAACAATGTTGTGATTCTTTTAGGCCTTTACGCACCTCGACAAACACGCCAAATACTCCCCGTGTGGATACGCCGAGTCAAAACTATTCACGCCAGCAGTCAGTGATTTATTACTTAATCATGTTGATGGTTCAGCGTCTGGTAGCTGCACTCATACATACACGTTTTAGACATATAACATCGTTATGACGTGATGAGTTTTGTTTGTTGTCAGCTCCTACGTTACGTAAGCTGTTACAGAGCTGGGTTTTGTATTCACGACATTTTGCGTAGGTTCATAGGTTGCTGCGTCCATTCGTGGTGCTAAAAGTCAGAAAAATCACCACCGATCCGACTTTCTTTATCTTTTAAAAGTAGACGCTGCCTTCGTTTAATCCCAATGAAAAAGAAACTCAAGGCTGTGTCCTCTTTGACTTTAATTGTTTCGTTTTGATGACATATTTTATTGTAAAGCAGCCATAGAAGTTTTGTAGTTATCACCGGATCAGTCAAGTGAAGCCAGAGAAGCCGAGTCGGATCTACACGAGTCTCTCTGACACGCCGTGTTGTTCTTGTCTTGGTAAACTGACAGGTTGTTATGCCGCCTGCAGGCTCTCTGCCTCTAACCTAAACAACCCCGGGATTACCCCCGTGTTTGTTTGACTGTTTACTCTGGGCGAGCTGATCTGATCTCCCCCCGCCGGCGGCAACACGAGCCATTACTGCAGACCATCTGTGGACACGGGTCAGTGTTGACCTACCGCTCTCCAAACACCGCCGAGCTCCATCCAGAGGGACTCGAACATGGCCGACAAGGAAAGATGCTAATGTTGTCGCAGTATCTTGTTACTGTTTTGTGAAAAAAAAAAAAGGATTTTTGCGGCGAAAGAAATGAGGTATCACTACACGTGGCAGTGAGAGATCTCAGAGGAACAATTAGCGAGTGTTGTGTTGATGGGAACATGTTTTTAATGTCCTGGGGAGGCGATGAAATACGATCCGGGACGTCCAGTTTGAGTTCTGAAACCAGTGTTTTGGCTCAACGATGATCTGACAGGATTTTTAGAATAAAATGTCGGCATTTGATGTTTCTACAAAACCGCGATACAGTCAGATTTGTATGATTCAAACTGATTGAGTCAACGTTTCTACAATACGTTTCAGATTATATGTGAGCTGACTTTCATGTTAGAGGCGGAGGAGGGGTGGTGCTGTCGCTGCGAAGCCAGAGACCACTGTTCAGGACAGTGTTTTAACATTTGTAAGAGTCAAATCACTGGATTTTATATCGGGACGTCTTTGTGGAAGATTTGTTACGTTTGTTATGTTGTGTCGCCTTTTTGATGTAACTTCACTTTAATACTTTAGTTAAAAAACCTCCTTGACTTTTGATATTACAGGATGAAAGTCTCGTGCTTGTTTAAGCCAAACATCCACCCTGAACTCCTCCCGCTGTGGACTGTGTCGCTCTTTATTCTACGTCACCAGACTTCCTCCTTTGCGGCTACAATAATTACTTCGTCCACTAGAGGTCGCCGCTGACAGGAAAAGTAAAGATGCGTCGTAACAAGCTGCTTTCACAGTCGTCATATAAGGTTGTTTTTCTGATGAGGAACTGGGTGGCGTTGCTTTGCTTTCTTGCTGGTCTGCTGCGTTTTATTGGTGGATCGTTTCTGCATCGGTCCAATCAAATAAAAGTTGTGGCTGTGTTTTTTTTTTTTCATACGTTGCTGTTGTCCGTCTGGAGATTTTGGCCCCGGACCAACCCGTTGCTTCTGTCTGTAACGTAAGGCCCGCCTTCTACTTTGGCTCCCGAGGCGCTACACAACGACAGCTTTGAAGAAAATCTGCCGGGGACGCGAGCTCTGTAATGTATCTGAGGAAGTCTTCAGAAAAGTATGTCCATTTTGTAGTTACAGCTTGGAATTAATCTCTTAAGGTCTCAACACTTCCTACTGTCAGACTGCCCCGAATTTTATGGCCGTTTAACACCACATCAAAAAGAGTGGCAAACAAACCAAACGCACGCTACGATCTCTGGGCACCAGCTGGTGTGAAACCAACAGCCTGTATCCTTTTCATTAATCCCGTCCCACGGCGCACAGGAACTCTCACGGAGACCGTCCAGAACCCCTTTCGCCTTTCAGCGAAACACCTGGTGGAGCTGGTGGCCAAACACGCCACCTCCCCGCGATACATCATCATCATCACCGGCTTTCATAACCCCACAGTTAGTCTTCATCACTCCGTCCTCCTCCATCATCTAGTTTCCACTGCCGACTCGCCGCAGGTCTGTACACACAAACATTGGTAGACAGGAAAGCTACCCTTACACCGATTACATTCAGGTCCGCCTGTCTGAGGGGAAGTCTCAGCATCCACAAGTGTCGGCCGCCTTGGCTGTAAACCAATTCCTGCCAGGCTATCACCTTTCAGCCCCCCGGTCCCTGAGTTATTACAGCGCGGCTGTTTTGCAGCAGCCAGAGCCCAGCGTGGTCTGGCCCGGCTCGGCCCGGCCCGGCGCTGAGCCTCGCCTCTCCTCCCCCCCCCCCCCCGACATCTCCAACCAAACAGTGTGCTGAGGGCTTCCGCCGCAGGTGTCTGAGACTTTCTCCTCCTCCTCCTGTCAATCCCTCTCCTCTTTGACGAGAGCTTTAATTCCCCCCGTCCTCTCCCTCCCACGCTCCTTCTCTCACTCGCTCCTTCTTTCTCCGGGTTAGTCGGCTCACACGGGCAGCCCAGATTGTTCTCATTTAGTTCAGGGCTCACTATCTCGCTGCAGACCCCGGGGCTCGCATGCTGTCCGTCTCCCTGTCACACACACACACACATTCACACACTCCTCTCTTCATCAATCCTGCTCTCGGTTTTACAAGTCGCAGCAGCTGGTTCGGCTGCTAAATCTCCGGGGATTTGGGACAGTTAAAAAGATAAAGCTCGCAGGAAGGTGACAGAGGAAAAGTTCAAGGCTCAACACCAAAGTCACATTACAAAGGTTGGTGTTGGTGTCGGTGTGTGTGTGATGTGTGGTGTTGGGTGGAGGCTGGAAACAAAGTGAGACTTGTTCCCACCTTCCCTGCAAGAAAACGATGCAACCCAAACCCTCCTTCACGCCGCCGCTGTTTATTTACGCCGAGCAAAACAACGGTGGCTTCGTGCAACCGCAGCGTGAGGTTTATGCCATCGCTCTGCAGGCGAAAAAAGAGGCGAGACGTGCAACACGACAGTTTTTGGGCAGCAGTCTCTAAACAACATCATACGTGGCAATTACAATCATTTATCATCCCTGTGATCTGCTTCTCCGCTTGAAGGGTCGGGAACTCCCAAACCGCGTGTTGTCCACCAAGTTTACAGACTTTTTTTTTTAGGTCGCTGTTCTGTTTCTGAGTCAGTGGAAACAGCTTTACGCTGCTTTTTTTAAAATTGGAAACATGTCGGATGATGGTCGAACACACGACACGTTGTCGAAACCGCACACACTCTTTCTTTCTACAGGGACGACTAACGGCTTTGTTACCGCTGTACCTCCAATCCGTCTTTATAAAAGTAGTTTGAAACCACTGTTTAGATATAAAAACTGCTTGTGTCCGTTCTTGTGTTCTTCTCTCGCAAAGCCGATGAACAGTCCAATGCATGAAAGCAAACATATGGGTCGGTACATTTCTACAGATGAGCAGCACTTTTTGATGCTCCCACCAGCGTTTGTCCGCTGCAGTGCTGCTTTCAGTCTGGACAACCAAAGTCATCGATAAATTGTTCGAGTTTTTCCATTTCTGCCATCAAACCATCGAACGAGCGTTGATCAGACTGTTGAAGTTACGGCATTGCATTTCCGCTCCAGAGTCCGTCCTTGCCCTCCTTGTGGTCAGCTAAACCGCAGAGTTCGGTTTGGATCTGAAACTGATGCCGTTTTTACGCAAGCACTTTTAGTCGCGCCGGGTCAAACCGAGCCGCGCAGATTTGCTTCCCGATTGCCAGTTTTACTGCGCTGAGCTGAGCCTGCTCCGGAGTGGGCTTTCAAACATGTTTGTTACTGAATTGGGCCACTTTATTAGCGGTGATTCTTCGATAGTTCTGCGCTGATCGAGGGCGTCATTGGTTTAAGACATGTAGCCCATTTGTGGTGGAAATGCGAATCCCTGCCGCGCCGGGTCAAACCGAGTAGAGCCAGATGTCACGGAAGGACGGCACAAGTAATACAAAGGCAAGGATCACCAGTATCAACACAGACGGTGATATTTTCTTGCACATACCTACATTAAAATTCATGTTCATGTTATTTTTTTTTGCAAAAACCAGAATCTTCTCCAGACTGAAACAGGTGTTACGGCTGCTTCACCTTCAAGACATCGTAGAAAGAAAAAAAACTTCAACTTCAACAGGATTTTTTTTTTCCGCGGTTGCGGCCTGCAGCCATATTCCAATACGAAAGAGCAACAGACGGGTCAATAAAAACATTTTAACGTGTGTGCAGTATTTAATGCCAGTCTCGCTCCCTGAAACACCAGCTGTGGCGCTGCAAACGCTCCATAAAGTCACTTAAGCGCTGTGTAATTTCCCTCCGACACAATCCACCGAAAGTGAGAAAGCGAGAAGCCGTCCAACACGGTAGCACCACCTCCCCCTCAGCTGTCCCGCTGAGTGGGAGGCCATGTTGTTTGTGTTGTGTAACTACCGCTGGTGAACCGAAGCACCGGCGGTAATAAAGCCCCGAAAATCACTGCAGCCTGCAGTCGAGATATTTACCTCAGACTGATCTGACCATGGTTTATATCATGTGAGCCGTGTGAGCGGATGGAAGCAGACATGTCTAAAGAGGAGGTGGAGGAGGAGGAGGGGAGGAGGAGGAGGAGGAGGAGGAGGTGGAGGAGGGTGGGGGCTGCTGCTGCACCCAGGCACCTCGCCTTGACCCTTTGTGAAAACCAGTAGACACTTTTGTGGAAACCTGATCAGCAACGAAAACAAGAATGAAGTCAGATCTTTATTTAAGGTAGTCAGCAGGAGCGCCGGTCTGTGATATCCAGAGGAGAGGAGACAAGAGGAGGAGGAGGAGGAGGAGGAGGTGGAGGAGGGTGGTGTGGGAGGGTGGAGAGTGCTCCCCTCCTCCTCCTCCTCCTCCTCCTCCTCCATCCTTCTCTCTTCTGAGTTGTTTTCTGACTGCCTGCCAGGAAAGTTTAATGGCTGTGGAATTTGGACAGGAAAAAAGCGGCGCTGGAAGTTTCAGAGGAAGTGGGGATTTGTGCCTCACGAAGGCAGCACCTCTGTTTGTGTTCCTCGCAGGCCGCAAGAGAGAGAAAGAGACGGACCGGGAGAATGAAAGACAGAGGAAGAGCGTCAGAGAAGCCCTTTTCCAACGAGCAGCGCCGGCCCTCGGGAGGCTGGGGGGAGGAGGGGGCGACCTCAGACGGGGCCGCCATCGTTTAACCTCGCGTATACATCAGCACGCATAGAACAATACGGAGACACACTGCCAGACACACACCCACCCACACACACACACACACACACACAGATATTTTCACAAGACGCCGAACACGTGCACACATTATGTATTCAAGATGCAACCGCACACACACACACACACACACGCGCACCACACATGGCCGCATGCACCATCGCACACCGTTTACATCTCGTCCTCCCGAACTGAAACGAGATCTGCAGCTCAGCGCTCTCATCCAGCCAGCTGCTTCTCCCCGAGCTGCAGACGGCAGTGACAGATGCTGCTGCTGCTGCACCCACACGTCCTCTCAGCTTCAGGAAATGTGGATTTACAAATGAACAACAGCGAGAGTTCGATGTTGTAACGTTTGAAAATGTGTTTCTGAGCGGCCTGTCTGGTTTTTCGGGCCCCACGTCGAGAGATACAGTCTGCATGAGCTCCCGGTGTAACGGAGGTGAATGATGCATTTCAGATGGCTTTGTACATTTTTGCAAACCACAGATTTGTTGATTGTCTGCACTCATATCAACATTTTTACAATTCAGCTCGTGAATGACGTAGTTCGAGGTGGAGCTCCATGTTCAGAGGCTGCGTCCTCACTGCAGCGACGCAGGATTCAAATCCAACCTGCGGCCCTTTGCTGCACATCATCTTCCCTGTCGCCTCTCTAAGCTGTCCTGACAAATAAAGGCACTAAAAAGCCCCCAAAATATGTAGATTTTTGAAAAAAATGACAAAGATCAGATGATTTCTTGACTCTGTTCAACACCAGCGCCGTTTTTTTCTGGTAAAAAAAAGTATTTTGTCCCAAATAATTTGTCTTTTCTTTACCCGAACCAAATGTGCCTAAACATAGCCAGACTTTAAAGGAACACTTCACCCAAAAAATGAAAAAAATCAGTCGTAATCTACTCAGACTTCTCTTTCGCAGTCCGCAAAACATTTCTGGAGCTTCACACTCAAACTCAAACCCCTGACAATCTTCCGACAGGCTGCACGCTAACGTTTGTAGCTACGCTGCTACAGTGAAGACTGCGGTGTAAAACCAGCAGCGTAATTAAGGTCTTCTCAAGTGAATTTGTGATCTCGGGGCTTCCAGAGCCTTGTGTTATGAGCTGTAAGGAGCCATTTTATTTATTTCTCAGGTGTAGTCTCCATCTATTTCAGCTGTTTAGAAGAACGCTGCAACGATGTTTTACTGCGTAGCTCCAGAAATGTTTAGTGGACGACGAAACTTCCCCCCGACTTTTCCGTTAGCATGAGGGTGAATACTGTAAATGACTGAAATTTTAATATTTGGGTGAACTGTTCCTTTAACCAGAGTGGCGCTACAACCAAAAACAGAAACGCAGAGATAAATGTGGGTGTCTTTTGTGTTTGAACGTTGTCCATCAGGTCCACCAGCTCGTGGTTCTGTCTTCCCACAGTCTCTCAGACCGGAGACTCTCACCATGTCACGGCTTAATGGCTGTTCATCTTCCTGCTCCCCATCCTTCAGCCCACACCTCTCCAGGCTGAGCCCAGAGACAGATGGGTAGACATGGGGACAGACGGGCCAGGCGCCCCCAGCCAGCAGCCAGTCAGCCAGCAACCAGTCAGTCTTTGGACAGTAAGGCCCTGGTGCTGGACGAGACCGCTGTATCCATTACACACATGCATAGAAAACACTCCCTTCACTGAGCCTGCGCCGCGGCGTCAGCTACCAGGGGATTCCTTCACACTCACACGGACGCAGAGACACACACACACAACACGTTCTCACACATGTGGCGCACAGTCGACTCGCTTCCCCCGACCGTCCACGAAGCAGCAGCAGAGCCCGACGAGGACACATCCACCTCTCATCACTCCGCTCGGAGCGCCACCGGGCAGCGAGTTTAAAGAGCTTCGGTCGGAGGAGAGGCCGCGGCACACGTCGGCCATGACGGTGATTTAATGAGTGCGATGAAAGCCTCGGCGTCTCCGAGCCATAAAAAAAATCTGGGTTTAAAGAGGCGATCTCACGATTTAAAGTTCGGTTCACTCATTACAGGGGGAATCACAGTCGTGTCGTCTCGGCTGAGGAAAGAACCTGAGCTCATCAGAGTTGCATCGTGGGAAATGTAGGATCCAGCATTCTTCAAAGTTGACACATTGGGAAGTATCTTAAATTCGAAAACAATTCTTGAACCAGTAGAAGTGCAGAAACAGGAGGGAGTCCTGGACTGATGGACACAAAGCTAACTGAAGCTAACTTTAAGGTAGAATCAGTTGGATTTTGTCCCAGCTGTTCCTGAACGCACCACAAAGACAGCTGATTGTTGAGACTCAGGATGTCAAAAACTCACATTTTGGGTCAGTAAAGTGTCCCGAGCAGCAACAAAAGTGAGAAAATATGAAAATCCAGGAAGAGACGAGACACTAAAGCGTCTTTTCTCCCCATTTCAGCCTCGCTACGTCCGCCGTGAGTGATGCTCACTGATAGGTTGAAATCTTGATTCACCTCGAATGTGTCAAAACTAAAGTAACAAGGCCTGTTTTGAAAAATGTGAGGAGGAGAGAGTGAATGTTTGTGTTCAGACGTTTACTGACGTACACAGCAAAGTATACGTACCTCATTACTTCCCACCTCTGTATAGATGCGACGTCCAAGGCGACCGCGTGCACACAAGAACCGCGTCAGATTTACGAGGACACTCGCCGCTGTGCGATGGTGGAATGGCACACATTACTCACAAAAGGTGTCGTAAAAGTGTTTGTCACGCGGCTCTGCTGTCAGCTGCGGGGTGTCACGTTCGACGCGCTCAAACACAAACACACCCGGAACAGGAAGCGCCCGTCAAGCAAATGGCCCCCGAAAGTGAAGCGACCGCCGTATAATGTTCCCGCGTCACTTCACCTGTGAAGAAGCGGACGACGGCGGGCGTTAAGAGCTGTTAAACTCCGGCTCGGCTCGGCTCGCCTCCTGCTGGGTCTGGAACATAACATTTGACGCCGCAGCCTGACATGAGAAACAAACTTTTGGCACCGGAGTCGGCCCTAAACAAACTCTGCTGGACACGAAGCCCCTGATAAGTAACAGAACCAGAACACACGTCAGGAGGAATTTGTCTTGATCACAGATTGTATTTGACGCGCGGTATTCCCCGACGTGGAAACTATTTTGTGTTCTTGTGTTCTGCTGGTTGTGGGGGGAGCGACGTGCCGCAGAAAGAAAAAAAAAAAAAAAACACAAAGCGGCTCTGAATTCCGCACGCTGCTGGCAATTATGTTGTTTTCTACCCACAAGTAATGCCTCTGTCGTCTACGTATCTGTTTTGATTAGCCGTCCCGTCAGAGCGCGCGGATCAGCAGATCGATCTCCAGATCCGCTGCCAGCAGAAAATCTTTTTTGCGAGAATCTGGAATTACTCACGCTGGATATCCTGGTGAAATAAGCAGACAATATTCATCCCCCACATATTCATATGGTTTGTGTAAAACCTCCACATGGGCTTTTTTCTTTTTACGAGACTTAAAGAATATTTTTAAGAGAAAGTTATTTATGGTTTTTACGCATAATTACTGAATCCCCTTTTTTGTCCGAGGAGGGAATGTAGTTCGAGAGAAATTATGTTTACGTGACTGAAATGCTTGAAATAAAGCAAAGTTTGCTCACATTGAGCTGTTTATATCTTCATATTCACCTCACACGTGTCGTCGTGGGACAAACACAGGTTTCGTCACGTCCATTTCATCCAGAGTCGTCTGCCTTCTCTCAAATAAAACTATAAGAGCGCTCAGCAGCGCAGACCGTCCTCCAGAAACATTCTGAGGATATCTTAAAGAAAGTGAGAAGTGATTCCTGGACGCTTGTTTTAAATCTTTTGGTTTTTATGATCCTCTCCCCTTTAATATCACAGTCAGACTGAACGAGCTCCAACGTTAAAGTGTGTTTGTGTTGCGTTTAGAAGCAGACTGGAAATATGAATTTCACCCCGTGTGTTTTGATTGGTTTCCTTCTTTAAACATTTCGGACACGTGTGCTTTTATCTCATCTTGTGTTGTTGTCGTCATCTTTTAAACGTCTAATGTTTATGTTTATGTTTCGGACGTTTGTTTCTCACCACTCTGACTTTTTTTCTCTGATTTCATAACTGAGATTAATGTAAGAATTCAAGGGTTTAACGTCTGAATTTAAAAAAAGAACATTTTCAAAAAAAACTGTTTTGAGAAAAAAGTCAGAAATCTGAGAAAATGTCTTAATGAATTCTGAGGAAAAAGGTGATAATGTTACTTTTAAACTTTCCTGTTTAGTCAGGAGAACCCAGATTTTATTTCTGAGAACAATGTAAGAATACAAGAGTTTAACATCCAAATTCTGAAACAAAAAAGTCAGAAATCTGAGAAAAAAGTTTGAATTCTGAGGGTGGAATAAAATCAGAATTTTGAGAAAAAAGCGTGTTTTTGCAAAAGTTTAAAAGTCTGAAGAACTGTTGACTTTTTTTTCTGAGTTTATTTCTGAGGATAATGTGAGAATGTAAAAGAGTTAAACGTCCGAATTCTGAAGGAAATCTGAATTTTGAGAAGTCTGAGATTTTTCTCTGACTTAATTTCCAAGATAAATGTCAGAACTGTCAAAAAAGAAAAAAAGAAGTGTCTTGACATGTTTCCATCCCGGTTCAGCTACATGAATCATTTAGTCGCTTTGTTCTGAAACGTGCTGCATAAAAAAGGATTCAGTTAAAATAAAAGGTTCTTATCTGACATTAGTTTGTTGCTTTCATACATATTAAAGGAAAGGTTCACAGTTTTCAAAACGAAACTACTTGACTGAAACAAGCTCTGAAAAACAGTTTTGAACGAGCTGAACTATTTCAATGAACACAACAAAGTATCAGACTGATTCACATCAGAACTGCGCTGATCCAACCGCCTGAATTCACGCGTAACACTTGGCAAAATGCACAACAATGCGACCCTGTCTGCAGAACCGGGCCTCGGGTTCATGCACTTGCACCGGGCGCTCTGTTTGCATCCGGCCAGACGAGGAATGTAGATTTACAAGCCTGTGCAGCCATGCAGATGTGGAACCAAAGAGCAAGTGTTATGGTGTATCCCCTGGTGTGCGAGTCCACCGTCTCCTCTCCTCGTCCCCCCCAGTCCACACCCCTCCTGGCCTTCCACCTACCCCCACCTCCACCACCTCCACCCTCCTCTGTCCCACCCCCCCTCGGTCAGCGGCGGGAGCTGCAGCATCCCTGCTGGGCCCTGCCTGTTTATCTCTTCCGAAGCAGCCATGATTAATGAGGCCCTGAGCACATCCTCTCTTTCCCCTGGACCTGGGGAGCCCCACAGCTGAGTAAACAGGCCCAGCCGCTGTTCCACCCCTGCTGCCACGATCCCGGGCCCGAGGTGGGTCGACAGGGAACCCCCCGACCGCAGGTAGAAACTCACGAGATCTGTCAGAGCTCGGCTGCGCTGCTCGTATCACCGAGCGTCCAGATATATCACGAGCCCGACAAGTGTAAGAGATCCAACGAGAAGTCATCTGGGTGTCAGTGGGCGAGGGAAGCACATAAACCGACCCACCAGAACATGTGTGGCACACACGCACACACACACCGGCTCCTGATGGTCAAGCAGTTCAGGGGAGGAACATGCTGCGGCTGCAGAGTTATGACTCTCTTACATGTTCTTTAAAGGGACAGTTCACCATAAACATCTCTCACCCTTCGTGTTATTCATACATCTACTTTGTGTCTGTGTGAGCTGCAGAGTTTTGGGAGATATTGGCTGTAGAGACGTCGGCCTGCTCTGCATTTCTTTGTATTTTTTATGTAAAAATCGGTCGTGATTTCTTGTTCCAACAGATATCAGCCATTAATATCATGCCATCCATTAAACAGCCTTTAACCAGTGAGCAGGCGGCACAGAGCTCAGACTACATGTCAGAAAGATGCAGCTGATGTGTTTTAACTGTACAAGAACACAAATTTATGACTTAATTCACTGATTTGAGCGAAACTGAATGAGAAATGTCCTTTTAGTGTCCTCGTCCTCCGCCTGAACCCTCAATGATATTCCTGATGAGCAGATGGCTTTAATTGATGCTAAAGTAGCTGCTAACAGCGGCTAACTGAACACAGACGGTGTCAAGTCCAAACGCAAGCCGGCTTGACGACGGGGGAATCCAGTATTCAGGTGGTTAACAGAGTTTAGCTGCTGTTAGAAACAGGGCCGTTTCAAGGAATTTGGGGGCCCCAAGCAAAATGGACATGAAGGTAGCTAACATAAACATTTTTTGCTAGCCTACCTGCTGCGAAATTACACTGATTGTACAAGACAAGTAGAGCTATTTTATCCAGTATAATGTATCACTTACCACTATCTTGTTTTTTCTTATCCTCCTCTTACTTTCTCTTTTTTCTTTTCTGGCTTCCTGATGCATAATTACGCTTCATGTGATGACTGCAGAGGTTTTGTATTTTGCCGGCAGCAGAGGTCACGAACCTGGCTGGCTGGCTGCTGTCAGCGACTACTGAGAGGGGCCCCCTTGAGGGGGATCCCGATAACAGTGTCATTGCACTTTACTGCATTGACTATCAAAGGGGCGCTCACACAGTTTGTCGTTGCATTTTATTCATAACCAGTCGTTGTCTTGGGGCCCCAAGCAATTGCTTGGGGCCCCAAGCAATTGCTTGGTTTGCTTGCCTTCTCGCGACGGGCCTGGTTAGAAAGTTAACTCTTGCTCATTTTAGTCACACAGCTAATGTTAGCGGCCCTATTAGCTGACTAACATTAGGATCGCCAGGAGCTAAATCCAGCAAGAAAACCATCTTGTTGCTGTATTACTTGCTGTCATATCGGCAGCCGTCAGTCTGCAGATGTTGCGTCAGGTCCCACTCGAGTTTGTCCAGAGCTCGTGTTCACTCAGAGCTCGCAGTTATTCGGTTGACGTAGAGCTGTTAGCTGCATGTCAGGGGACGTAACTCACATTCAGCGCTAATGCTGTTCAGTCCAAACCTGACAGTTTTTACAGGATATACGTTAATATGCAGAAGCAAACTGTACGTGTTGCATCAGTTTCACGGTCTCTCAGAATCGGGAAACATAATGAAAAATGTTGTTTTTGTTATTTCCTGTTTTATTTTGTTGTTTTCTCCTCACTTTCCACTTCCTGTCTTTGTCTGTTTTACCGCTCTTCTTCTAAATACACCTGCGTCTCATCAGTTAATCCCTCCAGGTGTGTTGAAGCGTGTGTTTTCTCCTCACTTCCTCCAGTCGGTTCACCTGTTTGCTCGTCTGTCTCTACCCGGTTTCTTGCTTTTGACTTTTGTGTTTTTGAATTTTCTGGGTTTGGACCTCAGATTTTTAGCTTTCTGTTCATAAAGCTCACATTTCGTTCCGTCTCCTGCCTGTGTGTCTTGTGTTTGCGTCTTCTTTTGCGTTACTCTGACACTGAATCAGAAATAGGAAGTGATTTTCAGGCACGGTGTTTGAATCTTAACCATCTGATATATGATTGAGCTCATCACGGTCTGCCATAGCAACCACTCTGATCTGAACACAAAACATTAAGTCTGATTTATTAACGTGAGATTCGGGGGCTCCAGAGCTCCGACCGCAAATATTCTGCCTATTCGATACGAATACAACTTTTTCTCTCCAGCGTTTCCCCCGTTAACTCGACTCCGCTGGCTCGAGTCCCACCAGATCCTCCGTCTCATACTTCTCACTTTCTCATTAAAAGAGAAGAATGCTTCGGAGATTTGTATGCGACTGCGAGGAGAAGACCGGGAGAGAAATAGTGTTCCTGTCAATCTGTCATGCGGACGAGGCACCGGGTCACGGCGCCGTGTTATTCTACACCCACGGACTCCGAGGAGGGGAAAGAGAGGAGCCTTGGTGAAACCTGCTCCTCCGTCTGGGTTCCATCCAAGCCCTCCGTTATTACCTGCTTCTCGGCCTGCTTCCTCTCTAACAACCTCAGTGTGTCGGAGGCGAGGCTTCACTCATCTCCCGAACCGTATTTCATCAGCGCGCAGACAAAAAGAGAAAACGTCTGAGAGCGAAGGGAAAAGATCGGACCAATCAGTTTGAGCGACCTGACAAACGCAATAAGCCAAAGGTTTATTTCAGGGCTCCCTCTAAATGGGCTTTAAGATATTGTATTTCTCTGTTTATATAAGGCTATTTCTTAATTATGGCGTGTGTGCGTGCACGTGGCGTGTGTGTTTGCGTGCGTCTGTCCGCGCCTTGTGTGCGCACGCGTCCCCCCGCGCCGGACGCTGATTGGTCTTGATGGGCTCGGAAAAGTGACATCATTACCAGATTGTGTGGATTTCCCCCCCCCGAGAGGTCAAACCCAACGGGCCGGAGTGAAACGCTGCTCCACGCTGCGGTGGAAAGGAAACCAAAGATCTGCGCTCTGCTCTCGCTCTGCCATGATAACTCCGTCACCGCTGAGTACAACTGACACGGCGGAGGACCGGGGGCACTGTTTATGCACTTCAGTTGTTTTAATCTTGAACTTCCACAGAGGGATTCTTTTCTCTTTTTTTTCATTTCTAGGCCATATCTTGAAATCTGAAAACATCTGAGAGACGAGAAATAAAAAGGGACAGCGAAGCCCGTCGAGACGCTACGCAAACCTCGATATGATAACAGAGGAAGATCACAGAGAGAGATAAAAAAAAGAACCTGTGGTTCATGAAGCTGCGGCGGTTTCTGGGTTATGCTGCAGGATGATGATTGTTGAGGACAGAAATAAGAATTTCTGGCACAAACCAAATGATGTCAGTATATGAATCAAGTTATTACACAGAAGCAGCTGCTCTGACGGCGGCGACACAAACTCAAATATAGTTTTGTGTTTTAAAAAATGATTAATTTACCTTGTGACCTGTTGAGTCCTCAGACAGAAACACCAGGGAGGGTCCTTGGTGCCAGACTGTGGTACCAGCTGTATTGAAGTCTATGGGAGAAACACACCAAGACCCATCATACATACGTCGTTCGACTCTTGATGATGAAATGTCTCCAGAAAATGAAAGAACAAACTTCAGAGGTTGAGTCGACCGCTGGTTTCTACTCCATGCATCTCTCATAGGCTTCAATGCAGTCCGGCACCGAGGCGAGATTCTCGACCCTTCTTTCGTTTCTTGTATCTGAAAGTGGATCACATCACTTCATATTTCAGATCTTTACACTTGCTTTAAAAATACTACTGCTGTTTACAAAGAACTGAACAGTTTCTGTCGCCAGATTCAAAACTAAGAAGCAGCGTTCAGGTTTTATTCACCTCGTATCTGGAAGTCTCTTCAAAGTCTTAGCTCTTCAAAGTCACTTCCTGTTTCCTCTTAACATCCATTATTTTTTATCCACGTCTCCCTAAATCCTGCCTGAGTCTCTAATAAAATATAAAATAAAGATCTTTGGATTCGAAGAGTGTTTGTCTGCAGAGTTTGTAATAACTGAGCCTCCATCAGGTCAGTGGGGTTTAAATTGGGAATATTTATCATTTTTCTTCTTCTGTTTCTTCTTCTTCTATTTTACTTCACATATTTGAATCCTGTTATAAGTCTTTATCTTCTTGTGCTTTATGCGTTGAGCACTTTGATGAATTGCCTCATGTTGAAATGTGCTGTACGGTATAAACTCGCCTTGCCGTGCCTTTACGTAAGAATATTGTAGATGTTTTTATATTTGCCGTGTCCTAAAACGGCCTCATTGTTATTGAAAATATCAAATTCATGATTATAATATTGCACTTTTTATTTGTTTCATGCAAAAACACAAACATATCACTGTTTTTTACATACAATAAATAATGTCTATCCTTCCTTTTTAGTGTGTTTTTATTATAAACACCATCATTTGGATTTGAGTGTTTGTACCAGCTTAATTTTCCTTTTGCATGATAATGAATATTGTCAGCTGATCACATGATATGATCATGAAAACACAACTTGTCTCTGCCAGCAGGTTTAAACTGAACACCGTTATAAATAATCCCAAGTTTTTGATTATCTAAAGTCCTGCAGTGATGTTGAGTTGTAAGATTTAAATAGTTTAATACATTAAGGCTTCACATCGTCCCTCCATGTGCCGCATGACAGCTGACTTTGTAGAAGGTCGCTGACGCCACCTGGTGCTCAGATACGACACGACGCACAACAACTACCCGGACATGGACAAATGTCTGAGTGTCTCTGGTCTGAATGTTATTACTTTAATTTAATTGTTAAAGAATTATTTGTCTTTCAAGGCTTCTTCACTGGTCAGATGACGAACGTACAGACCAACACTGCAGCGCCCAGAGAGACACCAGCGATACGAGGATCATTACAAACATTTAAAAAATAACTTTACATGAGAGAATAAAAACGTGAATCCAAACGATATCCTTTTACATATTATATATCATGTTTTCTCCACATAAGACTGGTTTAAAAAAGGAAAAGCACAGGTATAACAGGCACGTTTGTACAATTTTAAGGTATTTTCTGTCATTTTTGGAGAAACAGCTTTTCTTAGTTACATCATCATCACATTTTTATCTAAAACCTCTTTTCTGCACCACTTTTTAACAGAAAGATGATTAAAAAATAACATAAAATGAAACAGAAAGAGCAAAAACCGCAAAGGTTTGTCAGTTTTTACTTGATGAATGACAGAAACAGTCATCCACCGCAAAACGGGCCTCTGCAAACACAATTCAGTCTTTATAATCCTGATATATGTTGTATATTCACACACAGTTTGGTTTCAGTCGTCCTGATTTCTCTTCATCACCTGTTGCAGTGTTTCCTGCGCTGCCTCTTCATCCTGAGCCGTTGTTTTAAATCTGTTTTTCCTTTAACCGTCACAGACGATAACACACAAGAGTCGCTTGTATTTACCTGCACAGTCACAGGAGTGCAAACACACGTCAGAGCCGGCAAACAGGCACCTCTGTGACTGTGACTCACCTGTGCTGCAGCCAGAGTGACAGAATTGCTCCCCACCTGTGAGAGAACAAAGGTGTGTTTAAATAAATCATCTTAAGCTGCAAAGAAACACTACTTTATGAGTATTTGGTTTCATAAACATCGCCTCAACATCCATCCTGAGCCAGCAGAGGTGTTGTGCTCCACCAGAAGTGGCCTCACGGTGGCGTCTGCGACTACAACATGACAGCGTTCGGCTCCTCTTTCCTTTTTTCGAGAGCTCATTACTGGAAACAGTCAGCAAACAATAAAACACCTCGGAGGTGCTGTGCTGTAGTATTCCTCCTCATTCATGAGCACTGGGCCCTGAGTATGACCCGGTCACATGGTTGCCACCTTCCAGCCCTCCAAAATATTTACTCAAATCAAACACAGCAGCAGAATTTTATCTGGGCCTCGCCGCGTTGCCCGGGGACGTCACCATAAACCTTATCATCCCCTTTTGGTTCATCTCCTCGGCCATCTGCTCTCACTCACTCACAGTGCACCCAGCAGGGCCGAGCACTCGCTCAGGTGGGCCGATGCACGGACAGAAATAGGATTTACAACATTTACAGTGTTGTTTCATCCATCATGTTTTCCACTTCCCTCCTCACACACAGCGTCGCCGTGCTGTGAGCTGCGCAACAGAAACCAAAAGTTAGCGCAGATCAACAAAATGCGAACAAGTCTGCACACGTCGACACGTTTTTATGAATATATTCAACAAGCTTCTTGCAAAATGTGTTTGAGATAGTTTGGGATCGACACCACTCTCATGTTTGCCCATTAAATGTGAGGCGTTCGCTTAGCTTAGCATAAAGATATTTTGCCGTCACCATGAGGACACGGTCCGGAGCAAAACATCCAGTAATTACGCTCCAGGTTTGTACTGAAGAAACAAACCAGGCGTGACATCGTATTAGTCATTCACTGAGGTTTAAGATGATGTGATGACAGGTGGATTTCTTTCCTCTCCAGTTGCCAGGATATGATGTAGTTAACGTTTTCTGCAAACCACAGATACGTCCGGGGTTGACATTCATATCAAACGGAGCACATCACCTGCTTATTAGCTCACTTTTACATAAGTAGGTGCAGGGGGACAGTGTTGAGTTCCACCAGTGGATAGCTTCAGGGACACCTGGGATCATTTTAAGACATTTTGTGCCGTAAAAAGTGGATGTTTTTTAAGGAAGCCAGGGGGACTTTTCACACTGTTTTGTGGCTGTTAGATCATCTCCATCCATGATCAAGGTGACCAAAACCAGTATTTTAAGACGAATCAACGTGTTTTTCTGACCCCGAGCAAGTGGTTTTTGTCCGTAAACCTAACCAGAGCATTAGCACAGCGTTGTGATAAAAGAGAAATCAACCAAAACACAAGTGAAGTTGCAAAAGAGACGCTCAGTGTGATGGTGAGCAGGTTGGTTTCCATTCTTTATGCTAAGCTAGGCTAATGATCTGCCTAATGTGGCTCCATGTTTAACAGACGCTGTGAAAAGTGGTGCTGATCTCCTGTCAAGCCTTGCCAAGAAACTGGAGGAGTGTATTTCCCCAAAACATTGAAGTATTTCTTTAAAATGAGTCAGCGAAAGTTACAAGATACCGTTTGACCTACAAACTAAAGCATTGTGTAACAGAAGCACAGATTCAGTAGTTGCACACAAATATTGACTGAAATTAGCTAACATTAGCGACCATATGCTAATGGTCACACCAGATGAAACTAAGGGCGAAGGCCTATCAGCAAATCCATTATTTTACTTTAGTCATTCGTTTTTTATTGCTTATCATGTCAAGAGAAATGTGGTGTGTGCGCTTTAACTTCATAGCAGACAAACTGACCATCGCAATGAGAACATGTAGCCCAGATGTAGCATTCAATAATAAATCCATTGCATTTAAAAAAAGATTTAAACATTAATTTACTGTAAATTAAGATATATTAAAGACCACATGGGTAAAATTAACCTCATCGATGTATTGAGCCAGTTTTATAATGTGCAGTGAGGCCTCTGAAGCTCTCTGAATCAAGTCGATCAATCTTTCTATCTTTATCGCCCGATCAATTCCCAAGTGAAACTGGACTCCGAAGCCCGATCAATGGGCATGGCTGTCAAAACAGGTCCTCCAAAGATCTTAAATAACAAGTGCTTCAGTGACCTATTTAGAATCGCTTGTGATTATGCAACGGTATGTGTAACTGAATAGCGCAGGGAAAATGTTTGCACTGAACCGGACCCGCCCGGATCAGATTCACTCTGTCATAATATGGCTTTATTAGCTTCAGGGATACAGCGAGGGTTTTTCACATGGTGCTCGCAGTGTCAGTGACACTCTAAAGCTAATTGACTGGCCCACATGTGTTTTATTGTTGTCCTATGTTTAAGTGATACCCTTAATTACTCCTTCAGTTGTAGCATCAGGCCTTTGTCGGCTACCGAAGGGTATGTGGCTTTTTAGAAAAATCGAGAGTCTCCAACTACGTGATGCTAGCAGCTTTTTGAGGCTGTAGCTTGGAACAGTGGCGCTTTAAGCTAAAGCGAACACCAGAATGCTAACATGCTCACAACGTCAATGCTACAATTCTGAAGCAGGTGTAATTATTAGCATGTTTACTAGCTTCCTTCAGCATTTAAGCTTGCTCGTGTTGATTTAGCAAGATTTTTCATATGTAGTACGCTTGTCAGCAGCCCAACAATTGTTGTAGCTGGACATATGGTTTTGGTTGTTGAGCCTTCCTGAGTGTTTTAGTGACGTGTCCGTTACACTGCATTTACAGAGTGGTACATTATTACCATGTACGCTACGTGTGTTAGAGTAGAGATGCTAGCAGCTTTTAGATCCTCTACTTACGCACACGGAGCAAAATGCTAACATCAATGCTAACATCAGCATCCTCACAATAGCAGTAACACTCTGATGAAGGTATAACTGACCTATTTCCATGTTTGCTAGATTAGTTTAGTGTGTTAGCATGGTAATGTTTGCTAATAAGCGCTAAAAATGTGATAATTTGATTTGATGCTGTCAGGATTTGTATTGTTTTTTGACCAGATGATGCGGCTAAACGAAAATCAGAAAGATCACTAAAGTTCTTACAGTTCATCCTGAGGTGAACATGAATGGCTGCACCAATTGTCATGCCAAACCTTTTAGTAATTGTTGAGATATCGACTAGGACACAATGTACGTTTTTACTCCGACGCAGCTTCGCAAACATGAAATCAGAGCCGCAGTAACACTGAGGTTGTGAACGATCTTTGACCTTTGCTTTACCTCGCTCTTACATCTCATCTCTCATGAGAGAGTAACACGACACATGATACACCTGCGCTCAGCTCTACTAAATGCTCTTGTATAATCATATATATGACAGGAATGTGTGGGAAACTGGCCGCTACCAAACGTGTGGATTACCTGCCGAGAGTGAAAGAAAAAAAGATAATTAATTCTAATTTTAGAAGCCAATGAGATCGAATTTTCTCAGGTATGGATGGGCTAAAGGTTAACTTTATGAAGATACTCTATACTATTATGCAACCGCTGTGAGATCCCTGTGCATTCCTTCTTCGGTGTTGCCAGTAAGGTGATTACTGAGTATCATTTCCTCTAGCTGTGGAAACCCATTTTCTGGGTCAGTGGACCCCACAAAAGGACTGATTGAGTCTTAAAGGGGGCTCCCTCAAGCATACGTTTGCCCCCCTTGTATCCGACACAATGGAGCCCGGCGACATTACTGGGGGGGGGGGAAAATGCCGGGACGTCTGAAGAATAGGCCGCTAAAGTCAACAACACATCCGACTGATTTACAACCGCCGTGGTTCGGATCCTACGTCGGTCGATTGTTACAGAAGCGAAGAGTTGCTCTTGGATATAAATGTGTTTTTTTTGTATGTGTTTTCTGTTAATTCTGGATGAATAAACACAAACACATGAACATAAAATACATCAAGTGATTTAAGAACAGGACTGGATCCAACTTCATCAGCTATTGGACTTTAAATCTTGGACTTTTTTCTTGTGTTTTGTTGCAGCTTTACAGTTTTTCCGAATAGTTCTCCTGATTGAAAAAACAGCCATAATACAGAGGAGGGAAATATAATGTTGTGAAATTAAATATAATGTGTTGTTGCTTCATCTAAACAAGCTCCAAATGTGCGTATGTGCTTGTTACACATGCAGAAAGTTGGCAAAAACAACTTTAAACTATATTATTAATGTGGCTGCTGACGAACAAACAATTCGCTCCTGAGACATTAATGACACACAGAGGTTTGACTTCCTACGCTGCGGGTGATGTCAGTAAACGTATCACAGACTTGTGCTAATGTCAGTCAGGTGTGAATAAGGACTTGATTCGGTTAAAGAATGATATACTGATGATGATACTAGATGAAATGCCGGAGGGTCGCCAAAGTCAATCAGACTCGTCCTCGTGAGAGTGAATAAATATGGAGGCTGCAACAGAACCTCATTGTGATCGGCGATGACTCAGACTGTCAGAGGTCCGGGCTGATTTAACGTGACTCATCTGTAACGAGGTGTTTTCTGGTATTAGTTTCCGCCTCATCTGCTCATCGTGTGTCTCGTTCTGCTCATCAGAAGTGCTCGTGCGTGGCATCAGTGATGGAGGAGGAGGAGGAGGAGGAGGAGGAAGAAGGGAGGGATCCATTGCTCCCGGTGTAACGAGATTCCCAGCTAATCAGTGACTTTCCTGCCTTATCTCTGCCATCAGGACACTCGGGAGGCCGAGTAACCCAGGACGAGCTGATGTCATGCTGAGATGGGTAAAGGGGGGAGGGGTGTGTGTGTGTGTGTGTGTGTGTGTGTTGTTTATTTGTGGGCACCAGTGTTTTGTTTCATGTTTGTTGCTGTGTGTTCTCACAGCTCTAAAGTGCCTGTGCATGGTTCCTCTTCGCGTCAGTTACTACACTTGTCTTACTGTACACTTACTGTATGCATTCCTGTGTGTGTGTGTGTGTGTGTGTGTGTGTGTGTGTGTGTGTGGGTAGAAGACAGACCAAGACAAAATCCCTTTTAAACACTGACGTTGCCCCTTTCAGTGTGTGATTTGTAGAAAGCATGCCGCCGCTGTCGCTCTAGAAGCAACAAAGCCGTAAAACATAAAACATGACAGAACGTCATAACGCGGCTTGTTCGCATATCACCCCGGTCGCCATTTTGGAAATCTTCCTGCATGACAATGAGGCTGAGGTGTGAAGAATTCAGGGAGTGTTTGAGGAGTGGCAGAAAACTGAGATGACCTGCATACATTTCAAAGAAGAGAATGAGATGGAGGCTTGACTTTCAGTTTCTGATCAGCCCGGACGCCAATCGTAAGTGGTTTGCCAAAATAAGACCTGATATCGGGACTTATTTTCCCGTAATTTAACAAGCTAGCCAGGCTAGCACCTAAATTAGCCTAAATAACGTCAGCTTACTCTGATAATAATATTCTAACGTTCAAATTTGCACAAAAAAAAGAACATTTTCTGAAATTTCCTGACACAAAGAGCATCAATAACATACATTTTTGCAAACGTGCATCTGATCGGATGTAATTCCCCACCAGGTGCTGGCTTTTAGGTATTTATTTGGTCGATCTTGCACGTGTAATGCTACAAAAAGAGACTAAAACAAACCATGACGAGCCTCAGTTAGCCTGCTTGTCATCCCTCTGGAATGACAGACAGTCGAGCGCACAGAGAGAAAGGCAAGCCGACGAGCAGGAAAGAATGAAAGCAGACAGACAGACAGGCAGACAGACAGGCAGAGCAGAGCAGCAACATCTCCCTGATTGCCACAAGAGGTGTCCTTTACACTGGCCCACTGTGCAGTTAATGGAAAAATGATCTCACCCCTTCAAACACCACTGACTTCATCCCCCCGATGTGAGGCCGACGGAGGGCTGACATCAGTGCAGCTTTACCTGAGCGGGGCAAATATAGCATGACACGAGGAGGGAGCGGCCGCTGAGCGCTGCCCGCGGTACCGGCCCAAGTTCTCTCAATGGAATATTGTTTTTATTATGTCATGCTGCGTGGCGCTGTACCCTCCAAACATGTCCCGAGCGAGAGCAAAACAAGGTGCCGTGTTACATTACGCAGCTCACACCCTGTTTCTGCCTCCATAATGTTTAAAATAAGCAACTTTAAAGGATCATTTCAGCGTTTTTTCTCAGTTTTGAGCATCATTTCTGTCAGTTTTGATAACCGGAGAGATTGCAAAGAAGTCCTACGGGCGAGAAACACAAATATGTTGGACCAGGTTGTTTGGTTTTCCTTTCCTTTTATTTTATTTGGTGTCAGGTTTCCAAATCTCAGCTGTCAACTTGATACAACCACAGGTGAAGGAATTACGGCAGAAAATATGACTAAAACAAGATCCAGGATTTGTGGTTGAGCCCAGATTTCTGTGACAAATCGGCACAAGTTTTTCTGTCCGAACCCGACCAAGTCTGAGAGAGATTTTACTTTTTTTTCTTCCTGACACAGTAACGAAAGCTGAAGCTCTGAGTTTGTGTTCCTCTGTCATGCAGCTTCTCTGTTTACCCTGATTAAAGACATGTTCAGTGTAGACGACTGTGAAAAGACTTTTTTTTTACTGTCTACGTTTGGTAGTAAGTATTCATTTAAAGTATTTAACATTTTCTACATCTGAGAGGAAGATATCGTACCTTTCCAGCTTTAGTTACTTTTCAGACACAATTACAGTGTTTCCTACCTTAATGTCTGGTGAAAACCATGTTTCTCCAGATGTTTTTTTTATTCTGAATGTTTGTGATTAACTGAAGGACGACGTGTTCCTTCATAGTTTACTTTTTAAGGCATAAACCCTTTTAACCTTTAAAAAAAAAAAAAACGACTCGGATTGCCGTGTAATTGCATTATAACAGAGCACAAAACAGGCTGAATATTCTCACTCTGACGCACACTTTTACTACTTTAAGCACATTTCGCTGATACTTCTTTAACCTCGGTATTTTCTAACGTTTGTGAAATAAAGAGGAGCTTTCTGAGTTCTTCCTCCACCGCTGGGTCGGATCCAAAATCTGTGGCAATCGCTTTACAAGTAGGACAAACTGTTACACCAGTCCTGAAGTGTGTTGTATTAAAAAACGCAGTGCATACACAGAATGTGTTTATTGTTTAGATGAAGTGAGTACAGCTTATTCCCAGTGTTAGGCCCGCTCCCAAAGTACGCCCACTCACAGCCCTCACATTAAGCTCAGGGCCGTCACACTGAAAATCGTCAAAAGTGCTCCAGGGCTCCTTTTTGGTGTTCTGGGGGCCGCTTCATGCACAATTACCCATAATTTAAAGCCTTATTGTGTTAAAAGCAAGCGTGACAGTGGAAAACCCCCGAATCGTGAATGAGAAAAGATCCCTTAGTGTTGATTTTAGCGAGAAGTTATTTTGAGTTAACGCGTGTCGATGCGAGAGCGTCGCGAGCGTCGGCCCGCGGAGACGATTGTTGCGTTTGCGATCGTTCAGACCTTCATCTCTGTTTCTTGATTTCCTTCTGTGAGACTCTGTACACGGCACGTGCTCATAACGAGGTAACCGCCTCCTCTCAGAGTAACCCCGTAATTACCATGAATGTAGCGCTAATGTCGCCGAGAGCCGTCTGTCAAAGGATACCTTGCATTAGGGCCGCATCGCACAAACCCGCTGGCATCTCCAGCCCTCCCCGAGGACATCAGCTTATAGTATCCTGAGCTTTTAGCCCCACGTACAGTTCAGTACAGGCGCCTCCATCAAGGGCCCTCGTGCACATTCCTGGCCCGGTGAAGTCCCGGATGTCCCAGGACGGCACGGATCGCCAGTCGCGCATACTTCTCCAACTGTTCGCTCACTTCAAAGACGGCGTGGAGTGCCAGGCATCTGCTGCATGTGGGGCATTAGCTGGTCCTTACGGGGGGGCGGGAGGTCACCTTTTATCTTCTGATTCGCTGTTGTGATTGAACGTGTGTGATTAAAGGCCCTCTGTGTGGTGATGATACAGTAGATTTACTCAGGTGATATATCGCTACGTACGCGTTCCATGACTTTCATTATGGACTTTAATAGCATCCATTTAAATCCATTTAATGCACACTGTAATGTTTCCTTTCCATCAAAGTGATATACAAGTATTGCAATAGGTATTTCAAATAATGGACGTATGAAGAGCAATATGAAAAACATAAAGGACACAGGAGAAGTTCATCAGTCTTAGAGGAGACTGCCGTGACATTCTGAGCAGACATTCATGGTCCCCAGATGATATTTCCTCATAACTTTGGTGCTCTCCAGACTTTTCCTCAGCCACAAGTAGACTGACATGTTCACATTTGAGAGTCTTAACAATCAGTTGCAATGAAATTTGGTGCAGAGATTCGAGATCCCCAGAGGATACATCCTGTTGACTTTTCCCTGAATTTTCACCAAAAAACAACCATATAAGTCGAGTATAAAGCTGCTTATTGTGGTCAATATTTACATCTTTTTTTAGGTGGTGACCTTTAGTAGCATTAAGGGAACAAAGGAGGAACAACAAACACTGGACTTTCAACCAGGAGACCGCTGTTGAGTTAGTTACGATACGTACGTTACGTAACGTAAGTCATTGAATGTAATTTGGTTCAGACATTCGCAGCTCCCAGAGGATACATTTTATGGTCTAATACTTGAAGTTTTACACTCATTTTAGTGCAAATTTTTATGTCAGTGTGCTAAAATGCTAAATTATGGTTAGCATGCAATATTTTTACTTCCTGTCTTTACTTGATTACTTCCACCAAGAATTAAAATCTAACTTCAGTCGTGAACTTTTATCCATTTCTTGGTTTGTTGCCGTCAGACGATTGTGAACACCTCCAACAAAATGTCTCCTCGCTAACAAAACAGGAACACAAAATGAAGACAAACATTTCCTCGTAAACAAGAGATCATATAGAAACTGTCTAAACATTCTGTTTGCGGTGAGTTTTTTCTTTTCTTTAACCTTCACATCCTATTAAATTCACCGTCACCCCTGGTGGGACATCTGCGGTCAAGCTGAGCGACCTCGTGTTATCAGGTCTCCTAGTACCGGATAAACCCAAACTAAACACAACCGCCCACTTGTTTCGGGCCTCCAAACAGGCTTGTGTGTTGTTTTGGTGGAAAGATCTGGAGGCATTGTTTACACCACAGAGTTTACAAGGATCCAGAGTCATTACAAGCAGGAATCCAACAAAATTAGACAGGCTCCCTTGTGAAAACACTACAATACGGGATCGCAAAGCCATGAAACCCCAGTCGAAAATGAGGAGCAGAGCTCAGAAAAGCTAAAATAACTTGGTATTAATCCGGCTTTTGTTTGACTCTCAGCTCAGTACTGAGCGTCTCTTTATGTTGAATTCATAAGAGACATCTTTATGGTCAGTGTGCCAACAGTCCGACCATGTACACATGCCTTTGATTCAACAGAGGCAGTTTTGATGAGGGGGAGGTCATGCCCCGGGGCCGGCCCCACTGGTTTTCCCCTTGTATGGATAGATAAACCAGCTGCATCACTATAAATGACATAACATGGGATTTTTTTGTGTCCCCCCTCGAATTAGCATGGAAATGAAGTGGAAAATGGGATATAAATGGAAATGTGGGTGAAGAGGGGGACTGGTGGCAACAATAGGAGGGTTTACACAAAACCAGCGCTATGAGGGCAGTGGGCGAGTGAGCAAGACAGACACGGAGAAAGAGAGAGAGAGAGAGAGACATCAACAAGGCTCCTCTGTGTCTCCTTAAAGCCATCCTGCTCTTAGAACAAAACAATGTCTCCCACAACACTCCTCGGGCTCCACGATGTGTCCTTGGCTGCTGATAGAGGGGCTGGTTTAATAGTGTGGACGTGTGAATACGCATGAATGTGAATACGTGGATATTTATTCAAACGGGGTCGATAAAGACACATGCAAATAAGTTGATGTCAGAGCACGAGGAACGATCCCCAAGAAGTTACTAAAATTGGAGATTATATATCATTAGTTAACGGATAAGTTCTGCTAATTGCTAATATTCTGTTTGTATGTTACTCTCGTTAAATCAAGTCAGAAACGGTGAGAGCAGTCGGCAGAATAAAGCGTTGAAAGGAAACTCTTCTGCAAACCGTGGTGGGCGAGAGGGTGGCCAAGCCAGTGACCACTGTTCAGGACTGCGTTTCAGCATTTGTAAATGTGAAACCACTGGATGGTTTTCAGGAGACCTCAGAACAATTTCCAGCCGTGTTTGGGGCGACAAAATCAGGTATTTTAAGCCCAAACGTGATCTTTTCCTGGTGATCGTGCCTAAACATAACCAGACTATAAGCACAGCAACACAGCATGAAGTCGAAATATTAACCTAAAGGAACGATGAGCTGGAACATAAAGAAATATCTGAAACATACACTGCCATCATTTATTCTGGCCATTGGGTTGAAATTGATCTTACTTGCTAAAATTGTCCATACAGCCAAACCCCGACACATCGTCTTCCGTGTTTCACATGTTTAATAAGAATAACAATCAATTTAGGGCAATTTTAGGAAGGTAGAAATGTTACAAATACGTCATTTCTGCTGCTATGAGTCTCTCAGCAAAAGATGGCGGTAGCTTGATGATGTAGTGGAGTTGTGTGGGATCGTGGGAGTTGTTGTCTTAGATGTTAAAGTTTAATTCACGTTTTCGTTACTTCCTCACAGTCTGACGCATCATCTGATGATTCCCAGGAGCTTCTGCCAACGGGCGACCAAACTAGTAAGATTACAGATTTCTCCAGGTTTGACAATTGATGGTAACATTTGGAAAAAAATATAAATACACAGCTAATCATAATATATAACGACGGTCTAGTTGTTTTCTAGAGATTTTAGCGCAGAAATGTAAAATGTTTTATATAATCGGTACGTTCGATAAAGGTTTCTGCAATTTAAGGTGGAAAAAATATTGAAACAAAACAATAAAAGGTGCTCAACAAAATGCTTTAAAGGTAGGTTTCACATTTTGTTTGCTAAGCTGTATTTTCTGCTGTCAAACCGTTGAGTTGGGTGTTTGCAGAGTCTGTAGATCTGTGTGGGGGAGAGTTTAGAGTCAGCTTTGTGTTTTCTCTGGCAGCTCAGCTGGGCCGGTGCAGCTGCATGGCAGCCACTTCTCTTCAGGGCCGCCAGTCAAAAACACCCCTATAAATGCTATTGTGCTCACCTGATTGATCTTTCACAGGCCCGGAGCAGGCCAGACAGGCTGACTTTGGAGGGCGATGGCAAGGAATGGTCGGTGAACAAACAAGCGAGCCAGTGTCTGGTGCGGAGGAGGTTGGGCCGCAGGTGGCTAGGAGGCACGCTTGGGTTGGCGCACTAGCCCTCGTCAGATGCCAGCAGTGACATTTCCTGACTATGGCTATACACAAGCAGGCATCCCAGCAACGGTGCAGCGTCCCCGGGGGAATGAAGAACAGGCCCTGGGTGGGTTTTTACAGCAAAGGAGGTGGGGATGTATGGGACACGCATGCATTAAACATGACGCAGACACACTTTCTCATAAACGCACTAATAAAGATCTCTTTCTGTCTCATCCTCTTTCGCCTCACACACACCCCTTTCACACCGGACAAAAAAAGCCACTCCCATCTGGCTTTTGTCTTCAATGGGAAAAGGTACAATTGGCTTTTCTTCTCGGGTCAGATGACTTTGCAGACGTCTCGTGTGTTTATCAGCTGTGATGGGATCGTGACACCTGGGCGTACATGCTAACTTTTGCCCCTTTTCCAGCACGATGCAATGGTGCACGATGAAGTAAAAAGATGTTCAAGCAGCGCTCGGACATCATTCAGTCTGCGTTGAGATTAAAAATAGACGACTGGAGGATCACTGGCTTCCATGTTGGTACCTGATCTGGACTGCACATGTGCAACTCTCAACAGAGATGAGAAAGAAGAGAAGAACAAGAAGTCTCACTCCTTATCAAAAGAAAAGGGCTGAAAATGTGTGTCTAATTGGTTAAAAGGAAAGTTTTGGGCTGTTGTAGGCTCTAGGAGGACGCCAGTTTTATTTCAGAAGTTTACACGAACCATGCGAAATATCAGAATGCTTGTTTTAACTGAGAAACAGCTCTAGACAGTGATGGAATTCAATCAAATACATGTACTTTACTTGAGTATTTCCACTTTCTGCAGCTACTAGATTGAAGAGGAAGATATTGTACTTTTCACTGCACTACATTTACGCAATGACTTAAGTTACTAGTTACTTTGCAGAGTAAAAAGCAGCGCATTTTAAAGTACATTTATTTGAAATGGTGTGTATAATTTAATTTCAAGTACATTTTGCCCAGATAATATAATATTTGTTACTTAGATATGAGTCTTTAACTCAAGTACTATTCGTCTGGGTGACTTTAATATTTACCAAAGTAATATTTTAACACAATGTCTTTTTTTTTTACTCAAGTATCCCTTCAACTCTTACGGAGCATTTTAACGTCTATCAGCTCATTGTTTTGGTTTTCTGGCCTTTAACTTTACTGTTTCAGTTCAGTAGGCTCTAGGAAGGACTTAGACGCTCCTATCAAATGAGATAAAAACCTAAAAAAAACATTAGGAATCACAGTTTTTTGCCACTTTAACACCATCTAATCATGAAATACTGTGTTTTGGACTCAATGGGTCACTAAAATGGATCTAGTTGACATTTAAGATCAAGAGAAGTCAGTTTTTGTTGGAGTTTAACACAGTAGTGAAACACAGAGACACTTTATTGGTGAGCTGGCTAAACTTCGTACCTGCTACTTTGTTAGCTTGTTTGTTTTGTTGATTGTACCTTGCTGATGTGGTTTTAATCTTGAGATGGCTGGTTGATTAGAATCCCACTTGCTTAGCTGTGTTTAAAGATTTTGGCAGTCTAGCCGCTGACTTTTAACAGTCAGATGCCGTCCAGTGAGCTTTCATGACATTAAATGTGACCTACCAGAAAACAAAACAAAGCGGCAAACTTGTCCACTGACGATGGGAAGGCAGCCTACTTTTATGGGGTGTGTCGGATAATTTTGTTGTAGAAATGGCAACACACACACCTCGGCCAAAGCTCCTCTGTTGCTGAGAGCAGGCAGGGCAGCTGAGGCGGGTGAAGCCTGACTGAACATCACTGCCAGGAATTCCACCGGGGTGGTGCACGGGTGGGAAATCACTCGACTCGTCCCTGTGGTCCGAAGCCCAGCAGGCAGTGACAATCCCCTGCACCAGCCTCAGCAGCACATCGCCAGGAGGTGTAAATCACAACCCTGGAACATCACCGCAGCTAACAACCAATCATGTCAACAGAAGTGACCCACAAATCAAACTCGCAGCTCTCTTGTGTTGGAGCGCCGTGTGTTGACTGTCATAATGAAGCCGCTGATGCGTGTCTGTTCAGGGCAGCTCTCCAACAGCAACATGATATAGAAGCGCTTTAACGCCCCAAACAATGGGATCTTTCCAGGAAGGTTGCAAGTTCAAATAATCCAGCGTGACCTTTTAAGGAAGTGCTGTTTGCGTTTAAAAAAAAAAAAAAAAAAAAAAGTCCACGCAACAAACATAGCTGTCTCTATTTTGTCTGGAGTTATTTTCAGGTACGTATTGTTTGCTGAGGAAATCTTCTCCTGGATGTTAAATCAGGCAGCGTGATTTTTTTTTTTGCGCAAGCAGGACACGAGGCGGTCCTGGGGGGGGTCCAGATTTGGCAACGTGGCACAGTAAGGATGTGTGATAAGTCAGGAAACTTACGCGCTGTTGATATTATTTTTGGTCACTCTGGAAGAGAAACTGGAAAAGGTTTGTCTCTGGGTACGGACACGTCAGCGAGGTACAAGGGCATGAGAAACGAGGGACCGACTGCACTGTGTTTCACACAATGAGTGTTTGCATTAGGAATCATTTTTCAGTTGGCATGGCACGTGAGAGAGGCTGCTCTTCCTCGGAAGCCCGTCCACACTCCAAACAAACCCGGGGTCTCTGGCGGCCTGCAGCCTGAGAGTAAGTCCTGTTTGTTTTAATGGTCCACGTACGGAGACAGTGTGAGGTGACGGACGCCAGTTTTATTTCAGAAGTTTACACGAACCATGCGAAATATCAGAATGCTTGTTTTAACTGAGAAACAGCTCTAGACAGTGATGGAATTCAATCAAATACATGTAATTTACTTGAGTATTTCCACTTTCTGCAGCTACTAGATTTAAGAGGAAGATATTGTACTTTTCACTGAACTACATTTACTCAATGACTTAAGTTACTAGTTACTTTGCAGAGTAAAAAGCAGCGCATTTTAAAGTACATTTATTTGAAATGGTGTGTATAATTTAATTTCAAGTACATTTTGCCCAGATAATATAATATTTGTTACTTAGATACGAGTCTTTAACTCAAGTACTATTTACCAAAGTAATATTTTAACAGAATATCTTTATTTCTACTCAAGTATGACTTTGGAAAACTTTTTACAACACTGTCTTAAGAATGGATCACATGACTACTTGAGTGCAAAAAGGTTAAACTGACAATCACTGATAATTATCCCTTCAACTCTACGGAGCATTTTAACGT
Organism: Sparus aurata; assembly: GCF_900880675.1. NCBI lineage: Eukaryota > Metazoa > Chordata > Actinopteri > Spariformes > Sparidae > Sparus > Sparus aurata. The sequence goes on along the minus strand of NC_044206.1, from coordinate 22,948,610 downwards.
CTATCAGCTCATTGTTTTGGTTTTCTGGCCTTTAACTTTACTGTTTCAGTTCAGTGTTCAGCTACTGCTAACATCACCTTTCTGTATGTTCAGATTTGTATTTTATGTTGTGACATCGCTGTGTTTACGTTCTGGTTAGGTGTAGGAAACAAATGCTACTTGAGTGTTTGGGAAAGATCATGTTTTGGTTTAACATACCTGGTTCTGTTGCCACAAATGTCCAAACTTGTTTACAAAATGATGGTTTTGCACTTCCAAAAGTTGAACCGCCATCACGAACAGTGGTCTTTTACTTGACAACCTTAGTAGCCCTTTTTAGATAGAAAAGACGGCACATTTGCTCCTAGGTAAGGACGGCAATGTGCCGGCCTGTCTTTCTAGAACGGAGGCGTAATATTCCTCCTTTACCAAAAGCTGCCTCTGAGGTAGGCGTAAACATGTAACGTGACGTGAAGCTCGAAGTTTCGCTGTGAACAATGACAACGAATTTGTCTTCAAAGATAAGGGCTTTACATTGCACCCCATTGGAGTTTAGAACTGGGTTCTTAGCGGGGGGCTTTTAATTTGAAAGTAGCGACCGTCCTTAGCTTGCTGCTATAACAACAAGCTAACACAACCAAACAGCTACAGAGACCGAGGAGACGCTAGCATCTCCTGGATCTCAGCGGCTGTCCAGTTGCTCATCTTAATGTCCGCGGATGAAATGATGGACTGACTGCCGTGATCAGCTGTTTCCTGGTTTTAAAACTCCCCAGCTGTGGGTCGCAGTGCAGGTCATCAACACCTCCGCCCACCTCACGCAGAGGCCGGCACATTGCCACCTTGTTTTTAGATAGCAGGCGAGGTGGAAATAATAAGTGTACCCTCCAAGGTGGAAAATTGGTGGACCAAAACAGACCCCCAATTTGCCGCCCTCTGTCTAAAACCGCGGACCGAGCCGCCAAAAGGACGGGCAAATTGGCGGCTTGGTGCTCTGTCTAAAAACGGCTAATGTCACACCACCACCAACACCTCCACCTCCTCACAAGAAGACAGCTCATTTAATGTGAACGTGAAGACGAAGCTGGCTGATGAACATAAAGATAAACATAAAGATAAGATAATTCCCTCAGAGGTTGGTGGAGACCAAAAACAGAGCTACAAGGAAAACTAGTTTGCAATCTCAGTTCAACAGATGATAATATGTCAGTGTTGTCTTTACAACTTGGCCCAAAGAAAACCAGAAAAACACATTTTAAATAACTTTAAAAGTGACACTTTTCAATCTCAGAACAGTATATTAATGTTTTTGCATTTCTTTTTAACCATACAGTTAAAATACACCAAAAATAATGAAAAACAAAAACCCAATAAATCCACTTGTGGTGAGGAATTTAGATGTTGGCACACATGGATCAAACCCAGATGGTTTGGTTTTGGTTTTGGCAGCGCCTGGCGTTGCAGGGCGATGCTTGTTATGGGAATCCATTACAGTCGCAGTAGGAGTTCAGCCGCTGCACACACGTTACCGACGCAGCTGTTCGGTGAAGATGGGCGACTTTATGAAAGACACAAAGAGATGCGATACACTGCCGGGTCAAAACACAAACAAAAACCACAACCACGTCGTCAAAGATATCAAAATATCGATCCGTTCTGAACATTTATGGATACCAGCTGCACTTTCTCCACTCTGTCTTTCCTCTGACAGAGAAATGACACATATACTATTTTAAAATCTTTATTCAAAGAAGAAAAAAACATTTTTATTAAAAACAGGTGTGATCTTTGATGTTTCTTTTGCTTTTCTCTGCTTCCAGTGGAAAATAGAAAAGTCACATCTTTTGATGTTTTCCTCTTTTTTAATATCTTTGACTTTATTTTTACCCCGTGGTACCAAAAATGGTCTAGAATAACAATAAGCTGTCAAATCAAAGGTAGGAATTCAAGTATGAAGGCTCTATTTTTTGCATTTGTTTGTTTGTGCCCATAAAAACAACTTATTCAGCAAAACCATGAACTATTAAAACTTGTATTATATATTTCAGATCAAACATCTTTCATTTATTTAGACAATTAAGGCATGAAATTGAAGAGACGTGGACAACAAGGACATCAAGTCTTTAATGAGATCAGATAAAATGGCAAATTTTATAACAATGGACACACTTTGGGAAAGAAGACTGGGTTTTTTTTTCCAATCACGCTTCCAGTAAGTCCCCGTGTGGCGTGTCCTTGTTTTATCAAAGATCTCCACTTGTTTATCGGTCACCATCGGCCTTATCAGGAGCGAGGAAGGAGTGGGAGGGATGGAGAGAGGAAGACGACGCTCCAGAGGGAGGAAGACGGAGAGGTGTTGTCGACAAGCCTTCCAAACAACACCACCCTCCCCCTCCCGCAGACGCCTCGGCCTCTGGCTCCTTCTGGCTGCTCGTCACCTCGCTCCCTTCTTTAATTTTCTCTCTCTCTCTTTTTTGTCTTTTAATTTCTCTCCTGAAAGTATTCCTCCGTCTCCCGTCTGCCTCCATCTCGACACATCTCTGTCTCTCAGCTATAATAACATTTCAGCCATCCATCACGCCACAGCCAGCTTTGATCAATAAGCACTCTGAGTCCACTCCACAGCACCGCACTGGACTTAAAATGTCTCCCCTCTGTCTCTGTCAGTACTTATCTCTCTGCTGACGAAGCCGTATTAGACTCAGGGGTGGATGACTATTACAATAGATTTCACAATGCATCTCAGCGCATCTGTGTGTGTGTGCGCGCTATGAATGAAATAGGGGATCTAAATGGCGACGGCCCGCGTTCTTTTAAAATTTCAATCCATCCGTAACGATCTGAAGAGGCTGTAAATCCTGCGGCTACATGAACCGTATCAGCACAATATTAAATGGAGGTATATCACGGCGTAGGTATTTCTGCCTCTGAAGATGTCGACCATGTGCGAATCAAAAACACATGTGCTCTCCGAACACGTGCCGCGATTTCAAAAGTCAACTCTGTCTTTGATTCGACTCCTGGGTGAGAGGTGACGGCGGGCCAACGAGAGAGGGGTTTTCCACACAAGAACTTTTATTTGAATCGATATTTTTCACATGTGAGAAGTTACTTTCACAGAGGGGCAGAAAAAGAGATGAATCACATGCAGAAGAGGTCATTTTCGGATGGAAAATGTTGCGTCCAAACAGCTCACGGGGTTCGATGTGACACATCACATGTGACCATTTTATTTTGTTGCAAAAGCAGGAATTTGTCAGTTTCGTGGTCACAATAATGTTGAGTCATGCTGTAATATCTGTGATAAATTGCGGTAACAGCACAATTGTTCCCATTCTCCTCAGAGTTTATATAAGAAGGAAGTCTTTACATGACGAAACCAAACATTCTCGGCTCGGGACGTCTCATCACAGGTTGTGTATGTAAGTTGCGAGTGATCAAACCAAAGAGGGGGTTTTTTTCTTTCTTTGGCTGTTTTGTTTTAAAGGTCCGTGGAGATAAAGTGTCATACAGGTGTTTGCGTCTACACCACCGGATCTGAGAGGCTGTTTTCAGAAGCACTTTGAGATAAGTGATTATGTCAGCGTGCTAACACAGTCACAGTGACCATTGTTCTGAAACCCGATTACCATGAAAAATGTTGAAAGATGATACGGTGCACGGCGACGCCTCACCCGTGATTGCTTTCCCACTTCTCTGCTTCTGTTTGGCTAATGTTTGTAGCTTGAGAAGGGTCAGATTCAGGGTTTATTATAATCAGGGTCAAAACTAATCACAGGCAGTCGGAGTGGTTCTTCACAGACTACCGTTAAGTTTAGTTTGTCAGCATGCTAACATTTGCTAATGCTTCTTCTAATTGGTTAGTTAATCGGAACAAAAAGTACGGTTGAGGCTGAATGTCATTAGGTTTGTACATATATGGTCATAAAGCAACAAAAAGGAAAATATTAAAAATGTATCATTAAAATTTATCCACAGGGGGACATGAATGTTCACACAACTTTCGCTCAAAACAACACATTTGAACCTCATTGTGGCGCTCGAGGAATGTCAGAGAAAGTCACTAAGATTCATCCTCTGAGGAACATGAATTTCCAAAACAGAACTTTAGACTAAACCAACGATTACTTAAGCAGATATTTGACTGGATAAGTGGAAGCATTGGCGAGCTGGTGACACTATAGGCAAAGTCAGAGAACCACCAAAGTCGTTGGGATTCATCCTCTGAGGAACATGAATTTTAGAACAAAATTTTGGGCTAATCTGAGGATCATTTGTGCAGATACTGAGCTCAATAATGGAATCGCTGACCTACTGCTGTCACTAGAGGAAAAGCCAGATGACCACCAAAGTCGTTGGGGTTCATCCTCTGAGGACCATGAATGTTTCTGCACAAAGAACTAACCATCTGCAGTTATTTCCCTGGATTTGTGAAAAAAGTTAAAAAAAATTTTACCTGCTGATGTCATGAGAGGAAAAGTCAGAGGATAAACAAAGTTGCTGGGGTTCATCCTCTGAGGAACATGAATTCCTGAACATGACTTTGGGCTTAAACAATCATTCCGTGTGCAGATATTTAAATCATTAAGGGAAACTTTGGCCTGCCAATGGCAAAGGCAACATCAGAAGATCACCAAAGTCATCAGGATTCATCCTCTGAGGACCATGAAGTTCTGCATGAGATGAGTTTGTGCCAAACCATCTGCAGGTATTTCACCTGATAAGTTAAACTTTGACCTGCCGGTGGCCCTGAAGGAAAGACCAGATGATCACCAGAATCACCGTGATTCATCTTCTGAGGACCATGAACATCTGGGTAACATGAAACAGAGATATATGTAATAGTGCCTGAGATGTTGCAGTCTGGACTTGACCCACCAGACGGACGAAAAATAAAATAAAAAGGCTATTTTGGCTTTAAAATGGGGGAAATTCCCCCGTCTTGAGTTGACATGCTTTGAAGTCGTGTGTGGTTTTTGGGAAATAACAGAATAATGTTTAGCTTTGCTGTAATTTCCGGGATCGAATGAGGTACCGGTGATGAAAAACAAAAGGAGTCTGTCGCTCTTTATCAACTGTTCATGGGAGAATTATCTGCTGTTTGCATGATTTCTTTCTCCTTTAAACTGTTAATTTGAAATGTTTTAGAAGTCAGAGAGAAAAAAACTATCCAGTATTTCACCACATTTGTTTCGATCTGCTTCCCTTCACTTCTCCTTTGACCCTCGTATCTCCACTATATTAACCTTAAATGGTTACAGAGCAGCTTAAAACGTAATGAATCAAGTCCTGAGCAGCCGTAATGTTTCCTTTTGTAATATCCTTCGAGTCCGTCCTGACTCAGTGCTGCTCTACAGCGAGCGCAGAGGGGCTAATGTAAAATTTATAGCCTGTTGTGTGTATCTAAATGTACATCTAAACATCATTAAGCAGGAAGTAACATGTACAGTATCACCTGTTTATGGAGATTGAATCAGATACAAACAGAGGAGGAAGTGTGTGTGTGTGTGTGTGTGTGTGTGTGTGTGTGTGTGTGTGTGAAACTAGACCTCAAATCCCATCAGAAGAACTTTTTTGTTTCCTGTCTCCTGGCTTCCGTTAAAAAAAAAACAAAAAAACAGCCCGTGGCTTCAGTTTGAATACATGAGCGAGCAGAGGATTTCACCCTCCTCGTCGGTGTTGTTGTATGAAAAACGCTTCGTGGAGCAGAACTTTTTTAAATCCTGTGGGCTTCTTTTTCAAAACCCACAAGAATGTTAGAATGCATATCCCTGAGCTGGGTTGACATCAGTGTGAATGTACAGAGATCCTGCAGAGAGAGAGGGAGGTTGTTTTTTTTTTTTATTTTTTGATCACCACTTTGAAAAAGAAAAAAGGAAAAGGGGAGTCGAGACGTGAAGTGAAGTAAACAAGGTGAAGTTCTTTGAGTTTGTCCCGGGCGGAAAAAAGAAAAACAACATGTCAGGGCTGTCGTGCCAGGGCAGGTTTTTATGAATGGAAGTTTTTTTTTTTTCAGACTTTCCCTCTCTCTCTTTTTGTGAATGAAAAACAACTGGAAAATCCAGTATAAAAAAAAAAAAAAAGCCCACAGCCCCGCCCCCTCAAGAGGAAGCTGATTGGCTCGCTGCGGCTCAAAGCTCCGCCTCTGGTTGCTAGGAGCACCGGCTACCTCGCTTCCGATTGGCTCGCAGCTTTGAACCGAGACTTCATTCATAAGTCAGTGTATTCATGCAGGACAAAAGGCGAGAAATTCGAGCCCTTGAAAGAGGAAATGCACCAATCGGGGAGCTCCGTCTGGTCCGAGAAGAGAAGAGAAGAGAAGAGAAGAGAAGAGCGAGTCTCCTAAAAAATAAAAAAATAAAAAGTCTGGAGCTGATATGACAGAACAGCTGGCGCTCCAAAAAGTCACCAAAATTCAATATAAACTCGCTCCAACTGCGTGCGCACTGCTGTTTTATTTCATTTCTCGTCGAAATAAGGTTTTGGTTTCTTTAGTGTTGCTGTGGAGTCAAAACTACAACATCTGTTTCCCGTCACTTGGAAAAAAGAAAAAAGAAAAAAGTAGGAGCCTGGCAGTCCGTCCGGGGCAGACGTGGCAAAAAGCCCAAAAAACATGAGCGCTAAATAACACTTATAACACACACACACACACACACACACACACGGCTCCATGAGGCGGTGGACATGTTGTTTTAAAAAAAGAAAAATACAAATAAAATAAACAACAGAAAGGAGCAGAAAGTCTCCAAATACATGTGAACAACTGTGCGTAAAAGCACCTGAGAGTTGAAGGTAACGTCTGTCACGCACACATACAGACGCACAAACAAAAAAAAGAGATTTGTAAAGAGGGCAGCAGCCCGCTGGGTAATCACTCGCCATCACTTCCCCTCGGCATTTTTTGTGAATGGAGCTCATTATGCATGCAGCCTCCACGCAGCTCCATTCACAAGCAGCGGCGGCGGCGGCAGCTCCCTCCTCTCCCCTGCAGGCTGCGTGGATCTCACTCAACTCAGCCTAAATGACCACAAACGGTTAACGGATGGATTATAAGATGGATGGATATTTGGACCAGCAAGTGCCTTACACTTTAGCAAATGTACGTATGGATGTTAACTTCCAATGCGTTTCTGTTTTTGTGTGTGCTTTGCTTTCGCCTCCGGTGCGCTTTTATGTTTCTCTCTCTGTGTGTTTCGGTGAATCCGCGTCGCGTCCTGCACGAGTTTTTGTGCCGAAGCAGCCGCAGCAGCAGCAGCAGCAGAAGCAGAAGCAGAAGCAGCAGCTGTGTGCTCGATACAAAAAAATACTTCATAACTTCACCCAAATCTGCAACAAAGTACAGCAGAGCAATGCGTTCGGAGATGTTTGTGAGCGCGGGTTGTTCTGTGGCACAGTTTGGCTGAACGTGCGCCAAATGGTCACTTTCTTCAGACGCAAAAACAGCGCGTTTGTGTTGTTTTTTCTTTTTTCTTTTTTTTTTTTTTGGGTTTCCTTCAACAGAAATGCCTCCACAGCTGAGCGATGTGTGGTTGTAGCTGCAGCGGACTCATGTGAAGCTTTATAAATATTTAGCATTAATCGTCATTCGTGTCCACATTAAACATGACATGACTCTTTTTCTGCAGACTCTCTGCGTCTCGCTTCTCTGTTAACATCTGTGTGTTTTTGCAGAAGTCGCATGGAAATGGGCCCCTAAATAGACTGTTGATGGCTGCGAAAAGGAAATACATGGACACAGAATTACCCCCTCAGGAATCTGAAGGTAAAGAAGTGGAAGTTGGCCCTCTGGTCTCTTTACATGACGCATGTTTACATCATGAACCCCAGGAGGGGACGTCAAGTCTGAGACTCCAGTTCGACTCCTGCAGTATCTGAACTTGTGGTCTGACTGTTCTCTGTTTTTCTCTGTTTCTGTTCAGACCTCTTCCAGGATTTAAGCCAACTCCAAGAGACATGGCTCACAGAAGGTGAGCTGCTGTTTACTTTCCTTTTTCCTTTTCCTCGTGAGGCTTTCTGGAAAGATTGGTGAACACAGAGAACCTAAAGATTTACAACAAATACATCACATTTTATTCAGCTTTTAAAGGAAAAGTCTGCCCAAAAAATAATCTGAGTTCAGTGTTTGTCTCCTCGACCTCCCTGCTGATGGACAGTCAGGAGTCCACGAAGCATTTTCTGGAGCTTCACAGTGAAATAGTGTTGCAGCGTTCTCCTAAACAGCTGAAGTGGATGGGGACTTGTTTTAAAATGTAGAAAATAACCAGAAACAAAATGTTTCTGCACGGCTCGTCTGGTTTAATCCAAGTCCCTGGAAGTCCAAAGATATGAAATTGATTTGAAAAGACATCTTTTGCATCTTCTCTGTAGCTGCTAAGCTAAAAGCGTTAGCGCTTACTTGTCTGAAGTGGCGCGACGGCGTGTCAGGAGTGCAAATAAAATCTTTTCAGATCAATTTGAGAACCCTGAGATCTCAAATTGATCTGAAAAGACGTTATTCACACTCCTGACATGTGGTCGAGCTCATTCACACGCTTCAGACCGGGTAGCGCTTTTAGCTTTGTAGCTACTGTGAATAGTTCAGGTTTAAATAGGATGTAAATAAAATCTTTTCCTATCAGTCTGGGATCTCAGGGCTTCCTCAGACTTGGATTGCTTCCAACAAGCTTGTATGGAGACATTTTATGCTCCTTTTTCGACTGCTTTATACATTTTAAAACAATCCTCCGAGTTTTCACTTTTGGACGGGCTGTTCCTTTAACTTCCATCTTTCCATTTCAAGCGTTTCCAGCGAATCCTGTGTTCATCATGAATGTGTTCTGGTGAAAAACATGACCTCAAGTTTTTTTGCTGAATCTCACTCGAGAGCCCAAACTTTTTCTGATGCAACACACATGCTCATAAAACATACAACAGAGTCCGGAGAGAACACAGACGGGACGTTATTAGCTTTGAGCATGTCCTATTTTGGCCATGTTGGCATGTAGCATGCGTGCCAGCCGGCAGCCAATGCAAACAAACAGGCTGTTTGGCTTGTGTCACTCAAAAGGCGCATAGCAATGAAATGAGGCCCAGTCAGAGGCAATTGTCAGCCAGTAGACTTAATAAGCGCAACGATGATGTGAGCCCTAATAGAGTAATTATACCGTACGTCAAGAGGAGGGAAACAACGCGGCCCCGTGAGTCATCGAGCGAACCCGGAGCAACAACAGTGGCGGGACGGAGGCCACGAATGAGCTTAGAGCTGCCGGTAGAGACGGAGAGCTGCGGCAGGAGGTGTGAACTGAGTTGCGTCGGAGGCTTTGATGTGCTTTGATGTGGAGGTTTAAAGGGAAATGCCACTCATTCTTGACATTTAATGTGAACCACATCAAGCTGATAAATCCTGTTGAAAGTCCCCCTGCGACAGAGCAGCGCAGATCCGCTTATTGTTGCTTCACCCGGATGTTTTGAGCTTCAGCGTGCTGACGGCTGTTTTCACCTTCGTGCTCTTTGGAGTGATTTTGTGACGTCACGGCGTCTACTACAGTTATATGTGATCTTATATTGTCAGCTTGATATGAAAATATATATATATAGCCTTTGATTTTGGACATTGTTGTATCTCAATGTGACACACGTGTTGTTTTCTCCTGGTTGATTTTGAGATCTGTGAGATTTGAATTCATGAAGTGTTTCTGCTGAGATTTAAAAATATTGAGATGTATATTGTGTATCACGATATCGCCGTGGTCCACTGTGCAGCTTATACATGTGTGATGTGGAAAAGCTGAACGCTCAGAATTGACTTTATAGTGAAATTTTAAACATCATGTGACTCGTACTTGAATTTTTTTAGAGCTACGACAGGTATTTTTGATATTTAGCTGAGTTTGGAGCCCCCTGTGGACGAGCGCGTTAGTGCTTCCACCGTCAAACCTGCAACACATAATGTCAAAAGTGAAATTAAATAAAAATGTCTCCCTGTTTCTCTTCAACTTCTCACTCCAACTTCGCCTGGGAGGATGTAAACACAGGCGCCTTCAGTCTGCACGCAGATCCTGCTGGCAGGCGTCGCGAAAAACTAAATAGTTAACGGTGCAGTTTGTATTTTCTGGGGATGAAATGTTTTAATTGGAAGAGAAAGATCTTCACTGACTGAATAAACAAACTGACCCTTAAAGGACGACACAATTTCCTAGTGTGGCGGACCCTGCCACCGTGTTCTGGGATCTTATTTTCCTGTTTCATAGCCAGTTAAAAGCTCCGTGTAGTCGCTTAAAATTAGATATTCTTAGATTTCAGATTCGTATTAACGAGGATGAAGGAGAAGATACAGTTTGAGGATTTCTTTTAATCAAACTCTCCAAGCAGAGACGTCTTAAAACAAGTCTGAGTGGATCTTAAAGTCCCTTCAGCCTTTTTGATTGTTGAGTGAAGTCTGTAACCTTTTATACCTTTTGTGTATTCAGCCGTTGGATCATAATGTTGTTTCATATTCAATGTAAATGCGTTTCTCATGAGGTGAGCAAACAGCGCAGGTCTGGGTGTTGCTCTGTCATTAGGAGCAGAAGCAGATTAGTTGGGAAAACGTTACGTCACCTTTTTTTTAAAACAGAAACAACTAGTCGCAGCGTCGACTCTGAGTCACACGCAGACTTTGTCTTCGCAGCAGATCAGTAAACTAAACTTAAGGAAGCGAGGCGGCTACAATCAGAGGACGAGCTGGAAGCGGTCGCCTCTGAGGGAAGACCAGACATTTAAATTGAGCTCCCTCCTCCTCCTCCTCCTCCTCCTCCTCCTCCTCCTCCTCCTCCTCCTCCTCTCGGCCTGTTCGTGGCAGACAATGCTGCATCCACGTTAGCTTTTCTCACCTTTTTCACATGCAGCGTCGGAAAACCAGCAAGTTCACTTCACGCCCGCAGACAAAGACGATGGGGCCAATAAAGCCGCGACAATGGGTGTCGCTTTAAAGTTGGAGCCCTATTTGTATTCACAGATTTCACTGTGAGGGCCACGCTTAAAGGTTCAGTTCACCAAAAAATTAAAAAAAACCCCACTTTGTCCACTTCCATCTGGTGGTGTAAAGTCTGTAGCAGGATAAGTGTTGTTAAAAGTACCCAGAAGTCATACATGAGTTAAAGTTTGGACATTATTTAGGTAAAAGTAACTGTTAACTGGAATGTAGTGGAGTAAAAATGTCCATATTTGCCTCCAAAATGTTGCAAAGTGTGAGTTCAAAGCATCAGAAAATGGAAATACTTGCGTAAAAGTGGCTTAAAATTGTACTCAAGTGCAGTATTTGTGTAAAATAACTTATTAAAACATTCAATCATTGACCAAAAGTCATGCCAGAAGAAAGCCACTCCTACAAATACTTGAGTAAATGTCTTAAAGTATTAGATATTAAAGGTACTTGAGCATAAAGGTAAATTATTACCGACATTCAGCATCTGTTTGTTGTTTTATCCTGTTTCTTTTAATCTAATTGCTGATAGAATAAAGTAGTTTAATGCTGTGGGACTTTGGCTCTGCACAGTAACAAGTAACTTAAGTAATCAAATCAGTGTAGGGCAGTAAAACGTACAATATTTGCCTCCAACATGTAGTGAAGTGGGAGTACAAGCCCCTTAGAATTATCCTAAAGTACAGCACTTGAGTGTTTTAACACCCCAAACTTTATTTCATTCCCTTCCAGACTTTAAAACCTTTGCACATAAAACAAAAACTGTCTGCACGGCTGTCAGGTGGATAAGAACGTGTGTATTTTGGGGTCATTTTGGTGAACTAACCCTTTTAAAAGTTGACATTATCTTACGTCCTGACTTTACAGATTCACCGGCAGCTTATTGTTGAGTCACAGCGAAGTGAACCAGACCAGAGAAGGAAAGAAAAAAGAAAAAGAAAAGAAACTCCAGGAGAGAAAGATGGAAGTGTAACTCTATCAAAGTGTTATTTAACCCTAAGTACGGGCTTGTTTTCAGCTTCCCCGGCTTAGACCTCTCCTTTCCTGTTGCATTAATTAAAGACCTTATCATGACTGATTGCAGTTGTGAGGGATTCACCAAGATTGTAAAAGCTGGGTAGCTGGAGGGAGTTTTTTTTTTTAGGTTTTTTTTTTTTCTCCAAAGGAGAGCGGAAGCAAAAAGAGAGAGAGAGGGTGAAGCGTTTGAATGGCAAGAGTTCAGGAGCTTGTCACATCTTGTCTCAGTTTGGCCTTTAGGTTTATATGACTGAGGCGGCGTCGCTCCTCCCAGGATCTCCCACTGAGAGAAAAAAAAAAAAAAAAAGTCATTCAAGGTGCCTGGAAGCATCGGAGGAGAACATGCGTCTGCGCTCGTATAAACACACTTTTCCTTCTTGTGCTGACTTGCATCTCGAAGCCCCTGACGAGGTGTTCCTGGAATCAGATCCACACACACACACACGCACACAAACACAGGAAAGTGCTCGGCAGCGTCGCGATAACGTCTGATGCTCTGATTCCTCCTCCCGCTGCCTCTTTACGAGGTCCAGCGTGTTCCGCTCGGGGACGTGTTGCAACCAGCAGAGAGAAAAGATTGATCGTTGGATGTGCAGAACGAAATATTGGCGGCTGCTCTGTCTCGTTCTGCAGCTTTGTTTCTGCCCACCCTCCCCCCCCCCCCCACACACACACACACACACACACACACACCCCGAGGCTGAAGGTCTGAAAAGTTAAAAGGGGGTAATATTATTATGGTATAGTCGGCCGCAGGATGCTGTGTTGTATAAGAAATCGATGTAATTTATCTGAACACGCTCCACAAAAAACGCCGTCGTCCGGTTTCCTCTGTACAGGAAGGAGCGGCGTGACGACACGAAAGTGGATTTGGATTTCTTATTTCCTCTTTTTGTCCTCTCTCTGGTGTCTCTGGAGCTCTGTGTCTGCCTCCAGTTTTGGTTTCTGCGTTGTGTATCATCGACTGGAAACTGTAAAGGGAGGATGAGCACAGAGAGAGGGAGAGAGGGGAGGGAGAGAGGAGACGGCTGAGGTTGAATGCAGTGTCAGATTTATCGTCTCAGTGCTTCATTTAAACTGTTTAATGCTCGATTTTGGATATGCTCCTAGAAAAAAAGCTTGATTTTTCAAAGTTATCTGGTGTTTCAGCAACACAACCACTCGTGGAAACCAAAAATCCTTTCAGTATTTGGAATTAAATTATCAAATTTGTAATAATTATCTCCTTGAAATGAGCGAGAATTAAATAATCTTGATTAGAGAGATGCCTCAGATGCATTTAAGGGGATTTATTAGAAGAAATGTGCTATGATATTCAACAAATTGGTGTATAATCATCTGAAATAAAGAAATTCAGATGTTTCTACTGGAGTAGTTCTGCAGCAGACGGCTCGATGCCACTGAATCTTACACACTGCACCTTTAAAATGTGTTGGAAAAAGGCTTTAAATCTGATATTTTTTTATTTTAAATGGCGTGAAAGTACCTGTGAACCTCAGTATGTCCTCAAAAACACTTTATAAATGTTAGGACTGAGCAACAATGATCGAATACCTTACTGTTGACCATCTTGTCGGGATGGCAGGATGAGATTTCTGCTCAGTAATCATCAGTAATGTGGATATAATGGGTAAAGTCACGTATGAAAACAAATTGCACTGTCTGAAATCTGCCTTTAAAAGCAGGAAAAGACGACCAAACTCTCGGACGATGGTCTCGTATCACGGTATAGTTTCAATATATTGCAGAGAAAATGCTTCAAAGTGCGTGAAGTCCGAGCCCCGGGTTGTTTTCCGGATGAGGTCACAGTCACATGCTCTGCTGCCGAGTCATGGTGGATTCTGCGAGTGTCCTCGTCCGGTGTCCACTTGTAGTCGGCGAGCGGTGCCAAGCTTCCTGCTGCGTGGTGCCACTCTGTTTCGCAGCTCATTACACCGCTGATTGAGTTCATGATATTTAATGATCCCACATCAACTTTTCCCCTCCGACCGGTTAGCTCGCACCATGACGTAAGTGTGAGTCCCCCAGCAGTGGAAACACTTTTCTTTTTTTTTTTTTAAACCTCAGAAACCTCGTGGAGCTGGATCGAAGCCAGATTTGGGTTGCTGGTAGATTCACGGTTCGGTCGTTAATTCAAGAGCCGGCGATCAAACCGCGGCGCTGCGGGGGAGTCCGACCTCCTCAACCCCTCCGCAGGGTGCTGGCAGGCGAACGATTCGGGCTTTTCTAACCTGTTTGTGTGACTCAATGTCCAAAAAGCTCCGAACGGGACAACTGTGAATGGGTTTGGATTCCTGAAAAAGAAAAAGAAAAAAGGAGGTTGTACAATAGTGTCTGTCTAGCTGGGCTGCACCTGGGCCTGGCACCACTGACGGTGCTGGTTCAGTTTGATCCGATGTGAGGTTCACTGTGAGAGCGTTTTCCAATCAGGGGCCGCTGACATCGAACACCACTGCAGCTCATTATGTTTCAGATCGAGATATCACACACACAGTCCGCATCGCTGCACCGACTCCTCTAGTTTTATTTTACAAATCATCGTAGCTCCTCTTGAAACATGCCGTTGTCAACATTTAACGATAAAACCTTACCTCCGCTCCTTCACCTCTCTCCATTTTTTTTCAGCTCGTTCATTCAGCGGACAAAATCCAGACTACTTTCTTTTTTTTTTCCTGATTTGTTAGACACTTTGGGGACAGAGAGGGGGTTTGAATCAGAGGAGCTGGTTCGTCACACCGCTTGACAGATTCCTTCACTTGTTCTGCCAGAAACTGCCTGTTTAGTCTGTCTGGATCTCTGCAACGGAAATAAAAAGGAAACTGGTTGAAAAGCTGGTGGAACAGACTCGACGGCTGGACGTACGGATGTCGGACCATCTCGAGTAGTTCAGAGTGAAATTACGTGTCTTTTTTAACAAATTAAGTGTTGATTGCGTGACGTAAAGGCTGTAGAGGAACGACACGATGGGAGGGTTGTTTGATTCGGCTATTTTTTTGCACCGAAATCTCCCAGAAAAATGAAGGCTGACTGGAAACAGAGGCCCCCCCCCGGCACCATTTCTATCTGATCTCACATCCCGGTTGTCGACTAAATGAATGAATAAACTGAGGAAAACACAAAGCGAAGCAGTCGTCTTTGTGGCTGTTTAATCACCCAGGCCTAAGGTCAATGTTCTTGCATCAGTGTGTGAAGTGCTGGTCGTCTGAACGAAGCTCAGGCTCTGACTCACATTTCAGAGGGAGAGGAAAAAGTAATCCAGAAAGAGGAAGGCAGGAGAAAGGTCAGATTTGGTCTGAAATGTAATAATAATGATGTTTAAGTCACGGCTGCTCTTTCTTCTTCTTCTCATTTCAGCTCAGGTTCCTGACAGTGACGAGCAATTTGTTCCTGATTTCCACTCCGAGAACTGTGAGTAACCTCTCTTTTTGACTTGCGCCGGAAACCAGATTTCCTTATCATACATGACTCGCTTTTATTGATCCACGCAACACGCACTCAGCACGTGGACGTCGTCAGCCTTTTCCTCTCAGATTTGACACAGCTGCATGCAACGAGAGAGGGGAAAAGAAAACCAAACGTCCAGTCTTGGCTGTGACACGGCCAGAGGCTTAGGTGGGGATACTGTAACCCGCTGATGTTACAGTAATCTCTCTGGCAGACAGAGCTGTGCAGAAACAGAAGGCCTAATGAGCCAGTTCATCATGGAGGGAATTTGGATGTGCTGCCGTCATCCATTTGCATGCCTTTGAAAAGCTTGAATGGGTTCGGCCCAGGAAACCGGTAAAAAAAAAAAAAGGAAAAAAAAGAAATCCAGGGCGCAGGTACAAAGATGGGCCTTTGTGCGCGTCGGAAGGTGTAAAATGGAAAAGCAAATTCCTGGGCTGCACAACTGAGCAGCTATTTGAATGACTTTCCCTTTCTTGTTGTGTCTCAACAATGGCGAGTCAGGATCTGGGTGGGAGGACGTGTCGCTCTGCAAACAGTGTTTTTTCTCTCTCCCCATTCAACGCACCGCAGGCTTCCCCCCCCCCCCCCGTCTTCAGCAATGACACTGAACCGATTTCGGGAGTAACAAGAAGAGAAAATAATCTCATCCCAAACGTAGAACTGACAGCTTTCAGTCCCGAGTCAAAGGCGCTTCCTGTCGTTGCGTCCTTTTGTGTGTAAACATCACGTGATCCGAGTCGCGACCCGCCCGGCCCCCTCGGTGACACATGCCCCCCGCGCAACATTGTCGCTCTGTGTCGGCCCACAATGCCGGGGAGGAAGTGCAGATGAGCCCCGGGGCACTCGGAGGCCATGTCTACTTAACCCCCTGACCCGTCAGCCAATCAGCTGTCAGGCCTCTGCTAACGCTTGACCAGGGTGTGATTTGCAGGGTCACGGGGGCTCCGGTTTGACGGGCAGCTCACTTATACGCGGCGGAGACTCTCCCGCGTTGACAGACGGTGTCCCTGCTGGTCTCAGTCAATGGCCGCCGAGT
The DNA here is from genome assembly GCF_900880675.1 of Sparus aurata. NCBI lineage: Eukaryota > Metazoa > Chordata > Actinopteri > Spariformes > Sparidae > Sparus > Sparus aurata. The sequence continues at coordinate 22,932,189 of NC_044206.1, read as the reverse complement.
CGAGTTCAAGCGTCTCTATTCAGGGAAAAATTGAAGCTGACAAGCGTCTATAAATATATTCATCTGTGTTTGTTCTGTGCTGTGTGTGCTCTATTAAAACCAAACAAAGCCTTGTATATTTTCCCATAAAGGCGTCCTCAGTGTCTGCTGTTCTTTTTGAAAAAAAAAACAAAACAGGTGACTCACCTGTTTTGGAAACTCTAGACATGTTAAAGAGAGAAAAAAAAGGCAGCATAAAGCCTTAATCCCAGGTGACCGGAGTATAATTGAGGCCTGCATTGAAAACGGCGCCCTGGTAAAAAATTAAACATTGTTGTTTACCGAGTCAGGTCGTTACCTGCTCGGGTGTGGCGTTTGACGGAGAGAAGAAGACGGCGTAACAGCGAAAAGAGAAGAGACATGAAAACACTGGGACATGTTGGAATGCTAGATTAGGGAACAGGACGGGGGGGAAGAGGAGGAGGAGGAGGAGGAGGAGGAGGGATTGTGCAATACCTGCACATCTGGTAAATCTATCTCATCTGGTCCGTTCTCCCTCCGCTCGCGGCTAACAAGCGCGCTCTGTCTGCAGGCTGCCATTGAGGGAAGGTTAGACAAACACGCAAACTTTAATGTACTGGCTGACCCGCCTGTGTGTGTGTTTTAAAGGTAATTGAGCCGTCGGTGATAACGCCGTAGTTATGTAATGTGATTGGAAGCCTTAAAGGAACAGTTCACCCCCCCCTCCCAAAAAAACAGGGAGAATTCAGCCATTATCTACTCATCCAAGAGTTTTGTAGTCCAACAAAACATTTCAGCTGAAGCAGACGGGGACTTGTTTTAAATAAAAATGCAAACGTCCGGCGTAACCCGCGTCTCAGGAAGCCCAGAGATCCCAGATTTGTTTGAAAAGACGTTATTTACAGCCTCAACATGTGGTTGAGCCGCTCGTTTAGTTTAGCTTAGCAGCTACAGAGAAGATTTCTGCTTTAAAAAACTTGTGTTTTTTAATGTTTTTTTAAATCAATTTGGGATCTCGGGGCTTCCTCATTCTTGGATTACATCAGACGAGCTGCATGGAGCCATTGTGTGTTCATTTCCCGATCTACTCCAGTTGTTTTGGAGGAAGCTGCAACACTTTTTTGCTGTAAAACATGCGGACAAAGAACCGTTCCCCCATCGACGTGGTGCTGAGAAGAGAATAGCTTGTTTTTATTTGGAGTGAACTGCTCCTTTTTAAAAAGTAATCAACCCATTGGTGACTGAAGTCCTGACAGCACCTTCGGGGGGTTACGTTCTCCCGACGTCGAGCTGTCGGACTGATCTCCTTTGTCTGTTTACCGCCTGCGGGGGAAGAAACACATGGAGGTGTCAGTCAAATTTATAGCGCAAGCGATACTTAATTAAAAGAGTTTGAACGTGTCACTGCTTTTGCTTTTTTTGTGTGTGTCAGGAAACAGTAAAAAAAAAAAGAAAAAAAAAGGCCTCGTCGGAGCGTTTCGCTGAGAGCCGAGAGCTCGTTCTTCTTTGTCCAAGTATGTTGTTTACACTTGGAGCAGCTCGAGAGATGTGACCCATTCATAAATTTTCTTCCCTGCGTGCGTAAGAGGAAGTGTGCCTCTCCCTCCCCCCTCTCTCTCTCCCTCTCGCTCTCTCTCCTTCTCCCTCTCTCAGTCCTCCGCTGCTCTCCTTCGGTCTTCATTCATAAAAAAGCCCTACAGTACTACAGACCCCCTCCTCCTCTCCAAGTGGATACTCCAAACCCCTCCCTCCCTTCCTGTGTCTGTACAGACTAAGTCGAATTTAAAAATCTGGACGACCACCCCTCCTCCACCTCCTCCTCTCCTCCCCTTTCCCTTTTCTCTCTCTCTCTCTCTCTCCCTCTCTCCCTCTCTGTGCACACATTGAGTGTTCCAAGATGTGAACTAATCCAGCGATTTTCGGAGCTGTGTGGGACGATTGTTTAGTTTTGTGCCTTGCAGTAATTATATAGGAAGTTGTGGCCGTAGAGCGCCGTCGCAGTGCTTTTCACTGAGCAAAGTTTAGCAAGGAGGAGAGGGAATGCGAGAAAAGAGGAGGGAGGAGGAAGAAAAGAGGACACGCTTTGTGAAAATGTGCATCCTCTGTTGGTTTGACTGTATTTTGCAGCGAGGCCGCACAATTATTATTTTTTTCTTCCTCTTCTGCCAATTTAATCTCATTTTTAAGGCCTAATCTCTGCTCGAAGACTCATGAAACTTTGCACAAAATTCAACGTATTTTATGAGCTTCAGCAGCTCCTGGGACGACATTCACCTGCATGTTTGCAATGTATTAAATACCTACAAAAGTACAGGAAGTCCCGCAGCTTTAATTCCTCTTTTATCGATCCATAAAATGTCAGAACATTGTGAGAAATGTTCTCGCAGCCTCGTGGTTCAGGTTTACATCTTTGAATTGCTTGTTTTGGCAGATTGAGCAGCTATCCAGTGAGAAACACCTCTCTAATCGGCTCTCCATCAAAGTGAATCAATGACGATTTCAACCATTTTTATCTCAGCTTCTCGACTGTTTTTTGCAGGAGCTGTATATCCGCGTTCCTCCGTCTTCCAGTTTCCCTTTTGGACTTTCTTTTCTGTGCTCCTGCTCTGGTAACCACTTGGTTACGGTCAGGGAAAGAAAAAAAAAAATCATGATTTGGCCTGAAATACCTATTTTGTTGCCACAATCACGGATGGAGAGGGTCCAACTTCTCGTAGAAGAAAAAAAAAAAAGGCGGTTTGGACGCCACAAAAATGGCTGAAAACGTCCGCAGGCCTACTTTTTAAAAATATCGCCTGGTGTGACTCCAGCGTGGCTCGGAATAACACCGCCACGTTTGGTTCAGATGTCAAACTTTGGACTTATTTATGCTTGGTTACCGTTGTGTGAGGCGACGCACATAGCCTCGCTGCTGCTGCGGGTTGTTCCGTGTTGGTCTGTTGTGTCTGGGCCATGTGATGTTCAGTGCACTATTGCATCAGACAAAGTAAACAAGCAAATCCTGGGAATTTGGAAGGTCGCGTTCGGCTTTCACGCTCAGAGTCGGAGTTAATGATTAATCAAGAACCCCAAAAAAAACAGACAGACAGAGTAAGAAGAGAGGGGAAAAGTTCCGGTAACTCGGCTCCCCCAGCAGTGTGTCTCTCTGGCTCTGTGTGTTCTGCTTTGTCATGAATTCACAGCCTTCCTCTTGTTTGGGTTGTTTTTCTGGATCAGAACTGGCCCAATCAGGCCCTATTTGGAGCATGGGGCGACTGGGGACCGAGTCGCGCCCCTCCCTCTCCAACTCCCTTCTCTCCCCCAGAGGAGAAACATGCAGCTCTGTGTTCGCCACTTTCCAAAATACAGCTGCTATGCAACAAAGTGCACAAAAACAGCCAGGTGGCTGCCAGATATGCCCTGGATACCGTTCGACGCTCGCTCGCTGCTCGCTGCTCGCTCTGCGGAGGCCCGGCTTGTGTTTGTTGCACTGTTTTGTTTTCCCCGCGAGTAAAATGCTTGATTTCTCTTACAGATGATTTCTTTTGACAGCCTCTCATCCACTTACTCATGCACACACATAAACACACTTGGCCTGGTGACTGAGCGCACACACACACACGCACACACACACACACAAACTTCAGCCCGGCGGTTTTATGAATGGGCTGGTTGTGAAAGACTGGCTGAGGCAGCACATTGAGTTAAGGGGAGTGAACCTTCATTCATCACGTTGAGGGACGTTGCTCCATCAAATACAACACCTACGAGCGGTGCCAGCGTGTTTTCTGCCAGCTTTTATCCGGCTAAAAGATATTTAAACTAGTTTTTTGGAGGTGTGTAATTTAAGGAAGCACGCAGGGCCATGTTTTGTTTTTCTAGCAATCCATTTTCCAAGTCTGAGCTACATGATTTTCTCTCATGTGTTTATGACTTGAGAGCCTTGTTTTGCCAGGATTTTTGTTTGTGAGTTAGTTTAGTTAATTAGTTAATTTTTCCTTTTTTCTGTCATCTTTTCAAAGTATGTATTTTTAAAAAAAAAAAGGTTTTTCTTCCTTTTCACAGATGAAAAACATTAACATGTTCAGGAAATAAAATTCAGCAAAATAAATTGACCATCTGCAAAAAGTTGAATAAAAAAGATTTTTTTTTTCCACCTTGATTTTTTTTTTCACTTCTTTTTTTATAGAAAAAAAATGGAAGTGAAAAGTATTTAATGCATAAAAAAGAAATTGCAGGAGAAGTTTTTTTTTTTTTGACAGAAAGGGACAAAAAGAAATTCAGTTAATTTTCAGGTCATCAGAGTTAAAAAATAATAATAATAATAATAATAAATCAGCAGATAAAAAAAGACGATGTGTGTTTTCAAGAGAAAACATTTCAGGAGTTGAAAAATTCTTTTTTCCTGAAAATTATTTTCAGCTCCTTTTTTCAAAGATTTTTTTCAGTAAAGAAAATTCAGGTGATCAGATAATCTTTTTTATACCAGCTGCAAAAAAAATTCTAAAAAAAATTTGCAAGCCTTTGGAAGCCTTTTTTCTTGATTTTTTTGTCTTTTCACCTAAAATAAAACCAAAAAACTTTTGACACTTGGTTTCCCACATGGCATTTTCTTTCCTGCAAAAAAATAAATAAATAAAAAATCAGCACAAAACAAATCCTCCTTAGAGAATGGTTCACCAGATAAAACAACCTCCTCATTGGCCCCTCAGGGCTTCCGTAGTGACTCCTGTTTTATGTTTCCAGACTCAGGCATTTTCTTCTGCACTTTCTTTCCTTAGTCTAGCTGCAGTCACCTCTTTGGTTTCCCCAAAATTGCAGACAGTCTTAGTTACATTTGTTTCAGTTTAGAATCCTAAAAAAAGACTCTACAATTATCCAAAAGTGACTGCAAGTTTACAACATTATTTAAGTCGATTAAATCCAGTGAAAATGGGTTTGTAAAGGCCGAGCGTGGAGAGTAATAGGCGTTTAACAGCTTCCAGTGGGGAAGTAAAAGCTGCACTCCTGCGTGTTGATTCAGAACAGCCCCGTCAAAGCCAGGGGGCCGCGGGGATTTGAGCCAGGCAGCGCAGCCCGAGTGTCAGCAGCATAGCTTTGTGAATGGACGGCACTGTGTGTTTTATTACAGGAGAGTGAGGGGAGGTGTGTGTGTGTGTGTGTGGAAGGAAAAGAGAGAGTGTGTGTGTGTTAGTACATCCCTGTGATGCTCGTGCCGCTGCATTTCTACGTCCGTGTTGGTGTGTTGAGTCCGGCTCGGCTCTCTGCAGCTGGAACGTTTTCTCTGTTTGAAGGCGAGCGCAGGCCGAGTACAGCAAGTCCAAACAAAACACTGGTAGCTGAGTCCGGTTTGGACATCTTGCCTCGATCCCAGCTCATTAAAATTTTGGGTTTCAGTCTAACTTTCGGCCTTCATTTCATTTCTATCGGTAATAACACCATATTTAATTGGTGAGATTGGAAATAGGTTGAGAAACATCATGAGAAAGGTCAGTCAGGTTGTAAGCAAACTTATTTGGGAAATAAAAACAAAATTATTACCCAAACTTTCCATTCTTACTGAACTTGTGTACGCACAGTTTTCCTGGGCATTGAGGGATTATTACCGGCACCGGATGTGTTCATTTTTGCTTTTACTTCCAAATGCAGTTGGCTGAATTGGGTCTAAAAATGTCCGTCTGATTCAAATAAAGGCCGTCAGATCTTCAAATAGTTTCTGAATCTCACGTCACGTCGACACTTTTCCGATGTTGGAACTGTTCGACCATTTTTGCACTCGGGCGACGACTGTCCAGATGTGAGACGGTGTTCATGGAGACAGAAATTCATCTTTTGTCCGTGTTTTACACTTTCCTTTGCGAGGCAGCCGAATTCACAGGATCATGTGATCGGTTCGTCCAATCACCTTTCGAAACTTCCTGCCCTTTTCCACCCCGTTTCCAAGAAGAACTTCTCAGATGGTTCTAGTTAGTTTTACGCAACCTCTATCACTTTTCATAAGTGCGATGCCACGAAAGCCTTCGAGTTTTGTGTGTTGACGAGCGTTGATGAACTGTTTTGCCTTCAGATGTGGTCGGACGACACTTCATACAAACAACCTCTTAAACATTTCTGACCGTGTCTTTTGCCCGCTCTCACTTTGTTGCGCCGCTGTCAGCGCGTTCCCAGATCTTTTCCATCACTTTGGTGAGCTACTTTGGTGAGTACAATGGCGTCAAAACAATGAAAACCAATGCAAGTTCCATCAAAACAGAGCAATCTTTTTGAGGGAAAACAGAGAATGAGTGCTTGCCGAGAAAGGAAAAGCAAAAGCTCCGACGAACAAAACACACTCTGCACGTGAGTGGAGGAGGAGGCTGGACCTCCAGTAACCTGCTGACACAGACCCGTAGGTGTGCGGAGCGAGCTGAGAGCCAGCGTGCGGCCGTATCGATCCTTCGCCGATCCCGGAGAGGAGTGGGAGGAGATGGAGGGGGGGAGGGGTTGATGGACGACTTGATAAAGATAAAGCGCAGATAAATCAGCATGGAGGCAGATAGGGGAAGGAGAGGGGTAAGAGCGGGTCAAACGTGCACCGCCGTCCAGATCCCGATCGGGGGAGGGTGACGGAGGGAGGGAGGGGTGTTTTGCGAGAAGAGCAGGAAGAGCTGTGGATGTGGCATGTGCGCTGATAATTCCCAGCAAGGTGTCCGGGGGCCGCTCTGCGTCTTATCTGCGTCTGATAAGGCCGAGTTTGACTGGAAACGGCGGCTGGAAACGCGCGTACGGGCACGCATAGGCGAAAAAACAAATGAAGCACAGCACATACACCCTCCTCCTCCTCCTCCTCCTCCTCGCCCCACATCCACGGCACCCTGGTGGGCAGTGGGAGCTCATTATATCATTTCAGTAACAGTGTGGGGGGTGAATCGATCGCTGCATTAAACATTAAGAGGGGACAGCTATATTGGGGGCTGAGGGATTGAGAGTGAGGAGTCAATATTGTGCCAGATTAATTACATCCATGCCTCGCCTGTGACGGGCTGTCCCTTTCGCTCGCACATGTCCCGGGACAGGGATGTATTGTATCGGGTCCGCTAAACAGCAATGGAGCGGCGAGATTTATGACTGGTCAATGGCCGTTTATAAAAAGCCCACGCGGCAAAATTGAAAGCGAAGTGGACAATGGGGAAAACTGCGGGATGTCAGGGCCTTTACCGATTGAAATAGCGATCCCCCGGCGCCAGCCAGAGCGAGGAAATATGAAGTTCATAATCATATTTGGAGTGTTTCTTTTCCTTTTCAGTGTTCGGGCTGTGAGAGTGTAACGTTCCGGCTGAACGTCCAACTGGAAAGCAATTATTCACAACAAGGTTAAATTAGGATTCTTCGTCCCCGGCTGATTTCCCAGACAAATGCTGACTGATATCAAGTTCATAGAGAAGATTCGAGGCTTAAAGTGCAATTCTGGGGGGGGAAAAAAAAGAAAAAGCTGAGTGTTCCCGTTCGAACGAGAACATTCTCATCCCTTCAGACAAACGCTGCGCCCTGTTTCCAGTTGACAAAAGGGAAGTGAAACATTGATGTCTGCAGAATTTCACCGTGCCGCTGCCTTGTTCTCATGATGGGCGTCATTCACATCTACATCCTGTTAGCCAACACAACATGATGCATCAAAAAAAAAAAAAAAGAAAGAAAACGTTTTAACGGCCGACGCTACAACAATCCAATTTGCGAGAAGCGCCACGGGGGCTGTCCCGGCCAATCGTGTGTCTCGCTGATACCACTGTACTTTCCATCAATCTCGTTAGGCTTGTTTGGCAGGTATCTGACAACCATTCTTTAAATATTCAAGGAGCCTGAACCATTATCAGATGAGAGAGGGCGACCTGTAAATCAGATAGAGCAGACACTAATGGATCCAACACTCCTGGGCTCCCTGAGCAGACAGATACTGAAGCCACTCTCGGGCCTGTTGGCTCTCAGAGAGGATGGAGGATGAGTTTGTCAGTGCTGGCCAGAGCTCTCTCTCTCTCTCTCACTCTCTCACTCTCTCTCTCTTTTTCTATCTTCCTGATTGTGCAGTGACCTGAGAGGCTCACACACACACACACACACACACACACACACACACATGTCCAGCACATGTTTCCATGCTCCAGTGGAATGACTGGATACAATCTGCAGTCGAAACGGTCTGGATCGTATTGTGCCGCCTCGCCTCGCTTCCCTTCCCTTCGCTCTGTCTCTCTCACTCTCTGTTTCTCCTTACTCTCCATCTTTTCTCAGGGTTTTTCCACTCCACTACATCCTACAAAGCCAAAACACAGTAAATAAATATTTAGTCAACGCAGAGTCGAGACTCAAACCTGACTTTTTTTTTGGGGGGGGTGTTTATACCGTGAAACACAGAAATTCATAACGGTGTAAGAAGGCAGTTTGTTTGAAATTCCTTTTGTGGATGAATGAGCTCGAGTCCAAAGGCAAACGTAACAGAACCGCAGTGTAGAAATAACTACATGTAAAATCCTGAATTAGGAATAAAACTTTACTTTAAGGATCATCTGTAAAAGTACTCATCGTGCAGACCGGCCCATTTCAGGAGACCCTGTTAGAATTATTGATGCACTCATGTCCAAACATCAATAATGTGAACGTGGAAATGATTTTAACTAACCTAGCAAACTGCTGGTCAGCAGAATACATCATGATATTACTTGTAATCTGACTTGTAGAAGTTATAGCTTACAAAATAAATATAGTGGAGTAAAATGTAGAATATACACCAAAAGTAGTGGTGTAGCATTAATTAGAAGAATTAAATAAGCTAACAGAAAAATAAATACTCAAGTTGTATTTAAGTTTAAAGTAAAGTTCTACTTGTCACCCGTTTGGACTTAATGTTCAAATATCAAACTTTTTTTATATTATTTTAATTTCAAACATGTTAAGAAAGTAAACAAACATGTAGAGCTAGCTTGTAAGTGCGCCACAGCTAGCCTTAGCCACATGCTAACCGCATCCGCTGCTTTCTCACCCGTTGTTTCCTGTTGCTGAAAAATATCTTGAATCATGAAAAAACATCCTAATCATTTTTAATTCTATGTGAAGAAGCAACTTGTACTGCTCAAAGGAAGCGAATAGTCGCGTAGCTTAGCGAAGAATCAGCTAACATCAGCTTCCTACTTGGAATTTGTGTTATTTTGTCTGATTTTACTCACAGATTTGAATCTAGAATGTAATATTTTTCAGGATGTATTGATTGTATTGATCTCATTACAAGGTACGCCAATGATTTATGCCTAAATATGTAAAAAATGTAGGCGCTGACCTCCTATCTGTTCATCAGTGTTCAAAACCTCCTCCTGTGTATCCGTTTGCTTGGCAACAAACATCTTTTTTAAAAACCTTTCAGCCTTTTTCTCGCAGAGTTCGACTTGTTGTGAAGCTCAGATAATCGGACACGGTGCTGTCAGCCTTTTATTCCCATCTGAATGTTTAGAGCCCTTAAAACAAACTTATAAAAAGATTCCAAACTTGGTCTGAGAAAGCAAAACATACTGCGTGCAGAACTTTAAAATTACAGTCAAAGTATAGGTTATATCTTACTTATAATGCATGTGTTGACAGTCAAATACTTTAAAATTACACTGTTGCCTTTCCCCCATTACGCCGCCCTCTCACCACGATGGAGCCGCGTCTTCAGCTGAGCAACTAATGTCATTTGCAACCCCTGTGAATCAATAGCTTCCTTTTTAACCTTTTAAAACCATTGTGGCTTAATTGCCATCCTTGTTTTTCTTCATTGATCCGTCGCCACATGCGGGGAGAGAACCGAGGTGTAGCCTCTCACGCTTTCTCAGCCTGCTTTCAGTGCGTCTGCAGCGCGGCGCACCGCCACATGTACAGTACAATACACATCATGTGAGATAAGAACCAGGTCTCCAGACAGCCCCGAGATGTTTCCTCCTCGCAGTACGACTTTAAATCGTGTTTGTATGATTGGACCCACTGAGTGTGTATTTATGTTACGCTCACATGTTCTTCGGTTTAGCAAGATCCAGTCACCCTGTTTGACACCGGGGCTGATGTCCGATGACTTACTGTGAGCGAGGCTGTCATGTGCTGCAGACTTCCAGAGGCTTAAGACTTGGCCAAGTCGCACATAAACATCCAGTGTAAGACTCTCCAGAACCGCGGCTGTCTTCAGATTGGATTTCCCTACTCCAGGGCCTTTAATGGTAGGAAATACTCCGTCTGAAGTAAGATGGGGGAGTTCAGAGCGAGGTCTCGCTAGAAACCCGTACATGAGAGTTTAATCCCCTGGTTTTGTCTCTTTCGTCGCCAGTCAAACGGCTTCAATATGTTGTAGAATGACGTGATCCATCTCAGTGTAACGCCATCAAACTTATGTGCGATACAAATTGTTTTCTAGGGATCCAACAGTGTTTCCCGACATGTGCACACCACCTCCGTATGGCTCCGCTGAGAGGCCCATTGTGTAGACAGAGTATGTGTGAGTGTGCTCGGGGTGGAGGGGGGGTGTCATCCCCGCTCCTGCGATTTGTTTGTGGTGTGGCGTCCGTTGAATGGGAACCCCCCCCCCCCCCCATGTAATGATCCCTCTACTTCCTAAAGCACTCAACCATGACCATCACCTTTCACCCTGCATCCTCCCCCTCTAAGAGACAACATTTACATATGTAAAAGTCCGTCTCCGCCCTGCCTTTCGCTGGGGGTCATCTCTACACCTTCGCCCTCAGAATGGGGATTGAATGGGAGATGGTGAAAAAGATAAAAAAAAAACACAAAATAAGGAAGGAGGGGATATAACAAGATTGGAGTGAGGAAGAACCCTTTGACCTTATCAGTTTAAGAGGTGCTGGGAATCTGCCAGGGTTCATCCGATGCAGAAGTGCATACATACTTGGGTATACCTGCGCTATCTCAAAATTGTCTGTTTTAAAAGGCAACAGCTATTGTGTACTGTATCTGTCTTTTCACTTCTAAACACCTTTCAGGTTCTCCACAGTTCATGAACCGACCCTCCTCCCTCCCCCCCAACCCTCCGCAGAAACAATGAAATATGAGGATCTCTGTGAAAGGGTGATGTAACATTTAACAAAGCGGTTGGAGAGGAGGTCGTATTGCCCCAAATAAAAGCAGGAAGAGAAGGGAACCTGAAGAACATAACTCTCCCTGGATCCGTTTACAAGACTGCCACCACCTTATAAACTTTAGCAGCAAATTTGACATCATTTGGACAGGGAGATTTACTGTGATACGGCAGAGAGTTTGTAATAGTTGGTGGGGACCAGAGTTTGTTTTAATTTGAGGACTATTCTTGGAACTGGATGTTAGATTAATTCCAAAATTATGTTTTCAGTCACGCTAGCGGGGTTTAGGAAGTGGCCATGTCTTTTGGTGATCTCCTGACTTTATGTGAAGCGTCAATAACTGAAAAATAAATGTCGAAATTAATTCAGTACATTTGTCCTTTTAGTCAAAGGATTGGTCATGGTTCCAAGATGATATTTCTTAATGATGTTGGCGATCCTCCGACTTCCTTTAGCAGCAACATGAGGTTGACAGTCGGATGGATTTCCATTACATTTGACTAAAAACAATCTTGGTCCCCAGAGGATGTACTCTAATTACTTTGGTGATCCTCTGACTTTTCCTCTCTAATCGGCACAAGTCTGTGTTTTTTAATAAAATATCTCTACAACTATTGAATGGATTACAATTACATTTGGTGCAGTTATACGTGATCCCCAGAGGTCGAACCCAAATAACTCTGGTGATCTTCTCACTTTTCATCAGCGCCACTAATGGGTCAATGTTTAAACTCATCTAATGGATGATCACAACATTTACTGGATTGATAAGAGGTTGATAATTGAAATGAATGAAATGACATTTGGTGCAGATATTCGTGGTCTTTAGAGGATGAATCTTTCAAACTTTGATCTCAAGATTTCCTGAATGGAGAGTCTTACAATTTGGTAAAGACAATCATGGTTCCCAGATGATGCATCCTCTGACTTTTCATTTAGCACCATGCGGTTGACTTTTGTGTTTTTTGAGAAAAATGTCTCAACAACTATTGTATGGTTTGTGATTAAAATTTGGTGCAGATATTCATGATCCCCAGAGGTTGATCCCTTAATACTTTGGTGATCCTTTCACTCATCATTAGGCACTAACAGGTCAACCTTTTAACTCATCCAGTGAACACCACTTTATGAAGATATTCACGGTTTCCAGATGGCGTAACTGATGGCGTTTGCGATCCTCTGACTTTTCATTTAGCACCACCACGGTGTTGACTTTTAGATAGACTGCCATGAACTTTTGCTTCAGACATTCATGCCCTCCTCGGGATGAGTTGTATTAACTCTGGTGATGCCTTGAGTTTCCATGGTGAACACAGTAAACATGAAACCTGCTGAACGTGTTGTGAGCTCGCTGCTCGCATGGGCTAAGACGAGTCCTGTTCAAATTTGTCTCTGAATGTAATCAAATTCATGAAGCAGTTCAGAATCTCAGGATCAAAGTACGCTGAGTTTTCCAATTTTCTCTTTAGCTCCTTGATCCTCAGCTTTGTAAAATTGGTGAATCCTTAATCGGAACATTAACCAGCTCTGTCTAATTGAAAACGCGTGAGATGCAACAAAACGGCGAGAACAATCGCTGGCAAACACACGAGCACAAAAAAGCCTCTCTGTGATGCTCATTTACAAGATTAATTAATAATCCAGAAAGGTCACACACAAATGGATCAAACACACACACACGTGCATACGCAGACCCGCTCCATTTACAGCTGACGCCGTTCCCAGGCCGGACTTTCTGAAATGGAACATCCTCATAAAACCGAGAGCCACATCAAGGCCAATATTCCTGCCAATCGCATTAGTGGCTCTGCTTGGCTGCACCGTGAGTGGACTTATGTACACTCTGAGGATTGTTTGCAGTTCATGACCATAGCAGAGAAAAGAGGGGGGGGAACGTCAATAGACAAACACACTAGTATTATTAGAGCGGCAGTCATGTGCCACCCTCTGTGTACCAGCAGACGAGCTGTCGGAGACTTAGAGGAGGCTGGAATCCCATCGCGTCTGTCTGGGAAATCTGGGTAAATGCTCTCTAATCCTGTTGATCCTCCGCTAAAGCCAACACTTCCTCACCTGCCTGCCTGCCATGGGAGAGTGACTGCAGACCAAAAATAGGAAAGGTTATTATGATGAGCAGCGCCGTTTGATTGTTCGTCTCGGGTTTTATCAGTTTAAACATGTGTCTGTTCTCGGTCGCAAGGTGAACAGGTTCAAGAAGACATAAACATTTGAACAGCGACAGGAAGCGTTTCATCATTTTCTGAAAGCCACAAGAATCCTGTTGTTTGAGTTCTTTATTTGGCACACAAGTTCACTTAGATGTGAGTGAATTACGACACACCAAAAGCCGGTTGATCCCAGAGTCATCGCTGCGTATCCAGTTTCATTTCGAAGTGTCAGCCAGCAACGTTCCGGCACCCAAACGACTTTCTTACAGACACAATTATACAACAAATCTCCATCAAAATGTCTAAAAACAACTCGACCTTTTTTTTTGTTATCCCAAATGTTCACACCCAGACAAATCTGGATTTTCTATTACAGGTAACGGTGTGTTTTATTTCGCTTTTAACATCTGGGTGAAACATCAGATAACAAGTCAGACGGCGAGGAAGGAAGTCGACCGAGGGCCTGAACGTAGCACGGATTAAACCTTTAAAACATTACCTCACCCCTGAAGTCACAGCATCAGATGTGAATCTACAGTAGTCGTTGTTTAACAGTGAAGTCAACAGTGCCCATGATCTCACACCACTTAGCGAGAGACTACATCTTCTGTTTTCATTGTCTCATGACCTACTCTGTGTTGTAATGTTAAGTTTACAAAATGATGATGGAAAACAAAAAATCCCTGAATTCCAAAATTACGTCTGAAATGAGCTTGTTTAGTCTGACCAACAAATCAGATTACGGCAGATTCCCAGCATGCTAACCATGAGCATGATAAGTTTACAACCATGTAAATCAGAAAAAAAACACAAATTGTTGCATTTGTGAAGCGAGAATCGGATGAATGTTTGTCGTATTTTACCTCATAAATGAAAAACAGATAATTAAAATGAATATTTCCCTTTTTAAACTTTCCTTTTGGTTTCAAGAAGAAGAGTTTTAAACAACCACTTCCAGCCAAGTCGGGCGTCGCAGCCGATCATCCAGGCTGTTTTTTTTTTAACGTCGCTATAATCTTTTCTCACTTTTCATCCGCTCTTTTCTTCCTCCTTCATTTTTTTTCACTTTCTGTCCCTCTCGCCTTTTGTTGCAGCAGCGTTCTCTGGCCTTATTCAGTCAGCCAGACATTTCTTCTCCTCCTTTTTTTTTTTTTTTTTTTGTGAATGGACGGCAGTATGTAATTACCTGGGCTGAGCTTTCAGTGTGGCCTGCTCCGTCAGCTCCACACCCACTGCACACACACACACACACACACACACACACACACACACACACACACACACACACACATTCACATTCAAGAGCGCACACGGAGATACAGACCGGCCGAGATTCCTAATACACACACTCAAACGTGCACTCCCGCACTCGTGCACACACATAAATACAGGCCTCCCCAGCTGGAAGTGCACAGCTGCTGCTGTTTACCCTGTCGGGACCAGAAAAACATCCTGTACAGTTCTCCGGGTGAAAACCTCCCCTCACATAATAAACACAAGCCCTCAGCACAGTTTGAAGCTCCACTTTGGGTGGTTTCTGTGGCCGTCAAGGCAAAGGTCCCCTCCAGCAGTCCTGCTTGATGGACAGTTCACCGTGCAGGAGGTTTAGTGGTTGTTTTGGGAAGAAAAGGAATTGTACTAAAGATGAAGGGGAGACGTGGCTCTGTCAGGTTATCACCCTCCGTCCCGTGTTTTGCTGTTGCCCTCCTGCGTGAAGCAAAGCCTCGGAGCGATCGGCCGACATCTGGATACCAATAGGAAAGAATGCCGAGATCCAGTGTATACGCTGTTCTAATAGAGGTGTGACATTCGCTTTCATCGGCCCGCAGACATCTCTCTGGCCCGTAGAGTTGTTTAGCTTTTAGGCTCGACTTTGACAGAGGAAGTTTTGGCTGCTGTTGTGTCTGGAAGAGTGAAGAAAAGTGGGCGAGGACACTTTTGGGCTTCCAAATGACTGCTGGAATGCAGTCGTGTGTGAGCGTGTGTGTGTGTGTGTGTGTGCGTGCCGCGGTGTGTGTTTATACGTGTCTGTCGGCTGCCCTGTGTTTTGCAGCTGACAGTCACTTGAGCACTTTGGCTGGCACGTAAAAGAGATTCCAGTGCAGACAGAAGTATTTTGCTTGTGCCTTTGAGCTCGATGACGGTAGTATCGGGGCAGGGCCGAGTGAGAAAGGAATACACAAATCCCCGCCGTGTGCGTGTGCCAACCCTCATCTCTGTTTTTTCTGTTTACCGTCTCTTGTAGCGGTGGCATTTCACAGCCCTCCAGTCACCATCAAGAAGGAACCGCAGAGCCCGGGCTCCGACCCCAGCCAGTCCTGTAGCCACAAGCAGAGCTTCAGCTACCCCAGCGGAGAGCAGTGCCTTTATGCCAGGTATACGTTGTTGTATGTTGTTGACCTCACATTCCCTTAAACGTTGCCTCAAACCCAACACGTGAAGGTTGACGTGATATTGCGGCTCACAGCGTCGATCAACATCTTTCCAGAAACAGTTCTGCGGTTTTTTCAGAGATTCTATTTCCTCATTTATACCTCTAAAACACATTGACTTTGACCATTGACCCAAGTTCCCTAATTTTTTGTTACATCTGTGAGAACCTAAAAAAAAAAAATTCCAGAGAAAAGTTTTCATGCATCAAACAAAGTGAATTTCTTTTATTTTCAGGAAGCAAAAATAAAAAGTTTTCACACGTTTTCACAGAAGGAGAACAAATTAAGGAACTTTTCCACCAACATTAATTAATCTGCGTTAAGTTATTTAGTCTAATCACACCGACACGGCATGACGGAAACATTTTGCTTTACATGTGACGCTTGAACAAGTAGAATTAGAACGAACGTGTGATTCAAAGATTTAAAGTCAGTGTTTCAGGCCGATTATCGTGAGTGTCGTAAGTTGTCCGTCGTCCGTTATAAGGTCATTACACAACGCTGTGAGCACCAGAAAAACATAAAACGAACAAACAGTTGTATTGAAGTGGCGGCAAAAGTCTCCGAGTCAGATATCTCAGAACAGATTAAACTAAATCCAGCTCAGAGTCTGACATGCACTCTTTGGTCTCTCATCTTCTCTCAGTTTTGGTTTTTTGTAGATAAGAGCAAATCAGAGTTGTGTCATTTCCTCCTGCTGGTTCTCCTCTGCACCAGGCTTCCTTTAGGCTTTTTTTTTAACCTCTTATTTGGAGCATTTCTGAACTGTAATTGACTGATTTATTGTCTCTCTGCATATACACTGGCATCCTTTGTTACCGAGGGCAGAATAAACAAAACAGTAATGACTTTATTTCAGCATTCTCAGCGACAGAAGTCGTCCATGTCCAGTGACCCAGCACTGATCAGCTGTCATGTCAGCTCAGCTGAAACACTGACCACATGCTATTGACCACCATTACTTCTGTTGGTTGTATTGACTGAAAACAAATACTAAAACTACGACCTCTCTCCATACAGCCGTGTGGTTACATGTGCATATATGCATGTCCTCAGAAGTGTGTTCATCTTTTCCAGTGCCTATGAGCAGAAAAGGGCTGCAGGCGGGGCCAAGAGCTCCTGCCCAGGGACCCCCATGTCTCCCATGCAGCAGCATTACTCCCCGAAACCTGCCACGGCCGGACGGCCCGACGCTGGCTACATGAACCCCGCTGCCACCTCCCAGCCACTGCCCAGCAACAGCTACCCCATCAACACCAGGTGACACACCGGCTCTGACTGACATTTACCACATGTGTGACATATTTGCAATTACACAGGAGGGTGTGCTTTACCGTCATTAGAGGCAGGATGGTGGTGACGGAGGCCCTCGTCGTGCCAATAATGATGGTAAAGCTCAACCTCGAGTGTGATGTCGCAATACAGTACATACAGTGGATCACAACTAAGTAAAATATTTAATCTAAATGTATTCATATTGTTGGAATACTGTGATTGTTTTCCAGTTATTAGTCAGACCCCAGTCACGTCTGTAGTCTCCCATGTAATCAAACCTTTATTACTCCTCCAGTAAGTATCCCGACCCCTAGCAACGACCTAGCAACAGGGCCAATTTCTAGCCCCTGTTGAGTAAGCGAGCTAACTTACGCTAACGCTGATATTTTCTAGAGATCCTGGGATGTCCCAACATGAATAAATACCAGGTGTATGAACAAAAAAACAGTTTAGGTAGCTTAATCTTGTTGAAACTATCTGCTGAAAAAAAAATTCTATCGACAGATTTATTGACAATGTCTGCAAACACATGTAATTTTAAGCTAGTAGCCGTGTTCAACCGGCTTCTAGAGATCAATCTGAATAAATATAAAGCACATAAACTCAGGACGGCTTGGCTAGCTCAAACCTGTATTTTTAACATGAATTTTCGACTACAAGGATGTTATTGTACAGTTGCATGCTGCATTGATTAGAATGAATGTGAGATCCTGACATGAGCTGCTGTGTCTCATGTCTCAGTACCAGGTATCAGGGCCCTTCAGGAGACCCCATGTGCCCCCAGTTCCCACCACAGGGGCAGGCCTTCCAGCGCATGCCATCTGCCCCAGCGGGACATGGCAGCAGTGGAGCTGGAGCCGGCGGGGGTGGAGGTCCAGGGGGCGGAGGTGGTGGTGGTGGCGGCGGCGGCGGTGGCGGTGGTGGAGGTGGTTATCATCGGCAGCACTCTGACCCCTGCATGCCCTACCTGCAGCAGAGCTTTAAGCAAGAGTACCTGGACCCGTTGTACGAGCGGGTGGCCCACATGGCAGGGTCCGGGCACGGCAGCGGACCGGGACACGGACACGGACAGGGGCACGGATCTCACCCCCACCCTCACCCTCACGCTCACCCTCACCCCCACCCGCATCCACACTCACACCCGCATCAACACAGGTTCCCACCAGCTCACATGATGGTCAAGCAGGAGCCCACAGACTACACCTACGAGCCTGGTGAGTAACGCAGACTGATGTCGACATTTATCTTTATTATAGAGTGTGTGAAATATCAGAAAAAGTGCCGATTCTCATCTCGGCTTCCCACATTTCTTAGAATTTGCCCAAACAACGGTCCAAAACCAAAAGATATTGATTAATAATGATATAAAACTGAGGAAAGCAAAAACTAAATCTGATTTGATGGACCAGAATCAGTAAATGTTTGCTACTTTTTTCTTTGTTAAATTAGCTAAACTACGGAAGCCCTGAGGGACATGTGAAGAATAGTTCTTTTTTCTTCTTCTTGTGATTAATTTATGATTTTAGCTTCTATGTCTTTGATTTGAGAACTGGTGATCAAAGTTCCTTGATTTTTTTTTTCCATTCGAGAAAATATGCGCAAGAAAAAAAACACTTCAGGAGAATTTTTTTTTTTCCTCTGGAATTTTTTAAAAACAATTTCAATTGGTCTCAAATTTTTCACTCTCTTTTACATATGAAAAGAAAATTACAGGAGGGAATTTTTTTTCTTTTCCCTCTCAAAATTTCTACAGAATTTCGATATTCAACCGTAGACATGAAAAACAAAAACTATGGAACTTAGAAAACGTATCTTGCGAAATCACATTTCAGTATTTAAGGGTTATCAATGACTCCAGCCGATAAAACACCAGTGTTTGATTTGTCTCTTCTGGGCTACTGTAGAAAAGCTTGTTGATGGTAACAAAAACACATTGATGAAAACATAATGTTCAACAGATCACCCAAAATCCTTCACACTGCACCTTTAAGGGATTATAGTAAATAGAAAATGTGCCTTTGAACTGACACTGGAGTCTGAACACTGGCTGTGATGATTATAAAGGTTATTTGACATCTAAATCAGCCTCATTTTGGAGACAAAGCCTCCCCAGTGTGCACAGCTCACTCAAGAACAAAATGTCCAAAAGGCAAACAAACTTCTTCACTGTATCTACACTCCTACACGACTCCCTCCCCGCCTCCAAAACTCCTCCTTTCAACTCCCTGACACTTTGCAAAGAAAAAGGAAAAAAAGTTTTTTTTTCTGCGGCAGCTACACTCCTCCCTCCTTCCTTGCCCTCCCTCCCTCCCTCCCTCCTCCACCGCTCTGTGAGAGAGAGGCAGAGGAATTTCATTGAGAAAATGGAGGGCACTGGAAAGACTAGAGTCCCCGGTGGAGTGCTCCAGGGTTTCAGGTTGCACCAGCGGCTTCCTTTTTCTGCAGGCAGATGAACTCATAATGGAAAAATGAGCGTGGCCGCAGTAACCCGAACCTCTCACTGGCTGGGCTTTCGGGAGAGGGGAGAGGGGTGGGGGGTGGGTGGAGGGGCACGGGTGGGGTAGCCAGCTCAGGCACTTTAACAACAAGCTCAACCGCTGGAGAGCACACAAACCAGCTCCTCTGCCTGCCTCGCCGAATTTTAAAAAAAACCAAGGAGTGAGAAATCTAACACTCCGCGTACGTCTTGTCCCCGTTCACCTGCACCGACGCTGCTGCAGGACGTAAAGCAGAAAAGCTGTTGTCGAGTTTCCCACAGGTCCTATAAGCTGTGCCTCCCAGCGTACTTTACGGCCAACGGCGACCTAATTCCTTTCACTCTGGTGTGTTTTTATACTCGCACCTTCGATAAGGAGGCCGGATGTAGCTCTGACAAGGAGTCGCACAACCTTGAGACAGAAAGAACGAAAGAAAGGGGGGGGAAAGTACAAAAGGATGTTTGTCTGGGGATAACTGCTGCGAGGAGGAGAAAGTTGAATTTGGTGTGGTTTCCTCAGAGGTTCCTCCGATACGACCGCGGAGGCATTAAAGATCGGAGTTTATCGTTCTTTAGTAGACAGTTATACAAGACACCACACTTTTTCTGGAGATAATAAGTGACAGGAGGCTCAAATTTGGAAACGCGATCGTCAAACGAATCTGCCTGGAGAAGCTCTGTCCTCTCTTACAGGAACAGTTTGTCGGGAGAAACAGAAATTCAGTCATCATCTACTCCCCATAACCTCATGCTGATGAAAAGTTTCTGACACAACTGACGTAGATGGAAAAGCAGAAACCGGGAAAATATCATGAAATGTCTCCCAGCAGCTCATTCGGAAGCGCCCAGATTCGAAATTGGTTTTAAAACTAGACGATTAATACATTTTTTAACGATTAGATCTCCTTGCATTAACAGAACGATGTACAAGACATAGATAAATGAAAGTGTCTTGTGATTCCACGTAGTCTTTAAAGGTGCATTAAATAGTTTTGTAGAGGACATAATACAAACTCAGAAATCTGTATTTTTTTCCATAAATGAATAAACAAGTTGCTCTCGGAGGAAAATAAGGTCCCCAGAACACTTTGAAGCTAGAAAGGTGGCAGGGTCCGCCACATATAAACAAAGTAAAATTATGAAATTGTGTTTTCCTCGAAGATCAGTTTGTTTTATTCAGTTTATTCAGCCATGAAAACAAATGCAGATTGTTTATTCTGGCGGAAAGAATCGTAAGATTTATTCCCCGAAACGCAGCGCAGCACTCGAATGAGGTAACATATCTTTTATTCATCAGACACAGTGAAGGGTTTGTTCCTTTCACACAGCTAATTGGACGATATGTATTAAACCGCCCGTGTTATAAAAGCAACGCGGCCAAATTGTCTGCGGTGACTGGCTTTATAAATCATCAAGCAAATAAACAACCGTCATTTACGGTCAGACAACTCGTCTCAGACTGTGAAGTCGTAATGAGACGCAGGTAATGGAGCGCACAAAAGATGTGTATTGAAGTTGAACGGCGTGTTAAGACAACAACACCTGTGTCACTTCCTTTTTTTTTAATGTTAACAATGGCCGCCAAATGCCACAAGTCTACGTCTGCTTTTTTTAAAAGCAGGGCTCGAGCGGGAGGCTCCTAGTTTCACATACAAATTGGCGTTCCAGAGCTTAATCACTGCTATTGTGTCGCATGAAAGACACAAAATGGTCATGCCACTCGGTACACAATTAACCCCGGTGCTCTCACACCCGATCTTACCCATCACTCCCTGGTGGGAGCCTGCCATCTCTGGGCAGACATATTATTTACAGTGTGATCGAGTGCTGCTGCCCCAGAATGGAGGGTTTGATTTTCCCCAGTGGCGTCTTATCACGGTGGCGGTTGCTGCAGCTGCATTCCCCAGGAGTGAGTCACGGCCGGCGCCGGAAGGCAAACGAGCTGCACCTTTTCAGTTTTTTGTGCTCTCGCTCGTCTCGTTCATACAGTTGACAGACGGTTTTAAAAAAAAGACAGACCAACAAACGCAGAACAGTCTGGGGACACGCCTGTTTTTCTTTTTTTTTTCATGCACAAAACAAACACACACAAAGGTGAGCAGGGCAGTCACAGGATGTCGAACACAAAACACTCCTCAGACCGCCGAACTCATTATCACACAAATGAGCCGCACAAGTGTTTCGACTTGCAGGGAATTTTTGCTCGAGGGTTTTTATTTTTTGTTTTGTTTTGTTTTGTTTTTTTTTTTATGAAGAAGGGACGAAACTGTAAGATCTGTTTCAGTGAATGCATCTACAGTATTTGAGTCAGTCAGTGATGTGCCCAGATAAAGTGCAGACACTGAATACTGTGCCACTTTTCTGGTCTGGTGAAGGTGCTCGCTCACGGCCTAAAAATACCGCCAGAGACGAGAGAGAAGTGATATGATAAATGCGGCGTTTGTCCTTGCGAAAAATATCCTATATAACACACACACATGCACACACACACACACACACACACACACACACACACACACACACACGTTCTCAGGCTGATGACTGGCTGAGTAAGCATTTAACCCTTCAGTTGTTATTCTTCTGCCACTTTAAAGGAACAGTTCACCCACTCGCTCAGTGTCTACTCGCCACCCATGCTGATAGAAGTGCGGGTGAAACATTTCTGGAGCATCACTCTCCTGAACAACCAATAAAATGGCTCCATACAGCTCGTAATCCAAGTCTCCAGACTTTTGTGTCATTGGTGATTTGTGTCAACGGCACGTTCAGGGTCGGTTGTTTGGGAAAATGCTGTTTTCACTGTGACGCTCCAGAAATGTTTTCTGCACCAGAAACTTAACCTGACTTTTGCATCAGCATGAGCGGGTGAGTCGATAACAAATGCATTTTCATTTTTGGGTGAACTGTTCCTTTAATCGCTGGTTGATGGAACACATTTTTGGGCCACAAAGACAGATTTTCAGAGCAAACCTTTGACCTGTAGCTGTGTGTGTTGCTCTTACAGATGTGCCTGGATGTCCCTCTATGTACCACCACAACGAGGGCTACCCAAACCCCCAGCACGGCAGCGAAGGTGAGATGTTTTTACCAAAATAAAGTCGGTATTCATCGAAGCGATGTCGCTGCAGCAATGTGTCCAACCTCCTCCTCTCCTGTGCTGTATCTATTGCTGGTTAGAGCTCTGCGGTCATTGGCTAACCGGCGTAGAGTGACCGTGTTTCCATTGGCTAACCAGCGGTGTGTCTATGTTTCCATTGGCAGGGGCTCTCGCCTCACCCCTGCCTCAAGAATCCTTGAATAAACATAACTTGTGGAAAAAAGCACTCTTATTTCCCCCAGAAAGAAAGGAAAACAATCCTTCCCTTCACTCTCATTGTTGTGTTGCACCATTTTGGGTCATTCAGATTCTTATTCACCACGTATGTTCGGTGCACGAGAGCCTTAAAATGACTCCTGAAGGTTTCAAAGATGGTTCCAAAATAAAATGTCACTGTCTACTTTAGGTCAACATGTATTGGGACTCATATCCTTGTGTGTTTTTTTGTTGGGGTGGTGTTCAGCGCTTGGCACGGAGCCCAAATGAACCACCTAGCTGTGCTCAGATCAAGGCCCCTTGAAACTCTTAACACAAGTCTCTCTTTGTCTCCCAGGCTATCTTTTTGAAAATGACTCCCGTGTGGTTCCAGAGAAGTTCGAAGGTGAGCCTGCTCTACCCATAATCCCTCTGCATTCACACACAATTTCATTTGCACACCCAGAACCGCTCGTCGTCGAGCTGTTAGATGGATGACAGCAGGTACAGGATTGAAACTCTAGCCACAAAGTGACCCACTCCAATCTTTATACCTGACCTGACTTCTCAGGTGTGACGTAGGAGGTACACGGGTGTTTTTGGAGCTTAGTTAGTGGGTTTGGTTTCCCCGCACACACGATGTAGAGCTCCTCTGTCACAGCGAGAGCAGAGACGGACAGTTTCCCATGGTGCCGCTGGTGTTGGTGATTGATGCTAAAGGAGATTGAGTGGAGAGCCTGAGGGTGTCAGCACTGGTTGAACCAGTGAAGTGTGCAAGAAACACTGAGAGATAAGTTAGCTGAGCGTCTCATGTTGCTACACTTGTGTTCAACATATCCAGTAACCGGTAAACAACTAAGAACGAAACAGGAATCCGTGTACTTTTACACATCGCGACAGGCGAGGATTAGAACCACAAAAAAACTAAATGAAAACAAAATCAACTCAGATTTTTTATTTTTTTCTTCCAAGTTCTAAATGAGAATTATGAAAAAAAAGTCAGAATCTCTTTTGTGTTTTAATTTTATTTTGAAAATTAGATTTTTTGAAAAAAAAACTCATGGACGATAAACAAAAGTACAAGACATGCAGGTTGTGCGCAAACAAAGGTATCAAGTCAGATTTTTGAAAAAGTCAGAATCTCTTTTAATTTAATTTAATTTCGACTTGTATTCACATAAAACACTTTGGAAAAGTACAAGACGTGCAGGTTGTGCGCATACAAAGCTATAAAATCCGATTTTTTTTAGGAAAAAAGAAAATAAAATTATGGAAAAAGTCATTTATTTTAGGAAAAAATGCAGAATTTGTCTGAAAAAAGGCAGAATCTATTTTTTATTTTCATTTTATTTTGACTCATAGTCACATAAAACACTTTGGAATATAAAAAAAAGTACAAGACATACAGGTTGTGTGCAAAGAAATGTATAAAATGAGATTTGGGGTGAAAAAAAATCAAATTTTTTAGGAAAAAAGTCATTTAAAAAATTATCTTACTTTTTTTTATAGTCACAAAAAAACACTTTGGAAAATAAACAAAAGTTCAAGACATGCAGGTTACGTGCAAACAAAGGTATACAATTTTATAAAATTTTTGAGGAAAAAAGAAAAAAACATTGAAGGAAAAAGTCAAACTTTTTAAAACAAAAGTCAAATTTTTGAGAAACAAAGTCAAATTTTTGGGAGAAAGATCTCAGAATTATTAGAAAAAGTCAGATTTTGAGAAAAAAAAGTCAGAATTATATTAGAAAGTGTATGAATTATAAGAAATAGAATCAGAATTATGATAATTAAAGTCAGATTTCTGAGAAAGAGTCAAAAGTCAGAGCCCTCTGCGGCCTTAATCCTCTTCTGTACAATGCTTCCTCCACTGTCAGTAATCAGTGGTATGAATCTTATTGTTGCTCTAAATATCTCTGACCTTAATGTCCTAAAATGTTCCCATTTCTGTCTCCACCGAACACACTGCAGCCATTCTCGTGCTGGACTTGATAAGCTGTAGTTAATGAGCATTTGATTCAGTTTACGTCAGTTTGCAAACATGAAACATCAAGATTAGACGTTCTGGCTGCTCTACAATCCAGATACTTCCAAAGTCAAAATTTCCTTGTTTGCACATGTAATATAAGAACCATTTCAGGCCGTAATGCAATGATTGGATCTAAATGTGCTGATGCAGATTAAAGTGCCCAAAATACATCTAATGACCGTGTGGTAAACCACCGAGCAGCCGGAGAACCACAGATGTTTTAGGCTGCACCATTAACTCCGATCTTGTTTCCTCCTCGGTACCAGGTGAGGTGAAGCAGGAGGGCGGTGGAGTTTTCCGCGAGGGCACACCTTACCAGCGCCGCGGCTCCCTGCAGCTCTGGCAGTTCCTGGTGGCCCTGCTGGACGACCCCGGCAACGCCCACTTCATCGCGTGGACCGGCCGCGGCATGGAGTTCAAACTCATCGAGCCCGAAGAGGTACGTCAGAAAACCTGCCTCTCCTGTTACGAGCCAGAAACTGATAATAATAATGATAATAATCTTTATTTATAAGGCACTCACCAAACCAAAGTACAAAGTGCTTTACCTAGAAGATATGAAATAAAATAGCAAGATAAATCAAAATCTAAATGAATAAACAACAAATTAAAACAGATGAAATACTGAAGAGGGTGTTTAAAATAAAAGGCACGGGGAGATAAAAGCTAGTCCAACAGTTTCTGCATCTGTTGTGTTTAAAATACATCTTATTCTTCACACATTTAAGACGTTTCTCCTTGAAAAAGCTCAAAGCAATGAATCGATGATCAGAAAAGATGGTGATTTAAGAGGGAAGGAATGTAACCACGCAGATTTTCTCAAGTACTTCCGTGCATTTTTAGTTGTAGCTGTACTTTTAACTTGAGTATTTCCGTTTTCTGTAACACTTCCACTCCAACACTAGTTTTTACTGCACTGCATTTAGTTGATGACTTTAGATACTTAGTTACTCCTGCAGATCGGAGGCTGCATCAGATCCAAAGCAGAGCACTTTCTTAGATTATTTTATTTTATTGGCAAACAAAAAAGGAAAGAAAAATGAATATTGGCGACATTAATGAGTCGACCCATACGCAGTACAATCAGACGACACGACGCGATGCAAAATTTACTTTTACTTGTACTTTTGAATCTTTTATTGCCTATTAAACTATTACTTTTGATCTTTAACTGCATTTAATATCAGGGACTTTTGCTCGTGTACTATTTGTATGGGTGACTTTTGGGTTGAGAATTATCTAATATTCTTAAAGTCTTCAGATATTCAGCTCAGGTCTGTTTAACTTAAAGAGACATCATTCAAAATGCATCAGCACTATTCTCAGCTGGTGTTACTGTACGGCCTCGTGTGGAGAACTGTTGATAGAGATCACGATGTTAATATGAATCTGATAAGGACAACACAGGGAGTTATTCTCGGAATGAATTTATGTTAGCGGGGGTTTGAAGGCGCTACCTTAGATAAGATAAGAGCGATCCGGAGTGAGATTCTCCTCGCCAGGTCTATTCTCCGATCCGTCTTCCATTAGCCGCCCCGCATTCATTATTCAACACGTGAAACTCTGGATTGATAAATGAAGGACGAGCGCTATCAGAGGATCATCCAACACAACACAACACCCCCCCCCCCCCCCCCTCCGCTCTCTCCCTCGCCTCCTCACGTTTCTCCAGTCGAGACATTTCTGCGATGTTTAAGTCTGAAAGTTCTGGACTGGACGCCACCAGACAGCGTCCATTTAGGTTGGGTCCTAATACGAGGGCGGCTCTATACTGTGTCTTCCATTATCTTTTTACTGTACATTAAAAATGAATGGGCTGAGAGTTTTTTCTTTTTTTTTTTTTTTACAAGAGCAATTAGAGCTGAGAGCGCACTCAGAGATCAAACGGGGCTGATGGCCACTGTGGGACACAACCTGTCTCTTCCTGAGTCATGAATCTCAGCGCCTCCCTCCTCCCCCCTCCTCCCTCCCTCCTCCTCCCCCCTCCTCCTCCTCCCCCCTTCAGGCTTTACAGCTTCCTCCTCAGATGTTTGTCAACACAAAGATCGCTCACCGTTGTGAAAATTATGATGTGCCCCCGTCTGCCTGCGTGGGGTCACCGCGAGACGCTAATTTTCCGTCAGAGTCGGCGGTCCCCTTCGTCAGCCGAGGGTTCAATTTTGGGGCCGCGAGTGTGTTTCATGGCCCCGGCCTCTGACAGGCAGCCATGGCTCCTATTTCACTGCGAACACTGTGGGACTCTGGTTGCATTCAAGTGGTAATGGGTTACATAAAAAGGAAGTGAATCCACATGTGGGGACTCGCCCTGGTCCTTGGCACGTTGACGCTGCTGAGTTTAAAAAAGTCCAGGGAGGAGGGGAGGGCTTTGACTTTGCCGCCGAGGACCCCTAGTGGCCCCGGCGTGGGGATACACAACAACTGTGTCCGATTATGATTTTTTTTTTTTGGGGGGGGGGGGGGGGGGGGGGGGGGGTGAATTTGAACTTCAGGAAGCGAGAACTGCTGACACAAGCGAGTCTCTCCTGTTCTGTTGACGTGTCATTCGAGGAAGGCAATAATCTGAAGCATGAAAATAAATCAGTCACATTTTTAAATAAAGCTGAACCGTTCAAGAAGTGTAACCGCAACCATTTCCTCTTCTGCCATCTTCTCCCGTCCTCCTCCTTCCTCCTCCTCCTTCCTCCTCCTCCTTCCTCCTCCTCAGGTTGCCAGGCTGTGGGGCATGCAGAAGAACCGTCCAGCCATGAACTACGACAAGCTCAGCCGCTCTCTGCGCTACTACTACGAGAAGGGAATCATGCAGAAGGTATATTAGTCTATAAATTGAACCACAATCGTCATAACTAATTGCTTTTACTTATAAATCAGTTTTGAACCATTAATAAGAATGTATTCTGGGTTGCCAGGTTGTAAATAATCCCACTGGCTAGTGTTGATCTTTCTTTAGCACCACACAAAAGTGTTTTTACTACAGTTTACCAAGTCTAAGGTGGTAATCAAGAGATTTTGGTCTGGATAATCTGCAGTAGACAGATGCCAATATGAGGGATATCGATATAATGGGCCAATTTATACACACATTTTTCTGCAATGATCCTTCAAATGTGATTATCAAACACTTGTGACAAAGAAATGTAACTGAGGCAGAATCTTTTACGGTTTAACAAATGCCAAGAATCTTTTTTTGCTTTATAATCTGCAAATAAAACTTTTAAAAAGTTTAACAAATCAGCACGTCTTGCACAACATGTACTGAAATATCTGCAATAGGTCAGTATCGGCCTAATATCGGTCGGGCTCTCACAGATCTTTGCCAGAAATTAATTGGTCAAATGATTTTTTTTAGAAAGTCTTCCTGATAAATTGAAGCTCCGATTTGTAATAACATTCCTGACTCGCCAAATACTGCTTGTTTCTGAGTTGTAGTAAAAAAAATCTACTTTTCTTTCAAATCGGACCTTTTTTAAAGAGCTGGAGAGGACATTATGTTAAAGACGGATAAACACAAACAAGAGATTTTCCACAACATGGCAACCCAGATGTTGTTTTTCCACTTTGTAGACATTTAAGTTGTCGTCTACCTGCAAGACTCAAAACAGGAAACTTTTAAGTCTGCACACCTGAAAAAAAAAAAAAACAGTTGACTGTGTTTTTCCCGGACACATTCCTGCGTGACTCACGCCGCTCCGTCTCTCTCCAGGTGGCAGGGGAGCGCTACGTTTACAAGTTTGTGTGTGAGCCCGAGGCCCTCATCTCGCTGGCCTTCCCCGACAATCAGCGGCCCAGCCTGAAGGCCGAGTTCGAGCGCTACGTCAACGAGGAGGACACGGTGCCGCTTTCCCACCTGGACGAGGGGGTGCCCTACACCGCCGAACAAGCCCCCCAAAACATGGGCCCCCAGCCCTACTCCAAAGGCTACATGTACTAAAGCCAGCCCCCCCCCACCACCACCCTCTCCTCTTTCCTCCCCTCCACCTTCAGAAATCCTCCTGTTGTACCGACCCATCATCATACACACCCCCCCCTGAAACCCCCCATGCACCTCTTGCACATGCCCACCCCATCCACTTGTATATAAGGCTATGGTGTTTTTTTGTTTTAAATTAATCTCATTAGGGATTTTTTTTTTGTTTTGTTTTTTTGTTTTTGTTTTTAAGAGCTGCATTCCTCTCACATCTGAGGCCTATTCGATCCATAAACATGACTGTGGTTGATGAGATTGCTTAATAAATACCCATAATAATACCCAAACTGAAGTCCGGACTATTCTTTCCCGTGTCTGCGTTATTAATCACACATGTGGGGTCTTTGACTTGTCCTTTGTTTTCCCCTTTTCTGGGTGAATGATAATAATTTAAGAGAAATGTCACCCTTAAAATTCAAAATACATATTTTCCCTCCATCTACATCGTTTAGTGTGAGTTTTCAGCCTTCTCTCAAACAGGATGGCGCCAAAAATGTGTCAATGTCTCTTTCCAGAAACCGCTCACAGACCTTGTTGTGATCAGTTTCATGTGGGAACTATTTTCTTTCCGTGTCACCACACAGACGCAGGCGCTTGTCTACTCACGGATGAGAGGGCTTGTTCCTCGACAGCAGAGGATGTAAACATTAATGGCTTCCTCCTCAGCTGAGCTGTAGCGTTTACTGGCTTAGTGAGCCAGCCTCTCGTCTATTAGAAGCAAGTATTCTTTTACCGTCTAGTTCCCGTTATATTTGAGAAAAAGGAAACTCTCCAAATCTCCTCATTTCGGCAACTTTGCCCTGAAATAATCTAAAGCCTAAAAAATCTGCATTTTATTTATTTTTTGCGGGTGAACTGTCCCTTAAGAAATATTCATATTTGCTGTCTTGCTGAGTTTTAGACACGAGGATTCACGCCTCTCTCATGTCTCTAAATGTAAATATGAAGCTACTTCCCGCTGCTGGTTAGCTTAGCTTAGCATAAAGACAAGAAACATATGTTAGTGAACTGTAAAAAGAGTTGGCAGTCAGATGTTGTTACATTTGGACAAATCCAGACTTGTGCTTTCACAGTTTCCTTGTGCTAAGCTAATCTGCAGCTTCATATGACTGTAAGAGACAAAAAGCAAAAGGAGCACGTTTCCTAAAAATGTTGCACTGTCCCTTTAACCCAAACAGCATTCAGACCAAATCAAGTATCTCTGCCGGTCTTCCCATTAATTTTGACTGTGGGTATTGCGTTTAGGCTTTGGCGCCGTGGACCGCAGAGGACGCCGGAACAAGACGAAGCAGAGAAACGTGCGCCAGAATCAACTTTTTGGAGAAGAGCAACCCGACATCACGCCGCGCTGGGCGATCATGAGAGCCAGCCATCGAACCGGCTGGACGACGGTATCAAAAATAATCCCATTACGCATTTTAAGTCGCCACATGAAGGCAACACGGCTTCGCAATTTTATAAATACATCAGCAATACTTTGAGCGGTAATTGTCCCAGTATTAAACTGCTGCAGCAGCAGGATCCAGGAGAAGAAACAGAACCACCAATTATCCTGAAATAACAGATGATGTCTCCACAAAGCGTCGTACATCCAAAGCTCCTCCAACAAACGAGAGGAAACATCCGTAATTTTGAAAGAGCAGCAAAATAAACATTAGCCCACTTTTTTAAACTGCAGCGGATTGCTCACACAACCGGGCCGCACGGTGACGCTCCGAGATCCAAGCAGACGAGACGATTAATGATGAAGCAGTTAAAAGTGCATCCAGTGTTTATGTGTAGTCACCACAAGTGAACATCAAAGTTACAATTTAAAAAAAAAAAAAATGAAGTCACTTATATTCAAAACATTTCATAGAAAATACTAAATAGGAAAAACTGACCGACTGTACGTGTTAAACACCTGAAACTGGTATTACAGAGCGAATAAGGCAAAATAAAGTTTCACTGAAGGAACCTTAAATATTATGAGAAACATTCCAATAAGACGATTGATTACGGTTTAGTTACCGTTTGTCTTTAGCAAAGCTTAATGACCGTATGTAGCCAAGTGTCCCTGTCACGTCTGGCTCAATGAGTCCAGTTTGAAGGCGCCCTCAGCGGCGTCTGAAGGCGCGGGAGATCCTCCACGCGTTGGGCTCCTCGTAGCGGTTGTAGAGCGGCTCCAGTTTCTGCTGCCTCTTCTGGTAGCTGAGGCGCGTCGGGTCGCCGACTCTGTAGAAGGCCGGAGCCAACTCCACCAGCCAGCGAGGGTCGATGGTGGTCACCTCCCGCATGTACTCCTTGGTGGTCAGCACCAACTCGTGATAGACGAGCCTGGAGGAAAATCATCAGCAGATTGATCATGTTAAAAATGACATAACGCTTTTTGTCAAGGTTCTGGTAATAAGCGTTAATTACCTTTGTCCCCAAGTCTATAAACTGTGAACAAGTTCCTAATATGTGCTTATAACTCTATAATCTAACAATAAACATTATTCTATTTTATATTCACACTTAAATAGGTTTATTAATGTTAAGAAGTATGCTCCTATACAGACTTATAAAGCCCTGTGTCGCCTATTTACCAAAGCTTATTACAAGGATCTTACTATAATTATTGAGAAAAGGATGTTTAGATTCTGTGATTATCATTATTTAAACCAAGATATAATAATTTAAAAGAAATCAGAAAATACTGAAAACCTCCCATCAAACATCACCGAACATATTCAATTTAAAATTATATAAAACATCAAAGAAACAGCTTTAATTTAAGAAGATATAGTTACACATCTCATCAACATTTGACCATTTTAATGACACACGACTGAAGCTGATGAATCTTCTGTATTCAATCAACTTATAAACAAAATCAGTCATATAACTCAAACTCTCTTGCAACAATAACAGCTCTCAGTGAGGCTCAGATCATCGCTCACAGTCCTGACTCACCACTCAGGCTGGCGGTTGAAGAGCGTGCTGGAGGGGTGGAGGTACACCACCTGCTGGTCGATCAGGGTACGGTACCCGTCATGGGGGTGCTTCCTGGCTGCGTTCCTGAAGAAACCGCTGCAGATGGCTTTCTGGACCCGCACCGTCGCTTTTCCACAAGACACCACGTCCAACTTGTGTCTGAGGAACATTAAGTGTTGATTAAGATTTGTAATCCTCTGTACAACACAAGACATCTGAATATCAATTACTTCATTACGTCTACAAACCATATGAGATAAAGTGTGGTGGATGAAAACATGCAGCACACATTGAAACACAGAGATAATTCAGACAAAGGGTTAAGTTCAAACCTGTCCATGATGCTCAGCATCTGCTTGCGGATGTCCTGAGCTCTCTTTAAGGAGCGAGCCTGGATGAAGTTCTCGAAGCACCACGGGTTGGAGAACTTGTTGTTCTTCCAGGAGTTGTAGACGGCCAACAGCGTGAGGTGGTCGCCCTCCAGCTGGAAGAACTTTGTCTTCTTCTGGTCGGCAAGAGCCTGTTTGTCCTGAGAACGGGACGATGGACGAGGTTCATATGACATCCTATCTTGTATCTTGCATCTAATAGTTATTTCACAAAGACTTTTTGAGCTTTAAAGGGATATTCCGGTGTAAATTTAATCCATGGTCTAAATCACCGTGAAACTGTGTTAGACTCCCTCTCGAGAGATCAAGTTAGCAGACCGCTAATTTACGGAGTTTTATCAACCTCAGAAACGACCGCACGACAACAATACACTGCAGTAAATGGATCCAAATATAAACCGCCACCAAAAAGCCACAAATAATGCTCAGAACAGCACCAAACTTCAGCAACAGTACAAATAGGGTCTCAGCACATAGTCCGGGGCATCTACACTCCGCTAGCTTAGCAAGGGAATCTATTGTGAAGCTAAAAACAGACTTCAACTCTCCTCCATCAGCTTCCGGGTCGGGGAAGTCCCGACGCGACGATTACCGAGTGCGGTTAGAAATGCTCAATTCCGTTCTTTTCCCTGTCCGCTCTCGATAATAACTGTTATAAACTGGCAGGTAAGACACATATGAACTTTGATTGCTTTTCCATGGAGTCATAATCATACATTTTCAGCCATGAGCCGCGGAACTCTACTGCACTCTGTAATCGACTCGTCGGGACTTCCCGTCAACAGGAAGCTGCTGCAGAAGAGTGGTAAATTTAGTCAGCTTTTCAGTAGAAATCCAGCTAAGCTAGCGGAGGTTAGATGCCCCGGACTATGTGCTGAGACCCTATTTGTGCTGTTGCTGAAGTTTGGTGCTGTTCTGAGCATTATTTGTGGCTTTTTGGTGGCGGTTTATATTTGGATCCATTTACTGCAGTGTATTGTTGTCGTGCGGTTGATAAAACTTGATAAAACTCCGTAAATTAGCGGTCTGCTAACTTGATCTCTCGAGAGGGAGTCTAACACAGTTTCACAGTGATTTAGAACCATGGATTAAACTTACACCGGAATATCCCTTTAACATGATGTTGCCGTGATGCGTAAGTCTAATCTGATCCCATTAGTTGCGTACCTTCGGTCTGTAGAAGATGTTCTGCACGGACAACATGGACACGATGGTGAGCATCTCTTCACTGCAGCCCAGATGGACGGACATGATCAACATCTTACACAACATGGGCTCCAGCGGGAACTCGGCCATCTGAACACAGACACAGGTGTAAGGTATCGTCAATGTAATAATAAAGTTATAATGCAACAATCTGTCTGAGTGCTTGGATCTATCAAATTCCCCTCACCCTTCTACCCAGACGCGTGAGTAAGCCTTCATCGTCCAGAGCTCCCAGAGTGTAGAGCTGCTCCATGGCTGTGATCAGAGTCTCCATCGGAGGAGAGTCCATGAAGTCGAACGCCAGGAGGTCATTGATACCCATCGCCTGGAAGACAGGAAGAGAAGAATCAGAAATTATGGGGAACATTCAAAGACAACTGGTATGAAACGATTCATGGAGTCAGTACTTCACCTTCAGAGACAGCACAGTGGAGGCCAAGTTGGTCCTCTGGATCTCGGGCACGTTGGTGGTCAGCATCTCGTCCCTGTAGGCTCTCTCAGTGTAGAGTCTGTAACACTTCCCCGGGCCTGTTCTGCCGGCTCGCCCTGACCTCTGCTTGGCCTGGGCCTGAAAACAGTACAAGGCATCTTTGAATGATTAGGCAGGAACACAGGAATTTATCACGTAGGATAAATGTAAGATGTTTCCGTCCACGTGATGAGGACTGACCTGTGATATGGGCGTCACCACGAGCTGGTCGATGCCCGTCTTGGAATTATACACGATCTGTTTGACAAAGCCCGGATCCACCACGTAGTAGATGCCATCAATAGTCAGAGACGTCTCGGCGATGTTTGTGGCGATGATGACCTGGTAGTAAACAGAAAATTAGGTCAGACATAAACTCCTCTTTAAGGTTTATCATCAGGTCGGTGCTGAATTTAATAAAAAAGGCTTTCATCACACAGCAGAGACACCAATCTGGATAAGATCGCTCAGCAACGCAGAGATTTTAAATTCAATCCAGTGCGTTTTTACTACCTTTCTGCTGCCTGGAGGTGCAGGGTCGAAGATCCTGGTCTGCATCTCACTGGGCAGAGCAGAATAAACCGGCAGAATGATCAGCTCAGGAACATCCGGCCCGAGTGACTTCATACGCTCATACAGGATCTCACAGGCGGTGTCGATCTCCTCCTGTCCGGTCAGAAACACCAGGATGTCACCTGGACAGAGACGAGGGCAGAAATGAAAATGTTTTACACCCAAAATTTAAGGCAAAGAACAACAACACGGATATGAAAAAAAGAAAAAAAGTTGTGCAATGTGTTCTGCAAGTGGAGATCCAGTATTTCTGTCACTGTGTATTAAAATAGAACGAAAGGTTGTTCAGCAAAACTCACATATAGCAGCCTAACATATAAAAAATGACCTACACAAATGACATAATAAATAAATAGTCCCTATTCTTAGTGTCTGACTGCGTTATGAAAGGGATCCCTGCAGAGACCGACCTCTCTGTTACCGTAAAACATCCTCTCTGTTTAACCAGTAACAGCCAGTGCGACACTCTCGCCAAACCACCAGACTCCATTTACAAAAAGAGTCATTTTAACAACCGTAAAAAAACACAAGAAAACAGTTCAATCAAGTTTGACAGAAACAAAATAAAACTCTGCAAAACCGTCTCGGTTCACAGTTCCATTGTTTCAATAATCACCAACTCTGGTCTGGTTGAAATAAAAACGTTACTTCACCGTGTTTGATGTGGAAATATCAGGAGAGGTCAGATATCAGAGAGGGGAAAACAGAATACTTTCACATCTAATAAGGTGAATTAAGGGATTATTTCAACCAAACTGGAGTTGGTGATTGTTGGAACAATGGAAGGAACTAAGATGGATTCTGTGAGTTTTATTTTGTGCCTGTATAGTTTGATTTACCATGAGAAATTGAAAACGACGGTTTGTGAAAGTAGGAGTCTAAATTGAGTCTGGTGGACTTAGCAAGAATAACAAACTGGCTTTTTCAGGTTGAATAAAGAGGATTTTATTCTTTAACAACAGAATCTCAGAGGTCTGTCTCGGTAGGGATCCTTGGAGAGTAAAAAACTCCCTACGAGAAAGTTTTTAGGGAGTTTCAATTTGTTTCGGTCGAGTCTGAGAGACTAAACCTTTCTGTCCCTAGAGGTCATTAACAATATGTGAACACAGGGTCCAGATTTTACCAATACCAGAATCTATCCCTTTAAATTCAAGGGTGTTTTTCTGACACAACCGTACCTGGAGGCTCAGTTAGATGGATCTGCATTACAGTGATGAGGCCGGCGTCCAGGTAGTCCGTCTCGGGCTCTTTGGTGTAGAGAATCTCCACTGGGAAGGTTCTCCCTGGGATGGTGAAGATGGGAGCTTCGAAGAAATACTGTGAGAACTTGACGGCGTCGAGCGTCGCCGAGGACACGATCAGCTTCAAGTCTTTGCGTTTCTGTATCGTCTAAAACAGACAGAGGTGGTCATTTCATGTGAAATAGCATTTTGGGTGCAGAGTTATGTATTTTGTAGGATGTTAAATACCTTCTTGAGGAGGCCAAAGAGCACATCAGTGTGGATCGTTCTCTCGTGAGCCTCGTCCAGCATGATGAGGGCGTACTGGCTCATGTCCGAGTCGATCAGACACTCCCTCTGCAGCATTCCATGCGTCATGTACTTGATCACCGTCTCTGTGCTGGTGCAGTCCTCAAAGCGGATGGTGTAGCCCACCTAAAATCAAGGTTAAAACACGTCTCACAAAAACATCAACTTGTATGAAATGTATGAATGCTACAAGAGCGAGGACAGGCGTTCATTACGACGTCTGTGTCCGGATTGAGAAGATGACTCACTTCTTGGCCCAGACGGCAGCCGTACTCCTCAGAGACTCTCTTGGCCACCGACATGGCGGCTACGCGGCGAGGCTGCGTGCAGCCGATCTTCCCCCTGGAGGTGTAACCCGCCTCCGCCAGGTACTGAGTGATCTGGGTGGTCTTACCAGAACCCGTTTCTCCGACTACAATCAAGATCTGATTGTCGTGGACGGCCTGTCGAGGGAAAGAATGAACTGGCATTAAAGTGTCTCAGTAAAGACGGAGGAATTTGTACATGTTGTAATGTGGCTTTATATCTTTCCAAACGTCTTTCAAAAGCCGGTTTTATCCGATACCTGAACGAGCTCGTCCTTCAGTTTGAAGATGGGCAGACTCTCTCTCTGCTGCAGGATGGAGAGTTCCGTCTTCTTGCCATACGACACCTGGTTCCCACCGAAGGCGTATCTCTTCCACGCTGGGAGATCGATGGGCATAGCGCCGATGCCTCTCATGTTGGCAGCGATCTGCCTTCCCTCATCTGCACGGGAGAGGGAACAGAGCGTCCGGAACGAGGTCAAATTTTCAGCAAGATCCATCCGAACGTCCCAGAATCTACTATTTTATATTCAATCAGGATGAACTGCAGCGATAATGAACCTCCCAACAAGATCTTTTCGTATTAACTATGAGTCAGAGGTAGTAACTGGAAGGATCCGAGCCTCCGATGTTCCCTCAGGCTACGGAAGTCACAGCGCATTATGACTGAGTGTGCCAGCGCGTACACAGAGGGAAGCCAGATAATCATCTCCAGTCATGCTGTGGTAACAGTGTAATAGGCCTGGCACAGGACAGATGCTTAAATTGTATTTTCTAAATTCTAAATCTCTGACACAACATGGACTGACGTTGTCCTTTAACCAATTTCCGGGTGGAAGTCATATTTGTCCACTGATGCCTGAAAAATGACAGTGAGGAACCATCCTGTCGGGGTCACACAGACGCATTTATCACAGTGTTCGCTGGATCAAAACAAATGTGTACTTCGGGTCCTTACAGTCAGGCATCGGGTCTATCCAGTTCTTGTTGAGGCCGGTCGGGATGCAGTCCATCTCTGCGTTGCGGGCCGCCTGCTTCAGCTCTCTCCTCTCCTTAGAGAGAGCGTTCTGCATCATGGCCGCCTGAGAGAGGGAGCCATCTGGATTCTGTAGAGGACAAAATCAGAGAGATCGTTGGAATGATGACAGAGAAGCAAACCGCAAACACCAGAATCCCAACGTTCTCCCAGGTATCTAAATGTACAGAGTGTCACTGATGTAGGACGCAATGTGACGTCAGCTGTTGGTTTGTTACTAGTGTTTTGAAGCCTCGACTTTGGCATTTCAGCTGTCGCCATCGTAGTTTTTAAAATTGAGACAGAAGTGACTATGTTTGATCGAGAGGGTGAAGCTGGGGAGGAGGACGCAATCTATCACAGACGATCAGGAGGAGTATCGGCGCATGATTCCTGCATCTAAAAGGGCAGCATGAATGCGGCTAAGGTTAGCATGACAGATCTCACGTCTGGATAAATACCTTCACTATCTTGACCGGGCTCATGTTCGTGCTGAATTTAGTTTGTCCCCTCAGGAACGGTGGTTCCTCTTCAACCAGGTCGATCTCCACTTCTTCATCTGAGCAGGGAAAAGTTACAGAAGGCACGTTATCATGCAGCATGACCAGGATTTTACAAAAACTAACATCAAAGTGTAAAGTTTTACCTTCATCAACTTCTGTTTTGGGAAGGATTCCCGTCTGCTCGTCGAACTCCGGGTACTCTTCTTTAGGGAGGACGTTGGCTGCGATCATCTGAACAAGAGAAAAGACGTTATTAACATAAACGGGTTATAAAAGAAATATGTCAGGGCCTGAAGACTGACAGAATCTCTGTGAATGTGTTTGATCCTGAACCTGTTTAATCTCCCATTTCTCCAGGTCAGTGATCTTGGTGAGCCGCTTGCGTTCTGTTGGGTTCTCCTCCAATTCCAGGACGGTGGCTTCGACCGGCCGGTCGGGGTTCCTCATGGCTTCATCTCCGGTGACTCCGGCGACTCCGATGTCCAGGTTTCGTCTCCGGTTGGGGTTCAGGTCCTCCCCCGTCTCCTGGTCGACATCCTGGGAACACATAAACACGCAACCGCTCATTTCAAGCTGACATTTGATAAAGCGGCCGGTTGTAGTTTTCACTTCTTCATCTTACGGTTTATCGTACAAACCAGCATCTCTTCTCACCTTCATGCTGAGGCTGGCTTTGGTCCCGGTGAACGACAGAACTTTGACCTTCACCTTCTGGCCTTTGGCGACTACGTCAGCCACGTTGGCGACACGTCCTTCTTTGCGCAGCTCAGAGACGTGCACCAGACCCTCCCAGCGTTTCCTGCAGGCGGTGACAGTAACACACAGGTTGGTCATCAGGGAATATTAAAGGCAGATAATGATAAAAACTCATCTGAGCATTAAATGTCATCCGGTGATGTTTGTGATATGCAACCATGAGGGAACATGTTTTCTAACCCACCAGGAAAAAATTACAACTGAAAAAAATCTACACTATTATATTAGAAACATTAAAATAAATAAAAGTGACACATTTCTTGCTGTTTCGGTGTGAATGGATGTAAACATGACATCTAGTCCACCAACCTGAGACCCTCCAGCTGCACGAAACAACCAAACTGCATGATGCTGCTGATTTTGCCGTTGTAGATGTCGCCCACAACAGGCTCGTCTGGCGGAGGTCGATCTACAAGTCTGTCTCGCCAGCGGTCAGAGTCTCTGTCGTCCTTCTTGGTGTTGTTGCTGTTGATGTTGATGTTGCTGTTGATGTTGCTGTTGTTGTTGCTGTCGCCGTCGTCTCTGCGTGGGCTCGGTGGATGGTCACTCCAGCGAGACGGCCGTTTCCTTTTACGCTTCGGGTTTGTGTCTCCATCACGGTCTTTTGAGCGAGATCGGCTTCGCTTACGTCCGCTTTCTCTGTCCGTGTCTCGACCTCTGTCACTGTGCACGCTCCTGTCAGACCCCGGGAAAAAATGATACAGAGAGGAGTCAGATATTTATTCCACATGTCAGTCAGTGTGAGGCAATTATAAAGAAATGATTCCATTTCAAAATATATCATAAACTGCTGTATCAGCAAGAGCCACTTTTCCAAATAGCTCTTGTTTTAATGACCTGTCAGCCGAGCTCGTTCCACAGACATTTGGCATAAGCATCTCCAGCTCCCTCATGGCTGCAGCCGCAACTTTCTCATCATCTTTATCTGGGTGTCGCGGTGGAATCTGACGGGGAGGTAAGAAATAATAATGACAGCTCCGTAACTCCACAAATATTACCAACTGCAGTTCCTCTAAAATGTATCTCTCATGCCATTCCTGAAATATCAAAAACAAAATCCAATCAAAACAGGCTCATTAGTTTAGTTTAAATACATTTAAAGTGTCATTTTTATTTTGCATCATTGATTTCAACCTATTATTTTCTGTTATTATTGTGTTGCTGCTCGCGATGCTTTACCAAATGCAACATTTTGCAATTCGACGACCTAGGAATGAGACTCGATAAGCAACTATCTCTGTGGTGCGTTTATGAACAGCTGGGACAAAATCCTACTGATTCTATCTTTAAGTGTAATAATCTTACTCAGTATTACATTAATATGACCTGTGGTTCGGTTAGCTTTGCACAGAAAGGGCCAGTAGAGTGACACTTTTTACGTTTATACATGTCAATGAGTCTCTTTTTTACACAAGCATCTGTTCTTCTACTTGAGTTAAGAGTGTGTTTACTTTTGCCAGCTGTGATTTTGGATTCCAAACTAAAACAAAACAGAGAGTCCCACCAACTTATTATCCTCTACTGACCCAGGGGGGGGGGACCTGTGACACAATAACAAGGTTTGCTTCTTAATTCAAAAAGTGAGATTCAAGTGATTACAGTAATTTTTTTGATTGAAGCACATTATGATGAATATCCGGACTCTAAATCATTTTGGTCTTGATAATCGTGACATTTCATAATTTCCTTTCGTGCCATGTTTAAGTAAAATGTCTTCAGATGAGCCTCACCGTCCACGCAGCAGCGTCTGGTTTACATAAAGCAGGGTATTTCTCTTTCAGCTTGTCCTGCTCATTCTTTGCCTTGAGCTCTGTCACACACAACAAAGAGAGGAAGTTATTTAACAGGAGACCTACAGTTATGAAATGTGATATACCATGACATGAAATACTGCTCTCTGTACCTTTACTTGTAGATGGTGAGGATCGCATGGTATTAATAAGCCTAAGTAAGTTGCCAACGAGGGTGTCCTGAAAAAAAAAGACATGACATTAGAGATAAAAAAACAAAACAACAAACATGAAGATGGAGGTGTTTGTTCAGTTAGCTGTGAACTTACTGTAAAATCTGCTCCATTCTCACACAGAACTGCTTTAAACTCCTCAAATGTTGGGTGTTTATCAGCCAGACTGATGATGAATTCAGCTGTAAAAAAAATAAATGAAATAAAATAAAAAGGCAGCTTGTGTTTAGCCCTTCATGCTAATTTAGACAGTTTGTTAGCATCATCTTGCCTGTTTAATAGCAATAGCAAGTTAGCTAACTTAGCTACACAGGTGAGAAAACAACGCTGTCGTGTATCGTGACGTTACCTAGATCCTTCTCGCATATTCCCAGGTGATTCTCCAACTCCGTGCACACCTTCGACACCAAAGATAAATATTCCAGACGTTTGATTTCGTCCAAAGCAGACATTTCTTCTGTTTATTTTAGCCTCAACCGGAAGTGGTTC
Source organism: Sparus aurata (assembly GCF_900880675.1). Taxonomy (NCBI): domain Eukaryota; kingdom Metazoa; phylum Chordata; class Actinopteri; order Spariformes; family Sparidae; genus Sparus; species Sparus aurata. The sequence continues at coordinate 22,891,326 of NC_044206.1, read as the reverse complement.
TTCTTCGCTTTCTGTATTTTGCGCTCCAACGACGTGTGTCAGTGCTGCTGCCCCCTCCCGGCCAACAGGCAGACTGCAGTATCACAGTCAGGACAGTAAATAGATTCACTCAGGTACTGGGGGGTATTTTTGAGGTATTTGTACTTTACCTGAGTGTTTCTATTCCATAATACTTACATTTATACTTTTGCACATTATGTACTTTTTACACTACAACATTATTTCCACTGTTACTTTGCAAATTCAGGGTTTTACGTCAAAACATTTATGTTATCAACAAGACGTACATGAAGTATCACGGTAAAATGTTCCCTGTAAGTGTTTTTCTATTATATAAGATGCTTTTGGATTAACATCCCGCTACATTAATCTGTATGCAACATTTTACTGCTGTAGATGTTTTAGGGGTGATCTCATTTTAACAAATGTATATCCTGCAGGCTAGTTTAATCTACAACAATGCATCATATTGTACAAGAAGGTTTTTCAGATCGCTGTCCGGAGAGAACCCTGCATCTACTTATAAAAACAGCCTGTAGCTAATCCAAGAGGGTTTACAAATATGAATAAATTCAACTTTCTCAACACATAAAGGATCACTTAAAAAGGTAATTTTATGCTTTTGGGTTTATGCCTTTCCTTTATTGTGTTATGTAGAATTTGTGTGCATGTAAAACACTTTCGTATTTTGACATTTGCAAAGGGACTTTCTCCACTGACCGTTCACAAATTTACAGAGAGAAAAAGTTCATGAGCAGCAAAATCACTGCAGTTTGGCAATCAGAGACCCCTTTTTACTCTATTTAACTGTATTTGCTTAGATCAGGCATTCATTTAAGTATTGTTTATATGTGAAGCAGATGAGAAGAATTACCACATGCTGCAATTTTTGAATGTGGCAACAAATAAACCTTCAGGATTTATTAACAGTCAAACCCAGTGAGTCATGTTCAATGAATTCCAGTTGTTGTTTTTATGCCTTTTTTAAAAAAAATATCCCAAACTTATTTTTTTTTTTCATACTAATTGTGGCTTTCACCCTCTTAGAAAAAATTTAAAAAGTTTTGTAGTGCTGTACATGTTCAACTACTTAAAGCAGCTACAAGGAACTCATCTTTAACTGGTCCTGGTCGACCCCGCAGGAGGTCGTGAAAGAAAGTAAACTTTGTTTTAGTGCCGTTCCACCAAACTACAAAGCAGCTTATTGTCTCAGTTTATGAGACTCCTCAATTCATCTGCAGTCTGCCATTAAAAAACAGTCACATTTTGTAACTAATCCCATCCAGCATGAATTTGAATCCAACCCAGTGACAGAAATTTAAAATAAATAACCATCAAGAAATCATGAACCGTGAAGCCATTTTGTTCCGATGGTCACGTGTGCTTACGTAGGTCATTTAGAGGCATTAACTGTTTCATAACAAGTTAAGAACTCACTGAAGTACATTTACAAGAAAACCAAACAAATTTAGGAAAAGTTAGCATTTAATGAGGACACATTTTCACTGTTGCACTGGCATGTATAGCAAAGCGAGAATCTCAGATACAAGATCGTGATAGTCGTCTCAGTTATAGTACAAAAATCTATCAAACATAATGCTCGTTCCATTCCGACAGTCTGACATCAGAGTATTTACTAGTGAAACATCAAGGTCCCCATTACATTTTCAACCGGGTCTTTATTCAGGCGAGAAACATTATGCGGTTACAATTTACACAGTCAACATAAATAGTCCACTGTTGTGCAGGATCTCCTCACAGAAGATCTTTAAACCTGCTGTCTCAAACGACACACGTGGAAGTTTGTTTTAGTTCGCGTGTCAGTGCTGTGAAACGTAAAAGGGCTCCAGATTTTCTAAAAACAATGACACTAAACTTCCCACTTTGATTCAGGAACTTCTGGAGGAATATATACGATGTGTACAAATATAAAAACAGGAGTGAATCAACGGCGCCTGAAGGCACGAGAGATTCTCCAGGCGTTGGGCTCCTCGTAGCGGTTGTACAGAGGCTCCAGCCGCTGCTGTTTCTTCTGTTTGCTGAGGCGCGTCGGGTCGGACACTTTGAAGAAGGCGGGCGAGAACTCCACCAGCCAGCGGGGGTCGATGGTGGTCACCTCCCGCATGTACTCCTTGGTGGTCAGCACCAACTCGTGATACACAACCCTGAGGACGAGAGAGGCAGGATGTCAACAAGCCGTTTCTACATCTGGATATGAATCATTTATAAAAGGAAACGTGCTGATGAGCTGATGAGGCGTCATACCACTCAGGCTGGCGGTTGAACAGAGCACTGGAGGGGTGGATGTACACGACTTGCTGATCGATCAGGGTGCGGTAGCCCTCCTGAGGATCCTTTTTGGCGGCGTTCCTGAAGAAACCGCTGCAGATGGCTTTCTGGACCCGAACTGTGGCTTTTCCACAAGACACCACGTCCAGTTTATGTCTGAAGAAAACATTCGAAGACATTAATGTTATTTCAGATTCATCATGGTTCATTCTCCACCAACTCATCTAGGCCTTCTCAGATCACGTCTGGATTTTCTTGACACCGACAGCTTTGCTCCAAATACTTGTTATTAGGTTCGGCACTCTGAGCATAATTTGATATTTTTGGTGTTTTCTCAGCCTCAACTGCTCATTTTTTCACTGGATTAGGTTGAAATTTCTCCTGAACATCCACGAGACCCAAAGGAAACCGATGCTGCAGAATGTTTCCAGTATTCAAATGAATAACTCAGAACATGTTTCATTTTCAAAACACATTTTCCTCTCTAGTTTTCACTTTCTTGCAACCAAATTTTGATTTTAATCAGTATCAAATGACATCTAAATTTAATATTTCTGTTATTTATTCCTACTTAAAACAGCGCTGAAAAACCAAGTTCAAGATATTTTGACACTGATTATAATGTCTATATAATCAAACGATATCCACAAGAGATTACTCTCTTCAGAAACGATCCAGTGCAGGTTGTGACTTCTAAATCTTTCACGTCAGCCCAACTCTAGCGGTCATCTTAACAATCCTACCTGTCCATGATTCCCAGCATCTGCTTGCGGATGTCCTGGGCTCTGCGCAGGGAGCGAGCCTGGATGAAGTTCTCGTAGCACCAGGGGTTGGAGAACTTGTTGTTCTTCCAGGAGTTGTAGACGGCCAGCAGGGTCAGGTGATCCCCTTCAGGCTGGTGGAACTTTGCTTTCTTCTGATCGGCCAAGGCCTGCTTGTCCTATAACACAAAAAAGAAAAATGAATTAAACTGTCGGATGATGAGTGGACAAACTGTCACGATGATACATAAACAAGAGGAGAATTTTTGCAAAGAAAGGGAAATTCAAAGTTGATGGAACGCGTCTTGTCAAACTATAGGCTCAGCTGTCACTTTTTAAATCAACGTCAAGCTGTTCTTTACTTTATCCGTAATAGAAGCAAAACAAACTGACAAGTGACGAGCACAGCCATCTATAAATCAAGACAAGGAATAATAACGCTCCCCGTGATCCTGACGAATCTCGACTAGTCTTCAATCATATTACATAAAGCTGCCCGCTCAGGAAAAAAACCTTTAAAGGGATGTTAAATATAAAGTTTAGTGGCTGACATACTTTAGGCCTGTAGAAGACGTTCTGCACGGACAACATGGAGACGATGGTGAGCATCTCTTCACTGCAGCCCAGATGGACGGACATGATCAACATCTTACACAACATGGGCTCCAGAGGGAACTCGGCCATCTACAGGACACACGCAGAGAGAAGATTTAGATCGATGTTAAAAAGGTTAGACAAAGATAATTACATTATTCAAACTACAAAGAGCATTAATGTAATGAGATGCAGATTTATTCTTGGTTAATGCAGCTGAAGGAGCGTAAAAGCGTCTCTCACCCTTCTACCCAGACGCGTGAGTAAGCCTTCGTCGTCCAGAGCTCCCAGAGTGTAGAGCTGCTCCATGGCTGTGATCAGAGTCTCCATCGGAGGGGCGTCCATGAAGTCGAACGACAGGAGGTCATTGATACCCATCGCCTGAAGTGTAAGCAGAGAAACTGGTTTAATGAAATTCTAAACCTAAAAGGCTGAGAAAGTTCAGCAGCAACTTCTTTCCCACTGCTTTGAAATCTGAGCTCCAGTTCCACCTGCTGCTCATCCTAAAAGATGTCGGCTGCAGAATGACCCTTTACCTTCAGAGACAGCACAGTGGAGGCCAAGTTGGTCCTCTGGATCTCGGGCACGTTGGTGGTCAGCATCTCGTCCCTGTAGGCTCTCTCAGTGTAGAGTCTGTAACACTTCCCCGGGCCGGTTCTGCCGGCTCGACCCGCCCTCTGCTTGGCCTGGGCCTGAAAACACACGTTTTTAAACAATCCAGTAAGCCGATCAGAGAGTATTTGCTTATCTTCTTCCCCAAATATAAAGTTGATCACATAAATACAGTACCTGTGAAATGGGAGTCACCACCAGCTGATCGATGCCTGTTTTAGAGTTGTACACTTTCTGCTTGACAAATCCAGGATCCACCACGTAATAGATCCCATCGATGGTCAGAGACGTCTCTGCGATGTTTGTGGCGATGACCACCTGCAGCAAACAAATACAGATCTTTACACATCTGCACATACATATTTTAAAAGCACATTTAACTCAAAGTATGATTCATTTAAGTACAGTGTAAAGAGTTTGAAAGTTCGCCGTTAGACGTTGTCACCTTTCTGCTGCCTGGAGGTGCAGGGTCGAAGATCCTGGTCTGCATCTCACTGGGCAGAGCAGAATAAACCGGCAGAATGATCAGCTCAGGAACATCCGGCCCGAGTGACTTCATACGCTCATACAGGATCTCACAGGCGGTGTCGATCTCCTCCTGTCCAGTCAGAAACACCAGGATGTCACCTGGACAGAGACGAGGGACAAGACAGAGATTTTTATGCGTTCGGGTCGACTGGTGAAAAGAAGATCCTTGTGTTCGGAAGATTTTAAGTCCTACCTGGAGGTTCTGTCAGATGAATCTGCATGACTGTGATGAGACTGGCGTCCAGATAGTCTGTCTCAGGTTCTTTGGTGTAGAGGACCTCCACTGGATAAGTTCTTCCTGGGATGGTAAAGATGGGCGCTTCGTAGAAATACTGGGAGAACTTCACAGCGTCCAGTGTGGCCGACGTTACGATCAGCTTCATGTCTGTGCGTTTCTGTACAGTCTGAGACAAACAAAGAAACACTCAGTATCTCTTTTCCTCCCCCATCAAAAGCCTGAATTAAAGAAGCGTGTTCTCATGTTGCTTACCTTCTTGAGCAAACCAAAGAGGACGTCGGTGTGGATCGTCCTCTCGTGAGCTTCGTCCAACATGATGATGGCGTACTGGCCCAGTTCAGAGTCGATGAGACACTCTCTCAACAACATACCGTCTGTCATGTACTTGATCACCGTCTCTGGGCTGGTGCAGTCCTCAAAACGGATGGTGTAACCCACCTGAAACACAACATATTCATATTAGCCCTCTGGAGATCAGACCGAGCGAGTGAGATCATCACAGTAAAGGACGGGTCTCTCACCTCCTGTCCGAGACAGCAACCGTACTCCTCAGAGACTCTCTTGGCCACCGACATGGCGGCCACACGGCGAGGCTGCGTGCAGCCGATCTTTCCCCTGGTGGTGTACCCCGCCTCCGCCAGGTACTGAGTGATCTGGGTGGTCTTACCGGACCCCGTCTCTCCGATAACAATCAGGATCTGGTTGTCATGAACGGCCTGTGGAGGATTAACAGGATGAGAAGATGTTAAACGGGCACTTGAGTCACAGCCATGCTCGCTCTTGGCATTTTATCTTGTTTTCGGTGAGAAGAAAAGCAGCACGGGAATAAAAGCTGCCAGCAGATGACAGACTCTCCAGTGGAGCTGCAACAATCTGGTTTCTTTACTCTTCTATTAAAGTAGAATAAATATCTTTGGGTTGTGGACAAAAAGAAGGGATTTGAAGACGTCATCTTGGGCTCCATTTGATTAACCGAGACAATAATCCCTGGTTGCAGCCCTGCACTGCAGATGATGTCACCACCCACACTTTGGCTTCTTGGTACTGTATTTTCACTTCAACCACTTTTTTGCTCGGGGTAATTCATGTCGTACTGCATTTTCTTTCATTTTTTTGTGTTTTGCTGATGTAGAAATCTGGTAATTTACATTCAGCAGATGTTTCCCTTTAGTGCATCTCAAAGCATCAACATCTGTTTTGTTAAAAGATAATCACATTCTCAGCACAACCTCATCAGAATCGATTCTAAGCTCCTCTGTGAAGCATTAAAGTAAATTGCTGACACGTCTCCCTGTGGGTTTCGTTTTGGAAGCGAACCTGAATGAGCTGCTCCTTCAGCTTGTAGATTGGCAGACTCTCCCTCTGCTCCAGGATGGAGAGCTGCGTCTTCTTTCCGTACGAGGCCTTGTTGCCTCCAAACGCATGCTTCTTCCACTCCGGGATGTCATTGGGCATCATGCCGATGCCCCTCATGTTGGCCGCAATCTGCCGACCGTCAGCTGGGAAAAAAAGAGGAGTAGACGTGTGTTCAGTAAATGAGAAAAACCTGTGTCCACATTAAACACCCCCCACTAAAATCTCATCACATCTTTAATGACGTCACTGCCAGATCTGTGCGGTTTGGGCAGGATCACGTGGACCGCTGGAAACCGTCTACACCACCTGAGGCCATAAACTTATAAACACACTGAAGCATGGCAAGACTATTCCATCCGGCCTGAAATGGAGATGCAGGAAGCCAGATACCAATCTCCAGTAGTGCTGAGCCTGAGGGGTGCTGTCTGCCATCACGGCCTCGTGTACGACTGGTTTTGATGAAGCGGGGCAACACACACACACACACACACACACTACATTCCAAATTGGACTCTCATAGTCAAAACTCAAGCACAAGAAGCAAAGATAAAACTGTAATATATATTTAAATAAAATCTGAAGACACACAATAAGACCATCAATATGCTAATTTCCAGCTGGAGGATGTTTTTATGGCTGCAGACTGATGTGAAGAATCGCACTTAACAATCAACATCTGCGTCTCAGAAACACGCTGGGCGTGCAGATGAAGTCGTTTCTCACCGTCTGGCAGCGGGTCGACCCAGTGCTTATTCAGCCCCATGGGGATGGAGTCCATCTCAGCCTCTCGTGCCGCCTGCTTCAGCTCTCGCCTCTCCTTAGCCAGAGCGCTCTGCATCATGGCCGCCTGAGACAAAGAGCCATCTGGATTCTACACGGAGGGAAACACAAGTGTGTAAGTGTACATACTACTACGCTTTTCATTCGCCGAACAAAGATAATCACCTTTTCTTTCAGAAATAATCGCTACACTCAACGTTTCAACGCTATTTGTATTTTTCACTTGGCAAAATGTGTGGCAACATGTTCAAAAAAGTGAATAAAGTTTACTGCACCTTGACAATCTTGACAGGGCTCATGTCCATGCTTTGTTTAGTGTGTCCCCTCAGGAATGGAGGTTCCTCTTCTACCAGCTCAATCTCCAAATCTTCATCTGAAAGGCAGCACACAATATCAATGAGCACGCCGTCCACTGCAAGTCATAATCCATACTACATTTTTTATTCTAACCTAAGGGTAGCAAGACATGTAAAGATATGGGATCATCAAAGTTATTACAATTCAGTCTCTGGGTAGCATAAATATCTGAATCATATTTAATGGAAGGCTGCCAAGAGTTGTTGAGGTATTTCAGTCCAGACCAAAGTTGACAGACAGACATTGCCAATGATAAAAAACGTATAATCTAATTATTGAATAGATTAAATTTTTTTTTAAAGGGTTAAAGATGCTTAATAGTGCTGCGTTAAGAGACCCTTCATGTGTTTTACTAAAGAATCATAAGTAAATATGTGAGAGGTAGAAATGATAGATTTCTTACCTTCCTCATCGTCGACTTTAGGAAGGATTCCTGTCTCATCATCAAAATCAGGGAACTCTTCTTTGGACAAGACGTTGGCAGCAATCATCTGAGGACAGACGGAGAGCATGAATACTGTCGAGTGGTAAAAATAAGCCTTCAAAGACTACAGCAGAAATCCATCTTATATACACCCACCTGTTTGATCTCCCACTTCTCTGGGTCAGAAATTTTGGTGAGCCTCTTTCGCTCCAGGGTGTCGTCCTGCTCCATCTCGGGGGCGTGGCCCAGGTTCAGGTTGCTCGGCCGGTCCGGGTTCCGCATAGAGATCTCCTCACCTCCGTCTGGGCCTACGTTTCTCCTCCTGTTGGGGTTCAGGTCCTCTCCTGTCTCCTGGTCCACATCCTGGTAAAAAGAGGATGGAAACGTTAGGCCATTTACATTTATACAAGGGGAAAGGTCGACCCGGAGAGAACATAAACGTCAAGAATCACAAAACTGAAAATGCTCCTTCTGAATTCTGCTCACACATACATTTGAACCGTTTATTTTCTGTTCTTCTTACCTTCATACTAAGACTGGTCTTGGAGCCGGTGAATGACAGCACCTTGATTTTGACTCTCTGGCCTTTGCTGACGACATCGGCCACATTTGCCACGCGACCTTCTCGCCGCAGCTCGGAAATGTGGACCAGCCCTTCCCAGCGTTTCCTGCGTGAAGAGAACAACGACATGGTTGACTTTACCGGCTCTGAAATCACCTGTGTGGAAATATTTTGAGTTATGTCATCAAAGCTTTTTTGGGCTGTCGACAAAAAAAACACAGTTTGAAAGCTATGCCATGTACACAGCATACGCTGCTGTGAAGAGTGCACAATGCAATGCCAAAAAAAGAGTCAGTAGATGGCAGGTACTGTCTAACCTCTAACTTATTTTGTCTACAGTTATTGTTACATTTATACAGGGTTCGTACACTTTTTTCAAGGTCAAATTCAAGCACTTTTCAAGCACTTTTAAGGGTCATTTTTAAGATTTTCCAGCACCTTATTGCTGGGGTGAAATACATATCTAAGGGCATATATATAGTTGTGATTTTTTTTCTTCACTTTTTATCACAGTTATGTACATTGTATCATGCTGTAAACATCTAACATTATATTTTATAATAGCAAAAACTTCAGAAATTAATTATCCAGTCTGATCCCAATTTTGTGAAAGACACAGAGTTATAATGTCAAGCACTTTCAAGCACTTAAACTAAAATCCAAGCACTTTTCAGACCTTGAAAACACAACATTGAAATTCAAGCACTTTCAAGGATTTCAAGCACCTGTACGAACCCTGATTTATATTGTAAATAAATTATTCAAATTTGACAATATGACATATTATAAGTGTGGAACATTGCAGACGAGTCAGGTCAGTGTTGTGTTAACACCACTCTGGTGACTTTGTACTGACCTTAATCCTTCCAGCTGAACAAAGCATCCAAACTGCATGATACTGGTGACTTTGCCGTTGTAGATGTCCCCTACAGAAGGCTCCTCTGGCGGAGGACGGTCCACATGTTTGTCCTTCCAGCGGTCAGAGTCTTTGTCTTGGTCTTTTTTGGGGCTGGGTGAACGCTCGCTCCAACGTGAAGACTTGTCTCTTCTTTTGCCACGATCTCTATCTCTCTCTCGGTCTCTATCTCTGTCTCTTTGCCTCTCACGGTCTCTGGAGCGAGACCTGGATCGGGATCTAGAGCGGTGCCGTCTCTTCCTGTCCCTGTCCCGATCTCTGTCTCTATCCCTGTCTCTGTGGCGGTCCTTTTCTCTGCTTCTGCTGCGACTTCGGCTGTGGCGTCTGCTCTTTTCGGACCTGAGAGAATAAAGTGAAAAAGTACACAACAGATAAACCTCACAATCCTCTGCTAATGTAATAGAAAAAAGGTTCTTGGAAGTAAAAGTGCATATTTGCCCGTTGTGGTTTTGCTTCCACAACAAAGCAAACATCACGTACATGTTTGGTTTTTTTTTCAAAGAAGTAAAAATTCATCTTACTTGCTCTTGCTGCTTTTGGTTTCCGACCCACTGACGCTGGGCATGAACATCTCAAGCTCTTTCATGGCATCAGCTGCTACTTTTACATCATCTTCATCTAGGAGTTTCTGAAAGAATCAAACAAAAGACCAAAACCATCAACAGTTTTGCAGCTTTGCACTGATTGTGTGATTACTAAAAGTAGAGTCTGGACCAGACTCCTCTACACATCCTCGAAACGCATAGTTTCATCATAAAGATGCCGCAAAGGGGACACATGGTCTCTCTCAGGGTTAATATTGTTTAATGAAACCCAATGAAGGTAATCAGTCCATGTGTAAAGATCTTGTTTTGTATTGTTGGTAGTGACATTACAACTAAGACAGGTACAACCTACAAGTATTGTGTTACTGCCACATACCCTCGGTGCTGGATCATTCGCTCTACACAGCGCAGGAAACAGCTCCTTAAGCTTGTCCTTTTCGCTCTTCGGCTTGTCCTCCTCAGAGGCTGAAAATCAAAGAACCACCATATGACATCATGCAGGAATACAGCAGATATGCAACAGTTACAATGACACAACTCAACACAAAGGTAAATGTAAAGAGATTAGGCTTACCTGTGATCGCAGACGCCTTGGATGGAGGTCGCATAGTCTGGATGAGCCTGAGCAAGTTACCGATGAGAGAATCCTACAGAGAACACAACAAACCGTCAGTTACCAAGTACTGCTAGCTAACTACTACCGTTAGCTTACATCACTTTATATAACCAATGTACCGTAAAACTTAAGCGTCAAACTTACTGTGAATTCGGCTCCATTTTGAAGCAGAAGAGCTTTGAATCCATCAAACGTCGGCTGCTTCTCGGCGAGGTCGATGACAAACTCAGCTGCGGAAGGAAGAAACAACAAGTTACCAGAGAACTATTACGCTAACAGTTAAGCTAAGTTAGCTAACTCGCAGTCTCGCACTAACGTCGATCGAAACCCACTCTGGCACGGATATATATCGCTTTAAAATCTTATTGAAACTCCACTTACAGTTCGCAAACTACTTAATCTGCGAGTAAAACAAGCTAAAGACAACACCGTGGCTAGCTATCAACAGCTACTTAGTGAGCATGAGCTAGTTAGTTAGCATAGCCTTTTTTTTTCGCTTTAGCACGGGCACAAAATACAAACCTAAATCCTTGTCACTGATCCCAAGATGGTTGTCGAGCTCCGTGCAGACTTTGGACACCAGAGACAGATACTCGAGCTGCGAGAGCTCGTCAACGCCGCCTTCTGCCATTCTCCACGAGCCTTGTTTTGTTCAGGCAACGCAAACGCCAGCAGACATATTGGATTGAAGCCACTTCCGTATCTTTTTCGTACGCGCCTCGCTATTGGCGTACGTCATCGCGTCATCGCTATCAACGCGTTGGAGTTCCGGGTGTTGCCGCACGATGGCGCTAAAACCCCTTAGTTTCCACATGTGCGGTTTTTACTGTGTTTTGGAAGCAGACTGTAAAAATCTGTATTTTATAACAAAAGTGAACTATCAAATCTCGGAGGTACATCACTTAAACACGTGGTGAAACAAAGACACAGGCTGCGTGTTTCTGGACCGTGTTTCATGAATTGTTTGTAACTTGTGTAAATGTTCTCCTGCAGATTTTTTGGCCAGAGATATGATTCTTTGCAACATCCTCTGCAGTGTTGTCCAAAAACACGCACATCTTTAACTCATTTACCGGTTTATGTTTAATGTGCTGTGGGACCTACAGATACAGCCGCGGGCCTCGGGGTGCACAACAGGAGCGCCGTTATGTCTGGCACGGCCTTGTTATCTAAATAATTTGCCACACTGGGATGAAGAATTTAGTAGCTCTGGACGGTTTAAGATATTTAAGTCGTAGAAAGGGCAGAATGTTGCAGATGTGCCCCCAAGGGAACGTCCATAAAGGGCCATAAGTGTGTGAAAAGGTGTATTTTTGGTCTGGTGCAGATTTTTGTGGTTTGGGCCACTTAGAATTAAGTGGAAATCTTAATGCTACAGCGTACAATTATGTGTTAGACAATGGCGTACATCCAAATTTGTGGTAAGTGTTAAGGGAAGGCCCTTTCCTGTTTCGACATGACATGAAGAAATGGTTTTCCCAGCTTGACTGGCGTGCAACGAAACCCCTGACCTCAACCCCGTCTAAAACACCTTTGGGATACACTGAAATCCAAATTGTTCCTGACCTCACGGATCTTCTCACGGGAGAGAAACTCTACCAACCCAAAAGCATCAAGGCTGCTGAAGGCACATGACGTATTAAAAGGGAAACTTTTATACATTAAAGTGAGTTTACAAGGTCTTGAGGAGCCCTTCTGGATATGTGGAGAATGTAGAATAAAGCCTTTTGTGGCTCCAGAGGAAGCTGCATGTAATCTGATAAATTATCTCCAGTGATTTGACATAGTGGCATAGTTGCATCGTGGGTAATGTAGGCACCAGCTGTTGAAAAGCAGTCCAGCAGGGGTGGCAAACGTACACACATTCTTTACTCAAGTAGAAGTAAAGATAAGTATCCCTTCCAACATATTCTTCTGACCATTTGTGGTCAAAGCTAACTGAAGCTCACGTCATATTAATAAAATTAATGAAAGACTATTAAACTTAAAGGTAGAATCAGCAGGATTTGTCCCTGTTGTTCCTGAACGCACCAGAAAGATATAGTTGATTGTTGAGTCTCATTCCCAGGACGTCAAATAGCCACATTTTGGGTCAGTGAAGCGTCCCGAGCAGCAACAAAGTGAGAAAATCAGAAAATCAGTGTTTGTACTTCCCACATGTGCCGTCCACTGGTCTGCACTGATGGACAGTTTAAGAACAAATGATCAGAATTGATACAGCGGAATCAGAGATATCACCTTTTTTCATTCCACACATTCTACCTTTTCATAAACCAGGTGCCTGCGTTACCCACAATGCAACTGAGCCACTGGGTGATTAGTCACAAGAAACAAAGTGTTGAGCAAAAAGTAAAATAAAATTAACTTACTGAAGACACAAACTCTGGCTTCTAGTCTTCAGTTTATAACAGCGAATCACTCTGTGCAATCTTGAGCACTTAGCTCAGACTTCCACTTCAACTTTATCTCACTTTTTTATCTCGGCCGGTACACAGAGTGTCACAGCGCGCGGGGTGATTCATGCTTTTGCACTCGCTAACAGGTTTCTGCCTCGCGGAGGAGGCTTGGAAGTGTTTCATCGAGGGAGAAAGTGTGGATCGGTTAATCAACACCGCGTATTGCAGCACTCTGTGTGAGCTGTCAGGAGGGTCGTGTTGCATGAGGTGTGTGGTGTTTATGTCGGGAGTGCGAGAAGGTATGTAGGACATGGAGGACGGGGACCCACCAGTCCTGGAATAACCCTACATCTCCCTGCACATCCTTAACCCTTCAACACACACACACACACACACGCACACACACACACACACACTCTGCCCTCTGTGTGTTTACATATTTCCCTCAGTCGGTGCCTCTCTGGCTCTCTCTCCTCTCAGACCCCCTGCCTCTAATCTCTTTATTAAATTTAATCCTAATTACACGTCCATAAACACACCATGTACTTAACAGACTGCGGCTTAATTCCCGATCAAAAAAAACCCCCAAAAACATCCCATAAATTCTCCCATAATTCTCACAACCTGTAACATTTGACCGTCAGAAGAAGGAGTGAAGGCATGAGATTATGTCTCGCTCCAGTGTGTAACAGGAGACGGGCGCTGAGCCTCTGCTATCTCTCTGCTAATTATTTTTGCTTCACTTGTCATTCCTCATCCTCATCCTCCTCCGACTCCCGCTTCTTTGAAAGCAAACATTTTTTTCCCTCCATTTTCACGTCTTCCCATGTTGACTTAGATGGTAATGGATTCCCTCGCTTCCCAAGAGGTCGCTCTGCTCGGACGTCACGCGGGTTCTGTTCCAAGTCTGTGCATTTCCCAAGTATCCCTCTACGATGATTCATGACGAGACTCTGGCGTTTGCAAATATGGCCAAAAGTTCAGAGCATATACACCATGTGGCCGAAAGTATGTAGACACTGCAACGCTCCACCCATAAGTCCCCCTCAGTGTGGTGGGAAGACTTTCCACCAGATTTTGGAGTTTCTCTCTGCAGGGATTTGCTCCATTTCAGCCACAAGAGCGTCAGTGAGGTCCAGAAATGATCTTAGGTAACAAAGTTCAGCCCAAAAGGTGTTGGATGGCGTTGAGATGAAGTTCCCCCACACTGAACTGGGAAAAACTCAAATGTTTTCAAGTAATAAATTAACTAGATGGTACATAAAGCGTCAGAGCAAAACAGCGCTGCAGCTTTTAGGCATGAACTTGGCCTTAAACTTCTTGTATCGACTACCAGCCTCGCTACAGAGACGGCACTGTCCCCCCTGCTTTCATTCCTTACTCTAAGCTGGGACGATCCCTACATTTATTCCCCCAAAGAAGTCGAGTTCTTCTTCCTCCTTTTAGGGGCCTAGACCAAGAAGACGATAAGCGTGTCCACATACTTTTGGCCGTATGTTGCATGTGGAAGCAGACAAAATGTCCAAAGTTAAAATCCCAGTCGGGCGAGACACGTCATGTTTAAACAGGTGGTGCCACGCTACTTCAGATTAAAAGTGAATATTTATTTTCCCCCTCCGTCCAGTCACATTGCTCCGGATCAGGCCAGTGTTTATGGAAAAAAATGTCCCCCCCCCCCCCCCCGAGTGGTGTAGGCTTCCAACGTTATGCATGTATTTCCCATGATGTCCTCATCTGACCACGGCGGATCCCTCGCTCGGCCGTCCTCACCTGACCTGATTTGAGAGGAAGCAGGCAGAACGTATGGAGCGGCGGGGGGACGGGGGAGGGGGCGGGCTGGGCTCACGCTTATATAACCGGGCCTCTAATGTATACAGACACGCACGGTACATGCGCACAACTGTCCTAGATCTTCTCATGACAGTCTGTGGTGGTGGTGGTGGTGGGGGAGAAGGAGCTACTGTTGGAGCTGGTCCATGTACGATTCTTTGGAAGGAGAGAGTTTGTGTACAAGAGAGTGAAAGAGACAAAGGGGGGGAGACGGATAAGGGGGGGGGAGGGAGGTATTAGTAGGCCGTCCTGTCTCCCATGGGTCCCAGTACTTGGATTTGCATTCTCCTGCTCCACTGTCCTGGTAAACACGCGCTGCTTTTTGGCTTTGTATTTGTTCGAGAGGACACGCAGAGATGAAAACGAGGAGCTCTGCTGCTGGATCACATGCGCTGAACATGTACTGCACACTGTGTACTCAGTGTAGCCAGCTAGCTGCGGCGGCTCCGTGCATGTGTGCAGCCGAACACGTGGTGAGGAAAAAGCCAGGGCTGGAAGAAGAAGAAGAAGAAGAGGGAGGAGGAGGAGGAGAGGGGGGAGAGGGGGGGGGCGTATGCAAACAGTCTTTGAGATTCAACCATATAGTGCAGTTGACAGCGCAGCTGGCTGCAATGTTCTCCTGCTGCTGAGTGGAAAATTCCTGCTATGACCGAGCATGAAGTGTGTGTGTGTGTGTGTGTGTGTGTGAGAGAGAGAGGGTGTGTGTGCATGACATGAGAGAGAGAGGGAGAGAGAAGGAGGGCGATCCGAGGGGGCCGGGCTATCATCCAAGCGATGGGATTGGCTGGCGGAAAAGCTGCCTTTGTGAGATCACAGCCCCCACAACAGCTTCCACCCACATGGAGGACTTCATGTGACAAGATCCAAACCCTGCCTTCACCAAATTCATACTAAAGAAAAAGAAAAGGAAGTCATTCACAACACCTGCCACACACCAACAGACCCAGTTACACACTGCTCCATGAGTCAGAACCCAGAGAGCGAGCGAGCCCCCGACGCATGAATCACCGTTTTTCCCTTTCCACGTCCAGTCGGAGCGAAGAGCGCACAGTGACAAACATTCAAACATCGCCACCTACGAATGTGATCCTGATGCAGGGTGACAGAAGAGGCGGGTCGAGAACAGAATCGCACAACCTTCATTCTCAAAACTTAAAACACGGAGTAGAAATGTTGTGTTTCAGGATAAAAAACCCTCCGGATCACTGAGCAGAGTTTCAGACGTTTAGTTCAGGTCTTTAAGTGTTAAAAATGTGATATTAAAGGTCCAGTGTGTAGGATTTTGTGGCATCTAGCGGTGAGGTAGACCAACTGAGCACTCCTCGCCTCACCTTCTCCTATGAAAACGTCCAGAGTTTGTCCATTCTAGGCTGCCGTAGAAACACGACGGGCTCTATGGAAGAGGATCTCTGTAGATTAAAAAAAAAAACTAAACTATTCTTATTGTCAGGTGATTCTTCATCAACGGAAACATGAGTAGGAATATTATATCACATTTCTGCCACTAAATCCTGCACACCGGATCATTTCGCGCAATATCGTCGATGGTTGTTTGAGCAATCCTTCAACTGTGCAAATAATCTGATACACTGAAGGATTTATACTGAACGTTATTTTCATTTATGACCTTTTTCAATATTATCCACACTGTAGCTGGAGAGTTGTATGAAGGACGTCTTTTCAGATTTATATTTCTCTCTTTCACTCCCTCTCTCTGTAGCTCTTTAACAGTACAATACACATATTTCTCCATTTTTTATCATTCTCATATGTTTTGCTATGCGGCGACGTTTCTGTTCTAGAAGTCGAAACTGTAAAATAACCCAATTTCTCCCTCAGGGGAACAGAAAAGTATTTCTCACTCTTCCGTCGTGATAAATGGAGCCGCAGCTTCCTGCTGGAGTGTTTGGAGAGCGTTGTTGATTCGGTTCACTCTCAGATGATTGATGGTTAATTATCAGGTTCTAATTGGCTGAAGAGCACAGCGGAGCATCTTAGCAGCTCGGAGGACAGATGTGTCGCTCAGGCAGTTGGTGGGAATACTGATGATGATGTGATGTTGGGTAACAACTTCATGCTGTTTTACAATAACAACCTTATAAAGTGATATGTCAATGTCATTGTCACGTGTTGTACTGCCCCCAAGTGGCCAAAAATATATCAACGCTGCTTTGAAAATGTGTTATTTGTTTTATTTTCCAGTTTTTTTTCCATTTCTAGATGATCCAAGTGGACGCCATGACTCTTAAAACACATTGTTGCTATTATATATTTATTGTTCTGTCTGTCTGCACACTGCTGATCTGATTCTGCAGCTATTCATTGATATATTGATTCATTGATTGATGTTCATAGACTCCCCTCCACATGATGCAAACACAGCTGTTAATAAAGATGCTTGATCCACAATAATTTACTTGATTCAATGCATTGATACATTGTTATTATTATATTTATTACTTTTTATCTGTTATTTGCTTGTATGTGTTTTTGTGTTCTTCTCTTTTATTTGTATTAATTTATATAGAAAATTGCACCTTTTGTCCTCTTGTTTTACTTTTATCCTCTTTTCTTTAACCATATCTTGACTGTTTGTCTTCCTGATTCTCCCACTTTAACTTTCTCCGTCACTGTGTTTAAAGGTGCTATATAAAAAAGTTATTATTAGCAGCAGTAGTATTTTCTTCATCTACTGACCACTAGATGGCGACACACCGTCAGACTGGAGGTGTCACCCTCAGGTGACCTTTTCTAACCTGCCCCGTCACTGCAGACCTTTACCCCACATCATCGCTTCTGTTTCCTGATGCCACTCACTCCGACCTGGATCCCTGTTTGTACAAGAAACCAATAACTGAAAACTCCTCGAGCGTGAATCACATTTCACGGGGGAGCATTTTTTTTTTGCCTCACAAGGTCTTTTGGAGATATTACTCCACATTTGTGTCGTACTTAAGGTGCCACAGGAGAGCTGATGACAGCCTTTCCACAATTTGCTGAGCTGCTCGGCTGCTATCCGTAATCCAAATTGCCCCCCAACTTGCAGCCAAAGCGCGTATCCTGAACCCACGACACGAGGATTTACAAGGCTGGTGCAGTAATGTTGATGTTTTTCAGCATCTCTGTAAAACAGAAGCAGCTGGAGCTCACTGAGGGGCAATAACACATCATCAGGCAGACATGCATCGAATTTGGGAAATGTTTCTTCCTGAGCGTGCGGGCCGACAGTCTTCCATCTGTGACGACGGATCGCTCCGGGCAGAAGAATTATCAGTCATAGCCGCGAGACCGGCTGTCTCTCACCGGGGAAACCTCGCAGCACTCTGAGAGACATCTGACTCGATGTGTCAATAAGTCAGACAGGATATGCTGTGACATGTGCTGATGAACTGAGCAGTGCTGCCAGCGCCTGTCTTTCCGCTCTGACACTGATTCGACCAGACAAACCTTGTTTACTCCTCATTTAGCCATTATTTCAGCCCACCGACTTCACATCCCTTTTTTTTGCAGCGTGCAACTGTTACCAACATTGTTTTGCAATCATGCAAATAATTTCCACAGGCGGGAGGTGCACGCATGCCGCTGGAACACACGACGGTCCTCAATCTAAGCAGGATTAAGCGCTCATGTTGGATTAAGGTACACGGGCACATTTGCATTTTTTATTCATTATCACTGAAACCTGCGTCAGGAGGCCAGAGAATGTTTGAGTGAGGAGTTAATGCACTGATAATGCACTTTTTCATCTTTTAGATTGGCCAAAAAGGACAATAAACATCACGTTTGTCACGAATCTGGATTAGATATTTGATAGATAAAGCTATAATCTTCAATTTCCCCAGTGTGGATTATAGATAAGATGCAGTCCTGATAGAAAAACAAACATTCATTCTTATGTACAGTGACCTAAAAGGAACAGTTCAACCAACAATTTAAATTCAATCATCATCTCCTCAGCCATATGCTGATGGACAGTCAGTTTTAGAGTCCACAAATGGTTTTAAAATGTGACAAACAACCGAAAAAACACATAAAATGGCTAATATACCATACTCATCTGGCATAATCCAAGAATCCAGAAGATCTGAGATCACAAATTGATTTGAAAAGATGTTATTCACTCCTGTTTTTAATCTGAAATCTTCAAGTAGTAAAGATAAAAGTAAAGTAGTACTACTTTGGTAAACGTGAATGCCACTAATACAAATAGTACTTGAGTAAAAGTCTGAAAGTATCTGATTATAAATGTACTTAAATGTCAAAAGTAAAGGTGATCGATTGTCGACCGAGCCAATTATCAGATCTGATATTCGGCATTTTTCTGATTATTGGAGTCAGTGTTTGTTTTATGTAATTTGTTTTCATGATATTGTTGAAAAAAATAAGTTAATCTCACACACATGCACTCATTTGGCTCTGATGCAGCACGTAATCTGAATTTATAACTATAGTCAGTAGTTGCTCAGATAAATGCAGTGAAGTAAAAAAGTACATTTGTCTCCAAAATGTAGCAGAAAGGAAGTATAAGGTAGCAGAAAATGATAATACTCAAGCTAAGTATGTCAAAATTGGGCTTAAATACGGCACAGTAATCATCAGGATGCAGCGATTCTGTGGTTTTGCAAGACAATCATCAAACGATACATCAGGTGCGTGATTGATGTTGAAGGTGTAAGAAGCATCTTTTCCAATCCATTTGAATTCTTGTTGTTTTCAGAGATCTGGACGACGCCGGACGAGCAGTTCGAAGCCATTCCATGTTCCATTTTTGCCGTGAAGCTCCGGAAATGTTTCGCAGACTACGAAACTTCCCCCGACTCTCCATCAGCACGGAGGAGAGGAGATGACGACTGGTTTCTTTTTAGGGGTGAAGTGTTCCTTTAAAAGCAAAACGCACGACAGCGTGTACAAACAGAGACAATGAGGTGGAAACGAGAAGACGGGGTTTTTTGTGGGTTTAATTTATTAGTCCATAAATGAAAACCCTCCAGCACATGACGTAGCCGGCTGGAGAACTGAGAGCCAAAAAGAGCCAGTGAGATGTAAATTCAGTCACATATTTATTACATAAATATATAGTAAAATAGACCAGCGACAATTACCATAAAAATATCTTCCTTTAAAACCCTGACCATAAACAAAGATTTGAAAATCACACATAGACATTTACAAACACGCTGATTGTCTGGACCTGTCAAGAAGCAGCCCACCACAAAAACCTGACATCACACCACCCACTGGACTCGTGTTGGGAGGAGGTAAAGAGGAGGGCGGGTGCTCAGGAACAGCAGGGGATTGGGTACTTGCATGGCTGGGGGCGGGGGGGGGGGAGGAGGACAGGTCCAGGTGAGAAGGGGCTCGGCGTGATGGAGGCGTGGGTGGTGTGAGAGGAGATCACAGTAGATATTCGGATGTTTTCCTGCGTGCGTGTGCGTGTGTGTTTATTGAAAGACAAGCCCGTGTGTTGTGTTTATGAAGCCCAGAGCGTCGCCTAAAAGGTTGACTGCACGCACTTGCATGTTCGTTCGCCCCTGTGCTTCGTGGAAATGAATCCTAAACTATTAGAATATAATAAAAAATAATATAATAATAACATGTTTTATTATCTTTATTAACTTTTTATTGTCTGCGTCAAGCCTGCACCAGGAGGCTGTATGGTTTGTGGTAAGAGGGCAGTTAAACAGATTCCTGTACTTTGTGAGACACAGAAAAACAGTAAACTTATCCGGAATAAAACTCTTAAATAAAACTAGGCTTTGTTTGACCCTGAAAATATAAACTATCTGGCACATCTGGATAGAGACAGAAGGAGAGAGCTCTGCCCTGCGTATACAGTGAATGGCCATGTGTTTCCCTGTGTGGTGTACCTGCAAACTCCCGTTACACACTGCGAGCGCGGTAATATGCTCTACGACAGATCTCATCTGGATTTGTGTTCCCTTTGGCTTCTTATACTCTCTAGACGTCTCCCTTTAGTCTGTCCCGATCAAGGACTGAGATGCGTAACAATCCCGGACATCTCGGTCACTCGTGAGTCAATACAGGAAGAATGTTGAAGATACAAACTCTGCGTGGAGAGACATCTTAGTGACTTAAAGGTGATGATAAACAAATTGTTTTTTTTCTTGGTGCACTCCAAAGATGGCGTCCAGGTGACGTCATGACACACTTTTCTAAGTAAAGTTTAACAAATTGAAATAGAAAGAGTTTAAGTTGATCTCATTTGCAGTGCAAGACGTTCAGAGGTCTATTTAATGATGGCAGTTGTGTTTTTGGATGTTTGGTCCTCGAACAAACATGGGATTGGACAAACGCCACTCATGGACGGAGTGCCTGTTCCGAGACTGAAATTTTCCTGGAGATATTCTAGGCGAGAAACAAGCAGTGAGATTTCTGAATCTGTCTCCAGTTTAACTCAACTGCGGTCCATTTTTTTCAGGTATTTGCATCCATTTGCCAAGACCTCAGCTGTTATCTACGAAGACACTGATCTTGTTGACATCATACACAAGACGACAAAGTTCTGCAACTCCTGTCGCTGGTTCGCTGCAATGATCGTATTGTTTCGGGAGTCACTGCCAATCGTCTCAATCAGTTGTCTAGGTTTGAGGATGTGCTTGCTAACTCCTTGCATCCATCCAAAGATGGTGCATTAAAGCAACTCAGTAATCCAGCAGTCTCCTCCTGCTACTACTGCTAGTACTGCTGAACTTGAGACGGTGAGTCTGTATTTGAGACTGTATTTTAAAGTTGCCTTCAACATTCTTCCAGTAATGAATTGTTGGAGCCACTGAGTGTTTGAAATGTTCGGGTTTCAGGAGATCACATCCATCGAGGACGGTGATACGAACAGTACCAGTCCTGGATCAGGACGGCTGACGAACCTCACCTCAATCTTTTTTGCACGCTGCTGTTCCCAGAAGTGTCCAGAGAATTTAACTTACAGGACTCATTGGATGGGATTCTATAGTTTGCGTGGAGAGCTGTGACAAGAGGTCGACATGCTTTCAATACAACTTGACCGAAACACCTCACCATCCCGTCTTTGGCACCTTTCCGACTAAACCTGACCCTTTATTTTTGTTTTTTTCGGACAGGTCGTGACCCCCTGAGCGTCTGCAGAACACATCATAGTTTTCCCAGCAGCCTCTGCAGTCACAGTGAAGCGAGGAACTCTTGAAGGATCGGTACAAAAGTAAGAAAAGCAGCTGCGTTAGCTGTTGCCTGTGTGGTTCGTTATAGCTTGTTTTCATGTTTGTTTCATTCGTGTGAAAGTCTGTGAAACTGCTGGTTTGAAGTCATGAAGTTACAGAGTAGTTACACAGATACTGAGCAGGCTGAACAAGGGACCAAGAAAACCAAAGTAGTGCGAAAACAAAGCAATCAAAAGTTCCCCCAGAGAAGATCTCAGTGTCTGCAGATTCTTAGGTCGACTTCTGTGTGTTCCTATTGGCTGAATTTGCTGAAACATCCAATCACACGGGGTGTTCATTAAATGCACCGTCCGGACGTTGAAAGCGGCATCAAGACAGATCAAACTCTGAACTGTTGACTCTGTCTTGATTTATCGCCGATGTTCTCTGATGCACCTGTTCTGTTCTCAGGTGTGTAAACATTGTTTTTTAATTTTGAGCCTCGCGTTACGTAACAGGACAAGCGGATCGAGAGATAGCGAGTACAGACACACAAGACGGTTCATAGACATTTTGTACAATATCTACCAATAAAGCCCGACATGGACACATCTACCAGCACCGACACGGAGGACCTGTTGCAGTCCACCGGGTGTCTGTTTTGTTTTTTTCATCCTTCCTGCTGTTGAGGAAACCGCTTCGAAAGCATTGCGTTGTGGGTTTTTTTTTTGCTAAACATTTTTCAAGAACATACTACAAGCATGCTAAGCTTTCTGTACATGCGACACCGAGTCCCTTCTGTTGTAAACAGTGCGAGCAAATAAAGGAAGGTCCGGTTCAAGAAGATGTTCCCGGTGGACGTGAAGCCTTAAAAGAGGTGGTTGTCGGTGGTTTTTTTGCTGGTGCTGTATAAAGTGGCTTGGACCTGCTACAGAGTGGAATAAAATCGATCCCTTCCTTTAGGTTTCAGCTAAGCAGAGAGCGTTTCTCCTCTGGTTTTGCATACAACGGCGGGACTTGTGAAGCGTTGGTGCCAAGAGAGGTGAGTGTGAATGCTCGGACGACGGGACAGAGAACGAGAAGGACAAACGTTGGACCAGGAGCACAGGGAGGGGGACGGAAAGCACCCTTTGAGGCCGGTTTATCAAACCTGAGCAGTTCTGAACCGATTCAAAACCTTATTTTCAACCTGACAAACATTGCATATTTTTTCTCACAAAAGCGCAGATCCCCCCTAAACTAATATAACTAATAATTTATCTAATCTCTGATCTATATCTCTGATTGATAGACATTTAATAGATGAGCTAATTTGCGTACATTCTTAGCTGTCGAGGCATGTGGTTTCCCACCCGTTTACAAAAATACCCCCATGACTACATCATCCCCAATCTTCCACCTATAAGTGCTCTTAGTTCCTTTCTTGGGTTTTGGTGTACTGGGCAACCGTCTCAAAACAGGAGAGGGGACAGTGTCCACGCAAAGCTATTCATAATGTCTCATGGCCCGATTGTAGTTGGGTGCAGGGGATGGAGCTCCGTGTGCTATCGGATTAGGGACGGGGTGATGTGGTGTCGGCTTGGGCGATAAAAGTCTCGCACAAATAACGCAACAGACGATGTTATTGTCATCCGGCAAAGACATCTCGTAGTCTCGTTCACATCAAGTGGCTAGTCATTTTCTCAAGCTTTCATCACGCAATATTGCCAGCGGGCATCGTGAGGCTCGTTTATGCCCGACGTTCGATACGGATACAGACGGAGCCTTCGGTCCTTGCTCTAAGTTCCTTTCATCCGTGTTTCTGCACGTTTTCTGAGAGCTTACGGATGCGGATCAACGGCGCAGTGTTGAGAAAAGAGGTTCAGATCGAGGAGAACAGGCTCAACAGTACATTGTTGTAACACAGTGTACTGACGGAGACTTCCCGGTCTGAGACTATTTCACCCGCTACAGAATAATCTGTGGACACGTGGGGGAGCCAATGTGAGTTGGATGGCAAAGCGGAGGGCAGTTACGGTTGTACCGTTGTAATGGAGGTATCCATTTCCGTACGTAAAAGGAGCATAAACGAGCCTTTAGAAACTACGTCCTCCATGTCTGTATGTTAAAGCGCTGTGTGCCTTTACAACAGCACGATTGACCTGCAGTAACCTCCGCCAGCCCGGTCTCATTCCCACCTCGTCAATATCGGTGAGCATCGTCTCCGCTGCCACAACAGCCGATAGATTACGTAACTGCGGTTTGACATTAAAAGAGAAATGTCACATATGACGGCAAATATCACGATATTCGATAACATCAGCCCAAGCCTAATGTGGTGCAGTTCTATCATGATCAACACATCCCTGTATTTACACAAAGCCCCTTTATTCAGCCATTAACACACAAGTGAGGCTGCGAAACCAATCAATTAATTAATCAAACAGCTGATATAGATTTGGCACTTTGATTTCATCTTTCAGCTCCTGTGTTTACATATTCTCTGCTGATTTTCATTGTTGTGGTAATGTCCCCCAAAAGAGACTACTGGCTTTGATTTAGTCATTTAATATTGTGTGTTGCCGTAACCTGAAAACCACCCCAGGGAGTCCTTAACCGCCGCCACCCAGCACAGTCAATTACCAGAGATTGTGCAAGCCTTCACGGTAAACCCTCCAATGCCCTATGAAACACGCCGTAGAACGACACCACAGAGGAGCAGGGGATACAAAAAGCGATCAATAAGGCCATCATTTGGAAATAGAAATGAAATTGCAAAGCCTTTGAACTGGCAGCAGCCGCCCGCTCCGGTTGTTCGCTTGTGGGAATCGCTGCAGCTTTTTTTTTTTTTTCCTTGTTGAAACGTCGCCCACTCTTCCTCTCCTACAACCTCCAACGCTCCCACGTATTAATGGTTCTCAAGCCCTCCCCCCCTCGCGTGTTGCTCTCTGTTAGCCTGCTGAACTCAGCATTAGTTACATTCTTCAGAGGATATAATACAAGTCTATGACAGGACTTCTGTCACGTGCCGCGGCCTAAAAAGGTGCTTTTTTTTGTTTGTGTTTTGAGGAGTTTGGGAGGGGAAAAGCGAAGCAGGTCGATAGGACATCAGCACCACAGACACAGATCTCTCACATGAACATGGACGCCGATGATCACATGCACACACCTTTATATATATATTTATATATATATATATACACATGCACAGCCTCGAGTAGAGCCATGCCAGTCTTTCAGTATATCACATAGGCTAAACAGAAAGCACACTGAAATAGAACAGTGGACGGATGGAGCCCGGCTTGGATGGGAGCCACATTCTGCTGCATGAACACCATTAGCCAACTGGGTGAGGGGGAGCTGGATATTGCTTCTGGCACTTTGACCGGAAAAAAAAGTGCAAAGACCAGACAGACACCAACAGCAATGTCTGAATTTGCTTCTGTACACTTCTGGAAATGTGTTTGTGAGAAAAAAAAAAAGTCATCAGTGTGTGATTTATTCAGGATCACAAGATCAAACGTTCTGGTGTGTTTCCACCGCGGAAGCCCATTTCTGCCAGGTAACGAGGATCCTAATGTACTTTTGAATAACTTTGAGATTGTAACTCAAAATCAAAAAGGTAATAAGTTGAACATTTTGACTTCCTTTATCATAATTTTGGCATAAAACGTCAGAAAAGTGATTGATTTACTACAAGAGCTCCTGACATTTCATGAATTTTCTTTTCTTGGTTTTAATCTCTTTACTACCTGCAATCTTCACTGCTCTGTCAACTCTGCTATTCTCTACAATCTTAGCATTCAGGGAGTAGCCTCTGCTCTGTTGCTGCCCTCTTAACTGGACTGGACTGAGCTGGTTTAAAAAAGTTTTGAGCTCTTGAACTGTGCCGGCGTCACCTCAGATGTCAGGTGACACGACTATCACGGCCTCGTCGGCAGGTGACGGATCATTCTTCCTGAGGCAGTCGTAGAAAAGTCAGACGTTTGAGTTTATGATCGTTTTATGTGAAACACGGCTTCAACTGAATTTATTACCGTTAACTGAAGCTTCACTGTCTGATTATACTGATGCTGCTCCAACTTTAAAATAAGGTGAAGGTGTTGCCTTAACCTGTAATTCTATATTTGATCTAACTTTCATCAACTATGAATAGCTTTTTTAAGGGCAAGAGACTCCAATAATCCCAACCTTTCAAAGAATTCGGAGGATTTATCTCAGACCTTGTTTGAGATTGGTTATTTTAATATTTACTTGAATGAGAGCTCAGTGCGACGGCGTCACCTCGGACTTTCTGTTCTATAAAACGAAATTATATTTACTTTATCGTCTCACAGGATCATTTGTCTCCTAGCAGCTGCATCACACAACACATCCATCAATCATACTTACTGTTGGGGTGAGACGGGAGTTATTTATAAGATGATACATAATCATCATCAATGATCACAGCCATATTTTGAAGGAGGATGGATTGAATTAACTTTTCTACTGGTTTAGTCAAACATTTAGCACTCTGATCCACCAGCTTTAATAAACCATGAAAGTATTTTTATTTATTGATTAGATATGGACATAAAAGTAACACTACATCAAGTCCTGATGTTTTATTTCCTGTAACAACCCTCGAGGCTGTTTTGAGTCTTAAGACTTTAACTGTGCGGTCACGTTACCACACCATAAATCAGCTGATGAACCAAAACACAAGTTTAATATGACCTCACATCATAGATTTAAGCCAAGTGAAGTAGAGAAACACTTATTTTTATGTACCTGATTTATACATTTTGAATGATTGCTGGACTTTGGTCCCTAAATCGAATATAATCTCAGTTTTCGTCACATTCAGAATAAGGCGGTGAGCCTCACATCAGTCCACATACTGCTTTGATTTCAGAGTGGTTAAGTGATGAGTCTTGATTTCACTTTGAGAGCCTGCGTCACAAACACAGTAGTGAGTAGGTTTTGTCACCACAGATTGCTGAATCAAGTTTCCCTGTGTCTCTTTAAGTAATACAACATAAAAAAAACCTTTTATTGTGAAATATGGAGTAACTCAGGGCTCTTTTATCGGACATCTGCTATTCTCTCTTTATACTTCAACTCTCAACTCCAAATTATACCTGATGATTTAATTAAATTCACTTTATATGCCCATAAAAGCAGAAGATCATAACTTAAATCTTTAATTAGAGGCTGGGTTGTCAGGATGTTGCAGTTTCCTGCTCCTAAATTGTGATAAATCTGAAATTCTGGCTATTTAGCACAGTAGTTAATGTTTAAGTTTGTCCTGCTGAAGAGTTTTTGGTGCCCTTTAGCTTTTCCTCTTGTAATTGTGAAGTCTGTCTCCATTTCCAGGACTTCATTGTGGAGAGTGTGTGTTTAAAAGTCCTTTTTCCTGATCCGAATAAAGGAAATAACTAAATTTGACGTTTGTCTGGCAGGAATAGGCTTCCACACAGCGCGGCACCAAACACAACCCACAAACACTCCCTCTCAAACACAACAACAGACGGACACAACACTCTCCCACCTCCACACACGAGGGAACATGTTTCATTCAGGGTTAAGAAAGCAGTGAGGGCGTTATTCTTTGTGGCCGAGATAAGACTCAGGGTCCAAATCCTTCAAACCTGGACGTCTTCAACCCTTTTTTCAGTCTGACACAGGGGGAAAAAGGTACATTTGCTTTGATTGTAAATGGAGAGGACAAAAAAAAAGATGAGCTAACAATATTTTTCATCTAAGGTTCATCATCATTTATTAGAAAATGTTCTTTTACCTGAGAGAATCCTTCAATAGCTTCCTTTACCCAGTCACAAGAGGCGGTCTGTGCTTGTGTGTGTGTGTGTGTGTGCGTGCGTGTGTGTGTGTGTGTTTGGACCGGGCTGAACCGATGCTCTCACAGGTGGGCGCGTTTTGTTTTTTTTATTTTTACAAAAAAGCAATCATGAGATTATTGTTTTTTTTCTCCCACGAATGTATAAATAAGATCTGATGAGACGAGAAATACGCCGAAAGGTTCACTCACTCGCTTATTGCACTTCATTAAAAAATAATTGTAAACTTTTATAATGAGTCATTTAATGTCTTTTCCGCCTAAAGGCTGGAACTCTATTTATTTTGTCGGGTGCAGCTAATCTAAAAAACATTAAATGTGCAATTTAAATCTTTTATTTTGTCAACACCAAAGACTCGTCCACTTAGCGCGGCTCGGTCGGGGCCATTCAAAGTGCATTTTAGTTAAGTGCTCATGTACAATTGATGGTCTGGTTGGAGATCGTTCTCAGCGGGGGTTGATGCAGATTTTTAAAATCCTTTCCTCACATCTCAAAAAGCAGAGGTAAGCCGAGGTTAAGTAAACTTGCTTTTGAGACGTATGCCCCCACTGACGCACATCAACCAACCGGATTATTCTTTAATGTTACATTAACTTGGTCGCAGGGTAGAAAAAACAATTAAAGCTTCACACACATGTAGCAGAGGGATTGAATTTTAAGGGGCTCGTATGAATCTTGGAATTCGAGGGTCTGTGGCGTGGACCCACCAAACAATGAGAGCATCGCACCCAAACTACCACACATGTACATCGACACACACATGCACGCACACACACACACAGACACACACACCGCTTTCTGAGCAGTTTACAAAAAACAGCACATCTCGTAGAATCCTTATTCTCCACAACATCCCCAGTACCCCTCCTACTTGTTCTCCGAGACCTGGGCTACTGTGAACAGTTACCGGCCCTGAGGACCAGCCGGTCAGCCTGGACCCTCGCCCACACAGAGTTAGCAAGGGTCTCCAGGTCACGTCGAGAACCTCTGGAATTCGAGCCGAATTTGATTTCAGAAGCAAGACCTGCTCGTTGTTGTTACGTCGAGCTCGTCTTTTTTTGAAGGAGAGCTGGAGGGAAATTGCATAGACATCTTGCTACTTGCATGTCTTCACAAACTCTACATTTGGCATAGGGGGGGACCAAACACAACCATAAAAACCATAAAAACATCACAGACAATCTCCACCCTTGTCCAATGTGTCAACATGTGAGAATAAACCCAGGATAACATTATAGGAGGGATGGGCTCGGAAGCCCCCGCAAAGCCAGCCCTGAAACCCTCGCTTTGCTTGTTGTGGTCTATAAAATGCAATTTGCTTGAGTTAGGGGGGTCATTACAGACCCCAAATTACTTTCAGCTTTTAAGCAGTCAGCGCTGAAAATAAATACGGTGCTCAGTTAAAACTCTCATCATCATCTAAGAGTCCATTTACACTTCAGTACATGTGTCTTGGGCGGATCAGATGGCTGCCGGACCTCAAAAAGTCAAGTTCAAACGCATTCGAAGTCGTTTCTTTAAACAGGTTACGTAACTCAGTCAGTAAAGTATCACTGCCTCTATCCGTGAGTTTCCTGGGCACGTCAATGCGGAGGTTACTGGGGACACCATAATGGGCAATACTTGATAGCGCTGCTCGCCAGAACTAGTGTAGGTGACAACATTTTGAAATAACTGTCGCTCTGGCGGTTGTAGAAGCGTTAGCTAGGTGCGCCAAGCAGATAATAGTAGTGTTAGTAGTGAACACGATAAAGTCGCTAACCTTGATCTTCACGAGTGATTGATACAGATTACCGATCGCTCTATGAACGAGGGTTAGCGTCCTGTAACCGTGGAAAAAACAAAAAAAAAGCCACTTCAGGTAAAGTGACGGAGCGCGCAAGGTATCATAGCGGCTACGAATTAAGCGGATAGCTTCACCCGCTGTACAAATGATTGCTAAAGTTATGCTAAAACGATGCAATGTTGGCTAGCTAGGTGATTTTGCTAACTGTTACATATTGTAACCAAATTCGAGGTTGCAGGCGTTCTTCTTCTTCTTCTTCCTCCCCGGTTCAGTTCTGCTGTCTGGCTCAGTGGACTCACATTTATACAGCTTAGTGTAAACAAAGTTTAATCTGGATACAAGACACCTGAGAGTGTAAATGGAGCCATCGACCAGTCTTTGTCGTAAACCCGCTCAGGTTTCCAATCAGAATCTTAGCTCGCAAGGTTTTTTCGGGCTGGCTTCTGGGGTGGTGGACAAATGGGGGAATCCATTTTGGACTGGTTCCAACTACGATGTGGGTGTGCTGCAGCCAAGTTAGCCGACAATCAAGCCTAATAATAACTTGCTTGTGTTTTCTATTCATTTCCCCCTCCCTCCCCCCCCCCTCAACCTCCCACTTAATCCAACAAAACAAACCCTCCCCCCGCTGCCTTCCTAATCTTCAGCCACTGTGGCTGCCGGCAACACTCACACCGATAGTTTGGAATAACTGAACGCTGCTCCATAGATGAACACACAAACACACACACACACAACATTAGGCATTCATGTGTAGCGTGTCCTGTCGTGAGAGTATGAGGGGTACGAATCTATCTCTTTGCAAACAAAGAAGAGGCACAGGGTTTATGATTAATGTCACGGGGCACTTGAATATGGATCGGCATGCACATGTGAGAGAGTGCACACATACAAATGTACGAAGCATTACACATTACTCTTTTTTTTTTTCTCCTCTTACATGACAGTGAGGGATGGAGCGGCTAAAATTTTTACTCTGTTGCGATAAATCTCGAGTGTCGTATGGGTTTTTTTTTTGTTTCTTGTATTTACATCCTTGGTTATGGCTAAAAAATAAAAATGTAAAATGAAAATGAAAATAAAAACAGAAAAAAAACATAGAAAAATACGTAACATAGTATTGCACCTTGCAGACGGGCAATATATATTCTCAGTTTTGTTGGTTTTGTTTGTAACGTCTATGTGACACCACTATCCTTTCTGCTGGTGTGTGGAAGTTAGGTTGTGGGTGCCGGGCTCAGGTCCAGCCCCCTCCTGTCAGCTACATTCAATACCATAAAACACTCAGCCATTACAAAAGTCTTAATCCCTCAGTCTCTGGGCCATTCACATTTTGAGTTCACCGTCTTATAAACTGTGCCTTTAAGTTGGAGAAGTGCTCACATTAGCAGATGATCTCTTAACAATCTCGCGTTGCATCTCCCATCAATCCGAGAAAAACCAAATCGATAAGATAGAGAGCACAAAAGCTTGAGGGAAAGAGTCCTTTTGTAACTTCTACTGATGCGTACACACAAGCACATATTATCTTAACATATACAACTTTTTTTATTTTTTTTAAATCTATATATGCATCTCTGAACTTTCACATGTGCCTGCAAAATATGACTCCTCCCAAGTTCCTTTGAGTTTTGTGTTGTGTGAGGTATGACAAGATTGTTTCAGTTTGTTTTTGTTTTTTTTTTTACTTTTCTTTTTGTTTTTTTTGTTGTTTTTTTTCCACTTTTCAGTTTCTGTTGCATTATTTTTCCTGTTGAGGTTTTTTTTTCTTCTTTTTTTTTCTCCAAAGTTGTATTTCATTAAAAAAAAAAGGAAACAAAATATAAAAAAAAAAAAAAAAAAAAAAAAGAAATTCCTGTTTTGTTGTTTTTTTTTTTGTAAATACCTCCTGATAAAAGGGGGGACGGGGGGGACGGGGGGGGGGGGACGGACAGCTGGACAGACACACAGACAAACAGATCAGTTGGCTTATCAACACAAACTATAGATGTGAAAAAGAAGTGAAATATTTTTCTATGTTACACTGCACGCATGGTCAAAAAGTGACTACAGCTGTTTTTTTCTCCTTTTTTTGCTTTTTTTTTTTACACAGAGCAGTTTTAAGCTTCAAAAAACAAACAGAAACAAAAAAAAATAAGAAAAACAATAATAAAATGCAAAAAAAAAAAAAAAAATCTCCAATCATTTTGTTCAGGAGTCTTTTTTTCTTTTTCTTTTAAAGTCATCTCTTTTCATTTTTGTTTTATGGATTTATAATCATTTCATATATCTTTTTTTTTCTTCTCTTTTCTTAATCTAAATCAGACTCAGAAGGTAAAAAGCAGCATTATAACCCCTTCTGTCAAACACACGTTACCCAGTCAGCTCACGAGAACAAAGGACATCGATAAGTTGTTTTTTTTTACGTTTTCTCTTTTTCAGTTCTTTTACAAAGAGGTGTTGGAATTCCAAACCTGCATCTCTGGAATATGGGATCCTCTTATAATCTCGATCCTTGGAGGTGGTTATCCTTTTTTTGGAGGGAGCTGAAGGGGGGAGGGGGCATTTGGGGTTGTCAGCTGGCATGGGAGCGATGGGGGGGCGGATATGGGGGGTTGTTTTGGGATCCGAAGGGGAGGCCGTACATATTCCCGACATCGCCGCCTCCCCTTCCCTCCGAGTGTTTGTTACCATCAGTCTCTACAACCGGCCACATCGCCCTCTCTCGCCCATGTCATTGATGGCAGTGAGGGTTTGAGGCCCTCAGCTTTTTGTTTCCTGTCCCATGCGTTCTTTTCTTCACTCACATCCTCACATTCTCGCGCTCAAAGTCTTTCGTTCGTGTCGCTGCTGCTGCTTTTTTTTTTTTTTTGCCGTTCACATTCATCCGGTGGCGCCTCTGTTAAGGGCAGTTAATGGCCAGCCTTGTCTGACAAGGGTGAGACCTGGATCCCGTTTGATTTGTCAATGATTCTGGGTGGGGTGGTGGGGAAGATGAGAGGGGGAGAGAGGGTGATGATGGAAGGGAGGGCTCTGGATTTGAAATGTCACTGGGCTGCTATAGGAAGGATGATGGGAAAATGAGTTCTAAAAAGGAGAATGGTTAAGTGCAACACAGCCCTCCTAGCCTAGCCTACGCAGGGCTCTCTCTCCACCCCTGGTCGGGTCAGTACCGAGGCGAGGGTCATGTGCTGTTGGTCTAATACTGACGAGGGGACAGGTTTGGGACTGAGCCCACTGCGGCTGCCAGCCTCTGTTACACAGAGCAGCCAAATACTCCGACACTGCTCCGTTTTACACGGAGCAGCGGGGGAGTTAATCAATCCAACGAGGGGTGTACGTTACACTTTAATGATTAGGGGCTGAAGGGAGGACTGCTACAGTAGTGCAAAAACTCCACTCTAACACCAGCCTGGCTGGGTGGGGGGGGCTGTTACGATGGTGACGGGGTACAATTCAGTCAGAGCTAGGCTCACTGTGGTAGGGTAGGGTAAGGCAGGGCAGGTGATGGATCTCTGGAAGTGGGGGATGATGTTTGTGGAGGGGAGTCAGACCAGACTCCGCCATTGTGCCCAAACATGGCGTTCCAGTTCCTCTCTCCTCCCTCCGATCGGCATCGCTCCAGACGTTGAAGAAAGTGAGGCTCGGCCGTCCGTGGCGACGCCCCCGTGATCCCTGCCACGCTTTACTCTGCTTAGGTACTTCTGAGGGGTGCAGACGACCCTTCCTGTACAAGTGCCCAGTATGAACTACTGCTCGGCATTGAGTATAAAATAGAATTTTCTTAGTCTCTCTATATCTTCCATTCTCTTCTCGTAAGAGTGGTAAACCCAGTTAGATTTGGCTTGGCCCCCAGAATTGGAATGAACAGAGCGGGCTTTTACGATCAAATCTACATTCTTGAATGGTCATTTGGCTAGTACACTACGATATCTGCCATGGGTATCTGCGGTGAGATATTACTGCAATAGTGGTGAGCATTGGTAAAGTGAGTGACACTTCAGGAACTTCTAAACTGCCTCGTTTTCAGGTTGAGAACATTCCACCTTTTTTTTTTTTCCCATGTCTGATGCACCCGTCCATGCACGAGAGAAAGCTTATTTCATTGGGATTACTGATCACGATCCAGTGGCAGTCACCGTAAATGTACTGTGGAAGATCGCCATGATGCAGAAGGAAAAACCGCCCTTTCTGTGCACGCTAATTCAGCGGACGTGGCCACCGCTGGCTCTCGGTTATCCTCCACTGGTATCCATCCATCCTCCCGCCGCATGCGTTCGATGGGCGTTAGCCGGGCTGCACATCCACGCTGTCCTTTCGTCGCTTCTGTGAGTCGATTTTTCTGCTTTGACAGAAACTGGTAAATCCAAATTTTTTGAAAAAGATGACACTTGGTCCCATATAACAAAAAGAGATAACCCGAATGTAATGGGTACCATTCCCTGGAGTGGGTGACACGTTCCAGGGGGATGGCCGGCCCTCCTGTCTTCAGTGGTATTTTCATTTCAACCAAGTGATAGCACTGAGGGTGTGGTGTGTGTGTTGTATGCCGTGAGTGTTTTTGTCTTTCCATGACTACAAGTGTGCACCTATAGGCAAAAAATTATGCACAGTTGTGTGTTAATCTACACATGCGCCAACTTGAATGGTGTATGTCTGTGTGTAGGCTGTGGGCAGCTGCCCTGTGTCCACAGAGGTGAGGTAGTGCCTGACACCACAGGGGCAGTATTGCTGCCCCAGCCTGGGGGTGTGTCCACTTTGAGGTAAATGGTAGCCTTCTTGGCGTTTTGCCTGCTCTCAGTGACTGCCCATGGTAAAAAAAGGCAAATGTGTATGGAAGCCTGGAGGGGCCACACTGAGCGGAGTCCGTGAGGAGTGGACTCTGAACAAACCCTGCAGGTTAGGGCTGTATATCATATACAGTAAAATGAGGCATTCACGTTACTTTGAGGTGATGTGTGTTTTCATGTTTGTGTGTGTGTGTGTGTGTGTGTGAGACACAGATATAGAGAGAAAGTGTGTGTGTGTGTGTGTAGTGTAAGATGAGCTTTGCCGTCTTGCTGCTGGTTGCTGCTATTCGAAACCTCCTTACAGGCTGCATGTGGGAGATTTACTCCCGACTCTTGGCTCTGGATCTACGATCCACCTATTAAATCTTATCCCCTCTCTATCTCTGCTGCTCCCCTCTCTCCCCTTCCAAGTAACTCTCCCCCCTTTTCTCTCCTCTCCTCTCCTCTCCTCTCTTCTTGCTTGCTTTCTTTCCCTCAATGCAGTAACTCCTTGGAGAGAAAGAGGGACTTAATTGCCATTCACAAGACAGTAGGCTGCTGGCACAAGCAGCACGGGCAATGACGAGGCAAGTCTGCTCGTATGTGTGTGTGTGTGTGTGTGTGTGTGTGTGTGCTTTTGCATGCGCACTGTATGTCACAGGAGCCGGTCCAGTGACACAAATGAAGGTAGATATGGAGCCATGGTCTGCACGGTTTTTATCCGAAAAGGTAGACAACACAATTTCATAAAAGTGGAGTAGCCTTATATAAATATAGCACCGGTTTCACTGGGATCTAAGAGGAAGCAGCTTCATGAACAGCTGTAACGGCTCAGATTGAGTTGAGGAATTGAAAATGAACTACGGTAGGTCTGGTAGCTCCGTTTTGACGACAGCCATTACACACCAGAGAAATGCCTCAGGCGCCTGCCGAACGTATATCCACGTGCAGTGTTTTTGCTGATTGTGTGTGCCTGCATGACTGTGAGCGACAATATGTCACTGATGACGGTGTTTTTATTCTGAATCTACTGCCTGAAGAGTGATTTCAGAAATAATACTGAGAGGTGTTGGCCAGCGTGACGGCTGGAAAACATGGGCTTTAAAAATGTGTAAATCTGTTCCCCCAGAACGGGGAAACGGACCCCTGCAAAGAGCGCCGCTCTGAAGAACTGAGGTGGAACAGGCTGTGGCTCAGTGTGTGTGTGTGTGTGTGTGTGTGTGTTGTGTGTGTCTGTGTACGTGTCTTGGCAAATGGCTACAACTCTTACTAGATAAGACATCATGCTCAGACAGAAGGGCCCCCACACGGATTTTAAAACAGGGGTAAGTAGAAGGAGGAGAAAGAGGTGGAGGAGAGGGTGTTCCAAAAACAAAATCCTCTGTTTGCTCGACTCTCCTGTTGCTGGTGTGTTGTTTCTGTGATCGCTGCTTCCAGTTTTGAAACCACATACTGTAAATGTGATGTCGGAGAAATGCAGATTCCTGCCGCGAGGACTCTCCCTCCATCCTTCCCCTATAAAAAACACGATGGCCCTTCCCATCTCCCAGTTTGCCCCAACTTCCACTTCCTTTCGCATGGCGGCAACTGTGTTTCACACCTCCTGGTCCTCAAAGACCTCCAGGAAGAGCGGCGGGAAGAGTTCGTTGGGACACTCCACCTTCATGTGGAGGAAGCGGCTGGCGTGGCACGCCCCGATCATCCGCAGGTCCGTCACCTTCATCAGGAGCTTCGGCCAGAAGTGGGGAATGTTGTGCTTGCGGTAGTTGATGTAGTGCTCAAACGCCAGCAGGTAGGTCTCCTGGCACTTCTCGATCTTGTCCATGGAGGTCAGGCCAGAGCGGTCTGGTGGCGGTCCGGGGAGGGTGAGGAGGAGAGACAGGAAGAGGTGGAAGGAGGGAGAGGATTGAGAAAATGAGTGCACCAGCAATCATCAACATACTGTAATTATGTCTAAATGTCAACATACTGGCTGGAAAATGTGACCTTCAGTCGGCTCAGTGAAGTCTATCATGTGTTATTATGGACAATTACCATTGTGCATCACTGACGTGTGCTGGAGGTTTTGGGCTTTGCAGGATTTTTACGATCCCAAACGCTACAATGAAATTTGCTAATCAAGTCTGAATCCCATTGAATACGTTATTGTAGACTTATAATTAACAAAAGGCAACAATTAACAACGATCTCTCAAAAGGCAGCGACAAGCTCAGCAAAATGAAATCAGCGCTCCGAAAAGTTGAGACGGTTTTAAGTGCCGGTGCCAGAAACCTTGATTTTATATTTTGCTTGATAACCATATGATCGTCACACAGCTTCTTTCACAAGAGTCCAGAATCACAAACATCCTCTTGTTATTCCTGCCCCGTTATTCAAACACCTCGAGCGTTTTATGTGACATGAGTCCTGAAGTCAGGATGTGTGAGAGTTTTTACAACGAACAGACCAACAGTGAAGCTGTTTTAATCAAATTTAGGATGAGCTTCAGATTTCCTCCCTCCAACACAGAATGTGTGTGCAGACTTTTATCTTCGGGCCGTAATTACATTTTTGATTCACCATAGCTTTACAATGTATACTTTGCACAGAAGCGGGTAATGACTAGGAGTATGCACTGTGGTGGGCGTGTGTCTCTGAGGACGAAGACGACTGAAAATTTACATTTACATTACATTAACTCCTACACTACCGGAGTTATGAGCAGCACAGAAGTGAAGGCGTGAAGTTCGTAAATGGAGAACAACCTGAGCTCATGAGCAGCACGGCCTGCAGCAGCGCCACCTCCGTGTCGTCCAGGTTGAACTGCGCCAGGCTCTTGCCCAGGTCGAAGATGGCGTCCGACACGACGCCCAGCCCGCCGTTCTTCAGCTGCTCGCGCTTCACGGCCATCTCCCCGTTGAGCGTCAGCGTCTCGCTCTCGGGGTCGTAGCGCATGGCGGCTCGGAGAGACATGATCTCCATGCAGCAGCCCTTTAACAGGATGATCTGGTCTTCACAAGGTAGCTGGCGGAGGAACAGAAGTCTCACGTTAATGCAATGCAGCGTCATTGTTTCTTTAAATAAGTGTTTTGCCAGAGCTGTAGCGACGCAGCAGCTCTAGTGTGGCGGAGCTGATGAAGTCACAAGCATGTCAGCAGTGAACGTTCTGCACTGGAGTTTAAATTATTTACGCTAACAAAACCTTAGAATGAACTCCACAAGGGGAAGAAGGAAATGATGGTGAATGATGTCACCAAAATTACATTTTTTCCAGCAGTAACGGACAATGTGATCACTGTTTTTCTTCAGTTTTAGAGTTTCAGTTGTGAAACAAAAGGATAAGAAAAAGAAAAATGTGTAAATGTGACAAATCTGCTTCTAATTCTGCTATAAATGTGATATTGATATTATTGTTGCATCTTACATCTGTCATTTATAGTGGGAACTTTAATATAATCTTTATTTGCACAGGGCTTAAAAAAAACAATGAATAATAACATAATAACAACAGAACCAAAAAATCCATATTCCATATTTGGGGATTTATAGACACACATTTTGAGCTCATCTTGAGAAGAACCATGAGGTATATTTTGGTCCAAAGGTAAATAATATTTACATTTTCCTTCTATCTTTCCATTCATTAGTTGATGTTTAGAGTTCAGAGTGGAGCAGATGACAAATTGTTTATCATGTTCATCGTTTTACAGAAGAAATCTGGAAAAATCATGAACACGGACAGATTTTCTGTCCAAAAAAAAACCCCAAAAAACCCAACAAAACAAACAGATGTGTCTCACACAATTCCTCCGGAGTGGAAAAACACGATTTTTACACTTGACCTCACTTGAGACGAGTGTTTTTAAGTATTACCAACGCAACTGTGGCCTTGTTGTTGTTTACGTGCTGCTCGGCCTGCACTTGTTAGCGCTCGCCTCAGTTCTCCACACTGTAAACATTACACATCGCTGTTGATGCAGCGCTCGCTAAAGCAGCGACATGCAGAGGATCCAAAACCCCGCCACAAAAAAAAAAGGCTTTTTTTCAGGCACGGGATACGTCCAACGAAAATAAACACAATCCCAAATCTTAAAGGATAATTCCACCTAATTACAAGCAGTCCGACTGTCTGACTGCTTGTTGTTGTTGGACTCTATCGCCGTGTTTCCGTATTCTCAGCTCTCGACAATCGAGGTCGAGACTGGAATTACGCTGAAACGAATGAAGGGAGGGAGGAATCGGAGGGGAAAGTTATGGAGAAACAAAAGAGCGAGGGAGGGAGAGAGACATGGAGATGGATTGAAAACGAGGCGGACATGTTTTTCCACTGATGAACACAGATTATGACTAACACTCCCCTGATTTACATGGATATTAGAATCTCCCGGTTGAAACCCATTTTGATTAAATCTACAGACTCTGATGTGCCGAATTAAATCTCACCTTAATGTAAGTGTGTTCCGCAGCTCGCTGCACTCGACTGCTGAGTGGATTAATTGGCATTCATTGGCTTGATTTGTCTTGTAAATTTGTACCTGCGGGGTACGCTTCATTTTTATTTTTTTTTTAGCGGCTGGGCGAGTTTGTTTCTGCGCATTCAAATCGGCAATTCACAGCAGCGAGCAGATCTCCCTCCGCCTCTTTCTTCGGATTAAAAAGGCTGCTTGCACCAATATGATCTATTGTATTGGGACTGTAAGATAACGCGTTACACATGACTAATGTTCTGCAACGCAAAGATTTCCTTATCTGCCACCGTTTAGTTTCCTCATCTCTAAAATTAATAGAAAATCCAGCAGCAGTTTGAGGAATCTATTGTAATTCGCACTCATTTGAATACAAGCATCCATCATTATAGTAACGAGCGTCCGATAATAGAAACAATCCGAATGCGTTTGACTTTTTTAAACACGCGCTGATTAAAAAAAAGTGACGTCCTCTACTTTCTAAACTATCTGTGATTTATGGTTGTCAAGAATCTGTAATCAATCACAGCTACAGTTAGAAGTTAGACTCGTATTCAAACACACACACGCACACACACACACACACACACGCACACACACACACACACACACACACACACACACTGGCTCCGAAACAGTAACTCTACCCTGATAATTATCCAATCACACAAGGTCTCATTATGAGCAGCAGACACAAGAAGCATGATTACATGTTGCTAATTAAGGCGGAGCAGACGAGAGCAGAAGTGCTTCTCTGATTGTCGCCGGCAACAAAAGCTGCTTCTGGGTTTTCATTTCCCGAGAGTCAGACGTACATCGAGA
Source organism: Sparus aurata (assembly GCF_900880675.1). NCBI lineage: Eukaryota > Metazoa > Chordata > Actinopteri > Spariformes > Sparidae > Sparus > Sparus aurata. The sequence continues at coordinate 22,851,769 of NC_044206.1, read as the reverse complement.
GCGCCGCAGCATCAATGTGAATGATCAGCGTGCTGTATTTCTCTTTTAAACAAAAGAATGATTCAGAAACGAGGCTTCTAAAGTTTAATTTAAGACTTTTTTTTAAAGACTGGTTGCTACAGAGTCAGATTTTTGTGATGGTCCTGATGTTAAAGGTGCCCTGTGGAGTTTTTGACCACTAGAGGCGCCGTGGAGCATTTTCCTTTTCTTTCACAATGAGTAGGTTCTTGTTTTTTTTTTTTTTTTTTAGGTAAACTTGTTTTACGCTATTCCGCTGACCCACAGTTGAAAGAGGAGAAATTCATCATTAATGGAAGTAAAAAAGAAATAAGATGGACGTAAGCAAAGGAGGATTTAAACAATGCTCAGCTTTGTAAATGTTATGTTTGTTAGACATAAATGAGTTTTGGTGAAAAATACTGAATGTGAACAACTTTTACTACAGAACAATATTGGGTAAAAGCCTTTGCACCTTAATTTGAGCATTTTCTTGCACAAGCTTCAGTCTCCAGAGTAGGTTAATATGTTAAAACCTCAACTTTTAAACTTTTTGCTTCAAGAAGTAGTCGCCGTGTTAGCCGCCACACACTAGCTGGCTGTGCCCCGATACAGAAATGATTATTGGCCCCTTGTTGGTTTGGTTTTGTACTTTTGTTACAGCTTGATCAATGACTAGATCCAAAAACAGACCTTAAAGCCAGACTGAGGTTAAAATTGCTTTATAAAGGTCGTCATAATCCAATCGATTCATATTAACACCTGTCAAAATCATATTAAAGACACTGCAAAGGCGTGAAATTCAGATTACTGCATTTTAGAATCTATAAAAAGACTTTGCTGTCGAGTTGTGAATATTGATCCTAACTCTTGTGTCACATGTCGCTGTGCTCCTCCTCAATCAGATAAACTTATCACACATTTCCTGAACCGACTTCCTGACAGAAGCTCGTCGGTCGCTACGCCGTGTGTGTGCATCTGTCTGACTCCCAACTCTGAACCTGAAAAACCATTAACCTCCACTCACCTCGGAGAACATGGGCAGTTTTTTGGCAAAGTCGACGACACGGGTGATGGCAGGAGTGATGATCTTGGTGAACTCGCTGAAGGCCTCCAGGTCCACCTTGTCTCCGTCTGACGTGGGGGCGACCGGGGACTGGCCGATTTTGTCTGGCTGCGTGGGGACAGAGACGCGGGAAGGCTGATTAGAAAACAGTCACAACCTGATATTGACCTGAGCAGAGGGAGTCCGATGCGAGGACGAGCTGAAGTCAACAAATGCCAAAAAAAAACAAGACGACAACAATGAACTGATTCCTTCATCGAGGGTTCTGCTGTTTGTTTGGAGTCGATCACACACCGTCCTGCTCACTACAGAACCAAACGTGTATCAGTCCGCAGCTGAAAATAGTCCCAAACAAATGCACTTACTTAACTTACAATAACTGAGATATTTCTTATTAAAAAAAAAATTCAAAAACAAACAATGAAACTGTATATTTGAGATTCATTTTCACTGTTTTTCATCTTCAGTCCAAACAAATACGTTTCATGCTTAGTGGAACAGAAATGGTAGAGAAGTTGGAAAGAATACAGACAGGAAACACGATATTATACATCAGTAGTGCAGCAACAATTAATTTTATTGTTGATTATTTTGTTTGATTAATTGATTAGTTGTTGGTCTATTAAACGTCAGAAAAATAGTGAAAAAGAAAGTCTTTAATGTGTAATTTAAGAAGCTGGAATCTGAGTATTACGGTCTCAAAAAAAGACTCAAACTGATTAATTTAATAGGTGACAACTAAAGATAAACCATTAATCACCGCAGCTGTAATTGTTAGTTTTGGTCTTTTCATTGGGTTTAGTGACGATGAGGAATATACAGATTATTTGCAGCCTTATCTTTTAAATTAACTTCAAGGCACATACTGTGTGCCGCGGTAGAGGAGGAGCGGAGAGCAGTGAGCTGAGCTGAAAATAGAAAAGTTGAGTGTATTACACGATATGACAATAGATTATATCAGAACAAGTTAGAGCTGAGTGTGTGTGTGTGTGTGTGTGTGTGTGTGTGTGTTCCTGAGGAGCACAAAAGACTAAAACAAGATTAAAGGGGAATCGATAAGAGTGGTGTAGGGCTCAGAGTGAAATATAACAGAAGGAAAGAAAAGAGTTTTAAACGATTTTATGGCCTTTTTTTCCTCCTCCACAAAGCACCGACTTGCCTTGGGAGACAAATTAAAACCCATTTATAAAGATAAAGATGGCAGATTGTGCTCTGTGAAGGCAATGGGACATGTCACCGGACGGATGGCGGTTACGTAGCGGAGGACTGCAGCGCCGGGGTGAAACTGCAGCGTCATTAATACACATGTTTACAGAGCCGTTGGAATCGCGGCTTCGACTATGAAGAATATTGTTTTCACGCTCCGCTAAACGAAGCGAGTGTCAAGGCCCGAGTCATTTATTCTGGCCCGGGCTTCGACGGTAAAACGGGACGAGTTTAAAAAGTATAGAAATAATCACCTCACGCGGGGAGCCATCACTCACAATCCAGAGGGAGAGGGACGGCGCGCATCAGCGCAAAGTTAATCACGATAATAACTTTGATGGACTGCAACCGGTGTCGCGCGAGAGCCAAAACAAAGCCTCTCGGTTTTCGCCGGCGGAGGTCTCATAGGGCATTTTTCATTTTCGTCGGCGCATAAATATCTCTCTCCGGAGAGACGCGGAGAGAGCATCTGAGGTTCAGAGCTGCGCTGCGATACGAAGAAGAAGAATGGAAACAAATTACGAAGACGAAGGTTCAGCCGAGAGTCGCGAGTGACGAATACAGAGTCTCTGTGGATATAATACACAACACAGCCACTCAAAATGACAAGACCTTTGTTAGTTTCTTGGGTTGTATACTAACATCATCCCAAATGTCTCCAATGTTTCTCCTCGAGTCACGCAGACGGATTAGCTTTTTTATCAGCGGGGTGTTTTAATTGTGTTTTGTTCAAAGCTACAACAGCTGACTGAGATGTTTTGTTGATTCTGGAGGTCCCTGTGGACAGAAGTGGCAGCGTGTCCACCCTCAAACCCACAAAATATACTGTCAAAAATAACATTATGGAAAGAGAAATCTACTCCTGCTTCTTTTCAACTGCTCACTGTGACTTCGCCTGGGAAAATGTAAACACGGGCTCGTACAGTCGGCGTGCGAGAAAATATATATAGGAAAAAGTTAATGTTCTGACTGGCGGTCTTGTTGTAAGAGACTTTTTCACAACCAGTTAAAAACCCTCCTTGTAGTAGATTTAACTTAAACTGTTAAGCACACAGTATTTAACAAACTTTAAATCAAAACAATAAAAACTAAAGACTACTGGCACTACGTAGCTTACCAACCTCCCGTCTTCTCGGATATTACAGCGACAGGTGACTGAATGAAACGCACCTTTAGCGAAATTAATGATTTCTTCTGTGTTTTTTTCTTTTGGATATTGTAAGTACGTGATTTAACCAAATATATATCAAAGACCTGGTCGTTTTCAGACATTTAAACGCGTAAATATAGCACCTTATAGCTTAAAACAGTTTTGCAGAAACACTTTTTAACAAACCTCCAGCGACGTCGAGCGGTGAAGATTGGTTTTTATTTGTCCAGGTTTTGTCAGAGATATCTGACATTCAGTCGCTCCCACAGACGAAAAAATGCCATTTAAAAAAAGTCATAAAAAACATCCGACACTCTAAATGATCCGAGGACATCTTTGTCAACACGTCTTCACTATTTCGTCAGTAGACTGCAGTAAAGAAACTGTTGACGGTGACGTCTCTGGATCACCCGGGTTAACAAGGACACATTCTGCTGCTGACATTTTTTAAAATAAAAATTTCAAATATCGTTTTTCAGTGCAAACTAAAAATCCGTTGACTTCCGTCGCACTGGTGTGGCTGCAGAAATGTCAGAAACAGACACTTCATAATGTTAAAAAATAACTGAAACCAACTGCATGAAAGTTACGTGAGAATCTTAAATAAGTCGTCTAATAAACAGGGTTCGTACACATATTTAAGGTCAAATTCAAGCACTTTTCAAGCACTTTTAAGGGTCCTTTTTAAGATTTTCCAGCACCTTATTGCTAGGGTAAAATACGTATCTAAAGGAATATATATACTTGTGATTTTTTTCTTGTCTTTTTATCACAATTATGTACATTGTATTATGCTGTAAACATCTAAAATGATATTTTATAATAGCAAAAACTTCAGAAATTAATTATCCAGTCTGATCCCAATTTTGTGAAAGACACAGAGTTATAATGTCAAGCACTTTCAAGCACTTAAACTAAAATCCAAGCACTTTTCAGACCTTGAAAACACAACATCACAGAAATGTGTTTTATGTGATTATGTTTACTGTATATTTGTGAACGTCCTCCACGTCTCGGGCCTTCGGGGGGGGGCTTCATATGGACTAACGTGATTTTCTTGCAACGGTTGATGTTTGTTTCTAACTGCATGGCCATCTGGGCGGCACCGAGGGGAAAAAACACTTGGCGACAGTAAACAGGCGGAGCTGGAGGGTTGGTTGGTAAAGGGAGCCTGAACACTGTGAGATAACACGAGGGTGAATTTGGGATACGCTCTCCTAAAGAAACTCTTTTTCTGTAACGTATAGAAAAAGGAGACGGCTCGGGATGTGTCCAGAAAGAGGCCCGGGATATTTTGGGCTTTGACACGAACCCCTCGGCGCGCACTGTGAATTGGCAGCTGTTAAAACCCAGAGGAGAGAAAAGAGGGGGATTTTTTTTCTTTCGTGCAGACTCATCAGTTATGTGGAGAGCTTCAACTCCTGACCTTTTATCAGATGGATTAGTGCTGGAAAAGTTGGTTCCAGTGGAGCTGCAGAAGAAAAACGAGGTCCAATATGTTTTAATCTGGCTGATGGATGGTTTCAGCGCAGTGCTGCGACTTCTACATGCATCATACTTTGTGATTAAGATGCTTTTTTAGTTAATAAAGTTAAGTGTTTTCACAGGAAAAATGTCGAAAAAGGTCTCAGTGAATTCGAGAAGTGTCTCAGACTCTTACTGTCCGACAACATGAAACACTACACAGAGTTTATACTTTAATTTTATTTCCATTTTCTGCTGTATGTTATGTTTCTGTTTCACTACATTTTCCAGGCGAATGTTGCACTTTATACTCCACTACAGTTGTCTGATAACTTAAGTTAGCAGCTGTTTTGCAGGTTTCATGCTGCACCAGAGTCAAAGTAGCTTACTTTGACCTGTATTGATTTTATCGGCAAACAGATGAAAAGAAACCCAAAAAAACAACAACAATAAATGAAGAAAATTGCATCAGATAACCTGCAAGGCCAATAATCAGTCGACCTGCACTGTACAGTTCTATTTTGTATTTGTTTCTTTATAAAGTATAAAATCAGTTTCAGAAATTGAGTGAAAAGTTAAATCTTTGAAAAATACACAAAGATTTAAGAACATCTCTCCCCCTTTTGTTTTTATGGCAGCATGCACTCCACCTGGCATGGACTCCACAAGTTGGTGTAAAACCTGCTGACTCATGTTACCCCAGCATGATTTGACAGTTCTCCAAAAAAAAGCTTCTCATATCATCCTGGGATGATCTGGTGTGGCAAAAAAACTACAACTTGTGGAGTCCATGCAACTGTTGATCGGGCATGGACTCCACAAGCTTGTTCAAAAAAACCTGCAGACTCGTGTGATCCCAGCATGATTTGTACGGCACTTAAAGGCTGAGAAGGTCAAACATTCTGTGATATCCTCCTGTGATGAGTCATCAGGTGTGGCACAAACTTGTGGAGTCCGTGCCAGGTCGAGTGCATGCCGTCATTAAAGTAAAAAGGGGCACATACTAAACATGAAGATGTTCTGAAATTCACGCTTTTTCTTTTTCTTTACCATCGCAAAGTAATATTCTACCACAGTGTTTTCACTTCTACTCAGCCAAGACTCCTAGATGCTCTTCTCAACACTGAAATCATACACTGTGAAGTGATATGAGGGGAGATTGATGGAGATATTGATCGATACTAATGAATGAATGTCTGCTTTTCAAGGTTGCTGAAATTTCTGGCTTCCAAACTCAACTTCAATGCCAAAAACTTCCCCGTTCCTCCACACACACACACACACACACACACACACACACACCTTGAAGACATCTGAGTCGGATTTTTCCTACAGATTGATATAAATCATCTGGTGATAACATCTCTTAAAGAACCGCGCGCTGCATAACAAGGCGATACGATCACCTCGTGACTTCGACACTGAAGGTACGCTGATGTTTTTGAACCACATGTCCTGCACGCACAGCTGAGGGGAAACATTTCAGGCCAGCAAATGACTGTAGATACAGTTAATGAGGTCACAACCTATTGAAAAATAAGAGATTCGTGTGATTTTGAAAGGCTTGACATTCATTGTTGGTTTACGCTTCACTCGGCCTGGAAAACAAAACGAAAACACCTGAAGCGTGAAACGTGGACCGACCTTTAAGAATGTAAGAGCTGATGGACAGTTAAACAACATCCTGGATATGAGTTAATATGAGTGAATTAACAATTTCGTCATTTTTCGATGCCATAGGAACTTTTAAGAATCGCTTGTATTTATTCATTTCGGTGATTACTATTCTATCAGTCACATACGTTGGCGGCTGCGTTGACTCAAAGACACGCTAATCACCGTGAATTTAGTATGTTTATCTTAATACAAATGATTAGAAACTACTTCACGACAGATGTGCAGACATTTACATACACACAGCTGTATGAGCCGAATCGCTGTGTAAGCGGTTTCCAGATGCCTGACCGCAGCGCGTTACGGAGGGAACACTATGTAACCGTAACTCTGGCAGATGTGGAGGCTCCGTCGCGTTCAGCCAAGCACTACAACGAGGGGAAGAAACACGGGGGGAGCGAAGCAGGTTTCACTGAGGACGGTGGAGAATCGAAAGCTCTTCGGTACCAAAACAATCCAGAACCTGCTGCTGATCAGGTGCATTGATTTGTGGTCAATTAACAGCTTAAACCAGACACTCAGAGAATATGGGTCACATCCCGAGACGAAAAATAAACGCAGAGAAGTTTCCTGGAACGTGAACAGACTCGAATTTTCCTCCTCACATCAAAGTCAGCTGCGCTATTGCAGTTTTGATATGATTATTGATTAGTGGGAGGGACTAAAAATCATCATGATGATCTGACTTTTGTGGGGTCTGCGCCGAACGAACACGTTTACTTACATCTGGAGATTTGCAGGTCAGGACCACCCTGCGGCGCTAAAGTATAATGTTTTTTTGTCACACAGTCGACATTTATAGAAAAAAATGCAGCTGCTGTGATTTAGATATTGCAACTTCTAACTTCACCTCACGCCGAGCCACCGAGGGCGAAACAAATCACACAGGAGACAGAAAGCCGACTGGTGCCTGTTCCTCAAGGCACAACTGGAAAGGGAGCCAAACAGAGTGAATTAAGATATTGCACTTGGCAATACCGCGATTATGACAATATCTCAATTCATTGTGGAGCCCTAATAATTACAATAATCTATAAATCCTTCAGTATAATGTTTTACAGTCTGCACCTTTTTCACAATTTGCAGCGTCTTTTTGAAAACACGCCAGAAACGATCGGCTCCTCTGGAAGCATCGAGTGAAAGTTTCAGCATGTTTTATGGCTTTAGTAGATGATGTCACAGATGCTTTTGGGTCAGAGTGCTGGTGAAGGTGTCGCTGTTATTTAAACCCTCTCATCCCAGATGTTTGGCAAAAGCCTGCAGATGTTTCCGTGAACATCATCTGGTAGTCGTGCAGTTCTGGTTCTCGTCATTTCTTTTAATCACAAAATGTGATTTATTTTTTTTTTGGTTTGTTGCTTTGTCAGCAGGATTACACAAAAACTACTGAGCAGAGTTCCATGAAACGGGGATGGAGGACGGGTCTCGGTCCAGAATAGACCCGGTTACCTTTTGTTGTGGATCCAGATAAAAGGGACACACTGTTTTTCCTACTTTCTTTTGTCATTTCGTTAATTTCTAAGGAAATAATGGCTGGATCTTGTTGAATAAGATGTATTAAGGTGGCTCGTATCTATGAATGTGTACAAAGGGGGACTGTTAGACCCTGACTGACACACACACACACACACACACACACACACACACACACACACAGAGCTGTTCAGTTTATGAAAATAACAAACACATTTTTCGACACTTTGTCCAGAACTTTTTCTCTGCGCGTCTTCGCCTCTTCTCTTCTTCTCCTCCGCTGTCCTTTGCTTGACTTGACGCACAGCTTACTGTAATCAGTGCATCACTCAACACAGTCATCCTCCACTGAGCACTCATTTGTGAGTTGAAGTACGGTGAGTGTGAGTGTGTGTGTGTGTGTGTGTGTGTGTGTGTGTGTGAGTAGCGGTGTCACTGCAGCTGCTTTATAGCCGCGGGGCTGAAAAAAGGCTTAGCATGTAAATTTAGATATTCAGGGTTCGGTGGCTACAGCCTCCAGAGCCCCGTTAGTGGGTGAAGCCTGTGTGAAATAGAACTATTTATCCTTTTCAGATGAACCCGGCTCAGGGCTTACATACAGTATTTCACAGCAGTGGGGCAACTGTGCTAATCATTCAAATCCTTGTTAGTGCGAGGCAGGCTGTAGACGCGGGGCTTTCCACAACTTACAGCAGGTTCATGCTACTTATTTCCTGAATACTAACCATAACCTACTTACTGTGCTTGTAATCCTAAATGCGAGTCTGGAATAATGTTGGAGTGATGACATAATGATCACACCTTCTGCGGGATAATTCTTCAACTTCGCCGACCGGGTCGGGTTATAAATGATAGTGTGTAATTAGGGTTATGTAATCAGATTGTGAAGATCAGTGACTTTATAACATTTAGAAAAAGGAATTATGGCAAATGTTGTCAAATATAAACAGTAGTCCTGTCGTTTGTGCCGGTTCTGTTTCTGTGAAGGTGGTGAGACTATATTTATGTTGTTGTTTTTATTGTTTTAGTGTTTTTATGTTTTTTTAAATTGTGTTTTCCTGAATAAAGGAGTCGTAACCGAGCCTGACCCGAAGTGGACGGGGTGTTTTTTTATGTCTGAAACTCAACTGGAGCCTGACGCAGTTAAAGCCTCGTTCACGTCTGTAAAACAAACTATAAATTGTCCTTTAATTAATGACGTTTATTATAGTGTTACTATGTCATTTCATGTATTTAAACTGCCTTCTGTTTGAATCTTACAGTATTTTTTTGTTGTTGTTTAAAGAGACAAAATAGAAACGTGTTGCGGCTGCGTGAAGTTCGAATTTGAAGTAATCAATATTCAGATTAGTTTACATCTTTTCTTATTCAATAGATTACATTACTTATGACACAAACTGGCACGTAATCGATTACAATTCAAAAGTAATCCGACCTATCCTGCCCGGCGACACCTCACAGATCCCTCCTTTTCAAATGAAGCCCCTACATGTGGCCGTGAGCTTCGGCCCAAAGCTGCTGTGAAACTGTAAACGAGTGCTTCGGACCGCGTAAGCACCTCAGATAATCCTCGGCCAAAACATGAGGTCAGCATCTGTCTGTGTTTGTGTGTGAGACGGGGGGGGTGAAGAGTGATACCAGGCAGGGACACCCCGACAGGGCTGTCCAGGATAAATCCGAGCGGTAGCGCAAAGTCTTCCCGCTGTGCTCAGCGCTCGGCTTTAGTTTGAGAGGGAGAAACTCGAACTGCCAGCATCCCTGCCAAACTTGCAGATGAGTGCTCATGACTGAGGATTTGCGCTGGCAGAGATAAGGAGTCAGCTCACAGTGAAAAAAAACAAAACAATAAGAAAAAAACAGAGGTGAAAGTAAGGGTAGACGCCGAGGGACAGGAGGAGGGGAAACAAAAGAAATGAAGACGGGAAAGAGATTAAAGCCAAAAAAAGAGAGAGAGAGAGAGAGGGAGAGTCGAGGTGTGAATGAAAACTATGAAGGGAATTAGGTCTGGTTAAGAGCACAGAAGGATTAGGATGAATAAAACCCTCCAAATGCTGGAGAGAACTGAGGAATAAAGACGCAGGCGGAGAGAGAGACGGGAACAGAAGCGGGCGGAAGGGAAACGCAGAGTGATAAAGTCGTCAAGAGCAGCTCTGACAGGCGGCCGTGTGAGGAGAAAATGAAACACTATCGCTTCTGATTTTAGCCTCCGCGTGTTTGCGTGAGGAAACAATCCATATTGTCCCGTTTGTCACTGAAGCCGCACGGCACAATTTACAGGTTGGTATCATCCGCTCGCTAAACGTTACCGCGCGTTCACCTCGTCCTGAGCGCTTAAAACAAATCCTACCTGCTGTTGCGTGAAACAGGGACATAAACTTCGTAAAAACATACATTTGGGGGAACACTTTGCTCCGCACAGACCTTATAAAGTGGTCGTATCGCAAGAGCAGTCATTCGCAACTTTCAAAATTTGTGCCAACACGCCAGATTAAAAGCTGTGATCCAGGAGCGCTGACATCGATTAGCAAAAAAAACAGACAGGGAAAGAAACCTGAGAAGAAACCTGCAGATAAACTGAACTTTAAGGGGAGCCGGGAGGTGAAAGTGTGTGTGGTAAACACATAATCGCCATAGCTGAGTGCACAAACAGCTTCCTCACACACGGAGGGATTAATGCATTGTGACATTTCTCATTTTCACCTTTCCCTGTTTCATATTTGACATAAAAAAAACAAAAAAAAAACAGAGGTTGTGTTGTTGACAGCCTGTCTGATCTCTCTGTGTGCACTGTCAGACACTGTTGCAGAGATGTGTTCCAAGCAATTAACTATAAAAACCCTCAGCTGTTAAGATGAGACACAGATTGCAAAAATAAAAACAGAATCATCCTTTAAATTTCGAAATTAGATTAGACTGTTTTTCTGTAAACCTGCTGCAGCATTTGGCGTGTAACTGGTCACTTCTACGTCATCTCACCAGGAATTTGCGCTTCTGTTTCCACTGGGCGCCCTGAGCATTGGTGTGTCGGTGGGCCTCCGTCACCAGGTGGATCACCTCCCACTCGTCCCCGGTGGGCTCTGGACGGGTTTGGAGAGTTTTCACCATTTCCTCCTTCTTGCGCCGCTCCCTGTTCTCCTCGATTAGCCGCCGCTTAGCCACCCGCTTCGAGTCGTCCAGCACCACTGGGAGGAGGAGGAGGAGGAGGAGGAGGAGGAAAAAAAGAGGAGTGCGATTAGTTTACGCGCTGCCATCGTCTTGACACTCAATCTAAGAATGAAATGTGTAGTTTCAAAGTGATAAAGAAGCGTTAAGTGAGGCTCAGCGCCGCGGCTACGCCTGAAGGTGAAGTAACGTTAAGTTCTCTTTGTCTTGTGTGGAGTAGGTGCAGCACTCACAGTCCATGGCCATGCCCACTGCAATGCACTTCTTGAAGCGGCAGAGCTGACACTGGTTGCGGGTAATCTTGTCGATGATGCAGCAGCCATCGTACTTACAGGAGTAGGCGGGGTGGAGGTTCTTTTGAATGGTCCTACGGAAGAAACCCTGTCGGACAAACACAGACGAGGGAGAGATCAGCCGACGGTTTGTTGCCGGAGGAGAGGAAGACGTTAGAAAGAGACGTGAAGAAAGGAAGAAATATCTGCTGTATCGATTATGATAATTAGATCGATAATCGAAAAATTAGCATGATTCAGATGTTGCTGATTGGCGGCCAGCCGGTCATTCGTCAAACGCGCGATGATTAATCGCGGCGTCTTCTTCGGCGGTGCGTCAGAAATCACACCTCACTGATGAACAAACGGGAGCCGGAGGAAGACGGATGATACGGGGCTGATGTGACAGACTGACAGGTGTAAGACAAACATGTCAATACATCATCCTACTGTGGCGCTTTTATGTGTTCGTGCAGACACAAGTGACTGTTTCAGAGTGTCAGAGTGTGTGTGTGTGTGAGTGTGTGTGTGTGTGTGTGTGTCAGATATGTAGCAGTGTGTGTGTCGAAGCAGGTGACCTCAGAAGCCTCATTTCAGTACTGCTGACAGATTTTATGTGGGTTATGAATCTGGTGTGTCTTCTGAAACTCTTCGGTTGTGGTGCGTGCGTGTGTGTGTGTGTGTGTCTGTGTGTGTGTGTGTGTGTGTGTGTACCTTGCAGCCCTCGCAGGTAATGCAGCGGTAGTGGTAGCCTGTGGCCTTGTCACCACACACCACACATGGCTCATCCTTTTCGAGGTAGCTGGGTATGTACCCTGAGAGAGAGGAGCAGAGGGGAAAGTTAGACGGAACAATGTGTTTGTTTGGGCCGTTTTTACACACACACACACACACACACACACACACACACACACACACACACACACACACTTATTTATTTCTACTCATCACCACGGCAGCAGGCCCGGAGACCAAAAACATTTCTGCTGAGTCACCCAAACTGGGGAAACCCGTAACTGTAGCCGACCACTGTTCCTTTCCTGGAAAATACCGCAAGCTAAAACCTTCTAATGCGTCCAGTACAAACATATATCATAACACGCAATATATGATTATTCTCTCTCTCTCTCTCTCTATATATATATACATACACACATATAAGTTCATATATTTCCCCTTTTTTGAGAATAACTTGGCCAAGACAGCAGAATAAACGCTGTTAATGAAATAACAACAACTGGAGCCCGTCTCAGATATTAACAGTCGCTAACCTTTTCTCACAGACCATGATGCAGAAAAAAAAGACGCTTGGGGGGGAAATCCTAATTATCACATTCCCTGTGAAAATGTTATCTGAGACTATTAAAGTGTATTGATGAAGTGTAAAACATCCTGCCACCGTTAAAACATCGGGGTGATGAGTCTTTGAAAAACCACAATCGCCGGATTCTTGCAAAAAATGTGTGTGTGTGTGTGTGTGAGCAAAGCGAGGTCGACCACAAAAGAAAAACAGTTATTATACGTAAACAGGAACAACGTTCAGAGCAGCCGACTCAAACTCGTCCACAGTAACCGGCTCTGACAGCTGCAGAAGAAGGTGCAGCGTTTTTGAAAACCTTCTTTTTCTATTTTATTTTACGGATTTCCTGTCCGACACCGGGGAATATTGTAAGAACACGGGCGATATTGATTTCGGTGTTATACGCGTACACAGGTTAGAAGGAACCAGCTCAAGGAGGGATTTATACATTAAGGCCGAACAATGGGAGGGTGGGAGAGTCAGAGCACATGCAGTGAGCCGGAAAACACGACCGCGTTCGGGGGCAGCGGTGATCCCGTCTCGCCTGAGCGTCGACGTTAACATTAAACGGTCGGCTCACGGTTAGCCTCGCAACGATACAGCATCGTCTGGCCTCTGCGGCCTCGGCTGCACTCTGTGACACACCGCTCTCCTGATCGCCAGTCGGTGGCGGTGATGCGCCGAGAAATGCAGCGAACGCGAGTGCAAAGACAGCGAAGAAGAAGAAGAATAAGCCTGAATGTAAACATGCCTGATTTAAGGTGTGTGTTTCACGAGGAGGGAAATCTATTCAACGTATTTGTAAAGGAGTTTTTTGCTGAGAAACACTTCATGTAGACAAAAAACTTTTGGGATTTGTGTTTACAAGAAAACTCCACAGAGCGCCTTTAAAAGTCGGTAGCTTCATCTTCAACAACAGAACTGATACTGCCTCTCTCCTCTTTACTGTCCCTTCATCAAGTAGAATATAAGATCCACTCTGACAGAGGAAGTCTGTCTAATTACTGTCAACTCTTTTAATCAACCAACTAACTCTCGACAACATGTTAATATAAGTGTTCAGTGTTTTCTGGCCTTAAAATAAGCTGTGTAAATATTGACTCATGCTCTGCAGTACACTGTACAAACACGACTCAAATGGCTGCGGTCACAACGTTACAGATTGGCTCTTTAATGTTATTACAATATAATCCTGCTGAAAGAGAACTTGTTGCACGGGCAGCATACGGCACATTGGTTTACGTAAACGTCTGCGATCTAAATTTACAATATGTGGATTGCTCTCTCTCTCTCTCTCTCTCTCGCTCTCTGGCTCTCTGTACTCTGCGTCCTCTCTCTGCAGCCTTTCCTCTGCTTTAAACTGGGGAATAGGACACTTTGTTCTTTTTCCATACGGCCTGCAACACCAGTCAGCGCGAGGGAGGGAGCGCAGAGACACAGGAAATAGCAGATTTCCAGCCACGGCGTATGATATATAGCTCCCAAACTGGGAGGGGGAGGAGATGGTACACTGCAAGTCACAAATAAGCACACACACACACACACACACACACACACACACACACTGGCCACTGGTAGATGCAGTACATGTGTATGACACTCACATGACACATATGCTTGTGTGTGTGTGTGTGTGTGTGTGTATAACAAGGCGTGGTGAGAGCTGTGACTGGCAGTGTCAGTTGGGCTCTGCCTTTTGGCTTTGTTGCAGATTTTAGAGGAGGGGGAGGGCAAGAAGAGGATGGTGGGAACGAGAGGGGAAAAAAGACGAGAGCGAGGGGGGGGGGGGGGGGGCACATGTGACATTTTGGACCAAATTGATTTTTATAAACCGCCGAAGGGCTCGAGCGTTTTCGGTTGATAAGAAAAATCCATTCAGTGTCAGAATATGATTTTAGACCGAGACGGGAAAGAAGCAAAGCACTCGGGTGAAAACGGTGAAGGAAGCGCACAAGTGCATTTTGAAAATTACAAAAAAAAGAAACGAAAAGTCGATCCCCTCAGAGAGGGAAGAGGAAAAACACAGAGGCACTAAGAGAATAATACAAACTAAACGGGGGAGGAGGCGGGAGGGGGTGAGGTGTGAAAGAGGGAGTAGGAGGAAGAGGAGAAACGGGCCGAAGCGAAGATAACGAGGACATCAGAGAGCGATCGTATAGGAAAAATGTCAGCTCCGGTGCGCTGGCAGGGCGAGCAGGAGCAGCGGCAGCGGCAGCCGGATCCCACAGCCAGCCTGCTGTGGCTGTGTTTGGAAGCCAAGCCCAAAATCAATACCGCTGCAGCTCTCCGGCTCCGGCTGCACGCCCCTCCCACAGCGGGCCCTGCAATACGTCCACCGGCGAAAAAACCCAGGAAAGGGAAGGAGATTTTTCTAGTGTGGCTGACTCAAGATAAATATTTTGTCTTCGCAAGTTTCCCAAGACAACATCTGCCGCTTGGTTTTCTTGTGAAAGCGTGCGGATCGAGCTGGTACAGCACAGAGTCGGGTCCCTGAAGGAGTCTCAGGATTGTTTCTCAGAGGTCCTGACATGACAACAGGACAGCGGGGAGACATTGAGACTGTAAACAGAGAGGATATCAGGAGACGAGAAACTGAAACTACAGCTGTTATGCTAAACCTCGTTCCCGCTCCTGCAGTGTTCACGGCTGAAAATACAGCCGCAGCTTTAGTTTTCCCTATAAATCAACTTCATGTTCTGTTCTACTATCAAACTGCTCATTTTGTCTGAACAACAAACCTAAAGTGATGGAATTTATGATTTAATTACAGTTTTAAACTGAAGCGTGAATCCTTACACATGATAAAGTAGGAAAAACCAATGTTTGGTTTGCTTATTTCTTAGGTTAACAATTTCATTAGTGAAAAAATAACTGATTCACTGATTGTTAAAGCTACAGTGAGATGTTTTGCTGCAGGTTGTCACCTCACAAACATGTCTAAGCTAACGTGTAATCAATCAGTTTGCAATCTGCTATCTAATTGATTAACAGGATTCATTTAAAGTTGGTTTTCTGGCTACCAGATGAAACAGAGATGTAAATCCAATATTTACATCTCTGTTTGGATTCTTCACTAACTCCTCAAAGACAGTATCTGCCTTCTGAGCTGCTAAATGATTCGGCTAGTTGCTAAATCTGTCCATCTGCCGTCTGGTGCAGAAGACAGCTACCTGCTACCTGCTACCTGCTACCTGGAAACGAGGCTGATGAGAGCTGTAAGACGTACCTGTAATCGCTGCTTATCGCCGCAGGTGCCGCCAAAGAGAAAACAAAAACAGACGTTTCACTTTAAGAACATTTATTCCAATGTCTGCCTACAACAACACAGTGGCTCCACAACTGGTAGTGACTTTTTTTTTTTTTAAATGTTGGACACAAAAACCCTCCCGAGTGTCCTGAAGGCGTACTGAAGTGTCCAAAGTCTGTTTGAGGGTTGACTCTCCCGCAGGACGACGCTGACATCATTACAGCGCGTGTAATTTGATCCGAGCCGACCGAGCCCCTCAGACAGACACACTGTCATACTTTCCCGGCTCAAATGGACCGTGGCGGGTAGAATATGGTACAAGATTCCAGCGGTGATGCAGAGCGGCGGCAGAGGGAAACAAAAAGAAGCCTACTGGGAGGGAAAAACGTGACGAGTACCGGCCTGGAAGATATATTTTATAAATGCCAAATCAGCCATCCTGTACAATCTGATTTTCACGTCGGCGTTCCTCCCACCCAATCTCATTCAGCATCTCCCTCTCCCCCGTCTTCACTCGCTCCTTTGAGCTCGGGGGGGGGGGGATCCGGAGCTGTCACTCAGACGACGTTCTACGTCCGACAAGAAAGGCAGACGGAGCAGAAGGCTTTCGTTTATTGATGACAGTTGCCAAGATGTTTTATTTTTTTTTTCTCTTTGGAGGTGACAAATCGAAAGCGTAATGTGCACGAGGCGGCGATGAATAATGCACCCCGAGCTTCCGTGCAGTCACTCAGCTGCCTGCATTCACCGTGCCGAAACTGACAGCGACAATTTTCCTTCTCTAAGAAGAATTCAAAAATGTGTCAAACGCCGCCGAACGAAAATGCCGGGGAAAGTGATTTTCAGACCGACTTGGTTCTGTGCATTCAGAGAGCTTTTATCCTCTGAAGGAGAGGTGTGTTTCTGAAGAGGCTCAGAAATACAGGTTTGTTTCCAAGCTGCCACTTCAGATCTGCTTCACAGAGTCTATCTCCAACAACCCGGCCCCCTCCTCCACCTCCCCCCCATCATCAGGTACTCACCAGTCATGCTCTTCACCGAACATTGGCTGTTCTTCCTCTTCCTTTTCGGGCCATTGAGCCACCTGAGAGGGAGAGAGAAACGAGAGGGACAAAGAGAGGAGAGAGGAAAAAGAAAAAGCAATAAGCAACGGTGCATTTTCTGCATCAGGATACATTACAAGTCAAACTGGATTGGACGAGATCACATCTGGAATTGTTCTGGCCTGCAATGTGATCACATCTCAGCCAGGTGTGTGAAAGCAGTCTGTCCACATGTGAACGGGAGGAAAAAAAAAAAATGCTCGACAAGTTAAAAAGGTCGTCTAATTCCACCTCCTCCTGATATCTCAGCCTGCCCAGGAAAAGGGCTCCGGACCAACGCTTCCTCTGGAGAGAACAAATAAACACACAGACGCCCAGGCGCCGAGTCCTTTACAGCAACACTGAAGCGCCTTTATGCTGCATTCTTGCTAATGGCCAGCAGGGGGGGGGGGGGACTCCACTGGCTGCAAAAAAAAAGATGTCCGATTGTGTGTAAGCTTATGAAAAAATCACCCTACTTCTCGCTTCATTCATTATCCAGGCAAACACGTCCTGGTGAGGTTCTTGTTCTCAATCGCGTCTTCAAGTCTTCTTCATTTTGTGAATTATTCACCTCTTGTGTTTCTGCGCTGCTTGAGTGGGCAACCTAGTTTAAGGGGGTTTATTATTAATATTGCTGATTTCTTTTTGTGCTGCACAGGTTGTTTTATTCTGAGAGTAGAGCGGATGCCGCTCCGCTCTCTGACTTCACGTCTTTTGCTCGATCTGTTACAAAACCAAAAACAGACTAGAGAGCCTGTTCTCTATTCTAGAGGCCAGTTCGAGTAAAGAAGACGATGATGTGAGGCATGTTTCAGGGCGTGATTAGGAGAAGTCACCATCACCCTGCTGTCCAAACATCCCGTTTCTGGATTTTAAAAAAAACAAAGATACCGATGGTCGTGATGTCCAACTCGCTGCTTCAGAACAAACCGATGTTTGACGCCACGGTCGGCCGGGTATAAATGCCGTCTGATGGAGTAAGAACAGGCAGCAATGCACCAAATATTGAGGGGAAAAGATAAAGTATCTGCACAGTTCAGACAGTGTCATAAATAAGCCGATGAAAAAAGAAATGTTGTGACTTCCAGAAACTTTTCTGTACTTGTCTCTTCCCTTCGTCATCCTGGATCTCTGTCCCGGCTAACAACCTGCTGCTCTAATTGGGTTCAATAAAAACAAGAGCATTAATTGCTGCCAGTTCAATTTCTGACAGAGAGCGAATTTAGCTCTTGAGACCGACAAGTAAACGCTTCATCACGAGCCCCGTGTCAAAGCAGAAGGGAGTATTTGTGGCAACAAATGGTTCACTTGACGGAATAAGCTCCGTTCTCGAGGGTTCTCCCACACTGAATCCAAACAGCCGGAAAAAAAAACAATTTTATGGGGAATACAATTAATCCCCCCAAAACAACTCCAACTATTAGAGTACACGTGGGGAAAGGGCGCGCGATAACAGACGAAACACAAAGCCTGCATCGATAATACGCATCACGCAGAGCAACACACCTGCACCCTCACTGACACACGGGGGAAGGCATGTAATGCACAGATGGGAAGTGACGGCTCTGAAAGCGCAGAGATGGAGGAGAGAGGGAGTTAAGTACGGGGGGGGGGGGGGAGTGAGGAGAGCAGTATGGGAGAGAGTGCTTCTTGTCAGCGCTGGATGTGTTTAGAATTCCCCGGAGTCGAGCTCTCTCTGCTCTCAGACTCTCCCCGGCGGACCTCCAGCTCTCCTCCCACGCCGGCCCCTCTTCAACGCCAGCTCCCAGGACTCCATTAGCACCGCAAATAAAGCGAGGTCCGGCTCCGTTAGGAGGCACCGCGCGGGCCTAAAGGTTACATCTGCACTGGGATGGAGTTGTTTTACAGCGTGTTTGTTGCCGCGTGGAGGAACGATCCCTGGTGTCACACCCTCCGTCTCATTAATGTTTCACTTTGCAGAGCTCTTCCTCGTCTGAATCTATAACACTTACAACAATGGCAGAAGTTGAAGGCTATATAGATATTTGAGGCCGAGATAAAGGTTTGAATGTGTGACTGCGTACTTTGGCGTTCAGCATAAATGAAGTTGTAGTTATTTTATTAGTCAGAGTCTCCTTGAAATCTAAACTCCTCTGTTCAGCTTTTCCTCCCTCCAAAGTTTTCCGCGTGCAACAACTGACGCGTAACAACGTCCATTTGCATTAAATTTGATAAATGAATACAAACACAAGAGCTGTTTTCTCTATACGACCCACATTAGCATCACTGACAGGACCATCGGGCCATTTCCATTAAGTTATTCTTACCAGATGCATGACCTCATCGCTACGCATCCTGCAACAGCTGTGTTTTTTAAATTAAATTAAAGAATCAAAAATGTGCTGCAGATTTCTTTTCGCTTGCTTCCAAACAAAACAAAAAGGCACACGCCAGCTAGACGGCTGAAGGCGGAGCGTGTTAAATAACACCACGTACGAGACACGTAAAGAAAAATACAATCTGTGTTAAATCTCCTTCCAGGGAGAGAAATCGCTTCTAAAAAGGTCATCCTCCACATCAGCTGCTCGGTCGCTTGACTGCCGTCACGCCACTATTTGTCATTTTGTTCAGTCTTGTGTGCGGCCGGAGATCAATTCGTCCATCGCAGCTTCGGGGAAAAACAAGATTTGAAACAACGCCGTCGGCTGAGCTCCTTCCTTTCTCAATCTACATCTCTGATCATATTTTCTCACTTTAGATTATGTAGTTTGAACCTGGGAAGGCATTTTTTTTTCCCCTTTTTGAATCCTGAAGTAATCACTGTATAGTTGGCGGGGTCCGTATGACCTCACTCGGTGCTGTGATGAGGCGTTCTTTACCTCCGCTCTGTTTATCATTTCCACATGTGAGTGAAAACCTTCCCCGTTATCCTTTTATCCCCCTGCATGCGCAGACACGATCTAAACGAGGCGCAATCTGTTCCCCCTCCCGATCTGATCAAAAGCTTTTTCTCACCTCTCTTATAATCAGCCATGTTTTTGTTTTATATTTCACACCAGTCAGCAAATCGTGTTTGCCCCTCAGACACATCACATACCTGTCAGATCAGGAGTTTCTAAATGCCAACTCCATCTGCCTTTTCATGCTTTTTTGTTTTTTTTAACCTTGACTTTAATTACAGCATTGGCTTGTTTTCACTGACGGTTCTCTTCGCCCTTTTCAGAACATGTCAGAGAGCCTAACAGGGCATTAAATGATCTCAGAAACAGCCGACTGGGTTAAAGGGCTTGATTCTTCTTGGTTGTTGTAGCGTCTTATTAGAAACTCATCCGTGGCCCTAAACTCGGGGGGATGATGCTCTCGTCATGCTGTGATGCGGGAGGAGAACGGAGGGACGTCAGACAAGACAACCGTCCCCCAAAAGTTGGACAACTGAGGATGCTCGTCTGTGAAGAGACCGTACACAAAACAACAGCAAAGTTTGGAAGGTTACTCCGTGTGGCAGCTGGATCGTGATCTTGTGGTCTTCCGAGTCCATCGAGCCGGGCTTCAATCTCTCTGGGCTTGTGGCCCGAACACGCTGCGGTCGAACCAGTCTGTGACCTTTGAGGAACTGCTGGCAGCTACAGGTGTGGTTTGGGGCGCGACGACCGGCAGGAGAAGCGACTGTATGTTTCAAAACAACAACGACGGCTCCTAGAGACGTCAGCTCGGCTGCTGCATCATCGGCCGGTATCAGAACTGGAGAGTTTAGTTCATTGGAAAGAACAGAAAAGATATGTATCGTATGATCTCTGGCGTGACGGCAGTGGCGGTTCTAGACCAGTTTGAATAGGGGGGCCAGGTTGGAGCCGGCTTTTTTGTTAGGGGGCACATATAACCCGGGAAAAAAAAGATAAATCCCTCATTCAGACAAAACAGTGTTTACAATTTCAGCAATTTTGATTGGGTAGTAAACTGCTGAGACACTTTATTTCAGCCTTTCCCTTCAAAACAAAATCATTGCAAGAAATCTGTCATTGTATTATTGATGCAGACTCCCTGTCAGGGGGGCCACAGGGGGGTCCAGACTCAGGGTTACCCCCACCCCCAGGACCGCCCCTGCGTGACGGTCCCCTCTCTCATCAGGTCCCTGGTAGCGCTCTCCTACCGTTGAAGTGATTGGCTGACGGTAGCCTGCGATAGATGTTAATGCACAGACGGTTCGTTCAATCACCAGCCAAGTATTTTTTTTACACGACGACTTTGCGACCGGTTCTGCGTAACAAAACATCTGGTGCGACTGGTTAGTCGCGCGTTGAACTTCCTGAACTTTTGGCGCAAAAATCACGTCAGCAGGCTGAGAGAAAACCAATTAACGCTGCAGCCGGGAAGACAAGCTCGACTTTTTCCACCGCCGCTCGAATGTAAACATCCACATCACTCCGTGCAGCTGCTGAGGGCGACAGCCATCAAACTGTCAGCTGTGTGACAGTTCACTTCTCCCGAGTGGCAGCAGGTTACTTGGAGATGGAAATACAGGCGAACTGGATGAAAACAGAGTTATTCAGGTCTCTGTCAATCAAGCGACAACTACGCCGTCTCTGCGTCTCTGCACGCAGATCTCGCATCCTGACAACTGGCCCCCCCTCATAACCTACGACACCACAGCCTGCCACATGTTAAGCTTTACTTTCCCACAGCTGAGCTTCAACCGCACATCTGATACAAAACAACAGGCAGAGAACTGGCACGGCGACGATAATGGAACGACACTATAAATGACAGCTCCCCCGAATAAGCTCCAGCTCTACTACAGGCCGGTCAATCCAAGAATAGCATTATTGAACATATTAGCAGCCTTGCAGCTAAAAAAAGAGCTCAGCACTCTTGGAAGAGATTCAGAGGTGCTTTACGCGGCTCCGAGGGCTCTCAGTGGGAAAGGGTGACAGAGGAAGTGGCCGCGAGAAGAAGCGAAAAGGAAAAACAAAACAAAAACACAAGCAAAGAAGTGCAGAAGAGCAGATAGAGTTCGGCGTGGAAGCTCCAACATCTGCTCGCATGTTCCGCATGACAGCACCGCAAACAAGCATCAACTTTTTTGTGTAACATCATCGCTGCGAGGAACAACTCCAAACGAAGATGCGGACAAACAAACTGAAGGGAAATTTGACTTGCAGAGACGCAGGCGGCCTGGCCGGACTTTAAAAGACTATGTCACGCAGTCACGGTGGCAAACGGTGAGCAGAGTAAGTCTGTCGGTTGGTGGATAAAAACAACAAACGTGATTTGAGTATTTTTTGACGGAATGCAGTTGTGTTTTTTTGCAGGTCGAGGCACGACGCCGAGTGCCGCGCAGGCATACCACAGAGCGCCCTTTTTCTTTTTCTTTTTTACAATTTCCAACTGTGAAAAACTCCAACGGGATTGCAACACGGCTCTAAATATGCAAAGTCCCTCACACTGTGCCTCTCAGCAACCCGAGCCAACCCCGCAGCAAGCGTGCACACTGTACTTTCCCTCCAGCACACACACACACACACACACACACACACACACACACACACACACACACACACTCACACACACAGGAGAGCGACAGTTGGATCCCTACGGCCCCGCGATGGCCGCTGAACGGAGCGGGG
This sequence comes from Sparus aurata, assembly GCF_900880675.1. Classification (NCBI taxonomy): domain Eukaryota; kingdom Metazoa; phylum Chordata; class Actinopteri; order Spariformes; family Sparidae; genus Sparus; species Sparus aurata. The sequence continues at coordinate 22,829,088 of NC_044206.1, read as the reverse complement.
CCGCTGTGCACATGTTGCACAACAAAATGCACAGAGTCCAGGACAAACAAGAGAGAACAGAAAAGAGTCGACGACGCGAGCCAGAAGAGATGACATGAAAAAGACTTACAGTGCTGACCTGATGACGCAGTGGGACTGTAAAATATGCATGGCGGAGGAGCACTTCGAGTTCAAGTCGCAGATGTACCTGACTTGCCGCTGCACAGCTCTCACGCATGCACTCCGGTCTATCTGCGTTTCTCACTCTCTCTCAAACCCTGATGTCTCTACCAGCCGTGCTATCTTTAGCCTGCTGACCCACTCAAACGCATGCTGCCTCTCCCTCCCCTCCCCCTCCCCTCCCACTTCTGCAATCTGTGGGACTTTTCTTGCTCTGCTGGCACTGTAGTACCACCCAGCCTCCCCCTGATTGGAAGACGGCCAGTGTCTCCACCTGTGACTCTGACAGCAGCCGAAGGGGCGTGTTGAACAGGTAATTACAGAGGCTGTCAGGTAGCTGAAGGGCCCTCGTCTATTTTAAGAAGCAGCGTAGGTTTTCCGCGACAGCTGCGGGCACGCACGATCACAAAACAAAGCGGTACGACGTCTTCTGGCAGATAATTGCCCCGAGTTTTGATGCACTTAAAGGATTACGTCGGCGTTATTGTATATGTTTCCTAATCTTTTTTTTTTTTTTTTATCAAGCGTGATGAAGCAAAACAAGTCAGACAAGACACAACACGGCGGCAGGTCGGCATGACGGGGCAAAACAGGCAAACAGCAGAAATGGTTCGGATTGAGTTTAAACTCAAAGTTACACAAACAGAGAAGAGTAGTTTTTAGACCGATTCATGTTAAATATAAAAACATATCTACACAAAGTTAGAGAGAGATTCAGCAACACACCTCCTCTGTGGTGCTTGTGAGGATAACTCCACATGGCAGTTTGAGTTTACCTCCTAACTAATCATGGATGATGGAGCCTACACAGCAGAACGGAACGACAATATCACGGGAAACACCCAACTTATCGTCAATCACATTTCCAGTGTGAGTACTTTTAGTTTCTTCAGTCTTTTGCTTGTATTACTGATCTTTAAATCTTCTCTTCTCTCCCCTGTACCACTCGAGGGAGCTGGGGCACCACCACAACAATTAGTTGTGTCAAACTGTCAAACATTCGCTGGTTTCAGCTCCTTCTGTGAGGGTTTGCTTCTTTAATCTGTCGTTTGTAATACTGAGTGAAGAGTCTTTGTGTTTTGGACTGCTGGTTTGGTCAAAACAAGCGATTCGAAGCGTTACTTTGGGCTCCGGGATGTCGAGATGAGCTAATTGCTAATTGCAGGGTGAGAAGGTCAAGTGAGAAAAAAAAAAAATGTGTATTGTTAATTGTCTGGATCGACCCCTTTGCATCAGTAACGCAGGGCTGAGAAGCACCTGCTTTGAAGCATCGTGCTCCTTGAACAGCCAGAACAATACAAAGACACTCAGAGTGGCCCGGAGATTTATATCCATAACAGCATCTGAATGAGGCCCCCTGTCCCACGTTTAATGGGCCACAGTGGCCTATTGTTCAGCGTGCATGCTACAGTCCTATAGCTGGAACCGTCTCGTCCTATACATCCAGCTAATGGACACTTTGTTCCCTCATGTGTCCCGCCACTGTCTAAATTACAGGCTGGAGCTGGAGGGGGATATAGCATGCCACTGAGTGAAAGCAAGACAACTCCCTCTGTCCAAATACACAAGTGTACAGCAAACCACACATAACCAATAATAAACATGGAGCTAAATCCTCCACATACATGCAGCCCGGTACACGCTGTGCTGCAGAGCCTAAATAAAGACTGAATCTCTGCAGCGAAGCCTGTGATTAGCTGCTTTTATTTCACAATCTCCTCTGTGAATGTGATGGGTTTTCGCATCTATAAATTCTAATCTATACTTTCCTGAACTATTTCCACCAGTGAGGATTCCAGTTTTAACATACGGGATGATGCACTAACTACAACCATGCACGTGAGCGCACGTGACAACACGAGTCCGATCACGGACACTGAATACACACGTTATCTTACTGACATTTCTTTTATCTCGTCTTTCTTTGCATACGTTTGCTTTAACCGTGCGACACTTGGATGAGTTACAGACTTTATCTGCTCGTTATGAAGAGGAAAGACGCTTCCGTTACATAATCACATTCGAGGGATCACACGCAAAGAAATGTGTGTTTATGCGTATACTCTAAACATAAAGAACATCGATATTAGAGTTGTCTTGCTTCCTGATCATCAGCATCGGCCCCAATAATCCAATAATCCAATAATCCAACCATCCAGTGTGTGTTGGGCTCTAAATCATACATCATTGTGGACCATTACCATTCTAATATCTGCGTAGAGACAACTGTAAAAAGCTAAAGAAGATGAGCCCGACTGAAACTTGTTTGAGAAGTGTACTTGGGATCGAATAAAACTGTAAGATCTGGGAAAAGTCAAGTTATTTTTTGCTGCTCTCCACATTGATTTTACAGTGAAATGGCCCCTTGAGCAAGGCACTGGTCCCCGGGTGCTGCACGCCGGCCGCCCACCGCTCCCTCAGGATGGGTTAAATACAGAGTAGCAGTGTCAACATGTACATCATATGATATGTGATATAAATAAAGATTCCTCTGCTACTTCTTCCTCTTAGGTGCTTTAAGACGTCAGGAAACCCAGTATTCACTTGAAATAGCTCAAATCTGTCACCTAAAGTCGACACAAATGCACTTTCCTCCTTTTCTTGAAAGCCGACAGTCTCCGGTTAATGTTGAGATCCCTGCAGGACGGCGGTGAAACCGACAGCTGTTTCGGTCGGTTACTCTGATCAGCCGAGGTGCGCGCCGACTCCGGTTACACTCACACACACACTCACACACACACACACACACAAAATCCAGTCGGTACGAGCCTGCCTCCCTCTCACATTATTGGAAAGCTGAATTTTGGGGGTTTTAGTACTTTACATCACCGCGGTAACTCAGGTCGCAGTGGTTCGGATGAGGTCGAGGGACATAAATGTGTGAAAGTCGTCTCCGTTCCGTCTCTGAAACACTCAACTCATGATCAGCTTTCAGTCAACAAAAACTAGTCCATCACTGAGACGGGTTTTTGCTCGGGTTAACAGGTTCAGCAGTTGTATGTATACATTGAACACATCCTATGTAGGCACACCCATATACTGTTGGAGCAAATGTCAGCTCAACAAAACACCTTCATCACCTGGCAGAAATAACCGGTTATGTACAGTAACTCCCTCTCTATTCACCCTGTTGGCATTTAGAGAGTATCAAAGCCCCACTTAGTATAATTCAATTCTCACGAGGACATAGAAGCAGTGATGTAACAAGTCATAAAATCCATAGCAACGGAGCAATTAGCAGTGCCTTTAACAGGGGGCATGGCAGGACATCCTGTCATCATGTATGTACGGGAAGGAAGAGCGTGTTTACTGCAGACGTACCGCGCTGCAGCACGGCGAGGGGGTGAATCTGATCCACGCGGACACGTGAGCTGCGGTGGGTGTTAAAGTCAGCGAGGAGGAAACAGGGAGGCTTGACGTTTATGTCCCAGGAGGTCAAGAAAACAAAAGTATTAACACATTTTTAGATTCATGCACGGCTCGGGGAAAAAGGATCGTATTTTCTCCCAAAGTGTGTCGAGGTGCGAATATTTCACAGTGTTTTCGAACTCATCATTTATTTCTCATGATGACAGTTTATCTCAGATGAAGAGAAACACGCGTTCCAGAGGGATTCTGCCTCCGACTGCAGGAGGTGAAGCTGTACTTCATTTCTCAGATTGCCTAAAACGTTCTCTGATTAGTGCGCTTGTTTTAATTCAGCTTTGTTTTGGTTATAGTCTCGCTTTAATTTGTGTTTATAGTCATTTAGCTCTCTGTGCTAATTGTTTTGCTGCTGCGTTTGTTTAGTTTATTCTCTTATTTCAATTATTTTTGATTTTCCTACCACTACTTTTGGTTGCATATATTTTCTTGTGACGCCGCTCTGACACATTAACCCCGATGGACGGCTAATATCAGTGTCAGAGGAACATCATTCTTCAAGTTTCTGTACTTTTATTATGGGAAATTACTAAAAAATTAAGTGGTAAACTGAATACATTAGGGATGCATCCAATTCTCGTCTGACACAGATGTTTGAATTTGGCCATTACTCCTGTCCCCGTTCATATTATCTGGTTTACTGTGTCATTTTTCAAGCAAACATATCAAATATTTGCCGTTTCCAGCTTCTTAAATGTGAGGATTTGCTGCGACGATAAAAATATATTGTATACAATAAAAGATTCATCTGTTAATCATCAAAATACATTGTCAGATTAATCCACGGTAAAAAATATTGATCAGTCACGGCCTGAGATTGATCTGTGCGGGTTTGACTGTGCTCCCCGGTACAGATACGCTACAAGGAGTCACGATCACACGTCTCCTGCTAGTCACAGCTGAGCGAAGCAGCTCACACCTGTGGTGAACATGAAATCCCACAGCGGCGCCCAGTCGAACAGGTTAGAAGAACGACGCAAAGGAGCAATAAAGTTGCGCAAGAGTCATTAAATCACTACGATTGTCTCTGAGCTTATCTTGACAGCACCAACTGCACCAACCGCCTGAGAAAAAAACAAAAAAAAAAACAGCACTGTGATCTTTTCGGCTCTCGTGTTCGACCGGAGGCTCTCAGATCAGTGGATGAAAACAGGCCCCTTGAAGCGCGTCAACAACAAAGATTCCTGGACGCGGCGAGGCCGAGCCTTCATCGCTGTTAATGCAACACAGTGCAAGCGGCCTTGCATCAGCCGCGGTGATGTGTGAGCGCGAGTGACGCAAGCCGCAAAACTACACATCTACGCTTGAACCAAATCCGGCGCGACAGAGCGCACAACAATTTATGAATTTTAACGAGGCAAATATGTGAAGCAAACTCTCGCAGCGAAAAACATTCCGGCTCGAGCAAGCACGTGAAACCTCAAGAAAAGTGCGTCGAACACAACTATATTTTGATGAGAGAATCTTTCACGTGTATGTTTAAAAAAATGTCCCGACCACGTATCAAACATTCCTCCACCCGTAGGTGCAGGCGTTCCATTCTCCGTCTGCAGGCTGGTAACCATAGCAACAACAGGCTGTCAACATGCAGAGGGGGAGGGGCTGACGGAGATTTAATAGCATCCACCGTCATCCTGAACACATCAGTGCCTCAGTCTGAAGCCCCGAGAGCTTCAGTCCTTGTGTTTTAAGTCGCCTGTGAGGTGCAAAGTGCTGCAGCCGGCACTCAGTACAGGTGCTCCAACACAAGCAGAGATATATAGAACGCCCACCCCCCGACATGTCAAGGGGAAACGGATCCTACATCCATGACCGTAACAACTGTCCCTGTCCCCCCCCCCCCCGGCAGCAGAGCTGTTAATCCCCCGACAGGTGCCCATGTTAGCTGAGGAATCTGCGCAGGCTCCACCGGATCGACTCTCTTGAAGCGAGTTTGCAACGCGGCACATGGAGACGGCGCGCAGGGAGAATCTGATGCTTCATTCTAGGCGGCATGCTAGTCTCTTCACATGGTGATAAAACGGGATTGCGACACACGGCTCGAAAATATTCAAGGTCCCTCCTCAGCCACCTGAGCTAACCCCACCGCAACACGTGTGCCGCGCTTCACCTCCACGGCTGCTGACGTGTTACAGCAGCAGATTGATTCCTATATAGCTTTAAATAGGTAGATGCATAGAACACATTTAAGTGTCATTAAGTTCAGGAGTCCAATTTAAACACATGGCATTAATGGTGTGTGTCTAGTGTTGCCTTCACATGCAGCTCTTATCCTCTTACTGCCAAGAAAGCAGTATGTACTATATGTCTGTAAGCAGGGCTGCCAAAAGAGAGGTCAGAGCGTCTGTTTGTGCTGCTGGCCAGCATAAGACTCCATTTCTATAGTAAATAAGTAGAAGTTATATGTTAATGTTATTGATATAGTGCCATCTTTAAGAACGTTGATTTTTCTAGTCTCATTCCCAGCTCGTTAAAGCTGTCAGTGTCAGTATGTGGCTTGTTGGGAATGAGACTCAACAATCGACTTTCTTCCAAACTGGGCCTTTAAAATCGATTCAAAAAACCAAGCAGCACTAATCAGGAAGGGTTCAGTGAAGACTCCTGGAAACGGTTGAAGGCGACCGCGATGAAACAGTAAAATAAAACCGATATCTGCAATAGAAAGACAGTACGAAGCTACAAAAGTGCTGAGAGCTGATCACACAGAGATGCACATACGTGAGTCTCGCAGTCGTGACACGGGGTGGGCTCGCTTTGAGAGACAAACTAGAGAAACTAGGCTTTTTCAGATAATCTGGCAACCTGTCTTTAGTCCGATTTAAAATATCGGCAGGCCAACCGTGTCGTTGTGTCACATGTTAATCCCCTGCAACCTCCGTGATAATTCAAATGTTCGTCTGTTGTCTTCCTTTATCTCTCTCGCTCTCTCAAAATCAATAAACACATGTTAAAGATGAACCTTCTCCAGACAGGATCCATCTCGGTTGTGGTTCGGTATATCATGGCAGAGCAAGACAGCGTGGGCCAAAAGCGAGGGCGGAAAAAGCGGCAGAAGTCGCTCAATTAAGGAGACGTGGGATCCAATTCACGTTTTGTGTCTCAAGAACTTAAAGCAGCAGGTGTTAGCTTTGGCTCGTGGCCCACCGATAAGTTTGAGTTTCAGCCCTTCAAGGCAAAAAGTTTGGGCACGCCCGTCCTCAGACAGCAGTCAGTACAGCTGTAAAACATTTATTTGAATGCCAGAACGACGCTTAATGTTTCAATTATTTCATTAGCAAAAGGAATATTTATCTACAGCAACGTAAATAAGCTTTCTGTTAAATGCTCCTTGCAATGTGTTCTTGATTAGAAAACCTGATGTGATTAAACAGAAGCTGCTGTGACCTTCCTACACCACTCAGACTGGAGACAAACTCAACAACTTCACTCTTTGTTTTTTCGTCTAACTGAACTTTTCCTCGCAGCTGAAGCCGACTGACGATCCGTCCTTCACCCAGAGGGCCCCCTTCCTCCAGCGACGGCACTTTTCGAGAGCTGCGCGGCTCCATTCTGCTAATATTATGTTTTCATTAATGAGAAGGGGCTTAAACAGCGCCGTGTTTGTTTGTGTTCGGGCTGGTCTGACTGGCTCTGCTCCTCAAGACATGAACAGAGGGAGGGAGGAGCGCCGGGGTCAGATGTAGCTATAGGCTCAGCGCTCTGGAAAACAATCCAGACGAGAGGAAGAGAGCGGCGGCGGCGGGGAGGGGGAAGAGGGGGCTACGATGTTCAGACAAAACGGCCCAGAGATGTGAAAACAAGAGCGCCATGAGAAAGATTTGGATGATAAAGGAGAGGCTTGAAAAAATAAAGATTTCCCTTCTGGATGTCCTCGGATCACCTCGTCCATATAGAACAGCGTCAGCACGCAGCAGAGAGGACGCGTCTGCTTCATGTCAGCGCTGTGTTTACATCAGGGGAGACAACCTAAAGGAGGAGCTGATTAAAGGCCGTACAGACGGGCCGAGAGCAGCGCCGCACTCACCGTTTCTCTTCTCCCTCTGATGGGCTAGGGTCCTGCTCCGTCGGAACGAGTTCCATTCACCTTAATTCCATCCAGCAGCCAATCATGAGAGACTGAGGCAAGCCCCACCCTCGGATGCACACTTGTCATTCGCCGGTCGGGAGGGTTCAGTCAGTGAAACATGACAGGGTCCCGTCCCTGAGCATTAGGGAGGAAGCGGGGCCGGGGTGGGGTTGAGGTCTCTAGAAAGGGACTTGCCCCCCTTTTGTGAGGTCGGTGCGGTGCGGCTCGGGTGCGACGCCGCAAGATGAGGAAGATGTCAGAGGTGTTCTGTTGAGGTAAATCTGCAGACGCTTTGGGGGGGGCCGGGGCTGGAGGTGGGTGTCAGTCTCAGGGGTACGGAGGGTGGAGTGTGATCCAGCCTGCAAGAGAAGAAAAGGACACAGTTAGATGACACAGTCTCTGGAGCGCAGACCACTCCATCATCGGCACAAAACCGGCAACCGTGAAGTTTACGCCGTTTTAAAGGCGAGAATGCCACAAGATGAACTGTTTTGATCCTGGTTTCTCACTATTAATGGTGTAATTGAGAAAATAATTGGCGGTTCAAACCCTTTGAACTCCGCCAGTCAAGTCCTTCTTCAAATGCTTCTTATCTCTTAAAATCTCACTTATCTTAATAACAAAACGACTCCTACAGATCCAGACACAAACTCTGCTCCCCTCCCGCCACGTTGTTTTGCACAGCACGTGACGTAACGACATCATCACGGGCGTAAAATGTGACGAGACGGACGACAGAGGACGAAGAATACTCTCGTATCGACCATCCGACGCGGTCAGTGGCTCCAGGAGGCCGATTACTAATGAAAATAAAACCCTTTGCACATTGTTGAACTGCATTCACACCAGCGAACACACTTCTGAGTCTATGTAAGCTCCATCTTTCAAAGGCAGTCACACTGTTTTGTATATGTAGGTGCAGATCTTGTTTTCATCTTTGTGACGCCGTCTGACGGCGTCTCTCGACGGGTCTCCTCCTTCTGCAACAACGTATTCTGTCGGTGACAAATTGCTCATTTTCCTGCGGAGGAAGGCTGTTTTCAATGCAGCCGGTAATCTCTCTATTAGCAGTAAAAGCAATAATAATATCAGTCATGTCTAAGGACATTCTCATGCCCTCGTATCCCACTGTTGCGGATTAGAAAAGGCATTGAGCCGGGGATTAGCGGAGGAAAAGAATAAAGCCTTCCTTGGACAACAGAGGAAGGGAGGCAGGGGCTAATGGATCAGGACCCTCTGAATTTACTCCCCCACACACACACACACGCAGTCTTTCACGCAGATTCAGCTGCACATCCTAATGCTACTTAACCCCTGCATAAGAGGTGACATTCAGTAAACAGGCTTCCAGGAAACATCCAGTTTTAGCGGTAGCAGACGGCGGCGACAGTCCCCCCTCCTCCCCTCTGACCCTCCAGGCCACCGTATCCAGTCTTAACTTGGTGTGTGACTCGAAGGAATTTTTCTCTCTCTGAGCCAGCTTCAGTGCACGTCACGTGGTTTCAGTCGGTAAACAATTTTCCAGCGGGACGCAGGGCCGCAATGTTTCGTGACTGATAAATCCGTCAATTATTTGTTTATAAAGTGCCAGAAAATTTGAGAAAAATGCTTGTTAAAATGACCTGGAGTCCACAGTGATGTCTACAAACTGCTTCTTTTGTCCAACCAACAGACCAAAACCCAAAGACTCCTCATTTACTGTCATAAATGACAAAGAAAAGCAGCAAATCTTCACATTTAAGGAGCTTGAACATGTAAATTTGGACATTTTTACATGAAAAATGACAAAAACAAATACATCAAAAAGCTGAAGTGATTCATTTTCTTCCTGGTTAACTGGATAATCATCGTAGCTCTGTTTGCAGCCCTTAAATAAAGGTTACTGTAGTGTTGTCACTACTGGAGCTGCTAACCTCGATGCAACACCTTGATAATACATACCATGTTCGACAATACGGGGGAAAAAATGTTTTTTATGTTTATGAAAAGATAAATACAACGAGGTGTGTGTACTGTGTGTTCAGAGCAAAAGCATTTAAGGTAATTGAGGCGCAGTGGGAGGAGGCGGGAACAGCACAGCTGGTATCAGTGTCGGTACTGTGGAACATGAGTACTGAACGGGTCCAAATATTCAGAAACAATATTTTTCTCTATATCTTGACGTACTTTGCTGTTCGTTTTTAAGTCTCATGCTTGTTTGTTGTGGCCAAGGCTCCCTTGTTAAAGACATTTTTAATCTCAATGGGAATGTTTCTACTTAAATAAAGGTTAAATAAACAGAAAAGGTTCATGAGTTTACAGGCCAAGTTGCTCAAATGCATCAGCTTAACACCTTCTTTATCCTGTTGAGTTTATGAATCAGTGGAGCCGCTGCGTGTCACTGCAGAGTGGCTGGATCTACAGCGGTTTAACAGTGTTATAAAGCTTTTATTGAGCTTTTAAAAAAAAGCAAAATATTTCATCATCAAGAGGTCAAGAAAAGAAAAAAAAACGTAGCTTAATGGACACCAGGGTGTGTTGCTGAAGTCTCTTATAGTGTTTTCACTCACTGCTCCGATGTCAGCCGGTTAGCGCCTCAAACAAATTGCAAACAGCCGCCTCTGCAGCCGCACACCTATCTATTATGTGTCTACTGAAAGGAAAAATCAAGAACCCTCATTCAAACCGTTGCACTTCAACACAGCACGCACACAAACACTCTGTCGTAATGAAGCTGAGTTGGCCCTACGAGGACCAACTTTGGTGAAGAGCACAGTAATGGCACAACCCCCGAGGCCCTGCCACTAATGGAGTGTGCTTTATCAACGCCGTCTCTCTATCACATCGACTGTCGCTACAAGTGGCGCTAGCGTCAGTGCTGCTGCTGTTTGTGCTCGCTGGCACAAACAGTGGGTTGTTTATGGCGCCGGGGCCGCGGTGACGGGCGAGAGAAGGGGGCCTATTGTTGGATAAGCAGCTGAAAATTAGCTCCGAGTATCAGCGAGTAAACGAGCACATGTCCGACCTCATTCAAAGAAATATGTAACTATGAGTGAGAAAAACATCTCTTACGACCCCGAGGGCTCATCTCGCTCTATTCATCTTCATCTCTCAGACCCGGAATAGCCGGGCGGTGCGGTCACGGCGGGCCGGGGTAGGCACACAAATCTCCTCCACATTTTTTTTTTTATGCAAGGAAACATAAACGAGCATACTGCAGCTGCTGTACATATTTTTCCATTTTTAAAACAGTTTATGGTCGTATTTGTGGAAACTGTCTAGGCTTCAAGTGTCTGGATTGGTTGTTTCCCAAGGGTGCAGTTCACTGACCTCCGAGGACCGGCGGTTCTAAAGGAGTCGTGCTGTCAGATTAATGGCGTGCTACTGATTGGAGCCCGCTATAACCTTGCGTAGCATCGATGTTGACGTAAGATATTTCCCCCCTTCTTTCTAACAGGCTGGCGTGTTGGTTGGTTGGTTGAGTACGGGAGTAAAGAGGAAGCCAGCATGATGGGTGCAACTACCAGGGGTGTCAAGATTCTCCAGATTCTTGATTTGATCATTTATTCTGGCCGCGTCAACCAATAAACATACCGGCTTAGTCATTAGAACATTGTGTGTTACCTTTAGACACCTGGGTATTCAGAAGTCAGAATATAAGACTTTGGTTGAGCACCACGAATAAAATACTGGGAAGACGCATCCTTTCAGAGATTAACTACAGCTGTAAAACTGTCTCACATCTCAATCAGGAACTACTTCCGCCCTCTTCTCTGAGTTGAGGCCAGACAGCCGAGCGTTGCGAACCGCGGCATTAATCAGGGTTTCCACCTTTCCTGGAAGAATTAAATGTCCCAGCATGACATCTGTGATTATTGAGCATAAAAACAAGCGTTTGACTATTTTTCTTGCCCCTTGACCTTTAATATAATCCAGATTGTGCTTGGAGGGATTTATTTTTCACACTCATTATGACAGGAGAGATTTAGATATAAAACGAGTGACATTTCCTCTTTAAAATGTCTAAAAACGACATTTGTTTCATTTTATTGAGCTGTGTTCTTACAGTTTTAATTCGATGCCTCTGGCTATAACTTCCGGGAGCGGGGAACATTAAGAACATTTCTAAGTCACATCAGATAGATTTACATCAGCAAGGGTGGCTGCTCGACAATGAGGACAACAACTGCCATGATCCCAAGCTACTTTCGATTTGGTCTTTCCCAATAAAAAAAAAAAAGGTAATTACCAGACAACATAAATCCAGTTGCACTTGCTTGCTCTCTTCCATGGGTCAGGTTGCTGTGATGGAAAATAACCAGACTGTCAAAACTCAGGACACGTAACAAGGTGCCTCAATAACAAAGAAGGAAAGTAGTCTGATAAATCTTTTTAACAAACCTCCCCTCTCTTCGTGGGCCTTATAGTTGCCCTCTAAATTACCGTGTCCTTGTACGTACTCGCTCACCCCTTTTGCTCCCACCCAGGATGTTATGCTCATATAAATATCCTCTATAACAAGGTCAGGCCACGAAAATACAGTTTGTCAAGTGGTCTGGGGTATTTGGGTACATAGCATACTTGAGCTGAGGAAAGATGGTGAGAATGAGGGGAGATAAGGAGGGAGAGCGAGGGAGAAAAAGGGAGTAAAGAAAGAAAAAAACAGAGGGTGAGATTGAGAGAGTATGTGCAGTATTTTGCGGAGGGGGATATTGAGGTAAAGTTGATGAAAGGTAAAAGAAACACTTGATTTAGGTCCCTGCTGGAACGAAGACAAAATAAACCCACTTATCAGAGCTGGAAGACAAATAACAGGAAGAGAACAGGGAGTGTCAAATAGCAGATTTAGGGCGTTCAGCTGTTTTCGAGCACGAATGTACATATATAGATAAATGTCTGGGATTTCCACAGTATCAGTTACGGATTTATTAAGAAACCATTTATGGCCCTGCGCACATTGTTGAGCAATAAAAATGTGGACAATCCAGCTCATGCTGCGAACGTATGAGGAAACAAATCACATATAATAACATGTGATTCATTAATTGCTGCTTCAGCGGGACGTGTTCTGAGGTCACCTTCCAACGGCAGCCGAAACGTGATATAGAAGACGGTGGAGAAGGAGACGGGAAAGGTGGGACCGGTAGGGATGATGTACGACAAAGAGCCCCAGCTGGATCCAATAGACCCCCTTTTTTCACGGCAGACATTTTGACTTTACAAAGCAGGAACGGCCCAGGTGGGAGCACTAATGATGGCCGCATTCCAGTTAGGAGAGCCAGTTCCAATCGCTCAAGCTCTGCGCACGCTCGCTCGCTCACCGACATAACCAACTGGGACTCTTAATGGAATGGGGCCTGGGTTAATCCCGGCATGTAGTTACAAGGCATGTGCCTTAAACAGCTCAGGCACCATGAAGCCTCTAAAATCCATCGACAAACACTGGTCCACTTTATGCTGGAAATGGTTTCCTCACTGGCAGAAAAACAGCTGCTGTGGGCGGCCTAGGTTGTTGTTCAGAGTTTTGCATTCTGCCACGGGCTTCTATCGGATGTTGATCCTGCGTGATCACTATGAAAAGGTTTATTTAAACCCATGACATGTTTTTCTAAACCTAACCAAGTATTTTAGTCTACTTAGGCATTCTAAGGATGTAAATTCCCTAAACTGAACCAGTTATTGAAGAAGCCTAACTCTAACCAAGTATTTTTGTCTCTTAAGGCTAACCAAATACCTACATTTCGTAACCCTAACCAAGTATTTTAGTCTCCTTAGGCATACCAAGGATGTAAATTCCCTAAACTGACCCAGTTATTGAAGTAGCCTAACCCTAACCAAGTATTTTAGTCTCTTAAGGCTAACCAAATACCTACATTTCGTAACCCTAACCTAGTATTTTAGTCTCTTTAGGCATACCAAGGATGTATATTCTCTAAACTGAACCAGTTATTTGAAGTAGCCTAACCCTAACCAAGTATTTTAGTCTCTTAAGGCTAACGAAATACCTACATTCCCTACGGTAACCTAGTATTTTAGTTCCCTACCCAACCAAACAGCGACAGAAAACTGAAAAGAAACTGTGTTGCTGGTCCCAGAGATACATTAATCACAATGTTGCAGGAACAACACCAAGATGGCGACATCAGATACCTCTTCCTGCCGTCTCGCTTCTCTCGTCTGGCTTCGATGCCCCAAAAATGCCATCCATCCATTGAGACATGTCAAAACACTTCAGCAGCACAATCCACTTCTCACATGTCCACCTGTCCATCACGATGTAACAAACACTCGTCGTTTCACCGTTTCTAGCTCAAGCCATCTAAATCTGGAGGAGCTTTGAAGCCACACAGAATTCATTCAGCCATATCTGGATGAAACTGGTGAGCGGAGACTTTAAAAAGGTCATGAAATATGAAGTAAAACACTTCCGAATGGGCAGAATTTGCTTTTTAGTTGATATCAACAAAGATGCATACAGCAGTATAGAAGCAGAGGACTACAGACGCTGCACAAGACAGCATCTCGACACTTAGAGTTACATCAAATTAGTGGTTTGCAGGTTGACTTGAGAAAGTCTGACATTTTATTTGAAACTGAATTCCAAGAAGTTCTCAGATTCTATACAATAGTGTCTCCTTTGAAGTGCGCACACACACACACACACACACACACACACACACACACACACACTCACACACACACACACTCACACACTGCAGCTCACATGGCTCATCCACATGCACCTAGATTCCCTTCCCTTCCAAATTTTAATTGGCCCTGCAAAAAAACTGGCGTTTTCCCTCCAGCACGGCTCACCTTTAATTGCGCGCTCTGAAATACAGCCTTTAAAATGCATCAAAAGAATAACTAGTGAATGTATGTTGATGCCTGGAGAAGCTCGGTATTAATTAAACATGACCCGCTCTCTTTTTCTCCCAAGTTTCAGGTCAGAGAGATGGATGTCCGTCTCTGTTCTTCAGAAAAGTGAGGAGAGAAAAATGGGGGAGGATGAATTCTTCAGTGCAGAAGCAGGCAAGTGTGAAATTACGAAACTAAGTTCTACACCGGGAAGAAATAATTAAGTTCAAGGATGTTTGGGTTGTGTTTTGATGGAGAGAAATCAACTGAGAGTACTATCAAAGACAACAGGCACTGAAACAATATTCGGGAATTCACGCGAGCGGAGACGCTTTGATAGTTTGTGAGTTGCAGTACAGATACCATTAGCAGAGAGTGTGCAGCGAAGGGAGAGGCACCTGTGAAGGGCATGTTTTCATATTTGTAGCCTTGGATACGCGGTGCATAACTGATCCAAGGTTTGGGAGGACCGCTGTGTTTGAAAATCACCCTGCAGACATTCAAAAGTTTCTCTTTCTCACTTTTTCCCTGTGGTCTTAGAGCTCTGGCAACAAGGCTACCGCTAGTAGCATGCAGTAGGAGTTTTACCTTGAAACTCTGATCTCAGTACTATGAGGAGGCGGAGTGAAACACCCGGATGTATTAATAAGTAGTTAAATTTAGTCTCAGACCCAACGGTGGTTTTAAACCATCTCAAGTCCTCGTGGTAAAGGGACACTAAATCCATTGAGTGAATGCAAATCCGTCACTCTCCCTTCGCCTCCTCCGTCAGTAAGGTTCAGTTCAGTTGTTCCGCCGTTACTTGTGGATAGCAACTGGGTAAAACGATGCCTCTTTCTGTTTTTAATGGTGCACCGGCGGACGTGTTTTCTTTGTGTCGATCTTCTGGTACAGCCATTACACTGTGCAGTCACCATCCATTTCAGAATCATAAGTTAAAGCAAATAAAGTTGTCTAATACACACATGAAGTACTTTGGGTGGGCCGGCAGGCATATCAAAAGCTGCCAAAGTATATTTGCCGACCTATTTAAACATTTTATAGGCTACTTTTATCTTTTCTTTTTTTTTTTATCTGTCCATCATTCTGTGGGAAACGCTGCACCAGTTTAAGTGTTTGGGTCTTAAAAACACTTCACGGCTGCAATACACACACACGTCTACCAAAAAGGCATCAACGTGGCCTACGCTCGACCGACTGTTATTCCGAGTTGGAATCACGAGTACATCAGTAAATTTTTCGAGGGTAAATGAGCTGCCTGCGAGGTCGACCTTCGTTCCCCAGAGCGGCAACATAAATCTGCCCACGGAAACAAGCCCTCGCCCCTCCCTCATTACCACCGCTGAGGTGACCTTGAACAAGGCCCTCAGACCCCACCTGCACCGACGGAGCTGCTCCACGGCCAGAAGACCAGACTCTCACGCTGGGCCGGTTCTGTGTGTGAGCGTCAGTATGTCATACTTCCAGTTTTAGACTTTAAAATAGAGCTCCGTCTACATCTCGGTGGAAGAAGAACTGGGAAACAAACACAGACGACTCCTGCCAGCCAGACTCCCACATTTAATTAACATGGTGTTATGTTGTCAATGCAGAGTGTTTTTTACCCTCTCATGGGTCTTTCCAATCCCAGCCTTCCATTCCATATGGTGTGAATGCGATGTGTGAGACACTCTGTAAATCTGCCCTGTTCCCTTACAGCTGATAAGCCGCGAGCAAATTGGAAAAATTTGGATCAAATCATAAGATTCAGTGAGTCGGTCCGACAACTCAGGTGCGTCTGTGTGACCTTTATCCAGATATTGGGAGGTACAATACCTCTGTCTGGTTATACATTCATGAGCCTTCAACCTCCAGTATCAAAGCTTTAAAATCAGTTCATCAAGACGGAGGGATCATCTGGTTTTGAGCGACACATTAGACTATAGAAAGCGTAGTGTTGTCAGAAGATGGCGGTGCAGTCTACTCTGCACATGACTGGAATAAACAGAGTAGAAGAAGAAGAGGTTGCTGACAAAACCAATCTCCAGTACAAGACGGAACCAAACCAGTTGCCTTGGCGACCTTCGAGGAGTGAATAGAAAGAGGTTTTCAGGAACGCTTTGACACGATGACGATGCCGACGGTCGTTTCCTCAGAAACAGCTGATGCGTCATGTGAGGTGACTCTTCACTATGTCACAATCTTCTTTGGAAAAGAAAAAAAAAAGTTTCCCCATCTCCCATTCTGCAGGAGGGAAGTTTTTCAAAATGTGCAGGTTCCTTTCAAACTCTTTAAGAGCTCGTAAAAATATGTTAATGGAAACAGCTCGTGGGAAAGTGAAAGAATAAGAGAAAGAAAAATCACTCAGCAGATTTTCAACACTTTGGAGACTGGTTTTATCTCCCCGCCCCTCTGCACATCACTTTTCCAATTTTGGTCCATTTAAATGTTATAATGGCACTCTTACACTATGGCTGAGACACTGGATTTGGATTCAGGGCTTTTTAACAAGTCGTTTGAATCATCGGTGCTGCGGCCTGCATGTCAGCTCACGTGTTGATGTCTTGACACACTAAAAACAGACATGTAATTCTAAAAATGTCCATACCCTCATTTAAAAATACCTGAAATAACAATTGAACAATCCGTCTGTACATGTCATTATTTGGCCGTGTTATTTAGTCACTATGAGTCATGTGTGAGGCCAGAAATAGACTATTAACAAGATTTTCTTCCTCTTGCACTTGTTTTGTTCATGAAATGTGTATAAATATTATGGGTATAATATGGCGTCCTTCGTATCTTTGCAATCAAACACTATAATGAGCAAAACAAACCAAATACAAATGAATGAATAAATACATTTCTCTCCCCTCGAGAGACTTGTTGGATGTAACCTCGGCGCGGTAGAAGATGAAGGTGCACACATGCTCGGAAGTTCAGCCCCTCGAGCTCCTGAGGAGAACCCTCGTTAGAATTCGCACCATGACAGCAGTCGCGGGGTCAGTGCCCCCGACTCCCAAGGGTAGCCCGAGCAATTAGTGGTTAAGTAATGGAACATGGCCAGGCCCGAGTTGTTGATGTGGTGCACGCAGTCCGATCAGTGGAAGAAGTGGAGGTGGGAAAGGAGGGAGGGGGTGTAAGTACCCTGGGGTCGCGAGCAGTCAAAGGCAAAGAGATCATGTTTCATGCTACGTCTCCACTCGCTCTCTCGCCACGCTAATTACTGTCAGGGGATTATTAATAGGTGCCAGCAGGTCAAAGCAAAGTGACTAAATGCTGTCTGTACCACCATTTCTTTAAATGTGACCTTGTGGCTTTGAGTCGACCCAAACACAGAAGTATGCAGACACAAAAATGTTAATGTTCAGCTAACGTGTGCACAGGAGCGCTGATTTGAGGTTTTAAACCTGTCAGGTACAGAAGGAAACTACTCACAAACTACTTATATCCATTTATTCATTACAGAGCTGCAATGATGAGGTGATTAGTCAAAATAAAGTGAGTTGACAAATTGTTTGATAATCGAATTGTTACTTCAGTCATTTTTCAAGCGGAAATATTAAACATTAGCCAATTCTAGCTTCATAAATCGGAGGATTTGCTGCTTTTTTTTGTCATTTACGACAGTAAATCTTTACACATTTCATCGACTAAACAAATAATCAATTAATGGTAAAGCTTTTCTTAAGGTCCTTGTAATCAGGGTTAGTTAAATGAAAAGAACGCTTATTAAAAGTGCAATATGTCAAAATCATGCTACAAATAAATAGGGGCCAGCGTATTGTATCTCCAGATTGACTGCTAACTGCTACTGCCATTAGCTAGTTAGCTCAGTTAGCTGTGAAGCTAATTAAAATTAATTCATACATATCGTCACTTAAACATTAATAATAGTATTAAACAATAGCATCATTAACATGTTGGGTTATCATTTTGAAGCACTTACAAGAAACTTTTATAAAGTTGATAAAAACTTTGGAACACGTACGAGTTTCTTAGAACTGTTTAACTATGACGTCATTGTCAAAACTTTGCTAAGCTTTTGTGCATTTTAAGAGATATACACTCTCTTTATTATGAATTTATGATATGATTAGATTATGCAGCTTAATATACGAGCTTATCGGAGCTATGACACCTGACTCAGCGTTGTTCTTCACCTGATGCAGAAAGCTGCTCGAGACACGAATCTCTGGTTTCAAACAGTTTGAACTTTGACCTACTTCGACACTGAGCTTTTCGAGCTGTGATCAGCAGCACTCAGTATGTCTTGCGTATCCATAATGTAGATGTCAAACAAGCAAACAATGGTTCCTTTAAATTGTGTCACTTTCTCGGTGCTTGGTATGTAAAGACAGGGTGTTTATTACAACAACACATTTCTTTCAAAGAGCCCCCATTACACTGTGTGTATGTATAAGCCTTTATATAGTACACACACAAAATCCCTCAGAGCTGCCCTGCAGAAAATGGGAACACGGTGTCCTACCCTGACTCTGCTGGTAACAGTATGTTTCTTATTCTGTCTGCATGTACAGTATGTGTGTTTGGGCGTGCATATAGACACGTCTGCACTGACAGAGGACAAACAGGACATACTGGGTCGACGGTGTTATTGTCTCTCTTATTCTTTCAGCCTTATCTGTTCCTCTCACCAATTTTCTTTCCTCATCTACTTTATCTTCCTTTCAGCCCTGTTTTTGATCTATTTCAAGAGACTGCACGTCCCCACTTCTCCAGCTGTTTTCACCTCATTCTTTGGCTGTTTGGTTGTCACTTTCGAAACTAATAATGACAGTAACGATGAAAAGGCTCGTAAAACAAAACCCATGGGAAAGCTGAACCGCTGTGAGATCTCTGTTATTTTTGCTCCCCGATTAGCATCATGCCAAAACTGCTCAGGCTACGTCAACATTGCAACTATGGAAGGACTACTGAATGACCCTATCGGGCAAAGAACCCCTGAGGTAAAGATTTCTTTGTAGAAAAATCAATCCAACTACTTCAAAAAGACGTAAAACAGCTACAAAGAGATACGAAACAAATAGAAGATACATAAAACAATAACAGATGCGCAGAAAATTGTACAAATTGTGCAAAACAAGGACAAAGACATGAAAAACAAATACAAAGAGGCTTGAAATGAACATATAGAGACCATAAAACCTACAAAGAGACGCAAAATGACCACAAAGAGATGAAAAACAACTACAAAGACACACAAATGAACACAAAGACATGCTAAACAGCTACAGAGAGACTGAAAATAACCACAAAGAGATATAGAACAATCACAGAGATCAAAAACAACTATAAAGAGACACAAAATGACCACAAAGAGATCAAACTCAACTACCAAGAGACTCAAAATGACCACAAAGAGATCAAACTCAACTACAAAGAGACACAAAATGACCACAAAGAGATCAAACTCAACTACAAAGACACGCAAAATTACCACAAAGAGATAAAAAACAACTACAAAGAGACACAAAATGACCACAAAGAGATCAAAACAACTACAAAGAGACACAAAATGACCACAAAGAGATCAAACGCAACTACAAAGAGACGCAAAGTGACCACAAAGAGACGCAAAGTGACCACAAAGAGATCAAACCCAACTACAAAGAGACGCAAAATGACCACAAAGAGATGAGAAACAACTACAAAGAGACACACAAATGAAGACAAAGACATACTAAACAGCTACAAAGAGATTGAAAATGAATACAGAGATGCAAAACCACATCGAAAAAGTGCAAAATGACCACAAAAAGATGCAAAACAACCACGATGAGACAGAAAACAACTACCTATGGATGCAAAATTACTATAAAGAGATACAAAAGGACCACAGAGTGTGATTGAAAACAATTAAAAGGACACACAAAATGCCCACAAAGAGACGGTGAACAACCACAGAAACGCAAAATGATGACAAACAATGCATATTGTTTCCCTTCGGTGTGGGGTGACATCCTCCGATGTACAGTAAAAAGGGGGGGGGGGGGTTGTTTACATGTCTGTGCCCAGCAGCCCATTGTGTCATAATCCATGACTGCAACAAAGACAGAGAGGCAATCAGAGATGAAGATGTAGAAACACGTACAGAAGAAACAGCCTGAAGAAAGCCAGATGGATACTATACATGAGCTGGCTCACATACAAGCAGGCCAGCTGGAACTCTTTTAAAACCTGTTTACCCAGAGGAAGAACATCTAGTAGTTATCCAGTAACGCCACCGTTTTTTCTTGGAGTTCTTGTAGGAGTTAGCTACGTTGCTCATCAGCAGGAGTCGGTTCAGGGGAAGTCCAGTGGCACAGCTAGGCAGAGCTGGCTGGCGCCTGGCACCGATGTGTAGTCGAAGACATAAATTTACCAATGACATCTGCATACTTGCGAGGCAGAGCAGCTAACGATGCTGCCAGCCTCCCTTTCTTCCCTCCCAGCACTACAAAGTCGCTCATTCTTAACGTTTACCGTCCTGTTACAACAAACAACATAACATGACAAACAGAACAGATGTTTTGTGTGTCTCATTTGTTTTTCCTCAAACGTTGCTCTTAGCAAATAAAAAGATTGCAAGAAACAGTTATCAGTGAATTTGTCACATTTTTCTCGGTTACTAGAGGAACTGTTTTGCCTTTAAAATGTCACAAACTGGTGAACAATGCGAGTTCCCACAGCCCGAGGTGACGTCTTCAAACTGCTTGTGTAGATCGCACCAACTGTTCCAAATCCAAATATATTCAGTTTACAGTGACCGCTCGCAAATATTAGTTTTTTTCTGGCTTTTTTCTGGCTTTTCAGTCAATTAATGAAACTATTTGTCATGAGAAAGTCGTGTTTTTGGCACAAAGCTATGGCAAGAAGTCATCACAAATGTTCAAAAGGAGGATTGTGTTGCTTAAAGTAAATCAAAATGCAAATGAGGTCAGTATGCGTGACTTCACAGCCGTTTTGTGTGGATTTTATTTGGATAAAGGCTTCTATACATTCAGACGAAGCGGTGGGAATCAAACCCGAGGACATCCTGTGACTGGCTTGTGTTGTTTTTTGGACCGAACATAAAAAAAAATGGTGTCAGCAGGGGCTAAATGAGGCAATGTATACTTTTACAGGAGCCACAAGCGCTGGAGGAAGGTTGCATACCCTCCTGCACGTGACTGCTTATAGAAGGCAATGTGAGCCCGGGCCAAAGATTAAAGTACATCTATAGATAATGTTCACATATTAACTTTTAATCTACTCGGCAGCGGGCAGAAAAGGAGGCGGAGGAGGAGGGGAGGGAAAAAAAAAAAAGGAAAAACAATCTGTCCTTTCTCCTTCTACCTCTCTCATCCCTCCTCTTCCCACCCTCTTCTGGCAAGGACAAGCGAAGGTGCTGCCAAGAATGTGACTGCATTTGGAAAACAAATCCAGCTCACTTCTCTTTTTTTCACTTCTTCTCTTTTCCTCCGCTGGCAGTTTTCTTCTTCTTCTTAAGGTGGACGCGTGAGCGCCTGCAAAGACCCCCGACGACTTCAAAACCTTAGATGTTTCTTTAGTTAGACGGATCGACCGATCTGCAGATTCCTCAGCCTAAAGATATTTCCAGCCTTTTTTTCAACCCCGCGCTCTCTCCTCGAAAAAACCTCACACAGCTGTTTCCCCCCTGCCTCGCATTTCCTCACCAGCCCACCTTAAAAAAAAAAGAAGTGCACTCGGTGTGAATCTGTCCGAGGCTGGATGCATGTGTGCTTTCCTGATTGTTTTCCCGGAGATGTCCACTTCCCCGCACTTGTTCATTTCCTCGCAGCTAATGGAAGTGTCTAATTGTTAACGAGACGACGCGGCCATAAAGAGAGAGAATCCATTACTGTTAAAAACCATCAGTAAAACGTCTCTGTGGAGGATATAAAAAAAAACAAAAACTAACAGGGTCCTTTTAAGGAGGTTTGTAGCCACCGTCTCTCTCTCTCTCTCCATGTCTGTTTGCATTACATTACATCAACCGCTAGCAATTCTGGCTATAAACTGTACACATAATGGAAACACACAGGCTGGATCCAAGGAGAGAACAGTGTAGATTTTAAGATGAAGACTTTATACTGCGGTCGCTGCGATCGAATCCCTGTGTGGTTAAGTGTTCGGAGGCGGCAGGCACGCCAAATATCCTTCTGAGAAACGAGGGAAGAGTGTGTGTGTGTGTGTGTGTGTGTGTGTGTGTGTGTCAGCGGGCGCAGGTGGTGTAATTAGATGGACTAGCAGAGTAGGGAATTCCACTTCCAGTCAGCGTGTGTGTGTGTGTGTGTGTTTTTTTGTAGTATTTTGTCGCTGTGTGTGTGTGTGTGTTAGTGTTGACTCGTGTGTGTGTGTCCATCTAACATTAGGCAGATTGAGCTGGCAACTACATGACAAGAGGAAAGGTTGTGTGTGTGTGCGTCTGGGCCCTGAGCCGAACCTGCAGTGCAACACACACACACACGCACACACACACACACACACACACACACACACACACAGGCTGTGACTGCATGGGTAACTTTGTCCAACTGAGCCGGCAATCTGGGCCGCCACTCCTGCTCGCTCTACTCTTCCTCCCTTGCTCTCTCTCTCTCTCTCTCTCTCTCTCCCTCGTCTCCCTCACCTCGCCTCTCTGTTGGACAGGTACAGGTGCCGTTGCCATGCCGACGGCCCGGGGAGAGGTCTCCTTTACTCAGATTTAAGAGATGGAGCAACAGGGAAACCCCCCTGAAAGGCCACAGCGAGGGCAGGACCGTCATGAATTCCGCGGAAAACACAGCGTACGTCCTACTGAACGAGGAAGGAGATGACGGGACTATTTGAAAAACAGATCTGAGTTCTGGACAACAAAGTACATTCTGTATAATAATGAGGCCGAAATATGTATGTTGTGGTTTGTTGTGAGTCGTGGAGTCTGATGTGGAGGATCCTCAACCAGAAATAAACACACAAAAAACAAGTCTAGTGGTTAAAATGCCTTTTTCCTTCTATTCTAACACATTTTGTGGCTTTCCACTGATTGTTTTCTTTCCTTTTCTCTCTTGTCTTTTTTGCGTACAGAAACTAAATCAATATATCAACTCACTTGCAATTATGATGGAGGATTGATTCTAAATGAGCTGAAGGTTGTTTGTTTGACAGATTCACAGCTTCTTATCTCCCGGAGCGGCTGTGGCACAACAGCAATAGTTTGCGAGTGTGTGCACGTGCACATACTGTTGTGTTTCACTGTAACCAGCCTGCCGGAGAAGATCATGTGTGTTTAATCGTGTGTGTGTGTGTGTGTGTGTGTGTACAAACAGGGCGGGGATCCAGGCACCAGCCTCGGCTCAAATAAAACAAACCAGACTGGCGTATAAACATGGGCACAAATAAAATGATATAAATAGACGTGTGCAAATTTATCGAGTTAAACAGCAAAAAAAACCTCAACAAATTGGGTTTGTGTTTGAGACGGAGCCAGCCGGAGCTCCGTGGGAGTTGCTCGCCTGGTGTCTTTACTGAGGCGGGTCTGTGCGTTTCTATCTCAAAATCTTTATTAGTTAGTGGCTGAGAGCTTCAAATCGGAAAAACTACAAAATCGCGGACACGTGCAGGTGAAGGCCCGACATACAAGCGGGTCCTCTGAGGTTTAGTAGCCGGATTATTGGGCCTGTGAGAAGCAAAGGGGCTCAAATAAAACCACCACCATCAGGAAAAAGAGCAAGCTGAACTTTAAGTCGACCTTTTGTATCTCATGCTGTTTAGCTCGTTCTCCGTGTGGGGCAACGTCACCAGCTGTCTGGCCTAGATACAGCAGGCCGGCGCTCCGCAAGATCCCGTACGCGTCCAATCAGCGCGCGCCTCGACGCATGTATAAGACGACACCGAGCAACAACACTGAGGCCATTCTGATGACCATATTTGAGATCCCGGCGCCGGCGTGCAGCTCGCCTAAAGAAGAGTGGGCTGTGTATTCAGGTCATGTGTGTGTCAGGCAGTTCTCCCAGTTAAAGAGGACACATGTCCAGATGTATAGGCTCGGGAGCGTCACATCAGAGTGAGCCGAGAGAGCGTCTGGTCAGTGTGGAGTCGTCCTGGGTGTCTGTAAGGCGTTCCAACCCCACATTATCTCAAGTGTTTGCAGTTACCCCAACCTTTTAAAATAAAAGCATCTCCTTACATGTATTATCTCTGCTTTATTTGTCAGTATTTTACAGATTTGTTCCATCTATTCAGACTGCACTTCAGACACGAGTAAGACCTTCCTGTGTCAATGCAACAAACCCTGAAAACAGCAGCCCTGAAAGCTTTTATATCGCGCTCCTCGCGTCCACGTTCTGCTTTATCAAAACCAAATTGAAAATCGTAAAAAATCTAAATTGCGCCCCGGTTCTTTTGTTAATTACTTTCCGATTTAAAATACTGTCCACCCCCGCAGCATCACGGTGAGCAGCTAACACTCCTGAGTGAATCGTGTGCTCGCAGCACGAACACTCGACCTGTTCTGACAACACGGTGCATTCAGCACAGAGGAAACACGTGAAATTTTAGATAAGAATGATGACTATAATAATCATCCAGTGACTCCACTTCGGATTACATTTTTACAACTTACACTGTTACTAACATGTATCATCATTAAGATAAAGCCTGCATGCTGTATATTATATGTATACATGTAAACATGCATAATGACCATAATCCATCCCCACTACAGTACGTACACATACCGCATTTATCCAGTATTTATGTCCTTACGTCTTTGCACTACCAGTACTGTTCACAACCATCAGAAACATACGCTTAAATACAGACTCATAGTGTCAGCCAAGACAGCAGTTTGATACGAGGATGTGTTGGATTTTTAATATCCTGTTCACACGACTATCTTCTCACATGTTATTGCACAGTGCAGACCTCCAGTACGTCTTTATTCGTCACCATTCTTTACCTCCTGTTTTCAGTTTCTGTAAGCTGCATGTGACTAATCACAAGACCACAGCGGAGAACTGTTCCTTTAACTGTACTTGAATATAGATACAGATGTTTTTAAGACACACACACACACACACACACACACACACAGTCTGTACTCCATGTCACCTTTCTCCACCCCCCTCAAACACTTCCATTCATCTCCACATCTCCGTCACCTCTGTAATGAGCAATAAAACACATACTGTAAAGAGACCAGACACACACACACACACATATATACACACACACTCACAAAGGACCAACATGGTCATTTCTTACATGCCGTCCCACCACCACCACCACCACTCCCTCAAACCCAGGGGTGTAATGAAGCCTATGAGGCCTGTTGAGGCCCCTGGGCGCCCCTGAGCCATAACTACACCCCCCTCACACTACAATCCTTTCCTGACTGGATGCAGCAGAGTCTATGAAAGAGGAGAAGGTGGTAAAGGCGGTGCAGAGGTGGGGGAGGGGAGTCTGGTGAGGTTCAAAACGTGGAGGCAACAGGCTGGAAGGTGATTTTCTTGGCAGGGCGTCTGGTTGGGGGGTACAGAGGGCCACGGGCGCAGATTCCCGCCGGCTCCCGCCCGAGTTCCTGTGTGGTCCCGGATCTGATTAGTGCCAAGCCCTCGTCATAAACAACACACACACAACATGCTACAGCTGTCCACATGTGAACGCTAACACAGGCTAGCATCGACAAACAGATTCTTACACACATACCCGATCAATCTCTCCGAACACGTGCTGTGCACATGGAGTCCAAACGGCGTTCTCGCTGTTCAGAATTCACTTCTTGTTGGAAAGACGTCAGAACCGATCGAGGGGGAACGCAGTTTACAGGTTTTGGACTCGTAAATGCAAGACGGTGATAAGAAACAGAGCAAAATGGTAGAGTAGAAAAAGAGAAAGGATGATAAAGAAGCAGTGGAAGAACGCAACGAGAGCCAAGGCTGTCAGAGCGCAGAGTTCTCACTGCAAACTACCCCGAGGAATGAAAATCAAACAGTTACACTCAAGCGTCTCATTTTTCTTCCCGTGATTTTCTCTTTGTTTTCTTTTCTTTTCAGGGATGCGCCGCACAAAAGCGGAGCACATCTACAGAATCAAACCTAAGGCAGCAGATACTGTACATGCACGAGTGGGATGCTTTTTCCGTGCCGCGGATGAGTTCAGCCAGGGTTTGCCGCCGGTGCGCGTTTACTCGGAGAACCTGAGGCGAACTGCGTCCATGTGGCAGTCGAGTCCGAAACTGTGGATGTGATTAAAGAAGAAACAGTAAAAGAGGAACGACGTGTGTTTGAGGCTGGATGTCGGGACGGATTTTCTTCTGCCTCAACATGTCTTTGAATTCTAGAGAGTCAGAATCACGGTGAAGACTGATGGTGAGAGGGAGCAGAGTGCGCCTCCTCAGACTGGCTCCACCTGCAGAACGCCTCGGGAGCGCGTCTGAGTCGACTCCATGCACGTCGAGGATTAACGATCTGACATAACATCACATTCAAACTGCTTAATCTAACTACCTGACAGCTCATGACTCAAAGTGCCCTACTACGTGTTTTACACACTTGGATCCAGGACTCACCTTCGTACCGTTTAATTAATTGAGCGTGCAGCCGCACGCCTCCATAGACAAAGTGAAATAAACTACATGTGGCAAAGGTTGAAGAGACGGAGCCGCGCAGCATCCTCAGACGGAGGGAGGCGGGGCTGAAGGGCAGGGCGAGCTGTCAGCGGCACGTCAACAACACCACTGCTTTGTGTTTCTGCTTTGGTGGGTTGGAATCTGTCTAATGATCGGATGAATGCTCTATACAGTAAGATTTGGGAGGCTATATGGCACTGCGTCTGTGGCTGGCACAGCAAGTGTGTTTGTGTGATCAAGCGAGATCCAAATCATATAAAACTCATGTGGATCTATATTGTACTGAATGTATGTTTAGATTATTTGGCACTGGATATGTAGGACACAAAGTAAACCATACAGCTCCTGTTAAAGATCCCCTTCAAGACATTTTTAAGATAGTAAAACACTGTTTATGCTATTTTTTGAAGGCAAATATATCCAAATTCTCAGCTTCCAATTTCTTAAATGTGTATATTTTCTGGTTACCTTACCGCCCACTGACAGTAAACAGGTTGTGAACAAAACGAGACATTTGAGGGATTTAGGAAACACTTTCTTCTGACATTCCATAGACCAAAACAAATCGATTTATCAAGAAAATAACCCACAAATTCATCTATTATGAAGATAATTGTTAGACGCAGCACGTCAGACAGTATGTCCACGTGTTGAACTGATGTTCCAGGGCGAGCGTGGAGAAACTTCAGAAGATGGAGGTGAGAACAGACTCTGCACATACATCATTCTGCACGGCGAAGGTCAAACCTCCAAGCGGAGCAACAATGAGCGAAACACATTTTTGAGTTAAGGAGGAACATGTGTTCATAACCGACCTTGAGGCGGACGGCAGGCAAACACTCGACACCGTGCGCGTCTCAATACCAGGTATTGTCGACGGAGGCCTTCTCCCTTTGCACTACTTTTCTTGGAGGCGGTGTTTGAAAACCTTTACATTGAAGGTTTAACAACACAAGTATCTAGTTTATTTATTGAATAATCAGAATGGAAGACTTCAAGGCCGGATTATGAAATCTATGAGTAGTTCATCCACACGTATTATAAAGTGACGATTATTTAAGGTCATACAACAGCGTTCTCTGTCCCTCCCTCTTGTTTCTACCTTCAGGCTGGGTGATATGGCTGAAATCATTATCACAACAATAACTGCATTTTCCCTTAATTCTTACATATCGTGATATGGTGAAAGTATGCAAAAAATTTACCTACAATATGATCAAACTGATGTCTGTGCAAAACAGAAAGTTGAACAGCTTCCTAGATTTTAGCTGGCTGGGAATAATTAAAGTGAGACTACTTGGATTGAAAACAAAGAAATAACATCATCCTCCAACCTTCAAAATAAAATAAAATATGGGTTCATCAGCATAGAAACGTACTTCCGACTTAAATATGCTAAGGAATTATAAGAGACATCCTAATTTTTAACAAATAACTGAACTTTTTAAAGGTCACTCAGACCTTCGTTGCACTATCTTCGAAAGCGCACTAATTAATGGAATGACCTTTAATATAACCTTTCACATAAAAAAAGACTCCCTACTTACTCAAAGATAAAGACGTTTCAGTACTCACAGTATCTAGCTTTACAAACTGATAGCAGGCTGTCTCGAGCCATTATCTAATAAATGTGCCGACGAAAACCTGATGTTCACATGATCACGTAAACATCTGCGACACTATCGCCGAACGTTATCTTTATCTGCTGATGGGTTGATAGCAGTCAGCGAGGTGATTAACGGCCGACACCAATGACTGGCGATGAATTGGAGCGTCCCTACTCTTCTCTGCTTTTTAGCCTCAGCACTGAACATCATCCTGTCATTGTCAGTTAAATAGGTCCCACCTGAAAGCCTAAACTCAAACTTGATGAGCAAAAAGCGATAAAAAGTAATTAGATGTGGGTTAATGTAAAAAGGAAATCTGCATTAATGTTAAATATTAACACTGCGATGCAGATAAAAGAAAATCTGGTTGAGAGAAAAAATGCAAATATGGCAAATCTCAGGTTTTTAATTAAACCTGTGTGGAGGATGAAAAGCCTCTTGGACAAATGGAACATTATGTGCGCTTAGTTAGTTCTCGTTGGAGCGTTTTTTTTTTTTTCTTCTTCTTCTTCCTCCTCGAGGGGGGAAGTCGGCGAAGCATATGTGAATATAGATGAACTTGAGCGGGACGGTCCTGTTCGACCAGATACAGAGCGGCCGTTGCGTCCCCGTCACACTTCGCATAAAACTGTGTTCAAAACAGCGTTACGCACACAAACGTACTCTCACAAATTCGCATCACACACATGCATTAAGCCCGGCCCAGACATGCATACAGAAACACGTCTACGCGTACTGTATGGATGCATGCACACGGGAAAAGGTCAGAGGGGGTTCAGTACACTTAAGTTCACTGCAGGCTGTTTACGGCTGCTGGAGAATCAAGTGCACCCGACGCACTCTCCCCTCCTCCACTTCGTCTTTGTCCCTTATAGAAAAAATAACTATTGTGCGCGGTGTTAATTCCGTCTTCTGACCGCTTCATGCTCTCACCCACAGGCTACTGCAAATCAAAGAGAGAGGGGAGAGTCATCTGAGCGCGGAGCAGAGAAGAAAAGAGGCAAACAAAGAAGACTGATAGAGTCTGCACGGTCGACTTCACACTGTGATCTGTGTGCGCGTCATGCAGAGTACATATGGGCACATGCAGACGTACAGCGCACACATGCTTGCACAATAGGGGAAGGAATGCTGTTTGTCACAACCTCTGAGAAACACACCTGTCTAGATGAACAGGTGCGAGTCATGATTCTTCCCCTACACGTTCAATCTTTATTTCACCGCCCTTTCGCCGTGAAACGTTTGTTTTTCCCGGAGCTTTTGTTAAATGAACAAGCTGTCCAGGTTCACCTCAGAGGAATAGTTCTTAGACAGTCATGAATGGAGGTTTTCCACTTTGTGCTGGAGTGAAAATAAAAAATAGTATCATCTCCATTTAATGTAAAGAGCACGCATAGGAAGAAATGGTTTATTTTTAAGTAAATCTAAATCTAAAAATCAATAAATCATCATTAAAAGTCATTTGTTGAAGGTGCACCAGTAAGATTTTTCTGCCTAAAACATTCAAAGCAAACATGGCTCTCACTCACACTAAATACATTTTTGTCATCAAGATAAATGCAATTTTACCTGGAAAACTAACTAAAATGTTTGAGAAAAAGTCCTGCATCCATGTCTTTATTCAGATCCCTTCCAAAACTTTACAGGGCCTATTCTGGGCCCAGACCCATCATCCATCCAAGTTTCATCAAAATCCGTCCTGTAATTTTTACTATTTTTGCATTATGTTGCAGACATTTCTACTGAAGTTAGCATGCTAACCAGCTAGCCCTGGCACCTGTACTAGCAGTATTAACACTGACACCCAGTCCAGGCATGCTCAAGCCAGCTAACACTGACTAGCTACAGCAGCTCCAGTTCGCAGCATCACTCTGCTGATTCGCTGCCCACTATTTGTTTGGAGTATTAATTCAACTAGTGTTCAATTCTTACATATTGCCCCTTTAAATGCCCGCTTGCAGCCTCTAGAGGGTGAGAATGAACCGCTGGCGTCTTATAGGTTCAGTATCTCTGGCCTTTAGACTTTTAGTTGAAGAGAGAAAGCAATCTGAAGATGTCTCCTTGGACTCTAATCATTAGAGTCCAAGGAGAGAATCATTAGTTGCAGTTAGTCATTGCTGACTCAGAGGGAGAATGAAGCAGTAATAGCAGTAAAAAAAAAAAAAACTCAGCTGATGTGAACTGTGAAGGTATTATTTTCAAAAGCAGGAGGCAGACCAGTCATTTCTACACTTCTGTGAATTCGATATTGCGAACAGACATTTTTATCTGAATATCCTCTTGTTCATACGGGCCATTAAAAGATAAAACGCTTCTATTAGGAGAGATGGGGGACAAACTCTGCAGTAGTCTCCAGTGCAGAAATGTGTTTTACAATTTATCTGAAGTTAATATGAAGCTTCAGTTACACAAATCAAGATGGTATCTTTCAAACCTCGCAGTCTTTTATTCCCAGGATTCCCTCTTTGTCTTTGCCGAGCTGCATCGGAGAAAAACAACAGACAGACCGAATAATCGCCCAGAATTTCACTTCAGATAAACCTTAAACGTGTGTGCGCGCAAACAACGAGGACTGTGGGCTTTTGTTCCGTCATTGGAGGCGCTTTAGGAAAGGCATCTTTAAAAGGCATCGAACAACAGCTAAGACTGATTACAGCGAGCCGAGACCCTGTTTTCGACGAGCTGATTGATCTGCAGTGTATCAGATCTATATTCAACCAGGATGGTCTGTTGAAATCCGAATCGTCTCGGCTGGCATCGCTGTGCTGTTTATCGTGTTAAACAAACCGACCCCGAATGAACGTTTGCAGCGAGAGAGATCAGCATGCAGAGCAGGAAAAACCTTTACGCGCATTACGAACATGCCACGCATGACAAACATACCAAAAGCAGATTCCCAAGCTTGTTTTTACCCAAAGATAGCCACGCAGCATGTAGGACACAACAGTCAATGGAGTCCTGCCATGATACCGCTGAAACAATTCCTTCATTTATCAATTCGATCCGAACGATACATCAAAGACAAACAAGCCGCGGCGACTCAGAAGACGATCAATTAGCTACTGTAACGGGCTATTCCAGGCCGCACAGTGTGTCGCGGCGGATCCAGTATCCAGCGTGGAGCCGGCCGCCGCTCCCACAGCTCTCATTAGCCAAGTGGGACGCAACCAACACCGGGGTTCGCTCATAAAGACCTTAAAAAAACCGGAGATCAAAAGTGGCCTTTGTTTCACTGAAGCGGTTAACTCAGATCTGTGGGAATAAAGTTCAGAGGGGGGGCCATTATTCTTCGGCGTGTTACAGGAGAACCCAAGTGACATAAATAGTGAATAAGCCCTGCCTGGCTCCATTAAGCCCAGTGGTGGAGCGCAGGGCCACTGGGATCTGTAGTCTAGATCCGACTGCGGAGTTAGCGCTGCATCATAGACGGAGATATAATGGGAGATGATGACACGTTGCCACGGGACACTGAGCTAAAGCAGCCCGTGCAGGATTTGCTCTACTTAATCTGAGCAAAGGGGGCCGTGTTAGATGGGAGATTTCGCTACAATGATCTCTGAAATGGAGCTGATTGCCGCTGCAGGAGGGACGGCGAGGGTTCACAGCACAGCGGTGGGGAGCTATATGTGTCCGTATTACTTCCAGAGATGCTGGTGCACGTTTATCCCACATGCCAGCCCAGAAAAGCGCGCATCTTCTATTTTGGCTCCTCTAAATTTTTGTGGTGTCCAAGCGCAGACTTCAGCTCTACAAGATGTGACAACGTAAATAATATGCGCTAAAAATAATTTCGCTAACTACCGTTCTGACAGGCAGCATCGCTCTAAAGATCCATTTTTGGATCCTCGCTGCTGCAGCCCAAACAGCTGGCTCAGCATCCAATCGAGTGACGAGAGGAGAAAAGATAGAGAGGGGAAGGCAGGCGAAGGGAGGAGGAGAGGATTAGCAGAGAGATTGAGAGAGGAGGAACGACATATATGAGGGGAAGTCCATATGGACATTTTGTTCCATCTTGGGACTCGATGATAAACATCTTGTACTGCCGAGCAGCCATCAGTGAATGTACACGTCTCACCGCGGCCCATCTTTTCCTTATGAAGCATTGTTTGACAGATCCGGCACAGCAAGACATTCCAGGTCACCCAGTCCAACACAAACAAAAGATACTGATGCGTGTTTGGAGTATGTACAGTATGTGAGAGGAAGGATAGGCGTGAGTTACCTGTGGAGAGAGGCCCCCTGCAGCGCAGCCGGCCAAGACAGCGTGAGATAAAGTCCATCTCTTTGTTTGTCCACTTATCTTTAAATTACCTTCAGCGTGCATCGACATGCATCCTGACTGATCCAATCACTGAGACCACATGCAGAGGTGGTCTGGGCCACATGTGACCACATTCTTTGAGCAGTGTGTACACAACATGTGTCCTGACCCGCCCACTCAGCTGACGTCCTCTGTGACACAGGAAGAAGCTAAAACATCAGACAGAATGGATTACACGCTGTCTTGAAAGTATTAAGTTATTCATCTATTTATTCATGTATTGTCTTCAAATGTTAAATTTCAGTTTACATGTAAAATTAAATGGGGGAGTAAACAAATAGGGGTATTACTATGTAGGTAAATACATATATAAGTGAATTAAAACATAAATATTATTGATGACAAACATGTCAAACTAGTACAGTAAAAAATATAGGCCAGTTCCTGCCTTGTTCCCAGACTCCATTCAAAAATCACTCGATTTTGAGAGTTACTGTGTCAAAAGACACTTTGTAAACTTTGTGAAACGCTGACTACAACATTTTCCTAAATAGTTGGGCCTTCTTGTTAATTCTGCAAATGTTATCCACAAACATTTTTCATTCTTTGAGTCCGTTTGTCCCAGTGACGTGACCCGTTTGCATGTGGTCATGGGACAACTGATGGGATTACAGCTGTCCAGTTGTGATGGGATCACTCAGGACGGATGTTAATACAAAGTCTGAATTCACTCTCTGTCTCACACCATTCAGGAACTTTACCCACCCTTTTTATTTCCATTAGAAATCTATCAAAAACAAACACAGTCTCAGAGACAACAACGTGAACATCAACGTGAACACCGGCGGTCTCATGTGTGTTGTTCGGCACCATGCTGCTCCTGCGTCTGCTCAGATGTAAAGGCTAAAAGAGCCCATTATACTGTGACCACAGCCCTCCTCTAACAGCTGCACCCACTGACAAACAGGCCGCCTCAGCAGCCTTATCACAAACAGCAGGCCTATACCAGCTGCCTGGAGCTCATGTGACCATATCATTAGACTAATGGGCTGTCGATTAATGTTAACATGCCAGCAGAGCTCATATCAGGGAGATCTACAGGTCGGTGCAGAGCCATCAATCATATAATTGACTGGTGAGCTACCTACCTACCTTTTATTTGTTATCTTCTCTTGAGTAACGATCCGTTTTCCCTTTCGCCTTAGAGTCCGCCACCATTACGCTTCATTGATGAGACAACCCAGGGTGGGTACGAGCATTTTCCTCTTTTTTTCCACAGAGTACACCTCCCTGATAACTGGAACCAGAGCCAAGATATACACAAGGACAAATCGGATGTATAACACAGTCTATAAAACACCCTCTGTTTACTCCATCTAAATTGATCTGCTGGGCCAACACCAGGCTACAAAGTGAGACCGTGTAGAACAACTCAGACTCGTATATGTTCATGTCGTCTCTCGTCCGAAAACAGAAAACTGGTGTCATGAGCGGATGTTGGGTAAATCATGCATAACGTATGATTAGTTTACTCCACTGAATCTTTGTCAGTGCTCGTGTTTTCGCTGATGAAGGGAGGCTGGGACTTGTAAAACAAAAATGATTCCTGTCAGCCTTACAAGACGACACGCTGAACAGGACGGATGGGGTTTCTGATCGTGTAACCTACGTTTAGTAGGTGTCCAGCAGGCGTTCTGATCGGGCACTTGATTGCTTTTTGACGGAACAACTCAGGACCCCTGCTTATCGCAAAGGTGAGCCGATCCACCCTGAGCAAGACAATTATGTGGATGATCATCTTCTTTCGATCGCTACCCAAACCTTTTAATTTGAGTTGGGAACACTCTTGTCTTCACCATGATAGTCAACGGTACAACGGCTGCATCACTGCCTACTGATCTCCCGCTCTGTTTTACCTCCACTTGTAAAAGATAAGCCGTGTTTCCACCAGAACGTTTCGTTTCCACAAGTTTCCTTGGGCAAACAATTCTGGGTTATACTTCTAGTGCTCGTCCAAACTAACGCAAAGTAACAAAAGCGCCAGTTCTTGACTGAAAGAGCCACAAGTCGTGCAAGGCATCATGGGGGCTGGGAATCAGGTGGATACACTTAAAACCAGGGTCATTACCAGATGGAAACAGCCACATCAACCACTTAAGCAGTGCGACATCGTATCTTATCATCATAGCAATCTCGGCGACTTTATCCAGTGAATACTTCTAACACTATTGTTATTGCTTTGCCCACTTAGCGGACGCTTCTGAAGCCTGTGCATCAGTTATTATGATACTCTGCGGGTTAGGCTAGTTACGCCGAGCAGCGGAAGTCCCACCACAAATCATTTCCCCACTAACCTCCCCAGTGACCTTCACAGGAAACGTGTGTACACTGCACTCGAACTCCGTCACTCATCAGTGCCCTCTGATGTAAATCATTACAAACCTTTAATCTTTCCGCCCCGAATCTCACGACAATCTGTTACCAACACAGATTTCTGAAAGCTCCAGAGAAATGTGGCTGAGAGAAGTGTCGGTAGAAAGTGAGTGGCTGCTTCCATAGAAATAAAGATAAAGCCTTCCCCAAATCTGTATTTGTGAGCACAAAACTGTACACAGCTGAGAGGCAGCGCCAGCCAAATGTTTTTTAGCGAGGGGGTGATACCTGCTGTGGCGATATCCCCCCCCCGCTTAAGAGGATTGGGAATTGAAACCAGGCACTTTCTGCTGAATAAAATATCTGAGCTTGAGGGGTCGTATGCTGGGTGAACGCTTGGTGCTGCACACGACAGGTAGGTGTAGGTGTGGTGGTGGTGCGAGACACAGCTAAGAGGCATTACGCTCACCTTTTGATGTGAGCGAGAGAAGGTGTTAGCAGAAAAAAACGGCGCGTTATCTGCGCGAGAGGTTTTTGCTCGAGCGTTGCCTCTTTGTGCGTTTTGTACAGTCGGTCCCGTTCCCAGAGAAGAGGGGATCCCTCCTCCTCCTCTGCTGTGACAGTAAGAGCTGGAGGATGAACAACAACAGCCGATATGTTTCTTCGCAGGGGGCGAGCGTCAGCGCTGGGATTAAAATCCCTGAAACTTCAACAGCAGCATCTCGGATGGAGTCTAGTTACAGCGGCAAGGTGACAAGCAAACACAGGAGAGCTTGTTTTATCTTTCAGCAGCCGGAAAACATTTTGGGGGGGGGGGGAGGAAAGCGGGAGGTGTGATTCTGACTGCCGCTGTGAGACAGCTGATAGCAGGATGACACCTTTTCACTCAAGTCAGGAAGCCCGGAAAACAATGCACGACGAAGAACTGGATCGTAGAACTTTGTGTTCAAACGTTGTATTACAGGTGTTATTTTAAAAGTAGGTCAAAGCATACGTTTACTTTAATATGTTAAATGTGGGTTACAATGTCGGAGCCAACTCCGGCTCGCACAGACCGCATCAATATATCTTAATGTCAGTAAAACACGGCAGCAGGCAGTGTTTAACATTACTTTAATCTCCTTCCTGCCTATTAGAAAATAACCTACTCCCTGTTTTATTCATGACAACAGCCACATTAATCAGTGTCCCGCTTAATCCAAGTGAGACCTGAAGCGACCCTCGGCAGCGCTGTGTTCCCACGCCTCCAGCAACCTTTCTTTTCGGGAAGACTGTTGTCAATCATAGTCCCTCTTTCCATCCACTTTTCCCCGTCGTCTTGAGTCACTTGTTGATAGATGACCAAGAAAACTTCAGTGTCACTTCTAGCGTGAAAGGTGACCCTAAGATGTCCTAAGAGTGACCGCAGGGTTGCCAGGTTTGCATCCAAATGTGAAAGAATGAATGCTTGTTCTTGTTCGTCCATTCAGGCCACACGTTCATACACTGACGGCGGCGGCTGCCATGCGAGGTTCAGGAGAAGTTTGGGGTTCAGTGTCTTGCTCGAGGACACTACGACACGCAGCTGCATTTGAACTAGCAACCTTCAAAAAAAGACATTAATGTAAACATTTTCAATCACATAACAATCAAGTTAGAAGGCCTTTTTTTCTCTTACTGGCAACTTCTATTGATATGACAATATCCAAGATGGCTGCTGAGACATGACCGAATTAGAGCGCCACGTCCCAACTGATGACAGCACAGGCACTTTTCAAGCCTGTGGATGTTGATAGTCACACTATACATAAATCAATGACATCAAA
Source organism: Sparus aurata (assembly GCF_900880675.1). Classification (NCBI taxonomy): domain Eukaryota; kingdom Metazoa; phylum Chordata; class Actinopteri; order Spariformes; family Sparidae; genus Sparus; species Sparus aurata. Next base: position 22,791,962 of record NC_044206.1, on the reverse strand, counting down.
CAGCTTCCTGTGAAGGTCCTAATGTATTCAAATCTGCGGCGGCATTGCAGGCAAAAACCAATAAAAACACCATGAAGGAGGCGACTGGCAGAGGCTTAAAGAAACACCAGCACGGACTGAGCTGCAGATTAGAGAGGGAGTGAGGAAAAGTTTTCAGCGGAGTTGGCCTTTACATTGCCTAAAGCAAATATGTATAACTGAATATTGTTTGAGCAAGTAAATGAGGCAGCCCTTTGTCTAACTGAACTTTTCTTTTTTTTTTTTAAACATTCTCTTTTATGTTTGCACAGCGCCTGTTCTGCATCCCAAGACTTCTCGCCAAAAGAGTAAAATATTAAAATCTCTGAGGAAATGCAGCGCTAAAGTGAATAAATGATAGGAAAAGAGTGGCTTGGATGATTATTAATGAATTGCCAGCAGCAACATGACATATTTAGCTGATTTCTTCCCCCTGCAGATTAAAAAATCCAGGTCCTGCGACAGCAGCAGGTAGGAATAAAACTTCCACAACAAGCGGAGTGATCGAGTGGATGTCATGAAACCCACTCCAATTATAAATCAACACAACCTTAGAGAGTTTGGAAATGTTTTCTGCAGAAAGCTTTTTTTTATAACAGAGATTTTTTTTTTTTTTTAATCTTTGCTGTGTAATTGGGCCATAAAGCAAACGTGTGGTCTTTGATCCCATTGAAGTTTCAGGCCCGGCTTTGATTGCTGCACCCCTATGGGGACGTTATTTACAGAGCGTTTGAACATCCATGCATTATTTGTGGAGCTGAGATAATGATGGCAGCGCCCTCTCTGTGCCTCTGTTGGCTAAGCGACGAACCGCGACCCATTACCAGCATTAATGACAGGATTTGAAGGGGGGAAAAGTCAGCAAACTGTGACTTCATGCAACTGATAAACTGCACGCCACGGCTGAAACCGTCCCCGCTGCAATTTATTCATGCAGCCAAAAAAATCCTGCATACAGTCTAATCCCCTCAACAAAGACTATTTAGGACATGAGAGGATATACTAAGATTCCACATTAGGCACATTTCTCCATGCATGAAAACCATCTGGCAGCAAGAGCTCGACAGCATGAAAATGTAAATATTACTGTTGGAAATTGCACAAATCTGAGAGTGTGTACAATCCTGCAGATGAAGAGCATCCCTAATGCTAGATGTCATTACGCAACAGTTAGAAATTATTTATTCCAGCACCAAAAAAAAGAAAAAACAGAAAACAAGGAGAAGATTCAGACTCAAGCACGGTGACTCATAATCCCGGGGCCCTCGAGGCTTTCTCTGCGACTAAACAAGCAGTCTAAATAGCTAACCTAGATAGCGCACAGCGTCCCCTCATCTGTCACGCTCACACACACGGCGCACATGATCACGCGAGGTAACACAGGAGACAGGCCGGCTACACTGCCGCTCGCTAACACAGCCAGACATGCATGACCGCTGTCAGATGGGAAACATTAAAATAACATGGGACCTGAGGGGACCGGGAAAGAGGATTGGAGCCATCCTGTCTTCCCTCGCTAACGGTCCCTCAGCACCGGGAAGAACACGTGTGTGTGTGTGTGTCCCCTCAGCAACCTCTATACACCGCAGCTAATCACATTGTATGTGGCTATATAATTACCTCGCTCATTAGTCAAAACCCAAGGGTTATCTTTATTAACTGCCGGGGCGTTGTGAAGAAGGGGCACCTGTCGCTGTCGTGCCTTTTGTTTAATTAATTGCGTTTGGAACGGGCCGCCATTCGCTGCCCGTCACTTAATAGCCGGGTAGGATAATAAACACGAGGTCGTTTGCGGCATCCAGCGGCGTTCTACACATTTATAAAAGTCGACAACAAAATACGTTCTTTATTGCGGGGGGAGTGATGCATTAGCCGGCTCTTCATGTGACCTCAGAAAAACGTAAACAAGAAGAATTGGATTACATGTGCAGCCAATAGGGGGTTGATTTGTTTCTGTGTGCACATGATCGAGTGGGTAAGCAAGCTTGCAAAACATCTGTAAGGTCACACTGTGAGTTATTATGGGCATTATTATGGGTCAGAAAAAACACATTTTCCTATGATATATTGTTTTATAAAACTTTTTGAGATCTCAAAGCAAATGTGCTACATTTCTTCTGCAGTTCTAGGTTCTAAAATAATTTTTGTATTTGTCTCTATACTTGTATTTAAAGGTGCAATGTGTAAGAATTGGCCACGTGAAAGAAGGTGCACGCATACAAACAGACTTCTGACTGCTGGGAGGAGAAGGTGTTGAGTCCCTGGATGGAGGGAACGCTGGAAAAGAGCAGCAGCGTATCATAAAGTTTAAACTGTTATTACTTCAACTTTAGTTGTTATTTTTTTTCGGTTGTTGTAATCTTTAAATCCCACGCATTGCACCTTTAATCGGCATGAAATGTACATAATCTAAATCAGTCTTTAGCCATCAGCTGAAGCCAAAACAACAATCGATTACACAATGAAATGAATGACAATAATGACATTTGTTTTCTGTTTTCTGGTATCTCTGGTGTTTCACATTCTCAGATGTGCCTTTGTCCTTGCGCAGCACCTGACCTGAGGACTCTTAACGTGCTTCCCACCTGTCACTGATCCATGTGGGGCCATAACAGTGCTGAGAGGGTCCCATAAAACCCAAACGCTCATATACACATTCCTCACATGCTGTAGATACTGTCCACGCCCCGCACTCTATAGCATATACAGCACAAGTGCCACTAGATTAACACATGTTGGGGTGTGTCCAGATAATAAAGTCCAAACAGTGCTCTGTAGTCTTTTGTGTATCTTTAGATAAGTTTCTTGTATTTTTTTTTTTTTTTTAATCGCTGGATTGTGAACGTCACTTTTGTTCCTGTGCCCGGGCGGCGAAAGAGGGTTTCGATAGCAACACAATCTTTAAGTGCTTATATCACATATATCGCTCTATATCTCAGCTATACGCCCAGATAAGCCCCGACAGTGGTAAAGAAGCAAACCACGGGCGCTTTGATGACATATTTTCTGGTTTTCCCTCTCCTGTCTCCCTCTTGGTCGACATATTGGACCCGAGTGGTCGTCGTAAGAATCTCAATCGAGAACATTTGTTGTCAGGACCTTTTAAACCCTGCTGGTAAAGACCCGAGAAAAGACTCCCACCCTTCTTCTCAGCAGCACAAATGTTTTAACCCCATCTTCAGCCGGGTCACTTACGATCAGTGAAGCGTCGACTACTTCCCAACATGCGAAGCTAATGGAGGATGTGGATTCTGGCTCGGTCCACGAGGGACTATAACAAACCGGTCGTAATCCACTAAAAGACTAACACTGATGCACTGGAAATCAGAGGGCAGGTATCGACGTTTACGTCCTAAAACTGCTCGAGCATCACTGATTTTTTTTTTCCTCTTGCGCTCAAAAGTTTGGACCAAGTTCTGCGACTCTGACAGCGAAGCAAAGGCACGGCGGTTCTGTTTGTTCGTGTGTGTGTGTACCAGCTCCGGTTAACTGAACATCCTGTCGGGCCCGAGGCTGTGTGCGCTGGTTTAAAAACCGCTGCTATTGATCTCAAGACCCGTCTGCCAAACTGTCTCCCGCAAAAGCGTCCACACTCGCTCACAAACACACCGGCATCCTTCACAATCCGTGCTGCGCAGAAAATAAAGAAAATTAGGTGTAAACCGGATAAGGAGGGAAAGAAAAGAGCGAGGGCAGGCAAAAGACAGAAAAAAAAAGGGAAAAAGAGAGAGAACAAGAATGTATCCACACTGGATGTAGCCTTTTGAGCCATTAAAGCTGAGCCATTAAATCAATTTCCTCTAATCTGGACAGGGCCGTCCCAGAGCAGGAAATGCCAGCCAGTAAGCTTCTCGAGGGAGAAGCAGCCATTGTGCCGGCACACGGAGCACAAACTGAAGATCTGATTTAATAACATGGCTTTTTTTTTCTCTCCTCTGCTGGAGGGACGGTCCCCCCGATCGGCTCATTCATTCTTCTGCTCACTAATTCGATCCATCTCTGCGTTTCTTCACCAACACCTTCCATTACAGGACTCCACAGCAACAACACACACCTCGTTACCGAGAATAAGGTCCGCCCGATTAAAGCGCTAATCGAATCAGTACGGAGCTGACGTGGGTCTGACGGGGAGCAACACATCAGCTCGTCTGTGTTGTGTTTTAATGTGAACAAAAAGTGGATTTATAGAGAGAAAATGTTCTAGTAGATAAAAATAACTTGGGCTGGGTTTTAAAACTTTATTATCTGATTGAATGATCGAATATCAATTCATAAAATCCCAAGATCGATCGTTTTTATTTATTCCTTATTACTGTAAATGGAAATGAACACCTGCTTAAATGTGGCTGTATAAAATTTATGTTATAACATGTTTTGGTTTCATTTGCAGACACGCTGTCGGAGTTTCATACACAGGGGAGGGTCGGGGGCTTAAAGGTGCATTCAGGTGCACCTTGTAAAATCTGAAATACTACATTCGATGAGCCACAAAGGCTGTTCAAGATGCAGAAGATTTTTTTTTTTTGTGATGTTCCTTAATTCAAAGTATTAGAGCCTAAATTATGGTTTAATGTTCAAAAAACACATCACTGCTGCAGCATCTTCCTTCAGAACGCTCCGTTTTAGCTCCTGTCGCTTTAAGGCCCGTCTCCTGAAAAAGCCCAGCTGATTGGTCAGCTCTCACAGACCTGAGCAGGGACAGCCCACCGCGTTTCCTCTTCCAGTTCTGTCTGAGTTTGAAACCTGAATTCCTGGTGAATCATAATATAGATGCTAGACATAATTAATGATTAAGAAAATGGCAGGAAATCTATGTGCAGCATTAGCTTAGTCTCAGAATCTCTTTCATCTCAAGGCAAAAAACTGAAATATCCCTAAACGAATGAATATTGAATTGGAAAAAAAATCTGTAAAAAGATTCTAATCGCCATGTAAACCGGACATGAGAGGATTTGGGAAATCAGCGGCGATGTATAATCTCTTTACAGGAAACGCTTCGACAGGAAGAGCAGATGTGGAGCTTCACCTCGCGAGCCACCCGGGAAGAAGAAACGCTGTGTTTGTGTGGATGAAGCAGCGGTCTGAAGAGAGTTTAGACATCACCGCTGGCAGCACATCACGAGTCTGTTTGATGCCATGCCATTGTTTTGATCCGATTCGAGTGGCCTCACAGAGCGCGTGAGGTGAGGAGAAGCGAGGGGGGGGGGGGGGGCGGGAAGAGATACCATATAATTAAAGTATCAGACGATTTTATGACAACGTGGAAGTGGATCTTTTAAATGAATCCAACATGGAAGCACGAGGAGGCTTCTCACTTAACGAAACTCTCGTCAGCTGTGCGTATATATCACACACACACCCTCCCGCTCGCGCTGTTGTTCTGGAACGCTTTTGTTATACTGTTTTACGGCACAATGCCGGAGTGCGATTATGCGTCACATCCAGTAAGAGTGTCACACTATTTGTGCGGGATGATAAAGCCTTATGTCATTCAATCCTCTCTCTCTGGATAGCTGAGTAGGTTGTGTGTGTGTGTGTGTGTGTGTGTGTGTGTGTGTGTGTGAAGGGAATATGCCTTTATCCTGTGGCGGTCCATTAGCTGACAATGGGAGAGTGTAGGTGGGGGTATCGCTACAGAGACGTTTGTTCGCTGTGTGACAACGTGCAGTTGTGAAAGGTGAGACCAAACCTCTCCACCAACCGCCCACGCAGATGCGTTCCCGTTTCTCCTCTTTCCCTTCTTCTCCGTCTGTGCAGCGAGCTCTCTGACGCCTCTTTCCGTCGTCACGAGCATCGCGTCACCTCGCTGTAGCCGTGACTGAAACAACAGTACCGGCTGAACTGCAGAGGTTGCACTCCGCCGCTGAACAGCTCCGTCTCTTCCCCCACACTTGTTCGTTATCCTTTCAGTTCCCCCGGTCGGCGCAACAGCAGCACGTGTTCCAAACCACAACTTCCTGTTGGAGCCGCGCGCTGATTGGCCGAGAGCGGTACATACCCCCGACACACCCACCCTGAAATGCTTTACTGAGGTTCCTGGCACCGGCTCTCTGGCCTTCTCTGCACTGGGCAATTAAGAGGTTTGCGTCTCTGTTCTGCATCTGTACACCCCGCCCACACACACACACACACACACACACACACACACACACACACACACAAACATCCCCTGATAGATTAAGAATAATACACACACACACACACACACACACACACACACACTAGTGCTGGAGTCAGCGCATAAGCAAACGTCAGACCTGGGCTGGGCTGTGCTACGAGGAGGAGGAGGAGGACAGCTGCCAGCAGTGACTCGCTGTGTCAAAACACATCGCTCACACCTCCTCACTGTGGTTTTATTCCACCGCTGCTTCACTGATAGGCTCTCAGTAAAACACTTCACCCGGAGAGGCGCTAAATGTAAGAGAACCCGGGGAGATGGGACGGCCGCAGTGAGGATGGACAGGACGAGAGGTCAGCAAATATAACAAAAGGCGCTTTTCTAGTCCTGAAGAGTATTTTCATACTTCCTGCGGCTGCTCCGAGAGCCCGCCCCCTTCGAACCACACACACTCAGCCCACAGCGGGGGCTTCAACGCGGACCACCTATTAGCGCTTTCCGCACCGCTTAGCCGCTGATGTGCGACTGTGGATGTGAGATTGAATGGCGGCGGGCGCAGAAAAAGAGGGCTAGAGATAGTAAAAAGAAATATTTCCTAATGATGTTCTAAAATTAGAAAAAAAACCCCCACACTGGCGGTTTTGGAAGTGGAGATCCAGTTCGTTCTGCTCAGCTGTCTTTTATACGGGGCTGGAGTTAAATCAAGGAAACGTAAAACTGCGGCTTTATACGATGGGTAAACATTAACGGCACATGGCTCGCACATTGTCGGAGGGGGGAATACCAGCCCTCGGTCCTTCTGGCCGTCTAAACTTACACACCAAACAACATTAAAGCTGGAGTTGAATCCAAGGAAAATGAAGAACAACGTATTTAAAGCAAATTCTCCTGCGTGAGGAAAATCTCGTCGTAAAAAGATCATAAAGACGGGTCTCGAATGTGCAGCGTGTCTTGGCAGCGAGAGCATCCCTGTGGGAAGGAACACAATAGCTGTTGAAGCTGTTAATAGCTCAGTGCGTCTGTTTTCTTTGCATTATAAAAAGCTGCTTGATGGAGGTTAAAGTTTAAGGCTATAATGCACAGAGCGGACCTGCAGGTCCCGCCGCCAGGTAATGACCCTAATCTTTTTCCGAGCAGGAGCTGCCCCCCGGAGGTGGTAATACATTTCCCTCCCCCGATGCAGCGAGAGCGTATGGGTGGCAGAGCAGCAGAGAGCAGGACTACAGCGTAGCACGGTGTCAGGGCCATCATCGATTATGGTAATTAACGGAGAGGAAACGTGGCTCGCTCCTTCTGCAGCGCTGCGGAGGAGAAATGAAGGAGAGGGGGAGGCCAGGAAACAGGAGAGAGGGAGAGAGAGAGGGGGGGGGGGCGCGGATGTGACGGGAAAACATAAAAAGGTAAATGAAATGAGAGGAGAGAAGACGGCGAGGAAGAGATGTGGGAGTTGATATAAGACGGGCCGGTGGATAGGCGAGTCGTGAGGGCGCAATCGTCGTCTTTTCACACATTTGTGGTTTACAGTCTGCAAATACACAGACGTGTGATCTGCAGCTTACATGCTACTGTGCTCACAATAACGATACACTTGTGTTGAAAAGGTATCAGATCTGGTGCGGTGCTGTTGTCTGATTGCTGATCAAAGAAATTAATCTTAAAATGTGCTACTTTGGCTTCAGACGCTCACTCGACGTCCAGCCCACACCACGGTCGATCCCTCATCACGACACATCCTCTTGGGAAAACGAACGTCCGCACGAAAATCTGGCACCAATCTATTCTGCAGATGGCGAGACGGTTCGGAAAACAAGCTAACTGTTATTACGTCGATGCAAAACTGGACAGAAATCGTGGGATTATCACAGTCTTAATGGTTCAGCCCCTGGGGGAACACGAACGCGCGTCCAGAACGTCAATCCCATCCATTAGCTGTCGAGCTATTTCAATCTGGAGCGCGGCGGTGGAGTGATCAGCTGACAGACCGGTGCCCTTTCTAGCAGCACGGTGCTAGCATGCTAACTGAATCATATCACGTAGCCCGTCGCTAAAATTCACAGGGCAGTAGCAGGATCACGGTCAAGGCCTGAAGGCCGTGGCACCTCGTGGAGACGAACTACGAACCTACATATGCACAACGTCTGCCCCCGCACACCCGACTTGGATTCCATATTTCACCCACATCGTGAAGTATGCAGCTCGGTGCTCGGGCCAAGCGATGTTGCGGACTTACAGGAATTTAACAAGTCTGAAGGGCACTTATTCACCACTTTTTCTCTCAAGACCGCGTATCAGGACCTCGTTTTATTTCAGTAACTCACAAGCTGCCAGGGCTGGAAGAGAATAAAGAAGGGAGGAGGAACGGAGGAAGAGAGGAGGAGGAGGAGGAGGAGGAGGGGGAGCCAAGGCCCAGCGGCTCACTGCATAAAACCAGTCTCTGGGGTAGTGTGTGTGTGTGTGTTTGTGTGTTTGTGTGTGTGTGCACGCCCATAATGGAGGTAATTAGCTGATCAAACAGATAGACAGTGTAGCAGACTCGTGCTGTGGGTGGGCTCTAATAATCCAGATCATTAGGTATGAGCGTATGTGGTTTATATGTGGCTTGTATGAATTTGTCTGAGTATGTGCAGAGTGAGTCTGTGAACTTCTGCTGCCGAGCTCCAGCAGCACTGCTGGATACGAACACTAATCAGGTCCGCGAGAGGGTTTTTCTACAATGTTTTACTGGACAAGAAGGAAAGAAGAAGAAGGAAAAAAAAAAAAAGCTTTTCCCACAAGAATCTAAAAACGTCTGGCCTCAGAGCGGAGAGGGAGCACGCACATTTTTCAAGTGCACCTCATTTCTTCTACTGTAGACAAGAGTCATTACATCATGCTGCCTCTCGCTGTTACGGGCCTCTGGTTTGTCAAAAAGCTGCAAAAAAAATTAAAGCAGAGCAGACCGAGGAGCCCGAGGGGAACAATGCCCCCTGATCTGAGTCCAGACAGGAGCCTTTGTTTAATCACATTCCCCTCCGGATCATCGCAAAGGTTGATTAAAAAATACCACAAGGTACAGCACACGTGCATCAGATGAAACACACTCGTATATAATCCCCTTCACGTCTGCTCTCCTTCTTTATATTTCCCGGTCAGCTGCTTTAAAGAGACGATATGCAAGAATTCAGCCACACCATTACGTTTTCCCAAATGTTTGCAACAATATTCAAACCCGGAAAAGTTTGTACATTTACTCATGGTTTCATTTCTACGTCTGGGAGAGGGACGTCAGCGAACAAGACTAAATGTCAGGAAAAAATAATTTCACTTCACACCGCCATTATTTTAGAAATACTGTATTCTCTATCAGCTTGTCCTAACATGCTCAAACTGCTCCTTTTTTGGCCCAATAATCACGACACAAAAACCATAAAACGTCATTAGGTATCAACGTTACTGATGCTCGTTTAATTATGTTTTCTTCTCAACATCACATTGATCTTATATCCTCAAATGTCTATAACACTGTAACGGAAACAGAAGTAATGAAGTCGTCTCTAAAACTTTTTATTTACACTCGCGTCGTCTCTCAAAGTTCAGATCAGCGTCTCCGACTCTCGCTGTGTCGGAACTTTACAGCGCAAAAAAAGTGAAATAATATTTCTCAGCTTTGGCTCCAGGTTCACGCCCGTCCTGTGGGGACCGACCAGACGCGGGCCTGCGAACCGAATCAGGCCCCAACTGCTAGTTAAAGAAAACCAGGCTCTAACTTATATAACTGTCCCGGACCAGGAGGAAACCTCCGCCTCCCGCTGTATCCCACTGTGCGGGATAAAAGTCCTCTCAACACGTTTCATCTGTCCCATAGCTGCCACATCCTTCCACTGACGTTTACGAGCTGACTGACGGGACAATGGACAGACCGCCGCTTGTGTCCGCTCGTGGCCGTTTGATCGGCCAAATGCCACCCTGTTCGCGCTCTGATGTCATCGGCGGGCGGCCGAGGCCGGGTGAAATACTGTACAAACAGAGCGGAAAACACATGTTGACACGTGTGAAACAAACCTTCGCTCTCTGGTCTCGAGCAGGGGGAGAGCGACCTGAAACATGATTTGGCAGCGGAACAAGGATTTCTCTATGCAGCTACCCCCCAAAAATGTGTGGTTTTTTTTACACACATAATATTTGTTCCATGCCATTTTGGGATAAAATACAGTGTGTGAATATTTACATTCTGTCATAGTTGAAGTCCGGGGGGATTGTAAATTGTAAAAGGGACACACACACACACACACACACACACAGAGAGGCTAAAAACGCTGACACACGAGCACATTTAGCGCTTGCACACACAGCAAACAGTCAGTGTGTTTTTGGGTCGTCTCCAAGTGCGTTGCCCATTATGAGCAGGGCGACTTCGCTGAACAGCGTCAGTGTGCTTCTGTTTGTAAAGCGAGACGATGGCGGGCACGTGAGGAGGAGCGAGACGAGCCAATGGATGAGCGAGGGAGACGATGTGCACGAGTCATTACACTCGTACACAGGCACAGCAGGACAGAGAGAGAGAAAGAGGAGGGAGGCGTATTTTTTCACGTTCACTACGCGATGTGATTGCACTCAGAGTGATATTTGTGATGAGAGCCCGGGCCTCTGACCACAAAAGGGGTTTTGTACAGAAGAGCAAAAACAGATCAAACAATAATTACGGCAGCAGAAATGATCGGCGAGGATTCTGGCAGACGGAGATCGATGAGCGGTGCAACAGCGGACCTCTGGATATTCTACGTTTTCTTCGATTGTCAACAAATCCATCGGAAGGGCTGAAAAACCAACAATGAATTGATCCGACTAACAAGTATTGTGCGTATCAAAGCCTGTTATTGCTTCGTCCTCTGTGCCAGAGAGCTCTATTGTCGTCCGAAAAAGCGATTAAAAACACATCAGAGCGGCGCTGTTAGTCCGGCCGGCAGGTTCCCTCATCGCCGTGAACGCTCGCACACTGCAGTTTATTTTGACTCGGCCCCACAACCCACTCCAGTCCTGCTGCTGTAAATACACACTGCAGCACCACATGGGTATTAATGTGCGGCTGAAAATAGTCCCCGACAAATCTGCTACAAACTACCAGTTGATTTAGGGAAGAAAACCCACATCTTAATAAAAAGTTAAAGCAAATATACAGTGTTTTGACCCTTTTTTTATAGGAGTTTTATGTCCTCAGCAGGAGCCGATGTGCTCAACGTGCCACAGACAGAGTGGAGCTGTGGGAAAGTACTGAGAGGTGGAGGTGGACTGGTGGTTTTAGTCTTTTATTGATTTGTAGGGAAGAGGAGAGGAGAGGAGAGGAGAGGAGAGGCGAGGAAAGGAGGGGAGAGGAGAGGAGAGGAGAGGAAAGGAGGGGAGAGGAGAGGAAAAGAGGGGAAGGAGGGGAAAGTAAAGGAAAGGAGAGGAAAGGAAAGGAGAGGAAAGAAGAGAGAGAAAAAAGGAGGAGAAAGAGAAGGAGGGAAAGGAAAGGAGAGGAAAAGGAAAGGAAAGGAAAGGAGAAGAAAGGAAAGGAAAGGAGAGGAAAGGAGGGGAAGGAAGGAAAGGAGAGAAAGGAAAGGAAAGGAAGGAAAGGAAAGGAGAGGGAAAAGGAGGGAAGGAAGGAAAGGAAAGGAAAGGAAAGAAAAGAAAGAAAGGAAAGGAAAGGAAAGGAAAGGAAAGGACAGGAAAGGAAGGAAAGGAAAGGAAAGGAAAGGAGAGGAGAGGAAAGGAAAGAACAATGAACTGGAAAGGAAAGTAAAGGGAAGGGAATGAAAGGAAAGGAAAGGATAGGAAAAGAAAAGAAAGGAGAGGAAAGTAAGGAAAGGAAAGGAAAGGAAAGGAGAGTAAAGTAAAGGAAAGTAAAGTAAAGTAAAGGAAAGTAAAGAAAAGGAAAGGAGGGGAAAGGAAAGGAAAGGAAAGGAAGGAAGGAGAGGAAAGGAAACGAAAGGAAAGGAAAGGAAAGGAGAGGAAAGGAGGGGAAACAAAACAAAAGGTAAAGAAAGGAGAGGGAAGGAAAGGAAAGGAAAGAAAAGGAAAGGAAAGAAAAATGAACTGGAAAGAAAAGAAAAGAAAAGAAAAGGAAAGGAAAGGAAAGGAGAGGAAAGAAAAGAATATATATTTCACAGATGACACAGCTGGCTTGCTGTTAGCCTGCAGCTGCATTTCCAGAAGGTAACTCTGGCTGTGCTAGAGATGTTTCAAAGATCCTCTATTGATTTAAGGAGAGTGTTTAGTTTACTGCAGCAGTAAAAGGCCCGACCATGAGCCTGGATACACTTACTGTATATACACTGACCTGATGCCAGAGGGAGGAGCGCTGCAGCTAAGGCACCACTGTTAGCGGCTAACATAGCAGCTCATTAATGCTGACCGGGTCTCAGAATAGAAGGCAGAAAGACCTCCACCAAAAACAAAAAAAGCATCTGAGAAGTCAGCGAGGGGGGGAGGAGCTGACATCCACAAACACAAATAAAAACGCCACGGGAAAATGAATGAGTCTGGTATTTAGCCACCACAAAACTCACTTGTGTATGACAGCTGCAAACACCCACACTCACTCCAAAACATCAGCAGCAGCGGTGAAGTGCGGCGGTCAGCTGCGGCGGTCGGCACTGTGTACTCTGCGCTAATGTATTCGATCTCTCGTTAAGCGTACGCCTGTCAGGGTATGAGAGAGAGAGAGAAAAAAATGGCTCTCTTCAGCGACTGTGAGCGGGCAGGTCGGCCACACAGAACACACTCTGCGCCCGGGCCGGGCCCTCTCTGTTTGCCAGGAAACCATTCCCCTCTGAGCTGCTGGCAAATAGCCCCCTGAGCGATGGAGGAACCACTGATCAATGAGCTGTGGGACAGGGTGGCAGCACACAGCTAGTTAGGGCGGCTGATAATGCTCCGACAGAGAGCGAGAGGCAGAGACAAGTGAGTGTGAGTGTGTGTGTGTGTGTGTGTGTGTGTGTGTGTGTGTGTGGTTGCTACAGGCAGGAGGAGTGACGGTTCAAACACACAACACTGCACTGCTGCTGATAGCAACAAGACGCCCTGCCTGCCTTTGATTACGGGTTTTTTTTTTTTTTCTTCTTCAGGTCTGTGGCCCGTCGACCTGTGTGAGTCTTTCTGTAACTCATTGTTGCATTTCGACAAAGAATTACATTTCATTTGCAGCCTTTTATGTATCTTTTTTTTTTGTCATTTCAAACGTCCCATATTGTAGAAAGTGAGACTTCCTGTCTGCTTTCTATTATAAAGCAGGTTTAGGTGCAACATTTTAACAAAACTACACCTTTAAACAAGCCGTCAGGAATTACGCAAGGTTGTGATGTCACCAGGAACACAGTGGGCGGTGCCTGCTCGGGCCTGCGAGAGCTGACCAATCGGAAGCAGGGAAAGTCTCCTTAAAGAGGACAGTATGAGAAACACAGTCATGTAACGGCGTGTGTCGTCCTGTCGACCCGTCTGTGGTGAGCATGACGAGGTAAGAACGTGATGACGATATCTACGGTGAAAAAAGTCCTCTTTGGTTACTAAACAGCCGCTCTGTTGAAGGTGAGCCGGCTATGCAAAGCTGTGTTCCCAGGATGCCTCGGGTGGACAGATTTTACCCTGAACAGAACTCACCTGTCATAGTATTCCCTCGAACGGTCATTAACGTCCAGCCGGTTCACAGCGTGACCGTCCTCCGAGTTTATGTTTTCCTTCCTATCCAGGTATTACTGTTTTGTGTCAACACGTATATGCACCTGAGGAGATGTTTACTGTCACACTACACGCTCTGATCTCTTAAAGACACCGCGGGGAGTTGAGGTAAAGGTGCTGTAGTCGTTACCCACACACAACGAGACACTTGATGTGAGGGGAGGTAAGTGTACACGTGCATGAACACCACCTGTGGAGCAGCTGACTGCAGATGGAAAAGTACCTTAAGTTCAGTGAATATATAATGGGCTCTGGCCATACCGCATTCCTCCCTACACAGCGGTTCACCGAGTGCACACACGATCAACGGCAGCAGAGATAACAAACTGAGTGGCTCAATGTCACACGCCGCTAACTGCCGCCCTCCGGGCCGCGGTTACATCAGCGGCTCCCTGTATGTTTGCAGGGCTTACATGGGCAATTTGCTCCATTGTCGGCGACAGCACATCAAGGCTTTTTAGCCAATAAGAAAAATAAGAAAAGCACAATAGAGATTAAGTATAATTTCCCACGAGCAAAGAGGCAGATTATTTCTTTTGCTCGAGCGTGAAATGTGTTGTTTCAGCGCTGTGTGGAGCCGCAGGGGCTGTATTTACAGACAGCTGCACAACCAAAACAGGTGACAGTCTAAAGTATTTGTCTACGGATTTACAAAATGTGAATGGTTTTGGTTTAAAGGGTGGAAATAATTCAATCACAGCAGTTACAACCATTATAATAAACGCTGTAGGGCACGGTTTATTTTACAGATGGGGTCAGTAACTCAATTATTTCATTGTCAATTAATCTGTTGATTACTTTCTTGATTAATCAGAGAGTGGTCCGGTCAGAAAAAGGTGAAAGTGGTCGATCAGTGTTTCCCAAAAGCTTAAGATGACTCAAATGTCTCTCCTGTGGTACCGTGGGAATCTCTCTGGGGTTCTGTCGGGTCGTGCCGGGGGCGGCTGGCTCGGGTTTGAGCTAAACTGATAACGTTGCCAAAGATCCTCGATTAATTTTCCCGAGACGATGGTTCACTCCGGACAGGTCAGAGTACAGCGTCACTTGAAGGCTGCCATTGTTTTGTTAAACTCTGTAATCTTTTTTTTTTTGGTGAATATTACTTGAACTTTTAAAACCTTTAAAAACGTTCCTGCAAATACCACCAAGATATCGAAACAACATGTATTTCAGTCAAGTTCCTCAGTTCCTGATCAATTTATTTGTCCACAGCCTCACACATATTTAGTTCTGCTGTCACAGAGGAGTTAAGAAACCAGAAAATATTCACATTTAAGAAGCTAGAATCAGAGGATTTTTGTCTGTTTTTCCTCTAAAATACTACTTAAACTGATTAATCCATTATCTAAACAGTCGGCGAGTCGGCTAATACTTTAGACTCTCCTTTGTTTTTGCATGCCGACTCGCTCCGACTCACGCGAACGCGAGTTGACAGACAGCAGACAAATAAAATCCACTGACAAACATTAAACACAGCCTGACAAAAGGGCCACTGTTCTGTGTGTAGATTATGTTAAGACTTTGGACTCGGGTGTGGACAGTGACTGACACCTAATGTTGCCAAAAGAACTGAACCGGGCGAGCGCTGAGTCGCTGGATTGTGATGACGACCAGGACAAATCTGCGGAGGGATTAGATTTACTCGGTGTCCTGCGCTGCGAATGAATTCAGACGGCTTGAATTCAGCGCGCCTACAATGCCGCCAAGATTATCTTTATTTTGTTCGCATGTATGTCAGAAGAGTGCACGGATGGAATGTAATAGATTACACTCGCAGATTATACATCAATTTCTTTTTTTCCCAATTTCGCTGCTGCTGCTGACAAGACCGGCTTTAACTGTGCGAGCGCTGTGAACCATACTATATATATACACACACACACACACACGGCTGCGTACAAACATGCACCTACTAAAAAAAAGTGCATGCTACACAGTTTGCACATGTGTGTACGAGGTGTGTGTGTGTGCGTGTGTGTGTGTGCACTGCAGCAGCTCTGTCAGCAGCGGGCCTGTAGCACCAGGTGAGATTTATGAGGTGTTAAGAATGTTTGCCTCCAGCTCACTGATGGGAGACCGATCCCACCTCCGCACCCCGCCCCGGCTCCCAGTTAAGGACACACAAAAGGGACCCACAGACACACGCTCGCATGAACACACAGCTGCCTCCGTGCACATCAACCCCTGAACCCAGAAGTGTGAGCCCGAGGTCTGCACAACCCCCCATCCCCGGCTCTGAAAGGCTCACTTCCTGCAGCTGAACACACCTTCTAAAATATCCAGCTCCACCGCCTCCACTCCAACCACTTTTTCTCTCCCAGACGATGACATCGCTCCGTCTTTTGTGGACGAATCAAACACGTCCTGGCCTTTATCTAACCAAAGAGCACGGAGGTGCCGTCTTGCGGGGAACCGCTCTGATAGAAAAGCTCGACTTGAAAGTGGCTGGAAAAGGTCGCGTCGGGATCCGGTGAGAGGGGGGGAGCACGTTTCACAGCTTTTACAAGCTTCGTGAACACAAAGGCTTCTGGCTTTAATGGCCGACACTGAAGAAGCTCTCGTATGGAGTTGCAGGGAGACGTGTTGGAGTGGAGCCTCTTCCTTCAAAAACAATCTTTTGCAGAGAGCACACAAACCTGAGAATTACCTGATACTAATTGTTTGGATTAGCTCGATGAACGCGGCTCATCGCTGATTTGTCTTAAGCCACGTTGCAACTCTGCACCATGAATCTGCCATGTGAGAACTGGTTGTCCCAGGCTAAAAACCATGTTATGTCACTGAATTCCTTACATTCATTTGCCCCTTTGGACCGTCTTTTACAAGAGGGGTAACAAAAAAATCTAGACTGCAGATGCATTGATAAGAATTAAGCTGTCAAATCGATAATCTAACAAATCAACGAAACCTGACGGTCTTTATGTAGCGTGCAACAGCATCTTAACTGAGGAATGCCCGTGCATTATGCAAGAATCAATAAACTAGGTCACTCATCTGTCTCCTCTCTCTCTGTCTCTCTGTCGTCTCAGAGGTCAGGGGTCAACGCGCTGCGGGTCAAATATTTACAACAGCGTCGTAAGAAATTACGACCCAGGTAATCCTTCGGAAGCTCCCCCTCCACTGGAAGATACCAAATCTGACGTGCACGTGTTGCATTGATCCCCGACACAAACAAACAAAGGCGGTGCCGCGACAACGATGACAGCTCAATTCTGCTCCGAAGGAATGAGACTATTGATTGATGATTCCCGCTGATCGGTTGCAGCGCGAGCCTCACTCAAACCCTCAAACAATCACTTGTAGCCGAAGCGGCAATTAAATGGGCCTCGCTTCTGCATCGCCATCAGTTCCCACAAGTAGCAGTTCAATCTGCGACTGACACCGGTTCCCTCCGGTCCAGTGTGAGCTCTCCGCCGTTAAAACCTTCCTCGCCGAGCATCTGTCCAAGCAGCTCTGGGGGTTATTCCGTCTCACTCCGCCCGAGCTGCTGTGCATTATCTCCCTCTGCTGCTTCCCTAATGCTGCAGGGACTTAGGGCAGGATTAAACCACAATTATGCACTTCCCCATTCACTCCAGCTGTGCGGTATGAGAGGAGAGGAGAGGAGAGGAGAGGAGAGGAGAGGAGAGGAGAGGAGGATACAGGACAATACTATCCGTTTGTGCGGAGTCACAGAAACAAAACTGACTTCTCAGCCATCATGATTATCTCAATTTCCTGTCTTGTAGACCAGCACAGAGAAAAACTCCTCTTACTTACAGTCAGCTTCGTCATTAATAACCATTAAGACATCAGTGTTTCCCACGCAGAGCACTCAGTTGGCTTATACGAGCGGCTGCAGAGCTATATTCGCCCAAACTGTTTCACAATGTTCTGCTTTTCATTACTTTTCCACCTGAGAGAACAAACACCTGCAGCCCGCTGACATTTGCACTGTGGAAACTCTCGCACGCTATAGGTAATTATGACAAACGCGAGCAACCAGCAACAAAAGGAACTCCTGCAAGAGCAACACTGAATTCAATTAATGTCGACTAAAAATGGAAAACTCGAATCGCTCCACGCGCACCTTCTTACTCATCAGGCAAACGGGAGAAGTGACACTGCAGCGATAACTAAATACGGTTTCACTGAATGACAACGGATATTGAGACAAGGCTGCATTCGCCACAAAACCACTAAATATATTAAATAAAAAGCAAAGCGTGCACAGACAGGGATCACTCTCTAAGTTGCTCTTCTTTTAGTTTCCACCCAAATCCTGCGGGGAATTCTCGGGTTAGAGTCACTAAAAGCTCCGATATGTTCACAATCTGGTCGCTCACCGCATCCGTCTGGCCCTCGAGCTTCTGGAGTATTATCTCAATCACAATGTGGCTATTAAGCGCAATATCCAAAAATTGCAAGAAGCTGCATTTCTTTGATAACAGTGACGTGTGTTCTAATGAAGTGCTGTGGCGCTGCAGATGTCCTCTCCCACAGATATTGCTCTCCAGATGTGAGAGAGCTCGTCACATCATCTGGATCATTTGGGATTCCACCGCAACTAATCATGCATCGGATCCCAACTGACGCATCTGTCAGAATAATCACAATATGATTATATTTTTCATGCGCGTATTGTTGTGCAGCCCTAGATTTTTTTCAGAGATAACGAAAAACGACTTCCTGCTGCGGGTGAGAATGTCACTCTGAGAGCGAGTGAGAGTGAGCCAACACAGTAAAGCTGAGGGTTGGGCAGCGAGACAATGAACTGAAACTGGCTGTAAAGCCTCGTAAAGCCGCCGGGATGTACTGTACTTTTATACAAATATTGATTATAGCCGCTTTAAGGTGCCGGCTGTGGATTGTAACGTCCTCTGGTCCATGTTCCTTGTGTTTCTGTCATCTTTCTCGACATTCAGTTCTCCAATAACAGAATAAAAACATTAAAGAAAATAAAAAAACACCTGTGTTGAGCCTGGCAGGGAAATCAGAGGGCAAAAACAGGAGGTGGGCAGACAAAAGCCCTGTGAGCATACAGGAGTGACTCAAGGTGACCCAGGTGAGCGTGTCAACATGTACATGAGCTCCTAACGGGGACAGCTGGACTGTAGGTGACAGCGTGCTCCTGAAGTAGATCAAACTAAACCTCAGAGAATTCAGGAAAGCGAGGGGGGGGGGGGAACATGTCGCTCCTGTGTCCGCTGGGAATGGCATCGTTAAGCCTGCACGCTGAAGCTTCCTGGTTTGTAAAGAAGTGTGAGGGGGGGGGGAGCACACGAGCACACGTGACAAATCGCCGCGTGTAATTAGTCGGACGAGATAAAGAAAACAAAACGCCAAGACAAACAAGCGCAGATTCCCAACAGGGCCCCGGCTCGCCCGAGTCTGCAGCGTGTAAACACGCGGCGCGCTTAAACATACATGGGCTGAACACACGAGGAGAGACGGGCAGAACGCAAACCTACCAGTCATATTGTGTGTTTGTGTGCGGTTAATGATTTCCCCCCGGCCTCCTGCGTTGTGTGGTCCGCCTCGTCTCCGCCCTGGAAGAAAAATAAAAAGAGGATTGTTAGGAGAGGGGGGGGGGCGGCCGGGCGAGCAGCTGAGAAGGAGGGCAGGGGGAGGAGGAAGGGAGGGATACAGCATATAGAAAACAAACAAGGCCATACAGTACAAAGGCCAGCGAGGACACCCACCTCCTCCCTCCTCCTCCCTCCTCCTTCGCATGAAATCTCCCAGTTTCCCTCTCTGTCCTCGCGCTCACTTTTCTCCCTCCGTTTCCACGTCTTCTCTCGACTTCAATCTCTTAATCTTCCCTCCATCGCTCCACTTCTTCCTCAGACTTGTTTTTGTTCCCCCTCTCCTCCTTAACTCTTCATATTTATCTATTTTTTTTTTATTCCTCCTCTTCCATTCCATCCCTCGCTCCTCTCTGTGAGAAAAAAAAAAAAAAATCATAACTCTGGCCTCAGAGAGCCTCGGCCTGTTTACCTCACAAGGCGGACATGAAAGCCAAACATTCATCGGCGGGCCTTGCGTCACAGTCACGCTATAATGGGTGCGGAAACATCCTCCTACAGCTAGCGTTACTGGTTTTAATGTCGGCATTGGAACCAGAGACTTTGGCGGGGGGCCGGCAGACGTTAGCGCGCATGCTACGGACGTCCGCTACCTTTAGGGTCAGACTTTGATGTTTACCAACCACGTCATCGCAGATAAGGAGCCGCTGCAGCTCTGCTGCGTCGAGAACATCAGCTGTGGTGCCGCTCTTCCATGTGGGTAAACAAGGGGTTCATAACATTTCGGTAAATACAATTATTAACCATTTTTTTCTGAGACTGAAATCTGAGAAATTCTATCCATGTTGTGTCCTCGGGTAGAGTATGGAGCCGCCTCGACTCCTTTAAACATCCATCGTACCCTTTTCGCTCACTTCAACTCAGGATAATTCAGCCTCTGATGTTTTAAGTGGTGTCAGGAAACCAATGTTTAAAAAAGCATCTTTTGAGAACGCGGCATTATCCAAACTGTTCACTCGGAGGTGCCGATGAGAGACGACGCTAAACGGTAGTCACTCATTTCAAAAGTCTGAAGCGTGAAAACAAGAGCTGACAGGGGAGCGGAGCGCTCGCTGGAGGACTTCAGCGACTCGGCGACAGCAGAATATTTAGCAGAACTGAGCTTTATGATAAGAGTCGCAATTCGGTGCAGCGGTAGTCGACCGAGGGGCGGATATGTGTCACAGTGCGTTTCTCTGCTTCGCGACACTTCTCTCCCTTTAGTTCCTTTGTGTCGCTTCTTATCAGTCGCAAAAAATGAAGATCTGATTGTCGCTACACTGGCTGCAGCTCACAACACAACACATCACAACACAACACAACACAACACATCACATCACAACACAACACAACACATCACATCACAACACAACACAACCCGTCTATTATCTGGTGAGGTCGCAGGCAGTTTATCCTTGATGGTTTGTGTCTAAATAAAAAAAAAAAAAAACCCACGTGCAGCGTTGCTCGCAGGCATCAGTCAGCTGCAGGCTGGCCACAACAGACGGCTAATTGCCGCACGACAGACAGAAACAAACAGACGGGTGGAGGAAGGTGAGAGAGTGATCGAGAGAAAACACCCAGAAATGTGCGAAAATCTGTGAGGGTGAGAAAGATGAAGGTAAGAAAGACACCTCGACTGGAGAGAGCGGTGAGACAGGAAGGGAAAGAGGAAGCAGCGAACGTCTTTACGGCCCCATCGGACAGGAAGTGCTTGAAGTAATACGTGGGTGTGTGTGTGTGTGTGTGTGTGTGTCTCACTTGTACATGTGGATGCGTGTTGTGAAATTAGGAAGTGTCTGCGTCTTGTGTTGCAGTAACTGTTCTCATGTACTGCAGGACGATTACGTATAGGACTTTTCATTTACATGTCAGACATTCTTACAACATGTTTATTCCTTTAATGAGCCCATATCATGCGGTCCATCGCTGCAGCACCTCTATTCACTCTCTGTCTCTTTAAGGCCCCCCTCCTTTAAAAGTCCAGCGCTATTCTGATTGGCCAGCTCTCACAGGCCTGAACAGGCACCAACCATGTTCGTGCAAGAGGGGGCGTGGCTAAGGGCAGCGACTGTATAGTTGTGACATCACAATCTTAGGGAGGTCTTAACGACTCATTAGAAGACAGTTTCTGATTACGAGCCGTGTCTAATTTTTTATACTTTCTACTTCAGCCTCAGAGCTGCTTTATTATTAAAAAGTACATCACTTGGTGGTCAGTAAATGGACCTTGATTTTTCCGGCCTTTTATTTACTGGATGATTAAAGAACAGGAAATCCTTCCAGTTTATTTTATCCACGACCAGATTTTAAATGAAAGGTTAAGTCATAAACCAGTGCACTCACTTTTTTCTGGAGCTTTCAAAGAGGATAACCTTATCTGCTTATTAGATCTCGTTTTGACTGATACAAATCCGACCTCAAGAGTAATTTGATAGCTTTTTAATTTACTTTTCGGAGCTTTCAAGCTGATTAAGCTCCAGAATTAAATTTTCCTCCCTAACTGCTTCGTTTCCACGGTCGCGAATGAACGTCGCGATCGACTTCCCCCGAGTAATAATCCAGAAAATGCGCGACATCCTGACACACATTGAAGACCTGGATCTTTTTTTCGTCCACTCCCAGTGTACACACTGATGGCATGCGTGGAAAATGTGATGAAAAACGACAAGTATGGGTCGGATTTAACATGCCACATGAGGGGAATTCCCCCCCCCCCCCCCTCAGTCTGAACATAGAGATCCATTTTGCTGCAGACATGCTGTGGACGGGAGAGGACGGTGAGACGGATGGATAGCTTGATGGACAGAAGTGCAAGTGGAGCCTCCAAACATGACTAATTATGCTAATAGATGAGGCCGAAGGTCAAATACTGAGTTTACACAGGGGATCCCTGGGTTTGCAGAAGCAGTCAGATAGTGGACTCACACTGACGACCGGTGAAATACATTATCTGTGCAGTGTTCGGATGTTTGAGACGAAAAATAGCATTATGGGTCACATGTGCCGGATCAGCTCGCTGAAGACACAACGCGTTACGACGGGAGGTCAACTGTTTAACCCTTTGCGCTGACTCAAATCTATCCTCCCACACTGCGGAGCGACAGACGATGATGGATGGCAAAACAGAAACAAAGCGAGCCGGGGGGGGTGGGGGTGGGAGGGAGGAGGCGTGCACCCAGTTGAGAAATTGGGTGTCTTTGGAAGAAGGGAAGCTTCAAAGTCAAGTCTCTTCATTTTGCTAACCCCCTCCAAGCAATGCTATCGCCGCTGCCAGTGCGGCCTTTTCACCATTCTGCCGACATGAATAGCTCCCTTTGTCGCGGTGAAATTCCACTGGCAGGCCTCTAATTAGCTGGAGGGCTCTTCTTCCCCCTGCAAGACCTGCTTGGGCAGAAAAGACCGGGCACAAGGAGCGAGGTAGCTCGCTGCGAAGGGGATCTGGGCAAACAATAAAAAGCCTGAATGGGAGAAGCAGTCATATGATGCCCTCCTGCTGCAGCTAAAACTAACTAATATATATATATATATATAATTTGAGTGCTCTGAACAGAGTGGAGGAAAAACAGGCCGAGAGTTTCTCCCCAGCCTCCGCGCTGTGTTGGTTTTCAAGGCAAGGAATCTGACAGGTGGTTAACCAGCGCTGGGTTGTCAGAAACCCAAATATGAATCTTACAGTTGGTATTTACATGGGATTGTTAAGGAGTGGCTGACCTACAGGAATGTGACAACTATTCTGCCTGTCAACGGCTGACGATTGGCCGAATGTTGAAATCAATCATTAGTAACGTGACCTGCCTCGCGTCTTCAGGTCGAAACTTAAAGGAGTCCCTCAAACAGGTGAGCGATGAGCGGTGGACGTCGAAGCCTCAAGTTGGGCGTCGTGGCAGAACGACAGCGAGGTGGCTTCACCATCAATCAAAACGCGGCTTTATCGTCTACTTAACTCTGAACGATGTGATCTTCATCAGACGACGCCCTGAGACATCTCCTACATCTACGACTGCCACGTAGCATCAAAGTGATAATTCTGTTCTCTCGTCCGTCTGTTCTGCGCAGACTGTGTGAAACTCTGTCGGCCCTGTGCACAAGCTGATGACGGGTGTCTTGTGAAGACTGGCATGTGATCACATGCTCGTGCTAAATTTGCACTGACTGGATAGCTATCTTATATAATGTATATAATTTGATCCCGGCGCGATGTCAGATGATGTCGTGCCCTCACTAAAACGTTCCCACGGTCACCCAGTGAAAAAGATCAGAAACTATCTCGACGGATTCCGTTTTATTACCCTCTCTCTTCTTTGCACGGAACAGGATTTTGTAATTTCTTTTAAGACGACTCACAGTTATAAAAAGATCTTCAACATCAGTCGCAAAATGAAGATCTGAAGATCAAGAACAGCTTCATTTAAAAAAAAGAGGTTTAAAATAAACCTGATGCTGACATCTGAGGAAGCAGCTTCATCTGATACATCAACAATAAAGTCATGGCGGAGCGAGATGTAAATTGGCAACTTCCTATTTCCTGTTAACAAAGCGACCACAGGTGCTGCGAGTAAACAATACGTGGTTGTGAGGCTGCAGAGGCTAATGCACAGAGAATCGATAATGCATAACAAAGTGCAAGGTTGAATCTGAAGGTAGTGCAGACGGCAACATGAAGGTAACATCCACCACGGTGACAAGACAATGAAGACGTTGTTAGGCGAGAGAATAGTGATTCATGGTTTCATTAAGGAAATGTACTGCTGGTCTTTGTTACCGTTGATTTAGTGGCACTTAAACACATCAGGACAAACCAAAAAAAAAGGAGGTAGCTTCTTGAAAGGAATATCTAATTATCTGATTGTTCTAAATTAGCTTCACCATCACGGGAATGTTCCAGAAGAGAAAAAAAAAGGGGGGAGGATTTGATAAGATGCATCAAAGGCCGAGTCTCAGGTTCACTCTGACCGACTGCTCCATGCCTATCGGACCCGGGCCGCCCTCTGGGTCCCGACATCACCCCCGCATCTTTTCAAAGACACACTGTAAAGCCTGGCCTGTAAATATAGTTCACGATGTCTTAACAGTCCCTCCTGTAAACATCTGAACTCTGCAACAGAGGTGGTCTGGTATTTTTAGTTGCTGGGATGCCATTTCCTGCAGTATCTCCACAATACCTTCCATAATGTTATCTAAATAAAGACAGAACACATTGATCCAAAGCAATTCTGAATGTAGACACATGAACAAAATATGTCTTTACTTCATTTGTTATTTTTAAGACAGGCCTGCAGACGCATCCAGCAGTTTTTCTGGCGACCAAAACCCATTTCTGGCGACCCATCTCCATCCATGATCACGGCGACTAACGCAGGTGTTTCAAGCCAAACCGTGACGTCTTCCTAACACTAACCAGGTGGTTTTTCGTGTCTTAACCTAACCAGAGCACAAGCGCGGTATTGTGACTGCAGAGAAAAGGGAAATTCAACCAAAACAGGCGCAAAGCTTCAACATGAAGAAACGTCCAGTTTTGCAGAAACGTACATATCAAACATTTATTCTGGCGATTGGAGTTGCTCTTCGATATCTCTGCCGTCCGGCTTCTCTGCTCCCCTGGTTTCACTTCCCCTGCTCCACTACTCACTCTCACCACGTTTTGCACTGCACATAAAGTGCTGTAATTATGTCAAGTCTGAGCTTCTCGCTGCAAAAAGAATGAATGCCGCAGTTGTTACGGTTTTCACTTCACAGCGATTTAAAACAGGATCGCCCCAAACAGTTTTTACTACAACCAGTCTGCCAGCGGGAGGTCTGTTTTCACAGGGTTATGAAAGTTCTGTGGTTCTGATTTAAGTATTTCAGAGATCGTTAAGGAACAGAGTCTATGCTTCAATCCAACAACGGAGACAATCATTAGCCGGTACGAATCAAAAGCCACTGCTGTTTTCTCGACACTGCAGCAAAGACATCACAGTCACACGACTTGCACATCTCCACAGAAGACGTGACTTTGATGCGCGCTGCGAGAGAGGAGGGGTTGTTTTGTGGGATATAAGTGCTTCCCCTCCTTCCCTCCGAGCGCCGAAGTGAAAGCACCGCCGACGCGATCTCGCCAGATAAAAACACCCACAGCGGACTCGAGGAAGTCCTAAACAGAAGCAGAAAGAGTCTCCCCACTTCAGAGGACGTCCGACTGAAAACATCTCGAGGGTGAATTCTGTCAGTGGGCCCCCGAAGCTCACCACCGCACACCCTCTCTCTGGTGGCGAATGCAAAGGCTTTGAACTAGAGGCTGGGAGGGGAGAGGGGGGTGCTGGGAATTCACTGGCCTGTCAGGACTGTGAATGATGGTGGATGGGGGGGGGAAAAAAAGAAAGAAAAATCAGATCCTGCCTCGCTGTTACGCCTCAAGGAAGACGATCTTCTGACGACGCAGACCGAGCCACGCAAGGCTAAACATGGAAAGTCATAAAGAGACGTGGCTCTGGGGGGCGCAAAGTGTCACAAAGGCGCCAATTACACCTGCAATTTCAGCAGAAGAGATCGTAATCAACCAGGTCGTCGGACTGTTTCTCCGACGCCTCCAGAAACACTTTGAGGTGCTCAACAACTCAGTGTTTCAGGCGGGAAGTCAAAGTCGAAGATGATTATCAGTGAAGTATGAACAGTTTTCTATCCAGTGTTTCTCTCGGTTTGGGTGGAGGGAACTCTGCCAGCCACAGTTCCCGCTCTGCATCATGGATATTCTTGTGTCTCGTGTGGGAAAGGGTTTAAAACCAATCTGTGGCAGCTTGGTATAAAGCAGATCCGCTTGCCAGTGACTTTGCAGAGTTCACATGTAAAAAAAAAAAACCCCGGCCTCCCTAGGGACACTTTATTTCCCAAATCCGACTCATCACCATCCTCTGCTTCCACTGCGTTTAACCTTAACCTAACTCACTTACCCAAAATAAGAAGTAAATGAGATCTAACAGCCCCTTTTGATCTTTCTTTTTTGGAGGAAGACAGCCCGCACTGAACCGGCGACACGATGAGAAAATACTGTGAAACAATTGCAGCAATTTATGAGCGCTCGGTGCCAGCAGCCCGAGGGATCGCAAAACTCGTCTGGCGAAGAGAGCGCGAGCAAGACAACAAGAGAGAGAAGAAGAAGTCGGGAGTCTCTCCGGCTCGGGGTGCAGTCTATGCCGTGAGTTAGTTTGCTGCGTGTGTTTTCTAAAACACGTTTAATTCCTACATATTGTTTATGAGCGTCACATGAAGCATCCAAGCCGACTGTGGCTGAGTGCTTCCAGACTAGACAGTGACAGAGGACCGGAGCTGCTGCATCGTAGATGACATGTAACCACAATAATTTACAGTGAAGAATATATTTCACATGAAAGAAGAGGAAAAAATAGAGGGAAATCACGAATACAGTAAGATCCATGATTCCTGAAAGCAGTTAAAATATGATTTTACTTTTATTTTATTTAATAAACCCAAATATTAGGGGTGTGCCAAAATATCGATACTGCAATATATCGCGATATTTCGTCTTGAGGTACGTTATCGATAAAATGGCGCCAAATATCGATATTTAAAAATGTAACCACCACCACCCCTCTTCTTAGGACAACTTTATCTTTATTCAAACATAGGTATACACCCAAATGAACTTTAAAAAATGGTTTAAGCAGCTCCGAAACCCACACATATCGATATTTAATGATAGTTGTAGTCAGTGTGTGTGTTAAGAAGAGTCACTGTGCAATACACTCTTTGTTTACTTGGCTGTCATTCATGTGAAATTGACTGACAATGTTTTGTAGTTCCTGTGAAAGGGATTCAGTGCAGTCAATAAATTCAGTGACACAGATATCGTGATGCATCGTGGATGAAATTTCTTGCAATTTATCGATTATCGCAAAATCGCTGTATCGTGATATTATCATTATCGTGGGCAAAATATCGTGATAGTATCGTATCGGGAGGTACCTGGTGATACCCAGCCCTACCAAATATACATGAAATGATCACAGCTGAGCCCAAAGTGACGTCTTTAAATAGCTTTAAGAGCCCAAAAACCCCCCAAAACTCTTCATTTACCTTCGTAAATATCAATATCAAAGCAGTTGGCGATCTATTTTAACTCGTGGCAGCTCTAGGATCAATTACAGATTTGACTGAGCTTCATGGTAACTTAACACGGGAAATGATGTACCTCTCATATAAACATACAGTACATCAGAAATCATAATTAATTTAACACTCATCTATTATGTATAATAAGGTAGTCAATGATTTATTCCATATGCAAACATGCCACATCATATAGTCGAGGAAAAACCTTTTACCGTAGACGAAAGCCCCGGCAGACACACACAGGTTTTATTAAAACAAAACTTTTTTCTATGTGTTTTGACCATTTGTACATACGTAAAGAGCATTTTAGGTCACCGACAACTGAGCTTTCGCTAAACTCCCTCCAACGTGAAGATATTCAGGATCCTTTTCGGCGTTTACGTCTGAACGGACACAGGCAGCCTCGTTTCTTAGCGCACGGAGCGTCACGTGTTTCATGATACTGGAGTATGTGAGTTTGTAGATTGACAGAGTGGATGTTATATTGTTTATTAACATTATATTCCGAAAGACACAAGTGGACGTTGACCATGCTTTGATGTGAAGGAGGGTTTTGCTAAAGTTATAAAGGAAGATTGAGTGACGAGCAGACATGTTTCTCTGCCTCGTTCATGGTATTCTCTGTAACCAAGCAACCGACCTCCATGTTTACCAGGACGTACATGCCCACTGATAGCGAAGGCCAGAGGATATGTGTGTTTTCAGGTGTGTTGGACCCGTTTTTAAAAAGTAACCATACGTGTGGGCACTCGGCCTCCATTGATGAATAAGCTGAGGTTTTGTCCTGTGTCGTCGGGAGTTGCTGCTCTGAGGAAAACAGATCTGGTTGTCAACAGTAATACCACTTGAAAATGCTCAGGGATAAAAGTTGTCTGTTTCCATTTATAGATACAATGTTGTAAAAACCGTGGATCTTCTTCTCGTTAACGAGGGATTATGCGATCGGATTTCTGGCTTTGCGAGCGAGATCAAAATTTCTGTACATCAGGATGAACTTTCAGCGTCACCACACGGGGAGAGCGACGAGATGAAATGTGGCTGCTGCCTTCAGGGACGGCTCGATATGTCATTTGTCTGTGGTCAGCGAAGGCATCATCGCGGCAACATGACGGGCATTGCATGACAGCAGCGGTACACGCGCGCAAAACCCGTCTTTTTCGGGGAAATCTGCGTCTCGCCCATCTGGAGTTGATGTTATGGGGAGAAGAAATTGCTCCTTCATGCTATTTTCGCCGTTTCATGTCCAAACAAAAACATGTTGCGGGCTCGAACGCATTCTTGCACTCTGGATTTTAAGCTCGAGACGCAGGCCTGCAACATCAGGAATCGATTGGCGGGGCCGTGCGAGAGTAGCTGTGGATGAAAGCATTTTATTCACACGTACATGGACGTGCATTCCCCGACATGCACACGCACACACAAACTACAGCGAATGTCCTTCAGGCCATCTGTGTGTCAATCTATTCAGGTTGGAGGGGGGAGAGAGAGAGGAAGGGGAGTGTTGGGGGGGGGTGACAGCATGTTCATAGTGTCACTCCAAGGGCGGTCGTTTTGTCCCGGAGAAAGACTGGATTCACGGCACGGGCGGTCGTAAAAATACACAGCACTCAGGAGGAAAGATGACCAGAGAGAGAGATGAGGAGGAGGAGGATGGCAATAAGGAGAGAGATGACGAAGATAGGCGGACAGAGAGAGTCGTTGATGAGGGTCCGCACAGCTGGATGGTTCAAGGAGACGGGGAAGATGGAGGGGAAGGGGGAGGGAGGCCATGGCTAACAGGGAGAAGACAATGCAACAGGGCTTGTCAAAATGAAAATTTAGTGTCGGTCGAGCTGCAAATAGCTCTGACTCTGTGCCCCCCGGCGGCGTATTTGCATGAAGTATGCGTTGAGAAAGAGGGAGAAACGGACGCAGGGTGAGGAAAGAGGAAGGAAGATGGAGCTGTATAGATCCTGTATGGATGTGTGCGTGTGTATATACGGGGCATGAGATGGAGCAAGACCATTAAAACTACTGCAAGTTACACAAAAATCGGTTGTGTTCGTCTTGGGTCAGTGTGAGAAGAGAGAAAAAAAAATCTGATTTAGTTTTTTAAGATGAGACGGGATGAATGTGATTTAAGCGTCTGTATTTACTGCCAATGTTTTTAAACTCTCACACACAGATTTGGGGTTTCTTTGAATGAGATCGGTCATCATTACGTCCAAGATATGTTGCTAATAAGTTAGTCAACGAAAAAGAGAATTTAAACGACAACTATTTTGATAATCATTGAGTTGTTTCAGTCATTTTCTGCTTCGTCAGTGTGAGGATTCTCTTCTCGTCTTCGTGGTTTATGACGGTAAATGAAGAGTCTTTGGGTTTTGCTCTGCTGGTTGGACAGAAGAAGGCATGTGGAGACGCCTCCTCGGGCTGAACCCTTCCTCTAAATGATTAAAGCTGCGCTCTGTGACTTTTGCAGTGACTTAGGACTTGGAGATGGGTAACACAATCCTTGTGTTCTCACCCCGTCATAACTCAAAACACAAGCCCGCTGACGGCTTAATGGATGAAACATGTTGCCTCTTGTAATGACTTTGCCTTTTAATCACTGAGCCATCATAGTAAAGACTTTTTGTTTGTTTTTTGTTGTGTATTTGGAGAGCCTGGGTTACAAATACACATTTTTACATTCAGCTTAAGAGTACGTTGAAAAATTAAAGCTACCTGTTGCAAACTGCTGTTTCTTATATCAAGAATCTCGGTTTAAAGGCCCACGAAAAGCTGCATAATGCACCTTTAATAAATTAATAAAAAACAATAACTGATAATAAGAATGACCTGTCCCCGAGTGCTTCACAAGCCTGATGTGGAACACTGTAAACTTCCACTGTAATTACATTCTGTTACACTACACTCGTCCTGCTGTTCGGAGGCGAACGTGGCTCAGGTGGTCGAGCGAGTCGTCAGCTAATCAGAAGGTCAGCGGTTTCGATCCGCAAATCCCCCGGCTGCTCGCCGAAGCATCCCCGGGCAAGATGCTGAACTGAGAGCGCGTTAACGGCTGAGCAGAGAAACATCACGCGGGGGAGGATTTAGGATGGGAAGCGCTGCATCGCTCCTGACGAGCGGGTCGACACCTTCGGCGTGACGACGTGCGAGCGTGAGAAGTGTTGAGAAGCGCTCTGAGCCGCAGAGGAGAGCTAAACAAACCCAAGTCCGCTTTCTAACAACTCTGTTTCTCCTCCTCACACACCGGCTCGTGTGATTTTAATTCGCCACCACAGACATGCTGTTGCGCCCAAAAACTTCTTTGATGCAGTTTTTCCCCCCGATGGGTCTTCCTCGTCTTTTTGACGAAGAAGTCGGTTCAGCTGCGTTTCAGATATGAGCTGCAAATCCTCGTTTCTGCGATCTACAGCTCGAGCAGCCGCAGCAGCGAACTGCCGCGATACATCACAGCAGAAGAATCAGCAAAATAATGCAGAGCCAATGTTGTTAAGATCCAAATTGTTTCGAATTAGTGTTTTTTCGCCACTCCTAGCCAACATGTTTGGCCTACAAATGTGTTATGCCCGTAAATTTCGGTCGAGCCAGTTTTATTTACACAGCAACAGTTCCGACAAAAGATATCTCGTGACACTTTCCAGTCGGAGCAGCTTTTCAGTTTGAAATACAGCCGAAGGTCTTTTCTATTCACGCCGCTGCCAAATGAGTTGACGCATGCTGACTGAGCCAAAAGCCTTCAGATAAGATGTCTGTGTTTTACAGCTTACCACTGTTTTAAACGGCCACAACGGAGAAAGACAAAAAGGTTCAATACTCCAGCTTTTTAATTGCTATGTTCATTTAATTGTCAAGCTATTTTGAAGGGATTTTTTTTAATAAGATGTAGCTAACAAAAGAACATTTGAATAAGATGAGTTTCCATCAACTGGTTGGGAGCAAATAAACTAGGCTAGGCAAAGCGTAGTTTCAGTTATGCAAAACAAATCAAAAAAGTAGAAGTAGCAGTAACGAACCCGGAAAAACAAACAGTTGCCATCTGCTAACACACCTCCGCAAAGAAGAAGAGGAGGAAACAAAACAGGTTGTCTTGGTTGTTCTATGAGGGAGCGCGGAAATTAACCTGGAGCGGGAATCATGCGGGAATATCTGGGAGAGATTCGGACAGCGGACGCAGCTGCTGCTACTTCTTCTTCTTCTTCCTCTCTGAACGGAAACAGCTGATCGATCATGTGAGCTAAATGTTTGTTATGTCAGAGTTTAATCCAAAAAAAAGGTGCTCCCATCCAAAAACATTTGTAAAAACATTTTAATACTAAATAAACGTTCTGTTTCCATCAATCTTTTCGAATGCGATACTTCAAAATGCGAATGAAACGCAGCTATCGTTTTAATCTTCGGGAACGCAAGTAGCTAAACAAACTTGGCTCATATGTGTGTTCATGATCCCACAGCGACCTTCCCTCCTCGGGGGGGGGGAAGGGAAAAAAGGAAGGAAGAAGCTCAACAGGTGCACGACAACAGCTGGGGGCCCCAGCAAAGCTCAGGACGTGCATTAAATCATCCCCGGGCCTCAGACCCGCGGCCCGGCCCAGAACAGAAGCCATCATCGCGGAGGCTAAATGCGATTAGTGTCCGGTGGTAATCTAGGGTCTATTCATTCCCGCTCGGAGTAGGTGACACGTTTGATTCAGAGGATTAGTCCACCTCTCCTCACGGTGCAGGGGAGGGGGAAATCAAAGGGCCCACGTCAGGGAAGGAGCTGCGCGGAAGAGGAAGAAGGAATATCAAAGAAACAGAAAAAGGGGAGCGGGAGCCGTGAGCCCAACACTCTTACATAATTAAAGCGGACAGTTCCTTTGTGCAGCCATGTCATTAACATAACCCGGCACACTGCGGGGGCTGCGAGTGCAGCGGGTTTCCTTCAGCCCTCCAGAACATACGTGATGAGAGGCTGAGAGACACGAGGAGCCGTCCGATGACACGTGACGAGTTTCCAACAAAAACTTTGACGACTGTGATTTAATGAGTCTAATTAGCGGCCGTGAACGCAGCGCTCGCCCCTCAGCGCGCATCCATCTAAATAGACGCATTATTCCCGGCTAAGAAAAACTCATCGCGGCAATCAACACGCATGTCAGTAAACATCGCCAACGCCATTTAACACCAGACCTTTATTTCATACACGCACACACACACACACAAACACAAACACACACATATATCTACACACTGCCACTGTCTATTTAGCGCAGCCCCATTAAAACTGCTGTGTTTATCACACAATAAGAGACATTTAGGAGCGCGGCGGTTGAGCTCATCCACACAGGCCGCCACACAAAACACCGAGGAGCCATGTGACTCACCACATGATGTCACATGTGGCTCTGGGCGCTTTATCTACGGCTCCGTATCTCTCTCTCTCTCTCTCCCGCTCGCTCTCCAGCCCCATCTGCAACCACTTCAGCCGCCCCATCTCTACATGCGTTTTGAAAATCGAAGCTTTCCTCTTCACTGATGCAAAAATAAACAGCAAAGAGGAGTAAACACACACACACACACACACACACACACACACACACGCTGGCACATGGAACTGATTTTTGAGATCATGTAACGTGACTCATTAGGGTCATGTATGTGTGTCCACCTGGGTTCAAAGCTGCTGGCTCGTGTTACAAAAGCAATTTTTGTGCGCTAATGATGAAATCTGTTACCCTACATACACACCGAGCCCTTAAAAACACAAAAATGCTAAACTCGAGCACACCTGCGGCTTCATTTAAATGCCAAGCGGCCATTAAAACGGCAGAACGTCCGCCAGAAACACAACACGAGCTCAAACGTCTGTAACAAGAGGAAAGAGAACATCTCTGGATCGTCAGTATCGCAGCGCAATGTAATGTGCCTTTTTTCAGGAAAAAAAAAAAAGGCGCCGCAAGAGAACACAACACTGCATACAGCAGTAATGATCGTATGTTCCACCCACAGAGCACACTCGAGCACAAGAACAAACACACCAAACGGTTGCAACACATCCATTTTTTCTATAAAATCTCAGCTCTGACACAACACGCGAGGAGGCGAGCTGGGGGAGATTTCACAGGTTCACGTGTGATTCCAGGACGGTCAGCTAATCCAGCTCATAATAGCCCGACACCCATTAACTGGTAATCTACTGTCCGACTTTTACTCCCACTAGTGAGCGTCAGATAATCATTACTAGATTATCTGACGTGTTGCCGGGTGGAGAGGTTCGGAGGCAGCAGCACACTCCTACCTAAAGTTACAGGTAGGTGTGATATGGCTTTAGCTTGTGAGAGCTGTCCAGCAGTCGGCGGTCAGATCTAGCTTGACTTTAGTAAGTCGCCATAATGTACGTATGAACTGAACTCTTTAAATCCCACTACCGTGATAAATTGCAGCGATCAGTCCCAATCGTTCAGCTGGGTGAAGGCCTAGGACCATCAGCCATCCTCCGATATGGAAGCCATTTTTACTACAACTCATTTGGCTTGGTTGCCTTTCTGGAGGGTTCATCTCCACCCTCTTGTATAAGTATTACTAACTATTGGCTCCAGAAATCCAAGATGGCGACGGCTGTGACGCCACGCCCCTCTGCAGAAAACCGTCACTTGCTGGTTTGGTTCATCTTCATCATCTCACAGACTAGGGGTGTGCCAAAATATCGATACTATGATATATCGCGATATTTCGTCTTGAGATTCGTTATCAATACACTGGCACCAGATATCGATATTTAAAAGTGTAAAAAAAAACAAAAAAAAAACACCACCCCTCTTCGGAGGACAACTTTATCTCTATTCAAACACAGGTATACAACCAAATAAAATTTAAAAAATGGTTTAAGCAGCTCTGAAACCCACACATATCGATATTTAATGACTTGGCTGTCATTCATGTGAAATTGATTGACAATGTTTTGAAATTCCTGTGAAATGGATTCAGTGCAGCCAATAAATTCTGAATTTCTTCAGTGACACAGATATCGTGATGTATCGTGGATGAAATTTCTCACAATATATCGATTATCGCAGAATCGCTGTATCGTGATATTATCGTTATCGCGGGCAAAATATCGTGATAGTATCGTTTTGCGAGGTACCTGGTGATACCCAGCCCTATTACAGACTGTACACTCAGAAACCTCACTTTAACTCTACCCTAAGATTGAACTCAAACTTAAAGTATGTTACATATTAATTATTGACAGAACCGGGTTCCCAATCCCAATCCTTTACTTCTGAAATGTGTCCAAAGCATAAAGTATAAAAACCTGTCAAACACAGCGAGACGGCGTTGGATGTCTTCCCAGATTTGCTTACTTATTAATGCATGTAACATTTTCTTTTTCCTAGTTTTATACTTCTTTATATAGACAGAGTTCTTGTGTTCAAGAACGGTTAAGAGCCCTGGCTTCTTATGTCAAGCGAAACGACAAGATCCAGTTCAGATTCTGTCCGTGGAGACATAAACAATAAGATTTTATGGAACAGAAATGTCATTTTCTCGCAGGAAGGTAAACAAACTGTGAGGAAACCATTAGATTCACAGAAAATAAAGCCTTCGTTTCACGGAAAATCAATACATCAGCAGCAGGGTGATACAGATATCACACTGTCACGGCAGCCACACACACACAGACACACTTTGCAAAGCCTCCTACTTGCATGTCTGTGTATCTTTATGTGTGTTTTTATTATTCACCGCTTTCCCTCTGTGGATTTTTCCATTTTCTCCACATGGAAGTGCACAGCGGTGGCACATAATGTAAGCCCTGTGAGGTTTCTCCCGGTCAGGTTTATGCATGTGCTAGTTTTGTTATTAGGGTCTCCACAGATACAACCGCACAGAGGCAGAGAGGGGGAAACAGACGGAGAACCGAGTTTAGACCGTCGCACAGCAGCGGCGTGAAGGAGCGAGCGAAGTCTGAGTCGGAAAGGATGACGAGGGGGGAGAAAGTGAAGACGAGGATGGGAAAAAGAAAGGTGACGAGGGGTGAGGTGAGGTGAGGATTTCTGTCTTTCGCCTCTGGAAAAGTGAAAAGCTTTTCTGGGGTTTGTGATGAACGACAGCATGAAATCGTTTGTGATTCTTTCAACAAATACAAACGTGTTCACGTTCAATAAACCGAAGCTCTCATGAAGATTTATCCAGGATTGCTTACTCTTCATTAAGTAAAGTGACTGTTTCCTCATCCGTGGACTCATACACTTTCTTCTAATGACTTCCTGTAACCTTTGCTGTCAGAGCCCAAGCTATCCAGCTACTAGCTGCATGCTAATGACGATACAGCCGGTTAGCTTAGAATAAACCCCGACAGAGGGGGAACACAGTAACCTTATATGGGAGGGTTAAGATGCTGTTTTCATGTCTTAATGCTAAGCTAACTGTTTACAGGCTTTGGCTCCATATTAAAAACATGGGGAAAAGAAAGATATGAGCGCATTTCCCAAAATGTCCAAACAATTCTGCAGTTAGCATGTTAGCGACGCAGCTAATCGAGGGGCGTTTCGGTGTTTACACTGCTAGCATGAGGGCTTTAGATTACCAAAAGTCGGGAAAGTTTTAAGGAACGAGCACCCGAAAAGGAGTGAGCAAAAAACAGAACTGGACAGAGGCCAGTTTGACAGATGCAACTTTCACTCCGGAGATGAAGAAGACAGGTTCAGGCGAGGGAAAGGAAAAGGTGTGTTTGGTGAGAAGTCCGTAAGTGCGATGTTACGCCATGTTGAAAGTAAATCAACAGCGTTGTCAGTGTCCTTGCTGGTTGTTCTTTGTGGGAAGTGGCGTTTACAGGCGGCTGGTTTTGTCCGTGCCCGCCAAAACAAATGTTTAAAAAATTACATTTAAATCATAAAACGGCAACAACTCGACCATTAATGACATGATCGGACAACTGCAAGTCATAGTAAGTTATAAGTTATACAGTCGGGGTGATTTCTTACTTATTTTAGTGAATGACAAATGTCATTTTGAACGAGGTCTTCTTACGTCTACAAAATTCCCCTGGATGTTCTGGTTTCCCCTCGGCTCTCGACGGGCACAGAGAGAAGCTGCATGACACTTCTGCTTTAAAGCCGGCGGCGCTGCCTTACTCTCACATTCACTGTCAAACACACACAGGGCGGTTTCAACGGTGGCACAGAGATACAAGGGCGACCAAAGTAGGCCAATCACAGTCATTGTGGTGTCTGCACGGCCTGATTGGCCTTTGTGCAGCGGGCCGGTGGGTGGGAGATACTTCAAACTGCTGCTGACAGAAATGCATTTTATTTCAGAATCTGACTCAACTGGTGTTGAAGCAGGACAGTGAGGCTCATTCTTAGAAAGACAGGTGTGAGATAAGTGTATTGTAGCATCCTTTTCATGTTGTCTGTGTCTGTGATCAAGGTTCTCACACAGTTTCCTTTAGCTTCATATCATGTTAGTTGCATATCTTTGACACCATGAAGGCATCAGCCTTTTAACGCTCTTTTTCTGACACTAAACACACCGGACAAATAATAAAAAGAGTCATCGATCACGTCCCGTGGCTTCACTTCACCGCATGAACGTTAAGTATGAATCAGCAAAGAGCTTGAAATAAAAACCGTGCAGTCAGCAGACCTGCCTCTCGCTCCACCTTAAGAACGTTACCCAACACTCCACATGCATGTTGAAACCCCAGTCCACAGATAACATCTTCCACAGTTCACCCCCGCTGCACGTTAGAATAACGAGGCCGCTCTGCTTCACGGCGAACCTTTTTCCTTTCACAGTCGCGGCATAAAAAGCTGAATTCTATAGCGGGACTTAGTGCGGACACACCCTTATTTGTATTAGCCCGGCTCCAGCTTTTAATGCCGCTCTGCTGTGCGCGGTGTAGTGCGCGTAATGTACAGAACATTATGTACTTAACCACGGTGTTGCACTGTGCTACAGACACAGGCTTAGTAATCCTCTCCTCTCTCTCGCTCTCTCTCTCTCAGACTCGGGACATAGATAAGGAAAGTGTCTACCTCTCTGGCTGTTCGCCTGTGAACGCTGATGTGAGAGTGCATTGTCCTCGCCGGAGAGGTGACACCGGCGGATCTATACCATGAACACAGGGAGATCTTCATCATGTGGAGCCACAGGCATAGGTCTGTGTTACAGCCGAGCGCGTATCAGGTGGTGTTACAGCCCGACGTGGCCTTTCGGTACGCCGAACAGTGTTATAAAGGCGGTGGCAGGGTTATTAGCGGGATGATAAATGCAGGTATAAAATTAGAAATAGGACCTCTCTGACAGCATTGTGGGTAACTTAAAGACGAGACGGGAACGGTGACAAAGGTTTCCAGAGGCACGGCAAAGTCAGAGGCATTCTACTTAAAGGAATTGACCAGTATAAATAAATCCTGATGACATGTCATGATATAGAGATCGCCTGCCGAGTTTCTTATCACAGCTGTATCAGTATCGGGGTGTATACTGTACGTCGGATGGCTCGTAACAAGATATCTGAGGTAGTTTAGAAAACAGCGTCTCCATTACATAGTTTGACCAACAGCTTGGAGTGAGGTCGGGGCGATGTCTACAGTGAAAACATGGTGACGGATAGATCAGCTGTCGCGACCCTGACGGATGTGTTCTTCGCCTCTATTGGTCGTGTTCGACCTCTGAAGCCCTCAAACTGAGCAGGAAAACAGCAGAAACTTAGAAAGAAAACACACTAAAACAGCCCGCAGAGAAGAAACGCCACCACCGCAAATGTTACCAAGCATCTGGGCAGGTTTAAAGGGGCAATACGCGAGGATTGAAACTAAATCTAAGTCACCAGAATGTGAAGAAATAGCAGTTTGGATGTACTTAGCTGCAGAGATATCCACTGAAGCTAGCGCGCTAACCAGCTGGCCCCAGCTCAACCCCGTCCAAAACTCCCACCTCAGTTCAGAAATGACATTTAAACAGTAATAACCGACTCAAAGGACCCCCTGCAGCTTTAGCTTAGCAAGAAGACTGGACGCGTGACAAAACGGCTAACCTGGCTCCCCTTAAAATCACAAACATTTTGTGTTTACATTTCATGTTAATGAGACAAATGTTCGAGGTGTTTGTGGCCAAAGTCAGACGAGCTCCTCCCCCCCCCGCCTCAGGTCCGTATGCTGAGCTTGGCAGAGGATGATACTGACATGTTCGTATGTACAGTACATATAAAGCGTTGTTGGACCAGCTGCAAAGAAAACTTCTTTTTATCAATTTTGATTGGACGAACGGGACAAAGCCCACTGGCACACACGTCTGGTCAGGCTGGTGATCTCGTCAATGTATCTTCTGATCAGATAATTCCTCAGTAAGATCATATCAAAGTGTTATTTGGCCACTAGTGTTCAGACAACACTTTACTTTTTCTTTCCAAGCCAAAACTGTGCAAGAATGAGCTCAACTAGTGTTGTTTAAAACAGGTAGAAGTGTGTGTGGGCTCGTTGGCGAGAGGGAAAGACAATCCCCGAGATCAGATTCTGAGGCATTTCCTGTCCCATTTCCAGCAGCAGCATGTGAATTTGTATTAAGTGACCTGCAGAATCGATGCCGAAAGGAAGCAAAATAAACACGAGTACAGTAAATAAACTCTCTAGCAAACACACAGCAGCATTTGTCTCCAGTCTCCCTGACGGCCAGAGCTGCCGGATTACATCGAGGCGCTCGGCTGAAGCGTGATGAAGGCACAGCAGCCACATTTTCCCAGCTGATCTGAACCGACTTTGACTTTGTCACAAGTTCAGGCCAATTCCCACCTCCCCTCTCTCCTTTCTCCCCCGCCAGATAAGCACAACAGCAGCGGAGCAGAGGTCTGGCAGCGAGACAGACGGTCGTCTGACAGGCAGCAAGAAAAAAGCATCGGCAGTGGCGGCCGCACGCCGTGACGGACCGCCCTGCCAAACACTCCGATTGTGTACGTGAGCCAAATACTCTGTTGCTCTTCTTCTCTTTTTTTTTTAATCAGAGCGACGTGAGAGCTGTCGGCCGCAGCACAGATACTGTACTATGAAAGCGGGTAACCAACAACTTCCTGTAGAGATGCGATAATGTAATTCTGTACAGTTGCATTCTTACACATCTTGCAACCTGCAGGATCATCAGCAGAGAAAACTCATT
Organism: Sparus aurata; assembly: GCF_900880675.1. Lineage (NCBI taxonomy): Eukaryota > Metazoa > Chordata > Actinopteri > Spariformes > Sparidae > Sparus > Sparus aurata. The sequence goes on along the minus strand of NC_044206.1, from coordinate 22,752,353 downwards.
TTCCCCAGCAGATGAACTCCTCACGAGTTTTCATAATCGATTCATCTATTCGGTCAATTTCAAAAACAAAAAAAATATTTTTCACAATATCGAACAACTGTGTGTTCCTTCACCTGAGGGGACCTGGTCTGATTGTATTCTAATGTTCAATTTACATTTTTTTTAGAAGGAAGGAAGCAGCAACATTGTAACATTGTAGGCTCTAAGTTCTTATTTGACATTATTTTGTAATTTAAAAGTCTAACTGTGATATTCAGGCGGGATGTTAACGTGATATTACATTTTGGATATGGGCCTGACCTAGTTCATGCTTTTATTTTGACGCTTGTGAGAGTAAACGACGGGTTTTAAACTGTTAGTCGGAAAAAAACAGATGCGATTTGAAGACGTCACTTCGGGCTCTGAGAAGTTGTAATGAACCGGGACGCTACTTCCTCTGATACCGATCGTACTGAATCCATTTTGACAAGAGATTACATGATGCACACGTGGTGATCTGTCTCCAGGAGTAACCAAGCGTGGCGCTGATGAGATTCTTAGGTACTGAAATTCAGTCCGTGCCATGAAAGTTAGAATCTGATACCCGGGCCTGATCGATGAATGAATAGATGATGAGAATTTTTGTTGGTAGCAGCCTGAACAGATAAAGGGATATTCAGGTGTAAGTTTAATCCATGGTCTCACACACCGTGAAACTGTGTTAGACTCCCTCTCGAGCGATCAAGTTAGCAGACCGCTAATTTACGGAGTTTTATCAACCTCTGAAACGACCGCACGACAACAATACTACTGAAAAGCTGACTAAATTTACCACTCTTCTGCAGCAGCTTCCTGTTGACGGGAAGTCCCGGCGAGTCGATTACCGAGTGCAGTAGAGTTCCGCGGCTCATGGATGAAAATGTATGATTATGACTCCATGGAAAAGCAATCAAAGTTCAAATGTGTCTTACCTGCCAGTTTATAACAGTTATTATCGAGAGCGGACAGGGAAAAGAACGGAATTGAGCATTTCTAACCGCACTCGGCAATCGTCGCGTCGGGACTTCCCCGACCCGGAAGCTGATGGAGGAGAGTTGAAGTCTGTTTTTAGCTTCACAGTAGAAATCCAGCTAAGCTAGCGGAGGTTAGATGCCCCGGACTATGTGCTGAGACCCTATTTGTACTGTTGCTGAAGTTTGGTGCTGTTCTGAGCATTATTTGTGGCTTTTTGGTGGCGGTTTATATTTGGATCCATTTACTGCAGTGTATTGTTGTCGTGCGGTCGTTTCTGAGGTTGATAAAACCCCGTAAATCAGCGGTCTGCTAACTTGATCTCTCGAGAGGGAGTCTAACACAGTTTCACGGTGATTTAGAACCATGGATTAAACTTACACCGGAATATCCCTTTAATGCTACTCAACTGTCCCACTGTATAATATCATACTACTGAACTGCATGAAGTTCACCATCACAGCTAAAACTGAGATACAAAAACAAAAAGCTCCATCATCGCCGTGGACCTTCCCCTTCACAGAAAACGTGATGCCTCCGCTACATAATTGATGCCTCAACATATGAGCTACTACGTTTTTGGCTGGATCAGGTAACGCCAACAGAAGGAGGGGGGGCGGGGGACTCCTTCTGGAGTAACTGTATGCTCGTCTTTGTGCTGAGAGAACTGGAGATGTGACCGCTATGTGATCTGTGATCAAATCTCTCGATAGGACAGGAAGTGGGACTGACGTCGGGCGTCTGAGAAGTTTTCTACATGTGGAGTAAACAGTCTGACGAGCCGTGTGCTGGCAGCTGAACGATGATGAGGCGAGCCGGGCCCTGCGATGTCTTTCTGGGAGTTTGAGAAGTTAAAACACAGCCTTGTTATTCAAAGACAGAAGTCAACAACCACAACAGCCCTGGAGGACATTCTGTGGCAGTTGGCATGAATACATTATTGCTGAAATGTTAGGTCGGAGAACAGCTACGAGACTTCTAACTGCCTGATGCAACAGCTTCCACGGCAGTGTAAGGGGGCCGTTCTGCTGCCTGATGATAAGGCAAACCTGCCATTTTGTGTCATTTCTCTCATTCAGTCTGACATTTTGTTCATGTGAGCCTCTCTCTGTCTCTCTGTCTGTCTATTTGTTTTGTTTGGCCCGAACAAATCAGCAGAGATCGACGAACGCGGTCCAAAACAAAACCAAAAAAAGGTCGACATGGAGGCTGTGGTCGCGCTTACAAAGAGCAGCTGACGCCTTAATGACGACGGATGAAATGTGAACGATTGAGATTTATTTTCTTTAACTTGACTCATCCACACCATGTTTTTTTACACAGTTATTCATATTAGTAGTTCCAAGCTTTCAACACTTTTTTGTGAAGAAGCAGAGAATCTGTGCTCTGCCATTTTTCTGTCAGTTTGTTGGTTTTTCGTTCACCACGGAACACTTTAATTAAGTAGTGGCTGCCAGAAGGGACATTTTTCTTTTTGAATTTTCTTTTTAAGAGCTGCTCTTTAAAGGTGCAGTATGTAGGAACTGCCCACCTGTCGAATTCATATCTAAAACAGAGGCAGCATATCACAGTTTGCTAGCTAGCTCAGTTAGCCGTGCAGCTAACAGTCCGGACTGAGAGCGCAGGCTAGTTGAAGCTGATAACGCTGCAACACAATACACAGATTTTGAATGTTTGTTTTCAACTGAAATTCCTACATATTGCACCTTTAAAACATCCGATCTCATCCACACTCTTTCATGCATGTAGGCAGCGAGAGATGTAGGAAGACCTGTTGTTCAAACCGTGCCTGCAAAGTGGTTTCCTCGACACGGGGAAACAGCGTTACATGAGCACATCAGGCTCCTGTGGTTTTGGAAATTGCTCGTGGTCATATTGTGATCGCAGTTGTGAAGCTTGATGAGTCGGGAGAGTTAGGTGAAACTGACCAGCTCTCTGCGTAGCGTCCACTTCTAAGCAGCTCTGCAGGGCAACAGATCAAAGCGAACATCCTCCTAATGTAATAACGGTGAAAAATCTCACGTCAGGAAAGGTCTGTCACCCACGTTTGGCTTTCAAGATGGATCACGGTGGGCTTAGACTGGATAACAACACGGTTAGTTTACATCCACTGTGAATGGACTGGGTGCTGGGGAGGACTGATGGATGGATTAGGACAGCTTCGCCAGTTCAAAAACAGGAAGCAGGATCACTTCGCCGTAACAAAGGGTGTGACTTTACACAGAACCTGTGATGTCCAAAGCCCCTAACGATCCACATACACTCGTCTATTACACTGATCAATCCCTCAGTGCCTGAATATGTTTGATGCCTTTGTGAAGCGCTATGCTAGATATGCAAATCATAAGCTCCGTGCCTTTTTGTCTTTTTTGACTTCATTCGGAAGCCTGGAGATTATTTCTGATGTAATGTTCTGAATGCTGCTGGGAACAATGACTCACCGCACTGTACTGTGTTCACAGGTACAGGCACAGGCTCACTCCGCTGTGACATAACACACAAAAAAAAGGCATGAATATATTAGGGTCTTTCAGCCCGGCGTGCTCGCAGGGGCAGTTCTAGGGGGGGCCAACAGGGGCCAGTGCCCCCGTAACTCTGAGTCTGGACCCCCCTGTGGCCCCCCCAACAGGGAGTCTGCATCAATAATACAATGACAGATTTCTTGCAATGATTTTGTTTTGAAGGGAAAGGCAGAAATAAAGTGTCTCAGCAGTTTACTACCCAATCAAAATTGCTGAAACTGTAAACACTGTTTTGTCTGAATGAGGGATTTATCTTTTTTTCCGGGTTGTATGTGCCCCCTAACAAAAAAGCCGGCCCCGACCTGGCCCCCCTATTAAAACTGGTCTAGAACCGCCACTGCGTTCTCGGAGGAAGCTGGCTCTGCCGCCAACATGCGGGACAACACATCGGCTCTGCACATGGTCTCCCCCCCCACCCTCCCCTCCTTCACCGAACTGGGAATCCAAACCAGACCAAACACAATGGACAACCGAGGGCGCTCCCTATGGCAGGACGAACTAGCGGAGGGAGTCGAGGCGGGAGAGGGGGGGAGAGGAGGGAGAGGAGGGCGAGGTTGGCGCCGCGGCCAAACTCACTAAATCACTGCGCTAATGTGCAACAGGCTTGTCATCCGAGCATCTCGCACATGCACCAAAACAGTCGAAAAAGCAGCTCCACACACGCCAAATCTCATGTGGACGAGCCCACATGAAAGCCCGGCGGAGGGGGGGGGGGGGACCCCTGTGTCGACGGAGCTCAGCAGATCTTAGCTTCTTAAAACCGCGCCAGTGCAGTGAATCAATTAAAGTGGAGTTTGTTAATCAGCATACAAAACGGGCCAGACGGACACGATGTGCTGGAGAGAGAGAACAGGAGACGGGCGAGATGAGCGAGCGAGACAAGAGGGTCACGCAGAGGTAGAGGGAAGGCAGAGGAGTCATGGGGGGACTCAGAGGGAGAGAAAGCAATCCTCTGTTCGACCTCGCTTCAGGCTACGGGATAGACAACATCTGTAGAACAAATTTCTTTCCGTTGTGCTTTTTTTTTTTTTTCCCCCCGCACAGACGGGGAGAAGGCAGAGCAGGAGATGATCCCTGGAAGAAATAAAGGAAGAGACGATTCTAGAAAAGAGACAGAAAAACTAGAGCGAGGCACAAAAAGTGCATGTACGCAAACTATAAATCAAAAGTTCGGTGAGCTCTTTCTGAGAATATAATGACTTCAGAAAGATCTGATACTCGCTTCTTGAAGGCAAAAATTATGAATAGCGGGAATTAAAACAAAAAAAAAAAAAGTTGAGGAATTTCTTACCGGCTTTGATTTAGAGAAGATTAAGTGCTCTACAAGAAATGAGCTTGATTGGTTTTTGGACAATTTGGCGCACTTTCTCTGATTTCTTTCTTCTGGGATAATGGTGAAGCACATAATTTGCAGTATGTGGAGTATGTGAGGGGGGAAAGGGAAGTGGAGGATGCTTTGATTGTACTTTATTAGGAAATATGACGAGTCTTATTCATGCCGGGCTGAGTAGCTTTAATTTAATTGTTACACAGTCTTTTTTGTATTGTTGTTTGGTTGGTCAACTGGTTGGTTGATTTGTCAGCAGGATTACACAGAAACTGCAGAACAAATTTCCACAAAACTTGGACAGAGGATGAGTCTCGGCCCAGAACAGACCCCGTTAGCTCTCGGTGCCGATCCAAATAAAGGGAACGATCCAGGAATCTTTTCTTTAACACGGTGAGAGAGGGCGCTTTTTGACATTTTCGTTAATTTCTCAGCATAATAATGCATGAAACTTGATAAATAAAGTCAGGCGTAAGTGGCGCATGAAAGAGAAAAGTTAAGAAAGGAGATTTTAATGGGGAGGTACAAAAATCAGCCATCACCGCTGGAGACTGGGAGTGATGCGGGTCACAGAGGTTACCTAAACGTCGTCGGACAATTTATCAAGTTGTGACCGACTGAAAGTGAAAAGAGTGAGGAAACGAGAGGCAGCAAGGAGGAAAGAGACAAAGGGGGTCAGAAGTTATCCGAGGAGTCAGCACAACCCTTCCCCGGGACAGGTTTGTCTGTTAGCCCCCTCCCCGCGTACACAAACACTCCCCGGGGTCAACATGTGGGGTGACAGACGCCCAGCGAAAAGGGGCCCAGGGTGCTGCAGCAGCCTGTAGTTGATTTAGGAGTTTTGAACGCGGGCCAAAATTCCTGAAGGAACACAGTAAGCAGGGGAGGGAGAGGAGGGAGGAGAGGGGAGAGAGAGAGGAGGGGAGAGGAGGGGGGAGAGAGAGGAGGGGAGGAGGAGGGAGGCCATAAAAACCAGCCAAGAACTGGAGGATAAAAAAAAAAAAGAAGGGGAAGAGAGGGAAAAAGGGAATGTGGTGAATATGAAATAGCTGTGTGTGAGCGTGTGTGTGTGTGTGTGTGTGTGTGTGTGCATGTGTGTGTGTGTGTGTGTGTGTGTGTGTGTGTGTGTGTGTGTGTGTGTGTGTGTGTGAAGCTGCAGACAGGCTGGTGTTGCTATGGTGAAACAAGATTCTGGGAATGGTGGAACGGGTGAATTCCAAATGGGAACGTTGGGGGTGCAGTGTGTGCATGGAGCCAGATAGACATTACCGTGGTTAACATGTGCATATGTGTGTGTCTGTGTGTGTGTGTGTGTGTGTTTATGTGTGTTTATGTGTGTATCGTTGCGGCACAAAGCATGTTTAAAGGAGCGTTGTAGAGGTACGTCACAGGACGAGATCCGGCTCGATGACGAGGAGGCGCGAGTGAGACCCAAAGGGCAAAAAATAGAAGAAAAACAAGGTCATAAAACAGGTTACAGTGCCGTTTAAGGGGGCTGGGTGTCAGCCGAGGATTTAGCCTCTTAAAGCCGCGAGTGTGCAGCCGTTGGGAAAAGAGATGCTCACCACTGGGAGAGTGCAAACGTACGGCGTCAGTGTTGAACTTAAAAACAAAGCTGAGCAGCCACTTTGGTCGTTTCATGCTCATTTTTTAAAATCAGATTTCTTGGAGGCGGCTGCTGCAGAAAAGCCGGCAGTGACACTGGATGTTCATTTAGGTTTAACAAATTGATGCGGTGCTGAACGTCTTCAGCACCTACACAGCCATGCTGTTCAAAAAAAAAAAGGCAATTACAGATGAAAAAAAAAAAAAACAGGTTTTCCTCGCGACGCACTGTACTCAAGGACTCAAACCGAAAGCTGCATTAACAAGACGAATGTTGCGAGTCCTCCGGTGACAGAGCTCCAGTTTTTCCCCCTCGCCCATCCATATGCATTTCAGCTGTATCTAAGGCTAAGCAAACACTGTTCCCTCGCCTCCATCCATCCATGTAAGCCCCATTATAGCCTGTCGGATCAGAGGGCAAACAATTTGTTTGAGAACCTACAAAAACTCCTCTTCCTGAGAATGAGTCACCGACCGCCGGGGTTAAGACTCCTCTCGTTTCTCTTGCTCAGCCACCAGAAAACTCCTGTAAATTCACCAGACACCCTCCACCGATCTTTCTCTCCGGGGCTGCGGAAGACGGCGCGCTGAAGACGTTGTGCACCTCGCAAAAAACAAAAAAAAAAAATTCCACAGTCACGTCATTGCTTCTGCTGCGTTTATCCCTCTTTAGTCACAGAAAATATTTGATTTTCAATAATCGTTCCAAGGACAAATGGTGTATGTTGCACAGATTCTATCGGCTTGGGAATCTCGAGACTCCTCATGATTCAATTCGATTCAGATCCAGAGGGCTGGGATACGATTAATAACCCCGTTATCTAAGCGTCTCGATGTGTTTTCTCGATGATCCCAGCTGATGCACGACACCAAAAAATCATACAATACTGCCAACAAGTCCCCCACGCACTACTTCTATAAGACTAAGAAGCTTGTCTGACTCTTCACATCAGTCCTGTTAGTTTAAAAATCAACTGGTGCGTGTTGAGTTTGGAGCGAGGAGTCGAGTCTGAAGTTACACACTGAGCTACAGTCGCCCAGAGCTGCACAGAAACCGGCCTCATCAGATCTTTTTACTAGTTTAAAAACGCTAATGAATTTTACACCGACACGCATTAACGTGTACCTCTGTTTTCCCAGACGCATTATAAACATTCGTTATGTTTGCGGACCGACGACTCTCCGGCGGACCTCCGCGAGCGGCCACAGATGTGGTGGCCGCCGCGGTAGCACTCAACGTATACGACTGTACGTTACTTCCCTGATGAAAATCATAAATATGTCAAATCTAGAAACCCAAAACCCCTAACCTTTAACATAAACACATAAATTTAAAGTCAATCTGAGAATACTGCTCCTTTTTTTCTTTTTCTTTTTTCTCAATCTGTTCCTGGTTATGTGCTCTTGTGTACCTGAGTGTTGGTTTTTAGCTCAGCCTGGACTTGCAGCGATCACTTGGCCCCCGGCTGAGCGTTCAAACAGAAACCGGCTTGGTGAGTCAGTTTCACACCGAGTCCCCCCTCTTTTTTTTTCTTTTTTTTTTTTCTTTCTTCCTCTTTATCAGCACCTTCTATTTATAGCACCTTTACTGCAGTGGCGCAGCTTAGTACAGTATGTTCCACAGACACACAGGCCGCTCCTGACCACATCCCAGAGGCATGTCTCTGCAGCCGTCGCCCACCGCCGTGTGCACGTATGGAACTGGAATTATCTCAGACTGGGAGGAGGCGCACACAATAACACACACACACACACACACACACAGTCGCGGGCGCCCACACGAAGATGCATGGACACACAGTGATGCATTCAGGGACCAGCTCACATGTTTAAGGACGCGGTCGGACAAGGACACACATGTAGCGTTAAATATAGAAAGCAACATACACGCAGGAGTTTCAGACAAGGACGCCATTAATGTTTACATCCTACATGCATACTTCTACAGAGCCATACGCTGGCGGTTGAGGTTCAAGGGAAAGATAATAGTTCCTGCATGAAACTGCTCACGGCAAGATGTGTGGATTTTCTTGTGGAACCAGGTCAAGTTTTCTGGAGACAGACATCGCTGTTGAGTTTTCAAAAAGAGGCAAACTTGTTCTTGGAAGGCAGCATCTCCAACTTTCTTCCTCCCTTCTGTAAATCTTTGGGGGTTTCCTGTCACGGTTATCCCGGCTATTATAAATGCTAATCAAAATATTCTGCGTGTAATCATCAAAATATGCTTGAGACTCTTGAAAATGGCTCCAAAACACGCTATCATCATGCCACTTTACATTTTGTTAACCCTCTCAGAGAGGGTGCAATGTTTTCCGATGTTACCGGAGCGTGTTCTGGATGATGATGTCGCTGTTTTCAAGACACGTGACTGGACAAACGCCTTGTGACACGTTAATGAACATTAGAGCAAAGGCAATAAATACCATTAAAAGTCAAAGCCAGTTTTTATCTGAGAGGCTGAGAGATTCAAAGTTTTAGTGACACAGACAATTCAACAAAAATTTAAAATTAAAACAAGATCTCTACAGCTTTTTCAGTCACTCTTGTCATGATTCTCATGATTGTTCTGATCCAGAAATTCATCAAATTCAACTTCTCAGAGTTTTTTTTTTCTTTTATCCTGATCTGCGATAAAATCTTTGATTATCCCTCGCTGTTTGTTGGACAAGGTGACATCATGTCAGGCCGTGATGTACAAAGAAAATCTCATTAGATACATACATAAACCGCAGTTTTCGTCCAAAGCAGCTTACTTTTTATTGCCCCACATACACAGGAGGAGCCAGGGGAGGGGATCAAACCGCCACCACCGCCACCGCCGCCACCGCCTGACCTACTGACTGTGGACTTGTACATTTTATTTTGAGATATCACAAAAGGATTATTTTCAGTGCAGGCACCCTCACGGCGGCTAAACAGAAAAATGTCTCCTTACCGCGGTGAAATCACGACAGGCGCTGTCAGAGTCACTTCGCCGCTCGCGGAGCAGGAGCAGAGATTTGTCTCTGGGTGACATCAGAACTAGTCTGCAGCCACACTAGACCTGTTGGTGTAACACTGAGCTGCTGAGGCGGAGGGCGAGGTCACGGGAGCATTACAAACATGGCCGTTTATTGTTATGACATCGGCAGCCTTGATGAGACTGAGGGAGTGTGTAGAGAGGTCAAAGGTCGAGGCTGGGACTGCATGTTATCAACAGAGAAGTGAGGCTGATGCCGGGTGGCCTCAAAGCTAGATTGTTTGTAACAGTCAGCAGGGCTTGACTGGTTTCAAACAACAGTTTGATTTTATGTAAGCTTATGAAAAAATTATCTACTTCTCACTTGATTTATTACCTCAGCAAACAGTTTCTTTATGAGTTGATGGTCTTAATCACCAGTTTCAAGTCTTCTGTAAAACAGCATGATGATCAATTGTTAAAACATGGGCCCATTTAGAGTAAAATAGACGACAAAGCAACCTTGTGATTGTCAAGTCGCTACCACGCTGTCCACCCTATCCTCCAAAACTCGAGGCTTTAACACCTCCACGGATCAATGGGTGACGTCCCAGTGGCTCCATCCAATATTCATCATACTCTGAGAACCATACTGGGACTTGATTTCCAGGAAAAAAAATATTTAATCAAGACAGCGCGAGTCATTCTAACGCACAACAATCTAACTGGATTGAATCAAGTCCAACGACGCAAAAACAGCTGAGAAGCGTTCAAAGATCCGCCTGACAAACGGCCGACTTCACACACAAACACACACAGATGCACACACAGGTGCGTCTAACCACGCTGGCGCAACTTCAGCTGAAACTAACCTTGACAGACTTGGCTGAGTTTCCACACACGATCTGCTTTGCCAAAAGGCACGTGGGCAGTTTATGTAATCGAGATAACACCTCAGCTGGCAGCGCGGAGCGAGATCAAACAAACAAAAGGAAAAGAAGAATGACATTAAGGGGCGCCGCGGCAGCAACGTCGGCGAGAAGCAACATCAAAATGAGAAAGTAGAACAGCATATAGAGCGAAACCTCTCCGGTCGTCGGGGATGAATATGAGTCACGCATCTCGCCTCGGTGCGGCTTCCGTATCGCTTAAAAAAATAATGATATTACTCACGCTGGCAGGGACCGAAGCCTACTCTCAGTTAATGTTCAACAGACCGCCAAGTTCAATAAAGAAAGTGGTGCGAGTTTGATCAGACTTTATGACACGATCTATCAGAGTGGACTCAACCTCTGCACACACGGCGTGGGAGGGAGAAAAAACGTCCCAGCGTGGCTTCGGCTCGTCGCGGCGTGTTGAAACCCGCTCGGCAGCTTATAGAAGTACGTCTTTAATGAGAAGGTGCAGAGCGCGGTTCACTGATCTGGAACTCATCCAGCCGCGGTACAAAAGGTGGACTGATGCATTCCTGTGCACGTCCCCTCCCCCTCTGCTTCTGTACCTGCTGGTATGAGAAAATATACCGTACGTGTTTGTGCAAGCGTTCACCTGTACGTACACCTGAAAGATACGGTTACAAACACTTATACATCCACTTCCCTTTTCTTTAACAGTGTCTGTGACTCTGAACGCCCCCCCTGATGAAACTCTTCCACATGCCTGCGTAACAAACTCTAACCAGGCTGAGCCAAAGTGTCGCAGCAGAACTAACAGCGGCGACCACGTGCGGAGCTGCGAGAGCGTCCGGCGTGCGCAGCGAGCCACCGCTCCTAACCCCGGGCGTTTAATACTCTCTCTCCGCCTTTATTGGAGTCCTCCAAAGTTCACTTCGCTTGTGTGGCAGAGGAGTAGGAGTGAGCGGGGAAGGCTGGAATATTTGTGGCCCGACAACAAAAGAGCTGGAATGTCCTTCTCCAAGCTGGTTAATGCTGCCCACCACTCTCGAGCCATTTCTGCCCTCTCTTCCCTCAAGTCTTTTTCTCTCAAATGTTTCTCCTCTTTGTGTGTGCTGGGGTTTTTTTTTTTTTTTTTTCAGCCTCTGTCCTCCTGTAGGAACAGTGGTCTGGCCTTGATTATAGACATTCGCTGTACTCGGAGCTTTGTAGCCGTGTTTACAGACATTTGGACATAATAGACGTGCCGGCTGCGGATATACAGCTTTTGTTTTCAGCCCTCTGAGAGGTGCCTGTGGCCACAAAGACAGCCTTTCTTGGGCAGGAGGCAGCTTTGAAATTAACACCGACTCTTTACACCCGCACCTCTGAGTCGAGATTAACACTTGCCAGAGTACACACTATCAGATTCTCCTCAACAAGGATAAGCACACACACTCCTATACGCGGCCATAAACACCCAGTATAGAATCGTATGAAGCAGCGTGTTCTTACATGTACTCCCTCGGAGCATGTAGAACAAAATGACCCACTTTCCCCTCCGAACATGCACAGCCCCCTCCTTATCTGCACTGATGTGTTATTCATTAAACTTGCAGACCGGCAGACGCTCTGCCTTCACTGTCCTCAACCGGGGGGTAAAAGACACCGTGAGGTCTCCGCCTGTGACATACATGCTATATTTATCTATAATCCCATACGTGCTGAACGCTGACGGGGCGAGGGTGAGAGCAAACACAGCCAGCGTGGCGTTAAACAACAGAACAAGGCGCCCGGCGCGGCCTAACACTTTGAACCCCCTCTCGCTCTCTCCACCCACGTGACTGGCAGCACAGTGGCAGGCCAGACTGTATGGTTGACATATACGTATATAATGTGCCGTGCGGCGGGGGGGGCAGTTCCTGCTGTTTGAGCAGGAACTTGTGTTCATATCAGTCTCTGCTGCACCTGTTCACAGCCTCAACCGACACCGCCTCAGGGAGGCATGGAGAGAGGAGAGAGGGGGCACAGAGGGGGGACGGGAGGACAAAATGTACATGAAGAAGGAGGCCCGCATGACGATTAGAACACATAGACGTTAGGCTGTAAACACAGCTGCCACAAACATGCAAAGAGCTGCTCGGATCCTTCTTTGTTTCTTTTCACCCATGGATGAGAAATTCAGTCGTTATCATCCCCGCCCCCATGCAGATGGGAAGACAGGTGAAGTTCTGTCGTCCACAAAGCTTTTTCTGGAGCTTCACAAGCAAAACAGCGTCGCCGAAGTCTCCGGTGAAAACCCTCAGCTCGCAGAAGACGCAGGGAACCTGAACTGATTTGAACACGCGGTCGAGCTCGTCGTGCTAACACTTTTAGCCTAGCAGCTACAGTGAAGATTTTAGCATAAAAGGTACAATATGTGAGAATTAGCCACCTGTTATCTGCTAACTGTAGCTGCTGTTAGCTCATTAGCTCAGTTAGCAGTGCAGTCAGCGATCCAGACAGGAGCTTTGGGGAATATTTTATATATAGCATCCTTAAAAAGAGAACGAGGGATGCATCAGCTCTGCTCCCGCGACCGGCCTCGTCACATACCTACAGCGCACGCCGGCTTCTCGACAGTTCGTGTTTTCCAGCAACTAAAGTTCAGCGTGTTTATTTTGCAAACGCATTTATTGATTCTTTTCATCTGCGGATGAATATTTGATAATCCAGAGTGCGAGGATGTGTCAGAAACTCGTGGCAAAAGTAATTAGGTGACAGTCCGATGAAAGCGGTAACCCACTTCAGTCCTTTAGCACATGGTAATGACAGTCACAACAAAGGGAGGCTGTCCTCGCTGAGACGTTCGTTCGCTCTCTTCAAACAACAAAGCGGCCGTCCGGGAGCCCCGCGCTCGCATCACATCCAGTTCATCACTGACAGTCGGCAGCGGTTTGTTTTACTGTCGGCTGAGTTTTTACTGTGAGAGAAACTCAAAACGTACGTGTTCCTTTGTCTCGGCTGTTTGCTTATTCATGTGTTTTTCCCTTTTCTTTCCCGCACCGTGTCAGAGACCGTGTGTTACTAAGACGTGTCTTGGTGATTTATTCGTGCGTGTACTTGTAAATTCATTTCTATCATAATAAAAACACTCGCATGGATTTTTTCTCGCATTTTTGTAACGCCCATTGAAGAGAATGGTGAAACAATGCTGCAGATCATAAAGCGCCCGTACGTTTTTTGTTTTGTTTGGCGGAGACGAAAGGGCCGATGTCGTCGTTCAGGTTGAACTGAATGACAGATAAATTGCTGGATATACAATACATGAAGAAACACTGAGAACATCATCTTTTTCTCTTGTGTTGTCCAACCTAATGTCCAAAGTGCAAAGGCATTTATTTTACTATAATCAAAGAAGAAAAAGGCAAAAAATGATCACATCCAAGAAGATGAAGACTGAAATATGACTTAACTGATGAATCAGTTATAAAATGCTTGATTTTTGGGGATGATACCGTTATTAGAAAGTAGAAAATTATGATCCCTTGTGTGTGCCAACAATATGTAACAGGTTATTTTACAATCTAAAAATAAACTTTATTGTCTAAAATGACATCAGTACAACTTACTTAGGAATTAAATGAAATTAAAATCATCCCCAGCATCTCTTTCTGCATTATAAACCTCTAAATGAAGAAAAGAAATAAGTAACGTAGGATGTTGAGATTAATCTGCCAGGTAATCTTACAAAAAGTCTTCTTTTGTTCAACAAATGGTCCAAAACTTAAAGAAACTCAATTTACTATAATGAAGGACGAGAAAAAGCGACATTTTTTTTACATTTGAGAAGCTGAAACTGTCAAATACTTGCATTTTATTTTGAAATATGACCGCGAGACAGCCGTAACAATCGTAATAAACCCTCACATTGATTGTAACACAGGTACTCCAGCCCCGATGTGTTGTCTCAGATAAAAATGGAAATGGTTTACCAACAGATCTGGCTCGATGTGATAACAACAACCTCGACCGTGTTTCATTAACATCCGTATCAGATGTCTGATCGGCTCTGTGATTAAAACTACTGCACGTCACACGATCTCCCCCCCCCCGTCAGACCTCTCCAACACGCAACTGCCGCCGAGGGTTCAAAGCGCTGCAGCGAAACAGGTTCAACGTCTCTGTGGTCGTACTTCACAGCCACGTCGGTCTGCGTAAACATCCTGTCATCTTGGATCAAACTGCAGCGCGGCTCAGAAAGTCATTAGGAGTTTTCTGTTTTTTTTTTTCAGCGCGAGCTACAAAGCCAGAATGTCGCAGAGCACGTTCCATTGTGTTCCAGTTTGTAAATAGATCAAAATGTCAAAGCTTTAGTCGTTTGTGTCGCGGTCGGACTGGATCAGGAAACAGGAGCTTATTAACTTTTCAAGTTGCGTCGCCCCCGGGGGACAGCGGCGCAAACGCCAACAGTATTTATCGCTAAAAAGGTCCATAAGTCATCCGTTTTTTTGAATTCTTTAACTTAAATGGGTTTAACTGGTAATGAACAGTCTCTGTGTTGTTCTGCTTTAACTTATTAACTAAATAAACTTTCAACAAGAACCGAGTCGCCACAGATGTCTCAGATACTACAGATTGCATTTCGGTTGTCAGATGCTTGAAAGAAGCTGTAAAACAATAAACATGTTGGAATGATTCATAAAAATAAAACCATAAACCTTAAGTTCTCCGACCAGTAACGGAACAAGGAGCATGTTCAAGCTTTTGTAAGTGTCAAATGTACATTTATGCAATTAGACTTTGACATAACTTTTCCTCTTCAGCTAACTGTCACTGTTCCTGATTCTTTTCATGATGACTCGGTTGATCTTTAGTCACTACATTCTGAAGAACACTCATCGTAATTTTCCCAGAGGCCACGGCGAGGTCTTCAGTTTGTTCCTTTCCTCCAATCAACAGTCCAAAACCCAAAGAGTATTTCATTACTTCCATAAATAGAAGCGAATCTTCACAAATCTTTGCACAAGAAATCAGCTTCTCTCTGTCACTAACAGCTGGATGTATCCCATCATGCACGTCAGCGGCGGCGTATTAATACACATTTAGAAGCCAAAAAGAGTCCCAGTGTGAGACCATTTATTTTCATTGTGATTAGAGAAATGGTTGCCCGGCCACCCGGGAGCCTTATCCAGGGGCCAGATTTGGCTCACAGGCCGTAAATTGAATATCACTGACTTGGAACAATGTTCCCTGTCTGGTTTCCTGAAAGAATTCAGTCATTGTGAGTTTGAAACTGGATAACACTCGATACAATCATATCTGTTTCACACCGTGATATCCAGTTGGCCGTGTGACAGGAGCCGCTGCACTGCGGAGGCCGGCAGCGCTCAGACGGCCCTGCTGAGGAAGCCCGGCCGCGCTCAGCACGGATGTAACTCGTCTCAGCTTTGATCACAGGTTACCAAGGCGGGGGTCACGGAGGCGACGCAGCTCGACAGCAAATACTGGAAACATTTCAACTGTCGTCAGCGTGTCAATCTCATCTCCCCCTTCTGTCGCAGCCTAAAATCCACAGTGATGAAACAAAGTGCTCTCACAGCAGGAGAGACGCGCTTTAAAGAGGAAGACAGCCGGCTCTGCAGACGAGCGCTACAGCTGTGCCATCCGTCCTCCGAGCCGCTGCAAGATTTTAAAATGAACGTCGGCGCCGAAGGAGAACATAACTTCTGATTTTTGTTTGGCACGAATTCCTGGCGGCTCGTTTGAAAGGCTGAGCACATCAATCATTGACTGACTTTTAACGATCCGCGTGGAGATTTCTGATATCGCCGGGGCGATTGTAGTCGGATATGTCAAAGTGTCCTGCTGTCAGATAAGTGATGAGGACTTTCTGTGCGGAAGGGCCGGTGAGATCTGTTTGAGGAAGTCTAGGAAGAGCGCTGACGGTTGTATAGCAAAATATGTTCAAATACATTTTTCTAACAGGATCCTTCAGATGAACGTCGCCCGATTGATCTCGTATCATTCATACGACTAGTAAACCCGGATACAGTTCATCGTGGTAGACGCCACGCATAGTAAGAGATAGGCAACGTGCCTGGGGTGTTAAGTGATTAATAAATTAGTGGATGGACAGAAACATTTCAATTAAAAAGCAAAAGTGTCAAATATGTTCCGGTTCCTGCTTCTCAAATGTTGCAGCAGCCTTAACAAATCACTCTGGATGCGGATTAGTCACAGTGCGAACAGGGGATCATATAAATGTGATTTAAAAGAATGCAATTAAAAGATAATATAATACAAATCCAGCTAATACAAACATCAGAAACTTCTACTCGAGCTGTACGTGCGTACTCCAATCAACTCCAAATAAAACCAAAGGAAAAGAAAGCAGCTCTGAGAGGTCAGCCGCCGTAACCAGGAACAATATCAGGCCGCAAAAAACACTTTCAACTCTCTGCCAACTGCGGTTTTGCGCTTTTCCGCTCGAGCCTCCCCTTCTGACCCCGAGCGCGCCTCCTCGGCTTTTAATGCGCGCGTTGATCTGATCGCACGAGAGCGAGTGAGACGACCGAGTATCAGCCGAGAGCTGCAAAAAGAGGAACATTTTGTGTTTTGCTGCGACGAGGCGAAAAAAAACCCACTTCCTTTCAATGAATGAGAGAGCTGTCCAAGAAACCGCACAGTTTCACAAAATACCACCCACTCTATCTGCACGATGCTGCAACCCGGCATTACATCTGCGCCTTGTTTATGCCGCGCTGCAGTAAAACCGTATGGTGGGGAAGAGCAGGGAGGCATAGAGCAACATAAAGCCTGTGCATTAGAGAGACACACCTCCACCGCTGCACTGTGACCCGGCCGAGCCCGCTGAGCCCGCTGAGCCCGCCGGTATTGCAGGTAAAGCCGCCTCTCACAGGATTGAGAGAAAAACCACAAAGTAAGCCAACAAGACACAAACTAATTCCACCTGGTATTAGCCGGCGTCATTATTCGGATATTGTTTCCTCAGTTCCTGGAAATGTCATTTAGCAGCATGCTAATTAATCCCCGGCTTCTTTGCGGAGTAAAACCAAATTGCCGGTACTCATTTCTGTCTAGACATCCGAGAGGCTCCTCCAGGCTGCTTATTAAGTTTGTTTATTGATCACCGAGAAAAACGCTGACTCAAATGTCACAAACACAGGAGGAGACAGCAGTAATACAGCGACAGTTTGTGCGCACATCCGTCTGACTGTAATGGTTTCACTTTAAATGTCACCGTGTGTCTCCTGTCTGCACAGCATTAACGGTCGTAAAGCCTACTTCTTCCGGTTAGCGGCGGGCAGAGGCTCCCCCGGACGGCCATCTGAGAAATTCAATTCGCTCAAATTGGAATTGAGGTTTTAGTGCAGGGAGCTGTCCAAAAAAGCGAGCGCTGGGATTACCCGGCCAGGTGGCGAGTCAAACTGTCGGAGAATAAAAGTAATTTGGCCGCTGGCTCGCCGCCCGCTCCCAGTTTGTCCCGTCCTGCTGCACGGATCGGAGAGAGACGTTAGCAGAGCTCCCAGATTATCCCCAGTGTGAATGTGCCTGTTTGTGTTTTGCGCGCATGTTTCGTTGCGCGTTTGTCCATGTGATTAGGTGCGTGCATGCTTGCATTTGTGTGGCCAGGTGGGGGTTGTGTGTGTGAGTGCATGTGTGTGTGTGTGTGTGTGTGTCAGAGCGGGAAAAGTGATTCCCCTGATGGGCACGACAGCTGTGCAGGGAGTGGCCCGGCTCGTTGTCTCTGCCACCTGAGAAGCCCCGGGGCGGGATGTGTGTGCGTCGGCGTCGGCGTCCACGCTCACCTCTCACCGCCCCCGAAAGAATCCGCTTTGCTTTGATTCATGTGCCGGCTCCTTACAACGGTGCAAACACTGATAATGTTTATGTTTAAAGTCTTTCTGCAAGGTTCTGATTTTGGATCTTGTTTGTTTCATCAGCAAAGAATGAACAAAAATCTACAAAACGCTGCTACATACGCAGTGGATGCAAAGTAAACAAATGGAGCCGTGACGTCATCGTCAGGTTGCGCCTTTTCTTTAAATTTCCCCTGGCGCGCTCGTCACTTTTTCCATCCCAGCTAACCCTCCTGACATTTGAGCAGGCGACACCTGTTGCTCCTCATGTCGATGCATCAGATACATATTTTATCGTCGTTCATACGCCTCTCGTTGTGGATGCAGGTTGTAAATTAATTCGGCTGCCGCTCGAAACTGCTTCTGCCTTCTCAGCCAATAACAGCTGATTACAGCCCTCCACTGACTCGCTGAGTTTCAGGTTTGAAAAGCTCGAGTCGACCCAACACCGGAACCGGAAGATGTCGCTTAAAGACAACTGCTACACATCTGTCTACTGCAGCAGCTGCGATGTGAAAAAGACGGTCAGTCCGCGTCAACGCCACTGTGAGGGCGAAAAGGTGTCGACTGTCGGTGAGGTCACGCATGTTAGCGTGTGGACGGCAGGAATGACTGTGCAGGATGATGCTCTCGAGGGGGGAAAGAGCGCTGACTGGGACCCGTTCAGAGAATAATTTTTTTTACGGGATATTAAAAGTGTGATTTGTTTGTTCATATTCAAAGTTATGTGTAGGCAATGTATGCGATCACGCCGATGAATCACCAAGAAAATGCAAAGTTTCCTGACGTGCGATTTGGTTTGTAAATGAAGGCCGGTGCGACACGTAAACCCGTCCCTATATGCTCTACAACCAACGTGCTGTTCAGGTGTTGGAGGGAGAGAGCCGTGCTCGTGTGTCTTCCTGAGAGAGCTGCACACTCTCGCTGCAGATTGCACCACTCCGTACTGCATTTTTGTTCACTTTCCAGTTCACCCTGCGGACCTGACAGGCAAAAAGCGCCGGCAGCTGCCATGTCAGTGAGCCGCACATATGTGCTGCTGTGTGTGTCTCGCATGTACAGTACGTCCAGGACCCCGGCAAACAAAATCTGATATCTGCACCTGTGGAAAGGAGACACTGTGTTCCAGCCCCGGAAAAATAAAACCAACCCCACGTCCCCAGCGGTCTTTTGACTTTGTGACACTATGGAGGTAACTGTACACTCCCCACGATGTAGGTTCACAGTTAATCGAGTATGTGCAGGAAGCGGGAACACAGGAGGCATGTGAGGGTGTGCACAAAGCGAAGAAAACTCACCTCGGTGGTCAGCTGTCGTCACTCCACTCTTGTCGTTGTTGTTGTCGTTGCTCTCCACATTTGATCCCAGCCGTTATCCGATTGCGGCTCTCGTGGAACTCTGTAACCAGAGGAGACAATCTGTGATTCCTTCGCTTCTTTGCCAACAAAAGACAAACACTCCAGGGAGTGACAAAAGGCTTACAGTAGGCTCTTGCGAGACGGGGAGACGGCCAAATCCTGCAGATAGCCGCCGCTCCGCACGAGGAAATCCACATGGCCACTGATGCATGCATGTACTGCCAAGCCAGGGAAGACATGGGCGGAGTCTCGAGAGGTTCAAGAGAAGCAGATCTCAGAAGGAGGTGCGAGGTTCTCTTGTCTGTGCAAACCGATGTCAGATTTTCATGTGACCAGCTTACTGCTAAAAGGCTTAGCAGTCTAATCCTTTAGCCAAATGAAGTGTCTAACTTCAGGCTTAGGCTGGCCGGAGGAATCAAAGGGAGTTCATAGTATGAACCTTGGTAGACTTTTAAGAGGCCACGAGTACACTATCTGTTCAGGAATGCACCTATGGAAAGGGATTTCTGCTCGCGACAGGTATTTCCTTAATCATCTCCTTGGCCCGTGCACGGGCCATTATTTACACCTGCGGCTTTAAAACAATAAAAAAGGCCGGAGGTGTTATTAACCTGACAGCTTGGCTAAGTTTAATATCATACCACTCGTACATCAACTCAAGATGTCACAAGCCTGGCAGCCGAGTTGAATAATTAGCTGCCACGTCTCAAATGTCATCAAGGTGGAGATGAGAGATGCAGCTGGGAATGTGACGAGACACGCCGCCGGTTGTGAATGTCAAGTGCGCCGTTGCTGAGAAAGAGCATGCAGCTCTTTGGCGAACCGGCGCAGAAAACCTTGTTCGAAAGAGGGGCTATAAACATAATCAGTCCGTCCTTGATGAACGACTGCTGGAGTAAATGCTATTATACAGAACATCACGTTCAATCTCCTTACGGACAACAGGGCCCGAGCCTGCCTCCTCGCATCGGATCAGAATAAAGGGACTGGGCAGAGGCAGATTGAATAATGCTTCACATCTGCGGCCACACACACACACACACACACACACACACAAACATGCAGTATACACACGTTTATACAGAAACATATTCACAAACAGACAAACACACTGAGGGTTGAAAGCAAAAATCACTCTCAATTGCCTCAATTCCACTGATGACTTTGACTACTCGTCAAGTTAGGGGTGTAAACTTCTTCGAGTTGCGGTCAAAACGAGACACACACAGTCTCCAGCCGACCACCAACTCGCTGTGCCTGCGTAACCAGGAAATAACCCTCCGTACCACCAGGTTGTTCTTGCTGTATTCATCATTCAAAACAGGAAACCAGAAGACTCAGGACTGCGTGTGTACGAACCGCTGTTATGACGAAGCAGGGTTTGTTGCCACCAATGAAAGCCAATGGTTGGAAAAGGTGCTGGCGAAGAGGTGGAGGCCAAAAAATAAAGTAAAAAATAAACTGAGTAGGTGAAGTAAGCTGCCCCCCTGCTGGCTCACTTTGTTCCCCATTCAAAGACTCAAGTCGCTTGCAACATTCCCACACTGAAAGAAAAATCGGAGACTACAGTGTACAATCGTCTGAAAGCACGACTGTGTAATAAAATGAGTAAGTGGCACCTCAAGCTCTACGTATGAGAGGGTGGCGTGTTAGCTGAGAGTCAACATAAGATGAGGAACGCCAACAGTAGCAGCTTCAACTGGCCAACACAGATACTCAAAACACTAAATTAAGAAAGATGAAACCGTTTTTTATTGTAAAACTATCTCAGATTGCTGAAAAAGTACAATTTTATGTCATTTTTTGCTAATTTCACATTTTAGAACCGCTTTCCAAATAAGTTGGACTCGTTGATCCACACTTTCACATCATTACATAACAAGTGTCTGCGTCTTTGGCACGTCGGCCACATTCTTCCCGGTTGTGTCATTATCGGATGACATTCAGCCAAGTAGCGCCGTGGCATTCTCACCTTTCCACCTGACTTGGCAGGCGGCGCGCACACAGGGCCGCTCCTATCTTCCATTGAGGAGATAATCAAATGATTCTTCTTGGATGCACGCAGACGCGTCGACGGCTTCAACAAAAGAGAACACGAAACGGGACCGCTGGCCTTTCTCTAATCAGATTTTTGTTCTCGGTTAGAAAATAAGTGGGTGATCCATTTTCATTTTATACTGACTCTCTGTATTAAGCATTTAACTTACTCAACTAACTTTCCATTTGAAGTCCGTAACAACACTCTGTGATGTCCTGATGTTTTTTAAGTACTATCAAAGTGAAAACAAAGAAGGCACTGACTGCCAGAAGCAGTTCCTTGTAAACAGAAATATATTAGATTTGTTTAAGGTACATTGGATTATCTTATGGTATGCTTCAATCCCTTCTGCGTTATAGAAGGGACATTCTGATGAGTTGATGAGTAGAGGGTTATATTTTCACCCCGGTTCGTTTCTTGGCTGGCACGAAAAATTACCAAATGGATTTCCACGAGACTTGGATGCAGGATGAGTCTGGGCCCAGAATAAAACCCCATTAACTCTTTTACACTTGGTGAGACAAGACATTATTCAACATCTTTGTTCATTTCTCAGGGAACAACGTGTGGATCTTGATAAAATTTCCGGCGCTGGTATCTATGAGTTATTAAATAGATGCAGCGCAGTCTTCAACAAACCCAGGAAAGACACAGTTGAGTCTTCTGAACGGAACTGACTGAATCATCACTGTGAGTTTCCTATTTGCTCCACCGACTTGCATCTCTCTCTAAAATAGAACAGTGCATATACTGTAGATGGGCTTGAGTGCTGTCAGGTTTAACCTTGCCTCCAAGCAGCTGGCCTTCTTATCTCTCCCGCCTGTGCCGATGCATATTTATCCCTACCCGAGTGGCTGAGAGCTGGCTTAGCATATGGATTAGCCAGGCAGAGAATCAGATGCGTGGCCACACTGAACCGCAGTCATCCGGCAAAGAAAACAAACGCGTGGCGTCGCTTTGAGAGACGCTCACCTCAGATTGGACTTATGGAGGAGGTCGGCTGAGTGTATCCTGACATTAATGCTCCAGTTTACAGCCATCCTTTGGTAAACCATCCCACTGGTGGATCGGACTCAAACTGAGAGATCATTATGGAAGTGAGGGTGGAACCCTTTGACCCTTCTGGCGGATTCTGTTAAAAATTAAAGGCCCTCTATAAGCTTCAGGGCCTGTGGAGGTGTGAGTTAGCATACATCTTAGACTTAATCAACAATAACTAGAATGGCACTCAGTGGAGCGCATACGTCTGCCAAAACCCAACAGTCTTCCTTTAATACAAATTAATTCAAGCCTAATCCAATATTGAACCAGACAGCCCGTCATCAACCACCTAGAACTCCCATTTAAACTCACCAGATCTAGGATGAGCATCAACTTGCACCCACACACAGATAACAGCCACCAAACGAAAATGTGAAAATAAATGTTAAAGGAAGCAAGATATGATTCATTTGCCTTGTTCCGCACCAATCAACTAAACAACCAAACAACCAACCAATTAACCAGCCGGCCAACATGTCAGCCAACCAATCAACCAAACAGCCAATCAACCAACCAACTGACTAACTAACCAACATACCGGCCAATCAATCAACTAACTAACCAAACAACCAGCTAATAAACCAACCAGCCAACCAATCAACCGACCAACCAGCCAATCAATCAATCAACTAACTAACCAAACAACCAGCTAATAAACCAACCAGCCAACCAATCAACTGCCCAACCAGCCAATCAATCAACTAACTAACCAAACAACCAGCCAATAAACCAACCAGCCAGCCAATCAACCAACCAACCAGCCAATCAATCTACCAACTAACTAACCAAACAACTAACTAACCAAACAAGCAGCCAACTAATCAACCAGCATACCATACCAATACAGGTGATAACATAACTTGTACAAAGGAGATAATTACTCAAAAGATAATCAGTTAATCTAAGTTAGGTATCAAAAAGTCTATTTTTGGCATCTGTATCGTATCGGCTCTGGGATCAAAACAATTCAAATGATATCCAGCCCTACTCTGCACCACACCTTTATTTGTGGCATTGACGTGCACTGTCAGGCACTGCACCAATTTGTTGTGGTATCAGTAATAGGGGTTATAAATCAAAGCCACAGGTAAACATCATTACTTCACTCATTTGTTTGAGCAAATATAAGATAAGCTGGGAACACTGATCCCGTGCGACAGAATCTGAGCCATTCGTAATCATGTTCCTGCCTCCGAGCAATGATCACTGTTGTGAGACCACCAACGGTCACCAGGAAGTTCAGAGGGACAGACGGATACTCGAGACAGAAGAAATAACAGAAAAACAAGAATAAAGATTACTGCTCTTTCTCAACTAGTGAGACGTGCCTCCACACGAGCTCGTGACATGTTTTAATGCGAACCGACATACAGGCGCACCGGCGGGGTCGACACATGATGTCGAGGTTCAGCAGAGGGCCATGACAGATTAAGGTATGCAACCTACAGCAGGATTTAAAACGCATTATAGAATATTAGTTGTTCCTGGAAGCCCATATTACGACTGTGACCACCGACCACATTCTGAATATAAGAAGGGGAAAACATGAAGCCATTTCATCCCAGCACACAGATATGTCTCTGCAAGTTAAATCATACGCTGAGGCAGTCACTTAAAGACATGACATCTAACATTTCCTCATTAAGATGTCAAAAACCCAAACCTAAAGATGAAACCTTTGTTATGTATTTTGTTGGGATGTAAACTTACAGTGACCCAGACGTTTCCAACAATGTTGAAACCCAGATACTCATGACAACGTTGACAGGTTGCGTCAT
Source organism: Sparus aurata (assembly GCF_900880675.1). NCBI lineage: Eukaryota > Metazoa > Chordata > Actinopteri > Spariformes > Sparidae > Sparus > Sparus aurata. Next base: position 22,728,022 of record NC_044206.1, on the reverse strand, counting down.
GAGGTCGCCTGTCGCTATAACTGCCAAGAGAGAGTGGGGAAGGAAGTGTGACTAAAACGTAAAGCGAGTGTAACTTTAAAAGCATGATCTCATCTGAAGATTTCCCGCCTGAGTCACATCAGATGCTTTTTCATCACCAATGCTGGTTTTGATACCGTTCTACCAACGTCATGAGTTTTGTGTTGATGACAGAAAAAAAACACACGGAGACGATGAACAATCCGTGACGCAAAACTTTGTTTCAAGGAATCGTTTGACATTTTTCAAATTGCGCTCATTTGATTTCTTTCCCAAGAGCACGATCATAACATTATGAACTTAAGCTAAAGCAGATATTTTTTTAACAAAGACATAAAAGATGGCTCCATGATAACCGTCAAGGAGAAAAAAAACAATCGTTTTTTGCTGGTCACCATTATTATCTTAAGCCTTTAGCATTTTACATTGCATAAATTATGCTTTTATATATTTTTCTTGATACTCAAAGCTTGATAGATTCTAGTCACTGCATCTCCAGATGAAGAGAAGAGATGCTCTGTTCCTGATTCAGCTTCTGGCAACTTTCCATCTGCAGACCCGGCTTTTTTATTTCTGTTTGCATACGGGTATAAACCCATTATGCAAACTGTTTTCATAAGTAAGCTTTAGGGGCAACAGTGGTTTTTTTATTTCATGAACTTTGGCTCAACTTCTCGCTGCATCTCGCCTTTATGCTCAGCTAACGCTAACCATACACTTAACTCCATTCCGGTATTCAATACACAGAAGAGAGATTATTATTAAACGGCACTTTGTATAATGAGTTTTAATGTTCTGCATCTCGGCTAGAAACATTCTTTCATCCGTCAGCAGACACATCGCTGATAATGTAATGTAAACTAGTGGAAAGCATTCACAGTTAACCACGGGAAAGTGAAATAGAACAACAATCTCACAGAACGTCACGGTGCAAGACGGCGAGCCCTGAAGGAGCGTTTTAAAACAGTCGACAGATAAAATCTCTCACAACAGAACGAGAAGAACAGAATGAAAGCCGGCGGGATCACCGGCGGCATTCTTGGACAGGCTACACAAAAAAAGGTGAGATTCCTGCGCTTATGGAAGCAAACATATGTTTCATTTCGACGAGGATGAGGAACGAACGTCCACAGAGTCCGCGGGGCGATTTCTGATTCTCTTTGAAACGCTTAAACTGAGAGAAAAAAAACCTCTCGACTGCAGTTTGTTGCTTTAATTCAGCAGTTTATATAAAACCGCGCCGTTCACCAGAGTCTAAACAAGACGAAGGTTCGCTCACATCAGGCCGAGGTGGTGTTTATGTACGCCTGCCTCTCCGCTCTGCCGTCGTCCTCTTTATAGTGCGAGAGAATGTGCTTCCTATAGGACAGCTGATGAGAAGCATGATCTAAAGACCTCATCAAGCCAAGAATAATAAAACATCTGTTTTATGCGAAGCTCCTTCCTGCTTAATGAGGTATCGTCCCCGTCTTCCCATGTGGGCTCGACAGAGGATGTCTAACACATCAGTATGCCCAGTTCGTCGGCGGACTCTGACACTTTATCTCCACAATAAAAGAATCTCTCCGGTTAGATGACAGCGTCTCCCAAAAACTAGACACGCAGCCGCTGCAGAAGCAAATGTTTAAATTATACTGACAGCACGAGCATAATAACGAACATGACCATTTTCGACAAGCAGAAATGATTGCTGCTCGGCATCCATGACACACATCAGTGAAGATTACTTTTCCCTCGACGCCTCTAAGAATTTGCCGCCATGTCTATAATTTGTAAAGCAAAAATTCCCAAAACATAGTGACGACCGTAATTTCGCCAAACGCAGAGATCATGTGATGAATTCTTCGTCCCGTGCAAATGTGTACGTCTGTGATTCGGGGGTTTGAATTTCTTTACGAACATCTGTTTTCTCTCGTCAGACAACAAACCGAGTGTGAAATCTGATCGCCTCGTAAAAAAACGTCGAACGCAAAGTCGACATCTGCGCCGTTAGATCGGCGTTATTAACATTTAAGCGTGATGACAGGGAGGGTTAGGAGCAGCGAAAGGTTGTCATATTCATGCAGAGCCACAAAGCATCTGCCGCTCCATCCCAATGAGCTGCACATGTGTGTTTACTCCCCCCCGACACATGCGGAAAGTTGGCAAACCGAGTTGAAAACTATATTTAAGAGGTGGCTTCTGATTCACAGACGCATCGCTTCCGAAAGTGGCGCAGTGAGCGTGATGCTACGCGGCGCCTTCGCTTTGTTTTTGGGAGATAGATTCTGATCTGTCGCTACTAGCTGCATGTCACCCTTCCTCCCCTCTCATCCCATTTCTTGTCATCTCTCAATCTGTCCTCTTAATAAAAAAAGAGGTAATAGGTCATTTGTATGCCAGCGAGCAAAACTTGACTTCAGGCAAGTCGGTTAATGCTGAACCCCGCGTTTGAGGATGTCACCGAGGGCTGTGGGGATTAATAACAGGCACTTTACACAAACGAATCACTGAGAAGGGTGTGAATGAACTGCATTGTTTCATTTCCTCCCCTCTCTAGATGACGTCCTTGCCGCGGTGGGTCCACTGCGGCGGCGGTCCTGCCTGCAGTCTGATCCTGAGAGCGGCTGTCACACGGCTACGACTTTCTAATAGAAGTGCTCTCGGTGCCAGAGAAAGGCCTCAAACAGGAAACGGTGCCGGCTCTCTGACGCTGTGCCAAACCACCCGCTGAATCACATCCATCTGTTTGCATATTATGCAAATCGCCCAGAGTTACTTAAGTGTTAAGAGGAGTAAATGTGCGTTTCGCCCGCGTGCGAGGGGAGCTTGTTTTTTCCAAATCAGCGCGCAATCCGCCGTGACACACTAACATCACCGGAGCCAGACGTGCCACCTATAGGACTTCACGTGCACGTCTCAGGCCCTCAGCCGGAGCTGCCTTTCACCGAGTAAAACCCGACTTCCTTTTGTTTTAACTTCGTTAGAGTCGAGAGCAGCATGTATTCCATTAACGCTCATTTCAGCTCTAATCCAATTCATTGTTCCTCCACGCCACTGTGTGTAGAATAAGTCATTTCCACACGGGATTAATCCACTGTGCTTTACTTTTAGACCAGTCTGCTGCTTTGCATACTTTAAAAGCTTAGCTGTTACATGTGGTCTCACACACACACACACACACACACACACACACACACACACACACACACACACACACACACAGAGTGCTGTAACTGAGCCAATGTGGAGATTGATCAGCTGGGCCGTGTCCAAATTAAAGTCCGTCCTCTGCCGACATGCCAAGCATAATAACTCTCTCCTCTCTTTGCACTTTTCCTTGGCAAGGGGGGGAAAGTGGGAAAAAAAAAGAGAAAGAAAACCACTCATGAGAGAGAAGAGAAAGTAAGGAGAAGAAAAGGAGGCGCAATTGGATAATGTCTTGACACCCATCGCAGAAAAAAAAGAAGAAAAAAAAAAAAGGGACGCCTGGCTCTCAGATGTCTGACCCATTTTTCGGCGCTCGCTCTCCCTCCTTCTCTCGCTAATTTCCTTCCTTCCTCTAATCTACAGTAAAAGAAGCCGTCTGACTCAGATTCACTGGCGCTCCCGTGAAAACGCGCTGCCACAGGAACTCAAACACACGTACAGAAACGCCCACGCACGCCGCCTCGCCGACTGTACGCCGCGGCAGTGGCTGGAACGACAGAACAGAGCGCGCTGGGCTGGAAATGACAAACAATTTTTAATTCTCTGTGAAGGGGGTTGATGGGAAATTCAGTGTTTGTGTGTGTGTGTGTGTGTGTGTGTGTGTGTGTGTGTGTGTGTGTGTGTGTGCTGTTAAGAGGCACATGTGCTGTATGTGTCCAACAGTATGCGTAATGAGAGGCCTGCGCTCCAACAGAGACAGCCCAATAATCAATTATTCACTTGCTGGAATCACACTGGCGCTCATTTCTAATAATAAAATCAGTTGGCACGACCGCTTGACGGCCGCCAAAGATGTCCGTTCACTGCAATTCTGAGGACGTAATTGAGCCGCGTTATCCCGCGATGACGGATAAACTTATATGTAATTACACGCAATAATGAGGAGAAATTTCCCCCCCGGTAGCTCCGGTGCATATTTGCATTTTCACATTATACTGTAATTTATGGATGTCTGTATCCGAGCATATGTTGTGCGCAGAGTGGTTTACAGGGCTACTCACATTTATATTCATTACAGTTTTGTTTGTTTTTTTTAATTGCAGTTGTTTAATCGAAAAAGAGCTTTTTCTGCTCCACAAACCCCGGAGAAGCTTTATTCACTGTTATAAATGACAGGAAAGAGACAGATTCTCACATTTAGGAAGCTGGAAACAGAAATTATTTGACATCTTTGCTTGAAAAAATAAATAACAACATAGTTGCCGAGCAGTTCTCATTTGATTGACTGCTCGCTGAGGCGCCCCTGGTTACGGTTTAGCTCCTTTAACTACATCTTCACTGTGATTGGTTGCATTTAAAGGCCTCTGCAAGTGAATTCTAAAAGGGGCAGTTCACCCAAAAGACAGATATTTTCCAGACACTCTTCTGTTGTTGTGTTTCTGGTATGTTACTTTTGAATTTAATGTGATTTAATGTGACCGTGCAACACTTCAAGCGTCAGAAACCGGAACGCCAATAACACCCATTATGTCAGGGTCCAGGCAGAGAGAGGTTTCTTTGTAATTTGGGTTAATACGTTCTTTAATAGCATGCCGACACTGCAACAATAGCACATTTCACATGTTCTGCATTAAATCACCTGTAAAATGAGTTCAACTCCTCAGGATTCCCGTCCTGGATGATTAAGCCACACAAACAGGGTCACAGTGTTAAACAGCGAGCGCGGTTCAGTTCAGAACTCCGAGGCCGCGACTGCCGCACAATAAAGGCAAACTCATGTCTGAATGCGACGCAGCAGCTGAGGGAAATGTTCGCTTGCATTAGCAGTAACTTAACACAGCTCTGATACAGCTGCAAGGAGAGCGAGCGATGAACAGAGGGAGCTGACATCAATGAGATTAAATTACAGTGACGCCGGATTACACGCTGCATCGTTTCCTGTGAATCCCCGCTGCATGAGCAGGCCATATGAATCCTGCAGAGGAATGGCGGACACTGATGCTAAAAATGGAAACTGCCACGCAGGAGGTAACATGAGGGCTGCACAATATGTGCATATAATATCACTATCCTCATATGAGACGATAAGATATCGCTGTATCATGATGTTGCATTAGAAGCTGCATTACGGTCGAGTGATATAATGTTCTGAATTTACCAGACTGTTGTTCTTGTTCTAATACTCGCCTCTACACACTTACTGATGATACTGATGATACAATATCGTCGCAATGGACATTGTTAATATACGGTAGGTTTACTGTAAATTTAGTTTAACTGTAGGTACAAAATATTTCACTGTTAACAGACAATTAAATGCTTTTTAAAACATTTACTAAGCAATTGTTTTGTTGTGAAGTTGCAAGCGATGTCTGTAATCTTTACAAATGCTTAATAAAGTTTTTATTGTGCGTGAGAGTGAAACAACTACTGACAACAAATGAAACTCAGACTTTTTATACTTCCAGTATGAATGAGGCAATAATACAAACTCTAATGTATTTGTCTTTTCCATAACTGAATAAACAAGCTGTTCTCAGAGGAAAATAAGGTCCCCAGAGCACTGTGTGAAGCTAGAAAGGTGGCAGGGTCCGCCACATGTAAACAAAGTAAAACAGTATGATACTACTGTTATGTAGTTTGTTTATGCAACTATTATTTATATACCAGTTATTAAGGATGGTTAATGAAAAATGAGAAGAAAAAAAAAAAGGTCTTTACTCCTAAATGGCGCACGGAAATACAAAATTAAAGAAGAGAAATGACTTCCTGGGAGCTTGGAAATCATTTAAAAACCTCATGGGTTTAAATTAACAGGAATGTCAGGGATACATCATTTGAATCTAATGAGGGTGATCCGCGCAAAACAGCTGGTACGGTCCTTAAAATGCGTCCTGGTGGTCGGTTTAATGTATGATAACGTGCAGAAGCGGCAGCGGACTCAGAGCGCGTTTGAGTGACAGTCTGTGCAAAAACAAAAGGGGGAAGGGCCACGACGGGCCGAGGTTAGGGGGGACCAGGAGTCGCCTTCGGTCAACTAATCCCCGAGTCAGATAAGGGTCAGCCGGCACACTCGTGCTTAGCATACTAGCACACACACACACACACACACAAATACAGGAATAACAAGGGGGAGCCATGGACTGTAAGACATGCACATCATGTGATGGATGTACACAGAATACATGAAGTCGAGCCCAACATGTGATCTGACCACCTTCTCTTTCTGCTCTAATGTTATCCAATGTTATCACACACTCTCTCTCACACACACACACACACACACACACACACACACACACACACACACAGTCCAGCAGGGCCAGCGCCGCCTGCTCTGGCACAGAAGAGGACTACAGATGTGAGAGTGGGGAGAGCTCGCTCCGGGGACCAGCTGGAGCCCGTCCAACCTGGACAAGGGTCAGGGGCAGGACGGAGAGAGCGCAAGCTGCATCTCGGGGGCCTCGGCCAGCTTGACACCCTCGTCGATCACCCCGGGCCTCCGTCCAGGCGACAGTCTGTGAGCGCTCTGTCCGTTGTTGCCCTGACATTTTTAGTCAAGAGCATCGAAAATACACAAATCCCACATGTCGGAATCAGAGTGAAAAATGACGCCGTTACAGTTGAACGACAACTGTTTTGAGAGAGGAAGTCGTTGCAGTGATACAGTACAGGGCTGTTGGCAGCTTCCACGCCGTCGTCATTTCGCAAGTTAAACAGTTGTTGTTGGGCTCGCTGGAGACGGTTTGGACAGAGCTGTGCAAACAGGGCGGCTGGCAGGCCGAGAAATTAACCGTACGTGGCTTTGTGCATGTCCCCGCGTACAGTACCGAGCAAACACTGAGGATCTGATGCAACACGTGCTCTTCACAGGTCTGTGGAAGCCTGAGTGAAGCCAGAGGAGCTGCCAACGCACATAAACTGTGTGGCTGCTGTGCAAAAAGTGCAAAACGCAGGCACGCAGGCAAACTCCCTGAACTTCTGCGTCCAGCGTTGACGGGGTCAGAGATACAGTACACTAACAACAGAGCGGTTGCCTCACGCTATCGCCTCTTGAGTTTCCTCCGACCCTGGGCCAGCTATGTAGGAGGAAACACGAGCCCGTCCTCAAACACCGAACGCACAGAGCCGCTGCAGAGATACGACATGAACACACAACTGCAGCCCGGCTCGCCACCTGCACGTGCACGTGCACATGCGCGAAATAAGAGGCGTTATTTCCAATATCAGCGAGAAACTGAATCCCTGTCAACAACCGCGGGCCAGATTTCTGTTGACTGGCTGCAGTTTAAAACACCTCAGATGAGGAATGTGCGCTTCTGCCAGATCAGCATGTCTCTCGGTGCTTTTCCAAAAAACGTGCACGCACACACACGCACACACACACACACACACAGCCTCAGGGCGTTTGGCATTAAGTTGGCATTCTGGACCTCCCAGCGTGGAGCTTTCTCTCCGCCTCTATCTCCCTCTATCTGGCGAGCGACACGAACAGGTAGAGATGAAACACATTCCCTGGCTCAGGTAAATCCCAGGATTAATGATGCACTCAAGCCGAACAATATCTAGATTGTGCGGCGGGTGGGGAAACTCGGTGATCTCATAATGTAACGCTAATGATTGTTTACAACTCCCTCAGTCGCTCCCAAAATAGTACTTCACATTTTTAAAAGGCTTAATTTCAAGAGTGCTAATAAGCAGCCGACTTCCCCCCCCGGTGCAGCGCTCCGGCGGACGAGGATTCAATTATGCTTGATTGTGTGTGTGTGTGTGTGTGTGTGTGTGTGCGTTTGTGTGTGAAGGGCAGGCAGCCAGCTCCGGAGCGGTTACTGTACCTTTTGTCTGATTGTTTGCCAGTTCCACACCTAGAGCCATTTCCCTGTCAGCGATTCCCGCGCACACCTCTCGCACGAATCACTCGAGACGCAAACGATTCAAAATAAAGTTACGGCACGTTTAAAAATAACCTCTGACATTTGAATTACACGCGTGGTTTTTTTTTGGCAACAACATTACATAATACAGCACAAAACGGTTTTAATCAATTAATCCCCTAATAGGTTTTACCTTGTTATCTTCCCCTTTAAGCAGCTTTTAAGATTGGAAAAAGTCATCTTATCCCACTCTGTCTGACAGTGTCATATAATTAGTGCTGCGACTGATTATTTTCATTAGATTAATCTGCTTTTTTTTTAATTTTCTAGATGAACCGATTTGCCTGTAAAAATGTCAGATATTCAGTTTGTCGCTGCATCTGACAAATTCTGCCCAAATGACTCGCTCCTCTTTCATCGCCGCATTATTATTATTATCATATTATTATCATAATTTGGGTTACTCGCAGTGAAGTGAGAAGTCTCGGATGACAAGTGTGCCAGCGTGTGAGTGTGCAGGAACTGGAGATAGTAATCAGGAGGGGAACGTGTCATCACAAGTCGCTTTGGCATCGCCGCATCAAACAAACTGATGAGCAGGTGACTTGTGCTTCCTGTTCCCATCAGGGGCCCTGCACACACACACACACACACACACACACACACACCTGCAGCTGTCGTGTAATGGCGAGACGATTTCCGCCCCCATCGCTGTTCGATTATTGGATCGGATTTGTTGAATTTCCGCGGCTGCTGCAAAACGACTGCGTGTGACGCAGATGTGGAAAAAGTGGCCGGTCTCACTGAAAAAATGAACATTCGCTCAAAATAATCAAAAGGAAGGGGGAAAAAAAGTCACTGGCGTAAAACGATGGATCCAGCTCGAACGTGATGTCAGAAACAAAAAGATTTTCCTCAAACAGAAAAAGTGCTCGGTAAGCAGTATAAACGCCGCGGCCCGGTGAAGCGCGGGTCACTGTCGGTCACACTCCACAGAAGCCCAACTAAACTCTGAAGTGATCCTTCACCTCACAGACAGTCATAACATAAACCAAAGTCTGCTTCAACATCTCACACACAGTCCTGTTGGCCCGGTCAGACCGGGTTGTGACTGGACTACTGTGAAAACCAAACATGTGACCAGAATCTGGGGCATTCGCCAACTGAGGAAGCAGCTTGCTGTAAATTAATAGGGTATCGGTGTGCAATAAAAGCTAGAAAAGAAGGGGCTTGTCATAACTGAACATATTAAAAACCTTCATATTAAGGCTTGGGAAGCATAATCCCCGGGGTTTAATTACTTTATAATGGCTAATTAAACAACGCAATACCAGTAAGACTATATTGTAATAAGAGATAGCGTACTTGTTCTGTTATTTTATAGCAGAAAAGTGATTTTCAACCACTCTGTACCCCAAGGAGCACTTCTGTAGATGTCAGGGGAGGCATGGAGCTCACACAATTTTATACAACACAATTTACTATTTGATTAAAGGGAAATATTCACATATCAAGTCATCTGAAAAGCCCTAAAGCTGCGAATAAGAGCATGTGGAGACAATGCAGTTGATGTTGTATGTTAGCAAGTGAGCAGGGGAATTGAAATGGTTGGCTAAAATCATAAACAGCCTCAAGAGTTAGCTAACACATCAGAATTTTTGTGAATAATTAGTGAACTAAAACAAAAAAAAAAGTAGGTAGCTAAAACTAATGGATAGGCTGAACTGTTGAAACTGTTAGCTTAAAGTAAACAGTCTCAATAGTTAGCTAAAACAGTAGATAAAAAGCTGAATCAGTTAGCTTAAACTACAAAACAGCCTAAATAGTAAGATAAAGCTAATGGACAAACAGCTAAATTAGCTAGATAAAACTTAAAAAATTCTAAGTAGTTAGCTAAAATTGATATATAGCTTACATGTTTGAAATAGTTAGCTAAAACTACAACGCAGGCTAAATACTTAGCTTAAGCTAATGGACAAACAGCTGAATTAGAATGAATAAAAAACTATAAAATCTCTAAGTTGTAAGCTAAATGATTTAAACAGATTAATGAAATGTATAAATAATAAAAGTAGCCTCATGGATACACAGTAAAATTAGCTTGAATCAATATAAAAATGGTGCAAGTAGGTGTAATATCCAGCTGATTGACAAATCAACCGTATGAGAATTTGTCCACTTATATATAATAAATAGTAATTATAATAGTGAAGAAATTAGTGGGCGGTGTTGTAGCAGGTCTAACTGAGTTCAGGGTTGTGGGGGTCCGTCTGCTGTACAACATGTATAACAGCCTCTTTCACCCCTGACGCCTGTAACTCCACACTGTCTGCAGTGAAAAGTCACGGCCCCTAATGAAAACCTACATGTTTTCTATCCTGAAGGCCAAGAGGTCTTTATTTTTGGTCTCATAATCACGCAGCTATACCGTCGCTAATGTACTTTAGGTGTCTGGTGTGTGTGTGTGTGTGTGTGTGTGTGTGGAGGCTTTTAACCGCAGTTTGAATTAAAAAATAAACAAACAAAAAAACACACAATGATCAAGAGGTGGAGTTTTGGAGGTGCTTGCCAAACCATCAGGTGTTGGAACGACTCCATCCAAGTTTCCTCGAGCATGACAGATTACAAAACAGGGAGCAATAAAAACTCCAGCCTTTTCCTTTTTTTTTGCACTGCCGACCATTCATCCAGCTTCTAATTCAGGCAGCTTCAGGAGGAACTGCAGGAGATGTTTAAGATGCACAATGATATTGTTTACCAAAAAAAAAAAGATTAAAAATAAAAAATGAAATCCGGCTACAGTTTCATTTGCAAGAGCATGGAGTAAAGAGCATTAACCTCTGCGCTTCACGGACGGTAAATGCAGCGCTGACCTATATACAGTGCAGCATGCTGGGAAGAGAAGAGCAGAGCAGCCATAGTGGAAGTTGGGTCCCGGCCAAAAATTCTAATTGTGGGGTTTTATTATAAGCATCTCTTTGCTCTGAGTTATTCATTACCTCAGCAGATTAATACGTTGAAGCGCGGTACATTTCCAAAGAGACGGCAGCGTCACGGAGGAGTTCTTCTGCCTCTCGTCACCATCGTCTTCATCGTTAGAGGCCGTCAGCCGTACTTTCCCCGACCTCTGGCTGATTCTGCTGATACATTTTGTGCACTATATTTACACACAGCACAGAAAAAACTTCATACAAAAGTCCAACAATGATCCGGCTGCAAAATCGGATATTTTGTGGGTTTTTTTACTGTTTGTTTGGACAAAACGACCAACTTAAAGGAAGTCACCGTGGCTTCTCTGGACTTGTAATTGTGGCCGACACATTTTCTCGATCGATCGATTAGTTGTTCGGTCCTTAAGATGCTGCCTGAGGTGACGTCCTCGACCGACGTTCAGACAAAGTGTCACAGAGGCCTCAAGAAAATAGAGAATATTCATATTTAAGAAGCTGAAATCAGAAAATAAAGGTATTGTTTTCTTGAAAATGACTCAAAGCGATTATCAGAATAGTTAACGATCTTGTATTGGTTATCTATTGACACATTATCTCCTGCCGCATCAGTCAAAGCAAAACAATTATCACCCCCAAAGTAAATCTTCAATTATCTGTTTTTTTACGATTCGTATTATCAGTTCCTGTTCTTTAGCGCCGGCACACAAACTCGAGTCGTAATCACACACATTAATTCCTCTCGGGAACTCTGATTATAAACTGATTATCATCTGGCCCCGGGGGCGCGGATACGGAAACTGTTACTGCCAGTTTAATCTCAAATCCACACGAAAGGGAATCCCTCTGTAGGCCGCAGCCACTCGCTGTTTATGGCGCGGTAGGAAGGAAAAAAAAAAAGTGGCCACTTTATTGTCTCGGGAACTGCTTGTTTAATACGTCTGCAAATGTGTAGCGACTTAATTTTTATGCCGCTGAATAAATTGAAGCAGCTCTCTCTCTCTCTCTCTGACACAGAGAGCGAGCGGACGCAGTTCAGTGCCAGCGAATGTGGGATGGACTCCTCCTCGTAAAGTGCTCCGCTTCACCCTGGCAAAAATAAACCTCGCGGGCCCTCGGTGCCAAGTATTCCCGCTGACGAAAAGCCAGTTGTGAGCGGCCCCAGTTGTACCCGGGCAGAGCCAAGCCGGCTGGTGTTAATAAGCGAGCAGCGCGGCCTCCTCGCTCCTCTCTTTTGGCCCGCAAAGGCCACAGTTTTGCAAAAAAAAACACTGTAACATTCCCTTGTGATTTTTATGACGCTTTTCAAGCGAAAAGGCTCGAGACCGGAGAGCAGCAGCAGAGAGCAACAACAGTTCAGAGGAGTATAAAAAGAGGTGGGGGAGCCGAGCGCTGGAAACCCCTGCTCGACAGAACGAAAGCGACTGAAAACGAAAGCGAACTCGCTCAGGAGGAGGCTGAAGGGAGGGGCGGCAAAAAAAAACACAACAGTGAGAGGAAAAAGCCACAAACTTGGCTGAGATCTGAGTGTGTTTGTGTGTCAGGGCCACTCAGGGTGTGTGTGAGCAGTGTGAGGGGTGGGTTACAGTATCTCAAACACAGCAGGACCCCAAGTGGTCCGTGTGCAGAATGCACTGATAATCTCCTTGTCGTGTTCACCATGACAGCATGCTTATCAGCGGTGGTGGTGGCGGCGGCAGAGCTGCACGGAGGGCCTCTCGACGCAGCTCCACGAGGCAGCGACGACATCACACGGCAAAAGGTTAGCCTCGTTCGTCTCCGGCTGATGAGGTTTGAATTGCCGGCGAGGACGCAGTCGTTACTCTGCAAGACAGATATCGCTGCAGGAAACGGCACGGAGGTTCCTTAAGGGCAGCGAGGACGGAGGGCAGACCAGAACTGCTGCTACAGTGTTGATTAAATTATGTTGAGATAGATAGATAGATAGATAGATAGATAGATAGATAGATAGATAGATAGATAGATAGATGGGAACTTCACCTTTTCTCATATTCTATAGATCATACATGAATTGATCAATAAAATAAAGACCTGGAATTTGTAGTCACGACAGCGGTGTTGCACTCAGAAACTTCAGGGGGCGCCAAATCGCACAAAATGCCAATTTCTACATAATGTTGCTTTAAGTTTTAATTATTTACATTATGTTTTGCCTGTTATTACCTTTTTTCATTGATCTTGACATTTTTTAGTGTTTTAATTTTCTGTTTAATCACATCTCCTGTTGTTTATTTTTGGTCCTTGTTGGTTTGTTCTTTTTATTTTGCTATATAAAAAAGGACTTTGGATGCGTCTTTATTATGTAATAGTTATCTTTATTGTCTTTGTATACATGCAACGAGTTGCAGGTTGCTGTACCAAGCTACAAATAGGAGTAAATCTAAAATATAAGCTTGCACTGCACACTTAAACATGCAATACAAACATAAAGTATAGAAAATATCAAGCATGAATATAAAGTAAGGGTTCCAAATAGGCATAGTTGTTATCGATCACTCTAAATTGACTTATTCTGCAATAATTCCCAGTGTGCTGTCTGCTAACCTGCTTCTCTCAAGGCTACCGACAAACTTACACGATTAGAAATGTAATTTATAGCTCAAAAACTGCTGGCTGAAACATTTGAAAACACTGAAACAGCTCATGTTGTTACTACTTGTTGCTCAGACCTGGATGTTTGTGAGCAGCAGGGAGCTGTGTGGAGCTCACCCACATCAGCAGATCATGATTTCATTTGTGCCTGGACTCCATCAGTAAGCATGCATAATGATCTATAGGCCTGCGCGGACAAAGACGCCTAATGTTGGTCATCTGAGCGAGCTTTTCATGCGTAAAGAGGCCGATTAATTCGCTCAAATGAAAAAAAAAAAAAGCGGGATCAAATGTTTCCATACAAATGCCCTTCTTGATAAAGATGGCTTTGTTGGACTTCTAAATACTTTACGTTGGTAAGAGGGGGGGGGGGAAAAAGAAAAACACAAGCTATATTTAACGCCGCCACAGAAAAATCTATTAACCCAGTTCCAGTGCAGGAACCCGTGATGATCAGATGGCATTTTGTGGTTGGCTGCGTCCTCCCAGGGCTGAATAGATCCTATGACCCAACCTACAAGTCCATAACATATGGTTGGCATAATCTAATTAGACACAGAGAACAACGCAGACAACGTGGTAAAGCGCCTCGAGGCCCCATCGGCTTCTTTAGGATGAGCAACAGTCAGCTGAGGTCAGACGCAACGTAAAGGCACAAGAACAACAGGCGCGTGCCTCCATTGTCGCCGCGGACGCGGAGAGGCGACATCAAACGAGCCTCGCGCGTGACGCCAATCAGCTGCAAACATGGCCGCCTTCTCTGAACTTTAATTATCCCGCCGATCCACCAGTAGGTGTGTTTGGGAAGTCGCGTTGAAATCCGGGGTCGTGGAGTCTCGAGGCATTCGGCCAAACAATGTGGCTGCTCCTTCGGGGACAATTACCGCCATGTCCGGGACATTCCTTTTACTTGGATGCGAGATCATGCGCGCGACATTCATTAAAGCTGACTTACAACAAAAAACATCTAATCAACTGTATCTCCGTCGGCCCCCACTTAGCCTCCAGCATCATCATCCTGAGGGAGACAAAAAAACAGGGGAGGAAATAGGGAGGCAAATCCTAGGATCACCACCCCCCTTTACTCCCCTCTCTCTCTTTCGCTCTCACCAGGCTCGGCTCAGGAATAGCTCTTGACATATTGGCCTACCCAGCATGCCCTCTGCCTCTCTAGACAGCTCTGACATCATTATACAGCAGATACAGACCAGGACATCAGCTGCACAGCCAAGGTTATATAAGTGAACGCTCTATGTTTCTAAGCATTAAGCGCCGTTGCTGCCGCTGCTGCTGCTGCCCAACCACCACCGGGGGAATAGGAGGGGATGAAGAGAGAGAGGAGAGGGGGGGAGAGAAAGGAGCGAGGAGGAGGAGGAGGAGGAGGAGGAGGAGGAGGAGGAGGCCAGGAAGAAAGACAGACAGAAACAGGGTCACAAAAAGAGAGGCCCACTGGGGTGCTCGCCGCTGGGAGGGGGGGACTGAAGAAGGTCACCTCTGGGCCCCCTGAAGGAGCCCCAGCCAGGCAGGGAGAAAAAGAGAAGAGCCGAGAGAAGAGAGGCAGAGAAGATATAGACCAGGTCACATGGGGCTACACCCACCCAGCCTCTGTGTGCGCTCTCATGTACAGCGCTGTTACATCACTCGGTGGGAGCGGAGCCAGCGTTTCCCTTCTATGCATGGAAGAAAACCGCTCTGAATAAGAATGGAAATAAGTGGGAAGGTTATCGAGGAAACGTCGCGCGAACGACCCAAAGAGTTTCTGGGTTTTGTTCCCATGAGTGTCGCTCGTTTGTCCACATTAAGTCTGTTTACAAAAATCCTATTCTTGGATGAAATCTTTACAGTCGAGGCGGTATAGCTTAATAATCAACCCGGAGAGAGAACACTGCGATTTAAACCGACGGCGGTGGCTAATGATTAATGAACGGTGGGCGTCTGGGGCACAAAACCAGCTGATCGGACATAAATTAGCTTTTGTTTCAGCTCGGTTTGTGTCAAATCCCGGGACCCTGCAGGAGAAATTTAGATAATACTGACATTATTACGCATTACTTATTAATCACGGTGCGTGCAATTATCCAGATGTGAGTGCTTTTGGACTTCATACTGTAAAAAACAAAGCTTCCCAGCCAGATGATTTAGACATCCAAGAGTCAGACATTGCTGGAAATTTTCACTGGTGGACCATGTTGATCCACTTTCAGGATAAAAAAAACCCCTCGGTGCGCCGGAGGAGATGCCTCTGTTGCCAGCTCAATTGGATTCAACTGCGAGAGCACCGCGCGGCTTTTAGACTGTCACTTCCAATCAGCGCAGCGCGAAGATACCACCGTGGAAAATGAGCGAGAATCGAGACCCCCCTTGACATAAATAAACATAAAAAAAGGCAGGGGGGGGGGGGGGAGCTCCGGGCTGAGTGGTTTCAGCGAGTGATCTGATTATTCCAGCGCACACAAACATCTGCAGACGCATTAGACAAACTGTCAACATTGTGCTGATGATCTGCTCGCTCTTAATCCAGCAACTGGGATTATTATTTTTTTTTTATCTTTTTGAACTGGGGAACTTCCACATGGGTCTGAGGAGCATCCATTAAAGCATTTTTTCGAAGTTTCTAGCACAGCGTATTGTTTCTTTGAGCCGCACTGGGCACATCTGTGGTAATCTAACACCCCTCCGGACCCTGACAGCTCTGATGAAATGCACATTGTTGCCCTCCGTAAGAACAGCCTGTTCCGACTCTGGTGGGGGTTTTTTTTTTTTTCCTTTTTCTGATGTATATATCAAAGGATCAGAACAGATCATCTGTGCAGCAGCGACACAAACACCACGAACAGCACAGAAAATGTAATAAATGTGCACCATCAGACACCAACCACGAACTACTTCTGTGTTTTTAAAGCAGAGGCGTGACAATATGAGCGTTAATGATCCCTCACACATCTCAGAGTGCAAATCACAGGTGTCACCTCTGCGTGTTTGTTCTGGATCTCTGCTGTAAACACTAATTGTCAGAAGTCACTCCATTAGTAAGACAGTGGAGGAAGTGGAGGCTCCCTGCAGGACGATCGGGGGCTGTGTGATAGCTCCTGATCGATCAGCCTTTGCATGCCTGCTGCTGTGTTGTGTGCACGTGTGCGTGCGCGGTTGGACCCAATGCGCGCGCGCCAGAGTGCAGCAAGGCATTCAAATTTTAAAAAATGAATACATAAATAGATAAATAAATAAATAAAAAACCCAAGTTCGGGCCTGTGTGGTGCTGCTGCACACATGACCCACTGTAACACACACACATGCATGCATACACACACACACACGCGCGCGCGCGCATGCAACCGCGGCCATTGACAACAAGCAGCACAAACCCAAACGGGAAACGTCAACAGTGGTGTCGGTGCAGCCCGGCGGTACAGTACCACCGTGTGTGTGTGTGTGTGTGTGTGTGTGTGTGTATCTGTCAAACCAGGCTACAGAAGCTAGCTCCGCCAAACAACTGCATGCCTCCACCTCCACCTCCTCCTCCTCCACCAGCACCACGCTATCGTTTCTGCCCCGATAACGACACTCACCGTCGGCTCGAGCCCACCACACACACGCACGCGGTCCCCGGAACAACCAGCTCGGTTCTCGGGGATATATCAGGGCATCAGGCAGGAAATGAAGCGGGAGAAAAGTCAGCGGGGGTCTCCTCCTCCTTCTGCTCCTCCTCGTCCTCTTCCTCCTGCTGCTCCGGGGTTCTGCACAAGTGTCGCGGCGGCGCTGAGTGGCTCCACGTCCCCCTTCAGCCTGCACTCCGAGCCCGGTGCTCCGCTCACAGCCGCTCGGTTCTCCTTCTCTTCTCTTCCCTCCTCTCTCTCTCTCTCTCTCTCTCTCTCTCGCGCAAGGCTCTCTTCCTTCTACCACCACCACCTCCTTGTTTTTCTTGTCCTCCCCTCCGTCCTACGATGTGTCCCAAAAAATAAAAAGCGTGGAGTCGTCTCCGTTTTTACGCGCCTCCTGTTTTTTCTCGTTTTCTGCTCGTCTCTCTTCCAGGAGCGGGGTTCTTTTTTTTTTGGACGGGGCTGCAGCAGCGACAGGGAGGGAAAAGAACCAAAAAAGAAATACTACACGGCTCGCTCCTCCCTCCGCTGGTGTACAGTACTGCCTGCCGGGGCTGTGACCACTTATTAAAACTATCTACCGCTCTCTACAGGACCACCACTGCAAAGCACGCACTGTACTCACACACGTCGGGACGCTCCGGTGGCGAAATGCGGAACATCCTCCTTTTGCTTTTCCTTATTTATTGACCTCATCCTCCCTCCTCTTCTTCCCCCTCCTCCTCCTCCTCCCTCCTGACTTCGGTAAAGGTGAGGTTAGTCCACCTTACACACGTGGTGATGGACGCGACTGCAGTGATGACAACACACCTTCCTGCAGCATCTGGTAAAATCAACATAAAATGGATCGATAATTAATTAATTGGAATCAGAAGTTCACACATGTGAGGAGGTTGCTTTTGTCTGCAGGTGCAACACACCAAACAACAGCAAAAATACTTAAAAGATATAATAAGTATATTAATATTTATTGTAATTACTGCACCTTTTCTACTCTACCTCAGTATTTTATATTATTTCATTTTATTCTATTTTACTCTACAACCTCTTATCGTATTTATTGTATATCTACATAAGTATTTTATTGTTTTCTATATATTGTATATAATATTTTATTGTTTCAATACTATACTTCTATTTGAATTTCAATGTATCCTGTTGCTACGATGACTTAATTTCACACCAGGGATTAATAAAGGTATTTATTTATCTATCTAGAGTGTGAATATAAATATAAATTGTCCAGTAGTGCACAAAGTTTGACCTAGATTGTGCAAGGTGTGCAGCAGATACTGATGTTGCATCATGCAAAATAAGAGCGTACAATGTCATGTATCAATAATATATGTATGTATCAATTCATGGCAACAATAATCAAAATCGCAGTATCCGAATCGACCTGCAATTATTTTGATATAAAGGGTAAAATGTGTCACAAATACCACACCGTCATCATCGTAAAATTTAATCTTCCATAATTCAGAGCTCTATCCACAGCTTAGAAACCATTCACACCTGGGCTCACCTGGCCTTAGCAACCACATGAAGGCTAGTTGAGTCAAGGACAAACAAGTGGCCATAACAACAGGACATTCCCACACACTGTAAGGACACTTCACACACTGTAAGGACACTCCCACACACTGTAAGGACACTTCACACACTGTAAGGACACCCCCACACGCTGTAAGGACACTCCCACACAGTAAGGACACTCCCACACACTGTAACGACACTCCCTCACTTTGTAAGGACACTTCCTCATTCTGTAAGGACACTCCCACATACTGTAAGGACACTTCCTCACTTTATAAAGACACTCCCACGCTCTGTTAGGACACTCCCACGCTCTGTAAGGACACTCCAGACACTGCAAGGATACTCCCACACATATCTTAAAACCCTAAGACTCCCCTCAAGTTAGTTAGTCCAGTTGTCTACGATACAGCGCCTAGAATCCATAATTATCGTGAATTATATTGCGACATCTGTCAAAATAATCGTAATATTGTAATATCGGACCGTGCCGCCTCATCGATACACACAACACGACTTTTGTGTTTTTCCACTTGATTGTTTATTCTGATCCCCCAAAAATAATGTTTTTTATCATGGAAGCTTTTTTTTTTAAGCATTAAATACTCACATAAGAGAATCAAAATCAGCAAATCTTTTCAATCTTCCCCAGAAAATTATCTGACTAATCGTTTCAGCTCTACTTATATGTTGTTAACACTGATTAGCCAATTAATCCATCAAGTCGGCGGGAAATTAATTAGCAGTTTTGATTATTAATGTGTCACTTGAGTCATTTGCAAAGCAGAAATGTCACATTTTACCAGCGACAGTCTTCTCAAATACGAGGATTTACAGCTTAGCTCTGTTTGACATTGTGTCAGATTGATATCGTTTGGTTTTGAACTTCAATTGGTTGAACAGAACAACATTTTTTATCAGTTAAGTGGATAAAATGTCTTTAAAATGGTGCGAAATAACAAAAGGTTTCGACTTTTGATTGGTTGTTTTGTCCTAAGAGCCTCGGATATTGGTGAATGCTAAATGAAATTGCATTTCTACGGCACTTTTTCCCGTTTACTGACATTCATACACTGATGGCAGAGGCCGCCACGCAAGGTACCAGCTGCTCATCAAGAGCAGTCTGGGGTTCAGTATCCTGCTCAAGGACACAGCCATACGCAGCTGTTGGTGTCGTGGATTTGAACCAGCGACCTTCCGATTACTGAACGATCTGCTCTACCTCCTGGGCCCCGTATTCTCTTCATAATGCCTTTAAATAGGAGAAAAAAACAGTGGAGTGATTACATTTGAGAAGCTGGAACCAGCAAACGTTTGGCCTCCTCGTTTGACAAATGCCTTTAACAGCTAATCAATGGCAAAATGTGTTTACATCTAAGTTTGTGGCAGCCGAGCAGCTGTTACAGCAGCTCTGCACACACTGAAAGTTTGTAAACTCATCCAAAAATAACCCCCCCACAGATTAATCAGTTCTGATAATGATGATTACCACCAGCACTAACATTGATTTGTTGTTTATTTTAGAACCTCATTCTTGGATTAACATTTGTGTGACCTCTGACCTCGAATTTAAAGAAAACCGCATTAATTGCAATAAATTTCACCCTATATATTTCGATAATGAAACAGAATTTGTGGTAATTAGCATTCACCATCGATTCCAAATGCAGTCTGGGAGCGAAAACTGTGCAAAGTGGTGATCGTTATCGCAGGACGAACACCAGCAGAGTGGATCAGGGCTCACTCTGATCGCTCTGAATGAGTAATCCCCTGACTTCCTGTGCATCATTCCACTTTATTTAACAGCCACCAACAAATCTATGGGCGCATAGGCAGAAGTGGATAATAATCTTCCTGCTGATCATATCTGCATTCCTTTTCAGGTCTGGGAGATAATTCCCTCCCATTTATTGTGAACCAAATAACAGCTGGAAAAACAGAAACCTTCCTTTCAGCAACATAATCACCATAATTGCTTCAAAGAGGCCGCACGGCGTCCTGAAAACATCCGGGATCTGTCAGCGAACGGCAGATTGAAAGCCTTTTTTATATTCATATTAGTATTCCGTCACATCTTTTTCAGTGAGTCCGGCTTAGTGCAGGCAGGGCTCATAAAATATTATTCAATGGGATGGCTTCAGCTCCGATTCAAACGACGTCTCTCTTCAGTCTCTGTGCCGAGCTAATGTATGCCGACTGAAGCCTTCCAGCAGGCAGATATTTCTGTCGCTAATCTAACAGACAAATATGCAGGAAGTCACCAGCTGTAGGTGACACCATCTCGTCGCCGCGCTGGATGCCCAGCAGTGTGACATTTACATTCGATGTCTTTCAATTGGAGGCGTGGAGGAGGTGGGAGAGGATAAAGGGTTATTTTTAAGCAGCTGCGACACACACGTGGAATATTCCTGCTGTTCCTCTGAAAGCATTATCGATGTGTGTGTGTGTGTGTGTGTGTGAGAGAGTGTGTGTATGTGTGTGTGTGCGTGTGTGTGAGAGAGTGTGTGTGTGTGTGTGTGTGTGTGTGTGCATGCCTGTACTAGGCTCGGACGTTTCATTTTAATTGGGAGTGTATAAAATATCCCGATACAGGAAGTTGGTACTCGATTACATGTCTTCTTCGCCTCGTCTTTTTCCTCCTCTGTGTTCTCCTCCTCCTTTTCTTCATCTTCTCCTTCTTCATCCCCTCTTTCTCTCTCTTCCTCCCCTCCTCTTCCTGCTTATTCTCATCCTCCTGCTCCTCCTTCTCCTCCTCCTTTTTCTCCTCTTTCTTCTTCTCATTCTCTGTCTTCCTCTCCTCCTTCTCCATTTCCTGTTTTTCCTCCTTCTTTTCTTCTTCTCCTTCTTCTTTGTCTCATCTTTCTCCTCCTCTTTATTCTCCTCCACCTTTTCTTCACTTGCTCCTTCTCCCTCTTCTTCTCCTCTTTCTCATTCTTCTTACCCTCCTCTTCCTGTTCATTCTTCTCCTCTCCTCTCTTCTCCTCCTCCTTTTCCTCCTCTCCTCCTTCCCCATCACCTCTTTTTTCTTCTTCTTCTTCTTTTTATTCATTTTATTCTTTTTCTTTGTCTCATATTTCTCCTCCTCCTTTTCTTCATCTTCTCCTTCTTCTTCTCCTCTTTCTCCTTCTTCTTCCCCTCCTCTTTCTGTTTATTCGTATCCTCTCCTGGATCTTCTCCTTCTTCTTCTCCTCTTTCTCCTTCTTTTTCCTCTTCCTCTACTTCTTTTTCTTTGTCTCATCTTTCTCCTCCTCCTTTTCTTCATCTTCTCCTTCTTCTTCTCCTCTTTCTCATTCTTGTTCTCCTCCTCCTCGTCCTCCTCCTTCCTGTCCTCCTCTCGTGGTTAATCAAGAAGACAGATCAGTGGATCACCAAAGTCACCAGGATACATAATCTAATCGTGGATTCTTGAATTTTCACACAATCCGCCCAAAATTAGTCGACTGCGACTAAAAATCCAAACGTATCCTCTAAATGTATGTGTCTAAATCGTGGCGAGGACAAAACCATCTCCAAGGTTTTAGAAACCAGCTGATGCTGCAAACCTCGGGCTCAAGTGTGCCATCAAGCATATTAATGATACGCCCATCCACCACCCCGACATTACATTTGGCAGCGTTTTATAAATGTCACTCTAATTCCCACGCTGGCACCGAGCGTTGGCACCGGGCGCCAGCCGTAAACTGCAGAGTCGTCCAAGTGAGCGTTATTCCTACAGCGAGCGGAGAGGGGACATCTGGCCCAAAGAAGCGGGACGGACGCGAGCGACGGCGAGGATGGACAGATGGATAGCGGCTCGTCTATAGGAACACATTCCCACCACAGACTGGTGGTAAATATGGACGTGACATCTGGCACTGGATTTTGAGGGTTCACCGGTCGCCGCCATTACCGAGCCTAGACGTTCAAATTTGGTCAAAGGAGAATATCAACACAATCTGTCTCAAATGTCAACGCGATTCCTTGATTTGCTATTGGTTGTTGTTGTTTTCCCTCGGCTGTCTGCGAGCTCTGATGATATCCTGCAGCGCGTTAGAAACACTACAAAGACTCACGCTCGTCTGCGGTTTTTAATTAGCCTCGTGTCATCGCAGCTAAATTACAATTTGATGTTTATTTTGTCTGCGCACCGCGCGTACGCTCTTTTAATCGTCTTTTCTTTCCTGTGAAGCACCTTTGGAAATAAACCTGTAGAATAAATAAACGTCTCGCTCTATTACCAGGGTTGTAAGTCATCGTCGGGCTGTAAAAAAAGAAACAACTCACAAACACACTCAAATCGGGCCAGAACCTTTAGTGAAAGCATTCAAACACATACAGACACACACGCAGCGCTTTAAAACCTTCAATATCTCATTACCATACACATCTGAGTCCACTTTTCCGTTTGTGAAATGTCCTGAAAGCAGCTTTTGGCATTTGCGTGAGTACATACAAGGGAAAACTTGGCATTTAACAGCTCTCACCCTCACCCTCCTCCCTTTCGTTGTATTTCCAGGGGTTGCACTTGTTGACACGATGAACATTGTAAGAGATTGGCTCTCGTTTTGCTAGCGGAATTTAATATTGGATTAAGACAGCGAGGCAACACAACACCTCCGGATTAAAGGGATATTCCGGTGTAAATTTAATCCATGGTCTAACACACCGTGAAACTGTGTTAGACTCCCTCTCGAGAGATAAAGTTAGCAGACCGCTAGCTAACGTAGTTTTAGCATCCTCAGAAATGACCACACGACAAAAATACATTGCAGTAAATGGGTCCAAAAATAAAACCGCCATCAAAAAGCCTATTTGTACTGTTTCTGAAGTTTGGTGCTGTTCTGAGCATTATTTGTGGCTTTTTTGAAGGCGGTTTTATATTTGGGCCCATTTACTGCAGTGTATTGTTGTCGTGCGGTCGCTTCTCAGGATGCTAAAACTACGTTAGCTAGCGGTCTGCAAACTTTATCTCTCGAGAGGGAGTCTAACACATTTACCCGGTGTGTTAGACCATGGATTAAACTTACACCGGAATATCCCTTTAAGCCTTGTACTTCCTTTAACGCCGATCCTACACGTCGCCGTGTGTTTCGTCCGTTAGCCGCCGCCGCCGCTCACACCAGCGGGGGAAATTAATTCCCGCGTAGCCTCGTTTGCATCATCCACGGCGGTGTGCATCATTAGTCCGGATTAAACTGAGATTATATGTTGTAGATAATCATTTAATGTTAGATCAAGAGCGTTCTTTAATGCACGCAGTAAACGTGTGTGAGACAATACTCGTTATTTGTCATTTGAAGCACTTGTGAGTAAAGCGAGGGACTAAAAATCCTTTAAGCGTACATATGGGTATATAAGTGGTGCTGAATTAACTGTGCATGTTCGGTCGGGAACATTAATTCAACAAAGGACGATACTGTTCCCTCTTCAGGGCTTTGAACATAAACATATGTGCGTGTTGTTGGGGCTCCTGCTGAAATGACTGCTGCTGCTCCTCCTCTCGGAAGGACCGTCTCCGTGTATCTGTTAGCCAGAACTAAGTAGGCTTTTTCTTTGCAGCCCATCTGCCCAACGGTTCTGTTCGCAAAATGGCAAGAATGATGTGAAAAATCAGTCCTCGTTTGATGT
Source organism: Sparus aurata (assembly GCF_900880675.1). Classification (NCBI taxonomy): domain Eukaryota; kingdom Metazoa; phylum Chordata; class Actinopteri; order Spariformes; family Sparidae; genus Sparus; species Sparus aurata. The sequence continues at coordinate 22,703,698 of NC_044206.1, read as the reverse complement.
CATTTACTTCCAGAGACAGGTAGCAGTTGCTGGTTGCTGTTTTTTTTCCCCCCCGTTAATCTCCAGATCACTCCAGAGTGATGAGAATAAGACGGGTGTTTCTCAGTTTCTTTGTGGGATATTTCTTCGTGGTACTCTGGCAACCCAGATGTGAGCGAAACCGCTATCAACCTCGCCTCGTGTGTGTCCCGCTACAATCTCCACTCTGCTCGGTCTGCTGCTGAAAAATGGATGAAACGGGTCCCGGGAAGAAGAAATACACTGCCAATTTCACCCGATTTGGTGCGAGACCTCCCCATTTACCGACGTTGCTCCCTTGTTCGTCCTATTTCCTCCACTCTGCAGACTGTAGTCCTCCACACTTCTTCTTACCTCTACAGTGCTACCTGGAAATGATGGCTCCTCATCACGCACACACACTCTCACAATGGTTGCACATAAAGATATTTTTTCAGACAAATGAAAAGGCACTTTACTCTCACATCCTTGTATTTAATCTTCAGATCTGTGCTGTGAGGTTATATGATAGCGGGGGAGGGTTGAGGTTACGTAATCTGATGATACCTCAGAAAGTCTCGCTGTTTTAATACTCACAGCGCTCCTGAAATTAATGAATTCTGTTTTCGAGGAGCGTGAGCCGAGGGTGCTCGTGAAGCCGAGCCCGGGTTCATTAACACTTTTATTGTGACGTTCAAATCAGAAAAAAACAGCTAAAAACCTAGAAAAAGATAACAAATAGAGGCTCGATGGGTAGTTCAGACCCTTGTTCAGGACAGAAATTGCTGCAACAAGTGGTTCAGAGTGGTCATTAGTGACACCGGTCACACTCACGCCTCTATCTCCTGATCCTTTGCGCTTGTATTCGCGACCCTTTCACTGATTGTGTGCTACCGAAGGAGAAAACCAACCTTCAATGGCGGGGCGGCACCTGTGACATTTCCCAGCAGGAAAAACCAGGACTACAAATGAGCAGCCTAAGCCCTTTTTGAATATGGATGTAGAACCCGAGAAGCGTCCGCCATTTTAAACAAATCTCTTAAAAGGGCCTGATGTGTATATAGGTTGGGATACAATACTTTGGAAGCAGCCCATATTGTTTGTCAGCGTTATACCTCCTTTGTCCCAATGCAAACACAGTCGGAGTTAATCTAACAAATGGCTGCCGAAGCCTGATGCCGCAGAGGCTCCGCTCTGAATAATGGATCGCTCCATCTGCAGCGCGTCCTTCGCTTTAATGGCAGCGGCACCTAATCCAGCTCGTGATGAAGTTCCCCGCTGATCGGAGCTAACGTGTTGATCTCTGTTTGATAAAGACGCCGCCGCGGTAAAGGTCTCGTGTCGACCCGTTTATTAATCAACTTGAAAAACCGAACTGTGATTTAAGAAATTGTTGCTCGCTCCCGAGAGACTTTGAGTAATCGTGATCTTCGTGAAGCATCGCTGGATTGATTCTGATTGAGATTCGAGCAGTAAAGATGAGTCGGTGCCTTTGAAGAAAATTACATTTTCAAAAAAATTCTTGAAAGATGGGGAAACTACACTGAGAACACGTCAAATTATTATCTATTATTTATAAATAACATGGCGCTTTTCCAGTCTTACCGACCACTCAAAGCACTTTACAGCACAACACAGCATTCACCCATTCATACACACACATTAACACACTGGTTGCAAAGCGCTGCCCGCCCACCAAGATAACTCTCCAAGGCTGAATACGAGAACGCCTTGTTAAGATGGATGTTTTTAAAGGGTCGAATACGATTTTCAAGAAACTCAAACCCTGTTTTTTGCTACTTTTCACAACATAAGTACGGAAGCGCATTGCATTGACTGGATAAAAAAAAAAAATAGACACCTTATCTCGTAATTATGAGAAAAGATCTCGTAATTGTGAGATGAGGAAAGGTGCAGTCGTTGACTGTGGTCAAGCCAGCCGTGGTTCGCGTTTGCTTGGTCAAATCAGCCGCACCGTTTTTTTCTTGTGCGAGAATCTAATAACAGTTACGGTAATCGTACTGAAGCCGCTCTGAAGAGCTGCTGGTGGCGACTGTGTGGGTCAGACTGCAGTCTCACAGTCAGACCCGTGAAGCATGCGAGGATAAGGATTTTGACAGAGGATTACTTAAATAGTACACAGTAGAAGTTACACAAGTATTCTAGGGAGTACTTAGTTCAGCAGTATATGAATCTTGGTCTACTTGTTGAAAATACGTGTTTTAATAACACATAAAAGCTGGGCGAAATATCCTTATTCTTTTTCTCTGTTGAGTGTCTCTGTCGGATTTTAGGATGACTCAAAAAGTTCACAGAAAAAGTACTTCATATTATGCATGCAAGTAGTCTAGGAAGTGCTAAATCCAGCAGCTTATGAATCTTGAACTACTTATGGAAACAATGTTTCAGTTTATGACCGGGAGCATTTACTGCAAAAGTATGATCTCATAATTACGAGATCTTTTCTCGTAATTACGAGATAAGGTGTCTAATTTTTTTTTTTATCCAGTGAATGCAATGCGCTTCCATACATGAGCGCTGTATCGTAGGCAACTGGACTCGTTTCAGTTCCTTGAAGACGTTTCGCCTCTCATCCACGAGGCTTCTTCAGTTCTAACTAGCTGGAGGGCAGCTGCAGGGTTTTAAACTCTGTGTGGGAGTGTCCTCACAGAGTCGTTAGGGCCACTTGTGGGTCGTTGGCTCAACTGGCCTTCGTGTGTGTTGCTAAGGCCAGGTGAGCCCAGGTGTGAATGGTTGTTAAGCCGTCTAAGTAGGGAACTCAGCCCTCAGTGCTCTCTACCAAGTACGTTAAATGGTTTCGTGGCGGGGTCTACCAGTCCGACACTAGATGGAAATTTCCCATTTAGCCTCCTACAGCCATATGTGTGTCAGGTCACTGCTAACGCTAAGGCTAATAAGGACGCACAAAAAAATGTCCCACTGCTACGGCTTCACGTTAAAAGCGTTTAACTGGCAAACACAGAGTGGCTTTTATTGCAAAGCAGTTACAGGAAACAATACGTGCTTGTCGAGGAGGTGAGTGTTCATTGTGTATCTATAAAAAAAAAACGGTCATTTCCTGCATGTTGACAGCTGGTCAGCAAGGTGACAGACTTCACTGCTCCCTGCAGCTGTGTGGAAAAATGACTCACACCTCGAGTCACCTGACATCAAATCTCAAAGTACAGTCATCTACGACTGCTCACTGACTGTTTGTTGTAGCTCATCGACTCGGGAGTGAAGTCCCGACGTAACGACTTTGTTTTTCAGGAATCAAATGGAAATAGTTTTTTTTTAATTCCTCGACTTCAGAGTGTGAGTAACACTTTGCCCACGCACCATACTCATGAGATCTCAGGAGAAGCACTCTGTAGATAATCTTACCCAACATAACAAAAAATCTGATGAACATTCCTGATGAATCGACACACTGGGCTAAAAAAAAACAGGTAAATACGTGTCTGCTGATTTCAGAGTGCTGGTGTTATCAGTGTGGGACTGGTTATCCAGCATTCAGAGCACCTCATTTTTAATATTTATCATCAAAAAAGGGGGTGACATCATCACATCCCTGACTGGGCTGGTTCAATCCCCCCCTCCCCCTATATTACTGTTTTCCGTGTCGGACGCTGTGGCCCAGAGCCAAACATCTGTTGTCAGTTGTCAAGATGCATCAGCGAAAATTAGCGGAAGTGGGTGCTGAGAAGCTTTCTGGGCAAACGAAGAATCTCGATGCAGATGCTGCCAAATGTGCAAACATAGCAGATATGTTTGCAGCAGTGGATGTAAAGCAGCAAACGGGCTGACGGAGGAGAGGAGGCTGGGCCGTGGAGTCTACGACCGGGAAGCTGAGGTAGAGACAGCGAGCAGCATGGTGTCTTTTCCCGAGCTGGGAAATTCGAATTCAGGGTGTTCATATGAGAATGTGGGAGCGACATGGACACCAAAATTAAGTTGTTTTGCCATTTATCGCTCAGGATCCAAGAACCAAGGAAACAATACGATGAATGTACAAAACATGGCGTTGGTCAAAGATTGTTACCATCAACCCAACATTTACATTCATCCACCATGTTTCAGCTTCACATGGTGCAACTCTGACTTTTTTAGTTGTTGTTCCGACTCAAGGGCTTTCACGTGAATGTTTCCAGTCTGAAAAACGTCTCTGATCGTTCTGATGGCACATGAACGAGCGGATACTGCCCGTCCCGCTCGCCAGAAGAATGAATGCCCGTCGTGACAATGCCGTGCTCATGGTGTGGTTGAGTTGAGGCACAAAACCCACTTTGGTAAGGGTCAGCAGAAGATCATGCTTTGGCTCAAAATACCAAATGGTTTCGTAAACTGCCAATAGCTTCTCCTGTTAACAGGTCTGTGGTATCATGCCAGGATGTTAATGACACATGACGATTACCTCAATTAATAACAATTATGATAAGTAAGTCAATAACAAAAGGGTTACAATACGTATATTTCAGCATACTGCAGGGATGTTGTACCGGTCGGTGGTCTGTGACTGATTGTGGAGGGCTGGTCTGCCTCGATGCTTCTTAAAAAATAATTTCTGCCCATTTAAATTTCATTTTCACAGCAGCAGTCATTTCAGATATTTAAGCACACATACTTCAGGGTGAATACCTGCTCTATTCTGTTCTCAACAAGCGAAGTAGTGCACGTATTACAACTCTGACTGGCAGCGGATTTACTGAAAAGACTCGGCAGACAAAAGCTAATCACACCAACCCTAAAACGCCTCTTTATTTCACAGCTGGACTGGAGGAAATTATTTGAGTGTATGACCCGAGTTTTATTTCAAACAGTTTTGGAGAGGCAGCCATTTTTAACGTGTCTGTTACTCGTCATGGATGTCACGTCCGCGTCTTCATGTTTCTTGCTGTGCTGCTTAAATGCACTGACGGTGTCCATTTTCTACATTTCCATCTCCCACTTTTCATTTCTTATCGTCAACATCTTTATGTTTGCTGTCCGACCCGTCCAATGTGTACCATGTAGCTATAAATGAAATGTATCCAGAACATAATCCAGCCGTACAGTGGTACTGTTAGTCATCTCCGCTCTTGTCCAGTGACGGTTTTTGTTTTTACCAGACCCTCGGGGATTGTTAACTCGCCGATAATAATCTGTTATTTCCGCGCCCCTCCTTTATTATCGCTGTGTTTTGCTGGTTTTGAGGAAGAACGATCTGAACTTTCTCCTCTATTTGCTGCGGTAAACAACAAACTGAAAGCGTCTGGGAGGGAAAAAAAAGAAACAGTGTTTGCTGAGACCAGAAGTGTAAGAGAGGCCAAATTATTTGACCCCAGACAAATCTCCAGACACGCCTGCGGAGCTCCAGGCAGCGTTTCTTTACACTCTGCGATACTCTCGCACTATAAGATCACAAACACAAATGCCCAATCTTTTTTTTTAAGTAAGAACCGTCCTTGATTCAGGATAATTGGCTCTCAGAAGTATGAAACAATGCATATGAGTGGTAGAGGTATAACCTTGGGAGGTATCACTGAATCTTTTAAGCGTTTTTAATCAGATTTGGTTGCGGATTCTCTACATGAAGTTTTAATATCACAGAGACCATTAAAAGTGAAGTGATGACTCTCCCCTCATTCATTAGATAGGCGCCTGGTCTCGTCTAGGTTGTTGCCGAGACTTTTCTAAAAGGACTTTGCCTGAAGTGTTACGATGAGATAAAATGACTTAAAATAAGATCAGTGCTGTTTTTGTTCCTCGGTATGAAACCTTCACACACACGCAGGACCTGTATAGATCTTTGTTCTATCGGGTTTTGAACCAATCAAGTCGGGAAATATTTGAGCTAACCACGAAGCCATCATGCCAACTGACCTCTGGTGCTGTGGTTGAAATATCTCATGGTCCCCAGATGATGTCCCTGATGACGAGTGGTCATCCGTCTTTCCTCAGGTGGCACCATGGAGTTGAACATCATGACTATGAGTGAAATGTTTTGCAAACTATACGATGGATTTCCAATAAACTTGGTGCAGACATTCACGGCCCCAAGAGGAAACATCCCCATGACTTTGGTGTCCCTCTGACTTTTCCAATACTGCTGCATGTAGGCCAACGTTTTCACGTATTCGTTGAGGTATCTCGACATCTACACTTTGGATTGAGACAAAATTGAATACAAACATTCATCGCACCCCGAGGATGAATCCCAACGACTTTAGTGATCCCCTGAAGAAGTTTCCACTGGCAGTACAATCAGTTACAGACATTCATGATCCCCAGAGGATGAATCTCAGAGACTATAATCTTTGAATCTAGCAATTTGAATTTGTGATCGAATACCAGCAAAATAATTCCCATTGGCCTTTATTGTTAGCTGCTTTAAGCTGGACAAAATATCACTTGTTAAGACACTTTTGACCAATAATGATGAAGTTATTTCATAATCTTTAGACTTTACGCCTGTATTCTGTTGAATGGGGTGTAAACTATCTGAAGAATTATCGATAGCAATGGCATGTGACAGTTTGAAAAGAATGAACTCATGCAAAACAAAAGTTTAAACCTTGATATTAGATATTTTTCCCCCCCAAGATAATCTTGAGAATATCATGTGAGCCAGAAGATTAAAACTAAAGCTCCAAGACATTCACTTCCCTCTGTTGTTCTGTACGAACTTGGCAAAATGTCAACAACACGCAGCGTGTGTAAAGATGAATTCTGACTTATAAATCAATTAAATGTGTCACAGATCAAGCGGCTGCAATGACTATAATATCGATCACGAGCATCCCTCCGGCTGCTCAGCTTGTTGGACCAAAACTCACCTTTCGGATGAGAAGCCGGAACACAAGTTTACGTTACGTTGCATCCCGACTGTCTCGTTACCATCAACCTTTACAGCACTAATGCTCTCATGATGTTCCTATCAAAGCTTTGCCTGGAACAGCGAGAGCGCTCGAGCTTCACCCGAACCGCTTCGTGGTTATGAGTCATTACTCTCACAGGCGGCGCGGTCTTTAACAGTGCCATTTATCACTCACTGAAATGTAAGCAAGTGTGCATGCAAATGTGGGATCTCTCAACGCCATTTAGCAAACTACACTACAAAATAAGATGAAATGTACGAATTGGGAACAATTTCAGGCGATGTAACACCAGCAGTTAGAAACAACCCTGGTGGGAGCGCAGTGTAAGCAAAGCTACAGGATGGCGTTTAATCATGAAACTATCGTTTGTCGTACTATTTAAAGATGCTGCAGCGCTTTGTTTGCCTGTTAATCAACGGGAAGAAGCGCTGAGGGATCGGCGGCAGGAGCAGCACAGCCTGGGGTCAGATGTGTTTGAGAAGCACACAGAATGATCCCCAGAGGATGAATCTCAGAGACTATAATCTTTGAATCTAGCAATTTGAATTTGTGATCGAATACCAGCAAAATAATTCCCATTGGCCTTTATTGTTAGCTGCTTTAAGCTGGACAAAATATCACTTGTTAAGACACTTTTGACCAATAATGATGAAGTTATTTCATAATCTTTAGACTTTACGCCTGTATTCTGTTGAATGGGGTGTAAACTATCTGAAGAATTATCGATAGCAATGGCATGTGACAGTTTGAAAAGAATGAACTCATGCAAAACAAAAGTTTAAACCTTGATATTAGATATTTTTCCCCCCCAAGATAATCTTGAGAATATCATGTGAGCCAGAAGATTAAAACTAAAGCTCCAAGACATTCACTTCCCTCTGTTGTTCTGTACGAACTTGGCAAAATGTCAACAACACGCAGCGTGTGTAAAGATGAATTCTGACTTATAAATCAATTAAATGTGTCACAGATCAAGCGGCTGCAATGACTATAATATCGATCACGAGCATCCCTCCGGCTGCTCAGCTTGTTGGACCAAAACTCACCTTTCGGATGAGAAGCCGGAACACAAGTTTACGTTACGTTGCATCCCGACTGTCTCGTTACCATCAACCTTTACAGCACTAATGCTCTCATGATGTTCCTATCAAAGCTTTGCCTGGAACAGCGAGAGCGCTCGAGCTTCACCCGAACCGCTTCGTGGTTATGAGTCATTACTCTCACAGGCGGCGCGGTCTTTAACAGTGCCATTTATCACTCACTGAAATGTAAGCAAGTGTGCATGCAAATGTGGGATCTCTCAACGCCATTTAGCAAACTACACTACAAAATAAGATGAAATGTACGAATTGGGAACAATTTCAGGCGATGTAACACCAGCAGTTAGAAACAACCCTGGTGGGAGCGCAGTGTAAGCAAAGCTACAGGATGGCGTTTAATCATGAAACTATCGTTTGTCGTACTATTTAAAGATGCTGCAGCGCTTTGTTTGCCTGTTAATCAACGGGAAGAAGCGCTGAGGGATCGGCGGCAGGAGCAGCACAGCCTGGGGTCAGATGTGTTTGAGAAGCACACAGAAACGCACAACATGAATGTGTTCACCACACACACACACACACACACACACACACTTCAGATCTGAAGGTGGAATAAAATGGAATCGTGAGAGAGGTGAGAGACGGCGTCTAAATATGAAAACACTGTTTTCAGCGATGGCGTGATTACTTAGGGTTCAGTTGTTGACGATATTCTCAGATGATTCTTTATTGTGAGCGGCTCTGTTTCGCAGCGCAAATTATGTATAAATGATTACCTTCCTTATGTTGGATAATGAAGATGTTGTCACTGAAGACGGGGAGGCCACATGTGATGGATCGATGATAGTGTGTGCGGTGGTTCGTGAGTAATGACAGCCGCTCTGGCACAGTCGAACAACAACACCGATCACGGCAGAGTGTTTTCTTTGCTAGCAGGTTTGGGGCTAACAGAGGGAGAAGACGTTTAGTGCGCCCAGTTTCACAGTGACGGCGATTAAGAGAAACAAACTATACAAGCTTTACACACAGCTTTACAAATATGGCGAAGGACAGGTCTGGCATGCAATGCTGACGGCTGCTCGACGCACAGATCCAAACAGAAAATCATCCATTTCTGAGGACGTGGAAACATGCAGGTGAAGAACGGCGTCTTCGCTCTGCAGTCAGCCTCGTTTCGACATTGTTGTAAAACTGACAGCTCGGCTGAGAATCTGCGCAGAGACTTTTTTTGTTCAGCTATCTAACAGGCACCCTGTGGAGTTTTCTTGTACACAAACACTCGCTGTGTTTACATTCAGCGTTCCTCGTCAAAAACATGTCGTGTGAATCCTTGAGCTCTGACAAAGGTATTAAATGCGTTTCCTTCCTCATAAAATATGTGCAAAGCCCCGTTAAAGGTATTTCAAATCTAATGTTACGCAGAGATCACTCAATACCACCCCAACGGAGATTCTTCTTTATGCTGCCTTTGTGTTTTTCACACAGAACAGAAACAATGGCGCTGTCACAGTGTGTGACCTTGGATAGCATGCTGGCATTCTGCAAGCGAGAGGCGCTGGACCGTCTCACCAGTGTCATAACATGACCATAATAACCGCTTATCATCCCCGAATGATGCTATAGCTCTCAACCCCTCTCAGCTCAACCCCCTGGACCATCGTAACATCGTGATCTCAAAGGCGTCCCGACGAAGAGCACAGGAAAGTAAAGCAGGAGTTTTTGACATGTGGGAGAGAAAATTACAAGAAGTTTGTTGCCACTCTAACTTTCTGTCTCCATATCCTGTTTATTTATCTCATCATTACAACGGCACAGTTAGATAAACCCAAGACGCTCGGTTACATTGGTGGCAGCTGCGTTTCTTTCTCCGAGTGTGTTTCTCTCATTCCTGCAGTTGTTATTTGAGTTTCCTTAGCTTGGCTCTCTCAGCGTGGCTAGCAGTCTACCTTTGTTTCAGACTTTCTGGGGTTGAACACAGCTACGTTACAGACATGTGGCGCGGTACAAAGGCGGGACTGTTGAACGAGCCGTGAAGATCCGTCGAACAAAACCTCCACAGGAAGCCTTTAACAGAAGCTGCTGTACGAGGCTGTGAGGTAACAAATGTCTGATTAATACGTTCACCAATCATATGCCTGCCGTTACCACGGCAACAGAGCTCAGGTTGGACCCGGGGACTCACCTTAAAGTTTGCTGACGAACCCTCTAATCCTGCCCGACGAGAGGGAGAGGTCAGTGATCAGAAATCACATCAGAAGCCGCTCGGGCTCCCGAGAAGGATGAATGACTCTGCTTGTATTCCGCTCTGTGTCTTGTTCTCCAGCTGTTCCATACCTGTGAGCGCCACTTCTGCGACTGGAGCCCCCTGTGGCCCTTTTCATCACAACATGATTTATATCTGGCGCCGGACAAAAACAGCTTATCTTTGAAACATGTCCACAGACTCATTTTCCAAACTTCTCAGCGGTCCGAGCCTGATTCATCCCTTTTGTGCCGCGCTCCCGAGGAAGCTGACTCATGTTCATCATCGCAGTGGGACATTTGCATTTCAGGCCTATTTTTCATCCGATCTATTTTTCCCTCTGAAAGGAGAGGCACTTTGATGTCCCTCAAATCTCATTATGGCTGGGGCTCAGCACCGGCAAAGACTGATTTCCTTTGGTTTTGCAGTGGCGGGGAGGAAATGAGAGAGTCAAAATCCCTGTGGAGCAAAATCCGAATGGATATGGCCGGTCACGAGGGGAACCCTTTGAAATGCACAGCGCCAAGAGCCTCATTCCATCATGGAGGCGTACCTTGTTTAGCCGTGATTAGTGTGACACAGTGTGAGAGTGAGACGTAGAAGTTAGACTCTGTTACGAAGACACGTGCAAACTCCCGAGAGGATTAATCCACACACACATACACGGACACACACTGGGACTGTTTGTGTAACTGTGGACTGCGGAAAAGAAGTGTACGTAGCCACCGTGACTTCCGTGGTCGGAGTCGAGAGCAAGGGGTGGATCTGACGGTGAAGTGAAGACACGCCCACCTGAACCAGCGACCTGACTGTACCTTGCGTCTACGCTAACGAAGCCACTCCTATGTCAGTTCTGTACGGTCAAGTCAGCAAAGATACGTTTTTTGGGGGGGGAACATAAACTGAGGTTCTCATTTAGCCAGTGCCGATTTGGCCAATTCCAGTTTTCTTTTAAATAACTACAACTTTAACTGACAGCGTACACGTACAAAAAAAAAACTCTCGTCATGCTTAAAACTGTCCGGTTCCTGTCAATCGGTGCGCCTCCAGATGTGCACACAACTACATCTCTGTAAAGTATCTATAATTAACCACACTAACAGGGTACGAGACGTGAACTTTTACCGAAAACACAATCATTAACGGAGGATTAGAAGCCCTGTAGGAGGTCTAAATGACTAATTAACTAGCATATTTATTCCACTTACATCCATTCATAATGAGCTTGCCGCGTATATGTACACCAAATATCATTTTCATTCATCAGCCGATTATTCACAATAATTGGCTCGCCTCCGACGGCAGCGGTAATTACACAGCGTGTGTCAAATGGGAGAAGTGATTGCGGAGATATTCCCCCTTTTCTGAATCCGACTGTGGCAGTGAAAAAAAAATCTGTACAAATGTTTGTACAGCGTGTTTATGTCCGGCCCAGCTGCCACACCGTGAAGTTTGGCCTCACATGTCAACACATGTCAGGGAACGTCCACCCAGCGCGAACATCAGCGTTCTTTTTGAATAAGGGGCGACATATGGACGCGTATACACGAAGGGATCGAGTGCAGTCGGACTGCGGGATTTAAAAAGATTCTGCGCCGGGCTCGTGCGGAGATTTACAGTCAGAAGAACAAACAATTTATTCAGCGCGGCCATCATAATGGTGAGAATAACAGTACAATTCAGGGTTGATGGGAGAGGCCTGCTCATCATCACGTCTCAGAAATGTGTAGCCGAGCTTTAATGGCTGCCAGATAATAGGCTTCTTACACACTTTCCCCACACTCCTCTCGCAATCCTCTCCTGCCAGAATATCCATTAACGTGTCCTCTCTTTCAACATTTCACACCGAGACCGAGCGCATGTGTGCATGTGTGTGTGTGCGTGCATCACATGTCCTTTTCCATCTATTGTGCAGCACCGAGTCCAAGATACACAAAGTTTACATTTGATAGATTTTCCTCTGGACACAGGCCCGGAGTGGATCGAACGCGCTCGTTCACGGACAGGATGATTCGCACGGAGGGTCTGCAACCGTCAACATGTGCGACGATGTCATGTGGCCACGGACTTCAGTTGAGACAACACGCAAGCAACTCAGGGAATACAGAAGATGATGAGGAGTGAGATGCGACTAAATGAAACAAAAGGAGGAGAGAGAGAAGTGTTGAAAGCGCAGCACAGTTGGGGAGGCTTATGGGAAAATAATCACAGACAAAGGAATGAAAAGACTTCTGCAGTGTTGTGTTTCAAGAGGAATGCTTTATTTCAAAAATGCTGTTGGCGTGGAACAGTGGTCCGTGACTTTGCATTTATTTGATATTCCCAAACAATAATGAGCTCTGTTTTTATGGACAATAAAGAGAGAGAGCCTCTAGGTGGAGAATAAATACGTCTGGCCATTGTTTGTCTTCCAGTGCATGTTCCTGCTTTACACAACCAATAAATGGATGAAAAATATCTGGAAACCTTGGAAGAGTCACTCAATTATTAAAGCTGGGGTTGGTTAGTTATCCTAGAGGAATTTTCTTTGTTACATTTGCAGAGAACATCCTGGCAGCATTCTTTAAATCAAATGCTCTGACACAGTAAAAAGAAAATAATCCAGTAACAGCTAGCTAGCTCAGTAGCATTCGGCTGCTGAGCCAAAGAACAAGTGAGCAGCAGCGGCAGTGACTATCGTTGTTCAGCTGGTAACCAAATACCACGAAGCACACAACCCTTAGCCTGAAAAGCAAAGCCTGTGCAGCAACAACACACTCCTGTTGGCACATTAGCACAAAGCACACAGCCCCTGAGCCCTAAAAACTAAGCCTGTGCAGCAGCAACATAATAGTGCTGGCACATTAGCACAAAGCACACAGCCCCTGAGCTCAAAAAGCTAAGCCTGTGCAGCAGCAACACACTCCTGTTGGCATATTAGCACAAAGCACACAGTCCCTGAGCCCTAAAAACTAAGCCAGAGCAGCAGCAACATAATAGTGCTGGCACATTAGCACAAAGGACACAGCCCCTGAGCCCTAAAAACTAAGCCAGGGCAGCAGCAACATAATAGTGCTGGCACATTAGCACAAAGCACACAGCCCTTGAGTCTAAAAAGCTAAGCCTGTGCAGCAGCAACACACTCCTGTTGGCACATTAGCACAAAGCACACAGCCCTTAAGCCCTAAAGACTAAGCCTGTGCAGCAGCAACACACTCCTGTTGGCACATTAGTACAAAACACACAGCCCCTGAGCCTTAAAAGCTAAGCCTGTGCAGAATCAACACACTCCTGTTGGCACATTAGCACAAAGCACACAGCCCCTGAGCTCAAAAAGAAAACCTCTGCAGCAGCAACACCTTCTGGTTGGGGCTAGCGTTCGCACACAGCCCCTGAGCCCCCACAACAAAGCTTCTGCAGCAGCAACACACTCCTGCTGTCACATTAGCACAAAGCACACAGCCCCTGAGGCAAACAGAGTTGTGGCAGCCAATGTTAGCATATAGCACACACCCAAGCTAACTGTCATGCTTGGTGGCCTTTTCAGACTGAGGTATGTTTGTGATGGTTCTTTAGCTTGAATGTGTTCAGAATCAGTAAGTGTCACCATGGCAACATTTCTACTTTACCTGTCACATGGTGCTCAAGTTGTATCTGTACAGTAAGAGCCGAATCTCGTGTCAGGATGTGAAAGGGATGGTGGCAGTGTTACACCCAAGTGAGAAGGCTGCCAGGCACATTTTAGATGACTTTTCAGCATCTCTAAGTGTGAAACGACAGGATAAAACTATTTTTAACTGGACGTCAAGCCAGAACCGAAACTTTTCCTTAGCCTAACACATACACATATACGCTAAACTGACCGAAAATACACTCTTGAGATGATGTACTGTCTCTCAGGTATGCATATATTAGTTGGCAGCTCTGACACAAAGGAACGTGTATTTCACAACCAAACTGTTATTGCAGAGCAGAGTTTAAATAGACCTGTGATAACTCTGCTTGCAGACTCGCAGCATGAATTGTACAAAGGTCTGCTTTCGGGTTTCTTTGAACATGATTCTATAACCTCTTCCTGTGAAATTGTAGTAATCCGTGTGCCGGCAATGGAGCCATAATTGAAAAGCAGAGGAGAATTGGAGCCCTGAAGATAATATTTCAGTCAGCATCTGTCTGTAATCAAGATCCCTGTCTGAGAGAAAAATTGACACCTTGATTGAACTGCAGGAACAAAGATTTCAAAAGGCTGATAATAGAGACTCCTGCTGGACCTTTGTGCGGTGACTCCAGCGCTGTGCGCTGCATTGTTTGCTCCCACCATTTCGCTGATGCAGCCGTGTGTAGTTATGCATACAAATAACAAGTTGTAATAGCTAGTCCATCATTTATTCCTCACCCCACTGAGGAGCGAGCCAGAGAACACAAACACACAGGCAGGAGCGCAGAGCGGGTGAGTTATTCTTCGGAGGATCGATCTCTTGATAATACCTCCAACACCAGGAACGTAAACATGTTGTCTTTCTGTAGGGAGAAGGTCTACAGCCATTGTTAGGGGAGCTAGACTTACAGCAAACACTTCAGAATAAGAGCGCCGGAATTTATATTTCTGCAGTGATGTCAGTGAGAAAGTTTGTTTTTGGGAAAAGTTTCAGAGTCAACAAAGCAAAAATACAGACATGGTCTCTCTCTGCACAACAGTGGATAAAACACAATAAATTGAGATATCTACAGGACTCACACACACAGATTTGTAAAAAAAACAGGGGGAGCAGTTGTTGGTAAATTTCTCTCTTTGAAATGTGATGAATGTGTTGGCGCTGACAGTGACAGCTGAGTTAGTTTGATATATTGTCACTCCGCTAGAATCTACAGGATTCCTCCTCTGTTGAGCACGACGGTTCGTGTAGAAATGTATTTTGAGTGATACAGTCAGGGGGTCCGCTGTGATTTATTTTACTGCAGGATGCACTGTGGGACACTAGATAGAGACACCATGTTTTCCATGAGCCGTTGTTTTTTCAGGGCTGATACCGATTATTTATAATCGAGGAGAAAGATAGACGATACTGGGCGCTGGGGGAAAACACGCTGAAATTTGCAGTAAAAATGTTCAAAGAAGCTGCAATTTAATTTTCTTTTTATTGGCCAACTGATTAATCGACCTGTTATCTTTTTCATTATACTCTGTTCCTTCAGTGTTACAAAGGTTCTTCTGCATATAAAAGATCTTGAACAGAAGCTCCTCTTTCTCACAGAAACGCTGCTCCTGAAGTACCCTCGTCAGTTGTCCTGACATCACACTGCGTCCATATCGCACATCTGCATGACTTGTGCCTTTAGTCACGCTTGAAGTGAAGCTAACTGAAAGCCGAAAACACGACAGAGCCAACCAGAAAAAAAAGATGGTGCGCGGTGCTGGCTCGGACGTGTGCGAGCTGACCAATCAGAGCAGGTAGTGTATTCAGGAAGTAGGTCTTAAAGAGACAGGACGGTAGAAGAATTTTTAAAAAAAGGGGTGTTTTTTGAGTATAAAAGCATGCACACCTGTTCTAGCAGTAACCCAAAATAAAATAATGGACCTGAAAATGAGCATGAGGTCTCCTTTAAGACGCAGCGATGCATACAGCACTGTGTCACACCCCCTGCTGCACGTTTCAGCCCACTGTAATCACAAACTCCGTAGGCAGCCGAGTGCTATGCACTGTGAGGAGGCATCCATAGTGTTTATCAGCGTATGCGCACAATGTTCCCCATGTGTCCAAGGCAACAGAGATGGTGGCAAAACAGAGCGAGGAAACAATCTCAAACACTACAGACTGTTTCTGTGTTGAGGGGTTCGAGGACAGCAAAATAAAGAGGCAAAAATTGAGCCATTGTTCGCCGTCGTGCAGTCGCGTCAACAGTTTGTCTCTTCACCACCGAGAACATACTATTTATTTACGGCTGTTCAGCGACGGCTCTGTTCAACCTTGACTGTGCACAACAACCGCGGGTGATGTTAGCGCTCGATTTGTAAAGGGCCAGTCCCCCAACATTACACAAAGAGGAAGAAAAATATACCCTAGAGTGTCTGAACGGGCAGAAGTTCACCTGAAATTCGCCTCTCGTGGTGCCTGAAGTGAAAATAGTTTGGGCTTTTATCCCTCTCTGAGGTTTGTGCAACAACAAGGAAGCATTTGAAGGGCTCTATAGCAAAGTGTCTTTCCAGAAACAGAGTCCCTGTCACTCCAGATTGTTAACAGATCCTGCCGGTGACTGTTTCCATAGGGACGGATCCTTTGATAGGAAGTAGCTGCAGAGACTGACTGCACACTTTCTCATACAGTTTTTACATCTTCAACATCATATAAAAAATGCATTTCTCTTTCCGCAGAAGACACAGTGTTTGGAGTCAAAATCACGACGTTCAGACGATTTGTTTTCTGATAATGACGATGTCACAGCTCCATTCCCTTGTGTCTGTTCTCTCCTCCCTCAGGTGCTCCTGACAGGCCGATGATTGATTGGTGGTCCTGCCCACGTTTAAGGGAGGTTTAGAGGAGCGCGGCAGCTCTGACAGTCGCAGATATTTATTTTTCTGTCACTTTTATTTCTTAGTTTGAGTTCTGTTTCTTTCGAGGGCGGAGGTCTGGTGGTCCAGCTTTGTTTCTTAGTTTAATTCATGCAGCGTGTTTTTTTAAATAGTTTTGTAAAATGACAACAAAAACAGACTAGACAAAGCCCTTTATTGTCTATCAAACTAATACTTAGACATTTCAACTTCCGCTAAAAACTCCTATTTGTAAGATAGTTGATTCTTGACTCTCATGCCCAGCTCATCAAATTCTGACACTCTGGGTTGGTAGGTCGGTTTTGTCACAAACCCAAAGCGTAACCAGGTGCCCATAAATTGCATTTCATGGCAGCGGGAATTCTCACATACCGATGTGTGAAAACATAACCACAAGAAGGAATAAAGACAAGCAGATAAAATACGTCTCAGGTTGACTTGGTTGCAGTTCCGGTTGGTTACTCTGCAGGTGGAGGATGCTGCAGTGCCCCGATGTTTAAAATATCACATATAAATGTGCCTAATAGCCTTTCAAGCACAAAGGGCACTTGGGGTCGTATCCCATCATACCTTTAAGTGGCCCTCATCTCTTTTCAAGCTGCCATAGAAGCGTCTTGATCGCCTGTGTTTTGGCTCCTGGGCTCCTCTGCATACTAATGCTGCTGTGTGATAGAACGTACAGCCTCCGGATTCCCTCTGCTCGCGCCTTTTTTCTCCTGCCAAGCAGGGCGCCATCTAATACATGGGCTGAGCGCGTGAGTGTTTGAGTGACAAGTGGGGAGAGAGAGAGAGGCCTGATAACAGATAATCATAAGAATGCGTGTCGGTGTAATTTGTGTGCATCCTCTGCATATGTGTACGCGTGTTATGAGCACCGAGGCATGTCCAAGACCGCGGCGCTTCGGGATTTCCACATGCAGACCAGCTCCTGGCAGCGACTTACAAGGCCTGCATGTTCTGAATAAACGTGCCTCACACACACACATGCCAGCCATCCTGCCCGGGAGCTGGCATGGGTTTGAAGAAAAAATCGGAATATTTCTGGTCCACGTGAATGTGTGTGTGCGTGTGTGTGTTGGCTGTGTGGTGGTGTTCTGTAGGGAGATCACTTCACACTGTAGCTGCGCTGAACCCACAAGGGACAGCACATATTCACATACAGATACCAGATACGTACCCTGCCTGGAACACACACAAACACACAGCATTGTTCTCCATTAGAAGCTGATTAGAAAGGAAGGCGAGCAAACAATTGGTCAAAAAGAAAGTTCACAGCTCCAGCAGAAAGTCTTTTGCATATTTTTTTTTTTTTGTCGGTCTGACAGCCCTTCAGATGAGAGGACATTATTATGTTTGTTAATTTTTATCGCTGATGAATAAGATGGAGGAGAACTGACGGAGTTTAAGAAGTACACACAGCTGAAAAGATGGCCTTTGCATAAAACAGGGCCGCCTACGAAGCAGAAAGACGCAAATATGTTTGAAAATTGGTGCCACATGACCGAAAAACCCACGCTGAGGGGCGACATGCTGCGAGCTGGGCGCTGCTTGACTTTGGCTCGGAGTCCATTCTGAAAGAGGAAGTGGTTTTACATCCAAACAATTCACTAAGGCTGCATCCAAATGTCCACACTTCTGCAAGTCTGGAGAGCTGTCCAAGCCAAATACTTATCCAGACCACTGATTTAATCACCCATAATTCATTGTGAAAGAGACGTGGCGTTGTAGATCTTATTATGACGTGTAAAATAATTACTTAATTGAAACGTTACGGCCAGAGATAAATATTTAAACGCATCACGATACAGAAATCTGTAGACGTAAAGGTTACAGAGGTTACCACATTGATTTTATTATTGCGGTCTTTAATGCTGAGTGTCAGCAGCTTATGTTTGCCTTGCGGTCTCAAGCACTCGTAGACTTGAGACGATGACAGTGAACACGTCACGGTACGTATGACTGAAGCCCGCGAGGGCTCAGACCACCGATGTCGAGAGGGTGGAGATTTGGGTGAAGCCTACGACATGTTTCTGAAAACATTGGAGGACAGAACAGACGACGAGCAGGATTGTGGCTCATGACTGATCAGCACTGCCTTGTTTTAAAGTTTTGAGTTCTTTCAGCCTTTGTTTTCATGGGGCAAAAACAATATGGAGGCGATTTACAATCCTTCTCCATTTCAGCTAAATGGTGAGCTTAAAAATGTTTCTGAAAACATTCTATGAAAGGATATTATAAGATGTGTTGTGCGTTATAAGATTATCCATAGTTCAGCAGCACTGCCTAGTTTAGACAGTCTGATCTGAGTTTGCCCTGGAGAGCAGATGGTGTCAGACCCGCTGTGTAACTTGTTTTTGATTAAAAACAACTGTTGCCTCGCTAGAATAATATAATCAAAACCCCGACACGAGTGATTTATTTCACCTTGCCAGGTACGCAGCTCTGTGAGGCTGCACTCGGGGCACAGTGGTGCTTTGACCTGAATGCTAAGCATGTGAGCGTGCTTACATCCTCACAGTAAATATATTAACACGCCGATGTTCAGCAGATCTGCCATGTTTACCGTAAAGGATTAGAATGTTAGAATGGTAAGCTCTGCAAACGGCTGAAGCTCAAGGAAATTTCATTTCTTTTGCGTGCAGGCTACATGGTCGTTATCCAAAGTACCAGACAAGTCTGTAATGTCATTCATTCTGGGAAAGAATGAGTGACTGTCTGACCGACATACAGACTGACGTTGCTGTTCCTAGAGCCACGCTGCTCGGCATGTGAAGCTAAAAATGCTAAAGGTTAAACTGAGCTCAAGCTGCCAGGCTGCCTACCCGTCGCGCTGGAACCGAACCCTCGAGCAAGATAGGCTTCAAAAATATTTAACTTTTGACTGACGTATCTGTTCAATGAGCATCAGCTGTCAAAATGTGTCCATCTTCTGCGCGACGGGCTGCTGTCGGAATAAATAATGAAAAGCTAAATCTTAAAAAGCCTCGCTGGTGGAAAAAACACTCCTGCGGGACCCAGCCCACGTTTTCAGACCTGGATTTCAACCTTCAACTCGTCAACATGTGAAAATGCAGCTCTACAATGCTTGTCGTTGTTAATTGAAAAGAAAAAAAAACAATTCAAGATGTCATCTTGGGCTCTGGGGGACTGTGATACATTTAACAGCGTGAAAATAGGGAATATTTGTCGGCCACAGCGCCAGAGCGGACAGAATGTCGTGCAATGTGTCTATAACCACACACGCAAACATCCAAGCAGCACGCATAAAGTCTGCAGAACAAGCCAAACATATCTAATACATGTTTAAGCCCACAGCTCTCTGTGGTGAGTGTTCACTGTTTACATATTCAGAGCGCAGACGGTGCACGGAGACCAAAACACACACACAGTCTGTGCAGTAAATGTAAATCGACGATCATATTCCTACTATAGGTCCATACGAAGGTCTGATTAGACGGCACAGAGGATCAAAGCTCCGCCCCACCAGAGTCTCCTGGAGACCGACGCTGCAGGTGCGGAGGGTTTACCGCAGCGAGGAGGCTGATAAGTCCTGCTCAATATTCATGGCGAAGGAGAACAAAATGAGTGCATGTCCTCCAAAAAGAGACGTCCTGCCTTTGTGTTCACAGCAGCTGGGAAATGAATCAGAAAGAAATCCGCCCGTTTTGAGTCCTAAGCCGCCCTGGTGATGGTGTTCACGCTCTGCAGGCCGCTGGCCTCACCCGCAGCGGGGAATCTGTTTGAGACGCTCTTCAAGATGTTTGTCTTCATTAAATATCTCTGTCGACGGTACAAACTACGTCCCACGAATGAATTGTTGGTCTTGAGCTCATCGGTAAGCCAGCTGGCTCACAACTGTCGGAGGCCACGTTACCATCAACATATTCATGTGTGCATTTTAAAGAATCTCATTAGGAAAAGGTTTGCGGAAACAAGAGCTTATGCGCTTAAGTCAGATCCTGCCACAATCCTGCCAAACCAGCGACTGGAGTTCGAGTCTGTGTTCGGACATTTGCAAGCATGGTGGATATTTTTAAGGAGACCGGGGGACGTTTCATTTGTTTGACCAAAAGAGGTATTTTAAGCCAAACCATTATGTTTTCCTAATGTTAACCAAGTGTTTTTTGTGTCTAAACCCAACCGGAGCACGTATGTTCTGTGCTTATAAGCACAAAATTGAACCTAAGCAAATGTAAAGTTGCAACATAAAGAACAAATTGCCTGAATTTATCTGTGGTTTTTGCAAAGATGTACTTGGGCTAACATTTATTCTGGTGACTGATTTGTCTATTGGCGCTAGTTGCACTCCTCTTCTTCTGCAGTGGTGTGACTCAATGAACCAACACCTATTAAATCACATAATGAAGGAAAAAAGTATTGATTTCAAAGTCGTGACACATTTGGATGGAAACCAGGAGACACTACAAATAACACCATCAGCAGAGACCACATTCTGCTAAATGCACAGATGGGAGCACTTGTAGTAAAGTGGTGTTTTGACTCTTTTCTCCATGTATTTTTTTGTTTTAGATGTTTGGTGCATGAAATGTAAGGGTGACCAAAAAGAATGCAGAGTGCTCTTAGACACGTACTGTAATTACAGTGTGGCTGGTTTGGAATCTAGCACGCGACTGCCCAAAAAATAAGAAATCCCATCTGAAAAAAGATAATCCTCGTGATGCAAACGCAAGCTGTGATCCAGCTTCAAACTCCCCAACACATCCAAGACCAATCACAGCCTCCTCTTCCTGACTTCATCTGCCATTCGCGTGGCCTGAAACTCACGCGACGTCTCACCGTGCCGCCGTGCCTGGAAGCGCAGCTGTCATAAAGCTCATCGACGACCCCGCGAATCCAAAGCAAACACAGCCGTCTTGCCGCTCCTTCGCTACGTTTCGCCGTGTACGCGTTCCTCCCCAGATGTCTCTTATTCCACGCGAGCCTGAGAAAACAAGACACAGAGCAAGAGAGGGGGAGAAAAGCTGTAGAGGTATGCGAGCAGGAAGAGCGCGAGCTCTAATTTCTCACGTGTGCCGCTGCCAAACCAAATGTCTTTGTTGTTGGGAAGTGTTCCCTTGTTAAGCTCTCAGCGATACCAACTGAGACTTCATTTGTTATCATCAAATATACCATGTAATGAACACTTTGGGTAAATATAAACATATAGTAGGGGCGAGAGCCAAGCGCAGGAACTCTACACCACCAAAGGCGTGCAAACGCTCACCGGGATGATACACTGATTTATTTTTAAGTCTGCACACAGTACGAGGACAAACGGCAGCGGCCTCTAATACGGCACACGGGTTATGAGAGGTACCACAGGGAGCAAACGAGACATCCAGTTGTTGCACTCATTAAATCCCTGTGTGGTTTTTGTGACGCGTGCATGGAGACAGCGCAGCAGCATCGTCCTCGCTGACATTTTGGGATTCTCTGACATTGAATCGTCCCCTGACTGAATGCCCCAGGTGGTGCGCAACCCGGAGAAAAACAAAGGATCCGCGTCCGAGATAGAGGGCCCGGCGTGCTAACGGGTCACGCCGCCGCCCAGCGTGGCACAGCCAGGCCCCGTTGTGCTCCATCTCCCTTCTGCTCACTCGGGCGTTTCACTTGTTTTCTCTCTTTTTTAGCCGCTAAACCCAAAAGGATAGAGAGCTCACTCACTTCTCCCCCCCTTTTTTTTTTTTTCGAGCCCGCCTCCTTTTCACCGTTTCTTCCCCTCCGAAATGAAATATGCATAAAGTTGTCTGAATCTGAACGTCTTCTTTTAAATCTTTGATATGACAAGCAGCACTTCTTTTTTTTTCTGAAACAGGATTTTGTTGGACATTGTTTTAGAGAATGTGGCGCTTTAAGGATGCGAAATAACTCTGATTAAAATCTGTGTTATATATCATGACATTGACGGGGGTCGCTGTACTCCTAACCTTTACTCAAGTATACACTTTAACCAGTAATATACTTTTTACTCAGCTGCTTTTGCCATTTTGTTTTACCCTTTGTTACAACTCACGTGCCATAAATAGGGACTGAGCATGGGGCACCTCTACTTGCAGCTACAAGGTTGCAATCAGCTTGGATTTTTGACCACAACGGAGCAAAACTCAGAGCAAAGAGGGAGCTTCCGGCAACAATCTCCGCTTACGTCTGGCCACACTGTTCATGCCTGAGTCTAAAAAAAGGAATACAGCTGACGATGTTCTTGCTGTTCCGACTAAAAACCACTGAGATCTCCGCTTTTAAAAAAACTCCTGTTCTAACCCTCCACCAGCACGTGATAGAAAAAAAAAAACACATTAAAAATGTAGTTAGCTACGGCGCGTTCTGTCAGCACCAAACAGCCAACTACTCATTGAAGTCTGGACCGCGGCGTTATTATATTAATATTTGAATCTCATGAATTAATTCTGATTCACCATGCATTTACATTTTACGATTACTGCCCTGTAAAAACAATGCGAGCATGATAGTCGACCTCAAAAAGCTCAACTTTTAAGAGGGTCTTCCTGCTCCTGCACAGCCAGCGGACGGCTAACAACTACGCTAACAACCTGAGCACAATGGTTTCTGGGTAAAAGTAAAGTCTCTCACTTGCTTCAGAGATATTTAACACGAGTAGAGTTGACCTCAGAGTTATGTTCTCGGACAAAATGTGTTTGCGTTTGCTCTTGCTGGCTCCTTCTTCCCCCGGAGCTACGTCGCCTTTTCAAGCGCTATGTTAACGTAATGACATCACATCGTAACATATAGTCAATTTGACTTTTAATTTAGAAAGTAACGCAACATTAACGCTACTTTCATAATTGCAATTCATCAAAAGTGGATAGTAACTTGTATTTCGAATAATTTATCAACCAGGTTCCATTTTTTTTTTACATTTACTTGAGGTTGGGTTCGCAAAATGTGGATTTTCTTTTTCACTCGTGTCATTTCTTATGGAGTAATACCACCTTCAGCACTCTACCCACCACCAAATATTGACCTCAACGTATCATATTATATCAGATATAGTGCCATTTGTGAATATTCCGCCAATGTAAACTTGTAATATATAAAATAATCTGATTTGAGTGTCAGTTTTTGTCGAATCTGGTGAAAAGAAAACACTCCTATAAAACAGTCCTCCTCATTGATGTGCAACACTGACCACAGCGGCCTCAAAGAAGCCGAGATATTAAGTGGAACATTTAAAAAAACACTCGACCAAAAAAAACACTCGACCAACTTGAGTACATCATCGTATTGTCTGACCCTGCACCTCGAATTACATTTTTCCAGTCTCTCTTTCCATTACAGAGGTATGTATGTGTGCTGCATACGCTGCAGATGTGACTCTTGGCACAGCTCGCACCTCCCTCACACACACACACACACACACACACACTCACACACGTCTGCAGCCTCCATTCTTGGCTTGGACCTGAACCCTCGCTTGCTGCTGCTGCAACTCTCTCCAATCTCACCAATTAAATTCCAGTCTGCCAAAGGAAAAAAGAAAAAGCCATTTTCCTCTCACATGTTCTGTGGATTCACCTCTCACGTCACATCTCTCCTCTCTCTCTCTCTTTCTTCCACCGACTCCCCGTCTCTCCCCGCTAATGCAGACGTTTTTTTTGAAAAGGCTGGTAGCATGTAGGCACTTTTCTCCCGAGCAGCAGCTCGACATAAGTGATTAGCGGAAGTACTAAGAGCATCTCCGGCTAATGTCCAAGTGTAAATCAGCTCGAAACAGCCGGAGGGAGGTCAAACAATAAGTAGCGGATGAGGATGTATGGTTGAGAGAAGAAGAACACACCGAGGTAGATATTTACTGCAGATTAGATCGCAGCCGGAGTGAACAAAATTTGGCACCACTGCTCTTTTCCAATTTAGCTGGATATTTACTGAGACGACACATGCAAATGAGCTCTGCGGCGGCTCGTCTGATTTGCATGAACGCGTCGAAATGAAAACCCTGATGTCGGGGGCCTTTAGAGATGTGTGCTACGCATGTCTGGGAAAAAACAAAACAATGGAGGGCGAAAAAACTGCATTAAAAAAAAAGTCTCCAGGAGTCACAGAGCGCCGAGCAGGAGAGCTTTGGCAGCTCTGCAAATTGGCTCAGCGCTTTAAACTACTTAAAACAAAGTAATGGTCTTGTAATAGTTTGTGATCATAATTTTGGCTGCTTAAATCACGTCGCGTCACAAGATCGGTAAAAATACGTATCAGAAGTGTGCTGTGTTGGAAGCGGAACCGCATCCAGGGTGTAGAAACCACTGCAGGTCAACAAGAACGCGATATGTTAGCGTAGCATTGTGTTTCAGGAGACGGGGCGCCATGTTGCTCGCACGTCATATGCACAAGTTGAGGTGTGTTGGTTACTTCGTGCAAATCACGAAAACGGTTGTCGAGTCAAAATGAAAGAAAAGATTAGGCAACTGCCTGCCGTTTTCGCAGAGTTGTTTTCAGAATAAAAGGTAGCGTTTCCGAATGAGGAGCCGCGTTGGTGCACTTTGAAATCCGGAGCGTATAGTCCATGAGTGGTATTCATCCAGTCAGGGGGCAGCCAGATGTTTTAATGGCTGTAGGAGGTTGTTAATCAAGCGTCCAATGCTGGGAAGCTGCCCCTTGCAACCAAAAACGCTTTTTTAGCGGTGCAACGTTTGCGTAACTGCAAGAGGCGTACCAAACTTTCTTTGTAGGCTCTGTGTTTGGTCAGGTTTAGGAAAATATCATGATATTGGCGACAACTTCTGCTTGTTTAACCCCAACCACCCATCTCTCACTTCCTCCTTTGCAGCCGTTATAAATACTACAGCCACTAGAGGTCGCCCCACACGAGGAATGTTAATATGCACCATAATATGGTTGTTATATACAGATAAATATTATTCGTTTACAGCCTTTAAAGAGCTGCAAATCCCCGGTCAGACAGTTGTTTTTTTGGTGCATGTGTGTCGGAGTCTGTCCTCACAGAAGAAAGGCCGGGCTGTGTGTGTGCTCGTCTGTATGACGGTGAGAAAAATGGATATTTGTATTCGCGCTCACTGCTCGTGCCCCAACACACCAGATACCAGCAGCCCCCCCCAAAAAAACAGACACATCTACAGAAAAATGCCAGCTGGTCCAAAATCAAAGACATTTTACTCCTAAGCTCCAGCGCTGCCTCTCCGCGAGAAGGAATCCGGCAATTCATTAAAAAAACGGTGTTATTCTCCTCATCCTCTGTCTTCAATATCTCTTCTTTCCTGAGCAAAGCCCACACTGATATTTCCAGCTGTCTTTTATTGGTTTTGTTGGCACTACAGGCTCTACGGATGATTCCAGAGAGGGCAACGTGAGGAAACCAAAGCCTCGCTGATCTGCGGTTCCACACAGAAGCCTCGTATTTCTTTATTGCCTAATATCGCAGTGACCCTTGTCGGATTTCGGGGTCAGCTCGTGTCTACAGGTATTCTGTGTGCGAGTGTAGAGGCTGAGAGGAAGGGTTTTAGAGAAGGACGCAGAGCAACAGAGAGAGACTGAGGGAGCTGATGAGATGATTTATAAATAAATAATAAAATATAATATATGGATAAATAAATGAATAAATGCATTCCCGGCGGAAAATCTCACGCGGTAGACTTTTCTTTAAATTAAACACGTAGCGTCTCCACAACACAGAAAACACAGGGGCCTCCCAGGGAACTAACCGTCATTAACCGCATATTTATGTTGCCGTTGTCAGGTTGAATCATTTCAAACATTTTGTCTCGTTACGGCTTTCAAAAGATAACCCACGAGCCTCAGCCACAGTTGCCATGGCGACGCATGAAAACAGGGCGAACCGGCGGAGCTCGTGCGCCGCGGTAATATCGGGGCACATGCTTTTGCGGGGTTGGCGCCTGCCCAGGAGACGCCGCTTCCGTTTTTAACCACGACAGTTTGAGACGACTCGTCGCCAAATGCGTACGGAGCATCCGCTGTGTGTTCCGGCCCGGCGGATGGCGTGATGGTCTAACCTCCGAGTCTCTCGTACGTACATCCATTCGCGAGTCAGATGCTGTAATCCTGGCAGGAAGGGAACTAACTCTACTGACAGGGGAGGGTCGTGGAGTAGGGATGAGTATCAGGGGCCGGTGGTAAATTGGTAACAGCTCCTGATTGGTCAGTATGGAGATCATCAATCACAGCGGCCTTTTTTCAGCTTCCTATTGGTCCCACGAAGGACAATGACACCGCCATAAGTCACCAGCAACCTCATGAATGTCTTACTAACACAGTTGTATTAATCTGGAGTAGCAAGCAGATCGAGCCGTACTGTTGGGTCGTGCGTTGGATAAATCAAAGTGTTTCTGTGTGTGGCGCTGCTCCGATGTGTTCCAATCTTCCCCATCTGTCCAGATTTGAATGCACGCATGTGAACTTGACCGCCGTGTTTGTGTGCATCCTCTGCAGGGGAGGAATGGGCCTCGATAGCTGCTCAGCGGTAATTGAGTGGCTAAGTGGCTGAGGACATCCTGCCAAGTCAGCAGCAGCACAGGAAGAGGAAAAGAGGGTTCGGCTGCTCAGCGGGGCGGGTGGAGGGTGGAGGGTGGAGGGGGGAGCTGGCGGCTACATTACCTCCCCTCCTGCATATTAAATATTAAACATCCATCCACATTATTGTCAGCCAAGGACAAAAATGTGGACAAATTACAGGGATGGACGATAGATCAGGCAAGCCGATGTCAAATCAATAGAATCCATCATTGCCCGTGTTAGGGAGCGGCGTCGGCGCCTCACGGTTAAAAATGTTAATTTGATCAACTCGCCGAGGCCGACACAAAGAATTCACGACATCCTCGAACCCGCGGGAATCATTACAACAAATATCTGCTCGTCAGACATGTTGAATTACCTGTCAGGCAGCGGTCGCGTTCATTTGGGAATTCCCCGGGAAAAACGCTGTAATTTGTGTTTGCAGACGTCCGTCAGATGCACCTGTTTCTCATGAATATCTAATATCGCATTAAAGTGAAGGAAATCCCTCAGCCTTCCGACCGAACACCGCGCGGAGCATTCTGAGCGAGCGAGCGATCGATTTCGACGGCTGATGTATACTTACGTAGTGCATCATTTATGTCCGCCCACTCAAGTCTGAAGTTCAGCGCCGGAGAAAAAGGTCACGGGGATAATGGCTCGGATTCCTGAAGACAGACATGAATGAATAACTAAAGAAGTAAGAGGTGAAAGTGGGAAAACTTCTCGGAGGAACATCCTCTTCGCGTCAACGACCGATCGCGTCAATTATGCAGCCGTGTGTTTTTTAGATCTGGTGATTGCTGATATAGGAGAAACACAAACAGGCAGTAATAACAGTTATCTACTCTCCCTGCTTCATTTCGCCGGGCATGACACTCGCGTAGACGCAGGAAGACTCGAATAAACCATGAAAAAGACCGTAGGAGGCCAAACAAGAGTAGGAGAGTCTCTGATGAAGCCGGGCAGAACTCGGAGCTAAATCATCCCATTGTGTAATCACACTTTAATTCAAATAATTGTGTGGCCAAGGTGTATTGATTGTAACCAGACAGCCACTTTTTTTTTCTTACATTTCAATGAACCTGTGCTGAATAATGAGAGAGGGCTGGAAGAAGAACAGCTTTGAATGACCTGACCGTCAAAATCTGTAATTAAAATTGGTGTTAAACTTGAAAAACTTCATGTTGCGGAAACATCAAGCAAATATTATTGTATGTGAAGTGTGTACAAATGTAATAAATAGAATGAATTGCAATGGTTTTATTACATTTATTAAGACTTCTGTCTTATTTTGTTATCTTTGGCCATACATTTCTCTCTCTCTCTGTCGCTCTCTGTCTGATTCATGGATGTATATATATATATATAAGGAGAGTTCGACGTCCCGGGGAAAAAAATGATCAGTATCTTTGGCATCAATCCTGTAGAGATTTGGGCGCCAGGTTGGGTTTAAAGATTCTCTGTGATCTTGTTCTTCAAAAGCTTTTATTATGAAGGTGCAAAATCAGGGAAATGTCGGTTTCCACCGCCAGAAAGTTGACGCGACTCCTGAAACAGCTGAGAGAGCAGGTATCTGAAAGTACGAACGGGGACACTGGAGATAAACTAAACTGAAAACGTCTTTCTCTCTGGTTGAGTCTGGCGACACAGCCTCGTTTGGGGGGGAGAAGGGGGTCGTTCTGGGTCGGCGTTAACACGGAGGCTGAGCTTTGGACCTACTCCACGGTTTCTCTGCGGTGCTCGGCTCTGATCGGAGGGCCTACCTTGCTCGAGTCGTTAGAATACACATTAAATAAAACAAATTAATTCCTCTCGAACTGTCTCTCGGTCCGTGTTTCTTTCTTGTCTGACTTCCTCTTCGTGACGCAGCTCTGTTTTTCCAGATCTGAGAAGTTAACTTCACCGGCAGAAGTGATGGCCGCAACTACTAAAATAACTCTATAAGTGGTATGGAAGTTCTGTGTGAATCATGACATGCTCCTGGTCCTCGGGGTTGAAACCAGGCTGCAGTAATTGTGCTTTTTTTCCAGCAGCTCTCAGTGTTAAAAGTGTTTTTTTTTTTTCCCCTGTAAAGTGGGCTGTGCGTCAAGAGATTTATGTCCAACCATGTGTGTTCAACTGTGACTGCACTTACACCTGCGCGCGTGTGTGTGTGGTTGTTAAGAGACGATGAACACTATGTACATGACAGTATAGTCCAATTAACTCCCCAGCAGCTGCTCCGAGCACTAGTGCAAAGTCTTATCAGGTTAGTTCGGATCCTTCTATCCGGGGTCAAGATATATTCGCTCACCTCGGGACAGAGCTGCTGCTGCTGCATCCCAGTTTGGGGGGGGCTTCAAGGTCTGAATTTCAAGACGGAATACATTAAAGTACGAGCCTTCAAGGCCATTCTCATGTCAGCAGCTCCTCTGAAAGCAGAAGAGAAAAACTTTGGAGGACAAAACTGCTGTTGAACTCTGCAGCGCTCAGCATCCCACAACCCTCCGCGGCTGGGTGAATTCTTAAACGGCGTCCTCGTCAACTTGACGGGTCCGCACAGGATCTGATTGTTACGTCACATTCGGAGAGCGATGCTTCTCCATTGGCAGGATGGAGGCGAGCGGAACAAGCTACTGCTAACGTGAGTTGTACACAAACAATGTTCTCATTGCTCGTGTTCATGTGTAGAGACCCTGGTGATACTACGAGCAAAGTTTCATGTTGTGTCGAGCCTTCTTAGTGTTTTAAAAATAGAGATTTTGATGCTATCACTAATTTGCCCGTAGCACTCCCATTGAAAATGAGTTTGACCCGAAAACAAAAATACGGTAAATCTTAAAAGTGCCTCTTTCGTCGTAATTATGCTTTTACACGAAGGTTTGACTCGGGTACATTCACAAAAAAAAAGCCTAGGTTGTATTTTGGCGAGAGTTTCGCTTTAAGATGAGGAAATTGAAGGATTACGTATTCGTCTTGATGTTCTATAGAGCAGCAGGGTGAACGAGGACACAAATAAGAAAAATGAGCTGCCTTCTCCTGAAAGCAGCGAAAGACAAAGCCGGAGACACAAAAACTCTCTTTATGTCCAACATTAACAGCGTGTATCTCTTTTTTCCCTCAGTGTTCCCATTACACGCAGCGCCGATGAGCCGCCGTAAATCTAACGCTGTCTGCTCCTTTCACACAGGCAAAGCAAATATCAGGAAACGATTACTTGGAAATAAGCGCCATTTATTTGCCCTGTCAACAAATGCAGGAGAACATATAGCCCCCGCGTCGGCACGCTGCATTGTGGGAACTTGGCAACTGTTCTCTTCGCTATCAGCGTGTCGTATGGCTGAATAAACATGATAACAAATGGGAGGAATAACAAAGAAAAATAGACTCATTTCTGTGACCCTTCTTTTTTCAGCTGGGGCGATGTTTAAATTTGTTACGCTGTGAAAAATATTAGATTAGTGACATTAGTGGCAAATTAAATCCAAATCACATCCAACAGTCACATTATTGAATCTGTATTCTCGCCCAGACTCTCAGTTAAATTATGATCCCCTCTCACCCTGACTGTAGGTAACTCCCTATACGTTCACACGGTAGCTGCTGAATCGTAATGTATTGTTCCAAGGCTGTCAACGCAGCAGATACGCGGAGGTAAAGATACATGGAGGTGCTCTTTTATTCGGTAGGCTACACCTGTACCTGCACACCGTCCTGCAATAAATCATAGTTTAGCGCAGCGCTGTTTACACTTCCTCTCAGGACTGTGTTGAGTGCATCAGCGGGGAAAAATAACTAAACGTAGTGCTCTACCGAAGTGTACTGTTGAAGTGTAAAATGTCAGAGAGAGATTTTTGTTACACATTTTTTCTCGTCTTGTAGAAACAACATTATTATCATTATTATTTTTACAGGAGGGGCCAACTCCTCAGGTCAAGACTCTGATGTCCATCTCACATCTGAAGGAGAAAAATCGTTCATTTTATGACAACAATGTAAAACATCTTGGCCGGAGAAGACAGGCGGTTTGAAAGAGGAGTAAAAGAATCCATCTATGTGAAACTGGATCGACCATCTTTGAACAGAGGAGCTGGCCTAAGACATTACTTACAGTCAAGCCCTAAATTATTCATACCCTTGGCAAATTTGACATAAAGTTACTTTTATTCAACCAGCAGAATGACACAGGCTTCTCACAATGACACAGGCTTCTCCCAGAAGATAATAAGACAATGTACAAGAGGCATCATTGTGGAAAAAATGATTTCTTAGCGGCATGTCCAAAAATTATTCATACCCAATGAATCAGGGTAATTAGGATGCTTTAGAACAGCTTGGACTATTTGGAATGGTATAGTACTTTGGATTTTCCCATAGACTGTGACAGTTTGCAAAGGGTATGAATCATTTTGGACTCTTGTACATCGTCTTATTATCTTCTGGGAGACGCCTGTATCATTACCAATCAGGAAAAAACTTGCTGGTTGAATAAAAGTAAGTTTAAGTCAAAATTTGCCAGGGGTATGAATAATTTGGGACCTGACGGTATCATCCAGCTACAATACAGAACTGAGTAAACAACCACTCACACCTGGGCTCACCTGGCCCTAGCAACCAACATGAAGCCACTGTAAGGACACTCCCACACACTGTAAGGACACTACTCCCACACACTGTAAGGACACTCCCACACATTGTAAGGACACTCCAACACACAGTAAGGACACTCCCACACATCATAAGGACACTCCCAGACACTGTATAGACACTCCCACAACCTGTAAGGACACTTCTCCCACACACTTTAAGGACACTCCCACTCACTGTAAGGACACTACTCCCACACACTGTAAGGACACTACTCCCACACATCATAAGGACACTCCCAGACACTGTATAGGACACTCCCACAACCTGTAAGGACACTTCTCCCACACACTTTAAGGACACTCCCACTCACTGTAAGGACACTACTCCCACACACTGTAAGGACACTCCAACATACTGTAAGGACACTACTCCCACACACTGTAAGGACACTCCCATACATTGTATGGTCACTCCCACTCACTGTAAGGACACTACTCCCACACACTGTAAGGACACTCCCACATACTGTAAGGACAGACCCACACACTGTAAGGACACTCCCACACACGATGTAAGGGCACTCCCATACAGAGTTTAAAACTCTGCATCTCCTCTCCAGTTAGTTAGAACTTAAGAATCCTCTTGGATGAGATGTGAAACACGTCCAGTTGCCTACGATACAGCACTTAGAATAACTATGACCTGGATGACTGACAACCTTCGTCAACATGCAACGCTATCATTATTACTCATCTATGTTTGTGTCTGCAGGTAACTGTACATTTCATGTGTGCAAGGCAAGCTCTTCACATAAAGTGGTATAAGAAGAATGATGAATAGCTTCATACCGACTGTATCTTTTCCATTATTATATTTTTATCCATGAACTTTAAAAGAAAGGAGAAAAGAAAAGAAAAAAATAGAAAGAAAACTTTATTTCTATAGCACCTTTCAAACAAATCACATGCAATACAAAGCGCTTCACAAGTAAATGAGAAAACATGGTATATTAAGAAAACTGAATCAAGTTTAGAAACTAAGGCACACCAATTACAATAAAGTACATTAAAGAATAAAAGATAAAAATAGGAAATACAATAAAAGATAAAGATAAAATAAAAAAAGAAAAGACAAACCTTCCTGATCTCATTAATGAACCTCCTGTATACTGTATACTGTATACTGTATACTTCATAATAAATACTGTACGCTGTACTGTACCACACTGCACTACTCTGTGTTAAATTCTGCACGGGCCTGTTTTCCCCCGGGGATCTCAGGCAGCGAACAAGCGAGCTAATCTATCCACTACACCATTTATACCTTCTATTGCTTGAGTACATATTATTATTTATACATTTGTATTTCGTGCATAACATCCACTTGTACTGAGAGGAGGTGCTGCTGCTGCTGGTGGGGTCAATTTGTTCAGGCTGAATAAATGAGTGGTTAGAGCTTGGTATGCCATGGGTGACTGCGCTCTTCACCAGACCTCTAAGTCACCAGACAGCAGCTATTACTGCACTGCCTGGGCCCTGAAGGGATGTTTCAGCTCTCATCAGGCAGTAATGAGGAGAGGGAGTGGGAGGTATACAGGGTCATGTCTTTGCTGCTGGTCTGCTCACCATGAATAATAAATACGCGGAGATCTGTCTCAGATTGAGGGTGGGAGTACTGGAAGTCAGCCTCGCACGGCATCCATCGACGCGTCCACTCGTCGCCCTGTGAAAGACAGTAGGCTGTCTGATCGTGGGCGGTGAATGTTAACATATTTATACATAAATGCTGGGTTAACTATCCAATCGAAGGAAAATGAGGTAGGTCAGTGAACTGGTGTGGACTGGATAAAGAATCCAAACTGTCACGAGAACAGAAAGAAATCAGTACGAATTCAATCAATTCTTTAAACCCTACATTGAGTAAAAATCAGATAATTAGTACAGAAAGCCCTTGTGTTTTTACTACCTGCTGGTAGAAAGCCCCATGGGTGAAAAGCGGTAAATACCTCAATCAAACATTAACCCTGATTATTATTAAATTGGCTAAAATTGGTTAGTACGTCAAATTAAGCAAGAAGAGGCTTTGGTTTCTCCCCCAGGTGTGTTTACAGGTCGTGGGTTGTTCGACCTCATGTGTAAAAAAATGAAAGTATAAAGCCTTCAGATAAAGCTGCATGTTATCTAATACACTACCTCCAGTGATGTCACTCAGTAGCTGAGTTGCATTGTGGGTAATGTAGGCACCATGGTTTGAAAAGGAAGAATGTGTGGAACGAAACAGGTGATATCTCTGTTTTAAAACTGAACATAATGAGTCAGTGGACTGCTTTTTTTTTTTAAAGCTGGTGCCTACATTTCCCACAATGCAACTGAGCCACTGAGTGACATCACTGACGACTGATCACATTACACGCAGCTTCTTCTTGAGCCACAAAAGGCTTTTAATATTTTTTCCCCACATATATGCATTTGAACTCTCAAAGACCTGTAAACACATGTTGATATGTAAAATTGGTGGAGTAACCCTTTAACCAAAAATGACAATCCAACCCCAGTTTTAAAGATAACTTTTCAACTTTTTCTTGCGGTATTACTGTCTGCGCCACTTTCCCAAAGACACCGTTAGCAACATGGCTACCGCTAGCAGCCTGACTACCGTCCAAAGCTACAAACCAACTGTAAGAGTCCCGGTGGATTTGTTGGAGATCCCTCGTCGAAACTTGTTTTTTAAACGAAACTTAAACAAGCTGGAGGGAGAAAGTTGTGTGACAAAGTGCTCTGGCTTTCTAAGCAGCTTTCCCGCAAGCACAAAAAGAAAGATAACCTCTGTTATGACAACAGTGCACGGCTCATTTCCAGCGGTATTATGTTCTGGTTGGTGTTTCGGCGCGTCAGCATCGGCAGCACCGGGAATATAAATATATATACTGCAGCAGCGACCGACACGCAAAACCTCTTCCTCCTTCTCCTCTGCGACTGTAAACAGACAGACCACATCCCATCCAAAAAAAAAACCCCAGTGGAAATAATGAATTCACTTTGGTTGTTTTGGTGCAGCTCATACTGTACAGTACACTACAACTCCAAACAGAACCGGAGGAGCTACGTCACCAGGCACCGACAGGATCCGCCAGCAGAGATGAAGAAACACAGCTGCGATGAAAACTGCTCCACGTCAAAACACCGAAGGCCGAGTTCAGATAATTTCTTACTCAAGTTTACGACTTGAAAAATGGTGTTCGTGTCCAAAAGCGTTTATCTAATGAGAAGAAAGAGGCTCTCGTTGCTGTGATCCCTGGCCCTCCTCGGCGATGACTCACAGCTTTGAGTCATGGTTTTTGGCTGAGATCTGCGAGGTCTGAGATCAGAGCTGCAAAAGACGGAGGAAGATGGAAGCCGGGTTACACGGCGGGGATTAGGTTTAGGTTGTGTGTGTGTGTGTGTGTGTTTCTTTTCAGTACTTATTTCAGCTGGGCAATCATCACACAACGGTTGTTACCACGGGGTCAATTCTCCCAGCGCTCTGGAGTCAAACGTGAAAATGAGACGGTGATATTTATAAAAAAGTGACCCAGACTGTGACAATGTGTGAGTTTTTCCACATGAGAGGCAGAGAGGAGACATCAAACACGGAGTCTGTGTGACATTTTGGGCGACATTTCGTTCAAAGCAGCAATCATTTTAGCACATCGTAAGTCTCAGTAAGTAGACGTATAATGACATTCGCTCTTGTGTGTTTAGCAGCCTTTTACAGGGCAGGATTTTACTGTAGGATGGGAGAGGAGGTTTCTTTTTTTTCCACCTAAAATCTCACATGTATCAGGTAAAAAATCTGAGCTACATACTAAAAGGCTCGTCACACCTTAAAAAGGCTCAGAGAAATCAGATTTTGACTTAACATCCTTGAAAGTCACGCAACGGGACTTTCAAGGATGTTATATCAGAATCTGTACGTGGGAGTTTGAGGTGGAGCCCCGTTCATTCCTACGAAAGCCAAAATGTCTCAACTTCCTGGTTGTAAAATGACTTGGATCTTCTGCGTTGTGCGGCCAAAAGAGTGTGTGCACTGTCAACTTCTGCCGACCGAGCTGGCTAACTCCACGATTAGCGTCCGGCTACATTGAACAAAAATCAAAAATCTAGACTTTCCCGGTTTAATTTGAACCAGTGGCTTCACGTATGAAAGTCCAATGTGTCATTTCGCTTAAAATAAAATGCATCCAATGTTTTACAGTCGCTCCTTTCACAACGTAAGCGTCTTTTCGGGCCCCGAGTGCATCAGGTGACGATGTGATTACACATTATACTGTGAAAGTTGGCTTTTGCGATGACCCCAGATCTCTATTATGTAGCTATGATGTTCATGAGTGTGATGATGCTATTACAAATTACCCAAAATAAGTTTATAATGAGCGGAAATATATTTTTTAAAGGGCTGATTTCCCCCATCGAGGCTTAAGGATGGTGCATTTTGCTTCCCAAATAACCGAGTTTCGTCTTCAGTCTGGGGACTTGGCTCGCAGATTGCATTTCTTTTTTTCAATTTTGATGTTAACGAGCTAACTCTAATGCATCTCTGATCGCCCGTGGAGGTGGTGCAGGATTAAAAATCGTGACACTGAGATTAAATGTGATTTAGCACAAATGAAAAAAAAAAAATCGGATAACGCGGCGCGCTCCCTCATGAGAGCGTAAACAGGATTGGGGTTTGTCATTAATTAATTAAAGGACTAATGTGCGTCTCTGCGATGTGCACAGCGCTCTGCCAGGAGACAAGAAGTGGAGATAAGGACACCTGCAACGCAAGAAAAACGAGCACCAAAGTGATAATCACTCAAATCCTGCATATACATGTGTATCAAACGTGCACGAGCTGCTTTGAAAACGCTCATTTGTCAAATTCAAAACAGCTTTATTGGGATTCCACTCGTCTATTTTCCATCCATCTTCCCTCTCTCTTGGGAAACCAAACAGCCGGGGATGATTGAGATTCAAGAGCTGGAGAAAATAATGACCATCCTCACGCCCTCGAGATGAAAACATCATTTCCAGCTCCTCTTAAAGCCACCACCTGTAAAATGTGCAGTTTAACGAGCGGCGTGATGACAGATATTAGTCCCTCTGTGGCGGCGCTTCGCAGCAGTCGTCTTTCCTCGCAGTTAAGTGTGAATCTGCGGCATCCTGCTCTGTCTACTTTCATGCTGCGCTCTGAAACTGGCTCGCAGATTCACTGACGGACAGCTGCTCATTAACAGCCATCTCAGATGTCGCTGATTTCGCAGACCGCGGCTTCGTTCTCCTCCTCCTCTCATCTCCATCATCAGAACCCCAGATTTCTGTTTACATCTTAAGAGGGGGGGAAATATCACTCAGGACAACACTTGAGTGTGCTGCAGAGCTTTTTCCTCTGATGTGGGACGAATCACTGGAGGACTCCCTCCGTGTGAACTGATTGGTCAGAGATGGAGCGATGGATGGAGCGATGGATGGATGGGAAAAAATGCAAAGCAGAAGCTTGATATACGGACCGCTCTTATCAGGAAGCCCGCGAAGAAAATGGGATTTTTTACGAAGCTGCTGAGAGAATCATTCCATCTTTTTCACGATGTGAATCCACGTGATCTAAGCCGAACGTCTTCATCTTTATCATTAAAATATTCCCTCTCATGTAACAAAGGCCACGGCGTCAAATAAAATGCTCTATGAAAGCTCTTTTTAATTTCTTCATCGATAATCAAACGTGACATCTGTTTTTCTTTCAAATAATACATTTCATGTCGATGAATAACCGTCAGGAGCCTCGATTTGAATCTACGTCCAGCTGCAGCGGGAGGAAAAAAAACGTGATGGAAGTCGAAGAGGAGGCCAGTTTATGTTCATGAATATTGTGGGCTGAGCGTATACTTATGAAGATAATAAATCAATAACAGCAGGCTGAGTCTGAAGCAAGACGGCTAACTGTTACTATGACTCTGTCTTTGCACCTTTCACAATAAAAGCCCTGAAATGGTCCACAATTAAGAAGAAGAAGAAGAGGAGAAGAAAAGAAGAAGGAGGAGGAGATGAAGAAGAAGAAGAAGGAGAGGAGGAGGAGAAGAAGAAAAATAAGGAGAAGAAGAAAAGGAAGAAAAAGAGGGAGAGGGAGAAGAAGAAGAAGAAGGAGAGGAGGAGGAGAAGGAGAAGAATGAGAGGAAGAAGACGAGGAAGAAGAAGAAGGAGAGGAGGAGGAGGAGAAGAAAAATAAGAACAAGAAGAAGAAGAGGAGGAGAAAATTAAGGAGAAGAAGAAGAAGAAACAAAAGAAGAAGGATATATACACAACATACCATGCCAACGTAAAAAAAAAAAAAAGTAAGAAGGTATTTTTGTCTTTACACTACTCTGATCACATATTCACTTCCTAATTGTCGGCTGCAGAGCTTCCTCTCCATCTGCCTCTGCTGCCCACAACCTAATCTGCATTCACACACAGATCATCGGCTGCACGATCCATAATGGCAGCGTCCTCTATAAGTACAATATGTTCCCCGCAGTGTTTACGAAGGAGGCTCAGCAACAAATGTGTCCTTTCTAGAGCAGCACGTGTGCAGCAGGGATCAGTCAGTCAGTTTAACTTCTCCTCCGAGCCGATGAATATTTTTTTCAGGCGTCCTCTGCGTTTGCTTCTGGCTGGGAGAGGAAATCGTATTGAAACAGGCTTAATTGCATCAGCTGGTCAGCGGGTTTGTTAGCGAGCGTGCAAATGGTCTTTGTTGAGCGTGTTAGTCTCGGATCAATTTGTAGCGTTAATTTCATTTCGAGGCAAAGAACAGGTGAAGTGAGGACAGCGGGGCAGGAACAGAATCTGTATGGGAAAGAAAAGGAAAGGTAAAGACCTCAGTATGTACAGGGGATATAGGATTTGGCTTTGTTCTTATAATGTGTCCTTGTGCCTGTATATGAGGAACATGGCATCGTGCCACAGCGACCGCAAAGAAGGTCGACTGTTTACATGCGGCGCTATTAAGGTGCAAATACATACAACCCCCTGGAGGGCGCGCACGTCTTGACATACAGCAGCGCACGCGGCAGGTGGGGGCAGGATCAGGTGTCAATCAAAACTAATAGAGAGCATCAGCAGAGGTCCGTCAGGACGGCGTTTACCTGCACCCAATTAACCCGTGAAATCATCGCCTCTGTCCTTCATCTTCCGGACTGATGAGTTGCAGCGGAGGGTTAAGTGTTTGGTAATTGACCGAGGCGGCTGCCGGGTTTTTTCTTTCCTGCCGTCTAATTATACGAGATTCCAGGTGTAAATCAGCGTCTGACTAAAAAAAGCGTGAGAAGCAGCGGAGCACCGAGCCGCAGAGACAGTGATTGAAGTCATCACGAGTCACGGGGTGTTCGAGAGGCTTCTGTCAGCACACACAGCATCGACACAAGGGTCCGTAATCTTGAGGCACACGCTTTCTTTGCAAACAGAGATGTCTTTATATATTAATGGTGTAAAATGTAAGAACTGGCCTCCTACAACACCGGACTGTTTGCTGTAGCTATCTTTGGCTACAGCTACAGGCTAGCTAGTTGGCTCAGTTAGCAGTGTAGTTATTAACATTAAGCTGTACCGTGAATGGTAAATGGACTTGCATTTATACAGTGCTTTTACTGTTAACCGCTCAAACGCACATTTCTGATCACTGACACAGAACACAGTGATCCTCAGGGCCTTCCTTACGCGTCCTCCCACCCTCTTTCAATCCGATCTGCACTTGAAGTCTTTCGTATATCACGAGAAGTTCTCACATCGAGTGCCGTCTGCTGCTTCATGCGGGGACCTGCGGCGTGGAGAAGCACGGGGAGGAAAAATAACCCTGCGAACGCACGGGGATGAAAGCAGCCGGGGGGAAGCTCTAAGAGCGGCTTCAAAGAGAAACACCAGCGACTCCGACACGTGTGGCTTCTGTCCGCGCCGCCATAACAAGCAGCTCAGGACACGCGGCAGAGCGGCGCGGTCTCAAATGATCTCAGTCGATGTTTCCTTCTCCACTTTATGCCAAGAGGAGAAAATGAAAACGAAGACAATATCTTCACTCACGGCACGTCCTTTTATGCAAGGAGGAAAATAATCATCACAATGCTTTTAACGTTATCTTCATGAATCTATTATTTAAAACTGACGACTTTTTTACTCGGCTTCATGCATTAATTAGGCGGGATAACTAATTATAAAAACATCACATTGATTTTGAAGCTTCGTTCTGCTCGGATGACTGTTTTTTTTTATTGCTTTTTTTACCGTTCGGGGTGTTTTAACGCATCCTGCAGCACGTGCTCAGCAGATTTATGTCGGAAATCATACGGAAGCGTGACGACTGGTGCGCCTCGTTCAGTTGACGCGACCGCAGCACCGTCCCGTGACCTTATCTGCACCCAGCTGTAATTGAGATCATTTCTTTTAACCTCAGTGTTTCGACGCTGATGCAGTTAATGAGGTAACAGTGGAAATATACAGCATGAGGAGCTCTGGGTCACACTAACCTCAGGTGAGCGGATCTGTTTGTGGCACCACTGGATATTTTATTTTATAAGAGATCGAGGACTAACGACAATTTGCAGTTATGATTGCGGCAACAAGGAGCGGATGAATTGACGAGAAATCGGGACAATCCAGCCGTGTTTCCGGAGACCAAAACTGATAATTTGACAAAAAAATAAGAACAATTTTCAGCCGAGTTTGTTGCGGAACCAAAACACAATCTTCTGTCGACCCTGACTCACTGGATTTTTTGCATAAAGCTCACAGGAGCATAACCCAAACTGAACCTAAAGAAACATAAAGTTGCAACATAAGGAAATTGTAGAATTTATGTAGAAACAAACATTGGGTTGGACACAGATCCTGTAATCCTGTCAATCAAACACCATAAGAATAAAGTTTGTCATCTACAAACTGAAACTTTTCAGTGATATTCGGTCCAGCTGGAGATCTTTTCTGGGACGTGCTTTTATCGTCTATTTTGCGTAAAAGAGCCTCTGCTCCACGAAATCAGTTTCAGTTTCGAAAATCTCCGTTAAATCTCTGAAGTATTTATCACATTATGAGATTATGGGACCAACCGGGAACCAGCTGCCTGTCATGATGCCGTATTACCACATTTACTGGCAGACTGTCGAATTTAACATCATCACGTGTCTTTAATTCATACTCAGTGGCGTCTTTTTTGTGAACTATATGAATCATTTCTGCTGGGTTGATTCAACTCTGCACAGAGCTTCAAAGAGAAGAGGTACAATTTTTTCCCCAATGCTGGTATCAGTTTCCGACAAGCGCTCTGTGTCCTAAAAAACTTCCACATACATTCAAAACGTGCTCATCTGTCGGAGGGGACGACCGCCGACTGTGACAAAAACCCCCCAAACATCTCTGCTCCCTCCGCCGCCGCGAATGTGTTTCGGCGCCACGATGGAGGCCGTGCCTGAGAGCGCAACACATAAATCAGCGGGCAGATTCATCTGTAACGACAGCAGAAGTACACAATGCTGTTAATCTCACGAGTCAGAACCACTATTATGCTGTTGTGCCACCTTTGAACATTAACTCAGTGACGCCTGCGAGCTAGTTCGAGCAATCAGCTCGAGTCTGCCGCTGCACTCCCAGCGTGCACTTGTCACCGCGGCGCTAACATGACATACTGCTCCGACTGTCGACATCAAACACATCTCTCCGGGGGAAGTCATTGTCATCACTCTCCCGCTCCCTGCTGAGCCGAGGCTGGCGGTTTCCTCGCGTGGAGCGGCGAGCTCAGGAATAAATACAGTATTCTACAGTCACATGCTTTCACTCTCCCTCCCGAACCTCTCTCTTGGGTGCTTCCCAATTCCCTTAATTGACATTTCCTCGCTCCCTCGCTTGAAACGGAAGTCGCTCTGATCCACCGTCCCAAAAGCTCTTATTTCTGCCTCAGAGGAGCGAGGGACGCACACGACAGCAGACATCACCCGAGTCTTTTTAATGGCCGACAAAACCTCCCGTGCTGCCGCTGACCGGACGCTGCCGCCAATGGTGCCGATCTCTGACACATCGCAACACCGCTGGAGCTTCGCGAAGTGTGTTTCTCCAAAGATTGAATTTAATTTGTTTCCTGGTTCCACATCCAGTTAAAAAAAAGTGACTCAGTATGTTGATGTCGGCACCGGAATATTATCGAGTTGACAGTGATTTTGCCGTTGAAAGTCACAATAACGATGTTTTTGCTCAAACAATTAAAACAATAAATGATCTGCCTCTTCTGTGTTTGTTCGTTTTAATACAGTATTTCTGAAAAAGCAGTCGTTTCATGATGAAAAAGAACTGATGAGAACAAAGACGAAGACCCAAACCGATCCGGCGGGTCACTAAGGTTTGTAGTACTGACGATCATCGGCATCATTTATCATTTCCTTCGGTCACATGCGAAGCTGAAAGTCTTGAGTTTGATACTTTTACATAATTTACCCTGATAAATAACATCCCCGCATCCAAAACTTCTCCCCTCCAAAATCACATCCTGCGTTATTGAACGACGAATTCACAATCAGAACCTCAACAGATACGGAGGGACACGATGAATGAATAAATGATCTGCAGTCTGGCAGTAGGAGCGGCTCCTGTTCCTCTGAGCGGGTTTTACAGTGCGCAGTGTGAATACAGAGTGCAGCCTCTCTATTCACGAGCAGGTGTTTGTGACACAGGTAACAAAAAACAACGCGCTGATCGCCGCGCGCCTCCGTTAGCGTTAGCACGGCGCCCAGGTGTGCAGACACGTTCGTCAAACCTCTGCACAGCTGTCGCCGGGGACGGACGTCGCTTCGCGTGAAGCCTCGGAGGGAGAGGACGTCTCAATGGAAGACGCAAGGAGAGGACACACAAGAGAGCGAAACTTTGATGTGATTTAATTAAAAAATGGGACGCGCCCTGCCCTCCACACGGCCTTCACCAGAGATGACTTTGCTTCTGTGTTAGTTTCCTTCACGTCTACATCTACACACTGGCGCCTGATAGTTCCACATTCCCTCATTAATTGTCACGCGTAGTCTCATTATCCTGTCGACTATTTCATCTGTTGCTAATCCTGAGGCGTGTTTGCACCTCGGCGATAATCCACTCTGCGTTCTGAGTCACCTGAGTGAAATCTGAGCTCGATCGATGAAGATGAATCAGAACTTTTTGAGGTTTTATAAGCAGCTGAATTAAACATTAAGACAACCCACGTTCACACTGTATGTATTCTGTTGTATGTGTTATATTCAGCACAACAAACAGCATTTCCACTTTATCTTTAGTTCTTAATAGAGAAGTGGACTCGAGAGATTGACTCACTGTTTTGATGACTTGCAGCTCAGTAGAAAACACTCGAGACACTGACTTGAATGACTCGTCTGTGTTAATATCATGTTTCAGCTTAGTTTCTATTGCCTGGCTGTCAGTATTTCACCCTTTAAATGTGATTGAGAAGAAATTAAGAAGGTTTAATAAAATATAAAACAGATATAATACTGTTTTTTTTGTGTTTTTTCTCTATATTTATTTCACTGAATCTCAATAAACCAA
This sequence comes from Sparus aurata, assembly GCF_900880675.1. Lineage (NCBI taxonomy): Eukaryota > Metazoa > Chordata > Actinopteri > Spariformes > Sparidae > Sparus > Sparus aurata. The sequence goes on along the minus strand of NC_044206.1, from coordinate 22,660,415 downwards.
TTCAATTCATTGTACAACTTTTTGAACTGGATAAATTGCTCAATAATCTCATTTTTAGACAGGCAGTAGTATTTGTTTCTCTTAATAAAGATCTGATATGGCAGTTAAGACTGAAGTTTATTCAGTAGGGAGAAAGTGACTGGACTTGGGACGTATCGTGCTAAACTTAGGCTTGACGTAACGCGACTTGCCCAATAAAAAACGACGATCAGTCACATAACTTCTTCTAAAAAAGACAAACGACGGTGTTCTAATCAGAGGAAAAGACGCCCATCATCATTTTAGACCCCATCACTCCGAGTCAGAGCTGTCGTGCGACTTCTTGACAGCAATCTGCCATAAAATAAATGTTTAAAGTAGTTTGCCGAAGAAAATTTTAAAAAAAAGAACTCTATTTTTTTCGCTGAAACAGATTTTCTAAATCTTATTATCATAGCGTTGCATCAATAGTGATAACGGCGATGAAAAGCCAGTAATCATCCCGGACAGCTGGACGATTCTTTCTGCTGGTCGTGCTGAAGGAAGAGAAACAGTCGCACAGGAACAATGTACGAGTCATCTCTGTGGATTAATGACATTTTGGATGTGTCGTGAAACGCTGAGCGCGCAGTATCTTTTTTTTTTAATGTGAACGTTTCCCTCTCGGACAACAGCCGAGCGCTTTGTCTCTGAGGTGGATGTCACCGCATGGATTCATGAATAACTCTTTAAAGGTCTCTGCGAAGACTTAAATTAAGATTGTGTGTGTGTGTGTGTGTGTGTGTGCAGTCACAAGTGGGTCTCTTGGTTTAAATGAGTTCACTTTCATCTCAGTCACATCTGCAATAAACCTGGAGATATTTTGCGCAGACATGCAGTCCGGTTCATCTAATGAACAGAAAACGAGGGCTTCGTTGTCAAAGCGGCTGCAGATTTCATTCATATCTGAAATGAAGCGAAATTAACCGGACACACCGCGAGCAGACCAAAAAAGAAATCAATGGCAATGATCCGAGGTCCCTAAAGGCTGGGCTAACGTGCTCTTTTTGCCTCGGCTTATTGAGTGAAGATCACACGGGCTCAGCTTCATCACCTCCTCTTCGGCCGGGCGGAACGGACTCCGTAGCGGTGTTCGATACCGTAATGAGCTCTGAAGCGTCCCATTCATTACCACGTTTAGCGCTCAAAATTGAAAGTGGATGCACCCGGGCGTCGATGGGGAACCTCGAAGCTTCGATTCTGACACCTCTAAGAAAAATCTCTTGACCGGCGAGGGGTGTTGCATTTGTAAACAACCTTGTTAGAGCTTTAATTGGACCTTGGACTGGAACTGGTAAGTGCTGCAGGGGGGGGGGGGGCTGATGGTGTTTACCATTAGATCAATACCACTCGCTCCAGTAGTTGTGTTGCTGAACATTGGATCAGCAGCCATTAAGATCTAAAACAATCAATGTCAAACATTGATAACGCAGTCTCGCTCTCAAAGCGCTCTGAAAACACCCGGCGGACGTTTGTTTTCGTTAGCCGTGTTAGCGGCGCGGCTACGAGGATGAAAAGGTCCGTCGGTCGTGGTCCCAGGAGGAGAAACCCACGTCCCCTGACAACAAAGCAGAACAACCACTTCAAATAATAGCGGTTGAATTTACACGCAAGATGATTTAATATTAAAAAACAACATCTTGTTCTAGAGTAGCTCCAGTAAATCAAACGAGATGTGAGTAAAGTTTCCAGAAAAACATTTTTCAAATACATCAAAGTGACAGAAAGTAAGAGAAGTGCACGTATACATGTAAATATACAGTCTTAATTGTACTTTTGATGCATTTAATATCAAATACGTTAAGTGCTGTTTGTGTCAGTGGCACAGTCACAGTCAATTCATCAAAATTTGTGCATTATATCGCAATTTTCCAAGCTGCTATTCATTGGACTGACACGAGCTTTAATCGCACATAAGAGACGTAAAATAAGTAGTTTGGAAAAACCAATATAAGCAGTGTAACACAAATAGTGACGTGTCTTATTATTAGGGATGGACACTGTTTGACATTTTTTTTTATGTTGGTCCTGATGCGAATTTGATCCCAAAATGATACAGGAATATGAGATCAATGAGGAAGCATGTGACCAAAGAGGAAATAAGAAAGAACAACCACTCTGACCAGACGTCTCCGCTGCTCCGGGCACATTTTCTGTCAGTATCTCAACAGAACCGGCGTTCAGCGCGCAGGCCGCCGCGTGTCACGTTATTAATCGACCAAGATGTTGCGTCAAACTACCTGAGACATACAAGATAAAGGATGACAAATGAAAAGAAACCGGTGGGTAAACTTAATTACATTTGAGCGAGGAACAGATGCCCACGGGCTGATTTATAAAATCATTTAAAGTTAATATGACGTTTTTGATTTAATCCTGATTCGCTCAAGGTCAGTTTGGGATCCTTCGTCCGTCACGCTGACTTATTAGGGAGCCCCACGCAGCATTTGCCCCTGACGGCTCGCCTCGGGGCGCAGAACGAGCGAGCGGAAGGACAAAAAACATTGAACTTGACTATCGGGACACCTGGAGGGAAACCTTATCAAAGCTACGCAGTCAGGTGTCCGCCAGAAAAATGATGAAGAACATTTCAGCCTTTTCACCCAAGTTGCTCCGAGTCATAAAAAAAACCCAAAAAAACAGGGAGTTGGGGAAGGGAAAAAAGAAGAGCGACGGTTGACGACTCTTGTATTCTGCTGAGAGTGGGAGGATTAAAGTCGACGAGGAGAGAATGAGAGAGACGAACGAGAACCCCTCGCAGTGGAGCAGATTACCGACGTCTGCGGCGTTCACACAGATTTCATGAAGCTAATAATCAAAGCAGCAGCTGGAGGAAAAGGCCGGGGCGCAGAGACACACGAGGACAGGCGCGGGGGGGAAAAAAAAAAGGGGGGGGGAATGAGAAATGAAAATCTACGTAAGGGAGGAGGAGCGCGCCGACCGCTCTGCACGTGTGCACGTACGCATGTGCGTTTCCATGTATATATTCATGCAACAGCTCAGCGGCTGCCACTTTGACTTTAAAGGAAGCGTTCCCCCCCTGTGAAACTCAGCTGGCCAACTCTCTTCCGGGCTAATATTTCATACAGCAGCGAACTAAAAACCTTGAGATGAATTCAGAAGCTCCTCTGATTGAGAACATCTCTAAAAAATGCAAACCCCATCAAAGCGCTGCAGTCTGAATCCATATGACGATGCAGCCGGCGCCTCGCTGAAGCTTTTCAACAGCTACTTTCTTCTGCGGCCTTGATGTTAACCCTCTGGCTTCTCGATTATTAAAGGGCTCTTCCCCATTCTCCGAAAAAAGTGTTTTGCTTTGACCAGTTTCCTCAAACATATTTTTTCTCCTCTGACAGCCGTGTATGTTTTATTCCCATTATTGTGCCGACTGTAACGATGAATCTACAAATGGATGAGCTGTCAAAAGCAAATTAATCACCGACTGTTCTGATCATTTATTAATCGATTTGAGTAGTTTTTGAAGAAAGGAGAGTTGAAGTTCTTTGATAGCAGCTTCTTAAATGTGAATACTTTCTGTTTTTGTCACTCGGTGACAGAAAACTGAATGTTTTTTGGGTTCTGGACAAAAAAAAAAAGACAAACACTGATTTTCTAGACCAAAAAAAAGGGATCAATGAATCAAGAAAATAATCAACAGGTTAATCGCCACTTATATTTGCAGCTGTTTACCTAATAACAAACATTATGTCACATGTTATCTATGAGTTATGTATCTCAGGTGTGCAGTACTGAAGCAGAGCTTATTTCCTGTGGAGGATTAACTGCACTGAACTTGTTAATTAACTATAAACACGCATGTCGAGCTGCAAAACAGAGTCAGTTAATAAATGAGTCAATAAAACAAGTATTTTAAGAAGCAATTATTAGTTTGAGTTCATTGTTATTCAAGCAAAAATGTCTAAAGTGGCTCCAGCTTCTTAAATGTGACGATTAAATGTAAATGAATGAACAGTTAAACTGGATTTTAAACTGAAAGTTGGGTAAAAGAAGCATTTCAAGACGTCACTTTGGGTTTTGGGGAAACATTTTCTCTAAATGTTGTGACATTTTCCAGACTAAAATTATTTACTCATCAGAAAATGATCAGTAGATCAAATATCTGTGATAAAGATACAATATGTGTCATAGAGATTCAGTGACATAGAGTGACGCAGTGTGTTGTAACTGTGGCTGAGGACGATCCGTACAGCGAACAGTCGAACAGTCGAGCACTTCAGACGTCTGCTGCAGCCGCCTCAGTTACAACAAATGGAGCCGTGAGTCTGAGATGAAATCTGACATTCAATCGAGCTTCATAAAGTCTCATTCACAGTTATCAATATTATGAAGCTTTTAACCAATAATCTCATTAATAAAAACAGACTGATCGTAAACAAGCTGGCCTCGTCAACTACTAATCATTCCGTCTGCAACGTTACAAAGAATTGTGATAAACGTTCACAACAATTTCCCAAAAATCCAAAACGATGAATGAAAATGAATTTTTATTTATTTTTTTGTTAAATCAACAGTCCCAAACCCAAAAAACTCTTCATTCTCTAAACTAAATGACAAGAAAAAGAAGCAAATTCTGACGTTTAAGAAGCATTTTTGCTCGAAAAAAAGACTGAAACATTTAATTAATATGATAGCAACTTATTTTTACATAAACTACCAAAATAAGATTTGCAGGTGAGTCGTGCAGTTGTGTGCTGAGCTGCAGCTGACAAACTAATGAGGAATCTATCCTGCAAACTGAGCTGGATGTTTATCTGCTCGCTCATTCAGAGAGCAGGAAAAAAAAAGTATTTTGTTTTTTAGTTAAGTCAGAAATAACATTATCAGGAAAGCTCAGGTGGGTTATCATTCAAAGTGTGTGTCTCTTGTGTGACGTGCTGTCAGACGCTGTGACAGAGCGTTGATATAACTTAATTACCTTGATGTGAATACAATTAGAGCTGAGACAATTTGAATTTACTTCTTTTGGGGGACGATTCCTCCTCAAAGACGAGCACAGGACGTGTGATTGCAGAGCAGATGTGGACGCTGCAGGAAGAAAGAAAAAGGAAAACACGTGATGTTAAATTGAACATTTGAGATTATACAGTCAGAGCTGAAGACTTGCATCAAGGTCCAACTGGGAAACATCCAGCTGGGGTTTAAATTTGCACTCCTGAAAACCTCCACTGTTCTTTAACTGCACTTGCTCTGAAAAGAAAAGAAAAAAACTATTTGTGCTGTAAAGAAGTGGCCATGAGCTGACGAGCGATGAAAACTGGGCTAATTGGCTGCCGAAGCTGGTGGGCTTTCCTCCGCCCGGCTTGGATCTCGCTTCAGTCGGGGAACACTCGCGCTGTGAAGTCAAAGCCATTATTCTCTGAGCGCTTACAGTTGAATTTTGGCGGCACAGGTGCTGCTCAGCGGCGCTTTGAGCTGGATAATCAGTACCCTGAAAAAAATTCAGCGGGGAACACAACAAAGCTGCCAGGAAAAGACAAAAAAAAAACACACACAGAATTTCAAGAAGGAGCCGAGAGGAATCATCACAAGCGACTGTATCTTAATTAACAGGGAGGATGTCGGCGGTGGAGGGAAGCAAACAGACGCACGTAGAGACAGAAAACGTGAATGTGACCGACACGTTAAGTGGAACAACAGCGATGATGGATTGCGCGGAACTTCCTTATTTTAAAGGGGTTCTGATGCAACGCGCTGTAATGTTCTGGGTTTGGGTTGTGTATGCAGAGCAGCTGATGTCATGTGTCTTGTCTCCGCAACCTCGCGGAGCATTCAGAGTTACTGGATCTTAAGGAGAAACTCTTAAAGAGAGGACAAACACGTCGGAGGCGACAGACGCGCTGTCGAGGTCACGCGCGCGGACATTTCGTGAACATGAACGACCGCGACATGTTTTTTCTCATGCTGTACAGGACACGGACATTATTTATTTATTCAGCCTGGTGTAAGTGCAGTTTATCCGTCGCCTGCATCATAATGTACGTTCACCTTTCAATGCTTCACACTCACACACAGTACTGTACGTCTGACCGCACACTCACACTAAATCTCACTTTCATTAACACGAGGTCAGACGTTCAGAGCACACGTGCGCTCAGATGCAGCGCGGCTAAAAAGGTGTGTGGGCTCGGAAAACAAACCCAGCTGCCAGGCTCCGTCTCTGTTAGTGTCAGCGCGCCGCCTTAAAAGCCTTTAAAATGAAAGACGGCGACTACGGCGGCACATGAAAAAATAACATAATAGGTCGGAGAGGACAGGATGACAGAGGAGAAGCTGTGGAGGGAGAAAAAGGGGGACGGGGGAGGAAGTCCTCCAGTGTTAGCTATGTGTCTAGTGGAGCTGCAACTGATGAATCCTTTCATTATCAATTAATCTCCTGATTAATATCTTTTGATTAAAGGGGAAAACGCCTTAAAGGTGTGGGGCTCGTGGGGGACTAAACAATCAATCAAAACAAAGCAGCAGAGGCGGAGATGTACTCGCTTGAAGCGCCGGCACAGTCTCCAGGATATAACACATCTCCAGCCATGTTTGTGGCAGCAGAACCGGGTGTTTTTTAAGGAGTCAAGCGGCCATTTTTAGCCGTGTTTGTGGCGACCAAAACAGGTATTTTAAGCCGAGCCACGTTGTTTTGCAAAACCCGAACCGGGCGGTCTTTGCGCCTCGACCTGTCCGGATCAGAAGCACGGACTGTGAGGAGAGAAAAAGGAAAACTAAACCTTAACAAACAAACTTATGTGGTTTTAGAAACGTACTGAGCTCACATGTATTCTGATGATAAAGGGTGTAAGGACATCAGGTTTCTGAAGAGTCAGTGAAGCTAAATACTGTGTGGTTCTTTTAAGTTCTAATAGGATCCAGTAAGAACTTTATCGGTGCTTTTTTCATAGAAAGAAACGTACATCGTTACAGTTGGAGGCCAAGGTGACTTCTTCAGATGCCTTTTTTTAGTCCAAAACTGTTAGATATTCTATAAACGATGATATAAAAACACTAAAATGCAGTAAATCTGCACACGTAGGAGCTGGAAACAGAGAGTACGTGTTTGCGTTCGATAACAGATGCTGGAATTGTTTTTGATTGGTTTTCTGTCGATTGACGGGGAGGAGAGGCTGGACTCGTGTCCTCGGCTGCTGTTTACGGTCGCGCTCCACGTACCGCCGCCGACTTCGTCTAGACGGCACACGCAACAGGTCGCACGCAATCAGGATTTCTTTTCTTTCTTTCTCTCACATCCACACATACAGACTGCTCTCCTCCCTCTTCACCTCCAGACTCGTTCCGTCTCCCTCTCGGCCTTCTTTTCTTCCTCTTGTGCTGCTTCTTGTGGTTGATGCCGATATTTTATTCTGCCAGAACCCTAGTTCAGAACTTGTACTGATGCTTAATTAAACCGACACGAATCTCAGGAAGTAGACCGAGGGATTATGTTGCCTACGTCGTCGCTACATTTCTGCGTACGTATCGGAGAAAGAACCAAGCAAAAGGATGATTTCAGACTTACACGGATCACACCGCCTTGACCTACAGGGCCAATAAGACATTTAATCCGGCGGCAGTAACACTTGGCAAGGCCGCCTAAACTGTAATGCATTGGTCGATTCAGTTCCTATCACCCCATTTCTCCTCAATTAGACATTAAAACTGTGTTAAAGCTGCACAGTTCAGCGCAGGACAGACATTTTGGCATTAAACATACAGTTTCCCATAAATACCGTGACCCCCCCCTTCCGTGTCAGCTCTGCTACGTGTAATCTGCCGTATTAATGTGGGAAAACTCGCTCGTATTCCGCCGACAGGGATCTCTTCCAGTGTCGCTAAGCCGCGGGACACACGCTCCGTTAAAGCGCCGTCACCTGTCTGCCACACGGCGCGGCTCTCCGGATGTTGGATGTGCTCCTCTGGGAAATCATACATTAAAGCAAAGTCTACAGAAACGACTGCAGGCGAGGGATCAGCAGGCAGCGAGGCGTTAAAAAAGAGGGTAGTGTCGGGACCCGGTACCCTGGTGCAGATGAGTGAACATTAACCACTGCCCGCCAGGCTTAACATGACCTAAACTGCGGCCTCTTCGGGAGTGTAATGCAGGGTGGAGATAGAGGAATCTCTTCGGCGTTAGAGGGAATGTCAGAAAGCGCGAAAGCCCGACGAGACCGACCCGACACATGATCAGACACATGATGGCTCTGAATGTTGTTCATGTATTTTTCTTATGCTTTAAAGGACCAGTGTTTAGGATTTAGTCTAGCAGTGAGACACAGGCGCTTGTGTTTAGACAACATTCAACATCTGAGAGTTTTGGCTTCTTCTCTGGTCGCCTTCGTATCTTAAACTCGGGTTTCGCTTCGGCTCCACTCCTGAATCCCTTCGTGTCTCGAGTCAGCCTTTTCCCCTCATTTCCGTTGGCGTTGTTTGGTTTGCGAGGACAGCTTTTCAATTTTTGTCCCCTCAAAGTCCTCTCCGGAGATTCGCTTTTTCAAACAAATGCCTAATCTCTGAGGAAATGTGCGAATGGCACCAAGTGAGACCGAGCAGATTGTGATAGCGGTGCAGTGTGTGGCTGTTCGTGGGGAATTTTAATAGGCAGCGCGCTATTCTGCATGCACGCACGCACACACATTTCGAGGAACAAAAATCTCTCCGTGCCCTGAAATGAATTCATGTTCCCGACGCCAGCCGGAGGCAAATGTTATCTCCAGCAAACCCAAGACCAATTTCGAATAGAATAACTGACGTTCCTGAGCAATCGACAGATGATAAAACCTTTGATCCCTCATTGCACGCTCCATTTCTTTTTCGTTTGACACCACGATAACCGATTGAACAGCAGAAACGGCTCTGTTTGTCTCAAAGATAATCGTTTCCATGTAAATAAGCGGAGCAGGCAGGCAGACAGCACACTTAACGAGCGCTGAGATATAACGCCCCGCAGCCAATCAATAAACAACTTGTGGAAGTGACTCATCACCGGCGTGCTCACCCCTCTCGCCCCCCCCCCCAAAGCAAAGTGCTGAGGCAACGCTCTCGCCGCGACCGCTCTGCTCCACGGCGAGACGAGAGGAGATGTGATGGCCCCACTCAGACACAAGTGGCCTGCTGGCAGCGAGTCCATCTCGTCTCATTGATCCGTTCGGCCCGGATCTAAGAAATATGACTGAAGGCTGATTCCCTAATGGGACCGCAAATGCAAGCAGTGGGGCTGCGGCCTGTCCACATGATGTATGCCAGGCATATGGACAGGCCACTCATCTTCTCATTGTCAGCTAATCGCCTCTCCGCCGTGCCTTGTGTCTAGGTCGGTCTATGGCTAATAGCCGGCAGACCGTGTGATCCACTCTCATCCCGAAACCGCCACACCCTGCTTCAGATCAATGTCATACAAACATACATGCATACATACATTTCCCCCTCAGCTCCATCCACCTTCCCATAGGGGACGGGGTGAGTGCTGTGCGGTCACGGCTACGTGCTGCACTCCTGGTGACGCACATACATTTATAATCAGCGTCCTGCCACGATTCGTATTCAGACGCACACTGCCAACAACTTCACTGTGGATTATCTGCATCTGGACAGGCTTGTAAAACGTATCGACTTTAATAGTCGAGGCAATATTTCGACTCTGTTGAAGTAATTATATGAAAGGTAACCACGGAAGAAAAGGGCTGCTCGGTCCGTCTCCTGATGATATCGGCGCACAATATTGAAAAGGTTGCTGATACCATCGGCCCAATCAATCACTTCGAAGGGTAATATTTTTTTTCTCCCCCCCTCCAGTCTGCAAACTCGAGTCAGTTAATCTTGGGATTAAATCAGAGAAGCTATATTAAAGCCAAGTTATTAAAGTGAGCCTAGGTAATAAAGTGGGACTACGAGAATCAGCTCCAGTTTCTTTACCTCGCAGTTCACTGTAACTTACAATCATCTTTAGGTCTCGTTTTTTTTAATCGCACTACTTTTTTTGGGAGCAACTGAAAATGTCTCTGCAGCAAAAGAGCGTTTGAAGACTGTGATTAAGATTTTAGTTACAATTTGCCTGTTTTTCAACCCAAAAAACTTCAGACTTTTTAAAATGATACTTAACCCTAATGATTGTATACATTCTCTGTATTTTTGTCTAGACAAGTAGTTCGTGAGCCATCGTCACCAGTCGCAAAGGCCTACAACCTAAGACCAGGTCGACCAAAGAGAGAGATTTTGGATCAAATTATCCAGTAATTCACATAAAAATCAACAAAGGTTAGAGGGACGTCTGAACAAATAACTACAAATCTGTGTATCTTCTCAAGTTCACCATCACTTTGAGAACAACTTCCTTTTGATCTGAGACTAAAGCCCTCCTGTCACTTCAGGTTAGGGATGGGAATCGAGAACTGGAACCATTGCGAACTGTCTGCAAATCGTTCCCGTCCATCAGAGTTGTTTGCCTCGGAGCTTATCACTTCCCTTTTATCGGCGCCGTCGTGTTTTCCTGACAGGTGCGCTTCGTGCAACAATGTCATCAACTCGGGTTTCCACGCTGCTGGAAACCTGCAACGAGATGGGAGTCACAGCGGGGAGGAGAATCGTTCGAAACCGCGGCTTCGCATCACGAAGAAAGATGACAACAGTGCTGCGAGTAATATATACCGAAAACACCTTTCCAACACAACACGGCCTTAAATACCTGCCATGCCGGGTATCTGACAGACTACAAACGAGCGCCGCTGCTTTCCAACCAAGCAGCAGGAAGGTGTCTTGTTATAGTAACATTAGCGCCGCGCAGGCAGACTCAGAAGTAAGAAAAACCTGAATGAAAGGCGCGCTTGATGTTGGTTTTCTGTAGCTCGGAACAGGATGTGCTTGTAGTTGGGATACGACCTGACGTGTGAGAGCCAACAGGAAACTGGAGGTGGGGAAAGGGAGAGAGGCAGCACACACACACACACACACACACACACACACCACACAATTACATTATTAATGTAACAGGAGTCATGAATCAAGCTTTTATGGGGAATAAAAAGTAGATGGAGAGACATAAAACGACGCACAAAATATACAACCAGCGTCGCGGCTGAGCGTCGGAGCAGCAGCTCTGAGGTCAGCGGGCGGCGTTGATATATCGGATGTCTCAGTAGAACAATGAGGTAAATGCAATAAACCAATAAGAGCTTCCGAAAATGGAGTTATTGATCCTGCGGTTTGCCGATCAGAATTCCTTCCTCGCTGACCCAGAGAGCGTCGCACAAAACAACTCGCCTCGCTCATCAATTAATTTAAAAAATTGTGTTTTGTTTGGAGGAATTTGCGCTACGTGTCTTCTGAAATTTGAGTGATGCCTGCGTTTATGTCGTCGCAGAGGAGAGGGAGCTGTCCAACGCAGAACATAAATACAACTGAAATTGGATTTAACAGCCACACACACACACACACATTTCAAAGTTTGATGCCTGTGCAGCGCCGTGATCTCTCCGGGCCACGGAGGCAGGCAATTTTCCAACATGGATGTACGTAGGAGGCAATGTGGGGAGATGCACTCGCAGCAGCAGCAGCAGCAGCAGCAGCCACTGACGCTGACCTTGGTGCTCCTCACGAATCAGCCGAGCACTCAGCTCAAACCCAAGCCGGGGAGGAATCAGTGTGAATAATTTCTTAATGCTTTCACAGAGGAGGAACAAAAGAGGGAGGCTGATAGAAGAGGGTCAGGGAGAAAGAGAGAGAGGGAGAGAGGGAGAGAGAGAGAGAAAGAGCAGGACTGGGAGGAGGACAGAGACATAGTGGAGAAGTTCAAATGGATGGTGGTGAGACGGAGAACAAATAAAAAAACCAGAGACGAAGACAGAGCGGAGAGGGGGAGAGAGGAGCGTGATGATACATAAAGTCACAGTAAAAAGGAGGAATGGATGAAAGAGGGGCTGCACATGAAGGGGGGAGGGGGAGGAGGGGATGGAGGGAGCGCTTGTGTCCAGCGCCCTGGGATCCCGCTGCAGTCTACATTATTCATCGCAGCTCTAGATTCATCCAGGGTGACTTTACGTCGCTCATCATTTACATGCCATCACCGATGAATTATTAAAATAATGACTTGTGGCTCTGATGATCCATAAAGTACCGGGGCCGACTCCCCCGAAGGAAACATTGACTTAGAGGGCAGTGACGAGAAGCCAGGATAAAAACGGGCTGGCGGTACCGGGTCGCATTTATAGACCAGGTGGAAACACGTATCATATCGTTCTTTTATTACCTTTTCTACAAGAGGATAATAAAAAAAAAAAAGCTACTGGGAAAGAAGTGCAGCGTGTGAGACAGCTAGCAGGGAAAAATCCAAACCCCTGTGAGCAGATTAATCAATCAGAAATGCAACTATATGTTAATAAATAGATCCGTTGATTAAAGAAAATTAATTCCCAACTGTTTTGATCATGGTTTCATCATATTTCGTGCAAGAATGTGAAACATTTTCTGGTCCTAGCGTCTTAAAAGTGAGGATTTTCTGTTTTTCTTTGTGGTTAATGAGAGTAAATCAGGAGTTTTTGGGTTTTGGACAAAAGAAGGAATTGGAAGTCGGGATCGATCGATTCTTGTCCTGGCCAGTTATCAGTGCTGATAAGGAGGAGGGCTTCCCAACACATGGGTCTGTGGTCCGCCCACAACACAATCTGATATAAATAACGTCATAAATAACAGAATAATCTGTTAGAGTCTGAGAGTTACTAATAACTAAAGTCATCATACAGATGTATTGGAGAGGAAATATAGAAATACTCAAGTAACGTACCTCAGAACTGCACTTGAGTTACATCCCATTACTGGTTATTCTACACTTTGACGCTTAGATTTGTATTTTTTACTGTAAATGTCCAAATATTGGTTATCTTTCTCCTTAATTACTAATAATCAGTATTGGTACTGACCCTGATAAAAACAAATCAGTCAACCGTTAATTAATACTAACGTCAAAAGGACAGAAACAAAGAAATTGATCTCAGCTCCACCATCCGATCGTCTTGTTACTTCAGAACAAACACAAACAGGACACTGACGGCTGAATGCACAATAATAAAAAGTATTTGCATTTGTGGTTCTGGCTCATGTGTTTTCTTGGTATCCGACTCATCCGCGGCTCATTACGCCAAAACTGTAAAGCCGGGCAATGTGGCTAAAAATATCCAGGTATGATCTTTGATCCGTCTGGGATCTGGAAAGATCAAGGCACGACGAGGAGGGAAAGAACGATGAGATCATGAGCACACATTATAAGAGCTTTTTAATAAGGTGCAGCAATCAGGCCGACATCGTAACGGTGATGATGCTCCAGATCCGACCTCAGTCGTCAGGACAGAAAACATAACTAGGCGTGGGCGATCCACAATCTAAATAGCGATGTTTTCCCCAATTTTTTTTTAATGCCCTGAAGATTTGGCACAATTGAATTTATGCGTACACAGCATTAAAACACAATGCTGCAATTTAAGATTAAAGTGATTGTTTGGCAGTAGTTCCTCATTCCACCGCGCCTCGAGCTGTAACTCGTCTGCCAGTTGGCTGCGTTGCTGATTCGCTGAGGTTATGTGAAGACTGTAAACACACCGTGATCTCTGCAATTTGCCCAAAAACTAGATAGTTTACGGTTTCAGGATCGATCATGATCTAACCCGTCTTCACTCGCTTTGCGCTGAGACACATTCAAAACAAATGAATAAATAAGATGTCACAGCAACTACGATGCCAACCATGAATCACCGAGATCCTCGAGCAACCTCCGAACTGCGGAGATTTGGGAGAGAAATTCTAATCAGAAGGGAAAGACTTTTGTTTTCGTGACATAATAAACAAACTGACGATGAAAGACAACACGGTTTCATACTGTTTTTACTTACTCTCTTAAATGTGGCGGACCCTGCCACCTTTCTAACTTCAAACAGTGTTCTTGGGACCTTATTTTCCTCTGAGAACAGCTGAGGCAGAAAAAAAAATAAAACTGAGTTTGTATTATTAACTCCTTAACATAAAGTGTAAATATTAAAGTTTGGGAGTTTAAACTTTAATGTCCTTCCCAAAAATAAAAACTTGAAAACTAGATTCACATTAATTGAGAATATGAGGGTTTACGTGTTATTGTTTCCCTGGAAGCTGCAACGTGGAAGTCGTTAATGCCGATATGTCCCTGAAAGCAGCATAATGGTCAGAACTTACACTGACCACAACAGTAAATGCATGATTAGACACCAATATAGTTTCTCCAAAAAACGTATGGAGAATATTTTGTAAAAAAAATGTGTTAAAATCATAATAACGAACCCAGAACTCTAAAACTAAATGAAATCTAATCCAGCGTCTGTGTTTGGTGAAATAATCTGATACAGGAGGTTTTATACTGCACGCGCTCGTGATTTTTAGAGGCGTCAGACTTTTTTCATTCTGTGTCCGACTGAATCAAAATAACAGAGGCGCACTGGCACCGAGTCAGTTTCCCAAGCTGGATCATCCCGGCAGCCAGAGAAATCTCCCCACCACTGGAGTGCAAACAGTCCACATAAGGTATTGTTGGCATTGCTGGCACTCCTGCGTGATAACTTATACTGCAGACCATATATAGTGTACATTTCATCGCAGTATGGTCGGGAGGTCGTATAAACTCGATCCAGGTGGAAAATATGAGATCCTGCTGAAACCTGGAGGTCTGGCAGCGAACGGCGTGTTTAAATGTCATTTGATGAGGTTTAATATTCTGCCCACATGTGCAGTGTCTCCATATATACCTGGGCTTTTCCTCCAAAAACAGTTTCAGACGTCTGTCTTGAAATAACGTCCGTGATGAGGAAAACAGCCTCTTTTTATTGATCGGACAGACTCGTTAAGCGAAAGTCATGTTTACCACACAGTGAAGGACTCAGCCGCACCACTTGAAAAAGAGAAGAAACCCACTTTCACCTCATGAATCCTCTCATCATTCATTCCCTTGCTTGCACAACTTCTCCGAGGCTACTTCAGCAAAAGGACCGTCCTTGTAGACACAGGATGAGAGGGAAAAAAAAAAAAAAAAAACTGCTCACACAGTCCTTCTCTTGACCCGAGAGTCTTGACTGTGATGTTTTCCCACAAGTCTGCAGCTGAAAAAGAAAAATCACAACTCCTCGTGCTGCCTGTTAGCTCTCGCCGAGGAAGAGAGATCACTTGCTTTCCATGATCTCGCTAATGAAAGAACAAGAAATATTTATTTTAAAAAAGGCACCGGAATCCCTCTGGAACCTGTTTAAAAAAGTTTTTTGACTGCAACAACTGTCCGACAGTTCAAAGCAGATTCATCCCGTCCAATTATTTTTCAGGCGTAACATGGCCTCCGGCAGCAGCTGTCAATGAGGCTCGGTAATAACACGGGGGGGAGAAACACTAAATTTGATGATAAATGGGTGGAAGGCTTGTGCGGTTTTATTTAAAAAGTATCGTATCGCGTAAATTATTACTGTCCCGTACGATTAATGACTGCAGAGGCTTTCTTTATCAGCGAAGCTTCGCATTTCTCCCACCGAAATCCAACTCTCCCTAACATTTGGAATGAATCTAAATTACAGCACATTATTAGGAATAATTCAAGTGATTTACATGCGATACCGCAGTCTCGTCTATTCTCCAGAGAACATGCGGCGCACATTTGATCACGCACTGAAATTCGGGGCTCGCAGTGGCGAGATAGAAGTGAAACTCACTAACTAATCCAGTGCACGGTGATCAAAGCCAGTCATGAAGTTATATGTATATATCATACACATGCTAATTAATTAGTGTTAATCATCATTATTAGACTGACTTTGACACAACTCTTTAATCTCTGCACTCAAATTTGAGCTGAGCAGAAATCCACAGTCATGCAGGTGCAAATACGTGTTGATGAAGTGGTAAAACGTTAACTTGAGGAAGGTTTTTTGACCTGAAAGTCAATATGTTCAATAATATTTCATTTGAGTCGCTTGCTTCCAACCATGTGTGGGTCGTCAGATGTTTTCTTACCCCCTTGATAGCTCAACACGGACGCTTTGGTAGATTAAAAATACACTAGAGTCAGAGTGAGAGAGACATTATGTAAAACCCGCGTGCTATATGTCTGAAAATGTCTTACGAGAGACATTCGGTGCAAGTGTTTCATCCTCGAGCAGGCTCAAAGTGTTCGGGGAGTAATGTAATGTGGTACATTTGATGGAATCACCGTACCCGTCAGAAGGAGCTCGTGATGAGAGTTGAGCGGTGACGGCGAGAGGAGCGGTTCTGATCGAGGCCCACATTCCAGAGCGGTGGTGAGAAATCCTGTTGTCATGAATCCGAATCCACCCCAGTGTCACCTTTTCCACTCTAAGAAATGTTTGACGAGACGCGAGAAAAAAAAAAATTACATTTGACTTTTTATGCGATCCAATTCAGGTTTTGTTTACGTGCCATTCCGTACATTTCCAGTGGGGCGGAAACAAATCTCTCAAGAAAAAAAAAGCTAATTTGTTATCAAACGGCATGTTTTCACGTAATCAGGTTGATCGTGATAACCAGAAGTTTTCCACAAATGCACCGCTGGCTCAGGTAAACTACGCTGAGGTTGTTGGAGAGCAAACTTAAACAGCTCGATAGCAGGCTAATTAGCCTGACATGCTAACGATGGCGGTTCACATTCGAGCAGACAAATACTGTGTCTGATCTCTTTGTTACCCTTTTTTCTTGTGTTTTTGGTCACACAAAAGATAAAACTAATAGACACCATCCCTCAAACTTTGTACATCCCTCAACCTGTGGAGAAATCCACAAAAAGCTCGACAGGCCGGCGCTGTGTAGTTAAGAGTTACTCAACTATATTTGGTCAGTGAATGTTAACGTTTAGGAAATTGAAAAAAAAAAAAATTCTTCAAGCCAAATTTCAGGAAGTTATATTGGTGACATAACGTTGATGTCTCGGTCAGAGAACATACCTATTTTTTTCTTTTCAGTTCGCCATGGAGGGATGCTATTCTTTGATATTGCATGCACTGCTTTGCTTTTCAATTACAAGTGCACAACATCATTATTTTCTTTAGAGTGACAGCCAAGAATTCTCACTTCAGACGTGTATTTTTATGCACAAAGATGTGGAAAGTATACTGTGCACAAATGTTTCGTTTCTATCATGTTTTTTGCAAAATCTGGGACGTGTTAGAACATTTTGGCATTGTTTTTTTTTCCTCTGCTCTACTCCGACTGCCTCACAACTTGATCTCAATACTGTCCCGGGACTTAGTCTCATCTCAGACTCCAGTTGAGCGGTCCTGACTTACAGCCCTGCTTCACGCACGCCCTTCCTCTATCTTCTTCTCAGCATCTTCCCCTCCATGGTTTTCTTCTTCTTCTCCTTCCTCCCCCTCTCTGCACTCACATGAAGTCATATAATGAAACACAACAGAAGCTCACACCACCCACACACACACACGCAAACACATGCAGGCAACGCTCTGTTTGGAAAACAATAGTGCGGATTGTCCTTGAGGAAAAGGGAAAAATAAAAAACAGAAAAATAACACAAAGCCAGCACAAAATGCTCAGGAAGCCCTAGGTAATTAATTAAGACTGCTCAGATTTAGTCATGGCCTAATACCCAGCAGTGCAGCGCTAAATTGCGGCGAAGTGAAAGCTAATTAGGCCCGTCTCTTAAGTCGAGATGTGTTTTATTTATGACTGCATTTCTGGAGCGTTTCTCTCAAATTTATGCAGCAGTGGCCATGGTGACCGGCAAATCTTCCGCCGCTGATTCTAAACTCCGGGTGTCACAGAGCATTCATAAATCTTATTATTGGGTGGAATGAGTCTGTTAATAATGTAAAACAAGAACAGTACATGAATATTCATGCGTCCGATGATAGATCTGGGGTAGGTCGTTACGAGCTGGCTCTTAGCTCCGCCCCGGGCAGACGGCTCATTCTCAAAAGCGATTCATCATCTGAAGGTGTCGCCGCGGACAGTCTCATCCATAAAGGCACTAAAGTGGCGCTCAGTCAAACAGCTCGGGCTTTTTAAGACTCTTCCAGAGCTCAACGCAGGGCTGTTTTCACGTTTTAATGATGTTTTCTGAAAGGGGGTACTCCAGTAATTTTGCACTGCTGCCTCACAATCAACCACAGACTCACAGTCAGGGAGAAATTAACATTATACAACAATCAGATACAGAAATGTCTCTATTTTTTTGATTGTCGGTGCTCGTCGATGGTGAGGTCAATCGTCAATCCTGATCCGTTTCTGACTACAACCCGTCCATACCCTACATCTACAGCCGTGCGATATTACCATATATATCCTAGTGCGATATAAAAATGTCTACCGTGGGATATAAAACGATATTGTTTATATCGTAATTTTAACGTGTAGGCTACTTGATTAGCACTGTTGCTACACTAACGTTAACATACGCTACGGTTGTAAATTAACACGCCGTCTAAAGCACAACTCAACGTCGGAATGAGCGTTTGATATCGAAATTCTGAGTTCAAAACAAGTTTATTGTATGAAGGCGAATGTAACTGCACCAACGCTACTGCTTTGTGGCGGCATTTTTACGTCACCCGCGAGAACTCGTTTAAGGCAAAGCAGCATGGCGGAGACGGAGGAGAGCGCAACGGAAGACGAAAATAACGTTACTAGTAACGTTACATCAGAAGCAGAACCCCAAGAAGATTTGTGCCGAAAAGGGGGAACCGGAATTCCATCGCCTGGCTTTGGTTTGGGTTTAAAAAGTCAGACACCGACCAGACAACAGTAATCTGCAAAACATCCCGCCAACAAGTTGTTACTAGCGACTCGAACACATCTAAACTTTTCTACCACTTAAAGGATATATATCGTTATCGGGACATATATCGTTATCGGGATATATATCGTTATCGGGATATATATCGTTATCGGGATATAAAATTAGCTATATCATGATGTAACATTTTGTCCATATCGCACAGCACTACCTACATCTAAAACGTACCATACACAAACATACTGTATAATCAACCCACTGCTCATCTATTTCTACTTGAGTTCAACACTTCATGCAGCACATACTGTATGATTCCACTGTGTGTTTTGTCAGAGCTGCCGTTAAACAGCAGACTGACCTTTGGAGAGTCCAGCACTGTCTCTCCCTCTCAGAGCCCCACAGAGCATTTCAGTGACAGCACAGCAGCTTCAAGGGGACTCTGCCTCCTGTCGTCAGCCCTGCCCTCGGCTTCCTCTAGTTAGTTCAAAGACCCCGTGGGGTATCCAGGGCTCATAATTAATTGATCCGATCCTTGTTTGGTTCTATTTATAGCCATCCCGCTTCCGTACAGTAACGCTTCCTCCTTCCCCCGCCTAGGTGAAACACACAACGCACGAACCCGTGATGAGGCACATTATTATCAGGTCGAACTGTGTCAATGTCGCAGCAGGATAACTGAGAAAATGCATCTATGGCTTGTCGTTTTTTTTTCTGATCTTGTTCCTGTTGCTGTCACATCCTCCGAAAAAACGCAGAGCAGTCGCTGTGGGAGCCTCGCAGCGTGGGGCATGCATATTTCAAATGCTCGATCCGAGTAGATGGCATCGCCACGTGTTCTCTCGGTCGCTAAGGGCTGGATGATGGCGGTGGTGGTGGTGGTGGTGGGGGGGGGGGGGGGGGGGGGGCGCTGCCTCTCCGGCGACGCTGTCATCCATATTGAATGATGTTTTTGGTTGTGTGGCGGACGGCCATGTGACTTTGTTTTCCTCCGAGAAGAAAGCAGACATGCTGCCCGCCCAGTGCCACCACCAACTTTACAGCTCAAGTTGCAGCTCGAGTCACGAGGAGAGAAACGTAAAAAAAATAAAAAATATGGAATCAGAATCAGGCTTCATTCATATTTATGATTTTTTCTTATTCATCTGATGTTGAAGGGAAAAGAGGGAGAACAGCAACACACACACACACACACACACACACCAGTTGTGGCCACTTATGGAATGTAACTAAGTACATTTACTCAAGTACTTCCATTTCCTGCTACTTCATACTTCCACTCCATCACATTTTAGAGGGAAATATTGAACTACATTTATGTGAGAAGCACACAATTGAATTCATTCATTTTGTTGACGATCAAATAAGAGAACAATGATTCTAATAATCCGATAATCAGCTGAAAATGTACTAAAATAATTGAGCAACAGCAGACGGTACATAAATATCTGCAAATATATGTCAAATCTACTTTTACATTTGATTAAATACATTTCAAATCAGATATTTAAACTTACTCAAGTGTGACTTTTGGTACTTTTTTACAACACTGGTAGTTGAAGAAGTAATAAGATCATATACCTCAGTAAAAGTATCGATACAACCCTGTAAAAGAACTCTGCAAGTGAAATTAATTCAAAACCCGATCGAGGTAAAAGTACATAAGTATTCTCAGCAAAATAGATACTTAGCGCTGCAGAAAGAAAAGTATTTAGTCCCTTTTCTTACATATATGTACAACTAAGACACTGTAAAAAGACTCTGTCACATGTAAAGGTCCAACCAAAGTATGTGAATATTATTAGGAACATTTAATGAAAGTAATAAGAGAAAAGTATCCACATTTAAAGTATAAATTCATGCTTTTGTTTGTTTGAAATCATATCTTGTAACTCTTAACTGTAGCTGTTACATAAACGCAATGGATTAGAAGTGTAACCTGGCGTTAAATGTTAATGCTATATCTATTCATTAGATTAATAATTTGATTCATTTACACACTATAAGACAGTTCCATCCAGCAGCTCCCAAACTAAAGAAAGAAAAAACAAAGTGCAGCTCCGCACATGTGTTACTCTCTCTTTCCCTGCCAGAAAACAGCTTATTAAAGGGTCATCAGATTATTAATGGATGAATTAACACACAAACCTCCCTGCTCATGTTTTAATCCTGATTTAATTACGGAGTGGAACTGCGGCACATGATTTTCAACACTAAAAGCAGGCAACAGAGAAGTGTGAATGGGGAGGCTGTGCAGTGTACGCTGTTAACGACGGACTGCGCGGAAGATAAATTGGATCTGGAAATCATGTGGGAGTGAGAAACGGTGTTAAGAGTAGCAAAAGAAGAGGTGTTATTATTCTTTGTTACTCACTACACGGCTGCACTCATAATAAATATATTCTCGGCACACGTATTCTGAGCTTCAACGCTCATCCTGCAACTACGTCTGGACACATATTACGAATAAGTCTGCTTCTTCTCCTGGGTACTGAGTCGGTGGTACAGCTGCTACCTGAGCAATAACAGGATTTCATTTGCACACATACAGTAGAAGCACATTTCTGCATGAATTTTAGTCTTTTGTGGGTCACGCGCTTACTGTCAGGCAAATTTAGGATAGTTTCAATCAGAGCAAAGGGGGGGAAGGAAGAGAAATCATCATATTTTCATGAGACTGTAAATCTGGATGGAGTGAATGAGCAGAGAAGACAAAAAGACAAGAGGAAAAAAAGACCAATAATCTCTCCCTCACGGCGTTCCTATTTATAGGGCCAGAGTGTCGCTTCAGATTAAAGTCAATGGAAGCAATCTGCTGCCCTCTGCTGGACAGAGACGGACTCTAGTTGCAGTAATGTAATTTTAATAAACTACAGTAACATGTGCACCTGCTCCAAATCCTTTATTAACATCAACATGTCATATTTAGAATTCAGCTGTTGTTCCAGTGTGTGCGTTACGCTCTACGTGCCTCAAAATCCTCACCACACATCACAGGACGTAATTCAATTAATTGGACCACAAATTCACAAATCGCATCCCACATGCATCCCCCAGGCACGAGTCTCTTAAAGCTCATACGACATGAAAACAAACGCGTCCAAATCGTGGAGGCTCTTAGGATAGAGTGTGACGTACGGACTGTAAAGCCCCTCGAGGGGGATTCATAATATATTTATCATGTTGGGGCTGCAAAAACAAAAATTGGCTCGACTTTTGCGCGAGCGTCTTGAGCTGAAGAGTAATCAGACATATAATCTGTGAAATTTGATTGAATAAAGTTACATGTCACCCTAGTTTGTTAAGCAAAATGATTTAATACTTTATGTGATTTTAAAATATGGCGAACAGGGTGAAAAAATGTAAACAAAGGATGTCATCATACTTACCCAGCTTCCTCGGGTGATCACTAACATTAAGATGTAACTTTTTCATATTAAATATTTTTGGAAACGTTATGTAGTTATTGGTCATTTGTCATTTCACTGATATATGACAGACAAAATGTTGCAACAGTGGGAATTTTTGTTAATCCTTTTTAATCACTACACAAAACAGCCATAAAAAATATTTTGCGCTCTTGACTGCATACTTTTGTAGAACAATAATCTGAAATCAAATAAACAAAATGTGTCTTTTTAATGTTTTCTTCCCACTTCTCTGAAAGAAGAACACCTGATTTGCAAATTTAGCACCCACTGCATTACAGACACTGTGACACAGGACTATAACCTCATTTCAATCTTAATTTATATGTAAAGTATTTCACGTTAGGTACCCGTCTTTTTTCCCCCGTCGCTCTTGAAAGGTTGACCTTTTACAGTAATTGCTGCTTGACTAACAGCAGCGATATCTAGTGCTCACATCATTCAGGTGTCTGAGAGCGGTACTTAAAGCAGTTTGAGCCAAGCCCGGAGGAGATATTTTGACATTAAGTGGCGATACTGAAACGTAATGGCTGAGTACATGCATGTAGGCGAATCTACTGTTGAATTAGTGGTTGTCGTTTCCGGATAAACTACAGCCGGGTACATCGCTGCTGCCATGCCAGAAAAAAGAGGTTTGTTATTTTTGGGATGCTTTTCACATCATAGCAAAATATTTTCTCATTATTACGTCATACAAACGTTTAAATTGTTCTTGTAAAATGTACTATATATGTTCTTGTAACATGACAGTTTTTACATCATAATGTGAGCACGTAGTTTGAAAATCCACAGGGGTGCTGCATCCACTGCCCTCCAATCAGTCTTCACACACCTTGAAAACATGGGGAGGTTGATAGTTGACCAGCTCAGCGATCGATACAATCCCACCCATGAAGCAGGCTTAAAAAACTTAACATTCTGGGCTCGACTCCCGCACTCTGCAATTGGATATTGGACTTCTTCACAATCAAACAGACCCCAGACGGGACAGATTGGCAGTCACACTTCATCTGTCTCCGAGGGCTGTGTGCTCAGCACCCTCCTGTTCACACCGTAGCCACATGACTGCACTCCCAGGCGTGGAGAGAAGGCTATTGTGAAGTAGGAAATCAACAGTTTTGCAGATTGGTGCACAGAGAACAATCTACAGCTCAACATCGGCAAAACCGAGGAGCTGATTGTCGATTTGAAGGAAAGGAGGAGTGGAGTGTGAGCTGAGGTGGAGCAGGTGAACAGTTTTAGGCTCCTTGGATTCAACAAAATTTACCATCCCTGTAAATAACGTGCAGCAGGGCGCGCAGGTGTTCGAGTGGTTAGAGCGCATGCCATATAAAGCAGCCGATCCCGGTTCGATTCCGGCCGGAGGTCCTTTGCTGCATGTCACATCCCCCTCTCTCTCTCCCATATTTCCTATCTGTCTGCTGCTTAATAAAGGTGTCTATGCCATAAAAAATATATAAATAACGTGCAGCAAAGGCTCTACTTTGTTAGGAATGTCAAGAAGGCTAGATTCTGGGGCCAAGTTGTCATCAACTTTTACAGAGGAGCGATAGAAAACATCCTGAATGGAAACACAACAATCTGGCATGGTTCGTGCACGGCCCAGAAAACATCCTGAATGGAAACACAACAATCTGGCATGGTTCGTGCACGGCCCAGAAAACATCCTGAATGGAAACACAACAATCTGGCATGGTTCGTGCACGGCCCAGGACAGCGAGGCTCTACAGCTGGTGATGAGAGAGAGATACAGTAAAGAAGAATCCACCCCCACACAACAGTGCAGCTTCTTTCCTCCCTGTATTTCATTCTACATTTCTTTTTTTACATTATAACATGATAATGATTATTTGTTTTCCTGGCGTGGCAACAAAACGCTTCCGTGAGCTACAGACATAATGATATTATTACAGGTTCAGCATGACTTCTATCAATTTCCCGCCTGCACATTGATTTATATTCCTGGTCTCATATATACGATTATGAATTCAGCCTTTTTGACACCATGTTGTCAGTGATTCAAGCAGAGGAGGTCGATTACAGAGCCATTCAAAAAGCGTAAGCACTGTATATGAAACAAAATGTTGTCACACCTTTGCGGAAAATAAAAAGACTCTCTCTCCATCAGTGTTGGGGCTTCGCCAAATCTTTGTTTTCCACGGCAATTAATCCAACATGATACCCTGATATATTCACTCTAATACCACACCATTACTTTCACTTAATCAATGTTTAACAAGCCTCCGGTGTTGTGTAACAGAGCGACAGCGTACAGTACCAGTATCAGCTTGCACTGTCGAAATAAAGACCATGGATTCAATTTTCGATTTGAAGCCCCGGGACTGTCCGTCAGTTCCACCGGGTTGGATTGACAGACAGATAGCACAGCACAGGAAGGTTTTACGCTGTAGAGGACAATCATGTATTTTTCATTAGCCTAATGTGCCCTGCAGCGAAACAGCGACGGCTCTTGGAGGGCAATCAGCATGCTTTGTGGACTCAGTGTTCAAATGTAAAAACACTGGCGCAAGCGAACACGTGAAGAGATGAGAGCCAATTTCAATGGTCAACAATTGAAGAGGAGATCTGCCTCACACCATCACAGTGGATAATTCACACATTTCTTAGTAAACTGTACAGTATAAGTACATTAACCTCAATTAAACATAATACAAGACATTTTAACTGATTATGATACAGCCTCAGCTGAATACTAATGCATATATATGAAAAACAAAAGAAAACAAGACCATCAGCGAGAAGATTGGCCATTTCTGTATAATTTTTTTGCAGTTATTCTTAATGCCTGACACCAGGTCAGACTCCAACTTATCCAGGTTAGATAATCTGTTTCATGGCGAAGTGTTGAGGTCTCAACAACCTGAGGAAAGAAGCTCAATTTACTTTTATTCACCATCGGAAGGTGCAGCCAGAATCAACAAAACTGAAAAGTATTTTTAAATAACTATTATTCTGAGATGTAGAACAGTAACTTTTTTTTTGGCAAAGGACTGCAACTACTGAGTCAATCTATTATTTTCATGATTAATCGTTAAGTCTATAAAATGTTTTTCACACCTCCCAGAGCCAAAAGTGAAATCTTCAGGTTGCTTCTTTTGTCCCACCACCAGTCCAAAACCCCAAGACTCTCCATTTACTGTCATAAATGTGAAAGAAAAGCAGCAAATCTCGCATTTAAGAAGTTGGAGCAAGCAAATGTTTGACAGTTTGTCTTGAGAAATGACAAAAACGAATTGATTGCTGGCGATTAATTTTGAAGCTCTGAAATCTACATTTAAATTAAATGTTCAACCTTCCTGAATTATCAATAATTGAAAAGGTAGAAAAGGGCACGAGGATCCGACAGGTTTTGACAGGCGCACTGGAGCTGTTCAGTGACAACGCAAAAAACATTTATGTGCAGGAAATTCGCCACATTGCCACTGTTTTAACAAATACAAACAATCTTGTCCTCAATATTATAAGAAAACTGCACTCTTTTAAACTATTGTCTACTAACTACTGTCACAGCATGGCCTTAAAAACTTCACTTGTTTTGGCATCAAGCCTCAAGTCAGGGAGTTAAACAAGGAGTCGGAGGCTTGATGTCGAAATGCATTTGTTTTACGGCCTGACATGACCACAGGAAAGGCATTTTAAACTGTTTAAAAGGACTATAAACTCTATACATATACAGACAACCTGAAACACAACATCTCTGCAACAATACAAAAACAAGAAGGAAAGAATTTTGAGATGATACTTGAAAAATACTGTATTTTGGGGTCAAGCACTCTTACAGAAGTTCACATTGACATTTCCTTCAAAAGTACACTGATCGACAAACAGAAGCCGTGAGCACACTGTTTCACATTTACATCAACGTTCAGTTCAAACCTTCTTTCGCAAACTGTTTGGTTAAAAAAGAAAAAGAAAACATGACAAATGCATTGTCTCATTGTGCTGTGAATTATCACAGCATGTCGTTGAAGAAGAAGAAGAAGAAGAAGAAGAAAAAGCCCTTTATGGTGACAACAGATCAGAAACATCATGAAGAAGACATGAACGCCGCAGCAGATCAGCAAGTATTTACAATTTCCCACAATTCTTTGGTTGTTTGGTCCATTTTACGTCATTGGTTGGATGAGTAGGTCGTGCCAATCAATTACACATATCTGCTAAAAGACAAACACATTGATAGAATTGTTTTGGGTTCAGCTATAATCCACATGAAACAACATGAAGCACAATAAATAATTTAATAAGATTTGTCTCTCATCTAGCACATCTAAAAACAAACTGGTATCTTCACTACTTTTACTACTGCTGTCACTGTCAGTAATATTCATAATTATGCTACTGTGGCTACTGTAATTAATAGTAAAATGTTCGGGCGAGCATCCGTAAACATTATTGTTTTATTCCAGAGGGACACATTACCTTTTGACCTTTATTGCAGCATAATATTTATGCTAACATAATTCTGCTTTTCTGTGATTATGTGAAGGAGAATTAAAGAATATAAACACACGTTTTGGCTCGTCGTCATTACTGAATCGAAGTTGAACTACAATCCCCACATTGAGGATTCAGACTGAATCGCTGCCCGAGTAGCGACTCACACCCTGTACAATTTTAAATTACTACTTCTTACTTCACATTAACAAAACTAAAATCAGGAAGAGAACTGCCACAGAGAAATGGTTCATGGACACGTCAGCCTCCCACATGCATCAGACTAAACTTTAAAACCCTCAACATTTTTAAATTAACAGTGACATATTACCTTTTAGACATTCTTACTCTAATACGAAGCAGCTCTATGACGTAACTCAGAAGCCGTTTAGCAGAATAACTGCGATTCCTTGGATGCTAAAAAAAGGTTTTCTTGATAGTTCTGCATTTGAAAGATCATTTTGTGGATGTGGCTACAGGAAGCATCCCCATGTGTGGTTTAGTACGCAGATATCTCTTTCTAATTGTTCCATTTGTGAAAAAGAATCAGTCTTAATGTTGATCTGGAGTCAGTATTGTTTTAAACTAACCATGGACCAAGTGACTGCAGTGTGAAAAGGGTTTCTCAGAGTCACAAACACACTTCTTCTGCATTTT
This sequence comes from Sparus aurata, assembly GCF_900880675.1. NCBI lineage: Eukaryota > Metazoa > Chordata > Actinopteri > Spariformes > Sparidae > Sparus > Sparus aurata. The sequence goes on along the minus strand of NC_044206.1, from coordinate 22,633,100 downwards.
TTTTTTTGCTCATTGTGTTGGTTTTCAAATTCACAATCTTATCGACTTATCAACAAAAGTTTGCCAGCAGGTGAAAAAAAAGGTGGAGCGTTTAGCAGGTAAAGGAGGTTGGTGAAGACCAAAACGGCACCAAAAGCAGAGTCAATATTGGACTTTGGATTTATCAGGTCACCAAAACTCCAAATAAATGTTAAAGTTGCTCAGTATGTTACCAAATAACATGTTACCACAAAAACGTACGTTAGTGTTGCATTTCAGGACTGCTTGTTGCCACCAAATCAACTAATGTAGCTTTGAATTGTTTCTCTCTTCATATTCGTGATTTCTCGCCAATGATTTAATTGTAGCGGTGTCTGTAATACTCAGCTCTTTTCATATATTTAAAAGGGGGTGAACAAAACATTGGAAACATCTGAGTATTTCCGGATGTAATGCAAGGCTACTGACAGGCGTACCCATGTCTGGTAACTCAGTGTCTAAATTTGCCCCCAGATTCCAAACTGAGTGACATGCTCAGTTAATGTAATCGGTCCTGAGTACTTTCATAGAAAAGTAACACGCTTGTGTCTCCATATGTAGTGTAAGTATGACATAATAGGTGAGAAATGCTTATCTCTTCACTCCTATTGCAAAACCTGTGGTTACGTTGGATCAGTGCTCTTGCACATTCTTTCTGCAGACGGGCCAGACGGTTCTACTGACAGGAGGCTTTCTGTGACACAAGCCAGGACAGCAGGAGTCCAAATATGGAAATGGTCAGATAAAAATAAGGATTGTTTAACTTCCCAATCTTGGCCCTGAGTGGAGCAGCGAGGGCTAAATATAAAACCCTGTGGTTTTTCATGTCTCGCCTCTGCTGCAGTTCACAGGTTCCTCAACATTTCATTAAACTCCTGTTTCTCTCCTCTGAGCCCAGAAACCTCAAGAAAGAGGAAGCTCCTCGTGGGAGTGAAGCTGAATAAATACAGCAGTGTATCATTACACACAGAATAACTTTAGACTACTGCCTCAGTGTGCCAATGGGTGAAAAATGCCACATGAGTTTTGTGCAACTACATTGTCCTCTCCTCCTGAAACCTGTCACGTCAGAAAACTGTCATTTCTACAGAAATGGACATAATACACCCTTTTTACAAATGCGTTTTAAGTCTCTCTATAAAACCTGTGACTCAAAGGAAAGCCACAAACTGCCACTACAGTACACTTTCCCTTTGTCCTCTACGTAGAGTGTATTTTGTCTCTTTCCTAGGGTTTGGTACCACGGCAGAATCCCCAGCAGGCTTCATTTAGAGTGCTGTTCAGCAGAGTCGAGAGCCAGAGAGCCACAGATCCTCATGGATCTGCAGCCAAATCGGAGGCCTGATACTCTTTGTGCTCTCAGCAGTCCAAGGGGACTGAGGGAAGGAGGTGTCCTCTTCCGCCTTGTCAGTACTTATTAATCCCAAAGATCCTCACACCGTGCAGCTGGGGCAGCTTGGGGATGAGTACAGTGAGCAAGGAGACTGTGTTGACCACAAAATGGACACGATCGTATTTGGTGTAGAAGCTGGTTAATATATACCTGCATCAGAGAGAGATGAGGGGGAGAGAACATGTTAACAAGCCTGAGGAACATAACAAGGTCTCTATGAAAGATTGGTGAAACATCAACTTAAAGGAAAAGTTCACCACATAACAATTCAGGAACAAAATCACAGTAAAACAGCTATACAGCGTTCTCCTAAACAACAGAAGTAGATGGGGACTTGTTTTAAAATGTGAACAACTAAAAGGAAGGAAGCCAAGGGATCTGAAACTGATTTGAAAAGACCCTACACCTTTTCAAAGTCGACTTCTTCACTGTAGCTGCTAAGCTAAAAGCATTAGCGCACACCCCGTCTGAACTGGGTGCACAAGCTCAACCACACATGTACACATCGAGGGTGTAAATACATTATAACGTCTTTCCAAATAAATTTGTGCTCTCAGAGACTTGGATTGGAATAAGCAAACTGTGTAGAGCCATTTCATATTTTTACCTCCACCAGGTAGGTCATGTTTTTGCCCATGTCCGTTTGTCAGCAGGATTACACAAAAACTACGGAACGGATGACCATGAAACTTGAAAGGAGGATGGGACTGAGCAATCAATAGACGCTGTTAACTTTTGGTGTGGATCCAGATATAGGGACGGATCCGGGAACTTTTCTCACTGTCTTTCAACATTTCTCAGGGAATAATGCATGCATCTCGATGAGAAGAAAACAAATCAGGCACATTTAGGTGGCTGGTGTGAGTGAGTACAATTGATGTGGATCAAAATTAAAATCCAGATTTAGTGGATTTAAATATGTTTAACATAATCTTGGATTAGGCTTGGCAGAGTACGAAACTTTCCGTCCGCGTAGATAGTGGCTGAAATTAATAATAATTTTTGGGTGAACTCATCCTTTAAGTATGAAGTAACATTTCACTTATTTTTCTCTTGATAAGCACTGCAACATGTTTCCTAACTCGAGAACACAGTGCCAACACTTGAATCTGTGAGACGGTTTCGACATGCTGAACAACACGATTGCAACATCGCTGATTATCACTGAACTAAAGCATGCACATGTGAGGCTGCAGTACATTTACATATTTATTAAGCTAAAGAGCATTTCAATTAACAGACAGGCAGAGTGAACAAGCAACAAACACGTTCCCAGCACTTCTTTATGAACCCTGACTGTGTCCTGATACCCTGATTTGATACAAACTAATAACTGCACTCACTAAGGGACTTTTTTTTTTCAGCCAGGAATAACGAATTGCACATCCTGTTCTCTACTGAACAAGTGAGGACATGTAATAAAAGGCTCTCGAGAGACTTGCACAGATGTGTAGGTTTCCCATCCGGAGCTGAGAGACTGACCACTCGTCTCGTCCTGCTGGCACCAGCCTTGAAAACAAAATGACTAAGAGGCCCGTGAAACCAGTGTGTAAATGCGTACACCTGCAAAAACTGCTATCACTACAATGTTCAGGGCTGAGCTGGCAAGACGACCCCAGGGAGCCAGAACACTTCCTCTGAGCTGAACTCTGCTGGTTATTAAGGACAGAAAGGGGCATGAAAGCAGCTGCAAACACAAGGTCTCTTCACAATGTGTGTGCTCGGCTAATGAGGCAGCGGCGGGGACGCATCAATCAACACCAGAAGAGAGGTACAAAAGGAGTGTTATTTTTAATGAGAGGTGCATTTTAGCAGCAAATAAATTAAACAAACCAGTTCAATCTAAAATAAAGGTGAGGAAAAGTCACTTGAGGTAGCTCGAGAAGGAACAACAACTTGGTTCTCGACTTGTCCACGTCCACTTTGTGACTGCGATCAAGATGTTGGTATGCCGTTGTGAGCAAACTCCTCACAGAGTACACGTCGTTTCCACATTACAACTTAAAAGCTCATGAACACACTGAGGTCAGAAAATGATTTCCCAACACAGGGAATGAGACCCAAGGAGCGAGTTAAAGTAGAGTAAGGCGCCTGCCTGGCACAGGAGGAAAAAGCACTCACGCATCTCCACAGAGACCCACAAACACAACTGGTGCTGGTAGGTGGGAAGCCAGTGAGGGATTATGTCCTTGTCAGAGCATCAGATTAGCAGAATTAAAAATCAGAGGGTGCCAAATGCATTACAGATTGTAAAAACCTTTTAAGTTAATTGTGATTTTGGACTATGTAAAAAAAAAAACGTTTTTGTGACTCGACATCAGGAAGTTGTTCTCTTTGGTCTGTCAACACCTCAACAATGTCAAGCGTTGGCACGCAAGAGTTTCATCTTGTTTCTGTACTTCAGTTTAGATTCATCCTTAATGATCAGCTGTTCATTCCACTTGTTACACAACTGAAGGCCAAGCAATAGGATTTAAGGGCCACTTACAGGACAATGGGCGTGATGGTGAGGAACTTGCGTGACGCAGTGAACTGCACGCCGTAGTCCATCTGCTCCCAGTGCGTGAGGAGGCGAGCCTTGCCCTGATCTGGGGTCTCGAACGGCGTCCCTTTGACGGTGTGAAGCAAGAGATACATGCACTGCAGACAAGAGACACAAAGAAGAGGACTGACATCTAAATATAAAATAAAAATTGGGCTTCATCTTTGGCATATTCTTAATTTACTGTATAGACCCCAAAACCGAGCAGTGAGCCCCAAAGCAACAAGTGCATATGTTCTGGGTATTCCCAGTGTTAGGAGAGCTTCAAAAGTTCCCATGAAGCAGCTAATTAAATGGTATTTGCTTTGGTATATCTATATGTTTTCTGTAAACAGGTGTGGCTCCTGACACCCTGAGGCTGAGCGAGCAAATAGGACCGCTAGCTGCACCGCTTAACTGACGCAAAATTTGTATATGCCCCCGGAATATGTGCAGAAAGAGTCATCAACATATTTTAAATAGTTTTTCAGGAGAATACAAACTTTTACGACCCCAAAAGTACTGATGAATGTGCTTTAATATTCTCTGTTATCTCTATGTGCTACCGGAGTGTGTGATTGGTTGGAGGTGTGTTCTGCTGTGTGATGACTGTGGGAGTGCAGGTTGTAAAGCGAGCTGATTGGTCCAGCCTCCAAACTAGAAGTTAAAAGGCCGGCTCCTCCCAGTTCCTGTGGGCTCTCCTCCCCCTGCATCCGGCCAGACTGCCAGTATTACTGTTCGTGTGTTTGATGTGTTTTAAAATAAACCTGTAAATCATTTGTTGCTGGTAGTTCTTGGGAGATGGGAAGAAGGAAGTCTCATTTTCAGTGTTGCGCCAGGGTTTCCCCGAGGCCCTGGCCGTAACACAAACTCAATACCATAAAGAATACTGACAGAACAACTTATTTTTCCCCATTGTTAGGCCTGATAGTGGCGTATGAGTGAAAGCAAGACAAACAGTATGTGATAAAAAAAAACTCCTGTAACAAGCTTACACTGTTGTTAATATTATGCTTTTCCCAGAAACTGCAAGCCAGCCAGACAGTTAGGTAATCAAAGCTTATGATTCAAGACTGAGGAATAAGTCAGCTCTGAAAACTAAACGCTGGTTGAATCATTACTGGCACCAATCTTTTAACAATGAACATGACTAAGGGGCATTTAAGCCTCTGTGCAGAGATTTGTCATCCTCCGACTCCTTTGTTAAGTCATCTTCATTCACCACATCCAAAAGCCATTTACAAGGCTGCACTGTATGTGTCCTTCGCCGATATGACTCGTTCAACAAATGCTAAAGAAAGCTGGTTGTGCTGGCGGTGTCTACGGGCCTCCTGCTCCACTCACCAGATTGTGTATGAGGTTGGTGAGGGTCCAGACCACGGGCACGCTGGCGAAGGGAATGCTGAGCAAGATGACGTGCAGGAGACCGATGCCCAGGATGTAAGACAGCCACATTCCTCGGCTGTTCATCACTCGGGTGTTGGGGTTCACCTCGCTGTGTGCCGTGCCCACATTCATGATGGGACTCTACTGATGTACAGACACTAAGTGATCTTAGTCTGAACCCAGCTGGTGTGACTGTCTGTCTGCTGTAAAGTAAACAGAAAGGAGTGCATGCTGGATTATTCACAGATGGAGACAGGTTATCAAGAAAGTTATAATCTCGCGAGCTGTTAAAGGATAAGTACACCCAGAAATGATAATTCAGTCATTCTCCAGTCATCTCCATAGTCCACACAGCATTCCTGAAACTTCTCAGCCTAACAGCCCTCTCCAAAGAAACTAAAGTGTTATAAAAATCTAAACAAATTGATTTGAAAATATATTATTCACACCCTTTTTATTGTATCACTGCAGCCATTAAAGCGAGTGCACAAGCTTGACATTTCGAGGATGTGAAAAAATAGTTTTTCAAATTAATTTGGGATCTTGGGGCTTCCAGAGACTTGGACTACACAGGGCAAAGTGGAAAGAGTTATTTCATTGTTTTTTTGTAAGTTTTTAAAAAAAAATCTACTTTGGTTGTTAGGGGGAATGCTGCAATGCTGTTTTGCTGTGAAACTTCCAGAAATGTTTTGTGAGGGTTGTGTTAACTGTTCTATTAAGACTTATGTCAGTTAAGTAAACTTTGCTAAACTGTCTATACCATCAAATATTCACAGAAGGACTTGCTAGCTCCTAACTTCGGAACCAATATATTTATTGTTTTTTAGATCCCGGTTAGCTATTGTACTATAGCTCCTAATGAGGTCTACATGAATGTGTTTACAATATTTAAATGAAAATGACAAAAAGAGCATGATAGTGACGGCTGTGTCATGTTTTTGTTTTTGTTTATTTACAAAAACCTGATGTCCAAGTCAAGAAATTCCTACAAACTGTGACTAAAAAGTTTTTAATTTAACCATATGGAGTGTTCTTGTGCCATGACTGATAGCAGTTAACATCACCTTAATTAAGGATTTTGCAAAATATGATGTGTCACTGTGAAAATCCTTATCAATACTCCTCACCATCATTACATTAGTAATATTGATTTTTATCCCATGTGGACCAAGGTGCCTCCCATTTCATTAGCTTCAAATACTGTACAATAAAGCACACCTGCAAACCAATCTGATATAAACAGAAGTAACATGTAACTGAGGCTAAATGAAGATACAAGTGGGCTAATTGTGGAAAAGTGATAAAAGAAAACTGCTGAGGAAAGCCATTATCTATCTGGTTAACAGTAAATGACTGACAAGAGTAAACAGTGTAATTCCAGCATGCTGTTCTCTGAGTTCAAAACGTAACCGGCTACATAATGATCCGTAACGTGGCTACAAGTGGACTAGCTAGCTCTGCTGCAGTTAAAAGTACACGAGCTAATATGTGTCAGTTTTAAAGCAGTAAATAAATCATTACACTCACTGCAGAGAAAAATGGCTTCAACTCCGACCTGTATTGGCACTAGTCCGTTATCACACTTTGTGTCTTGTCGATGCCTCCAGTTATGTAAGTGATAGCATCACTGTGAGCCCGGCGAGCCTCCGGAGTGCCGATCAGTCATCCGGCACCATCTTTGAGCTGCGACCGTGCGGCTGCGTGCTGCGGGGCGGCTCGTGGGCTCACGATCACTCGAGACACTTTTCCTTCGTCTTCCAGACAACAGCTGGTGACAACACAGCACAGTTCATGACGGAGCGTCACCGATGGTCGTTTTCACGGCCGCTGTCTCTTTACTCGTCGCATTCTGCTCCGATTGGTTGAGATGGGTCACATGGTCAACACTGACCAATCGCGGTGTAGTGCGTTGAAAGAAACGTGGACTACGCCCCCCTTCTTACGTCACAGCGAGGGAGGGATCCGAAGAAATGGGCATGATTGATATGACTGGATAACGGAAAAATTTTAACATTTAAAAAAATTATTTCTAAATAAATTTCTACTCAATTTGTGACATTTATGACCATTTCAAAAATAAAATAAAAAAATGTGTTTTTTTTTGTTTTTTTCTAAAAATGTTTGAATGGGAGGTTTTTATCTTGTCTACATGTTTTGCAACATAAACAACTGGAAAGTTGACACCCTTGAAATAAAGATTTAAAAAGATTTTTTAAACACTATTAATCTCTAATTTTTTCATTTTTTTTCTTTAGTTTTAGTTCATGACGCAGCATCACCGATAAATTGTGACATATTTTATCATTTTAAAAATCTTTTTAAAAAAATGTCTTTTCCTTTTTTTGTTTATTTATCCAAACATTTTGTACGAGAGGTTTTTATCTTGTCTACATGTTTTGCAACATAAACAACTGGAAATTTGTCACCCTTAAAATAAAGATTTGAAAAGATTTTTTAAACACTATTAATCTTCAACTTTTTCAATTTTTTTTCTTTAGTTTTAGTTCATGACGCAACATCATTGATAAATTGTGACATACTTTATCATTTTGAAAATAATTTTTCAAAAATATTTTTTTTAATTTTTTGTTTATTTATCTAAACATTTTGTACGGGAAGTTTTTATCTTCTCGCCATTTTTTGCAATATAAGCAAGTAGAAATTTCACACAAGTTTTAAAAAAAAAGAAATCGGTCTCCAACACTATAAAGTATTAATAATACATCTTTCTTAGTTTTAGTTCATAATGGAGGGTCACCGACGGTTGCTCCACATTGTGCTCTGGTCAATATGTGTCACTCAGTCACTCAAAAGTGACCAATCACGGTGTAGTGCGTTGAAAAAACGTGTACTATGCTCCCCCCTCTGACGTCGCAGCGAAGGAAGGATACGATAAATTATACCCATTTTGTGACATTTACTATCATTTTAAAAATAACAATAAAAAAAAAAAAAAAAAAATGTTTATCTAAACATTTTGGTACAGGACGTTTTTATCTTCTCTACATGTTTTGCAACAAAAGCAACTGGAAATTTGACACCCTTGAAATAAAGTTTTTAAAAAGAAAATGTAGCTCTTAGAGATTAGCATTAACTTTTCAATATTTATTCTGGTCAACTATAGACGTTTCTCCTTTACTCTTCACGTTCTGCTCTGATTGGTTGATATGTATCACGGAGTCAACACTGACCAATCACAGTGCAGTGCAAGAAGTAAAAAGAACGTGGACTACATCCCCCTTTGAAGAAGGAGGGATCCGAGAAAACTGGCAATGATTGACTAGATAACGGAAACATTTAAACATTTTAAATAATAAAAATTAAATTTGTTTTTTTGGGTTTATTTTCTAAATATTTTGTATGGGAGGTTTTATCTTCTCAGCATGTTTTGCAACATAAGAAATGTGACACCCAACAAAGTTTTTAACCTTACTTGTGCAATGACTCTGTTGAGTCACACCCACACAGAGTTTAAAAGCCTGCCAACTCCCCTCCAGTTAGTTAGAACTGAGGAAGCCTCTTGGATGAGAGGTGAAACATCTTCAAGAAGCTAAAATAAGTCCAGTTGCCTACAATACAGAACACAGATTATGTTCACATGATCATACTGACAATGCTAATATGTTGATGTGATAGCAGGTACAATGTTCATCAGGTTCACCATCTTAGTTTAGGCTAATAAGCATACAAGCATTTGTTAATTTACACTAAAAACAAAGTCATTAAACTAGAGTGCATACCTCCGCAGAGGCCCAGCAGTCCCCTTTAATTCAGTCAGACCTAATCCAATATCAAATTCACTAACAATAACTATAATTTAAGATCACCAGATCAAATTGCACTCGCTCACAGATACCAGTCACCTAGCTACACCTGATTTACTTTAAAGAAAGTAAAAAAAATAAAAGACAAAAAAAAAATCTTGGACCCGTCCCTTTAGCTGGATCTGCACCCAAAGTTAATGGGAGCTATTCCAGGTCGAGACCCATCCTCCATCTAAGATTCCGGGAAAGTTTTTGTGTAATCCTAACGACAAACCAACCAACAAACAAACAGTCACGGGTGAAAACGTAACCTCCTTGATGAAGGTAAAAAAAATACAGCTAAGGTTGATGGCTGAGTGAATGTCCCTGGTGTCGGACTATATTATCTTATCAGTCTTGCTGGTATTGGGTCATGAACCAAAGTAATTGATAAACAGGTATTCTGAACTTATTGTAGTGCCACAGAAAAAAGTCAAGGGACCACCAACGGATTTCACAGATATCCATCCAATAGCTGCCAAAACATTCCAGACCACAAATATCAACATTATGGCAGCGCCAGAGATAAAGTCAGGGGACCATCATGCTCTGGAGCCCATGAATATTTATGTAAATTTGGAATTCCATTACATGGAAATCAATCCAGTAATTGTTTAAATATTTAAGTCTGGGCCAAAGTTGTGGCACCGACAGACAGGATGACAGGCCGACAGCCATTTCTAGAGCTATTCACATGGCTAAAAATAAAATAGCTCTTATAGCTATCAAACTGATATAAAACAGAGGAGCGAGCCACTTCAGATTAGGCTTGGCATGTGTCATGGCTCTTCAGATATCTTTTAAATTCTGGTCATTATGAGTTCACTGCCTCTGACGTCTCTCTGGGTAGCACTTGATACTCAAGTACAAAAGGAGGCCCTTGACTTCTTATGTACCCATGGCTAGAGGAGTCATTTCTAGAGGGAACAAAAAATGACTGATGGGGCCGATACTCTGGTCCCAAAATCAAAGATCAACAGTGTCAAGTTATAGGTCCCAAAGTAAGCCCCAATACTAATTTAGGCCCACAGTAGCCTGAGGCCAAGGGGGTCAACTGTGTTCTCCTGGCATGCGATGTTACGTGACACCCACTGTTTGTAAGAGTAGCCCTGTGATGAGTGGCAAGAAACAGGTTTGGCCGACTGACAGTGAACTCTTTCGTGCGCTAGTAGCCTTGGGTGCTATAGCTGTGTTAGATATGTAAACCTAGAGCTCTGCTCAAACCACGGATGACAGTACCATGAGATCATCGCTGGCACTGGAACAATGGCCGAACACATGACATTGATAAAAAAAAAAAAGACCTCGGGAGGGGGCGAACGATGACGACTACAGATGCAATGTCAAGAACAAAAAGTCGTCATCGGGATAGATTTGACATTGAGAGACGTAACGTAGATTTTAAACAGAGATGGTACTCTTTTTTCAAGTTGTGCAAATGATTGTATTACATTTATACTTAGAATCTAAGTAATAAAATACAATCGGGATGATTTGCCATCTGTATCACTTTTGTCTTTTGACTTGATCTGTAAATATTGTACGTTTAAGCAGCGTAAGCATAAAAATGAACAACAAATTCTTTATTTTTGTCTTTTTTCAAATATCGGTCCCTTTCACAATATGTACACTCAGCCAAGCAGGAGTGGGTATCTGGTCTTTGCGGTAAGAAAACTTACTGACGATAACAAAAAAATCAACCCTTCAGTCCTGCAGTCATATCCATTTCTTTACAACCACATATTTATTAAATATATCTAGATGCATTCCTCTGCAGACTTCAATTCTCTACACTTGTGATGCCCACTGGTTGTCTGGCTGAGCCTCCCCAGATGTAACCTGATGCCATTTAATAGGACTCATGTATTTTGTCCTGGCATCAGTGGCTGTCTTCAACTGTCAACTTAGATTAAAATCTTTGTGTTGTTTAGAAATAATTCATAAATCTTTATCTAATAATCATCTACAATTTCAAAACCATAATACTGTACCTAATATAATTCCACACAGAATGGACCAGGACCAAAATTTGAACCCAAGAACAATTACCTTTACGTACCAATTCTCATTGAACTGTTCCAAAATGATTAACTATTTATTTCTTGTTACACCATTGCTTTTATATTATCTTGTGCTGTTGGTTTTCCCGTCATTATAGGCAATTGTTTACTAGTTGCTGAGGCTTGTGTCATTTTGTCACACTTCAGCATTTAAAGCAACAAAATGCAACTTCATGGAGAGAGACAGTTGATTACTAAGTCTCAACCTCTGGTCGTCAAATACTGACGCCTTGGGTTTGTAGCTCGGGTCGGACGCCAACCCAAAACTGAGATTATTAGAGAGAATTCATTCACTTTACTCTCGGCCCTTATGCAGCTTGCATTAGTGTTAAAAACACACAAAAAAATCTAAATTCTAAGCTGTTTATTCTTTGTGGTAGCTTAGATTGCAATATTGCAATGTTCTTGTCTGGGGAATGTGGTCTTAAATCACTTGGTGCACCAGAGGTACAGTGAAACTGGAATCTGTCAGCGTAGTCATTTTATCGTAACAAACTCACAAGGACAATAAATCTTCTTGCTTGTTCAACAACTTTGCCTTAATTAATCAAATCACAATGGTAATGTACAGAGCGTAACACTCATTGTTTCAGAGAAGGAGACGCCTCACATTCTGCTCCTGTTTTTAAAGCAATATAAGATGTGAAATACAATGATTTTCTTTTCTTTTTTGTATAATTTTAAATTGAACAACTTGACTTTCAGTCACGAAAAATAAGAATATCTGAAGATATCAGTTTATGGCGCTCATTCGTCACAATCACTGACATTTTAATGCCTGATTATTTAAGATAATAATGGTAGCTGCAGCTCTAGTCATATGTCATATGTCTCTGTCACATTAAAGGTTCATGATGCTTACATGGCATTTCATTTACTGATTCTACTTGACAATAAAAACCCTCTGATGGTGTGTGACCAGCAGATGTCACCATCAACACACCCTGAACTGGTTCTCCAATCCTGTCTTTGTTGTGACGCACCCTCAGTCATGTAACTTTGACACAAGCACAGTGGTGCAGTCAAGATGAAATGTATATAATAATTAATACCAGCTCATTCAGTCTGTGTTTCTACTCGTTACCACTAATCTACCTTGATTCCAGCAAAGACATCTTCCTTATAAGTGCATGTATCCACACAACTGAGTACTGTACGGTTAATGTTTATGATGTGATAGTGTCTTTTCATGAACGCATTTACGTGATCATAATTTCTGCATTATTTAATACCTAAAAAGAAATGGTATGCTTGTAGTCTGCATAATTGATGCTGAATGCTTAATCCCTGTTTACATAAAGCACATTAACAGGTATCAGCAGGTACACCTGGCTGAAGTTAATGCAATCTAAACCAACACTTCTACAGGAATTCAAACCTTCATGACAGTCAAAATATGCAGTTTATGTTTTGATTCAACCTCATAATCCTTTCAGAGGTTGTAGTTTGCGGTGCGTTGCTTCATACTAAGAGGTATTTCTAATATTTTGTCAACCCCATTCATGTCAACGAGGGTTAAATCCTCCACATTTAAAGGATTAAATTAAGCTATATTTGACTAAAGTCTGCTGAACAATCAAAATATTTAGTGTTATCTGTATTCATCTTTTTGTGCTGTATATTGTATTTCTTTTCACATTTCCTGCCAACATGAAAAATAATAATAACGATCTCTGTTAGTTCTGAATCAGAGTCAGAGTGGGAATTTGTTCAAATTCATCAAAGCTGATGAAAAAGGAATACAAAAAAATATTCCTGCAGATCTTCTGCAGAGCTAACAGGTAAGAAATCTGCTGTTGATTAGCAGGGTGGTACAGATTGTTACACATACTTGACAATATATAAATATGCACAGCTTTTAACATGAATGTGCTCTTCAGGTCGATTGCATTGCAGCTTGAACGGCCTGTAGATGAGCTGGATGTGACAGGAATGACACTGCTGGGGCACTTTTTTTTCCAACAGGAGAGGTGGACTTGTGACCCAGGCAGGCTTGGATGATAGCCTCGCTGGAAAAGGCTGACGCAGGGAGTCCATTATTGCCCCTGGAGGAAGCTGAGGATTAGAACACCAAAGAATTTCAATAAAAGAAGTGTCTGTTTGGGGGTCGGGGAGGGGCAGAAGGATGGTGGTGGTGGTGGGGTGGGGGGGTTCCCCTCATTGTCCCAACAGTGATTGAGAGCAAGAGGAGGGGAGTGGGACGGCATTGTGTTTGCAGCTCCTCTGAAGAAGGTGGTTATTAGGGGGGATGGCTAAGGAGGGGTGAGGGATGGGGAGGCTGTTGACTCTTCATCTTGTGTGAACAAAGTCTCTGGCACATAGCCCTCTTCTGTCCCTCTGTCCTGGACTCCCTTGTTTACGAGTGCCATGAATTCTGTCCCTCTCGGCAGGGACCCCCACCAACTCCAACCTGCACCGCCGCACATTGTGGGGCTTAAGTGCCCTTTAATTAGGCCGCCTCAGTGTCCGGCTGAAGACCGCTGAGGGTTTAGGCTCTTCCCTGTGAGACCGTGCTGAGCGGCTCACACACACACACACACACACACACACCAATAGAGCTTCTCTCACACAGCCGATGGATGAAGTGTTTGCTGCTCTAATGAAAAAGGTTTATTTGGGGGGAAGAGGTCTTGTCGTCTTTGTCCCCTGTCTTAAGGAGTCCTCACAAAGGCGTTGATATTATCTCTAACACTCTCCCATTTCCAGGACACATTAGCGAGGACTCTGAGGTGAGGTCTCCAAGCACCAAGAGGACTTCCAAAATTCCCCAGATGAATCATGACACTAAACACGATGCACTTCCTGTACAGACAGAACTACGCACCAGAACTTTATTACCACTATCTGGTGTCAATTAATCGGGCAATTACTTCACAGATGGAGGGGAAAGAAAATCTGATTCGCGGTCATGAAATTTCCATTTCGAACATTATGTAGAAAAGCTTGAATTCATGCAAAAATATGTAAAGGAGCCTTAATTCACATGAATTCAACCATCATCCACAAACACATGCACAGCTTTGTCATTGTGATGGAGCACATTTCATTATCATAACAGCGAGAAAAAAAAAAAGAAAAAAAGCACAGGATCCGGAGTCTAAAGGGGGAGGTGGGCAAGAGGCATTGGGAATTTGCTGAACTGCTCTGGCAAAATGAGTAATTTCTGGATGCCCCCTTTGTGTGAAGAGATTACAGGGTGAGGGCCCTGAAAGGAAGAGGCAAAGGATGGATATAAACATGGGAGCAAGTGGAATAAAGTGAAGGATGGAAGGAGTGAGAGACGGCGAAGAATGATGAAAAGAAGTTTGTGAAGGGAGCAGGGCGGGATTGGGCGTGTTCAGAAACTTTTTCGCTACAGCCCAGTGTGTGTAGATACCCTCCTAATCCTGGTTTTATTGGCTGCCTGTGTCCAGCCATGCCGGTCGGATTGAGTAGGGAGGGTAAAGAGGTGGGGGGGCCGAACACATGTCCTTCTTTGTGGTAATAGGCTGATTAGGCCTGAGAAAGAGCCGGACCTGGTTACGGCCTTTCTCAGGTCACCGTAGAAACCGGCCCGGTAGGGGACCTCTGTGTGCGCCTCCCCCTCCTGTGCACCTACTGATGCAGACACGCAAGCAGAGGCCTTCCACTGCAGAGAAAACACCACCACGATCAGTGTTGTTGAGTCACAGTTCATCTCAAGATCAGGCTCCAATGTTCTTGACCTTAATCGCTGCTGCCTTTCCAGACAGTTCGCATTGCACTTGTGGCCTCAACCTGGGAAACGTGGTTTCAATGTTGTTCAGATGCAGACCGCAGACTGATTCCTTCGCCTGGGCTCATAAATTAGACCACTGTCACATTCCCCCCATCCATCCCTGGCCCTACACACCGTCTAAAGCTCCTACAGAGCAACTGTCATCCAAATCCTGGAGCTGAGCTCGGCACATTTCTGACGATCACAACAATGTTCGTGATCGAAAGCAGACCTGCCTCATTGTCAGCACCGCGATGACATACCGCATCTTGACTGGAGGCATTGAAAAGTCATCTCTATTGGTAGAATGTAGAAGACTCCCCACCACGACTGGCTGGAGAGCAGGCTCACAAAGATATCTATCAATTAATGTCACATTTAGAGACTCGGCGAACCCCCCCCCCCCCCCCCCCAATCCACTCCTCTCAAACAGGGCGGTAGGTCGAGTGCTGCTCAGTCACTGCCTGTTTCCCCTACCTTCTTTGTCATGGAGGAATAAAACAGAAGGGGTGGATGAAGGGGGTGCACTCCACTGCTGACCTCCAGACTGTGGTCACTGTGCTCTCTCTCTGCGGTGGGCACTCGGCCTCCTCTCTGCAGAGTGCATGATCCCAGCCCCTGCTGAGCGACCTTCCAGCCCCCTCAGTCCACCGAGCTCACTCATGCCCTGCAGGTCCTCAGCATAGAGACCACGGGGCCCCCGGGCAACTCAGATCAGAGGGAACTCAGACATGTTGCTGACGTATAAATACTGTTTAAAACCACTTCATAGCAACAATAAATATATTCGAGTCACCTGCCACTTTAGAAGCATCATAAACCCTAATCTATGACTTAAATACTAAACTGTGTGCTCTAAAATTAATTCCATTCATTTTTTTTGGTTGCTACAATATTAAATCAGGATGAAATCAATAAAACATCTCTTACTATGTCACTGAACCTATTATGACCTTTCTTACTTGGAAACAGATCTCCCAAAGGCTGGTTTCCATATGGCTCCGCACACTCAATCTGTTGTGAAATCTATCATGTAATCCATCTGGTCTAATGACTTGAAAATGTATTTTTAATCAACATTTACTCACATTTTTAAATTATGTGTTCAAAACAGCCTCCAAATGTAGTTCATTAGTTCACCTGGGACCAGTGTCCAAAAAAATCCTTTTAGTGTTTATTTGGCAAAATTTTGAGGAGTATTAATCTTGTCAGAAAATAGTGAAATGTAATTAAACAAAGATGTTACCACTGACAACGAGGGCTGCGACTTATGAGTATTTTTTATTTTGACTAATCTGTTGATTATTTTCACAATAAATCAATTTGTTCCCCGGTTTATAAATTATCAGAAAATGGTAAAAATGTTGAAAAACGTCCAAGACGATGTTCTCAAATGTCTTCGTTTGTACACAACCCAAAGATGTTCAGTTTACTGTCATAGAGGAGGAAAGAAACCAGGAAATATTCAAATTTTAATAACTGGAATCAGAGAATTTTTGACTTTTTCATCATTAAATAATACTTAAACTGATTAATCAATTATGAAAGCAGTTGGTGATTTTTTTAATAGTTCACAACGGATCTATTAATTTTCTGGCAACATCACTCTCTTCAGGGAGTGGAGAAAAAAAAAAAAAATCTAGCAGTGAACTGGCCAGTCGGTCAAAATAATCCAGATGTTTAAGGAACTTTCAATAAAAAGTAATGTTCTGTGAAGTCAAACATGACATTTACACTGATGAACCCCTTCATTACTGCTTTCAAAACATCTTCTACCATCTCTAACAGTCACTCTTTCCATGATGCCTGGCTGATAATCCTTTGAGACAAAACTCCTCAGCAGATAGTCATCACTACAACTGCGTGTGTTTGATCTCTGCCGGGTATCTTGTTTGCATTCGTCTTGATCAGTTTCCTTGTGTGTGAATCAAATGCGTGCTTACTTGAGGCTAAGTCCATCACAAGTGTCCCACCCTTCTCCTTCACTCTCTATCTGTTTCTCGCTCCTCTCCCTCCTCCTCCCCCCCTCCTCCTCCTCCTCCTCCCCCTCCACCCCCCCGTCCCACGGCTGCTCGCCCCGCAGCCCATCAGAATGACAATAGTATTGATGTAAAATGTGTCGCCTTTGGGCCGCTGAAGCATATAACCCCTGCATGCCTGGCCCAGCCACCACCACACTTTATGGCTTTATTGTGTCCCCTTTTATGTCCTCCCCTGTTGGGGTGGGCGGTCAACAATTTAGAAAATTCACTGTATATGTCTCCGTGAGCGGGGCAGAGATTATACGTGTGTTGACGTGTGTGTGCACGCACTGTATGCACTTATATCCGGATCAATTAGTCAGGGCGCAACCCCTAAAAAATCAATGTGTCAACACGTACGTCAGCGTGTCGCAGAGTCTTCTGGCATACATCCCGTCTCCCACCTGCAGCCACTTTGGAGGAATAATTTTCTTCAATGATCACGGATGAAACAAGTTGAGTAACAACTCCTCTCTACCTTTTTTCATGTGTCCCTCCCTCTCTCATTTCCCTCCCTCCCTCTTTTCACTCTTTCCTTTCTTTTCCACATTACCAGGGGGTGGCGTGTGATTGACAGATGGGAACGAATAATAATTTTTTTTTCGTAACCTAAGGCCATCTTCTGTGATTGGCTTGCCAGCTGACATCTCCAAACCTCATTCCCCCCGCCCGCCCGCCTCTCTCTCTCTCTCTCCCCCCCCCCTTTAATATTGGGCCTGTGGATGAGGCATCCTGAGGGAGAAAAAAGTAGAGAGAGAGAAAAAGATATCTACCTTAGGGAAGAACCTCAGAGAGAGGGAGGGAAGGAGAGGACGGGTAGGAGCGTGTGTGCATGTGTGTAAGAGACACTTATTCTCTTAACTACTAGGAGACAGACACACTTTCCTGGCCCGACTCAAAGAAGGGGGGAAAACAGGAGGAAGATTTTTTTTTTTCTCAATATCATTTTAATCTTCCCCCTCATTCAACAATCAAGCTGCCCTAAAGCTTCTCTTCCTGGAAACTTCTTCTTCATTGCCTGCTGGAAGTTCTATGTATTGATCCATTTACCCTCTCACACACTTACAAGGCTTACCTCATGGATTTGTATCTGATTGGATATTTGATGTGTGTGTGGTTGTCCAGCTCACGGGTGCTTGGAGGCTATCCCATCTGGTGGTGAGTACAAATCCACAGTTTCAGCATCAGACCCTATAGCCGCATAAAGAGTGGGAGTCTTTTTGGTCAAATGATCATTTCTGAGAGGGCAGAATGTGCACTTTCAGTAGACTGCGTGGAAAAATGTTCTCCGGCCCAGTCCAAAGAATCTTAACCTCAAATACTAGTGTAACGGAAAAGGCTCGCCGTTCTTTTCCCCTCCACACTCAGGTCCATTTATCATATTGGAGTATGTTTTGATGCAAAGAGGGTGAATTTTTAGTTTGGGAACGAGTAAAAATGTGGAGGTCTTTTTTAAATTGAAGAAAATATATATTAGCGAGTGGCTGCCATGTTGATATGAATTGTCAACAGCACTGTAAGGACTTGTGAGGCATTTCCACACAGCAGTCAGTGAGAGCATTCATTATTACATACATTTTGGATATCGCTCAAGGAAAATGATAACACTGATGTTGCTCTTTAAATCTCACAAAGCAACAAAAAATGCTAATGTTTCTCAACCGCAATCGATTTTTTCTTTCATGAAATACAAGCACATCATTTTAGGACTGACTAACAATCATGACTTATAAGATCAGCGTCGTTTTGTTTTGTTTGCTATTGTGTGTCACTGTTGTACATTCAGGCCGCCGGCCCCCCAAAACATGCCGTGAACTGAATGTGAATTGTTTTTTGTAGACGTGTGACATCCGTTAAACACAAAATCTTTGCCACTGAGTTGCTCACAATTTTAAAAATATATAGCGAATTTTTGCGCTCTGCCACGGGGTATCAGCTGTAATTAAATGAATCTTTTTTCTTTTAAGCATATCATTTTGCTTTTCAATTGCACCACAATTCACCCCCTCCACTACGGATTTGTCAGGAGACAATATGTTTAGGTGCCGCAGGGTTTTACTCTTTGTTAAATTATCCCAGATCGCTTTTGGCACCAGCTACTGAAATGTAGAGGTTTATCTCATTACAAATTCAGCTACATGCAGCTGACCTCATGGCTCCATGGTCTTCTTTTGTAACATAAAGCTTCTATTTTGGAGATATTTGCGTAGGCGTATGACAAAGCTCTCTTGGCTCACGACACAATACTTGTCAGAGCTACTGCACTTTTAGTAGCCCAACTAGCATGTGGTCCCACCGTGGTGCTGTCCAAACCGCGAGCATCTTCTGGTTTCATTTACAGAGCAGGCAGCTGCCAAGCACACAGGCCACAGGGCTGAAGTGTTAATGGCAAAGAGGACTTTACACCCACTCCTGGCTTCAGCGAGAACCATCAGACAACAGTGACAAAGAGCCTGGGATTCTCTCTCTGTGAATTACCTGCAGCTGTTCTGTTCAAGGAGCTTACATGACACTGGTATAATGTTCGAACCCTAACAATGCGCACTACCTTTGATTTGGGTAACAAATTTTGAAGTGTAGGCTAGGTGAGGGGTTACTGGGGAGGGTAGGAAGATGAAAAGCCGAGCCGTAGCTCCAGGTGACTGGGCAGGTGCTGAGGAATGGGTGTCAAACAGTGCTGTCAGTGGCATCACCCCGCGGTGTCGAACACGTCCAAAAGGAGACAAAATGAGGTGGTGCGTCAAACAAGAGGGTGCCGAGTTTCAGCGAGGGCCCAGGCAGGGTCCTCTCAGCTTCTGTCTCAGGGGCGAGGACTTGGCCATAAATTCTCCAGCCAAGGTGGGACGGGCTGGAGGGAAGAGCAGTTTTGACTGCTTTATGCCTGGCAGCCGTGCTTTTACAAGATGGGGTGTTGAAAACAAAACAGAGCATAAATAACTCCAGTGATATGCAGATATGCATGGATGAAGATGAGGTGTAGTAGAGAGCAAAGGCATAGCAAACTAATGAGGTGGGTTTGGAAAGGCGAGACTGAGCAGTAAATTGCCCTTCTTGAAATGCAAGAATGTTGGGGAAACAACAGGATGAAATGGCCAAAAAACTTCAAGGTTTGAGGGAATTCACAACAGCATAAAGCTATGTGGTGACCACACGTAATCCACAGGTCCTGCAGTGCCTCTGTCCAATTATCTGACAACGCCATCCTCGCTGTGTGGCATGAAAATGAAAAAATGTCTGTTCTTGGACTTATCGCTGTGCTGTGGTTTAACCTTTCAACTTATATTTAATAATCGAGGAATATCATAATATAAGGAACCCGAGGGACTATTAGAGAATATTCTGTTCTCATTGTTCTGATATTGTTTTAAAACTGTGCGGCTTAACTCGTCAGCAATTTTCTGAGCAGCTTAAGCTACTCTGTCAGCCAGAAAGTGTCTGTTTTTCTTTCATAAACAGCGCTGGTTGTAAGTGAATGATGACAGTCACTTTCAGCGAAGAATTACCTCAGCTGAATTTATGCCAACACCAGCCATGGAGCATCTGCGGTGATTATCGGGTTCAACCACAAGATGTTTTAATCCAATAACAGTTATTCTCTTAATCCTCTTTTATCATCACTGCTGTTAAATCTACAAGCGATAATGTACACTTGATGTGAGGCTCTTTGCAGGTGATCGTAGCACCATCTCATACGGATTTCTGCTTGTGCCGAAACATAAATTAATGGCTGAGATTGCTTAACATGTGCATGGTTGTGGTTAGGAAATGAAGAAATGGTAGGGAGAAAGGAAATTGAGACAGAAAGATGGATAAAGAGATCGTGAAAGTGTTAAATCCTACAGGGCAAGTTGTTCTAAATAACAAGTCTCTTTTTGAAAATGTGTAAAATAGATTTACGGCATGATCTTTGCTGATGCTAAAATCAATTCCTGCTTTAATGAGCAAGCAACGCAGTCCTGATCCACCAATGTTTTACTTCAATCAGTAAACCAGGCAGGGTTTTTTGTTTAACTTCAACTTAGAAGACACATTATTGGCAGTCTGGCATTCTGACGGGGAAAAAAAACAGTACAAAAGCAGCCATGACTTGGTAATATTCAGTCACTGCAAACAGATTATAAGAGTTAAGCTAGTCCTTATAAGCAGAGCACAAAACAAGAAACGGCTTCCCATTTGTTATTACACATTTAAATAGCTCTGTGCATTTTTAAAGCTTTCAATAATCCAATTTTAACATATTTTAATTAAAATATGGGGCACTCATAAGCCTAAAGACGACTTCCTGACTAAAATTGTGTTTGCTGTTTGAAGCACTACTTGTGGAAGCTTCTGGACTCTCAATAATGTCAGTGCCATACCTCTCGAGAGATCTCTCGTAAAGCTATCTAGGTTTACCAAACTGCCTAGTCTATACACAGACATTTCCAGTTCAACCTGAGCGGCTTAAATGGGGCTCTAGAGTCCATCTCTGGGTCTCAGGAATGTCATTATCTGACTGCGACACCCCCCACCTCCAATCTTCAATCCAATCTCCAACCCCAAAAATCCCTACCACTGGCAAAGGGATCACTTAAATGATTCTTACTGCGGGAAAATCCTCCGTCTGCCGCCTTGTGTGAAAAGATCAAGGATGTTTGGGTATTATTCTCAACAGCGCGGTGGAAGGTGGAGAAAAGAGCAGGAAAGTCCCGAAGAATGTCATTCATAAGAAACTTCAGGGTTCCATTATGAATGGATGAGGGCTGCCGTAGGGCCAGGGTCAAAGGCAATTTTGGGCTAAAGCTCAAGAGAAATGTCTGCACAGAGGGTGACATCTACAGGGATACAGGGCAATATGGAAGGAATAAGCTGGCATTCACCGGCTCCTCTGATGGTCCCATTTTGTTGGGAAATTGTTCTTACGACTTTGGTGTTTTCATGAGTTTGTAAAGGAACAGTTCAACCAAAAATGAAAATTCATTCATTATCTAGTAAACCTTAGGCAGACGGAAAGTCAAGTTAAGTTTTATAGTCTACAAATCACTTCTGGAGTTTTTCCTAAACAACCGAAGTAACTGGGGACAACTTAAAAAAATTAAAAGGCTCCATATAGCTCATCAGATGTAATCCAAGTCTCCTTGAGAAGGTGCTATTAAGCTCTTTTGTTAAGCTGCAATCTTTACTGTAGCTGCTAAGCTAAAAGCGTTAGCACGCACCCTGTCTAAAGTGTGTGCACAAGCTTGACTGCACGTCGAGGGTGCAAACGATGTCTGTTCAAATCAATTTGGGATCTTTGGGTTTCAGGAATTTTGCATTACAATGAAGGAACTGTATGGAGCCATATGAGGGTTCTGTTCTGTTGTTTTTTTACAGTTCAAGTCCAAAGCTACTTCCGTTGTTTTTGAAAATGCTGTAACGCTGATTTGTTGTGAAGCTACAGAAACATTTTGTGGACTACAAAACTTCACCTGACTTTCCATCGGCATGGGGGTGAGTAGATAATAACTGAGAGAACACTCCTTTTTTACACCAATATTAGACCGAATATGCAGGTTTTGTTAAACACAGTGAAACCAACTAAAAGTAAGCGTTTGACTCCTTTCTCATTACCACTAGAAGAGTTTTAACCTTTCTGTTTTTCCTTCTTCTCGTGTGTCATGTTCAACTACACAAACGCGCCAGAAAAGGGGAACCGCATGGAAGGCAATGGCAAAATCACAGTGGTTACTTTTCCATATCTTTTACTTCAGTCTCTCATTTTAACTTAACTGAACGACGTATGAATGCTGCTTGAACAGAGACGGATGGAAAACTATTGATACGCGAACGTCCAGAAGTTCAAAGCACAGCGCGTCATAGCACTATGCTGGAAAAGGCGCGAAAATTAGCCTGTCCACCATCACTGCTGACTGAATCTGGAGCCGATAAATACCCACGACTACTGAGTCATTGACCTGAGGATGAAATCGGATCCTACCCTTTCTCACTGAAGACGCCCCAAAGTGGGAAAGACGTTAAAATAGGTGTTCATGGTTTTTTTTTCCCGAGTGTGAAATGTTTTTTATATACTACTTAAGGAATGTTGCCTATCACACCAAAAATGCACCAGTCTTCAATTAAACTTGTACTGACACTGTGAAATTAACCTTGATGTGCTGATCCAAGACGTTACTTCACAAAACATTCACAGACTGATTTCAGTGAACAAGCATGTGGGATGACACTATCCAGTCAAGCCAGAGCTACGTAGGTGAGCGGTTCAAAGGAGAGTGGTATTTCAAAGCAGCGAAGGCGAGTCCTAATCTTCCACCACCATCAAAGCGCATGCAGTGTAGCGCTTGTAGGAAATGACAAAGTCCCCCAGTGCACAGCTATTAGCCGCACTAAAACACAGGCCAGGACGGTTCCTCAAAGGGAAAACGGCAGCGGCCAGGGGCAAAGAGATCATTAGGGCACACGTGTGGAGGCACAAACACACAAAATTTAAAGTCTTCATTACCTGGCTGATCTCACCTGTGTGGCTTGTTACGGATGTTAATTATAAGCAGCGAGCAGTTTCTCTGACACACAGGGTCAGTGACAGAGACGAGCTCATCACACCTGTACAGCCTATATTCAGTCAAAGCCCTCGGGTCAGTGACCAGGTCGACCAAACTACTGATAAGTGTGGAAAGGAAGAGATGAATATCAATCAACAGCTCTGAATTACAACAGGGGAGGGAACCTCTGAGCAGCTCGTGATTCAGGTCTGATTCAGCGGGTTATGTGAAAAAATAAAACAATTATCATACATAGCATATTTGCAATGATCCATGCTTAAAATAAAGAGGTGAATTCATTTCCAATATTTTTTAATATCTTCACTCAGGCTCAGCTATTCTCCCCAAAACTCAAAAGGTAGCCTAGCTTAGAGGGAAAACACAACGCACATTGTGCAGATGAAGAGTAAATGAAGAGTCGCTTTGGGCTCTCAGAAATTGTGATGAGCATTTGTTAGATTTCTTTGACATTTCAAAGGCTGAACTTAATCGCTTCATCATGAAAATAATCAGCAGATTCATCGATAATTAAAAGAATCCTAATTGCAACCGAGCGGAATCTGCCGAGACGCTTAATTTCAAAGACTTCAACTTGCACCAAAACATACTGATGTATGTCTTACAAAGGTAAAAGATAAAAGGTAAAAACATGTTGATTGATTATGAAAAGACGAGGACCTGCTCATCAACAAAAAAGTTAGGGCTCTTAGGTGGTCCTGCCTTTGAGGGAATAACTGTGGACTGGCACGCTTTATCAGCCAGGTTCATCTCTCACAATGTCATTACACATTCCAGTTTTTTGAGACTGTTATTCAAATCAACCAAGCATGACAAAGTCAACAGCAATTAGATTTTTAATTACTTTTAGAGGCGCTATGTGGTGTTTGAAATTTCCACTGAGGAATTCCAGACATACGAGAGAAGATTCCAGACAATCCCGACGAGTTATGATTTGCATATGATGCATAACCGCTGACAATTCAAGTCGCGGTGCCAACAAGCCGGCCCTAATGAGCAGAGGCAGGGAACAATGACGTGTTTGAGTTGCGGTTCATTCACTCAGTCCCTCAAGGCTCTCATTCAAACGCGCTCTGTCCTTTCAAGACAACAGCTCAGACTCTGTTGTGTCCACCTACAGACACCAAGCCATGCATTTGTCAGTGCCTTGTGCTCTCCGGTGCACTTCTGTGCAGA
Organism: Sparus aurata; assembly: GCF_900880675.1. NCBI lineage: Eukaryota > Metazoa > Chordata > Actinopteri > Spariformes > Sparidae > Sparus > Sparus aurata. The sequence continues at coordinate 22,608,450 of NC_044206.1, read as the reverse complement.
GCTACTGCCGCTCTCATTCACTTCCTGACAGGCAGGTTCACAAGTTTACACCCTGTTCAGCTTCCCTCTTCACGTCTCCATACATGTGACTGCAGGGGCTCCTTGTCCCAACTCCACACTCCCTGCAATAGTCTGCAGAGAGGGGAAAGGAGGCGAGGTAGAAAAGAAAGAACAGGTTGGAACATTTTTCAGGGGTCCCGTCATTTTTTATCTGATCAGCCAGGAGCTGTTGGACTACAAATCAAAAGTGTGCCAAAGAAAAAGGGAAGACAACAAAACACAGACAGAAGCTGTGCATTCCAGCCTCCACCAGGAAAAGTCCCATCCTCGGGCAAAGCCGGCAACTTTCCTTGGCCCACTTACTCTCTTTCGCGTGTCTTTATCTCTCTGCGGACTCTGTTGTGGGATTTATAAATGAAAGTGTGAGAGTGTTTTCAATGCACGTCTCTGACTGCTCTGCCAGGGCCTCTTTTAGCAACACGATGTCCTCCGGGCAAATCTGACAAGTCGAGCTGCGGCGTCAACATATAGAGGTAAATTAGAGGTAGATTCGAGTTTAATGCAAACAATATTCCTGCAGTCTGTTATTGCAGAGGCCTTTTCAGAAGGGCCTGGTGCTCACAGAAGACACTTGGGACTCAGCGCTTCAGGCACAAACCCAGCATAAGCTAACATTAATGTCTCTTTAATGAAATAAGTTAACTTGTTCAGACACGGCTAAGAACGACTGGCACCCATCGTCAATAATGGCAAATACAATCAAATAAGATCACATTTAATCAAATCTGTATATAAAAGCTTAATCCTTTCGAATTACTTATTGGCTGTATTTAGGGGCTGCTTTAAACAATTAACAGAAAACATAATACGGTGGATATTTAAGAAGTGACCTAATAAAAGAGAGGAGGCAAGTGATTCGATGAGAGATTCATCAAAGGCATCAAATCCTGACATTCTGCTAGCTCAGAAACCGCAACCATGAAAGTCTCTCTGCACAAATGAGGTGTACTTGAATAAATCATCAGACCTGAAAGCAATAGTCTGGAGAGTGCCCCAGCTTGTGATGGAACTGAATGGAAAATTATATCATCATGTGTCAGCAGTTTTCAGCATGTCCTGCAACAAGGGTGCAACCAAATTAAGGCTGTTACAGTGTTTGCACAGAACGGGCATTACGATTAAGGCATCCCACCTCTTTGCCATCATCTCAGTGATAACCCTGCTGGAAGTAGGAACTTACAAGTAGCAACACAACCGCGTAGTTCAGTCTGCCTTCACACATGCACGCAGGTTTCCATGAGGCTTTGAACAGTGCCTAAGGAATAATGCATGGAGGGATGGATTGTGACAGGCTTTCTAATCCCTCTCTTTCCCTCTCTGCTTCACTCTCAGACTTTGGTTGCCACTTAAACATTCCAATTTGTTCAGAAACAAGAAAAACTTTGAGTTACTCATGTCAATCGAACACAAAATCTGAATTTCTGCCTTTCAGACAACCAGATATAGATTTGTATTAGGATCCACATCACTTTGTCCTTAGTCATAGATACGAGCCACCTAAATACACCTGCTTCTTTTCATCAAGATCCATGCATTGTATAAATTAACAAAAAAAACGCCTCACAGTGCTAAAGAAACTGAGGAAAAACCTGGATCCATACCTATATTTGAAGCTGCTCCAAAGGTCATTGGGTCTATTCAGGACAGATCCATCCAAGTTTCGTGGAAATCCACTCTGCAGTTTTTGTATAATCCTGTTGATAAACAAAAGACTTGAGTAAAACTACAAACTTAACCTTGGCGGAAAAAGTGTGTGGTTGAAACACACCAGACACATGCTGTATAACTTGAGCACAAAATGAATAACAGCCAGAAGTCAAAATAGGGTAAAACGTGCAAGTAGCTGGTAGATTTGCTTCACTCACCCGCTTAATGGCTTTTAAAATCTTAACATTCACTAACCATTTGGCTGGTGGACCGGAAAAGTAAATTTTGCACTCTGCGTACAACACTGCTGACATAAGTCCAGTTTTGAGGTATTTGTACTAAATGCAAGTACATGTTACTTAAGACACTTACTAATTTCTGAAGGACTTACTATGTTTTCTAATTCCACTACAATAATTCAACACATATAGTTACTAGTCCCTTTTTAAGATTTAAATACAAAAAGGCAGTGATAGATTCTGACAGATTCAATTATGTATATGTATAATTATATATATTATATATAATAACTTTCTGCTACTTTATACTTTCACTCCACAACATTTTGGAGCCAAATATTGTTAGCTTATTAAACAAGCATTTTTATCATTGAAAGCACCCCATAATATGTTAAATTTAGCTCAACCTCAACCAATTTGCAACATTTAAATGCGTAATACATGTTCATTTATAGATAACAACCACATGATAACACGTAGCAGTGACAGGAGCTATTCTTCTTGTAAAATAAGTAACTTAGCTACTTATTGCTAATACATACATTTAGCCTACCTCAATCATTTTTAATCCACTACTTATATGGCACACTTCTACCTTGTGGTAAGGAACTGAATAGTGTGTCTAGCTCCAACTAAAACCTTAGCAACTAAATATAATTTAGCATAATTTACGTTTGGAAGCTATCTCATCAGAAATTACAGCTTTAGCTTACATTAGCTATCTAATGTTGACTAGCTAGCTTAGCGCCAGAGCCGAGGAGATGACGTCATCGAACGTTAATGACACAGGTGCGCGAGCAAATTCAGGAGTACGGCACCATGAGACGCCATTTTTATCAGCAGCAGTTCATTAAAGAAACAAAAAAAACAAGACTAAAACAACTCTTATCTGACTACGTGATGAAAGCAGAATTCTTTAAGGTATAGTAGACGCTCCTTACCTCAGCTATCACCCACCTTTTACACTTGAAATCACTAAACTGGTGCTAAATGTTAGGCTACATTTGAAGCACAGGGCTAATGTCAAGCTAGCTCCGCTGCTGCTGCTGTTGCTGAATAGACAAGTATCATTTTGAAAAAGTTCGGCTGATTGTTTGGGAACACTTAACAGTTACCACTGATTTTGAGACATTTCCATATTCCTCAAATATACTTTATTCAAATAGAACAACAAGTACACAGTTTGCTGCTGGAAAGAGAAGATGATTAAGCAAACCTGTTTTCTGCTTTTTGATTAAAGATTGTTGCTGGATTGATCTAGTATGTCATTAGTTTAGTTTATTTGAACAAGGACACATGGTTAAACGTGTATAAATGTTCAAAAAAGGCAATTTTACATCTGTTATCTGCTTTAACCAGATGTTAAAAAGACTTCCTGAAATACAACAACGTTAACATTCATAATACAACCTACTAATTTAAATTGAGACATTTTGGAAATGTGTCATACAAGGTGAGTTAGAAGGAGAAGACATGCTTTTAAATGTGCCTTAAATGTAATCATTGATACAGAAGTCTCAAATGGATATGCAAAGTACAGTCTGAGGCTAAGCTACATCGAATCTTGTAAGATTATGAAAATAACTGCATGAAATTATTCCTTTAAGCAATTTGAAAGTTCTTTTGACTGTCACAAGATGAGCTGCGATGATTAATCAATTAGTTGTCAACCATGAAATTAATTGCAACAGTTATTTTTAATGGAATAAAAGGTCAAAATTCTCAGATTCAAGCTTCTTAATTGTGAAAATTTGTTGGGGTTTTTTTCCTCTTTATGACTGTAAACTTTAGGATGTGGACAAAACAAGACATTTTATAAACCACACAACTAATTGATTGACCGAGAAAATAATTAACAGATTAATGGACTATTGAATTACCTATACAATTTAACTTGGAGTGGTTTTTGGTGTATTTGAGAGTGCTCATGTGTGGAGGTCTCCAATGTTTGTCATGTGAATCTTGTGCACTTTAAGCTTCTCCAAGGTCAGGACCAGTACCCAAAACCCTGTAAAGGGCCTGTATTGGGTTTGCCCAGAATTAATTGACTTAATTCCCTCTAAGAAGTAAGATATATTTAAGTTTTGTATAAATTCATGTATCAAAACACTATAGAAGAGTCTGAGCAGGTACCTGAGCTTAGAAACTTGTATCTTGGCCCTGGTCATGAACTTCAAACCGTTTCCGTGGGCCATCAGGCTGAAGGCAGTGAGGTCAGATGTCATGTTTTCCTCAACAGGTTCAGAGGGTCACCTGGTAGTTTTTGTGCCTCTGGAAATAGGAGGCTGTCACACAAAGAAAGCTCATCGGTGCACAGACATGTGCTACACACTGACCCCTGTAATGCAGACCTCCCACAATAGCAGCTGCAGCATATTCCTGACAGTATAGGAGTCCTTGACTCACCTCTTAACTCAAGCTGAGCTTTTGAGACAAAATGAAAATTGGAAGATGGAGAGGGGTAACCCCTGCTTCTCTATGTTTCTATCCAAGCAGCAGAGATTGTACAATAGCAGTGATTTTATTGGACTGGGAGTGGTTGAGTCAGAAGTTTTTGTTGACAGTGTTATAATCTTGATTGCGTGAATTTCCACTCTGCAGCGAGGTGTGTGGTGGAATCCCTTTGTTTCCTCTGCTTCATTTCTGTGGTTTCTAACACCCGTCATACTTTCACATCAGCCCAGTTTAGATACTGAGAAAACCCCCAACCAAGCCGTAAACCCCCCAGGCCAGTAGAGGCCTCATACGGACCTGCCTGGACATGCACCTGCCAAGCCCTGCCGCTCGCTGCTGCTCTGCTGCTCGTCTCGTCCCCTGCAGCAGATTCCCCCGGCATTCTGCCTCTGCGTCTGCTGCTCCCTCACTCGGTTGAGACACGTCGCTCGTGGCTTCCGAGAAGTGAGGCAAAGCAGGCAGGATCAGCATGGCACACATGTGGTCTGCATGCATGAGTCTGCGTGTGTGTCTGTTTGCACGATACGCCTCATAACCCCTCAGGGTTAAGACTCTCATTAGCACCTAGCCAAAAAGATATCCCTTTCATCTCATCTGTCCATACAGATCAAGTGAGGCACATCCTTTGCAAACAAAGACAAATAGGCTGGCAGATCCACAGCCTGTAGTCTAAACATGCTATGTCCACCACAAAGTCCCATGCGGTTAGCTAATTGATTCCATCAGAAATCCCAATTTCAGTGGCTAAGCCTGTATGTCAGAGTGGTGGGCAGGCAGTTTAGCTGTCCTGAATAGAACCCAAGATGTATCAGAGGTTGGCATGGTGGCATAAACACAGAGATATCTCAGTTGGGCAGGGGAGATTTTCCTTGGAGTTAATGTGACAGTGTTGAGTTCAAATCCAAGTTCTGTGCAGGGCATCATCCACTCTGGTCCATCCCATGACTGAGAGATTAATGGGCAGTAACCAAGCTAGCAGACAGTGTAATTAAGGTCCTTAGTCACTCAGTCACCAGACGGAGTGATGTCAGCAACACTTGAACTCAGTGATGTCGGTGGGATCAGGACTGGCAGATGAGCTAATGTGGCTGCCTCTGCTTGGGTACACCCAAGACAAGAACATGAATGGAGATTGATGAGCTCTATCAAATTACTGACTCTGCATCGGAACATCAAATTGGCCAAAACAGCATTTAAGTTGCATATGAAAGAGAGGAGACTTATTTTTCCTCATGCATGGTGGTGTTTGAAAGTTTTGAATAGTTTATGTAACTGTTCTGTCCTCGAGGAACTGTGGGTTACATGCTGAAACATAAGAATTGTTTGTTGTGTGTCAGTGTCAGTCAGGACGCTCATGCCAGCAACACAAGTGGCTGATTATGTGATCATCATATTTTCCAGCAGCTGTAAATGCAAAACGACTCCCATTTCTCTGTGTGGGACTAACCTACCTGGGAGCCTGCTGTAACAATGCTCACCTGAGATAAAAAAAAAAAAAAAAAGAAAACTGTGTATGAGAGGTGGAGGAGGGTGTTGGGAGGTGGGGGCAGGGTTTAACCACATGTAGAAAGCAAAAGCGCACATGAGCTGTGAACCTATCTAAGGGGGGATTTTTTCCCTGTGACTTCAATGGCTTGACTTTTGTGTTGGGATTGGGCGCTGCACTGCACTCATCTGTCAGAGTCAGTGGCTGCTGTGATTGGGTTGCGCCCCGCGGGGGTCCTGAGGTCATCCTGAGTGGCGCTCTGATCTGATCAGAGTCAATTGTTCCCCCATGATCCTCTCATGGCCTCCAGCGCCACGTTGTCCGCCCAGACTCAGCCAAGTGCTAGAGAGCCTGAGCCACACTGGTTAAACTCTTTTCACATCTTCACCCTGTAAACACCATAATCACGCTTTTTTTTTTTTCTATCGCTATTGACGATAATCATGATATTTTTAAACTTGAATGGCACTCAGTAGAACGCATACCTCCAACAGTCCCCTTTCATTCATTCAAGCCTAAACCAGTATCAAATGAAACATATTCAAACCCAGATTTCTATTTGGATCCACATCAAATCCAAGATCCATGCATTGTTCATTGAGAAATGTATGAAAATGGCAAAAAATGCATTATCCCAATGTTGAATAAAGCCAAACAAAAATGGCTCCATCCTGTTAACCTGATCCTCCATCCGAGCCCAAAATCCGTTCAATAGTTTTTGTGTAGTCCTGCAGACAAACCAACCGACAAACGGACACAGCCAAAAACATAACCTTCTTGGTGGAGGGTTGGGAATCACAGTTCCTTACGATATGATACGATTCACCATATATTTCTAACATTGACGATAGAATCTCGGTATTGTGATGCTTACACAATGGATTAACAATCCTTGTAAAACATCCATCTCAAAGGAAATGCAGACCTGTACTGAGACATGTGTTCTCCCTCAGGTGATATCCTTCATGCCCAGGAATAAATAAACAAGAAATTTCGGTCTGACGTCTAAATGCCTGACCTTCTGGGGGAAACCGTACAGTTTTGTTTGAGCTTGTCATACAAAAAGCGTGTTAAAACAGGGGCATGGAAAACATGTTTTCTCTCCCTCGCTCTTTTATTTCAAGAGAAATAGAACCCAATTAAAATTAATTACCTGAATGAAACTATAATGGTTTCTGGCATCACAAGCTGATCTGAGCTGTCTCGTTGTGGTGATTAATCTCTGCTTTGGCACATCTGCACGAGCCTTCTGGTGAGACACAGAGCTTCAGATATGCTGTTTTCATCCATCACCAGCAGGCTCAGCTGTATATGCTGTCATTCTTAAAAAACTACAGAGAAAAACCGCAAATGAATGATTGAACTGCTGAGGCAGGTGTCTACATATATTTGAAATTCGCGAGGGGGCTTTTCCCCAAACAAAGCAGACAGGTTCTTGTGTGTTATCTGTAAGATCAGCAGATCTGTGTTTGCTAACAAGTGGGAACACTTTGAAAAGTCACGACTAATAGCTTGTATCCCTGCCCTGAAGTGGGCCTATTAGCTTTCCCTGCCTGCTGCAAAAAAGAGACAAAATAAACAGGAGCTCTCTGTATAAACTATATTAAGTAGATAAGTCAATAAAACACTCAAGCATGAATCACATGTACTGTCACAGAGCTACGCCTACAGTTCAACCTAGGATTAATTAATAGGGAGGCGGTCTCCCCTGCTCGTAGAGCAGAGGCCTCCCTGGCAGGGCACCATCGTTGCTATTGTGGGGTTGAGTTCAAGGAGGGCACAGACTTGTACTGCGAGGAGAGAAGCTTTGCTTCTTAAACAATTGTTAAAGCACTTAGGCTGGTTATCATTCGAATATTTTCTGTACTTCAAGAGCAGATTTGATGCCAATATGACTTTTTTGATACCTTACTGAGAGAAATGTTTGTTTTTCTGAATAAAATATATATTTTTTGTTCATTTGACATGTGATGATCTCACATTTGAATTGTTGTCTAAACGCAAGCAGCAGTAAACTTTGACTTGAAATATTCAGAAAATGGCATTTATGTGCTGTAATGTGGAAACAACATGGACACTACAAAGAACATGCATTGTATTGCGAAGTGATTTTTTTACTAGACTTGTTGCTGCTCTGGTACATTCCTTAAAACCTCTAAAATACCAGGGTTTAAAGCATATAAATAACTTTCCTCACTAAAAGCACTTTACATGGATATCAACGAAACCCCAAATTAGGGTGCTTTAAACTTTTGATGACTGTGACTCGACAAAAATTATCTGTGAATCATCTGGACACCATGATGAAGATTTCACTGTGGTGTAGATTGAAAATGTCACATGGCTTTGATTTCTGTCGAGAGACTCTTAATAAATCAGGGTGAGAAAAAATGTGCTATTCATTACGTGAATTAATCAAAAGCTTCAAACGTGTACTTTCGTCCACTGTGTTTTAGCGTGTGTCGTCAAGTCATGTGCCAACATTTTCGCAACTTTCCGAGTCATTGTTCCGATTTGAGGTCGTGTTCACTGAGGAATTTTTTTAGGGGGATTGCGATATTATTGTGCATTCATGAGATGTTGGAACAATTAATGTGAATGCAAAACAACTCCGAAATGAAATGAAGATTTTGGCATAAGACTTGCTGACTTTTCATCATATATTCAGAAACATGGCAGACAAAGGTAATGTTTCGTTGATAGAAAGTTTTCATTAATTCACATATTGCATATCAAATTTAGTTTGTAACAGTTACTGCAGTGGATGTCCACTTAAAGTGACCTATATTAGTAGAAAGGTGAATTATTGGCCTTTACTCGGATAACAAGTGCGGTGAAGCAATTTCGTTGTGGTTTTAGGGAATTAACTGGTGCAGCAACAAGTCTGTAAGTCTTTGTAATATAATACAAGTAATATAAGGCTTCCAATTTTAAACAGCTATCAACATGTTGTCTCAATGCTCTGAGCAATAAAATACAGGACACCTCCTTTGTAGGAGCACGAGAATGCACAATTAACTTTCAGTACTTGACAGTTTTCTGTGGTATGGACATTTTGGCAAGTGCCAAAAAGTATTTAAAGTAATGAAAGAAATTATGCCTGTCGTATAGTAATGGCCTAATGTGCTGACTCTTTTGATCATGTTGCACTCGCTTTATTTTCCCTAGTTACCTTTAATCAACACAGATGCAGAGATTCAGATTGAGATTTATCCTTGTTGTCATGATACTCAGGTTCAACAAAACATTATTTGTCTTTTCCTTCATTAAGGAAAAAAGCAAGACAAATAACTGATCGTTTTATGGCCATCAGATCTCCCTTTAACGATGCTTTTCCTCTTTCTGTCACAGGTCCCTGGCCCTCGGGCAGCAGTACTCGTCTCTGGGGTCACAACCCATCCTGTGTGGCTCTATCCCCGGCCTGGTGCCCAAGCAGCTGCGCTTCTGTCGCAACTACATTGAGATCATGCCCAGCGTTGCAGAAGGTGTCAAGCTGGGGATCCAGGAGTGCCAGCACCAGTTCAGGGGCCGACGATGGAACTGCACCACCATCAAGGACAACCTGGCCATCTTCGGGCCTGTGCTCGACAAAGGTACATTATTGAGAAAAGAGGCAGACGTGAATCTTTATTGGTGCATTTTTGAATAATGTTCCATGTATCTCACAATTTAAAATAAATCATCTGAATGATCTCTGCCAACAACACCCAAATGTAAAAAGTCAGTTATATAGCTGAGGCTACTGCAAGCTGTTACAAAACACAGAGTTTAACAGTTTCCACCCTAAGGCTTAGCACTGCCTGTTCTCTGGGCTTCTGCTGACAAACGACTAACTAGGGCAATTACAATAATATACACCTTTCCTGGCTGCTGTGAGAAATGAGCGCAGGTACAAGCACTGACACATTATTCAGCTTCCATCCATCTTTACCTTCAATATCGCATTTGTCTGCAGAGTTAGTGGCTTCTTCCCGGCGTTCCCAACCGTGTTTACACTCTCATACATGAAAGAGGGTCAGCGCAGTAAATCTATCAACGAAACCTGACAAGTAAAGCAGATATACTGGAGGCATCCATCACACGCTTCACACGCAGAATACTAATTGTAGCGCTCCTGAAAACAATCCCATGAAGCCTGACAATGGGAAACAACAGGCGCAGGTGTCTTGCTGAAGGCCTTACAGTGCCTGATTACAAAGGTAGAGGTTTGTGTGTTGCTGCTGATTGGAAATGAATTAGCCCGTATGTCAGAGGGGAAGGAATCTGGGCAGAAATGGGCAATGTGAGCAGTCCAAGCTCCTCAGTCAAATAAAAGGGAGAGGGGAGGCCAAATGAGATTACAGGCAATAGAAAAGGGCCGGGGGGCTCCGCTCAACCCCTACTGTGCATGAAGACCAGTGCGCGCCTCACACAGTCCAGCTCCCACGGACGCCCCATTCACACGCCCTTTTGACTCTGTCATGAAAACAGGCTGAAAGGGGATCTCTCCCAACCTAGTCCGGGTGTGCACTTTGGGATAGGGAAGCAAAAGAAGGAAGGAAGGAAGGAAGGAAGGAAAGAAGGAAGCATCTCACTTTGGTTGTGAATTGAAAGTTAGCCACCAACCACCAGTTCCAGCCACCTTAAAGCTCCATGGTGGTGCTGTTGGTGGATGCCTGGAGGAAGTGGGGGGTTGAGGTCCTGTGGTGGGTGGTGGTGTATGGGATTTCAGTTCAGGGTGTTGGCAGAGGGGTGGCTGGAGAGAGAGGGAGGGGGAGAGGTGGAGGGGGGAGTTAGGGAGTTTAGGGAATGCCAGCTCCGGGCAGAGCGGGGCTGTGGGGGCGCGAGTCGCTGGGCCCTTTGTGTGGATAATACAGTGTGACACAAGGGAAACAAAGGCGGATTGATGGGCCCAGCAGGTAGCAGGAGCAGCGCTAGCCTTGGCTAACAGCCAGAGCTCCAGGGGCCCAGGGCTCACAGGCCCCTGTTGTGGAGGGCCCGGCCAGTCTTGCCAGGGTGAGCAGGGATGCCGAACCTGAGGACTGTGTGTCATCGATCCAATCATGCGAGGATTCACTAAGGATTTAGACCAAAACTGTGTCTGTTTTACCAGGACTGAACAGTGACAGGATGTCGTGACACACAAGAGTCTCGTTTTTTCTTTAGACTCATTAAGAAAAGATAATAAGTTTGCATTATTCAAATAATAGTGAACATAGAACCAATCACAATGTTTGTTGACAATAACTTCAAGGCAGAAAACCCCTTCATCATGTGTACACACATTAAAAAAGTGTATACTAGACCTGCATTGATTAATCAAGATATCGATTAGTTATTTATTATTTAATTAATCGCTAACTACTTTTGATTATTGATTTGTGTAATTCTTTAAGAAAAAGAGTCAAAACGCTCTAATTCTAGTTCCTTCATTGTGAATATTAAACAAGACATCATCTTGAGCTTTGAAAACACTGATTGACCAAACAACCGATCCAACCAATCAATCTAAGAAATGATCGACGTGATTAATCGAAATTCAAGTCAAGTCAGTTTTATATATATGGCTCTAAATTACAATCACAATGCCTCAGTGGGCTTTACAATCTGTACAGTGGACAACATCCTCTGTCCTTAGACCCTCGATTCAAGTGAGGAAAACTTGAAACTCGAAAGAAATGGAAGAAACCTCGGGAAGAGCCGCAGAGGAAGAATCCCTCTCCCAGGACTGACAGACATGCAATGGATGTTGCGTGCACAGAACAGAACAACAAAATTACAGAGTACACAGATTTCATTGACAGAATATCAAGTATCAAAACGATTATTTGAAAATACAAGTGATGAGATCCAGGAAGACAACTGAGCAGAACAAGGCATCAGGCTCCAAGTGATGCCTGAGCCAGACAACGTGGTGACCTGGAAGAATACAGGCAACACAAGATAATGAGCAGAAAACTATCAATGCATACATTGGAAATAATTGTGATTTGCAGTCCTAGTGTAACCAGCTCATTCATCTAAAATGCATGTATAATAACAAGACGTTTAGTTAAAGACCTAATTTACCTGTTGGGCCACAGACTAAAGAGAATGAAAGCTACAGTTAATAAAATTAGCACAGCAGAAACATGAAATCATTTGGACAACTGTGTTGAGCTCCGCATCTTTGATTGTTTCAGTTACGGCTGAAAATGGAAACAGAAATGAACAAGTTTGCAGATTTCAATATCCTGTTGTTGGTAGTGCAACAACACAGTGCTTCTGAGTATTTCAGTATCTGAAGACAACATTAAATGGTCAATCTGACCTTCCACCTTCCGTCAGGTACATTATCAGCATTAGTGTTGTCACGATACTGGAATTCCTATTTGTGATGCAAAGCCTTGAAAAATATCTCTAGTTGATAACCACAGGGCAAATTGTACATAGAAGGCATACAATTTTTGATTTCCCTTAAAAGACAAATATAACAAGGCTTGTGTACTGTGTTGTGCACAACAGTATTCAAGTTAATTTACTTCTGACTAAAGTCATGTGAGGGTTACAGTAGTACGTGTGTCAACTGTGTTCAAATATTGAGAAAAACTAGCATGCAGGTACTCAGAAATGTCATAAAGCAAATATCCAGCACAGATATCGACTGTTGTGGCCTCAGATCAACACCTAAAATAAAAAGACGCTTTCAGGATGGGAACATTCAACGAGGATCCAGCCAGACATCAGCAAACCTTGTCTGTGTCTTGGGTCCTGAAAGCCTCACTGGCAGCTGAATTGCTGAGGAATTTCCAGCTTGAGTAGCCACTGTGGCCTCAAAATAAGGGCCTCATTTTCTGGTTGTGCTCAAACAAATTTCAAAACACTAATCAGACGATTGTGCACATCCCAAGCTGAATAAAAAACCAAGCCACTGCTGGAAGAGCACCATACTTGTGTGTATGTTTTTCTGTCTGGTCTGAGCGGGTGGAGTGTAATGGGTGAGCCACGGTAAGTGTGCTGTGATTGTGAAACAATGGTGTCTGGTTACATAATAAGCTGTTGCCTTCAAAGGAGGCGTAACTCCATCCCTTGGTGTAAAAAAGAAACAGGCCGACACACTGCCAGGCTCACCAGAAGGCCTTCAGGCTCTGAACAGCGACGGGTTGGAGGAGAGGGGGTGACAACATTCCTGAAACACTATCCAGATGCAAAGCAGCACACCTCAGGGATGACAGGAGGTCACTGAGATCCCGCTGAGCGTTAGACCCTCCTGACACAGCCACAATGGGCTGATGTCACTGCAGGGAATCTGCTTTTAGGCTCCTTCATGTGTCCTGTATGTGCTTCCTCATGATGATGGTGATGGTGGTAAACACTGTGAACCATGTTTACAGATTGTAATACGAGAAGTTGGAGGGTTTTTTTCTTTAGGCAGTGGCAAATACCGGTACATAAATGTGCCTCTCAAAGATGAAACGTTGTGTTAAAAGGTTTTTGCCTCGAGGTATCCCTTTCAATACCTCTGTCTGGATGTTGGCAGTAGTAACCTGTCCATGTTCAACACAAGATTGACACACTCTCTGTCTTGCTGTCTTCCTGTCTGTCTTCATCCGTCTCTCTCAGCAACCAGAGAGTCAGCGTTTGTCCATGCCATAGCATCAGCAGGCGTGGCGTTTGCAGTGACGCGTTCCTGCGCCGAGGGCACATCCACGATGTGCGGCTGTGATTCCCACCACAAGGGGCCTCCAGGGGAGGGCTGGAAGTGGGGCGGCTGCAGCGAGGACGCAGAGTTCGGGGTGTTGGTGTCCAGGGAGTTCGCCGATGCCAGAGAGAATCGTCCGGATGCTCGCTCAGCGATGAACCGTCACAACAACGAGGCAGGACGCACGGTAAACACATTTAGACACACATCAGGATAATGTGCAGGGATGACCTGTTAGGGTGTGTTTTTAAAAATGACCTGGTCAAATATATGTGGACACCAGATCATTATACAAACCGTTTCTTATGTTGTAGAATTAAAGGATAAGTCAGCCAAGAATGAAAACTCAGTCCTTATCGCCTTTTACTAGTTTCATAGTGTATTAAAGCATTTCTGGAGCTTCATAGCAGAACAGTGTTGCAGAATTCTGATAAACAAATGAAGTAGATTGTGACTTGACTTGAAATGTGAAAAAAAAACAACAACAACTGAAAAGCAACACAGCTCGTCTGGCTCAATCGGTGTGTCCAGAAGCCCCCAAATCTCAAATGTATTCGAAAAGACATAATTTACTAAATTTTTAGGCTTCAGTCTTTACTGTAGCTGCTAAGCTTAAAGCATTAGCACACCATACGTCTGAGGTGGTGCAGACGTTAATAAATAACATCTTTTCAAATCAATTTGGGATCATGGGGCTTCCAAAGAGTTGGATTCCAGAAATGTTTTGTGAACCACAAAACCTCCCCTGACTTTCCATCACCATCGTGGTGAGAAGATAATGACTGAATTTTTTTTTTTTTTTTTGGTGAACTATTCCTTTTAGATTTATGATCACTGTAGCTAAGCTGTGTAGCACAGGAAATGGACAGTGGTGTCCACTCACTTCTGGCCTGATAGTGAACAAATTGATTGCAAAAGCAGTGGTTTGATAGCTACAAGATGTGCTGCATATCTTTAGGACTGACTCTGGAAAACAAAGAGATCTCTCTGTTGAGCACATTTTGTTCTGTAGGATAAAAACACTGTAATACATCACATTAATTAGGCACCCTCAGCACATTTTGTTCGATAAATCGTAGAAAAAGAAGAAAACTGAAACCCAGATGTGGTAAACAATGGACAATGATCTGAGTGTGATGCAGAGGAAAAGGATTTATCCAGGAACCCTTATTGTTCATTTGACGGCAGGGGATTTAGTATTCGACTTGTCCGCACATTTCTGAGTTTCCACTTGAAAATGAGCACTTGACTTTGAATGACTGGTTAATTACTGATCTTAGCAGCACCGTCCCTCCCGCCTCGCTCCCACACCTCGTCTTTCATGCCTTGCGTCCCAATGAAAAATTCCCTGCCAGTCAAATAACCCGAGTGAGTTGAGGGGGAAAAGAAGGAAATCAGCTACGACTTAAAACATCACTGGCTGCTGTCACCGCTCGCAGAAAACAGGCTCCCCGGCTGCTCGCTGAGGGGCAAATGGAGGGACCACACGGCAACAAGACAGCCCTTTGATCTGAGCACACAGGAGCAGCCAGGAGACCACAGGAGCTAACAGAGCAGCAGTACAGCTCGTCTCCTCTCGTCTCCTCTCGTCTCCTCGCCTCGCCTCGCCTCGCCTCCCCACCTGGCCCTCTCACGCTCCATTATTTAGCCCAGAGGGCCTCTGGGACTTAATGTTGGCATGACAAGCTCCGCAGTGTGATGTCACTACTCCATCCACCCCCCCACTCTCCCCTTCCTCACCCAGAGGTGCCCCAGCCACCTGCCTTCCGCCCCAGCTGGGGGAATTCTGCAGCTAAATATAGCCGTTGAGTTAAAGCACAACAAAATCTAAACACAAAGGTAAAATATGGCCCGAGGCAGCACAGTCATGATGTGAGCCAGTGACTTCAGAGGGAATTAGCAGCAGCACAGAGCCTCTGTACTTCACAGCTGCATGACACTTAAATAAATTGCAGCCAGTGGCGTATTGTTTTTCTTGGCCTGCTCTGAGAGTCTTTAGTGGTTTTGTTCATCTGAATTACTGAACTTCCTGTAAACTTCTGACCATAAAACTTCAACAGATCTTTCTTGGTGGTGACTTCACTGCCCCATAATACCTGAGTCATCAAATTAAGACCTGGGCATGTCAGTTAATTACACTTTAAACGCACAGTAATAATCTCTGCCTCCAGGGGTCTCTCAATCAAAACCAGGGGTGCCCAAACCTTTTCCCATAGACGACCAAAACTGAAACTTAATGGGCCACAAGCAAGCGGTGCAGACTCTTTAACAGCACAATACTAGCAGTGTTGGAATGTAACTAAGAACAACACTGTACAAACAACTACAACTACTCAAACACTGTACTTACAAATGTAGTTACTAGTTGCTTTGCAGGAAACAAGAGTTAACGCACTTAACCCCTGTGAAATTAATGAAAATGTCAAAAGGCCTCATCTCATAATCTTGAAAAAAATGAGACTTCTGGATCCGTACTTTTATCTGGATCAGCACCAAACGTTAATGGGGTCTATTCTGAGTCAAGACACATCCTTCATCCAAGTTTCAGGGAAATCGGTTCAGTTGTTTTAGTGCAATCCTGCTGACAAACCAAACAGACACAGGTTAGAACATAACCTCCACGGTGGAGGTAATGAACTGAAACTGGTTGCCAGATTTATCAGGAAAAGTAGAACATATGAAGTTTTAGGAACTGTATTAAAGCAAGTCATTGTTGTCTTCTGTGTCCCTCAGACCATCCTGGACCACATGCACCTGCGCTGCAAGTGTCACGGCCTGTCAGGAAGCTGCGAGGTGAAGACGTGCTGGTGGGCGCAGCCCGACTTCCGCATGCTGGGCGACTACCTGAAGGACAAGTACGACAGCGCCTCGGAGATGGTGGTGGAGAAGCACCGCGAGTCCCGCGGCTGGGTGGAGACGCTGCGGGTCAAGTACAACTTCTTCAAACACCCCACCGAGCGTGACCTGGTCTACTACGAGGGCTCGCCCAACTTCTGTGAGCCCAACCCGGAGACCGGCTCATTCGGGACGCGCGATCGGGCCTGCAACGTGTCGTCGCACGGCATCGAGGGCTGCGACCTGCTGTGCTGCGGCCGCGGCCACAACACCCGGACTGAGAAACGCAAAGAGAAGTGCCACTGCATCTTCCACTGGTGCTGCTACGTCAGCTGTCAGGAGTGTGTGCGCGTCTACGACGTCCACACATGCAAGTGAGAGTCAGACAAACTGACTGCTGGACTACAAGTGCTGCCCCGCCCCCTCCTGCACGACCTCCACCTTCCTCTGCATCACACACACACAAACATATTCATCAGCACACACACTCAGGCCCGAATGGGTGATGGCACATCAGTAATGGATTCTTCTACACCCTTTTTTCCCTTCCAAACCACTACACCCATTTCCATAATAACCGACCAGAACGCGTCCTGTTTTGACCTGACTGTTCTCATGGGAAGAAGCTCGAGTTGTGCCACTCTCTCCCCCCCGGTCCCTCCCCCTGCAGCATCCCCTCCCCTCCCCCTTGTCTTTATTTATTTCCCGCCTCCATGCCAACATGTCCGTGGCATGTACAGTAACACTTTTTACCTGTGAGATTAATGCAGTAAAAAAAAAAAAAGAAACTTTCAGACTGTCTTTTGCTTTTGATTAAAAAGCATCTTCTAACTAACACCTCACTTCTCTGGCCCATCCGGCTAGTTTTTTTTTGTTTTGTTTTGTTTTTGTTTTGTTTTTTTTGTTTAAACTAAACCAACCTCTACATCGTGATACTGAACACGTCGGCAACCCCAGGAAACCATCACTTTGTAACTACTGAACTGAACTGAAAACAGCAGGCAGGTGTCCTGTCTCTTGTTAACTACTGAGCTGATGAAATCCTCAGTGTTGCTGACTGACTCCGCTGCACCAGTCAACCTGGGAGCCTGGAAGATATATGCTACAGCCTGATTTTTATAGCCCTGCATTTCTGAAATATTACCATTGGGCTGGGACTGGGAGGTATGCAGCATGTGTGTGAACAAGCATGCTCATTCCACTAACTAACAACCCGACACATGTATATGTATGCACTATTCAGCTCAACCCCAGGTGGTAAACATTTGAGCAGTTGTCGATGCGAGCGAATGGCGACTTTCGGGCGCGATCGACCTGCTCATGATTTCCACAAACAGAGTCATACATTATTCAGAAAAACAGATTAAAGGTAATTGATGGCTGTATCATTTATAAATGTTCACGTCAACTTCCAGTCAAGCTTTAGCATGCTTATTATTAATACTGGTCTTAGGAGCAAAGCGGTTATTTTTATCAAACACTTCATGCGTTCATCGGGTCCATCTTAGAGGCCTTTGTCCCGAAGCAAATCTCTCATTCATCACTGTAAACAAAAGCAAAAAAAAAGGAAAAGTGGGACATGTGACGACATGTGGAGACCAGAGTGAAGCGTAGATTTGATTGGCGCTCACATCCTCCTTTCCTTGTGTCCATGTTTTCCCTCAGTCTGAGGTTTTTCAGGAGCTGATTGATGCATTTATTCCTGTCAGTAAACCCTCAAACTGCCTCGTTGTTTTGGTTTTGGAGAAAACTGGAAGAACAATGTGCTGTAATTTACTCAAAATATGTTCTTCGGAGTCAGGGGTGTTTGGCTTAGTTGATGCTGACTTGTCGTTTTGAACAAAAGGAAAATACTTTGACGATCACTGAGGAAAAAATTGCTAGAATATGAATTTTGAGAACATTAAAGAGACAGAGTCGTATTTCTGCTCTCACCTGTAGAGCTGTTTATCCATCGAGATTGTTTTGGTGTGAAGTTTTTGGAGACATCGATGGGAAAGATGTCGGCCTTCTTTCTGATGTAATGGAACAAGATGGCAGCAAGAACAAGATTGTTTGTGATGCTAAAACCCCCCAAAAACTGAACTCTGTCACTGCATATAAGGAAGTATACTTGTGGCGGCGGTAGGATGTAGAAGTTAAAGCCGTCCTTCTCAGCTGAGTTGGCTTAGTTAACTGGCCTCTTGTGTGTGGAACCAGTCAGCTTCCTTTGAGGACAACCAGCAAGAGGCGCGACTGTTGGTTTGAAAGCAACAATGGCAGCTTCTCAAGAGGTTAGCGTAGCTGCTGTAGCATCTGTTATCATGCTTTTCTCAATGGTGAAACCAACTGGCTCCACTCTCCTACTGCTGATCTAAAGTCAGCTCGTAACAGACAGTTGACAAAGTATTTTTCTGAAAGTGTCCGCTCTTTTCCAAACAGTTTCTAGCGGCTCTTTTCCAGATCGATTTGTAAAACGAACCACCCGGCGTCACGTTAGCCATCTAGTCCCATTATATCCTAGAGAAGGCCGACATCTCTGCAGTTGATATCTTCAAAACTCTGAACTCACACCGAAACAATCTAGATTTTTTTTTTAAAAAGCACTACAAGTAAAGATTTTGGGGTGAAACGATGATTTATGTGAGCGAGATGTGGATGTGCACATGACGGTTCACAGAAGGCTGCGAGAGGTTTCCACACAACATGTTCTGACAGTCCCACCGGCTTCCTATTAATTATATCCAGCGACACAAGTACCCAGTAGTGTATAGGCTGCTCTCTCTTCGTGACATAGCTTAGCATTTGTGTCATCTTCCACACAGCCCCTCCCGACCTGGGCCCACCATTCTGTGTTCAGTTCCCTCCCCCCCTCCGACCACCACCTCCCCCCGCTATATCCAAAGTTTTGTACAAATGTTTTAAAGTGAATAATTCCCTTTTTATTTTATAATCGTAAATGTTATGTTTTTATAAATATTATTTATTATACAATGTATATATCTGTATGACTGAACTAAGATTATATATTTGAAGAACAAGACTGTCTCATGCTTTTTGATTTATGAACACACACCCACACTTTAAACATAAGTTGCTCCAGAGAACATAAAATATCACAACTTTCATCATAAAATGAGGCATTTAAAGAACGTTACTGTCAACAAATCTCGTGAAAAGATGAAATAAAACAATATTTAATTATCAAAAACACATCAGTGTCACATCCCGTCCCTTTATTACCATGAAAACACACTGTAATTAATCTAGATTCAGCCCCACATGCAGCACCCTGCTGCCACAAATACATCCTCCAGCACAAAATGTGTATTCACCCGCTGCTGAAAATAGTCCCCCACGTATACACAAATTTGCTTCAGTTAGAGTAACATACATTAAAACTACAGTACACACAAAAATGGCATAAAAAAACAAGTGCAAGGATGAATATCATTAAATAAATGTGTTAATTTGCAATATTCAATTGTTAGATTTTAGAGGAAATGCTAGTTAATATGTAACAATTAGCTCAATCATCAAAAGCGTGAAGGAAATGTCGACGTGTGGCGTTCAGGATACATTTTTCACCTGACCACATTTAACTCAAGTGTATTAAAAAAAAAAGAAGTGAACATCCATTTAAAAGATCATACACAGAAACAGGAAATCTTTGTTTATAGCACAAAAGAAAAGATCTGGTTGCTCCTTATTTTATTTCACTTGTTTATAAAGAAGAGACGACCACATGTTGAAGCAACAGGATTCCCACATCTGACCCGATTCAGTAGTTTATATTTGAGTCTCATTCTGATTTGTTCTGACGGCGTCCCCGCCCTCCTGCTGCAGAAGCTACGTGGTGAAACGGGCTGACTGTGTTTTCTCGGTTGTGCAACACAGTATGCGGAGGTTAACCGCAGATGTCTCGGGAGGTTCGTCTCATTACCAGATGCCACATTTCTCATCGTTACCAGATAATTACGCTGGATTATAATTACAAGACAGTTCCTCATCATTTCAACATGCCGCAATTAAGACAGGAACATTCGATAATTAAATCAACCGGTAGCGCGCTGTTGTTTTCCTTAGCGACTGCCGTAAATTGAGGTTTCCGTGCACACTGGACCACCGTCAGTAACTCCAGAGGTTTTCTTGTGAGTGATACAATTAATTTATTCATAAAATAACAGTACATGTTAAGAGCAGAGTGAGATCTTTAAGTCGTGGAGGCGTAAACGTCCTGGAATGATCACATTACAAATCTGTGCATACAGATAAGGCCTAGATAAAACACACAGCGTCATGATTAGTGTTTGTGCATGCACGGAACCGCATGTTTCGCCTCCACGCTTTCACATATATATATATAAAATCTCAGTGGAGTGCTCGAGGCATCACAGCACTAGTCTTCAGGAAATGCAATATACACAGATACATCAAACTCTTTTATTTTACACGTCCACAGAGTGCTGAAGAGGAGGGAGGCTGCCCGGCTGCAGAAAGCTGCAGTGCAGAGAGGGAGCGTGCAGAGAGCTTCAGGGATGGGAAGGGAAGGATGCAGAGGGAGACGTGGAAACTATCTCTCCCTCGCTCGCTCGCTCGCTTCCTCCTGCCAGCCTCTTGTCAGGCTTCCGTTCCTCAGCAACTGAGTGAAGAGAAGACAAATAAAAGTGAGAAGAGACAGGCAGGCGAAGGAGACGTGCCGCCACAAGAGAGCACCTGTCTAGTCGACCTATTTTTAGGAACACGCTGTGCGCTAACTATACCATAAAGTCTCTGAGGCAAGCGATGTGAAGGAAAAAAGCTCCGGCTGCGGAAACTGAAAAAAAAAAGAAAAGTTGTTGGAAGCTTTTGTTGTTCATCACCGTGGGCAGCCTCTCCTCCTCCTCCTCCTCCTCCTCCTCCTTCTTCTCCTCCTCCTCACGGGCTGGTTTCTCACAGAGCAGGATTAACAAGTTGGCCAGGTAACTTTAAAAAAAAACGAAATGTCTTCTGAAACTTTGCTATTATCGACACTCAGGAAGGAGTCATATAATCAATCTGTCTACGAGGGATGTAGGACAACAACGCCTGATCTTATTTTCTCCCCCGACACTAGATGGGACTGTGAGGAAAAGTCACTACACCCAAACCCTGATAACCTACAATATAGACACCTCAAATTCACAAAAAGTCTCGACAGGAACCGATGAGTAGAAAATGTGAGCGTGTAGCCTGATGCAGGCGCTGCGGGTCTCACCGTTGAAGGATGCCTCTCTTTCGCGACGTGGCTCCACCGAGTCTAGATCGCCATAAACTTATCAGAACCCAGTCTGCAGGGGGGAGCAGAAAGGTTTATTATTAATCACACTTGATACCGCGACGAGAATGTAAACGTCTTGTGTTTCTTACTAGCGCCTTTCTTCTGAGGTGACAGATGTGAGCGCGGCGCGAGTGTTCAGGAAACGAATACTTACGCTCCTTCATCCTTCAGTAGACTCAGGAACTTGCTGACTCTGTAGCCCGGCTCCATCTGGAAAGACAAGACACGTCACCTCTTAGTGCACCTTACATTTCTACAAACAGAACCCCTGGTTTCTACTTTCTCGAACAAGCATCTGTTTCATTTAAAAACTCAGATGCGAGGTGTTGAAATAGCTGAACGTCCTGGAGTTCACTCTTTCAGTCTGCACAAACAGGGCTGGAGGAGGAGGAGGAGGAGGAGACGGCGACGGAGGGGAGGAGGGAGGAGGGAGGAGGGGGGGGAGAGAGGAAGTAAAATTAATGGCAACCTATGCAATAACTTACAGTACGTCTGGAATCGCCTGTAGCTACTAGAGTGAAGACATGAGAGCAAGCAGAAACATTGGATTGAGAGGAAAAAACATAAAGAGAAGACTGAGCTGAGTGTGTGTGTGTGTGTGTGTGTGTGTGTGTGTGTGTGTGTGTGTGTGTGTGTGTGTGTGTGTGTGTGTGTGTGGCTGTTTTTCAGCATGTCTCGGCAAACACACGTTCATACTTCTTCAGGCTCGGGATGGGGTTGGAGGTGGGGTTGGGGGGGGGGGGGGTGCTGCAGGGTGCAGAACATGGCTGCATTTGTGCATACCACAGCAATTACACAGCATCCAGCCTCAACAAACAGGCAGCACGCATCATCAACATACCACAGACACGCAGTCAGCGGGAGAAATTAACAGCAGCCAGCCGTCAGATTTAGGTCAATTTCTGCTGCTGCTACCTGTCTTGGTAAACACACTGCAATTAGGAAACACTTATCTCAGGAACAGTGGAAGGAGAAGCTGCTGCGAGACAAAAGCTTCTGGTTTTTTGACACAAACGCCTCCAACAGTACAGTTGGAACGGACTGCAGCTGGCTCAGGTTTAAAAAAAAAAAACGCGAAAGAAGGTTTTCTGGAACCAAATTCATATCTGACAGGTTCAGGTTTAAAGACGAGTACACTTCCAGGAAACTGGGGGAGCTGCAAAACACACAGATTAAAAGTGGAGATATCCCTGAGTTTTAGTCCCTGATCTTGTTAACAAGCATCACAGCAAAAGGATTTCTTCATGAGGTCCATCTTGGTTTTAAGCAAAGATTCAGCGCTAGCACATCTCCCGCCTGGCTAACATGCTAGCCATTAGCTCAGCAGCAGCAGGTGTTCACTCACTAGGCCTGCGAGTAGAACCACCTGGAGCCCACACTGACATGTGAAAGTGATGGACTGCCCGGTTAGGTAAGGCCGAAAAACACTATTACAATATGCTGATGATAAATGTACACCAACATTTCCGTCCTCTGCTGAGTTTAACAATTTAAGTATTTATTAGTGGAGCATCGCCAGAGAAAGTCTTGCAGTTAAGTTGCCGCCTCTGGAGCAACGATGTGCCGCTTTACAGACACAAAAACTGAAATCACACCAGGATTTCTCTCCTTAAACATTCGTCTTGTCATTTAACAGGTGAGAACTGGCAGAAAGTGTGTGCGGAAAGACAACCATAAATGATAAAGCTACAGATGAACAGGATAAAACAAATCACAACAAAATTTCCCCTGTTAATTATTCATATTCAGACCATTTTTAGAGGGAAAAGATGTTTTCTGAAAGTGTATTTGTAAATGTGCTAATGATGCATTATCCAAATAAGTATATGAGCTTTTTTCCATAAATTTCCAGCTCGCAAATCGAAACAAAAAAAAAAACACCTTATTGTTTATTTTGGATGTTTTCTTTCCACTCGTCTGTCAGGAACAAAAGGCACAGAAACCAAAAAACAGGAAGCAGCATGTTTTCACCCGTAGCGTCCTCCCTTAAATCTCTAATAAATGGATAAAGTTAAAGCCTCTGCAAGTCTTTATGACGCGCATTCAGATCATGAAGCTTCCAAAGAACTCGGGGAATGATGCATGACCAGTCTTGACTTTTTGCACGATCAGCTGGATTGATTGTCCCGGTGTTTTGACAGGGTCAGGGCGCCCGGCAAGAGCTCTGCAGATAAATCACCCGGGTACGGGACAAACATAACGACACAGGCTTCAACAGACGTTTTCAACAGAAACCCCTCGACCAAACCACAGACACCTCCTCCCCACAAAAGGCATCTTCAAGGGGATAACTGGACTTCATGCCGACTGTGCTCATCTACGTACATGCAAGTGTTGTGTTCGCACGAAGCCAAGAATCTGCTGTGGGTGTCTGATCTGTGTTTAATGCGCAAATATATGTTTTATCCCCCGCTGTATACGTTATTCGCGATGATGGCGGATCCTAATTGAATTTGCTCTAAATTGCAGAGGACCACAGAGCGTGCATGATTGTTCTTATGAGTAGCTTCCCTCTGATTCAGAACACATGGATGTAAGCTGGAGAAGCGCAGCGGTACACGGTTTCAAAACGATGAACGTACTTGGGTTTCTCAAACCGTTTGGAGAACGGTTCGTGAACTAGAAACATACTGGATCCCTCTGCTCAACAAATCATCGGGCGAAGCCACACAGTCTTTCACTCCAGCTGATAGATGACAGCTTTTTGTGACGGAGACAGATTGCGCTGGCTGCTGGGAATGCCGGCCAGATGTCGAGGCAGAGGAGGGACAGGGTGCTCAGACCGCACCATTAGGAAAACAATAACACGCAGGCCGGGCCAATCTGAAGTTCGTGCTGCTGAATAAAAATGGGAAGTGATGAGGGGAGTTGCTGAAAGACGAGAATGCCCCGGTCTTCTTAATTTACCTTCAGTGAAGTCGACTCGACCTTTTCTATAATCTAACAGCGTCAGTGAGCGCGGAGTTACATCAGCATTAGATTTATTATATGAACAAGGCACAGCCGGTAAAAACGTGAATATCTGACAATGCAGCGGAAAACAGAGAACAGCAAAAAGCAGCATGGAGACCAGCGAGAATGTTAAGGAGTTTTTTTTTACATCTTTTACTTCAGTTTCTCTTTCAAACTCAGCTGACTGGACGATGTTGGAGCGCTGTTTAGAGCGGAGAATCTACTGTGCGGCTCTTTTACAAGTGTCATACCCTCATGGCGGGAAAAGAGCACATTTCCATCAGTGCTGATCGGAGCTGTAGTCGATAAACATCTGTGACTGCTTAGGAGTCATTAGACCTGCGAAATGAATACCTTTCTTACATGTTCACGCTGATGACAAAAGCCAGATGCTTGTGGGTGTTAATGGGTTTTTTGCCAAGTGTGAAAGTGGTACAACGCCATGATTCCACTGGGCATGTCTCTGTAACCACACCTGTGTGATGCCGTTTTGTTCCACAAGAACAAATGACTCATGAGCGTCACGACTGCCTGATATCACTGACTTGCTCCGATTTTTACATAATCCGGTCCCTTTTATTTTGAAAATCAAGCGTACGGTCTATCCTGTTCCTGTTGTCTGACACCCTGCCTGGCTGGATCTTCTCTGTGCAGCTTGACTTTTAACATACGAATGCAAATGAAAGTGTGACCGCCTTCTCACCTGCACGGACATCTCAATCAGCATGAGCAGCTTTTTGATGCCGATCCACAGATTCTGGCCCTCCACAGCTTTAGCTATGCTGGCTCGCTCAACGTCCTGAAAACTCCCCAGCAGCTGCGGGGAGAAAACAAGGAGAGCAGAGCACTTAGTATGAGATAAAACAGGGAAAATTCAGAGTTCAGGTTCTGTGACAAACATCCTAACACCTTCGCTGACAGAGTGAAAGCCATAATCGATTACACTGGTTACAGATCAGTGATACATTTTAGTTTTGGGGTTTAAAGGTGCTTCTGCTTCTGCGTGTATTCAGCGTATACATGTGTAGCTGTGAGCTTCTGTTCGAGTGTGTGTTCCTTGTGTGTGTGTGTGTGTGTGTTACCTCCAGGGCTTCGACCAGCTGCTCTCCCCTGGAGATGTTGGGAATGTGGATGGTGGTGCTGAAAGCATCCAACATCTCCATTTCCTGGAGGACGTCCTTACGACTGGTGGTGCCGATGATCAGCAGCTTACGGCCCTGAAAGACACGCAGAGCTTCAGACTTTAATGTCTTCATTCATTAGCTCATATTCTTCTTCAGCTGCTTTCTTCTTATATCAGGCTCAGTGCAGCATTAAAACATTTGGAAAAGAAAAGAAAAGCTGACAGGAGAAACTGTATTTGTGTGCGTTGTGCATACAAATGAAGATCGGAGCAGACGGATTGTGAATTCTTTATGTTCAGTTGAAGCGCCGCACACTGTGAGATCTCGCAGGTTTCACTGTGCGAGATGGTTCTAATAAAATCTCACTAGAAGCGATATTAATTTGGGGGCACGTCATGTGTGATGAATGTTTCGGTGAATCACGGCCCAGAAATGCAAGCGGAGGCACGGAGCGTTGTCGTGGCCCAACCGTCTCCTGTCATCGCAGCGAAGCCCGGTTTGATTCCATCTCTGCGGTTATTATGTTTGAACAATGAAGCCAGACATAAACATTTGGCCGCGGCGCTGTTTTTTTGTTTTTTTTTTCTCTTTAACGATACGCTTGTAATGCTGTGTCGCCCGACGTTTGCTGCATCATTTCAGGTTACGTTCTAATGATGAGAATTGGTGCTGAATTTATGACACAATCAGCGATGTGATGCAGGCTGTTTCTAATAACCACGGCTCTCACTGGCTGTTGGTGGTCGGATATCAACATGAGACTGAGGATCGCCAGATTTCACCACATTTCTGTCATGACTGTGTAATCTTGAGCAGTCCCAGATGAAGGTCAGATGAGGGCTGGTGATGCCTGTAGTCATTAGTTCTTAGGTAATAAATGCTTAAGTCCTTATAAGATGCTTACTATTATTATTATTTTATTATAATAAGCTTGCGTAAATGTGTATTAAAGCGTCCTTATTGCATTTATTTTAGATTATAGGACATTTACAAACACTTAGATAAAAACTTTCTCATTACGTTTATAACAAGGAGAAAGATGCTTGGGCAAATTAAATCACAACGTTCAGAATGAAGCTAGTTTTGGTTCGTTGCACAATAAAGTTTATTATTAAAATGTTATCTGATAAACCATTTGAGGGATCACTGCAATAAAAATATACTCGAAATACTGATTTTTTATTCTCTATCAGTGTCGGCATCAGCATCGTCTATAATTATGTCACTGTTAAACCCTTACTAAGCTGTTTTTTATTTTAAACTAACAATAATATGTATTTTATTATGCATTTATTAGCAGTTAACTGTGCACTTATTAGCACTTTTTGCAGCTACTGGCTCTAAAAACTACCAGGATGTGAGGAATATCATTATGGTGGGTTTCAAACTGCTGCATAAGACCAAACTGAGTGATTACAAGTGGAACATAACGTCACATGGAGAAATATCCATTGTGTTCCACTTCCAGCATTAAGCCATGCTACTAGCAAGCCTGCGACTGATCGATCATACTCTGCCTCTGATCGTGCCTTGGCCTTAGTAGGATTTGTAAGTTAGCATGCTGGTCAGTGAGTGTTTTGGTCACATATGCTGCTTGTCTGCAGCTTATTTGAATGACCACGGAACATAATGTCGGGTTGCGTTTCTCCAAAAGTTGATTCTGTTTCAATTTTTCGCAGCATGATCCTCAATCAAATGAATGTCTGGACACTAAGGATGCAGTCTTGCGTTCTACCAGGTGAGCTACTATGTCACCCACACTTAAAACCTGACCATACACCTCTTTATTATACTGTTATTAACACTTGTGTCAATTTGCATCTTATAATAACTTATAAGGGCGTCTTACCTATGAACTAACGCTTATTACAAGAGCTTTGATATAAAGGTTTACCTAAGGGCCCGGAGTCCCAACAACAGTGTCGGGAAAGGGAAATCATCAGGAGACCGGAGAAGAGAGGACAACAGAACAGAACGTAACAGGACAGAAAACAACAGAAGACAACAGTAACGAAGACAAACAAGCGGAGAAGAAAGAAGAGAAGCTAAAGAAATGTAGCTCCGCTAAGCCGACAAGTTGGAGGAGCACCAGGAGAAGAAGACGAAGCAGGAGAGGCAGAGGAGTGGCGAGCAGACAGGGGGATTATGGCTGCCGGCTGCCCCCCCATGGCGTGGGGGGTTGCGATGCTGCATGCAGATGAGGTGCCACACAGGCGGCGGTGCTGCCAGGTCCTGGCTCTCTCACAGAGCCCATTCTCCTCCCTGTCCCCCTGGCCTCCCCCGGCCCCAGGCACCCCGCTGGGCCCAGCGCTTTACAACCCCAGAGGAGCACTGCAGCCAGGCATTCAACACCAGGCCCCGCGCCACTTCTCATGCACATGCAGCCATATAGTGGGGCTATACTCTCATTCACAAACCCATCAACAACAGACACACACACACACACACAACTACAACCAAAGAAACTATGAGAAATGGGTCTCTACCTCCACCATTCACAGTGAGCACAACAGGCCTGGACCAAAACACTCGCTAATAACCATACACTCACACACACAGTCGCTCACACATGCCAGTCGCAACCAAAGACCTCCAACAATTCCTCAGAAGACTCTGCGCTGGCATCCATAAGATCTGCTGCCCTCTTTCTGCCACCTCGGGACTAACAGCCCCACAGTGAGAGTGCTGCACAAAGTGTTTGTTACCTTTGGAGGAGGTTTCTTCAGCAGCACCAGCAGAGCTTGTAACACCAGGTTGGAGAAACGAGGGCCAATCGGGACGTAGTCTGTGGAGACGGATTTTATTTGAATATAAAGACTGATTCACAATTGAATCAGCAAAACACGAAACACTTTTTTTTTAGCTGCCTTGTTGTGCAGTGACTCTGAGGGACAACTGGAGTCTTACCTAACAGACGTTCAATGTCGTCCACAACCACACAGCTCAGCTGGGACTTGTAGGCGTCTTCGAATATCTATCAGAGGAGAAAACAAGAGCCAACAGGTCCACATCAAAAACTAAAATGTATGCATGACCTGAAAGAGAATCATTTCTTTGTTTTGCTTTGAGTACGTGCCCGTCTGTTTGAATTCAAACGACATCTCTGAATGTTGTCAACATAAAAATGTCTTCCATACTTCTTGAGTCAGTTTGAGAACAAACTCTAAGCTCACTTTTACTCATATGTGACCGTTTAACCCAGCTATTTTACATTTCACTTAATTTCCCTAATTTTTCAGAAAGGTCTACGGTGTGTAAACAGAATGATTCATGAAAACATTTCATTCACGTTAAAAATTTAAATGATCCGCATGATGAGAAACAACAGCAGTAATAAAGCACTGACATTTTCCACAACGTTAAATACTTTTTGTACGAATCCCAATCCTTTCTGCAGACCCACAAACAATCATTTTTGTTTTTTTATATGTCAAGAATGTCTGCTACGTGTGTTACCTTCTTGATGGCTTGGCACTTGGCGATCTCTGAGTGTCCGATCATCTTGTCGGGGGAGCAGATCTTTATGAAGGGGAACTGAGATTCTTTGGAGATCTCCGCGGCCAGCGCTGTTTTCCCACTGTTGGGTGGGCCTGAGGGAGAGGATCGATCACACATCAGCTGTTTGTAATAACAAAAAGTCCGGAAAATATATCCCCCACACACATTTCAGTTTTTATCTTTTGAAGGATTATTGTGTGTTTAACTGTTGTTTGCTGACTTTGGCCCGCGTGCTTGACTTCCATGAGGTTAGTAAGCCGTTACCTTCCAGCAGCACAGAGACCAACGGTGTGCGGTCGCTGTTTTTTGTCTGCTGCACCAGCAACTCCCCGTCCTCCAGGACCGCTGACACCGGGTCACCCCATCGGATGATACTGTTCATGATGTAGCTGGCGTAGTCCTCCTGGTTCGTACCGAACGCCTGGACAGGAAGAACGAAGGAGAAATAGTGAATCAGAGGTCAAGTGAGAAAGAAAAATGACACCATTGGTACATAAATTGGTTCCCTTTTTAAAAGAAAACGACAAATAAAAAGCGACAAATATGGACTGACGCAGAATATCTTCGGAGCGTGAACTTACAGGTTTGATGTCATTATTCAGCGAGGCCAGGAAGTCGTGCCTGCTGACCATCAGCTTCTCTGCCGTCTCGATGTTCACCTCCACCGTGTGAGTGGCCTACAACAACAACAACAAACACAACCACACACACACACACACGATACAAGTTGAGCGACAGAAGATAATGAGATACTCCCGTTCCGGGATGAACTCCATGCCTCTCGCTAACGAAATCCATTACACCAAGTACGGCACATTTAGATTGCACGATTCGCTGGAGACAGTGCGCTCCCTCAGAGCAGAAAGGTCAGAGCGGGAGGAGGAGGGAGGGAAGAGTAAGTGTTCAGAGGAGGGAAGAGAAACATCACAGCCATCAGACGTGCGTAAGGCCCCTCGCCGGCCATTTATCATCACCCTCTAATATCTGCTGCTGCGTGTGTGTCTGTGGGGGCAGAGCACTTAACAAATGAGAACTTCACCTTATCTGTGTAGAACTGAGTCTGTGCACCTGATAAAACACTTGTGTGAGGACGCACACGCACACACACACACACACACACACACCTGGGTGGCTAGTTAAACTGGCACTATACTGTACAGCAGTGTGCTGTGCCCACCAGGTGTGTGGCCCGCACCTTCAGATGAGAGTCATAAGTTAAAACAGATTAGCTTTTTTTTACCCCTAAGTACTTTGAGCCCTGAGTACTGTCTGCAGGTCTGCATGCTGCCCCATAACAACCTTCAGCAATGACAAAGGACAGCCTGTATGTAGCCCAGGCGTACACCCTCTGTGATGTCACCCATTTAGTTTGTTGACTACCGTTCTGAGGCCTCAAGTTTTGCATTATGGTCGTCGTTATCTTGGTTTTTTCGGGGCCAGAAGTGATGATATTTAGAGAAGAGAGGGAAGCTGGGAAGGATATCCTGATTGTGAATTGTGTGAATGCAGGTCAAAAACAAAAAGCTTGCAAAGCAGGCGAGCACAAATGCATCATATTGACTAATTTTGTTTTTTTTGTTTTTTAGACTGTAGCCCAGACAAATTATGAAGTAAGGATCACATATTGGGGTCTTTGAGACTGAACACACAGAGTCACTAGCTAAAGCCCTTATTTAAATAACTCATCTGCAGTCTCAAAGAGCAAATGGACAAGGAGACATATGGATTGTAAACGTGAGCAGTAATATGGACAATATGACCTTGATGTGTCTGTTCATGGCAGTGGACTGTGCAGCCCGGACCAGGCCCTCCAGCTCAGCACCGCTGTAGTTCTTCGTCTCCACAGCCAGCTCCTTGATGTCTACGTCGGTAGACAGCAGCTCGTGCTGACGCATCCTGGCCGTGTGGATGTTGAGGATCTGAATTCTTCCCTTTTCATCAGGTAACCCTGAGAAACACAAATCAAACCCCACGTTCACTATATTACCCTGGTATTGATCTGTCAGCGCCTCTTTTCCTGTCCGCTTACAGGAATGGATTTAACTTTTAAATGTTCACTGGGTTCAGAGTGTTTTGGACATCTTACCGATCTCCATCTTCACCTCCAGCCTTCCTGGCCTCAACAAGGCCTCATCTATCAGGTCAGGCCTGTTGGTCATACCTGAGGGAGCGACAGATGGACAGATGGCGGAAAAGAGAGACAGCAGATGAGTTAGAGAGAGTGCAGGTGTTCAGGGAAGAGCCTGTGGGTGCTGTTAGCTTGTGGATATACAGGGAGAAAGTTTGTGTCTGAGCACCTATGACCAGGATGTTGTTGAGCTGCTCCACGCCGTCGATCTTGGACAGCAGCTGGTTGACCACGGTGTCGTGGACTCCCGTGCTGCCCGCCATGCTGCCACGCTGTTTGCAGATGGCGTCAATCTCATCAAATATGATGATGTGGAGGCCGCTGTTGGCACCGAGCTGCTCAGCAGAAAGACAAGAGAGACAATGAATGACAACGGTTCATCTGTGAACTGTGAATATGTGCTGTTACTTCATATATTTTTAAACTAATGATCAGTTCTTCAGTGTTGTGCAGTGCTAGCTCTGAAAAAGTGTCTTTGTAGTGGAGGGTTGTGCACAAGTTAATTACTCCAGTGTTTCGGTTAAACATTCAGGATATGTGTATTAAGTGGACAAATCAAAAGGACTATTCCTGCATAATTGGCCTGTTTTGGGGTAAGAAAAGCCACAAAGCTTACAATTTTGATGAAATAGTCCCTAAGAAATGTCATTTTACATTTTACTGCCCTCCAGTCAATGTTTGAGTTTCACTGTGTAGAATGATGTATGTGCAGAGTTTGGCGCTAGATGGCTGTTTTCACATTCGTTGCTGAAAAATTTTAGTTTCTCTGTGCTTACTGAAGGTTTGATTTTATAAAACCATGTTAATTAGTATTGCAATTATTCCCTAACCCAATACTTCTGAGACAAATTTGCAACAGGACGACAGAGACACTGCAGACACTTTTCTTTCAGTACCTTCCCTCAACAGAGAGACAGATGAAGAAAAAGTGAGGGAGCAGCAGGGTGGGGGGTTATCCCTTCATCTACAGACCTGTCAATCTCAGCCGTAGCATTTAAAGCAGGTGTGGAGCTGTCCTTATTACACACTGGATGGTGTGTGTGTGTGTATGTATCTGTGTGTGTAGCGAGGTCTAATAGGAGGTCAAAGAGAGCCCAGCCCCTCATTAGGTGGTGAAGAGTGAGGCTCGACGCTACTGTCTGACCATCCAAAACAACCGTCACTGCTGGGCTTCAATGCAAACACACACACACACATGCAGACACACACCAGAACTTTACCAAAGTTATTACAGCTATGTCTGACTAAAGGGCAGATCTCTCCACTCCTGAAGAAATGAGTTTTTTTCCTGTTTCGATAGATGAAGTGCTCATCTGTGTTTCATGGGGAGGATAATCATCCCAGAGACCAGACTTACTGTGACTTTTAAATCAGCGTGTAAATAATAAGTAAATCAGTCTTCGTGAGCGTACGCATCTACTGTAACGTGTCCTCCGCTCACCCTCTTCTGTTCGTCCTCTGCGTCTGCGAACAGCTTCCTGATGTTGGCCTCGGACTCTCCAACATACTTGTTGAGAATCTCGGGCCCGTTGACGATCTTCGGCTCCCGGGCCTTGAGCATCTTGCCGATCTGTCGAGCCATCAGGGTTTTGCCGCAGCCTGGGGGTCCGAACAGGAGGATTCCCTTCACATGCTTACAGCCTGGAGACACGGAAAAGGGAAAGAGAAGAATACGAGTCATACTGAGCACAGGCAGCGAATGTTTCCACTTGTTATTAAGCTCATATCTTTGTTGGATGAAGCTCAAACAGACGACTTCTAAGACGATGCATTGAACTTATCAGTCAGGTGGCAGTAATGACTCTCGTCCTGAGCAAACATCTAGGGCATGATTTGCATATCTTTTCCTGGCGATATGCAAGCGTTTGCCTGATTCAACATTCAAATGATCTTCTGAAGACAGTATTTTATTCATGTTGGTGTTGGGTTGGACACTGTGAAATTGTTTGTACAAGCCTTTCATCAACTTGTGTCAAACAGTCAGGATGACTGACACAAGTTGTACATACAAGCTTAACAACTTAAAATTTGGACTAAATTTCTTATATTTTGTAATTTTCCAAATTGTACAGAGGTTGTCGGGGACATCACGCCCAACACAGAAACTCATTTACTCACTATTCAGTCTTCACAGGCGGTCTTTAGTTACAAACTGTTCTTAACTCAAGGTTTCCGACTTGTAGATCAATTTACAGTAAAATCTGTATAGTATAGTATAGTCATGCAATGCTTTAAATATCACTTAAGTCTATAGCAGATGATTATCTTACAAAATAAAACATGTCAATATCACAACCTTAGGTCTGTCACAGACACTATCCATCGACTTTTTGTTGAGGAAACCAGGGCGATGCTAACTTCCAGGTCAACCTACAAAAATCATCATCCTTGCTGCTCTCTATGACGCCTTTGTATTTGAATGCAGTCATAGGGCAACTTCCCCCAAATCCTATAAGTCCACCAACCAAAACAAAAATACACAAGCAAAAGTCACTCTCTTCGAATTTAAACTGATATGAGGAAGTTTGCACAGAGCACCTCCTCGATAAGCTAAATAATAACAGCTTGTGAGAACACTTTTGTCTCTCTAAGAGCTGCTAATATGTCTTTCAGCATTTATCAGGTCAAACAGAATAATAACAGCACTGTTCACTGTTCACAATCACTGTTTTCAGTTATTACAATCAGCCTGTGTTTAATCCATGTCTCAATATTATGGCAATACAACCTTGAATAATTCCTTTGTGGAATGCAACATTCCCTGAATCACTGAAAGCCACAATCAACGATTAGCAGGTGAGGCGGTGTGCTCCTGCAGTGCCTGGACCATGACTAAAAACCCCTGACAGTGATCCCTGTGCACACTCATTAATAGATCTCTGACAGCTGTCAGATTACTATGATGATTCACTTTGCAGAGGACAGCAGCTCATTGTAATAAAAAGCCATCAGGTAGTCGTCTTTGTGACTCATACACAAAACCTCCCTTCCCACACACATGTGCGTGGTCCTAATCCTTGCTCCCAGGACTAGAAGTCTTGTGAAAACCTGTTGTAAAGACCTCTGAGCTCAGCAAACACACACATTATTTAAACCTAGGACACACAGACACTCTATACCCACAGCACTAAGGGCCTGAGGCGGCGTCCGGCAGTGTGTGAGCTGACCTTTAGCCGGCTGGTTGTGTGCAGGAGTCGGCCTTTGGCTGTGGCCAGCTGGCTGCTGTAATGAGATGGCATGCCCTGATAGAGCATCCAGCTAAAGGTGAAGCTGTAATTGGCAGGCGTGGGGAGCAGGGAGAGCAGCCGCTGACAGAGGGGCGGTGTGCATGTGCACGTCACACATTTTGTGTGTGCGTCGGAGCAAAAGTCTGATAGTTTCACCTTGTCTCCCCTTTGCTCCCCGAGAGGTGAAGCAGACAGACAGAAGCTTCAGTGCCTTCTCTCCCAAAACAACACAACTCCCCCCCCCCCCCCACCTGTCATCCTGGCTGCTTTTCCTTCAGCAGGCCCAAATGGCAGCTCAGATGGTTATCTGGGGCCTCTCAATTAGTCTGGGCTAAATGTCATTAAGCAGGTGCAAAAGGCCATTAAAAGACCCGCACTGTAAACTTTCTCCAGGCTCCACACTTATCGAGAAGGAAATAAAACAAAGGGAATTAGGAGTGATGTGATGAGAACAGTGTTTTCAGTGAATCCCAAAAAGTTGGTAGTTGTGTAAAATGTAAATAAAATCAAGATGCAATCTTTTACAAATGAAATTAAGTTGTACAAAGTCTTCCTGAGTCCATGTATTTAAATCTTTACAAGATCTCACAAGACTGAACAACTGAGCCTTTCACGGACGCCCCTTTCATACCCAATCATGATACTATGACCTGTTACCAATGAACCCGTTCACCTGTGGAATGATCCAAACAGGTGTTTTTTCAGTCAGTAAAGGCATATATTCAGAAAAAATAATGACGCTGATGATGTAACACATTAAGCATTTTTCCAACAAAACATTTGCTGGCTCCAGCTTCTTAAATGTGAGGATTTGCCGCTTTACTTTGTTACCTATGATAGTAAATATGAATCTTTGGGTTTTGGGCTGTCGGTCCCCTGGTTGACAATGTTCTCACGACACAGACGGTCTTGTGAAATCGTCATCTGACTTGCAGCGAGACAGCGTAAAAAGGCACAAACAAATGAATAAGTGATGGCGGGATACGGAGAGAGAGGGAAACTCACCCATCTGTTCGACTATGTCTGGAGGGAAGACTCGGGAGGCGAAGGCTCGACGGAAGATGTCAGAAAACTCCTTGTCGAGGCCGCCAATTCCCATCCGCTCAAAGTTCCAGTCTGGGCTGATGATGGACTGGCGAGACCCTCGGGTCTTGGATTTCCCTGGAACGGGTAAAAGTTTTGCTCAAAAGGAGGGTCTAATTGTTTGATTATATACTGGCAAATAATAATAATAGCCTGTGTTTATAGCATGCTTTTTCAAAAAGAGCTTTACCAAATGTAATACCACATAATATAGTTGCAAAGATACCCAATTATAGAGAAATAAAACACATTAAAAACAGGGATTTCCTCAACAGTGATAAAACAAGAAATAAATACATCACAAAATCTAAAAGAGCAACATTTAAACATTTCGGTAGCGATATTGCTCTGGTTTTTATTTAGACTGCTGCAGGAGTTGTTTTGAGTTCTTTGCAGTGAAATCAATATGGTGCATTGAATAAGCTTTGTCTGAACAATTGCCTTGTCGTTTATAAGATTTAGTTTCTGATTGATGTGTTTAATTAAGTCATCACAACGTTCATAGAACAAGATTGTGTTGCAACCTTGTTATGAAGGTAAACTGACCGTCAGGTGGCCATGGGCAGAGTTGGACCTAAATACTGAACCACTGCCAACAACATGTGAAAAAGGAGAGCAAGATGTGCAAAATGTGTGAACTGTGCCCCCTTGTGGCTTTATAAAGAACCATCCTGCAGCCAGTGAATGAATATTAATAAGTAAATATGAGGTTTGCAGCAGTTTTAGCAGCTCGCTATTTGTTGTGATCATCATGTGATCTTTAGTGACTGTAAAGAGGGGATTCAACTACAAGAGACACAATTAAAAATCGTTCCAAGTAATCAACTATCCAAACTGCAGCTACTTAAGTGAAGCTCCTTGTTTTTCAATAGGTGATCAATAGCTATCTTTATAAGAGCTGTGTGTAAAGGCGTGATACTCACCAACCAGAGTCATGGACGAACTCTCCGACTTATCAAAAGCACCTGACCGTTTCCCAGCAACAGACCAATCTGAATCTGAGGAAAGATTTAATAATGAAAAAAGGTGCTTCACAAAATAAAATACAATATAGGTGCAATGAAACAGAATGATAGTGGAATAAAATTAAATAAAAAGGCACTAAAAACAGTGAAGTCAAGAACAAAAAACAAGAAATTTAAAGCACAAAGGGATAAAACAAAATATAAGACAAACTTTAAAGCACATGAACAAGCGCTTGTCTGTAAAAATGTGTTTCAAGAAGCTTTTCAAACTGAGACAGTGATCTGATATTCTTGGGGAATTCGTTGCATAGCCTTGGAGCTAAAGCAGTAAAAGCTAGATCCCCCTTTTGTTTTAACTTTTAACAACGTTTGATTCTCTGAACTGAGGCGTCTCAGAGAGGATAAAGGGATTAGGAGTTCTGAATGGAAAGAGGAGCCAGATCATGTGGGGATTAGAAAGTAATAAACAACAACAAAAATGCTGATAACAATTCGGGACAAAGCTACAATCAGCAGTTATGTTTACTCTGCCACAAGACTAATTATAAATGTACATGTATGGAAGAACGGTGCAACATTTAGCACTTCAGCTACATGTGGTTTAAATAATTTGTGTTCATTAAAATGAATAACTTCCATGTTATGCGTAAAAGCCTCTGCAGAAGAACATTGTGGTACCTTGGGTTTCTTGCCAGAGCCTTGTTCTCCCTTTAGGATGCTCGGGTCCATGGCCTCAATATCCTTTATCAATAAGCTAAACAGCTTATCACAGAAACTGAACACGAGCTAGGGAAAAAAAAACACACATAGAGACACGTAGTGAGTAAAGAGAGTATAAGATGAGGACAGAAAAACTATTTAATCAAAATAATTCAATTGTTTCATTCAGTTGTATTTATAATGAACGTTTCTGCGTTTATTGTGAACTTACATCGCGTTCTAGTCACGATTTACGTATGAATAAGTCTCCCTACATCTACAAACCTGAACAGTTATTCCGCTAATCTCTACAACAAACTCGTCAATGTTTACACCGACACATTAGAATCTCCGTAAAGCCCCGAGCACCTGCTGGCCGACGCTGAAGGCCTGGTTGTTGAAGTGCTGGATGAACTCGCTGGCCAGGCTGTCTGAGTCGTAGGGGTTGCTGTCGATGCTCTTCTTCTGCAGGAAGTCGATTTCCACCGTCATGGTGCTTATACACTGTTTGGACTTGTCAAACTTGTAGTCTGTTACTGTGGGGGGAGAAAAAGAGATGGTTGGTTCTAATCATGCTTTTATTTTTTATGGCCTCTCATGTCTTATGCTCTTATGCTTTTATGTTCTAGTCCATGTTTTTAGCCTCTGTGCTTTTATGCTTTTATGTTTTAGTCCCTCATGTTTTTAGCCTCCATATTTTAACCCTTTACTGTTTTAGGCAACAGTTTTTAATCTCCAGTGTTTCCTCAGGGGGCCTGCCAGATTGGGAGTTGTCTCTGGTCTGGCCGTGGGGGGTGCTGTCCCGTGGACAGTTCCGGCCCGGGCGACTAGAGGGCTCTGCACCTTGGTGCGGAGCCTCCTGTCTGTCCGGGATGGGGTGGTCTCTGTGGCGGTGCTCCCTGCGACCTTGGACTGGGATCTCTCCCAGTGTGGTTGGCCCCCCAAAGGTAGCTTCCTCTAGCCTCCTCTGTACCTCAGGTCTCGCTGCCCGGCCATGTCTCTGTAGTGACAGCTAGTGTTTGTGTAGGTGTGAGTGTGTGTGTCTGTGTGTCTGTGTGTCAGCGTGGCTGTGTGTGTATGTGTGAATGTGTGTATGAATGTATACATATTTGTGTATGTCTCTGTGCATGACTGTGGGGGTGGGAAGGTTGCGTTCTTTTAACTTTCTTCTCCTGATTTTATTTGATGTTTCTCTTTTTCTGTACATCTCTGTAAGGCACTTTGCGATACTTTTCTGTATGAAAAGCGCCATATAAATAAAGGTTGATTTGATTTGATTTGATTTAATCAGAGACATAAATTGGTCAAATCACACTGTGTATCCTGCAGGTCTTCAGGAGACTTTTAATTATCCCGTAGTCGTGCTGTCTAATTAAAATCAATGCATTAATACATTTTTGTGGCCATCTGGGGGACGCAGAAAATACTTTAGCTGCTAGATGCTATTCTTTCTTTACCAGCTGAACCTTCATCTGCTTTTACCTGCTGAGTGTTTCTGTTGGAAAGGGATTGATGAGGGCCAGGAAACCAAAACAATAAGCTAAAAGAGGCTAAAACACTTAATAAAGCTTGAGTAAACTGCAGTTGCGTACTTATCATTCAAGGGTTTATTATTTTCTCATTTCATATAACTATTTGTAAATGTTCTTGTCAATCTGTAGCATTATTTTGACTCTTTTTAGAGGGGATCTCTTCCAATACAATCCTAAATGTAAAAAATTGTAACAAAAATCTATTACAAAAGTAAAAAAAACTACCTATATTCTGTTTCATTGTTGTCGTCCAGCCATTTAAATGCAGTACACAGGATTTGACCAGCAGATGTCGCCCTTTTTGTCCGTATCAAATGCTTCGAACTTGAACTCTTTTCAGCACAACTGCCTCAGAAAGCGTCGTCTCCCCAATCACTACTAAATACCCCATGCAGCTCCGTGGCATATCTGCTAGTGTCTCTGATATTTATATTTGGATAATGTTCAATTAGACACGAGCTAAAAAGGCAAGGTCTCAGCTCATTAGTCTATTTGGAGTGGTTAGCAAATCAATTAATGCCTCGTTAGCAAGCCAGTTACAATCAGCATTTCCTGAGTTTGGTATGACTTGTAGGAACCTTTTCCAATTCAAATTGTCTGCATGTCTTCAAACTGCTGCTAATGCCTCATTACGGAAATTACGGATGCTGAAAGGAGCTCTCTCCTAGACGTCGCTGATATTTCCACCGCTGCCAGGTAATTAGGAAAATTACAGCCGGTAATCACGCTGCATTATTCATAACACAGTTACCAGGAGACAAAGCTGAAATATTGCATCCATTGTGGAAAGTAATTAAATGCTCAAACGTTGTGATACAGTTGATCCAAACAGGGAGAGAACAGAACATCCCTTTGATCAAAGAAAAAAAAAGAGCTATGGTTTTGCCGTTTTTCTCAAGATGCTGTCTGTGAGGCTCTTTCATTCTTTCACTCGCTGGATTATATTTTCATTCCTCCTTTTCACTCCTGATATGCAGACAGTATCATAATAGCGCCCATCAGTTCGGGCATCACTTGGCCTGAGGTAGCTGGAGAGAAATACCTCATCAAAGAACCGGCCTCGTCTTTCTCTGGATGCTGGCCAGCCTCTGAGACTGATGTGCAGTGACACCACCTTCGCATATTGTTATACTGTCTCTCCCTGCGCTGCTGCACATGTTCCCTCCACCCTTTAAGACATGAATAAACCCACTAACCCCCTGGTATAAATCTTAATCTGCAGGATATGACCATCAGATCTCAGCACAGTGACAAGTAGTGACAAAGACTGCAGCCTTTCAAAGTCAGTCACATGTAAACTGCATTAATCCTTCAAAGTCTGAAGGTTAGATTTGATGTCAGCGGCTATCATGTTTCTCGTGGTGCAGGTGTCTGTGATTCAAAAGGCATCCAGAGATAAGAGAGGGACTGTCAAGTGCTGCTAATCAATAGATGGCTGAATAATGGCAGTTATCACAAAAGGCTCAAAGGATGTCCAAGAGCAGTCAGAAGTCTGTGCGGCTGGTAGAAACAAATATGCCCCTCAATCCTCTCACCATTTTCCTCAGTTAGCATTTAATATTGCTAAATTCTGTTGACTGTTACAGCCAAACAAAGCCAAAAGGACCGTCCACACAAAGAAACAATCACTGCAACGATAATGATGTGAGCATTCAGACTGATGACACACAGTACGCACTCAAGCTGTGTCGGCAGCTCAGAAAAGTGGATAGAGGTTTTCTTTAAAGATGAGAGGGTTTAGGAGAAGCCAACACTCCTCTTTTGTGTTTTGTCCTCTTGTGAAGACAAATCGTATTCATATATTCATATGAATCAACATCAATTATCCAGTGAGGACAAAAGGAGTTCAGAGACTTCAGCAGTGCCAAATGTAAACTGTTGTACGAGATTACGTGAAACCTTGAATGGAGGATGGCTCACAGCTTTTGGTGAGGTTTTTCTCACTTTCTTCAACACTGCAAGATAAGGCGGTTTTCTACATTTTGGGAAAACCGGCTGGCATCTACAACTGCTAAAATAATGCATATCCAAATAAAAATCCAGATCTAACTGTAGTGTACATAGTAGCAGTAGAAAGAGTGAATCGTGCATATTTGTTTGATTATTTTCAGCTGCGGATTGATGTGAATTTGGTGCACTAGTGAGTATTTACAGCTGCATGACAGTATATGGAGTGCTGTGTAAAAACGAACTACAGTGTGCGTGTCCGTGTACATGGTAATGAATGAACATGTCACCCGGTGCATCAGTGTGGCTTATCGATGTGTTTTTGGACAACAGTGGAGCTGTACGGCACACAGAAGGACATTATTCAGGATCATCGGTCTCACCTTCAACCTCTTGTCCAATCGAGAGGCCAGCCCATTTTCTCTATTAAGACAAAAAGCAAGTGATCGATTTGGTTACTTCCATGTCTCATCATTTCATTTTGTATTAGGATACGTTACTGGAATGGAACCATTTAGCCACAAATTACATTTTCCAGAAGAACTAGGACAGCTATACTTCAAATGAAGAGCACTACACATTTCACGGAGACAGCAGTGCAACTTTCCTCTGCAGTATGGTCTTATTTCACAACATTTCTACACATTAATACGTAACTCTGACATATGATTTAGTCCATCTTAAATGGCTGTCCAATGACGGCTACCATGCCAAGTAAATCGATCAGTAGGTAATATTTAATGAGGTAAAAATGTTAAAATAAGACCGTTTCGAGGAAGTTGCAGTAGTACCTGTGTGCCGCTGTGGCTGCCATGTTTATAGACGGAGGAAGAGCAGGCAGAGACAGGCAAGCAAAAAAGGAAAAAGCAGTAACAGACAGATTGAGACAAACAAAGAGGCCCATGCAAAGAGCCCAAAGACAACCGCAGGAGCTAACGTACGACTTTTATACGAGGACTCAAGGTCACGTACTGCGATCAAGGTTTAAAACAACAATATGTCTGCAGAAGAAAAACTGGTTCACTGGAGCTTTGTAAAAGGAAAACTGTTGATATCACCTGTTAAATTAATGTATTACTTATAGTACTTATAGAGAAAATATAGACATATTTTATTTAACATTAAGACTTGGAGATTAATCATTAGCGACATAAGCAAAAAAAACAAAAAAAAAAACAAACAGAACATTCACTCAGCAGGAAACAGTTTATCAGCAATGCACAGCTTCCATCAGGCCACACAGTTATCATCGAGATGATGTGGCAG
Organism: Sparus aurata; assembly: GCF_900880675.1. NCBI lineage: Eukaryota > Metazoa > Chordata > Actinopteri > Spariformes > Sparidae > Sparus > Sparus aurata. Next base: position 22,566,370 of record NC_044206.1, on the reverse strand, counting down.
AGAACATTTCGCTCGCGAAAGCTGAAACCTACCTGTGGCAGGCTGAAGGCAATGCTCCCAGAGCTCACACTGGGATGTCTCCTCAAGGTGAACACATACTTGTGTGTTAAATTGCGCACAGTCACGTGTCTGCATTGAGACAAACAAATAGGAGACAGAGGGACGTTTTTAAATAAAGAGAACAAGTATAAACCTAGATGTCACCGTTCTTCCTCTTCCTGAACGGCTTCACTTCAATACATTTTAAATATTCGGGAGAGTCAAAATAAAGATCCTCCACCCATTCAACCAACAACCCACATACATATACACAAATACACTAGTATTTATATAGTGTGACGCATGGTTACATGTACCAGAGGAGATCCCACTCACTGTTCAAAATGCGGCTCCTTCTCATTGATGACGGCACAGTTGGTCAACGACAGCTCGTCTGTCGGACATTTAGCCGCTTGCATAACCTGAAACAAAGAGAGCAGAGAAGCGTGTAAACAACGACCCCAGTGAGAAATTCATATTTACAGACAGCGATACATCAGCCAAACATCAGTATCAGCTGTCAGTGACATATTGGCAAATAAAATGACTTTCACTATGAGCAGTGGCTGATGTTTATCTGATGTGCTGCATCAATTTTGCGCTGGCACATTCACGAGCTGCTGGCTCGTGTCTTCCCTGGCATCGGTTTTGTGGGACTATCACTGAGTAACTACTTGTGTAAAACATTTCAGTTATTTTATTTGTTTTATAATCAATCAATGTTTCTGTGGCACAAAAGTGGATCAGTTTATAGTAAAGAAAAGGGCAAAAAAAATGTATAAACTGAACATTTTCATACAGAGCACTTGACCTGTTAGAACCATTGTTGAAATGCATTGAAAGCGAGAATTGTGGACAATTATATGAAATAACCTGCAGTTTTTGTAGTTGTTATGTATGCTCTCCATAAAGTTGAACAGCTACAGAGACTAGCAGATTAAATAAGTCAGCTCTCATGAGGCTTTGCTTCCACTTACACAAAACCACCATGACATGCATGTTGCTATGGTGATCGCTTCACACTGATAAACCCTCACAAAACTTCCTGCTCGGTCTGGATACTGAATGTCAAATGCCTGTATGTCAAGTGTCTATAACAGTCATTAAAGGGCATACTGTGCAGGATGTTTCAGTTGCTGCTTGGAGACACTATTCAGAATTTGCAGTAAGCGATTCTGGGAAAAGGAAGTTGATTGTTCACGCTCACTGCCAGGTCATCAAATAGGGATGTCATCGACCTGGCAATGAAACTCACCAATCAACTGTCTTTCTCCAGAAGTGGGGGCACTCAGAAACATTGTGAACACAGGGAAATGAAAATAAACCAGTGCAAGCCGAGGGTATGGTCTCTGCAGGTCAAACAGCTACACACTTCTGGTGGGTCATGAGTGATGATTGAGAGGGATTATTTCAAGCTTTAGCAAGATTCTCCTATTTTGTAACTGTCGGGCAGCCTTTACAAAGTCATGCTATGCAGCCAAATATTGCACAAACACTCAGAACTTTATTCTAGTTCTAGTTCAGTTTCTAAACTCACAAACAGAATTTGTGCTACCGTCCGACAGTGTGGGAAAGGATGAGTTTAACAACCTCAAAGATACTTAAGGGGACATGAAAGTGGGAAACTGGATGTCAAAGGCTCAAACATCATTACGAGGAAAGCCGCAGCTCTTCAGCCTCTGATCCTGACTGAAATGCATCTTCCCAGAAACTCGATGGAGTGAAGTAGTATACTGCCTCACGCCGAACTACTCAAGTCTGATCTACAGTATTAGCTGTTGGCTGGGTGACTGAGCATCTCTCAAAGCTAAGGTGAAGCACGCACTGTGATGAAATGTCAACTAAAAGTTTCAGTTCAACATAGCCTCTTTTTATTTGACCTCAAAAAGTACCAACTTTGACTAGATACAGTATTTGTGGTATATTACAAATCAGACTATTATAAACCACAACAATCATTTGATTTATAAAGAAAATAAAATGACAAATTACTCGGCAAGAAGTCATACGCTCTGGACCCATTTTCAAATCAATGAATACATACAGAATAATGTCATCAAAGTTGTTTAACGTTATGAGAAAATCCAACTCTAATCAAGCCTTTCTTAGAAAAACCCTGCTCTCATTCCAATAACCTAATTAAGTTACCTCCTGACCCACATTACATTTCAAAAACATCAAACTTAACCTAATTTAAGCATTTCAGTATCTAGGCTCTCAAATTATAGAAATCTAGAGAGCATGCAGATGAACTACAGTCGATTGACTGTCCTATTATGGTTCTCTTATGTTAATGCTTTTATTTAAAACTGACCCCTTCCTTTTATTGCATTATGTATGATTGTATTTTGATGTTTCACCCAATTTTTGAGAGGTTGCGCTCCCGTTCTAATAAGTATAATATTTCATTTTAGCTGTATTTTTTTTATAATTCAACTTGAAATTGTGACCTGTGAATTGCGCCTTTGAGTTAAAATCGAATTGCACCAGAGATTGTGTTAAAGCGGGGCATTCTTTACATTGTTTCCATATAATCAGCTCAAATGTGAAGCGTTAATGAGGTTCAAGAAAGTCCAGTATCTGTAAAACCAACACAATCTGAGCAACTCTTTTATAGAGTAAAGCAGTTCCAACAAAAACTGAACCTATTAGTTCATTGATTTTTCAGCTGCTGCTGTTGTATAGTGAAAGTTTTGTCTTGTAACTGTTCTTGTCGGGACTAGATGTACAAGGTACAAGATACATCTAATGTCACTTTTTTACACAAGGGTTCAAAATACAAAATAATGATTGAGTTCTTGAATCCTGTCTCATCCATTTTAGATAACGGAGGATTGAGGAAGAGTTCAGGAGTCTTACAGTCTGAGGAGTGAAGCTGCTGTCGTCTGGTGGTACGGCAGAAAATACTTCTGTGTCTTTGGTCAGATGGCAGCAGGGTGAACAGACTGCGGTTGGGGTGGGTGTCATATTATTCCTTGGGCTCTGTGCAGACATCTCACTTCACCAACATCACTGATGCTCTGTAGATGGTACCAGTGATGTTCCGAGCAGTTTTAATCACCCTCCGTAGAGCCTTCTTGTAATAGGCCGTAATGAACCATGCCCGTTTGTGATGTTTCCAGTCAGAATGCTTTCTATTGCCAAAGTCTTTGCCCCTTCTTTGAGGTTTAAGTTTTAGCTAACTCTGGTATAGCTATGTACAATCCCTATCAAATGAACAAACAAACAAATCATAGCCATTATGGTGTTTGCAGCCATAACAACCCCCATGAATGTAGAATTGAATGCAGGGTTGTTGTGTTAGACTGCAATACTTTCACTTTTAACTAGGTGATACTTAAACACTGACAAGTGTGTGTTTATGTAAACTAGGGGACCGACCGATACTGACACTGATTATCAGAAATTAACGACACTGAAAATCGTTAATTTGCAGTAAAATTTAAACTCTGTGTCACATTTTGAACAACCAGTGATGAAAAGTGTTGTTCTCCAGTACAATTCTGAGGTAGTTTAATCCAATGCTACTTAACTTCCCCTACATTTATTTGATAAATGTAGTTACTAGTTACATTGCAGATTCACGTTATGCAAGTGTTAACAGGATACTAATTGTGACGTGTTACCTATCAGATATTATTGTGGGCAGGACACTGTGTGAGAGGATGCTGCATCAGAGCCAAAGGAGCATATTTATAAAGTAGTTTATTTTGATCGTCAATCCAACAGAAGAAACACTGCTACTGATAATGGAGAAATGCTAAATATCGGCAGAGGCTGATAATCTGTCTACCTCTGATGTCAACAGATGCATAGTGAAAGTTTCTATCCATTTGAAATGCTGCTACATTTCCCTTATATTCTGGTTATCTCGCTGTTCCTTTTGTTCATTTAGACCCATTTCATGTCCCTTCATTTCACTTCAGAGCCATCCTTGTACTGGCCTTTAAAAGCTGGAGCTGTGTTTAAAGTCCTAAATAACACTGTCAATACCCAGTGAGCCATTTCCAAACGTCTTTTAAAGGAAATTGCTCAATAGGTTGCTATTTAGCATTTTCACGTAAAAAAGGCGTTGTATTAAAAAGCGAAAGTGGTCAACAGCTGCTGCTCACGGGGAACAGAATACTGACTGCGTGGCTAAAATACGCACTTTGTTACATATTTTAACTTATATGTAGAACAACAACAGTAAAGGTACTACATGCTAGCAACAGTGTGAGTGGTCATGAGATACTCCATTCGTCTTCCGGGCTGCCTACGAAGTTTTGAATGACATCTGATTCTGCCACACAGGCTAATGCCGTGTTGGCTCACTTTACGTGTCAAAAAAAGCCTCTAACACTTTAGCTAAACGTTACCTTTGGTACTGGGTGTTTTACGTAAGTGTTCTACTTGTGTTTAAATTGTAGTATTCGCTTGAAATGAACTCACCCGGCCGCTCATCTTTGTGTTTTATACTCCAGTTCAAGTGCAATTCAGCAGAAAGGGTCTGCTGACAGAACAACTGCAGACGTTGGTTGTAACGTGCGGGGAGGCGGGCTCTCCCGACGTGCTATGATGTCATCGCGTACACGACGCACACAAGGAAGTACGGGGAGATGTTAAAAAAACGTCCATGGCTGTAAACTGCTTTCGTAAAAAAAAAAAAAAATAACGCAAAAAAGGTTATTTTTTATGATTGTTAATGCAAAATAGCATTCTGACTGATTATAGTACTCATCAGATAAATCATCATTTCAATTTGGAAGACAAGATTCATATTAATTGTTATTTTGCACAACAAAAATGACCAGAAAATATAACTTATACATTAATTGACTGGATCTATTTGGGAAATTTCACACCCAAGTATTTTGAACTGTTGGAAATTAGTTTTGAACTTGTGTAAATTGTGTTATTGATAGTTATTTAAGAGAGATTGCTCTTATTTATTTATTTATTCATTCTTTTGTCTTAATCGAATACCTAATATTGCGTTTGTAAAATTAAAATACTAAAAATACAACCATAAGTGATGGGCGATGTGGAAAGGAGGACAAATAAGAAACAGAACTTTGGTCAATATTTACATTTCATAGAAAATATATTAACATTAATAATCCTTAATAGTTTTTTCCGTTGTATGACAAACAAACCAAATGCTTAATTCTGTTGCTGTTTTTAAAGAAGTAAGCACATGGACGCCTGAGACTTGTATTAACATTTCCAAAATGTAACGTGTGAATATAATAGAAAAAAATATATAGTATGATTTTTCATGATGAGGTCAAGTCTTTATTTCGGATGCTCAAAGAGTCACAGTGAAAGGCTGTACCTCTGATAACAAATACTGAAGGACATGGAGTCTAAAAAACCTCTGTGGTGGAATATTTTGAGGCTCAGCTACAAAATAAAAAGACGGTATGATTGTGCTTTTCATTACAATTCTGGAGAGGAAACTTTGTGGCACTTGTTTGAACAGTGGTGTGAAGAAAACTTAAATGTCCTTAGAAATGGCAAAAAGGTTGCAGAACAAAGATTGTTTTTTTTTGCCCATAGGGTTGCAAGGTGAAGGTAAAAAAATATGTCCATACCCAAGTTTGACAACATGGGTTCAGTAAACATCAGTTTGTGTGGAAAAAAAAAATTAAAATAAAAGACAATCCAAAGTTGTCCATTTAACTGATTTAATGCCCTTTGATGTGAGGTGTGACAAATATAGCAGCAGGAAGAAGAGACTCTTGGGTGAATTTTTTATGTTACAGTGTCAACATCTGTTTTCCTGTGGAGTCATTTTTAAGAATTGCTTCTGACTGCTTATAAACCTTCCTTCTGATGAACAAACATAGTTCCACTGAACTACCGTATACATTTTCTGGGTCACACTCCCAAGACACTTTTTTGCAACATGTGGATCCCGTCTTTCTCAGCCTGATACTAAAAAACACAAGAGCCGAGTGTCCAATGAAATTAACCACATCAAATTACCATCTGCAGTTTTTTTTTTTTCTTTTTTTGCAAGAGACAAGACAAAATCCTTAAAATACAAAATATTTATTTTGAAAATGTCTTTATAAGAGAAAAAACGAAACAAAAAAGGAAAAAAAAATAAAATAATCAAAACCAAATCAAAACCATACAAATTGTTTGGTTACTAGCATACCACACTAGTGCTAGGAACTAACAATGGAGAATTGCTCACTCAGGGATAACTCATAGACGCTCAGAGGCGATGAATACATCTCCACCTCTGCCCTTTCGATTTCATATTGCACCCAAACGTTGAGGCAAACAGAAGCGCCGAAAAAGTGGCACTAGTGGTGAAATGGCATCCCGTCTGTTCTTAAATGTTACATAAGCAGGGCGGGCAGACATGTGGCAACCTTCTGATTTTCTTTCTTTTTTTTTTTTTTTTTTTAAAACAAAAACACAAAAACCAAAAACAAATAAAAGTGAGTTTAATACATATCTGAAATACAGTGGGTACTTAACTGTTGGCATTGATATGGTGAGGGGGGGAAAAAAAACAAAGAGAAAAAAAACTAGAGGGAGCTCTTTGACCACAACTCAGAATCCCAAGGAGTATCCCAACCTTCCAAAAACTGAACAGTGTGCTTCTGAAATTATGGATAAGAAGAAGAAGATAGCCTCCTCCCAGAGTCGGAGGCCGCAGAGGTCAATGTTGCACCTTTGAGGTTGCAGTGGAGACAGCTCGAGGCTCTGTAAGCCCAACCTTATAGCAGATATAAACATATATGTATTCTTAAACCTTTTTAATCTTTTTATTGTGGTTGTACAATATTCCCTGATGGCCTGATTTGGCCGCTGAGTGTTATACAGAATCCTGAAGAGATATCAAAATTAAAGAGGAAAAAAAAAAAAATTAAACAAACAAGAGAAGTGATGAAATTGTCCGTTGAGGGAGAGGAGGGGGAGTTTGATGGGGGAATCCTGTTTGTTGCAGTTTGTGGGACTTTTCGTTGCTCTCCCTTGTCCCCTTCTTAAAATGTTACACACGCTGGTCAAACACACACAGTTCCTCCATCGCACTGCCGTGGCAATCTGCTCTGAGGGCGAAAGAAAAAGCACATTTAGCGCAGAACACAGAGGCGATTCTTCTTCTTCCTCGTCTTACTGAAACATTTTGTTTTACCTATGTTAGCTTCTTGGCTTTGTTGTAAAGTGAGTCCACGACTTTGCTCATGTTCTGAATTGTTTCCAAGGCTGCTTCGTATGTTTTGTCCACTGGGGGCTCCTCAAATATGATCAACACGCCTTCACCTTGGTCGAGAATTCCTGCAACAATGTCATAAAAAACACATATTACGGCACACCGAAGACTCTCGCTGCGCCTGTGAAGAGTGAAATATCTGATTTGTGTATGAAAATTACCGTGAAACTTTTTGTCCAGAATCATCTGTGATAATTTCCTCTCTACATCTCCCTGCAAAGACATAAGAAATATTAATAATAACATCATAACAATGACATTTAATGGATGATTTTAACACTCAGGCAAAATTTGATAACTGCCAATATACATACCTTTGACAGTTTGATTAGACCCGATATGTGTTCTATCTGAAAAACAGAAAGAAAGGCAAATTAAATAAAGGACGTAATCGTAACATTTTTTTAACAGGACAACGAACAAATACATTAGAAGATACTCATGGCAGCATAGAATGGGAAAAGAGAGCCCCAGTATTAGTTCTTAAGAAGACTCAGAAAACGCAGGTAAGAGACGACTCTAAAGAAATTACTGAGATGGCCCAAAATCATGGACATACTCTGTTAACTTTGATATTAAAATCTATCCTGTCTGAAGAGGTTAAGAACATTTCGATATCAGGTTAGAGGGGACAAAGACAATGCTGAGGTTGAAAATAACAGAAAGATTTAGTTCACACGGCTGAAGTCCTTACCTGTACTCTGGAAAATGGTTCAATGACTCGGATGAGGTTTTGTTCCAGCAGGTTGTCATACAGCTTGGCCAGGTGAGTGTTGATGATGGGATCGTCCCTCAGCTCTGCTCTGTACTCTGTTAGGGCCTGAAGGATGCAAAAGTTTGACTTAAATCACTTGAAGCAATCTGCGACGAAAACTTTTTTAGGCAAGGCAAAGGCAGTGTACACTGAGCAACACTTGGAACACGATTTTGGGCATCATGTTCTCATCAAATATAATCTTTCAGACTAAAATTCAAGGGACAAATAGTTCATTTCTGTGTGTGCTGCACATCAGCCAGCAGGCAGGAGGAGCAGTAGCTAAACAAAAAAACTACCAAAAGGGCTAAAAGGAAGTGTGCCTCTTCTACATGAACATCCATTCAAATTAATGTGATGAGACAGAAAAGGGCTTCTTACCTTTTCAAAGTCTGCTAATGATCTGTTCTTGCTGGCCTGGGCGACACATTTCAGTGCGTCTGTCTGGATGGATCAAAACAAAAAAGACAATCTTAGTTTTAGCTTAATTAGAGTGTTTACCAGAACAAAACAGAGATGCAATAGTGAAGGTCATTTAGTGTGAGAATGATCTAAACAGAAACTGAGGAGAAAACAAAAAATTCCAATGAAGAAAAAACAGAAAAAAAAAAGAACTTTATGCGATGAGTAGAAAGTTGTCGGTACTTGCCTGTCGACCGGCATGCCGCAGGCCCAGTTTACCGCTAATCAGGGCCTGGACCTCCTCTGGTCTGAAAAAAATAAGTAATCGAGAAGATGGTTATTAGATTTTTAATTCAGTAAGGTTCATGACTCAAAAGAAACATGTTGATGCTAGGACATAGTAACTGTCAATGTAACGACTTCTACTCACAAGTTGAGCACAATTTTGCACAGTAGCATGTATTTGAGTGCTGTGATGGCTCTGGGGCTGTCGATGGAGTCGTAGCCCTCGAAGGCCTCAAAGAAGTAGGAGTAGGCGGTCTTCCAGTCCTTCTCCTCGGCTGCATGGATGATCCCTGCAACGGAGATGACACAGAGTAGTTAGCATCTAAGGCTAAACAGTTAGAAGGAAATATAAAACGCCATCTAAACTGGAAAAACTTGCTGGGCTGAAGATAAACACTGTAGCTGCGATGACAGCATCATTCAAGGAAATATTAAAAACAATGTATTGAGTCTTACTCGGTGTTGGACCACATAACCAGAATGTTGGAAGCTACTGAAGAATTAGCCATAAGCTTTGTCCTCTTTTCTTGTTCACACTAAGCTGTAAACTCATAAATAACCACAATACTGTCGAGCCTCGCAGCTCTTCAGCCTTCACACTGATGATCACAAACTGTCTGACTTTGAGATGATTATCAGCACAGAAATGTGCCCAGTCACAGAGGAACACAACACAAACAAACTCCCAGTCAACTGTTGGGAAGAAGAGTTATTTAAAGGAAATATCAACTCATTTTAACTTGTGTGAGTTGGTGTGATGCCTCCTGATGGTGCAGTCTATCACATGAGGACCACAAATATTTTATTCGTCTGAACTGTCATGAAATTGATCATCATAAAAACATTTTTAAACAAGGCCAGATTTTTCTGAATACAAAGAAAAATAGGTTGAAAAGCATAATATTTACTTGGGTGTGATGCCATAAAAAAACATTAGACACTTTTCTGCACACATTCAGTATTATAGACTTATCTGGCGCCCCCCAGTGGTAGACTCATGAAGAGACAACATAGTAGAAACTAGGATCACTACATCTTTCTACAAAAATGTTTGCTATTGGATTAACTTATGTAACTTATCAGGGTCGTTTTCCTTTGCCACAGTTAATTTCAAGCACTTTTGAAGGTTTTTCAAGACCATTTTAAGCTTTTTGAGCAAATTAAAGTTTGGTTTATATATTTACACAAATACACTCTTGACTTTTAAATCAGATGATATTGAGTCAAACAAGCAAAACTATGTTTTTTGTGATACCATGTTATGGAAGGGTGAGAAACAAAGTGTCATGTTTTGAAATGTGCCCTGTTTCTTTTTTTTTTTTTTCCCCCCCCCCAAGTAAATTAACTTTGATATGACCTGGCAAGAAAAACACAGGTGTAATTAATAATATGAATAAGGTCTGGAATTTCTTAATGGTTGTTATATCTGTGCTTTTCCTGTTATGACAAGTGAAAATGAAAAACTTCTGATAAAAAGCTTTAACCAAATCCATTATGTGGTTTGTTTTTCCAGGTGGTTAAGCTGTCAAATAACATAAAACAATAATTACTGTGGAGTCTCTGGAGGCTATTTTTCCTTATTTAAAATATTTTCTATGATACTGATAATGCTAATCATTAAATTCTCATTTTCCCCCGGCATGATAAATGCTACCCATCCGTCATCCCGCACACACACAGAATCTGGACCACTTCAGCCAAAGTAAAGTTTAAAGGTGAGACTCGTGAAATCATCTGACCTGACTGCATGTCCAGAGCTGCCTGGAGCTTTGGAGGACAGTAGATGGCGTTGGCGGTGGTCCTGGCTGAGGTGAGGGCTGCGCGAGCCTTGGGCAGGTTGCTGAGAGCATGATATGTCTTGCTTTCGAGCAGCTGAACCTCCACAAGAAGAGCTTTGTCATCCATCTTTTTCAGCTCCTGGAGCAACTGGGAGCCTGAGGAATAGAAAACGCACCAGAGTTAATAACATGCAAATTAACTGTTCCATTATCTTTGTGAAAAGCTGAGTAAACAGCCAGGGGGTTCTTGTACAATTATTGTCCTGATATGAGCTAATCTTTATTTTCTTTACAAGAACAACTTTGCAAATAAATTGTAACAATAAAAAATGTATTTCTTTCGAATGTTTGGGTGTTTCCTTGTGGACTGTGTATCTGTATGCATGTTTGATAAACATGTCAGGGCAAAAAGCAATTTTCAACCTTTTTGTAAAATCTCTGAAGTCAAATGCTGCCATTTACCCACAGACTAAAAACGTTCCGTCTCTAAACACTCACCAAGCGCCAAGGCCTCCTGGTATCGTTTGGTGTCAAAATAGAGTGAGATCAGCCGTGCCTGAAAGAAGAGAGTGTGATTAGACAAGCAGAGAGCAACTGTGCCAATCTATCGCCTTGAAAAGCTGCAATATGCATCCTGAAAGACAATAAAATGCCATTAATTACAGCAAAAATCAAAAGACCAGAACCCCAGCAAAGATGATTTCAGAGTCTTTGCACATTTGCCTAACTACATTCTTAATACATGACTGAAGAAATTGTGACATTTATCAGATTATAATAATATTTCAGGTCTAGAAAGTACAGCCTCATGTGCAACACATTTTGCTAGTTTGCTTCCAGTTTATCATGTTATACCTACGTGTCCATTTGTCTTTTAATATTATTTAAAAGAAATCAATCTAGGAATGATCACGTAAACTTTAGTTCATCACATTTAATTGCAATGTGCAAAAAGCCATTAGCTAATTTCCAGCTGCAAGTAGACAAACAGAAACCCTGGCACTGGACCTGCGACTTTATTGTCATCATGCTCTACACACAAAGAAGAATTCACTGACATTTTGATCCACATAGACCTTTACCTGAAACTGTGAGATTCCTGACAATCTCTCCGCAGGCCCTTCAAAATGTCAATCATTTTGACGCATTTCATTGCAAACACTGAGATGTTGAGATGCCAGTCACACACTTCTTGGAGCAGCATACAGACAGTTCCCACATTTCTTTTGAATTATTTCTTTCAGAGAGTGCCAGAGAGAGGAGGTGAACAAACTGTTCTCAAAGGTGGATCTTATCCAAGTACATGAGGACTTCTCCCCTTCAGCCCGAGCTCATGGCACACATCGTGCTGTTAACAAAGTGTCCTGTCATTGTTTTATTCATAATGTGTGGCCCGAGGGAAACCACGGCCTGTGTGAGGAGCATCCCTTTTCTCAGTTTTCACTCATTCATACTTGCATCTGTTTCATTATATAGTTTTCTTCTACACAGTACAAATACAAATTCTTGCTGATCCTGTTTTTTGTAATCCAGCCAAAAGCTCCAGCTATCCCGGAGTGTGAGCATGAACCAGCTGGCAGTTATTTGGCCAAGGAGACCATTTTGGCTGCTTATAGCAGGGTGATGTCATTAAAGATGGCAGCGTGTAGTCGATGTATCAGCATCTCTCATTGTCACTCTCTTCAGGCAGTTACAGATTAGCTTCAGCACTATTATCAAGTTTCCTGTTCTCTTTTGGTTTTAACCCAAAGTGATGCCACAGCAGTAGTGTTACATGTTACGACCAGTTCTCCACCATTCCCTGTCTGAAGTCACAGCGTCTCCTGCTACATGAGCCTGGAGATGTTAAATGCTATTCTTCCCACTGCAGCTGTTTATGTTTGAGGATATCACTTTTATCATTACTGTCATTAATCATGGACAGTGTGGTATGTCACTGCTAACTACGGTTGGGAATTAGGACGGATACATCAGCAGTTTGTGATTCGTTGTTTTTATGGCAAATTCACCATTTTTGGGCTAATCACAAAAATCTCAATAAGCAGAAATTTCAATTTCTACCTCATCAGCAGTCAAGGCATCAAAAGTAATGCAGACGATTGTCCTTGAACAACATAACTGCTGTGCTGTGAGTTTGTGCAAAAGCTTTTGAAGTCCAAATCTTTGCCTACAGCAAACTCAGCTAAAAAAAAAATCATGCAGAGGATTAAGTTACGTTTATGCCGTTTGATAGCGCCCACAAGCTTATTCAACACCTCTTTACCTCCAGAGCCTGTCGTAGGAAGGTTCTCTTCTCTGCCTTGGCCCACTCAATGCATTCAAGACACAGCTCAACTTCCTGCCCCGTTGCTGCCTCCATGTCCAGAAAGAGATCCAGCAGAGAGCGAACCAGCCGGGCCGCCTTGGCTTTGCTGATGGAAATCAGGAAAGGCCTCACAAATTTCAGAAGACCCCCCAGCTCTGGATGACACACAAAAACATCACATAGAATTAGTCTCACTAGGTTGGTAAAAAGCTGTGTTGGCACAGGATGAACAACAAAGTTTGCCTTGATTACCTGCAGCCTGTCCGGTCTTAGCCAGGAGTGTCCCCAGCTCCAGGATGCTCTGTTCTTTAACCCTGACAGCTTCCTCATCGTTCTCTTGAACATCTCTCCTCACTGTTTAAGAAAGACAACGACTTAAAGTCAGAATCCAGTTCATTATCCAACAGCCACAAAAAGTCTGATATGAGACATTCATTCCGTTGGTGTGAGTCCAAGACTTTTAAGCTTTGGAAATCATGACTGACTTCCTGTTTCACAATTTCTGATGTCACATGATCTGGTTTATTTACATGATCTCAATATTACTCACAGCTACCAATCAAACGTCTGTAAAAATAAAACATGCAGATCGGAACTTCCTGGGGCTAAATGTGAGGTCTAAAAGATTTGTATGCCTGACAAATATACACAAATATATTCACTTTAAAACTCAGTTAAACAAGAAGGGAGCAACAAATAATCATAATAAAGATTGAACCAGTGAAAGTTTATTTTCCTCAATAAATGACACACACTACTGTCGAAATGTCAGTTGATTACTTTTCTGTCAAATGCTAATAAACTAATTTACTGTCATTATTAATACTTGAGAGGAATATACAGTTTAGCGAGGACAGCTAACAGGCTGTAGTGACAAGGCAATTTGAGGTCAGTGCTGCCTGTGTGAAATGTAAGAGCTGTTTACAGTAATGCAATTATCATTTGCTCCCGATTACGAAACCATAAACACACAAGCAAACTCTGACCTGTTACTCAAACATGTCCCAGCAATAAAAAAAATAGTTGGTCATTATTTCCACTGTTAGCCAGCTGCCTTTCACTTTGTTGATGAAATGGTTTGAAGGCTTTTGACAACAAGCTAATGACGTTAGCTTACAGCACTCATCATGCTAACTTGACAGTCTCAAGTAGAGCTAATAGGAGTTAGCTTTGAAACTGGGTTCACTGACACAACCACACAAGGCTAATACACAGTGGGGAAACTTAACATCACTCGTAACTATTACATATTTCACGCCCAGGCCTAAAGTTAGCAAAGTTGCTAACAAGCTAACTCGCTAATATCCACTAGCAGTTGCCGTTACCCACCGTTCAACAGTGAGTCAGCACGGCACACCACCGGCTCTTGCTATCGAACCCCGCTAGCTAGCATGCTAACCTCGCCACCTGAGAAATAGCACATTACAGTGGTCAGGTGGACAGTGTCCGCCTCTAAACCCCGGCCGAACACCTACCTATTGAGTGGAGGATGTCGATAGAGGCGTTGCGGTCCGTGCTAATGAGAGACTGAGCTCTCTGAAACTCAACCACTGCTGCAGCCGCCATCTTCCTTATTCAAAATGCTGCCTGAATGAAAATTACGTGCGGGGACTACGTTACCTAGCGTGTGTGACGTCACGTACTACTTGCATGTCGGGATTTTAGGGCATCTGGGTAATGTGGTCTTTTTTTTCAGGGAGAGATGGTAAACAATGATCAGAAGCTCCTTTTATCACGCATTTTGTTTGAACATATTCATTTATTATTTAATAATTTCATTATGTATTTATTTAATTAATATTGTATCTTATTTTATTATCAATTATAGTAATTAACTTTGTTTTATGGCACAAAATATGTGGTTGTGATGACTAGAATTGCCTCTACAAACAATAATGATTGCGAATAGATGCTATTGTTATTATTTTTACTATCATTATCATCATCATAAGTAGTAGTAGTTGTATGCATTTATTCTGTGACATCAAACCACAGTGCATTATGGTAGAAGCAGAGAACAGTTAGGTAGTTTAAATAAAATGCAAAAAAATAAAATAAAATAATGAACGATTATAAATGTGCAAAACTGTATTGTCGTGTGTTTATAGCATTGTGTCTGTGGTATGAAGGACATTTCCATGATATTGATAATGGCTGACTGGCTGTAGAGCTTCAACAATGAAAGGATTAGTTGTTACTTATTAAATTGATTGCCAACTATTTTGATAATCAATTAGTGTGAGTAAATTCACTTTACTCCTCTATGACTGTAAACCGGATATCTTTGGTTAACAACGCCATCTTCGACATTTTTCACAATTTGTTGACATTTTATAGACCAAACTAATCTATTAATCAACAAAATAATCAACAGATGAACTGATTAGTGTTACATAGTAAATTAATTGCCAACTTTTTTGATAATCAATTAATTTGAGTAACTTTTTATGAGAAAAAAAATACAAAATAAAAAAAAGAAAAAGTTAAAAAGTGAATATTTTCTGGTTTCTCTACTCAGAAAACAACACATTTGTCATCTCAGACATTTTTCACCCTTTTCTGATATTCTAGAGAGCAAAACAACAAATCGATTAATCGAGAAAAATTCATTATGGCAATCATCTGTAGTTGCATTCAACTGGCTGATATTCAACAGCAACATCCGTCCAATGTCAAAATAATATTCTGAAGTGACCATAAATTATGACGGTGCACAGACACTAGAGGACTGTAGTGGTGTGAGACAGACCAGACTGGTGGACATCACTGTAAAAAAAAAAAAAGAAAAAGCTTATCATTAAAATTAATGTAATACAGACTTCCGGATCTACCTATAGAACCAACACACTCCACACTTAAAGGAAACCATCCTCGCAGTTCACCAGGTTCAGGTTGCTTGTGTGTTATTGCGTGCGTGTGTGTGTGTGTGTGTGTGTGTGTCTATAGGTGGAGTTGTTTCCCAGCAGAGAGAGAGAGAGAGAGAGAGAGAGAGAGAGAGAGAGAGAGAGAGAGAGAGAGAGAGAGAGAGAGAGCAGCGCGCACGGAGCGCAGAGCGGCGCCCCACCACCGCCTTTGCGTCAGCCGTCCTCAGCGCAGCCTCTCTGACACAACACAACATCAGCCTCCTCGCAGCATCCGCATCTCTCGGCCGGGGAGGACCAGGAGCACATCCTCATCTCCAGCAGCAGCAGCAGCAGCAGCAGCAGCATACATTCCACTTACTGCCTCTCCAGGCACCCGCACCCAGGCGTTGTAGCTCCTCATCCACCCGCTTTTGCCTTTTTTTTTTTTTTTTTTTTTTTTTAATATATCGCATCGGCTCGGATTATTATTTTTTATACCTGTGCTGCATTTATGATCCTCTCCGAGATGGTTCTGTGTTTTCATCGCGTCTTGTGAGGGGGGAATAAACAACAACAACAACAACATAGAAAACAAGCAGGCGGAGCATCATCCTCACAGCGCGATCATCCTCTCATCCGGTGAGTCTCATTTTTGGGAACATAATTACGCTTCAAGCTTCAAGTGTGGGATCTTTAAGGGTGCGTTAATATTTAGGAGAAGAAAAAAACCGCATCTGTTTAAAGAATACAGCAGTGTGAGGTGACACGCAGCCACACATAGAGAGAGATCACGAGAGAGCGGTGAGAGGAGTGTTTTCCTCCACATTGAAGCCACCGCCTATGATGGCCAGCGCTTTCGTTTCGACGCAGGAGACGCTCCGTTTCAGCACCATGGAGAGCAGCCGATGTACACACACACACACACACACACACACACACAAACACACACACACACACACACACACCCATCGGATCAGCAATAACATCCTCATCCTTTTTTTTTTTATTCCAGCCCGGTGGAGCCACATTTTAAAAAAAAAAAGGAAAAAGAAAAAGAAAGAAAGAAAGAAAAAGCTGCTGTTGTGGAATCTCTCCTCATCAGATCAGGCAGGGTGATAATGGAGGGTGATGGAATGGAGGATGGAGCAGCTTTTCCTTTTTTTTCCTCCCCTCTTTGCCAGCTCTGCGCAAGAGAGCAAAGTCGATCCATCGATGCTGTCTCTCTCTCTCTCTCTCTCATGTGCATAGGTGCTGCAGTGAGGCTGGAAAAACACGTCGCGCACAGAAGGACTCACACTCCTCTTTGTGTCGGAGCAGCTGCAGTGTGTGTGTGTGTGTGTGTGAGAGAGAGTGTGACCTTGGATGTTTTTGCGCTTTAAATAATCTTGAATCTCCCCCGCATCGGTAGGCGACCTTCACCTGTGATTAAAGGTGTTTACGTTGTCTGCCATCCATTTTGGTGGCGAGGAGGAGGAGGAGGAGGAGGAGGAGGAGGAGGCGCGTGCATGGCTCACTCGTCGGCCATTGCCCATGAAATATGAACCTCGTTATGAAACGTTTAGGATACAGTAGAGGATGCGGATGAATGGTTTGTGATATTCTCCTGCTTATCGCTCCGATCACCTGCAGCCTGCAGGATCTGTGCTGATTGGACGGGTCGGTATCAGCGAGGCTGATCCATCCCGCCACTTTACTGAGGCAAATCAATCCCGCTAATAAGCCCGAGGTGCAGTCAGATAAAGCGTCACAGAGCTGATAACTGCGGTATTAGCCTGTATTCTGTTTGCTGTTTGTCAGATTTGAAGCTAATTGATCCTTCACCAATTAGTTTTCCTCATTATTGATCTCCTGTGCTCCCTGCAGAGGCCGCCCGGAGAGCTGAGAGCCGGCAGAGACTGTTTAAGTCGAGGTGATCGTTATCCCCCCCCCCCCTGCAGAGGCTTTAGATGCCCAGCGGCAGCCTGTAGCCCCGGGACCCCCAGCTCCCAGCAGCACCGAGGCTCCGAGACCCTCCGGACCCCCACCTCGACCACCCCTGGCAGACTCTCCTCTGACCCAGCGCGGCTGAAGGCCCTGGACGCCCCCCCCACACACTCACCATGGGAACCGTGCTGTCTTTGTCCCCCAGCTACCGGAAGGCGGCCCTCTTCGAGGATGGCCCGGCCACCGTGGGCCACTACACGGCCGTCCAGAACAGCAAGAACGCCAAAGACAAGAACCTGAAGCGCCACTCGCTCATCAACGTGCTCCCGTGGAAGCGGATTGTAGCGGTGTCGGCCAAGAAGAAGGGCTCCAAGAAGGTGCAGCCCAACGGCAACTACCAGAACAATGTGACCCACCTGAACAATGAGAACCTGAAGAAGTCGCAGTCGTGCGCCAACCTGTCCACCTTCGCCCAGGACCAGAGCACCCCGGCCCTCACCAAGAGCTCCAACAACGCGGTCTCGTCCGTGAAGAAGGCCCCTCTGGCCAACTCCAACGTGGCCCCCGGGACCCCGAAGCGGGTGATCGTGCAGGCCTCCACCAGCGAGCTGCTGCGCTGCCTCGGGGAGTTTCTGTGCCGGCGCTGCTACCGGCTCAAACACCTGTCACCCACCGACCCAGTGCTGTGGCTGCGCAGCGTGGACCGCTCCCTGCTGCTGCAGGGCTGGCAGGACCAGGGCTTCATCACGCCCGCCAACGTGGTCTTCGTCTACATGCTGTGCCGCGACGTGGTCTCCTCCGAGGTGGCCACGGAGCACGAGCTGCAGGCCGTGCTGCTCACCTGCCTCTACCTGTCCTACTCCTACATGGGCAACGAGATCTCCTACCCGCTCAAGCCCTTCCTGGTGGAGAGCTCCAAGGAGACCTTCTGGGACCGCTGCCTGTCCATCATCAACCTGATGAGCGCCAAGATGCTGCAGATCAACTCCGACCCGCACTACTTCACTCAGGTGTTCGCCGACCTGAAGAACGAGAGCCAGAAGGAGGAGGAGAGGAGCCGCCTGCTCATCGGCCTGGACCGGTGAGGGGATGCTCGGGGGGGAGGGGGGGAGGGAGGGAGGGAGGAGGGGGAGCAGAGCAGGGTGAGGGGTGAGGGGAGGGAGGGGGGGGGATACTCCAGTCTGGCATTTTGAAGGATTATTCATGATGCTTCTTTTTTTTATTCATCATTGCCAGAAAGGAAAAAGTTTCACCCTCACAACAACCTTTGTTCCCAGTGAGGGAGGCTGACTGACTGTCACCGATGCTGAGGTGTTTGCACTTCACCTGGCGGGTAAAAGCTGCCTGAGAATTGGGGTTTTTTTAAAAAAAAAAAAATCAATCATCAAGGGCAAAGGGATGCATTCTCTGCAAGACCTGAGAATGACAAGCTTTCTCTGACAATGATGCATAAGGAAAAGAAAAGAAAAAAATGCCAGACTCGGGTGAATCCTTTGCTTACACACAGATATATATCTCTATGAAATACTGAAAATCTTCAAAAAACAAGACAAAAACAAACAAACAAAAAAAAAAACATTAGGAAAAAGGAAGCATACATCTACAGCAATGAATGTGGACGGTGGCTGAGGCCGCAGCAGCCAACCAGTGACCTTCTGACTGTCTGACGATGTGATGTGCACCGCCTGCTGCAGGAGGGTGAGGGCCACCGCCTGACCGGCTTTCTGCAAGCATCACCCATGAGAGCAGGCGACCCCCACCCACCCACCCACACCTACACACCACCCACCCCCCCCCCCCCCCCCCCTCTACACACAAAGCTGGCCCTCTTATATACTCCCTCTGGAACGCCAACACCACCTCCTCCCTGCTCCATCAACACGGATACGACTGGACTTTTTCTTCCCCCCCCCCTCCTCCTGCTGCAATGCATATCTGAAAGAACAGCAGGGGGCCCGTCGATGCTGGATCCATATTCTTGAAGTGGTGGAGGTGGTGGGAAAACAAGGTGGTGGTGGTGGGAGGGGGGGGGGGGCAGGACTTCTACTGTACAGCCAAACAACTGCATTGTGGGGGACTTTTGATAAGGAGGACGACCCAGCCAGGAGAGGACGTGTCGTACCGGCGTGTTGTTCAGAAACACTTTATTTTCATCTAGGAAAAAAAAATTAAATGAACAAGTTAATGGATGTTTTACTCCCCAGAGGTCTTACACCCTCGTGGAGGCTTATTTATTGCTTTCTTCTGGAACAAGTTTTCTTTCCTTTTCTTTCTTTTTCTTTTTTTTTTTTTTACTTAAGATAATGTAATGTTTTTTGCACGTGTGCCATGCAATTTTACAGAGTTTTTTCTCCCCGGGAGGGCTAGATTCAGCAAATCTCTTCTCTTTCTTTTTACTTGATTTGTAAAAAAAAAACCGACAAAAAAAAACCAACAACAACTGCATCTGCATTAGAGAATGCTGTGAACAAAGTGACACTAGTTTCTCTTTCTCTCTCTCTCTTTTTCTTTTTTTTTTAGCTATGCTTGCTAAAATAGGCTATTTGTTTACCAGGGAACTTCTTTTTGTACCTTTTGTCGATAGGTTGTGTTGCAACCACTTTGGAATGATGTTTGATTTTGTGCTTATGATTCAGCATAGAAAATGTTTAAACCAGTGCCATATCTCTGATGAAAAACCCCCCACAGGTCTGTAATACTGGACTGTCTGTCCAGCTGTTGAACGACCAGGTGGATTTTCATCTCCTAATAACTACTTACTGACACCTAATTTATTGCCATTTACGTATTTATTTAGGCACATTTGATGTAAATGAAAGACCACGATGAGAGACTTTGAAGAAGGGAAGGACACGAGGAGGGCTGGCGGAGCAGGTGTGCTTATCTTTGGTGGGAATGAAGATTGATCTGGTTGATGCAAATGAATGTTGCAGGAGTTTATCGATGGATATCTAATGAAACAACCCCCCCCCCCCGGTCAGATCTGACCATCACCAGAGTGACATCATCAAGGACACCTTGACAGAACAGAACACACGCCCTGAAAAACATCTTTTTTCGACCCAGCCTGCTGTCCCACATATCAGACAGAGAAAGCACACACACACACACACACACACATTTTTTCCTTCCAGGGGGATGAATTATTCCAGTGACACTCGTTCAGAGAAGCACAGCTCACCTTGAGGATGATCCATCAGCATCGCCCGCGTGTTAAATCAAACGCGAGGCGGCATCACGTCCGTCGAGGTGGCTGTAGGGGAGGAGGCGACCTCCACAGGAATAATCACATTTTTCAATCAGAGAGACCACTTGACCAAAATTATACGGAGGACTGAAGCTGCCAAAGCAAAACACACGTGAAGAGTTAGTAAATAAAGTTAATAAAGAAGTTAAACTGCCATTAAATTCATAACATGTGGCAAAAAGTGATATTTCTGTTTTCATTTGCTTCTGTAATTATCTATGTTGTATTGATTCACCTATTTATTTATTTATTTATTTTCAAATTTATTTTTATATTTATTTATTTATGTATTCATTCCTGTATTTATTTCTGTTTTAACACAAAATATGCATAAATAATTATGTAAAGAAATTAAATCAAATGAAAGAACACATTGGAAGGCAACTATAAAAGATTAGATAAATAATAAAAATAAAACAAATTAAATTATTTGATTAATCGTATATTGAAAAAAAAATATTTTTAATGTATTTATTTTTATCTTTGGTGGATTTAATTACATATTTTCAAAATCAATGTATTTATTCTTTGGTTTTGGCAGTTTCAGTCCTCCATAAATCGACATGCTGCAGTGTGCCATGGCAACGACCTGACAACCAAAACAGAACGCACGCAGAACACTTGAGATGTGCATCCTGTTTGTTTCACAGGAGAACATCTGGAGCTGCTTCACTTGAAGCGTTTTGTCTCCGTAACGGCTTCAATCACGCGTGAAGCGACAGTATTTCCGTCCAGAAGTCTATGAGAACTGGTTTCACATCTGATCAGAGTGTAGACGAATTGTGCACACGAATGGTGCCAACAAAAAGGCTTCTGTCATGTTTTAAAAAGCTGTTGTCAGAGAGCGAAGGCTCCTCTGCTGCTGTGTTAGTGTGAATCAGAGGAAATGAGCAGCTCCGGCGGTCACGACCTCGTCTGCAGGATTGTGTCTGGAGTCAGACCGGTGAGAGAAAGTTCATTTGGAGTGTTTGTACTGGCACAATAGGGGGACACGCACTTTGGATGGGCTTCTGCAGGGCCTCAAAAAAGAAAAACCCAGAACCGTTCTTCTCTCCGTCCACTCGCCCCGACTCACTTGAAACGTGCCATTTCTTTTTTCCACTTTGCATCATCGAGTAGTTGTTTGAGAAAAAGTACTTTCAAAAGCTTATAAAATATGAAAAAAGACTCAAGTGATAGTTAAAAAGATTTCTGTCAAAAATTCTTTTCTGTATCTTGTTGCGTACTTTGTAGATAAAAAAACGAAACAGTGGTTCAGAACTTGAAGAAGACGAAGAAGACGACGACGAGGCATTCGATGGCTGCATGTGTGCGCGAATGTGTGTGTGTGTGTGAGTGTGTGTGTGTGAGCGAGTGTACGTGTGTGACAGCGTTTTATTTGTACAGAAGAATGTGTGACATGTTGTTTTTTTTTCTTACGGACACGGAGCATACACCGACCACACCGGTACCAAGGAGTCGCTGTCTGTCCCTCGGCGGGGTGAGGGAGGGGTGTCGACGCTGTTCAAATAAAAACTGTTCTCTTTTTTTTTTTTTTTTGGGAAAAAGACAAAAAAGCCGTTGCTGTAATTGAAACTCTTTTCAGTTAGTTTCTGCTTATTTTAATTTATTTTTGTACTGTGATGGAAAAATAAAAAAATGCACTGATCGTTCAAAGAGGGGGCCGCTTTGTCTTTTTGTGCCTCCAAGATGTGGACCGATGTGGAATCACTCAGTCGAGATCATCGATGTCTCAAACGACTTTATTTATAGAGGGAAGTCTGCACAGAACAACCACAGTCAGACCTGTTGGCCGGTTAAAAAACTTGCTAAAGGGCAAATTTGTGTGCTCATCTGGGAATCGAACATGTGAACTTGCTTTTAATTCAGTCTCTGGTTATCTCGTTTTCACTGGATCAAAACCAAAATATTCTTCTACAGGAGCTTTAATTCTAAGAGTAGGCTATTAATTATATGGTTGGTAGTTTGATCCCCACCTCAACCTATCAAATGTCACTGAACAATGACACTAAGGCGCCAAATTGCTCCCAGTTTGTTTGTCTTTTGCGGGAAAAATCTAAGCTGCATTGGACAAAAAAAGTACAGATTGGATTTGATTGACAGTAAACACAGAACGTCCGGTGACTGTTTGGTTAAGACACAAACCACACATCTGATTTGCTTTGTGCAGAGGGACGTTGTTGTGTCGTATCCCCTCCTTTCTCCCTGTGTTTCCTGCCCGTGTGTCAACGTCAGTGATCAAATAAACGCAAAAATATAGAAAAACAGCATAAAGGACGGCAAAGAAATATGAAACATCCTCGCTCTCTCCCGCATTAGTTGTCTCTGGATGCAGCATGCAGGTTTTATTCTAACCAAACAGTGCAGGATTTGATTTTTATTTGATAAAGTGAAAGTGTCCGGGCAAAGACCAGTCAAAACAAGTCACTTTTTCTTTCAGTCTTTAGTCAGCGGACAAATTTACAACCTCCTCTCTTTAAATCCTTCATTTTGATGGGGACAAACTCAGAAAACCCAGAGAAAAACCCTTAAAATGCAACAGAGGAGTGACAAACGTGTGGACGGAGCTGGACCGCCATCCTAAATCGTCCAACTGTTGTGACTCTGTAACAGTTTAGGGTTCAGAAAGGTGAGAACACAGCGGCTTTAAACACCTGGAGTTCCCCTTAAACCCTGAATTTAGATTATTTAAAGGTGGATTTGATTTGAAAATGAGTTCTTCTCACACAGAAGTTGTAGAAACTGTGTGCCAAATGTTTATCTGTTACCTTCTTACGTCACCATCTCAATTTTCTGCCCTTTAAAAGAAAATACTGTTTACAAGCTTTTGTCCTTGGCAGCCTGTATCATTGTGGCTGATAGTTTCTACTGCTATAAACTCTTCAGCAACATACAGACTTCATAAGATTTCAGCCATCTTGAATTAAAAGCAGTAATCGTCCTCAGTTGATCTGCCCGTTATCCTCATCATGTCGTGTTTATGTTCCTCCAAAACACAAATACGTGGATAATAAAACCCTCCGGAAGCTGCAGGGCTTCACCACACTCGGCTCTAGTCGGGAATCAGTGCTGCATCTCCAAACACACTGAGAGCTGAGAGCCCCCCCCCCCTACATACACAGATTAGTCAGGGTCAGTTCACTCATCACGTATCACTCTCTGTCCATTAATTCCCATTTACTTAACCACCAGGTCAGTCGGTAATGTCTAACTCAGTCACTGCCCCTTAGGGAGAAAAAAAAAAACCAGAGTCATCACACTTTTCACAGCAGACAGTCATCCATCAGCCGGTGGATTATAAACCCCTGCTGAGGAAGCCGCTGACGGCTGACACAGTGGCGGTGGGAAGTGGCGTTGTCATGCCGACTGCAGGGGTTTTGTCAGCGGTCTCGACGTCACCCCGGTGAAAACAGCTGTTAGTGGGCGGATTAACGCTCACCGCGCTGCACGTTACAGGCGTGCGGCTGACTCCAGGACACATCTGAGTCAACGTTGCATCAGTGGTGACGGACAATCACGAGATAAGACTCAGGAAGCATCAGCAGAAGCAAATACATTTATTAATAAAATGATTAATGAAATATTTTCATTATGGAACATCATGGAATGCATCATCTGCATTTACACAGAATACATCTGCACAAAAATAGTATCACGACGGTAAAGTTTTCCTTTAGACTTGATC
Organism: Sparus aurata; assembly: GCF_900880675.1. Lineage (NCBI taxonomy): Eukaryota > Metazoa > Chordata > Actinopteri > Spariformes > Sparidae > Sparus > Sparus aurata. The sequence goes on along the minus strand of NC_044206.1, from coordinate 22,541,899 downwards.
TGGATATTACAGTATATCTTACGGTACGTAATCACAAAATATGCAAAATATAAACTTAATATAAAATTAGGCACTTGCTGAATGGATGGTGCGTACGTACAGGGGTTGGTTTTTTTTGCTTTATGCGACAGAATACAGAATAAATTATGGGGAGAGAATTTGTTATTCTTTGGCTAACATGAACTGGAAACTAAGAAAATAAGATCCCGCTAGAGAGGAAAGTGAAGGGGAAAACACGATGGCACGACAGCTCGCCAAGAACATCTAATTCAACCATTATCTGCTCAAGTTTTGCAGTCCTCAAAAAGCTTCACAGCATTTCTGGAGTTGCAGCGTTCTCCTAAACGAATGAAGTAGATGGAAACTTGTTTTAAAAAGTGATAAAACAGCTTCTGCGGTGTGATTTAAACCTCTAGAAAGCCCCAAATTGATCTGAAAAGTTGTTATTTCTACCCCGGATGCGTGATCGAGCTCGTACATTCATGTCAGACGGGGCTAACGCTTTTAGCTTAGCAGCTACAATAAAGATTTTGGCTTTTCAGATCAATTTGGGAGCTTTTCTAACCTGAAATCTTCACTGTAACTGCAAAGCTAAAAGCGTTAGCATGCAGGGTGCTTCTGCTTTCAGCTTAGCAACAAGCTTGACCGCGTGGCAGGGAGGTGTTCGCAACATTTTTTTAAAATAAATTTGAGATCTTTGGGCTTTCAGAGACTTTGATTACACCAGTTCGAGCTGTATTGAGCCATTTTATGTGTTTTGTGGTTGTTTTTTCACGTTTTTAAAACAAGTCCCCAGCTACTTCAGATGTTTAGGAAAATGCTGCGACGATTGTTTTGTTGTGAAGCTCCAGAAATGTTTTGCGGACTGCAAAACTTCACCTGACTTTCCATCAGCATGCCGGTGAGTAGATAATAACTGCGTTAAAATTTTTGGGTGAACTTTTCCTTTAATTCATATTCGACATTACTTCATACCCATTTATGAAAGGTTATTTAGGAAAAGCCTGTGACCACCAACTCAATGGAATCGGGTTTGCGCACCAAAATAATCGCTTTGTTAACAGTAATAATAAAGATATAGAACGACACTTTTCTGATCCTTTGATAAGTTCTGCGTCCACAGTATTTACATGTCAGGTTCATGTACTTTGTTATTGCTGCATGGTGCTGCTATTGTTCTTGTTGCTGGTGTAGTTTCCTTTTTTTTTTTTATTTCCACGCCTCCCGGGCACAGGACGGCTGAAGGAAGGAAGGAAGAAAAAACAAACAGAAAATAGGAAAACCTTCACTGCCCTGCAGGACGGTAGAGTCGGCCCAAGTGGGCGAGGAGTGAAGTGATTTGACGGAGGAAAGAGAGAGGGAGAAAAAAAAAGAGAGAAGAGGGAGTTGGGAAGAAGAGGAGGAGGAGGAGGAGGAGGAGGAGGAGGAGGCCAAGCGAGGCTTTGTTCACCAACCCCCCTTTTTGCCTTAAGAAAGCCGAGAGAGAAGCGCTGAAGTGAGCAGTGACACGGAGTCCATCCTAATGATGAGCGGTGAATAGCGGAGTCGAGAGGAGGAGAGGCCCTGTGGGAGATTACCATGCTGAAGGATATGGAGAGCTGCAGCGTTATAGTCCACACACACACACACACACACACACACACACACACACACACTCTCATCAGAGGCAGCTCCTGCGCCTGAGCTCCTTAAAGCTACCCATGTCACTTCCTTAATCCACGCTGTGAATGCACCATTTTCCCCAAACAACTCCTCCCCGCATCGAAGTGCCTCATCCAGCGACGGCACAAGGTCGGCCGCCAACAAAAGCCGCCGCGAGGTAGAATGGAGATTTGCTTTTCCTCAAAAAGACGCCGGCGCTCGCAAACTAATTAAGATAAACGACCGGTGTTAGGACAACAATTAGAGGGGCTGCGCCGCCGCGGCTTAAGCGACCGGTGGTAAAGTTTTCCTCCTCGTTGGACTAAAGTGCCTCAACTAGGCCAGACACCGAGGGAGCGTTGATTCATAACCTTGGGCTGTCGCTCCTCAGCCGGCAGTCTTTACACGGAGACAATGCAGATGATTCTCTGAGGGGAGAGGCGTGGTACAATGCCTGTTTTCTCACCCTGACAATTTATGATACTTGCTTTCTCTCCGCTATGACGATCTCTAATCAAAAGTAGCAAGGAACAATCATGAGAAGAAACTGTTAGGGGTCATTAAACTGCCCAGTAAAGAGAAACTAGAAAGATGAAATCAGAAGTTTGTTGTTCATCCTTTTTTTAAAGTTGCTCAGTGGTGCTTGAAGCCAAAAGAGCTCGACTCCCCGGCTAATAAATCATTAATCCTACATGTTGAGCGTGCGCGCGGGAGACGTCCGCCAACTGAGGCGGTCAACTTCCGGTTTAGCGCTCGGCTAGCTTGAATGGGAATAAATGATTAAACCTTTTGGCCTCTATCGGACCTCGTGGCTACAATTCTGATAGTTTACAGCCGTGTTTAAAGTCTTCTGTGCATCACGTGACGATGTTATTACACGGTTCGGCCTCTACGACCGCTGGCTTCAAAGCCTGGCGCCCTTTTCTGTGAGTTTCTCTGAGTTTAGCTCCAATGCTAGCGTGCGGTGAGGTTGTTTTCTTTACCATCTCTTCACTCCTTATGTCCTCAGTCTGCGGACGGATATTAATACGAAACACACTGTAAAGCCGGAAAGTACGAGCTTCTGTGCTGCCACAAAATGTTTGCGGAACATATTGTAAATGTGCGAACGCTTTGAAAGCAGAGTGAAAAAAAAGTTTTTTTTCAGCACGGCCGGCAGATTGTGAGAACGGAGCAAAAACCAAAAAAAGTGTTCGAGTGCTGATGATTTGATAAGTGTGAATTGGCTGAGAGAGAAGTGGATGGAGTTCAGCAGCAGCAGCAGCAGCAGCAGCAGATGAGAATCAAGTCTCCAAACAATCCTGCCGCTCACACGAAGAAGCGAGGTAAACTAGGCCAGCAGACTTTCACACCCTTCTGTCTCCGCCCGTTCGCCGTGGCCATTAGCCAGACGCTCGGCCTCGGAGCCAAGAAGAGACGAGCTAACAGAGCTAATCGACACACTCACACAGTCGCACCCACACACACACACTCTTTCCTCTGCGATGTAGGGGGATATTTGTCAAATGGAAGTCACTAAGCTATTCACTCAGCAGAAAGACAGCGAATGAGACTAAACGCTGAGGGGCTGGAGTTCACGCGGGATTACAAGCGCCGGCCTCTGCTGCTAAACTAGAGCGTTAAACCTCACAACCAAAAACATCTTTACATTTGCCTTCTGTTGCAGTTATAGCATCCCTTTTTTATACTGAATGCAGTATAAGTGCTGTGCTGAATAAAGTATATTCTAACCTTTGATATATAAGCTGTATGAGAGTATTACAAACACTGCAGCAGAGAGTATAAGAAGCAGGATTTAAATTAATAGCGTTTGCACGAAGCAGGCTGCAGCGCTCAGGACGTGCTCAACACATCCCGCGACTAACAAACTACGAACGAGTCCAACTGAACCGACCGCATCACATTTTTTTCCGTCCCCACATGTGATTGTAAACATTCAGTAAAGTGGAAGTGGACGCCACGCGTTTCCTTTCATTTACCGCGTCGACATTATTATTCCTTAGAATAAAAAAAAAAGAGTTTTTCTTTTCGATTTTTTTTTGATCAGATAATCAAAACACACAATGATCGTACATAAATATCGTCTTACTTCATTTTTTCAGGGTCTTTTTTTTCTCCACTTTTGATCTGGCTCCCGCACAGAGAAGCTTGCAGGGGATTATAAATTCCCCGTTATGCAACACGAGTGGTTCGGAGAAACAGTTGCCGCGTAATCTCCTCTCACCTTGACTGCCACATTATTCCATCGACAGTGAAGTAAAATATTGCACAAAAGCGAATCATCTGAAATTTTGGATGCGAAAAAGGGAAGAGAGCACCACTTGGGTGGATTATCCTGTAGTGCCTTTTTCTAAACCTATTCAGCGAATGACATTTTTTGCATGTAGGCGTATTGTGCACTTCCCCGTTTATAGCAACATTGCATAGAAATCTACAAAACAGGTCAAATTTGGCATGGCTTTGCATTTTTTTTAGTTTTTTTTTTAGAGGATTGAATTACCCCAATCCTCCCACAGAGCTGCTATAAAAAATCATCACATTATCAGCAGCCACCGCGTGAAACACATGAAGTGAATCAGAAGTGAATCATCATCGGCATCATCATCATCATCATCTCGGCCTTGTTTCATATCAGCTGTCACTGTTTTTCTGCCCCCCCCTCCTCCTCCTCCCCGCCTCGTTCGGCGCACTTTAATTGCCCGGAACAGCCAGTATGTAACCGGATCGGCTCTTGGTGAAGTCCGGCTGCGTGAGGTTGATCTTGGGCTCCACGATGACCGTGCACTTCCTCCCGTTCATGCTGCACTGGATGGGACTGGCGATGTTGACCTGCAGCTTCCTCTTCTCGCTGCGGAGGAGACGATAAAAGATGGAGGACAGCGAGACAGAGAGACAGAGAGAGACAGAGAGAGAGAGAGATTGGTTACTGGCAGTTGGAAACATTTACAGATATAATCAAAGTTTACTCATAAACTCATATTACTGCGTGCCTCAGTGGCTTCACATTACGTTCAGTCATAGTTTAATGCGCAGGAATAAAATATGAAGATCCATTAGTGACCCAGAGTGTGTGTGTGTGTGTGTGTGTGTGAGAGAGCAAAAAATATGAGGGGCCATAAATCATCTCCGCTCTCACACACACACACACACACACACACACACACACAGCATCATAATCTCACAAATACACCGCATTCATTCACGCACACTCGACTATTATACACACTTCTATATGCGCGGTCACTCGCCCACGCAAACACTTGAACTTTCGTATAAACGCGCACACAATCACACTTTCACACACATTGTTCCCCTTCACAGCGGTGCTGTCGGGCTGATTGTGCAGAGGAGAGAATGATTTTGTCCTGGAAAATGAGACGAGCAGCGCGTTAAAAAGGCCCCCACAGGTGTTTTCATTTACCTACACGCTGCGCTGAGACCAGATTCTATGAAACCGCCCGTTTGGCGTTCTGAATGCGTCGCCGCGGGAAACTTTAATTTAATCTTTTTAACAGCTTGTAAACGTTGGCAGAAGACAGAATCTCTCCCTTCTGGATTCGGCCGCAACGAAACTACGAGAGAAATGTGTTTATTGGATTAGCTCGCAGTGCTGCCGGTCTGTTTACGTGCTGCGCAGGACCGTCGATTCAAGTTGGAAGGAGAGAGGAAACCACTAGTGACACAAACCTGGCACGGCGCTGGTTTTAAAGGAGTAAACTCTCCGGCGTTTGCAGGTGCAGCAACGCTAACAATCTGTCTGTTGGCTTCAGTGGAAAAGGCAACAATCAGCATTGATCCTCGGGTCAAACGGCTCCGAGATCAGCAGTGATGGAAACACAACACCTACATTTTGGCCCCCTTCCTGGCACTACGACTCGTGTTCAGGAGACAAAAATGTTCTCAATCTGTCTGTATTCACTCGCCGTCTACTGTTCCCTGTTTTAATGGCTTTCAACAAACGCAGGTCCACTGTCAAGGGGAAACGAGTTGATGTGACTATCGGTGAGGTGACCCACGTTTAAAAACCTACACACACAAGATTGTTTTGCTGCGAAAAACAAGAGCGTAGAGGTGAGCTGCCAATCAAACCCATTTCGTTTCCATAAATAGACTGAATGACCGAGTCCTGCAGCAAAGTGGAACAGCGTTTACCGTTGTGTCAGAGCAAGAAGGTGCTGGGTTTGAATCCCAGGGGCGGGGCCTGTCATCGCTGGGTACTCCCCTGTGCTTTACGTGGGTTTCCTCCACGTATTTCCGTTTCCCCCGCCATCAAAACATTCCCTGATTCCCCCGCCAGTGCCCTTGACGAAGGCACCCACTGAAAAAACAAGAAATGTTGTGATATGTTCTTAATTTCTGGCAGTATCAGAATTTATCGCAGGCTATCTTTGGTTGCATGACTGTGACAACGGCCTCCCACAGTTGGATGTAGGACTGGTGTGATCAGCTGTTTGTTCGACTGGAGGAGACGCAGTAATCCGTTGGAGTTGTTGGAAAATAAAAAAAACCACGCAGTCCGCTCACGATACGCCGGACGGAGAAGCTAGTCTGTGAAACGCTAAGCTAACCAGCTGCTTCGTATCTAAACCTCACAGACACGAGAGGGGTACCAAACGTCTCGTCTGTCGGCAAGAAACCAATTACAAGGAAGTCTATTCATTTAGAAACACAGTAATGTAATTGAACTGGTTTGCGGCCTCGTAAACAACAACAACATTTACCTACCAGGGGCGTTTAAATAAAGCCAAGATGAGCTGTCTTCCATTTACTATCATGGCAGAGTTTAATGTGGGAGTGCGGTTGTATTGTAGTGCGATGCTGCGTATAACAGAGGATGAAGTCAGAGGGTAAAGGACTGCGTGTGGGAGTGAATATGTGCAGGATTATGCAGCTGTATGTCCTCAAATCCTCTCACACAGGAGAGGTTGTGTATATGCGAGCATGTTTGAGCAGATAGGCTGAGAATATTAAGACGAATAACAGAGAAGAAATCAAGCCTGGGTCCTGTTGAGGTAATGATCCATATGGCGTTGCCGGGCTGAAGCAGCAGCAGCAGCCGCAGCAGCAGCAGCGGATTGGCTTTTAGTGCCTGTCACATCTAGTTAGAGCCTTTCTGGGTGAACGGCTGCTTTGGCTCGTTCGCTCTTAAACGGGATCGATGACGGGAATCAGAGAGTGAGAAGGAAAAGGGCGGCTGGGAGACAGAGAGAGATGTAATGTGATGTAAATGTGAGGGGGAACGAGAAGATGACGATGTGGTAATGTAAACGTGAAGTGGCTCGGAGAGGATAAAAGCTTGATAAACACACACACACACACGCGCCTCTTCGGTCAAGTGCTCGTCGTGACACACTTTCTCACTGGCACGGTTACCCATCACGGCTGTCGCTCGGAAAACAAATCCATTAAGGGGCGATTACCGCGGCGGTCGCACAAAGGCGCCGATCTCGGCCCCTCGGATCTAAACTTGGGAAGTGAGTCGAGCACCCGATGACACCGACATGTTGCGCAACAACAATAAGTCATAAACAAACGAGCAAAAGGCCCGCGCTGCCCACGCCGCACTCCTCTGCAGCGCTCGTATCTCGGCTTACATGCAGAGCGGAGAAAGCTCAGGGTAGCGCTGATGCTGGTTTCCATGGCAACCCCCATGAACTGAACTCCCCCATCTGTCATGGCTGCCAGCCAGCCAATGGTGCTGTGTGTATCTCCTGTGGTGTGTGTGTGTGTGTGTGTTTGTGTTGTGTCTCTTTCTCTGACCGTCTCTCATCCCGTTACTCGTGCATCTCAGTGAAAATGCCAGAGGGGGAAGCAGCTCTGTGCTCCTCTTGAAGGGCAAACAGGGTTAGGCTCACAATCACAGGAACACACACACACACACACACACACACACACACACACACGATGTAACACACCCTAAACCAAGCTCCCATTTGGTGCACCAAACAGGTCTTTGACACCTTTCCGATCCCATCCTCTGCCTCTGAATCAGCGCTCTGGCATCCCGATAAAAACCAATAAAACACTTCATCTGCGAATAGAAAACCCGATCAGATGAGTGTTAAGGTCACGGGCTGGCCTTTCCCGTCAGGAGCCGGCCCGAGCCAGTCAGACCCCCGAGGGCAGACTTAGTCCTTCGCTGGATGGCCCTCTCTCCGGCTGGAAAAATCAATTCTTCCCTTTCCCTACCCCCCCTGTTCCCTTTGTGTGTCTTCGCCCTTCATGCCATGTGAGTCCAGGCCCACTTGCTCCCAAAAGTACCTCCTCTGTCTCAGGAAAGGATGGAGAGAGGGGGGGAAGAGGAGAAAGAGAAGTGGCACAGAAGTAAAAAAAAAAATAAAAGTGGAAGACAATTTTCTCTAGGAAGAGATTCGGGGCAGAGAAAATTAGAAAAAGAGGGAGTGTGGGAAATGATTTATCGGAGGGAATATGTAAAAAGTACAGAGTAGAAAGTCGGAGCGCTGAAAGGTACCGGAGTGAGGAGAAGCGCCGCCTAAATGAGAACAGGGGGAAGAGGAGCGAGAGAGGACGATCACGGCTATTTTCAGGTCGAGGAGCCAGGATTACCTCCAGTCTGTGAAGCCATCCAGTCCCACTTCTGAGTCATCCCCCTCTAATAGCGTACCTGGCTCTCCCCCAAGCTCTCTGCTGCTGAAAAATAAATGAGCGCTGCAGGTGGGGAGGAGAGGAGGAGGCGCGCGCCGCAAAGCCGACTTGCTTATAAAGACTTTGAGGAGGTGATCAAAGTTGGATCTCTCTTCACGTCTGACTATGATGACAGAGCCATTTAAGAACTAAAGAAAGAGGATAAAGAGAACTTTACGGCAGCGAGTGAAGGAGCTAAAAGACTGACGGTGAAGAATCATGTAGAGCGGCGACGATTTATGGATTAGATGTCAACTACTAAATTAATGACCAACTATTTTTGATGGTCATTTAATTAGGTTGAGGAGTATTTCAGAGAGAAAAGTCAGTTTTTCCTGATTTCCAGCTTCTCAAACGTTAGTTCACGGAGAAATTTAAATTCAGCCCATGGAGATGGAGAGCGAGGTGAAGTTTTGTAATCCATAAAACATTTCTGGAGACTTGCATGCAGCTTGTCCGGCGTAATCCAAGTCTCCGGATGCTCAAGAGATTCCCAGATTTAAAAGACGTTATTTACATCTTTGTCAGCGCGCTATTGCTTTTAGCTTAACAGATTTCAGCTTCAGAAAGGGTGCAAACTATGTCTTTTCACATCAATCCGTAACCACTGGAGGCTTGGATTACACCGGAGACTTTAATGCAGGCATTTTATTTGTTTTTTTGATTGTTTAGGTGAACGATGCAACACTGCTCGCTGTTGAAGCTCCAGAAACGATTTGTGGATGACAAAACTTGACACGACTTTCCATTAGCGAGGGGGTTGAGTAGATAATGAGGGAACTGGCATTTTTGTGCGAACCGTTCCTTTAAACGTGAATACTTTCTGCTATTTTCTTTCCTCCTTTATGATAGTAAACAAAATCTTTTGAGGTTGTGGATAAAAAAAACCCATTTGCTATAATTTTATTGACTAAACAACGAATCAATTAATTGAGGAAATAACTGAAAAAGGAAAAAAAATCTTTAGCTGCGGCCCTCAAATCACGTTTCCAAAGGACATCTTTCAAACTAACCCAAGCTCAAGGACATCTAAAATAAAGTCTACAGTAAAATCTTAATTATATTAGAGAAGATCATCATTGAATTTATCCAGTTTTGCTCTTCAAATTAGCATAAGAAGCACTTCACTGTCCAACTCTCTCCGTCTCATAATTCTATAATAAGCGATTTCACTGCTAATTTCGGTGTCATCTCATTAAACCAGCGTAGGAGGCAATTATTTTCCTTGTTGGAATATAAAAGATGAGACCGGCGGTTGTGAATAGTGCAGAAGTATGCAGGAACACAAGAATATTTCCTCCTGAAGGAATAAACAAATCAAACAGACGCATGTGCGCACTGACAGACACCTGTTCCCCGGCAGGTCGATGCAGACGGGAGCAGGAGGTGAACTCACGCTGCTGATCTGTCAGAGAGCTCAGAGCTGATCTCCTCCTGCTGCTGTGCGCACACACACACAGCACACACACACACACACACACACACACACACACGCACACACAAGCCTGAACCAAGTGATGCCACTTTCTTGTTTTGAAAAGTCTCCTCGCATTAATATTTCAGTTTGTGAGACCACACTGAGATCAAGACAGTGAATGCATGCAGTGAGGAGAGAGAGCGCACACACACATGTATACTGTATGTGCCCTCCTGACAGGGTGTGTGTGAAGGTCAGGCACCAGGGGGGCAGTGAGTGCACACTGCAGACAGAACCACGCTGCCTTCATGACGGATGGATAGCCGGGCTATTTTTCCCTCTCCAGACTCCTTGTGCACAGCGTGGTCAGACACGATACATCAGTACGGAGGCAGCTTTATATAAAAATATGAGTGCGCTGCAAACCAGTCGCTGAGAAAATTAGAGCTTTATTACATTTATGCATGGCAGGAAAACCTCCCACCTGGTTGAAGTGCTTTTGATTATTCAGGCTCCATGCTGGATGTGATTATATAGCTGCACATATAACGGTGAGATTTTATAACGGCTTGGGGGGGGGGAAAAAAAGCTTTTTTCCAGCCTTTCTTCTATGAGAGACAGACAGAAAACAGGGAGACAGCGAGGCGGATGAAAGCAGGAATCAAAGTGTGGATGTTGCAAGGTATAGTACGCACTTCAGACCACTAGATGCCTCATGTTAGGGCCCAGATCCACCGAAAAAACTGCACTTGAACACACCAGAGAGAGATCAGTGGATAGACAGCTAGCACATAGTGGCAGATATCACCACGTAGCAGCAGTTTGTATTCGACGTTGGACTTTGGATATATAGCAAGGTTCAAACTGATTTATTTGTCATTATACAACATAGGGTTGCATAACAAAAATCTAAGTTTGTCACTCCTTCATGCTCCACAAAGATATAACATGTATACAGAGATTAAGGGCTTTAAATATATATACATAAACATGCAGAAAATGATTCTGTAGCGCGCTGTTTTTCAATTTGCATTTGGGTGAAGGCAAACAGCTGCATCAAGATGGTGGTGATATTATGGTTGCAGCAGGTCACATTCAGAGTTCAGGTAAACATTGTCCACCGACAGTGAGCATGTTTGAGCACCAAGCATCAAAGACGTAAACACAGAGTCCACCGCTCCTCGTTCCACTGTGGTCGACTGTAACACTCCCCGACCTTCGACAACATCGTTCAACATCTGCAGAAACCGGGTATTACGGTGAAAATGTACATTTTGGTCAAATTACCATTCATTTTCACAGTAAAATGTGTGTTTTCCACGTATTATGACAGCAGAAATTTAAGTTACGTATCATTTCTTGACTTAGGGTGGTAAACTATTTTCGGTTTCTGGTGTTATACTGACCATACATTTTTCCCTTTATTTTTAACATCTTATTTCCGTATAAATTAAGGTGCGTTCTTGCTGAATTGTAAACAGTTTTATACTGTAAATTTTAAAGTCTACATCAGCAAAATCTGTAATTTAAACTGCATAATACCGTTAATTTTAGTGTGATTACATATAAGTATTTGTATTTCCACATGTGTTTTTTACATATTGTTACAGTAAAAATTCAAGTTCAGCACCGTTAATTTAGGGAAAGTCCATGTATCTACTACACTGATTTACTGTTTTCAACTTTACAGTCGTTTACTGTTGGTATTTAACAGTTTTTTACTGTAAATGTACAGAAGAGTTGGCCGAAAAGTCACCAACACCAATCCGACTGGTTCCAATGGTTTAGGACACAAAAGAAAAATCAGGGACATATTAAAAGGTATATTATTCTACCATGTTTGCCATCTTAATTTAACGTGTTAGCATGCTAAAATGAGCTAAATTAGCAACAGAGACCTTGGTGCAAATCCATCCAGTAGATGCTTCGTGCCTGTTAAAAATGGTCGAGCTATGTTTAAATATATAGGTAAAGCAGTGGAGGGAAGAAGTATTCAGATGTAGTACTTCCATAAAAGTAGAAATACACAAGTCCTGCATCTAAAATGAGTTGAGTAGCATAAAATAGAAATGCCCAAGTAAAGCACAAGCACAGTCTTAAATTCCAGCGCTGTGGTGGAGACGGCCCACGTCTCTGTCTCCCCTCACCTCTTTCATTTTTCTCTCTTCCCACTTGCATACATGGATTTGCATTTAACACCAGAACCTCACACATCGCCTCTCTTCCTCTCGCCGTCACACCCTTCCTCTGTCTCACATGGCTGCATCACACGTCTCACGTGCTTCAGTGTGCTACATCTTCACCGGAGAGGAAACGGGAGGACGCACGCGGAGCATGAAGAGGCGCAAAACGCACAACGCGAGACAAACCGACGTCAGCTAAATCCAAACAGGCCTTTAACGACCGTCGCAAAAGAGAGAGTGAAACTGTAACGGCTCGGCCTGTCCCAGTTTTAAGTGGCTGGGGTTTGGACTGGTTCGACGTGCGAGAGAACTGCCTGCGAGGCTTTTCTGAGTGCACTTCTTTAATTAGCATCAGTGTGCCCAAGTTACACAGTTCTGCTCGTACCGCAGCTGCAGATGTGCTGTATGAATAATAGAGACAACGCAGAGGGAGAGGCAGAACTCGAGCGGTACTGACGGCGCGGTGGTTGTGTTGATGATACAGATGCTGCAGCTCGGTATTACGGTTCTGGTGCTGTGCGGTCGGGGTGTCGCGGTTGATGTTACGAGCGATAACTGCGATATTTAAATATCAAATACTGATTTCGTGCAACTCATATCCATATTATGATATTGTGTGAATCAGACAGAACCGCTCTGAAACAATCCAGGAAGTGTTTTTGTTTTTTTTCTCAGATATGGTTACCGACTCTCTCTCCACTCATTTATTTGCCAAAAAAAAGAGACAAAACACACAATAAACAATGTTAAAGATGACAGTCCACCTTTCTCTGACTTAATAAATCATGATAACTATTCATAAACTGGCATTAGGCGTCTCGATTGACCACCACTCTTTTCCTTGCTCTATATGCAAATGAACCTACATCGCTGGGTACAAGAAGGTCCAAATAAATGAGAATTTTTCATAGACATTGTTAAACAAATCTCCCTCTTTGTCTCCTCGCTCGACTGACTGTAGTTGATGCGGCGGATTTGACCCAGAGAATGTTCTGTTAAAGTTTGTTCAGTGTTCTCAAAACTGTTCATACCTTTGTTTTCCTGGTCATTTACAGTAATGACTTTAATCAGACTGACCCCTCGGCTTCCCCCGACTGTGACTGACTTCCAGCATCCCATTATACTGCGATAATATTGTTATTGTAAATGTTAATTGATTAGTGAAAATCTCATTACATCAGCAGAACCCGGGGTCAGCAAGTCAGAACCACTCTGAGCTGTAGATAAGTTGCCCTTTTCTTCTTTTCTACCACTTATTCAAACTTTTCCCTCTTTTTCCGTCTTCTGTGTTGACGAAACGCGTCTTTTTTTCGCGCCGAAGAGCCTCAAAGTTAAGCTGCAAACTACAAAGAATAAAATGTTTAGAGGCGAAGAAAAACCGCCGAAAGAGCAGATAAAAGGCAGCGCTGTGAAAACCTTCTTCAACAACCCGTCTTTGGTTATTTCAGCAGGTTTAGTGCAACAAATTAGACCACAAAGCGGCCTCTGCTCACAGTATTTACTGAGCTGTGAAAATACAGAAAATACGAATATGGATATCTTCTTTTTCACGCCTTTCTTTCCCTGCCTCTTTCTAATTGTGTGTTCCCTTTCCCAGCTCTTATCTTTTCTTCTCTCGGCTGCGCTCACAACGGGGGAGATTACTAAAGTAGGTCATTTTCAAAAAACGGGGTGAAAATGCACTAACAGCGGAAATGCTGCCGGTTAAAATATGTACGCGGAAAAAGGAAAAGAGAGAGGGTCGATCTTAAAGGTCCACGTGGAGAAGTGGTGGAGTTCAGAGGTTGGAGCTGCCGGAGCGAGGCTTACATCAAAGACCGCGGGCTGAGCGTCGGCGCCGCCGCGGGCCTCGGCGCGAGACGAAGAGACGGGTCGGGAGACGTGGAAGGAGTGGGCAGCGGACGACGCTGCAAAACCCACATGTTCATCGCGCTGTCAGACATGAGAGAGACACACTCGACTTTAAAATATTATGAGAACTAATCTCCAGCGCTCCCATGAGAAGCCGGATCATACGTGCACAGTAAACACAAGCTACGAGAAAAAAAGGGCCGCTGCTTGTTAATATGCTAAGCTAGTATTTCTGCGTCTTTATGCACCGTAAGCGAGATCTCTGGAGCTGCAGCAGAGAGGGGGGGGGGGATACAGGCGCTGACGATCAAGGGCCCCCCCCCCCGAGGGTCCCCGGGGTGCCTTGAATAAAATGTCTTTTGTGATCGTCAAGTCTGAAATTATAAATATTTTATAGATTCTTTCCCCCACAGTTCCCCGGTTTTAGTTGAAGTCTCTCAGACTGAAAACAAACATTCTGCAGCTGCTGCGTCATCTGATGAACATGTAACGAGCAGCGGCTCAGTTTTCTTATCTGCTCTCCAGATCCTGTAAAAAAAAACAAAAAACGACTACCGATGGGAAAAACTTGCAATGGCAGCTAATTAGCCGCGAGCTATGATTTTAATCAGGAGTCATTGTCCTGTAAATGAATGTGTAAATGGTTGTGTTTGCTAGATTTAAAGGTTTTATTTCATTACACTTCCATAAAGTTGAGGAACCTGCAAGAGACGGATGAAGAACGGATCTAAAGTGATGCAGCAGAGACCATTTACACAGAGTTTAACTTTAAACCCTCTATAAATTATGTCTTTAAAAGGTTCTGAAAGGACTGAATTCCCTCTTCATTATATCAGTATATTAATATGTAACGACGCTCTCTGGGAACATTACACAAAACTGGTTTTCAGGCTTCCAGCTGCGAGCCTGACGACCAACGTGATAGATTAATTTACTTGTTACACCTGGAAACTGTTGTGGAAGAGCGGAAACGTCTTCAAAAAACACTTGGAAGGGGATCTGATCCACCGCTCATCACCGTCTGTCGCATCTGTGATGTGGAAGGAGAGTCGATGGCGGTCAAGAGAAGAACAAAAACTTATTTTACACGCAGTCCTGACGTAACTGATGCTATAGCAGCTACGCTAACCTCTTGTTTTCAAAACACACGGTCGCACCTAAATCAGACCCGTGGCTGGTGGTGGTTCCTCATAAGATACCAACGCCTGTGCCACAAGCGCTGCCCATCTTTGAGCTTCTCTAACCTCAAATTCTGGTTTGTTTGTGATACTCAGAAGAAGTGATTCATACTCTCAAATCTGTCCCTTTTGTAATGATCGTGTTTGAGCCCGGCCAAGACAATAAAACCTCCTGTGTTCAGAGCCTGTAACTCCTCACGACGCCCCGGAGGAGAACATAAGCTGGAGTGGACAACATGCGGGCTTGACCATTGGCAGGTTCCACACATGGCATCTGGAGATTCCTCCCACAGGACAGCGGGTGAATGGCGGCTGTCAATAACAGTTACAAGCTGTTCAAAAGGCCCGGCGTTCACAGATCAGCGCTCAAACAAAGGACGAACCTCTCACCTCTGTGTTTCTCTGTTTCGGAGATCAGTGGGAGATGAAACAGGACCGGAAACGGACAAAGCAAAAAGGCCTCCGGTCTCTGGGGGGCGACGAGGTGCTACACAGATGGCGGAGTCTACCTCATAATAGCCACACAGCGGGAGGCTTAAACAAGCGTGTGTTCGTGTGTGCGAGGTCAGATCCCGTCTTCCTCATTGTTGTGGAACCGGTGAGCTAAATCTTTACTCACAGCTCAGCCGCGTCTTCGGCCTTTCAGGGGGACTCCAAGGCTGAATGGAGTTGGCTTAAAAACACATTAGGCAAATCAATAAGCGAGGCGAAACAGAAAAAAAAGACGGACAAGGAGCCTCAATTGGTTGCTGATTACCGAAGGGAGACCGCTCACTTCTCGAGTGGCTCGGCCTCCCAATTCTGTTCATTAAAGGCGATCAATACATCAATCAAAGCTTCATCTGTTCTCATCTGCTGACGCGTGGCTGTTTGTTCTGTTCAGTGGCAGGAAGGTTGAGTCACCGTCAGGGACGTGAGTGGGGGATGCCGGCCTCAGTTTTGCGTCTCAGCCAGTTAAAAGTGGGTTAAAAGGGGCGATGTGGAAGATACGGCCTAGATTTTAGATTTTAGATGTCTACGTACTGTAAGGCAGAGATGTTAGCATGCTAACCATGTAGCACATCACAGCTAGAATCACAGCTCGTTCTGAGAAGAGTGAGAAGAACGTGTAACGGTAGATTAGACTCTCGTTATTTCCATCATCGTGGTCGTTTTTACAAAGAACACCACGTCTTCAAAATAATCCACAGACAAGGCTACAGGAGCTACAAGTGAAAGACTTAATAACAACTCTCAGAGCTAACAATCAGGTATAAAACATGAACAAAATCATATTTTCCAGCACTGTGGTTGAGCAGGGAAAAGAGGTTTTATTTTCAAAAGTCACACTTTTTATTCATGGACTCGTCCCTGAATTGGCCCGTTGAAATGTCCTTGCAAATGTTTTATTCTAGCTGTAATAAAGAGGTCTTTGTACCTTGAACTAGTTTCTATTTTGGCCATGTTTTATAGTCTGAAAAGCACATAATGCAAAGTCTTTTTTACTTAATTCTGGAATTAGACAGCTTGGAGTGACTAAAAGAAGTCAGACACTGCTTCAAGCTTTTAAGTCACTCTGTAGGGGTTTCTGGGTTTCTGCTCTCCTTCTGTGTTTTATCTGACGGAGACGTTTTGCTAAATGTCAGATCAAAGCCGGAGCTCTCTCTGCGCGGGCAGCGCCGGGTCAGGAGATCTGATTTGCTTCGGAGGCTGGACGTTACGCGAGGTGGGATAAAAAGCAGAAACGAACAGATGACATGGGAGGGGAGGTGGAACAAAGGAGGGATGGAGGTGTAATGAATGAGTGACGCGAAGGGAAATTACAGTTATGTGACTAAAGGGAGGACGAGATGAAGGAGAGAGAGAGAAAAAAAAAAAGAAGACGCCTGACCAAAAAGACGCGAGGTGGAGGAGATTAATGGCAGGAGGGGAGTGAAGAAGGAAGGCAGGCACAGGAGGACAGAGGAGCGGATCAAGGGAGGGAGGAAAGAGGAAAAGAGGAGGTGAAGGAGGGGAGGAGGGGAGGAGGGCGGGTGGCTGAGCCTAATCATAATTGGCCTGACAGTGGGAGATGGTTTGGTGCTGTTGCTGGGTGGAACATGTGTGTTTCTGGGGGGAAGCGGGGGGGGGAGGGTAAAACGCAGAGGTCACTGCAGAGACGGAGTCCATAAAATCTCGAGGCTCGTACTGTATCATCGAAACTGCTCAGCACTTAACTGATGCTTTTATCCAAAGTGACACTGAGCCGGTCGACTACAGTAGAGAGCGCGGATGCGTTCAGCTCCTGTGGGACTGCAGAGGAAGCTTTAAGTGGCCACGAGGAGATTAAATATAGCTCATCCACGCACATCCCTTCACATTTTGACTAATATACTGTGTGTATATATAGTAGAGCAGAGGTTTGTTGTGTTTTCAGGAGTTATTTTTACATTTTCGTTTTGGATTCGGCTCATTTCACTCCAGTTTTTATTGTTTATTTAATTATAATATGGAGGTGTTTTCAGGGACACGATTTAAGCAGTTCAGAAGAGGTATTGTGTATTCAGCTCATTAAAAGCTTTATTTAAACTTGAAGAGCCACAGAGAGGTGACGTCACGCCTCTTCTGAAGGAGCACCGTGGGAGCTCATTTCAGAAAGACACATTTATGGTAGTTAATAGTGAAAGATCAATAATTTCTACTATTTTTTCTTGCGTTTTAGTCTTTTTCTGGTTAGTTTTAGTTAACAATAATAACCTCGGAGCGCAAAATATAATAATGTGCTTGGATTTAGGCAGTTAATCATGAAAAATTATTAATCTAAGAGTACACATAACTTATTTATTATGATCATAAACGTCACCCCCCTCTCCTGACGCCTGCCGGGCTCTGTACATACCGTTTATAGACGGAGGATGTTTGAGGTTTAATGCAGCAGCTTTCCAACCAAAACCAGACCACATATTTACACATCACTGCACCTCCTCTCACAGCTTGTTTGAGTTGGACACGGGCCTGTTGTGCCCAGTTTACAATAACCCACACCATCACTTCCTACAGCCATTAAAAAAAAATAAAAAATGGTGGTTACACTGCACATAACAGACAGGACTACACTGGACCGACAACAGAAAACAGTGCTGACCTGTCCTACTAATGTACAAATCTTCATTTAATTGTATTCAGGGTTCGTACACATTTTTCAAGGTAAAATTCAAGCACTTTTCAAGCACTTTTAAGGGTCATTTTAAAGATTTTCCAGCACCTTATTGCTTGGGTAAAATACTTCTCTACAGGAATATTTAAACTCATTATTTTTTCTTCACTTTTTATCACAATAAAGTACATTGTATTATGCTGTAAACATCTAAAATTATGTTTCATAATAGCAAAAACTTCAGAAATTAATTATCCAGTCTGATCCCAATTTTGTGAAAGACACAGCGTTATAATGTCAAGCACTTTCAAGCACTTAAACTAAAATCCAAGCCCTTTTCAGACCTTGAAAACACAACATTGAAATTCAAGTACTTTCCAGGATTTCAAGCACCCGTACGAACCCTGTGTATTATATCAGACAGCTGTGGCTCAGAGGTAGAGCCAGCGTCCCGTTATCGGAAGTTCGCTGGTTCGATTCCCCTGGTAACCCCAAACTTGCATGGCAGCCACCGCCATCAGTGCATGTATGTGTGAATTACTATACCCTGAAGGTAAAATATAAATGTATAGTAGATCATTCAAGAGGTTAAACCCCTGAAAATAATCAGTTTAGTGTCACAATTGATAAAGAAAACCAGTAGAAGCAGTGACGATTTGGCACTTTTGCCTAAAAAAAAGACATAAACAGTTGATTGTTTGCGCTCTAATTGTGGCGCTTAGTACAGAAAATATGTCTGTAAATATTTTTCACCCAAACTGTTAATAATTACATACACTACAAACATATACATCCTTATACAAACACACAATAACGTGGTGGATTATTCATGGCAAATAAATCTGAAATTAAATGAAAACAAAAAAAAAAAGTTAATTGTTACAGAAATGACGAGGGCCTCATTTACGACATGAAAGCGTCGGGGCTTTTCATTCAATTTGCACTCGCAATCTGTCTGTAATTAGTGTTTGATTTACCGAGACAGACACTAATCACGCAGTCAACAACTGGGACTGTGTTTTAACTGCAGTCGAGGTGGAGCCCGACAGGCAGAGTTCAGAGTTGTCGATTCTGTCTTGAGATCAACAAGCTAAAAAAAATCACGACCCCGAAATAGAAACCGGCTCGTTAATGAAGTATCAGCATTTCAAATAATCACTGAGGCGGCAATTAAAAAAAAAAAAAACTTCAGAGGCGGAGAATTCTTCCGAGCAAAGCTGATCCTCCACAAATGAGCGTGAACTCGACTGACTCCGGCGACACTCTTATCTCTAAACGCGCTTGAAATGAAGGCTTAATAAATCCGTCCCGCGGGTGAAAGGGTCAGAGCTCATTACGACTGTGCAATTTCTGTTCGCACGTTGCGTGAGATTGCGTGCGTTTGGCTGCGGGAGGACGGAAAATGATACAACAAGATGTGTGAGCAGCGTTCCGGGAACACTCACGCCACGGTTTGATCTGTAAAACGTCATGACAAAAGCTCTCGGTTGGTTTTCCGGAGCCCCAGGAGACGTCTTTAAGTTGCAAGATCCAAATATACGTACATTAATTTGAATTTTCCTGCATTCTGGTGACTAAGAAGTAGGAATACTTCTTTCCAGGAAGCTTGAGATTTGTTTTACCTCTCCATTTCTAGATTTTGTCTCTCAGCAGTAAGCGTCCTGACGTCTAGAGCCAGAAACAGAAAAAGAGGAAGAGGGTGTGAAAAGTTGTCATAAAATCGGGAGAACTGTGACCCCGGGAGGAAACCTGGGGCGGTGTATGAAAATGAGTCTCCTGGGAAAATCATCCCGGGGTTGACACGTATGCATATTCGGATGAGATGGCGGCGCTGAAGAGTAGGTTCTGATCCGATCTGACTGAGAACCTGTTGGCAACTTGTCAATCACAAGGCAGCCACGCCCTAAAACATACCCCACTTTATCATCTATCTCACTCTGAATAAGACTGTAAGTTACAAAATGAACATGGAGCCTGAAACTAGAGATTGAGGTCATAAAGTCGTGAGGAAAACTTAGAGAGAAGTGGCGTCATTTTCTCATAAGCTTACATGCAATCAGGCTTCTCTAATGGACAGTGGCTCCACTTTTTAGACCTGGAAGCTAGAAACTATTTGATAAAAATATATTATATTCTTACGGGTTTGAACATTGTTGGAAACAGTCGTGGATAATGTAAGTACAAAAATAAACACATATATAACAAAAATCTCATCATTGTCAGACATTTTAATAAGGAATTGTTTGATATTATATCTTTAAAACACGCGCAATCATCTGAACAGTCTAAACACTTTGACCTTCAAGCTTTACATTTGACCCGTTCATCTGTTACAGCTCGCTCCACTTCCTCTGCTTATGCCGCATAATAAAAAACACACCATGGTGGTATTAGTGGGGTTAAAACCTCTGTAACACACTCCGCTAAGTGTGTTTGCTCTTGTGTGTGTGTGTGAGGGGAGAGAGACGGAGGGGAAGAGAAAGGTTGCTTGGCAGGGACTCGGGGAGGGCTGCAGCGCAAAAAGTAGGTCAGAGCGTCGACTCTTCTTCTTTCATTCATACACAAACCCCTGATGCGCACTGTGCGTTTTTTCCACACCTTTAATATTATCTCTGATGTGTACTTACACAGTCAGCACGCACAAACACACACACACACACACACACACACACACACACACACACACACACACACACACACACACACACACACGCTGGCCTGGCCACTCGCCATCCATCACTCCACCCAGCCGGCCTCCTCCCCCAGGCTGCAGCACGGTGCCAATGAGACGAGCTGGACTCCCCACTGGCCCACATAACAATGACTCTGAGTGTGTGTGTGTGTGCGTGTGTGTGTGTGGTTGTGTTCGCGCTGGTCTGCTTTTATACACGTGAGAGAATTTGTGAACTTGCACGCAATTTTGACTTTGCAAATTGGAGGTTATATAACGGTGATGCAGATAGATTTATCCTTGAGGACACTTTGGTGACGGCGCAAAGTTTTTTGGGGTCTTTTGTCGAATCAACAATAGCTGTTTTCTTTGTTTTTCTGATACTTTGACAGCTCGCTTTGAGAAACACAAAGGTGTTTTTTTTTCCATTTAACAGGAGAAGTTCTTGTCGCAAAGAAGTTTGCCTGAGGAAAAAATAGTGAAAGTTTGATTTAAAACAGGAGTGATCGGAAGAAAGAAGGTGGAGAGAAGATTTGGTTATTGCAGCTCTTCTACATTTGATGCTACGCTCCCATTTAAGTTAATCACACTGTATGGAGGATTGATTTCCTGCCCTAATTTTCTGTGAAGCTCTATAAGCTCGTGCTGATTCCTCTCCATCCCCTTTAATGTCCTCCATCTTTCTTCCTCTCTAATCTTTACATTCCTCTCACAGTCGTCCTCCCCCCTTTCGACACTCTCTGGTTTTTGTCTGCGTGTGCGTCTCCGGACCTCTCGTCTGTGGTCTGTGGACGAGATGTGCCGTTATTATCTCCAGCCAGCAGGGTTATTAATGGATCGCGTACGTATCAGACAAACATGGATCCAATGGTTGCCATGGGAACTGCATCCGCAGCGCCCCAGAAAGGATGGAGAGGGAGCGAGAGAGAGAGAGAGAGGGAGGAGAGGATGAGGAGAGAAGTGGAATGTGAAGTGAAAAACAAGAGGGGGGAGGGTGAGCAGAGGCGGCAGCAGTGGAGCGGGTGATTAATGGAGAAAGAGGAAATAGAGAAGGAGGGATGGAGGGGAAAGAGGAGAAGAGAGAAGCCCACTTCTATCAGTCTGCAATATTTGATTCAGCAGAAAGGGTGACCTTGGTGAGGAAGACAAAGGCAGCTTCTCTCTCGCTCTCTCTGTTTGTCTTACCACTCGTCTCTGCCACCGCCCTCCCTCATCCTGCTGTTATTAACGATGCTCGTGTCATCACAAAATAAAAGAAAAATGCACTCTGACACATTTATTTAACAACAGTTTATATTCTTAAATTTTCGTCACCCTCTGGAGCTCAGCAACAGATACAATTTCCTCCAGGAGGATGAACAACATTTAGATGACGGCCTGTATTTCACTGTCGGGTCATGAGAGCGATTCTGCAGATTGTTTGTTTTAGAAATTCTGATGTATTTTTATATCACAATTGCAGGTAGGCAGGGGTGTGCTGATCCAATACACATGATCTATGTTATTCTGTTGTTCTTTGTCAGTATATTTGTTGTGTTTCATCCTCAGTTACAACCATCCAGACACAGTGGGTGAAGCTGCAGACGATATAAACGTTTGCTCCACGCAGATTTCAGAACAGGATCCACAGGATCAGGATTCCAGGCAGGCAGCCATTGGTCTCCTTTAATTTCACTGGAAATAAATCACGTTATCACTTAACATTTTAGCTCGAACATGCCTGAAATACAGACTTTTCTACAGTGCTTTTCCAGTCTCATGACCACACTTGTCACATTCACCCATTCATACACTGATGAAAGAGGAATTTTGGGTTCAGTATCTTGCTCAAGGAATTCGTCGAGGCGCCGGGAGCATCGGTGCTGAGGAATCGAACCGACGACCTGCTCGATTTCCTGAGCTACGGCCGCCCCAATTTCCAGATTTAGGAACAGAAGAAGGAATCCAGCCCACCTCCTCCATCTGCCGACTCATTACATCACCTCACTTCCTTTTTTTGCTCCCTTCATAATTACGACGCCCACACGAGGTCCTCACCCAGCAATAAACATAAATATGGGTCGCACGGAGCTGATTGCACAGACGTGGAAATGCCTTTTGTAATGAACCCTTGTATACATGAATCTGAAAGAAGAGACTGTGTGCAGAACAGTTTTAAAGCAATTATTAAAAACTAAACATTTGGATTCCCCGATGAAATGTTACTACAGCTTTCACGTCCTGGTGATGTGTTCTGACTCCTGAAGCGAGATGAGATGTAACATGGTTGTACTGTGATTGTTACAGAGTGGATCATCTTCTCTTACAAGCAATCTTGGGCTGAGAACAGACTTCAGCTGGCAGAGAGCTCTTTAACCAGACCAGTTTGTCTTCCCCCGATTATCAAGTTACTAACGAAATTAGCTAAAAATCAGACGACGTTAGCTGAGAGCAGATTAGCAGATCCTACGTTTTGTCAACCCGCAAATGAAGAATTGAACACTGATGTCAACCTGAGACACTGAAAATACATCAAACTATCTCTAATGACATCTAAACATCCATGTGGACTGAAGAGAAACTGAAGGTAAAAGAATGCCGGAGCACACTGACGCCCACATGTCTGCAGAGCGTCTGATGACACCGCCTCATCTCTGCAGACTCACGTTCCTGACGGGCCGTCTAAAACCTCCGGTGACTCAGAATTTTGTTGTGTGCTTCTGTTTCGTACCCGACACGTTCTATATTTCACGTGCTTCGTTTTGCATCTCCACCTCGGTCTCACCTCCCTCCTCCCCCCCCAGCTCATCATTCCTGACTCGCTCTGAGCAACACTTTCTTTCTGTGTTTCTAAATCCACTTTTTTTTTTTTTTCTTCTCCCTGAGCAGTCTGGCTTAGCAACTCCACCTCCACCCCCCCAAAAAAATCCCTTCTGCAGTGTCAGGAGCAGACGGGGGGGGGGGGAGGCTAAACGCTCAGGTCTTCGGGGAGAGGGGGCAGAAGCAAGGGCAGAAATGGAATATGACCACATCACTCTGACAGATCAATGGAGGGCTGTGGACTGCCGCTGACTCATACTGTAGGACGGAGGGTGAGGGTGGGGGGGTGAAGACGACAGGAGACAGAGAGGAAGGATGAGAGCCGGTGGGAGGGAGACAGGAAGGACAAAGGGTGGTGGTGGTGGAGGTCAGAGGAGAGTAAGACGAGAGAAAGTACGAATGGATGCAGCCATGCTTGAAGACAGATAGTGTGTGCGGGAGGTAAATCCATAAACATCTGTCACAGAGACAGATGTGGGCAATTTACAGTGGTGTTAGGAGGGAGGAGGGCTGAGAGGGAAGTCCTCTCACACACACTGTCGGTCCTCAGCACCGGAATAAATCAGAAAAAACTGCAGCAAGCGATTTAATATCACTTTATGTAATTAGCAATTAATCCCCTGGTTCCCAACCTGGGTGACGGGACCGTTTACAGGGTCACGAGATGAATGTAAGGGGGTCGCAAATTATTTCTGACGTATTAAAAACACAAATACAACCTAGTCGAGGCTTTGTATTGAAGCAATAAAAAAGGCTGAGAGCCTCTTAAAGGGATATTCCGGTGTAAGTTTAATCCATGGTCTAACACACCGTGAAACTGTGTTAGACTCCCTCTCGAGAGATAAAGTTTGCAGACCGCTAGCTAACGTAGTTTTAGCATCCTCAGAAGCAACCGCATGACAACAATACACTGCAGTAAATGGGTCCAAATATAAGACCGCCATCAAAAAGCCACAAATAATGCTCAGAACAGCACCAAACTTCAGCAACAGTACAAATAGGGTCTCAGCACATAGTCCGGGGCATCAAACATTTGATATCATTGGTGCTGTTCTGAGCATTATTTGTGGCTTTTTGGTGGCGGTGTTATATTTGGATCCATTTACCGCAGTGTATTGTTGTCGTGCGGTCGTTTCTGAGGATGCTAAAACTACGTTAGCTAGCGGTCTGCAAACTGTATCTCTCGAGAGGGAGTCTAACACAGTTTCACGGTGTGTTAGACCATGGATTAAACTTACACCGGAATATCCCTTTAAAGATCTGTTGACGTCATTTCTTTTGTCGCGTCTATAAAATGTAAGAAAGTAGAGAGAAATAGTCCAAGGTAACATCTTCAAATGGCTTTTTTTTATCTGACAACCTGTCAATTTCTGTATATATTCATTTTTTATAATAAAAGAGTGAAAAGCAGAACATGCTCCCATTTTTAAAGCTGAAAAGCTCAACGGATGTTTGATATTTTTGTCTCGTCAAGGTCTAAAATCACTGCCGGGAAAAAAAAAAAAAAAAAACGCGGTTTAGTTTTTCTTTGACGTGCAGTGTGTGACGCCCTTCTACTGTCCAGCTGTTGGTCAATTAACATGTAATGATGTGATAAATGAATTAAAGATAATGTTTCTATTTTAAATGTTTCCCAACTGATACATGTTCTCTGTCTATCGAACAGAATCAATCCATCATTTCAGCGCTGAAACCATCAATCTGCTCGATGCACCAAAAGGCACGCAGAGGACAGGACGGCAGGCCGGGGTTCATAAAATCATGTCAATGGTGTCCATCACACAAACACACACACACACACATGAACACGCACACACACACACACACACACACACACACTATATCACTCTGCTGCTCAGGGATTTTCATTAGTCACTGTGGACACTGACAGCGGTGGTAGCTGTGGATGGAGCCGAACCAAGCTGTTGCTACAGAAACAACCCACAGTGCTTTTTTTTTCTAAGAAACCAATTCCAGCTGCTTACACAATACAGACACTACAATGACACGAAGACAGAGCGGATTACGTGCACCAGGGATTTACAAGACCTCGGCCACGGGGCGACTTTGTCATCAGGTCGTGACTGACGCGGAGAAAATGTGCCGAGAGGTTGCGAGCGACACGTTGCGCGCCAAGCGATCTCGACACTTTTAACGTCAAAACACGTTCCTGCTTATAAGTAACAAGAACATTTCTGCACTTAGTGCGATGTCGTGTCGCATTTGAAGGGGCTGAATCTTTAAACTTCAGTTTATCACCTGTGAGATTGGAGGATGTGGATGAATAATTCAACAGCGAGTTTATTTTTACATTCAGTTCTCAGTGGGGGAAAGTGTGAAGCAGAGTGTGATAACGGCGTCGACTGAGAAATAAACAGTGAGAAATGTTTGAAAACCGAACAAGAGGAAATATAAAAACGCGCTTTCAGATTCAGCGTCGAGTCGCAAGACATTTGAAAATATTGTTACACGTCGGTAAAAAACACTTTACTGAGCAAACCCAGTACAGAGGCGCGAGGTTAAACCTGTTGCTCAAGGGCACGGCAGCTGGCAGAGACTTTTATTCTTCCTGTTTGGCTTCAGTGTCGGGCTGGGAAATGTATTGGTAGCATATAATCATCGTGATATGGGAACTGGAGACTGTTTCCAGCGATGTATTACATCTTTTTCTTGGCATAAACCCTCTGATAAGTTGACCTCAGGTGTACTTGCTTTAATCAAGCAACTTAAACAACTCATATTCCTCATTCTGTTCATCATTTAACACATGATACTGTATATCTTGGAGCATAAAAGCTGCGATTGTGTGAAACGTGCATCATAACACAAACACAACCTACAAAAGGAGACGGTCGAGTGATGTTACAATGAGAGACCTCTTCGATTGTAAGATTTGATGACGTACTTTGATCTTCACGAGGTATTCAAATGCGCGATATCTTTTGCTTAACTGCGGCTGAAAAGTCAGCAAAGTAGCAGTGATTATGAATTATTATTAGAGGCTGAAGTGCAGTGCAGCAGTGATCCTTACATTTCTACAGATCTTGGAGTCTGGTTAACGGCAAAAAGCCAAAACCAGGAGACGTCTTATTAAAACATGATAAAACTACGTAAAAATCTGGGTTGATTGAGAATAACGATCGCTCTCTAATATTAAAAACTAGTTCAAAAAGACATATTCTATCTGTAGAGAACGTAAAGTAATCGATAGGAGCGTGGAACATGTTAGTAAGGTCCTCTGGATCGCCTGGATGTCTCATTGATTATTGCAAGAGTTTGTGTGTGACAGATGCGGAGTGTTTGCTCGGCTGTCCTGCCGGTGGACGGTGGGAGTACTGCAGTCGTGCATGTCAAACACACACACACACACACACACACACACACACACACACACACACACACACACACACACACACACACACACACACACACACACACACACACAGAGAGAGAGAGAGAGAGGGAGAGGGAGACGGAGAGGAAAGGGGGTGGCTCTGTCGCATCTAAATATAGGCCTCAACAGCAGCACAGTCTTAAATATTTCATTGCCTCCTCTCCAGAAATGAAGACGGGGGGAGCCGGGGGAGAAGACGGGAGGGGAGATTTGGAGGAGAGAGATGAGGAAGCGGAGGGGGGGGGGGGCCGCAAGGGGTTCATCAGTACAAAGAGGATATAGTCAAAAATAGGAAGACGGAAAAAGGCATGAAAGAGGGAGGGGGGGAGGATGGAGGGAGGGAGGGAGGGAGGGAGGGAGGGAGGAGGCATGGGAATCTAATCCCCCCTCCCTTCCCTTTTATGCAAAATAAGAATGAAGTATTTCTGAATTTCTCGAGACAACTGGTGCGTCATGGCCGATAAGAGGGTTATCTTCTTATGGATGCGCTGCGGAAAAAATCTCTGAATCACTTTCGGCTTGAGACGACTCGGTGCGGTATTGATAAGTCTGCTCTTTATAAGAAAAAATAAAATAAAAAAACAAAAATAAGTCAGCCTTGAAGAAGAAGAAGAAGAAAAAAAAACACTCCGGTCCTTCAAAAATATCAAAACATTCAGAATAACATGAAAGAAAAACAGATTAACGCCGAGCAGATTTAGAAAACTGTCAAAAAGCAAAACCGCGGCTCGTGAAAACTCGAGCATCCTGACGCGAGCTGTGGCGGGGAGGAGAGGGGGGGTTCACTCCCAGCGGTGTGTCATTCTGCTTTGGCCTCGCTGTCATTTCGAGGGGGATAAAGTGATGCTCTGTTGCTGCTGTAAGCTGCCCTTCTCCCTGCTCGCCATTGTGCATATTGTGCACTGTGCAGCATGTTGAAGGAGAGATAAAGGTTAAAGCCACGTCTGCGGGGAGCTGCAGCGGTGGATCATGCGCCGGCGATGCACAGCCGTCGCGTGCAGGGATCTCTGAGACACGCATGCACGGTAATGCAGCCGGAGGAAAGCGAACACACGCGTATTTTGCGCATGCCGGCGTGCCCCTTTGTTCTGTCGGTGTTTCCGCAGTGATGGATGAGTCGGCATGCCGAGCACACGGAGGGCCATTCCGCGAGGCCCGGCGGAGGCCTTTGCTCAGCCGCGACACCTACAGAGAAAACGAGCTGCGCCGTGGAGCGAGATACCATCACAGAATAGAAAACGACTGAGCCAACACACACATCCCCTACACACACACACAGAGATAAGCAGATTCACAAACATCTGTCTGCACGCACACATGCTGTCTCTCTCTCTCACACACACAGACACACAATGAGAGACAAACATGAATACAAAAATCAATACGTGTGCCAGACCGTTGCGGAGGAGTCAATTCAATAATCAGTGAGATGAGCGACGTCAGTGATGTAAAAAACAAAAACAAACACAGCAGCGGAGGTTTTAGAGCCATCAGATCGTCGGAAATGGTCAAACATTAACACAAATCACCCTCTGCTTTTAGCTCATCGATCGGAAAAGATGCTTTGGTGGAAATTTTTCCACAGATCAATTAATGAGTTTACTTAAAAAACAAGTCTTTAAATGTGTTGATGAAATTCTCTTTTACACACACTCACAGACACCAGCCACCTAAATACGCCTCGTTTCTCTCATCACGATCCATTGCGTCCCGAAATTAACAAAAATTGTGCGACGTTAAAGAAAGCTGGAAAATAAATTCCTGGATTTGAACCTAAAGTTAACGGGGTTGTATTCTGGGCTCAACCTCCATCATTGTTTCGTGGAAATCCGTTCAGTAGTTTTTGGGTAATCCTGCTGATAAACCAACCAATCAAAAAAATCATAACCTATTTGGCTGAAGGTAATCATGGACAACAAACTTGGACGTAGCAGCTGTCATGTCACCTTGGATTTGGGCTCTGATGTGTGATTGTTCCTGGAGCCAGAAAATCCAAAATTTGGCAAAGATGGATCGAGCTGTCGAGGAACAAGACTGAACCTGTCCGTCTCTCATATAGATCTTTTTTTTTAGCCATGTTAGCAGCGTAGCTTTGGATGGTCTTTTGGTCAACCAATGAATTGCTATTCAATTTTGGTCATGATTACCAGATATTAAATCCTGAAGACTTTTTGCATCCACTGACTTTGACTTTGCTTCTCGTGCTACCATCAGGTCAACATTTTGATTTGTTCAATTTGTAACGACCCAAAAACACAAAATCCCCCGTCTGGTTTGTGGACGACCGTGTTGAGCCCAATAGTTTAACATTACATCAGTCGCCATCTTGGTACTTTAGGGGCCAGACGTGACTGTGCTCCATGAAATCACATTATTCAAAGATATCATTAATGTGTATTTCTGCATTAAAATGTTTGGTTTGAAGAGTTTGGCACCACAGCCGTCGCCATCTTGGTTTTCTGGAGCCACAAGTGACCACATTTGGACAAGAGGGTGGAATTAGGAGCAATACTCTGACTGAAAACCACGACACGCCGTGTTAGCATCTCATCAATCACAAGGCAGCCACACCCTAAAGCACACCCTGCCTTTATCATCTATATCACTCTCATTGGGACCATAATTTACAAAATGAACGTCAAGCTGTGTTAAAGATGACTTGAAACTAGAGATCGAGACCATAAACTCATCAGTAATCTGTTTACTGGGGTAATAAATCAAATGAGAAGTTGGGTCATTTTTTCATAAGCTTCACGTCCAGGCTGACTTCTCTTTGCAACCAGTGGAGTCGCACCCTGCTTGCCATTAGAAAGAACGCACAAAACCGTTTACATTCTCACCAGCTTCACCTGCACAAACATCAGCATTAGCATGTTTGCATTTAGCTAACTGAGACTAGAGACTGCTGGCATGTCTGCAGACTCTAAAGCCCGTTAACGACGACAGATCCAACGAATAACAACAAGTCGAGACGAACTGCTGAGAATTTCCTCAGACACCAGCATATTTGTCAGAGAACATAGCGGCCCGGTCAGAAGGTCTAAATAAAACTAGTTAATAACCACAGTACAAACCAGCGACAGAAAGGCCAACAACGTTTACAGCAGAACAGCCTGATTTAATTACAAATCCAATTCAAAGAGCAAATAAAGCGCAGTGGGTTTAAGTGGGAACAAAAGGTCCAGTCAGTACAAAAACTTTCTCCATGTGCAGTGAAATGAAGCAGTAGAAATACAAAAGAAATCAACAAATACAGGTATAAACCATCATGACCCTGAAGGACTCATACAGGACTTGAAGTACTTCAGCTTTTCTGGTCTTTCAATCGCATTCTGTGCTTTTTTTTCCTCATTTATTTTTCCGTGCGACAGTCGTCTTCTCCTGATGAAAGTGGAGCGGGTGGATGAATGAAATCACTTTATTCGCATTCACTTGTTGCTGGAGCGGCTTTGTTTACAATTGTTCTGGGGTGACTGAGACACGAGGAGTCAAATGGTTTCCCTGCTAATGTGTAGCATAACCTTTCGGGAGCTGCTCGTGATAAGGAAACAGTTACCGTAACACAATTAATAGCATGTGACAGCGTCTTGATTCGTTACATAAGAGACAACCCTTTGATTCAAGCGACCACACAATGAAAGGTACAAGTGAGGACGATCTGAGGTCAGTTTGGTGTGAGAGGAAGCGAGCGGGTGCTTGATTTTCCTGATGCTAAGAGAGAAAGACAAGCAGACCTAATGCAGCTGGAGTCACCTCATGTGAACGGAATGAAGTAAATAAACTCAGCTCGAGGACGAGACAGAGATTCAACCTCCTGCTCCCGTTTTATTACCCTCTCCACAAGTTTTACCTTGTACCAACAACGGAACAAAAGAGGATATTCTGCGCGAAATGTTCTGATCGCCCAGTTTCTTAAACAAAGTCCGTAAGTACATGTATTAGAAACGTGCACCTGAATGACTTGAATAGGTTGATATCTGTGGTTATTCGTCACGACTCAACGTTATAGAAGGTATAAAGGAGATGGTCCTGATGTGAACCTCAAGGATTTCATTGACTCCGTATCTGTTTCTCTGCCTCTGCGGCTGAAAAACTAAATGAATGCCGGCCTTCACAGTGTTATGTCCTGAAGAGGGCTTTGTTTAACTGAACATTAAGGTTCACGTTAGGACAGCTGTGGTCCTGTAATCCCCCCCCCTTGCCACAGGTCACGCCGGTCAATGCCGTACATCTGGACGGATGCTACTGGATTTGATACGATGTTTTTGAAATTCAACAACAGTATTTTACCTTTATAACAATGAAAAGAATGCTGTGGCCTCTGCGCTCACCTCAAGCAGAGGTCAGTTCATCCCCCAATAAACAATCTCATGTTTCCTCTCACCTGTTTATCCATCCAGATTGTTTTGGAGTGAGCCGCAGAGTTTTGGAGATGTTGCCCGTTTACTCAAGTACAGTTTGAAGTATTTATACTGTATTTTACTTGAGTATTTCCATTTTCTGCTCATTTTTTACTTCCATTCATCTACATTCTGGAGGCAAAGATGCATTTATGTGATAGGATTGCATACTAGGGGTGTGCCAAAATATCGATACTACGATATATCGCGATATTTCGTCTTGAGGTACATTATCGCTACACTGGTGCCAAATATCGATATTTAAAAATGTAAAAAAATAAATAAATAAATAAAAAATAAAAATTTTATTTTGGCCCACCACCACCCCTCTTCAAAGGACAACCAAATAAAATTTTAAAAAATTGTTTAAGTAGCTCTGAAACCCACACATATAGATATTTAATGATATTTGTAGTCAGTGTGTGTGTTAAGAAGAGACACTGTGCAATATACTCTTTGTTTACTTGGCTGTCATTCATGTGAAATTGATTGACAATGTTTTGTAATTCCTGTGAAATGGATTCAGTGCAGTCAATAAATTCTGAATTTCTTCAGTGACACAGATATCGTGATGTATCGTGGATGAAATTCCTTGCAATATATCATTTATCGCGGAATCCCTGTATCGTGATATTATCGTTATCGTGGGCAAAATATCGTGATAGTATCGTATCGCGAGGTACCTGGTGATACCCAGCCCTATTGCATGCAGCATCATAGCCAGACTAAGTGGCCGGACAAATAAAGAGTCGACTGCAGGAACTATTTTCTCCTGGTATCACCGTGCAGAAGGAGGCATGCATCGACTCATGGACAAGAGGCTAGTTTTCCAAGCTAACTAAGCGCAGGAGGATCGCGTTGACGTTTACATCCTAAACTGTCACAAGGTCGAGAATCTCGTCCATGAGTAGGTGCATCCTCCTGCGCAGTGATACGGAAAAACTAATCACGACACGCTCTGTGGATTATCTTGTGTAACCAGGTGGACAAATTCAGCCTCTACCACCACTTGTTGCCCCCCCTGCCTCCCCCCCCGTCACTCACCTCTTGAAGTGGCTGAGTAAGGTGCCAACCAGCTCCCCGATGCGGCTCTCATTGGCAGGCACCATGCCCTGCAGGCACACCACGAGGTCCCTGCTGTCCTTGGTGTGGAACACAACCAGCTGGTCCTTCCCGGGGGACACGCTCACTCCAGTCACCTGGGACGGCGCCAGGAAGAGAGCGAGAGAAAGAGAGGGCACGATTAAACACAGACAAACATGTACACAGTCAAACGCAAACATGTGAAAAGGGAGGAGAAACGCATCACGTAACCATCTGTACGGTAGATAAACACAAATACAGCTGATACAGACGCAGAGGCATATCAGAGGATCTGAGCTGGGGCATCCCGGAGGACGAGAATTCACCGGGGTCGACAATTCATCATGTTTAACTTCCACAGGAAGTAAAGAGAGGAGACCTGGGGTTCGCTTACTCAGCACATCCTCTGCTGTAGCGGGGAAAGACAAAGACACTGCTTCTGTTATGTTGTTCTCAGTAATGAGGACATCTAATGCAGTGAACCGTTGAAAAATGCTTCCGTGTAGCTTAATGGACAAAGTGCTTGCGCTCGTGTTGCGGCCACAAATACTTTAACTATCTGATCTGCTAATAGGCTAATGCTAATGAGGACATTTTGACACAGTGATGAGTATTTAGCTGCCTCAGTTTTCTGCGTCCTGGTGTTTCTGTGTGCCGTCTCACTGTCACACTGGTGGAAAGCCAGACAGACAATGTATGGATTAAACACGATTTAAGCCTCGAGGCCAAATAACTGCTAGATTAGTCGGCGTTTGATGTGCAGAGAAAAAAGGGAGAAGCGCTTTGTGCAGTACTTCTGTGAATGGAAAGTAAGGAGAACATTTGGAGGAAGATGTGGACGATATTTCTCTGTTCTCGTTTTCTTTATTCTGCAGCAAAGTCTAGTCTACAGTTTCTGCCACAACATGTAAAATACTGCTCTAATAATATCAAACACTGACCGCATTAGAGCAGGAGAGACGACTGTGGACGGTTAATTAAATCATCACATATGCCAGAAACCCAAATGATCGTTAGAAAAACAGATCGTTGTTTTTTTTAAAATGCCAAACACAAAATCACCTGCTCGGTTCTCAGAGCGCCTCCAACTAGTTTAGACACTTATCACTGAACACACAGGTCACTCCGTCATCTCAACGCGTGTTTGGAAAACACAAACTGAGAATCACTTCATCACCTCTACACAACATCTGAGTACTCTCCTTATTTTTCATGATTAAATACACGAGTTGAAATATCTAATGTTTGGTTTCTTTTGTATTAATTCCAGTGGAGCGCGACCGTCACCATTATCTTATTAGTGACGGTTTTATTTTTAGGATCATCTGATATTCTCATATAGATTATAAACATTAACACACGTTATCAGCCGATGATTCCTGGTCACGCTTTAATCTGTCCGACTCTAACGCACTTTATCTACAGTCACGGTTGTAACGTATGTTTAATCAGAAAAACTGTAAACGTATTTAATGAGGTTTTAATTCATGCTTTGAGAAAATCCCCGTTGCGTTCTCTGTTTTGAGATAAATTAGTTATTGATTGATTGATGGCACGGGCGGACCGGGTGGGGAACAATCTAAAAATCCCAAAACAAAAGAAAAATATAGCAGTTTTTAGAGCTTTTTTGTGTAAAAACAGGCCGGTATCTGGTGTCTGTTGGTTCATGGGATCTCTCCCACTCAAGGCTTAAATCAGCACTTGCAGTAAAGATTTATTGATCGGCGTCCCCCAAAGGCCCAATCGAATTCTTTCCCACTCAGAGCCCCCCGAACGACCGAAACAGAGCAGAGCAGCACGGCTAAAAGGGGGAATCCCGGCTTTTGCGGTCGGGTTGTTTAGCTTTACAGGTCTTCAGTGCAGACAACAACGGGAAGAAACCGATATCTTCACAGGTAAACACAGCTCAGGGGGAAAAGGAGCTCATTACCTCCCCGTTTCTTTCTCCTTTATCCTCTTTCTACTCTTATCTCTCCTCCTTTTAGCCGCGCTTTCCTCTGTCTTCTTTGTTGCTCCCTCTTTTAGGTTTTTCTAGACATTTATTTCCCTCTTAATTTGTCTTTTTCCAAGCTGAACGGAGGCGTGTTGAGGAGACACAGCCACGGGGCAGCCAGTCAGGTAGCGTTAATATCCACGCAGCAGACTGCAATGCTTGGACAGATTCTCCATCAGGAGGAGGGACGGGTCGCCACCGGCGGCTAAAAAACCACCAGCTAGCTTATTTAGCTCCGACATGGCTCCAGAAACAAACACTTCACATAATCAGCGTGAATTAGGGCCTAAAGCCGTGCCTCTCTGTCTCAGCAATGACACCCGCAGTTAATTACATGGAGCCGATTACATTTACATTTATATTAAAGGCTTAATTGATTGGAACGACAGTCGGTGTTCTAATGAGCTGGCTAATGATACATTCTGATTCGCTTCCTTGTCTAATTTTTTTTTGTCTTGATTTACCCCGAGTAGAGGCATTTATCTGCGCAGCCATCTGTTCCAGTGTTTGTCTAGTCGACCCAAACGCTTCCCGACGAAACGATACGCTGATGATACATTTTCAATAAAGCAATCCAACTTATACGCGTTAAATTGTGTAGTTCATGATGATCCGGCTCATTGTGACACTCGGCGAGACGGATCGAATAAATTCTTGGATAAAAAACTGAATACAAATGTCAAGATATCCATTTTGAGGATTGTGCAGTGAATGCCTGATGAAATGCAACAATCAGCTAGCTGAAGCTCTTCGATCTTTATTTTATGTGAGAGTGACGTGAATGTCTTTGGGTTCTAGACCGGCAACAAGCGATTTCGGAGACATCACAGTAAGCTCCGGGACATTTTGATGGCCATTTTTCCCGCTTTTCATGACAGCTCGTGATAGATCTGATGTGTGAGAAGATAATCAGTGAGTTGTAGCTGAGTAGGCGATCTGAGGATTTTAGATCGGGATCAACATTCAGCAGATTACATCATTTAGTATCTTCTTACTTCTGTTTTCTAAACTTAACTTAACCTCACCGATGAGCAAACTACGCCAATATGGCTCGTGGCTTCAAAGCTTCATTTTTTAACCTGAACATTTCCATTCCAAATCAACAATCAATGTTTAAACCTGGTGTTTTAGCACAGTTGCAGGCAAAGACTAGGCTAATATCATCATCATTTCATTCCAGTTGAAGCTGCGTAGGATTGTTTTTCACTCCACACGAGTTGGAAACAATCCTATGCAAACATTTCCAACAACTCCAAAAAATCCAAATTAACTGAGAAAAGAAAGATTAAATACTTTTATATCTGATGAAATATTCCGCATGAATCCATATTTATTCCAAAACAACATTCTCACTGCGGTCAGAAAGCGGTTTCGCTCTGCGGTTTCGCTGCGCACAAACGGAGGCTCATCAACTCATTTTAATCTGATGAAACCCTTTATTCAATTTGAGGACCTTATTAAAGGAGTCATGACATCATAAAATATGATGAAAGACACAGACATTCAAAGCTTCTTGTGAAAAAGAACCTCAATAAAAGCTTTGAATGTTAAAAAAAGAAGAAGTTTGGTGCAGCCCTAATGATTACATCATCATTTTACAGATTGAGCGTCCAGTCTCGACCCCAAACGCCCTTTTTTGATTCGTCCGTGTGCTCCAGCCTTACGTAAACGCCGTGTGCTTTTCCTCTCCTCGCATCGCCGCTATGTTTATTCTTAAATCACACCGCTTGACTCCAGGACTGTTTGTTGCTATTTCTCCCAGGAGAGCGGCTCAAACTGCGAAGGTCAACTTCTTTTCTGATGCCTCGCTCCGAAACAGAAACACCAGCGAGTCCTTTTTGGTAAAAGCACTCGTGAATCAAACTCCTGTACAGGCAGGAGCACTATAGTTTTTTTTGTGGTTTTTTTTTGTATCAAGTGCTCTCCGGTTTGATCCACTTCTGCTCTGCCGTTGTCATGAGGACATCATTTTGAACAGCAGGTTATCCCAGTGCATTCTCTCATGAGAATAACTTTGCTGGTTATGCAACACGTCTCACAGCAGTCCTGTAAATATAGAAGTAAAAAAAAAAAAAAAGAAAACAGGGAGCGCGCAGGGTGGGGCCTCTGTGATTAAGTGGTTATAATATGATGAACTAAGCTTTGCAGCCATTCATGTTGTGAGGCTGCGAGGGCACAGACGGGGATGTTTACGGGGCAAAAAAACAGTCAAGTTGCCCCCCGCGGTGTGTGAAGCTATTATTACCATTTGCGCTTCATCAACTTCTAACCTGATCTTGTATACGATGCAGGCACACCTGCATAATTTAAGAGTTCCTTACAGCCAGCAGACGTCTCTTTTGTTAAACATTATTGCCCCATTTTTCTTTAAATCTATATGATCACACTGCAGCCGTGGTGTGGTGGAAGGTTGAGAACTAACCGACCGAAGAGGAGGGATCAACGGGCGGACGAAAGAGAAAGGCGAGAGAGAACGCGAGGAAGACGAGCGCCGCGAGGGATCAAAAACAAGCCTCGCTGGGAGCAGGGCGCACATACAGGAGGGGCGATTTGTGCACATGCCTGAACGACACCAGACATCAGCTGATCTGCCCTGCCGCTCGGTATCCATGACAACACTGTCTCCTGGGAAGTTGGCATGACAACAACGGGGAGGAGAGAGAAGCGGCGGCGGCAGCGAGAGGAGGGAGGGGAGAGAGGGAGGAGGGGAGGAGAAGAAAAAAAAAAAAGAAGGAAAATGTGAATAGGGAAGAAGAAGATGGCGAGGATGAGTCACTGATGCAGAATGGATGTTTCGCCGTATTTGTTTTTTTATGTAACGAGAGATGCGGCGTGATGATTTCGCTTTTGCTGCACTGGCATTAATTGGTGTGTAAATCTTGTGGCGGACAGTCGTTGGCTCCTCTGCTGGAGCGCCAGCCATCCGTCAGCCCGGGCCGGTCCACCTTTAGCTGCCCCGCAAGAGCAGCAGTAAATACATCGTGTAGGGCAGCCAAAGGGGGGGATGCTACGCTGTTAGCCTATCAGTGCTAATCAACAATGAGCTAACTGCTCTCCCCTCTGTTTGACCTCCCCCCCCCACCGATCGATCGCCTCGCGTCACGCCGCCGCAACTCCGAGACTACAGAACATCTCTATCTCTGCCTCCTCACCCGTCTCTCTACTCTTCTTCTCAGCCGCCTTTCTTTGCATCTTTTCACTCTCCCACTCAGTTTGACATTTACAGTGTTGCAGAAGGACCGGTGTCACGGACACAGAAGGGCAGCGGTTATAATCAGTAGTGTGGAGGTGGCTGAAAAGATGAATGAACTTCTCTAACGGCCATGTTTATGAGCGAGAACATATCATTATGTGTCTCAATTCACCATTTCTGATCTTTTAACACCACTTTCTGCACCTTAGGCTGGTCATAGCTCTTATTTCTCTTATGGTGAACAAAAAAAGGTGACCAGAAACAATAATACTTAACAATATGTGTGTGAGTTGCGTCTTCAGCTCGCGGATGAGTTTTATACACAAGCAGGATGCAAAATATCTTGAGATTTTCCAACACATTCTGGCTGATTGCCACAAAGGCACTTCTGTTTTTCCACCTTTAAATTACAGATAACATCAAGTCTCTCCTGCGACGAGATTAATATATTATCACGCCCGCTCTTGGAGTCGAGTGCAGAGAATTGCAGCTTCATGTTATCGGCCTGTCATATTTCTTCTCAGGCTGAAATGTTTGCTTCAGGCCGATGCTCATGTCCAATTTAAAAGCAATTATCAGCGGATACATATTAACAGTGCGAGGCAGAGACAGGAATAATTGAGAAAAGCTAACTCCTTGTTGGTTTTGAATTCAACTGAATGAATTAAGACAAATCTGAGTGAATGGGAGCCGATCCTTTAATACTAACACCACGTCCTTCTTGTGACACTCAGCCTGAAAGCCACTTAGTTCCTACTTAAGATGCAAATCTTTACAAATGTGTTGCTAGCGACTAATTTCAAGTGCGGACTCAGAGATTTTGGGGGGGTTTCTGGTGAGTATTAACACCATATTTATGATTTATGACGTCTAATTGAGCCAAATCAAACCGCGGTGGTGTGTTTTTAAATGATTTAAGGGGCAACGATGGCGCTCGACTGCACAGAGGAAGAAGCTACGTCAGCCTTGGGATATATGAGTATATTCATCGTTCGTTTCGGTCATTTCATGGGATTTGATGATCGTTTAGAAGCAACAGATTCCCGACTGTAAAGAAACTGACACAAAAATGTTGTTTCGTGGTTAAAAAGGGGGATTAAAGCAGCTGGAGATGCCTCCACCCTCGACCAGATCTCTGGTTGTAATGTGTACGAGGAGCTGAAGGTTTGCACTTCACTCTTGTTGTGTCAGAGTCGAGGTGTGAAAGCTGCCAAGAGTGGACGGGACGGAGCCTCATCTATCAAACTCAGTGTGTATCTGTGTGTGTGTGTGTGTGCGTGCGCAACCCGCTACACACTCTGAATGAACAATAACTAAAAATCTCCTTAACTCACGCTGCTCTCGCTCTGCCACCATCTGTCTCAGCTCCATCTCCTCATTTCACTCCCAGATGCAGCGATACGGCGCTTTCCGGGTGTCCGTCTCAAATCTCACTAATTCCCCCCCCGCCCCCCGTCACTTCGTCAGATTGAAACGCTGGGGCGTCTTGTCACAGTTGTCACCGCCGCGCCGGCCTCGTATCTCGCTCATTCCACCAGACGACGGGGGCGTATATACAGCTGCAGAGATTAATGCATTACACCTTCACTTCCTGTCTCATTTCTGCCTCACCTCCAGGGTCAGCGACGGCGCGGATAACCTGCGTAAGCAGTATCTGTCATATCGGAGCATCGCTGGAGAAGATGGATGAATCAGAAATGTCAGGAAAAGTTTGTTTAAAGGAAGACTCGTCAGGAAATTTAAAGTTGATTTTTCTGACTCACCTCTTCCAAGCTGTCGGGGTGTGAAGATTTGATTGGTGTGATTAGTTGTTGTTATCTCATCTTGTCCCTAATGCTGCTATTTTGACCCCATCTTGGCTCGGTTTCACTTCAACAATTTCTTAGCTGCAGTTTGACATTTTTTGGATACTGGGATATAGTATCCATGTTCTTTATTCACGACTGAATACCTGTTTCACTTCTCAGACTTTCTCAACTACCGTTTGAAGCAACGTTTATGCAGAAGTGTTGTGTTTTGTTTATGTTATTAATCGAAAACCGTAAAATAGAAACACCTGGAGTAAAATAAGCAGAGAAACTGAGCCCCTGGTCTGCTTTCTGGCATCGTCCTCCCTCTGCAGGAGGTCGAATTGCTTTCTTTGAAGACTGTCCTCTCAAGGAAAATGTTATGTATTATTTTCATAGACATGTTATGTAATAATTTTCTGGATGCAGCTGGTTGCCTTGAATTTTTTTCCACTTTCGACCGTATGACTGTTTCTGACTGCCTCCGATGATCACTCGTGGATGTCTGAACATAAAGTAACAATAAGATGTGACTATTGAAAAACTGCTTCATGCCGTCTCGCTTTCCTCCACGAAAAGAGACTTTTTTTACACTGTACCATCAGGATGAATGTGCTACTAGAAAATAATTAAAATAGGATAATACTTGACGGCTAAATGAACGAAACAACCGTGTGTTTAGCAGAACGCTTCCATCAGCGGATCCAGTCAGTTCTGATATAACTGATGCTATAGCAGCTACGCTAACCTCTTGAAGAGCAGCCATTGTTGTTTTTTCAAACTGTTGCTTCTGATTGGTTCAACCACTCTGTCTTCCACATGATGGCTTAATATTTTCAGAAAATTGCTGCAAATAAAGTCGCTACTGCCTCAAACAACCACTTGACCGCATGGCAGTGAGATCAACTCCCTTTTTCATGGGTATCGTTGAAGACGAGACACCAGGAAGTCTCACGTGAGCGGTGTCGATGTCCAGCGTGAAAAAGAATAAGCGTGTTTCACCGTCAAATGCCTGAATATCTTTTCTGAGACCAACAAGCTTTCTACTAAAAATAAATAATAACCAGTCTAATGTACAAAAAGGGAGAACAATTCCACTTTAAATGCAAGTGAGTCGACACACAAACACACACAGGACACATTTGCCATGGAAACAGCCTCATGTGCTGTGTGCATGTAGCAGCCTTAATGGGCCTATCACAGTGTGAATGTGAATTAAAGCCAGCCAATTGTAGAGCCGAAGGGTTTTTTTTTTTTTTGCATATTGACATGTTGCCACAGAACAACAGGCTGCTGGGAAATCAGAGATAATGCTGTCACCTCTGCCACGGCTGCAGGAAGACGCTGTCTGACAGCTTCCCCGTGTTTTTTTTAATCACATACTGTATCACATACAGGAGGACGTACAGAAGGAGAACTGCAGGAAGATCATATCGTAAATGTTTCACTGTACTTTGAGGCTGACATTTCTGATAGAAAACCTCAGTCGCTAATGATTATATTCATTAATAATGAATCAGTTACTGTTTGATTTTTCTGGTTGGTCGAATGATTCTTTGTTCAAGTTGTTTTGTCGACCAGAATCAAAACATAATCCTCACTTTTGAGGTGCTTGAACCACCAATTATTTGGTGTTTTTTGCTTGTTAAATGATCTTTATGATCAACTGACTATCTATAAAGTTGATGATGGATTTACTTTTGATTACAAATAGTCTAATAGTCTACTTATTTCATCATTTGTCCTCGTCAAGCTTGTATCAGGGGCCTTTTATAGGATTTTATAGGATGATTGTAACCTAAATATAAACCTATTTAAAATGATATCTGTTAAACCACTTTCAAAACTATAACATATCCTTAAAAATGGGATGAAATGTCTATTTCGCTTCTGTTTACAAAAGTTTAATCAAGTGCAAAGCAACATAATCTGTCAGAAGCTGCCTTCCTTCACCTCACGCACCCTCAAATTCATCTTTCCTAATGAAATATGAATACGTTGACGGGAATTTCACACCAGGCTACGCGTTAGATTTATCACCCACAGAAACAAAAGACTCATTTCTGGAGCTAATATGATTCATGGCGCTTCATTTTGAAACCGCTCAGGTGTGAAACATGTAAGTCAGATTGAATCAGAAGCAATTCTGCATAAATAAGCTGAATTCTGATGCATATTTATGAGCCGTACGTGATCCGGTGTTTTATAGATTTGCACCGAGAAGATCTCGACTTCTTTCAGTAACCTTTTTTGGAAATCTGCACCTAATGAGCCGCCATCTGTGTTTGTACTGCGGGAGGCTGCGAGAGGATGAGTGTATCATACGTTGTAGAGGGGGATGCTCTTCATGGGCTTGTACTGCTTCAGGGGGTCCATCTTGTACAGGTGGCGGTCAGTGATGAGCACAGCGCGGTCCTCCGCCTTGTGGAAACGGTTGATCTGGGAAACACAAAGCCCCCTCATCAGTCACCCCACAAGTTAAAGTGCACACACACACATGTGAACTCCCCTGCAGGGAGACGGAGTAAACCAGGAGCAGTTGGGTTTATTTGTTTGTGCAGACAGAATCATGTCGTGTGTTCATGTGGTTAGCGCTGGATAAATGCTCTAAAGAGTCTCCAACCTTTCGCACGTTGCAGGAGAAGAGAACTCGCATGAATTTGTCTTTCCGCTGCAGCTCGCTGGAGACCAGCGTGAAGGATGAAGCCGTGTCGGGGCTGTCTCGCTTCTGTCGGCCACAAAAGAAACAAGAGAAAAACTGTTGAAACACAGGAAATTCAGAGACAGCGCTGGTGTTCATCGAGTTTATATAATCAGCTTATACACACTGTTAATTGGCTCGGTTTTCGTTTCCTAAATTGCATTAGAGTTCAGCATTTTGGGATTATTGCTTTTTCATTTTTGGGTTTCTTTCCTCCTCTGTGACAGTAAATTGGAATATCTTTGGTTTGCGGACAAAACGAGACATTTGAGGACGTCATCGTTGGTCTCCGGGAAACATTGATTGACAGTTTTTAACCATTTTCTGACGTTTTATAGACCCGACAACTAATTGAGTAACAGAGAAAACAATCGATAGATTAATGACCAAATAAAAAATGACTGCTAGCTGCCGCTCTGCTGATTAGCTGAGCTTAGCACAAAGACTGGAAACAGGGGAAAACTAGCCTTGTTATCAACAGTTATGTGCCAGACTGTCTCTTAGCCTTGAGCAGTGACTTCCTGGAGAAGTGAACAAGCAGTTTTTTTCCCAAAATGTCAAACTTTTCCTTCAGAGGACGGCTAAAACATAAAATGGCATCCAACCAATCAGTCCACAGTCCCGGTCGATAACACCCAGCTAGTCAATCTGTATTAAAACCAGTAAATCTGCTATTAATTAACGAAGAAACACATGTCATGATCCTCAGTATTGTCTTGTTCACTACTTTTAACATTAAGACTGAAAATGAGCCACCTGGAACATTTTACATTAATTTTCATCATCTTGTTCAGTCCAAGATCAATAAATTTAGACTACAAAGTACAGAAAATCGATTTAAACATTATGGCAACAAAAGAAATGAGATATCACTCACATGTTGACGAAAGAGTTATTGCAGTTTATAGTTTGTTAGGTAAATGTAACAATTTATTATAATAAAGTGAATTGTGTGAAATACTTAACTAAAAACAGCCTTTATATTTAGACAAAGAAGACAGTAAAAGACAACAAACATAACTAAATCTCACAGATGATCTTTCTTTGTTTACTTTCTCCGTTCCAACGTATAAAGACTCATATTACTGGACTCCACCTACGCCCTCACTGCAGTCCCACATACTCACCAGGTAGTTTCCTTCCCAGGCCCTCTGCAGACCCAGGTCGGCCCTCTGGCCCTTCAGCGCCTCCAGGCTGGCTACCTTGGCTCTCACCTGCAGGGCTTCTTC
Source organism: Sparus aurata (assembly GCF_900880675.1). Classification (NCBI taxonomy): domain Eukaryota; kingdom Metazoa; phylum Chordata; class Actinopteri; order Spariformes; family Sparidae; genus Sparus; species Sparus aurata. Next base: position 22,498,619 of record NC_044206.1, on the reverse strand, counting down.
TGGAGAGAGGCCTTTGATCAGCGTCCAAGCCCACCACCTGGAGGTAAACACACACACACACACAAAGAGGACAGTAAGAAACGGAGGAAGATCGACTTTCTCCGCCGGGGCCGTTGCACAAGTTCTTGAAAGTGAGGTCAACGGGAGCTGCAGCGAGCCCCAGCTGTACTGTACTTATTGGCCTTTCACTCACACACCCTGACAGCCAACATTATTCTCCAGGAAGGCTATTTTCTCACTGTGCCCGGCTTCAAATAGAAGAAAAGCAAACAAACAGACGTGCGGATGAAAGGCAGTGATGAGTCTTTGATGGAGGAAGGGAAATCAATGCCCAGTGTGAGCCCGAGGCAGAAGGAAACATGTGTAAGTTGCTTCAGACGGACTCATCTGGATGTAAAATTACACTCGGGGCCACACGTTCTCTCCTGCAGCAGAACCCACTTCAGCCAATTTAAGAAACCCATTTTCTTCAAAAGAAAGCAATTTAAAACATTTCTTCTTCTGTCCTGAATTATATTAATGTGAATAAAAGATATACTGTTGAACATTACACTGTTAAATAAAAGAGAATCGACCCCAAACTACTTGAAAAAGCGAGAACCTTTATATAAATCTCGCTGCTGATTATTTTCACAAGTTATCGATTGGCGACTTCTTTTTTCCAAACAAACAGTCCAGAAACAGAAAGACTCACAAAGCAGCAAAGAAACGCAGCAAATCCTCACAATTAAGAAGCTGGAACCAGCAAACGTTCGACATTTGTGATTGGAAAAAAACAACTAGAGCACAAACATAAAGTAATGTTCTCTAGAATGTTTTACTCAGGAGATACCTGTTATAGATGCTTCTGAGAGCCTCCTCGAACTTGCGCAGGACTTTGGGCGGCGTGGGCCACTTCACGTGCCGGCCGTAGTCCTTCATGGCTCGGACGTTCTTGAAGCGCCGGTTGACCTCGCGGATGTAGGACTTGACCTTGTAGCGTCTGTAGGCCCGCAGGATGACGAGGGCCGCTCTCATCCGCCGGTATCGCATCCTGGCTATGGTGCCCCTCCACACCTGCAGACAACGGGACGGTGAGAAAATGTACGCCACTGCAAGTAACGAAGCCCTCTGTTGATGACGCGTTATGTGTTTATACATGTCTGAAGCATAAAGTCTGCAGAGATCCTCGAGAAATAAGTTCAGGTGCATGGAAATAAAAGGCTGAAGACTGAAACTGACTCTAAGAGTAAAATCAGCGGCGTTGCTTTTTAAGGAATGGAGGAATTTTAATAATGCAGGAGAGATGAAGAGACAATTACAACTGTGTTCCACATGTAGTATCTCCCAGAATAGTACCACTAACTTCAAATTATTACACTATTCTAAATTAAGAGTTGCGACCTCTGCACTGAACTCTAAGCTACGAGTGAATGTACAGAAATTATCTTTATATGCATTTCAGTGTGTCGTACAGCCATTCTCTTAGCTCACAATCACACAAAGAAACTGTTCAGTCGTTGTTGTTGTTTGTTCAGTGCACCAGTGTTTGTACTGCTCGGATAACACATGGACTCGGACAGAAATAAGGGGCTAAATTAAGGACCCCAGAAGCCCGCCTGTAACCAAACATAGGTTGAGTGGCTATCAGACCCTCTAAAGCATGAATAATAGATGTAAGTGGGGCCCCGGGGAGCCATAACTCCTGATCCGCCCTCGCTAAAATCACCACCATATGCTCCCCTTTTACTGTAACCTCTCTCTCTCTCTCACACACACACACACACAGCATCTCAATTATTTACACTTTTATTCGACTGCGTTGTACCTAAATAATCCTCAAGTATCGGTAAAACGGTGGATTTAGTGTCGCGGGCCAAACATTCATACTTTTAAAAGGCGATGCTGCACTGGAGGCTCACTTCAGGATATCATGGAAGTGTGATGCAGTGTAACCACGGAGATAATATTTAATCTTTTAAAGTGTGGGGGAGGCCCGAAGGCACAGGAAAAAAAAAAAAAAAAAAGGATTTCCTGCATTTACATATTATAAACGTGGAGGAGGAGGTGATGAGACGGGCGGTGTAATAATTGGCAGAGAGGAAGGTAAGTCATGCAGGCAGCACATTCATTCATGTCTCCATCAGGAAGATAACCTTTGAACCACATGAGCTGCATGTATGTGTTTAAGTTGAGCTTCATCCACTGATTTATAAAAGTCATGCAGCTCTGAAGAAGACCGGACAGACATCTAACATCACCAAGCCAGCCTGGTCACACAGGGACGGTTCAATTTGGATAATTTGAGCCCCGAAGTTTATGTAATCATGTGTTTTATCTCCGGTAATCTGAGATCAGCCCGATCAGGCTCAAATAAGGAGAGATCCGTCCTCATGGTGTCATCTGATACAGACTAAAGCCTAGCGACCCGGTTTTCTAGGCTTAAAATCTCAGATTCCTAAACAGTTTAATCATTACAAATGTTACTTTCACTTCAGACTAAAACGTGAGATATCATGTTAAAATATAAAGTATCTGATATCAATTGTACTTAAGCTGCACTGTGTAATTATGGGGAAGAAATCTGTCCAGTTGTCGGGAAAATAAGCTCATTTGAAAATGCGCTACTTTGGCTCTGATGCAGCATGCAACCTGCAAAGTACCAAATAAATGTAGTGAAATAAGAAGAATATCTGCCTCCAGAATGAAGCAGAGTGGACGTACAAGTACCTCCAACTAACACATTCAGCTACCTTAACTATCTGTTTTTCTTATTTCACGATTCATTTCCAAACATTACATACGCTCTCTGATTTCTTCATGTTTATGCGAAGCAAACAACATCTACTCATGTATAAATCAGCTCCTCTAATGCTGCGTTACTGGCAGCAAGTCTCCGACGGTGCTTCTCTGGCAAAATGGCAGTCGACGACCTTTTCCTCCGCTGCACCGTCTCTAATACATTATGTATGAGAGTGAGAAAAAGAGGAGCAGCTACATATTCATCACTAATCGACCCGTGAGATGACTCGGTGGGAGGAATGGATGGTTTTTACTGCCTGCCCTGGCTTGGTCGTCTCTGTGGACAAGGTTAAAAGTTACTTTCATTCATATTCAGAGCGTTACGGTAAATTAGGCAAGAGTTTTAAGAGCAGGCATCGGGTCAAACATCGCTGTCAAAATGGACCTGGTGGTCGACTGGGAGCGCTTTTAAACATGAACCGGAGCCTTTTTAAGGTAAGTAAATACAATTTTTCTGTCTGAGCTCAATTTCACGCTCATATCCTGAGTTTATGTGATTCTTAATTCATTTTTTATTGTCTGCAGCGTTTTCATTATATTGTCTGCCAGGATTAGATACCTAAAAAAACCCAATCATTTCCTGCTGACGCCACAACTCAGAGGAAAGGTGAACAACTGATAACCTACACAGTCTGATTTCATATAAACAAAACGACCACGTCGTCAAAAAGTGGAGACGAATCTGAGGATGTAGAAGATCCTGGTAGGTGTTAAAGGGCGTTTTGACTAAAGGTGCGATTATGGTATGGATATTCGATATATGATTATTTGAATTCCAATCGGAGCACCACAGGGTTGTGTGCTCGGCCCCCTCCTGTTTTTCTTGCTAACTTAAAACAACAAGCAAAGCTCCAGCGTTTTCTTTAAGCTTGCTTATGACTCAACCATCCGTGACCGCACACAGTGTGGCGGTGAAGATAACCAGCTGGTTAGAGGACAACAACCTCTCTCTCTCTTTCAATGTCACTAAAACTAAAGATATGATAATGAACTACAGGAAATAGCAAAGGAGTGGACATCTCCCCATCAAGGTTGGTGAACCTGAGACTGAAAGATGCATCAACTTCAGGTTCCTCCGGGTGCAAATCACCAGTTTCATTTGCCAGTATCACAAAGTCTGCCACAATGTGATGTCGATTAAAGCCAAGGGCCAGAAATCGATATGAGACGATGTCCGCTCATTGAACACAAGCAGTTACAGAAGAAGCTGCCACCGCTTTCTTTTCTTCCTTTGGCCATCAAAGAATGAAAACAACCAGTAAATAACTGGAAAGAACTGTGACAGTTTGAAGTACACTTGACTGGCGCAACACGCATAAAACATGGCTTAACAACAAGAACAATTAAATGTTATCCGTCTAACCATCTAGTGTTTTAGATTTGGCTGCACCTCTGATTAAAGTTTGATCTCCGCTGTTTTTCTCCATGATGTTTTTAAACCTTTATATCTACATCTGAACCGGTGAACCTCTAAAATGTCCTCTCAGCATACAAACCCCTCCTCTACCCTCCCACGCAGACGGATTCCCACCCCGTATGTGCTCACATGATACACTGAGTAACAAAGCAGAAGAGAGGCCAAAAGAGATCTTCAGTGAGAGCTCAGTTAAGATGTCGCCTGTATAACATCCACATGGGGCGTAGGACCTCTGCCAGATCAACAACTGTGTTTGTCTGAGCCACAAATCGCTAATTAAATCATAAATGAGTGAGGTTGGAGGTGCGAGGCAGGAAAAAAAACCCTCCATAAAGCAACAATGAATCAGATAACAGCAGACATAAAATGTGTCCACTGTCTTCTGAGCCTCATTAAGGTGTGTGACAGGTGGAAAGCGTTGAGAGGTTTAGAGTTACGATGGGGCACAAACACCATAAACACCATCTTCTGCTCCACAAACAGCGGAGCAGACCGGCTGCGATGGCGCTGGTGGAGCTGATGAAGATGACACTCGGGGGGAATGTGGATAAATCAGGCCAATAACGAGGCCCCTGACGGTCTGCCCCCTTACTCTCCCGGCCAATAAAGCCATCTGATCATCCTTTTTAGAGACTCTGCCATCATGGAGGCGGCCCCTCACCGCGCTCCGGAGCCCGGGATTTATGAGATCATCAAAGCCAGATTGGGGATCTGTGGTTGCGACAAAGCGGGACAGATTGCTGGGGTTTTACTTCGGGGGGCTTGGCTGGTTTGGAAAAGGGGTAAACGTGCTCACAAATCACACGAGCCAGGGCAACCGGTGAGAGCTGGAAGGTCTCGGGTGAGGTGGCGAGCAGGGCAGAGCAGAGACAGGGTCCAATACTGGATACTGAATGTCTTTAATCAGAGTTAGTGGAGGCTGTAATAACAGATATCATCAGATAAATGTTATATTTAGATAGGCAAATGAGGCATTATCTTATGAAAAGTGAACTGATTTGCATATATTTCTAGAACCAAATGTAAACGGAGATAAATCCCCTCCAGAGAAAAGAAAGGAATAAAAGGAAAATCTTCTTTTGTTTTAAACCTGGGCCCTATTTTTTTTTTTTTTTACATTTTCTGGCATTTAAATGACTCATTCTTGCACCTTGTCTCTATTAAACTTTTGTGTCATGAGGTAAGGATGCAGGCATTAGCTTATTATTGTTTTTTTTCCATCCTACAATGATTCATTCTGATCCAAACTTTTGGAATCGGTCCAGTAGATCGCCTCAGCTGGCATCTCCAACGACTGCAAGTGTCAATATATCTCCACTAAAAGGGCTCGTATTTGTCACTTTATCTTGCTCTGAAGTCTTGTTGCAGTAGGATGGCTGTGGAAATATAAATCTGAATTTGCAGTTTGTTAAGAGGAACTGCCAGCAAGAATTTATTTCCAAAGTCACGGCTGCACGTTTGACAGATTCAGACAGGCGACAACTGTAAGAACTCACCTCTCAGAAGATTTCAGAGACAAAGTGGGATCTTACTATTCAGCAAAAAAAGGTATTTCTCTCTAGGAATAGTTTCTGTAATCTTGTCAGACACTTTAACCTGTCAGTGGCAAAAACAAGCACTTCTGGTGGACGTAACTTTGAAGGTTGTGGCTGGATTACCCCGGAGCCGTGTTGTGGCTGTCAGCTGAGGCGATCTACTGCACAGATTCTGCTGGAAAGTATAAATTATTTACGCGTCAAGTCATATAAATATAGGGCCATTTTAAAAATGCTGGTATTTCACCTTTAACTGGACAGTTTGGTGTATTTAACGGCTACTGAACCAGGAGATTTCTGGCTCAAAGTCTGAGAAATTGTAGAGATTTGTAAATTCAATTGAAAGAATTATTACAGCCAACATGAAACTTCCTCAGTTTGAAAACGTAGACGGTTATTTTGTGTTAATTATGTTTAATAAGCAGATGATGCTATCTAGTTAGGTATGTATGTAGGTATGTATGAACAGAAATCTGAATTATATTAATTTAATTTTGGACGTTGGATGAAGTCTGAAAGATGACACGTTATGGCGGCAAAAATAACCCAAAATCTCAAAAAAAAAACACCAGTCCAGTATAAAAACACAAACCCTTCACTCTGGAGGGGTTAAGAAAGAAAAACCTGACCAAATTCCAACATGGAAAGAGAGATAGGCCGACCTGCACCATTGACACACTTGACTGCAGCTCACTGCTGAACCTCTGAGTTTCCACGTCCTCTGGGGGATATCGAGCTGGTTTTCCAGTGACATGCTCGATGCGGACGGCGGGCGGAGGGATGGAGGGAGGGAGAGAGGCCGAATCAAGAGCATGTGACACAATTTAGTGAGGCTGCAACGTGCCCTGACCACAGGCTGTCATAGGCAGAGGCACAGGCCACCAGTCATTATCATAAATCAATAAAGTGCTCGGGTGAGCAGCGACACACACACCAGCAACGCTAACGCCACCGTACAGACACAGACTCTCAATCCTTCCATCATGACTCCCGGTAGTTTGTCATTTGAAGGTTTTCAGCTCTGGGCTAACGTGGAGTTGCGGCGTTATGAACGTGCTCGAGCTGATCTTGAACAACGCGGTCTAATTAGAAGGGACGGTATTGAAGAAATAAATTGAACGGCTCTGGACGGTCCATCCATCAATTAGATGGGACAGGACAAAATAGATCGGAGGATATATTGCCGGTGGTCAGCAGTCTGAGCTTAAAGTGACGCACACGACTCAAAAGACGACGAAGGACACTCAAGATAATCAACTTATTGAAGAGGCAAAGCACAAATACAGCTGATTATCTATCCACTCAAACCATCATGTGAAAATGAAAGAGCAGACGGCAGATCATTAAAGGGTAACTCCACCACTTTTACACATTAATTGTGTTTAAATATCTTGACAACAGTGGTATGAAACCTTTTGTGGCTCCAGAAGAAGCTGCTTTGAATCTGATAAATTACCTCCAGGGATGCCACTCAGTAGCACAGTTGCATTGTGGGTAATGTAGCTGCTAGGTAGCATTGCTCGACTGTAACACTGCTGGAAGTGGAAGCAAAACTTTTTTTTTTTTTTTTCTCAAAAATCTGTGCGCTCTGGCGGCAAGCCACAAGTCAGTTGCCATGGAGAGAGGTCCGTGGTTACAGGAGTTTTTACACTCGCCTAAAGGTGTTGTGTACTGTAGGGTATTTTTAGGCTGCAGCACTGAAAGAAAGAAAATAATCCACTCGATGCCGCAGCCTTCAAATCATCGTTTTGAATGTTTATTTTGAAGATGGATTACCGCCATACGACTGAAGGACGGCTGGAAGGTCAGAACAGAAACACAAAGTCAGCTGCAGGTTAGCAAAGCTGCATTTTCAAGAATGTCCGACACCAGAAGAGAAAAAAGCTCCTCGAGTCACAGAATCAGTGGTAAAACAATCTAACAAAGGGGAAGGTCAGGTCCTGGTGGAAGACACAAAGAGAGTCGGCTTTCTGAGAACAGAGGCGGCACATTTCCTCTCCTTAACTTCCAGCCGTGTGATTGTTACAAGAAAAAAGTTAAAGCCTTTCCTCTTTGATGTGCCGCTGTGTTCCCCACCCGCCGAAGTTTTTTAGCGGAGGTGATAGCTTTGGATGATAACTGAAGCACTTTGCAGGTTTCAGTGGGGGGATCAGAGGATTAGAGATCATGTTTCTGCTGAGGTCTAGCAGCAGGCAGATCAGTTCTGGACAGTTGAGCAGAGGAGGAGGAGGAGGAGGAGGAAGCTGCTCTAGCCTCGCACTAAGTAGCCTGCAATTCACAAGAGGAGCTACACGGAGCTGTCCACAGATAACTCTCCTCCTTCACGTCAGGCCAGACCCTCCAAAAAAACAAGATTGGATTTTATTACGCCTGCAATTTATTTCCTCAGGACACGAGCTATCCACTGGGTAACAAGACTAAATTAAAACAAATAAGGCTCTATCCTTTTTTTAAACGTCTTCATTTAGGCTTGCGCTCAGGCAAAACCCCCCCATGGCCGCGCTTGCGAGAGCTGACTACCCAAGACATAACACTCGCCACGTCTGATAAACCCCCTGCAACACAGACACTGTGTAAAGCTTTTGGAAAGCAATTAAGGCGGCGGCTCGGGATACACGAGGGGGAGGAGGGGGAGGAGGAGGAGGAGGGGAGGAGGGGAGGAGGGGCTCTCCTCTCGTCATCACTGCGGCTCTGACAAGCACCGACAGTTAATGTGATGTGGATGGCTGAGCTTGAATTTATGAAATATTCATTTCAACAGAGAGCGGGTGGGGGTGGCCTATGTTTAATTTATAATATCTGTATTTATGTCGGATTGTGAGCCTTTTTTTAGCCGTCTTCCAGTTGGCAGTTCACGTTCCCCGCAAGCCGCGGATATGTTGAGATTTACACATGTCATACGTCCGATATTGACATTTCTACTATAAGTGTCATAGCACATGTATGTTTATGATCTGACTTCCATGGTTGGAGGGGATGATGGTGGCGTTACAGACAGTCGAGACGGCTGTTCGAGACAACGTTTTCATCATTTTCTGACGTGACTTCTGGAGTTTCTCCAGCTGTGTTTGTTGCAATAAAAGGGGATATCTTTATTGAGATGTCTGGACAATTTTAAGCTGCGTTTATGGCAACAAAACCAGATATTTTTTATGAGACGGAGGATATTTATCAGATGTATGAGTGGCAACATAAGTAGATTTTTTTTTTTATATGACGTTGGGTCATTTTCCAGCTGCGTTTGAGGCAACAAAACTGGATAAAACTGCAAGACATCTGGTTAATTTCCAGCCTTTTTTTTGGCATCAAAACCAGATTTTTTGTACATGAGGTAGAGTCATTTTCGAGACGCGTTGGTAGTAACAGACCAGATACTTTTTGATGAGACATCGGGGATTGTTCCACCCTTATTAGCGGCCATTGAATCACATATTTTTGATAAGATGTCAGGACAGTTTTCAGCCGTGTTAGTGGCAACAAACCTGGACATTTTTAAAGAGCTGGAAGGTTTTTTCCAGCTGTGTCGTTTGCTTAGATATCAGGACATTTTGCAGCCCTGTTATTGGCACGAAAAACAGATATTTTTGACGCGACTTCATGTGAAATATATCTGAAAAATATCCTTAAGTGTTTTGTTTTTTTGCCTTAACCTTAACAGGCAATGAGCACAGCGTTGTCACAATATACACGCAAAAAATTCAATCTAAAGAAATGTGAAGTTGCAACATAAAGTGACAAAGTTTCATCGTAACCTTGGTTTGAAGAAACAAACATTGACAACATAACTCTGGCGTTTGTGCCGTCCAGTTTCCATCTCCTAAAGTGGTGATGATTAGATTGCTCTGTACAAGATGCAGCTTTCAGCGCTGTCGATGCATGAACACATACAGGAGGACGTAGAGCAATCGCCGGTAATGCACACGAGCTCTGATCGCAGTAAATCTCAGGTGGGGTGGACTGACTGTAGCACCACAGGAGAGGTGGAGAGAAGAGGTACGAGCCCGTGAAGAGAGGAGTGAAGGATGGAGAGAACGGAGGGATTAAATGGAGCTGTGAAGGAGCATCCTCCCCCTCCCCCCCCTCCTCCTCCTCCGGCCTCGATCATTTCCTCTAGCTACTCCCCCCCTTCAGAGAGGAAGAGAGGTTATGGAGATTTAAAATGAAAGTGCAGCTACAGAGAAACACAATGTTCTCACAACCTGGACAGGAAGTGGGAGCACTCAACCTGATTTTTAGGCAGCGTGCACATTCACAGATCTTTTCTTTTCTTTTTCTCCCTCTGTTGCTTGATGGGGCAAGCTGAGTGGTATTATTAGACATCCATGTGGCAAACGGAGGGACGAGGAGTGTGTCTGAGCCTCAGTCGCAGGCTGACGGTCCTGGCACCGTGGTCCCGACTGGCATAAGGCAGTGTGGTGTGCCAGGTGCTGATAAGGGGATTGCTTGGCGCAGCAGATCGGACTCAGGCTGGGATGTTTGTTTGAATAACAGCATGGTAGATACAGGAGTCAATACTGCTGTCACACCACTATTTGATTGTGCCTCGCGTGTCAGCGAGTGCATACAGCATGAGTGAAGCACACACTGCATGCATGGCCTCCACACTGACAGAGGTTAAGATTAAATATGTCTGCTCCGACAACTCTGCCATGTTGCGATGTTTGTTTTGGGGGGGGGGGGGGAAACGCCGCGATTCCTCCGGGCTTTCCCCTTCGCCATCAAAGCCTGCTTATCCTGGGAGATACAAGATAGGATTCTCCTGAGGGAGCGGTGGAAGGATCGCCCGTCTGGTGCGTCTGAGGGAAGAGCCCGCGAAGGGTCGGGCAGATCAATAGAAAGGTCGTCCAATCAATCTGTGACAGGGGTTAATTTGGAGCTTGGGAAAAAAAAAAAAAGACAATGAAAGCAACGCGGTGCTGAGGAATCTGCCCACATGGTCCTGATGTAATTACAGGTGTCAGTCACATGGCTCCCAGGTGTGATGATGCTCCAAGCGCCAAGATGGTGTTTGCTGGAGGGGGTTTTCTGCACCAACATGCGGTTTTTTTCGAGCTACCTGCCTGTCAGAGATGACATTTCTTCAAGCCGATTCAAGCGGTGCATCCCGATTTGGACAGCCAGACAGAAGCGGCGCAGCGTGTTTACAAACCGATCTGTCAAAGTGACAAAAGTTTTGCTCTCCATGCTGATTTGACACGTGTCAGCTCGCGCACCGTAATCACACCGAGACGCCGCCGCCGCCGCCGCTCTCGCCTGAGGTTGTCAAAGAACCACTGACGCATGAGGGGATTACTGAGACGCACGGGCAGCGATCAATATTCATAGCAGATCATTTAAACAAGTTAATGAAGGGAAAATGGATATTCTGGTCAGACAGCAATAAGATACGAAAACATTCAGTTGGACCAAACTGAACAAATCTGCCACACCCAGACAAGAACCGGATTATATGTGCATGTATTTGGTTTTCGTGTGATGTCGTCTTTCTAACGCTTGAATTCTCTCTGTTTGTATTCACTCAAATTGTCATTGTCTGTCTTAACTTGACCTTTCAAGTTAAGACAGGCCTGGCCTGACTTGTAAATATTGTCTTCCTGAGCATCCTGCTTCTGTTTTTGTCTCCCAAAGGAAAAAGACAGTTTAGGTCGCAAAAATAAGCAAATACATTCAAAATAACTTCAAAGTTTGAGTTGTACATTTCTCGTATGAACTATGGACTCTGATTTAACACCAAAACAAAAAACAAGAACCAGATTTGTCTCCATGGTAACAGACAAACATCACACAAACCTGCGCTGTATTAAAGTTTTTTTTCCAATCAGAGACATTCGTGTCGCTGCAGAAAAACTCTGAAACATTTCAAATTATAAATCAGGGATCCACTCAGCCGTCTAACAACTTTACAAGAGCTGTGTGGGTGAAAACTCAGACCGAGAGAGAGGAGAGACAGAAACATTCACCCTGAGAGATATAAGAGACTAATAATACAAGATTAGATTAGCTCTAAAAATACCGCCGTGCTTGTATAAAAATTTCGACCGGAGTTTTTTTTTCTGGTCTCCGAGCTTATTCATATGCAGAACAAGAGATGGTGAATTTCAATGAGAGCCCCGACTCGGGGCCTTGAAACCAGACCTTGTCTAAAGGCCCTCGTCAGATAATAGCTGGTGATGATTGGCAATCAGAGGCATTCACAATGACAGATGTTTGCAAATAGGAGCGCTTTCATTATCGTCAAATACCGGGAAAAAAAAAGGACAGCGTTCGTTTGGTTCATTGGTTTAAATTCAAGACAAAATCGGGGAGAGATGACAGAAGGATATGAAAAGGAGGAAAAGTAATAACTCGGTGGCTGCAGGGTGTTTCTCAAGTTTCCTCTCTTTTAATGTCACAAATTCTGAGTTTCCCCGTCGGCTCTCGTCATCATCTGAGCTCATAAGCTGGCGTTGATGTCTTCAGACTTACCTTCTGGAGGAAGAGGACGATTCTCTGGACCATCTCCGCTCGCTGCTCCTCCAGGCTGAAGAGGGTGCGCGGCGTGCGGATGAAGACCTTGGTCTTGCCGTAGGCGACGTCGTGGTCGAAGCCGCAGCCCTGCATGAGCCTCTTCACCGCGTCTTTGTCTGACGGCAGGTCGTGGTTCGGCCACGTGAACTCGGAGATCATCTTGTACCTGCGGGAGGGACGAAGTGGTCGTTTCAGTTTGTTAAATTAATTGGGAAAGATCATAATCATCTCCACTGGCCAAAGAAAAACAAACTCGTAGCTTCTTAGAGGCAAGACAAATTGGGCTGGAACCGAGGAACAACTGTGTGTTTAAAATTGATTTCATGTCTTTTTTTTTTCTCTTCTTCAGCTCGTATCATATCTCAAAGAGGAAACAGCTGGCCCGGGAGCACTGTACAGTGTCCTATAGATCTTCTTAATTACTAAGAAAGCACTGGGACTCTGCTCCTGGCACGTTGCCATGGAAATCACTTCATTTAATACATGAAAAGAGGATTAATTATCATGTAGTGCACCTGCAGCCCGGCGCAGGAGGTGAGGGGTCAGATTACACTCTTAGAGTCTGTCCGGGGACCGATTCAACTGAAATGCATCAACTTTGATTCAAGCTTTTAAGGCTTTAAATTCTTTTTTATCAAACGCCAGTTTTGTGTTATTTTACGACCTGTTGACAAGGATTCATAACATCTAATTTTAATCATTAACTGGTAAATTCAAGAGTGAAGGCTTGATGGAGGGTCACCAGAGCTGAGGAACATCTTTTCCTGTTTCTTTCTTTGTTAGTATTATTAACAACAAAAGCGAGGCTGTTGGAATCTGCGCACAGAAAGTGTTAAATCTATCTCATAAAATCACTTTTCTCCAGAACTGCGCTCTCCTAAATTGATTATTCTCTTGTTTTTATTTGTTTTTTAACGTGTTTGAGTCACACTTACCCCGCTCGATTTTATCTGTACCAGTTGTACTTTATTTATCACCACCTGGTAATTGCTTTTGTGTTTATGTCGATGTAAAGCTCTTTGTAGCTTTAAGAGATGTTTTGCAAGTCAACAACTCCACTCCGAGTCCGTGGAAAATCTTCATCATGATCTCCATCATCTGAGATCCGAAAGATCCCGGCGCTCTTGGACAGACTGCGTCCCCCCGTGTCGTTTCACAGCCGACACACTGGCGAGGCTGTGATGTAATCCCAAGTGCAAAATCATCAGCGAGGAGGATTGGACGGACGGACAGACGGAGTTGGATGACTTGTTACGCAAAAGACTCTTTAACCTAATCCTCAGTCCAGCGCGACGGTTTCTACGAGGGCAGTGGGCAAATGTGACAGCTGGGGAATAAGGGCACGGCTGCAAAAAGTGTGTGTGTTGTGGTACGGTAACGTGTGTGTGTGTGTGTGTGTGTGTGAGTCTGTTGTGGAACATTAGGACAAAACAATCTTGTAACTAAATCATTGAGTAAAAACAGCTTAAAAGTCGCCTGTCGGGCTTCAGATCTCATCTGTTACACAACGAGCGCAGCGTGTGTGTGCGAGCGCAACGTATCTCGTCCTCCGCAGGGAAACATAAGGTGACGTTCGAGGCTCCAAGGACCCTAAACTGACCCACATCAGCCCTCATCCTCTCTCCTCTGTCTCTTCTTATCATGAGTCGACACAGAAGATCTTTGTGAAAGATCTCGTGTGCAGGACTTTGTCAAGATTAAGAGATTTTTATGGCTGCAAGTGATGGATTTTTTTATTTCCAAAGGTCCTCAAACCTGTCTTCTTTTGAGAGCAATTTTGACAAAATGCAAGTTATGTAATGCAAGTCATTAAGAGCTACTGGCAGCTCGTGAGCTTTGAGTTGGAGACCCCTGGTTTAATCAATAGAATGTCACATAAATCGTGATACAATTCAATATATAGATACGCGCTTTTCACAAGTCTACAGATGATTTAATTTGTAAAAAGCTGCAAATCTTTACACATTAGAGGCTGTAACAAGGGAACATTTACAGTTTTTGCTTGATGAAAAGTTAAATTTGCGTTGAATTTATTTATTTTTCCTTTCTTGCGTTCACTTCTAACTACTTCTCTCTTCAGATGCTTCTGTCCTTTGTTGCTTTATACAATATTTCATACTGTATTTGTTTAAATGCGTTATATAAAAGCACCTGGAGCGGCTGTTACTCATGAAATGCACATTGCCTTTTCTACTTTTGATTCTCATCTTTTAAACTCATTTAAATGTACACATTTGTTTTGCTCAGCTATTGATTTTGTTTTCTGTACGACTGCCTGAGATCTCCGACTTTTTTCTACCTAAGCATCGATATGGAGGTCAGCCTCAGAAATCCATTGTTGATACTCAGCGCGCAACAACAAATTACAGCTAATTTGTATGTGAACAGACTCGTAATGTTTCTACAGGTTATGAATAAAACATGAGTTATTAGCGCAGCTCGTTCGATAATAGCTGTTTGCCGCAGTAAAAAAGGTTCCTGTTTGCAGCGCGGTAACATGTTTTCCACGACGTGTCTCCTGAGTATTAATAATCCAGCCTGCTTTTAATGAAGGTCAGAGGAGAAACATATTATTCTAGCAGCAAACTGAAAAAACAAAGTGTGTTACACGTAACGGCTGCTGGATATGAAACCGATCAGCTGCAAGACCTGATTAGATGTGAGCTGATTGGCGTTACACAACGCGTCTTCACACCCCGCAGTCAGGATGTGTCATGTAATATCCTTCTTGTGCAGCCTCGGCGCGAAGCCTCGGGGGGGGTTCATGCTTCGTGTTTGTCCAGAACACTTAAATATAAAAAAGTGTGTGAGGTGATGGTGGAGGTGTTTTACTCCATCACTTCTTCCACACAGATTTTAAAAGCCAGTCCCCAAAACAAGCAAAACACTTCACCTTCAAATCACAACCGTAGCACGATTTGACAAGTTATGAAATATGCCAAAGGCTTAAATCCACTGAACCAAATTAAGCAACTGCAGCAACAATATTGATGACTGCACAACGGCATTTTGGGTCAGAGGCACGCCGTCGTTAATCGACTCGTTCCACTGAAATGACGTGTTTGGTGAAGTTGTGAAACAAAATGAATCGGCAGCTGTTTTCAGGAAAAATGTCAAAAACCTTCTCTAACTTAGCTTCTTAAATGTGAAGATTTCTGGCTCGTCTTCGTCCGTTATGATAGTAAACTGAATCAGATGTCAGATGCATCTACATCTAATTATAACGGTCGTTTTATATTATACACTATTTTGATTATCGAGTAAAAGAATAAAGAAAATAAAGTAAAAAGGTTTTCTGATTCCCGCTTCTGGTCTCTTCCGTCTTCTGTGACAGGAGAAAATAAACTGAATATTTTTGGGTTGTGGACAAAACGAGACATTTGAGGACGTCATCATTAATGTTTTTCACCATTTTCCGACATTTCATAGACCAAACAACTCATTGATTGTTTAAGAATATAATCGACAAGTTGCAGCTAGACATGTAGAGAATAAAACCATTTCAGGGAAGCGAGACAGAACTCACTGCAACAGGTTTTATCAAGGTGCGTATTGTGACGAGTACCTCTGCAGGAAGCGCGGGTACGTCTGTCTGTAGGCGAAGCCGGCGCGTCGCACTCTGACGTTCTCCAGCAGCCCGAGGTACTCCACCTGATGGCGGCAGCGCTCCTGCTCGAACAACAGAGGGGACTTTACATCGTTGGGCTTGATGCAGCGGACGTAGTAGGGTTCCTGCAGAAAACAACGCAGAGGTAGTAAAGTCAGTGCTCAGAGGACTGACCTCAGCATGGGTCACAAGGTCATGGAGGTGATAAAAAAAAGTACTACAGCTCGTCTTTTTTATCTGATCGTCGAGTTAATTCAAAGCAAACTTCTGAGATGGTGCGATGAAAGAAATAACTGAGAATTAGCTGCGATTCAGCTGGTTTCAAGTGATAAAACAGGCTACACAAAGCATAGTTTTGACCTAAGTTGGGGGTATAAACTACATTATTCACGCCTGTAACAAAGAGTAAAAGCTCATCTTTATTTCAGATGTCCCTACGAACTCTCACTCTTCCCTCTGCTCCACGCAGGTGTCTACAGCCCACCTGCTCACATCAGCTCAAGAAGACTTTCTGATAAAAGTCCTGCTCAGCACACGTGAGCGGCGGGTTTGTCGTAGCTCGTGTTAAAACGATGCATTAACGCTGACCCGATGAACAAAACGAGCCTTTAATTTGCAGAACAAACTGAAGAGGGAGCCCGGTTTGAGATCACAAACGGGAGCAGTGTGATGCGAAGTGTGTGTAAACTCTCAGAGTGGGCTGTGTAAATGCCATTCCAGAAAAAACATTTGAGAGGTGGGTAAACAGTGTGTGTGTGTGTGTGTGTGTGTACCCTCCATTAGAGAGCTACATGTGAAGCTTGTTAAATCTCTTCTGCCCCTGACTCGTCACCTTGCTGGCCAGGTTCTCCACCAGCGAGATCATGGAGTTTTTGAAGAGCGTTGCGGCCGTCAGCGGCCGTTTGGTGACTTCTGTGATGCTCAGTTTGCCCTCGGGCCACATCGCCTTCAGCACTGGGTTAGCGCTGACAGAGACACAGAGGTAGAGTCGGATAAGTGGAGACAACAACACTTTACACGACTATCAGAGCACGGTTCTGTGTTTTGGGCTGTTTAACATTCATGAAAAAGGACTCAAACATTGTAACAAGCGGGGCGGTGTGTTCAAATGACTCCCACCTTTCATCATTTGTATTTTAACTTTCTGGTTACAAAACCAAAAACCAAACCCAAAAATGTTTCCATTATGTCATCAGTGCAGCAGTTAAGCATCTTTGGCTGCTCGTCCAAACACCCTGTTTTTGACCAGCCGTGTAAGAGAGTATCATAAAATGCACATTAGAGAGGTCAGGAATTACTAAGACCTCACATTTATATTCAGCAGAGGAAAAACACCAGAGGATTGGAGAGCAGCAGCAGCAGCAGCAGCAGGAGGAGGAGGAGGAGGAGGAGGAGGAGGATAAGAGTGAGCTGAGAGGAGATTAGTTGTACCGGCTCTGTGCTGCTTTTTTTATAAAGGGGTGTCATGTAATCAAAGTGCTGCAAGGAAAACAGAGGAGAGTGTGTGGACGTGACTGAAGCAGCGTGTGTGTGTGTGTGTGTGTCACCTGTTGTACAGAAGTCTCTTGAAATCCTGGAACAGGGTGTCTTTGTTCTTATCTATGAAGCCCACCACCGAGTACCTGCGAGGAGAGGGAGGCAGGTAAACGCAAAGTCCACACGTACAGTCCTGCAAACTGTCATTAACAAGAAGCATCAGGACTTAACAACTATTATATCCATGCTGACATGAAGCATCTGCAGCTGCACATTCATGCTGTGAATCTTTGGGATCTGATGACTGTGCAGCTGAGAGGAGTTGCCCCAAACTCACTGTCACGTTCTGTCAGCCTGAGATGACACACGCGCCGTGAAATGAGGCATTATCCCGCAGGAAAGTGGCCGTTAGAAGATGATGTGCTGCTGCGACTCAGTCGAGGATGATGGACGATGTTCCCCAGATGTCGGGTTTTAATACTAACTGGATGTATATATGCAAATGTAAAACTGTACTGAGTGTTAATGTATTCTACTGTAATTTGAATATTTGCAGGGTTTCTTTGCTTAGCATTTTCATCTTTAAGGCTGCTTTCATTCTTTGAATCCCTCTGAGAGAGAAGACGCCATCAGACACTATGTAACGTCCTGCAGACAAACTGTTGATGCGGTTCTGCAGAAATAAAGTTGATTTTTGAGTCTCATTCATAAGTCGTTATACATCGACATTATTATACATAACTATCACATATTTATAGCACTCTTACAATATTTTTTGTAGCTCTATAGTGAGGAGGAAAAATCCAAAAATGAAAAAAACTGCTGCTGCTTCCTGTGGACTTGAACCACTCTCCTCCTTTGTACTTTCTCCTTCGCAAAAAACTTCTACCCACAAAAAACTGAACTCACTGGATGCGTTTTGTTTTTTGCTCCCTTGTCTTTTCACTAAACTCTAGAGACTGTCGTGTGTGAAAATCACAGGAGATCGGCTGTTTCTGAAGTACTCCAACCGGCCCGTCGGGCAGCAACAATCGCTCTGCCGTCAGACTTCAACAGATGCTCAACCTCCTCCTCTGTACACTTGTGCTTTAACGTTGCTGCAAAATGGCCACTGATGGTGGTTTGAGTTGATCTAAATATGGCAATGTATGTTAATACACACTTGAAGTTAATCTGCGATGTTAATAATGAGCCTTCTATAAATAATACCCTGCTGTGAGACGGTCTGAGTGGCTCAGGGATCAATCAGTCCGCGGTGGGAGACACTCCACACGTTTCCATGAGAGCTCTTTTTTTTTGTGATTTTATTCATTTGAACGATGTCCAAGTGCTTCAGGGGATTCGGGAAGAGTCATTTTGGAGGGACGTCCTTCAATGAATATGCCGTTTAAATGTTCGAGTGTGTTTTTTTTTTCGAGTGTTTGTCTCCCAGTCTGAATGTCAACGGGAGGCAGATATTTGGCTCTTCCATGATTGATGCACATGTTTGGAACGAGCTTTAGAGGCTTTTAGTGGTTTTGTTATTTTATGCTTCAGAAATTGACGGTTAAAGTTTTTAACATTTTTTCCTTCTTACTCTCTATTTTTGTGTTACGCTACATTAACTCTGGTGAACAGACGACATTTCTGAGAGAATCCTCTTATTCGACCACAATGTGGACTTTTTTTTTTTGTTCCCAGTGATGGAGGACATGCTCACTGTGGGTCCTCATTATTTAAGATTACTCAACTTAAAATCAACATCCGGGCTGATTAAAAACTCCTGCTCTGTGGGAATAACGTCTGAAAAGTTTCGTGCGCATAAAAACAATCTTTGATCAATTATTCCTTCCCCTCCTGCTCCAAGATTAATGTGCATCTTCATTTTGGGTTATGGTGTTTTGATGTTGTTCCTCCTTTTTTGCCAGAAAGCTGACAGATATATTTTCATTTTTATTTTTTTTATCCTCGGCTGGCAAGTTTAAAAAATGCATCTGAACATATAAATGTTGCAGTGAGGTGGACTGAATGTTTTGGGTCTGACTGAAGAAGATGGAGTCTGATTCTAACTGTATTCTGCAGAGTATAAAACTGCACATGTGTATTATATGATACTGATACTGTATTTTTGCATGTTGCACATGTTCTGTACATAGATTTATCTTATTATTCTTATTGTTTTGTAGATGATTTTTAACTTGATAACTACGTTTTTCATTGTCAAACAGCATTCAGAGTGGAAGGCAAAGGTAGAATTTCATCGTACAGGGAGACTTCTTTCTTAAACGCCTCAAATCGTGAATTTTATGTAGGTCACAACGTGCCCCTCTGCGACTGATAACTCTCTCAAGTGATATTTTGGCTGACAGATGCTGTGCGCGGGGGGATCTGCAGTCTGTTTGGAAGAGATTTAAACTGTCAGTTTAGTCTCAGGTATTTAAGTAGTACGTGAAACCATCAAACGAAACGTCTAAATCCAACAGCTATCTTCTTTCGATAAGTTTGACGTTTTTGAAGTTTTGCCTGTGGATGAAATCTCACTTGTTACGCAGTCACATTAGTTTTATCGGTGCACAGAAATGGAAATGTCCCTTTTTTTCTTTTGTTATACTTTGAATGAATTAATCAAAGATGTTACATAGAGCAAAGGTTTTGGAGAATGATTCATCCGTACTGTGAAAGCAGTGACAGCTGAATAGACAACGGAGCTCCAGTCATGAAAACAATATTTAAGTGTGAATGAGCGACGCTCCCACATCTCCAGAACAACCATCGAGTTTCATTCAGGAACTCAAACTCCCGTCTTTCTCTCTCTCTCTTTCTCAAGACTGTGGTTTCAGTCTGCAGCTCTGCGGCATGAATATGTAAAAATGTACAAATGTGGGAAAAGAGCAGGAATCACTGCTAAAAGCTTTCCCTGAATAAATAAAAACTTTAAGATACTTACACCACATCTCCTGCGTAGTGCCGGATACGAAAGTCTCTGTCGAACTCCAGGCTCTTGTCAGTCGGCGAGAGCTGCAGAGAGACGGACAGTGATGAAGACTTTAGTCAAAGCAGTGACACTTTGATGCGAGTGCTTGCTTTGATTTTACTGAGAGAAATACATTTATAAAACCCTGTTTTCACCTGTAGTCTCAAGTCCTGGGTTTTAGTTTAGTTACTTCCTGTTTTATGTTGAAAGAGAGCGTTAAACTTCCTGTCTTTGTACTTTTCCCACCTGTTTATTAGTTAATCAGTCCCTCTACGAGTTGTGAGGTTACATTCTGAATATCTTTTTTGATTGTTTGTTGGACCGCACGCTTCATATTTTCCAGCCGCTCTTAGATACTTTGTGTTGCCATCAGTAAAGTTAACTTTTGTTCGTTTAACTTACATAACTGCGACATCTTGTGTCATGTACTGCTTGAAGCTTTCTCCAGAACCGCTCGTCCCAAACTACTTCAAACTCCACGCTGCACTTACTCGGGTCCTCAGCAATGCACCCCGACGTGCTTGGAGTCAGTTGGATGAATAGTTGTGTAGAAATTCAAGGACAGAGAAAGATTTCTTCCTTTTCAGTGAGTATAAACTCTACAATGTCAGCCTTCGCCACATGATTCTGACTGCACTGAATAAATAGCAGTAACCAGTGTCTTACGTAAAACACGTGAGGGATAAAAGCTCTGTTGTAACCACGATGAGTTCCCAACACGAGTCGACCAAAGTGCTTCAAAAACAAGGACAAACGACAATAAGAACAACAAAACAGAAAGTTCAAGTTCAAGAGTGAGGCCATGCAAAGCCTGTCCGGCGCCTCTAACACAACGATTATATAACGCTTCTGACATTCGGCCTCGAGTGAGTCGAGTCTCACAGAGGTCAAACAAGAAGAACTTTTCAGGACACATTTCTACAACAATCAAAACAGACTTTAAGCTGCAGTACAGGAACACAGACGTGCTGTTGAGAGGTTCCTTTAAGGTTCCTGTGGTCCAGCTGAGGGCACTTTTCCTTTACTCCACTTGGCAGCGGTGCGTCCTGAGATATGCCCTCTGAGAAACCTCTTCAATTCTGACCTTACACACAATGATTCCATCAGCTTCCAGAAATCCTGCTGACCACTGAAATGAACTCCCGCTGCCAGCAGACTGTGGCTGAAGAAGTGTACAGTCGCAAACCTCTGGGAAAGATCATTACTGACAAAGAAATAAGATTTGTTTGTTCGACTTACTGGACGGAGAATATCACTCATCTCGGTCTCTCTTTTTTCTGTCTGACCACTTTTCTATCATCATTATTTCACTTAATTCAGTTTATTGTCTGCTAATGTATTTCTGTAATGTCAATGTGCAGCTGTGTAGTTTGTTAACTTTCTGAAAACAAAATAAAATACTCAAAAAAAGGTTCCCCTCATTTTTATAACTCTGCATATTATGTTTTTTGTCATAATTTCTGTACGAGACCTACTGTTCTGTCCACAAGTGCGCAAACAGACACGTAAATAAGACGGAAAGATGCAGAGGACGACGAACGAGACAAAAACTTCAATTACAGAGCGCATCGGTATTAAAGATAAAACTCTTAAAACAGTAAAAACGCCAACTGAAGCTTCCACGACTGAAGGATGAATTTCACGACCATCTTCCCCTGCAGATTATTTCGGGGGACGGCGCAGGTTAAGTCTAAAACAAAAACTGGAAATGAAAAAAGGAGTCCAAGTTTCAAGTCTATAGCTTCAGACGTTACATAAGGCGGGAAACTGTAATCTAATCTGACATAATTCGACAGCTTCCCCGGAGCAGAAGGAGAGAAACCTCCAGTGAATCAACGCTGGCTATAAATCTGGCTGAAATATAACTTGCAAGTTTGTTCCTGTCAAAACGGCCGATCCACGGTGAAGCTGGATAAATCGAACTGTCTGCATTGTTTTTTTATTCAATAACAAACTCTGGGATTGATTCGCAGAATTGCAGAGCTGCTGCAAAAGCAGATGCATTGATGCGGAAAACAGCATCACTGTCAGGGCGGATAAAGTCTGAAAGAAGAGGAGGAAGAGGAGGAGGAGAGGAAGAAGAGCAAGACAGGAAAGAATGTGCAATTCAAGAAAGGAAGGGGGCAGACGAGGACCGAGGAGGAGGAAGAGGAAGAGAGATATCGTACGATGAGACGAGACAAGCCTAAAAAAGAGTGTGTGAAAGTGTGTGTGTGTGATACTGATGCCTGTATGTAGGCCAGAGAACGAAGGGAAGAAGCATGAATGGAGGTGCAGAGCGGTCTGTCACCGCCTGGCAGCCGCTTCTGATCATAGCTGGGTTTATGTCGGTGGAAGTATTACGCTGACATCAGAGATTAAAAGGCAGAGAAGTGGAGGAAAGTATCCTGCAAGCTCATGATCGACTGATACAACGACAGATACATGATGAAGCCAAAAAACACGAGGATATCCCTGATCTGACCCTTTGGCTCCATTAAACTTTAAACTGGTTATGTAACCCTCTAAATGTAATACGGACGCCTCTGTGACCACATAAACAATCATCTTTTTATGGCTTTAAGAATCTCTCAGAGGAAATAAGCCGCTCTGTGGTCTGGTTAAGATGTTTCTGCTTTGAGTCGCCCTCATCCAAATTTCAGAAATGTGCAACAACAACGATAGGTCTTAATTTCAGCGTCGAACACCACGTATCATGTCTGTTCGATCCAAACGCAAACAGAAAAGTAATAACAGTTTAGGTCTCCAACCTGGCAACCCTTACCGCAAAGACAAGAGTCTGAGATCCAGCAGTCGTTTGTCATGAACTTTGCCAGTTGTTTTTCCTTTTGTTTCTGGGCTTTAAGCTGAGCCAGGCGAACCCCGACTCTCCTCCAGTTCAAGCGTCAACCTCCATGCTTCCCCACAACTGTAAAGTGGCTGAATTTTCATTTAACTCACTCGTTTCAGTGGCTTAACGTTATGCGTAATTAAAAGAGTCTGCGCTTTGAGTGATAGCTAGCAGACCAGCAACCTGGGCTTCACTGAACCTGCTTCAGTCACACACCTTTTTTTTTAATCTCACCTGGAGTTAAGTATGAGTCATGCACAGCTAAGATGGCGGCAGCTGGAGCTTTAAAGTGGTTCTTAAAGGGATATTCCGGTGTAAGTTTAATCCATGGTCTAACACACCGTGAAACTGTGTTAGACTCCCTCTCGAGAGATCAAGTTAGCAGACCGCTAATTTACGGAGTTTTATCAACCTCAGAAACGACTGCACGACAACAATACACTGCAGTAAATGGATCCAAATATAAACCGCCACCTAAAAGCCACAAATAATGCTCAGAACAGCACCAAACTTCAGCAACAGTACAAATAGGGTCTCAGCACATAGTCCGGGGCATCTAAACCTCCGCTAGCTTAGCTGGATTTCTACTGAAAAGCTGACTAAATTTACCACTCTTCTGCAGCAGCTTCCTGTTGACGGGAAGTCCCGACGAGTCGATTACCGAGTGCAGTAGAGTTCCGCGGCTCATGGAGGAAATGGACGATTATGACTCCATGGAAAAGCAATCAAAGTTCATATGTGTCTTACCTGCCAGTTTATAACAGTTATTATCGAGAGCGGACAGGGAAAAGAACGGAATTGAGCATTTCTAACCGCACTCGGTAATCGTCGCATCAGGACTTCCCCGACCTGGAAGCTGATGGAGGAGAGTTGAAATCTGTTTTTAGCTTCCCAATAGCTTCCCTAGCTAAGCTAGCGGAGGTTAGATGCCCCTGACTGTGTGATGAAACCCTATTTGTACTGTTGCTGAAGTTTGGTGCTGTTCTGAGCATTATTTGTGGCCTTTTGGTGGCGGTTTATATTTGGATCCATTTACTGCAGTGTATTGTTGTCGTGCGGTCGTTTCTGATGATGCTAAAGCTACGTGAGCTAGTGCTCAGCAAACTTTATCTCTGGAGGGGGGGTCCTACTCGGTGTCACGGTGTGTTAGAACATGGATTAAATTTACACCGGAATATCCCTTTAAGAATCCTGCGGGTGCACTGTGTTTTTTATATTCCGTGCTCCAGCTTCGTATGTAAACAGACTCCACTTCGGCTCTTGTGGCTCGATGGGAGAAAAAAAAAAAAAACATTGCGGCAAATGTGTGGGTGTCCACATACTTTTGGCCATGTCATGCACTTACAGTTGCATCAATACCGGACACTGATGCTGAGGAGCCGAGCAAGAAGGGGGCCGGAAGACACAGCCATCAAATAAAACTTTAAAAGCCGCACTCTCGTCTACCTTGATGCTATTTCCGTCAGTCGAGCCAACACAGTGTGTTCTGGTACTTTGTGAAAATGCTGAATGAGTCACCGTAAAGCTCAGAGCTCTTTCTCACACACACACACACACACACTCAGACTCAGACGCTGAGAGAAGGAGCCGTCCCTAATGAGAGGAAATATTGTAAACAGAATAAAAACCTCGCAGAGTGTTGAATGAATCAGTCAGCCTTGATTCAGGCCCAAAACCACACAGGACACCAAAGTAAATCCTTGACAGAGCCAAGTGAAATTCCTCAGAGAAATTAGAAAAACTGTTTACCTCAGAGGCGCTTCACAAACGCACCGAAGCATTGAAGTGCCGCCAGTAATACTCGCAGACGTTTGTCAGCGCTAACGGTGACGTGCTCGGCCGACAAAAGAGAAGAAAACGCGTTTAAAACAGAAAATCTGGATCATAACTTCAACCCTGTGTGGAGGAAACGTGACAGTTTTAAGATGAATTAATAATCTAGGTGGAAATTAAAGGTGCGTGAAACATTTCAGGGGCTGTATTTGAGTAACCGTCGCAGGAAAACAAACATACATGAGCGCACACAAACACACGCAGAACGACAGATGCACCGACAGACAGACAGCCTGCAACTGCTGGAAGCCACACGGCCCCTCATCCATCACAATCAGTCACACTCCAACACACACACGCGCACACACACACACACCATCATCACTGTCACACCCTCGCCCTTAACATTAGGCTGAATCCCAAACACAGAGGAGGTGCTAATAAAAAAGCTGCCAAGGATAGTGTGTGTGCGTGTGTGTGTGTGTGTGTGTGTGTGTGTGTGTGTGTGTGTGTGCGTGTGTGTGTGTAGAGAGAGCGAGAAGGAGGGCAAACTAATAGAAACAAGGTCAGAATAATAAGAAGAGGAAGCGGTGAAAGGAGGAACATAAGCCTGAGTCAAAAGGCGACAGAGAGACTTCCAATTCAGGAGATGGTGTGCTGATACTGATCCAGTCTATTTATATCACAGCACTTACACTAACCTAACGACACAGGTGTTGTCTTTAGAGTCACAATTATATTTATCGAGCAGAGATGCTGATTACAGCCTCACAAATGTGAGTTTGGTGTAATTTTTGTGATGACGGTGGCGGGACCACTGCCGTCTATATTAGGGCTGCCCCCCCAAATAGTCGACCAAGCACTGGTTGACCAAAAACTCATTAGCTGACCAAAATGTCACTGGTCGATTGGTCGCAGGAAAAAAAAAAAAAAACATTTGGAGCTGTGTCTTGTCAAAATTAAGTCAAAATCTATGTGACTGGCGGCTGGCCTGTGTATAAAAGGTGGGAAGGGTTTTAATTTGAAGGGCCAGATACAGGAAGTCGTGACACTCACTCACTGTCAGTGTTTATTCTTTAACAGGGCAGGTCCCTTCGACGTCGTGGTTAGACAGTTAACAATTAATAGCCCACCATGTCGGGAAAGACGTCTAAAATATGGGATCATTTTGAAAAGAAGAAGGATGACCCCAAGAAGGTGACATGCAAACTTTGCAAGAAAAACTTTGCCTATCACTCCTCCACGACGAACATGATGTAACACCTTAAACATGCAAGTAGCCTAGCTACCTGCCCATGGCGGCCCAAACGTTTAAAAGCAGAGATAAATACATTTTATTATTGTTATATGTGCTAGTATTAGACTATTTTCTGACACATTCAGAATTAGAATCTGAAACAATTTGCCGGCGTCATTAACAGGCGCCAGACTTATAGCGCGGCCGTGTCATAATTTTATGTTATTCTGTCCCTGAGGCTAGTATACTTGGGGGGGGGAAAGCGTTTCTTTGTAAATAAACAATTTCTCAGCTTGAACGACGACCAAATGTTTCTTTTCCCTCTTTGACGGTCGGTTTTATTTGACTATGTTACTCCCCTCATCCCCAGGATTTGCAGAGACGTAACATATTTCTTTTCTAAAATTAAGATTGGGATCTATCAGTTCTAGACTGTTGGATGGACAAAAACACACATCACTCTGGCTCTCTTTGACACTTTAGAGACTTGTTTGAATTTATGTCGATGTTTATGTTGCCGGTTCAGGTACACGTGCTAATTTAACTTTTTCTTACCTTATTTCTGAAAATGTCGATTCATAAATAAAAAAATAAAAATATTGCTCTTGGAAAACTGTATACTTGTATTGTAAAGATACCTATTACATTACCATTAAATCAGAGACATTAAACGGTCATTAAATAAGAATAACATTGTGTATCGCATCTTATTTCTGTGCCGACATGTCGTCCAACGAACAAAGTTGTCGTGACAGAACGACTCATTTGAAGATGTCTCTGTCTTTACACTGACCGCCTGATTGTTGAGATGTACAATATCCCTCCTCTGTTGTGAATCTTTGAGGGATCCCTGCAAAAAATGTTTGAATATTAGCCAATACATTTTAAGAAGTCGGGCTTTCATCCAGAGAGACAAATCAACAGATTAATTAAGTAGATCTCAGGCGCAGCTTGACACTGAAACAAGACAGAAAAAGGGTCAAAGTGACACATGAAGAAAAAATAATGAGCTCAGGAGATGCACAGAGGCAGCGAGTGTTTTACGGATGTTAGTTTTCAGTTTAATTAAATAAGATAAAGACAAAGGCAGAGCAGAGCAGGTCGGGGCGGTGACGGGAACATTTAGAATTTAGAGAGGGGAAAAACTGCGAACGGTGGGAGAGGTGATGCGAGAAGGCGAGAGACAGGAAGGTGGAGAAAAGAACGAGAAGACGGTGGACCGAGTGTGATCAGGTACACAATGTGGCAGCGCTCGGTGTTGACGTGACAGGAAGTGATTATACGATGGAGGTATTGTTATATACACGTAGATATTGTTCGCAGAGAAAACACAACAAACACAGATATTCCTCTTTCCTTCCACATATTTCATCTTTTTGTCCTGAAGGTGGCCGTGAGGTTTAACAAAAGGTCCTCAGCGGCGACACTGGAAAGGCCAACGTACGCCGACGTATGACGGGTGAGTGACGATTCAAAAGGAAGAAAGAGACGAGAAATGCGATTCAAATGCGTCCATACAGGCCTGAGGGGTCAGTGAGCAGTCAGAGGCGTTGACTCATCTGCTCTCACACCTACAGGAACGGGAGTAAATGGAGTCAGATGTTGAGTGACGCTCGATGACGTTCATCAGAGGAGGATTTTGGTTGTACAACAGCTGACTAAGACACTTTACGCTGATGTTTCCTTTGATTCGTCACCGTTTCACACCTCCACGGACGGTCTCACATCGAGAAATACTCACCTATAACGTTGGTGATACCTTCTTAAACGATCAGTATTCATTCCTGTTATTGTATCAGGATCCCTTTAAATCCTTTTACAGATTCTTATAAGCGCTCTGCTGCAGGTAACCGAAGGCTAAACCTCAGCTCAGAGATGTCTAATATTGGGTGAGAGGACAGAAACTGCACAGGTTTCAGCGTCACGTCTAATTAATGTTCTCAACCCGCGTTAATTAAATGTATCCGACGTGTTGAATGAACAGCTGCAGCCTGCTGGACGTGACAAGTTACCAGCGATACAGTCGATGTCATATTTTCACTGAGGAAAGTCACTTTTGCTTCGGAGTCCTCAGTTATGATTTAATAACCTTTCCTTTAAGTCTCTGAATTTTTTTAGGATGCAGCTCAAGATTACACTTGTTTTTCACTGAATATCACAGAATAATATCATATTAAATGGTCAAACTTGCCTTGAAAGGTGTCAGACGCAGACACAAATTTTAATAGAAGTCTAAAAAATATCCTGAACCAAGTGTTGTATGTAAATTAATGTTGACTGCTAGAACAGGCTCATGTGCCCTAAAAACTTTTCTAGGTTTTTGCAGGACCTCACGTGTTTTGCTGATCTGGAATCAGACCCAAATTGGTTCAGAACTCATCCTCAGCTAAATCACACAGTTTCCCACCATGCAGATGTTAGCTGTCTATCCGTTTGTGGAGCAAAATGTATAATTTAAGCAGATTTTTCCATATTAAAGTCATCTTTTAATCATTTAATATCTCTGAGTTTATTTGTCCTCTGCTGGTAAATCGATATGCACGACTGTTTGTATGCAGACTAATCCTATCTTCAGTTTCCAGAACAAAAAAGAACACAAGAGTGAAGATTTTATTCATGCTGTCCACTCATGGCTGGATACTAGTCAGTGTAAAGTCAGAAAATATGTGGGATCTTGGTGATTTTGGCGCGTAATCAGTTTGACCAGAGAAAATATTTTCATCCCAAATTAAAAGTGAATTTCTATCAGGTCGTTATATTATCATATCTGCGTTATCTGTCCCTGTTGTTTGCTCCATCGGTCGGTAACAGCTTCTGACCCTTCAGTCGTCCCTCCGTACAGACTTCCCCCCGGGCAGTACAGTAAATTATTTTTTATCACCAATCTGAGAGAACTTCCACCTCAATCTGACCCTCTCTGACTCACAAATCCACTCCCCTCCCCTCCAGCAGCTCCTGCAATCATTTCCCCGACTACCCTTTCTGCCACCTCTGCCCTTCCTGCTCTCTGTGGACAGCAAATCCACGACGAGCTCGAGCCAGACCCCCCGCTGAGCAGCGTCTGACTGTCTGCAAGCCTGTCAAGAACTCTCAGTGGGGACCGCGGGAGCTGATCCAGGCGGCAGATGACGACATGGATTTTACATTTCACGCCCGGTGCTCTGACTGGCAGCTGTCAGGGTATTAAAACAACATCCTAAAGCGACATCCTCACTCTTGAGAGACGTACGTATGAGTACAACTCGCGTAAAAAACCCATCAAACTGAACCTCCACGTGTCCCCGCCGCTCACGACGACCTTGCAGACCCCTAACATGTAATCATACATGTAGAAGCAGGCGGACACACACGTTCACACACACACACACACACTTCACATCCTATTATTATGCTGCACCTGTACACGCAACGTGCCGAGACGCTTCTCTTCTGCAGTATAAATGGAGGCAGATGAGAAAACAGATAAAGAGGCGACAAAGGAAGTGAAGACTAGAGGGAGTCATTGAATTAGGGATTGTGGTTGAGCTAAATAAAAAGAAAGGAGAGGCAAACGGAACGACTGTGTCAGCACTGGGTGCTGAAAAAGCAGATTTGGGAGATCAAAGTGGCACAAAGTGAGACGAGGAGGGAGCGAGGAGTGTTGGGAGACACGCCGACGCTTCAGCTGAGCTCTGGCTGAGGGATAAATCTCCTGTTACGATACAAAATGATCAAATCCCATAAAAAGAACAAAAACAACACATTATCCTTCTCTAAAAACAGTCTGCCTGCCCTATCCTGCCCACAAGCTCACTGGTCTCCAACGAAGAGGCCACGTAAATATTTAAACCCGCAATAACAAATCTTTTGACGACCTGAGGGCGGCAGAAACCAGCTGTAATCACAAGACTGACAAATATCTTTATATCACATTGAAAGGGGGAGTTGTTCGAGGTAACAAACGGAATGAGACTCGACCAAAGCACCTAAATATCCGACTTTAATACCAAAACAAGCCTGTTGGAGCTGATGGGGAAACAAGTCGAGTGATAGCTGCTCTTAATTCATCACCCCGAGCAAAAAATGTGAAAATATAGATCATAGCAACTGTAAAAACAATGGCAAAAAACATAATTTAATTGTTAAAAAAAGGCTCGATAAGGTAACTTTAATCAATTAGTACAAAGTGGTAGATTATTTGTGGACTACTACTTTTAATCGACTGAGTAATTACTGCTGCAGGAAAGTCTATGTAGGACTGACTTCAAATTAAGTGCAGTACAGTGCCCACTGCCCAAAGTTTGTTTGTGCATTTCAACCTACAAAGACCAACTTTCTTTCTTCAGCATAATGTATTTCGTTTGCTGTGCACCTACGTGAATAGTGCGAGGAGAAGATTGCGTTTTCAATATTT
The DNA here is from genome assembly GCF_900880675.1 of Sparus aurata. Classification (NCBI taxonomy): domain Eukaryota; kingdom Metazoa; phylum Chordata; class Actinopteri; order Spariformes; family Sparidae; genus Sparus; species Sparus aurata. The sequence goes on along the minus strand of NC_044206.1, from coordinate 22,468,110 downwards.
TTTTAGAAAGCTCCAAGGCGCAGAGCAAATAGCTGCAGTCAGGCGGTAACACACTGAGATAAAATAGCAGCGCATCATCAGTCAGTGTGGTTGGTTGTGGTGCAGTGACCTAAAAATAACATAAAAAAAAAAGATGCACGACTCAAGTAAACAAGCGCGCAGCTCGCTGGCTGTAGGTCAGCAAGAGTTAAACACTTATGAAACTCATTTAAGTTCAGCGTGATGAAAGCACAATCTAAAAAAAATAATAAATTAATAAATCAGATTGAGGCGTCATCCGCGGCACATCAGATTCAAGCGTTTTCCCCCTTTTAGGTAAGACATCTTCTGTAAACAAGCCCGAAGCCGCCGCGCATCAAACGCGCCTGATTAATTCACAACAACGCTGAAGACGCCTGGAAGCCAATAAAAAGAATTTCTCATCAGCAGACAGCGGAGCCAGAACAGAGTGATCTGAACTTCCTCCTCCTGCTTTTAATCTCCTATCGGGTCTGTCAGGTGTGTGTCGACATGTGCACATATATCTAAGCTTTGTGCGCTGAGAGTACGCGATGGCTGCTCACGTGTAGTGAATGAATGAATGAATGGACGGCAGCAGGGCGTGTGCGCTGCGTGCAACATCATTCAGCGCTGGAAGGAGGGCGAGAACATAAGTGCAGACACAGAGCGCCGATCGTGTTACAGAACATCTCCTGGAATAGATCTCTGACTCATTTTCTTTCCTGTCGACTCTTTCTTGTCTCCTCGGTTCTTGGCAGTGAGGCTCTCAGGCTGATACTCAATATGTATGTTTTAGTTGTTCTGTTGAGGGCAGCGGCGGCGGTGCTGAGAGACAGGAGGCTGTCTTGACCCGGGGAACAGCAGCGCGACGATAACGGCTCAGCTCCAGGTCAACTTTACAGCCCACGCCCTTTATTGTCAGGCTGCAGTACATTCTGATTACAAGTCGCTTTTCAGGAGGTTGTAGGGTGTATTTTTTATGCATTAAACATGATACATCTACACAAACTGCATACTGTACATACTGTACTCCAGAGGAAGCTGCATACAATCTGATCACTCAGTAGCCAAGTTGCATTGTGGGTAATGTTGGCACCTGATTTTGGAAAAGGAAGACTGTGTGAAACAAAAAAGCTGATGTCTCTGATTCTGCTGTATTGACTCTGATCGTGTTCTAAAATGAGTCCAACGCCTACATTTCCCACAGTGCAACAGTCACACTGAGTTTCTGGGCATCGCTGATTGCTGAGTCTCATTTCCAGGTCGGGTTCGCGGCTCCATCCCGAAGCTGAGAATGAACTTATTAAAGCTTCCTTACGCCACAAGTAAGGTTGCAGCAGTGATAATCTACAACTACAAATCCACTTTCACATTTTTCAACGGAACATGCCAGAAAATACAACATCTAACACATGTTAAGTTGCATGCAGGCAAATGTGTTAGCAAATATTCTTATTTACACATCGGAGCAGCTTTCATTTGGCGTCATGCTTTTGGCGACCTGATGAATCGTAGCAGTTTTTGTCCCCGCCGACTCTCTTTTAGCTGCTAAATTTTTCAGCGTTCACCAGCTAGTTGCTAGCTTTGTCTGTCAGCCTGTGTGATGCTGGGCAGACGGTGAGATGAGAGCGAAAGTCTGTGAACCAGAAAACCCAACATAACGAGCTTCAAGAGTCGAAAACGAAGGAACGAGGAGAGCTGCAGAATTGGGTGATAACTCTCTGTGGCTCTGTCATCACAAGCCACTCATTCATACTATATAGAGTTCATTTGATCCATTGTTAAAATGAGAAATAAACTAAAAACTACGCCACTGAATCAGGTGCTGCATCAGACATCACTGACTTTACTCTGAGCTCCTGGTTTCCTCCTCGTCTGCATGTCGCAGCCCCTTTTTCTCTCCCTTGATGTGCATATCTCACTTCCTCTCACATTTAATTCCCCGTCTCTCCCTGCGCTCCTCTCTTCCTCTTTCCTCTCACTTCATCTTCTCTTTCCACCTTCACACTTTTATCCCGGCAGACAGACGTGCAGAGGCTGCGTGAGCTGCGAGGCTGGAGGAGCGGCGGCGGTGGGTGTTTTAAAGTCTGCAGAGCTCGTGTACACTTTGTTCCCCTCTGAACTTTCCCCAAGAGCTCATTTGCATCATGAGTGAGGCTTAGGATATCTATTTCAGGTCACACTATAATACAGGGAATGTTTCATTCTCTTTTTTTCTCTTCGGCTGAGAGTAATTCAACAATCTCAGGGTTCCTTTCCCCTCCTGAAATTACAGAAACCCTCTCCGCTGGAATGTCATTAAAAGTCAGCGCTTTTTTAACTTTATCATTTAATTTATTTTCTGTTTTTTTTGTGCATTGCTCAGGCTTCTCCTTAAATGTCTTGCTCTGTCTAACTATTTCATTTGTTGTTGTTGTTTATTCTCATTATTCAGGAGACTTAAAATAAAATCAGTCAATATGTTTTGCAAAAAAAAAGAGGAAATAAACGTCTGCATCGCACGTTTGAAATCACAGTCCTTCAGTTTGATGTCGTCCACGTGCGGACACGATGTTCCTCCACAAACTTTGCTTTTCATTTATTTCAAGAGCAATAAATCGTCTCTACTTCAGTAAATAACATGTGAATTCAATCTCTACTTAAAGAATCTCACAAGACTGCAGATATTTCTACGACCACTAAGTGGTGCTAAGAACAAAACGTCTAATTAGCCGTGGCAGCGCCACCGCTCCACCTTTTCAATTAACGTCCATATGGGACAATTAATCACTCTCAACTGGAATCACCATGACATCAATCAATGCACAAAGGACCTCTCAATGTATGCGGGTCCACAGACGGTAACAAATCACCAGAAACGACAAAAAACAAGCTCATTATCATATTAATAAAAAAAAAGGTTGCATACAACCCACGTGGCTCTTTTGTGTTCATTGTATGAAGCCACCTCTTACATGAGGAGTGGTTTTGTTTCTCTTCCAATTTATTTAAGAAAGGGAACAAAACAAAAATATGAATATGTACCTTAAGATGAGGAAATTAAGGATGATGTAATTAAAATCTGTTTACCTGTAGTGTCAAGTGAAACTAGTAAATTGTAGTTTCTTGTCTGCAGCTCATATGTTTTGTATTAATATATACAAAGTCTAATTCAAACAATAACATGGATAAATCTAGTTTGCATGGGTAACACTTAACTTAAACGTGCCCTATTTGGAATCTAAAGCAGAGTCGGGCTCTTTAAATATGTAGGACCCTTAATTCATATTTTTTCTTAATCTGAACACAGCGGACAGAAACAGAAATAGTAGATACCTCCAGAAAACACTGACTGGTGCAGCTGAAAAAAGCAATCACTGGTAGAGGGCTGCAGACAGACGCCGCCTGCAGAAGATAACTGGCTTACAGTCGTCGCAGAGATTCAGGAGATGAAAAAAGAAAATGACTTATGCATTGCAAGATGGAAAAAATTATAATTTATTAGCTGAAATAAAGAACATGGCTGGTGGCTTTTTGCCTTCTCGACCGCTCAAAATGTAATTTACCTTCCTTCCATTTACGATCCTCCTACTCTCCGCTGATCACGGAAACTTATATACAAGTTATGAAGTGTTGTATAATAACCACCTGTCCGTAAACTATAATGTAAAATGTTTGTCACCTGGAAGTTTTTGACGAAGTAGTGCCTGGCAACGATGTTGTTGCACCATGTAGCTACAACTCGTTCTGTGACTGACCACTGTTCTAAAAATATAAAATATATCTTCGTAGGCATTAATGAACACTTAAAATGTCCTTATACCTGTTTAAAAACACATTATAGAGGGTTATTAACCGTTTACTAAGGTGCTTGTGAATGATAAATGCAGGGAGGGGTCTGTTTGCCCCTGTGGATTTCCCCACAGATGAATTTTAATGACAAAGTTGTATGAAAGCCTCGTCTCGCTGGATTAACTTTCATCATGACTGTTAATTTAAACAGTAATACACTCTGTTAAAAAATGCCCTGGAGATCAACTAAAGCCCTCAGCAATCCACACTGCTTCCTGACAAAAAAGCCCATTATGTTAAGTTGCCAGGCAACAGGACTCCAGACAGTAACAGGGGAGAGAGAGAGCGGAGAAGATTTCTGGCTAATATTGATTTGCACCAATATTGGCTCCAGGAAGTAACAGCTGGGCGACTGCAAGTTTCAACCCTCCATTTCACATGTGTGCCGCTGCCAGAGGAGCAGGTCAGGAGGGCGACAGCAGGGAGCGCATCGACTCCCAGATGACAGAGATGCTTCACGAATCGATACAGCCTGCAGCACGGCACAATCTTTACCCCGTCTTGACTCATCCTTTCTTATTCTCAGCTCCCTTGTCCCTTGTGTGCTTTTTTCCACTGGATGGGGAAACAGTTTGTCTGCAGGATTCGGAGCCTTTTAACTAGCTAAATGTATTTTTTTGCATCAAATGGAAGCACAAAGATGTTTTTTCACTTTGGAGCCTGTTGCTTTAAAAAGGTGCAATCTGTATGAAATGGCAAGAATTGTAACGCAGCTCCAAAACTATAGGGGGCAGCGTAGCCAATCATCGCTACTCTGTGTGTTCTTTTCTGTAGCTATCTTTGGCGTTAGCGACCATGGACTGATAATTAGTGGACACAGCTGGAAGGTGGAGCCCCGATCATTCCTGTGAAAGCTGCTCAGTTGCGCATTAGAGACTTCCGCCAACTAGCTTCCTGTTTAGCACCTAGCTAACTTGAACAAAGATGAAATAATTTAATCGTTTGGCTCTTCTAGATTTTACAAATAATACTGGACCAAAAGACTTAAATTATGACAGTCAAGCGCAGAGGTCGAGATGCTCAAAAATATATGACTGCTGTTTTACAGGCGCTTCTTTTACAATGTTAGCTTATGGGAGAGAGTATTTTTGTGCCGCTGGGCATCACATGAGGCTGTAGTACACAGTCCCTATGAAAATTGGCTTCATCCCCCGACCTACTTCCTGAGGGCTTGGTAGCGACTAGTTGCCATTAGCAAGTAGCTCAGTTAGCCATTGGTGGACACCAGACTGGGACTGAACACAGAGGCCAGTTTGAAAACAGTGGGTAGAGTATGGAGGCGATTTACAGCAGATGTGACTCTGACTCCAGGGATCAGACGAGACAACAGGCGAGGACAGAAGTAACATGAAGCGGCGAGTTGGGCAGAAGCAGGAAAAAACGGTGTGTAGCACCTAAAAATGTTTCCTTCCTTGACATTTTGTGAGGTTTTCTTTTCTTTAACTTGGTGGAACAAGTAGCAAACTCACTGCTTCCCATCTCTCAGCTAAAGCTACGGGGACTATCAGGCCGCAGCTTTGGTTTCAAAATCCAGTTTACCGACGACTGCATCATTTTCTCACTCCCCCTCGTCGTCCTCACAGTTTCTCTGTTTGCTTCTCCTCATACATTTGTAAAAACATCCTCTTCACCTCCCCGTCCCTCCGACACCCATTCTAACACAGCAAAGCACCAGCTCCACACTCTCCCATTGGCTGACAGTGACATCACTTGTGCAAAGTGTCGAGTCAGACTCCGGCTCGCTCTCTCTGACAGCTGATGCCCTCTTGTGTCCACGGAGGACACTGCAGTCCTTTTATAAAACACTGCTGTGGTTTCACGTCTGCTTATCAGCCTCTGACATGTTTAACATCTGCAGAGGCTGAAACACACTGACCCCAGATCAGCGACAGTGAGGAGTGACTTTGCCTTTATCTAAGTCATCTGATCCCGAACACAAACTGAGGATGTTAGCAAAGTAAATTGGCTCATGTTTTGTCTGCCAGTACAAGCCATTAGAGTGAATTAGACTGTAAGCCTTCCTGATTATTCAAACTAACAGGATCAGGTTCAATCTCTCTGCTCTCTGCCGCTGATTGTTACTCACTGCGTGGTGTAATCTGCCCTCTGGTGTTCTCAGCTTCCTGCAAGCACCACAATCTCATCTAATGCTTCATGTCTCGCTGATTTTATTGTTTTGGTTGTTTGATTACATTAGCAAATCGTGACTGAAAATCAACCGTCATGCGCTGTAAAAATCCAGAATTACATCAACAATGTTCAGCAGAGGGCTGCAAGACATTATCAGTTTTACGATGGATGAAAATGTTGATTATTTTTAATTGACTGATTGATTCTTAGTGTTGTTTTGTCCAACCAACAGCCCAAAACAAAAACATTCAGCTCACTATATTCTTAAGATGACGAATTTTGACGTTATAGAAGCTACAATGACACAATAATTTACATTTTTCCTCGATGAATGCCTTTAAATTGACTATTTTTATACTTGCTGGTAAATCTTCTATCAGTGGATAAATTAAAGAGACTAATCATCATAGTGCTGCAGTTCAAATGAGACCCCCAAAAATCATATTTGAGAAAAAGTAAAGACCCGTCAGTCACAGTCATCCATGTGAATGATCCTCGATTAAAAGTCTTGTATACTCATTAAAGTATCTAACAATAAACATATTTAAGTGCCAAAAATACAAATAAAAGTAAATTATTGATACATTTACATTTAAACTTCTTCTTCTTCACCTGAAATCTTCAGGTGAAGAAGTATAAACTGTTAAATTCATGTATCATTGACACATAAAGATAGATAACATGACTTCTTGATCGCCCCCTGGTGGCTCCCTGCAGTATAGGTCATGAATCCATCCCCTTGATGATACGGACAAACTAAAAACTCAAAGTAAAAGCCAAATAAAATGTTCCCAAAAAGGGTTTCTGTCATATTTCGTACTTCATATAACACTAATGGATGTCCAAGGTTAATCTGTCTGATATTTTTGTTATTTGATGCTGTAAAAGGGGGTTTAACATCATGATTGACAGCTGAGCTCTGGGTCAGGTGGATGTGTGGGTGGGAACTCAATCGCATTGCTCCTCCACTCAATCACTTCTGTGCAGACTCTGGATCTAAATGATGTCACCAGTGCAAAGTGGCAGCGGTCACATCCTGAACATTTACATGTTTGTACAATCGGAGGAAGTTATGCATCTTTATATGTCTGTCTTAGATGAGACGATGGAGTTTGGGTTTCTTACCTTGCGACTGGTGTAGTGGGCGTGTTTGGCCAGTTTGCCGTTGAGTCCTTGCAGGAAAACCTCATCCGTGACTTTGCCCACATTCATGCAGGCTTCATCCAGCACGGAGAAGATGCCCTTATGCTGCTGCTCCACCAGATCCACGATGATCTGATTGTTGAAGTAGTCGATCTAACAACAAAAGGACACAGAAGATAAAGTCAAAGTCTCTTTGTAAAGACAGAGAAACATCCAACTGAACAAACAGATCTCAAATTAAAACACAGTAGGACCAAAAAATATCCTCCGTACATGTTTCCAGGGGATTCCTTCTCGCTGATACTCTTCCTGCTCCTGCTTCAGCACCAGCTGGATGAAGAGCTGCTGCAGCTTCTCGTTACAGTAGTTGATGCAGAACTGTTCAAAGCTGCAAAAAGAACGAATGTTACGGATTCACATACTGTAAAATATTCTACACAAAGCAGCAGGTGTTGTCGTGTTTTTTTACACAGGTGGAATATTTGCTGTCATTCAAACCTGTTGTTCTGGAAGATCTCAAAACCATAGATGTCCAGCACCCCGATGACCGTGTTCTTCCCGTGGACTCTGGCGTCGTAGTTCCTCACCTCGATGATGTCATTGATCCGTCCCACAATCCAGCAGAACAGACGCTCGTACATGGCCTGAGGACGACACAGACGCATTCATCAGAATCAGAATCAGTGCGTGTGGCGGATGATTGGCTGCCGGCACAGAGCGGTCTAGCACGCAGACAATGGACAGTCACAGATGCGACCGCCGCGAGTGAAAATGTCACAATATCAGTGAGTCAGACGTTTTGTTCGCAGCCCACACTGCTGGTTTAAAATGTGCCCACATGCATTGCTTCCTCCACAGTCTCCAGCCTCTGTCTGGAGTCATAACATTGTGACTCACGCTTCTGTGAATCAGCGTGAACCGCTGTGAAAATATCGTTTAGTGAAATGTCACAACCCCGCGGACATCAGCGGGTCCGTGCTGTTTTTGTCATTGTCGTGCGGCCTGACAGACCGACCACAACGTGTAATTTTGTGGGTTTTTTTCCAACAATAACCTTGGCGAGAGCGTCCCGTCCGTAGCTGGCCTCTTGTATCGTGTGCTGTTTCTCGATGACGTCTCGGCCCGTCGCCACGGTGCGGTACAGCATGGCCTTCTCCACGTTCTCTTCTTTGGTGGACAGCAGCTCCCTGAGTATCGACACCAGCTTTGGGTTCTCTATCAAGGTCACGTCGCCGTCCACCCCGAAAGTCAGGTTGCCCTAAAACAGAGGCCACAGAGGAGGACGGCTTATTGCTTAAGAGTTCAACATCGGGCAAGAATATCGATACCAGTTACGTGTCTATACATTACATAGGCAGCTTGAGTAGGGACACATTTCAACATATGTGAAAAATAAGGTTTTCGGTAATACACAAATGGTGACTGGATGTTTACTCGTTAAATTCAGCAGGTTTTGCAAGGAAATTCCTCTGAAAATCAACATCTGGGATAAACTCACGCGACACTTAACTGTGGTTAAGCTTTGTCTCTGTTTTTAAGTTATTTTTATTCACAGGGAACTTCCAAAGAAATTATCACCAACCTGCAATACAGATGTGTTAAAAAGAACCATTACGAGATTTAAATTGTGAGCTGCTTTTTCAGTGGACACAAGCGCATCCTCAAATCTTTATTCTCATTATCCATCTTGGCAACACTGGGCCGCACACTCATTTGTCTAAAAAATCTATACACAGCACAACAGAGATACTGGCACACAGCTGGCGAGAGAGAAACGAGCAGGGGTTTGATATTATCGAGTATTACCAGATGCAGGATGGTGGCCAGGATCTTGTAAACAGTCTGAACCTCGTCCCCGGTGAAACCGATCACTTTCATGGCATCGGCCACGGCTTTGAAATCGGCCCCATCGTTGATAGAAGACTGGAGAGGGAGGAAGAAAGACAAGGAAACTAGTGTATTGGATCAATCTCAATTGTGTTGTCAGCTTTTCAGCATCTTTGTGTTTTAGTTTTGTCCCACAGCTTCTTCTTCTTCCTCTCCAATTAATCAAGCCGGGATATCAACTTCCCACGGTTAATTAAATTGCAAACTGGAGCTTAACTGCGATGTGGCATTATATAAAAAATAGGAGCCGCTGAGACACACAGCGTGCACAGACCGCCACCTCGGCTGTTTGGTCGTGTTTTGTTCCATGACATCAGGCTGTTTGTTGCTGTCGAGCGGTTTTCGTTCCTACTCATTAAGACATCAGCGCACAGCCGAGCTCTAAAAAAAAACAAAAACCCTCCTCTGTAGAGCGTCACAGAGATGATGATGAGGGCTGAAATACTTTTCCTACATTCAAAACCTTAAACTCCAAATATGTGATTGGTGTGGTTTGTTCCAGAAAGCTTGAAACACACATCTGAGAGTGGTTTGATTGGTTGTTTTTCTCCCCCCTGCAAACAAACACGCGCTCGGACTTTCGTTTTTTTTGTGGTTTTCATGCGCTTCTATTCGTCCGACTGTGTGTATGCGAGTTCACTTTCACGTTAATTGTTTAGTCTACCTTAATCTGGCCTCCGACTTTGATGTAGTTGTAGGCTGTCGGGTCCTTCTGGATGTGAAGAGAGCGTAACAGGGAGTCCGGAGCTCCTCTGAGCAGCTGGTGACGAGCAGAAACACACAAACTTTACATACACAAATTCACACAGTAGAGCTTTGTGTTTTTTTTTAGGGCTGCGATGTTTTAATTTAATGCATCTAAACTGAAGATTTCCTCATTCTCTCACACTTAACATCCAACACAAACTGTGACCTCATTCTCACCTCCGTACACTCCTACACGTAGGAACAAAATGCCTGTTGATGACTCAGAAATGCTGCATGGATTCATTTTTCCTGCCGGTCGATTCAGTCTTACACAAACAAAAATAATACGTTTGCATGCACACACACACACACACACACATATGCAAACAAACAAGCATGTTTACCTGGTAGAATGAATGAAAGCTCCTCTCGCCTGACTGTTGGAAAATGACCCTCGACTGCAAAACAAACAAAACAGGACAGTGTGACATCACAGCTGTGTGAGCGGAGGGAAAAGGCACTGCGGTATGATGATGACAGGGTGTTTAAAATGTTTTTCAACCCTTTAAAGTGGAGCCATGTCCCTTGTCATAGGTTGAGCTTGTAAACAAAAATAATTTTCCCCTACAGACTGTTTCGTTTTAACAGTTTTTGTGAGCCTTAAAGCAAAAATGCTGGAAGTCAGTCACAGTTAGGGGCGCTGAGGGGCAATGACGCTATTGTAAAGGGTGCATATTCATTCACTGTCGTCTTATTTTGAAAGGACAAGACCAAAACAGACAGCAAACTTGAACACCGACATCAGCAGCCACATCAACTACAGTCAACAACAGCAAGAAGATGAAGAGGGGTAGAAACTCCCCAGACTCCCTTATAAAATTGCTCAATTCTGTGAGTTGTTGAGCTTGGAGAACATTTTTCAACTTTGTGAAACTCTGTCTATGACAAATTCTTAATTACTTGCGCCCCCTTGTAAATTCGGCATATGTTAACGACAACAATTGATGGTTTTCATTATGCTTCAGCTCTAGTTTCTGCAAGGGGAAAACTCTTGAGTATTTCACAAGAAATACAGGCACAATTAGTGAAAAGTCTTAACAAATCTAGCCTGTGTAGTGGAATAAATGCACATTTCATGCAGCATCTTGTTTATCAAGACACAACCCCTCTGATTCCCAACATCCTGAATCCCCAGTGGGCGTCCAGACCTCCAGGTTGGGATCAACTCATGCATGCAACGGAGGGACAAAGAGGAACATGGCCACCAGATGACTGGAACAACAGTCCAATGTGGGAATTATCACAACATTTGGAACACATTTCAATTTAATGCTTGGCTGAAACAACCTGTTGTACAACACAATATGTTAAACCTTTTTCCCTTCTGCACTCACAATCAACTCTTTATTGAACTAAATCAGTAAAAGAAACCTTCACTGTCACCAGATTATACACACTGTGTGACTGTCGTTGTTAGCCGACGTGCCGTTTACCTTCTCCAGCAGGTAGTTGCTGATGTGGCCTCCGATGGGATCCCCCTTGAAGTCAAAGTTGATGTCCATGTACTTGCCAAAGCGGCTGGAGTTGTCGTTGCGGTTGGTCTTGGCGTTCCCGAAGGCCTCCAAGACGCAGTTGGATTTGAGCAGCATGTTTTTCACCCTGTGGGGGAGAAAGGACGATATTCCAGGTGATTCTGGCCACATGTGCGACTACACAAAGATCAAAAACTGTCCAAAAAAAAGTCAATTTCTTTAACTGAAACTTTCATCTATAGTCTCTTATTGTTTATCTTAAGAATGTGTGTCACCTTTTATACACCTGGATTTATAACCTGGAGGACGATAATACTGATCGCACAATATAATCTAATCTCATGAATTCAGATGCAATACTGTGGAAAGTTGTTATACTGCGGTGCCAAAGGTTAGTTGGCAGAGAGGAGTTAAAACACATGCCGCACATTCTCCTGTGACCCGAGTTAGATCACGATGACCTACATTTTTACCAAATTATAATCATTGCTTTATTACGTGACACCATTACGTAAATTCTGCTGTGTAATGTTTGTTTTGTGTGCGTGGACTAGGTTTGACATACTCAAATGTTTCTCCGGGAGTTTGTTTTCAACGCCCGGCTGCATCAGTTGACCTTAAAACCTCATTCTTCTTACACAGATCTCAACTTAATCTCTGACCTACATTTGTGTCTACTACAAATCAAAGCTTCCCTCTCCACAGCTATCTGCTTTCACCACAGTTAAATATTAGTAATATGGCACAGTTCCTCCTGTTACGCTGTCAGGGCCACACCTACTCAGCTATCAGTGACCTTGTTGAGCTGTAACTATATCTGACCATGATTTAAGAGACTTTTCCCGGCAGTATTTATTCACTGGACGACGTGTGACGATGACTTACTTCACACAACAATGGCTGTGATAAAATAAGAAAAATGACCTGACCTGCCGTCTGAGTTCCTGTAGCGTTATTAGGAAACAAAATGCGTTATTAAAGACCTTTTCATGACAAAGAGGAAATAATAAGAAGTATTAGTTGTATGCTGTTACAATGCAAATATCACAGGAAAGAAAAGTCTCCTCATCTGGGAAGATTTGATGTTTGGTCACCAAGCCGAGCCTGTGCAGAACACTGCAGCATGTTCGGGCGTAAAAAGGGTCAATGGCAGCAGCTCACCTTTCAACTTCAGCCCTCTGATTGGGATTGGTGATAGCAGCGATGTATTGCATGATGTACTTGCTGGCTTCTGTCTTTCCTGCTCCACTTTCCCCTGCAAACACACACACAAAGGGCAAATTAACAAAACCAAAAGCCACCAAACTTCGAGTGGACTAAATAAGTGAACGTTAACATCTGGACAAAGCTGCTCAAACATAAAAAACACAACATAAAGTCAGAGGTTTCTGTCATCAGACGGCAAAACAAAGCCTGGTTTGTTGCTTTATTTGGTTCAAGATGTTTTAATTAAACATTATTAAACAAGATTTTGAGATTTATCTATTCAGTCTGGCTTTGATTTAGTGTCTCATATTTTTTATGTTTATTTATTTCATAAGTTTCATTGTATTTTAGTGCATTAATCTAGTAACAGTCCAAGTTTGATTGATTGATTGAAATGCTCATATACATAAAAGGAAACACAGTTTGACATATAAATGTTGGATAAATATGAAATAGAGGTATTAAAGAAGAAAATATGACATTATGACATTAATGATCCTGACATGTTCTCATTTCTATTAAATTTCTAAGAAAAGATGACACATTGTGATCAATTGTTTTGATTCTCCTCTAAGAATACATTGTTGCCTCCCTAAAGCAGCAGACAGACTGTAATGTCGTTCACAAATGAAAACTATCCTGTGTTTTTGTCTCGTATGGACGTGATATGAGGGTTCACTTCCTCCTCTGACCACCGAGTGGTGCTTCATCCTCTGTGTGGTTTCTCTGGGCTGCAGCTTGTGACCACATGAAATAATGGGTTGGAGAAAAATGCATTATATTTCTTACTTAACAGCGGTTTTACAAAAATGTCTATTCTCTAGAACTTCTCTAGAACTTCTCTTGAACAGAAAACATCTGAGGATGAGAGGAAATAATAGACTGTCACAGCGGGACTTTTGTTTATTTTTCCAATACGACAGAAATTCTTCAGAAAACTTGTAACAATACGAGACAGTGAATCATCTTTGTGCTTCGTGTCCGGGCCGTGCAGGAGAGGGGGAGAGGGGGGCTTCCCGTGATACCTGAGATGACGATACACGTGTCTTTGTTCCTCCTCTTCATGGCTTTGTAAGCAGCGTCGGCGATGGCGAAGAGGTGGGGCGGCCTCTCGTACAGCTCGCGGCCCTTGTACTGCTCGATGGTGTCGCGGCCGTAGATGTTCATGGCACGGTAAGGATTGACGGACACCACCACCTCGCCGATGTAGCTGTAGATCCTCCCCTTCTCAAACCTGAGGGGGCACAGAGAAGGATCACTGAGATATGGAAGAAAATACTTTTATATGTATATGATGACAATTTAGTTTGCGTGATCTGATCGACAATAATGATCCCTGGTCGAAAAACGGGAGAACTCTTAACGTCAAGTGTGTTTGGAGAGTAATCAGTGCTGACGTGTTGTTCTGATGTGGGATTCATTTGCCTACAAACGTGGCATTTAAACGTTAATAATAAGACGTTTATCTAGATTAAACCAACATTTTTCTGTTTGAAAGAGATGCTTCTGGTTTCTCAAGAAGGAGTTTAAGGCTGGAGAGCAACAGAAAAGTAAGAAAAGTAAAAGAAGAGATGACAAAGATGGACAAGAAAGAGACGACGGAAATCAAAAAGAAAGAAAAACAAGCAAAGGGGGAGATGAAAGGAAAAGAAATAAAGCAGAAAAGGGAATTAAAACACAGAGAGGATGGAGAAGAATACGAGCTGATTTCCAGCTGAAAGGAATTTTGCCTTTGTATTCAGAGCCGTTGACTTTACGTCAGAACAAGCTAAACATCAGCCATTGTCATAAATGTATCAGATGCCGTCATTGCTCAAATAAGCCATGATGAATAGTTCACCATCTGTCCACGGGCACAAGTTCCCATGTTACAGTGTGACAGAGGACCGCTGAGTTTTAATCACACTGTCAGTCATTGTTGTACAGAAGGCACTATATATATAAGACAGAGGTGCAAAGTTGAGTCGATTCATTGATTTTGATTCATTGTTTTCAGTTATTTTTAAGCAGAACATCAACGTAAGGATCTGCTGATTTTCTTTGAGGAGTCTTTAGGGTTTTAGACAAATCTGAAGTCGTCACATTGACCATTTCTAAAAATGTAATAATAAATCATGAAACAAAAACAATCCCTAATATCAGACGTCAATATGATGTAAATGAAGAGATCCAGCTTCTCCCTCCTCTCTCTCTCTCTCTATCCTGTCCACATGCTTTTGTGTTGAGGACAAAGGTGTGCTTCCAACTTTGTGTCAGCTGTTTGTGTTCGTCCACTTCCTGTTTCCTTCGTGCACAAAGCCGGGGCCCATAAAGAAACAGCGTTAAATAAATGTGACCGGCCTTCACGGAAACCTGATGTCAACCTAGTCCGACACCTTTTTGGGGATGAATCTGGAAACTGACGCTCATGTTGGACCTCACCGAGCAAATTCCTGCAGTCGGGTTCAAAAATGTTGTGGCGAGACTGAATCCAGAACCAGAAGTAATCGTAATTATCTTCACTATCATTATGTGAGTTGAATGTTTGGGTGTCCACACACTTTTGTACATATACGGTAGCTTTGGCTCTCTGTGCCCGTCTCTCTCTCAGCTCGTCTCTCTCTCTCTCTCCGCCCCGGCCGCCTGCCTCACTTCCTTCCTCTCCTCACAGAGGACCAGGATCCCAGCCTCTCTCCACAGAAAAGAATGGTCTCTTTCTTCACAGCTGCCAAACCTCTGCCGCTGCCTGGCGAAACAAGGCCAGAAGCGGATTATTCCAAAGAGACGGTGCTAACAGGCCCAAAGTGTTCGTGACTGTGGGTTTGAAGCGTCCGCCAGATAAACTCGATCGAGCTCATACTTGCTTAAAGTCGAGCCAGATGTTGAGATATCATTTTGTGAATTAGCGGGAGAACGACACATCGAGCACCGATGAAAGCACCATCTGTGTTAACTCAAAAGGACCTGGAGGCTGCTGACAGACGACACTGTTATAGTTTATGAGCGTTTCCTAAACCTTGACTTTTTCAGCCTTGACGCGTGTAATCCATCTGATCTTCTCTAAACTGAAAGTCAAAACACACACGGCGTCGGGACAGTCGGGCAACTCGTACTGCATTTAAGTGTGTGACAGTTACAGAAGAATAGAAAACGGGTACGTAACAGCATCGTGCTCTGGAGTGAGATTACATACAGTAGCTGGAAACAACAATGCTACAGTACATGCACTTAACACACATTAGTCCACAGCACACGTTCGGATTAGCTCATCCTTGTGTGTCAGATTTGAGAACCAGCATTCATACTGTATGTGCACGAACTGGCACGACAAGCAGACAATGACACGAGATGCTCATGTGTCCCGGACACTCGAACATCTCTCTACAATAGTCCTCTATTATCATACTTTACATATTTATGCCTATTTACCACAAATCATGTTCACATTCTCTTAGAGCTCATTTTTAGAAAGTCTGTTTGCATTTATTTCTGAGAGTCACATCGATTTTTGTCGTCTCCGCAGGTTTTATGTCTGCATTAATTGTTCGGATCTTTTGATTCAGATTGAACACATTACCTTCACTTTTTTTTTGTACTTTTATACATTTCACACAGAGTGAAGACTGTGAATTTTATCCCCGTATCACTTTCATTGGAAGAATGTTTTAAAGGGATCTGGAACTGGAGGAATGATGCACCTGATTACAATTACAGACAAAAGAAATCAAACTTGTTGCAAATTAAAAGAAAATACATGGAAACGCTAGAAGACCTCCTGATAAATACAAAGATCTAATCTCTGGAGCATGCATTTACCATCGTCACCGTATGATCATCTTTAAATCACAATCTTTATTTACACTGGAAAGAACTATTGCAATCACTATGTGCTTAACTTTAACTTGACTGTGAAGCCAAACTACAATCAGGAGGACAGATTAGAAACACCGAGCAGGGTGGCTATGTTTCCTCTGGACCGCTAAGCTAACATGTTGGCTCTTCTGCAGAAAAAGACCCATTGTGCCGTCCCGTCGCCCCCCCCTCGGTCAGGAGGCCGCTGTGTGCCCGCTCCATTGTTCCGACGTCAATCGGAGGTCTTTGTCTGAGACTGTCCTGCGTCTCCCCCTACACGGGCCGACGCAGCGAGCTGCCCACTTAACGCACACGTACAACAGCTCCTGGAGGATTGTCCACAATGGCTTACACGATGGGAGGGGCGTGTCTGGAGTCCCAGCTGGGTAGAAAGACGAGGTCTGATATACATGATGACAACAGCCACAGGTAGTTTCCATGTTGGACGCTGAGCTGATTCCAAAGAGGCTGTGTGTGCACTGAGACGGGTCAGAAATGCAATAGTTCATAATACATTCCACGTATATTGATTGATGTGAGGACATTTTATACTAAGCTGATATTCTCAAACTCCAGCTACCTCTGTGTTAAATGCTATAAATCATAAGTAGCGGTGATTTATGGAATCATCAGAGTGACATTATGTTTTTTACATCAGTGTGATGCCGACAGTGATTCAGGCGTCTGGGAACTGGCTTATGAAACATCCTGATGTATTAGGGTATTTAATTCAATGTGTCTACCAGAAACAGACAGAACCATCACCGGGATTTATCTCTAGATTAATTCTATATCAGATTTCCAGGGGAGTGTTTGTAAATCCTGATACAAAGACGGGTGACAAAGTGAAGGAAAGCCCTGATTAGATAAGGGAAGCTGGTTTGATGAGTGTGATTAAAACGACGTGAGTCATACGTAAACCTGTGCCAAGATGTTCTGGAGGGATGAGCTGAACCAGCACCTGACTGAGGAACTTGATTCCCGTCTGTATATTGTTGTTTCGGTATTTTAAATGACATATAATGTGAAAAAAAGACATTTAATCCTTCCATCAGCCAGTGCAGCACACATTCTTGTCGCTTGTGCCAGGTTTTTATCACCGTCTGGGTTTGAATACTTCCAATAAATGATTAATAATGATGATAAGTTTCATATGTCAGGCTTACAAAGCTGCATTCTAACATAATAAAAACAGAGACTGTCTCGAAACTCACTCGAGGTCCGACTCTTAACTTGACTGATATCTAAGCAGCTGCTGAAGATAACAGCTATCAGATGTGGCGTGACACAAGAGCAATAAATACAGCTGTTGCAACAACTGTATTAACACAAGAGATTGCACTTACTGACGGACGAGCAAAACTGCAAAAATCAGTTTGTACAACGAG
Source organism: Sparus aurata (assembly GCF_900880675.1). Lineage (NCBI taxonomy): Eukaryota > Metazoa > Chordata > Actinopteri > Spariformes > Sparidae > Sparus > Sparus aurata. Next base: position 22,450,475 of record NC_044206.1, on the reverse strand, counting down.
CCAGATTGAGGCAAAATCATTGCACGCACGTCAGAGGAGATATCTGAGTAAATGTTTTCGTAAAAGGGAGTGTCAGTGTGGCACTAACAAAACACGACACGCTGGACAAACAAACCGCAATCACAGCTACGCAAAACCATCAGAGAAGAGAGGAGAAGAGAAGAGAAGAGAAATCAATCAGCTGGAGTGTGTCGGCGGAGCTGCAGCTGATCCATCTGTTCCACTCTCATCTAGGAGGATTTAAATGGACACACAGGACAGAGATTAGAGAACCTTATGGGTCGTAATAGTCTCCTAGAAATGCTATTTATAGTTGCGTGAAGGCGGAATGAGATTTGTAATTGGTAACACGGGCATCTGTCTTGTTTGTTTCTGAGGCCACGGGATGGAAAGATGGATACAGGTTGAGATACGAGTTTGAAAGCGCATAAAAACTGGACGGGAGGGTTGATGATCCATGAATCCTCCCTTGCTACATTCATCTTCCATTCAGCCTTCATCTTTCTGTCCGTCCAGCTGTGAAGGGAAGTGAGTCTAAACGGGTCTGACCTGCAGCCGTGTGATCCCTCTCCAACAAAAAAAAAAAAAAAAAGAGGACCCCTCCCAAGAGCTGCCAGGAAATGAGAGACAGGCGGGCAGAGCGAGGAGGGCGAAGAGAGGGAGGGAGGAAGATCATACGTGCATGCACGGATCGTTAATTGCGAGAAATCTGATGATTCATGCGCAGACTCCACCTCAGGGATGTGCCGTTATCAGACTGCGGAGAAGAATTTCATGACGAAGGCTCATTTTCGTGATATTCATCAAACTTTTCCAGGAGTTTCCTGGTCAGTGAAATGTTTAACTGCAGCTTTAGTGGAGGAACAACATCAAATACACCGAAACACCAGACAGAAAAACGCAGGTTGATGGTTTGAAGTTGAAGATATTTGACGGGAAATGACTTTAAAATGTCTGTTTCTCCTCTGGGTTTCTTTCTGGGTGTTAAAAGTTAGAAACAGACATAAAATCAAGCACAGTATTGATCACTATTTTGCTCCTGGTACCCTCATAAAAGGTAAAAATCTTTAATTTTATTTCAGGGTGTAAATGTCTGGGGGGGTTCTTTCACAGCTTAAGATCAGACCCACCTGAATTAAAGACTTTCTGAAAGAGCTTTGTAGCAACAAACATCAATCATCCCGTTTCATGCTTTCCACGGCATTTAAAGATGAACCTTTTTTATTCTACGGGATCTGCGACCGCTTCTTTAAGTGCCTCAGAGCCACTAGGATCACATTTACACCTGGCACTGAACTGTGATCTGTTTTCCAGCACGTTATCGGGATCCTGTTTTAATAAGTTTCAAAAGGATGAAACTGGGACTGATAGAACTAAACTATAACCCGGTGTGTTAGTGAAGCACAAAGTTTATCCGGCTCTTCTTTCTTTTGTGTTGGCGTCAGTGTGAAAAAAGTGTTTCTTCGTCGCTCACATAAAAAGCATCCTCGCTGCTCTCCCTCACTCAGCATCCACAAACTACCGGCGCTCCTGCAGGTCGGTGAGCTACTGTTAGCGTAGCGTAGCGAGTCTTGGGTAGCTACCCAGACGAGGAGCTGGTTCTGTGGTCCCGCTGGGACTCTGACGCTCATAAAACCAGATGCTGACAGCTGTGCAGAGATATAAAAAAAAAAAAAAAAAACGGACTTCAAAGATTTTTTCCTCACACGAAAACAAAAGCAGACCGGCGACCAAATGTTTGTCACTCTACCGAGGAACTGTGTCTGCCTGCGAAATACCAGAGGAAACCCTAACGCCACAAACACGCTGACGTACGTACCTACAGCATGTACACACACACACACACACACACACACTCACACACACACTCCCCCTCAGATGTGAATTACAGAGAGGAAGCCGAGCACAACCGCTGTCTCCAATCTTGTTTGGGTGGGTCTATTTAATGGTTAACTTTAAGGAGGAGCGCCACCGATTTATGACATTTTCTCACCAGCAGCCCCTCCCCTGCTTTCCACACGCACAGAGAAAACGTCTGAGAGGAGAATTAAGACGTGAATGGGATTAAAATAATGACGTGAGAACGAGACCCTGAACATCTTTAACCCCTGAGGCTGAACACACTGGTGTTATTATCACACTTTGATATGATTATACTTATTACCTTATATAAAAAAGGCAGAATTTCAAGGCAGCTGAGAAAGTTTATCCACAGTTAAATACACCTTTATGTGTTCACGCCATAAAAGTCTTGATTTAAATCTGTGTCCTATATTGGACTGTTCTGGTTCACTCCGTGGCCCATATTGGCGGCGAGCTGAGCCGGCACGTGTCGCCATCGTGATGTGTTTGAACTCTGGGGTCGTTCTAGGAATTATGAAGGCAGATAATCTGTGTCTGTTCCACTTTTTTTTATCTCTCAGGGTTCATTACCATCACAGCTCTTGTTTAGACTAATAGCAGTATGCTTCAGGGGGCTTATCCTCCGCGGCTGCTGCGTTAAGGAACATCTCGTCTTTCAAAAGTTGTTTTTTCTTTTCTTATTTTTCCATCTAATCCGTGCGACGGGAGTCCGTTCTGTCCTTTCTTTAAATGCTTGTAACGCAAAGCTGATGACAGATTCAGGAGACGAATTCGGAGCTGCAGCGATTAGTCGGTCGGTTGGTGATTAAATTAGTGTTTTAATCAATTTTCAAGCTGACGTGCCAAACATCTGGTGGTTCCAGCTTCTCATAAGGGACGTTTTTATTTGCCTTATATGATAATAGAGTGAATATCTTTGGGTTTTGGGCTGTTTGTCGGATTAAACAAGTCATCTTTAGGACACTGCTTATGGCTCAGGGTTATTATAAAACAAGTTTTTACACAATTTGCTGATATTTTATTGACAAAAACAATAACAAAGCACTCTATAATTCTTATAAAGCTGCAGGAACTGTGCTATTATTCACTAGGGGTGGGCAAAAATATCGATACGGCAATATATCGCGATACTTTGCCGCCCAATACAATATCGATTTTTCAAATCCAAATATCGATATATCGCCGAAGAGCGACTCTGCTGTGCGGCGGGTGTATTTCTGTAGTAGAGAGAGTGGCTGAGGTCTTTGCAAAATGGATGGCAAGTTAACAACGCCTCCGCAATTTAAAGTTGACGTTTGGAAGCACTTTGGCTTCAAAGTTAAGAGAGATAGCAAGAACAACAAGCTGGACAAAGAGAATATTACTGCCCGGAAATTTCATGGGAATTAATAAAAATGGAGAGGCTGTTTTGAATGAAATAGTTTTGACTCAATTTGTCCTCTGATCAATATCATCTGATGTACATATACAGGTACTTGTGTTTTCATCTTTATTTATATCGTAATATCGTGATATCGTGATACGTATCGTATCGTGACCAAAGTAGGTTCTTGCCAATACCCACCCCTATTATTCACCTTATCTGCAAGACTGGAATGTCAAGTTTAATGTTGTAAATGTAAATAAAGTAGTTCTCTGCATTTTACCTACATTATCTCGGAGGAGCAGCGAGCAGCCAATGTGCAGCATCCTGGAACCAAGTCCAGGTCTTAGCCAGTGCCTGGGTCAAGGCCACTGACTGGAGAATTAACCCAACCCAACTGGGGGAAGGGGAAACCGGAGCAACTGGAGGAAACCCACCAGAATACGCTCCACACAGAAAGGCCCCGCTCCAGCTGGGATTCGAACCCTTTACCTTCTGCACCACCACGCCTCAGAATAATCCATTTCTCCCTGGACACATCTCATCATTCACTACCCTCTGCTGTTTCAAGGGATCACGACGAGCTCATTGTCATTCATGGCGAATAAACTCAGCGGAGGATGAGAGAGCTAAAAGTCTGGCAGATGGATGCGATGATAAGCGATGACAGCTCTCGACGGGACGAGAGGAAGACAACAGCTACAACGGTAAATCCAGCATCACTTCTCAACAATCATGTCAAATCTGGTCTGAGGCAGTCTCTGAGGGGGTTATCGAATACTTCAGAGCAAAGTCAAGACGCCGGGATCGACAGAGCCAAAGCAAACAGAACATCTAACTGATGGCTCATTTCCTTGCTCTCAATAATCATCAAATTATGCTTAAAACTCTTAAAAATGGCACTAAAAGACACTTTAATCACTTGACCTTACGTTTCTCTTCAGAAAGAATATTGAGAGAGCAAACTGGAGGTGCTGAATACATTTCCATACATCCAATTTAACTTCATTTTGTGTCGGAGGTCATGGGCAAGCTGTGCAGTCAGCCATGGTGAGAGGTTTAGGGTGTATAATGACTGAAACGATGCAGAATCCACCTTCTAGCATTTCAAAACAATCTGCTAATCTATAAAGGACTATACTTTGGCAAAGCCAGACATCTCTTTCAAGAACCAGGAGCCTCCATCTGCTGCTGTAACCGCCTCCACTCGTCTGGTTTCAGGTTTTTTTTTTCCACCAGATTTTCTGGAAAAACCTGGCTGCAGGGATCTGCTCCCATCCAGCCACAAGGCGTTGTCACTAACGGGGGTTGAGGTCGCGGCTGTCTGCGGGTCAGCTCGCAGGAGTTTCACGTCTCGTTTGTCGTGTTGTCACTGCCACGCTGAAACAGGAAAAGGACCGAACACAAACTGTTGTGGAAGCTCACCGTTGAGCCGCAGTTTGACCTGTTGAGTGGAAGCAGCTGCGACAAACTGCTGCTGGAGGCAGTTAGGAAGATTGTTGATTATTGTCTAAACCAAATTGTTGTGTATTATGTGGTGCACAGCCGTCCATTTATCACCTCTGTATAACAGCTATTACTCCTCAGAGGCTAATAAAGGTCCACAGCGCTGCAGGACTGAAGTTCAGACTGAACATCAGAGCGGGGCTTTTGTCTCGGACATATCGGGGTAGTTTTCATTCCTGGAGATCCACCAGAAATGAGTCAAGTGTCGCTCTACTCCACCTTCCTCTCCTCCGCTGCACTCTTTCATGTACAGAGTGACAGAGGCCTCCTTCACGGTCTGCAGCCGTCAGACATCTGGGCTCTGCATTAGGGGATTTTCCGCTCCTTTGTAAAGCTTGCTTAGTGCTACACAGCAGCGCCTAGACTGTCTGCAGGAGACGCAGCCCGTCGACACATAACACATCCAGCCCTCCCTCGGGCCCGACATCAATCTTCTCCCAGAATCAGAAGAGGTAGTTTCCCTGCTACCAACACAGCTGGCCGGCACTGAGGCTGGAGCAGGGAGACGCATTACGTAAGACCCTCACACAAGGCGTTTATAAATCCTCAATAGTGCGTTTCAAGAGGTTCGCCACAAAGATGTGTCACAAACCAAAATAATACAGTGATGTAACACAGATACAATCGTATCACACAATGTTATCTGACCATTACATCATCTTTTTATCTCCAGATGACACAGGCACGAGTAAATCTTCTATTATTTAATGACTAAAGGTTTATTTAAAGCTTTAATGACGCCGCGTCTGGCTGAGAGTAAATTTCGGTTGTAGCAACCAAAAAACCTTCTGCTTTCATTCCTTTAAGAGTAAATTTGACTGACAATAATAATATTGTGTATTACCCTGACAATCTAAAAAAGTGTGATATTCTCTGAGATGGTTATTGGACCATCAACATGTGATACCGTTTACAACCCGGGCTGCAACAAAGCAACGACAGATTACATCATATGAGCCAGCTCTCGTCCTCTGAACTTCAGTCAGTGCATGCAAACTTAGTTCCCTGTGAATCCCTCGCGCACGGACGCATCATTTGAATCCAGCGTGGAAACTGCAGAGTCCGTCACCAGCAATCACAGCAGCCACTAAGGACTATGTTGATTATCTGACAGATTATTTCCAAGATTAATTGTTCTCCATGTCACAAAAATGGGATAAATGCTCATCACAACTTGTGACGTCTTCCATTTGCTTCTTTTGACCAACCAACAGTCTAAAAAGTCCCAAACTTTTCATTTAAATGACAAAGAAAATGCTTAAATCCACAAATTCAAGAAGCTGGAACTCACAAATGTTTGACTTTTTTGTTTAAAACATGACTGTAGAGGGCTAATTATTGGTCATGCTCTCAACAGTTATCATAGAATAATTATCAGTACAGATTGGGTTCTATATTAGAGCTGATGTACATATTTTGACTGATTTTACATTTGCAATATGATTCCCGATAAGTGGGAATGTTGAGGTCTGCACCAAACAAACTTGTTTTCTTTCATCTGGAGAAGAAGATTTGCAGAGTCATCTTGTTCATAACACAACTTCACATCTACACTAGTTTACAGCAGCAGTTCTCCTGCTTTTATTTGAGAAAACCCCTTTTTTTTTCAAATCTGTCCGAGGTCAGATTCCACAGTAACAACTCCGTGATAAGGAGATCAATATCAACTTGACCTCTGCATCTAATCCATACAGATCGACCCGGATGTGTTTAACCTAGTTTAGTTCAAGTGGATGTTGACTTCCCGAGACAGGCGATGATTTAGCTTCGCTCACCATCTTTCCTGTACGCGCTCTGCCGGAAAAAACAACTGTTTTCACGTTGTAGCAACAGCACGACATGAACACGCAAGGACAAAGTCATAAGTTCATGCTTTAATAGCACCAGAGAGCCTGTGTTCCTCACACTCACACTACAGGATGTTCCCATGAGGCTGGCAGGTCCGGATACTTAGGGGAAATGGGAGCCATGTGTAAACAGCCTGGCTGCAGATCAGGTGGCTGACCCTCCTTTCTTTGCTGACTGGGATCACAGCCATGCACCACACCCCCCCCCCTTTATACACACACACACACACACACACTACACACACACACACACACACACACACACACACACACACACACACACACACACACACACACACACACACACCAGGCTGTTACCGTAACACGGGATTCAATAAACGGGCTCTCTGGTGAAAAGCAGGAGAAATTAAGGGAGCAGTGGTGGTGGGGTTTTTTTTTTGGACCTGGCTGCCCGCCTGATGCAGAACCTGTTTATGCTTTAACACACTGGCCCGGCAGCGGCTGATGTAAAAAAAAAAAAAAATCACAGTGGGCTTGGAAATGAAAAAGGGATGACTGGATGGATTTAGAGAAACAGAAAGGGAAGAGAAGAAAAATGAACCCATCCAAGAGAAACCAGACATTACTCAACATGCTATTTCAGGAAGGCACTATGATTTCTATCAGGGCTAAAAGAAGGGCAGAGAAGAGCATAAAAACAGGCAGACGGACAAAGAATAACAAGAGAAGAGGCAGCGGGAGGGAAATATGGGCCGGGACAGAAACAATGGGATTATAGAGAGCAAAAACGGTTTACTGGAAACATTTACTGGAGGTAAAAGTACCAAAACAATGATATAAAAATAAAGTCCGGTATTCAAAAGTAAGAAAAAACATTATGTTAGCGTAGGAGTCGTGAGAAACACGACACGCTGCAAATGTTTTATCCTTTTCTTATTATAAACTGTTCTTTTGAGCAGCAGCATCTCATTTGTGAGTATTTTTATGCCAGTACGGTCGGACAAGGCAATTAAATCATCTTGAAATAAACTTGGGAGGAGGGATGATGGAAAGAAATTCTGATGCACACATTTATATTCATCTTTTGGATTTTTATTTCAGAGTGGAACTTACTGCAACAACTTGCAGACACTTGACAAAATGCCCCAAGAAGTGTTGTAGTTTGACGTATATATCGTGCAACTTTCATGCATGAAAATGTCTCCATGTTGTACATTTTGTTGAGTTGCGTACCTACATTATCCTCAGTGTTTCCAATAATGTTCAGCCCCAGAGAGATGTAGTTTACTCAAGGTGAAGGACACATGAGAGGGTCGGTGAACGTGACTAAACGTAGCGTGAATAAAACATCACCTCATCTGTGTGAACACTTCTGCCTGAGTCACCTTGGGTAGATCTTCATCAGCAATAGCGTCCGTTTAACAATGAAGACCACAACTCCCATGATGCCGCGCTGCTTCGCGACATCATCGCAGTACGTCTTTTGTATTTTCTGTGTTCTCCGGCAGCAGAAAATGAACGCTGTGCTTCTAAGCGGTTACGTATCGTATGAACTTAGCTCGTCATGATTTTTTTAATATCCTGGAATTTGAAGCGATAATAATTTTCACCCCTTCCATTGTTTCTGTCTCACGAGAAGGTTTTAAATGCTGTTAGGTGTCACATTAAAGCTGTCTGCCTCATGATTTAACAACCAGCCACATCCTCTGTCTGCAACATTACCCCCAGACACAACTTCCAAGAAGCCTCCCTCAGCGGCCCACACACACACACACACACACACACACACACACACACACACACACACACACACACACACACACACACACACACACACACACACACACACACACACACACACACACACACACACACACACACGATGCATTCATGCGTCGCTCTTATCTTCTCTCTGAGCCTCATTCACCAAAGTAACAAGCGTGAACTCTTTCAGGAATCGGCCTGCGTGGTCGTCGTGTTGGGGAATCCCTAATGATGCGTGTGAGTCAGACGGTGATGATGCACCGTGTGTGTGTGTTTGTGTGTGGGCGGGTCGTTCCTTTGTGTGTACGCCTGTGTGTCCCAGGTGGCTGTGATGTCATTCTCTGCTTCCCCTCAGTGTTGTTTTGTTCTCTCTCGTCCACCTGTTGGAGTCGTGCCCCGAGCCGCGGTGGGGTGGAACAGCCTACTCACTTTCACAGCCAGCGCCACATCACTTCACACACACACACATGCACACACACAGGGCTGGATTATTTACCTCCACTAGCTAATGCACATTTAAGTCCCTTCAGCGATCTTCAGACAGTGTTGGAAGGACCGAAATATTGTTTCTGAGGTCAGTAATGAACTTTGAAACTTCTTCTAGAAAAGTTATATTTGAAATCAGAAGAACTGCAGTTAAAAATTCCCTTAGACATCGCATTCAAGTGGCACGGTGCCATAAAAAGTAAATATTAACCTGAACAAGCAGTCAATGCCAATTTCCAATAATTAAAACATACTTTAGATTTTTGATGCTACAAACACAATAGGGCTGCAACTAAAGTCCTTTTAATCATTGACTAATCATTCAATAATAATGGGTGCAATTAAGATTATTTCTGTCAATTATTTGCAAGATTAATGGATTAACCGTCTATAAAATGTCAAAAAATGTCAAAGATGCTCGTCACAACGTCCCAGAGCCCGAAGTGTTTGCTTTTAAATGCTTTTTTTGTCCAACCAACGGTCCAAAACTCCAAAACTCTTCATTTACTGTCATAAAAGACAAAGAAAAGCAGCACATACTCACATTTAAGGAGCTAGAAACAACAAATATTTAACATTTTGGCTTGAAAATGACTGAAACGATTAATCGATTACTATCAAAAAAGCTGGTGGCTAATCGACTTATCGCTGCTCTGGTCAGCACTTCATACTCATGTCATCCTGCTGTAACTTAAAATATCAGTGATGAAGCATGCATAGAACATATCACCTTGTATTAGAGCAACGGAATTAAAAGACAAATCTGTGAAAGGCAGTGGGTCAAATGAAATGGCAAAGAAACTATGACACTAAAAACAGAACATGAGCTGGTGAGAGCTCGTTCTGAGCGGCGTCCTGCTCCCGAACCCGCCCGCCAACTCCAGGCAGTCCCACAAATGAGACGTCTCTGGGAGCTGGTGAACTTATTTTAGAGGGGGAATAAAGCTCCACGAGCACAGCCCCTGTTTATGTAAGGATGGTAATGTGTTTCAGATTACAGACGGTCGTATGGAAATTCTTGTGGCGAGACTGGACTTTTCGCTGCTGGGTTGCAGGGGGAGCAGCAGGCCTACGAGGCACTTTTTAAAAAAGGAGACTCTCTTCATGACCAGAGCGCAAAAAATCTCCTGGGAATGTGAGTCTGATGAAGTATTACTCTCATGAGGAGTTTTTTTATGAAGTTCTGACTACTACAGCATAAAAGACGTATGTTTTATGAGCTCAACTGGCTGACCATCTGCCTCAGATCCTGTATCTTCAAGCCCGTGATTGTAAATGACATCGCACTCCCTCGCTGCTGCTGCTGCTGCTGCCGCTTCAGGCAAAGAGCTACTGGGCAAATGAGCAGGAAGTGAACTGGGGAACGCTTTTTCTATCTTAGCATTCATCTATAAATATTTCTCCTCCGGTCTCCGACCACCGCTAAGAGGAAAAAACTTTAATAAGCGGGTTGGGATTAAATATTCTTAGGAGGCATTTGCTGCACAGATTCACCCGTTTTTTCATCTGTGCAGCAGAGTCTGAACACGTCGGCCAGAGCTGTGTGTTTTGCACGTGGACTTTGACTTTATGAGCGCCGAGCGAACAAAGGACCCCGGGCTATAAAAGCGTCGATACGTCCAACACTTTTAATACTTAACGAGGATTAATACTTTCATACTTTTACAGACGTATAAACACTTGTTGGGGCATAAAACATGTCGTCAGTATCGACTTTGCTTTCGCTGAATAGAAAGTTCAGGCTTATTTACTCAACCGTGTACAAAGTCTGACCTTTGACTTTCGGGCTTCTCTCCCCGGCGAGCCTTACTCTACCTGAGCCACGTGGGCACTTTGATCCCTCTGTTTATTCTGCAGGAGACGAGAGAGAAAGAGTATGCTTTCCTCTCTTTTCTCTGCCACACCTCTCCTCCTCCTCCTCCTCCTCCTCCTCCTCCTCCTCCTCCACATCTACCTGCAGCTACCAGCAGTTAGCACAGAAGAACCATTGTTCAGTCAGCAGCACATGAAAATAATTTACCAAGCAAATTTCACAGCGGAAAACCAGGAAACACCCGAAATAGACTGACAACTTTCACTTCAAAAAAGGTTTCACGCTGTGGGTTATGTAACACCAGAGAGCATGTGTGAATAAAGTCCACACAGGTTTTGAATCCGTCCGCGCGCTGGATCTCCCCGGCTAACCTACGGAGAGGGGCTGCAGGAAACAATGAAATGTGAGGAGCAAAGGCGAGGGGGGGGGGCGAAATGCCAGCTTTCCTGCCTCGCTGGCCTGCTCTATATTATTAGAGTCTTCCTGTTCCAAGTCCTCTTTAACTCCACATAGACGGGTTCAGAGGTCAAATCACTCGGAGCAGTTTATAATGTCAAACAAACGGGAGCTTTCAGGAGTTTTTTGGCACGACGTTTGGACTCATTCGGACGGAGATCAAATCTTACATCCCGCTGGAAAAACACAAAGAGCTGAGAGTCCTCTCTCCGTGCTGTAACATCTTTGTACCAGATAGCGGTGCATACCACATCTGGGCAAAGCTGACGTTCAAACAGCGCACATATTTGGGGCTCTGATAGTGTTTTGCTACGGGATATAAGCCCCGCCCGTCATGTACTCCCGCATGATTAAAACAAACATCCAGTCCTGTGGAGCTCAGAAACCCCTGTCAAGTTTGTCTCCAACAGTTTTCATTCACCAGCAGAAAAACAGATAAAGATCTAAAGTTTACATCGAGGAGAGCTTATATGCTTTGTGATCTGGAATGTGGAGGAAGAATTATTTTTTTTTTTTAAATCCTTCTGTAATTATTTGGAAAAAACACAAAGCAGTTTGTGCAGGAATGTTTTTTTCCTGGATTCCAGAGGGGCACACAAAACAATGCTGCCTTATAAAGACATTCAGCTGCAGTAAAATCATGCCTGGCTGCTGGGATACACACACACACACACATACAGTAGTCTGAGCTCACAGCGTCATCAGAGTGTTTGAGCTTTGGATCACTGCTGTCAGCAGAGCCGATATACTGACCTATTACAGATTAGGGCTGCCCGGTAAATTGAATTTTCATCGTCATAGCGACATGTGCAATAAACACATCGCAAAAGACTGCCTGACACGCGATGAATACGGAAAATCTTTTTGTTTACATGCGCCATGCACGCACCATGAGCACGCCATATTTAGCCTATCGGACGGAGCCCTGGATACAAGGGCCAATCAGATGAAGCCCTCAGCTAGCCGTTAGCTACCATGACATAATAAATCGGCATCAGTTTGGTGGCGATTGCCTGGTTATGATGTCCGAGGGAGGAGAGAAAAGCCATGAAAACGTGGTCGACGAAGACCTTGTGGGGAAGAGAAACAGCACTTCTGCTATATGGGCTTATTTTGGATTCAGGAGAGACGACGTGTTCACAAACACAGGTACAGGTGTAAAACATGCCGAGCAGTTGTTGCAACTTCTAGAGGAAACACAACCAACCTCCATCTCCAGCTGCAATACAACCATAAAGACCTCAACGAACAATTCAAAACTAACGTTAGCCATCATTAACTGTATAGTTAATAATATGCAAACTTCAATATTTGTTTATTTATTGCAAGTTATATCGTCATCACAATATTAAACAGTGTTATCGCACATCGCAGATTTTCCTCATATCATGCAAGCCTGTTACAGATACATCAGTACTGGTGCATTTGTTGCCTAACATGCGGCAAAATAAAGGAGATTTTAATGGACAAAAAGATGCTTATACTTCATAGTTATCAAATTGAAAGATAAGGAACAGTTTGCCTAAAAATGTAAATTCCCTTACTATCTACTCATCTCTATGCAAAACAGCATCGCAGCATCCTCCTAAACAACTGAAGTAGATGGGGACTTGTTTCAAAGCAGGAATAAAACCTGAAAAAAAAATGGCACTGAACAGTTTGTTGGGTACAATCCAATTCTCTAGAAGCCCCGAGATCCCAAACTGATTTTAAGAGACGTTATTTACGCCCCTTTTTAACCCGGACCCTCATCGTAGCAGCTATGCAAAGATGACTAAGCGTTATCGTGCATCCCGTCTGAAGCGCACAAGCTCGACTGCACATCAGGATTTTAAATAACATCTCTTCAAATCCATTTAGGATCTCAGGGCTCCAAGAGACTCGTTTTCCGCCAGATCACCTCTAATTTCTTTCGTGCTGTTGTGTTTTTAAGCTTGAAAACACATCCTCATCTACTTCAATTAAGCCGTGACGCTCCAGATCTCATCTTTTAAGGTAGATGTAGGTAAGAGATCTACATCCAGGCCCCCTCATGACGTCCATGTTGCCGAGGAGCTCTTGCGCTCAATCACTATCATTTGCAGGGGAACTCCTCAGCACGCCTGACTTGTGGCATCAAGTACACATCAGCTCAGAGAGGGAGGGAACAAAAAAAAGCCTTCAAACATGTATTTTGATACCATAATTCTCGCCGGTCTGTAACCAGCTGTATTTTCCCGTCATGACTCATTTTTAATCACACATCAGTTGATTCTCCAACACAAACACGTCGTCGCTCCGGCGGGCTGCGTCGCACAGCTCTTCAGTCTTATCTGCTGACTGGTCAGTTCGGGCGAAAATTCCCAAGATCCTTCCAGGAATTTGGCATGAAGGTTTATCCTCCCAGACATCTCTGTGAAGAGACCGGGCATCTGCTGGGCTCTATTTAGAGAACTGGGAGGCTCTCTGGAACGGGTCACGCGGTTCAAGCTCAAGTCAAACAAAGTAAATGTCAACGTTGACCGGCCGCGTCCTGCCGCGCCGAGGGGGGAAACGAGCAATCTTTTCCAAAATTACCTACTCAACATGGCGAGCATTTAATGACTCAAGTAGAAATCCCCTGCACAGCAGTTTAATTCAGTTGGTTGCGGGTCAAACTCAGGCAACAAGAGTGATACTAATACCATTTGTAAACTGAAATATGCATGAATATTAAAGTTTTATTAAACACAGGTAAACCCACATTTAAAATAAAAAATGTCTGCTTTCTCAGTGCCAGTAGAGAAGTTTCCCCTCCTGTTTATTTATCCTGGTGTGTCACGTTTGACATCATAAACAAACCAGAAAAGAAATGATAATTTTCATTATTGTTTACTCTGCTGATTATTTTCACAATTAATCTGTTTGGAAACATCTGGAAACAATGAAAAATGGCCAGCGCAACGATCCAAAAACACAAAGATATTCAATCCACTGTATCGTAGGAGAGGAAGAGCGGCATAATTCTCACATTTAAGAAGATGGAAACATCAAACGTTTGCCTCGAGAAGTGGTGATTATTCAGCCAGCAAAAAAAGTTGCCCGCTGCCTGCGGGAGATTATGTTTCTGTTTTTGTCTGGCGTGTCACATTCAATGTCCAAAATGGGCCGGAAAACAGGGAACCCAATCTTTTCCTTCAGTCTCTCTCAAACTCAACGCAAACCCGGCGATGTTCAAGTGCTGCCTGAACGGACAGGGATGGAAAACTATTACACACCAACATCTGGAATTTCAGCACGTACAGCATCGCACCTGAAAAAGGTGCAAACATTAGTGTGTCCACCTGAATTTCATGTTTCCATTGCTGCCAGTCAAGACATGAAGCATATAAATACCGGTGACTACTGCGCCCAAAAGTTCTGGAAACAATATGTGCTTCTAAATGTGCACCCTGATGAAGCACAGACACGATAGTCTCCCAGTACTTAGATATTTGAATAAATTAATTTTGTTAAGCGAGCCTGGAGCTGAGCCTTTCGTGTGCAGCAGCAAGCCCTTTTTTTTTCATTATGCCGGGCGTTTAACTGCGAGGCTGAGCTCCCACACGCAGCGTAAAATACACCCAGGAGAGATGTGCAGATGTGCTCCAGACCTCCTTGTTTTGCAGAACCGTACCAGGACAAATGGAGGCCATTAGACGGTTCATGCCCTTTTGGATCCCTCCTTCAAGCAGTCCACTCCCACTCAAAACACACTCATGCATGCATGTATGACCAGGGGGAAAGGGAGCGGAGAGGAAGCACTCCTGGCCGGTCACACCCTCTGCAAATAACAATCTGCACGCGCCATCTCCGGGCCGAGCTGTCTGGCTGGAGGGAAAACAAACGGACAGAAAATGGTGAGCGAGCTGGGGGAATGAGGCCCGCTGCTGTCTGGTCGCTCTCAGGTCTTCTCGTCTGGCTGCCAGAGCTACTGTATACACCACAGCGGCTTGTGTCATGTGCAAAGTATGGCTGCAAAAACACTGCAAACCAGAACTGCTCTCTCAACTGAGACCTCGTCCACGCATACGTAACGCTTTTTTTTTTTTGCAAGAACCAAGAACATCTCATGCACAACCGTCCTTTCTGCCGCCACGACGACTTTTATCTGCGTGTATGTGTGAATTAATGACGTAAACAGACTATGGCAGATGTGCTTGAAGCTAAATTATGCATGATAAGTGAATGGAAAGTCAGTGGAAACGCTGGCACAATCTATCGAGTGGCAGAAGAAAGACAGTGGATTAGATTTACAAGTGTCAAAAATTAATCACAGAGCCAAGACTGCCCTCATTCATCACCCAGATGGCAGGAAAGGAATCAACAAGTTCCTGCGGAGGACATAACTTCCATCTGCTCGGCCATAGAAGGGAAACCGTGCAGAATACAAGCCACCGAGTGAAACCTGCATCCTCAGAAGCCTCCAAATATTTATCCAACGAGTCATTACTGGCAGTCTGAACCGGGACTGGCTCGAGAACGCAGTTTGCCAACCACTAGTGTAGAAATTACAACCAGTAGGACGAAGATGAGGAGGAGGAGGCTTACTCTCAGAGGATCAACGGATCCAAAGTCATGATTTACTCAATTTAATCCACCTAAACTGAACATAGAAACATTTAACAACCATTCCATTCTGCGATCAGTGGTAGACAAGAATATTTTGGTCTTGTGTGCCCTGATAAAGTCAAACTACGAGGTTAAATTCGGCCTTTTTTACGCCTGATCTTTTAAAATGATATAAACAAATAGGCCAGGTCATTAGAAACAATCATGAATTACGATATCAACGATAAGAAACTTCAGCCACATCAGCCAGGCCTATTCTGTACTCTGACTTTTGGTAGAATTGGCGAATACTTTACTTACATTAGGTTTAAAATCTGGGACTTTTATTTGTAATCTGTATATTTATATTGTGCTAATTTCACTTAAGTAAAGATCTGAGTTCTTCCTTCACCACTATTGATGTGTTATGCGATAAGACACGGTGTTATCACCTGTCACAGACCAACGATCAAGACAGCTTTCACTTACTGACATCAAGGTGTGTGTGATAAAACAAAGTCTCTACAGCAGAGAGTAGGCACAGACCGACATAGCACAGTACTTTACTTGAGTAATTCCATTTTCTTTGACACATTTAGTTACTAGTGCAGATTGAGATTATTCAGCGTTTACAGGTGTTTAATTGTGACGTGTTACCGATCGGATATTATTGTGGGCGGGACGCTGTGTGAGACCCTACGTAGCATTTTTTTTTAAAGACATGAGGTTTGAAAGAGGAGTGAAAGAATCCATCTATGTACTGAGTTATCTCCCCAGACAGCTTAACAACCGTTCACACCTGGCCCTAGCAACACCTCATGAAGTCATGTTGAGTGGGGCCTTAACGACCATGTAAGGACACTCCCACACAGAGGTGAAAGGCCTGCAACTCCCCTCCAGCTAGTCAGAACTGAGGAAGCCTCTTGGATGAGAGGTGAAACAAGTCCATTCGCCTCCATACTTAGAATTACTTAGAATTACCATGACCCGGATGACTGAGAACCTTCACCAACATGATCATCAGCCGGGCCAATAACCAGTCTGCCCCTGGTGCAGAGCTAAACTCCTGGTGTCCTCTTGACATGTGCAGCACTATGATTTGTCCGCAGACTCCAGGCCCTGCTGAGCAGCTCACTGACATCAGGGATCAGTTTGCACTTTCATTACAGACGGCAGGAGGAGGCGAGGAGGCTGAAGCGTGACGTCTACTCAACACGCTCTGTCTGTCTATTCATTCGAAAAGCATGCCTGACACTGACAACACAGCTGACAGAAACCCGTCTCCTCCTATCCGCGGGGTGGAGGAGAGGAGGGGAAGGTGGAGTAGTAATCACCTGCTGCCTGGGTGGAGCAGTGCAGCATTTTTCAGATGGGCATGATCGAAAGGAAAACATCACATGAATGCTGCTCATCCACCTCAATACAAGTGAGCTACTGTTGCGGAATCCAAAACACGCGAGAGTTCACACATCAAACGCAGGTGTGGTGACACACACACACGACACGTTGAGCTGGTTGAAAACTTCAGTTCATTCATGTATTTTAAGTTGCTTCACAAAGCTGTTTAGCACCTGTTGAGATGCTAAACATGACTGCAGCGATACCGGAAAGATGCTACACCTGTCCCCAGGTGAGCTCACGAGGCGTTCGGTGGGTTTTACGCAGGTCTGCTGCTGGGGGGGGGGTCGTTCTTACCTGAGTTTCAGGTTGCCCATGAACTCCTCCATGGACACGTTGTCCAGAAGCACAAAGTCGGCTTTCCCATACTCCAGGCTCTCGTGCTCTGCCATGACGCCGGTGTGTCCTGACCCTCAGACGAAGTTTAAACTCAGCAGCTCTCTTTGAAGCGCCGACACAAGGTGAACATTGGCGGGCTTCTTCTGCGCGCCTCCTCTCCTCAGCGGACGATGCGCATCGCCATAAAAGTCAAACTCTAACTGCAGTCATGTCCAAATGACCGAAAAAAAGAAAAAAAACTGCTGTGAAATTATATCCTTTGGCTAGAAATAGTGACAGAAGCGCGTTTTGTCGCTTAAAATTCCTTCTTTCCTGTCAGAAATGGCGAGTTATCCCCTTAAAATATCCTCATGTCCATACAGAGTTCCCTCTTCGCGCAGGAGGATCTCCTCGTCCCGTTACACCGTGCGTCAGGCGGCTCCGGCTCTTTTCCTGGAGTTTTCTCTCCTGTCCTCCACACCGACCGTCCGCCAATGGGATGCCAGCCGCCTCACCGAGGCCCCGCCCCCCCGCCCTGGTCTGTGGAGAGGTGTTGGTCAGGCTGGCCCTGCTGGAAGGCGAATAGTTTGCACAGACCGCAGCTCCACCGCTCCTGATACATATTTCAGCGGTGACGGGGCCGCGTCTGAGTTGTAAAACACCCCGAGAGAAGAAAAAAAAAAATCAAACTTTTATGATGCCCTCTGTTACCATAAAAGGGAAAATGAGGGCTCGTCAGAATTTTCTCAATGGGATGTGAATGAATTGATACACAGAGACAGCAGCGCGCTGCGATCAACCTGCTGACTTTAAAACGTCCTTTATTGAACACTCGGGTTTTTATCATTGTCTCTGATCTTTGATGAGGCCTCCTGTTTGAAAGCTAAGAACACACTGCTGCCAGGCTCACACTGATGTTAGTGCGCCATCTTGTGCCAAGGAGAGGAAAGTGCATGTTGGAATATTGTTGGTAGGTGTCACAGGGTACGAAACCTGCAGAGGTGGATCAGTGTTTGTGCCATAAAACACAAGGATTTAGACAGTCCCTGGAAATTGTTCAAATTGGTTTGAGTGTGAGGCTTTTTCTTAACATTTTCTCCAGTCGTTCAATCATAGGAACTTTTATTTTTCTTGTGTTTTTTTTAATAAAAACATGAGTAAACCCCACATGTCCAACGTTTTAACACAGAAACCCAGAAATCTCAAAAACGTGGTATTCTTTGTACATCTTTGTCCAACAGTCAAGGCATCAGAAAATTGTGAAATCAAACATTTTGGTTTTGTCATGTGGAGCCACATGTCTTTGGCAGTTTCTGCAGTGAATTCTGCGTTTCCACAGCCAACAGAAAAAGATAATCCTGTGTGTTTTCATACTAAATACAGCTGTTTGTCATTACTTGGTAGCAGCCGGGGACCTAACCCTTCACGCACTTGACATCTCAAAGAGCAAAACACAAGAAAAACATCCAATATTATATATAATAAACATATTACACATGAGTCAAGTTCACATTTTGATCATTAACAACATTTTGCACATTAAAATCTCATTTTATTCCTTAGATATACTTTCATTTGGAAACATTTTACAAAAGAGTTTTTTAATCTTGAATTAAAATACATTTGGAACTAAAAGATGAATAAAAGTAAGAATAATTAATAGATAGAGAGATAGATAGATAGATAGATAGATAGATAGCTTTATCTCATTTGTACAAGCAGTGAGCCTCCAAATGTGATGGTGGTTGAGGAGGCGCTGGCCCAGGACCGGCCACAGTTGTGGGTGACGTACACTTTAGCCCCTCTGCGGAGGAACGTCATGTACGTAGACAAGCTGCCGGCGCTGGAGCGGCGGGGGATGTGCGTGTGGGAGACGGCGACCCAGTAACTGTTGATCACCAGCCACAGGTCGGTCTTCAGGCCCGAGTTGGCCGTCTGGGTGGAGAAGAAGAACTGGTAGACTCCTTTAACGGGAGCCTTGAACACTCCGGTTCTCCTGTTGAAGCCTCGGCCCACGTTCACCAGAACCTTACTGTACTTGATCCTGTTCACCTTGCCAAGGAGCTGGCCGGGGTAAGAGGCAAAGAAGTGGACCTTTTTGGAAGACCCTGAGAGAAAGAGGAGACATTATTGATATTGATATTATTGGTTATTGAGAGAGAAATGGAGGATTCAGAGTCCAGCACCAATTTTAGCCAATCTTTATATCATATATTGTCTTTTTCTTGCAACTTGTCCTCCAATTTAATGGAATCACAGTATAAAATGGCTGGAGACACTTAAACTCCCACTCTTTTTCCCTTTATGTTGCTTAAAGGGACCACAAATGTTTAAATGGAGGGATGGTTTCTGATTTGAAGTGCCATTAAACCCTCTCTGGATCCAGAACTCCATCCAACAAACATCTCTAAATGATAAAAGAGAATGAATTCTCTCCCACAAAATCAAAACTTACTTCTTCTCTTCGTCTTACACCTCCAGTTAATCTTATCTCTGCTCACACAGGACTGGTTTCTCCTGCACCGCCCGCATACAAGAGTGTTGATATCTGGGAAATAGACATACAGCAGTTTAGAATCATTCACACGCATTAAAAACACTAAACTAAATTAAATATTTCATGAAATATCTTCAATTTGTCTCAAATCAGGAAAAACTACAGGCCTGATATAAACAAGATAAAATATTTCAACATCTGGGAACTTTTTTTTATTTTTGTACATTAATTCTTAATGGCAAAATGTTCTTAAATGTATATTTATATATCAAATTACTTTTATAAAGCATATTTAAAAGGTACTGTCCTGTTTTCTATATCACAGAGTCTCTAAATAAACTATTTACTCTATCAGATATTCGGCCATGTGATATTTTCCTCGATTTAAACAAATTTAAAACTACTTAGAGATATAAGATTAGTTAAAACTGAAGCAAGGATGAACACGGCCTCCAGATCTCCACTCCACGATTCTTAAATTCTTAATCTCTTTTATTTTGTGAATTAATATCAGAAAAAACCTGTCCACAAGTGTATAAACGTAGATTTTTGACTATCACGGTTCGGTACCTGCGCAGTAAGCCAGATAACAAGACGTTGGAGGCGCGAACTTGTAGACGAAGTAGTTGCCGCGACACTTCTTGACCTGGATGGGGTTGGACCGGAAGGCGCAGCATCTCTTCTTCCAGTGGCCGCACACACTGCGGGTGACGATGCCCTGCCTTCTCTTCGGGTGAGGCCCCGACAGCCACAGCGGGGAGTGGGTGCCGCACTTGTTGACGGGGACGCACCTCTCAGGCATCTGAATACTCTTCCCGTTGTAGAAGAGGCGGTACCAGCCTGCGGAAGATACAATAAAGAGGAATCATCACTGCCATCAGCATTAAAGTCGGAAGGATCTTTCACAACATCTGGCTACCTTTCCATTTGACATTGCGGTCACACATCTTGAACTTGCTGGTGGTGTTGGTGGCCCTCCAGGCCTGGTCCAGGACCGTGTAGTGGAAGCAGGGGTCCCCTCGCCTCCTCGAGTCTCCCTCGGGGGAACGCAGGTCGTCTTCATCATCGTGTGAACCGTAAGTAAACATGTGTGTTCCTGCTTGACAGGAGACATTTTTCCACCGGTTTTCAAAATGAAAAAAACAAAATCATCCACAGAAAGATGTTTGTGTTTTTTAATTCACTGACCGACTTTCTCCTGAGCTCCGTCCTCACGGCTCGATCTACGCGTCTGTGAATGAAGGTGAAAAGTGACACGTTCAGGAGCTGATGTGCAGCACGCAGGGAGATTGTAAGGACTTTAAATAGAGGCTACCTGAGTGAGAGCGCTCTGCTGCTGCTGCTGCTGCTGCTGCTGCTGCTGCTGCTGAAGTGTTGTTTGTTCACACCTCAGGCTCTCCACCTCCTGCAGAACAGCAGAGTGTGCATCTTTAGCCGTGATTGAGGTGTGAGAACCTCATTTAAAAAGACAGCAAATTCCCCCGGATTCATTATACTGGGGGATTAACATGATAATGACGAATTCAGACGGTGCAAATTCAAAGTCGAGTCGAGAGCAGTCAGGGAGAGGGGGATTTACATTTCTGGATAATTCGAAATATCATGAATATGTTCTTTTTTTTTAGGGCAAAACCATTCAAATATTTTATAATCCGTGGCAGAATTATATCGAAAAGTAAGAAAAATGTAAGAACAACTTTATTTTTATAACACCTGGTGATACAAATTCATCAGAAAGTATTAAATGATTAAAAGCTCAAAGGAATAAATGAATTTTCTTGGTGGAGGGTCACATTTTTTTTGCTGGGTGGGGTTGTACTCGGGGGACGTGTTACGCTCTAATTTTCCAAAAATTTGGACCACAGCCCCGGACAGATGTGTTGGGAGCGTGACAGACTGACGTGACATAAAAAAAAGTAAATTCTCACAGCATGAGTCAGCATGTAATATTACAGATATTCATGCAACTAACAATTATTTTTAAATGTCGATTTATCTCATTTAAGAAAATAGGTCAGTTTACTGTGTTTTCTCTTGTCCATCAAACATGACAAACACAAAGACATAAAGCATCCGGAGACGCAAGACAAAGAAAAGCTGTAAAACTTCATATTTTAGAGGCAGGAATCAGAGAATCTTTGGTATAAATCCTTGAAAACGGCAGGAAACTTGTTGTACTTGTACTTTACTTGGGTATTTTCATCATCCGTTACTTCATATTTCCACTCCACGACATTTTGGAGGCAAATATTGTACTTTTTACGCCACTAAACAACAAAAATGACCTGCATTTATATATACATATATATATATATTAAGATACCTGGCAGCATGTAATGTATATTTTGACGCCAGTACTTGTGTACAAAGTCAGGTCAAGCGTGTAGGATTTAGTGGCATCTCATCTCACCCTCAAGTCCCTCTATGGACTCAGTGCTTAATTTGTCCATTCTGGGCTACCTTATAAACTTTTCAGGTGATTATAAACCAATGAAAACACCCTTTGAAATCCTACATATTGGACCTTTAAGTGAAAATGTGTTACAGTCTTCTTATACTGTTCTATTGCCGCCTTTCTTTCAATTGCCAAATCAATTATTCAGCTCGTCAGGTCACAGGTATGTCACAACACCTTGATCACAGCAGCTAGTCGCACAGCCAGAGGTTGATCTTCCATCCTCCATAACATCAGCTCAGTCTGTCAAAAAAAAAGAGAGAGAAAAATTGAATAAAATACGTTTCAAAGTTTGTCACACGACTTTGCCAGTAATTGGTTTTTAAGATCATGTTCTGTTCTCTTTTACAAGAAGTTCAGCGTGACAGAAGCTCAGCACGGTTCAGTCTGTGCTCAGCAACATCTGGGGAAACTTTAGTTGCATAATGAATGATTTACAAAAAATAAATAAATTATGCTCCATCTGCCTCTTAGCCTGGTATTGTCCGCGAACAAAGCTCATACTCACAGAATTTGTGCTTCCCGAGCAGCCAACTGCACAGGATGACAACGCTACAAACACTGCCACGGCTAAGACAGCCATCTGGGGACAACAGTTGCACAATTGTTACGTAAAAAGATGACAGTTGTATGGTTTCTCATTTACTAATTGTGTGGCAATAGTAAGATTTAGATCCGATAAGCCTTCTAAAATAGCTGCTATTAAGACATTTGTGTATATTTGACTAAAAATAACAAGAATATGTTCTGAACGTCACTCTTACCTCTTCAGATCGGCATGATGAGGAGCTCCACCTGTGTCCGAGGATCACCTTATATACTCGTCAGCAGGTGACGCGGTGAAACATGAATAAAGAGGAAACTACAGACTTCAGTTTAACAGCATCGTTCCCACTCAGTTTTAGGTGTTACTTTTCACAGACTAGTTGCAAATGTAGACATGAATTTTGTTCGCCGTTGGCAGTTTTTCAGCCCGTGTGGTCAGCAGAGAGCGGCGAGGGTGCAGCCACTCCACACTGTCCATGGATGGAAGTGTGAAAACCGTCAAACGAGCATTCATGTGAAGGCTACTTAACAATATTTAGTATCCAAAACATTAAAACGGCTTAAAAAATAATGGGTGAGGCTGTTTTTTATTTTAATGAGCTCCTCTGTGATATCAGAATCTGTGAAAAGAGCAGCAGCAAGGAGAAAATTATTGAATTGATGTTATTTCCTTGTTTTTACTCATGAGACCTCAATTATATAAAGCAAATTCAATCTTTAGAGAGATTAAACGACAACTGCACAGTACAAAGAGTAAGAGAAGAAGTTTATTTTATTGCAATCTTGAGAAATATGGTTGGAAAACTGCTGTTAATTCCTGTTTAGTTTGACTCGTATGTTTGCGATGATCCTGTGCGGCTTCTGTAGCCCAACTTATCATGTTTAACAGGAAGTGGAGATTTATTGTGAAGGTTTCTGTTGTGTGAATGAAGGCGTGGTGTCATGTCATCCATATTTTTGTGGTTATAATAAGAAGAAACATAAGCTTAAAATTAGGGGTGTAACGATACATTGATCCGGATTGATATCTCGATTCAGTGATCAACGATCCAATAGAACCGCAGTCATTGTTAATATACACCTTTATTTTGAAATTCCCATGGCATGTCTGTGGCTGTGTCCCAATTCAAGGTCTGCATCCTTTGAAGGCCGCATTTGAAGGCCAATTACGCCACAAAGCAGCGCGATTATCCTAATTCGAAGGCTCCTCCAAATGTAGCCCACAAATGCGCCCTTCTTTTCCCTCTTTTTGGAGGATGCACCGTTACTATCCTTCAGCCTCACATATCCCAAGATTCTTTGCGTGCCCGAAAAAATGGCGACATCATGTGGCGTAGATTGTCACTGTCGCAGGCCTTGGGTGGCACAAATCGTGACGTAAGGGTAAAACATCTGGTGACGCAACCAGGAAATGTTCCGAAGGCTGGAACGTCCCATTTAACAACGGTTGCCGCGGCCTTTGAAGGTCTCTCTGAAGGACTCGCCTTCAAAGGCCGCAAAGGTCGCGTCCTTCGCATCCCCGAAATGTCCTTCGAATTGGGACACAGCCTGTGTCACCGTTTCCATCTCCTTTCTAAACAGAGCTTTCTTTTTATTAAAACAAATAGATTGTTTTCCATTTAAATGTCAGGAATGAAGTGTTCAGTAATAAAACTGTCCGATCAAATTTTAGTTGCTTTTTGGTTGTGTTAAATGGGCAGATGACATCATCCTATGTTGATCGCAGGCATCTGTATCGAATCGGATCGAAATTCTATGGGGGCAGACTTATATCGGCAAATATCTTAGCGCTGTCCAAAGAATCAATATCATATAATATATATCTTATTGTGATGAAACTTGTTTTTCCCACAGTCAGACTGGATTTCTTTTAACAAACAGACCACCAGTTTCTTTTATCCTTCAGTTGCTCAGGATGGTTTTCACAACAGAGAGACGGACCGAAACTGGAGTGCAGGAAAATTGCATCAGCACATCACATGCTTCAATCCAGACGCTGCAGCACACGTGGAAAAGAACGAAAAACACTCCAGTGACACATGAACCAGAGCACTCTGACAATCCAACCTGGTAATCAGCTCTCCATGAAAACAGGCTACTTGGCAGCCCGGTCTCTGTTGGCAGCTGCTACGCCGACATGCCTCGTTCACACACGTCGGCCATGATGCTGGCAGTTGTTATGTTGTGATGCTCACTATCAGTATCAAGGGCACCAGGCCACAGGTCACTGAGGGACTGGACCGAGCAGGGAGTGAAGGCCTGCATGTATTCTTTTCAACCGTTCTCCCAAAGTAACCCACATGACCACGACCACTTCCTGATTGATTTCCACCGTTTATCTTTTTATATCTCCCAATTCTGATGTTAAATTGACTTTTGGCTGTCTATCTCTACCATTTATCCATTGATTCCAGTCTCAGCTGCATGAACCACTTCACACACGGACAACAACAACATGGTTTTCACTGTAGATACCAGCAGTATCTGTGATGTTAGGATAGTATATCAGACATGTACCTTGACCAACAACAGTACACAACATAAAGGGCATGTAAAGGCTGAAAGAATAATAAATCATTGACATGACAAGTCATATCAAATATGGCTGACTGGACTTTTCAAACACTGTAAATCTCACAAAGATGTTATATAACAGCGTGTTTGTATAACAGTGACTCTTACCTTTTCATATCAGCACGAAGAGGAACTCTATTTCAACCATGTGTACATCATTTTAAGCTAACATTGCTAATTCAAACATGTATAGGCCTATTACTTTTGGTAATATGTTTTTTAATGGAATACTGGAATACTCATCAACTGTACATTATATTATCATGTATCCATACTAACAATGTAAGCTACCCTTTAGCTACTTTTAGCTAACTGTTGAAACATTATATCAGACTACTTTCTTATCCGTTAGCTACTTTAAGCTAATTCAACTGTTCAATTAGGCCTATCTATGTCTACAAAAGCTATTACTTTTAGATGTCCTATATTATGATTACTTGCTTATCGAGTTAGCTAAAATCAGGATAACAAAGTAGCCTAAATATTTGAAATAGTTTAGCAACAGATAAATGGTAAGATAAGTTTAAACTAGCTTATTTAAGCCTGTTAAGTAAATTGTTAGTTAAAAGAAACAGATATGACATTAAATTGGTTGACAATAAAACTAACTTTAAACTATAGGCTATGCTACTTTTAGCTAGCTACAGGCTAGCTATTAATCCATTATATGTTAAATGTTACTTTTAGCGAACTATCTCAACTACTAGTTACTTTAAGCTAAGTATAAAACCATTTAAAGCTAATTTTTAACTAACATTTCTTTGAGCTAGCTATTAGCATATCCATTACATTTTGTTAACTCTCCAAAAACATCTGCTAGCTTGCTCACAGTACTTTCAATCACAGAACCTTGTGTTTAGTCATTACAGCTGAATCAATGTGTTGATGTCTCTTTCAATCAAATGATAATTTGTATTTCCTTTTAATTAGTTGAGCCACTCAACATCTCTTCTCACTACCTGCAGAGGTATTCCTGTGGGGTACAAGCATCTGTAATATCTCACTGAATTATGTAACATTTAATAATTTGACTCCATCTTCTTTTGTACACGTTGCAGACTTTGTGGACGAGAGATTATACAAGAGATGTCAGGAGTGAAGCACACACAAACATGCAGATATTGGACGTGATGTTTTTTTTTGCACTGCGGCAGTTGTTCCTGTTGCCATGGAGAGTTTATCAGCCCGTTGTTTGTACGAGATAAGGAGAAGGGGGCACCGTCAGATTCTTTCCACTCCTCGGTGTAGCTGTGACGGCCGGCCGGGGAGGTAAACATCCTGGTTCTATGGCCGTATTTGGATGTTAACCCTGCCGGCACATGTGAACTTGAGAGCGACTGTAAAAGGAGACACACATGACATCTGCCACCCGGCAGGATCGCTCATTCAACATCCCCGGAGAGAAACGTGCCAGACAAATATAGCACCTGCAGTCTGTGTCCACGTTATGAAATCGATAATATAAATGAGGTCTCAAGTCTTTAGTTGATCCTTTTAGTGTATTATTAATGCATTTATGTAGTTTTTATGGGTTTTAAAATGTAAAACTACACGATAAAAGTCAGATTGTGTCACAGAAATATGCTCATTTTCTTGTTTTTGGATCATGTCAACCATCATTCTGAATGAAACGCAGCGTAAGGAATCAAGCACAAGTATCTTTTAAACATGCAGAATTACTTTTCACCACCTTATGTGAACTATACGCTGCCTCTCTCCTTTTATATACTGTAAAATATGTGACACAAAAGAAGCCTTCTATTCTTAGAGCTCCCTTCAGGCTGTTAGCCTTTAGCTGCATGAGTCTCACATGCTCTTCATTCTCGAACAAACCACAACGGCCACGACATTTCTGTTCTCCTGCGCTGACCTCTGTCTTATTGGGCTCCGGGCCAAAGGAGGCAAGATGTACAAGTCTTATCTACCTTGTCACTTGCCGGTATAATTGTAGCGTGTGAAACACTGTGTACCCGCAGGCGGAGGGAACATCAGCTGAGTGGTGACTTCTCCTGACACGTGGCTGTAAGATTTATTTTGTGCCTGAGGGGTCTGGTGGTGGAGCGGCTGCAGGGTACAGTCGCTGAGCTTGATCTCGTCACCAGCTTCAGAATAGATCCGGTGTCATCGAGTCGGAAACCCTTTTCGTCATGCAACTTAAAGGAACAGTTCACCAAGAAATAAGAGTTCAGTCATCTACTCAAACCTGAAGTCGAAGGAAAGGTCAGGAGATGTTTCGTTGTCGGTACAACAGCCAAATAAGAGCTGTAGCATTTTCCGAAACAGCTGAAGTAGACGGGGACTTTTTTAGAAACGGCACAAAATGGCTGTTTGTAACTTGTCTGGTGTAATCCAAGTCCACGAAAGCCCAAAGATCCCAAACTGATTTCAAAAGATGTTATGTTTTTATATATTTGAGCTTGAGCATCCACTTCAGACTTGTTGTGCGCTAACGCTTTTAGCTTAGTGGCTAAGTGGCTTCATCTTTTCAAATCAATTAGAGATCTTTGCTTTCCAGAGACTTGAAGTACGCCAGGCAAGCTGTTTGCAGCCATTTTATTATTATTACATTTTTTTTTTTCCAAGTAGTTTTAAGTCTCAATCTTCTTCAGTTATTTAGAAAAATCTGCAACTCACAAAATTCACCCACATTTCAACCTGCAAGATGGTGAGTGGATGACTGGGTGAACTGTTCCTTTAAAGAATACTGAGGGACATAATCAATCACTTCTATACACCTAATCAACTGTAATCCACTATAACACACGCATCATGTAGATTAAATCAACACAACAGAAGCGCTTGGTACTGAAGTCGTTCCTTTTTATTATCTCGATTGTATTTACAGTATTTACAATCATTTCATCGCAAAAAAAAGTGTCTCTATAAAAATAACATTTCACATAGTGTATGATTAAGATAAATTTAATACAAAAAGAAAACTGTATTTCAACACATATGGACCCACAGCACTGTGTAATATAACATCCGGCCTTCAACTACTGGATCACAGACTGGTAGAAGAACTCAAACATGACATGCGTCGCCTTCTGGGGTTTAATAACACTAGCCTCCATTGTACTGAGCTAAAAAGCATTAAACCGCCGAACAAGCATGGCTAATGCCGCGGTGGCAGGCTGTGAAACGTCACGGAGGACTCGGGGCCCTAAAGCGCTATCCTTTCTGTAAGTTTACACTCTCTGTGATTAATGCAAATGAATGCACCGAAGAGAGAGGAGTACATTCAGCCCGGTCCAGAAAAACCGACGCTAAGATAACAACGTATCTTATCAGTCAAGTGTCAATACTGCGCTTTAAAACTTTAAAAAGGCTGAAATAACACATATCCATGCACGAACACACTCAACTTGAAAGTCAAAACCTTTGTTCCGATCAGTGTTACAGTACTTTAACAATTAAACGAAAGGTGCAACTTGATTTTTTTAAATAGTTCAAGTATTTTTCAATGACATGAGCCTTTGGGTGAAGTTGCTACGGTAAGGCTTGGGTGACATTTCCTACAGAAAATAAAGGATCTGGTCCTCTTTCAATTGTTCAACAACAGGTTCCTCCTGTTTCCAACTGAATGTGGCGCTCCTCACACATCTGCTGTCACATGTCTAGCATCTTAAAACTGAAATATTTCGACCCAAATCGGTTTCTTTCCACTCATGTTCCCACTTTTGTTTTTTTAGTCACAACACAACACCCTTAACACGCTTTGGTGCGGCCTCTGTTACCTCCTGCACTTACACTCCCACTTGACACAACACTGGAGACGTCTGTGAGGTGACTCCGACAAGTATTCTCTGTTAGTTTTCTATTTTCTTATAAAGAAAGACAACAGGGTACTGAAAACAACATGAACACACTACTGCTAACGCCAGGCTGAAATATGAGAGGACACTTTTGTCTGCTTCTGTATGGAGATGACCCCCCCCAGAGAGAGAGAAAAGGTGCGGCGCCCACATCTGCCTTGACAGATGATAACATGGGAATATGGGAGACAGAAATGCTGAAGGCGTCGTGGTATGTGGGGCTCGTCAGCGCCTAGGCCTGGAGGACATTTTCACTTGGCCACCTTATAGTTTCTCAGATCTAGGGGCTCTTTGCTGGGTATGCACCAGTCGTCGGCCTCTTGGCTCACTTTGTAGTTCTTCAGGGCAGTCGTGTTGTACACCGGCAGCCTCTCGATGGAGTCCGTGGACAGCGCCTGGAGGGACGAGACGAGGAGATGTAATTGGAAATATCCTGTCATACCATACCTGCGCCGGCTCCACAGGTCTGCAAGAGTTTGTTCTGCAGTTTTATTCCTCTGTTTTTTTCGCCGCCGGCTTTCAAACTCTTGGCGTCTCGTCACAGTTTCATGCATGATCACCGCGCCTGGCTCACCTTCAAGTAGATGACGGCGTCTGTGCCGTGGCCCTCCATGGAGTAGAGCTGCAGGTCCCCCTGGAAGTACTTGGCGTAGAGACGAGAGATGGGCAGACCGTAGCCGAAGCCAGCCTGCGCAGAGACGGAGGGGATCAAGGGGTTTAAGAAGGCTTTGTTCCCTGTCAAACTGCACGCTGCAGCTCTTTTGTCAAGTTTGCATTATGTATTGTAGGTCACTCATATTATTTTACAGAAAAGCGATGCCAGGATTTCAATCTTTAAATAGGAATGAGAGTCTAAACTAAAAGGCTAAATGAGCATTTGGCTGCTTGAAGGCTGCACATTAAACCGACTACATGACATATGGTGCAATTAGCAGCATCCCTACGCCTGCAAAAAAAACAACTTTATTTGTTTTTCTATGTACGTAGGCGTGAAAATGAGTTAATAATGCAGTTTCCGGGGACCGCGTCGCCCGTTTCTCTACTCACCAGTGGAGGCCGTGTGTACTCTCCGATCTGTGGCGCAGGTGCGGTGGAGTACATGTAGCTGAAAAGGTTCTCGATCCTCCGAAAGGGAACACCGCCGCCCTTGTCACTCACCTACAGACAGGAGAGAGTGAGTGTGTGAGGTCCTTGAACAACGCTGAGCCACAAAAAGGCAGAGATGACGCCGGCAGACAGGTGCCCGTCTGTCATGAACGCTTGGCTGCAATGTGACAATAGAAGCTGAGTGGCCTCCAGTTTGTTTGCTCTGCATATTGTCAAGGTAATGTACATCTGAGCCACAGTACTCAGTATATACTTATATGTATGTATATGTATTTCCTTATATTTTCTTTCTTTTTCTGCTGAGAACGGAGTTGAGAGTGAACCAAAGCAGTTAAGTTGTGGGCTGTTAAACCAAAACAATGAGCTGAAAGACAGTAAAAGGGGCTAAGCTAAGAAGAACTGCCGGGTCTGGTGATAATTTCCTCCAAATTAAATCCATTGTTGATATAAAAACCTTGTTTCTTCCCGCTTTAAGTGCTTAATTTCACTATTAGCAGTTTGATAAATCAGATCATACTAGGAGATTTTATTGTTAGTAACATGTCCCAGTAACAAGCGAGCATTTAGACGAGGTTTAGGGAGGCACGGAGCCAATGTAGATAATCTGATCAGAGCTTAGTAGCTGCTGTTGCCAGTAGGCACTGTGTTTAATTGAGGGTAAGGTTGTTACATAACACGACGGTTAAGAGGAGAATTCGGGTAGTGCTCTTATCTTTAAAAACGAAAGGTGTGCTGTACTGACATTTGTTTCAGCTCCTCATAAGTCTCACCGTGTTTACTTATGCATATTTGTCTTGTTACCTTGTCCTAATAAAAATAAGAAATAACGATGTGTGTGCAACAGGGGCGCGTGATTGATTTATCTAACACTAAACCGATCTGAACTTGTGCAACAGCAACAGTGCGAGAGGTTAACTTTGTGAAATAATTTCATCGTCGCAGGCTTCATTGAACTTGTTACACATGTGCCGGTTCTCGCGGAGCGAACAAACACGAAAAGGCACCCACATCCCCGTCCACTCCTACTCACACAGGCCATCTGAAGCTCTAATTAAACCATGTGAACATTATGGGAGAAAACTCCTGAGAGAAACTTGCACAAACACAGACAGAAACATGCGAAAAAAAAAAAAGTCTGCACCAAAGAAGCTGTAGGCTGGACTGACTCACTGGCAGCCACGGAGTCCCCTCTGTGCAATTTCCCTATTCTAAAATAGTCATTTCATGGAGCTGCAATTTGCAACCCACCTTGATTGACATGTCCTCGCCTCCGAGAGAAACCATGACTTGAATGGGTGGAAGGTTGTTGCTGTTCTCATGGGTCTCAATAGTTGCTCTCATAGCGTTCTACAAAAAAAAGGGAAAATAGATCATTATGAGAGTCATTTTCAAGCAGTTCTTTCACAATAACATCATGTTTATCTTAGTATAATTAAAAACTATAGGACGTGTCGTACCTTAAAGAGCTCAAACAGCATGTGATAGAGGTGAGAGGGCACGTATACCATGCTTACTGGAAGGTTCTTCTTCTTATCTGCAGGAGGGGGGGGGGGGAAACAAATAGTGTCTGAATTCTACCCACTTCATTTAAAAATTCATCATCCTCACCACTCGTGCATTTTTTCCATCATTGGCAATTATTCTGCTCTGCTCTGGTTTTAAGGTTGGAGAGGATGGAGAGGAGAAGGTCTGTGTGTCAATATTGCCTGATGCAGCCAGCCGGACCCACTTAGCCACACTCCAGTGCTATAATTAGAGGCCCCTCAGGTCCATCTGGCTGAATGTTTTACATGCGGACACTCATACTGTATTTAGAGGGCTTGGCTCAATTTTGTTCTGTATCTAAATCTCTTGCACAGGCCACGACACATTACGTGAGCATCACATTTGCCCTTTGCCAGAGTAAAGCTGGGTATTTAACTAGATTAAATGTATGTAAACTTACTGCTCATCTCCTGTAGTATCAGATCAGGGGAGCGGAGATAGTACTGGTCACACAGCATCTTGGCACTGTGGAAGGCATCTGGACCGAGAGACGGGGGTCAGAAATGAGTACAACACAAAAATAATGGAAATATCGGTCCAATTAGAAGTCACGTTCGATTTAACACGATTCATCTGACCCGTTTAACTTCAGACACATTTCATATTCACCTTGGACTACATCTCCGACTTGACAGTGAGGGTCAATGCTCCCGATGGTGTTTGGGTGAACAGGGTTGGCAGAACCATCAAAAATAAGAGCTGCAGTGAACAAGAAGAACATCATATTAGGCAGAACAGAAAGCTGTGAGTCATCTGTGCTCACTGGACCATCAACATATCAAGTTCAGTAAAAATCAGAGCCAGCTTTGGCACTGACACCAAGAGGATACTTTTTTTCCTCTGATACCTTGGATATTATGTAAGTACAAAATAAGGCAAAGTTGTCCTTCTATTGCAAACTAAAATCCAGTCTAAAATGAGCTGAATCAATATTTGAATAAGTAAATTTTTCAGAATAAGTAAATATGACTGAAAGTTTAATATACAGTCTGAGTTAAAAAAACAAAAATTACTTAAAGCAGCTACAAGGAACTTTTTTGTTGTTGATAGTGGCGGCCCCTGTGGTCAACAGTGGTATGACCACCATAAAGACCTTGACGTGGCTAGCGTGTGCAGAGGAATCCTATTTTTAATACTATTTTTCCTGTTGCTGTTAGCAACATGCATGGCAATATCTGTGGTTATGTAAAGGTTAATACATGCAATTATCCTCAGAACTAGTCAATGTCACGACTTATCACACCCGGAGGCAAGCATTAAGAATAACTATAATTATTATGCAGAAATAGGAGATCTTCTTGCTGATGGTCTAGTTTGCTTATATAGGTCATATAGAGGCATCTGCATTAAGTCGTGTTTCAGCACCAGTTCAGAGTTGCTTCAGTATGTGAGTATGTTAAAATACGTTTACACACGTTTAAGAAAGAACAGAGAAAGAAAACGGAAAAGGAAATAAATTAGGTTTTCCTGAAAATTCATTAAAGCCAAAATGGTTTTCCCTGCGTGCAACTATAGTTTTGAAATCAACATAATGCTCCATGTGACTGATGATACCTCTAAAAACTTATAATAACAAACATACTCTGAACAGTAGAATATCATCATAGAACTGGCTTTCAAGTTTTTTTTTTACAGCATTACATTTAGGGAAAATGTTCTGTCAACATCCCCCACTAATTTCATAATGTGCTGCATGATTAAGTATCTTTTTTTTTTTTTTTTAATGAGATGCCTATCTTGATTCTAGCTCGTTCCCCAAGGCTTGAAAAAGACATCCCACGTAGAAAATCTGCGAGGGATTTGACAATAAAAGTTTGCAGGGCGACGTGTTTTGAAGGATTCTGTCCCGATAGACTGACACTTATTTATCCCTCGGGGTGTCAGGCAAGTGACAGCAAGCAGCCCGAGATGACAAAACCCGTCTCAGACACAATGCAGGCGGAAAATAAACAAACTACATTTAGGCTCAGTGTCTATTCTGGATGTGAAATCTTAACCTGTGGATGTTTGTGGTTCATACTGAGCACAATAAATGTCAGCAGACGGGCAGAAAAGCTGCGTTTCACACACAGCTCCACTGGTATGGATATTAAACACTGGTTGTTACTCACTGTGCTGGTTGATGAGCATACGGATAGAGATGCGGCTCAAGTAGAAGCGGTCCAAAAAGTACTGGATATTCTGGTTGGTTACCAGGTCCTGGGCGAAAGCCTCTTTGTATTCTATGATACCCTGGGCCATAGTCGGCACGACATCGTTGTGCCTGTTTCTGATGGTGACTAGGGCGTCAACAAACCTGCGGAGGAAGGAGATACAAATATAAAGCTTCCTTTAATTCTGCTACATTTAATTTATATTATTCTTTTTTATCATTATTGCAGTGTTCTCCCCAGAATTTTTTTTTGTAGTGGTGCCCGTCAGCCGGGAACAGGGGGGGAAGAGACGCTCGTCATCGTCAGTGGGGGAGAGGGTGGGGCTGCTTGCTCGTTATCGTCAGGGGGGGGGAAACGCTCGTCATTGTCAGCCGGGGGGGGGGGGGGGCTCGTCGTCGTCAGCGGGGGAGAGGGTGGGGCTGCTCGCTCGTTATCGCCGGGGGGGGGGGGGGGGAACGCTCGTCATTGTCAGCGGGGGTGGGGGGGGGAGCTAACACTGAAATTGAGTATAGTTAGGGCTGTCAAAGTTAACGCATTAACGCATTAACGCAACATCCTCTTAACGCCGTTGATTTTTAAAAACGCGCAATTAGCACTCTGTATTCAAAAAAAGAAACGCGCATTGTTTGATTTACGGCCGACGCTGGCACCTGTAGTCTTGATCCAGAGGGCGGCAGAAGAATAAGAAAGGGAATCAGAAGAAGAAGGAGCAGGGTTGGCGTTCGGAAAAACACGGTCGACTGAAAAGCGAAAGTGAAGGGAAATGGAGAAAGGACTTATGAACGGCAAATTCACTCTCAAAACACTGCCAGATGGTTCGGTCGATAGGACAAAAGTTATCTGCACGTACTGTCGACATGAAATGAGTTACCATTAAAGTACGTTGAGTCTCAGATATCATTTGCAAGCCAAAAACATGGCAGATGCAGAGAGCCCACCCCCTCGCCAAAAGCAGACATCACCATGTTTTGATCCCATTTAGGGTGAGGGGATATTTTTTGAGCCTTTTATTTTCCTGCATGATTTGAAGTGTTGAATAGACATTTTCATAAAGCAAGCATATTTGCCCTTTCTTATGTTGTTAAAAGTATTTAGAAAAACATTAAGGTACATTTAGTTATTTTAGATTAATTTTTTGATTAATTGCGAGTTAACTATGGACAAAATGCGATTAATCGCGATTAAAAAAATGTATCGTTTGACAGCCGTATTATAAATACAATATATTATTACTATATACAGATTATTAGCATCTCTAAAGTAAAAGATAATGCCAGGTTCCCTTTTCTAAAAACCTGACATAAACACACAGACTAAAACACCTTCAGGCTTTGTTTAAGCACAGGAGGGAGGAAGTGTTGCGTCACTGGATTGTTTGGTCTCTTCACAACAAGGCCTCAAAGAGCAGTGAATGTGAGCCTGTCTGGGAAAAGTTGGACTTACTCTCCCAGGACTTTGTAGTCGTCAGGGTTCTTGTCTAGGAAGTCAAGGATCTCCATTAAACTCTGGATGTACCTGAGAAAATCACAAATAAAAAGATATTCACATACATAAACAGATTTTGTACAATGCAAGACAAACTGGTGAGTCAGACTGCAAGAGTTTTACTAGTGAAAGAAAGTTCTTCATTTCTCAGGATATTTAGGTCACGGTGTCTCTTTCTCAACAGGAAAGAAAAGCAGACCCTTCTGAAAACACAGTCACGTGACACGTGGCCTGAAAGTAGGGTAAAGTTCAGAGCTGAGAGCCTCCCCCTCCTGCACACCGCGGGTTGGAAGGAGTACAACTTGGTCAAAGGCTGCTTTTGTAACTGGGACTGTGACATCATCACAGTGTCCTACTGGAAGTAAACAAGTCACCAGCTGTTAACGATCGGCTAATCAGGGGATGAAATACAGTTTCCAACTTGGCTTTCACTGAGGCTGAGGGACAGACTTTGTTCTGGGATGTTTCTGTTGAATCAAAACAACACCACAGCCACAGTTCACTCGTGTTTATAGGTAACTTTAATCATAATCCTCCAGGTTTGACTTACCAGCTCTGCACCATCTGCACAGACGGGGTCGTGAGCAGTCTATCCGGCAACAGGTTAATTTCCTTCATGATGTTTGAAAGTCTTACGGGGAGCTCCTGCCTCAGAAAGACAAAGGACGTCTTCTCACAGGCGTTGATCGAACCTGGATCAACGCAGAGAAAAGTGATAAAGATGAAGTTGATCGATAGAAAGTGAATGTGATTGATGAGTTCAGGCAAAACGTGCCAAACAATTGCTGATTTCTGGCTTCTATAATGTGAAGACTTTCTGCTTTTTGTTGACATTTGTAATAACAATTAAAACTTTTTATTTGTGTTTTTTTTCACAGTTGTCTGACATTTTATAGACATAACGAACGATTGGTTGATAAAAACTGTCTGAAACTGAACCTAAGCAATAAAATGATCACAATTAGATGGGTGTTTTTTTTTTTTTACAATTTTCGGACATTTGATTGGCTTTTCTATTTATTTACTTCTTGAAATCTGTCAGAAACTGATATCAGTCGATTATTAGTCGTAGTCCTGCTCAGTTTTAGGCTGTTGGTTGGTCTAAACAAGCTGTTTTAAGACTTTGCAGACCAGCTGTGGCTCTGAAAATGTGGTCATTTTGAATATTTTCTGGCAACAAAACTTAAATAACTAAATACTTAATCATCAGATTAAGACAATAACCAATGGCTTGGGTCTTAATAGCAACAACTATTACTGTAAGAAAAATATTGATTTCTTTCAAGCAAATATTTGTGTTATTGAATGTGACACAGACTTCCTCTGCATCACAGTTGATTTGCAGGCTGGTTGCAGTTTATTAGTGACTGTTAGTAGAAGTGATCCAGTGCAGTGTGTCCTTCACTGGGCCCGAACAGTGCAGCCTGAGCTTGATCCACAGATCTGACGCAACACTCTGCATTATGAGCACCATGCTACTACAGTCAAACCCCTTTAGCAACAGCCTCCACAGAGCAGATGGTGGTCAGTTTCTGTCACTGACATCTCTCAGCGGGGTTAGAGACCTCGAACATTAGCTTTCCACACTAACGTTACTAGCTTGTTTGCTACATCGACAGTTACCCATCTGAGGGCGGATCGATACTCACCGAAATCCAGAAATTGCTTCATGGAGAGCGGTGAAGGAGAGAATTTGGAAAAATGCTCGATATGTTTTGGCACACTGGCCAAGGCGGCGTTTTTCATAATAAACCTCACGAACTTCATTATTGCTGAGCTGTCGGGCTCTTGTGTTTGAGCACAACGTCCGATGCTGTGATGCTGCTCCGCTTCAATCTGTCCGAACCTGCTA
The DNA here is from genome assembly GCF_900880675.1 of Sparus aurata. Lineage (NCBI taxonomy): Eukaryota > Metazoa > Chordata > Actinopteri > Spariformes > Sparidae > Sparus > Sparus aurata. The sequence continues at coordinate 22,413,123 of NC_044206.1, read as the reverse complement.
TCATGCTGCCGTTAAGAGAAAGGGCGGGGCGAGGGCGGGGTGGAAGAGAGCTGCAGCCAATAGGAGGGCGGGGATGTTTATTTACGTTCCACACTGGCCAATGAGGAGTCGCGAGGGGGCGGGCTTAGTGATGTTTGGGTGTTCCCGGTCTGGAGCTCCTTCAGGCGGGCACGTTCCCCTCGCCTGTATTATGTCACAGGTGATAAACTGCTCAGAACACAAACATACAAGCAGCTGGATGAACAGGTATGAACGTGTCAGGTACTGAATATAACTATAACTGCCATTAACTAATGGTGGGAAGTTACTTAGCACTACTTTATGTACAATCAAAGTGCAGCTTTTGTTGTGACACTTGCACTTTGCTTGAGTATTTTCCATTTTAAGCTGCTTTTCTACTTATGCTACATTTCAGATAAAACTTTTAATCCACTACATTTGACTGACAGCTGTATTAACTAGTTATCTCGAAGTCATAATCACACCTAGCTATACAGCAGGCTATACAAAAGTAATAGCTTTAACATATACTACTATAAAAGTTTGTGCTAACTGTAACTACTTGATATACTTTGTCATTTCATTAAGACGCACAACACCTTTACTATCTGTGTCCTGCCACAAAGACTTAACTAAACATCAACATCCAACGCCCTGGCAATGAGACTAGCCTGAGTTAGCTAACTATTTGCCGCATTTCTGTAGGCTAACCCAGAAGTTAGCATTGCCCTGGTTCCACCCACAAGAAGCCTATGAGATTTTTGCCATTGGATATTGGTTTTTGTGGAAAAAGACAATCTTTGGCAAACACAATCTTGTGATCTTAAGTGATTCTGGAGGCGTAAATCAATTGACTAGAAGTAAGAGCTAACATTAGGCTGTAAACAGCCTAAATTGCCGTCACCTTGTCATTGCTTTCTACACAATTACTATACACGTCTTATATAAATTGATCAATGTGCCTGTTGTAAAGTTAGTTTGTAACTAGAGATGGAGATGGCAGCTGCAGGGAAACCGAGGGTTAAGCTTGAAAATTCACTTTTTCTTTAATTTGGAAATTTATAGGCCTAAAGGACACGTTTTCAGGAGTAAATGTTACTGAATTAATGTTAATGAATATGCTTAACTTTGCAAGGGGATAATTAGTCATTTTCATAGTCAATTAATGTGTTGATTATTTTCTCAATTAATTGATTAGTAATTTGATTGGTGATTAACCAAATAGTAACCAATCAATTTAGCAAATAATCATTGCAGCTCTAGACAAAACAAAAGGTTTTGCTGAAATATTGAACTTTAAGTGTGACAATAACAGCAGCTTTGTTATTTTATTTTTAGATTCTGACACAGATGATGCGTCAACTAACAGTGCTGCTGCAGCTCAAGGACTTTTGAAGATCTACAGATTTCAGGTATATTCAAATCAGTAAACGGACAATGATTTTACTCAGGAATCATTTTAAATTTTAAATCAATTTGTAGTTGATAAACTTGATGTGGTCGAGATCGGCGTATAAACTTGGGGGGAATTCCATCCATCTCCGTCCTCATCTGGATGATAACACCGTCTGGTACCGTGCGCTGCGTGTTTACTTCCTCCTCTCCTGATGGAAACAAGTTCATCCCCTGTGAATGATTCTCTGGAAGCTCGCCACCCGCACTTTTGAATAGAAATGCCTTTGTCAGGGAACACACTGTCCCAGTCAAATCTCCCATTACATAAGCGGCGGCTGTGTCAGTACAGTCGGGGATTGTCCTTATAAAGCCAGCCTGACATGCCTCTCGATCAAAACACTAGTTCACACCTTTTGTATCGTCGCACGTGGGAGGCAAAGCGAACCTGGAATTAAAAATAACAGGGCGACGTGTGTGATGTCAGAAAATCTGCGGCGCTAAATATCACGGCTCATTTCAGCTCTGCCAGCTCACAGCTGATGATGTGCTGATTCCTGCGAGACAATATCAAAACAAGTATTAGTCATATTGTTTTCAAGTGTCAGTTGTTTGGGGTCTTCTAATCAGCTCATGTAACAGGATTTCATCTTCAGCTCAAGGTATTTAGAGCTTTAATCAACAGAACACTTGTAATATGAGCTGCCTCCACAATAAGCGCAGAATACCAGCGCCTTATCCTAACCAATTTTTTTCTTGCAGTGTAGTCTGGGTTTAAATACCTCTGAGTCCACAAAAGACATATTTAAATGTGCCGTCGCAGCACAATGTGTTGTCCTTCAGGCAGATGTGTCCCTTGAAAAGGAGAGCACAGGAGTCAACTGAAGCGGCTCCTGTTGGGAAAGAAAAGTCCTCGGCCAGCAGACGAATTATTACCCGCGGCGATTTATTTGTGTTTGACCACAGGTGATTGAGAGCGGCAAAGTGAAAAAAAAAACATGTTTTGCTGCATTTTTCAACGTTATTTAGGCCACTTCATTTCATATTCGCTCAGAGGGCCGTCTCTCTCTCGCTGCAGCGCACTTGACACTGATGTGAGGAGTAAGATTTGTAGTGGCTGCATGCCGACCAGTGATGTCTGTCAACATCCTTACTTTAGGCATCCTAACAGTGGTGGGGCACAATTTCTCCAAAGTTATAATAATTATAGTTAGAATGGCACTCAGTAGAGCACATACCCCCGCCAAGGCCCGCAGTCCCTTTTAATTCAAACAAGCCTAATCCGATATCAAACTCCAAAGCCTTGTATCGCTCTAAATTTAAAACTGAGATCTAGGATCTGTATGAAATTGTACTCGGCTGCCTAATTTCAGGCGTAGATCCAAGCTCCTTGCTTTTTTCCCACTGAAGCTGGCAGCTCTGCAATTTTTCAAGGTCTCCGGTGTGATCGTCACCCTTATTAAGCTACAAAATCCAGCCTGGAACTTACTCGGGTGTCTTTTGGGGGACTTTGTAGTTTGTACAATAAATCATAGATCTGACATTGAGTGCCTTTGAAGATTTTATCCACTTTCTGATGACCATAAACCGTTAGCGGTACAGTTCTGGTGCGTTTCCACTCTGTTTTTTTCCTCATGTTCATTTAATTATTAACACATCCGTGTGACATCACTGCAGCGTACATATTCTGATAGCCCAGGTTGTCCTGATAATGAAAAAGAAATCATGTTTATAACTTCGTTGTGCATTCCAGGGTTGATGTTATACAAGCATTATTACACAAAAAAGACAGCGCAAACCTAAGATAGGAAAGAAATAGCTCATTAAAACCGATGATTGTTTAATCTCTCTCTTTTTTTTGCACCACAGAAACCCCCAGCCTTTGTTTACTGATATAGAAATGATTCCAGTGAGCTCAAACAGTAAAACACACCGATTCTAAATGTGGGAAAAAGAAACGTGGTACTTGGTCAATACTCGGGAACAGATGATACCTTGAGTTTTGGCATTGGAGGAGAAATGTCTGATTAGTACATTCCTGAATAACAATCCGAGGGGCTGTTTTTCATGGGAAAGGAAATACTTTAACTTTTGATACTTGAAGCACATTTCGCCGAAACCGCTGGATAGTTGTTCCTTGGCGTTATGACTTTATTTGTGTCTCTTCGGTTGCCAATACCCGCAGCGCATACTTTGTTTTATTTATTTATTTTATTATGAATCCACGACAGACTCCAACTCTTTCCAGTCTATAAGTTTCGTGTGAGCTTTTATTCGGTCGTGGCCCGTAACTGCAGGCCGTGCTTGTTTATAACCGGCCCTGGAGACACATCTAGTGGGAGAGTGCTCGACTGGTCAGGGGGTGGGTGGGGGTGCAGGGAGGGATGGAGGGAGGACGGGGGGGAGGGGGGTAGTTGTTGGCTTACCCCCAGTACTTTTCCGCTCCCCATCAGCCTACATTCCTGCCAGTAGTCAGCTCCGATTCCCCACTGTCAACAAACAGCCGGGCATATCAGGCTTAAATGTTCGGGGCATTCTGTCAGCGGCGTGTCGGTGGAGGAGACTGTAACTGGACAACAACAACTCCAGTGGAAATTTCCCCTCGCTGCAGGCCAGGGGGAGCTGTTCACGGCCTATTACGCACAACCGGGGTCACTTCAGTTAAAAAAAAAATGGCATTTAAATACCAACAATTCACTCCACAGGGTGCAGCTTGGTCAAAACAAAAAGATCCCCCTCTGGTTAAAAGTTTGAATCAAGTCCACTTCTCCCTGAACTTCTTAGTAACAATCCACACGTCCTGCGGACAATTTGTTTTTTAAAAAAGACCAAAACATTTCACGATTAATCAAGCCCATTGTGTGTTAACAGTTTGTCTGGCCGGTAATCATCACTAGTTCCCATTCATGAAACAACAATTAAAAGTCATGCGTCATACATGCAGAATGAAGAAGACGCTCCACTAATCAAGCACACGATTCGGGCTTTATTATTATAATCATCGTGGAACAAGCCGCTCATGGTGAACAATGACGAGAGTAACAAGGGGAAATATAAGTGACAGAGACAAACGGAAAGGTTATGTAGCCCGAAACTGTGATGAAACAAATGTTTTACTGTTGATCTGCTCATGATTTATTCACTGCCGAGACACCTCTGACCAGGTGATTGGTCATGTTGAGCCTCAGTTCTGTTTTGGGTCATTTTCTTAAAGATCTAACCTCACAACAAAGTGCTAAACTAACAGGAGAACAGCTGAATGTCCTCTTCTTCATTCTTGGTTGGTTGGTAAATAACTAAATTGTGCCTCACAGCCAACATCTGTCCGCTTGTTGTGTTGAATCCCAGCTGTTTAGATCTCTGTTCTGTCCCATCCTACTCTGTTTTAAGGCCGCCGACCCCAAAGATCGAGTTGTTCCCATTAATGCATTCTTCCTTGTCAGAGACCTGAAAGAACATTCAAAGTGATTGGATTGCTACTGCTTCAAAAGATTAAAATGTTCAGGAACTTCAGGTTAAAATGTCTAAAAACCTGTTATTTGTCTCGTGTAGTTGTGAGCCTACAATGTTTAAACTCAGAGAAATCTGTAATGTTGCTAAAGGTGCGTTTCATTTAGACATTACCGCTATGAATTCTGGGGAAACCACCAGATGATACATCAGAGATTGAGGAAGGAAGTCGACCAGTGTGACTAAACATAAACGGATCAGAGCAAATCATCATCTCGTTCATGAACAGTCACATCAGATCAATGGAAGTCAATGGAAGACAACAACTCCCACAATCCCCCCCGTTACTCGATGATGCAATCAAACTGCATCTTTTCACTCGTTTCTAATGGTAAACACGCAAAAACAAAACAAAAAACATGCACAGGTTGATTCGACATCCAGATATCGACAGAACTGTCGCAAAAATCTTGCCCAAGGACACTTGAACATACAGACCAGGGGTAATCAAACCAGCAACCTTCCGATAACAAGATGCTGGCTCTACCTCTGAACCACAGCCGCCCTATAAAGCATAGCATTTTGCTGCAATGTTGTAAAACATTGATAATGAAATATCCGAATTCACTGATGAAGAATTTCACATTGTTTTATTTTGATCATATTTGTGTTCTGGAGACTTTATTTCCCCCTGAGAGCAGCTTGTTTATTCACTTATGGAATATATAAACATTATTGTGTTTGTATTATTACCTCACTAATATATTGTAAATAGTAAAATTCTGAGTTCTAGAAATTCTGCGCTTTAGACCGAGCTCCAGAGATCCTCACACGAGGCCCCATGTGTCGTCCAGAGGCTACAAAAACTGTTTTCCTTCTCGTCTGCCCGCTGTAGGCTGGACCGCCTTCAGCCCCCTGACAGAGAGAGAGAGAGAGTGAATAAACAGCAGTGAAGGAAATGAATGAATCAGAAAATTCATCACAACCTGAAAAAAAAAGTGAAAAAAACCCATCTATTTATACGTAGGTTATGTTATATAAGAAACACCCACAAGTATGTTATGTCTTTGATGTGCTCAGTGTGAGTGTGATGGCTGTTGTGCGCTCCGGCCCGCGGGGGAAAATCAATATAATATCCCTGTAATCAGCGGTATAGTCGGAATCTGACAGATCCGGAGCCAGGACTCTCTGGACCGTCTCATTCAACCAGGTACATTTATTTCAAATCACATTTTGATCCGTGAGCGCCATTTTTTGCGATCATCTTATTCGGTTTGTATGCTGGAAGATGTCGGTGGAAGAAACAAAAGCCAAATAAACTGAAGCGATGCGTTGCCGACATATATTGACAATATAACAAAGAGAATTTTATAAGACATCTCAACAATCACTTTATTGATCAATAGATAGTCTGGGCCCTGATATCACCTGTTCAACTGTAAGACAAACATACATACAATATAAATATACATATCAGTCAACTGTCAATGCGTCATAGGATGAGATTTCATTGATCTCTGAGGGGGAAATCACATTTTAGAGCAGCACAGTGACTGAAACAACATATTTTTGAGTGAAATAACTAACTACAAGCTTACATTATTAAAGATTAGCTTCATACAACATATAGATTACGACACCTTCGACTATTTAAGTGGAGCTCTAGCAAAAGGTCACCCAGGAATATTTCTATTTGTGCCCGCTCTGGCCTTTAAATGTATTTCTCACACCGTCCTCTCGTCGTGCTCGCTCACTCATACTTTTCCGGTCACTGTATCGTCAACTGAGATATCAGCTGTCCACATCAGCCGGTCAGCATCCGTCCTATAACACAGCGACACACCTACGCTGTTAGCCTATCATCTCGCTGCTGTCTTTTTAAATATGACCGTCGATCTGCCTGCGGTTCATTCATGCTGCCGTTCTGCGTACCCCCTCCTGATGCCCCCGCGACCGCTCAGGCCTCGTAGATTCCACCACCAGTGTCTGGATGCCATGGAGGGATTCATCGTGCAGCGGCCCTTTTGACGCCCTTTGATCACAACTGTAAAAAACCTTTTATCTACTGCATTCACTCGTCTCTCCTAATTAAACTAGAAGTGTTGAGGTTTGAATAATGAGTCAACATACATAACATGTGATAAATTAAACAGTAATTTTACATTACCATGAGGTATAAAAGATACATTTGAGGAAAAACTATAATAAAATGTTTTAGATTAGATTAACCTTTACTGTCATTGTGCAGAGGACAGAAACAAAGCCAATGAAATGCAGTTAGCATCCAACCGGAAGTGCAAATACAAGTACGATGGCATAAGTGGTGTAACTATGTACAGTGTTTACAATATGTACTGTACAGTGTACAGTACAGTGTACAATATGTACAGTACAGTACAGTGTATAGTATGTACAGTACAGTGTATAGTATGTGCAGTATGTATAGTACAATCTATAGTATGTGCGGTGTGTACAGTGTTGCCCACAGACAGTGGAGAGCAACATTTACATATGTATTATACATATGAATATTATAAATGTATTTATAATATGATAATTTAAAGGCACAATCGTGAAAATATACTTGGGACAAGGAATCGGACTCAAGTTGAATTATTTAAAAAAAAAAACATTAAATCTAAAACAAACAAAAAAATGAAAGATTAGGACTAATATGTAAAAGAAAAAACTGCACATTTTAGGAGTGCACAATTTCCTGCAGTTTTTGCATCAAAACAGTGGCAGGATTTATTACACAGTGTTTTTTTCTGACCCTCTCACTGTTCAGTGTTTATCACAGTGACAGCCTGAGGGGAGAAACTGTCTGTCTCTGGATGTTTCGGTGTGCAGAGCTCTGTAGCGCCTACCAGAGGGGAGGAGCGGAACAGTTTGTGAGGGGTCTGCACAGATGTTACCTGCCTGTTTCCTGATCCTGGACTGGTACAGTTCCCTTATTGGAGGGCAGGTCGCCTCCAGTAATCTTTTCTGCAGACCTGATCTGTCTGTTGCAGTATGTTCCTGTCCTGCGTGGTTGCAGATCTGAACCAAACAGTGATGGAAGTGCAGAGAACAGACTGTATGATTCTGAGGCACGTTGAACTTCCTGAGCTGTCGCAGGAAGTTCAACCTCTGCCGGGCCTTTAATCAGACAGTTGCTGTGTCTCAGTTCAGGGTCAGCATCCTTCAAAGGACGCGGCCTTTGCAGTCTTCTAAGGCGAGTCCTTCGGAGAGACCTTGTTAACCACGTCAGCCGTTGTTAAATGGGATGGTCCAGCCTTCGGAGCATTTCCTGGTTGCCGTTTTCTCTATTTTTTTCTTCTTTTTGGGCGTGCAAAGAATCTTGGGATATGTGAGACCGCGAAAGATAGTAGTGGTGCATCCTCCAAAAAGAGGGAAAAGAAAGCCGCATTTGTGGGCTGCATTTGGAGGAGCCTTCGGATTGGGACAGCCTTTGCGCGGCATAGTGACGTAATTGGCCTTCAAATGCGTCCTCAGAATGATGCAGACGCTGAGTTGAGACACAGCAAGTGTCTATGGGAGATCCCCTTCAGGTCAGAGCTTCAGATTGTGTTTCCCAGAAAGCTGAAGGTGTCTGTTGAAGATTGTGAGGAGGGGGGAGATGTAGGCGGGCTTCTCCTGAAAGTCCACTGTCGTCTCCGCTCCAAAAAGCAAATCCACGCCCTGCATGTGATCTAAACGTCTGCTGTCAGCGTTTTTTCTCTCCTGTCCGGCTCGAGTTACGTCCACGTCCACAGAAAGCACGAACTCTGATAATTGTGTCATCATATTCTCGGATGACACAGCTATCTCGGGCTTAGTGCACGAGAATAGCGCCCCGTCAGTATAAAAGGGAGCGCTGTGAAGCGGTGTGATAAGAAACCATCTCGCCGCTGAGACGTGGAAAAAAAGAAAAAGATGGAGGAGACAGGTTTTGATCCCAGAGGTAAAAGCCTGTGGTTATCCATCATGAATCCATCACTCACACCGGCTCCTGCAGGAAACGTGGAGTTGTACGCTGACAGTACACCAACTCTGGAGACTCTTACTGAGAGCGTTCCTGATTTCAGTGAAGACACACAGCAGGGTTTATGGAGCGGCACCGTCCTGGAGACATAAGACTCGGTATTTCTGCCGGTGTCTCTTCCCGTGCTGCTCGATGCCTTTATGCAACAGTCTGGAGGATTAATGAGCTCGGTAACACCTTGCATGAGTCAACTTTTTAATGACACGCAGATAAAAGTGCCTCCGACTGAGCTCATACTTCCACCAGACTCCAGATTCTAAATGTTTTTTTTAATTTCTGCGTTGATCAAGCTTTCTATGCAGTGACTGTCCTCGCTGCAGCGGACTGCTTGTGCAAACTACAACACTATATTTTAGATTATTTTGCACTTAGAAGCAAAAAAGTATAAAGACACCCCCATAAGCTTAAGTGTAATTTTGCTGACAACAATTCAGGTGTGTCAAAAAGCAAGATATTTTCCTGAACCTAACCAAGCGTTGCGTGTCTAAACCCAACCAGACATGAAGCACGGCATTGTCAAAACATACAACTGATGAGGTTTATAATCAGATGTCAAGTGTCAAGATATCTGGTTTTGCAGAAACGTACATCGCCAAGAATTATCATGGAGATTGTGTTCGTCCACTTCAGGAGAGCAGAGACTGTGAGGCAGCCTTTATAATTATTATAATTGTATGTATAATGCATTCAAAACATAAAATTACGCACACATCGCTCGACGTATCGCGCTCAGCTGTGGTGGACCTCAGTGATGCTCTTGTGTCTGAATGGAAGCAAATCTCTGCTGCCAGGTTCCCAAAAATCTGGTTGAAAGTCTGAAACAGGAAAAAATTATAATTCTGCTTTTCGAAATGAGATTTGGGCGATAACATATACTTTTGTCCACGGTATGTATCTGTGGTTAAGGAGGTCGTTTTACAGGTTACACACTGAGGCTACTGGTGAAGTGATGCTCTTAAATGTGGGAGGAAATGCTGAATGTGTGGTGTAGAAATTAAAAATATTCATATTAAGCCACATAGTAGTGATAGTTTGAAAATGCAATCTAATATTCGGTATTTAAAGTCATGCAAAAAAAGTCAGAAAGTAAAAAAGTAAAGATGAACGACAAAACAACTCAAGATTTAATAGACTTGAAACTCTAAAACTCACTAAAGACAGCAAATAAAAAGCAATTCCTCTTTCTTATGAGCACATGAAAGTGGGACATTAACACACATCAGGGTCAAGGCCATAAGATTGAGACTGAGGAGTTGAACAAAGGACAAATTAAAGTGTGTGTTTGTGAGGCGGTTTGTTCCAGTCCTGGCCACATGCAGACACTTTCTCCCTCGCAGTGTGTAAAACAGAAGGTGTGAAGAGTTCTCATGTATGTAGGAAGAAGGAGCCTCGGTGGAGCCATGTGGCTTTAAATGTAAGCTGTTGAATTGTTTTTTCCCTTTAGCTCGTGCTATAAATACACTTCAGTCTGCTTTATCTGCTGCTTTTTATCTGAGTCCCTCTCCTGCTGAGGAGCTGCGCAGGACCCCATGCGTCTCTGCTTTCAATTACTGGAGGAGGAGTCGTTTTATTATCTGAATAAGAGTGTTAGATAATCTTTCTGTGCAGGGTTTTTTTTTTTTTCTTTGCAGAGAGATGCGTTGTCTTGACTCTCCCTCCTCCAGCACAGGCTTGAGCGGAGGAGCCGTGGACGTGAGATGTTCTCGCTGAGAGGAGAGACTGACGCTCCTGTTCCCGCGACATCATCATCCCACACTGGTGGAGCTCCACGGCGCGCGGCGTGAGGCGCTCAGTCCCGCACGGAGGCAGCTACAGGAGGCGCGCTCGTCCACCCCCCCTCCACTGCCACAGGAGCACAGCAGGGCGACTGGAAGCGAGAGGCCAGCAGGCTTGTTTTCCTACCGGCCACTTGACACACGGTGAAAGAGAGAGCGCTTCTTTTTTTCTTCTTTTTTTTATATACATATCGGGGGGTTTGCTCTTCTTCTCCTCCTCCTCCTCCTCCTCCTCCCGCCGCCTCCCACTCCTCCTCCGAGCGATGGCATCCACGGATCGATCACCGGGAGCGCGTGAGTTATCCCCTTTTATTCGATGTCTTCTGGATGTGACGGACACAATGTGTGTGTGTGTGTGTGTGTGTTTGTGTGTCTGTGCGTGTGTGTTTGTGTGTTGACAGCGCAGCGCGTCACAGCCATGTTTCTGCGAGCCTCGTTTCGAAATGGGCCAAACCACGAGGATCAGAACCGAAAAATCATCATCATCATCATCTGCTGTGTTTATTTAGTATACGCGCATTTTCTCCATTCGCAGCAGCGTCCACAGCTGGCAGCACACAGCGCTCCTTAAAGGGGACGCTCCGCTCCGGCAGCATCGGCGCCACACGGAGCAGAGATGCTCCTCTCTGGCCGCAGGCAGCCTCCAACTTCAGCCCAGTGCTGGTGGAGAGCGGTCAGCGGGAAGTAGCCTACATCTGTCAGCTTGTTGTTCCCTGGCCTGCTTTCACAGTAACGGGAGAGAGACGAGCAGCCTTTGAAGCATCTTCAACAGAGAGCTGAACTCGCGATGTGTAGTTATAATCCTGGATTATTAATTTGATTTTAACAGGATGCCTGATAGACAGAGTCATAATATACAGACAGCAACACAAGACTTCATATGAATATTTATGAATTGCAATATTTATTTTTCATTTATTTATTTGAAAATGTAAATATTTCATGCAAAACACTTCAAGAACTACTTGGATTTATGTGGATTATTTATGGATTGGCTCATCGATAGCACATCTTTCTATACAGGTATTAAAATGTTTATTTTCCCTTCTTGAACAGCATTGATCAAAACATTATTAATAATATAAATCTAAATTCTCAGTACAAAAACACCCATCTATTAACATCCCTGTTATATTTTTTATTATTTGATTATAGGCTGTCTTAGATACTTTTTCACTCTGAAGAGTTGCTATTATTATGCACAGAGAATAAAAAAAATAACCCTTGCTAAACTCATGCTTATCCCTAAAAGAGTCGAAATGCTGATGTCAGCATGCTAATGTGCTCACAATGATAAAATGATTGCATGCTAAAGTTGATAATCACATCAAAATTTGACGGCGCAAAATGAAATGTAACAGGATCTGCAAGTTTATCGCAATCCATCCGATGGGGACCGCGAATGTCTGATCCATTTCACGACAATCCATCGAATCTTACTAAATTTATTGAGACTTTCATTATGAATCAGAAAGTTCAACCTGCTGGTCACAGCAGAGGAAAAGTTAGTCATTAAATTCCATCATCTGGGAACCCTGAATGTCTGGAGAGTCTTTTTGTCAATGCATGATGTAGATGTAGACATGTTTAAGGTGAAACTTGGACTTGTTGGTTGTGCTGGATCATGTCAAGGGATTGTAAAGTCCTCAGGGTTCATCCTCTGGGGACCATGAACTTCTGATGCATTTCATGCCAATGCATCCAGTGTTTTGTTCACATTTTTTAGTCTGTCGCCAAATGGAACATCCATGAAGTAGAGTGGCGATATCTTTACCTGCTGGTGGTGCGATATCGTGTTGTGTTATAAGGATGCATCATCTGGGGACCATGAATATTTGTAGCATTTCATAACAATCTAAACATTTGTCTTTAAACCATAAATGCCAACCTGCTGGTGGCAATAGAGGTGAAGTCAGAGGGCCACTACAATCTTTGGGATACAAAATCTGGGGGCCATGAATATCTGTTGCAATCTAATTAAGTTGGGGTGAAGTGGTGGACTGAACAATAGACTGGCTGCCCTGGAGAAATGCTGCTAGCATGGCTAAAAACACATACGAAGTCTGATAAGAGAGGGTGCTAATTGGGCTGTCAGAGTATTTTTGGCTCTGGAAATACAAACACTGCAAATCAAGGATAGACGAACGCCAGATGAGACCAAAATGGTCGCTCGCCTTCGAGTTTGCACGCTGTTTTTTTTTCGTGTGAACTGAGGCTTTGAAGGAAAACCTGTCATTGTCCCGAAGAAAGCCTGCGGTGGATTAAGAGTGGACAGCGACGTGGTGCTGAAATGCAGCCAGGTTTCCCTCACAGCTTAAAGAAACGTGAAAGGCCTCGGCTGAAAGGAAAAAAAAAAAAAAAAGGAAAACAAACCCCGACTGCTTCCTCATGCTATCAGCATTCACATCTCTGATTCGAGTCATTACCCTCGTGAGCTCAGACGGGCCTGATAATTACTGTAGCTCCATGCTGAAGTCTGTCAGTCACCGTGTCTGCAGCGGTCTGTAAGAAGGGTCACCGGGTTACATTAAGAAAATCCTTTATTTTTCACTTTCTTCTCCTCAGACTTCAGTTGATTACCATCCTCGGCCCACCCTTCTCGTCCGTTCCCGGGGGGTCCCGTCCGAGGGAGGTAATTTTAAGGGAGTGAATCATGGCTTAAACCGACCTGCTAATCACCAATCACATATCCGCAGCACTGCTGTACACTGTCTCATGGGTCTGGGCTTGTTTTTTTCTGTATTTTTTCCTGCACTTGTTAATCATGTTTTTTTTTTCTTTCCCCCCCCCACACTTTTAAATTGGATCGCAGCGAGCTCCCTCCATGCTTGAAGCTGTTGTATAATGTACTTTGTTATGTGCCGATGAGTGCTGTTGATGCTGCTTTTTGTGAAACATGATGCGCTGTGAAGTGAGGTTGGAGCATGCCAGGGAATTCATTCTCACGAGGAAATGACCCCCTCAGTCTGAATTTGTTTTTTTAAATGATTAGATTTCTAGCAAAGGACGCTGGCCCAGTCCAATATGATCTAACTTAGGAGTTTTTTGTTGTTGGTGGTGTTGTTGTTGTTGTTTGATAGCGGCAAGTGAGAAAGTGTCACGCTCCAACAGGTTGGATTTGGCTTTGTGATCAGGGCTGACGAGTGTTTGTTGCATGTGTGGAGTTAATTAGAGTGTTATTAGAGGCTGCACTGAGCCAGCTGACCTTGAGGAGGGCTGTTCTGGAGCGACTCCTGCAAAATGAGGGAGCGAATGTGCGTGTGTGTGTGTGTGTGTGTGTGTTGGTGAGGTGGGAGGAGGGGTTACTGACGCAATCAGCCTGAGAACATTGGCACCTTCGAATGTACAGAGAAAGTGTTTTTGTCTGTTGAATGAATTACAGGAAAATGGGGAATTGCAGCTGAAGCATTCGCTGTTAGCACGGCTCGTTCGGTGTTCTGGATAACGGCACTGAATCACATCCTGACTCGAAGCTTTTTTTAAAAAAAAGAACAAGATTACACAGTCAAAGTAACACGTTCGAAAGCCTCATTCAAATCAAAATAATCGAATGAAGAACTTCTGAACCCTGATGCAAAAAGGAAGCGTTTGCAAATTGTTGCCTCAGTGTTGCAAAAGTTACGGAGAGCAGCGGAGTCGACTTCAGCTTTTTGCAGACGTACATTTTGAATCCCTGCGGATCCCTGGGACAAATCTTTTTCTGCAAATTGCACGTGAAGTTGTGATGCGCATGTGCACACAAATCCGTTTTTCACCTATTATAATAAGAAGTCTTCTTCTCCCACACACGTCGATGATGACATTAATTAGATGTACATATTCTGCAAGGCTCCGATTTTCATTCCATCCGATAAATAAGTGAATAAATAATTAAAAGCAAGCATTTACCGCACTGTTATTACTTGTTGTTTTCTTTTTAAATAAGTGTTATATAAGTATAGTGTGCAGCCTCAAAAGCTGCACATTAGAAGTGTCCAGCTCGTCATCGCTCAGGACAGACTGCCCATAAATCAAAGTCTCTGCAACCGTAAGATCACTTATTTGAAGCTAAACTAAATGACAAATTACATCGTCAGTCTTTGCCTTATTATAAAACCGTTGCAAATTATTCACATGGCTGCTTTTTTAATCTGTAAAATGTTAAGTTTAAGGTCCACTGTGCAGGATTAAGGTGTGTAAATGTTATGAAGGATTCATAATTATATCTCCGTTAGTGTATAATAACCTAGAGAGGTTGAGGCGAGGGTGTTCAGCTGATCGCAGTCTGCAGCCTCACCACTAGGTGCCGCTAACTCCGACACACTGGACCTGTACGACCCGGTTAGGTGTAGGCGAAGGCGACGTAGCATTGAACTCCTGTAACATCGCCGGACTCACGATTAATCAAATAATCAAATGGACACCGAACATGAACTGTCATCTTATTTATTCCACACACCCGTCTTCCGAACCCGGCGCTAACATTACCCACAATGCAACAGTCTGATCATAGATTCTGGGGTGTTATGCAAGAGGAAGCAGCTGTAGCCGCAATCCTGAAAAATGTCCCATCGGACCGAAAGACCGTTAATCAAAAAAATCCCACAAAACAAGACGGCCATTGCTCTGAAGACGCACTTTACCATAAATAAACATTCTTACGTATATTTTATGACCAACATACGTATTTTAACCCAAACCATGATCCCTGCCTAAACCTAACAAGGTAGTTTTGGTGCCTTAACCCAACCAAATGACCACCGTTTCACAACATTAATCCTGTGTTTATTATTGTTAACTTGATGATCATAAGGTCACCTTACTGCATGTCCAAATACACTAAGATATTTAGCTGGACTCTGTGGTTCAAAGATCCTCTTTAAAGATACAGAGATATTGTAGTGATGATTAAAGGACACAAATATAGTTTACAGTCAGTGGGAAGTGTTGGCCCATCTGTGTTACCTACGATGTTTGGTGGTCACACTACTTACTCCTCCTGACAGACAAGGGTAGTACTTCACAAGAGAGGTCCTTGTCGTTAACCTCAATCATACGTTGTGTAGCGGGTGACTCACACGGCTGTTTTTGTTGCGAGGAAAGAGTGAGTAGGATAAATGTTTTCGGGACATGCACTTTATGTTGTTTCCTTCCCCTGAACCCCGACCGTCCTCTCTCACAGAATCCGAGAGCTATTAGAGCTGTCAGCGCGCCGAAAACGTCGGAACACATTGCTTTCTTTACACAAAAAGAAAAAAACAATTGTCGTTCTTCTTCTTTGGCGAACATCTCTGTCAGAATGAAATGATAATGATGACGAGAAAGCAAGTCAGTGCCACGCCAGTCCATCCGTTCTGTCGCTTTCTTTCAAACAAAGGCGGAAAAAGGAAAAAAAAAAACGCTGGGTATTTCTTTTTATCCTGTGAAACCTCGGAAGTTGCTTCCAGCTCCACGAGTTGAAGAGCTGCTTTGTTGCGATTTTCAGTCCGGTCGCTTTATTTCCTTTTCCCGGTCGAGAGTTAACTGCACATCGGCCACATCGCGTCAACAGGCCGTGCTGGAGGGTCGTCTGTCTCCGGTCGGCTGTGCGGGGTGGATTAGACGCTCTGACAGCTAATCATCGTTCTCTCCGGTGTCTTGGGGGGCGAAACGTCGAGCATAAATGAATAAACCTTTGATGAATCGCTATTGAATTAAATGTTAGGTAAAACAGATCCAAACAGAGCGCGCGGGCCTGTTGGTGCAAGAATAAAGATAGTGTTAACGATCCAAGCATTTAAAGAGCAACTATTTATACTGTATATACTTCGTGAAATATTCAAACCCAGCGCTTTTCGAGTCTCTTTTACATGCTGCCCAAATATAATATTCATTCCAGGCATGTAAGTGTATCCTGCCTGTACTACTGCAGCAGAGGTAACATGATTTACAGTTGATTTCACAGTAAATATCGCGGCGTGGAGTTGCATTAATAACTCGCTCGGTTCCCCTTCCGAAGCTCGATGATGCCGAGGTTTCCGCTCGGGCTCAGACGCGAGGATATGAGGTCATTTATCTCACTCTGCAGAATCATCATCACTGGTGGGCAGCATACATTAGACCAAACTCACACACACACACACACACACACACATAGATGAGAGAGAGGGGAGGTGTCCTGCCTGGGAACAGCGCTGACATAATTTGCAGCGAGCTAATTTATGCAAAGCCAATTCCATTTCCCTCCGTTGTCGTCTTCATCGTCGCCTCCAATGTTTCCTGCCCCTGGGTCTCCCCTCTCCCTGTGAATGTACACACTTATCCTATGATTATGTTCATACACATAAATACGAAGCTTTATGTAAGCTACTTACAGACTGACTCGCTAAATGAAGAGGGAGAGCAGAGGCCCTGCCGGCTGATGGAATATTCATAGACAGCTTTTAAGGGTCGCGAGGGGTAAAGAAAGTGAGACGGAGAGAAGTAAGAGGGAGCGATTCTCTGCCTCCCTCCCGCCTCTGTATTCAAGTCCAGACTTTTTTTTCCATTTAGGCCAGGCTTGTGAATTAGTCAAAGGTTTTTGCAATGTAAGACTGTGTCAGATGGTTCGTTTCGTAAGTCAGAGCGGCAGGTTTGTGTGTTTGTGGAATTTGAATTTCTTTGGAAGCAGTCGCCCGCTTCTGGGCGCAGACGCGAGATAGAGACCATTTCCAAAAGATGCTAACCAGTCACGACCGCTGACTAAGTGTTAATCATTTTGCGATACAGCGTGTACCGAAATCCAATTAAGCAAAATATGTCCTCAGGCTCAGACGCATGAGAGGAGAGGGCTGTTTTTTTTTAAATGCTTGGTAAAAAAAAGTGTTGCTCAGGAAGTGTCAGTCTCCCGTCCAGCGGCTGACAGACAGGCAGCTCCCTGCTGCGGCAGCCAGATTTCACTCATCAGGTTTATGGCGAAGTGATGAAAGCCAAGTTGGAGGACAACTCTGTGCCAAAACAAAGCGTTGACAAGTCCAGGAAACAGCGTCTCTGAAGGATCCTCCTCCATCACCTTCAGGACGCAACATGGTCGAAACACACACCTCATGTTCCCCCTGTTCTTTATCAAACTCTTAAATGTCTACTTAGAGTTGTTTCAGCTTTACAAACTCCCGTGACGGCTAAAAAGATACATAATTTTTAACTATTGTTTTTGGTTTGTAATATGCTTTTGCAGCCAGTAGTATCGAAACTCAGATTGAAAGCCATTTTATTTGTACACACACACACGAGGAATTTGTACGCATCAAATTACACCAATTAGAAACTAGAGACTCTTTGAATTTTAAACTTGAACTAGGATTCATTGTTTATCGGATATTAAATGGTTTTAACTGTATCTATATTCTTGGACATTAATAGTTAATAATAATCAACTTGCTGCTGATATGATGATATTATGTTTGTTGGTACAATCGCCGTCATATATCCTCTGAGCAGAAACATATCCAAGGTCGTCTTTTCTACATCTTTGACGGCCACAAAAAGTTGCCAGAGGAGCCTGTTATAGTCCCTCCTATAGAAATCTTTTAAACTGCAGTTACAGACGTCTAAAGAACTTCTTGTGGATCAAAATGTAAAGTTTTTATGACGGCCAAATTTGACTCCAGTCAGCAAAAACTACGCGGTGGATTCAAACCTTAGTCTTAATCACAGCATCCTGCACGAGGGGCTTTTCATCAGTTTTATTAAATACATAAAAACGTCTAAGGTTGGAACATTAGTCTACTTGATGGAGGTTGGACGACCAAAACATGGAATCTTAAGCTGATAAATAGCTCACCTGGCAAATTGCGTGGCTCATACGGGCTACAGAGGCTGAGGCCAAGAGTTTGAATCCTTAGTTCTGGACCCTGTGAGGACGTGACTGAGACATCACAGTGAATGTTGAGGAGAAAAAAAACGTTTCTGGCTCTCCACTGGACGTCTTTTCAAAGTGGTCGTTTGGATGTTTCTGCCCTGTGAGCACTGTTATAATCAGCTCCTGTACATGAGGGCAGATGAAACATTTGACTCCTTGTGTTTTAATTAACATTCTGACTCGAAACATTTTGATGACTGTTGAACAAGTGGAACACAAGTTACCAACATAAAAATGATATCCAGATACCTCGAGCAGCGTGAGCACGGTCTTCCCCGCTAATCCTAATCCTCTCTGAGTCATATTTTCCGTAGTTCTCACATTGAGTAGGTAGTCCGTAACAGCAGCTCTGGGTTCCGTTTGACATTTGCTGAGTGATGGTTGTAAACAACTGTACAAAACTCCCTTCAGTCGCAGGGGGGGGGAAGTGTTTGTTCTTGAGCTCTCTCTCACTAAAGTTTGCGCTGGAAAGTCTTTCTCACTAAGTTGCAGAGTAGTGTACTGAGCACTGAGGTCATAGATGCGTGTAATCGCCTCCAGTCGTACGTCGTTACATTGACTTTGTATGGAATCAATCCTCCAAATTAGCTGCGCGAATACACCTTCACCTGGTCTGACTTCTCCCTCTACCTCCTTACCTTCTTTTCTCTCCATATTTTTCTCCTTTTTTTTATATAACTGTGGTGTAACATATGTGGGCCAAGGCAGTGACCGCTGATTCTCTCTCCTCTCTCTTTTCTCCTGCTTCTGAAGAAGCCATGGGCGGCCCACCTGCATCAAGGCTCTCCTTTCTGTCAGAGTTCTGGCTTCAGATGAGTCACTTTTGCCATATTCTTTCAGCGAAGAGAAAAAAAAAACACAAGCCTCACCTCTCTCCAAACTCTGCTCTGCTGCTCTCAGAAACAACACACTCACACCTCCCACTGCCCCGTCCCGGCTGCTTCCATTGTTTTTCCGCGAGCAACCCCGCTGACTGCACCAAACGCCGCCGAGTCTTCTCACGGCGGTGCAGCGGGATTGTGACGGCGGGGAGATGCGTTTTTTTTCTTTTTTTTTCTTTCTGTTGTCTCTCTGATATGGAACCTCGAACACTGTGTGACAACTGGAGGGTGACATAACAGCATCGTGGCCGCGCTACTTTTGTTGTTGGAGGACACCTGGTTGCTTAGGAGACTGAAGGAATGTGATGTAACTGCAGTGTAATGTGACCGCTCACTCTCTCTGCCCACTCAAGGCGCCGTGCCGACCGTGGAGGCATAATGTAGAGTAATATGCACAGTACGCTAAAAAGGATCTGTGTGACAGAGGGGCTCCTCAAAGTACCCATCCATTATCTGAGACCGCTTATCCTACTCGGGGTCGCTAGGGGGGGCTGGAGCCGATCCCAGCGGGGTACACCCTCGATAAGTCACCAGTTCATCTCAAAGTATTGACAGAGATTTATAGTAAAAATAGTGGGAAAAAAGGCGCAAAAAAAGAACCTCGTGTGTGTGAAAATCAAGATATCCTGGTTTCCAGAAAGAGGGAGAAAGTCCGTTTAAGGCCTGGAGTCTTTTTTGCTCACTGGGGATTCACACAAGTCTTTTTGTGTCTCGCAGAAACCAGGTTACCCACTTGCTTGTCACTCGTTACTGGACTGCCTAAACTCCCTCCGGTGCGCCTAAAAATATCCACTCACGCTCAGAGAATGCCCCACCAGTGTTTCGTGTAAGAAAAATGTCTTGTTGACATTTCAGGAAATGTTTGCTATTTCAATGCCGCTGCTGCCGTGACATTATTCCTCCGCTTTCACGAAAATGAAATACAGCCAAATATCAGGCCCGAGTTAATGTCGACGCCGCCGCGTCTCTCAGAACAAAAGCAGCGCCTGTCTGGAATCAGCCGTTACAAGCAAAATGTCATCGAATTGACTCGGAGGATGATTCCGTCTGCGAGATAATCTGTGTTTGCAGCGGCGCCTGGGCACGGAGCATAGATTTCCAATGAATATGTAGCGGAAATACAGCTAGCATCAGAGAGAGTGACAGGCAGACGACGGCGCAAGACTGAGAGGAGGCACAGCGTGTCTGTTCCGTGTGCTGCATCATTGTATCGCGCGCCGCTGAGGAGAGCTTGACTTATGTAGGTCTTTACTTCAGTGACTTTGAAAGGAGAGGACCAGCTGCTTTGTATTTACAACCTCGCGCTCTTTGATGGTGTGTTTTTGTGGGACAACCAACAGAGGACCGACAGACAAGCAGCTAGAAAAACTGCTGGAGGAAATTAATATCAGGTTTTAATTACTGCGTTGGCTCTTAAAAAGGACAACATCCCGAACTGCTAACGTGGAATAAACGCTCCACTCTTACTCCTGTTTCCGTGCAGCCGCGCGTGCTCTCATTAACGCGCCCCACCGTGCCGTTCATCGCGCCAAGATACGGGAAAAGGCGGAGCAGCTGGGGCGGCGCGCGCCATTTTGCATCAAAATGACATTTTCCACTTGTGAAGGACTCGCTCAGCTGTGCAAACACAGCCTTCCCTCTGTCATTCCTTCAGCAATCTTCTTGAAAAGGTCGCCGTTGCGATATTTCATCTCCGTCCCGGACCGGCAAACTGTCGGCGAATTGGATTGTTTACAACGCAGCCGTGACAAAGCACAGAGCTGAGTGTGAGCAGGCAGTGTGACAGTGCTGCAGACGGCAGTAAAACCCCCCACTGAGACGGATATTCTGTGTACTTCACCAAAGAATGCCTCTTAAACCTTAATTATATCAGCATACCCTGCGTCTTGATTGGAAAAGGCTGCATTCAGAATAAGGCCTACTTTGTTATATCAAAAGGAATAGTCTCTTTACGTAATACATAATAATCGTAAATATTTATATACACGCAAACTAAATCAGTATTTAAAGGTATTGGCCACTAGTTGAGCTGTGGGTCGGTGTTTTGATGGGCGGGTCCCGGACACGAGGACCGGTGTTTGCGCTCGAACATGTGTAAGGCGACGTGACACACACACTGCGATGCAAACGTGAAGTACACGCAGGCTTTGCAAATTCCCCCGCAGCCACACGCTAATTCAATATTAACGTGAAAATGTAGCAATGTGCCAAAAGAAAAAAAAAAGACATCACACAGCACATGTTGTGAACATAGATGAAAGCTTCGTAAAAGTAAATTATACATAGGTTTACTTGCGTGTGTGTACTGTGTTCCGTCGGTCGACTGATCACAAGATCTGACATTCAGCACTTGTTTTTTGAATCGGGGCTTTTGTGTTTTATCCGCTTACCAATGAAATAAATTGATTTCGAAATCTGCTGCTTTGGCTCTGATGGCAGCATGTTGCCTTCAAAGTCACTGGAAACTAAAACTATGTAGCCGAGTAAAAAGTCCAACATCAGAGAGTCAAAGCGGATCGAAAAACAGAAGAGGAGGAAGTATGACAGCTACAACTGGAGTTGCTGGTCTGTAGAATAAAAACTTACATAACATGCTTGTTTTTACTAAAGCCGACAATGTGATACTGATCTCTTCAGTCGTTACTGTACATGCCTGGAAAAATGCTGCCAGCACATCTTTGTTTTTGGCCAGTGAACATCGCTAAAACTGTCAAAATCACACAAAAATATCCCCGTTGCGTGTTTGTGGCGTTGTAAAGTTCTACATACAATAACCTAAACATGTTGATATACTGTGGATTATGTATGTGGCCCGGGGTTTACAACTCAACATTAGAGCAAATATTCATAAATTAAGACGCAATGTAAATTTTTTACATGTTGGCTCGTTCGTTGTTGTTTTAATTGCTGATTTAACATCCTGCCCAGGGGCAAAACCACTCCGCTGACTCGGGCACATTCACAGTGATGTTTGTCGCCTCTCATCGTCCCTGTGCGGAACAAAAGGTATCTCTATCTTTATACCACGTTGTGTTATTGTGTGACTCGTCTTCCACGGAAAGAAAGATAAAGATAGAGAATAAACGCAATTAAATTCCTCGGTCAGCTTCTCAGAGAACAGGTACGACGGAGCGAGCACAACATTCGAGCTTGACCAAACATCGGCAGTAATGTCGTGACAGCGTCCCTCCAATCATCCTTAAAAACTGAGGCGGCTTCATGCCTGAGATCCTCGGTGAGCAGCTCGGTCCATGCACCCAGACTAATAGATTCCTCCGTCTCATTGAATCAGTATCACATCTATTCAGGGTCCAAGAATGTGTACGAGCACATTGTGTTTCCTGTAGTAAAGCACTGGTAGTGCTTGTTTGCCTGCGTGGGCTGCTCTCCGTGGTGCTGAACGCCAATAACCAGATGAACCGTGCACAAAGGACGGAGACAATTATTTCTTGGTTCCTATAGTGCAAATCAGTGCGACCCAATCGATCGGTCAGGGGGATCCATCTCCATACGCTGGGACGGAAACGTCTTACGCAACAGTCCTGAAAAACAACGTCTCAGTCTTCCGGTGCGATCAGTATCGAGGGGTAAAAAACTGCCGGTTAGAAATGAGCCAAATATGAGCTGAAGACAAAGAGTAGTACACACATGAAATGTTAATAAGTGTCTCATAATACCACTTTCTTTTATCGCGTGCTTGATGTCGCCGTCAAAGACCTTTTTTAATTTTTTTTCACCTCCCTGTGAAGCTTTTGTTCCACGCCAGACGATCAAAGACAGAGAGGTGTTACATGTGTGCAGGAGCTCGCTAAATACGGACAAAGAACGAGCTGCAAGCCATTTTTTTTCTTTATACGCGTGAGGACGAGTGGTGTTTCTGCAGTTAAGGGCTGAGCGCGCCCTCTCGTCTGAGCGAGGTGTGCAGAGACACGTGAAGCGGAACATATGGGTTCGGTGCCCTTACGAGTCTGTTGTTGTCTGCCCGTTGTCTGCGTTTCGTTTGGTAATTGGCTGTTGAACGCCTCTACCTGGCCCGCAGACCTCCTCAGCCCACGGTTGCTGTAATCTGCTGCAGTTGTTGGCTTTGTCCTCCACAAGTGTTGCGTGTCCTCCCCGCCGAACCCCTCAGATCACTTAGTTACTGTGAAATCCCCTCTCCGTCTTCTGACTGTTTCTTTCTTTCACTCTGCCGGCAGCTGCGTACAAACGTAGTAAAGGAGTCCTGGTGGATGCACACCTCCCTCATTAACTGCTGAGTGTGTGTGTGTGTGTCTGTGAGTGAGTAGTGAGAGAATCGCCGTTTCAAACTGTTTCATTTCTCGGGGTTAGATTTATGAAGGGATGGGACGGAGACGTGTCCGCTCACTTGCAGAAAAGCTGAAGTATCTCTAAGAGTACGGCGGCCCCCGAGGGTCAAAACACAATCAAGTTTTACGAAACAACAGTTCAAAATACGCTGACTTGCTATCTTGCAAAGATCATACAAGCTGGCTTACATAACATAATAATAACAGCTGTTTAAAGTTTTGTTCCCATTAATTAAGCCGTAGTAAGTAACGCACTTCTGGTCATTTTCACAAAAATAAAACACCCGTTGTCCTTTAATTATAAAGAAAACCATAAGGATAGAATTTGCGCTTTTATTTTATAAACAGGAAGCGAACCTCCCCTCGCTGTGGCTAACTTGAAACCGCCGTAACTCTGTTTTAAATTCCGCTATAGCGCCGGTAACATCAGGTTTGAAAGCTTTTTCGTGGGAGAAAGTAGCCGTTTGGTTCCCCGTTGTGCCACCAGTTTATCCAAATAACGCTTGTTTGCACATTTGCTCCGACGTGGTGGGAGAAGTCCAGACCAGCTGCACCTGTAGCGGAGCGGCGGAGCAGCCCAGCCCGGGTCTGCTGAGGTGATCCGCGGTCAAAACTTCACCGTCATGCCGGTAGAAGAACACGAGCCGATTAATTTACCTGCAGCTTTTTGGAGATTAAACACGGGCTGGATAGCTTCATTTTCGGAAGATAAATGTAGGTCTCGTAGATGAAACTAAACATCTGTGGCAGCTACGTTAGCTTATTTGAATGAAAAGTGTCAAATGTAAATAGCAAAAATGTAATGGCGCCTAGATTTTCACGTTTTTCAAGGGCCGCCCCGCCAACAGAATGGTAGGGGAAACACTGCCTTAATCTAAAAAAACACGACATTTCACAAAACACAACAACACTTCACAAAAAACGCAAAACACAACGTTTCACAAAACACAATGATATTTTACGATGTTTTTTTAGTTGTTGCGTTTTGACCCCTCAGAGCCGCCGTACTCAAGATCACAAGGCTGAAAAGTCATTTTCATTCTGGTTCCACTCTCGGCAGATTCTCTGCGATGAGTTCACTGCTCATGAGCAGAGACACTCGATGTCTTTGGTTTGCCTCATGAAAAAAACATGTTGTGCTAAAAACTGCCTGAGTGGCTGAAAACACAAACACATGGAGGGAGTGCAAGTGAAATTA
This sequence comes from Sparus aurata, assembly GCF_900880675.1. Classification (NCBI taxonomy): domain Eukaryota; kingdom Metazoa; phylum Chordata; class Actinopteri; order Spariformes; family Sparidae; genus Sparus; species Sparus aurata. The sequence continues at coordinate 22,388,238 of NC_044206.1, read as the reverse complement.
AAAAGTTTTCTCCAACATTTTTTTTTTTTTCGCAAAGGTGGAACAAAGTCACTGTTCTGCAAGTCACACAGGCGGGAGTGATGGAAAGTACATTTACTTCCACTCCACTACACGATGGAGGCAAATATTGTACTTTTTACTCCACTTCTTAGTTAATGAACTTAACTTTGATCACCAGTTACTCCACGGATTACATTTTCAGTCTTAAACCTGTTTTCAGATTTGCCATTTTTTAACAGCAAAACACCGAAATATAAAAGTGAATGTACACAAATAATGAAAATGATAATAAAAACATATTCTTTGTCAGGAAAATGGACAATTGGCTTCACGCAACACAGCTGAGTTCCATTTTTTAAACTTAATTTGCTACGATTTTTTCATAATTTCGTATATCGTAATGATTTTACCATCTTTGGACAGTTTATTTACTGAGATGGTGTGCAGTTGCATGTGAGAGCTGATCTTGTTGAGTACAAACAGAGTTTACAGTGGGACGTTACTCAAATCAACGTTTATGTCTCTCAAATTAATTAAGCAATAAAAAGCTATAATTCTGGCATCGTTCCTGACACCCGTGCATCATCAGCAGCAGTGTGTGTGTGTGTGTGTGTGTGTGTGTGTGTGTGTGTGTGTGTGTGTGTGTGTGTTGTGTCTTAATGGCTCTCGGTCTCACCGCTGTGTCTCTAATGTGACATTCACCCAGGATCCTCCCCTCTGACTTCAGTGGAGTTGTTGGAGTCCTATGCCCCTTCCTCCTTCCTCCTTCCTCCACAGACTCGCTGTCTTTTGATCGCCCTGACACACACACCCACACACACACACACACACACATGCTCTCCCCTTTCTTAACACTCCAGTCTGTGTGAGAAGATGAGCATCGCAGGGCAGCGAGGGGGAGGGCTGGTTTAATGTGTGTGTGTGTGTGTGTGTGTGTGTTTGTGTGTTTCTAAGCGGTGGTTGTGTCCTCTGCCAAGGACGCCGACTTTCATTAAAGTAATGTACTAACACGTGCAACTGGAGCGCACACACACGCACACACTCCCTATTGTTTTTCAAATCAATGACACCTTGATGAGCGGAGGTATATCCATTGTGCGCAGGCGATGTCACACACGTGCTCGCATCACAAGCGTACGCACACGCTCCGCTCCCACAATGCACTGCACATGTTTATCATATATTCTTTCTGATCCAAGCCGGCGCTCTCTTTCCCCCCCCCTCACACATCATCTCGTCTCTAGACTCATCCTACCAGCAGCAGCAGCAGCAGCAGCAGCAGCAGCATCATGCACTATTAATTAATCAGCAGACGCAGATTGTCACATCAGTGCAGGGAGCCAATTAAACACTTGGTTCCATTTTCTCTCTTATTAAGCAGGTTCTCAACGATCTTTATTTCTTGAAATAATAGAGGGGCTTTTTTTTTTTCGCAGCTTGTTTGGTTAATTTTCCCGGGATATGATTGGATTCGAACGCGTTATATAATTTAGATTTGGGATAAAGATCTTTTTATGTAACCCAGCTGTCGTTTTATAAGCGCCCGTCCTGCATGAATCCATGCGGTGCTTTGCATTTTGTGAAGCGCCTGTGTGGGGAACGGATAAAAATGAACTGAATGAAGCGTTGGCAGTTCAAACCGCTGATACCTACACACTCGTACACGTCATAGGCTACGCAGCGCACTGACATTCCTACAATGCATGTCATACCACAAAGGTATTACGTGTTTGTGACCTGACTTTCGTATTATAATCAGGAGTTCAGGCCGAGAAGGCTCAAGACTGTAACAACATTTATAAGCTTGACACAACTTTATATTTCAAGGAGACCTCGGGATTATTTCCAGCCATGTTTGTGTTGCCAAAACACAGATATTTTTGATGAGAAGGGGGAAGATTCACAGACACGTTTGGACAAAAGGATGATTTTTTTCCACACATCTTCACACCTAAACAACTGAATGTGTCACCAACAACATAACTGTGTACGACAGCGACAGGTGTACCATCGCCGTACGAGTCAAAGTTTGGGGTTTTTTAAGTTTCATTTTGTAGATTTTATCCTCGTGTGTCATGTGTTACTTTCCACTTCCTGTCTTTGTCTTTCCCCGCCCCTTTTCTGTGTAAAAGTACGTTTCATTTGTTCATCAGCCCCTGTGCTTTCAAGTCCGTCTTTTCCTCCTCGCTCTTTGTAAGTTCATACCGTTGTGTTTTTGCAACTCGGAACCAGACGCAAGACCCTCAGAGGCAAGAAGGTAAAAGAACCAAAACAAGCTTTAATGATGAAAAACATAAAAGGCAGGCAAACAAAAAAAAACAGCAAGGAGGATCCAAGAAAACTAAACAGGGATGATAAAGCGGAGGATGAACCATAAAGTCACGGGGAACCCGTCAGGAACACAGGGAACATACGATGAACAGACGAAGGAACGCAGGATGAAAACCGAAAAAGAGTGAGGGAAAAAGACTACTTAAATGCTGAGATGCACAAAAGGCTAACAAAAAAGGCTGAGAAAAGACAAAGACAGGAAGTAGACACATGAGGATATAATCTACAAAATAAAACAGGAAATGATGGGGTAAGCAACTAACGGTACGTTATGTACGTGACGTAACTTCGCTAAGTTGAAAGGACTCACTGTCACACTGGACACCAACAGCTTCTTCACCTCACTTCCTCCTTTGGACCTGTAATAACTACTACACCTGTGAGGTCACTGCAAACGTAAACACGGGTCGTAATATAAGATCCTGAATGGTTGTCTTTCTGATGAGAAACAGGATCATCTGTTGGACCCTAAGCACAGCTTTGTCACAACACAAGATAGAAAACTTAACCTAAAGGAATGCAAAAGTTCAAACATAATCCGTGCTTTGCAGAAATGTTCTGGCGTTTGGATCAGTATTCCTGTGACATATGCTTTTGTTTTGCGCATTTTTATGCATCTGTTGTTTCAAGTAGAAAAAATCAACGTGGAGAGTAATTAGTTTGCTTTGATTCAGGATGAAATTGAAATCTAAAAATAAATAAATACAGGATTAGTGTGTTTGTTACCGCAGCAGCTGCGTTTGTACGTGCGTTTATTCCTCATTTCTATTCCTCATGCGTCTTTAGTGGACTGTTTTTTTTGGGCTATTTGTGTGTGAAAATGTGTGTGTGTGTGTGTGTGTGTGTGTGTGACTATCAGTCTGTCTTTTAGTCAGCGCATGACAACAGAACAGACACATCGGAGGAGGATGTGATGTTCTGTGAAGCGGGAGGGGGGGAACAAGACAAAAGTGAGAGGCAAGTACGAGTCAGGGCCACCGGCGCTGGAATGATTGGAGCTGCTCCTGCTGTCAAGGTCTCTGGCTGGCATTAATGTATGAATTCACCGTGAGGCAGAAGTGTGTGCGTGTGTGTGTGTGTGTGTGTGCGTGCGTGCGTGTGATGGGATCTGACTGATGCTGCTTTCCACGTCAAGGTGGTGAAATCAGAGCGTGCCGCATCGTTTTGCATTACAGCATCTTCCTCCACCACCTGATCCTCCCTCGCAGCAGGTTATGAAAACTCGGTCGACAACTGCGGCATCACTGAACCACAAACACACACACCGCGCTGTGTAGTGTATGATAATTACAAACTGTTGATAAATAAACCAGAAGACTCATCACGTCCCACTGAGGATTGCACCCGCCCCTTGTACTCTACCGAAGCCCACCGCACAGCAGGCTACCGTGATATGTGAAAGCTTCAGCTCTAAATTAGGGAGGCAGTATTATCGATGAAACGACTGTATAGGAAAAAGTGGAACATTCACATGAACTCAAGGGAACATCGTCAGATTCCTCACTTCGTTGGACCAACCACCCAAAACCAAACGTTATTGAGTTTTCAAGGATATAAAACAGATAAAAGAAAAAGCAAAGCAAATAAAATCTTGACGTGAGAAGCCGGAGCCAGTGAGAATGTCTGATGGCAAAGTTATTTTATTAATGATTTAAAGTGAGACTTTGCAACCTTGTAAAGAAGAAAAAAAAAGAAACAAATATTTGTTTTTCTAAGCTGACGACGGCCGTGACGAGGAGTGAGACATCTCGCAGGACAATGGAAGCGTTACCTTGGTTACATCTTTTTCATTCCGTCGCTCTTTCAAGCTGGACATCACGCGGATGATCGAGCGCTTCTTGAACGAGGATGAATGGAACCATTTATGAACCAACACCCTTTAGTTTGACGCATATTATCGCAACGGCAAAGGGGCGTAAATTATCTGTCATGTTTCCATCACAGACGATTGGAGCTGGAGTCAATAAATACCTGTGCTGATTCTACCCTTTCCCACTGAACACAAGATCCAGATGTTTGACGCTTTGGTGCATTTTTTTTTTTGTCCAGCGCGAATAAGGATATTGGTCTTGTTCTGGTAGCTTGTGTGGCTAATGCTAGCAAAGCGATCAACAGCAACTTAATGACTCTTCCCTGTTTGTGCTACTGTTTAACTAGCCGCTACCTACATGCGGCCACAGTGGCTGCCGTCTACAGATGTTAAACCATTAATCAGATATGAAAACAGCTGTCAATCGACAAGCCACATTAATTGACTGAGCACTTCTAAACTACTATAAATTATAATGTGGTCGATATTTTACCACTAACAACTTGGGGGCGGCGGAACAAGCTGGAGAGACCTGTCGTATTATCAAGATTGTCTTATACAGCCGTCATGGAGAACTTTTAGCAAACAGCTGTGTGTGTGTGTGTGTGTGTGTTTGCAAATTGCAACAGTCTTGTTTGTGGCCACCTGATGAATGTACAACATCTTTTCTTATTCTTACCCTATATTTATTCATTTCTACACTACATTTTCATTAAACGGGCTTAAAAGCACAATGTTAAATGATGTAAGCGAACATGACAGAAACCTGTGAGTTATTTAAAGATCTTCGTTCCGATCAGGCCCAGCTCGACAGGTCCTGACGGGTTGGGGTCCGGTATCCATGCACAACGGGGCGAGGGCGTGTCCAGTGGATGTATTAACGCTTTTTCCCATCTAAAGTTGGACATCAAGTTAATTAAAGCAGTTTCTGCGGTTTAAAATACCCAAACAATGAGGTGAAACACACTCAGAATCTGAGGAATGGGTTTTCCGTTATGAGTGACACCTTTCACATTAGTCATCCGCTCCATTGTTGTTATGCAAATATTGATTTGTGCATCCACAGCTCTCTCGCTTCCCTTTCTCCCATTGTGCGTCTCATCCGTCCCGAGCAGCCATCTTTCACTCCGTCCTGCCGGTTGAGAGAAAGCCTCGCACTCTTTTCCTTAATGCGCTTTGTAACAGCTGAGACCCAAATTACAGGCTTTGTTTCACTGGAAAACACACGAGTGCTCGTGAGTCATCCAACTCGCTCACCCTGTCAGCCTGTGTGTGTGTGTGTGTGTGTGTTACATGCACAACACATGTGGCGGTGACTGCATGTGGTCCTGGTTAATTAGGGAGGCTAAGTGTAGTTGGTTAAAGGAGGGTGGGCTTTAATTGCAACCAGAGGAGAAAATAAAGTAATTCTTATCTTGTCCTTTCCGCCTCTTTTCCTCTCTGGTCTTTGCCTCGGGGCTGCAGCTTAACTCGACTTTGACTCAGATTTCAGAGCGAGGGAATCCAACTATTGGATTGGTCGTAGTATTAATGAGGAGATTAATGTCCTTTGTGGGGGAAAGTTCTCATTCAAAGTCAAGATGGAGTTTTTTTTTTTTTTTTTTTTTTCCCCCCTCCTCCGCTCAGGGGGGCTGTGATGAACTTTGAGCTGAATACCAAGACGGATGAATGACAGCGAGAAAGAGCAACAGAGGAGGGGAAGAGGAGGAGGAGGTGGGGGGGGGGAACAAACGAAGGGAAGGAATTGACGGCTCGATACGACTCCGCCGGAGAGAAAGATGAGTGGAGGGCGAAGGAGAAGGAGAGAAAAGAGCGATGGAGCCGACAGAAAACGGAGAGGGGGGAGAAAAAAAATATACAGCAACACAGCTCATTGTCTCCATCCTGCCCCTGCCATCAATCTCCCGGATGGCAGCTGCCTTACTCACACACACACACACACACACACACACACACACACACACGGCGCTCTGCCCGCCTGCCTGCCTACGCGGCCGATTCCCCGAGTGATGAATCATGGCGCGGTATGGCATGGCACAGCACGGCATTTGTTAGAGGTGCTGTTTTTCTCCTGTACTGACAGCCCGTATAAGTGCTTTGTATAGTTTGTGTGTATGTGTGTGTGTGTGTGTGTGTGTGTGTGTGTGTGCGCACATATGTGAGTGTGTGGGAGTGTGTATATTGTGGTTATGGACAGTAGTGGCACGTGGCGTTTGGCCGGTGCTGTGTGTGTGTGTACAGATGACATGTGTACAGTACATAGTGTCTTCTGGGTAACCTGAACGCCTCACGGCAACAACAGCTTCATTTCACAGAGAACAGACGCAGAGCTGCTGCTGTTAACCTCTTACTGTGTTTTAAACGGAGCAGTCGCAGGGATAAAACACAAAGGAATACGGCTGTGTGTTCATTGCAATATGTTTTTTTATGACTGTATTCTTCAATTAACCAGGACTAAGTGTAATTTGATTAAATAGATTTAATTAATTTTCTTTTTAATCAGGTTTATTTTGCCAGAGAGCCCCTCCGGCAGCCATTGGCGCCATAAAAAATAAAAACATTTGATTGGTGAATTGTAAAAAAAGGAAACACTTCATTTAGAATTGAAAAGGTGCCACTCGTCTGATCAAATGCAGGAATCGTATTTGAGGGGTTCACAATCAGCAATTCACATCATTTTACGGGCCGATTCCCAAAGGTTTCGTTAGACTTACACATTTCACACCAGGCAGAAAAAAAACAAAACAAAAAAACAACCGCTAACATCTGGCATTTTGTCTTCAGTGGGAAAGGGTACGATCAGCATTCACTCCCGCTGTCAACTGACTCAGAGGTTGTTCGTCAGCTGCCGCTACGATTGGCAGGGATGGAAACGCTCACACCCACGTGGACGCGCTGATTTTTCACTCCTTTTTTCCAGTGCTTAGTAAAGGCTCTGGGCACATTTTCCATCCATCTCCCTTCGAGCAAAACATCTTTCAGTCGGTGCTGAGTTTGAAAACGAGACTGAAGTAAAAGATACAAAAGAAACATCCGTCACACCGTCGCTGGCCTCCGCAACGCTTTGTTTTCTCGTGCGTTTGTGTCGAAGGTAAACTCATCTGCCTGCAGTGGGAAAGAAATGAACCGCCTGTTTCACATCACAAATAAAATACTTCAACAATGTACGGAAAAAGCTTAAATCAGTGAATATATAAGAATAGAGAAGATATAGATATAGGATGTTTTGAGGTTTGATTCTCAGAGCCGTGACCCTCGCGTGTTTGCATAATGAATATTTTTGATTAACCTGTTTCTGAAATCCTGGCCGTGGCCCCCCTCGTACAAATGACTAAATCATAGTACGAAACATTAATTCTAATTAATGTGCATAAATTGACGTGTTTTAATGTAGGTTGCGATGTAGTGTAGGTTTGGATTTTAGAGTCTGAACACATTTCGTTCCTCCTCTCACAGCTTATTTTCCACTTTACAAAAACTGCACCTACATTTTTTTCTTTTAGAAAGTTGCATTAATGAATAAATAAAAGGTGCTCAGTCAGACTAATTGAATATGTCGGTGGCCTTTGCTAATTCGAGCACTGGAGGTGGTTACTCTGAATGCTGGCAGGTGAGAATGACGATTTCTCGACACACCTGACTCAGTATTTTCTTTTTCTTTTTTTATATCTCCAGTCTGGATCACCAGATGGTTGGTTTTATCACATCAGGTTGGAGTTGATATTATCAAAAAAGAGATGCGGCTCAGTGGAACCGTTTTCTCTCATCTGAACTTTGTTTTCTTGAATTTGACGTTCGCTCAGCCCAGATTTAACGAAAAAAAAAAATCATCTTGTAGAGTTGAAAACAAATCTGATGCTCTCAAACGTTGAGACAAATTAAAAGATGCTATATTTTCAACGAGTCCTTCTTCCCTTGCCTCTATATGAGTACATCCATTGTGTTGCTCTACTGTATAAGACACCTGCCTCCCTTTTTGCTACTTCACGTGGGCTGAAACAAGTGTTGTTATTACCGTTTGACCCAGATCTGACAGCAATCGGAGCCGTTTACCCACAACATTACCCCGAGGAGACTCAACTGTCCATCACCGGGCATGATGGACAGTCCGGCTGTCGGTGTTCTCTACGACAGGAATATGTTTAGCTGTGACAGAAAGCCACCGAGGATGATTGCTGATGATGGCTTAAACAACGGTTGTGATACACATAAAGGTTTTTGTGAGTTTGAACTTACATCTTTGGGGGAGACAGAAGAGATGGATATGTTAAGATTTTTAAACTAATAGACCATAAAAATGTTTTTTATGTTAAAAATATGAAAATAATTTGCATTTGCATACCGGTACGACACTTATGTTTCATTTATTTGACATAAAAGAGTCAAAAGGGAATTTTCGGATCTTTTTTTATGACGCCATAAATCAGAAAACACCATCAGCAGCCATAAAAAATTGATCGTCCCCATGATTCAGAAAGAGGTGTTCTATAAATCAGACTATGAATGATGTATGAACAAACCCGTCTGTGAAAAATCTTAAAAATTCACCGTTGATGGGAAAAAAAACTAGAAAGTTTGGAGTGTGAGAATAAACTGTGTAGACGTGATGGAGATGGTTGTTTGAGTATAGTTACTGGAGGACTGGACTTCAGTAAAGATTTGAGGTAATTATACAGATTCATCCGACGACCTCAGTTGATTATCCAAAAACAGTTTTTCCAGCCGAGTTGCCGGGATGAAACGCTTTATATTTTTCTGTTATCATCGGTTCTTCTGATATGAACAGATGCACCCGTACGTAGACAAACTGAAACAGCTGTCCGATGCAAGTATCACCGTGTTTTCTAGCAGATGCTAATGTGCAACTGCCGTCCCTTTAGAAGGGCTTTTATGACAATAAGAAAATAAAAACAATGTGATGTGAGTTCCGAAGCTTACAGACACAATGAGAAGTCTACCAAGAGACAGACAGAGTGACACCGCTGGATATCTTTCTAGCCGTGCTTGTGGTGCGGAAAAACAGGTATTTTAACCCAAAATGATCTTTTCCTGAACCCGACCAAGTGCTTTTTTGTTCTTAAACCCATGCAGACAATAACACAGTGTTGCCTCGTGATAGTAAAGAAGTTGCGACATATCAGTGGTGTGCAGGAACGTACGATGTCAACATTTATTCTGGCTCTCCGGGGAAGTTTCCACGACCTCGCTCTTGAGTGAAACCCACGTATCACCAAATTTGCTGATTCAGATTTTCAAGAAACATCAGATATGGTAGTAAAACACTGACAGGGAGGATTTAACTGCAGAATTTGGGCTTTTACTTGATTTTTTAAAATAATTTTGCTGATACTACTTTAGTGCATCATTAATTCACTACTGCCCGTCTCTCTCGCTGCGGTTATGTCCTTGTCCTGACACACACTCACACACAAAACACACTCTTGGCACTGACTCACAAACTCACATTGACGTGCACGTGCTCACCTGGACTCGCACGCAATCAAACAGCACCTGCCGCCGTGTTAATTGGCTCTCAGCGTGCGTCGCACCGTTCAGCTCCGGCCTTCAACGTTGGAAGTAAAATACAGGCGGCTTCTGCAGAGGACACAGGTGCAGCGGCGCGAAGCGAGGCATTATGGGATCACTTGGCTGGATGAGCGCGAGGGCACAGAGGCACGCCACCTCTCTGCCCCGGACTCTCCATTCACGGGCATACTGTCTGAGTCAGAGGTGCCAAACGTCCAGCCTGTGGGGATCACAGGGCGGCATTGAGAGGAGCTGGACTGTTTAGCGCCGCCAGACAGACGGAGAGAGGAGGGGGTGAAAATAAAGAGCGAGACGAGGGAGAGAGAGAGAGAGAAAGGATGTGAGAGAAAAGGTACAGAGAGGCTGATGTTCAGAGGGAGAAGAACACTGTGAAATACATTAACAGCTGGGGGAAGGAAGAGGGGCGATGGAGAGGAAAGCGGTTGCATCTCCCTCGTACAAGATCCAACATTAACATCACACACTGCAGGGACTCGGCGTCCTCTTTGATCCTGGTTCTGTTATCGGCAGAAAAAACCAAGCCTTGACCCAGCTGGCACGGTTCCTACTGCTCTCATATATTTATGCCCCGGGATACAACAGAGACGTACACAGACAGAGGCGTGTACATACACAGGCTTTATGTGGAAGAAAGAAACGGCTCATGATTATATACAGGGCTTTTTATTCTCTCTTGTGTAACCAGAGAAAGGATCAAGCCACAAAAGCGGGAACCAGTATCAATATTAACATCTGTAAGAAGGAGATTTGCGGCGTTATAGTCCGCCACAATCCCTCGATTAGCGAACCGGCAGACACAAACACAACTCCCATCGAGAGAACAATTATCTGTTGCTCCAATTCTCAAAGGATCGCGGAAAATACGATTTGCAGTATTCTTCTCAGAGAGCAGCGGCTCTGGGATTAGATCGGGTTATGTTTGTAAGTGGATGAGGCTTGTTCTTTTTGGCTCGGAGCGGAGATGCCCTGCAGAGAGTTGGGAACAGTCCGGCTGCATCGAGTGTTTGCAGTTTGAAATTTGTTGTGTAAAGTTATATATACAGTATCATGGCAGTCGGATAGAAAGAAAAGAGTGCAGACGCGAAACTGATATCTACAAAAGGAGGTTAAACAATCTAGATGGATAAATAGCACTATAGATATGCATTTGTGATATCGGGTGAACTGTCCCTTTAAGTCGGTAGTTTTAAGAAACAGACAAAGGACACTATAGGGGACATCAACGCCATATATTTGTGATACAAAACTCCGTATTTTCTGTTAAAATGAGGAAAAAGAAAACACATATCGATGCAGGAACCACGAACAAAAGCTATGAATCAAATCCTGTTGCACTCAAGTAAATTAAAGCCCTTTTAAAATAAGAATCTTTATATTTAAAGCTTCATCTATCCGTCAGTAATTTCCATTTTCGTGTTCAAACACGAGTATCTTATTTAAATGTCTTGCAGTGGGTCCATTTAAACGTGGCAGAATCATTATGGATATTCAGATATTTAGTACAGAGTGTGTGAGCCGTGGCACTGTGTGGGAAAATAATAAATGTCTCACAGGCGGCATCAGTAATGGATTTTAACTCTTGTTTTTCAGCTGAATAGTTACCTCCTTGGCTGCATTTATGACTCATTGCCTAACGATTCTCATGAATGTCATCAGTCACAAGATAAAGAATTCAAGAAGAAGAAACTCTGCTGCCTGATGTATACGAGCAGAAAGTGTCCAAGCCAAAAAGAATCACAACAGAACTTCTGGGATAGTTTTGGGTAAAGATCGTAGTTTGGGCACGTAACGCAAGTGATGTCACTCACCTTACGTACGAGACAAGAGTTAAGTCATTTACGTGTGATAACTCAGTGCCATTACATAAATTAAATGTTCACATTGATCACAAACAGGACAAAAACCCACTCTACAGAGAGAAAGCTCCAGTCATCCCCTGACTCTGACTCATCTCTCCCTATCCCTGTAGTTTGCTAAATGCTAAAGTCAGTGCTAACATGCTGAAGCTACGCAGCTAATTCTTTGCCGTGTTAACCATTTTAACTTAGCGAATGAAGTTAGCACGCTACCAAGCACGGAACAACACATTCTTTTAATGCGACTGAAATGTCATGTAACCGCTAAATGCTGCCAACTGTTGCTGCTGTTCCCTAGTTAGCTCAGTTAGCAGTGCAGCTAGCGGTGCAGCTAGCGGTCCAGACTGGGAGCTCAGAGCAGTCGGGAAGTGTTGGTGTTTAAACCGCCAGCAAAGGAGCTTTGGACGAAGACAGGCCGCGGTTAGCTGGTTAGCATGCTAACTTCAGTAATGTTGTGTCAAAACTATTATTTCCACCCATTTTGTTTAAAATATTTGGTCATTTTTATACGTATTTGGTCTCAAATCTGACATATTTCACCCTTAAATGTATTCTACTGAAATTTAGACAGTTTATATGAAGTTTTGGAATAAGCCGACTGATTTAAAGTAAAAAGATTTCCACCTCACGAGAAGTTAAGGGATAAGTTGACACATGTTAAGCAGGATGGAACAGGTGAACCAGGGCGAGGAGACGGGGATATGATTAAAAAGGTATTATTGTAACGGCTAAATTATAGAGAGGCTGATGTTTGTTCTTTCAATTGCGGGGAAAAAAACGTCACTAAAAATACATTTATGCAGACCTACAGCTGACGTGTCGCACCGTCTCCACTAACGTCATGAAAAAGTAATAAACATAAACCTCCGGGGGAAGAAGAGCAGAGGTACCGTTTCACACAACAAATGCAATATATTTAATGGGCGGCTTTATTGTGAAGGTCGTGACAACAAGACGAGACGCGTCAGAGTCAGTGACTTTCTTTTCTCCGCCGAACCATCACCAGAGGCAACCATATTCCCTTTAACTCATTAAACTGCATTGATTTTTGTTGAGAAGGCGTTCAAAAATAAGCAGATTTAATTGCGCTCTTTATTTAACCCCGTGTCGCTGCAGCCATGACATTAATGTGACAGCGTTCGATTCAGACTCGAGTCGTGCTGGAAGGAAAATGTCATCAGTTTCGACCTCGTCAGACTGCTGTTGTGACTTTTATTCAAACAGGAGACCCTACATGTAAAAGAAACGCCACCGTGTGACACAAAAGCTTACGTGAGAGGGGCTCCCACTCTAGATGTCAAGGTCCGCCGATGACGACAGCAGAGCTCGGCCCTTTCAGTACCGTATGCGGTGACATAGAGGAGGAGAGCGGGGCTTTATCCCAGGAGAGAAAAGGGAAGGAGACAGAGCAAGAGAGTGGTGGTCTCGGTGGAACAGCGTACGCCATGTGGGCCACAGGTAATGTATGACTTCCTGTGGTAATGGCCATAACGAAGCAGGGAGCCGGTCGGGAGCGAACGCGTACGCTTGTGCTTCTGCGGTGCAGCGCGGCCCCCGAGAGCCTCAGCAAATGAGCCCAGAGATCCAGGAGATAGAGTGGATAGCGTGTGATTGGGAAGGAGGAGGGAGGAAGGAGGAGGGAGGAGGAGGAGGGGTTGGATGAAGCTGGATATTTTGGGTAGAGGAGCAGAGAGCGAGGAAGGGATAGGAGAGGGGAAGCTTAGTATGAGCTGTGTGTGTGTGTGTGTGTGTGTGTGTGTGTGTGTGTGATAAATGCCTCATTTCTGCGCTGCCAATGAGAGGAGCGCAGACAAAATGGATGTTCCTGTGTCCTGGTCCTCCAGTCTGAGGCCACGTTCGGTCGTCTATCAGCGGCCACCGCAGAGCGCGTGAGCCGGTCGATAGCAGATATATTTCCGCGGACATTAGTCTGGTTATCTCGCGCCATGTAGGGATATATAGCCCGTGAATAGGTGCTCAATATGATATCGGATTATGATATCCACTTGGCAATTTTATCAGATTTTTGTTCTATGGATAATTATGTCCTCGAGCCTGAACGTAGGCGGGCGGTGTTCGCTGCTTCAAGAGGAATTTTTATGGAAATGTGGTCACTTATATACAACGAGATGAGAACATATTCTGTTATTTTGCATTTTCCCCATAAAGTTTTGCATCCTAATAGAAAGTTGAAGCCGCCGCGGCGACGCTCTGCTAACGCTGAGCGCAGACGATGACGATGAAGTGTTTAGTAATCACAACTCTTTTTACAACCTCAGACTGAATGAAGGCTTTTTAAGTCAACATCCCACCTGCGTGCCAACTCCTCGAAATGAGAAAATAGGTTGTTTATTAGTGCCTTCCAAAAGGACTCATGACTCAACAGTTACAAACGTGTTAGAAAACGAAAAAAAAAACCAGTCGTGGTGCAACAACTGAGTGTTCTTCGGGGCCATTGTGGAGGCAGCGGATTGAGGTGTGAGCACAGAACTCCCTTATTCTCACCTTGTAAAATTGTTTTGGTGAACAATAAATAACAGCCTACTTCACACATTCAGCAGACACGGAGCGCCTGATTTACCAAATTGGAAGAATGCAAAGCCAATCCTGACTCTCCTCTCTGCTCCACTTTGGTCTCCACCAACTCCGAAGAAAACTATCCAACTCTTTTAGCTCTGCGTTTGGTCTCCACCGACTCCTGAGGGAAACATCTGACTCGTTAGCTTCTAGCTTCAACACAAAGGTTTACCAGCTAGTTTGCTAACTGTGTCTGTCTGCTGTTTGACACTGAGCAGGTAGTCTAAATTGTGTTTTAGGGCTTTTTGCAACAAAAAAAACCCTCCCTGCTGCTTACTTACATTGCAAAGCAGCTAGATTTTTGTGAGATCACACACACTACGAGCATGGTCTAGGTGTGATGACCAGTCGCTGTTCGTTTGAAAAAACAATGGCGGCTCCACAATAGTTAGCGTAGCTGCCATAGCATCTGTTATCTGCAGTTTACATGACATTTAATGCAGAGCAAAGAGCAACAATTAAGTCTTTTTATACTTGAAACTCTCCTCTCGTAAACGTTTTATTTCAACCAGCTCTGCGGATGGCGCTCTCCTGCCATGTCAGTCAGTTCTTGGGCTGTGATATGACTGGACGTTGATGACAGAAATCTGTATTTGAACAGTCTCTAAGGTCGACTTCTCAGTTGATTCTGTGTAACAAACACATCTGCCGTGTCCAGTTTGCTGCCTGCTATGAGGGCGGTGAGAGTGAACCAAAACACTGAGGTCGTTGGCTGGATGGACTGTTTCTGGTTTTAAGTGATATTTTTTCAGTCCCAGCTCATGATGTATTTCCATAATTCTGTTTGTCTTCCCAGCAGCACCTCTTCCTGTTGTTTTCGTGGCACAAAATACAAATTGAGTGCAGATATGATAATAGTGCAACGGGGAAAGCTGCACCGGAGCCGGCAGCATTATGTCAACGCCGTCCACATCACAGGGCCTTAATATCCTCCCAGTGTAAACACCGGCGTTCGGGCAGCTGGCAGGTGACCGGCTCAGTCCGTCTGTGTCGAGCGTTTGATCACACATGCATTTTTTGTCCACACGTGCATTTTTCTCTCCGTGTGTTTGTCTTTGGCAGCATGTGCACAGACGTGTGTTTGTGCGCGCGCCTGGGCGCGTGGGAGTGCTTTTGGATCATCCTGTTAGACCAGCGAGGAAAAAGAGCCGTAGATTGGCTGAGGCTTTATCCCCCTCTCTCTTAAAACACAAGGAAAATAGCAGCGTGGAGGAAGGGAGCAGATGAAAATAGCTCAGTAGGCAATCGCTGACTCACAAGGCAATGCTGGGTGTCAGGAAGGCATCCATTCCAGTATGCATCAAATCAACTAGCTGTTGTGTAACTCCCTCAGTACCCGTAAATCAAACTGCTCTCGGTGCGCCTTGACTCTTGTGCACACGTCCCCTCTGTGGCTGCGCGACAAAAAAAAAGGAAAAAAAAAAAACCGGAGGTGACATCACAGGTGCCATTTATCACTTTTGACAGCATTGCCCGGAGTCTTCGGGGCAGAGGAGGGAGGCCACGGCCGGCTGGCTGCGATGTAGCGTGGTCAGCTAACTACCCGGCTCATTCATCATGCCACTCAGGCAGCGTAGGCTGTCAGAGCTCATGTTTTTTTAAGTACTGTGAAATGGAACAAGAGCCCGAACCAGACTCAAATGTAAATCAGAGTGTGATTAACATATCAGCTGCCGTACACGCCCTGGTTTCTCATGCACCTGTGGGCCAACTCACCAGAAACGATATGGAGTTATTGTAGAAGAGAGAATTAACTTCTTGAGGCTGAGGAGAGAATTAATACGTGTGCATGCACACAGGAGTGTCTTTGTTATGATCGGTGCAGTGGTGGAAGGTTACTAAGTACATTTACTCAAGTTTAGTAGAAAAGAGATGGAACCTATACAGGTTACAGCCTATAAAAATAATCACCTGCTTAATTTTTTCCTCCTTTTATTGCTTTTATGAATGGAATCATGGTCAATTTACAAAGAGAACATACAATGGTACAATATTTCAATGGTTAATCGAAAATAAAAATAATTGCCACCTAATTGTTTAATCGTGTCAGGCATTTTTTTAAACCAAAAATGTCAAACATTTGCTGGTTCTAGCTACTTTGGGTTTTGAAGCGATTTGAAGATGTCAGTTTGGGCTCAGGAGCGCAAAAAGTGCAAAACATTTGTACCTAAGAACAATAAGGCAGCTATTCATCAATCTACACCTGTTACTACGGATTATAAAGACTGACACATTGGGTGGCTGTAGCTCAGTGGGTAGAGCTGAGGACTAGTGACCGGAGGGTCGCTGGTTCGAATCCCTGGCTCCCCAGGGCGGGACTGAGTTACAAGCCGAAGCATCCTTGAGCAAGATGCTGAACCCCAACCCCAACACTGCTCCTAATGTGCAGTTGGCACCTTCATGGCAGCCACTGCCATCAGTAAGGGCCCTGCGATGAGTTGGCGACTCATCCAGGGGAGTACCCTGGCCTTCGCCCATAGAGTCACTGGATTTGGCCCCAGTACCCCCGCTCCACCTTGAAAAAAAGGTGGTATAAAAGCGGTAACATCACCCGCGAAAAAACAAAACATTGGGTGGCGGTTGTGATGGATGAATTGTTCAAACAAACACGTGACTTTCAATGAGGGGTTTGAGGTTTACGTCCTGTGTGAAAAAACTTGACTTCTAAAACTTAAACTAATTCCTATTTCAGTTTTTAGCCGCAGTTGGGATGCCAGTAGCCTATTTTATAACAAAAGTATTACCTGACAATGTTTAAGTGCTCGCTAGCAGTGCTAAACTTACACACAACTATGTGCAGCTCATCTCTGCTTTACGGATTTATAATTTCGGCTCACCGGTTAGCAGCCCGGCCCCCGCCGGATGTTTTCAACTGTTTTTTAGTGGGGGGAAAGTTCTAAAAATTCACAGTTCACTTCCTGCATCGCGCTATGAGTTTTCAAGTCCCATAACGGCAATAAATAGCTGTGGTCAGCGATGGAAGCAATGGAAACCTGAAAATAAGCTCAAAGAAGCGCTGATTCATCTCGGCCCTCGAGAGACACAAAGTATGAGTGTACACTGAGTGCTAAGAGCCATGAAGACACATCTGTATGGAGCGGTGCAGGGGTTTAAAAATATTTGGGAGCCGCAGAGAAGGACTGCAGTGATACACCGGCTTTGTAGACATTAGCTACGGCTAGCTAGCAACATATACACCAACCCTGAGGAGTGAAGCTGCCAGTGGTGTACGGCGGTATACATTTTCAAGGTGTATATATATGAAAATCGACCATTATCATAGCGTGCACATTTTGGAATCTATGATGTTGAACCATGTTAGTCAGGAAAAATATTAAGAGTTGCGTTATTGAAGTTTCTTCAGTCCTTTAGTGGCTGTTGTAGCTGATAATAAACTAAAATATTTACTGCACAGACGAATATAGTGGAGTAAAAGTACACTTTTTGACCCTCAATGTACGTTAAAGAACCTTGAATTTGTACTTAAACACGGTAGTTGAGTAAATGTACTCTGTTACGTTCCACCTCCAGCTGCTCGACTGCCTGCATGAGACTGCCAGAGAGAGCTCGGCCTCTTGTCTGATCACAAAGCGCGCCAAGGACTCCACTTCTTTTCTATCATTTTATTCTAAAGCACATTCATGACGAGTACATTAAAGACTCGAGTCATAAAGACTCTGCGGTTAGGCTGAAACACCCTCACGTTGTTACTGTGCTTCACTTTATTCCGCCCAGGGTGAATCACTGTGTCCATCACATCGTGTAAAATGTGTTTCTCCTTCAGTCGGAATAGAACGTTAAAAAATCATGAAACCAGATTCCTGCTGAACGTGATCACAACCGGGACATCAGCTCGATGTGGTGACTAGATAATTACACCTGCATCTGAAGTGATAATAAGACGGTAAAGCAGTGAGTAATCTTTAAGTTTCAGTGTCCCTCGGTCTTCCTCCCGTAACGCTCTGTACCCACTTTGCTTTTGAATATTTTACATCATGTGTGCCAGAAATCTGTCTGCTCTCAGTTGAACGTCTTTGTTCCTTTTTCTGTTTGTTGCGAGTCGCTGCCTGCTTGATGTTTTTAGCGCCGCCGAACCGCTGCGAGAAATTGTTTTCCTGGTCGGTACATTTAATTGAATGGAAACAATCTGCTGTTTTAATAATTAATAAGCAAACAACTGTCTGTGTCTGTCCTCAGGCTGAGGCTCTGAGTGATGCAGTCTCTGTTCGGCGGAGGGGAGCTGGGGCTGCTGGGAGGAGGCGGTGACGCCGGGGGCCTGAAGGAGGATGGCTGCGGCAGCGTGGCGTGGCACTCCTCCACCCTGCCCCCCGATGACGTCTACTCGGCCTCCCACTTTGCCCTCATCACCGCCTATCAGGACATCAAGACGAGGCTGGCGTGCCTGGAGCGAGAGAACAGCAGCATCAAGAGGAAGCTCAAGATCTATGAGATCAAGGTGAAGGCTTCTCACTTCAAAGTCGAATAATAGCAGACTTTTTTGCAAACTAATTGTTGTTGTTTTCGTCCTTGCTGGTATCGGACAGAAGGTCTCCGGAGCAGACGAGGATGAGGCTGGTCTGCTTTTTGATTTATTGGAAGTGTTTTAAAAAAAAAAAAAAAAACGGGGGGGAGAGAGCGCTCCACTCACCCTTAGCATTTTCCATTTTTATTGAGGCACCGAGATTGTACACAAAGATAAAAAGAGGGAGAGCTTTGGTGGGCTTTGATCGTGGACCAGCGGGGGAGTAAACATGACTCCAAAAGAGGGAAATCATTCTAATAAATCCGGGCAGAAGGCTACGGAGGGTTTTAACTCGTGTTTACGTAAAATCATATTGAGCGCCTGGAAGCAACGAGACGGGCTGTAAAAAGGGTTTTCACACGTAACCTCGTGTTGAAACTGACCTGCTATTAACATGTAATTGGTGTCTGGATATTGAGGTAGAGGCTCTCTTTACTTTTTTTCCTGCATTGGTGTTGGATCTCAGAATGCAAATTACTGTTGGCAGAGCTGGCAGACTGTCAACAAACATGACACGTCCCAGGTAAGGCGGAGCGAAGCTGCTGTCTCAGCTCTACCTGTGTTTCCTTTAGCAGGCTTTTTGTCGAGGCAGAGACAAGGAGACAGTGTCAGGGCTGCGACTATTTTCATTATCGGTTAATCCCCTGCTTATTTTCTCGATTAGACAATTAAGTTTGTCTGTAAAATATCAGACAATTCAGCCACAAACAGTCAAAAGCCCTAGAATAAACTAAAAAAGTTCAGGGACACTGTGAAGCAATTAAATCCAGGCTGCCATCATTTGCAAACAAACTGTGTTTCCTGAGCACATGTTGTAATATCCCTCACACAATCATGTCTTTCACGAAGTGTTGAACCTCGCCCCATCCTTGGTCGTGATCGACTGAGCCTTGCTCACATCAAATTCCCCCAAATCAATGTCGTTGATTAGGTAGAACATTGGATGGACTGTCTTTGCGCTGTTTTCTATTGAGTATGTGTCAAAAAGGATGAGCAACGTATCACATTCTGTTCCATTCGGTCGTAAACAATAGACCAAACAACAGCACATCCTCACATTTGAGAGAGTTTGAACTTGTGAATGTTTGGTTTTTTGTCTTTAAAAAATGACTAAAACGATGAATCAGTTATCACACTGATGGCATTTTAATCAGTGAGTCAACCAGTCACTGCAGCTCTGGTCTGGTCTGACTTTGTTGTCATAAATATGTGGTCAAACTTTATCCTACCTGTGGGATTTCTGTATCCACACAAGGGTTGAAAACATTTTGTTATGCAGTAATCAGCTGGGAAATGTTTCACAGTGAGATCTACGGCATAAGTTTATATTTCTACAGGCAAAGCTGAGCTCAGCTGAGCTGGCCAGTGATTGATTAGTGAGGTCATCCTTCAGGAACTGATCCTATAGAGTCACTTTAATGCTGAACTCAAAGGGATAAACCATCTCAACTATATTTGATGATATGAAGATCATCCCCAACTCAGATCTGACCAATCATGGACTGAGACCACACACCCTGTAAACAAACTTCAAAATTCAGCTATGTAGCCTCCCTTTATTGATATTATCTCAGTTTTAAACCCAGTTCAATTAATCACGTCTACATACATGAGACGTATTGGTGAAATCGATCCCAAGTCAGCAGGGGAATAGTTATTGAATATGAACAAGGATCGTGTCAAGAGGCAGGACAGAAGGTTCATAGGGCTCATCCACAGTGAGGTCATGAGATCTCAGGTATTGGAAAACCACGTCCGACCTGAATCCGAACAGAACAAGCTGTACATAATGTAACTCCGGGTCTGAAACGACAGAGAATCAGCTTGAAGTTTCGTGCATGAAGTCAGTCACACCGTGAACATTTCTGCACAGCCGGGCCCGTTTGCTTGGTGGTGGGAATGAGACGACTTCTCGGTTGGATGAGGGAGCGGGTGAAGCAGAAATCCACCTCGTAGCAGTAGCTGGGCCAGCGGGCAGATTTGCAGGGAGGGGGGAAATGAGCATAAAAGGAATAGCGTGGGAGGGCAGAAAGTGAAGGAAAGTGGAAAAAATAAGCGGGAAGAGGGAGTTAAATGGGCAGAAGGATGTGGCGCGAGACCCAAAAGGGAAGAGAAATGAGCCAGAAGAAGGAGATAATGATGTAAGGAGCATGGGGGAGATAAATTGCCGAAATTAAGAACAAAGACGGATTAAAGAGAAGAAAAAAAAAAAACCCCACTCTTGGATATTCTTCTTATTATCATCAGTCCGTGGTGTTCTACTTACTCTAGGAATCATACTGTGCAGGGACGAGGCTGTCGTGTATCCGCTGCCCCTCAGCTTGTGTCGCTGGTTTTACGTTACACAGGTGTACAAGAATGCGAATGCAGAGAAGAGACGTATCATGAGCCGAGAGCGAGCTTTTTTGTCTGAGAGAAGAGAGGACGAAATGCTCCAAATGACAAAAAGTTATCAAAGAGGCTGCTCCTCGAAATGCTGAGAAAGACAATTTCCAAAGCCGGTGCAGCAGCATTCTGCTCGACTACCCAGGATGCTTTTAGTGGAGAAAACTGAATCTTTTTGTGATGTCAAAGGTTTTTTTTTTCTTTTTTCTTGCAAACTGAAGCTCCAGACAGCTTTGATTCTGGGTCAGGATTAGTAGGCTTGCATGTTTTTTTATAGAGCCAGTTACATAACTTCAGGTAGAAAAACACCCCTTCATCACGCACTCGCTTAAATACACTTTATTGTTTAAGTGGGTGCAGACTCATTCATCTAAACGGCATGTTTAGTAAGTTCATATCTCATTAAATTGTTGCACTATGTAGTTCGGGGAACACATTTTCATCAGAAGAGAAAGATCGTCATTAGCTGATGTATTTTTATGCCTAAACAAACTAAAAGATAACAAACTCTTCATTTTCATGCCTGAATAAACTGAACTTGAACCTCTTTTGAGGGGAGGGCTGATGAAGGGAGATGAAGTGCAGGTGTGGAGCGAAAACAGCTTGGGGAAGAACTCAGCTAACAGGGGCTGGGCTAATTAAAGTGAAACAAGACGGGTGTGGAGGGAAAATCAGGCCGGTGAGGAGAAAAGGAGGGAAAACTGAACGCTGGAAAAAGAGGAGAAAGACACGGACCATGACGGCGACACTGACGGGAAAGCTGCGTTAGAGTTTCAGTTTGATTTAATGTCATTTTTACGTACGATGTAACCGCTAAATGTTTGTTTTTGTCATTATGGACACGTTTCTTTTAATTGTAAAAATTCACCAGTTAAAACAAAAGCAATAAAGAGGAGCCGCTTTGTTGGCAGAGGGAGAAACTTAACAACAACATCTGCAAACGTTCGTGCAGATTTGATTTTGCACAAACAAGTGTAAGTGTTGTTTTTTCTTTCAACACACTTCAGGATGCCCGGAAGAAGGCCAAGCGAGGGCGAAGAGAAAAAAACAAAACCACTGTGAGGACCGCTGAGCCTGCTTTTGATTTGGATAATTGATACTAAGGGCTCATTTTGATCAGTTTTTACTAAACTTTGAGTTGAAACCAGTGAAATATGACCTTGCAGTTAAAAATCAATGAATAGATAAAAACATAAACATTAGAATACAGTTTTAAATCTGAGATTTTTCTTATTTTTCAGTGTGGCCAGTTGATGTTTCCCCTCCGTCCCCTCGGCGAGTGCTTCGCTCTTGCTCAGCCCTTCACACTCACCGATTCATCAGTGGGCTCGGGTTTTGATTGACATTTTGCGCGAAAGTAAGAAAATGCGTTTGCCGTAAATCACGGATGTCAGTTAAGTGTTGTGGATGATGAGCTGACAGACAGCCCAGCTGATCATCACAGCAACGACGTCAATCAGCATAATGAAACCAGTCGGCAATTTAGCACTCAAATACATTTCATTACTTCCATTATTCATTCGTAAACATTTCACTTCCATTTTTCATTTGACTTGAGGCAACTTTTCCTCGATAATGAATCGCGCGTTCGTCTTGTGAGTGATGAACATCGCTCTGCTTTCATCATCTCATGTCAAGTTGTTTTTAATCCAATCAGCCTTAATTAAATCAAATCACTTAATAATTCATCTTAACTTAACTCATGTGGCAGAGTGCTGTAAAGTGCTTTGTGTGGTCTGTAGACCAGAAAGGCGAAATATAAACAGAAGTCCATTATTTACCATTTCAGATCCACTCGATGTTTAAGTTCACAAACATCATCATCGCCCTTAATTTTTTATCAATTTATTGGATTTGTTGGTTTGTTGATTCAGAGATTAAAACTGGCAATCGATGACAACACAGTTTGACTTTCCTCTCCTGACGTATGGAAGCGAAGAAATCCTGCATCCTTTCAGCGAGCAGCTGCTGCTGAAGGCCGCGGGCTGCCGCGTCGATGCTGTCTTGCCGGCAGTTTGTTCAGGACCCGTTCCCTCTGAGACAGGTGTTGATTTTGGGAGAGTGGGTGCAGATGCTGGCTGTTGTCACACCTGTGCATCTGTAAACACATCATGTGTCCTTTTATATGGACATCACAATATTGACTCGCCCAACCGGCAGTTTCTGGAGTATTTTTCTATAATTTCAGGCCTTTTTTTCTTTTCTTGTGACGACTTCTAAGTTTTGCTGCAGGCTTTCTCTAAGTGCGGCAGCTGTAATGATGCAGACGGGAGTGCTCCCCGCTGCTTTGAACATGGGGTGAGAGCGAGCCTGTTCTCCGGTTTCCCCGATGCTCTGCAGTGTGAGAAATCCCGGGGTCCCTCGGGGGGGTTTTTTGCCCATGTTGCGAACATTTACTGTTAAACTGAGCGGAGAGAGGTGTTCTGCTAAATGGAAAAGGGTTGTTTGCTCCTCAAATAGATGTTGCATCAGTGGCAGCGACTTCACACGGAAAAAATGAAAAAAGCCCTCCCTGCTTATGGAAGGCACTCTAAATGTAAATGCGTTCATGTAGGGTTAAAAGCACACAACGTTACGTAACGCGTGTGTTTTTCTATCGCAGGGGTCTGCAACCCAACGGCAGTGTAGCACTCGAGCTAGACAAATTGCTTACTTTTTAAAAGTGAAACAGCGGTACACGTTGTACAGCCCACAATGCTTATCCTACAGAATTATGATTGCATAATCAGTCATATCTGCATAATCGTAGCTGCATTTAATGCGATTATTTCTGCATAATTGAGATGTTTTCATGAAGTGCTGTTGCAGCAAACTTGCACCTGTTCCTCTGTTTCATAATACGCAGCCATGAAAGTGTTCTCACTCTTGGCTTACGAGCTCAGTGAGGCGATCGTGTTCTGAAAGTTAAAGGTTGGAGACTACCATGAATTGTTTCCAGTATCAGAGTCTGATACATCGTCTTCCTCGCTGCCACAGAGCTCCGTTGTAGTCCGGAAACACATTAAAAACACATCAATGAGACATTACCGTGAACACACACACACTGTAGTTTGTCTTGACTCAGTCCTGCGTGCACCGTCCCGCTGCACGAATTACTCACAAACTTTCCTGGAGCCAGATGCATATTCGTATCCCGATTTGTATGCAACAAAAGAAAACATGTGTACACCTTTTTTCCCCACGTGTAAAATGGTATTAAAACGGTGTAAAGACAAGTTTTTGTTTCGAGAGATAGCCGCGGGTAAGACGATGAGGTGGGCATGAGATATAAGAGGAGACAGGTGAGGAGACACAGAGGCAGGTGGGTGGAACAACAAAAAGCAAAAAGCTTTGTTGAGATAAAGCTGCATTCCAAGTCCAAGCGTGGACACCGGATTACTTTCCTGATCTTTTTATTCGATCCTGAGTTTGTGAAGCAGTTTGTTAAGCCCCATTTTTATATGAACGCCAGAGCGACATTATGTAAAAATTGACATTTTGTGTGATTTTCAGGTACAGTACATGTGCAGGCACTGTGCTATAATTAGCCCCAGCTGTCAGGTCACGCTTAATGACACCTGGTTTGAGCATTTGTACTTTTTCTTTTCTCGCTGACAAGCCTAACGAGCGCTGGAGTGGGCACAGGTATCGATATAGAAACGGGTGTTGAAGTGCGTGTCTGAAACACAATCAGGCGTGCACGCAGCTGTTAAAGTGATGCGTGAGGACATTTTATGTGGTTCTTTCTGGCTCTGTGTGTGTATTAATTCACGACTGAAAATAGTCCCTTACAAAGGTTTTGTTCATTCCCGTTAAAAACTACAGCGAGCAGATGTTTTATGAAACTACGGAGTCTTTTTTTCTTTTCTTTTTTTTAAAGAAACTAAATATTTACATTTTTTTTTTCTAATTTTCTTTAACATTGCAAAATAGGATGTTTTTCTACATTTCCGTTCATTTTCTCAGGGAATCTAGCCTGGATCTGATCTGATTGATAAAACAAATCTGTTGGTGTTTAGGTGGCAGCCGTCTGTGAGTGATCACAATTTGATGAGGATCCAAAAAAACATCCGGCTCCAGCAGATTTGAATATATTTTCTTTGATACTGGATTAGGCTTGATTGAATTAAAGCAGACTGCTGGGTCTTGACGGAGAGATTGCTGTTTTTGAAGATGTGTTTCCTCACTAGGCTAAACTACCACGTTGTTGGTTTTTGGTCTTTTCATGGGATTTGTTGACAACAACAAAAACACAGAATGATGCCCTCCATATCATCTAAGTCTACGGGGCAAGGATCCGTTTTCTGATGCTCCATCAGCCAAATGCGTCTAAAATCTCTAAATGTTATTGTTGTGTTATTTTTCGGCATCGTTTTGTCAGAAACATGGACAGATGGACAAATAAAGTTATCAATAGATGGATAGAAAAGACAGCAGCTGAATGAAAGACCTTCCCCAGATTGTGGGATGAAATCACAAAAGTATGATAGAAACCAACTTTCTGTTCCATTTCACTGAGAACCGAAAAATGAAAAATCTAGTTCACGAGAGAAAAAACATCCCCCAAAACATGACTTTAGTTAAAAGTGATATCTGGGCCAAACAGACGTTGCAGTCGATGCAGGATGAATCTTTAATGATCCCAGTGTGAAATCATCGGAAAAAAAAAAAAATGTGCAGAAAACAGCAGGAGAAAGAAAACTAACAAAAAAAAACATGATAAATAAGAAAAAAGGGTTCATTCATTGTATTATTTTACCGTCTTGTTCTCCGCTGCTCTCTCCTAACCACATCCTTGTTAGTGCACGTCTCATAAATCTCTGTAACGTTGTTTACTTCTTCTTCTTCTTCTTCTTCTTCTTCTTCTTCTTCTTCTGCTTCTTCTCCCGCAGTTCCCGATGATCAGCGAGTTCGGGGACAACAACTCCTACTGCTCCTTCGAGAGCAAAGAGACGGCGCTGCTGCACTCGGAAAATGGCAACCTGCAGCAGAGAGTCAACGTCCTGACCCACGAGGTAAGACGAGGGAAGACGAGGACAAATCCCCTTTATTTTAGTGGGAATAATAAAAACCTTATCGCACCAAAGTGTTTGAATTCCGCCGAAATCCCTCCCTGCGTGTGAATTAATTGAATTAAGAGTGAATTGAGGCCAACCCTGGTGGACGTGCGCTGAAAGACGTCCAGAACTAATTAAGCTCTAAAGCTGCTGTCCAAGCAGAAATTACTGAGATCGGGTGTTTTTTAAGAAAACCATCCAAGCAGCAGGGTGACATGGGATTTTCACGCTGGTGCTCCACTTCGGAGACGCGCTATAATTGGGACCGAACCTGGCCCGAGATTTTTGCTGAATGTGTACGCCTTGAGAAGGAAAAAACAAGAGTCTCTCCCCGACGCATCCCGCCGTGTCTGTTGGGGACGACATACATCAGATGTGTGCACGGCCGTCGGTTTTATTACTCTTCTTCTTCTTCTTGAATGTAGCTCTATGACTCTGTGAACGAGAGCGTGGGGAAATAGAAAATGAGAAACGGCCGACAACGGGGAGGCGAGCGGCAAGAGGAGCCAGAGAGCAAGAAAAAGGGGAAGGAAATGGTTTATGGGAGCAGCAGAAACGATTAACGGGACACGCAAGGTCGCACAGCTCTGACACCGGGCAGTCACGGTGATGAAATGTGCCACGGCTCACTGAGCATGCTCTGTCGGGACCTGGACCACACACGCTAAAAAAAACATATCCTCTTCTTCTTTTTGGTGAAGAGATGACTTGCACTTATCAAGGAGAGGTGGAGAAAGGTGACACATATTATTTCCTGTCCTGAGGAGTAGAATTAGAGGAATTCAAAAGGTCAAAAGATGAAGGAAAAGTGTCGTCGGCGAGGCTTCTCCTCGCATATCGTCGGACACGTGACGGCCGAGGCTTCGATCTGAACATGCTGCGTGTACATTCAGTTGGGAATAAACTGCATCTACCACTGAAGCGAAGTCGACTGACACGAGAGTGTTAATGTTTCTGTCGCTCTGCTTTATATCCGACCTCGAGGGCATGTTTTGCAGCGCAGGCCTGTGTCAAAATCTGTTTACAAGACCTTCATTATTTCAGTTCTGTGCTTGTATTTTGTGGATACTTAGATTACACAACTAAATCCGGTAAAATCAGAAAATAAGGAGCGCAAATCGCCTAGAGAGAGGAATAAACGAGGGGCTTTAAGAGCCCCAGCAGCAGATATTTGGCTCAGGGGCCACCAGCACTGACTCTTCCCTCTCTTTTATTATTTGCTTTAGTTGGCATGAGCAAAAATCAGCACAAGGCCCAGCGATCCCAATCCCAATCCATCATCTATATTTAAGCTCACAAGATTTATGATCTGCATCAGACTATTGTCACTCACAGATGTCAGCCACCTAAATACGCAGGATTTCTTATCAAGATCCAAACATTATTCCCTCGGAAATTACCAAAAATGTACACCCTGTTGCGCAGTGTTCCACAACCTTCCCAGTCTTTTGTTCAGGGTTCGTACGGGTGCTTGAAATCCTTGAAAGTGCTTGAATTTCAATGTTGTGTTTTCAAGGTCTGAAAAGTACTTGGATTTTAGTTTAAGTGCTTGAAAGTGCTTGACATTATAACTCTGTCTTCCACAAAATTGGGATCAGACTGGATAATTCATTTCTGAAGTTTTTGCTATTATGAAACATAATTTTAGATGTTTACAGCATAATACAATGTACATAATTGTGATAAGAAAACATCATGAGTATATATATTCCTGTAGATATGTATTTTACCTCAGCAAAAAGGTGCTGGAAAATCTTGAAAATGACCCTTAAACGTGCTTGAAAAGTGCTTGAATTTGACCTTGAAAAATGTGTACGAACCCTGTTTGTTACACAAATTCAGAATATGCATATATTTACAAAAATCTAAGGCAAAGCATTAGATATATGTCCTGTCTCTCAGTTAAGGGAAAGTCATAACTGATTAGCAAGTGATCACATTCTGGTTTATTTATGCTTTGCATGGTGTCCCAACTCTTTAGGAATTGGGATTTTTGTTCAAAAACAAAACATTCAACATTCAAACTTGCACGCCTTGAATTCACTTCTTTACAGAGGACTCGGAGAACCATTGTTCCACTAAACTAAACTGAATATCCTCTACAAAATACTAGAACAAAACCAGGCGACTGTGAGCTCAAGAGGCTTCATGAAACAACAAATCAGTCGTGCAAACAGTGTCCGGACTGACATACAGATTTAGAAGGTGATAATGAGAACGTCTTCTGTATCTTTTTTCAGTCCCTTCATAGAAATCCAGCTCCGTATTAATCCCGCTCTCCTCAGTCACGACGCTGTTGACAGGCCGTCCTCACCTCGGTTTCAAGCTTCTACGAGAATATGTTACCATAGACACGCTGAATAGGCCTCGTCGCTCCGGCACACCGCTGTGATGCTGCTGTACCTCTTTGTCCACGCCGTCTCTCTGTTTCTCTCACTCCTCTTCCAGCTGCTGCTCCCGCTCACATCTTCATCAAAAAAAAAAAATCTCACTTCCGTCTCCTCGCCCGCTTTAAAAAAAATCTCCTCATTTCACTCAATTTGCATGTCACTGCCCTCAGAAGTGTCAAGAATGATGCGATTATTGCTCCCGGTGACATTCAACCCCTTTATTATGTCACAGTGCGAGGAGGATAAAACCAGCTAGACATCCTGACAATTTTTCTTTTCTTTCAAAAGATTGTTGAAAACATGATTTATCCATTTGTCGAGATCCGGGATGAGTTCGCTGTGTGCATGCTGAGGTGTCAGGATTTCAGCGTCCTCAATTTGTTGGTTATGTAACCAGTTTTTTAAGAGACACATTTGATGAATCTCACAATGGAAGTTTCTGGTTTTTTTTCTCTGCCTTTTTTATTTTTTGTGGCAGAGAGGAAGTTTGACAAAGGAGCAAAAAAAGTAAATGTATGTCAAGCCTTTTTTTCCCTTCTTCCTCTTCTTTGGTCTCATCTTCTCGTTCTCTGTTTCTCGCTGCAGCTCCAGAAGAGGAAGGAGAGAGAGGAGCAGCTGGAGGACGTGATCCAGGCCTACGAGAAGATCCACATGGAGAAGAGCAACCTCCAGAGGGATCTCGACAAGATGGTCAGAGGCAACATTCTGTTCATCGCACCGAGCATTTCTCATTTTACACTAGCTTTACACGTGAGCCACATGGCTTATTAATGATTCCTTACATGCTCTGCTGATGGGGGTGAATATGTAACGTAAAATATTAACATGCCCACGTATACATTGAAAGCACTCTTGGTTAGTGTAATCGATCCTCCTTTTTTTTTTCCCCAGCTGTTTGGATTCTCTCTTTAAGCATTTTTCTATCCAAGAGTTGGGGGAAAAAACAACAATCCTCGTAAATTGTTTAACCAAAGTTAGACAGAATTTAGTTGGAAGTCAAACTGCAATAACTCACTTTAATGAGCGTTCTGCCGAGGGGAAGTAAGGCAGAGAATAGTTGGCAGATTCTTGAAAAAAATAGCAGCTATTTATCAGCTTCTTGTTGGAAAGTAGTATTATTAAATTAGAGTAGATTTGGGCCATATTGTGGCAACTGAGAGGCAATTCCAAATACATTTCAAACACGTTCCTTAGTAATTACCACCTGCTCACCGTGAAATTTGTGAAAGTGTGAAGTGTCACCTAACTTTGATTCGAGAAGCAATCTCTCTAACGAGTGTAGACGGTGAAAAGAAGAAATGGGAACCTACTCTTCAAAGTTTGGAGAGCGCCGGTCGTGAACTTACACTCCGATTCACATCTGTCCAGGGAAAAATGTCGGATCTCACATTTCCCAAAATGACACCAATAGAATCTTTAATTAGACATCCGTTCTTTTAAAACTCCACTCTTTTGTAGTCAGCACAGATTTATGTTAAAAGAAAAAGATTATTTTCTCAGACTTTACAAAGTAACCTCTAGACGCTCAGAGAGTCTAGAACAGTTCTCACAGGCTGAGACGTCGCCCTCATTGCAAGTAAGCTAAGTGTGATGTGGAGATCTCTTCACAATGCTCATGGTCTTAAATGTATATGAGTGTTTTCCTTTACAACTTTGCATACAATCTGTATCCCAATACAAGCCTGAAAGCAATATATAATACTGATAAAGTCTTCATGCCTTGCAGTGGACATATTATAGACAAGCCTCCTTAAAAATGAACATTTTTTACTACCTATGTTTACGTTTATTGTTAGATGGGGACCTCTAGTGGTTGCAGTAATTATGACAGGAGCAAAGGAGGAACTCAGCTGACATAAAGACCAAAAAAATCCAAACACACACAGGAAAATCATGTGTGTGAAACCAAAAGTTTGGAAATGTTGACAGCATGAGTTCACTTAAATAACATAATGTGCTTATATAACTTAGGTAACGTAACAAACAGTTATTTTTACACAAACTTCTCCTTAACCTAACCAATGTGTTTTATTGCCTAAATATAATCAAGCTGTGACCGTCTCACATTAACCATGCGTTTAAAACTGCAACCATTTCACGACTTGAGATAAAATAGTTATTGAATGCAGCTACAGCCCTATTATTACACTCAGAACCAAACAATGGTTATGTAATTTCATTTCATTCAGAGTTTCTGGCAATCGGCCTATTCAGTCGTTTATATGTGAGGATGTGTTGCTATATTTCTGTTGCAAACTTCAAAACTAAATCAGTAACATCTCAGCTTCCTCCGTGTAACTTCCCTGGGTAACATTTTATATCATAAAGAATTGATCTCTAGTCATGTAAATCCTTTTTCTCTCCTGATGTTTCTTTCACATTTGGGGACTCTGATAGCTCAACAGAGAAGAAAAGACATTTTGAGTGACTTTACAAATTGCATTGGATCACTTTGACTGTGCACTTCCACTACACTACACTGCTCATTTCAAAGTAATTGCCTCTTCAGCGAACTTTTTCATTACTTCTTATAGTGAGTCAACAGTCCTTCAGAGAGAAGAGTCCTCTCAGAGTCATTCACTGAAATCTCTCCCCTGACATGGCACATACACTTGATTTTTCTTTAGTAGAAGCGAACAAAAGTTTTCATTTAGAAAATGAATGTAATTGTTTTTCTAAGAAACTGCAACTCCTTGTCATATAAAAAGTAGTACTAGGATTAGTTTTTAGCTTCATCCTCCAGCTCATTTTGTTAATAACATTTGTGTGCGACTGTGAATTTTTTTTTAACACATTTCTGTAACAAATCAAAGTCGATCCAGACCAGGTAGAGTCTTCCAACTGAACAGATTGGCTGGCTGGTCTCTCTCAGATCCCCTCTGTGATAATAAACCATCTCATATGAGAGTGGAGTCCATTGAGCGGCTCTTTGCCGAGCAGCATCAGCAGTTTTGTGTGTTGGGAGTGATTAAAGGATGAGGTGTGCCAAGATGTTGGAAGTGCCACCTGCCAGTGACTGACACAGTGTCAATGTCACCTGGAGCTGCGCCTCCAACTACCTACTGAGCCTCATTGATCTTTAACCTTCCAGCAGCGCACTCGCTCCCTAATCTACATAATGTTCAGACTTTTTCACTAAATATGTTGTACAAGGACAGCGAGAAGTGAAATGAAAACTATTTTCAGGAGGGCCAATACCACCCTCAACCCAACCAATCTAGTGTCGCAACAAAATGATTATTTTCATCGTTGTTGAATCTATTTTCTTGATTTAATGATTAGTTGTTTGGTCTATTAATAGTCAGTAAATGGTGAAACACATCAATCAGTGTTTCCCAAAGCCTTGAATGTAAGTTCTTAAATGTCTTGTTTTGTCCACAACCCAAAGATATTCAGTTTTCTGTCAAAGAGGAGAAAAGAAACCAGGAAATGTTCACATTAAAGAAGCTGGAATCAGAGAATTATCAAAAAGAGTTGGCAATTAATTTAATAGTTGACAGTCGTCATCACGTGGTTAAGGCTGTGAAATGGTTGCATTTTGTTGCGAAACTAAGATTATCTTCTTGGGTGTTAAAAGTTAACTTCAGCAGGTAGGCCCTGATTTACTTGATTTGAAATGAATCGGTTTAATGCGGACAAAAGAAGAACATTCTCCCAGGAGAAAGCCTTTGTGGTGTTTACAAAGGTGTGTTTGGTGTGTGCTTTTCTCAGTTTGAGTAAAGTCTTACGAATATAAAACCTCCATGAATCAAAAAATCCTAATAAAAAGAGTCAAAATAGACCTTATGTGCAGTTTGAGGTGTGCTGTCAACAGATTTACAGTTGACAGTCGTCATCACGTGGTTAAGGCTGTGAAATGGTTGCATTTTGTTGCCAAACTAAAGATAATCTTCTTGGGCATTAAAAGTTAACTTCAGCAGGTAGGCCCTGATTTACTTGATTTGAAATGAATCGGTTTAATGCGGACAAGAAGAAGAACGTTCTCCCAGGAGAAGGCCATGGTGTGTTTGGTGTGTGCTTTTCTCAGTTTGAGTAAAGTCTTAAGAATATAAAACCTCCATGAGTCAAAAAATCCTAATAAAAAGAGTCAAAATAGACCTTATGTGCAGTTTGAGGTGTGGTGTCAACAGATTTACAGTCCCTTTTATGATGGCAGTTTGGGCCTCAAGGGAAGCACGTGACTTCCTCCTTTGCTCCCAAGGGTCACTGCCTAATAATAAACTTAAATATGGGTTGTAATAAGCTGCTTGCACAGATGACAATAACAGACATTTTTTTTCTGGTGAGGAAGGCTGGATTCATCACCTCACATCAATCAAACCTTTGGATAAGCTGATAAAGTTAATATCAATCCCTGGTGCAGATATCAAAAGTATAATATCAGTCCCAGGAAATGAATGTCGATTAGTCACACTGACATTTAGCAGATTTGGAAATTTTAGCAGGTTAAAAAGAAGCAAAGCCTGGTTGTGTGGCCAGAGAATTTAAAGTATATGCTTTTAATGTATTTGCTGGTTTTAAACGAAGCGTTGAACATGTGTGTGATTCCAGACGAGCCTGGTGGAGAAGCACGTGGAGCGGATCCTGGGCCTGGAGTCAGCTCTGAGGCAGAGGGACAACTCGCTGCAGAAACTCAACATGCAGCTGCACAGCAAAGACATGCAGTACCTGCAGCTGCACGCCGGCCCCGACGCTCACAGTAAGTGACTGCCAACTCTCTTTATAACTTTTTATCTGTAGCACAGACTGTGAGGTGTGATGGCAACAATGGCACCAAAGATTTCTATTACTATAATTGCTGTTGTTTTCAGAGGGCACCTTGAACGCAGCACAGCACTTCTGTCCTTATCAGCACTTTTATTTGGATAAATCCCGAGGGAAAACATTTTTCAGCAGCAGGAACAAAGAACAAAACTCCTCATTTGTTTCACCTCTCCGGCTGTAACTTGCTTTTCTAACAGCAGCTGGCTTAAATGACAATTAACTTTATTATCAGTGTAATTAAGTGTTTCTTTCGGATAACATCACATTAATTTTACCTTGAATGTAAATAATGATGGAAGTCCTTGAGTCCTGCTACATCTATTTCTGATAATGGAGTGTTTAGGAGTTCAGGAGTCTTACAGCCTCGGGAGTGAAGCTGCTGTCGTCTGGTGGTGCGACAGCGGATACCTCTGTATCTCTTGTCAGATGGCAGCAGGGTGAACAGATTGTGGCTGGGTTGTGTGTCCTCTTTTATTATTCTTTGGACTCAGTGCAGACAGCTCACTTCACCAATGTCACTAATGCTCAGTAGATGGTACCAGTGATGTTCTCGTCGTACAAGTGCGAAGTCAGCTTTGAATTTGATCAGTGAAGGAATGTTAAAATACAAAGTAAAAATAATTCCTTTCCCTTTATGGCTCCAGATTATTCATGGTTTCAGTATTTAACACAAATAAGTTATGCCCCTACTACCTACCACAACAAGATGAGTTCAGGTTCAAAGACAGAAGGAGGTGAGTTATAAAACTATCGTTCCGTGCACATGCACTTCAGCTCCTAAAGTGATTATAGAGAAAGTTTGAAGTTAATAACTTCTGTGGTGTTTTGGGTGATTGAAAATTGCAAGTCAGCACCATCTGAGACAAGTCCACAGAGGAGATGGCTGCCCTCCAGGAAAGAGGATTTGAACGCCCACCTTATTTACCTGATTTGGCACCCTAAGACTGCTGCCTCTCCCCCGGGATGAAGAAGGGGCTCAGCGGTCGCCATTTTGACAGCGATGATGACATTTTTTTGCTGTTGTGGACCAAAGTTCAAATCTGTATGCTCCATAATCACTGAACTAAGTGTGTTGTAGAATAAATGTGCTAGATATTCTGAATTTGGCCCTGAACTTACAGTATCAATCACCCCTTGTGTGCAAATATGAATGTAGTTTAACCATCAGCAAGCTTCTGCAGAATTATATTTGAATCATACTGCTGATCCTCCTCAACCTCACTCATCAGAGGAGAAGAGAGGATGATTTATTGGAATCTAGCCGATGCTTTTTGTAAGTGGAAACTGCCCAAATGGTTCAAAACTCAGCCCAAATTATCACAACCCACCTAAACCTATTTTTACCCACATAACTGTATCTAACGTAGTCTGGCAACACTGCCATTATGTTCTCACATTCTGCCTTTTTTTAACCATTAGCACCCAGCAAGGAGCGCTTTCAGAACACAATACTGAATAAGAAGTGATTGACGGGTCACTTTAACGAGTATCAAAACCCTCAAAGAGAAATCAGAACAATTACGTAATTATGAGCTGGTGAATAGAATAAAAGAGGAAAAAGGAAATATTGGTCGTTTATAGTGATTTCCAGTCAACGGTCTAAAAATTGACATACACATACAAACAAACACACGCACACACACCTGCTTTTGTTCATAGTGTTTTAAGTGTATTTGATTTTGATCCAATAAAGCTGCAGTATACTACATTTTAGCACTAATAACTGTATTTCAGGAAGGTTTGATGATGATGGTTAAAGAACTTTGCCTAGCATAGCAGTCAAATCTGCTACATATCTGTATATGCATCTATAAATGAATATGTACAATACCAATTAATGATATAGATTGCAAAGGGACACTAGTTATCTCTGTAACTGCTCATCTTCGTCAATCTTTCATCAGATCCAACAATCTGTCCGGAAAGCATTTTAATTGAGGTCAGGTTCATCCTCGGCCTGTTGGAGAGAGCCAGCATGGACATTTTGTTCCAACTCCCCCGGCGGTCACAGTCGCAGATAGAGAGACCTCCAAACTATGAGTGTGCTGGTGATTGAAACCCAATCATTCTGGCTTGGAAAAACATTCGGAGCGACGTGTCTGCAACTGTAAATTTGAGGATTTTTCAGTATTATTCAGCCTGTTGCTGCCATCTGCACCGCCGAGCGATCTCTATTGTGATGAGTCTGCAAATGCTACAAAAAAAACCTGTGAGATAATTCGACTTATTACGATGCAAATTAATTCCTGTATGAGGAAAAGTTTCAAAGATGCTTCAAACAAGGCGGGTCGCTCGTCTGCCTTCACTGGAGTTATGAGAGAAAGACGAGTGTGAATTCATCTGAAATCACTAAAGATTTTGGATTATAAACCTTCACCAACTCAACAGACTCCCTCATTTTTAGACTCCATGATAACATATGCAGGCCACCACTTCTGTAGAGGAGAGTCTGTTAAACTTTAAAAACTTCTCGAGTCGGTAGATGCTAGACTCTGCCCTCTCCGGTGACGTGGGTGGCTGCTGAAACATGGAAGAAATGTGTCACCGCCACCTCAACAGATGCCTCTGTACTGATGGTATACCTTGACGAAGAGGAGGTATAACTCTGTACATTCTCTATCTTATTTCATCTCATTAAATCTGATTAAAGTGGGAAAACTTTGCATTTTTATTTGTCGCTTCAAATTGAAATACGATGGAAAATGTACATGTTATAAAAACACCAAACGTCACTATTTCAGGCACATTATTCTCGGAGTGTATTCTTGATTAACAGCTGTGTGAGTGAGGGTGAGAAGACGTCTTTCAGTGCAGACTGTGTACAGTATGTGTGCACCTGTGACTACACATGAGTGCACTGTAGAGGAGGCGGGAGGAGCCGAGATATAAAAGACGATACTGTCAGAGTGTATTCTGGCTCAAGGACTGAGCAGGGCTGAATCACTCACATGCCCACACAGAGCACATCACCGAGGTACACGCTGAAAGATGCTGCCCTTGGAAGAAGTGAAAGGCTCCTGCTCTTAAACGCTCATCTATTGTACGATGGCTGTTGGCAGAAGAGCGCTGCGTTAGTTAAATGAAAAACACATTGTTTTGTGTCTTGGGTTTCACGTCTTCGCCTCTTTTTCTCTTCCCAGTGCTCGACTGTCCTGCCTTGACTCTTCAGAGCTCCCGCAGCCTGGACGCCCTGTCCGACCTGAAGCTGCAGCGGCTGGAGGCGGAGCTGGAGGGGGCGCGGCACGAGGCCCAGGGGGCATGTCAGCGGGAGGAGGAGCTAAAGGGGGAGTGTGAGAGACTGAAGGAGGAGATGAGGATGCTGCAGAACAGCCAGAGGGACAGGGTCAGTGTTGGCTGGGTTCAGTCCGCTCGGCGTGCCGCACGGGTGGGCGAATCAACTTTAAACACTGTCAGAGTAACAGCTCACCTCAGCCCTTTTCTTGTGATGCATTCCTTGAACTGCTCTGATTGTGAGAAGTATGAAAGAAATGTATTCATCCCCGAACAGAACACTGATGTTTACATTCATATTATATACTTTCTTTGCTTAACTTAATGCATTTTATGAGCAGGCTTTCAGTGACATTACTCACTTCAGGGGTCATAACAACTCAATCCTCAGGAAGTTTGTTTGAAAAGATGCAGGAAAGCGTCAGACTTTCAAGCACTTTAGTTTAGTTTAAAGACTTCTGGAAAACATTAATAAAAGACTTATGGCTGTCTTAAAATGATTTATAACAGCCTTACAAACACATTTATCGAGTCTCAGGAACTGAACCTATTACTGTTAAATCTTTACAAGGTTTTTAGTGCTTTATTAAAAGTAATATATACTTTACTATATATTTAGTAACAGGTAACTATTCTTTTTGAAGCAAATGGATCTAAAGCAAGAGCAAAGCCTTACTAAGGTTAATATGTTCTTTATTTTACACTTTTTCTATGGATAGTGAAGCATTATAAATATATGGCCTGATATTGGGAAATGTATATTGCTTGTTGTGTGTTGTATCAGTGAAAATATAGATGATAAATGGAGCAAATAATATGATAAGTGTAGCATCCATACACTATGAAACAGTCAGTGAAAGTATGAGCATACGCATGGTTCACCAGGGCCTTGCTATGTACTAACACTTATTACAAAGCCAAGTCAATGATGATGGTCGATGATGAATAATTTAAGTTGCATCTGAATACTTGCAAATCTCCAGATATCATAGTTTAAATCAAAAATGAGAGCAAACCCCCAGAAAATGATTAATTTCAGACTGTTTTCCTGCGTTTTAGTGAATTTATGGAGTAATTTTGTTGCCAAAATCTGGTGTCAAGAGGGGGGAAATGAAAAATGGGACTCTCTGGAGGATCTGGAGGGTTGGCAAGAAGCTATAAACAATGTATGAAAAGTAAATGAAGGAGAAAACACATTGTTCAAAGACGGTGGTTCCTGCAGGATAACGCTGTCCAGAAAAAAGATTTTGTATGGATTAAACTTATTAACTAATTATTGAGCTACAGAGGTGCTGATAGGGGGATTTTATATTTTTAAATTCACCCTACAGGCAGGAAAATCTGAGGATTTGTTTGATTTCTTCAGCTGCTGCTGCTGTCTGTGCTGCTGACTGATCTCTATTGTGATCACTCTGTGAGATAATTTGACTTTTTAGCAACCAGCAGTGCGTATTTACCCCACAGACATGAGAGTGGTTGAACCTTTTCATCTCGCTCTCGGTCTTATTAACAACTCATCCTGTCCTGCTGATTTGTTGAACTTTAATGACACATCCCAGCATCTTATTAGTCACTAAAACAAG
Source organism: Sparus aurata (assembly GCF_900880675.1). Taxonomy (NCBI): domain Eukaryota; kingdom Metazoa; phylum Chordata; class Actinopteri; order Spariformes; family Sparidae; genus Sparus; species Sparus aurata. The sequence continues at coordinate 22,350,206 of NC_044206.1, read as the reverse complement.
AACAAAGTCTCAGCTATCCAATCAAGATAATTTACTCTTTTTGTTGGAGCAATACTGCTACAGATTGCGGCTTCTTGGATGACTTGTTGTACAGATAGACACACACGTACTTAATATAGACACACATACTATTATTAATAATAATAATAATAATCAATCCCCAGGGCCTGTTTTTTACCCACAGTCGCTTTTTTTTCCTGGCGATGTTCCCCTCAAACATGTTGTCTTGATTCGCTGCCGCTGTCAAGATTTTGTCCAATATTCCAGCAGCACCTGCATGCTAATCTAATTTCATGCTCTACTTCGACAGGAAATGACTTCTCCGTGCAAGCAGTGCGATGTGGAGTGGATAAAGAAGGTGGGGGACGAGCAGTAAGTGACCGCAGCCGATCTCTTTGGGTGGGAGGGGAAGGGAAGGAGGGGAGGACATAAAACAAGGATGGATGGAAGGAAGGAAAGCAGAAAAAAAAACAGCGGCTCATCTATATCTTTGTTCTCCTGCTCTGATGAGCTCGGGTTGACCTCCGGGGGCCTCATTAGAAACTAGACGAGCTCTCCAGCGCTGGCTAACTGGGTTCAAACGCAGCATTGATGAAGGAGCCTTATTGTTTGTGCACGAGGGCAGCACTTACTGTACACTCTACTGTGTGTGCATTCAGCTGTGACACCACTGATTCTCCCTCTGAAGGTTTGTGGTGAGTCTGAACAGTAGGGGGCAGTGTAAGCACAGCGTAGGACACCTTCCTGTCCACTTCCTCGTGTCTGTGTGTATGTTGGACATCACTATAAAGGTTTGATTTATCTACGCATTCATTTTCTTAAGCCTAACTATTCAAAACTACTCAAAAAGAGCACTTCTGCGTGTAAAGCTGCCGTGTTTCCACTCATGTTTCTGTGTTTAACTTGTGCTGGGAGGAAAAGAAACCACTTCTTCATGTCAAATTCGCCCCCCAAAGGCTGTTAACAAGGTGTTAAAGGCTTTATAAAAAAAAAAAGAAAGAAAGAAAAAAAAAAAAAGAAAAAGGAGTACATAACCACACAAGCAGGTTGGGCAGCTGACACCCACACAGAGAAACCCCAGACGCGTTTCGATGGGGAACAAACTGAAAGTAAACGGCGCGGCAGTGAAGAGAGTTTTGACTGAGTGTGTGGTGGAAGCCTACTGCTTTTTTCCAGACCTTGGTCACCTTTTGGTTTTACTCAACAATATCACGAACACCCACGAGAAAAACCTACGATGCCTGTTCTTCGTTTCCTGCTGCCCCTTTTCTTGTAATTGGGCTCATTTAGTGTAAACTGCACAGATTGATGTGGAAGTTTTTTTTGTTTTTTTCTAACATTTATCGTCACCGCCACCTTTGGCCTAATAATCAGCGGCGCTTTGTGAGTCTGTTGTGGAACATTGGTGTTATTTAAGCCGGTGTGGTTTGATTGTGGTACTTTTAAAAGCGTCTCCGGCAAAACTGAAATTGCTCATACCAGCAGTAGAATTGAATAAAACTGATTATTTATCCTCCATGAGTCACAAAGTATTCTTGTTTTTGGAATTCTGTTTCTTTGACCTTTATGCCTATATTTATTAGCTGTCAGGGCTATGATAATGTAATACACATACAGTGCATGAATAATTTCCAGCCACCAAAAAAAGGTCAAAACACATCATAGCTATCTCGAGTTTATTAGTTCAATTGAGCACCTCTCTCCTCTTACCTCATTTCTATCTGATTTGTGAGTTATGTAAGCATTTTGTGGCCGATTCTACAACCAGTTACACATCGTTTGTGACTACATTTGTGGAATTTCGTTTGCCTCACTCGTAACTAATGAGAATGCAAGAGTGCTTCCCTCCACCGACCACAAGCCGCACTGGCAGTACAACCTCCCCCCGTCCTCCACACTTCAGCACACACAGCAACTGACTAATGCCTCTTCAGCTTTCAGAAAGTGAGAGCTGTTTCCAATAAATCACGACATGGTGATTTGAAGTCAGAGTGGAATTCACACTCTTGTGGTTGAAATTCAAAAAACAGGCTTCTGAAACTGTAAATGTAGCTTTTAAAAGTCCTTTCTTTCCAGATTTAAATTGATTGGAAACACTTTATATTGTGGCCCACCAGGTTAATGAATTATTCACTCTGCACTTTTTTTGAAGAATATATTAACATGCTTTCTCCAGTAGAATCAAACCCAGGTCAGTGCAGTGAGGACTCAGCTCATAAGTGCTTATAAATGCCTGATACTGTGATAATAAACATGTTTATGATGCGCTTCTTCATGCTCATATAGTCTTTTTAATGATAACGAGCGTCTCAGAATGACTTAAGAGGACGATCAATCCACCCAGTCACGGGGACAAAATGTTGGCAGGTCAAGTTTCTGCAAAACACAGATGCATTCACATGTTTATGTTTCATAATTGACAAATCATATTGAAATTTCTATTGTTCTTTTCTGATCAGGATTACTGAACATGTTTATTATCTGACTTTCATGCCGGCAGGTGAAGGGTTGGTGGAGTTAGAGGGGATGAAGCTGCCAAGCCAGTGACCATTGTTCATGCCTGTGTTTCAGCATTTGTAAGAGGGACACCGCTGGACCTCGGCACAATTTCCAGCCGTGTTTTTTCCAATGAAAAACAGATATTTTTGATAGTGTGTCGGGCCACCTGCATCCGTTTCTGTGACGACTAATCCAGGTGTTTGTAACGAGGCCTAGGGGCATCTCCAGCTGTGTTCATGGTGACCAAATCTGCTATTTTAGGCCGAAACAAGATGTTTTCCTAACTCTGACTAAGTGGTTTTGTGCCCAAACTGAACCAGAGCATGAGCACGGCATCATGTCAAGAGAACAACTCAGATATTGAACATGTAAAGCTTTTACTTATCTTATGGTTTTGCAGAAACAAATCGCCAACATTTATCCTTACGACTGGGTTATTACAAGAACTGGCAACACAAGTAATAAACGGTTGAATTGCAGTGCGTTAAACTTTAGTTATGAGTTATTTCACTGATAACAGACAATAAATTGCTTTATTCACCATTTATAAAGATAAACACCAGTGAGCGCTGACAGTGAGCAGATAAAAGAGCTGAACACAGTGACTGTGTGTTGCAGCATGGCTCAGTGTGAGAGCGGTTTGACACCTCTGAGTGTGTTCGGCTGAAAGTGCTTCATGTGCGTAGTATGAGCAGAGTGTGAAAAGCCCCGACCGTTTGACACTTGGTCCCTCCGCGAGGCCGGAGTCACGCGGCGCAGACCCAAAATGACTTTGTTCCCTCCTTTAAAGAGCCATGAATTGTCTTACTTTTTCCCAGCCGCGCAGTGACGGGGTTCATGAGAATATTCATCATCGCCACGTCACGCTGACCGCCGCGTGTTCGAGCGTTAGCTCCCACCGCGCCCCTCCCGAAGGCCACGTTGTGAATGTGAGCGACTGGAACTGAGCATTTTAATGGCCAACAAAGAGGAGCTCAGAGCTCTCAGGCAGCTGCAGCGACGGCTCTTTTCTCTGTAACGTCTGATCAGATCAGAGGTCAGATTTCAGCCCACACTCTCTTCACTTCATCTCCCACACACACACACACACACACACACACACACACACACACACATATACACACACTCACACTGTATATACTGTTGTACCTGATCGATTCAGTGGCACGAATCTTTCATCAATGCTGCATCGGCATTATCACACCCCTCCTACGCACCCCCACTGTACATTGTACAGTATGTGCTCGCAGTCACACACATACAAGCAAAGCAAAAAGGAAACAAAGTGAAGCAAATGTGCAAAGTATTTTTAGACGCACAGAGACAAAAACAAAGGGAGCCGGTTTCACAGAGGCAAAACAGGCGATGTTTGAGAAGCACTCAGGTGCAGGTGTTGACACATCTGCTTCCACTGCATTGTACTATGAGTGAGAGAGGTGTTGCAGCCTCACCCAGGTTCCCGACACACTTTTATCAGAACTTCAAAAGTGAGATAGCATATGTGTGAAAAAGGAAGAGGTGCATGAATCCAAGCAGTCGAGAAATTAAGAAAGAAAGAAAGAAAGAAAGAGAGAAAGAGCCAGAGCTGAGATTCAGCTGGAGAGTAGCGAGGAGAGGGATTACATTTAATGGGCGCTCTGGTGATATCGATAATACGCTGCACGCTCCACCCACCATGCCAGTAAGTAACCTTCTGATTGTTATTTTCCAACCGTTGCACCAACTGGGTTTAAATGTTTGCAGGAAGTTTATACCGCCGCGAAGTGTTTTGTGCATTTTTCACCACAGATGACCATGAATCATACCAGTTCCTCCGACTCGTACCACAAAGATGGATGTTGTGTGTTTGCAGGGTGGGGGGATGAAAGTGGGCTTGATACCCCACTCTGAGTGAGTCATAGCACAGGGGTGGAAAACCAGGTGGGCCAGTTGCAAAACCAAGCCAAGCAGTGGAAGTTCTGACTTATTTTCAGTTTTTTTTTTTTTTTTTGGAAATGATGGACTTACTTGAAATTGGGTCCCTGGCTTGTTGTCAATTGTCAATTGATCCTCTGATTCAGTGTATTAAAATGTCAGACTGTGGTGACAAAAACCCAAGATGACATCCTCAAATGTCTCGTTTCATCCACAACCTAAAGTTTACTGTTCAGAAACCAGAAAATATTCATATTTAAGATGCTTATTACCAAAATAACTGATCGATAATCGTCGATTGATCGTCGCAGCTGTGTCTGTGTCCTTTATCTAACTTCATTTTGGAGCGATAAATGTTTCTATTCTAAAATTGTGTCAGGAAGCAACACAGCATGTTTTTCGCATTTGTTAAATGTAAACAGGTGCAGGATTAAGATTGTAGCTCAGAGGTAAAAAAAATAAATAAATAATAAATAAATAAAAATCTGCTGTAATTAGGACGACGAAATATGCAGCGTTCGTCTAATACGTACCCGAGCGGCGGGTTTACACACACAAGTGGGAAGACTCAGAAGTGTGCGGGAGTGCTCGGGCACATATTTTTAATCAGACGGTGTGTTTTATCTGCTGTGTAGGCACGACATGTAAGTGTTTTCTTTTGCGGTGCCGTCAGTGGAAGTTCATATCTATTCCTGTTCATGCAGCCGAGTTCCCAAAGGTTATGCATGCTTCTTGTTTGCCATTTGTTTATCTGTCGCCATCTCTATGGAGGGAAGGAGCTGAGTCACATTCTGACAATCAACATAAAGTCGATGTGCCTTATCAGATCTTAGTTGGGCAGAAATCTGGCACTCGCGTGCAAGAAATGCTCTGTTGTCATCTCTTGTTTCCAGTCATAGGTGGTGCAAAAGTTCAGGTTATCTCTCTACATTAACGCACCTGAAACAATTTTGACTTTCAGTGCCAAGGACGTCTATGTGTTGTGTTTCAGAGATGTCTGCGAGTCGGCCCCGCCCCATCCTGTCTCGCAAAACCACTTTGTACCTACAAGAGGAAGTTCAAGCTTTTCTTTTGTTCAGCCCCAGTCTGGTGTGGAGCCCAGTTGACTGTGGTGACTTCCCCGGATCCCAGTCCAGGCCTACTCCTGTCAGCTAATGGGCTACTAGATTAGCTACAGCTAACCCAGCTAACTAGCTAAGAGTAAAGTGAGCAACATCTAGGGTTTACTCCCAGGATGGGCTGCCATCTATATTTTAGGAGCTCCCTTTTAGAGCATGTTGCCCCTTTAAAAGCAAGGCAGGTTTATTTGTATATCACACATTTCATACACAAAGGCGATTCAAAGTGCTTTACTGTAACGTATCAAAGTTTCTTGAGCTTCAAATCTCACTTCTTTAGGCCGAATTCTTCACTGCAGCCCCGTCACCAACGGCGTTACAGCGCACAGTGAAGATTTCTGCCTCAGAAATTGTATAAATAGTGTCTTTTTTAATCATTTTGTGACCCGGGGGCTTCCACAGACTTTGATCACCCAGGACGTTTCATATCCAGCCATATTTTTCTTTTAAATTACGTTGTTTTTTTTATAACAAGTCCCCATCTGCTTGAGTTATCGAGGAGAATGACGCAACGCCGTTTTTCTGCGACGCTCCAGAAACGTCATGCGGACTGTGAGACTTCACCTGACTTTCAAGGAACAGTTTTATTCTGAGTATTTAAGGCTCACGCTGGGTTTTCAAGGTTTTATTCAAGTCAGAGGGTAACGCAGAGCGTAAGAGTTTAGCTTGGATCTAAAGGTTGGTTTGAGTTGGTGCCAGTTCAAGTTCGCTCATTTGTTGTTGCTAATCCAAACTGGCTCGTCTCGATGTGAGAAATTACTCACGCTGGCAGGATAAAGTGATTATCTCGACAGATTTCAAGTCAGATGTCATGGTTTCACGTCTCGCCCATCTTGTTGTGAACAGTCTAATCTACCACTAAACGGTTCTGGAATGAGTACATTTCAGGTCAAGACTGAGGTGTTTATAAAAAATTGGTTAGACATTTGAGATAAGCTGCCTGTTATCAGATGTAAGTAAATCTTAAAGCAACCTACACTATCTCAAGCTGTCTTTTAACCACATCACTCTTTATTCATCTGTGCTATTGTCGACACTCAGAGATGCAAACATGCTCTCGGAGATTATCCCTTATACCTTTGCCGCTCGCCTCTCAGTAATCTATGTCGTGGGCTTCGGATCGGTTTCGCGCCAACGAGTCGAGACAAAGTCAGCTCGTTGCCATGGGTAAGAACACCGGCAGCACGCGGCGTCCTTGTTTACGGCTCCGGAAATAGAGTTGCTCCGTCAGTGCGGCCCCTGAGAGAGTCATGACACATCTTGCGTGAAATGGAGTGATTTTATGCACTTCAATTACGCGCTGTGACTTACGCTCTAAAAATATAAAAACCCTGTAAGCCTCTCAATTAGCCGGCCTGATTTGCGAGGCGGCGTCAGCGCCGCGGAGCTCGTTCAGTTTGAGGAAGAGACGGAGATCCGCGTGGATTTGTGATGCGCTTCATTCATTTAACAATATTAAAGAGAAGCCTTTGATTAACTCGGGTCATTAAAAAGTGATTACTGTGTTTGTATAGTAAGTTGTAAGACATTAGCATACCATCACCGCTGTTGTATTCTGTGTTGATAAGTTATGATAATCACATCTTTTCCTCCCTCCTCCAGGGTGAATCTGGCTCTGGCCTACACGGAGTTAACGGAGGAGCTGGGACGCCTGCAAGCGCTGAGCTCCAAGCAGACGGAGATCCTGAGGAAAGCCTCGCAGGAGCAGGCCAGTCCAGGTTAGCATCTACAGAACCATGTGGAATAAAAATCCTGACAACCCTGATTATAAAAAGGGACGGACACAGAACTAAAACGTCAATAAAAACAGAATGTAATCATTTGCAAATGAACTGTGTTTACTGACTTTATGTGTTTTTGCTAATGTTTGCTGTTGCTTTCCCTGTAGCACTTTGAGATTGTTTAAATGTAAAGTGCATTACAAATTAAATGTATTATTATTAGTATTATTATTATTATTACTACAGTTCCTGAGCCCATGTAGTGTTGTAAAAAGTACGCAACAGTCATACTTGTATACAAGTAAAGAGACTGTGTTAAATTATTACTTAACATATGAATTGTACTTGAGTAAAAGTCTTGAAGTATCTGATATTAAATGTACTTAAGCATCAGAAGTAATCACAATATAAGACTCAAGTACTTTTCTTATTATTTTACATAATATTTTAATATTTTAATAGGATATCTTTACTTTTACTTTAGGTGTGACTTTTTTGAACACTGCAACTGAGATGCTGGCTTAAAATGACAACAAATGTATAAATGAGATTTTGTAAATTTTTCATAAAGACCCTTATTTTAGATGCTGGTACAAAAAAAAAAATTTTTCACATTACTGTAGGTCTTTGAATTTTTGCCGTTGCCATTCTGAGGGCATTGAAAAAACAACTCCTGGTTGTGATTTGTTGTTTCAGTTTTCTCACTGAAAAGTCAAAACCAACGCCGAAGTGCTAAAGAGTAGCAACACCTTCCTCTTCCTGCACACGTACTCACACACAGTTTGGGTCTCATGGCTGTGCATCTACTACTGCCTGCCACAAAAACCAAAAGGCCCCACATGCATTGTCTTAACTCAGCTGCATGTATTACAAACTGGAAAAATAATGTGTGTGATGAACGCTGCATTGTTACGCAGCAAACGGTTGGAAAAACACCGACGCTGCCAAACTTCGACGCTCCCCCTGAGGTCATGTCGTGTCACATTAATCTAGAAGATGTGAGCTGAATGGCACTTCTGTTTAATTAGTTACAGGATCACCGAAGTGACATGATTGCCTCGCGGCTATCTTTAACAACAAAACAAAAGCCTTTTTTTGTGAATCGCTGAAGGAATCGGCGGAGTGGGAATTTGCGCAGAGCCATAAAAAAACTCTCCTGGGTGTTGCGCTGTAAGAGTAAGCGTGAATTGCACGGTCCCGTTCGACAGTTTCCTCCTCATTCGCAGGCTCAGAAAAAGAGCTTCAGCGCACAAACACCCCCTCCTTTTTAACACCTCAACCAACCGGCCATAAATGATGTTTCCTCTTTGAAATGGGAAGTGTAGCTGAAGTGACTGACTCATCGACGAGTCTTGCTATTACATGAAACAGTACAACTGTACCTGTGCAGATCTAAATCTTTTTTACCATCACACTGAGGAACATGATGTGCTTTTCTAGTAACTGATTATCCTGGCACAGTGGTCGGTGGCAAAGTTTTATTTTGTAACTAAGCTGCTGGAAATGTCTGTTTTGGTTTCAAAGCGTCTGGACAAGATGATTGTGTCAATATCCTCACGAGAGACTTTAAAACGTCTCCTATGTTGCTGACGTACAGTCTTATTTTGAAATACAACAAAGGCTGAAGGCTTGGCATCCCAATTGGAACATTTATGAATGTTGTTTTGTCTTTAGTCGAGGTGCCCTGTGATGCAATGAAAGCATTTGTTTCTGAACAAAATGTATGTTTTTTTTAGAGTCACGCTGAGACCAAAGATGCAGCAGAAAGCAGGCAGATCAGATGCAGAACTTTTACTCCACACTTAACCGAACTGAACACAGGAACATGCGAACACAACTGACAACTCAACAAAGACCGAACTAAAGACTTGGCTTTGATACAAGCTACACGAACGAGGGGATGAGGTGCAGGTGGAGGGAGGCGGAGAAACACGAGTGAGGGGAGTGAGTGGAGGAAACAAGAGAGCAGGGAAGGAGGTGGAGAGAAACACATGACTACAAAATAAAACAGGAAATAACTGAAATAGAAAAAGATAAATGTTTCAAGCACATTGGGATATATTAGTTGGTCGTAATTATTTTGGCCGGGACAACTGTGACATGAAATCCTCATAACCATCCAAAGCCTTAATGTGGACACCTGAACACCAGTGTGTGATTGTAGAAACATCTCATTCCAAACTCTATATTTTTCTGGGAACGCTTTCAACATGATTTCGCAAGCTGGCTGCACAGACGCGGTCACATCAAGGCACAGGAGCATTAGTCTGGCTCGCAAACCAAAACCTGGAAAACCATTTTTCTTTTCTTTTCTTTTTTTTTTCTCGAGGACCTGGATTGTGCATGGGGGCATGGTCATGTTGAAGCATGTTGGGCACCAACCAGATTGAGAAATTCTTTTGTTTTCAGCAACAGGACATCAGGCGTCGCACGGGACAGTAATTCACACCAGTAATTAATATCAACACCAGTGGAGAGAAACATATGCATCAATAGAAAACAAGTCAGCAAATATGAAGATACACCGAAAGAGCTTGAAATAGAATACAGTGAAAAGAAAACTTAGCATACTGAAAAGATATGTACCTATAGGATATATAACGCGGGTGTCTGCATTATATAAAGTGTAATGACAGGTTGCCGAACTTTTTTGAAATGGTCGTGTTGTTTGTCTTTGTTGTCTCAGTCCAGCGTCACTCTCCCATCCACCACCAGCGCCACTCTCCAGTGTCTCAGCGCCACTCTCCCATCTCACAGCGCCACTCTCCGGTCCCTCCTCCACCGCACCACTCCCCGATCCAGCAGAGACGCTCCCCGGTGCTGCAGCGCCTCTCCCCGGACATGCACCGCCGCTCGCCCCTGCTGGACGTCAACGACGGGCCGGCCTCTTACTCCTGCCGGCCTCCCAGCCAGCACCTGAGGGCCAGCTTCCAGGGCCGCCGCAGTTACTCCGAGGTCGCGGACCCCTCGGCCTACCAGTGCCCGCCCCGCTTCTCCCTGGACCCCGTCTCCACCCTGCCCAAGCCCCGGCCCTACATAGAGGGCTACACCAAACAGCAGCCCCAGCACGTGGGCTCCTCTCACGGCGGACTGCAGCACAGAGGCTCCCCGTCCCCCCATCAGGGTGGCGCAGGAGGAGATGGTGAGAGCTCCATGCGCCACTCAAGAGAGATGCCATTCCCACTGTCTGAGGTGGCCCACCTCCACTTTGAGCCGCCTCCTCCTTCCACACCGGCCCCCCAGCCCCCACAGTCCTCCGAGGATGAGGAGGAGTGGACCTGCCCACATCCCATCAGCCCGCCGCGGACGCTGGGCGTGCTCTCTTCCGCAGTGCCCAGTGGCGTGATGAGAGGCCCGGCGTCCTGCTCAGCCTTCCCCATCCCTCAGAGGTCCAACACCCTCAGCTGCCACTCGCAGCCGGGCTACATGTCGGCAGAGCACGCTCAATCCTGGCCTTCAATCAACGTGAGTAAAAAAACGTTTTGTACAGGGTTTTCTGATTCTGGAAACATGAAGTTGCAGCGCTGAAAGTTTACAGAGTCACATTGTCAGAGCTGTATTTGCTGAGCTGGTTCTTAGAAAATAACTTGAATGTTTTTTTTTAACCCCAAGAACTCTTTCCACTGAGTGCAGCTTTTTTCACAATGAATGTTAAAATCATCCGAAGGCGTCCGCTGAAACCACGTCTCCGATTCCTTCAGCGTCACCATTCAACTGCAACAACGTGACTTTCTTAACTTCTGAAAGTGAGATGAGAAGTTTGATATCAGTCTGACGTGTTTGCAGAAGTTGGGGTCAATATGTTGTTAGCCTAGCTTAGCATCGAAGAGGAAACAGCTAGCCTTGCTCCGTCCCGAATGCTGACTAAATAACACTGTATCACCGCCCCCCTGCAGTACATGAACTGAACTATTGGGGTTTTAGAGTGAGTTATTCAGTGCTGGGACTATTCCACAGAGGAGACCGATGTTTGTTTCTTTGAACCACACTGATAAAGATCTTCATCAGCTTGATAAAGTTCATTGAACCCAAACCATAACATTTCCACTATTCTTATGAAGTTGTTTTTGCATCTTAATCTATCAAAACCTCAACTTTCAACCTACACCATCAACAGTATCGCAGGGTGCTGACAAATAATTTCGTCTTGCTCAGATGTGTCACTCCAGGGGGAAATTTCACAGGAAACACTTTGCTGTTGTGGAAAAAAAGCTTTGTGCGCAAAGCAGCATTATGCAAGAGTTTGGTATTTTTTCCGGTTTGGCTAGAGTTTATGTGAACAGGTGACCACAATCTTCTGCCATGATTACATTACTTCTGATCATGTTATGAAATCATACTTGTGGTCTTTTTTTTTTTCTCCACTCGGTGTATTTTCACTTTCGTGCAGTCGGACGGTCTCGAGGATGTTTGTGACCTTTATCAGCGACTTTTGTTTTGTGCTAAGTTGTGCAGATTTTCTTGGACATCCCCCCTGGTCGTTCTTTTCAAATCCAAGGTGCTTCCATATCCACTAAGAAATCTATATTTTCCTCAAGGTAGCAGCACGTTTTATTAGATCGCCTGTTGCTCTGACTTCTGTGAGAGGGCGAAGAAGGAATTCAGTGAGGAAGACGTCATATTCTGTGAATAAAACTTAAAAACCTGTGAATATTTGTGCCTATTCGAGTCGAGCAGATAGATTTACATCATCGTAGAAATCACGTATTGTGCTTTTAATGTTGCTTTAACACACTGACACGAAACCCGACATCAATCTTCTCATCCCGCTCTCGCAAAGAAAGGCGGCTAAAGTCATTCCCCAAGATGTGCAACTGTTATTCAAATTAACTTCCTCTCTCTCTCTAAACTGAACTGGATGACATGATGAGTCAGTACCTGGCTGACAGTTTCCACTTGGATTTACTACCAGTCGGGGTATTTCGTGTCCTGACCCTGTTGTGTAAGTGTGAAGTGAGCTCTCAGCTAGTAGTGATGCAATTATTTCTTTTTTTTTTTTGCCTCCCACAAGGATGACTAATACAATCCAGTGGAGTGAGTAAGTTGAGGAACTCGTGTGATTTATCCTGAAGTCTAAATGTGTGTGTGTGTGTGTGTGTGTGTGTGTGTGTGTGTGTGTGTGTGTGTGTGTGTGTGTGCGTGCGTGCGTGTGTTTTGCCCTGCAGCTCTGGATGGAGACCGAGGAGAGCGACATGCGGAGCTGCCCTCTCTGCCAGCTGATATTCCCCGTCGGTTACCCCGACGATGCCCTCATCAAGCACATTGACTCCCACCTGGAGAACAGCAAGATCTGATCGCCATGGCACCCAGCCACCCGCAACACATCTGCGCTCTCCTCTTATAGATTATGTAAGAGACTGGCAGACCCGGCCCGAACAGAAAAAAGTCATCGGTAGTAATCACAGGCGAGACCAGCTAGCCATGTGCGATCATCTGTAGGTAGGGATGCAAAATGGGCGCAGTTTGTGAAAGTCCTTTTTCCTTAAAGACAGCTCTGCCTGTATAATCACCGGCTCTGGTTGCTGCTGTTTTGTTATGAGTCTTGTTGTGCGGTTTCAGACAGTTTCAGGTGTCGTGTTTGTTTTTCGCTTCACAGTGTAGTACACTTTGATTCAGCAAAGTAAGCCAAAGACGAGGTACGAGAGGCAGGCTGGAGGGTTCAGGGGCTCTGCATGTCAGAAGGTTTAGTTTCAGTGTTCGGCAGTGAACGATCAGGGAGATCTGAGGCGTCTCTTGTTTTTTTTTGTTTTTTTGTGGAAAAAAACAGATCACCACTTAGCTTTAAACACTGTACACCTGCTTGGACATTTTCTATCTCACACACAAACACACACTACAGTATTTCTCGCAGAGGATTCTGTGCAGTAAGTGCCAAGGACGGTGATCTGGTAGAAGCTGGTTTATTGAAACGATCCGACAGAAGTCATGCAGGACGGTGGTTAACGGTCGTTGACGGGAGGATTTAACGACACTGTGAGGGAATTCTGACTTGATTTGTCGATCAGGGTTTGATGCCAGTTCACTTTCACTTCTCTGAAACGGGGACGTTTGTTTTTCCGCGGCAGTTCAGAAAGTATAAAACATTCCAGTCTCACATTTCATCTACTGACAAAGCCGGGGAACATGAATGTGAAAGTACATTTGGATCGAGACGATGTTGATGCCCTGCAGGGCGGGGCGCTGATGTGTCTTCTCTACGAGCGGAGGGAATTTTTTTTGTCAGAATATACCTTTATGCTTGCGGCCTGTTAAAAAAAAAAAAAGAAAAATCTAAATATCTTAGCACTTTAAGTTAGCATAGCCTATACGATGTATCCGTTTTCAGTCCCCATATATATTTTCCATGTATAATTTACTATTTATATTGTCGATCTGTAAGGCAAAAAAATATGAAGATATATTTTTGCAGATGTAAACGCGCCGCGTGTCCAAACGCACGCCGGCGCCTCTCCCATGTGCTCGCACACCGCTGTATATAAGAGGAGTCGAAGATCGAATTCCGCCACACGGGATCACTTTTCTGTACAAAGACTTTCCGTTGTCACCTGGGATTCTCACTGGTCTTCCTAAAGATCTGACCTTCAAAACAGTTTGATGTCACGACTGCCCAGACCACCCAACAAAAAAACCCCACCACCGCCACCACAACAAACAAGGACACACACACACACACACAAAGCTGGCTGCATGAGATCAAGACTTCTGACCTGCTTTGGTGGCCGGCTTTTTAGTGTACTGTATTTCTATCTTGGAGAATCAGCAAAAGTTATTTCTGCAGGGTTTCAGCACTGACAATACTCTTCTTTTGATACATGGGTTTTAGTTTTTAAATCACAAGTGGAATCTTAACTCCAGATCTGCTTGTGGGACTTGAACTGTTTTTTTTCTTCTTTTTCTTTTTGAGGAAAAAAAACAAACAAAAAAACACAAAGTTACACTGATGTCAGCTTATCTGAGGCTTTCAGTTACATGTGCAGTTTCTACCGCGGGGAAGTCCCCGCTCGCCCGCCCCATGCATTAAAAACTAGTTTGAACTTACGGAGGAGATGAAATGTGGTAGATAAAGAGCAGATAGGATGGAGACTGCGGCGGCAGGATGATGGAGGGCACAAGGTTTCAAGTCCTTGCATCAGATCACGTCTACCCACCTGAAGTACTCTTGAGCAAACACTGAATCTCTACCAGCTCTGGAGGCTTTGCTCCGTGGTTTTTTTTTTTTTTCCATGAAGGTTTAAAGAGAGAGAGAATTTTTCAAAGGGGGGGGGTCAAGGAAAATCTCTTTAAAGGATAGCTCTGGTTTATTAACACTCGGACCTCATTTTAGAAGGTCTGGACGCTGGTTCTGTTGGTTCTAACACTGTACTCACCAAGTTAATTGCTCGAATCTGGGGACATAGCAACATTGCTAACATGCTAGCCAGCTGAGCTAGCACTAGTAAGCAACAACAACTTTTGTCTACTTCTTCTTGCCATTTTTTTGCCACCTCTTTGTTCATGAAAACATTATTGAAGAGGGGAAATAAAGCTGTCCGAGCTGTTAGCAAGCTTGTTAGCTCATCAGCTTAGCGACAGCTTATTTATAAGATCATTGTATCATTGGCTCCTGTTTCATAATTATTCTTTTCAAGAGCAGCTTTTAGTCCAACAGAGGGACAGTGCAACAAAGCTAATAAGCTACTGTAACTTCTTCCATTTTGGACCCTCTGGCTTTCCGTACAACTCAAAGATCAGCGTTGTGACCAGGCCGTTAACCTTTAGACACTTGTTTTATTGTTTGATAATATTTTCAATGCTTAAATGTGTCTAAAGACATCATAAACAAAGTTAAATGATTTAGAAAAAAACTTTAATTGACACACTGATGATACCCTACTTTAGATTTATCGTGCAATCGTATGAGCAAGTTTACTTAACCATACTCTAAATTAAAGCGCAGCATCTATCTCTAACGGCAAACTAGTCAGCTAACTGCATATCTTCGAAACCTATCGCCGGATTTATCTGTGCTATTATTCGTGGCACAAGTATTGTTTCGTATCTTAGTTTAGCAAGAGACTCTGACACACCCTCCACCTCAGAAACCACCAGAGCGAGTGCAGAGGGTGAGACCAACACTGACACGTACCTGAGCGGCCCACCGGGTGACACTGGAAACGTGGCAGAGCTGCGAACTTGCGTCCAGCTTTATTATTCTGTACATTCACGAGCCCTGTTGAAAAATGTTGGAGACCTCTGCTAGTGTTTAGTTTAAGTTTAAGTCATTTTAAAGGCTGTGAGAAGTTAAACCGGGGTTAATAGTGGAGGCGCCTTGTCTTTGCTACATATAAAGACTGCCTCCACTAACATCTGAAGGAATTATTGCACCTCTCTGAAATATAAAAACATAGAGAGGCATCACTTCACACAGCAGATTTAAAGAATGAGGCTTGTGACTTCATCGGTTGAGTGCAAGCGGGCGTCATTGATCGACTGATCCCATCACACTTTTGTGTTACATCAATAGATCTGAAAAAGCATGTTGCCTTGTCTGGTAAATCAGCCATGTTTCATCCATTCACCCAACAGAGCCAACCTATTAAATAAGTGTAATGTAATTTGTTTGCACACTGACGCACTCACGATAGCAGAGTTTATATAAAGAAGGCTTCTTGTGGCTGAAATTAAAAAAAGAAAAAAGTACCTAACACCTCCACATTCTAGTTCCTGGGGAAACCCTGAAAACTGCTCAGAATTTCACAAGAAAAGGGGAGAAGTTCAAAGGAAACGCAACACCATAAATCAGAATTGATATTTTTCCAATTTCCTGCCCGCCTCTTGGTGATTACAGTGTTTCATGTAACCGATAGAAACCCAGTTCAAATAAACTGGAACGAACCTTTAAAAAGAAACCACATCCTGAGGTGTACAAAAAAAAAAAAAGGGCAGCACGGAGAAAACTTGACCATTAAAATCGAAAGAGGGCTTTAACGACTCCCGATTATTCTATACTGTATGTATGTTCCTATATCACTCTGTGTAAAAAAAAAAAAATATTTAAAAGTTGTGTACAGACAGGTATTTTGCAAGTGTGTAAGGCTAATGCAACATGTACTCTATTACTCAACAACTTCAAATTGGAGTGTCTGTAAATCAGTATATATAATCCTAGCCACCACCACCACCACCACCACCACCTCCGCCACACTGAATATGAATTATACGCGAGTTATATACAAGTACTACCCTACACCTTTCCTCTTTTACTCACTACGTAGCGGTACGTCCTCTAGTCAGCGACAGTAATATCGACCTCCGAGTAACAGACCTGTCAGTTTGAAGCTGTGGGATGCGTGACGGGCGGCGAGCACTTTCAAGCTTTGTCACATCGAATGATCTCGACACAAGTACACTAAGAAAATCCAAAAAATGAATGTTTGTCTGAAGGTTTCAGTTCTTCTAAAGTGTGAATATACTGAATAACTGAATATAAAAAGTTGAAAAGATGCATATTTTTCTAGGCGCGCGGCGACGAAAGAAAGAAAGAAAGAAAGAAAGAAGCACAAGGATCATAAATGTGCATGGTTGTCCGCTCTTCACTGACGACGCTGATGTAATGTTGCATCAGAAAAAACATTTAAAAACCACACGAGGCTAAACGGCATTTGGGAGCTTTTAGTTAAGCGGTGGTATTTTTTTTTTTTTGTTCACAGAGGAGATGTGCAAAGTGTCTCACAAACAACTTGCTGTTTTCTTTTGTTTTTTTTTTTTTTTTACAGATAACCTTCTACAACAACATCAAATTATTTCCTGTATTCTGAAAAACAGAGGGCATGGTTCATGTGAGTGTGGGGGAGGACGCTGCATTGTGGTTAATGGTGCTGGATTGTTGTTGGCAACCACAGCTCTGCTGGCCGACAGCAGCGAACAGGCCTCGTATGAGCTCACATGTCTGCAACACATCCGCACATACAGACGCTGTGTGCCGGGGTCTGTCGCTTAAAGACATAAAGACGTAAAGACGTAAAAATCTTCGTTTTTTTATCATCCCCAAAAATCGAAAACTCTTTTTTTCTTCTTCTTTGCGTCCTTGGTTTACTCAGGAGATTAACAGGGAGACACATCCGGGGCGGTGGAGAGATCAGATTTGTCGGCGTTTGATTAAAAAACATATCTTTAGTCATTAAAATTTCACTCAAAGTTTCCCTCAGATTTACTCAGGAGACAAGTGGCTAGAGAACAATTTTCAACGGCCCGATTTTTTTCATTCTTGTAAAGCTCAACTCTCCGACGAGTAACTGTGCGAGTCAGGTTGTTCTCCTGGGTAACATTAAGCGCACATGGAGACCTCAGCACTAATGAACTCTCTCCACAACACTAATGAGAAGTAATGGCTACTCTGCGGCGAGCGAGCGCGTGCGTGTGTGTGTGGTGGAACAACACCGCTGGCATTCAACGACTTTACAAGAGTGTGATGAGCAAATAGAGAGCAGCAACAGAGGTATATAAAGAGTCACTTTTTCTTTCTCTCTCTGTCTGTAAATATTCCTATAAATAAACTGGAACTTGCACTGAAACGATGTGTGGACCGGCTCCTTCTTTATGCACACGTGATGATGTGAGTTGCTCTTGGCTTCACTTCACCCTCTTCTGACGCACATGAGGCTCGAAAAGCGTTTGAGGACTTACACGGTTTGTGTCAAGAGAATTTCAAAAAAACAAATGTGGGCGAATTTGGCACTCTTCCTTCAGTTTCCATGCTTTTGCAACCATTTTAGATGAATATATATTGCTTAGAATTATCATAAATACAGAGATTAAGTGTTGTTTGGGGCCTGAAATATTTGACAGAGAACATATAGCTGATGCAATAACAGCTAGCTGCTGCTACATTTAGCCAGTTAGCTCAGTTAGCCGTGCAGCTAGCCATCTGGACTAGGAGCTTGGGGCACCGGGTTAGTGTTGGTGTTTAACCGTGCTAGCACAGGAGCTTTGGATCGAGACGGGTTGGGGCTAGCTGTTTAGCATGTTAGCGACAGTAGGTATCTCTGCAACACAGCACAGACGTCATGATGCCAAAACTGTTATTTCCTCATACTCTTTCAAGGAAGGAAGGCTGCAGTGTTGCATCATCCTCATAAAGAACTGAAGTAGAAGCAGGAACTTGCTTTAAAAAAGGTAAAACGACTGTAAATAAATCATAAAATATCTCCATACAGCTTTTCTGGTGTAATCCAAGTCTCCAGAAGCCCTGGAATCCCAAATTCATTTAAAAAGAAGTTGTTTACGCCTTCGACGTGCAGTCGAGCTCACCGACTTTCCATCGGCGCGGGGATGAGCAGATACTGACTGATGCCTTTATTCTGGGTGAACAAGTTTCTTCTCTTTGCAGAAACAGTGTTGACACCAAAAGGTAAGTACGGTATACTTTACATTTTAATATCGCACGTGTTGAAATCATTTAAAAATCGCATAAAGGGCTTCTTCTGCTGGTGTGAAACTCGAGCTGGAAATGTGTTCTTAGTTCTCAGTTTGAGAGTGACATGTTGATATGATGTTATTAACAAACATCATTCACCTCTAGACGGATGATATTTCTGCAAAACTTCTTGGCAGCAGAGAGGTTGGTTTCCAAATTAGGTTAGACATCAACATTCAATATACTGAATGCCCTGTGCGCACACACACACACACAGAGGATGTGATGGACGTGTGTGTGTGTGTGTGTGTGTGTGTGTGTTGTGGCTACAGAGTCCTGAGAAGCAGTAATCATGTTGTTAGTTTCAGTCAGGCGGTCTCGAGGCAGCCGCCACCGCTGCTGCTGCTGAGAGAAAGAGAGAAAGCAGATCTCGCCGTGAAAACATCCATCGATAGCACTCAGGTGTTGTCAGTATGATTCGCTGCAATTATCTTGTCAGTGGTGCAAGAAACAGACCGGAGGAGGCCTCGAGAGCTGTTTGAATGGTTGCTCACAGCTAATATTAATGTCTCATAGATGAATAACAGAGTTTCAGTCAGCCAGATTGTGATCCCACAGTAAAGTGAGGTGGTTGATGTGTACGTTTTTATTTCTCTGAATAGTTTCTTAGTTCATTCACCCTCTGCTGCCCACGTAAGGAAATCTACGTTTTTGTGTTTTGCCTTATAAAGTTGTATTTTTTACAGTATAAACAAGTGTTAGATGTCAGCAGAGCCTCAGCGGATTGTATACGTCACCTAGAGGTGGCAAACGTGCACATGTTCTTTATTAAAGGACAGACACATGTTTAAAAAAAGACTAGAAGTACGGATTTAACTTTTGTACTCAAGTAAAAACAATAGTACAGGCTCAAAAATGTACACAAAGTATCACAGTAAAAAGTATCCCTCTGAAGGACGTTCCTACCGTTTGCCATTTCTTTGTAAAGCTAACTGAAGCTCACGTCATATTAATATAATTAAAAGGTAGAATCAGCAGGATTTGTCCCAGCTGTTCCTGAATGCACCACAAAGACAGTTGATTGTTGAGTCTCAGTCCCAGAACGTCAAATAGCCACATTTTGGGTCAGTATAGCGTCCCGAGCAGCAACAAAGAGAGAAAATAAGAAAATCCAGGCAGAAGGCGACAGCAGGGTCTCTGCAGATACGAGACACTAACACGCCTTTTCTCTTTATTCCAGTCACCCTCTCTGTCCGCTTACGTCTTCTTACGTCTTCTTACGTCTTTTACGTCGTTTCCTCTCGCTACGTCTGCCATCACCTGACGTGCACAGAGAGGTTGAGATCAGTCTTGTGATGTTGGGAAGGCGGCAAACATTGACACAAAAAAATAAAAACATTTTCCAGAATTCCCCTGAAACGCATTCAAACTAAAGTAACGAGCCGGTTTTGAAACTGTAAGGAGGATATTTGTGTTCACATCACACGAGAAATTCACAATAATAACAGATATCATCTCGTGAACTTCTCGTTTAGGAGAAAAACCCCACGATTATTAGCAATGACTTACTGTAATTAATGACTGAAACTTGATGGCTGTGATAAATGAAACCTTTATCAGTTCCTTCTTTTCAATACGTGCTCATAAGGTAAAAAAATCCCCCAAATGCTTGGATTAGTCTTCAGAAACATACTAGCAACCTGGAAAACATTAACAAGTATATGCAGTAATCAGCAATTTGGATCTTATTTTAAGTGTAAAGGGTAAAAAAAAAGGTTACGTTTCACATCTCGTGTTTTTTGATTGACTGTTTTTGTTTCGATTCATCTGCACATGAAGCACATCAGGCAAGTCTGGTTTACAGACAACCAGTTCACTGAAAGTGCTTTTGTCATAAATCTGAAGAAAACGGAATCATTTTTTACAATATTGAGCTTTTTTGCCGCACACAGAAAGTATCAAAGAGAAGACCAAAAAAAAAAAAAAAATCCCCCAGCCCCGTTTCGTGTAAAGTCAAGGTCGATCTGTTTACCTCAAATCATCCTCCATCCACCAAGTTTGTTTCCTACATGTTTAGCTCTGCGCCGCTAACCTCAATACGTAGCCTACCTCAGGAAAAAGAAAAATGCACCCACCCATCCGGGCCACAAAACCACAAAACTCTGGTCGACCGAAAAAAGCTGCAGTACAAGCCTGCAGTGAGAGCTGACAGAGAGCAAAACCACACGAAGTCAGTCGATAAGTGGTGAAAAGCGGCACTTTCTGCTCACTGATCAAAAACAACAACCTCTCTGTACTTAAACACATGCAAACAGCACGCATGCATCACAAACACAAACACACAATTCTTAGAAGTCACGTTTTTTTGGTTTCCAATAATCCTCACATCACTTCTCGCCTGCAGCTTTTACCATCGAAGAGAACTGTTTGATAAATTGTGATTAACTGCTGCTTGATTTTATGTTTGAGAAATTATTTATATCCATGATCACATTTATTGTTTTTACATACAATTCATACAAAAGTAACAAACATGCTGCTCACTTCACGTGCTAATAACTCGACATAAAATAGAATGTTATCAGCATAGAAAGAAATCTATAACCCTCTCAAACTCACAGCGGTGGAATGTAACTAAGTACATTTACTCAAGTGCTGTATTTGCACTTTTCTACTTAAATAATGTACTTTTCATGCTATTACGTTTGACAGCTTGACATCAAAAGGAGTTCATAAAATCTGGTGTTTCGTTTCTTTTACTCAAGTGGTAGTTTTGAGTTACTTTTCCTCTTCTGTGACTTTCTACAAGAAATATCTGACAGCTTTACATACAAAACATAAAAGGAATTCATAAAATGTTTTGTTATGAATGGAGTGATGGAGTGTAACTAAGAAAAGTAACTAAGTATATTCTAAATATATATATATATATATATATATATATATATATATATATATATATATATATATATATATGTATTAGTTAAGGAAATATTGTACATTTTTACTCTACTACATTTTCCTTGCAGCTATAGTTACAAGTTACTTTACAGATTTTCTTAATACACAAAACATATCAAATCTATAAAATGTCATATTTTGCTGTAAGCTGATGGAAGTGCAGTTACTCAAGTACTGCACATACAGTAACTATAATTTCTAGGTAGTTGTATGTTATTTGAGTATTTACATTTTCTGCTACCTGAAACCGTCACTCCACTACATACTTAAATATTGACATTTATTTGGTAAGTTTTGTGACTTGTTACTTTGCAGATTACATACATCAAAAATCACTGATTCTGATCATCACAAAAATGTTGAATATTGGACCCGATGATCAGTCAACTCATGGTATACAAGTGTTTTACTTTCGATGCTTGAGTCCAGAAAGGTTCTGTTGATAAGTACATTTAAGGTAACAATAGTACTCTTTGTGTCGATGGCTTTCACTTTTACCATTTACCACTTACCACTTTTAACATTTTAATACAATAACTTTGCTTTTACTTGAGTGTACGAACTTTCTTGTGTTTTTGTGCGTTTGTTTTTTTTATGTGTGCTTTAATTCATTTCCAGGAATGACTCAGCTCAGGAGGTTCAAACGGACTCAAAAGTGTCACACTGTGTTTTAATATTTTTTTGTACGTGGGACGAAAAACACACATGCGGTTAACATTGGAGGCTTGTTGCTATGTTGTGGTCCTTCAATGTTAACACACCTGTCACCAACAGGACCCTCCACCCAGTTCTTATGTTCTTTCAAACTTTCGATGTGTGCAGTGCAGTTTTAATAGGCTGTGTTTTAAATGTGGTGGCGGTACAGAGTTTGGATTTCTATCCACAGAGAACTGCCTGATGATCAGGGCGAAGGAAGCGAAGATGAACTGCTCGTTCTCCCCTCAGAAATACATCAGTGAGGTTGTTTTCTGCGAGGCACTTTAAACACACTTGCAGAGGAAATGTTCAGCAGTGAGGGGCGGCACATTGTGGTTTTGACATTAGTAACACTTAATGATTGCAGCCAAACTGAGAAAAACCTGTTTAACCTGCACTGTAAGAGCATCATAGATGGATGTGGATTTATCTCAAAATCAGGGAGCTTATAGGAACTAGAAGTGTGCTAATTTGAGAGATGTGGGGTGGATGATTCACAATGGGGCACAAAACAAAACATGAGTCACGTAAGAGTTAAACTTGTTGACTGCCATTGAGGAAGTTCCCCCCCTGCTTCTTATTCTTGCATTTATACTCTTGAAACCTGCATAGAAACCTTGTTCATAACACTTTAGTCTTACAGTAAATACAGTAAATACAGTAGATAACTTAACTTAAGGGAATTACTTCATATAATGAATAAAAACTGTTTGTGTATTGATTTTGAAATAGATACTTTTTGTTTGGACAGAAAGTAAATGTTGGTTTCTTTGTATTTTTGCAGCTTTTTAAAAAAAAAAAGTCTTACATCTCTGTTGTTGGACGAAAAGCTGCAGCGTGTCATCAGAACACAAAGCGGCGAAAGATACAACACTTTTAAATTCCCTTTCATTTGCAGGCAAGGACAAACATTTTTTTCAATCCGTGATGAAGTTTCCACGTGGGAAGTCCACAGCAGCCCACTAGATGGCCACATAAACCACATTCACCACAGAGCATCACTTCATACCGCCACAGAGGACTCATATGTTCTGTTCGTCTTGTCTTTATTGTGAAACAGACAGAAAGATAGACAGAGCTCGCTCATATCTGTATTTATACCGTGGAGTCCTTTAGGGTGCTTAAATGCAGGAGTAAATATAATATAAGTGACGAAAGGTGATAAGTGATAAAAGACGGAGGCCAGGTGGAAGTGGACTGCAAATGGTTAATGATAAGAAAAAGCCCAGAGGAGGAGAAGCTGTGAATTCTGGTCCAATTTGATATTTAGCTGATATGTTGAACCCTTCTGGAACTGTAAAATTTTAAAAACGTGATTCAGACACAAAACACCACGTCCACTTTCCTAAAAGAGACTTTACTTTTTAAAAAGATGTCCTGATTTCCAGAAGCGTCCTTACTTTTCAAACATCATCCTGACCTCTAAGAAGCTCCTCACATAGAAATAATGCTCAATCCACTTTGTTCTTCTTCACTTCCTCTTTCAGTCGTTTTCACCAAGCTGACTCGTTTTTACCCATCTGTTCACAAAAGGCAGGTATTTTTGATGACTGAAAATGCGACTTTAAGAAAACTCCAAAATGAATACATCTGAAAACAGCGATTCAGTGTGTATAAGAGGGAAACAAAGTGTGTTGTTTGGCAATCTGATTGTGTCGCGTCACGCTTCAAACGTACAACCCTGTTCCCAAAAAGTGGGGACGCTGTGTGACACATAATGACTTCAAACAGAACAACCGAAGATTAGAAATGCATGAAGAATTTCATTCACAAATAAGACCAGAATTAATCAGGTCTGGAGGCCGGACCAAAAAGAACCAGAAGTCTGGTCCAACCACACAATGGGCCGTAAACCAAAACTGCCTAAAGTTAAGCAGTGAGAAGTTGACAACCAAACCTCCGTTCTCGAAAGAAATAAAACACAAACTAAGGAACAAAAAACTCAAAAAGCTCAGCAGCTTTGTTTGTCTTTCTTTTTCGGCCCAGCCCTTAAATATGAGGCAGGGCCGACCATTAACCAGCTGATCAGGATCACCTGAGAGAGGAGGAGAAAAGACGGTAGGCAGGAAAAGCAGGAAAAGAACAAGTGTGACCAATAACAACAGACAATAGCTCAGTTTGATTCAATTCAACTAGGTGTCCCTGTGAGCCATGTGAGCGAGGGAGCATGCACAACCAGAGCGCTGGAACGAGCTCGCCTAAATAGGATGCAGCAAAGATTAATGTCATGACTTTCTTCATGTGCTTTTCCTGCTTTGTCGAGTCAAAATGTCTGCTGTGAAAAGGGTCTGCAACACACGCTTAGGCTGCTCTGTGTGGACGGAGATGTTTGTGAATATGCCTTAAATTCAAAAACACACCACCATCCACCGGGTTTGTGTGCGAGGTCTCGGAGCTCACAATGTGTCACATGCATGTGCATGACAATTCTCACTGAAGCACGCAGCGTGACTACTACAATAGTATTGATCGTTGCGTGACATTTTCCTTTCAGCGGGCCGAGCTCCATACAGTGATACAGCTGATCAGGCACAGATTCGCCACCTGCTGCTCTCGTAGGAATCTGTGCCGCTGTCCCACGTGCCTCCCTGACAACATGTTCATTATGTCGGCTTGGCAGAGGACCCAAGCCAGTGATCGAAACCCTCGGAGCCGCGGCTGAGTGGGCAAACACGCAAGTCGCAAAATACATACGGCATGATGACACACAAACACACATATTAATGCAAAGTTGGGGACAAAACCCACAGAGCCAGATATCCACACATGCACACGTACACATCCGACCACAAACGCACATTGACGCGCTCTGACACTCCAAGATGGGTAGAGGCGCAGCTAGTGCCGGCGCGAAGCAGTGAACTGCGTTTGAACCGGCGACCTCTGTAACTCACCCATATTGATGCCAGGCAGAGCACTCGCTCACAACACAGCGCTTCAGCAAGCATAGCGTGGCCCCGGGGACTGTAGGCGTCAATGGGGGGAAGGGAGGAGGAGGGAGGGGTCGACGGATGGATGGATGGAGAGATGAATGGATGGATGGAGGGTTGACACACGGGTGAAAGATATTGCCAGTCAAGGTGTTATGGTGGAACAACAAAGAGACAGTGAGAGACTCCTTACAGTATGTTATGCCCAGTCGGTCGGTTTAACGAAAGGTCTCCCCGGTCTCACATCGAAATGCGTAACGAGAAGTATCAATTTCCCAACAACAGCTGTAAAATTCTGAAAATTATAAAGCTGAGTCTCAATATAGGGGCCGAATCAGAATTTGAAAACTGAAAGCTTCACGGCGGCGTGACAAGGCTGCACAGTTTTTGAAGGCTCCTTCAAATGCAGCCTTCCTTTCCTGTTGGGTCCTTTGCAGCCTATCCCAAGATTCATTGCGTGCTGATGGTTGGATTTGTTTGTCCAAAAGAAATCTAAAGTGTCGTATCTCCAATACTGTCGCAGTCACTAGGTCACAGCAGGAGCGTCGCTTCATGATGCAATGTTGAGGTGGCGGAGAGCTGGTGAAGTATATATGAAACGCCCCCATTGCCTTAAGGAGACGGAAAACAAAAGCTTAACACGAGGCGGGACGATCGGACGGGGAGACACGGGGAACACAAGAGCCAATCAGAACTGACGAACTGACAAAGAACGAGGGGAGGACTGATCAGCTGACAGAAAGCTAAACAGGAAATATCAAACTCACAACTTTTTGGTCAGTTTTGGATCACTGAAGGCTGAATTACCCATAATCCTCTCACCAAGCCAGTCCTTTAGTACTGGATGTGGATGAGGTGACGTCCGTGCTGGCCAGTCGAATTCTTTTTTTTATGGACATGGCTTCATTCACGAAAAGATGAACAGTATTTTTTTATGACTTTACTCTCTTTACTTGGCTTTTCCTTGTGAAATATTTGCTTCAGATGTAGACGTAGGGTTGTCCACACACTTTTGGCCGCATAGTGTATTATTACTGGCATTAAGAAAACATAATTTGTGTCTGTTTGCATTTAAACTGTACAACACTTCCACTGCACATATATGTTTAAATGTGCGTCTGCAGCTGTAGGATGTGACTGAGAAATCCTCATCATTTTTTCATGCGACCTCACCAGGACCACAACCATCGGCCTCCTGACTCAGGGGTAATCCAGAGGTGAGCCGCCATCTCCTTAAATCATTTATTTCATTTTCATGTATAATTGTCTAATTATATGTCTGCATTGCATTAGTGGTGAGCTGTAATGCCAAAAGCATCCACTGTATGAAAGATTTAGCCCAATCTCAGTACAGTGCAAACATCCATATTAGCATGTTCTTATCCGTAACACATTATCCATTATGGATGCGAGAGGGCTACAGTCAGTATTAGGATGGAGCTTTTTCTAAGAGGTGCTGGTTTTTACTGTCAGCACCGCCTTTTACTTTAATATTTGATCAGGAACAGGCAGCAGCTGACGTAGAAGGGGTCTTCACCAGGGTATCCATCTGACACACAGCGCTGGTGAGTTCAACTGTGTCCCACTGACATGGAAGAAATGACCTTTCTGAAGGCAGGCTGGGTTAGTATCCCACCAGCTGAGATCACTCTGACTGAAAGAGGATGTTTACAGAGGCTCCTGGAAAATGATTGTCAAGGTTTTCAGGTGGACACGGCAAAATGATTCAGGTATTCAAACAATGTGTGGTCGAAAGTATGTCTATATGCAGATATGACACCCAAATCGGATTGTTCAGCTGTAACATGCTGCTGGTTTCAGGCTTTCCACAATATTTTGGAGCCTGGCTGCAGTTCTTGATGAGTTATAATTAAATAAGTCTCTTTTATATGTGTGCACAATGTGAGGGAACAGACCCAATCCTCAAATTGCGCCATGAAACTAGTTTGAAATGTATCTGTATCTGTTACAAACCTCACATCTGTTGACTTCTTGTTAAGTACAGTAACGTTAACTTTACCTCTAACCTTGATCACAGTGCTTTTGTTATCCTAATTCAAGGATACGCAAGATATTTCCCTGAGGTTTGGCCTCTCATTTACACGAAAACCCAGTTTTTATCACAGAAAACGATTATTTCTAAAAACTCCAGAGATTTCTGATAATGCTGGTTATGTGTTGCCGTGTCAACGGGGAGAAACAGGGTTTTAGGTTCTCAAACATCACATTATGCACCAGAAAATGCTTAGCGTCATGTGAGCGCCCTATGTTTACAGTTTGTTCGTAAGGAACAGGAAGTCGCTCGTGTTATTCGTTGTTGTCGATTCTGAGAATTCTGATTGGCTTGCATGGCTTTATCCTTCTCCCTACCCTGCTGCCCAGAAGTTTGGCATAGTTATAATGACACTCAACGTCATATTTATGCGGGTTGATGTAAATGAAAACTTTTTTGGAAACGATGTTGTGTGCACGATGTTAATATTGAAAACGGAGGGGGGGAAATATTTGTTTTTCTAAATACCCGGCTATGTGTCAATGTGGCCTTAGTTGCCTAACTTTAGATTAGATGCTTGGAAGAGCTGCCAGAAACTGAAGTGACTGACGTACGCTGTCTCGAGAAAGTAAAGCTCCTAACTGCTCATAAACTTGACGGTGCTCCTCTTAATTTTGGGAGCCAGCTAGGCTATCTGACCAGCTAACCTCGCTAGTAAGGTGACTATAAAATCAATCCAAAATGCTTAAAAAACACTACATAACAACAAAATAAAGTGTAAATACTGTTGTGCAAGGCTGAGAAAGTGAGGGCCGGCTCACATATCCAGCGTTCATTTGGAGCGTTGGTTGTGCACATCCTTAGAAATTGATGCTATGTCCACACGAGATGCAATATGCACTCACCAAGCGAGCGTGTGATAACTCGTGGCATCTTCCAGTGACAGGCGTATGGTACAGGCTAGTATGTGAACAACTACAATGTGGACATGTGGTTCTAAAGCAAAGGTAACTTTATTGAAAGGGAGGTAAATAGATGAGCTGTTTGTTTAACCGGTACAAGCCACACTACTTTGCAGGTAGAGGACTGTATGAGGGGAGTCATACAGGAATATCCCCCGGGATTCCTAGATGGAGCTTCGATGGAGATTTGGACGGATGGATGGTTCAGGTCAGGGCTCTGAGCAGGCCAGGCAAGGTCTCCCACATCGAACTGGGAAAACCATCTATGGAGTCAATCAGCAGTGAAACGCACACAGCTCATATTCAGAAGCTTTGCCTTTTAAAGGAGCCGTCGGGACCTCCATGAGGTTGTGAGGTCACATGGATACAATCTACCCCCCTCAGTATGACCAGAAACAATGATTGAGCTGATGCAGAAACATGGTGGGCGCTGTCTGCTCAGGCCTGTGAGAGCTGACCAACCAGAGCTGACTAGGTCTTAAAGAGACAGGAGTGTTCAGACAGAGGGTGAATAGAGATGCTGCAGGAAGGAACAGTACGAGAAAAATAACATTCTTCACCATTTTTACATCCACTGTCAGCTAAATGTGTTGATCCAACATCACCGGCAGATGTGTGATGTTTTTCATACCTCTCTCTAATTTCACTGAGCTATTTAGATGTGCTTTTTCGCACGTGGTACTGCAATTAAAGACTATTAATCACAGAAACTCATTGATCGGTAGTCAGAACTTCTCTGGAGCAGTAAACTCGACTCTGATAACTCATTCTGCTCCTCAAACACACTCGATACAAACACTTCCAAATCATCTTTGAGGCAAACAAACGGAGGCAGGTGCTTGAGAATCTGCCAAATCGACCATATGGCCCCTAAGGTGGAAGTAACAGGAGTGAGCGCACAGAGGCTCTCATTTCCTTTACTCGGTGAAACATTCAGCTCAGCAGACTCCATCCGAGCTGTGGGTTCTGGTAACAGATGTGACAAAGGTGTTGCAGCCCGGGGCAGTCCACTTGACCTCGGCTGCTTTGGGTGAGAACGTGGACGTCTTCCACGAAAAAAGTGTTGATCCTGTTTTCAACACTTGTAGCTTTATTGTCAGTTACAATATGGAGTTGAGCATCACCGCGGTGTAGAGCGAGGCCGCACCGGTCTCTGCGAGCATGACAGGAGGGAGACGGAGATACGTCTGTCTGCGCATCGACTCACTGATTGGTGGGCATATTGCTCAACTCGGGGACTTTTCATCATTAGCCTGCACTGCATGGCAAACGGGCGGTGTGGCCCCTTTTTTTCCCTTACAGGCGGCAGTATCACAGCTCTGATCTGTCACCCTTCGCTTGCCTTAATGTGTGAAAGCAAGACGTGTTGCGCCTATTAGCACTTCTTGGCAAGGCTGGCATGCTGATCCCTCATCCCCGGGGAGGCCGGCAATATGGTGCCGCATGGTGACCGCCCGCCAGCCCTGGCTCCCGCTGTCACAACACATCACACATCCCCAACAACCACCGCCACCGCCTCCTCTTCCACCACACCTCCATCACTGGGGCTGGATGAGTGACAGGAGGGCCAAACAGCCAGAGCCAGGGGTCCTCCGGGTGGAATCAAAACTTTTAGAAAGAGGGGCGGAGGCTCGCTATTTGTTTAACTAATAAGAACGAGGTAGTCGCGTTTGGTTCAATGGAGAGCGTGTAGCTCAGATTAACTTGTGGACTGCAGCTGTGATCACACATACCAGATATTTCTGTACTTACTAGGGGGGTAACGGTACACGGAAGTCATGGTTCTGCCTTGTTACAGGGGTCACGGCTCAGTGCGAGTTTGGTACAAAGGCAAAAAAGAGGCAAAAATCCCAAATGCATTCACTACATTTACAGTAGTGCAGTTACAGTTGCACACGTGATGAAATTGCTTATTATTTGTCAGTCCCTCTGAAGCTGCCGGATGTGTTATTGCTCTCTTCCGCCGATTGACACATCTGATGCCGTCTGATATGTGTTAGCATGTCCTGCGTGTTTCCACTCACGCACAGCTGTCAAACTCTCAAAGAAGAACCGCTATGCATACCGATGTTAGCTAAATATGCTGCTGAACTTTCCCCTTAGAGGAAATGCATAAATAGATCTGTATGACATGACCTAATTTATTTCTATGCCAACTTCCTGTGGCGCAAAGTGCATCCAAGTTCAAAGGTTTCAGCGTATTCAAGGTGTATTCCCGACTGAAACAGAGAAGGAACATGGTCACAGAAGTTCCCATGACAATGATTGGACTTCTAGAACTATTTTGGTAACGAGGCATTAGTGTACAGCTCAAATGTGTCTGGTACAGATGGCATGGAAGATCATGGGGGAAGCCCAGCCGCCTAATTGAAACATTAATAGCGCCAAGACAGGTCAGACCGATGTAGCAGTTCAGGTTCAGATCTGTAGAATGTCAGATCACTTTGTTCCTAACATGATGACTCGCATCGTGTTAAATAGACGCCCTCCGCATCACAGTATGAGTCGTGCATCCACCGTCGTTATCTTCAGTCATGATTCCTTTTCAATCCAACTAAAAGCTGCCACTGCACAGTGAGTGAGCACCAACAACTAACCTGGTTCCAAACCTCTGAGTGTGATTCAGATACACGGGATGCAGTGAATTTGAATTTAACCGGCAATTCTGCGTCATTATTATCCTAATTACAAACTAGAAAAACTGACAACCTCACCATTAGTGTTCAACTAACGACGCCTCCTCACAAATAGACATTCATAACCAAAATACTGCAGAGGTGGACACCTACAGTAGAGGATTATGAATAGCAACTCAAGTAAATACCGAAACGACCAAACTGGAAACATCAGAAACATGATACAGGATATTAAAGATGTGCACATGTAATGGTTTGGTAGAAGTTTCCATTCTGGTATCCACGACAGGCCTAATAGACCAAAGACTGAGTGAATGACTGTGCTGCCTGGATCTGATGATGAGTGGTCTCTGCCTGTCGGTTAGTAAAGATGTCGTCGACTGTGTGAGTCATGAGGCTTCCACTGACTAAGTTTGAGTATTGCAGACCACAAACACAAACATGTCAGCCCTGCATGTGTGTGGGGGGGGAGATCCACCTACAATGTCTGTGTTTTTGTGGTGATGAGATACTTTACGGTAAAAGGAAGTGGGCTTATATTCAATTTTGAACACAGGTAGCTTGTAATTTTGTAGTTAAAGGTAATGCAAGTAATATTCAGCCTTTTCCTTCAAAAGTCTCAATTAGCGCACGTCAAATCTTGTTTATTTCAGATCAACAAATGACCGTCCGACAATGAGAAGTCTTCATTTTTATCAATAAGGGTGTTTTCCACTGTGATTTCATCAGATTTCCACCTTTGATCAAGCCAAAGTTCAGGCTCAGATTCAGTTCAGATTCAAGTCACACACATCAAACATGTTTAGATGATGTGATCACTCCGGCTGTTCTAAGGCCAAAATAAGAAATGGTAGTTTTGAACCCTTACACCGCCTACACGCTACAAGACTGCTGACATCCACCGTGCCACATTTAACCCAGTGCGCGCTCTATCTACACAATCTGTTATCAAGGCAAATCTGAGGTCGCCATCTGCTTTGGTTTTCAAACTTGTTCACATCCCAGCATCACAAGCAGCACTACACAGCCTCAGCCACAAGCCGCGGTGTTTACTGTGTACGTGGTTCTTTGCACACAGCTGTGTAATGAAAAGGTCAGCTTAATGGTGAGAAATGCAACCGAGCGTGAGTGCATCAGCACACTTTACACTTTACCTGTCTGTCTAAACTAAGGCTAGCTGTTCATGTTAGAAAAAGGAAAAAATGTCGATCAGCGAACAAAACTCACGATGTTGTTCCTCAGATTGTCTCGTTTCTGTCCACAGCTCAAAGAAATTCAGTTAACTGTCACAGAGGAGGAAAAGAAAAACCTATTTGAGGACACTGAAATCAAAGAACGTTGCCTTCTTTTTTAAAAAATTACTGCTTAATAGGCTTGCCGCCGTAGCAGCAGAGTAGTAGGAGTCACATTTAACTTGTAGCGCGAAGAGCGCGGACAACTGACGATGATGGCGGAGGATTCTGTGTCAGAACAAAAAACCTGCAATATTTCAGGTTTAAATCCAACGCTAACGAGGAACCTGCTAACGTTAGTGAGGTGAAAGGTGTTGGATACCTCACTGAGAAGTTGGAGGTGCTAACAGCTGCGTCTTGTTTATTTGCTCCAAAAGACGGATTAAAACGACTCCCTGATGTGTTTAAAGTCGATCCACTGTCAACAAATGCCGAAAATCACCTTTGTTTTGTTTTGCTGACACATTTTCAATGAATGAAAGCCGTGTACTGTTGTTAGCAGATGGTTAATATCGCGTATTTGATATTTCAAAAGTGTTGGGATCTTGTTTAAAGTTTTAAATAACATTCTCTGGGTTCGTACAATGTTCGTTCACCCAACCTGCAGCAGTGATGGTGGGTCAGTCGTAGGATCCGGCAGGGTTAAATCTTTGCAGCTCTAATCTCAACCACACGTAGCAACACTGATTCTATGCGCACCGCACAGTGTACAGTACGTGCTATTTATGCTACAGGTTAAAGCTGCAGCGTGCCGATGTGACACTGTGGCTTTCAGCCATGAGTGTGACGCCTGTGTGTGCTATCACCGCTGATCCTCTCTGCCACCCCAGCGTCGCCCACCGGGCATCCCCTGGCGCTGTGATGCATCATAGCTGGAGCACCAGTGGTGGACAGGTTCTGACCTGAAATTAAATTAACATTCCATATGCCAGAGGTGATGCCCGGACAGTAAAGGATATATAATCCCTGTGCTGAAGGCAGGGAGTCGTGGGGGGAGGAAATAGGGTGAGAGGAGGTGGAAGTGGGTGGGGTAGCAGGGGTCCGTCTGCTGATCTGTCACAGCTCTACGCGTGGCTGGTCTTGTTCACATTAACACTGACAAGACAAAGAGGTGACACATCCCGGCCTGCAGGGGCCTGGCTCTATGTGCACGTTCATGCACATGCACATGGAGGTATTTGCTCACATTCACTTGTGTGCACATGCATTTAACTCAGTGCACTTTAAAAACCTTATTAGTATTTTCAAAACTTAATCCACTGGTCTGTTGTGTGACGCCTATCTCTTTCTCCGACTCATCTCCATTTCTTCCTTGTAACAGAAATGCTGCTGTCACCGTGATTCAGATGGTCAGTCGAGTGTTGTCTCTGAAAACACCCTTTACAGTATGATGCAAACACGACCACAAAAGAAAACACCCATGTTTACAAGCCTTTTATAAAAGAGGCCTTCTATAAAGGGACCGAGCACACAAACACTTTCACACACTATGAAGCACAGATCACACGTGAAGTACAGAGGAACACATTATGGCTCACAAACGGTTTGGCTGACAGATGAAGGGTGGCAGAAAGCGATGCCAAAACAGATTGAACTTTGGGACATCTCCGCTTTGGACAGCTTCAACAAGCAGAGGGCACGCGGCGGTCACCGGGGGCGAGGCTCCGGTCAATGGGGGCTGGCACAACATCCCGAGGAGGGTGTTGGGCAGGGAGAGGGGAGGGGAGGCGAGGGGAGGGGAGGTGAGGATGAAGGGGGGCTGGGGTGCACGAGGCGTTGTGGTGTCACCGTAATGTCAGCCCGTGTCAAGTGCAATCATCGTTGGCTGTAATTTTCTGAGCAATTAGAGTGCTTATATTGAGAACGCTCGCCAGCTGACAAACACGGAGACTAGCTGAAGGAGTTCCTCACAGCTACACTGAACACACACACACACACACCTACTGGAACACACACACACAAACACAGTCTCATCGGGCGACACACACAGACGGACAATCGTTGAACAACAGCCAGGAATCAACACTTTTCTGCACTCTAGTCCAGTTTCTACAAAGTCTAGTTGGCTGCCGGGACCCTGCTGAGTCCGATTGAAGATATGAAACAATGATGTATGTGAAGAAATGGAAAGAAACGCAAAAGACAAAATATTACAAGATAAATACGTTAGTGGAAATCAAAAAGGGGGATATGCAAAGGGAAAATAATGCAAAAATAAATATGTGAATAAATAAAGTAAAAGATGGATACATGTAAATAAAAACAAATTGGAAAATAAATAAATAAATAAATAGGATAATTAATACAAAGGTTAATACAAATATTTACTGTATGTATTTCAATCGCACATAAAATTCCCACACAGTTAGTATTTTATATCATGTTAAGTCTACGTGAATAAATCACAACTTGGTCTGTTTAAATTAAGACAATGCAATTTTCAAGCATGTACATAAAAGTAATGCATTACATATGTGTGACTGAAATAGATAAAGTCAACATTTTAGGATCTAATATAGAAGTTAATTAAAACAGAAAAATCAATGAATTGAATGACAAGGAAAGTTTTACTGATTATGAAATGGTCTCAGTTTAATCCTGATGCGTCCGTATGACCAGGGCATGTGAGCGGAGCGGAGCGAGCGGGGAGCGGAGCGCGTGAAATATACCGGGTCGGTTTGCGACTTTGGTTAGGTCATGAAGTGCAAACGTTTCTTAAGGCGGAGTGCTGAGGATGAATTGAGGATGCATCATGATGCATCTAGCAAATAAAGAAATGCGGAGCCAGATCAAGATCTTCATGACTCGAGGGATTGGTGCGCAGACCACTTTTGTCCACAGGGGCCGCCAGAATCAACATAAAATAAAGGTTCCTTATAGCAGCTTTAAATTGATTTATTTGTAATTTTATTTTGTTGCATTTAATGTCACATTCGTATATCGAGACATAAGTTTAATTCTAAATTTATTCGGTTATTTTGATTCTTTCATTCCTACATAGTTGTAATGTTTCTACTCGTACAGAAGCTGCCCAAGACACTCAATCATGCACAATTTAATGTTTGTGTAATTTCTTGAAACGACTGACTAAAAATAGAAAAAATAAACTGGGGGTGTATCACGGTGCAGTGCTGCTGCTGTGTGACAGGGACGTGATTTGGAGAGGCCGCCTCAATCTGACACAGTGTACAGAGGGGCATGTGGTCCCAGTCCTCTCACTCACAAACTGGGCGATGACTGGCTGACCCCCCCCATCATCACTTCAACCCCAACACACACACACACACACACACACAGGCACATGCACCTGCAGCAAATGTCACCAGATTTGTGCTCAGCTGCATCACATGACAGATTATACTATCTGACCAGACGTTAAAATTGAAGAATCCATGCTTTGTACATTTTTCCGTCGATTTCTAATTCAAGTTGTGGATAAAATAATTGATTGACCACCAGCTGAAACGAGAGTCTGTCCAGCTTTGGCTTTCTTCACCAGTTTTAGGAGTGGTGTAACACATCATATATGTAGCTATGAAGTCATCGGGTTTAATACAAATCAGCTGGAGATGGTATTTCCAACCAATTCATTGAACTTTATTAGCGAGTTGATGACATCTGATGGCAACTATAAAATCTGCTGTCACCTTTTGCTCGAAATCAAGGGCAAACACTAATTTTAAGAGTTAAATCTTATATCTTTATCTGCGTAACCTGCATTTGACAGCTACACAGTTCTGTAGACCTCTTTTGAAACTCATACTGGCCTAAATGTGACATGATCTTGATGTCTATCGATCATCCAGACCACAGGAGGGGAAATGAAAAGGAAGAACAGTAAAGCGAGAAGTGGAAACCTAACATTATATGTATCTACATTCTTTATATGCATCTGCATGTGTGTGGCTCGCTTTGGATTAAAGCAGATATATTTCAGTCTCACTCCCTGTCGTCCTCTCTCTCTTGCTTTTCTCACACACACACACACACTCCAGCTCCTTCTAAGACTTTCAGAAAGCTTTAACATCTCCCACCACATGGGCGTCGTCCCATGTCACCCATTGTTTTACTGACACACGTCTATCCGGGACGAGTCGCTGCCCACATCCTGTCTGCTCACGTTGGCTGGTCCCTCGTCACCAGCAGCCACCCAGACACCAGCATCTGTCTCCACCGACCTCGGAGAGCGAGGGGATCAGGATATGACACCAGCCTGGAACTCGGGCAGAGCCGCCAGCACTGACAAATGCATCTGTGATACAGTTGTGGTTTTACGCAGCAAGAGATGGGCAGCAGTCGAAGCAACAGCAGCTATAGAGGCGATGGGTTAAACATCTGTCGAAGCGTGTGCATGAGTATGTGGGGCAGATAGGGACCCATCGTCACCTTTCAGCTGAACCTATTTAGGTTTAGCAGTGGATGTGTATCTTAGTACTTCCTTGGTGCAAACAGAGGTCAGTAGTTTCACAAAAACTAGCTTTGATCGTATGTTAAAACTTGTGATATCGTTTTTCATATTTTTAGCAGATATTTATTGATTTAGGTTCAAATTTGCCAATTTCTGCCTGTATTTTATATAATTCTTGTACAACAACTCTGGGGGAAAAAAAGTGTCTGTTGAAAACAACATAGGCTTTTTACTGAGTGGAAAAAACTACAGTTACACTCACAAAACGTAATTGGATTGAAAAATGTAAAACAGATCTGGTCCTGTATTCAGCTCTGCAAACCCTGAGTAGTATAGATGGTGAATAAAAGTAGAAAATCCTTTAAGTCTCTAAACACTGTGGGCCTCAGAATCACGCCAATGCTGAAGGGCCACTTATTTTCTCCAAT
Source organism: Sparus aurata (assembly GCF_900880675.1). NCBI lineage: Eukaryota > Metazoa > Chordata > Actinopteri > Spariformes > Sparidae > Sparus > Sparus aurata. The sequence goes on along the minus strand of NC_044206.1, from coordinate 22,313,313 downwards.
GGCCACTTGAGGCCTGCGCCAATGTTCGCCTCAGCTCCACCACCCTCCACCTTTTTGTTTATTTTTTAACTAGCCTGGTGCTGAGTGGAGTCATTCACTGACAAGATGGCGCCAGCAATCAACAACGCCGAGCTTCACAGTGTGTCTGCAGAGGGCAGTGGCTTGCAAAGACTTTCGAAGGGAGAAAATATGATAACGAGAATGATTTAACATAAAAATGCTGCTGTATTTTACTTACTATTTTGTTATTAACATTCTTTAAATGTGACCAGAATGCAGGAAAAACAATCTTTTAATCTCAGATTTTTGGGAGGTGGGACCCCCCAGAACCCCGCTTTGGTTTGGAAATCCATACGTCTATGATTTATACGTTTAAGTGCCGGACCAAGCAGTAAAACCCCTGGGTGTGTAAAATTTAGCGAAGGCGTTTGAGTGCTTATGTAAACATGTTTGTTCTTCTTCCAAAAGTTACACAATCTTGCCTTAAAAGAAAATTCAAAATCAAAATTTGAACAGTATTTTATCCCTCCCGATTCTTTCTCCCTTCAAACCGTAACTGTATGAAATGTAGTCATGAAGATTTGCTTAAAATTGTCCTACACATATTCAGAAATCATGGCGGGTGAGAGGGAGGCAGAAAGAGACGAATGGACTCACCGGACAAAGACGGAGGGAGAGAAACAGAGAGAGAGGATCTACATCAAACACAGAGAAAGATTCAGGGCTGCTCCTCTCCTCCGCCTCCCCCCTCCATCGTGTTTAGGTGCCGGGTGTATAAATACCCCTCTTCCCCCGAGGGCCAACTCAGCCCAGCAGGACCCTCTCTGCCCCCCTGCTCAGACCACCCCCCTCTCTTCTCTCCTCCTTGTCCAGCTCCCTCTTACCCCCCCGACTCACCTCCCTCTTACATCGTCTAATTAGGATCTTGGGCCTCGTTAGGGCCAGCAGCCCCGGGGGCCCGCTGATACAAAAGCTGATTCTATCTGACGTAACAAGTCAATGCCAAGGGGACAGATGCTAATTTTAATTAATTAAATGGAAGGGTCAGCTCATGACAAACAAGGGCCAGAGGGAGGGTCGGTCGCCGGTGTGCTCGGACCAGCCAGACCCCTGTTCCTCTGGAGGGGGAGATCAGCCTGGTTGTTGTTATTCCTGCTGTTGTTCATCTCACAACGCGAGGCCCCCGCGTTCCCAGATGAGAACTTTACAGGCAAGTCATGGCTGGTAGGCAGAAGGTGATTGGAGGGGGAAAGAAAGATGTTGGCATTCCAGCTTGTTAGCGCAAATTATAACATGCATAACCCTTATTTGTGGGTGACATTTCTTGAGAAAACAATGCTTCTTTTGGTTTACACGATGAAGGTTGGCAATTCTGTATTCTTTGTGGATCACCAATACATGGAGAAATCTATGCTGCTACCAGAATAACACAAATACCTCCATTTGGGCTGTAAGAAATTATTATGTTTATTATATTTTATCCTTTTAGGGTCGTGGGGGGCTGCAGCTGACACCAGCTCCATTAATTAAACCCAGTCAACAGAATAAATGTTGGCAATGCACATTTCAGCAAACTGTGGATATTTCCTTAAGTTGGATTTTAGATTCTATGTAGTTTTAAGTTGTTAGATTCAGGCAGAAAAAATTGTTGGTTAGGGTTCAAAAAAAGAACAAGTTTTTGCCAATCGACAGCGTAAATGGTGATTAAGTAGTCTAAGTTTTCGCAAAACCACAGATAAGTTCAAAATCAACATTTCTGTATGTTGAGACTTTACTCTTCTTAGGTTTAATTTCCTATTTTTCTTTCTGTTCCAATGCACTGGTTAGTTTAAGGGACAAAAACCACCTGGTTAGGGTTAGGAAAACTTCCTGGTTCAGCTTAAAATGCCTGTTTTTGTTGCCAGGGTCAAAGATGGAGATGAATAAAATCTGGTTTTGGTGGCTACAAAAAACACCTGGAGATTGTCCACCTTCCAGTGGAAAACACATGCTTTTGTTCCCTAATAAAACCGTTGGAAATATCCCCACAGACTCAAACTGTGGTCAGCTGTTTATTCGATATAAAACCAGAGAACCAGAAGATTTGAGTCAATTGTGAATTGATTATCAGAATTGTTGTCAATAAATACCATGTAGGATAACTGATTGTTCAGGTCTAGTTTCTGTACGTCACAGTCCTGGACACACCTGGACGTCATCGCTTAGCGGTTTCTAAATGTGCATGTAATTATTTGTTTGTTTTAGGAGACAGGGTTGAAATAACAATGTCAAAAATTGGCATTGATTACAATTTTGATTTAATGATTCAATGATCAGGAATTGTTTGATCCAAGCAAGAAAACATGCGATGCAAACCTATACATTTGCAGCCATGACAGTGATGGATGCTCGTTTTATCCTAAGTGTCTGTAAATCATTATACTCTTTAAAGTCCATCTGCTGCCTTCGTCAGTATCAGCTTGTAGGTGTGTGGAGGATCTGCGGTAACAACCACAGGTGACTTCTCATCAGTAAGGACCAAACCAACACTGACAAAGAAACCACAAGTCAGTCATTGTGTCCTGGCCACTGATGTTGTCTGTCAGATAAAACCGTCAGCTTTGACTTTGGCAGAAATGTTTCAAAGTGGTAGATTTGTGGGTGATAATGGTGTTTTTGACTGACTGAGCAGCCGATTCCGCTTCAGGTGTTGAACACTAAAATAAACTGCCACAAATTTCCTTAATATTAAGAATCCCCCCTCCTCCCTTTTCCTTCTCTTTCTCTCCCCACTGACCTAGTTTTGGCATTTGATCCTGACTGGAAGATCAACCCCTAGAGGGTGCACAGTGTCAGCCCTGTACCATGTCAATTCCCACACAAAGGGCACCCTTTGTCACTTCATATTTTCAAGGCTCCAAAACCCTGGCTTTTTCGTTGTTGTTTCTGGCAGGGGTCACTTCCTGGTGGTGGTGGCCCCTGTTGTTCTTCCCCATGGTGCACCTGCTGCCGCTGTTGACCATCACACAACAGGGAGCCAAATGTCTCCGTTCACAGATAAGAGATCTGAACTTGATCTGCCCTATCTACCTTCATTTTGTTAGATTAGAGTATACAGTATGTACATTATATCTGATATCATCATGACAAGAAATTCCCATGACCTGAAAGTACCGTAAACATCAAGTGTGATTTTTCATAGCTAAAAAAAAGAAAAGCTTTAACAACTAGTTTTTGTGGAGAGTGCGCTGGCTCTAGTTGATTGGCTGTTCAGTGCACAAGAAGATAAACAGAGAAAGAAAGGAAAAGCTCTTTTGACACCAGTGCCTTTTGCAGCTGTTTATCAGACACATTCTTGTTTGTGTGAAAATGTTTGTCAAATGATGTTTTATCTTATTCTGTATCTGTCGCCCTTGAGTCTAATGATATCCCTATTTGAATGACGAGTATAGACGACTGCCACCCGGTGGTATGGAGAGGTATCTCCTCTCACGCAGGCGTTTGTGCTGAGTTCAAGTGCAACTATGTGGCCCGAGTTACAGGCGAGGGGAGGCGACGCACCAGTCGTCCGCCAACAGTTCTTTGATGATGGTTTGGTGTGTCTGGACCCAACGTTCAACCAGGAGGTCAGTCTGTTTACTGCAATGTTTGTTGACAACAGGGAAAGAGTTTTACTGTTCACCAAATCAAGTCAGTTCTATTTGTATAAGCGAATATTGCAAATCATGAATTCGCCTCCCACGATGGGCAGACATGTAAAAGGTGTACAAAATAGACCATTATAGTAAAATTACATCACTCATTTACTCTTGTGACCTTTCTGACAGCTCTTATTTCTGCCCTCTTCGACTGTTTTTAAGCGATATCACCATGTGTCCAGACTTGAGGAATCGTCTTGATTAGAATATTATTGTAACTGATAAAATCAATGGCTAAATCTGCTTATTACCCTTTAATCCTCTGTAGAAAGTGGATAAAGTTTTGTTCAAACTACTTTCCCGACACTCCCTCCATCTCCTCCATGGTCTGTGACTCAGAGACACGGGGCATTTTAACAGGGTGTCCTTGATGAGGCCCAGCACAAATTACCCAAAGTGCCATCTTTCCCATCGCCACTTACTATTTGACAGCAGGAGAGTGAGGGCTGCTCCTGGCAGGAAGTGAGCCCAGGACCTGGCGTTATTGGTGCCCAACACCGGCCGACCGTCACGGCCAGCGCTCTGCCGGGGGTCAGCAGCCATCACACACGGCGGCCTAATGCTGCTGATGAGAGAGAGCCCGCCTCGCAGGCCTGCACACCCCTGAGGTGTGGCCACTCAGCGTCAGGCTAACCTGAGCTGACAGACCGTCCACCACTCACACCGGCGTGCACGCACTCACACATGCACTGATTCATAAAAATACACTCGCACACGCACACACACACACACACACACACACATAAATTCATAAAAATACCCACAGCCACACAAAAACTCCTTTTACACACAAAATCACACACACACGAACACGATGATATCACTTTTATACAGTATATAATTAAAGGAGCAGTTCCCCCAAAAATGACAATACAGTCATTACCTTCTCACTCACACACATTCCCGGCAAGGGTGTAAATAACATCTTCAATACATTTGTAGACTTTAACCATATGGAGGGGGTTCGGTTAAGTCCCCATCTGCTTCAGTTGTTTAAGATAGTGCTTCAATGGTGTTGAAGCCGCCATGAAGCTCCAAAAATGTTTTAAGGTATGATATTGATTACATCCACCATCTAATATTTGGTTGCTACCATGCTAACATTTGCTAGTTGGCACAGAATACAAAGTACAACTGGGGCTGAGGAGAATGTCATTAGCTTGGCAGATATTTGGTCATAAACCTGCGTGTCTAAGGAAATACATTATGGATCGGACGATGGCACAAGATCATCTGGATGCGCAAGATCCCAGTTATGTGTATGTAAATCACGCAAATCCATCTTGCAAGGCCCCCCCCCCCTAACTAAAAAGTTAGCTTGGAGGCTGTCAAAATAGCAACAGTTTTATCAGAACTGGACAACATTTCTTCATTAAAAGAGCAAACTCTAATCCTTGTTGCAATATTTCAGTCTGGACTGAGGTGATGAACTAAATAATATAATAATGCATTTTATTTGAAGGCGCCTTTCAAAGCACTCAAGGACACCGCACATAACAGCAACAGTACAACATAAAAACAATCACGTGAATAACAGTGCTATTCCTCGAGCCATTCCGCTAGCATGACTAAAACCACTTCTGTTAAACTGATAAGTTATTAACCTCACTCTTGTTATATCCAAGAGTGAGATATATTTGCCTCACTCTTGTCTTGATAGTCATGTCGACAGTAACTAGAAAAAGGGGGCAAAGGTTTGAAGGGATGTGATGGTTTTCTCACCCAGCACGATCACGTGATCATCATGGTGTGGTTAGACACCAAATTAGAAACATACAGTGGAAACTGTTTCAGGTCAAATGTGTGTCTGGTGTGTTTGTTGTGTACAACTTACAGTGGATGGTTTAGATGTGGTGCAACTGTCTTCAGTGCGCTTCTCTTTTTTCAAGTAAAACTTGACTGTGAGAAACCTGTTTTTGATTCATGAATCCGCCCCTGAGGGCACACAGATAATATTCCCTTACATCCCTAACACACCCGACAGCAGGTTGAGATTTACTGCTTTGCTCAAGGGCACTTTCAGGCAGCGGTGGAGGAGGACCGAGGCACGTAATGTTCTCTGAAGTTTAAAATGTCACTTCAAAATGTCACTTCAGATCTCGCCATCTGAGTCATTAGCAAGCATCGATGTTCCACATGAAAAAATTCATGCCTGAAACTGAAATTTTGACTGCAGCAGTTTCCACCATGTTACATACTCCTGCCTGAGCAGCAGGTCGTTACAAGTGGAGTCAGTTTATTCAGGTGGAATACAGTAAAGTACAGGCAGGGCTTGGTTTCTTAATGTTGTCACGTTTCACAAGCAACCACTAAGATCAGCTGCTATGTGTGGGTATTTCAAAACAAAGCAGGCAGCTAAAAAGTATATGGATAAATGGTTCTGTGTACATCTAAAGCAAACTGATAATCAGTAACGAGATATGACAAAAACGTTTTGTCTGGGATGAGGTACACGTGTTAAACTGACAAGCATCCAGAGCTTGAATGCAGAAATTTGGTGTTAATTGAAATTGAAGTAACCCTTACACCAAATAGTAAAGCAAGTTCACACAAACTGCACAGCTTCTGAAGTTTAGTATTTCCATACTGTGTAGTTCAATCCAATCCAGAACCACCAGAATATCAAGAGATCTCACCCACGTCAGCAGTGGTGGCACCAGTCTTGAAAAGTCCTTCCAAAATCCTTCCCAGACTAATGTCAGTGACTTGAATTGCGTCAGTGCAATGACTAACACCTTCCCATGACGTTTGGATGAACGATCATCTGGTGATGTATTGGTATCAATCAACCTCTGTCAACAAACTCATCTCTCTCATCACCCCGCTGGAAGCCTGCACTGACAGTCAGCCAGCCATCTTAGACACACAGGCAACAAGAATCTGCTTGGTGATTGAAGACGGAACAGAGAGTCACAGAGAGAACATCTTTGCCCTCTGAAAAGCAAGCCAGAATTTCAGATTCCAGCTCCTTCATGTGAACATTTTCTGGCTTCTTCACTCCTCTGTTATGTGTTACAGATGGACCCCAATGCAAGACAGTGAGGCAGGCAGGTTAACACAAATAAAAAGGGGAGATTTATTGACAAAGAATCCAAAAATAAAAATGCTGGCAATAAAAAGGCCGGCAACTAAACCAGGCAAAGGAGAATCCAAGAAAAAAAAAAACTTAAGAGACACAAACCAGGAAGCTACGGGGAATAAAAGCAAAAAAAAAAAGAATGAGGGTACACAAAGAGAAAACACAAGACAGCAGACACTAAAAACAGAAAAAGGAAAGGAAGGAAGGAAGGAAAAACACAGGTGAACAGGAGTAAAGGGCGGAAAAAAGTCAAAGACAGGAAATGTAAAGCAAAACATGACACACGAGGAGAGAACCTACAAAATAAAACAGGAAATGACTTAACCAAAACCCCAAACCTGGTCAGTAAACTATAAATATCTTTGGGTTGGGTTTTCACCATTATCTGACATTTTATAGAACAAGCAAGTGACCGACTAATCAAGAAAAATAATCAACTATGTGATTAATTGTTAGCTGCAGCCCTGCTTCAGAATGATGAAGAATATTTCTTCTCTCCAAAACCAAACAAATTCTGTCTCCCTTTGAAGGACACTGCGGTTCATTCAATGAGACCTGGGTGAATACTGTATCACACTTTGGGAGTACAGTAACTGGACCACCATACTCAGACTATGCTGCTTTCGACAGTGTTCAATAAAGATTTATTGAAAAAAAAAAATTGATGCTGTAGTTCGGGGTGGGCTGCTGGGTGGGTGGATGTGGGTTGGGGGGTGAAAGGAAACACCATGGTGTTGATCTCCTGGAATGCGGCATGCCAGAAAGCTGGCTCGACTGGCACCAAACCAAATGCCTTCAGCCCCCCCACCCCACCCCACCCCACCTCCACCACCACCACCACCTCCACCACTCTGCCTCTCCTCTCTCATGAGTGTCATGTCCCCAGTCCAACTCCCCCTTTCTCTCCTCACTCCTCTCTCTCTCTCTCTCCTCCACAGCCCATGAAACAGGAGAGCCGCCATCTCCGCTTCCTCCGACAGGATCAGCGATCACTCTGCCCAGGCCTCCGGACAGACGGCATTCCTTCCCCCTGCTGCTGCTGCTGTTGCTGGCCGGCTGTTGCAGCGGGCATCCAGAATAGATCTCTGACGTCCGCCTGGTTACTAGAATACGCCAACATCCCGAGAATCAAAGGAACACAGAGGATGGACACATACGCACTCACAAAGGCAAATTCATTTATACGCACCGATACAGAAGGTCCGTTCAAACGCAGACGCTCTGATACCTGCGATATGATGCCGCGATGTCAAAACCGCCATGACGACTTTCATCACATCAAGTGGAGGCCTTCACACAGCCACGTCAGACATGCAGCCCTGAGTGCTGTGGAGGGGACTGTGGTCTGAGCAGTGACCAGAATTTGACCCCTCACGCTAATTGCACATATCAATACAAACGATCAATTCGCCTCATTCGCTGAAACATCTCCTCAACTTCTATTGGATTGATCGCCACAGATTTGCGTTCAAACATTCATGGTTCCCACACTGAGCAGCTCAATTACTTTGGTGACCTGCTGACATTTCCTCGCGCAGTATTCTGAAGTTGACATTTGTTGTTTTGGATGAAATATATTGATGACGTAAAGATGGACTGACATGAAAGAAGTTATATTCACGGTCCCCAGAGGATGAACCCCACTGAATTTGGTTATTCTGCAACTTTTAATTTTGTGCCATCATCAGGACAAAAACTGCTAATTTACAAAACAGCGTATCAGCATATTAGTATCAGCACTGTATTGGCGTTAAAGGGTAACGACAATATTCTTCAACCTGGATCTTATTTTCCCATATTTTTGCATTAAACCAACCAATGGGAATAACTTCGATTTTGTATTCCTGTTAAAATAAGTATGTTTGTTGTGTTGTGTATGTTGTTTATGAGGAAACAGCCGTTTGCTAAAGCTGCCACACTTCATTTGCAGAAACGCTAAACTTACTGTCACAAAACACACTTAATTCTGGACAGAAAGACAAAATTAAACTCATCAAAACACAAAAAAGATGTTTTAGATCTTAAAATGTACCAGCACTACAGACCCCTGCTGCTCCTCTGACGTCCCTCCCACTCGCTCCTCTCTCAATATTTTTACATCTAATTCAGTGATTTATGGGTTTATTTTAAACCAAAGCAAGGATGGTGATTGTCGGAGGAGTTGAAAGTCAAACTAAGATGGTTTTTTTTGTGAGTTTATTTTGTTTCACTGTTGAGTCTTAATGAAGTCTGGAACAATCCCATTATGTAGTACTTGCTTGTATCTGTTTTTTTTTTTATTTTAGCTGAACGTCGAGGTCCCTGTGGAGCGATTGCCGCGGATTCAGCTCACCTGTGTGCACACTGTGGACACTCGCTCCTAATTAACCAGTGGAAGCAGCTTGGGGTATTCCCCTCCCAGCCAATCAGGGTGTGACGAGAGAGGTGGCGTCGTTCTGATTCAGTTTCTGTCCTTGACACACTGGAGACCTCATCCGAACAGATCTTCAGCCCGAAACTCTGCTCTTTTTAGGGCCTGTTGAGATTTATTTGCTGCTTTTTTTCCTAGTTGATGGAAATTGTGGCCATCAAAAGTCACCATCAACTTGCTGTGCCTTTCAAAAGCCTGTTGCCAGTAGCTTCTCTTCTGTTGTTAATCTTTTTTTTCTTTTTTTTTTTTTTATCTGGACCGAATCCCTTGATATCCAATGCTTTTATATACCTTATATATACTTTGTTTATATTTTCATGTGGTTTGGGGTCTGGTTTGTTAACATTTTCCTGCTGGTACCACCACAGCTCTGTTTTACAAAGATTAAAATCGCGGTTTCTGCAATTGGAGACTGGTGGCTTTAGGTAGCATCTATTTCTAGTTGAACAAAAGATTTTAGTCAACGAATCTTTTACATAATTCTGTCAAAACAACTTTCAGTGAACAAAACAAGTGCTTTTAGTGGACATACTTTGACAGTGCACAATATATCATAGCCTAATTTGGTCTCGCTCAGTCCTGCACAAAATTTCAGTCCCCATTATTCACTTAGAAATGAAAACGTGGGATAAAAGGTTGAAAAACATGTCAATTAACCTTTTAATATTTGCATATGTAGAGCTTTGCAGAGCCACTGGAGTGACTGCCGACTTACAGTTTGTGTGTGAAATCTGTCCCTTGTTCAGTGAACAGTGTATAGAGATTGCTGAAACTTCAAAGCGGTAGAGGGTAATTATAGTACAACAATAATGAGTCATTTCAGGAGAAACAGTTTTTGTAAAGACTACATCCAGCAGTAAAGCTGCATTAGGAGAAAAAACAAAATGTTCTGGCTCTGAAGAACAAACTTTTAAAAGGCTGGGGAGGATACGAGGGAGGGGTCTGGCGGCGGATGGCACGGTTGTCACTTTTGCTGCCGTCCATTTGCATGATTCATGTTGACTGAAGCCCTGCGTTTGTCAGGGGAGGTGTCTGCAGTAAAAGTGCCACAGCCCTCCAGATTGACACTCATTAGTGAGGGGCTGCAAGGCAGAGGGGGGCCCGGAGGGGGCAAGAGGGCAGCGAGGAGGGCGAGAGGCCACATCCCACTAAAAATAAATGATTTCTAATGATTGATACAGATAGCAGTGGACTGATAGGGAGAGATGAATCAGAGCGCTGAGGTGGTGGCGGTGGCAGGCAAGACCGCTGGTTGGCAAGTTGTTGTCAGCTGAAACGCCGCTTAAAGCCACCGTGTCCAGCTAAACGTGTCTGATCTGCATCCAGACACACATATAGGCTACACCACCTCAGTACCACTACACCACCACCACCACCTCCTCCTCCTCCTCCTTCACTTGTTGTGTTTGACCACCCCTAGCAGTGCCCCTCTGCCTCCTGCCACTCAGACAATATACACAAATACACACACTCACATTACACACATCACACACAAATGCCAGCGCTCGCCCAGGAGCAAGTGAAACAAACAGGGGCTACCGACCACACACACACACACACACACACACACACACACACACACACATGCACACACACACACCCTGGTTTCAGCCTCTTGTTCTTGAACCCTGCTGCACTTTCCATGGCTTCACATACCCCAGAACACTGTGTCCATCACTGTGTTTGTGCATTAAAGCCGCGGCTCAGGTCATTCATCGCACATGTCTCCAGCTGCCAATCATTCAATCAATCCCGGCTTCATTACAGTGATTGTAATATCGAGGCCCCCAGCATCAGGCTCGCAGGATGTTGAGAAGCAAAGGGGGCAGGATTATTTTAATACAGCGTTCAGATCAGATCTTCTTCAAAAGTAATTTTCTGCTGCACCTTCTCGGGCGGTGTTCTTCAAAGACTGAGTTGAGGCGAGACGAGGGTCAAAAGTTTTGACTGCACCTTATTGGACTGGATGGTGATGAAGGTAGTAAAGTCAGTGGGGAAGAAAGTTTGAATCTGATTTTGTTTGTTTTAATTTAATTAACTGACATTGATGACCCGCTGTCCTACACTTAGATATCTATTGAGGCGACATGCAAAGGCATTTCTCTCAGCTCAGTCACCAGAATAAAGGTAGGTAGGTAGGTAGGTAGGTAGGGTGGTAGGTAGGGTGGTAGGTAAGTAAGTAGGTAAGTAGGGAGGTAGGTAAGTAAGTAGGTAGGTAAGTAAGTAGGTAGGTAGGGAGGTAGGTAAGTAGGTAGGGAGGTAGGTAAGTAGGTAGGGAGGTAGGTAAGTAGGTAGGTAGGGAGGTAGGTAAGTAGGTAGGTAGGTAAGTAAGTAGGTAGGTAGGGAGGTAGGTAAGTAAGTAGGTAGGTAGGGAGGTAGGTAAGTAAGTAGGTAGGTAGGGTGGTAGGTAGGTAAGTAGGTAGGTAGGGTGGTAGGTAGGTAAGTAAGTAGGTAGGTAAGTAAGTAGGGAGGTAGGTTAGTAAGTAGGTAGACAGGGAGGTAGGTAAGTAAGTAAGTAAGTAGGTAGGTAGGGAGGTAGGTAGGTAGGTAAGTAGGGAGGTAGGTAGGTAAGTAAGTAGGTAGGTAGGGAGGTAAGTAGGTAGGTAGGGAGGTAGGTAGGTAAGTAGGTAGGTAGGTAAGTAGGTAGGTAGGTAAGTAAGTAAGTAAGTAAGTAGGTAAGTAGGTAAGTAGGTAGGTAGGGAGGGAGGTAGGTAGGTAGGTAGGGAGGTAAGTAGGTAGGTAGGTAAGTAGGTAGGTAGGGAGGTAGGTAGGTAAGTAGGTAGGTAAGTAAGTAAGTAAGTAAGTAGGGAGGTAGGGAGGTAGGTAAGTAAGTAGGTAGGTAGGGAGGTAGGTAGGTAAGTAGGGAGGTAGGTAGGTAATGAATAATTCAAAAGGATGCTGGGACATTTTACATTTTTTCATGATGGTGCCATCAATACTGCGAAAACTGGGTATTATTAATGAGGAGGTGAGACAATTTCCAACCGTGTTAGTGGTGACAAAACCAACAAGACTATAAACAGAGCTTTGAAAATTGAAAATTGTATATAAACAGATGTTAATTTTGCAACATATTTGTGGTTTCTGGAAATAAACATGGGCAGGATTTATTCTGGTGATCAGGTTGATTGCACTCTGCTCTTTGTTCTTGAGGCAGTTTGAATTTTTATTTGTTTAGTTAAACTTAAAATCAAAGGTCATGAATGTCAGAAATGACAATATGTGGTGGGGAAAGCCTTGAGGGGGTTCATTTATTACCATTACCTAAATAAATAATGTAAAATAATATTCACAATGCAAAAGATGTGTGTGTGTGTGTGTGTGTGTGTGTGTGTGTGTGTGTGTATGTATATATACTATGTGAGGGGTAGAAAAGATTAAGAAATGACTTGCATGCTAGCTGAATAGCTCTTTGGATGAAAGCCTTGGTGGATCTGTCATTCGTTTGTTCCACCACAGAAATATCTTATAACAGCTACTGGATTTCATTCACAGTCCCAGGGTAAATGATAAATCTTCCTGACTTCAGAGATCCTCTGAATTTTTTTTTTTTCTCTGGTGGGAAAAATGGACAGAAATGAGCTCATGAAGCTGTTGCTGTTTTTCATGTAAGAGTAGAAGATGTTAAAGATCTGGTTGAGTAAGAGTGGATCAGCGAAAACTTACCAAGTCTTCCCCCTCTGACGGACCACCGTCAGCTCTGTAAATAGGCCGTTCCTTTTGAGACACTATCATCTGTCCACAAGAGAAGAAAATTGGTCGTGAAGGATCAGAAACACTTGGTGCATCCTGACGTGATCTTTTCTCTGCTTCCTCCATCATGAGCTCCTGTGAAGCTCCCTCATCCAGCAGTGTTTCTTCATGGCAGCAGCACCACAGATTTCTTTTTTTTCTTTCTTTCTTTTTTATGTTAAGGTTGATGACTTAATTTGCAGTGGACAGTTTTAGATTCTATTGTTTTTAATTTGAAATGTTTATTACATTTAATCTGAAGACAAACTTCGATTTACTTTAAAAAGTAAAAATAAAACAAAATGAAATAAATTGGAAACTTTTTTAGAAAAACGTGAGCTGATTAATTTAATCGATCTGTGCTTTGATCAAATATAAGTTCCATCCTGGCTCAAGTTGACAGATATAGTAAAATAAAATAAAAAAAATAAAAAAATAAAGCTTTTTGTCGAGCTTGAAATTAAGAAAAGTCAGCAGAAATGGCAATCAAGAACTTTTTTTTTGTACTTCAGTTTTGTGACGTAATCCACCAAATATTTCCCAGCATCTCATATTTCTGCTGGTTTCTCATGAACATCCTCTAAATTCCTCCGGTTGAAGGATAATAAAGCCATTTCTCAAGTGTCAGTCTGGGATTAAGAGGGCAGAGCAGACGCCACATTAGGTGCCTTCATGCACCCAGCCTGCATAGAGGGTCCATCAATTATTAAACAAACAGACGGTGCCTTTGACTGGATAGGTGACACGAACAAACCGATGGAAATCCTTGGCTGAATTGACATCACCTGACACCTTGTCCAGCAGGATTTATGGCCTGATAATTAGGCATCGGAACAAGCGCCTAATCAGAGAGGCAGCTGATGTACAGCTGCCTCTCTGGATGAACAAAGACAACAGAGCTTGTTACTGAAGGAAAAACATACTGTGCTTCTCCATGCCCCAAATAACTTCATTAAGTCAGCTAAGCATCGTTAAATAAGCACACAGTCATAAAAATAGAAGTATTACGTACAGACTTATCAGTTTTTAGTTCGTGTTTTCAATCGAGGTTGTCTCAAGTTTACAGTAGACTTTAAGAAAAAGACTTTTAGGCTTTTCCTCAGATTTTTGAAGATGAAGCAAGACAAAGCAGAGATGATGAAAACAGTATGCTACAGGGATCTCACAAACAAGGCGATGCTTTAAAGTTTTATGTACCTTTTTACGTTTAGTCACCTTCACCGACTTCCTTCCTCTTTCTGTCTCTCTCCCTGAAGTTACAGAGACAGACGACCAAATGAAACGCGCCGGTGCCTTTAGTAAAATGACAGATTTCTGAGTTTGAACCTTGCTGGAAATATTCAGTAATGTGGATGTCAGAGCACAAAACACGGGAATATATGGACAGAGCTAGGCTAGCTGTCTCCCAGAGGACGTTACATACAAACCTGGATACAGTGTTGAAGTTGAGCGCCATTCTTTCCAATGAAAACCGCTCAGTCGCACATGAAGTCATAATGTCTCGACTTTCCGGCTATAAAATGACCAAGATCTTCCGTGTTGTGCACACTCGAGACTTCCACCGACTGGGCCGGCTAACATCCAGCTGCGCGCCCAGCTAAAGATGGTATTGCCTAACGTTGTAATCACACAATATGGCCACTACGTAAGCTGGCTGCAAAGCTTGCCGCTCTTTCTTGGGGCTTGGTTTCCCTCATGTTTCCAGTCTTTCAGTCATGCTAAACTAAGAGTCTCCTTGCTGTCGCTTCATATCCTGAATATACATATTTGTTGAGACTCCCAGTAAGAAAGCATGTGAGTTTGTACTTCTCTTCCTCCTTCATATCATGAACTTCTCCACATTCAAACTGTCCGAACGAATGATCGGGTTGATTTCTGCACAGAATCCCGAATACTTTCGGTCCCGCCTCTACATTCTCTCTCTTACTCGCATGAAAACATACAACAGAACCTGGCAAAATGCCAAGTTCACACTCAGTGGCCAGTCGAAATGTGACCCTACAACCGCTCATTCACAGATTCAGACTTACGCACTAAATGTCAGCGTGAGGAAACTCAAGCGTTTAATAGTCAGTAACTCTGCGTCAGATACACAGTCATTCCATAACGCTCTTTATGCTCCACCTTCTATAGATTTCTCATGTGGGTGTAATTAAATCCCCAACAGTAGCTGCAGCCTCGCACCAGCTGACCCTGACAGTGGCACTTAGTATAGCCGGGTCAGCTCAAACCTGACAAGGGCGATGATTTCTTAATGTAGTCGGAGGGCGCGGCGAGTGGACGGCGGCTGAGGTGGGGAGTCTGTCTGCAAGTGAGGTGGGTGTAGGGTGTGTTTTGGGAGGTATGGTGCCTGTAAGGAAAGCCTGGCAGTGTTTTTGGACCGGGGGGGGGGGGGTCGATCTGCGTTCATGGAGCGGGCCAGAGGAATGTGTGGAAGTGCACAGCTGCCCTGTTTTGTCATAGCTGTGCACTGTGCTGTCTGTCTGGGTAACATAAAGCTGCCAGTGTTGTGTGTGTGTGTGTGTGTCCATGTGCAGGACCTCCCATGGACCCGCCGGGCCCCAGATGCACGGCCCAGCATGAGCGAACCTACATGAGCTGCAGCTAATGCAGCTATGGCCGAGCTTGAAAGCAACACCGGCCATCAGTCAGATCCTAGTTTATTTAAGTTGTGGCTCATGAGTCAGTGTAAACTGTACACCGATTTCTCTTGGGTGCATAATTTATGTTTAAATCATCACAGTAATTAAAGGTGCACTGTGTAGCTTTGGAGAATAAATCATGAGAGAAAGATTTTTAATTTCACGACTGAATAAACTTGAACTTAATCAAACAAATTGACCTCAAAGGACGACGCTATTTCATGCTGTTACTTTGTTTATGTGTGGCGGACCCTGCCACCTTTCGAGCTTCAAACAGCTTTCTGGGGACCTTGTTATTCCTCTCAGAACAGCCTCTTTATTCACTTATAAACCAAATAAATATTTCTGAGTTTGGATGTCCTCGTTAATATTTTGAATGATAAAACAATTGTGCATTCAAGGGAGGCTGATTTACAGCAAGTGGTTTCTGAGCAGAGTGATTTTAAAATGAGCGAATCAGGTTTTCAGGAAAACTTAGAGATTTATTGAAATGTCTGAAAGTCAAAGTGAAAGTTCTGACTGATGCGCCGGTCTGCTGTCAGTGTGGTGCAGTCAAATGCCACATCGTGAGTCAGACGTGTGCACACTCAGATACCAACGTAGATAACGCAGCGGATATAAGTTGGCATTAATCACAATCAGGGGTTTAAATACTTTTTCTCAGTTCTGAAATGAGGCTTCAAGATGATATCTCAGAGCAACATTCTTCACTGACAGGCAGCAAAATGCAACAGAGAACCGCCGAGTCAAATAGTTTAAAAGAAATAACATCCTACATTTTTTTTCCATGACATTGATGAAAAACATCAATTCAAGGAAGACGTGAATGTTCAGAAGCTAAACGTGTACTTCTGCTCCCTCTGTCCTGTCATGTTTACAACCACGCTGGAACTAGCTTTCAGCTCTGCTGCTTTCAGTGGTTACGATAATTGCTGCAGTCACATTACTGCACGCACGGAAATGTTTAAAATGTCCGAGAGGAGCGTCTCTAATCACTGAAGCATTATGGTTAAATTTGTGCCGGTTCTTGCCTTCCTATTGAAGTAATCCAGTCCTATTTTGGATGGAGAGAGGGTTTTGTGCACGTCATATTAGCTGTGCTGGCATGTGGTTTAGCACTTTATGGTGTCTGATGACAGTTTTAGTTATGAGCATAAAAACGCTGTTCTCCGTGGTCGATAAAAACGTAGTGTGATCGTTGGTCAAAGCGTTAGCCCTCCTTATCCTCAGCCTCTCCCACCGCCTATGATGCATGCACGATCACGATAGGGAACAAACTGACTGGTTATTAACTTTTACATCTTTATTTTTGTAATGATAAATACTGTACTGATTAAGGGGATTAAGTTTAGGGTTTTTCCAGATTTGTGACGTGGCTGCAGCGCAACCCAACCCTTGTGTAGCGCCTTGCATGCTCCTTTCCTTACGTAAAGTGTATCTTGTGCATTTAGAGGATTCAACCAGGTCTCATCGCGGCTGCTACTGAGATATTTCCAGGTCAGTTCACTCAGTTAGGAACCCTCCAGAGCAAGAAGGACGACTCAGCCGCAGGTATCGCTGAAGAGACTGACCCTAGCCCTGAAAACAGAGCTACTTAAAAGAATACGAAGTTGAAGCAGACTTGAGGTGTTTGATATTTTTCAGGCTGAGAGGTCACATCTGCAACTGTGGAGCGTCAGAGTGGGCCGAGAGCTGCTGCTGCTGCCGCTGCTGCTGCTTGTTGCCCTTAAGCTTACACACGCCCTCTGTGTTTATAGGGGTTAGCGAGGGTTCATAGGCCAACAAGTGAGTGCACACTGTCCCATTACTCTCCCACCACAACACACCCCTCTCTTAAACAAGCTCTTGGGAGAAAGTGGCAAATGTCTGGGGGTGTAACACTGCGACATGTGCCAATAATGGAGACGTCTAAAAACTGCACTGTGGGATCAGGGATGGGTCAAACCAGTGAGGTTTTCTCATATTTTTTGCTAAATATACTCAAACGTTTGCATGTGTAAATAAAGCCGTGTGCCCTCAGTTGAACTTGTATTAACATTTTACGCATGTGCATCGTCTTTCCGTGTTTATTCAGGCAGCCCTGATAGGCAAAGGAACACTTTCCGAAAACATGGCTTAATGTCTTTTATGTTGGATTGTCATCTGAGACCTGGGAGTGCAGCTGCAGGTCTAGTGTTGCCCCACGATGGCTGGGGGACGTCTGACAGGACAGAAACCCACCCAGCATTGATTACCAGCTAATTATAGGCTGAGGAAGTGGCAGCTTGTTTGTTTCTGGGTTGCTGAGGAATACATTTGCACTTCACCAAGAGTTCATGAGCTATCGAGTGTGAATTCCGCTGAGCAATAAGTGCGATCTCTTCTATCTCGCTCGACGCCGAGCTCACTAGATCTCTCTTTTCCTCACTTAATTCCGCCACCCTCTGTTTTCACAGCCTCGGTGGGTGGTGCCTCCTGAAGCCCTCTTTCACACCCCGTGCGGAGATTTGAATAAACATATGTTGCGTTAATTACGAACCAGTGCCACGGCGCGCCTCAGACAGGAAGCAGTTCTTCAGGAGCCACTTTCGGAGAGTCTGGAGCTCCGGTTAAGTCGGCCCTAATGAGGAGCGTTTACATGGTGATTATCAGGGACGTCCTCACTCCTGCTCCTCACAGCTTCCAAACACCTGCTCCCAGCACTGCTGCCTCGCAGATACGCGCATGCTAAAGCCAGCTTTCATCACATTTTTACCATGGTGTTCAATAAACTTGTCAACGCCTCGGCACAGTGTAGAAACAGACCTCCAGTAAAGGAGTCTTGTAGCATATGTCGGCTTTACAGTGTATGAATCAAATGAAAGACTTTACGGGTGCTTAAATGGAGACAGAGCGGAAAGAAACATGACTGTGGGGAAGCAACTGGGAATTTTAGACTCCGACTGAAACACCGGAATAAATGTTAGCGATGTTATCTTCGGCAAAACCACAGATAAGTTAAAACTTAACGTTTCTTTATAATGTGACTTTATGTCTTTGTCTTTAATACTTGGTCAGGCTCGGGAAAACACGGTGACCGTTTCGGTCACCACAAAAATGTCTGGAAAATGTCCCCCGGTCTGCTTTTTAAATAACACCTTAAAACTTCCTGGGAGATGGTCCACCTTCACGTAAAGATGGCCAGCTTTGATCGACACATAAGAGCTGGAAACTGAACTGTGGCTGCCCGCTTTAATAACGCCACCATCCTTCCCTCCTCCTGCTGTTGTGAACGATGGCTAATAAACAAAAAATAGAGATTGGACATCTGAAAACTACTGGAATGTAACAATCCTTAAAGGGAACATCACTCATGCCAAGGGTGAGTAAATAACGTTCGCAAAACTGAAATGACTGGACACAACTGCCAAACATATACGTCTTTGTGTAATAATTATAACTTTTTTCAGAGTGATTTTTTCCAATTACATCAGGACCTCTGGTTGATTTTCCCCTGTTAGAAAGTGATACGATCTCTTATTCCATGTGATGATAGCGTCATATTTTTTAATTAGTCCTCTTGCTGCAAGCGCCAAACTGGTCTTGGAGTGAAATGAATGCCGAGACTCAGCCTGAACATTGGGGTTTGATTTGTGAACACTGTCCGAGGCATGTCATGCCCACCCACATCGGCGCAATGTCAAGACACAGATATTTATGGCCGGTGGGGGGGGGGGCGGGTTCTGCACCCCTAAAGGCAAAGTTGTCTTAAAATATGAGCAAGAAAGAAAACAAGGGGGGAAAAATCACACAAAAACACTGCAGGAATTATTATTGTGAAGCCTATAATGAGGTTTGATTTCGGACTCTTGCGGCTGAAATACAGTATACAGGAAGTGCATATTAACGACAAGCATATATGAGTTTGACATAGTGAACATTGTGGTCATGAGTTAGAGCAACATGGAGCCTCCTCAGGTTTCAGATGGGGGCTGGGGGGCCTTTCCAGTGCAGATTCAGCGGGAACAAGCTGTAAACTAAGTGGTGTCAACCTCAAAACTTTATATCCGACTTAAAGCTCCAGTGTTTTAAGGTTTATGGACGATCTGTTGGCAAAAATGGAATATTATGTTTTCATTTGTGTGTAATCACCTGAAATTTGAATTAAAAATTGACTCTAGAGAGCGACTGGCGTGTTTTTAGTGGCCACCAGAGGGGAGGAGCAGACGAGGGGTGTTCAGTTGGTTGAGATCTTTCGTCCTCACTGCTCGATGCCACGAAATCCTGCGTACTGGACGTTTGCCGACTTTCTTCCTCTCCCAGAAGTAAAAGCAACAGGCAACCAAATGAAATGCACCATCACCTTGAATAAAACTACGTATTTCTGTGGTATAAACACTGTAAGAATCTCTGAGGATAACGTGATCAAACTTATACCAAAAGTCTATTCGCTTTTAGACATTTTGATGCAGAAAATGTTACATATTATACCTTTAGAGTAATGCTGCCATGCCTATACGTAAAAATGACGAATGAAATGGTGTCGCAAGATTGGATAATTATTATTCATTATTATTATTATGGATTATTTTACTCATTTCAAATGTGTGGTCTGTAAAGGTATTTCCTTGCAGGCTGGGTTGTGGTTCAACATGCAAAAAGTGCCAGAAGTTGTTTGAAGAACGCAAAAAAAGTGATTTCACACGCCTTTTTTCTCACCTCCACACACCTGTTACAGATGTCTGAATCGAGCATTATTCGGCCTCTGAAAGTTACAAAAATTGTCCTTAAATTCAACACTGGGAGAGGTTTCGCACGATGTTTTACCACCTTTCAAGAATGTGATCTGAGGCACACTGAGGCCTTTAAAGTCAGCGAGGAATCCACAGTGTCCTGTTTAACGGACGAGATAAATCGTGTTATATTTTACACCAGCTAATGATTTTACGATCCACACCTCTTCTTGTTCACAAAGTATCATCTGTTTTTAATTGAGCGGTCGGGCGATTCCGTTAATGAAGACATGTTAAGACATCTGCTGATGTGCCCGTCTATCACGTCTAAATCTGTCGGGCCACACAGAAGCCGGAGTGTTCCAGCCAACCGCGCTCGCTTTTACTACATTCTTTTTACAGCTCTCAACTTTTTACATCAGTGTCCAGTTGCAGCTCGGCTCTTCCTCACATGTCTGCGAGTAGAAATTCATACCTCCTGCTCCCCTCCCTGACGTTTCCCCCATGTTTTACCTCGTGTGCATGAGCTCCAGCCGACCTGCTAATAACACTTCCAGGGGAAAATGAAAGCTGATTGTGCTTCACAAGGTGATGGCCTGGGGGGGCTCTTTGCCGGAAGTTGGGGCGGGGGGAGCAGAGGAAGTGGTGACTACTGCCTGGAGGGGGGAGATGTTGAAGGGGGGGGAGGGTGGACACGCCTGGCTGGCCGTGGCGTCGGCGGTGTCGCTCACACCGAGGCCCTCTCGCCACCCGTGTCAACACTGATGACTTCAGCGTGTGACCTTATGAGCTCACCTTGCTAGGAGAGACACAGGAAGTGGGATTAGAGCAGTGACAGTGTCAGGGGAGATAACTGTGTCATACCTGCACTGGGGGGCTTTCATCCATTAATGTGTGTGTGTATGGTCGCACACACACAGTTGCTGATACCTCAGGGTTATCTCTTTCACCTGTGTGTGTGTGTGTGTGTGTGTGTGTGTGGAGCTGATTCTGGCTGACCTGTGACGGCCAAACAAGCCACTAAAAGCTCCTAAATACGCAGGATGCTACCGTGCGACAAACCACTTTCTGTTTCATCCACACTGAACCAAACAATGCGTGATTGGCTGTGTGACGGAGCGTCGGGACGCCCTGACAATCAGAGGGAACGTCTGAGAAAGCCGGTTTTGCATATTTGACTGGGACTGAAACCTTGACAGTGTTGTAGGTGTTCTGCTGCCACAAAATGCCAACTTGTTGACGCAGGACTCATTTAAACACGCTGATATTTTTGGCCCAGTACAGGCCTGTGGTTGGCGGGAAGTCATTTCAAGCCTTAAAGGAAAAGTTCAACCAAATATGAATATTCAGTGATTATCTACATACAGTCAGGTGAAGTTACAGTAGAGTTAGAGCATTTTCCTCAACAAATAAAGGACATAAGGGGGAAAACTAACCAACTAGCCAATAGAATGGCTCTATACAGCTCGTCTGGTGTAATCAAAGTCTCCATAAACTGAGAGATTATTAATTGATTTAACAAAATATTATTTACGCTCTCGACACGCAGGCGAGCTCCTGCCCCGAGATGTGTTTCAACGCTATTAGCTCAGCAGCTACAGGGAGGATTTCAGCTTTAAAGTGTCTAATTAACACATTCAAACCTCTTTTTCTTGTTGTTTTTAAAGTTTTACAACAAGTCTCCATCTACTTTGGCTGTTGAGGAGAGCGCTGAGACGCTTCCTTTCTCAGAAGCTCCAGAAACTTCACATCGCCTTTCAACCTGCGTGAAGATGGAAGAGATAAACTGTTCCTTTAAAGGGTGAACTGTTCCTTTAAGGTACAGTGGCTCTCATGTCTGTTATGACTGTGGAGATCCAGTTCTGCTGCTCCACAGATGAGAGATTCGGGTCCTGACCTCTCATAAAGAAAGAAATCAGCTCCACATGAATGATCGTTTATTGTGTGAATGACTTACACACATGTCACATTATTGACATGAGGTGGTGATCATGAACAATTAACCCAGGAGAAATTAAAAAAACATGTTAACAATGAAGGAATTTAACCTTTTTATAGATTAAATCACGACCTGAACCACTTCAATTAAAAATCCAGCTAAAAAGTAATTACATAAGCGTCAAATTTGGTGATTATTTCCTTTAAAACACACTTTTGAAATCACAATTATTCTATTTTGGATTGATTTCCGTTGTATGGCACTGCGTAATATTAACTGTAACCGTCTAAAAAGGCCATTAACGCCATAAATTAGTAGTCGCTCGTCTTAGATGTATTAAACATTCAAATAAAATACTGAAGCTTGTTTAAACGTTTCATGGTTCGAATAGAAAATGAAATTAAAACAAACACAAGCTAAAAAGAAAAACATCGCGCGACTCAGAAGAAGTGACGACGTCTTATTTCATTTATGACTGAATAACAACAAATCGGTATTTTGTGATCGAATAAGTTTAAATTTTAGGCAAAAATGAGCCTCAAACAATGTTTTTTCGGACGAGCAAGCGTAAATGAACAATCGTAATTAATCAATATTCTTACAATTTAGGGGAAAAGAGACGCCTGCTCTGAAACTGAACAAACCAAACGCGCGAAAATATTTAATTTATTGTTGAATTTTTGAGCAAATTCAGTGAATAAAACCTGCAGTCAGTAAATAATTGACGTTTTGTCAGAATTACATTTAATTATCGGCCCAATTAATGATAATTAAGATGCACTAATTTGTCTTTAGCTCATTTAAACTCATCATGAAAACATTTGGTTGTCGCCTGTCATTAATTAAAGGCAAACATTAATTATTCATACGAGCTGATTAGAAATTCAACATCATTTCAAACATATTCCCGGCAGGGAGGTTGTGTCGTCAAGTGTTTAATGTTCATGTAATTTGATTTTAAAATATAGATATTCTCCTGGTTGAATGTATAAATGATGCGGCTCCTGCGTGGAGCTGGTGTTGAGCTCTCTGATGGAGGGGACGTCTCTCTCTCTCTCGTGTCTGGAGCCTATCACGTCCTGCCTCCCGCATCAGACACTCCTCCAAATATGACCACTGACATAGTGTATATGTGTATATATCATAGGTTAGAAAACTGAGCATGTGTTTGAGTCACTGGTAGCGACTCCACACGTCAAAAAAAAAAAGAAAAAAAAGAGAGAGAGAGAGAGAGAGAGAAGACAATCACCTGCTCGGATAATAAATTAAAAAAAACTTTATGAATAAATAT